>NC_140580.1:340129808-342629808 GCF_964204655.1 Triturus cristatus | reverse complement strand
TGGCAGCAAGAAAACAAGCCAAATATATACAATAAAGCCGTGGAAATAGACTGTTAAGTCACATTGGCTACGTTTATTGTAAGGAGAGATTACCTGAGCCCAGGTGTCATTGGAGGTGTGTGCATTATTACTCAGCCCATTGCACAGGCAGAGAAGTTACTCTTGGTGACACTGTTGAAAGGACCACCGATCATAACCACTCTGCCTCTGCGATGGAGATAGAGGTAAGAGAAAATATAAATTAAATCAAAGCCCTGGCATCCACCTCCAATTAACCCTGTGGCTCAGTTTTGAGGGAGGTGTCTCAAAACATTCCAATACATGTAGCAGGTTGTATGCCCACAATCCCCAACCTACGCAGAATTATTCAGCGTTAAAAACAGGCAAGTAACCCCCTATGTGTAACACCACAAACCTCTGATATTAACATTCCACTTGATCTTTCTGTAACCGTTACTAATGAAACCTTTCTTTTGCATGACAAAAAAACCCTCTTAAAAGAATACTAATCTTCAGCACACCCCATAATCGTGTTAAGTTAGAAAGTAGTGATTTTTGGATGATGGACGGGACGTTTAATTCCACACCCATTCCATTCACCCAAATGTACACTATTCACTCCTACATTAATCATTCAGTAGTGCCCTTAGTGTACAGTTTTCTACCTGATAAACAAACCTCAACATACACTGAATTTTTATCAGTGATAAAACCTAAAACAATGAACAAAATGATCACGGATACCCAAATTCAAGGATGTTTTTTTCACTTTTCACAGGCTTATTGGAGAAAAATAGAAAAAACATCCTCAGTTGAGGATTTTATATCAGACCATAAACTACAATTTAATTTGAAGAAACTAACAGCACTTTGCTTTGTTCCTCCTGACAGTGTACATGAATACTTTTTAATTAATTTTTTTATTTTATAGAGTGCGAACTTGACCCGAATCGGGTATCAGAACGCTTTACATAGCACCAGTTGCATTACATGAGGACACATTCATTTTTGTTAGGCATGGGGAGATTAAGTGATTTGCCCAGAATCACAGGATGTTCAGCGTCATTGCCGAGACTCAAACCCAGTTCCCCAGATTCGAGGTCGACCGCCCTAGCCGTTAGGCCAACTCCTCTCCCAATCTTCACATCTATTACTGAATCTGCCTATTTTACAGCAAACAAGGACAAACTGGCACCCATTCAAAATTACTTTGAAGACACATGGATTGGCCAACTAAGCAGATCAGGTCGAAGGAGGAAGCCACATTTCCATGTGAAGTGGTGGAACTGCTACTCGACCTGCTTAGAGGGAGGAACAAAAACAAATAATGCCATAGAGGGATGGCACAACTCTTTCAACAAATCTATAGGTAAACCACATCCTAACTTCTATCATTTTGGGGAAAATTTTGGAGAAGGAGCAAAACGTCTGTGTATTAAAGTATATACGTATGTCAACCTGAGCACTCTGTGCAATTAACGTGCTATGTGTGAAAATAAATACTTCGTAGGAAAAAATGCCGCAATGCAAACGTGCTTAACCACCCTGTGTTTTTAGTGGTAACCATGTCTGAAATCATGCCCCCATGTGATAAACCTCAATGCGCCTACCTAATCTTGTCCAACAGGATACTTATAATGTCCTTGTTAAATCCTGAGCAAGCCACTACTCAAAACTGCTGCAAACCAAAACCAATAGTCAGTTTCACTGCTCGTGTGAAAATCACATTTATACCACCAAACATGCCCCTCGACGTTGGCTTACCTCCAAGTAATATCAGTGTTTCCTTCCCGTGGACCGGACGTACCACTATAACTATAATTTTGGTGTGTGTCGCCTAGTTTGTGATTGTGATTGTTTATTTGTCTTCCAGATGATGTTTTACCTTTCACAGAAGGCAGAAAGGTTGTCATACCGTAAGTACACAGCATGGTTGATATGTGACCCAGGGACGGGTGCACCTTAGCATGTGCATACCGCTCGGGTCCTTTCATAGGTCCTGAAGAAAACCTAGTAATATCCTTGAAAGGTTGAAACATGTAGACCATCACTTTTCACAGATACCTTAGGTCAAATTAACCTGTTCAGGTTTCACACCTTGTTTTTAATCTTGTCTTATTGCTCCTTATTAAACTTTAGGGAGAACAATAAAGACATTTTTTACTCACTTTCTCACTCACTTGCACTATTGTTGCGCAAAAAACCTGCTCCACTGTAATCAGGCATTGAAGCACACCCGGGTAGAATTCGGCTACTTGGTTGGGACCCCAATGATGAAGCATGTCACCAACTAGGTTGGTGAGTGAGGGGTCTTCTTAAAAAGGAATAATTTTTCCTTTTTTTCTTCCACCCAAAACTCTTGTTTTCCATACAACCCGTCCCAAAGGATAGGTGCCTAACCTTTATGCAATAATTACAAAAATATATTATTAAAATGTTCTATCACTAGAAATAAATATCAATTAATATCAATTAATTCCCAAGTATTAAAATCAATACTGGAGTATTAATACACTCCCCCACCCAAACCCATGTTTTCCATGCCACCCAACCAAGAGGATAAGTGTCTGAGCCTTTTTTTATTAATTTTAGAAAAATACCGATATTTAAATTTTTCTATTACTATAACTAAATATCCATTAATTCTCAAGTATTAAAATTATACCTGAGTATTAATACACTCCCCTACCCAAAACCCCAGTTTCCCATACATCCCGTCCCAGGGAATGAGTGCAAAATAAATTTAATAGATTTTAAATAAATGTATTGTATCAAAGATATATATATATATATATATATTTTTTTTATATATTAACTAATCTAATTTTTTAATAATACTCCAGAATTAAAAATAAAACGAGTATTAATACACTACCCAACCCAAAACCTATCCTTTCTTTTTTTTTTTTGATAAACAAATTTTTATTTTTTTGCACATAAGCAGCAAAATCAACAAGGATATACAACAATTCGAGTAACTCAGCATCCACAAGACCTGTCCCATAAGCATTGATAAATAGTCGTATGATCCTTCTCCCCCACCCCCCCCTTCCGTTCCCACCCACTGCAATCTCCCTCCTAAACTAGGCCCCCAAGCCACTTTCCCCATATTCTGCGAAACTTTTTGGGGCAGCATACAAAGCCCATTCCTGCCCGGCGCACCAGTCCACCCCTCTCCGCCATTTAGCCTCACTGGGCGGATCCGCCTGCTTCCAGGCAGCCGCGATGTCCCTTTTGGCCACCACCAGAGCCGTAGTTAGGAAGTATTTCTCATTACAGGAACCATCTAGGCCTTCCGTTAGTCCCAACAGCGCCAACCTAGGGTCATGGGGAACCTCCCACCCCAGGACTTCAGTTAATTCAGCTTCGATCTCAGCCCAGAAGTTTTCCAGGCGGGGGCAAGACCAGACCATATGAAAGAAGTCTGCCGGTTCCCCCCCGCATCGCGCGCATGAAGCAACTGGGCACAATCCCGCCCGATACAGACGTTCCGGGGTCAGGTATGCCGCGTGGAGATAATAAAGCAGGATAAGCCGCAATCTCGCCGATGCGGTGATGGTCCTGGGTGCCATAAGGGCATCCCTCTAGTCACTTTCGTCTGGAGAGCCCACCCATGTCTCCCACCGTTGCCTCAACCCGCTCCGATCCACTGGGGTATTATTAATCAGGGACCGATAGATACGGGATATGCCCCCCCTCCTAAGCCACCCCAGCATCACCTGAGCCTCAGGCGGGCTATGGTCGGGGGGCCTAGAGTCCAGAGGAACGTGGGACTGGAGCGCGTGGTGCAGCTGGAGATACCTATAGAATTGTGAGGGATGCAAAGAAAATCGGCTCTGGAGCTCCTGGAAGGAACACATACGGCCCCCCCGCCAGACATCTCCCAGACAGGATATCCCCAGAAGGTCCCAGGTGCGGATTCCCTCAAGCCCCGACACTTCCCGCATCCAAGTGCCATGCCAGAGCGGTGTAGTCCGGGTCAGCACCTTTGACCAATGAGTGTGGCGCAGGGCTGCCCGCCATGCCAGAAAGGGAGCCCGCACGATCTCCGGCAGCGACCGAGGGACCGTCGCTCCATAGAGCATGTTTTGAATAGAGGGGAACCCGGTGAACCGCACCTCCAGTGTATAAGCCGGATCATCCCAACCACCCGAAAACCAGTCATGGACCACCACCAGCCGCGTAGCGAGATAATACAGGTAAAGATTTGTCATGCTCAAGCCGCCATCATAAGAAGGAACCCGGCAGCGGTCTAAGGCTAATCGGGACCTACCGCCACCCCAGAGGAATTTAGTCGCAGTTTTATCCAGTCCCGAAACCAAGAACGGGGAAAGGAGCAGGGCGTGTTTTGTAGCATGTAAAGAAACCTAGGGAGAATCATCATCTTATAAAGAACAATCCTCCCCAGCGGATTCAACGGGAGTGACTGCCGTTTTGCCATGTCCGATCTGGCCTTGTTAACCACGGGGGCCACATTAAGCGCCCAGCATAGTTCCGGGAGAAGGGTAACCCAGATCCCCAGATATTTAAAGGACAGTCTTCGGATGGGAATGTCAGACTGCCAGACAAAACACTCCCTCGATGGGTGTAGCGGAACCAATACAGATTTCCCAGAATTCAGACGGAGACCAGATGCCTGCCCGAACCGGTGGAGAATCCGGCGCACCCGCGGACCCGAAACAGCCGGGTCTGAGAGATAAAGAAGGACATCGTCCGCATAGAGGGCAATTTTATCTGGAGCCATACCCGGCCAGTTCCAGCCATGGAGAACAGGGTCCGATCGGATTAACACAGCCAGAGGCTCCATCGCCAGGGCGAAGAGGAGGGGCGAGAGCGGGCAGCCCTGCCGAGTCCCCCGTCCTATGGAAAATGCATGGGATAACGTCCCATTGACCAGCACTCGGGCCCGTGGGGCCGCGTAGAGAACCCCAACCAAGGCGCGGAACTGAGGGCCGAACCCCATTCGCTCCAATGTTGCTCCTAGATACTCCCACCCCACTGAGTCGAAGGCCTTCTCAAAGTCAACCAGCAGAAGGGCCAGATAAGCAGAAAGGCGCTCTCGGTGGGCCAGGGCAAGGTGTAAGCGCCTCAGGCAATGTCTGGTTCCGCGGTTCGGCATGAATCCGCATTGGTCCGGATGGACCAGCGAGACAAGAAGCGGGCGCAGCCGTTGTGCGAGAATGGTAGCGTACACTTTAAGCTCGGTGTTGATGAGGGATATCGGCCTATAATCGGAGCAGGACTGCGATGGGGGCTGAGTCTTCGGAAGGACTACTATAGTGGCAGTATCTGTCTCCCGAGGGAATGAACCCTTCTCGACCACCTCCGCGAAGAGGTTGAGAAGCCGCGGCGCCAGGGTCTCACGGAAATGGGCGTAATATTCCTGTGGGAAACCGTCTGGTCCCGGGGTTTTCCCCGGCGCCAAGTGGCCGTTACAACCTCCTGCAGGGTGATGGGCAGGTCCAAGGTCTCACTGGCCTCCCGCCCCAGCCGCCCGAGGGCCGCCCCACTCTCCCCCAAGAAGTCCGCAAGGGAGATCTCCGGCGCTTGCGCCCGGTAAAGCTGGGAGTAGTAATCCGCAAAGGTTTGGGCTATTGCCACCGAAACCGTGTGGGATCCACCTGTGGAATCCGTGATGGCAGGGATAACCCGGCCCGCACGAGGGTAGGTTGCCAGCCGATGAAGAAGCGTGCCGTTCTTATCCCCCCAACCGTAAATCCAGGCCACCGAGGAACGCCAAAGAGTCCTCGCCGCCTCCAGAGAGTGCGCGTGTATCTCCTCTCGGAGAAAGGCCAGCCGACGCGTCCGTGTGGCGTCTCCCAACGCAGCCTGATCTCGCTCGAGCTCCAGGGCCTGCGCTTCACAAGCTGTGAGCCGCTGGAGTTGACACCGACGCTGCTGTTGCAGACGTCCCTTAGCTGCTCCTCTAATAGTCGCCTTGCCGGCCTCCCAGAGGACAGCCAAGGAAGAGACGGAGCCTACATTGTGAAAGTAGTATTCCCGAATTTCACGTTCCACCACCTTCCGAAAGGTTTTGTCTTGAAGGAACCAGGCGTTCAAACGCCACGTCGGACGGGCAGAAAAGGGAGGCGGAGCAAGAAGCACTGGCGAGTGATCAGAGAGACCCCGCGGCAGAATGCGGATGTCGCGAACCCCCGCACACTCGGTAGAGGGGACAAAGATTAGGTCAATCCCGGCGTGAGAATGATGCGCCGCCGAAGTGTTAGCAGGTTAGCGGTCTAGTGCTGCCGAGCGTGAAGGGTATTTAGCCTCCGTTATAGCTCAGCCCATTGACTAAACGCGGCGATTTAGGCTGCGTGTGGCATGTTGATGCGGACTCTGCCTATGCTTATGGAATTGTACTTCATTAATGATTTTACTGAGCACGCTTAAAAAAGCTTTGTTTTTAAACATTGTATTGCACTTCTGTTACTGACCTGTTTGCACTCCCTCGTGACCCCGTTCCGTCCCGGCTTTGTGCCGTTTGTGCGGAGGGTCAGCTCGAGGAATCCCACTCCCTGCTCGCGACACCACTTCCGCCCTGCACGCCATCTTTGCAGGTTAGCGGTCTAGTGCTGCCGAGCGTGAAGGGCATTTAGCCTCCGTTATAGCTCAGCCCATTGACTAAACGCGGCGATTTAGGCTGCGTGTGGCATGTTGATGCAGACTCTGCCTATGCTTATGGAATTGTACTGCATTAATGATTTTACTGAGCACGCTTAAAAAAGCTTTGTTTTTAAACATTGTATTGCACTTCTGTTACTGACCTGTTTGCACTCCCTCGTGACCCCGTTCCGTCCCGGCTTTGTGCCGTTTGTGCGGAGGGTCAGCTCGAGGAATCCCACTCCCTGCTCGCGACACCACTTCCGCCCTGCACGCCATCTTTGCAGGTTAGCGGTCTAGTGCTGCCGAGCGTGAAGGGTATTTAGCCTCCGTTATAGCTCAGCCCATTGACTAAACGCGGCGATTTAGGCTGCGTGTGGCATGTTGATGCGGACTCTGCCTATGCTTATGGAATTGTACTTCATTAATGATTTTACTGAGCACGCTTAAAAAAGCTTTGTTTTTAAACATTGTATTGCACTTCTGTTACTGACCTGTTTGCACTCCCTCGTGACCCCGTTCCGTCCCGGCTTTGTGCCGTTTGTGCGGAGGGTCAGCTCGAGGAATCCCACTCCCTGCTCGCGACACCACTTCCGCCCTGCACGCCATCTTTGCAGGTTAGCGGTCTAGTGCTGCCGAGCGTGAAGGGCATTTAGCCTCCGTTATAGCTCAGCCCATTGACTAAACGCGGCGATTTAGGCTGCGTGTGGCATGTTGATGCGGACTCTGCCTATGCTTATGGAATTGTACTTCATTAATGATTTTACTGAGCACGCTTAAAAAAGCTTTGTTTTTAAACATTGTATTGCACTTCTGTTACTGACCTGTTTGCACTCCCTCGTGACCCCGTTCCGTCCCGGCTTTGTGCCGTTTGTGCGGAGGGTCAGCTCGAGGAATCCCACTCACTGCTCGCGACACCACTTCCGCCCTGCACGCCATCTTTGCAGGTTAGCGGTCTAGTGCTCCCTCGCCTCAGGTACTTAATGGCCATCTGGAGGAAGCGCAGCGGACGAGCGCAGCGGGAGCGCCGACTTCGCGCCAAAGTCGCGCACAAGTCAAGCCCGTCTGCGCCCGTCCGCGGCCGACCAGGCCCAGGGCCCTGCCGTAATGCCCAATTCTATTCTTATTCCTCCACCGAGCTTATGAGACTTAAATCCTCAGGTTCCATTCCTGCCCGTGCTGTCAGAGCGGCCCAAGCATGTGGCATACACATTCCTTCTGACCTCTCGGCACCGGACTTTGTGTATGACCCTTCCCCTTTGCCACCGCAGATCTCTGCCTCTTTACTGATCTACTATCTCAATACCCGTTCCCTCATTGGCCATCAGCTTGAGATTTTTCAACTACTGCATCAAAGCACCATAGATATCCTTCTTTTAGCAGAAACCTGGATCACTGAAGATTCAGCTCCGGATATTCTTGCAGCAATCCCTTCGGGATACTATATTATACACACTAACCGGCCTGCGGGGAAGACTGGTGGCGGAGTGGCGGCCATCATCCGCTCGACACACACCTTCTCCAAGGTTACGGCAACTTCTATCCCCAAATCGGATTTTCTGGCACTGAAATTCATTTCCCCTAAATCGTCTTTTATTTGTGTTCTTGTATATCGACCCCCTGACTATATGCCTCTTTTCCCCAAACTCTTCAGCGACTCCATCGCCCAATTAGCAATAGACCACGCTAACCTTGTGGTGATTGGCGACTTCAATTACTGGCCTTCAGATGCCCACGAAAGTCAATTATCGGTCGAGTTTTCTGACCTTTTGAAAGGCATGAATCTTTCCCAACACATCCACACCCCCACTCATTTAAAGGGTCATATCCTTGACCAAGTCTGGACGTCGGATCTTGGTATCTCACCCCCTTTAGTCTTTCCTTGCCCCTGGTCGGACCACTATTTTATCTCTTTCTATCTTCATTTGCACATCCCGTGTCCTCCCCCCCGCATCAAGAATCTCACGGCCCGTAACTGGAAAAGAGCTAACCTGTCCGAATTCCATGACATTCTCGCTTCTACTGCTCCTATATCTCTGACCTCTCTTGAGGTTCAGGCAGCTAATCTTGAAGAATGGATACGTCAGGCTAGTGACAAAGTAGCCGCTCCAAACAAGATCAAAACTAAGCGCCCCCATGACGCGCAACGATGGTTTACGGACCAACTTAAAGCAGATAAACTTGCCTTGCGGCAAGCTGAACGCCGTTGGCGTCACCACTATGACCCACAGTTAAAACTTGTCTATATTGGGGCTCTAAAAACCTATAAACAAGCGATCTTAACAGCCAAGACGGCATACTTCTCCCAATTAATCCTGGACTCTAACAACAAATCGAAAGACATCTTCTCGATAGTAAATGAGCTTTCCTTGCCAGACAGGGTTACCCCTCAGCCCCAACCGACCCAAACCCTCTGTAACGCATTAAACTCTTACTTTATAGAGAAAATAACAACCATAAGGAACAATATCCCTAACCCGGCATCTTCTGTCCCCCCCCTCTTCCTCCCAGAAACATCAGTATCTTGTCGGAATTTCCACCTATCTCCCTTCAAGAATTCACCTCACTCCTTCTCAAAGTCAAGTCAGGTTCCCCTAATGATTGCTGCCCCCCGCAGATTTTGAGAGAGGCCTTTCTTGCTTGTCCTGGCCCCCCCCTTGCTTTATTAAACAACTCTCTTGCAAAGGGGGAGGTCCCTCTCTCTTTCAAGCAAGCCGCTATCCTACCCATCTTGAAGAAGTCTAACGCTGATCCCACTATACTTAGTAATTTTAGACCTATCTCTCTCCTCCCTTACTTAGGAAAAATTCTGGAGACCTACGTTACCCGCTGTTTGAGCTCTTTCATAGAGAAATCCTCTTATTTGGATCCTCAACAAGCGGGATTCAGACCCCTCCATTCCACCGAGGCGGTCACAGTAGCAGTCTTGGACACCCTCAGGAAGGGCGCTGACAATAATATATCTCAGGCCCTTGTCCTACTAGATCTCTCAGCGGCGTTCGACACGGTCGATCATACCATCTTGATCGGCCGTGTCCACAATGCCGGCATCCAGGGAGTGGTCCTCGACTGGCTCAGATCTTTTCTCCATCAGCGATCACAGTCCGTCTATCTTTCCACTTTGTCCGCACCCTTTGTTTCCCTCCCTTGCGGAGTCCCACAGGGCTCGGCATTATCCCCGCTTCTTTTTAATTTGTATCTCCAACCCTTATTAGCCTCCCTCCGAAACTCTCCAGCCACAATCTTTAATTATGCGGACGACCTCCAGTTAATTTTTCCTATTGACCCTCTTCCCTCCTCCCGTGTTAATTTTCAGACTACTATGCTGACTATCGCAGAGTGGATGTATCACAGCCACTTAAAACTGAACCCTACCAAGACCGAGCTTGTCTTGGTAGGTGGCCCTAACCACCCATGGAATTCCACCTACTGGCCAACATCTCTGGGGGCCGCACCGACTCCCGTGCGTTCAGTCAAAAGCCTCGGGGTGATCATTTCGGAAGATCTTTCAATGAAATCGCAAATCAACTCGGTCACTTCAGCCTGTTTTTTCCATCTCAGGCGGATCCGTAAGATTAGCAGGTTTCTTACCAAAGATGCTTTGACCCAAGTTGTTATTGCACTTATTACCTCAAGGCTTGACTATGCCAATATGCTGTATGCGGGTATCCCAGCCGGTCTCCTTCATCGACTTCAGCTAGTCCAGAATCAAGCTGCCCGCCTGATTTACCACCAGCCCAAATATCAGCATGTTACTCCCCTCCTCTTTAGTCTGCATTGGCTCCCCATCTCCAAGCGTTGCATCTACAAATTGGCATGTTCCACCTTCAAGGCCCTCTCGAATGCAGCCCCTGCGTTCATCTCCTCGTGCCTGACTCGCTATACTCCCTCTAGGGCCCTTCGCTCAGCTTCTCTCAATCTCCTTGAGGTCCCCAAATTTAAAAGGAAGAAGCACGGTGGCTTGAGTTTCTCAGTCCAGGCTCCCTCTACCTGGAACTCCCTGCCACTCTCACTTCGCCTCTGTCCTCAGTATGATTCCTTTCGCAGACTTTTAAAAACTCTGCTTTTTCGTTCTGCATATGATTAACCCTCTCTCCTGAATCACGCTACTGGTCAATTGAGCGCCAAGAAACCTATGGTGATAGTGCGCGTTACAAATTTCTTTTAACATAACATAACATATTGGAGATCACGCGGGTGCCAGACCCTCCAGACGTCACATAGGCCCAGGGTTTCAGCCCAACATGATAGCTGTTTCGCACGAGCGGTTCTGGTCAGGGAAACCGGGCCTGTCGAATCCAGGTGGGGCATATAGACAGCGTTAAAATCCCCCCCGAGGACGAGTGACCCTGCCGGAAGTCTCGGGAGCAGATCTGAGGTGTAGGAGAGAGCGGTCTGTAACAGAGACCGCGCTGCATAGATGGACAGCAGAGTGAGTGGTCGACCCTCAAGGGTGCCACAGATCGCAACAACCATTCCCTGGTGGTCTAGATGTACCTGGGCCAGCACAAAGGGAAAGGAGCGTTTGAGCAGGATAGCTACCCCCCGGGAACCCCTAGCAAAGCCCGAGTGCCAGACCCTATCACAGCCGTACCGGGTGAGAAAGGGACAGTTGTTCCCCAACAGGTGAGTCTCTTGAAGGAGGAGCACATCAATCTCCGCACGCTGTGCGTACTTGAGGACTGCCATACGTTTGAAACGATCCAGTAGGCCATTTACGTTCCATGACAACACGCGCATGGCGGCCTTAGGCACGGGAGTGTCAGCCATGGGGACAATCAGAGGTACGTCTGACAGGAGCCGGAAGAGGTGACCACGAGTGCAAACAGTGGGTAAAACGGGAGGCATGTCCGGAGTCCCCATCCGGCGGGCCCCGCACCCGTATCAGGGCCGATGGGTGCATGAGTGTGTGAGCTCCTTGAAGGGAGGGACATGAAGAGATCAGACCGGAAAGCAGGTCAAACGTTACATGATGCCTTTGAATTACAACAGCGAGGAATGCATCCTCTGACAACAAAAACCTCTCTAAGAGGAGAAAACAGCTCCAAACCAACACCAACCCCACACCCCCCACCCTATACTTCGAGAACAGAAGCATCTGTCGCCCTAACAGTTTGTAACAACAACCAAGCTAAATCGCTCGGGCCTGAGTGCCAGTGGAACCCCCTTGAAAATCAGATCAATCCCAATTTGTCCGCCCTGGCCGAGAGCAGTAAATACGATAGAGCACTGAAGCCCGCCCCCCGAATCCCACAGCCAGGAACCATGCCCCAGCTTTCCCCCCCCGACAGAGTACCGTGAACAATAAACGGAAGTCAAATGGTAGGGCTGCGGGAGAGGTCCGAGGTGTCCATCTGAGGGGCAGGCCGGGTCCCGGAACCCGCCCGCTGGGGGGACCCGACCCGCCGCCCGGCGGCAGCAGGACCGGCCGGCGCTACCGAGGAGGCAGAGTGCCCCGGATGCCCGGCACTGCCGCCCCCCGGAGCGCGTGACGATCACCTCCTCCCCGGCGCGTCTCCGGGGCAGCGTGCGCTGCCGACGGCGAGATCTTGAAGATCGGGGAGACCCCCCCCGCCCGCCCGCCGGTGAGCTCTGTCCAGGATGGTGTAAGGGACACTCCTCTGTCAGCCAGGTCCAGGCCGCTCGTGGCGTGTCAAAAAAGAAAGTCTTGTGCTGAAAAATGACTCTGAGGCGGGCCGGGAACTGCAGCTGATACCGGAGGCCCATGGCTCGCATCTTCTGCTTCACCTCCGTGTAGGAGCGCCGTAGCTCCTGGACCTCCCGGGTGTAGTCCAGAAATATCATGATAGAGTGGTTTTGGTATTTGAGAGTCTCGGAGCGCCTTGCCTCCCGTAGGATCGCATCTCTGTCCCTAAAGTTCAGGATCTTTAGGATAAAGGGACGGGGGGCGCCCCCGGGGGTCTGGGTGCCAGGGAACGATGGTCCCTCTCTACCACAAAACAAGCCGAGAGGCTGTCCACCGGCATCCAGGATCTGAACCAGTGTTCCAAGAAGTCGTCCGCCAGGCCGGCCTCTGCTCCCTCCGGGAAACCCACCAGGCGGAGGTTACAGCGACGGGCGCGGTTTTCAGCATCCTCGACCCGGCAGTGCAGCTCCTTAGAGTGAGTGGTCAGTTCACGTACCTGGTCCTGCAGCTGGTGAATATCATCTTCAGCTGTCGATATCCGAGATTCAGCTTCAGAGATGCGGGCGGTGGCGTTGCGCAGGTCCTGTCGAATAAGGGCCACGTCAACCTTCACCTCCCCCACCATACCCTCCAGGGAGGAGCGGGACGCCGTGATGGCCTGCAGGATGGCCGCCAGGTCCGTGCCAGGGGTCTGAGCCACCTCCCCGGCGGGGCTTGGCCCCCGTTCGGAGGTCGTGAATTTGTCTATCTTGGTCTGGGTGGGCGTGGGTGCCGGTTTGGACGCCCTGTCTTTACCCATGGTGGCCGGCCCTCATGCAACAGGAGCACCCACCCAGTCAAAGGGCCCCGGGGGCCAGCCCCAGCACCTCCGCAAGGACTCAGGAGGCGAGGGGGGTGGGAAAAAAAAAAAAAAACACCAGCAGGACACCCCCCTAGATCAGAGGGCCACTCTCCGCCGGCCCCACAGGGTGTCGTCCCGATATCTGCTCAATTTGGCAGTCGATAACCTCTCGGGGACCGCTGTCAGCCTCTAGCCCCGGCCTGCACCCGGGGGGGCGCCACCCTCTGCCACACACCACAGATGGGGCCAGGTCCCTTTACACCAGCCAGAATCCTGGGGAGCCCATCCGCGCCACCTGTCTCCTCCAGCCACGACCCGCACTCAGTCCAAGGACCTCGGGCCCAAAGGGCAATGGAGGAGCCACTTCCGTCTCACAGGGCTCCGGAGTTGGACACGGGGGGAGGGGGGGGAAAGAAAGACAGAAGAAGGCTGGCCTGCCACCCCTCGATCGCCGGCCTGCGGTCCGGTCCCCCGAAGCGGCGCTGCACCCACCTCCACGTTGCAGCAGGCTGCAGAGAATTAGGGCAAAGCCAGTGGCGTAGGTGGGGGGGAGAGGAGGAGAGCCGTCCCCTGACGGCCGACTCTCGGCCCGATGGGAAGGGCCCCCCTACCACCTCCAGCCCCCACGGCCTCTCAGGTCAGCACATCGGGAAGTCCAGCCAGCCACGCACGCACTGCCCGTCCCTCGGCCCGGCTCCTTCTCCCGGGGTGAACCCCCACACCTCCTCACCTCCAGTCCGCGGGCCTCAGGCAGGAGCCCTGCTTGTCTTGAAGAGGGGGGGGCCGCGGGACCAGTCAAAGCGACGTCGGTCAGCCGCCGGAGCACCTGGGCCTCGATGCCTCGTGGGCGCCGCGGGCTCGATTAGCCACGCGACCGCGTCCAGGAATCAGAGCAGCAGTCACTTCCTGCCGGGCATTCCCAGGTAAGCCGGCTGTAGCGCCGAGGGGGGACACATGCGCCCCAGGTCCATGCCAGGGGGGAGCCGGGCAATTCAGGGCTCCGATGCAGCTAAAGGAAGACGGCCAGGGCAGGTGAGAACAGAGTTGGGAGGATTAGCGGGGTCCCGGCGCCGGGAGCTTCACCGCGGAGCGGCCATGCTGTTCAGGCGCCACCTAGCGCTATCCTATTTTTATGAAATATATATATTTTTTTAAATACAAACTTGTAAACTAAATAGTAATTAGTTCACAAAAATTAAATATAAAACCTGGGGATGTTTGCCATACACATTTTATTAAATTTTTGATATATAATAATTTTATTTAAAAATAATAATAAAATATTAGAAACTCCCCCCAAAAATTAAAAAACAAACATTTTACAAATATTCAAAAATAAAAACTTACCTCACTTACCTCCATTACTTACCTTACAATGTGTTGTAATGGCATGCATTGTAATGGCATGCGTTGTAATGGCACATGCATTGTAATGGCATGCGATTTAATGTCACCTGCATTGTAAAAGTAGCTTTATGAAGGTATTACTATGTAATGCCTGTGTTGTAATGGACGTTTCCCATTGACCAGGGGGCCACATCAAAAGGGCAGGAGGGCCGCATGCAGCCCCTAAGCCTTACTTTGAGTATCACTGAATAAGACCGAATGTACAGTTCCTTTATAAGGTCATGGAACTCGGATTTGACTTACAGTACCCTTTTAATGTACAACAGATGGTATTTTATTTCTTATTATACATTTTTTTGCCTTCACCCTTCACACAAAGGGGTTGATTCCGATCCAGGTCGGACAGCTCCCCGAGAGCTGTCCGTTGCCTTACCGTGCGACCGACCCGTACCCGGAGCCGGTCTGTCCTGTTGATGAAGTACGATGCGCGTAACTGCCAAAAACCCGACTGACACGTAGGCTGTGACTCAAGCTCCATTCTCCGTCCGAGCTGTAACTCCTAACGCCGAACCGAGTCGCCCAGAAGCAGTATCCATAGCAGTTTCTGCCCTGACAAGTACGATGCGTACTTCCTACGCGCCGGACGGGTCGCCACGTACAGCACGTCACAGTATCCGGAAAAGAAGCATATCAGCTACGATTCGCGCCACAACTCAATCCACAGCTATGAGACGAACCAGCTTGCAACGGGTACGAGACGGAGCAACAAGCAGCGTGTACGAGACGAACACATCATGATTCCCATCGTGCAGGTCATACCAGTACTCTACATCTATGACCGGATCAGGAACTGACACGGACGGCGCAGACGGCAAGTCAGACACCTACCACACAAACAAACAACACGTACCCGCAAAATGGCACACACACACACACACACACAGGGGATCCACATCCTGGCCACTAACAAAAGGCCACCATAGGGGTCATATGGCCAGCACCACTACCACCCCCAACCATAGGGCTCATGTTACCCATCACCCCTGCCACCCCCACTCATAGGGGACCTGTTGCCCATCACTACTGCCACCCCACCCATAGGGGACCTGTTGCCCATCACCCCTGCCACCTCCACTCATAGTGGACCTGTTGCCCATCACTCCTGCCACCCCCACCCATAGGGGACCTGTTGCCCATCACTACTGCCACCCCCACCTATAGGGGACCTGTTGTCCATCACCCCTGCCACCCCCACTCATAGGAGACCTGTTTCCCATCACCCCTGCCACCCCCATTCATAGGGGACCTGTTGCCCAGCACTACTGCCACCCCCACCCATAGGGCTAAATTTGCCCATCACTACTGCCACTCCCACCCATAGGGCTTATGTTGCTCATCACAACTGCCACCCCCACGCATAGGGGACCTGTTGCCCATCACCCTTGCCACCCCCACTCATAGGGGACCTCTTGCCCAGCACTACTGCCACCCCCACCCATAGGACTAAGGTTGCCCACACTACTCCCACCCCCACCCATAGGGCTGATGTTGCCCATCACCCATGCCACCCCCACTCATAGGGGACCTGTTGCCCAGCACTACTGCCACCCCCACCCATAGGGGACCTGTTGCCCAGCACTACTGCCACCCCCACCCATAGGGCTTATGTTGCCCATCACTACTGCCACCCTCACCCATAGGGCTGATGTCGCCCATCACCCCTGCCACCCCCACTCATAAGGGACCTGTTGCATAGCACTAATGCCACCCCCACCCATAGGGGACCTGTTGCCCATCACTCCTGCCACCCCCACCCATAGGGGACCTGTTGCCCATCACCCCTGCCACCCCCACTCATAGGGGACCTGTTGCCCATCACCCCTGCCACCCCCACTCATAGGGGACCTGTTGCCCATCACCACTGCCACCCCCACTCATTGGGGACCTGTTGCCCATCACAACTGCCACCCCCACCCATAGGGGACCTGTTGCCCATCACTCCTGCCACCCCCACCTATAGGGCTTATGCTGCCCATCACTACTGCCACCCCCACTCATAGGGGACCTGTTGCCCATCGCCCCTGCCACCCCCACTCATAGGGGACCTGTTGCCCATCACCCCTGCCACCCCCACTCATAGGGGACCTGTTGCCCAGCACTACTGCCACCCCCACCCATAGGGCTAATGTTGCCCATCACTACTGCCACCCCCACCCATAGGGCTGATGTTGCCCATCACCCTTGGCACCCCCACTCATAGGGGACCTGTTGCCCAGTACTACTGCCACCCCCACCCATAGGGGACCTGTTGCCCAGCACTACTGCCACCCCCACACATAGCGCTTATGTTGCCCATCACTACTGCCACCCCCACCCATAGGTTGTATGTTGCCCATCACTACTGCCACCCCCACCCAACGGGCTGATGTTGCCCATCACCCCTGCCACCCCCACTCATAGGGGACCGGTTGCACAGCACTAATGCCACCCCCACCCATAGGGGACCTGTTGCCCATCACTCCTGCCACCCCCACCCATAGGGGACCTGTTGCCCATCACCCCTGCCACCCCCACCTATAGGGGACCTGTTGCCCATCACCCCTGCCACCCCCACTCATAGGGGACCTGTTGCCCATCACCCCTGCCACCCCCACTCATAGGGGACTTGTTGCCCATCACTACTGCCACCCCCACTCACAGGGTACCTGTTGCTCATCACAACTGCCACCCCCACCCATAGGGGACCTGTTGCCCGTCACTCCTGCCACCCCCACCCATAGGGCTTATGTTGCCCATCACTCCTGCCACCCCCACTCATAAGGGGACCTGTTGCCCATCACCCCGGCCACCCCCGCTCATAGAGGACCTGTTGCCCATCACCCCTGCCACCCTCACTCATAGGGGACCTGTTGCCCATCACCCCTGCCACCCCCACTCATAGGGCTAATGTTGCCCATCACTACTGCCACCCCCACACATAGGGCTGATGTTGCCCATCACCCCTGCCACCCCCACTCATAGGGGACCTGTTGCCCAGCACTACTGCCACCGCCACCCATAGGGGACCTGTTGCCCAGCACTACTGCCACCCCCACCCGTGGGGCTTATGTTGCCCATCACTACTGCCACCACCACCCATAGGGCTTATGTTGCCCATCACCCCTGCCGCCCCCACTCATAGGGGACCTGTTGCACAGCACTAATGCCACCCCCACCCATAGGGGACCTGTTGCCCATCACTCCTGCCACCCCCACCCATAGGGGACCTGTTGCCCATCACCCCTGCCACCCCCACTCATAGGGGACCTGTTGCCCATCACCCCTGCCACCCCCACTCATAGGGGACCTGTTGCCCATCACAACTGCCACCCCCACCCATAGGGGACCTGTTGCCCATCACTCCTGCCACCCCCACCCATAGGGCTGATGTTGCCCATCAATACTGCCACCCCCACTCATCGGATGGGTGATGCGCCACACATCTATCATACACCAACATTAGGTATGTCAGCAAAATACATCCCCCCTAACATCATGACAACAGTGTGTAGTCTGTGACAAATGCCCACAACAGTGATTATGACTTCGAACATACAATGTAATAACCATCACATGTGTGACCAAAAACTAAGTGTGGCCTACACAAGGCAAGCATCACTAGCACTGTGGCAATGTAAAAATAACACCCCCTCACTGTGTAGAACAAAAGTTAAGTGTGTGCTTCCAAACTGCAGCAAATGTTGAGCATTGTGGTGATGGGGTCCAAAACCCCCTCATCACAGTGACCAAAAGGTAAGTGTCATCTTGGTCAAAGCTGCAAATGCCAAACAGCATGTATGATTCCTGGTCCCAACACATGAAACGCTTTTGGGGCAAAATAGTGGTTGTGTCCCATACCCACAGAGATGTGGTGAGGCTAACAGTGCCGTGAAAACCTAACATACTCTCAGCCATGTGCAGACAAGCACCACCCATGGGGACTGACAATGCATACAGTGTACAATGACACAAAAGCAGAAGTGACCATCACAAAGCATACACACATCTCGAACATAGACACACAAATCAAAACAACCTGTGTAAACTGTAGGTGTCAGGTCACAAACTCCCATTCCATGCCAGCAATGGGACCTAACAACCAGGATGAATGTGCAGAATGATGTGATATGACTCACAGTGACAGCAGGGTAAATCACAAAAACAACATCCAGACAATGGCCCACAACAGCAATACCAATACACTGGTGCAGATGCACAAACACAAACAGGCAACCTCACACTGCACATCTGACACAGCATGTGTGTGTGTGTGTCTCAGTATCCCCAGGCAACTACACAACACATGAGGGGGGCTGAACCACAGTGAGACAGATGTGGACACAGTGCCATACAAAAGTCAACCATCAATGGTCCCCCCTTAGTGGGCAATCTGTCATTGTGAGATGAGAGGGAGCACAACAGACACATGTGACACAAGCTGGAATGAACAGCAACTAACACAGCAAGAGACTGACACACAACAGCACTACCCCCAAGGACCAGACATTGGGGTGACACAAGCATGCATGACACCTCCACTGTGCTGACAAAGGTAGATGTTGTACAAACTGTGAAACCCAAACATGTGTCCTGTGCCACAAACGTACATCACACCTACACAAACACAAATCACTCAGCATGGCCCGTCATCCATGGACAAATGGGAACTAGGGGCCCATCCATGCAAACATTTACATCAGTCCGCCCTCAACACCACACACCCTGAACTGCACCAATGTGCATCTGTGAAGCCCACATGGACAGGTGAAATTGCACATGTACCCATGACATACACAGTAATGTTGGGAGGAACTAAGGTGCACAGACTCATCACACAAGAACAGTTTTCAAGCCTGGTGAATGACAGACATACTTCACAGTATGCGGTACATTGCCATGACGTCAAAGCTCACGTAACCTTCAGAATACCTGCCACAGTCCCAAGACAATGCAGAAGCCAAGGAGAACCACAAGGCACACATGCTGACACCTGCAAACATTGCAGCCCTGAACCGGACAAGTGGGAGCAGTCACACACACATACACATGTCTCAATCACTGAAAGGTACCACTACATGATATTGCGAACAAACAAGTGCCTTGGGGACCCCTACCTGTGTCCCATCTGCGTCTGACATCATCACCACCACTCAGAACTGACAAATCCCAATGATGAAACACCAATTAACAGTAGCGTGTCATGCACCCATACATCTGGTAGCCCATGGCAAAGTTGTGGGATGAACACAGTACCACTCAGCAAGCATCAACAACAGGAACATATCAAGGGAACACTGCCTGTGTATGAAAAGGGATGTGGACACACACACACATGCCCACACAACACACAACATGGGCCCAGGCAATGTCACAGAACAACACACTTACTTGAGGGGACTCAACTCCTGTGGAAGCTCAGCTGTGCCAAACATAGTCTCAGCAGGTCTCAGTCATGTCAGCAGAACACTTGGTCAGTCAGCCATCAGTTACCACACAATGAAGGCTCTGGTCACAACAGTCTGTGTATGGGAGTGTCCCTTAAGTCATCTGCACATACTCAATACGTATGTCCAGCAAGTTGCACAGAGGACCCCGTTGCTCCTACACCAATGATGCCTACACTAACATGTCCAGTGGAGATGCACCCACAGTCAGGGAAATAGACAAATTGTACAATGGGAAGCACATCATATGTGCATGTGCGCAAGCCACAGATGTGACCATGCAAATGAAATGTTTACAGAGATGTCCACAAATTGTTAATCATGACACACACATTTAGCTGCAAAGGATGATATGGATAATGACCAGAATAGGATACATATCTCATGGACCACATGGAGTACCTCACATCAACACCTCATTATTCTACATGTGAAATCCTGCATTACAACTGCAAGGTCATGCTAAACATCATCAACATAATGTACAGCTAAATCAAATTCACAAGGAGAAAGAAAAAAGCTTTATTCAGCAGATGAAAATTTAAAAGTCAGTTCAAAACAAAGGCCAATGGCCAGTCCATTATCAAATTACAAGGAGTGAACTTGAGTGACAACTGTCACATGTTGCTTGCCTGCACTGCTAAGGACAGGGGACATCCCCTCGGAGGGGCATACATGGGGGCAGGCCAGGCACCACAGGGACAGGATCAGGGCGCAGCAGAAGGAGGCAGTGAAGGGGTGGTGGATGCAGGAGAGTCACTGGCAACTGCAGTGGAGCTGACTGAAGTGGTGGGTGCAGTCACAACTGTGGGGCACAAGTCAGATGGGGTGGGTGCCGGCACAACTTCAGTGGGCAGGTCAGATGGAGTGGCTCGGGTCCCCACTGCAGTGCCCAAGTCAGACGGGGTCGTCGTGGACTCCACTGCAGTGCCTAACTCCATGGGAGTGGAATGGGGTGCAGGTGAGGTCGCCAGGACAGAGGGGGGGCACACGGTCCCCACATCAGTGGCAATAACCATCTGACCGGGGGTGGAAGAGCAAGTGGTGGGGGGGAGGGCCTTAGCATTTTGGGGGTGATGTATCTCTGGGTGGGGGAACCCGGGGCAGGGTGTGGCGGGGGAACCTCTGAAGTGGTGGCCTGGGGGATGGAGGACGGAACCTTCCTCGTGGAGCTGCGTGGCGGGGGTGGGGTCTTGCTCTTCCGGCTCCGGGGGACTTGCGGGTGGGGGCCTCAGTCTGACTACACCTGGGGGAGGGTGTCCGGGTGTGAGGGGCACTCCCCTCTGGGTGTGGGGACTTCCTCTTCCCCTTGTAATCTGGATCTGCTGGGTTGGTGGGGAAGAGGTCAAGGTCACAGAGGAAGAGCTTCTGTGGAGATTGGGTTGCAGGTGAGGCAAGAGAAGGGTGCTGGGAGAGAGAGGTATCGGAGGACTGCGGAGTGGTTGTGGATGACTGTGTGTGTGTCTGCAAACCATCCCCTGTGAGTGTGGTATCAGTCCCCTGCGCTTGCTTGTGTGCAGTCTAGACCTTAGTTTGTGTGTTTGTGTGCTGACCGTGTCTGTGGCTTGGTGAGAATGTGCAGGTGTGTGTGTGCGTGGGACAGGTAGGGTGCTAGGAATCGTGGGTGGTGCAGGGGAAGGAGTGGTGCAGGACTGTTGGAGGAGGGACACTGCTGCCGTCAGGGAGGAGGCCATGGACTGATTGGTCCTCTGTAGGGCAGACATGCCCGATGAAATGCCCTCCATGAACGACACCAGTTGTGTCAACAGACTGGTGTGTGCATGGAGGACACTCAGCATTGATGTCTGCCCTACATGAATCTGTCTAAGTAAGTCCACAGACTCCTCACTCAGGGCAGCAGGGGACACAGGGGCAGGGGGTACGGTGCCTGGCACAAAGGAGACATGCTCCCGAACATGGGAACCTCCACGGACCTCTGGGATGGGAGCCGATGGGAGGGTGGTGATGGTGGTGGTGGGGGCGGTGACGGGGACAGCCTCACTAGCTTGTGTTTTGTGGCTGCTGACACCCGCCTCCACAAGGGAGTCATCCTCTGAGCTGCTGTGGCCCTCAGCTGGGGTGGATGTTGCTGAGGAATCCTCGGTGTGGCTCCACTCGCTCTCTGTGCCAATGGGTCCCCCCGGCTCTTCTCCTTCTGTCCCAGTCAGGCTCTGTGGCTCCTCCTTGTCCGTGGAGCTGTCCCCTTCTGTGGCCGTGGATGTATCTGGATAGAAATCGGAAGAAAGAGAACAACATCAGTCGCCTGCACTGACTGCACACACCACAGTGAGCACATCACATAACAGGGCAAGGCCTGGCATCATCAGCTGAACACTGCTCAAAGTGCCAACACTGTTTAGAATAAGCCAATTGTCAGTCTCACCATCAACTCATATCCCTCCTGGACTTGCACCCATATTGCTGTTGCATGTTGGATGCTAATACCCCAATGTGCTGACATGCACCACCCACACATTTGTTGGACATGCAAGTGAACATGTAGTAGTATGTCACTATACACACAGACCATCTCTTGCCACTGACTCAGTACAGGGGTCCGGATGAAGGGATTGGCAGAGACTCATTTCACATGCATGTGATGCATGCCAGCAACACACACTATGATGTTCTCATGTCCTGATAGTCAATGCCACACTGGGGTGCATGGATGAACACAATGCAGGATCACTCATAGCAAGTTAAGTGCCATGGCACTGGCATGCCTGGAAAGTCAGTCAACACTGTCTCCTGTCACAGGGGCAGGGCATCCAGACAACAACAGTATGCACTTAGTCACAATTATAGCTCAGGGGTAAAGCAAACTCTGCAGCTGACAAGTGCACTTGCCCATCCCCTGCAAACAACATATCCAGGACCCAGAAGACCCCACATCATGCAAATCTGACATATGAGTCTCTGCGAACACAACTCCCTGTACATTAGCACATCACAGTCTGCTGTTCATGTAACCCGGATGCCTGAAGTGCACAGTTGCATACACCATTGTGCGCTGTCAAATGATCACACACCTATATGTCACACAGGTCTTGTCTCTCACAGTCACATCTCAGATGTCTTGCTGACCCTCAAACTCATAAACACCCCTGTTGTACGTAACAGGAAGCCACACCATAATGACACAGAGGCAGACACCTGAATGTACATGTCACTAAGCACAACCTGTAAGTTGATACACAGGAGTGGGATTACAGGGTGTTTCCAAATGCCCTTGAGTAGGCATGACTGCCCAGGTCTATGTGAAACAGTGTTTGGCCCTGGACAGTAGTTAGATGGCTAAGCAAGTGTGACATACTTTATATACATACTCCTGAGGCCCACAAATTGGAGTCCCCTGCTGCATGGGTTTGTTTGAAATACCCCAGCCACATGTGGCGAATCAGACCAGCAATTGGAACACATATCAAGGGCACACACAGATCACATGTCAGATCTCAGGCATTGGGTAAACAATTGACCCACCCATGAAACCCACAACAGAGTCACGGGAACAGATGCGGTCTGGAAGCTGAAGCATAACTGACTGCAGGGACACAGTGCCCTAGTGACACAAGCAACAGACTGTAGGGGCCACACCTGTGGAACAGATGAGGAGGGTGCATCACACAATTGAGGGACCTGAGTATTTGACTACAAGACCTACGTAATGTGGAAGTGTGACCAGGCCAAAAGACTGCAATTAGCATGTCAGACATAGTACACAGAATAGGCATGGACTTACCCCCTCCTTGCTGCTGTCTGGACTTCAGCTGCCCATCCAGGTCCGGGAAGACCACTGCAAGTATCCGGAGCATGTGGGGGGTCAGGGTCCGGTGTCCACCCCTCCTGCGAGGAGGTGACAGCTTCAGCTGAACTCTTGCGATCCTCCGGGTCTAGCCTCGGAGGTCCAGCCACCTCTTCTGGCAGTTGCGGATCCGACGATTGTAGACCCCCACCGAACGAACTGCCCGGGCGATGGTCAGCCATATCTCTTGCTTCTGGTGGGCATCAACCTGTGAGGATGACAAAGTTAAAAGTCCATTAACACACATGCCCCATATTTGTGCTGCACACATTTGGATATACATGTCATCATCACAAAGGGAAATGAGTGACACAGGTAGTGCACCCATGGAAAAGGACAAATGCCCTGCATGTCTGACAAGTTAACAATGCCTGGGAAGTTTAAGCTTACACAAATGCACTTTAGCTGCAGAACACCTGTTTATTACATGTACCTATACACTTTGGGGCATGAAGTTACTCAGTGAGAATGCTTGCCACTGTTGTACACACTGCTAGTACTGCTAGTCAGACACCATGCATAATTAGGAACTGCACACTCACCTGCTCCCCTGGTTTCCCATGCAGCTTGCTGTACTGTGGAAGGAGCCTGTCCAGCAGGGCCTGGTTCTCCTCCTCAGTGAAGGCTGGGGCCTTCTCCAGAGTACGTGCCATAGCAGGAGCCAGAGGATGCAGAGACAGCAGCAGTGGTAGCAGGGATGTGGTCCAGTAGCATGTAGTGCAGGCAAGTGAGCTCACTGGGGTCCATCCAGCCTTATATCTGTGCTGCAGAGGCAGACTCTGTGCCATGTGTCCCCAGTGATAAGTCCAACTAAGTTGCATTCTATGAATCTGGCCAATCCATGGAAATGTACGACTCGTACACGTCTTCCGCATCATTCAAATCTTCACCTTCATGAAACCCTAGGAATTGCAACATTGTTGTAGGCATCCAACTGAATTTCCAGCGCACAACTCATACAAGTTTTGAACCCGCATCCATCTCCATGAAAATCCAGAGCCAATGGGTGCGCCCGGCTCGGTCAACTGACTGTACAACGCGCATTTTGAAAATACACATGCACCCGTCTCCATACGATTCAATGGCCAAGGCGTACGCCTGTCTCGGAACATGGCTGCCTGACACGCATACTTGATAGTCACCCGCGTCGGAGCTCATTACAGTCAATGGCAAAATGTACGCACGGCTCGGTCATGAACTGTGCAATGCGTACACATTGTCACCCGCGTCGGAGCTAATTGCAGTCAATGGCAAAGCATACGCACGGCTCGGTCATGAACCATGCAATGCGTATGCATTATCACCCACGTCGGAGCTCATTGCAGTCAATGGCAAAGCGTACGCACGGCTCGGTCATGAACCGTGCAATGCGTACCCATTGTCACCCGCGTCGGACCTTATTGGTGTGACTATTTGATGACTTCTGCAAAAACAACAATTGATGGACAGAATGCAGAACAATGTCATACATTCACCCCAGTACAGAGATCTGGGCCTAAATCCATCGTTTTTTTGCTCACCATGCCATTCCAGTTTGAACCCAGCCATATGCAAATCAGTCTTGACCCTGTGCCCCATGGGAACAGTCCAGCCCGAACTGCCAAGCCAGGTCCTCCCTGGACTGGAAACACGCATCCTAGGACCGGTTTCGGGCTTTCAGCCCTCGTCAGCCAGGATAGCTTGATTCCAGTGGCATGGAGAGCAAGGGACTCACGTCTGAGCATACCCTTCCCACTCGGGGTGACAAATGCAAAAACAACAATTGATGGACAGAATGCAGAACAATGTCATACATTCACCCCAGTACAGAGATCTGGGCCTAAATCCATCGTTTTTTTGCTCACCATGCCATTCCAGTTTGAACCCAGCCATATGCAAATCAGTCTTGACCCTGTGCCCCATGGGAACAGTCCAGCCCGAACTGCCAAGCCAGGTCCTCCCTGGACTGGAAACACGCATCCTAGGACCGGTTTCGGGCTTTCAGCCCTCTTCAGCCAGGATAGCTTGATTCCAGTGGCATGGAGAGCAAGGGACTCACGTCTGAGCATACCCTTCCCACTCGGGGTGACAAATGCAAAAACAACAATTGATGGACAGAATGCAGAACAATGTCATACATTCACCCCAGTACAGAGATCTGGGCCTAAATCCATCGTTTTTTTGCTCACCATGCCATTCCAGTTTGAACCCAGCCATATGCAAATCAGTCTTGACCCTGTGCCCCATGGGAACAGTCCAGCCCGAACTGCCAAGCCAGGTCCTCCCTGGACTGGAAACACGCATCCTAGGACCGGTTTCGGGCTTTCAGCCCTCGTCAGCCAGGATAGCTTGATTCCAGTGGCATGGAGAGCAAGGGACTCACGTCTGAGCATACCCTTCCCACTCGGGGTGACAAATGCAAAAACAACAATTGATGGACAGAATGCAGAACAATGTCATACATTCACCCCAGTACAGAGATCTGGGCCTAAATCCATCGTTTTTTTGCTCACCATGCCATTCCAGTTTGAACCCAGCCATATGCAAATCAGTCTTGACCCTGTGCCCCATGGGAACAGTCCAGCCCGAACTGCCAAGCCAGGTCCTCCCTGGACTGGAAACACGCATCCTAGGACCGGTTTCGGGCTTTCAGCCCTCTTCAGCCAGGATAGCTTGATTCCAGTGGCATGGAGAGCAAGGGACTCACGTCTGAGCATACCCTTCCCACTCGGGGTGACAAATGCAAAAACAACAATTGATGGACAGAATGCAGAACAATGTCATACATTCACCCCAGTACAGAGATCTGGGCCTAAATCCATCGTTTTTTTGCTCACCATGCCATTCCAGTTTGAACCCAGCCATATGCAAATCAGTCTTGACCCTGTGCCCCATGGGAACAGTCCAGCCCGAACTGCCAAGCCAGGTCCTCCCTGGACTGGAAACACGCATCCTAGGACCGGTTTCGGGCTTTCAGCCCTCGTCAGCCAGGATAGCTTGATTCCAGTGGCATGGAGAGCAAGGGACTCACGTCTGAGCATACCCTTCCCACTCGGGGTGACAAATGCAAAAACAACAATTGATGGACAGAATGCAGAACAATGTCATACATTCACCCCAGTACAGAGATCTGGGCCTAAATCCATCGTTTTTTTGCTCACCATGCCATTCCAGTTTGAACCTTTCCTTTGGTTTTTGATGTGTTCGCCATAAGTTGGCAGGGTATGCTCAGACGTGAGTCCCTTGCTCACTTTGCCACTGGATTCAAGCAAGCCTGGCTGAAGACAGCTGAAATGCCAGAAACTGGTCCTAGGAAGCTTGTTTCCGGTCCAGGGAAGACATGGCTTGGCAGTACGGGCTGCACTGTTCCCATGAGGCACAGGGTCAGACTGATTTGCATATGGCCATGTCTGAACTGGGGTGGCAGAGTGGGCTAGATAACGGTGATGGATTAAACCCAGATCAGTTGACTGGAGGTGAGTGCTTGCAATGTTCAACACTCCGTCCATCATTTCCTTTGGTTTTTGATGTGTTCGCCATAAGTTGGCAGGGTATGCTCAGACGTGAGTCCCTTGCTCACTTTGCCACTGGATTCAAGCAAGCCTGGCTGAAGACGGCTGAAATGCCAGAAACTGGTCCTAGGAAGCTTGTTTCCGGTCCAGGGAAGACATGGCTTGGCAGTACGGGCTGCACTGTTCCCATGAGGCACAGGGTCAGACTGATTTGCATATGGCCATGTCTGAACTGGGGTGGCAGAGTGGGCTAAATAACGGTGATGGATTAAACCCAGATCAGTTGACTGGGGGTGAGTGCTTGCAATGTTCAACACTCCGTCCATCATTTCCTTTGGTTTTTGATGTGTTCGCCATAAGTTGGCAGGGTATGCTCAGACGTGAGTCCCTTGCTCACTTTGCCACTGGATTCAAGCAAGCCTGGCTGAAGACGGCTGAAATGCCAGAAACTGGTCCTAGGAAGCTTGTTTCCGGTCCAGGGAAGACATGGCTTGGCAGTACGGGCTGCACTGTTCCCATGAGGCACAGGGTCAGACTGATTTGCTTATGGCCATGTCTGAACTGGGGTGGCAGAGTGGGCTAAATAACGGTGATGGATTAAACCCAGATCAGTTGACTGGGGGTGAGTGCTTGCAATGTTCAACACTCCGTCCATTATTTCCTTTGGTTTTTGATGTGTTCGCCATAAGTTGGCAGGGTATGCTCAGACGTGAGTCCCTTGCTCACTTTGCCACTGGATTCAAGCAAGCCTGGCTGAAGACGGCTGAAATGCCAGAAACTGGTCCTAGGAAGCTTGTTTCCGGTCTAGGGAAGACATGGCTTGGCAGTACGGGCTGCACTGTTCCCATGAGGCACAGGGTCAGACTGATTTGCATATGGCCATGTCTGAACTGGGGTGGTAGAGTGGGCTAAATAACGGTGATGGATTAAACCCAGATCAGTTGACTGGGGGTGAGTGCTTGCAATGTTCAACACTCCGTCCATCATTTCCTTTGGTTTTTTATTTGATGACTTCAACACACAATTACTTGCCAGGGACTCATGTGCACACCTACCACACTACAGCATTGGCCACACAGTGTCCCATGGCATGTAAGGCTGTATTCCCTGTGTGTTGGGGGGGCACCATTTGGTTTGTTGTGTGGCACTTTTGTTCAGCCACTCCCAGGCTGTACACGTGTTTATGGGGGCAGAATCCTTTGTGTGTTGTGCACATTACCACTGTGATGTGCAGCTGTGCAGTAATGGGCATGAGTCATGGACACAGTTGCAGGTTGGATATGGTTATGACATGTCACATACACCCTGAGTCCTGGGGGTGATGGCATGTACGTCACAGTGAGACCTGTAGCCACAATTCTGATGTGCACCCACAGTCTGTGTGCATGTTGTGTCTCAGATGTGGATGATCAAATGTGCCCAATGGGAGACAGTCTCCACATCCATGTGGTATGTGCAGCCACCTTGATGGTGTGTGTGTGTCTAAGAGACGTACATGTAGGGCCTGCAGAGACAACAGTGGCCACTACCTGTGGGACTCACGCTTGCCTTGTGGCGTGTACGTGATACGCGATGTCATGCCAGTATCGATCTGGCAATACAGGGACCCTGGGTATCTGCTTGGCAAAGTTCTGTGATGCCTGGGAGACATCAGGCCTCACTTGTCACTGTGGTGTGTGTTTGTAACGTCACAGCAGTACATAGGTAGGGTGACACAGCCCAATGATTGGCCATTGCACTACATGGGACTTATGTGGACATGTGGAATTGCGATGTGAGGTGATGTATGTGACATATGTGTCCATGCCCAACAGCACACACCTCAGTACATTGTGTAATGTCATGATGTATCATGTGATATTGAGCCTGGTCATGGCCACGTGGGTGGATGAACCGACAATCTTCCTTTGTGCATCTCTGTTCTGCAGGGCACCAGCTGTCCATTGACCGTTCCCAGACCTTGCGACTAGGCCTGGGCAAAATTTCCGTTCCGTTCACGGAATTTGCGATAATTTGGCATTTCCGCGGAGAGCGCGGAAATGTCAAAATTTCCGCATTCCGCAGCTTTGCGATAATTTGGTTCTTGCTCGCGCTGTAAAATAATACATTCTCGCGCGCGATCGCCTTACCTGAATCCCCGCGTTCGCCGACAAGTTTTCCCGATCCGGTCGCGTTCTCCATGAGATGTTGTATTGTTTTAGCCATTTGCGCTGTCTCGCGACAGTTCGCGTCCGCAGTGACGTCATGCGTCGCGCGATCACGTCTTTTTTCTCGCGATCATGCACCGCGAGACAACTGAAAACAAGATGGCCGCGCCCGCAAGCAACCACATGGGTAAGTTGGCGACCCGCAACCATGCAGAAAATCTCGCGAACATGCCGGAAAAAAACTTCCGCATCTTCGCGATATTTCCGCTTGTTTGCGGAGATTTTTAACATTTTCGCGATAATTTTCGGAAGTCGCTTTCGCAAATTCCGCCCACCCCTACTTGCGACCATGCAGGAACGTGACTGCATCCGACTGTACCGCTTCACCAGGCCACTGATTGAGGAGTTGGAGGAGCAGTTGCCGCCACATCTGCTACCTGGCCAGACATACCCTACAGCACTGACCCCAGAGGTGAAGGTGATGGCAGCCCTGCACTTCTTTGCTACTGGTACCTTCCAGTACACTGTGGCTACAGCAGGTGGTATGTCGCAAACTATGTTTAGCCGTGTGCTACGTGATGTCTTGGAGGGGATGTTGCTTTTCCTTGACCTGTACATCAAGTTCCCTCGCCCAGCTGAACTCCCTAAAATAAAGGATGCCTTGTATACACTGGGGAGGATGCCGAACGTCATCGATCTATTGATGGTACACATGTGGCCCTGATACCACCACAGGCACATGAGCAGGCATACCGGAATAGGAAACATTTCCACTCGATCAATGCTCTGGTGGTATGCCTTGCAGACATGTGTATCACACACGTGTGTGCACGGTTCCCCGGTTCTGCGCACGATGCCTACATAATGAGGAGTAGTCGCATTGCAACGCTGATGTCACAGATGCTAAATCAGCGTGCCTGGCTTGTCGGTGTGTACTGACTGTTTACCATTGTGTGTGTTTGGCAATGTTGTATTCCGCACTCCTATAAAACTCTGCTAATTGTTCAATTGTTTGTGTGTAGGTGACTCCGGATACCCCAACATGCCGTGGTTGCTGACACCCCTCAGGAACCCTGTGACACCAGCCGAGATGTGCTACAATGAGGCACATGGTCGGAGCCGGAGGGTGATTGAGCGGACATTTGGCCTCCTGAAAAGCTGCTTTCGCTGCCTGGACAAGACCAGAGGGGCCCTCCCATATGAGTCTTCAAAGGTGTGCAAAATTATCCTTGTATGCTGCATGCTACACAACATGGCAGTGCGGAAGAAGGTGCCTCTCCTCCAGGATGACGATGTCCAACCGCCGCCACCTGTGGAGGCTCCCGGCCTGGGCCATGATGCCAGTGATGATGAAGATGAGGGTGACGTCCGCACACAGCTCATCAACAACTTCTTCACCTGAATGTGAGTTTATGGGGTTGTTATGTCAATGTATGGAGTTAGCCTGAAACGTGTTGTGGCTGCTGGGTTGCTTTCTGAGTGTGTCTGTGTGCCACTTGACTAGATGCGTGCAGTGATGTGTCCATTCAGGTGGTCTGTACTCCACAGTAGGGTAGTACTGCTAACTTGTTTCTGTGTACGTCTCTTGTGTCATGTTTGTGCATGTGTATTGCATTTCTCTCCTGTTCTGCTGTGCTTTTGACTGTGTCTTGTTTCTGTCCTTCCCAGGGTACTTTGCATGTTGTTTGGTCAACACTGACCCACAAAACCAAGAATCCAACCCCAGTGTGGGAGTAGTCAACTGGCATCAAGTGATGTGCCACACACCCCTGGACTTCAATTCTCTGCCCTGGACTTCAATTCTCTGACACTTTATGACCCTGTGTCCACTGTACCGTACAATTACCTTGCAACGATTGTGGAATAAACATGTTGCTGATGTGTAATGAACCCGTGCTATGCTTTGTTAGGTGCGTTGTCTGTCTTCCCACATCTGAGTGATATTTGCTTACCTCACCTGTGGACTTGTTACATCTGACTGTGGATAGGTGTTGTGTCTGTGCATACCTATGGGTTTCAGGTCAACATCATTGTGTGGGATGAGTAACAATGCCATGGTGAGTATGTGTTGTGCTGCCATAGTGGTGTGTCTCCCTCACATGTGTCACATCACCATGACTCACCTAACGGTGGTCACATTGTTGTAGTATTTGGCATGAACTGTGTTGTTTAGAAGATCAACATCTCCATGACACATGACAATTTGGAATCACAACAGAGGCAAGTATGGTGTACTGGTGAGTTTTTTTTCGAACATGTGTGAGGAAAGTGCACAGGATGGTGGGTGCTGTACATTGGGTTTTGAATCCAAAGTTCACAGTAGAGTTGGAAGTGTTGGTAGATGAAATGTCCAGAGTAAAGTCCATCAGCTACATTCCTCCTCCCTCCCTGTGGCACTGGCAGACTGTGTTGCAACAGATGTTGTGGCCACACAGGGAGGTGTGGACATGTTTGTGGTGATCTGGCGGAGGCATTGTAGTACGTCCCGATGCACCGCAGTAAGGGCATCCCACTTTGCCTCCATGCGGGCATGGTGGGCAGCCTGCTCCTGTTGTATGTCCTTGAGGATCCCCACTACCTGGCCAAATCCTCCGGTGCTATCCTGGTACGCATCTATGATGCGTGCCAGTTGGGGGTCATCATGCAGTGCAGACCCCTTTGCAAGCCGCGCCCTCTGCCTTCCACCCCTACCAGCACCCCTATCCACACAGGCAGGACCAGCTGCGGCACGCACAGGTGACACGGGGACCCCTTGGGTGGTGTTGCTGGTGGTGTTGGCTGTAGCTTCCGGGGGATCCTGTGTCCCTGTGCTGTGGGTGTTCTGTGGCCTTGGTCTGTCCGTTTTGGCGGGGGTGCCCTGTTGAATTCCAGATGCTGGAGGTGTGGTTACAGGGGGAGCAGATGTTGATGCTGCTGGTGCTGCATGATGACTCACACCGGAGGTGCCAGATTGTTCGTGTTCATCCAAAGAGGACAGAGACAGAGTCATACCAGAGAGCTCAGTGTCCACCAGAGTCTGGGACTGGGAATCATCTTCATTTGGTGCTGTGTCCCCAGCACCACCTGTGTTTGGAAGAGACACACAATGTAAGTTATGTTTCTACAGGCATCAATGGTTCACAAACATGACATTTTCTACTGTACGAACGGATGCCTGCCTGTACACTGCTTTGTTCCGGCTTGTCACGGACAGAGATTGATATTGTTGTTGCACAATGCCCAGCCATGATGAAATATTTCAATGTGCATGTTGAAGTGTGTGCATACCCAGCTCATAGATAGATTTATCTGTACATGACCATTACTACTCAAGGGCCATCACATTGCTGACACAGGTGTGTCATCCCTGTACACATGTGAGATTTAACAAGGACATACGTGCTATTCCACTGGGGATATGTTGTACTATTGGGGAATGTGTGGTAGCAGAGTTTGCTAGTGGGAGTGTTTTCTTCCAGTGTTCCTAGTTCCCATCTCATTTCATATAAGTGATGATGTCACCATCGTTAATGAGTCTGGTGCTGACTTTTGTACGTGCATATGTGATTTGACTTGTCAGTGTTCTCCATGGTGACATGGATTGGGCAAGGTAGCACTCTGGCTTTTCAATGTTCATAAAGTATTCGAGAAAAAAAGGGAGTTACCCCAATGTTAAACCAAAGGGACGGGGTATAGAGAATCAACAACACTAGAGTTCCTGTAATTAATCTAAGAAAGGCAAACAGTATCATCTTGGGCCAAGTGTCAATAGTTAATGGAAGTAGCAAATTATCTTAAAAGGGGCTATTATTATACATTTATCTGTTCTCAAAAAAAATGTACAACATTTTTTTCACTTCAATCTGTCATACAGACACCCTGTATTATATATACACCAAATTCTTGACGAAAAAACTTTTTATAAAAACCAAAATTATTTATTTAAATCATAAATCATTAATCATGTTGAAAATTGTTAAAAAACACAGTTTTACACCACAATACCTCCCAAAAATGGGTTACAATCTTTATTAATTTCAGATCAAATTAATCATTATTGTTAAAAGTCGACGCAGTGTTTCGGTGATTTCTTAATGTTTCCACCTTCTTCAGGACTAAAAAGTATAATCGAATCTAAAGTAAAAGAGATTTTATTCATATCAACTCTTTCCATAAAAAGTGCAGTTTACAACATTACAGATTTTTCTTAATATTCTATTTTTCTTAGTTCAATACCCCTTGTGTTACAATAGAGTTATGCAATAGATATCTCTCTTTCTTTGTCTAACATACTTTAGACAACTACTAGATAGAACTGACACTTGGCCCTAGATTAGTTTTATTTATAATAAACTAAACAATACACTGAGTCTTGTGCAATTTCATGTTATACAAGAACTTCTCTATCCTGACTGTTGTTTATTATTTTTAACAGTTTGATAGAGCACATACCTCATATTTTATTGTATTGAGGTTCAAATAAGCCATTCTTGGGGGATGACCCTCCATATTTGTACAAACTGCCTGCTTGTTGATGAGCCTACAATACAAAAATGCAGTTCTTCAATATATCCTATGTCTATATCACTTATTCACAAGAGGTAAGATAATTCTGCTAACATACCTTATCAATGGCTGTGGCAGTATATATTGTCTGCAAGAGCCACCGTTCTATATTCATGTGTAGGATTAAAAGCCACTTAAATCACTTTGGGACTTTCTCTATAGAAACATGTATAAAAACATCTATGAGTATTGAAAATACAAGAAGTACTGTAAAGCTCTATTATTGAGAGTTTGATCTTCATTGCTCACCATAAAAATAGGTAAGATGCAGACCCATTTCTCTTATCAATTTTGTATTCGGGAAATGACATCGAACCAAAGTCGAAATGCAAGTCATTTCAATTTATCATGACTCTGTGCTTGGTTTTATTTCGACCTGTATATAAATAAACATGGTGCATTATTACTTTTTATCCATTGGACTAATTCATTATTTTATATCTAAAAAGTATTTTCAATTTTGCTTCTATACTTTGTTGTTCTGTTATGTCTATGTCTGGTTGGTATCTTTACATATTTTTTTGTGATTACCCAGGGTCAAAGACTGAACCATGCGCTATTAGCAGCTACCTATAGTGTGCGTTTTGTTTGCAAATGTAACTCTTATCTCCTCGCTATCAGACTGATGTGACTCAATGTATTTTCTCTATTTATTTGTTCTAAAATAATGGAGGCGTCTTGATGATTTTATATTACAAAATATTTCCCAAAATCTTGTATAGATATTCATCTATCAGTTGCCACATTTTGTTTGTTCTATATTTTTAGTTGGACATTACATTTAATTTTGGAGTGTGTTATATCCCTAAATTCCTTTATAAAACACTCGTATCGGTATATTTAGCATTAAATTTGCAGACGCACATTGTTGTCTCTACTGTTATATATACCAATTTCAAATACCTAAGGACTACATTCTGTTCGGGTAAAATGTTGTTCTATTATTGGCGCATGTAGATTGATATTATTATCTTTATTTCTCTTTATTTATATGTTTTACGTAGCAATTTATAAAACTTAAAGAATTTTTTTTTTTACATTTTTTTTCAAAATGGGCAAGGGGACTGCAACTTACGCAACATGTGAGGCCTATTTCATAGCCATAATAATTCCCTCGCATATGTTAGATCCGAGTACTCATGGAAGTAACTCGTTTTCACTCACCGTGGAAACCAATGCAGGCCTCCCTACTCTTGCGGACTCCCGGAAATACCGTATTGCGAGTATTCAGGCTCGAATGTTATTGATACCCACACTAAGCGGGCTCCCTTATTAAGTGACGTGACATCTTTATGATTATTGCCTGACTAATGTGGCGCCCATCTTATAAGCAAATGACGCACTTCCTGAATACGAATTTTCATCTCTATGAATAACACATGGTTATTATGGCAGTCATCTTAAAAAGGAAAAAATAGGTAAAATCATCACGCTTATTATGATCCTAACATTGGATTTCATATTTTAGGAGTATTACTCCATTTGTTAATAGATTTGTGGACGTACTGCTACGTTATTGTCATATATACATCGATCATTTTATCGTATGTTTCCCTATGTTGTTACGTAACAGATTATTAAATTTAAATGTTTTTAACCAAAGAGTCTTCTATATATCCTATCTCGTTTCCATAGCCCTTTCACATTTGTAGTATCTAAATAAACATTAAAATAGCGTGTTTACGCTTACCATTAAAAACAAAATCGGCTTCCCTGCTCTTGCGGACTCCCGCAAATACCGTATCATGAGTCTTCCGGTTTTAATCTTATTTATACCCATGCTGAACGGGCTTCTTTATTACGTCATGTCCCGTCTCTCCTGATTGGTACGGTGGCCATTTTCCATACACAGAATGTGCTTACTGAATAAGCAATAGTGCGTCTCTATAGTTAACATATAGTAATGATGGCGGCCCTCTTTTAGAAGTAAAGTAAAATAGAGTAAGCATCTCACATGAGGTTTCACAGTAAATATATTAAAGTTTATCAAATTGTTCTAACATTTCTACAAATATATTTCTTAACTGTGAATGATAGTCTATAACAGAAAAAATGTAATTCTGATATTATTATGTTGTTCTTCATAAATAACGGCCATGTCACGGCTCACTTGATGGAGAATCCGAATATTATAATAAATCATGTCTTTCAAATATATCCTATAATAGTGGGATATTAAGAGAACAGAAAAGCGACAGCCATAGAGGCTGTATTCTATATTGCAAGGGGCTAGTTTATAAAAATCCTAACCTACATTGTTGAAAGTTGCCATATATTTTATTCTGATTTATTATAATAACCTCTCCCACTCTTCTTTAGTATTCAATCCATTCTTATATGTGTTAAAACGTGACATATAAAATTGTTCACGTTTTTTTCTCTTTATCGTTACGTCTCCACGGCGTGTATTGTGTTGAATTACTTCTGTACCACACCATTTTAAATCATCTATTTAGTGGTTCGCCTCCAACCAATGTTCCACGAGGGGGGCCGTTTTTTTCTTAGTCCTGATTGCAGATTTGTGTTCTGTGATCCTAATGTGTATTTCTCGGGAGGTCTCCCCAATGTACCCTTTGTTACATGGGCATGTTATCATGTAAATTATATTGCTGGTCCTGCAGTTAATAAAGTTTTTTATGTTATGTTTCCTTCCATTGTGGGTTAATGTACTTCCTTTTATAATATTACTGCAGTTTTTACATGAATTACATGGGTGTGTGCCTACAGGAAGAGGGGCATTGTTTATAGTGTTCTGTTTGGATATCACTTCCTCTCTATATGTGTGCACTAGCCGATTACGGATCGTACTGTTTCTTCTAAAAGAGAACATTGGTTTTGATAGTTTTGTCTCATTTTTATCTTTGAGTAGTGACCAGTTTCTGTTTACAATATTTTTAACCTTATTACTGACACTGCTAAAATTGGTTACAAAAATCAATCGTAGATACTGTGTATTCTCACATTGATTCTTATCAATGAATAGAGAATCCCTATCAAAATATTTGGCTCTTTGGTAGTCTTTCCTTGTAAGTTTTCTAGGGTACCCCCTATCAATCAATTTTTGGGTGAGGACGTCTGCATGTTTATTGAAATCATTCATATCAGTACAACTGCGACGTATTCTTAGATATTGCCCAAATGGATATTATCCTTTTGACAGATCGGGTGGTTGCTTTGGTGATGCAGCATTGTATTTCGATCTGTAGGTTTAGTAAATAACTCTACTTCTAATTTACTTGCATTGTGTTTTATTCTAATATCTAAGAAATCACAGTATTCTCTATTTATATTAGATGTAAACTTAAGATTGATGTCACCTAGGTTTATCCATGTTATAAAATCATTAAGGGATTCAATAGTGCCACTCCAAATGAAAAAGACATCATCAATATAGCGGGACCAACAGGTGATGTTCTCAAAAAATGGTGCAGCTATATTGAAAATGTGCTTGTCTTCAAAGGCAGCCACATATAAACAGGCCAGACTGGGAGCACAGGTTGCTCCCATGCTGGTACCTTTCACCTGTTTGTACAAATCAGTTCCAAATAGAAAAATATTATTTTTAAGAATGACTTCCACGCATTCCACTATGAATGTTGAATGAGTCGATAAGTCATCCTGTTAATTTTTTAAGAGGCCCTCTAACATTTTGATTGTATCATCTTGTGGTATGTTAGTATATAGGGCCTCTATATCAAGAGTGACTAACTATTGATACTCTGCACAGTATGGAAGTCCTTCGATTTTTTTAATCATAGAGGTAGTGTCTTTCATCAAGACTCCTCCATTATTTTAGAACAAATAAATAGAGAAAAGACATTGAGTCACATCAGTCTGATAGCGAGGAGATAAGAGTTACATTTGCGAACAAAACGCACACTATAGGTAGCTGCTAATAGCGCATGGTTCAGTCTTTGACCCTGGGTAATCACAAAAAAAATATAAAGATACCAACCAGACATAGACATAGCAGAACAACAAAGTATAGAAGCAAAATTGAAAATACTTTTTAGTTATAGAATAATTAATTAGTCCAATGGATAAAAAGTAATAATGCACCATGTTTATATATATACAGGTCGAAATAAAACCAAGCACAGAGTCATGATAAATTGAGAAGACTTGCATTTCGACTTTGGTTCGATGTCATTTCCCGAATACAAAATTGATAAGAGAAAGGGGTCTGCATCTTACCTATTTTTATGGTGAGCAATGAAAATCAAACTCTCAATAATAGATCTTTACAGTACTTCTTGTATTTTCAATACTAGATGTTTTTATACATGTTTCTATAGAGAAAGTCCCAAAGTGATTTAAGTGGCTTTTAATCCTACACATGAATATAGAAACAGTGGCTCTTGCGAACAATATATACTGCCACAGCCATTGATAAGGTATGTTAGCAGAATTTCCTTACCTCTTGTGAATAAGTGATATAGACATAGGATATATTGAAGAATGGCATTTTTGAATTATAGGCTCATCAACAAGCAGGCAGTTTGTACAGATTTGGAGGGTCATCCCCTAGGAATGGCTTATTTGAACCACAATACAATAAAATATGAGGTATGTGCTCTATCAAACTGTTAAAAATAATAAACAACAGTCAGGATAGAGAAGTTCTTGTATAACATGAAATTGCACAAGACTCAGTGTATTGTTTAGTTTATTAAAAATAAAACCAATCTAGGGCCAAGTGTCAGTTCTATCTAGTAGTTGTCTAAAGTATGTTAGACAAGGAAAGAGAGGTATCTATTGCATAACTTTTTTGTAACACAAGGGGTATTGAACTAAGAAAAATAGAATATTAAGAAAAATCTGTAATGTTGTAAACTGCACTTTTTATGGAAAGAGTTGATATGAATAAAATCTCTTTTACTTTAGATTCGATTAAACTTTTTAGTCCTGAAGAAGGTGGAAACATTAAGAAATCACCGAAACGCTGCGTCGACTTTTAACAATAATGATTCATTTTATCTGAAATTGATAAAGATTGTAACCCATTTTTGGGAGGTATTGTCGTGTTAAACTGTGTTTTTTAACAATTTTCAACATGATTAATGATTTATGATTTAAATAAATAATTTTGGTTTTTATAAAAAGTTTTTTTGGTCAAGAATATGGTGTATATATAATACAGGGTGTCTGTATGACAGATTGAAGAGCAAACATTTTTTAAAATTTTTTTTTGAGAACAGATAAATGTATAATATTAGCCCCTTTTAAGATAATTTGATACTTCCATTAACTATTGACACTTGGCCCAGGGTGATACTGTTTGCCTTTCTTAGATTAATTACAGGAACTCTTGTGTTGTTGATTCTCTATACCCCGTCCCTTTGGTTTAACATTGGGGTAACTCCCTTTTTTTCTCGAATACTTTGTGCACAGCTAGTGAGCTGGGGAGTCTTTTCACACCATATATTTGAAGAAACAAGGTGATAAAGTCTAAATTGATAATGGACGCTCTGAAAACATATGGTTTTTCAGAAGAACAATTTAATAAAAAATAATTTCTACTGTAAGTGCCAATAACTGCGATGAAGACAAATGGAGAGACTGTTGGAATAACAAGAAAAAAACTATTAGAACAGAATTACATGCAGACTTCCTAATTGAGTATTGCAATAATGGGATCATACCGAGAGGGTTGCAAGTTAAAAATGATCCTGGTATCTTTATAAAAAATTCTAAATTCATTGAGAATTGGACATTCATTGCCAACCGATGTAGTTGGGATTGGATGTTGCTAATTATAGAGACAGCGCATGAGATATTAATTATTGAAAAGGGTGAAATCGAAGAAATGGAGGCCAAATTGAGAGAAAACACCTCACTTGCTGATGCCAAAAAGAAATTGGAAGAAATCCAAACAGATGTATTAGGATATAGGGATTATCTCCTAAATAAAAAAGCGAATAAATTTAGGAAAGACGTTACAAAATATAATCTAGAACACGTATATCCTTATCTACAAAAGGATTTTTATGATCGACCAAGAGAGGATACGTACAATAGAAATAACTGGCAACAACCGAGGAGAAATTTCCCCAAGAAAAGAGTAACCTTTTTTGATACCTCATACACCAGCTCTGAATCTGAAGGTGAAAATTCGGACAATTTAAAAAGAGGTGGTGAAACCTTACCTAGCACTAGCAGGGAAACACTTTCTTTTTTGGATCAGCGCCAACACAACCCCGGTCCAAATCGGGGAAGAGGGAGGGGACGGGGGAATTTTTATCTCCAGAATCCACCGCAGAAACGTCCATACATGAAAACCAGGAGTCAAGCTCTGTGGGACTAGATACAAACAGAAAAGCCCCTATTATAAATCTGTCCAGTAAAATCCTTAGTAATCATGAAACTTCCCTCTTAGAAAAGGGTTTAGGCTATGCAATGTGCACACCAGTGGATAAGTTTAATTTAGAAAGGGACTTACAGAACTTCTTTAGGAAGATTCAATAAAATGATTTTTTTTTAAATAAAGAAGATAATCGATTTATGACTAACTATAAATCTGGCCTTAAACCTAAATCCCATTGGACTCCATCATTAAACCTTGTAAATAAAAACATTGAATTATTCGAGAAAGTTGTGGAGAGTAACATTGATGATTTATTTAAAAAAAATATAGGGTGGCGGAACAACCTGAACACCGCTGAAAGAACAGCCCTTATAAATCTTGAACAATGTCGTGATTTAACCATTAAACCTGGTGATAAAGGCGGCAGTATCGTAGTGATGGACACTGTAGATTATAACAATTGGATGTTAAACCTTTTGAACAATCCTTTGCATTACAAGAGATCTAGTAAGCATGAATGGAAAGTATTAATAGAGAAAGTTGGGAGACTTTTAGATTTTGCCAAAGATGATGATATTATATGCTCTGATGAATACAGTTTCCTTAGAAATCTTAATCCTAAACTTCCAGCATTATATGGATTACCAAAAGTAAATAAAGATCTTACAAATCCGCCCTTGAGACCCATTGTCTCGAGCATTGACTCTCTGACTGAACCACTCAGTAAATATGTGGACAAATTTCTACAACCTTTAGTGGCTAGGCAGAAAGCTTATATGAAAGACACTACCTCTATGATTAAAAAAATCGAAGGATTTCCATACTGAGCAGAGAATCAATGGTTAGTCACTCTTGATATAGAGGCCCTATATACTAACATACCACAAGATGATACAATCAAAATGTTAGGGGGCCTCTTAAAAAATGAACAGGATGACTTATCGACTCATTCAACATTCATAGTGGAATGCGTGGAAGTCATTCTTAAAAATAATATTTTTCTATTTGGAACTGATTTGTACAAACAGGTGAAAGGTACCAGCATGGGAGCATCCTGTGCTCCCAGTCTGGCCTGTTTGTACATGGCTGCCTTTGAAGACAAGCACATTTTCAATATAGCGGCACCATTTTTTGAGAACATCACCTGTTGGTCCAGCTATATTGACAATGTCTTTTTTATTTGGAGTGGCACTATTGAATCCCTTAATGATTTTATAACATGGATAAACCTAGGTGACATCAATCTTAAGTTTACATCTCATATAAGTAGAGAATACTGTGATTTCTTAGATATTAGAATAAAACACAATGCAAGTAAATTAGAAGTAGAGTTATTTACTAAACCTACAGATCGAAATACAATGCTGCATCACCAAAGCAACCACCCGATCTGTCAAAAGGATAATATCCCTTTTGGGCAATATCTAAGAATACGTCACAATTGTACTGATATGAATGATTTCAATAAACATGCAGACGTCCTTACCCAAAAATTGATTGATAGGGGGTACCCTAGAAAACTAACGAGGAAAGTCTACAAAAGAGCCAAATATTTTGATAGGGATTCTCTATTCATTGATAAGAATCAATGTGAGAATACACAGTATCTACCATTGATTTTTGTAACCAATTTTAGCAGTCTCAGTAATAAGGTTAACAATATTGTAAACAGAAACTGGTCACTACTCAAAGATAAAAATGAGACAAAACTATCGAAACCAATGTTCTCTTTTAGAAGAAACAGTACGATCCGTAGTCGGCTAGTGCACACATATAGAGAGGAAGTGATATCCAAACAGAACACTATAAACAATGCCGCTCTTCCTGTAGGCACACACCCATGTAATTCATGTAAAAACTGCAGTAATATTATAAAAGGAAGTACATTAACCCACAATGGAAGGAAACATAACATAATTTTTTTTATTAACTGCAGGACCAGCAATATAATTTACATGATAACATGCCCATGTAACAAAGGGTACATTGGGGAGACCTCCGGAGAAATACACATTAGGATCACAGAACACAAATCTGCAATCAGGACTAAGAAAAAAACTGCCCCCCTCGTGGAACATTGGTTGGAGGCAAACCACTCAATAGATGATGTAAAATGGTGTGGTATAGAATTAATTCAACACAATACACACGGTGGAGACGTGACGATAAAGAGAAAAAAACGTGAACAATTTTATATGTCACGTTTTAACACGTATAAGAATGGATTGAATACTAAAGAAGAGTGGGAGAGGTTATTATAATAAATCAAAATAAAATATATGGCAACTTTCAACACTGTAGGTTAGGATTTTTATAAACTAGGCCCTTGCAATATAGAATACAGCCTCTATGGCTGTCGCTTTTCTGTTCTCTTAATATCCCACTATTATAGGATATATTTGAAAGATATGTTTTATTATAATATTCGGATTCTCCATCAAGTGAGCCGCGACATGGCCGTCATTTATGAAGAATAACATAATAATATAAGAATTTAATTTTTTCGGTTATAGGCTATCATTCACAGTTAAGAAAAATATTTGTAGAAATGTTAGAACAATTTGAATAACTTTAATATATTTACTGTGAAACCTCATGTGAGATGCTTACTCTATTTTACTTTACTTGTAAAAGATGGCGCCATCATTACTATATGTTAACTATAGAGACGCACTATTGCTTATTCAGTAAACACATTCTGTGTATGGAAAATGGCCACCGTACCAATCAGGAGAGACGGGACATGACGTAATAAAGAAGCCCGTTCAGCATGGGTATAAATAAGATTCAAACCGGAAGACTCTTGATACAGTATTTCCGGGAGTCCGAAAGAGAGAAGGGAGGCCGATTTTGTTTTTAATGGTAAGCGTAAACTAGCTATTTTAATGTTTATTTAGATACTACTAATGTGAAAGGGCTATGTAAACGAGATAGGATATATAGAAGACTCTTTGGTTAAAAACGTTTAAATTTGATAATCTGTTACGTAACAACATAGGAAAACATACGATAAAAGAATCGATGTATATATGACAATAACGTAACAGTACGTCCACAAATCTATTAACAAATGGACTAATACTCCTAAAATATGACATCCAATGTTAGAATCATAATAAGCGTGATGATTTTACCTATTTTTTCCTTTTTAAGATGGCCGCCATAATAACCATGTGTTATTCATAGAGATGAATATTCTTATTCAGGAAGTTCGTCATTTGCTTATAAGATGGCCGCCACATTAGTCAGGCAATAATCATAAAGATGTCACGTCACTTAATAAGGGAGCCCGCTTAGTGTGGGTATCAATAACATTCGAGCCTGAATACTCGCAATAAGGTATTTCCGGGAGTCCGCGAGAGTAGGGAGGCCAGCATTGGTTTTCACGGTGAGTGAAAACGAGTTACTTCCATGAGTACTCGGACCTAACATATGCGAGAGAATTATTATGGCTATGAAATAGGCCTCACATGTTGCGTAATCTGAAGTCCCCTTGCCCATTTAAAAAAAATAATAATAATAATAATAATTCTTTAAGTTTTATAAATTGCTACGTAAAACATATAAATAAAGAGAAATAAAGCTGATAATATCAATCTACATGCGCCGATAATAGAACAACATTTTACCCGAAAAGAATGTAGTCCTTAGGTATTTGAAATTGGTATATATAACAGTAGAGACAAGAATGTGCGTCTGCAAATTTAATGCTAAATATACCGATACAAGTGTTTTATAAAGGAATTTAGGGATATAACACACTCCAAAATTAAATGTAATGTCCAACTAAAAATATAGAACAAACAAAATGTGGCAACTGATAGATGAATATCTATAAAAGATTTTGGGAAATATTTTGTAATATAAAATCATCAAGACTCCTCCATTATTTTAGAACAAATAAATAGAGAAAATACATTGAGTCACATCAGTCTGATAGCGAGGAGATAAGAGTTACATTTGCGAACAAAACGCACACTATAGGGAGCTGCTAATAGCGCATGGTTCAGTCTTTGACCCTGGGTAATCACAAAAAAAATATAAAGATACCAACCAGAGATAGACATAACAGAACAACAAAGTATAGATGCAAAATTGAAAATACTTTTTAGTTATAAAATAATGAATTAGTCCAATGGATAAAAAGTAATAATGCACCATGTTTATTTATATACAGGTTGAAATAAAACCAAGCACAGAGTCATGATAAATTGAGAAGACTTGCATTTCGACTTTGGTTTGATGTCATTTCCCGAATACAAAATTGATAAGAGAAAGGGGTCTGCATCTTACCTATTTTTATGGTGAGCAATGAAAATCAAACTCTCAATAATAGAGCTTTACAGTACTTCTTGTATTTTCAATACAGATAGATGTTTTTATACATGTTTCTATAGAGAAAGTCCCAAAGTGATTTAAGTGGCTTTTAATCCTACACATGAATATAGAAACGGTGGCTCTTGCGGACAATATATACTGCCACAGCCATTGATAAGGTATGTTAGCAGAATTACCTTACCTCTTGTGAATAAGTGATATAGACATAGGATATATTGAAGAATGGCATTTTTGTATTATAGGCTCATCAACAAGCAGGCAGTTTGTACAAATTTCGAGGGTCATCCCCCAGGAAGGCTTATTTGAACCTCAACACAATAAAATATGAGGTATGTGCTCTATCAAACTGTTAAAAATAATAAACAACAATCAGGATAGAGAAGTTCTTGTATAACATGAAATTGCACAAGACTCAGTGTATTGTTTAGTTTATTAAAAATAAAACCAATCTAGGGCCAAGTGTCAGTTCTATCTAGAAGTTGTCTAAAGTATGTTAGACAAAGAAAGAGAGATATCTATTGCATAACTTTTTTGTAACACAAGGGGTATTGAACTAAGAAAAATAGAATATTAAGAAGAATCTGTAATGTTGTAAACTGCACTTTTTATGGAAAGAGTTGATATGAATAAAATCTCTTTTACTTTAGATTCAATGAAACTTTTTAGTCCTGAAGAAGGTGGAAACATTAAGAAATCACCGAAACGCTATGTCGACTTTTAACAATAATGATTCATTTTATCTGAAATTAATAAAGATTGTAACCCATTTTTGGGAGGTATTGTGGTGTTAAACTGTGTTTTTTAACAATTTTCAACATTATTAATGATTTATGATTTAAATAAATAATTCTGGTTTTTATAAAAAGTTTTTTGTCAAGAATTTGGTGTATATATAATACAGGGTGTCTGTATGACAGATTGAAGTGCAAATTATGATGTTTATTTTTTTTGAGAACAAATAAATGTATAATAATAGCCCCTTTTTAGATAATTTGCTACTTCCATTAACTTTTGACCCTTGGCCCAGGGTGATACTGTTTGCCTCTCTTAGATTAATTACAGGGACTCTTGTGTTGTTGATTTTCAATGTTCATGACAGTGAGGGCTGGTGGTGTGTGTGTTGCCGTTTGGCTGCTGTAAGTAGCATGTCTCCCCCAATGCTGTCCAGGTTTGAACTTGTGTCTACAGTGTCTATGTCAGTGAGTGGTGAGTGGTGTGTTGTGTGAAGGATGCCTATGTTTCAGCACGATGTAGGAGTGGAATGCAGCTCACAACAGCACCGAGTGTGAATGAGACCATGCTATGGTGTCGGCTGTATTGGTGTGTCCATTCCATTCACTGTCAGATGTCCCCTGTCAATGATGCATATGTGAGTTCCTGTGTGTTTTGTGCAATGTACCATATATATGGCTCTCCACATTTGTCATCTGCAAGACACTCCTCCACTGGCCGGCCAGGGGGCACCCCTGGACACTGCATCCCCAGACAATGATTTTGAACATATGGTTGCAAGGGCTGTGCATATGTGTGATTGTCAGCCACATCATTTCTCAGTCCCAGTGTCAGACATCTTGACAGTCCCTTCCCACTCCCTGTGAGGCGAGCATGGTTCAGTGTAAGCTTGCTGGGCCATGTGGGTGGGTGGGGATTGTCTGTGACTGCAACTCCCATCATGCTCTTGGCTACACCCCCCTTCCCAGCATGCCCATACGTCCTCCCTCTTGACTCTGCTTCCCTGTGAGGGGGTGTGACAACAATGGCAAGATGGCTGACTGTGAAGTCCTGGTGTTTGTTGTTGCCCAGTTCCCAGCATGGCCTTGTGCTCCCACAACAGAGCCCAGTGTCAGACAGCTTGTCAGTCCCTTTTCACTCCCTGTGGTTCAGTGTGAGCTTGCTGGGCCATGTGGGTGGGTGGGGATTGTCTGTGACTGCAACTCCCATCATGCTCTTGGCTACACCCCCCTTCCCAGCATGCCCATACTTCCTTCCTCTTGACTCTGCTTCCCTGTGAGGGAGTGTGATAGCAATGGCAAGATGGCTGACTGTGAAGTCCTGGTGTTTGTTTTTGCCCAGTTCCCAGCATGGCCTTGTGCTCCCCACAACAGAGCCCAGTGTCAGACATCTTGTCAGTCCCTTTCCACTCCCTGTGAGGCGAGGATGGTTCAGTGTGATCTTGTTGGGCCATGTGGGTGGGTGAGAATTGTCTGTGACTGCAACGCCCACCATGCTATTGGCCACACACCCCTTCCCAGCATGCCCATACGTCCTTCCTCTTGACTCTGCTTCCCTGTGAGGGAGTGTGACAGCAATGGCAAGATGGCTGACTGTGAAATCCTGGTGTTTGTTTGGCTACAAGTCCAAAGAGAGCTCCTGTGCTTCACACAGCAGCACCCAGTACGGGGTATCTTTTGCTGATATTTCACTGAGGTGTGGGTCACGACTCAGTTCCAAGTCACTATGAGATGGCAGGTATTGTGTTTGTCTGACTAGCATACACATCTTGGGATGATTATCTATTGGTTACTGTGGCTTTGCTTGCGGTGCATGGTTTCACTGTCCCCTTGCCACACAATATTGAGTATGTTGTTTGTGTACTCACCAGGCTCTGGAATGTCTGTTAGACCATGGACGCTCTCTGGGGGTAGGATGTCCCGCACCTTCTCCTCCCAGGTCCTGAAGTAGACTGGTTTGGCAGGAGGGCCACCGCCGGTGCACTGACTCAAGGCGTGATCTTTCTCGATGAGTTTCTTGACCCTCCTGCGCATGTCATACCACCTGTTCTGGATATCGTCCTTTGTGCGCAACGTTGGTGCTTGTGCGTTCACCTTGTCCACAATCCTCGCCCACATCTTTGTTTTCTGTGACATGGGGGTCTTTTGGACCAATGTACCAAACAAATGTGGCTCTACTCTGATGATCTTGTCTACCAGCACTTCTAACTCACTATCTGTGAACTTTGGATTCTTCTTTGGGGGCATGTTGATGGGTGGTGGTGGTGAGTGATGTGTGTGTGAGGGTGCAAATGAGGGTGAGTTGGTGTTGGTTTAGCTAGCTGTATGTGTGAGTGCTTTTGGTGAGGTGCTGATGGTGTGTGAGTTGTGTGATGGGTGAGTTGTGAGTGTGTCCGTGTTTGCTGTATGATGGTGTTTGCTGCTGGCTGTTGTCTCCTATTTGTAAAGGATCATGGTAGTGATTGATGTCCTTTATATAGGTGCAGTTGCGGGTGTGTCTTTGTCCCACTTTTTTTAAAAAATATTTATTGGCTTTGTCATTGCTTGTTTGGTCCTTTTTTTGTCTTTTTTCCTTTAGGTTTTCTAGGCATGAAGGAGACGTTCTTCTGACCAAGACGGGCGCTGATGTTGGCTCGTGCAGGCTTCTCAGGCTCGTTCACGCTGACTTTGTTCTGTGTTTCATATGCGTCAGTCACGGAGATCTCTATTACTTGTGGGCCCGGTTTTCTCTGTGTGTCGGTCATGCGGCTTGGGCTCCGTGCGAGTCGGTCTGGTTTTACACGCATTGCATCGTACTGCATGGATCGGACATAGCGGGTACGTGTCAGTCGGGTTCATTCCGGGTTCGTGTCGGTTGGTGAAACTCGCGTCGGTTTTCCGGCCGGATCACTATTTTCCCTACGACTCGGTTGTACGGCTTGTATTCCGTACGTGTCGGTTGTAATTCCCAATCGTTGCATCATACTGCAGGGGTCGTACAGTGCTGGCCCGTGTCGGTCGGTCTCTGGTCCGGGTCTGTGTCGGTCGGTACGTTTTGCAGCCGAAATCGGATTCGGCCCCAAAGCGTTTAAACCCTTAGGGCCTGATTCTGATGCGGTTAGGAAATCTTCCCGATCGAATCAGTTTGGAAATGGTTTCCGACTGACTCGGATCGGGAGAGTCCGACCGACCGAGTTTGATGCATCCAGATGCTTCCAGATATGATTTGGTTGGACTTCCATTGACTTCTATGGGAGCCTATGTTTTTAACAGCATCGTAATCTGGCCCTCATCAGGAAGACATGTTCCTGATCCGATTTGGAAGGAGCAAATGCCGTTAGGAGGCCTTCCTAACTGCATCGTAATCGGGCCCTAGGTGGGAATGCTTTCCTAACTGCATCGCAAGGTTGGTTGCAGGCATGAAGAATAAAAACTGAATCTGTAGTGCAAAATCATACATTCCCACAAGGAGGGGTTGGGGGGTGCACATGGAAAGCACTGCTGCTGCTTTTGTTACAGGCGGGTGATATGCTGCAAAACTGGCCCTGGTAACAAAAACGGCCCTCAAGGGGTCCAAAACCGGCCCCCACCCTGTCAGCCCAACGGGGAAACACCTGGTGCCCACTACGGCCAGTCCGGTCCTGCCCATAAACCATTTAATAATTTGTTGCAAAAAAGTTATCCTTTTTGCTAAATAAAATGCTTTGTAGACAGGCAGATAGGGTCTATCTTTCCAGGAACAATCTACAGCATTCAAAAACTAAAACTGCTACCATAAGTATCTCCTTTCTGCTAAGCACTGATCATTTTTGAAGAAGAACAAGACAGTTCTCAGTTTTGTTGTTTAAACTGCAGCTGCAGTTATGCTCCTTGACTTGCCTTCATCTTTTCTGCTGGCTCTAGCAGGAGGCATTATGAAGTCACAACACAACTGTAGTTACTAGAGTTCAGCAGCTGCATCATATGGTTATTACAAGTAATTGAATACTTCACAATTCGAATGTTCTAAGGACATTAGAGATGGGGGTTTATGCAGAGATTGCTGTTTCTGATTGTATAATAAAACTTATTCCAAAGATCATAAATGGAATCGTGACTACAGGCTGCAGAGTAGTTGATGTCTCCGGGCTACTGCAGGTCTTTGCCAGGTAAGCGGCAACAAAGATGGACGCGAAGTAAAACAGCTCCGCATGTCCCCAGGGCCCGCCGCTCATTAGACCAGACAACCGGCTCCTACTTAGCCCGTAAAACTACTGCCCCAGACATCCAACAGCTGGAGAAACCATTGGTCGAAACTCCTCTGCCTAGGAGTGCACCGGTGCGCTGCGCCGGCAACGAGCCCCAGAACCATCAGCAAGCCCCAGGCTTAGGTGAGCAGCTGGCCGCGCGGTTGGAGTGTGACCCGGTAGACTCGGCGATATAATTAAAACGGAACTGCTCCCCAGCTACCAGACAACTCTACATTGGGAGCTTGGGGGGCAGCCGAGCACAGCGAGGTCTGCCCCCCGGGCAGATTGGGAGGGGGAGGGGGGGGAGTGGCCGTAGCGGCCATTTTGTGAGTTTTGGCTGCATTTTGGGATAGCCCAAATGCAGCCCAATTTCGGCAGAAGTAGCCCAAGGGCTATATAGTCTAGTTACGCTCCTCCCCAGCCACCATTTTAGGTTTGGTGACCTGGTGGCTGGGAGCGCGGCGGTAGGAAAAAGTTTCGCGGCAGAGGAGGGGGTTTTTCTCTCACGGGAGCGTCGCCAGGCGGGGGGTGGGACGGTGGCTCGTTTCCATTTCTGCGGACTGTTTTCGCTCTGGGTGGCGGTTTCGCCGAGACGAGTGGGGGTGGGATCCGCCACGGGAGCAGTGTGGACTGTGGAGCACATCCGGCGATTTCGGTGGCAACGGCGGGCGTTGGCGACGGCGGGGGTTCGTCGGGGCGGGCTCAGGGTGCCAGCACGCGACGAGCTGCATCTACGGGAACGCGGAGAAAGTCTCAGTGGGGCCGCTCGGCTTCCATGGTGGAGCGGGCGGCAGCCGGGAAGGGTGGGGGGGGTACGGCGTGGGGGAGGGAGCCGGCAGGCATGGCGGACTCCCACTGGGAACAAAGACGTGCTAATTGCTTTTAGCCCGCTCGGGCTGCGTATTTACAGTATTTACAGACTACCGCTGAGAGCAGGTACAGCGCTGTCTCCGGCAGCGTTAATTTTTGATTTACAGTGTGCGCGCTCCTCGCGCTTCCCGCCGAAGGCTCTCCTAATTTGCCGGTGCAGTTACTTTGAGAGCTTGCATCGCCACAAAAAAAAAAAAAAAAAAAAAAAGGCATTATAGATGTCAGCCCGTTTGGGCGTTGAGATTGAGGGGAGTGCAGCAGGGGGGGACTCCCCGGCGCGGTGGAGGTCGGTACTGGGATGGCCTGGACTGGTTGGGGTTCTGGGCCGAGGGGTTGGGGGGGGCGACCGGGCAAAGGGGGTCTGGCCGGGGGACGAGGGGACAGGGGGTGCAGGGTGGGGGCGGGGCGTGAGCTGGGTGGAAGTCCGGGGGGGGGGGGCGGGGGACAATAGCGGGGGCGAGCGGACAGTGGTGGGGGGGGGTCGGGTAGATGGGTTTGGAGCGTCGGGGGGGACAGGGACGGAGACGAGAGGGAGGTGGTGGATTGGAGCGCGGTGGGTCGGGCGTGGGTAGTATACGTTGGGGGCGGGTAAGCGAGGCGGGGAGGGGAGTCGGAGAGGTGGTAGGCCCAGCACACCAGACCATTTCATTTCTTTTCAGGCGGGAGAACGACAGTTTGACCGTCGCGGGGTGCCGGACTTGGTAGGGCTGGGAGCGGCTCGATGGCACCAAGGAGAAGGGAGGGTGGAGCCTTGGGCGGCGTATCCTGTACCGGCGAGGGATCCCGGCGCATAAGTAGGCCCGGTACGGGCTCGCCAGCCCCAACACCCACGGGGTCACGGCGCCCCGGGGAGCATCGGCAGTGGAGCACCGCAGCGGAGAATGTTTGTTGACCACTCAAGCAGTTGGCGCCACCAGCGGGGAGCGCTGGGGGTGCGGGGCAGGGACAGGGGGCCGAGTAAGGTGGTGGCTAGTTACTTGCAGGTGTCACGACGCCAGGCGCGGCCCACGGGTCGGACATCGAGGTGGGAAACAGCTCGGCCCCCAGGACAGGACGCCGGAGGAGCGGCAGACAGAGGCACTGGCGCCAGGTAATAAACATTTGCTCGGGCGCCCAGTGATGGTTTCCAGAGTGGGGGGGGCTGGGGAGGAGGGGGGGGGTTGGGGGTAGGTTGCGCGAGGGAGCGTACGTTATGGATGTGGCAGTGAGCCTGGAAGGCGCAGAAGAGGGGGACGAATGTAAGACCACTGAGAGGGGACGGACAAGAAAGAGGCAGCTGACGCAAGGACAAGGGGCCCGGGTAGCTCAGTCGGTAGAGCATGTAGACTCCCAAATCTCGGGGTTGTGGGTCAGGCCTCATGGTGGGCCCCCCCCCCCCCAAAAAAAAAAAAAAGTGGAAAGGAGGAATTGAAGTTCACGCGGTGACTGGCGATGGGGGTAGCGAAGCCCTTGGGGGGCATTTTGCTGTTGGTAACAAAGTGAGGTTGGAAAGAGGAATATGTGGAAATGGTCAAACTCCTGCATAGGAGGGTCGGGGCAAAGGAGGGCTCCACGGAGGAGGAATTAGAGTGGGCACGGAGGCTTAAGGTGCCTGTGACGATAGGGAACTGGACAGCGGCTTTTCTCAGTTATGACAGTGGGTACGGTGGGGAGCTGCCGGGGTGGTCAGTGGCCATGTGTAAATACAAGGTCGTCATTCGGAAAGCGCAAATTACAAGGGGGGGATATTGCCTGGGCTCAGTATGCTGAGGAATTCCGGGCGCGCATGGCGTGGGATGCGGCAGCGAAGCGGGGAGAGCATACAATGGGGCTCGCGGGGTCGAGGAAGACTTTTATGGCCAGCGGGCTACCGCTCGTTTATTAGCCCTCTCGAGGGGGGCCCTCCCGAGGGGGGGGCTCAGGGTCAATTACACGGCGGTCAGCAGGGGCAGCCTGGAGCCTTTAAGGCTGGGGGCCAGTAGCAGGCACGGCAGGCGGGAGGGGGGCTGAGGGGCCTGGGCCGCAGGGCTCTTAGTCCGGTTAAGGTGGAGATGTTGTGGGGGTATCCGGACAGGGCGAGCGTCGCTGGTGTAGTGGTAGCACGCAAGATTCCTTAAAAAAAAAAAAAAAAAAAAAAAAAAGCAGTGGCGGAGTGAAGACGTTTGGGGGTTTCGGGATGGGTTTAGGTTGGGGTAGGAGGGTACAAGGGTGCGGAGATGGGCAGTTACATTGAAATTGGCGCAGGAGCGCCCACCGGTATAAAAAAAAAAAAAAAAAAAGAGGTACAGGAGGGCCGCACGGCGGACCCCTTTCAGGAAGTGGCTGTTGCATGAAGTTGATGGGGTCACCCATTGGAGTGGTGCAAAAGGGAAAAGAAAAAAAAACAAAAAAAAAAAAACAGCGAAACTGGATGAGGAGGTACAGGAGGGCCGCAGGGCGGACCCCTTTCAGGAAGTGGCTGTTGCATGAAGTTGATGGGGTCACCCATTGGAGTGGTGCAAAGGAAAAAAAAAAAAAAAAAAACGAGCAGGGGCAGTGGGCTGATACAGCACTGGTCATGGCCCAAAGGTGGGTCGCTCAAGGAATTTACTGAGGAAAGGGCGGCCACTGTGTTTTACTCCTATGTTGACGTGGCTATGTCACTGGTGGTGACCACGGGCGCAACAGCGCAGATGGCAAAGTGCGACATGCAGTCCGCTTTCCGGCTGCTGCCAGTTCATCCAGATGACTCGGATCAGTGGGGCATACAATTCGGCGGTCACTGGCATGTGGACAAAGCATTGCCGATGGGCTGCTCCATGTCTGGCGCACTTTTTGAAGGTTCGGCACGTTCCTACAAGGGTTAGTTATGGAACGGACGGGTCACCAAGGCGCGATGCGGGACTTGGATGACTTCTTGTGTGTCGGCACCTCAGACTCAGCGGACTGCCAGAAGGGCTGGACAGTTTCCATGAGATCATGAGGGTGATGGGTGTGCCATGGGCACTGGTGAAAACACAAAGACCCAGTATGGTACTGGCTTTTCTAGGCATGGAGCTGGGTTCCGTTTGGTGGAGGCATGCCTTATGGTGGATAAAAAGCGAAACATGTCAGAACAGCGAGCAAGTGTGTTGACCTGAAAGAAGGTGACGATTGGGCACATACAAGGGTCGCTGGGGCATCTCAATTTTGCCAGTAGAGTGGGTAGAGTAGGGCGGACGTTCTGGAAGTGAGTGGGGAGACCGGTCGGGGGGCAGAGGCCCCCACACCGTCCTGTTCGGCTGTCAGCGGGGTGAGGGTAGCCTCGAGAATGTTGGCAGTTTGTTACGGCACCAGTTGCCGGGGTGCGTTTGATGGGGGACGTGGACATTGGTGTGGAAGGTGCAGATTTCTCAGATGAAGAAGGGAGCAGGGGATTTGGGTTGTACTGGCAGGGAAGGTGGTGCACAGAACCCTGGCCCGCGGAACGGTTGGTGGGAAGCAGGAACATGGCTGTCTTGGAGGTCTTTTCCTAGGTAGTGGCTGCCACGCGGTGGGGGGCTCTGTTAGATCACAAGAAGGTCCCGTTTAGGAGTGACGAAATGGTAGGGGTGCAGGGGAGCAGCAGGCAAGTCGGCACGGGGCTAGCAGGTGCTCGGGTTGTTGAGGGTTTTGGCGGGGGCGTTTGAGGCATGACATAACGTTCCACGCGGCGCATGGGCTAGGCGTGGTCGATGACATTGCAGATGCCTTGTCTAGTTCACAACGTGGAGAATCTGGGGGCTCGCCTAGGACGCGGACGGGTCTCTGCTCGGAAGGATGACACAGCTATGGGAAGTGGGCAACACCGGATGCTACACTGGGTTTTCGGCGCCTTAGCCCTGTCTACGAGGTCGACATACCGGGCGGCGTGGGAGGAGTTTGTCCATTCAGAGGCGACAGGGCGGGTTCCCGGGGTGGCAGGACAAGAGGCGGTTGGCAGTGCATATTGGACTTGGCGGCAAAGGGTCCGGCCGAGGGTGGATTGTGGGCAAGTTGGCGGGGGTCGGTTTCGTTGGGAACTGGGTATGGGGAGGTCTCTTTCGGGGCGGAGGTGCCTAGTAGTTGGCTCCGAAAGGGGGAAAACGGACCACAAAGCCGGGGGTAAAGGGAGCTGGGATGAGGGTGCGTTCGCCGCCAGTTGCCCTTTGCGGTGGGTCTGTGTTGGAAATCTTGCTCGGGGGGTTGGGGGACTTGGTCTGTTCACATAGGCGGGGCGGGGCGTTAAGGCTTCGTACTGCGGGCGGGGCTGCATACAGCGATGAGGAGACGGGGTATCGAGGAAAAGGGTTTTGGCTCTCATTCCTTCCACATTGGGGCGGCATCAGGGGCACAGGCGAGGGGTTGGGAGAGTAGGGACATCAGGAAGTTGGGCAGGTGGCCATCGAATTGTTATCAGCGGTATGGGTGAAAAAGAAAAAAAAAATAATAATAATAAAAAGTTTAGTTGGTGTTTTCCTGGTTTTTATTCTTCTTTTCTTTTCAGGTCTGGTTATGGGACCCCTCGCCAGGGAGATGGCCATCGGGATCGTGGGGTATGCTTTGTGAGACGGGCGCGGGTCCCGGCCCGGGAGAGTTATTTTGAGGACACCTTGGGGTTCCAGGCAGACTTATTGGCTGTGGCATGGCGGGGTAAGGGTGTGTTGAGCGGGAAGGAATTGGTGCCAGTGGGGAACGCAGTTTACGGGCGGGAAGGTGCCCGTCTCTGTTGGTATTACAGCTGGGGGAAACTGACAGGGCAAGGGGGACAGGTTTGGCACTGAGGCGGGTTATGACAAAGGAACTGGTGTGGATCAGGGGGTGATGGGTGGCGGTTTCCATGGTCAGGTCGGAATTTGTCCCCGGGAGGAATTGGAAGGGGGCGGTAAACCTTCGGGCGGTGGATAAAGTGAGGAGGAGGTTACCCACGGAGATGGTGCGGTTTTAGTAGTCATGTGGGGATAGGACGATTGGGGCTTGGGGACATCTGTTGCGATGCGCCAGTGCTGTTCCGGGACGATGGGGTACACTTGTCGCGTTGGGGTTTGCCCCGGTACCGCTTGGAGTTTTTGGGAGGTTTTAGCATGGTTGCTAGGGGTTTTACATGCGTTCGGTTTCACGTGCGGTTCCGTGGGGAATGGGGGGGGCAGAAAAAGGGGAGGAAGAGGCGTATCCGCCTACACTCCCCCCCCTTGTTTCTGGGTGGCGGGGTGGTTGACAGTTGGCCGGGATTGGCTAGAGTTGGTTGTTATAAGTTTGGTAGTTTGGGTCCAGGAACAGGGAAGGGTAACCAGTTTGGATAAGTTTAGATTAGAGGTTGGATAGTTACAGTTGCACAGAAGGCAGGTAGGGGTTACGGTCAGGGGAGTTTGGGAGTGGGAAAGGCTACATGGTGTAGGATTGGGTTAATTGTTGGTTATGGAATGTTATGTTGTATTTTGGGGGATGGGGGAAATGATGTTGGGATCGTAGGGGTGGGGGAAGGAACAAGAGGTCAGGAAATGATTGTATAGCGAGGTGTTAGTTTTATAAGGCAGTGGCCAAGGAGTTAAAATTGTGATATGCACCTGTTTCAATAAAGCGGCCTTTTTCACACACAAAAAAGTGGTCTGGTGTCGGCTTGCCCCCCCCCTCCCCCTTAATTCCCAACGGACCCAGCATCCCTGAGCCCGACGGTGCTCGCCGCGAATCAACGTACAGCGGCCCTCGATGGGTTTGACGGGGGTAGCGAAAAGGCAGGACCTGCCCTGCCCGGCCAAGGGACGCAGAGAAGGGAAAGATGGCGGACTGACCCTTTCCCACATTGTGTCTTGTGCAGCCAGAGAGGTGCCGCACACTGAGAGCTGCGGCCCTCCCGGCAAGGTGAGGAGTTCCATCTGTGGGGGGCACGTGCTTTGGTGCTGAGTGCAGTGTCCCCAGTGCTTGGGGACTGCCGCTGTGTGGGCCCTCGGCTAGGGCAGATCTCGAGCCCCCCCCAAGGTATTACAGCAGTGTGAATCGAGTAGGCGCCGGAGCTTGGGGGGCCGACGGGGGTATCTGGACATTATTAGCAGAGCATTCCAAAACTCCAAGTGCCAGCCATAGGGCAACAGCCATTATTCGACTCCGCCTTCCCCCAGCTCTCACAACATAGTGCGGTGTGACGTCCAGTGGGGGATCCAAAAAGTCTTAGCCTGTAGCCAGCAGAGAGGAAGAAGCAGGGATCTGAGCCTGCCCCGGTTGCCCCCCCCCCCCAGCTTTGAACCATCAAGATCAAGGACACACGAGATACTACCACTGAGAGGAGAAACCAAACATATTATAGTTATGATAATAAGCCTGGTGGCCGTGTTACGGCCCGGTAAGACCCCTTCAGCATGTGAACTGATCTCTCCCTCTCCTTCTCTCTCTCCCCTTCCCCCCTTCAGTGGACTTGCTCGGGACACGCTTGCTACGGCCTCCTGAGTAAAGACAGCAAAGAGAGAACATACATATTAGACCTAGCTATCTGGACGATGCCCGGTGGAGCTATAGAGGAGATGGGTTGTGGACTTCCGCCTTGGCCGTCACCTACCCAGCCGGACTTCGAGCAGACTTTCCTTCGCCTCTCCGCCTTATCTCCCTCCTACCCCATTACTCTTCTACACTCTATTTATCTCATCTTCTATGCTCTTTAAATGTTTTTCTACTAACAAATGTAACTTGATCCTCATGTAAAGGGCTCTGATACCTTCGGGTCTAGCCAGCGCTATATAAAACTCAAATAAATAAAGACTGCATGGTCATGGTAATCCCAGTGGCCTAATGGATAATGCACTGGCCTCCTAACCCAAAAACTGTGGGTTCGTGTCCAATCTGGGGTGCAGATGCCCACTTTTTGATGATGCCTTTTATTTTTACAAAGCACAAACCAGCGAATGCAGTGGCAGCTTTATATACATTTCGCAGGTCTCTCAAATTAATCTCTCAAGAAAAGTGAGGCTCTGAGAAGTAAAATGAGTTGCACGAAGATCACACAATTCGGGCAAGTGCAGAGAATGAGATTTGAACCCACTTTTTGTGGTTTAACATTTTTATTTAAACCTCTGGATTGATCTCTCACGCAGTCTGCCATCTAGCAATAACATATTTACCTTATTCTCAAGCTAATTGGGTAAACGTCCAATAAATATATGCAGCATGTGAAACCACTATGTCGGTAAAGAAGTATTTCTCAAAACAAGTGCAAACCATTACATAAGAAAAAAGGTTTGCTTGCTCAACACCGTGTATTTATTTTCCTTTTTCTTTTTTACCTCTAGTGAACAATTTACCCTCCACCACCTTGCACTCTCACACAGAAACACACACCAAGGGGCATGGAGGCAGAGCCCATTTTATTGGCATAATGCAGAGCGTTAGCAAATGTAGGTAATTAGACCGCTTATCATCAAGAAAATATCACACTGACAGACAAATGGTAATTTCAGCTGTCTTATGCTCTATGAAATGCTTGCTTGTCCTTAGGCACCCACTTGCACAAAGCAGATGGAGATGGTCGATTATTTGAAATATGTAACGATTGCCATGTTGCATTTGTTTGTTCCTGAATCGTTCTTTTGGTTATCACATTTCCCTGCAAAACTGCTTTAACAATGAACATTTGTAAAGGATTGACACAGCTTAAGAGGATTGTTTTTTTCATTCTGTGTGCACTGAGACACACACCATACTGCCATTCATAAAACATGAGCATTAGCAGGTATAGGTACACTGATTTTCACAAAGTACAACAAAAACAAGCACCAATGGAGGAGTGTTGTTGAGGAAGACTGAAGAGTGTGGCGGAGGGAAGGTAAGAGAGGGCAATGAAGCGATATGGAGGGGGAAAAGATGGAGGGAGGAAGGTGGAGGAATCAAGCAGTTCACAAGACAGTGCACCTTATTTTACAATAATGTCGCTGGTCCCCCTGATCATACAAAAACAGATTGATTGTAGAGATTTTAGGGGTCAGGGGGGTTTATTGCCGCCAGTTTGATTAGCAAAACAAAATAGCCGTGATTTCCGAGGGTGGGGAGTGGGGGTGTTGGGTTCTAAGACAGAGGAGTACATGAGACACATGTGAAATGCAGTTTTATTTGTTCTCCTTTTAGTCCATACAGAAAAGCAGATTTCATGTCCTGTTTACCAGTGTTTGGTTTCAACAAGGGCATTAGAGAGAGATTGGGCCAGAGCCAGGGATGCTCGCCCGGGCGGGGTCTTGGAAACCACCTTGGGGGCGAAGGGCCAAGGCTTACGTTTGGCTTTAGCCTTGTCCTACTCTAATGTTCCAAACCTAGACTGTACATTTGGAGCAAATTGTAATACTTTCTTAGTACTGCTTGTTGTTCCCTTAACAGGGCACATAATGTTCTTAGGAGCCTGCCACACCAGAAATTCCCATGCTGGAGTTACCAAGTAGCAAGGCTGCCCAGTCTCCATAGCAACTCAAGCTTCTTTCTTCTGCCACAATCTACTTCTGCTTGCTTTAGCTTACTCTTGTGGGTTGTTTTTCTTCCCTACTTTGCCGCTGTTTTCCTATCTTTATCTTCTTCCACTTTTCTCCTTTTTCTCCATTTCTTTCTTGTGTTCTGAATCAAAGTGTGACGATGAAAAATATGTCCACGTGTAACCACTGGCACAAAATAAGCGCTTTCTCCTAAAAACCTACCTTGGTCTCATTTTACGTGTATACAGTTTTGAAAGGTTTATCAAGATATGGACTGAAACCAGGTGTGACTGCTGAATTTGAGACGATTGTGGAGTAACACCACTAACACCAGCCCTGTGTTGTTATGAGCTGAGCCTCCCCACCGGATTGGTTGGGGATCGCTCACCAAGACAAATATTTTAAACTTTGCCCTTATCACAAAGGTATTTTCAGTTGTAAATGTATGTTTATGGCCATAAATACCCAGTCCACTCCTCCCATAAATTCACAAAAGATTCCTAGCCAGTCATAAATGGTCTTACTATGGCAAATTTTCCAACTACAAGTGCAAAGAACTCCACAGTGGTAAATTTCCCACATGGGATGCGAAATGGTTGTTACAAGGTGTGCTTTGCTCTGTAAAACAACAACCATTCATCTATGATTAAGGGCAGTCATAAACTCCGGACCAACCCCTCCGCACCCAGAAATAGTTGGAAAGTTACTCCAGCCAGGAGCTGGGCTAACCCTTATTCTAGTATGGGACGAAGAATCCAGAAATGGATAACACCACATTTGGTGGTGGTGTCGGGGAAGGGGTTTTGCCAAGGAGAAAACGTTTTCTTCATGAAGGAAAAGAAAGAATTTTAAAAAACGACTAATTTGCTCAGCTGATTACATACCCATGTGAAACAATCTACGCTATGAAGATTTCTGCACAGGAAGAATAGGGGGTCAAAGGAAATGCAGCATGACATTCTTGGAAATCTGCTTATGGGGCAGATTTCCTCATATGCTTTTGGGAATGTTAGAGAATTGAAAAAAAAGTAAAACATATCAGCTGGACATGTTAATATCCACCTATATTTTTGCATTTGTTTTCATGAATCAGACCTGTGCTTTTTACAGTAAGAATTTATAGATTTATTGAGGGCCAAGCACACATCTGTTGCTTCCAACTTCTGAGGGGAACTGGTCCTGTATTCCAGTACTTCTGTTTAGCCACCATACCAAAGTGCTTGATTTCTTAGCAGCTGGCCAATGACAAAAGACCCGTCCGCCTATCAAAAAAATGTGCAGCCTGTGACAGAAACATTGATGGACAGCTGACATATTTTTTGTGCTATGGGTGCAACTGCGCATATTTAGTGGGCTCATCACAGTACCTGTTGAGTAATAAGTTGTCATCTTAATGTCTGTGCCAGAAATAAAATAACCTCAGAAAAAACTGCTGTTACACACTAAGATGCTTCAGTCATATAACAGGATGCTACTTCCCAAAATGCCTGCCTTTCAGTATTGTGTTGTACACAAAAAAACATACAAATGTGCTCAGTGTGCCAGTGTTGTTATTTTAAAGGCCATTCAAATATACCAGGACTATTTATTTTTAGGCAGCTGCACAAGGTGCTTGGGCTTGTGAAAGATACAGATTACTCGCAGATAGTATGGAAACCCATGGTCAAGTGAAATTATGTGTCATAAAGAGAGGCTAGAATTATGCTCCACTTTCTTCACTTTAGTCAACACAGCAGCCATTAAATCAACATTAAGAGCTATCTTTCCCATGAAATACAGAGAAAAGGAAATACAAAAAAATGTAAACAGTCATAGTCCACAAAGTCCATTTGTTTAGAGGTTTCATTGCACCTCTGTAGTGCTCACTGCAGTCTCAATCAATAAATCAATCGGGTGATTTGTAGAGCGCTACTTGTCACCCGTGAGGTTATCCAGGCACCTGCAGGGTCCAGTTGATTAGCGGAATGGCTAGATCTTCAGGGACTTTCGGAACTCTGGAAGAGATGGGGAGGTCCATAGATGAAAGGGTAGCTCGTTCCATGTCTTCGCTGCTAAGTAGGAGAAGGAGCAACCTCCGCATCTGCTACATCGGATGCAGGAGTGAGGGTTGTATAAAGGGACGTGGAGCAGAGGTGTCTGGTGGACAGCAGCGGCTCCTCTGCAATGACAGAGGAGCTTCGTCACACTGGCTCAGCCAGCAGCTGAAAAACTAAAACAATATCATTTTACTTGTCAGCTGCTGGCTTAGCCAGCGTGTGTGGGGATGGGCGGGGCCAAGCTGTGGGAGTGTGGCTGAGTGATGTGCACTTCTAACTGTGCATGTCTGTTTGGCCAGCTGTCGTAGGCCGGCCGGCCAAACAGACATGCGCAGTGAGTATCTTCAACCCGGCTGTATCGATCATCCGGGTTAGAAAAACAGAACAGACTCTCTGTCCTGAGCAGAGCGTCACACCAACCTGATCAGGCCAATCCCCTCGCTGCTCTCATAACCAGTGGCGGATCCTCTGCAATTTTTAGTGTAACTAACATAAAACTGATAACTTTTTTGCAACAAATTATTAAATGTTTTGTGAGAATGTATAATTCTGCACCACATATTCTGTTTTTATTCTTCATGACTGCAACCATAGTCTTTCATATGAAACAGTGCGACATTAAGGATTTAAATGCTTTGTGTGAAGGGTGATGGCATAGAAATGTATAATTAGAAATAAAATGACATCTGTTGTACATTTAAAGGGTATTGCGAGTCCCCTCTGAGTTCCATGACATTATGAAGCCACAACACACCTGTAGTTACTAGAGTTTAGCAGCTGCACCTTGTGGTTATTACAGGTGACTGAAGATGTCACAATTCGACTGTTATAAGGACATTTGAGATGGGGTTTATTCAGAGATTGTTGTCTCTGATTGTATTGTATAATTTATTCCATACATGTGAACACAAATTGTGACTACAGGCTACTAAGTGGTTGATGTATCATGACCACGGTAAAAAACAAAGGGGTGTATCCCCGGTGGCCTAATGGATAAGCCACTGGCCTCCTATGCCAAAGACTGTGGGTTCAAGTCCCATCTGGGGTGCAGATGCATACTTTGTGATGTTGCCTTTTATTTTCACAAACCAGCAAATACAGTGGCAGCTTTATATACATTTCGTAGGTCTCTCAAATTGGTCTCTCCAGTAAAGTGAGGCTGCAAAGTAAAAAGATTTGCACGAAGATCGCACAATTTGGCCAAGTGCGGAGAATGGGATTTGAACCCACCTTTTGTGGTAGCACATTTTTATTTAAATCTCTGGATGGATCTCTAACGCAGTCTCCCATTTAGCATTAACATATTTACCTCTTTCACAAGCTGATCGGGTAAACTGTCCAATAAATATATGTAGCATGTGAAACCACTATGTCGGTAAACAAGTGTTTCTCGAAAAAAGTGCAAAGTGAAGCAGATCAGAAGACATCTCACCTTATTTTACAGTAAATTCGCTGGTCCCCAGATCTTACAAAAACAAACTGATTTTAGGGGGTCAGTGGGGTTCATTGCCTCCAGATAAATAGATTTGCAAAACAAACAGATTCGATCTCCGGGCTAGCGTGGGGGGGATTCTAAATCCGCTTTATTTGTTCTCCTTTTAGTTCATACAGAAAAGCAGATTTCATGTCCTGTTACCAGTCTTTGCTTTCAACAAGGACATTAGAGAGAGATTAGGGCAGAGCCTGGGATGCTCACCCTGAATGTGTCTTAGAAACCACCCATGTGGGCAAAGGGCCAAGGCATTCGTTTGGCTTTAGCCTTGTCCAACTCTAATGTTACAAACCTAGACCGTACATTTGGAGCAAATTGTAATACTTTCAGTTAAAGCATTTCAGCTGGATTTGTTAATCTCAAAGTCTATATTTTGCATTTGCTTTCATGAATGGGGCCCATGCTTTTTACAGTCGGAATTTATAGATTTATTGAAGGCCAAACATCCATCTGTTGCTTCCAAGCAGTTCTGAGGGGAATTGGTCCTGTATTCCAGTACTTCATTTTAGCCACCATACCAAAGTGCTTGATTTCTTAGCAACTGGCCAACGACAAAACACTCGTCCACCTATCAGAAAAATATGCAGCCTGTGACAGAAACATTGATGGACAGCAGGTATTTATTTGTGTTATGGGTGCAACAGTGCATATATATTGGGCTCATCACAGAACCTGTTCAGTAATAAGCTGTCATCCTAATTTCTGTTCCATAAATAAAAATAACATCAGAATAACTGCTGTTACACACAAAGATGCTGCAATCCTATAACAGGATGCTGCTTCCCAAAATACCTGACTTTCAGTATTGTGTTCTACGCAAAAACTAAATGCAAATGAACTCCCTGTGCCTGTGTTGTTGTTTAAACATTAGGGTCATTCAAACATAGCAGGACTGTTTATTTTCAGGCAGCTGCACAAGTGCCCGATAAGAGGATTTCGCTTTCTTCACTTTAGTCATTACAGCGGCCTTCAAATTAACATACACAATTATCTTTCTCATGATACAGAGGGAAAAGTAAATAGAAATTCACATTGACCAATCACAGTCCACAATGTCCTTTAGAATCTAGCCTTCCTCTCTATGCCCCCTTTTTAAGTCAAGCCTTGGCAGGGTGCTTGCGCTGTCTTCGCGACATGCAGTAATCACCTTCTGGGCTTCGAACATGCCCAGTGCTTTTCATTGGTTGTTTCGGCTGCCTTTTGAAATTCCTTTAGTTTCCTTGGTGAATAGTTTACACTGGTTCCGCCTTTTGGCTGTTTTGTTATTGCCCTGGAGTCTGCCCCTGATACATGGATCCTTCCACTATCGGCCATATGTTTAGTTTCGGCGCACTACTGTTTCTTTTCACTCACTCCTCACCGCTCGCTTTTTTTTCGTATGGTTTCCTGCTTGTGTCTTTGGTGCTTGTTGAGCTTTGGCGCCCGTCGCTGCACGTGTCTTCAATAAGTGTTGGCTTTGGCGCATGGTTCTCCTGCCAGTTCACTTAATCTCCCTGTGGCCATTTCCCGCCCGTCGCTGTTTATTTTCACTATTAACATTGTTCTGTGATTGCGCCACCTCCTGCCTGTTGGGAATTATTTCTACTTCTTTATTAAAAGTACTTCTGTCAAATAATTAGCAGGGTGTGAGGATTGTATTATGGGTTCCACACAGCCCCTAACCATATATGAGGTCAGCCGGAGACCCCCAGTGCGTCTGTATGCACTCTGCTCACTGAGGGGAATCTTTTAACATCCTGAACCTTTGTGCTTCAAGTAAGCCCTCGGCTGGCGCTTGGCAGGCCCTGGTGGGACCAGCAGCCTCCAGGAGCTTAGTTACACTCAGTTCAGCATAAAAAAGGCTGTCTTAATCCTCCGGAGCACCCACCCATTGTAATCCCACTTCTCTCTTCGGTTTTAGCCATTCATGAAGTTGGAGCCTGTCAAAATATTACACTTTTCCTTTACAAAAAAAAAAATCTGACGCAGAGCGGCTCGCTTTTATCCCACTTCCATTCTTTTTGGGGCACCTGCTGCTTAAAAGGCTGCAAAACGTGTAATACATTTGCACTCTTTGATTTAAAGAGCATCTCAGAACGGAAACTTTCTCCTCAGCATTCTCTCAACACTCTCATAGCTGAGCCAGGCTCAATACTCTTAGGGCCATATTCTCAAGGAGCTATCTCCGAGTTAACGGCACTTTAGCGCAGCCAAAGTCGTGATAAATTTACCGCTCCATTCACAAGCCGGTGCAAACAGCCTACAGCACCACTTTTCCAGCATTAGCATCCGCCACGGATGACCCCGGCAACTATTGCTAATGAGATACAGAGTAGGCGTCCCCGAGCAAAAAGCAGCGACAATATCACTCCGCAACATTCTCAACAACCAGCCAGATTTGCGATAAGAACACAAAACATGTGATAAGGTGCATTAGCACCAGGAAATTAACACCTGCTCTGACCTAGTGTAAAGTCGGATCACAACCTGCACCAGACAAGGGAGCACTGCCCATAGCCACACACGAAGAACAACAGATGCACCCGAGCAACTATCCATGCAGCACGGACACCCAAGAGGGCCACAACACCCAACAACACCACATCCAGGCCCGCAACCCCCCCGACCTCCCCCCAACCCTGGACAAAGAAACTGCACACCAACACTGCGAATCGCAAAACAAAATATTTTGCCTGATGTCGCACAAGTAGGAAAATCAACATACATGCATGGGCACAGAAAATGGAGAATCAGTCATACAGCAATGCAATCACCAACACAAAACACCATTCAAACAAAAGCCAAAAAACCATTCGGATGAGTTCTAGTGGGTCCTCACTGGACAATCTGTAGGACACAGCCTGGAAGACAAAATCCAAGAGAAGAAGGTGTGCCATGCACCCAACAAAGGAAAGAGAGGGAGAGAGGGAGGGAGAGAGCGAGGAAGAGAGACGGAGTGAGATTGTACAAGCAGCGCGAGGCCCCTCGGGCACCTGGCTCCACATGCCAACATGTGTGTGTGTATCGCCATCGGTACACCATGAGCCCAAGGCCTTGTCTCAATCTCAGCGCCAAAGCCACATCACATTCCAAAAACGCAGGTAGTAGTCAGACAAACATTAGGGATGAAAGCTCCTTTGTTCCAATGCAGAAGGCGGGAGGACACCTGCACCTCCGACCTTGGTCCTGAACGTGGCTGGAACACTCTGAGAGAGATGCCATGGCAGATGGGGACGACTCCCACACCACGCATTGCGCAAATGAACTATCCAACTTATCCACACCCCACACACAGAAGCCCCTGCCTGAGGTACCCCCGCATGGGATGCCCTTGACACTCACGGAAACAGCAACCCATTCTCCCCAACGTTGCACACACATTCGAATCATTGCTCAGAGCTGTGGCATATCCTCCACACAACAGCAGCAGTTCAGAAGAGTGCCGGTTCCACGAGACGCACCAACGCAATGATGAGTAACTATGTTCCTGCAACCACATCTGATTGTCATGCACAGCACAAGTCCCAACACCTTGTTTCATCGTGGGGAATGCTCACATATCCCACCACAACAGAGGACATGTCTGCCTTTGTCAGGCCTCTGGATGCATGTGCGTGGAACTACGCATGTGTACACACACCTGTGCAAGGTGATTCAGGTCCATGGTCAGAGCAACACAGCGTCGTTTGGCAACATTACCAATTCGGACACACTGCTGGGGGGAGAGAGCACAAATGGCAATGTAGCACGACATGTGAACCTGTCGGACCCTTTTAGCTGATCACTGTTAGCAGAGCAGACAGTCGGCGCACTCCGGGGGCAGAGCACTATGCAGATCCCATTGGCAGTGAGTCGTGCCCCCTCACACGGGGCAATGGGCAGAGGCCAAACAACACATGACTCGTCCAGCTCGGCAAGGTGGGCTGAGACCGTTGCCATCCGTGATGATTGTTGTCCATTTATGCCTCACCATTTTCTGCACCTCGACATGTTTCCATGCTGCGTGTAAGTGTCTTAAGCATGTCCCTGCCTGTTGTGGCCGTTGCCTTGTCTGTACTGACATGCACATGCCAATAAAGTCTATGCAACTCCACTGGTTTCTAACTGTGGTGAGTGTTGATTAGATTGTCCACTCGTGTGCCACAATGAGCATCGTCCCTACACAGGGAGGAACTGACTGACGCATGTACAATGGGGGTGGCTCCCTTTTGCAAGCTCCACCTCTGTGAGCCAGACATTGTTTTGGGATATTTGCTGGCCGACCTGTGCACTTACGTGACTTCAGCAATGTGAGTATGGTGTCCAAACTCAGACCATGTGGAGCAATGTTATGAATGATAACAGGACACCACTTCTGGCCTGCTACCGATTGGGTCATTCCTACATACAGCCCTTTTCAATACATGCACGTGTGCCTACGTTGGGGGGTTGTGAGATTGTTGTTGATGTGCAATGGGGACACAGCTAGTACTCACCTTCACAGTCATCCAATTGGCCATGAGTCTCAGGGATACACATGCGCAAAGATGTCAGTTACCAGGTTGTACCTTCATGTGCAATCATTGTCCCTACATCCAGCCATACTTCCATACGTGAGTGAACATAGTCATGACACATCTGTGTGATTTAGAATGTTTTATTCACATTCAGGTGATTGACGGAGCTGGAGCTGTACATGGCCATCCAAGCCCACATTACTTGGAAGCCCAGTGGTGGTCCAACCAGAGTCCTTTGGGGATTAAAAAGTGATTTGGAAGAGGGGGAGTTCAGTCCGCAGCAGTATTGCTGTGTAATTGTCCAGCAGTGAAGATATGGCAGTCCGTGTTGGGGTCCGGGTGAATGTCACAGAGTGTTCCGGGGTCAGTGGAAGGTATTGTCCCAGGGCATGATGCATAGGTCAGAACCAGGCAGGGACAGGCCATATGGCGGTGATGGATGCTACTGCCTCCTTCCTCACACAGTAATTACCATCCACATCTTACTCCCCTGATACAAGGTCTGTGTCCGGTGTGTCCCGGTGTGTGTGGCGGGGTAATGGCTGCATCACTGTGTGCCACTGACACATTAGACTGCGAAGGTGATGGAGCTGCATCACTGTGTGCCAATGACACATCAGGGGTCGGTGCTGTGTGTGTCGATGTTCCCGCTGCAGTCATCTGGGACAGGCTCAGTGGCAGCAATGGCAAGATGATGAACTGCAGGGCATTGAAGTTCCCAGCTATTACTCGCTGGTGTCCAGCCGTGGCAGCCATACTTCCAGCCTGCATTTACTCCATGGTCTCCATTGACCTCTGCATCTGTGCCAACTCTGTGCTGTCATCGCTGGTGCCTGTCTGACCAGACAGTTCTTGTATCCGATTAATGGCCCCAGCGAAGTCAGCCAAGGTCTGTGGTGGAGCATGGTGCGTACAGGGGGTGTCGATAGGGACTGTATGTGGCCCCTGATGGGACTCAGACACCCACGTATGGCATTGAGTTTGGGTGCCACGAGCTCAAAACCCACCCGCAGCTGATCAGCCATCTCCACCTGGCAACCCAACACACGCTGTTGGTATTCCATGTATTGGTCGGGGGTCTTGGGAGACAGCCGTGGTGGTGTGTGTTTCCTGCTGTGTGGTCTGTGCAGGTGGTGGGGTCCCCTTGAGGCACCAGGCCTGCCCTGCTCCTGGGGATGGGGTGCGGAGGCTGTCCATTATCTGTTGAAGGGTGTCTTGACACATGTGCAGGTTGTCCTCTTCATCATCAATGATGAGAAGTGTGGTGTGCTCTGCAGGAGGTGTTGTTTGTCCCTCTGCAATGTAAAGGGGAGATGCAGGTTAACAGAGTTTCACATGTATGTTGAAGATTTGCAGATGTTTACATTCAGACTGCATGCCAATGTACATTGTGACTGTTTTGGTGGAGCTGGCTATTTGATGGCAGTCAGTGTGTTTTTCGACTACATGACGGATATGTTGTAGTACCCATACATTATCATCACACAATGTCAGACAATGCCAGATGTGAGTGGACAGTTAGTACGCACGAGCGGAACCTGTTGTGAGCTCTGTCCTGTGGTCTTGGTGTTGCACTTTGTACCACATTGCCATCATTGCTGATGTTCTGTGATTGCTATGTGTGTGTGCTGCATTGTGGGGGAGTTGCCTCTGCAGCTCTGATTTAGTGTACCCTTCTGCCTTTGAGGCGGGGTGCCTTTGAATTGTGGGCTTTTCGGGGGCAAAATTGTTTTTGACTTGGGTCATATGTGCTCTCGGCCAGATTTTGTGGCCTGGTGCATTGTTCGTCTGCTGCTTGTATTGTACGGCATGGGTTGTGGGTGCACTTGGATATGTCAGAGTGTGACCTGCTTCTTTACGGATGTGATCTGCACTGGGCCACCTCCATGTTGATTCGTGGACCATGTCATGTTTTTTGGCTGCTGCCATGCTATCAGGCATGCAGTGTCACTTGCATAGTCAGTGTGGATTCAGCACATGTGCATGGGTAGGTTGTGATATTGGTGATCGGGAGGGGGGCCCCTTTGTGCACATTGTGGACGGGAGCCTACTTGGTGTTTCTATGTGTGATGCAGTGTGCCAAGGCTATCAGGACCATGTTCCACGATCATTGTGGGTGTGCAGTGTGCTACACATAATTGTGCATGTGTGCCATTGTGCCCATCTCCCCCCGTCCCCCCAGTCCCTGATCGTTACTCACCCTGTTGCTGTTGGGTTAGATCATATCGAGTAGTGTTCAGGCCCCCAAATCCTGCCACCGTCTCCGCACTGCTGACTGTGGCCACCATTTCCTCCAGCACATCCAACTCCTCCTGTGTCGCAGGACTCCCACCTCCACTCACCGTTGCTGCCTTCCTGTTGGCGGCGAGTTTCTGTTTGGTCTGCATTTTTACATCATGCCAGCGCCTCTTGACCGCCTCCATTGACCTCCTCGTCACTCCGACTGCATTGACATTGGTGACGATGGCCTGCCATATATCTGTTTGGGGGTGCCAGTGCCGTAGTGGAGGTGCCGAACAGTTGTTGATAGTGTTCTAGCACCTCCGTGACGATGATCCGGTTTTCCTGCGGACTGAACCCCGTCTTCCTCTTCCTCTTCTCCTTGCCTTTCCCCGAACACAGGGTTCCATGCTGGTCCTCCGTGGGCCTTGTGGAGTTCGGCTTGTCCTCTGCACTGGGTTTCGGTGCATCCATGGTGCTACGCAGTTTGAATTGGCTTTGGTGTTTTTTTTTCTTTCTTTTATAGTGCATTTTCCCGCTAGACGCATGGGATTTGCAGGCCTTTGGCTGGTTTTCACAGCTTTTTGATTCACGCTTGGCCTCATCGCAGCTTTTTTTGCTTTCGTGAATCGCATTTTTGCCGTTGTTTTTAACGCGGCCATTTGACGTGTTATCTGGTGACCATCGCATGGTACCGCCGTGTTGTGAATACTTGGTTAACACAACGTAAATTTCCCGCGATGGACTGTGATGTGGTAGGTTGCGTTAAGTTACTTTTGCGTTGATTATCACACCTTCTTGATAATATGCCCCTTAGGGTCTCTCAGAAAAAATGTATTCATCTTTTTTGCACTCACAATCCTCTCACAGCTGAGACATGCTCTGTACTCTCAGACATTAGACACCACCTGTGTGCTCTCTGAGGTAGGACATGCTATACCTACATGAATAAGCGTCAATATATTTATTTTCAGTATAGTGTCAATATATTTATTTTCCAGGAAGTCAAAAGAATTGTGTGAAACTAAAGTGTACACTAAATGTTAGTTCCCCATCATGTACAGCGTTCTACTGCTTTGTAGCTAGGATGGGCCTCTATGTCACACATGTACAGTGATCAAATAACTCTGTCTACTGCGTTTTATGCATATTTTGTAGTTCTGTTTTAAAGCTCTTGTTGAAATGGTAAGGGTAATTTAAGGAAAAGCCCTTCATTTTGGGCATTGTCAGCATGCTTTTGTTAAAACTACTTTCAGTTTTAGTTTCTCACTTTCTGGAACTACAAGCTAAACAAAGGAACAAGTTGCAAGGTAAGGAGCAAACACGTTTAACTTTCACTTGTAAATAGATATTTACGTTTGCTTTCATTTACAAGCATTTCCTTTCTTGGTAAGAGATCGCTGTTGATTAAATATGCAGAGCTTTTTGCTTGTTTTGCATTGAGTTTAGGCCAACCATTGTTCTTGCTGTACTGATTTGCATTTCCTGCCTTCAGACGCCGCTTTATTTCAAATATTCTATCATCGCTGACCATTCATTTAAAAGCATTGTATTATGACATCTTTACTTCTTATGTAGAGGCTGGGCTAAGCCATATAAGGAAGTGTAATCCATGTTTTGTAGTGCACATTTACAGACCTGTTTTTTCTAGGCGTTGGGGAATACATGGTTTGCCCAAAGGGTGTTGCGTGTTTTGCTGTGAACTCCCTTGTATGTTTCCCTCCACTTCGCTATATGTGTCACTCTGAAGTACCATACGTTTCCCTGCACTCCAGTGCTTCACTTTACTGTTCGACGTCTGGGTTTGCTCCCCTTTAATCCTCCCACTCTCCCGCTGGGTGGGTTGGTGCCCAGATGGCACTAGAGGGCCACCCTCTTGAGTGGCCCCTTTCGTGGGCCATGGGCAGCCGCATAGTGCCAACACTGGCAACACACCCCACCCACACAAACACATAGCATGCATGTTACATAAATAAATACACAACACAACTTTTGTTTGGGTAAATATTGCTGCATGTTTATTACATACAGCGGTATGCAATATGGTGGGTTATCTTACAGGCGATCCAAGGGCAGACAGCCATCTGGGCCGCCTGCCCGCCTGATGAGCCAAGCAGCACTGGGGCGAACCCCATCTGTGCTGCCCCTTTTGGTGATCCTCTTCCCGGATCACGTGACACATTTGGTCCCTTATTACTCACGTCGCTTTCAGGGCGGAACGTAGCAAGGCAAGCCCCCGGTTGTTCAGGCCCACAACAGCCCGAAGGACTAATGGGGCGCCGACACGGTTTTCCAGGACGCTCCCATGAGGCTCCTGGGATTTGGCTCTGGCACCCCTATTGCACCAAGCAGAGGTACCCTTCTGTACCCATTTGCTTCCAGATCGCCCTGTAACTCCGCCACAGCTCTGGAGGTGGCCTCCGTCGCTGCCAGAGCCCCCCACCAAAACAGCTATACCCTTACCTGCAACCTCTCATTTTTAGAGCCTCCTGCAAATCTAGAAGGAAGAGATCCATCCCTACTGGTGATAGATGAACCCCATCTATATAACAATAGCCCTTGACGTTAGCCTGGGTCAGCTAGTGTCTGATGAAACCAAAGGCCCTTATGGCCTGTGAACTTGTGCCAAGAACTATTCACCCTCATGCAGGAAAGTTCCACTGCATCAGATGACTCAGCCCCATGCCAACTCTGGGCGGGACGATTGCAGACACCATGGCTCACATTTTGCCCCATCTATTTGCTGATCTCACCTAGCTGCCGTCCTTCTAGCACCGTGTGTGCCTGAACACCTGCATGCCCCATCTATGGGAATGCAGCCCACTTGCTAGGTGACCGCTCCCACAACCCGCATGCCTACTTTGGCTATTATCGCGAGAAGGATTATACTTAACCTTTGCACAGTCCCTTTGCTTTCTAAATCATGACGCACAGGAATGTTCATAAATAGAAGTATGTGACAATGAGCAAGGGTGCCCTCCTGCCCTTGCCATGTGCCCTTATTCTTTATGGGAATTTTGCCCACTCAGCTCCCTCTGTGGTGGAACCCCCTAGGCATACCAGCTTAGAGAATCTCTCTGATTTAAACAGCGCGCACTGTCTACAATATGGTGCCTAACATTAAGGATTGTTCAAGTCCTACTTTACTCCCATCCTAGAATACTCAAAGATAGGGGAAGTGGGGGGTGGTTCACACTGCCCACCCTGCGCAGCCCCAGCAGTGGAAAATTACCTGCTCCGTTAATTTTTTTTTTTTTGTTGAACACTGGACGTGCCAAATGCTCTATTACATAGTAGCCTTTTGTGCTTGACACCTTGTTTTCCCATTTCCTGGGACGGCAGCACACTATGTTGGCTGACAGCGTCCTCACCCAGCGAGGCTAATCTAGCTAACTGGGTGGGGCATTTGATCTTAACTGCAGGAACATGTCACCTACCCTTGTTTCTGGGGTGCACTTACTTCGCCCCGTTGACCAGACGCTTGCACAAACCCTTTAATTGCTAAACCCTGGTTGAACACCTTACTGGTGTCAAATCTGGTTTGAAACAATATATGTCTTGTGCCCCCTGTTGGAGACACCTCACCCTTTCGTACAGTGACAACTTACGCAGAGCACCCCGCTTGCTTAGCTGCCGTTGGATCACAGATGCACAGTACTTACTGTCCATCTCTGACCTTGGATGCTTCAAACCAACAAAAGTGTCAGAATCCCAGATCCCCAGTTTACTGTTTAGCTGTAATACACCTTCAGTGGATCCGCTTGGAGATACCACAAACCATATTGGTCATGCAAAAATTATGAAGTACACAATTTTCACCTTGGCGCACCTCTAAATGAGACTGGCTCCACTCAGCTGTAAGGCCAGAGACACACATATATTAAACCTATTTACTGGTTTTTGCCACTTGGCACCCTTCTGGTTGAAGCTCTGTGTTTTTGTGAAGCGCGCATGCCGCCGGGGTATGATGTCGCTGAATAACCGATGTATGTTACCCACTCGCTGATACTATGTATCGCTAACTGCCCTACTTGGATTTACGGAATGCTGAATGCTTCCTAAGGACTGTAGACTTACTGCTCAAACCCAGTTTGACCCCAAAACTTTGGGACAACCAAAGTAGTAACCATGCCCTTCATGGTACATCCATCCTGCATTTACTATCAATGTGTTTGGGACCCAGGTCGCAGAAGATGTCCCTTCCAGTCTCTGGTTCTAGCCCATAAAATGATAACCAAAGGGGCAGGCAAGTCTGTGGGAACTGGAGAGGGACAAAATGTGAAAGTACCTGCCCATGTCTAAATATTGTGAATGCCCAATGGTCTATAATACCTTGTTGTCATTTGTGCTCTACCACCGTGTTTACCAAACTTTATTGCACCACAGTCCACTTGTTCTCTATTAACTACCACAACCCGCCTGCTGCCCTTGCTAAAGCGCAGGTGAATATGTCTTAACTGAGGCGGCCTGTATCCTGCCCTTGTTTGCAGAGGGCACATTTTAGCTGCATCGACCAGACATAGCCAGACGCGACAAGATTGCGACCCCAGTCCCACACACTAGAATTAAAAATAGTCCCTCAGGGGCCGAGGCCTTGCCTTCGCCCTCTGTGGTGTGACCTGAACTGCTAAGACAGGGCGTCATGAGATCACACATTCACGTGTACCTATCCTCTTGTGCTACACCCCCTGGGGGATTAGTATGCTCCCCACCTACTTGCTCGGAATTAGTGATGGTCCCTCGAGAGGTGAAAGGACAAAGCCTTCTCCCTGAAGCTTGTCCATCCTGAGTTCTACAAGAAATCTACTGCATTGCTTTGTAAAGTTGTTTCTGGTTACACTATTAATTATGGAGATATGCACTACCAGGTTTGAACCAACATCATAGCTAATCGTATGCCTGCCTAATTCCCAGGGCTGGCTGGTCTAATGCTTTACAAATGAAACCCTACAAATGAGGCTTTGCACTGAAACTCTACTGGGTTGTCTCAACTTCCTTTCAAAGCTAGAAATGCCCACCAAGTGTACATGGTACCTGTTTGTATATGGTACCAGCAGATGTTCCTCATCAAGGCCCTTGTAGCCAATTGCACAATGCAGTCTCAACAACATTTCGCAGCACCTCTCTGCATTGTAATTGCCCAGAGTAAGTGTAAAATTGTACTTTCCCAACATTGGGTTGGTAACCAGCGGCAAAGAAAGACAGAACCTGCACATAAGATCCCAGTTTCATAGAGTAAAACAATAATTATCTTGCACCCTTATCAAATGTGTCACAAGCACCCATGCCCTATCCACCTGTTGCTATGCAGCTGTCATCCAATTCAATGACATCGGTGACATATCAACCAGTTCTCGCCTTCGTGGTCAGCAAAATTCCATATGCCGGGATTTCTCCACCAGTACCTATGATGCTGAACCTGTATTTGTAAGGCGCACGTGTGGCTCGGCGATCGTCCCAGTGTGTTATGAGCGCTAACTATTGAGAGTGCTAGTAGATCGCGATCACCCCTTTCAGGACTCCGTTGCTGTAACAACCCACCAGGAAACTACCGTTCCCAGGTAGCCCTGCGTGACAACGTGTTACGCCACGAGGGATCGCCCATAAAGGGAATGTCGGAGCTCGCGTTGGCATCGGAAATTCTGCTTGTTAACCGCGGACCACGGCATCCCCGGTTGCGGTATAGGCTGGTAAGGGTGCACGGACCGCTTTCCTACTTCCTACTGGCCTGTATCTTGCCCTGTCTCACCCTCCCCTTCTCCGTTGGATGAGCGCCTCGCTCATGCGGAGGAAGGTTCGGGTGGCCTCTCTGGAGCCTCGCTGATCTGTGTAAGAAGCTTTCTGCCTCGCTGTCTGCCTCATCATTTGCGGTAGGGTGGAGCGTTGCTCTAGACAGTTCCTGCATCTTCCCAGACTGTAAGTAGTGAACTGCTTACTACCTTGTTGTACCCGTCTCCTGGGTGCATCTTTCAGAGACCATTTACTCGGATTGACTCGTGGTGGGTTTCCATACCCCCTACCATTCCGTGGTTGGTGTTTCTTTTACCTTCTGAGTTGGATAATTGGTGATGTAACCATTATTGTGGATTGTGACTAAGGAAAACTGTGCAATTATACAGACATTACCCTTTTCGGAGTAACAATTTATTTATTACTGTGTTCTGGCTCTATTTAATAGGGGTAACTTGAGTGGTATGGGACTACGTTCTATCGCTGTGAAGCTGTGGGGAGTCTAGACCAGGGTAGGTTCCTGGTAGTGTTTTCTCTTACATACTTTGTATGAGGTTGTGTATTTCTCTTTGCTTGTTGCTTTTCCGGATGTTCCATCACTGTGTTTCTTCCATGTTTCCCTCACTGCAGCCATACTGAATCTATTGGTATTATCATCACAGAAGTCACAGTCTCTCTAGTAAAGTCTCGTCTACAGGTGTTATTTTTTTGTTACAGGTATACCGGTTGCACCCTTTATAGTCCATTGGTCGTATATGTGTTATGTGTTGAATTACAGCAGGTAGTTATTATTGTTGTTGTCATTTCAGGTCTCCCTCCCTGCAGTTCCCCTCCTTTCCTTCCCTCGCTTTATCCTCCCACTGACCTGTGCCATTACGGCTATCAAGGTTTGGGTATATCAAGAGGTGGACCATTCCGAGCATCAAACCGATCCTGAAGACAGAACGATCTGACACAGTGCTAGCCGCCATGTTTCAAACTTATCAATATTGTCTGACTTAGTGAGGGCACTACGAGGACTCGTGGGACAGAATCGAGGTCTAAAGCATTAGTGCCAGCTAAGAAATCGCCAGTTGCATAGCCAACGAAGACCTAGCTGGCCCCATCCATAGCTGCCAAGGTTTTAGTTTGCTATGTGTGACATTTTCATCATTTCAGTGTAACTATGAGTGACATTTAAAGGACTATGACTGACACTTTCTTGCAAGCAAAATCAAACAATGAAGATGAGGGAGACATCTCGATATCAGTAATTACACAACAGTGCCCGTGTACGGTATTCTATAGGCCATACAATTCATAGCTCTGACTAGTTGGGGCATAGTGACCATAACTGGTAGGCCCGGCTAATTGTAACCCCACAGACGGCGCGACTTGCCACATCCCTGGCTCATGGACCCCACCCATAAGCCAACACAAGCAAACACAAGGACAAACCAGCTGTAAATTGCTCCTTTACGTGGCAATCCCATCATAAAATCGTGCTCAGATAATGGCCAACATATGCACATTGGAGGGGCAGAGTTGAAGTTTTAGAGCAAACCTTTTTGGGATTGTGGGCAGCGTTCCAGGTTTGATCTTGGGCCCCTGTGGGAGCGATGGAGGTAGAGTGCTTTATCCCGGATTAAAGGGGGGTAAATTGTACATGTGACCCCCGCAGTATTCGGACCTTTTAAGTACCGCATTATTGGCCAAATCAATGATTCTTCCCTACTCCATCAGGCTGGGATAATAGAATTATCACACCCTCTAGCCTGTGTAGGCCCCCAGCATTAATAAACAACAGCTTCCAATAGAATAATGATGCTTGAAGCTGCTGTGGCAACGTGTCAAAGCCACCCGCAGGTCCAAAGAAGGCTGTGCATCGCCAAACAGCAAGCCGGATTAGCTAGTACTGGTAAGCCCAGGCAAGACCGGGAGCCCTTTGTACACCAAAAGCAGTTATTTATTTATTTATTTATCTAGCACATACTGGAGCCAAGGCTATTGGAGCACTTGTGACCCCCAGTAGAAATTATTCTACGACACATACCCCTTTGGTTGGCACAAGGAGTTAAGTGTTTGCTGTGCCAAGTAGGTGGAATTCCCATTGTCGCCAATACAATAAGCCAGCCTCACAACAAACATGGCAGCCTTCACCCGAGGAACATTTCCTGAGGCCATAAGGATGAGAAACCTGTTGTCGCTGGGGTCCATCCCGCCTAATCTTGGTGGGTGGGACTGCGTATGCCCCGTGGTGTCCCATTGTTACATGAAGTATGGGCGATTTCCCTAGCCAAGGATGAACAGCAGCGCTCCTCTGCCACCGGGACAGCGTGACCCGGAGGGGCAGAATTGGCCCCTGACCACCCTCTCTGAATCTGGGCAGGGCCACCCACAAGTTAATTCCAGCCTCGGCTACATGGCTTGTGCGTCTGAGCTAGGCCATCCCAGTGATTCAGGACCGGGCTGGAGCCTGGGCAGGCAGCAGCCGTGAGGTAACACAGAAAAATAAATATAACCGTCACTCTAACCTAGACCTATAATAGCAATTCCAAGCCTGCCATCTTAAAGGAATCACGCTAGTTCAGCCTTAAACCACACCTCCTCCCATACATTTTTACTCACGGCCCTGCACCAGTAATGCAGCTGTAGTGTAAGTTGCACAGGGGATATTACTGTGAGCAGCCGTTACCAAAGCATCCCCAGCTCCGAGGCACTGCAAGAAAGCGTGATGAGCACCATAGATTCCCTTATTTCTTTGAGCCCCGAGGGCTTCCTATGTTGAGCTGCTGGGCGGGAGCGGTGCCGTTCTACTCAATGCATCTTAGGCCCAGCCGGGAGCGCCGCACCATGCGCTCAGGCCGCATTAACTACTCTTGGCACCTTTGCCTTTCCCAGGTCTTCCGAATTTACCATGGAACGACTCAAGGGAAAACCTTTATGGTTTGATGCCCGCGCGTGCTAGGGTTGATAACTACTCTTACTAGAAGGTTGATTCTCCCTCGTAACCCAATGCGGCATGCCCCAGGCATTCCAATGGATCTCCCTCCCTGAGCTGTCCTGCGCGTACTGCCTGCTGGGAGATAAATTAACCCATAAAACACGCCCCACCAAATCGGCCTCTGAATCCACGGACTTAGGTGGATACCGCTACCTAATGCCCATTCAACATCTAGCACCAACAAGGACGATCCACCTGTTTGTTGGTAGGCTCAGTCTTAAGTGATCTGGCCAGAAACGCAGGATGTTGAGCCCACGCTGAGACAGGGGCCCACGTACACAGCACCACAGTTGTCAGCGTAGCCATTGAGTCACAGTATCGCTTGGCACCTGGGGGCCATACATGAAGCAGATGAGAACACTGGCACGGCATATTGAAAATGCCCCCACTGTGAAGTAAACACCGCTTGTTTTCCCACATTGACATACGCTAACTGTTTATTCACACCAGGAGGATGCGGGCATCGATCAAGCTACCTCGCGTATGATAAGCTCTGACGCTCTCCCCATTGGTCTAATTCCCCCCGCCGCCGAGTGCCCTATTCAGGAGGAGACTACCGATTTCAAGGTTAGTCTACTGCCTCCCGATTCCTTGCCGGGCTACAGCTGACATGGACTCGGAGTATGCTCCTGCAAGGGAATGTACATTTGTCACGCTCTCTCTTCTCTGCCTACCATAGCGCGCTGCTTCCAACAAGCTCGCCGGTGCCCCCCGGGGTGAAGAAGGCAGAGGCAGCAGGGGGGGAGGGGACACCGCGGCGACTCCCCGTGAAGGCCCTGGCCCGACGTGCTGGTCCACCGGTAATGTGGAACTCCAGGAACACAACCTTTGCAACCTCGGCACGTAGGCCCTGTAGTTGCAAATCCCCTTCTCGCCACACACAAGATCCCCTGGGGGTGGGGAAAGTAAAACCAGGGCCACCGGCCAACGAAATGAAGTTACCACCTCATTGAAAATGCGCCGCTGCCGCGAGGCCAAATACATAAGCCCCAGGATTGCTGCGAGAGGATCGATGAGCGAAGCCACAGAGCAGCCCCGTAAAGTCTGGGTGCCGGCTGCCAGCCCACTCGTGCACGTCACTGAGGGCAGGGGGTCCACACCCCCAGGGCAAAGTTGCGCCGGCTCTCCGCAGTCAGCTGTGGCCGACCCCTTTGTCCGGTTCATCCCACCAAGGGTAGGGCCCGATGCGCCGTTACCTGCCCCTCGCTTCTCCGCCACCGGGCATTCCAGGGCAAAACCTGGAAAAAGGGGGGGAGTGGGGGCCATGTGACAAAAGGTAAGAGGAGCCGAACACGCTCCTATTGAATGCTGGTTTGTTGAAAGTGGTCACCTGTGCAGTGTGAGGGCAAGTAGTTAGTGCCCCCTTGCCCTGCCCCTGTCCCAATCCCACGCCACAACCCCACCCGCAGGTACCAATGAACATCCTGCGGGGGGCCGGACCAGGGAAAATCCAGTTTTTTGACAGGGTACCACACGGGCATAGCCTAACTTGGTGGGATAGGGGGATGCTTCCCTCAATGCCACACTCACCTCGCCTCATGGGTGACCGATCGCATGACCACAGAACAGCGTGTCCAGCAGCAGGTATCAGTACGACCCCCAAGGACGGCGTGTCCGGCGCAAAAGATGACGTCCGGATGGTGGGTGAAGGCATATATACCTTCCCCCAATCCTCGGCGCGCCGGAAGTGATGTGACTAGCACGCCACTGGCCAGGATGGGGGGACACCTCCCTGAGTCCCCGCAATAGAGAAGGGGGTGGGTTGGTGCCCAGATGGCACGAGAGGGCTGCCCTCTTGAGTGGCCCCCTGCGTGGGCCACGGGTAGCCGCATGTCTGTTTCTCCATGCTGGCCACATAACCTCAATCCCTACCCCGACTCACAGGTTTTCCAGTTAAAACCTTATTATAAACAAAAGACACACAACAGTTCTGAGGTACATTGATGTTGTGAGACACATTGATTCAGGAGTCAGGGACACATGGGTCCTGGTGTGAGACTCCCATTTTATAAATGTGTCATGGCTACTGAAAGCCTGCAGCTGTTGGTCACATAGAGACTCCTTTAGAGGAAGGCACTACCACCTTAGGGCCCCGCCAATTTGTCCTTCCAACTCTCATCTCTCTTCCTCCCTCCATCTTTCTCTCTGCTTCTCTCACTCCATCTTTTCCCTCTCCTTATCTCTTCCTTGCACTCTCTTACCTCCCATATTTCAAATTATCGACCATCTCCATCTGCTTTCTGCAAGTGGGTGCCGAAGGACAAGCAAGCATTTCATAGAGCAGCAGACAACTGAAATGACCATTTGTCTGTCAGTGTGATAGTTTCTTGATGGAAAGTGGTCTAATTTCCTACATTTGCTCTTGCTCTGCATTATGCCTATACAACGTGCTCTACCTCCATGCCCCTTGGTGTGTGTTTCTGTGTGAGAGTGAAAGGTGGAGGGGGGTAAATTGTTCACTCGAGGCACACGGTGTTGAGCAAGCAGGGTCAGACTTTTTTTCTTGTTTAATGGCAACCTAATGTGTTATCGTATACGGATCCTTGCATGCGAGACGGATTCAGTTGGCCTTTTATAATTTCTCTCTGAACTGTGGTATTTCCTTTCTTCTCCATTTGGTCAGCTCACACCAGTTTTTTTAAAGTTTTTTTTTTAATAAATGTGCTTTAAGTTTTAAGCGTTACTCATTTAACTTTATGGCCCTCAGCTGCTTATCTGCCCTTAATCATGTTTGTAATTTCTATCCTCACATCACCCATGTACACCTTTGTGTGTGTTTAACTAATGGTCCCAGATTACCATTTTATAATGATTAAAAGTCACAACTGATATGAAGACACATGACATGGGACAGAATTTAGCAGCTATGCATAATTCTTATCTGTATTTTCACTTTTATGGTGGCCACCAATATAGCTCAAATGCCAATATATGCCTTCTGATTGCACGCTATATTACGAAAACTGAACCACTGGGTGCTATTTAAAAGCGTGGAAACTAACTGGATTGCTGTCAGTGTAAACTGTTGGGACTTATTATTTGCCAATTTGCATGAGGCATCTGGTAAACCAAACTTCGTCGCAACATATTCACTGCACAGATCAAGACTTTACTAACCCTGGGCGGACAACTACGCTACGCTCGCGAAGTTTGCGTAGTTTGTGCTACTTCCTGCTATGCGAATTGCACGTAGCACAGTGCAAAATCGCGTAGCCTAGCGTAGTTGCCATTTTTTGCTCGCTCGTGGTCCTCAACGTCAAGTTGGCGACAGCGAGCGAGCAAAATGACATACCGGCGAGACTTTTTCCTCGTTCGCGATCAGCAACCTCCTGGCGAGATTCTCAACGCGGGGAGGTCAGGTTTCTCATTGCGAGTGGTCACGTATGCTCACGACCGCTCGTGATGAGAAACTACCAGTCCGCATTGAGAAAGCTGCCGCTTGAGTAAAAATCGACTCGAGCGGCAGAAAACGACCGCTTGCACTGTGCAAGATGCCGTTTGCAATGATTGCACAGTGCGGACAAGCATCATCGCGAACTGCGTACTACGCAGTTCGCGTAGCGATACGCGTATCTCGCGTAGTGCGAAGTGGACTTCGCGTAGCTACACGTAGCGCTACTACGCGAACTACGCCCAGGGTTAGACTTTACACTTTAAAGTGTCATTTACACACACACAAGAATGGCCTGGGTCCTTCACTTGCTATTCTACAATTATAATTCTCCTCTCCTTCTTCTCTCCGGCCAGCCCTTTGAGCATTAACAGACATGATCATAGTGTGACTTCCCATTGTTGTGGAGTGCGATCCAGACCGGAGTTTCCATTGCACCACCGTAGCAGAGCAGCCTCAGAGCCTTAGAGTGCGGTGCGGCAGGCTGCAGCTTTTTCGACTCGCATGTCTGGGTGGGCCGCAGCTTTTTCGACTCACGGGTCTGAGCCCACCCCCCCTGCCACCCGCGGAGGCAGCTTTGGAATAATGTGACTTCGCAAAACAGACTCTGGTTTTGCCATTTACATGTTGTGATCTATGTGACCTGTGCATCCAGTAGGTGTGTTGGTATCTTAAATGACAGGTCATATTGCTGCTACCATCAGATTTAGCAGACTACAAGCCTGTGGAAAGTTTATTGGCCTAATACTGCACAGTTGGTATCATGTGCTCACCGCATACAAAAAATACACTCTGTAAATAGTGTATCCTGAGCTCAGTGCAACCAGACACAGACTGTTAACTATGTTGCAAAAACAGTCTTAAATAGAAGATAACAATATCATGTCGCTTCATCTTTTCAATAAGGATTTTTGAAGCTTTCTCCAAAAGATTTTTGTGTGTTCTTGTTTAATCTAAGTGGTGTAATGTCTCTGGATAGATCATCTCTCCATCACACTCCCACCAACTCAGTCACCTTTCCCTCACACTCCCACTGCCACTCTCATCTCTCCCTCTCACTGACACAGGCCCTGTCATTGCTCACTCGCAATCCCACTGCCCCCTCTCATCTCTCCCTCACACTTCCAACAACCCTGTCATCTCTTCCCCACACACCCACTGCCCCTCTCATCTCTCCTTTGCACTCCCACTGCCCCTTTCATCTCACACTTCCACTTCCTCCTCTCATCCCTCTCTCTCTCTCTCTTGTACTCTCTCTCACCCCTCTCTCGCTCTCTTACGCATTTTTCCAGCCTCTCTCATGTGCTTGACTTAAGGTCTTCAAGCACAGTTTCTTTCCCGTGCCCTTTTAAGGTTTCCGTCCCTCAATCCCACGCTCTCCTCTTCTTCTTGGAGTATCTTCTGCATAGGCAGGTGTTCCGTCCTTATGCATCCATCGCCTGCTCTTCCCTTCTTTCTCTCTTTCTCATACATTCCTTCTTCTCCTCTGCTTGGAATTTCTTCACCACTTTGTGCACAAACTACATATCCCTCTCTGTCTTCCTGTCTGTCAATTCTGTGCAGCTCTCGCTCCATCCATCCACCATGCCACTAATTCCACTACACAAATCCACTCCACACCACACAATTCCACAACTAACAATTCCAGTCCAACCCACATAATTCCACTTCACACCACATACATCCACTGCATCGCCAAACCAAAACACATAGGAAGAAGATATTGGGCCAGATGTAGGACCAAGGAATTTGCAACTCGCATATTGCGTCGCAATAACGACTCACAATTTGCGAGTTGCAAATTGGTATGTACTACAGTGTCTGAAACACTGATTGGGAATGGCTGGCCCTCCCAGGTATGGTGCCCTACTGGGCTCAGCAGACCTCCATGTCTGGGACTGCTTTGAAATAAAGCAGGTTTTTTTAATGCAGCCCGTTTTCCTTAAAGGAAAATGGGATGCATTTAAAAAAAGAGAAATTAAACGTTTTTGTTTAATTTTTTAAGGGCAGGTAGTGATCCCTGGGACCACTGCCTGTCCTTAAAAAAGATTTTTAGAGCCAGTCACAAAGGGGAAGGAGTTCCCTCTGGAGCCCTTCCAGTTTGCGAGAGGTTTACCACCCTTCTGTGAAGGGTTGTAAACCGCGATTGGTTTTGTGACCCCCAATTGCTGTCGCAAAACAGTCATACATGGCATTAGGGGTCGCTATTAGGAAGGGAACGCCCCTTCCTAATAGCGAGTCGCAAATCATATTCAGCGAGTCGCAAATAAATTGTGACTCGCTAAATATGGTTTGTACATGGCCCTGTAGGTTTTTGCAAGCCCAAACAGGTCGCAAACCCGTTTGAGCATGTAAAAATGGGTCATACATCTGGCCCATTGTCATTTACAATGCCAGTGCTGGAGCAGGGTTTTCTATTGAAAATTTATTGAGATTTGAACTCCAGTTTATGTTTTTATGTCATAATTAAAAATTACTGATAATTAATTATTAAATATTAATTTTGTTAAAGTTTCTGACTAATCAACCTTACTAATGAAAGAATTACACGTGGGAATGCATTTGTGTTGCTTCATTAATACGTGAACTAAGTTGGTGAGCAAATTAATTAAATAAGTGTTGCTAAATTGCTATTTGTAATGTGGTTGCGCTTTAAAAATAATGTGCTTTAATGCTTCCTTGTGTTGCAGATGGCTAGTTAATTACATACACATAAAGGTATTAGTGGGAATTAACACTGTATAATCATTATGATGTATTAACGTTGTTTTGTGTTTCTTTTAATTAAGATGGTCCGTTTTGGCCTAGTCAAAGATGGCCGATATTTACAGCCTGCATTTGAGTAGATGAAATACGACGAGAGGCCTCGCTGAATATGGTTGGAAACCACCTGACCTCGGCCTCTGACTGTATTAAAAGTTTCCGTGAGGACAGCAGCTCCGGGCTTGATGCCAGTTGCCCTTGGAAAAGAATAAAGCCACAATGAACTCTGATAAACTTGCGGTGGCTTCACTATGATTCCGAGGAAGAGCATCCATGGATGTTACATTTTTTAGTTTGAGCTTCCTTCTTCCGTGTTTTTATTTTTGAGATTTTCGAGAGCGGAGATTTTCTAAATGTTGCGAGTCAACATCCTTTCCTGTTCGCTCTGCTCAACGGCTCAACGGATGTTTAGAGTTTGTTTGTTACTTTTAATGTGTTAGTTTTCCTATAAATATTGTTAGACTAGAGAGGGTCTAAGGCCACTTCTTCCCGAACCTATGCTCGAGAGGATCGACGCTGATTGAGAGGACGGCGACTCGGGAGACTTTACTGAGAGACCTGTCCTGACCCAAATTAGCTAGAATAGGTAACTATGAGAATAATGATTTTGCTATTGATTGACTTTCATTTGAACTAATTTAGATAAAATAACCTTTTGTTTGAATCACAGTGTTGGGTGGTTATTTCTTGTCATTTATTGGGATTCCAAATGTGTTCTTTTGGTTTAAATCATGACTCAAGACTGATCAATTAGGTCGCATTGACCTCAGTTTAGATGCAGATTGTGTAGGATTCCTCTCGTATATTCAGTGTGGATAGAGTAATTGAATGAATGTTAGTGTGATGGGCCCTAGCGTATGATGAGTATATGTGCGTGTGACTGTGGAATTACTCTGTCCGTGGAAGTAGGGAGAATTTATAGTTTCCTGGTAGCAGAGGATGGTTTTGATTATTGTCTTGATCTGATAGATTGCTTGTACATAGGCTTTTGGATTCAGTGATTTATTGATTGATGTTGATATATGTATTAATACTATATGTTGAGGTCGTCGTATTGAGTTATATGTAGTGTGTACGGCTTCTGGAACGTGGGGAGCTGGTGACGGTTCCGTAGTAGGGCAGAGGGAAGTGAGTGCTGCTCTCGGGAAAGACGGGATTGTTGGCCCTGTACGTATGCAGGGAAAAATGTGTGATAATTGAAGTTGCGCGTCGCATTGTCTGGTTTCGGAATAAGTGACATTGTCATGTGTTACTATTAGAGATATATTTCTTGTATAAGAGGAGTGTGTATGGTAGCGAAGGTTATCTGTGAAACTCTGGTCTTAAGTCCCAGGGATCCGTAAGGTTTGCCGTTAAAGCTTACTGCTGGAGAAGTAATAGGTATTCTCTGAGCTTGTTTGAAGGACTGGGCAGAGGTAAGCGCTGCTTGGTTAACGTGTGTTATAATTCTGTAGCAGGACAGACTGTTCGCTGTTCTCGGGAAAGGCAGGATTCTGTGTGGATGTACTACATTTTCTGGTGTAAAAGTGCGTGAATGTATCAGCTTTTAGTTGATTGTGAGACTCTTTGGAGCATTCCTGGAGGAAGCAGTTAATGAATGCATGATAGAAGGGCAGAGTAGAGGAATGTACTACTGTGTCAACGAGAGTAATAATTCCGTAGTGGAGCAGAGGTAAGCGCTGTTCTAGAGAGAAGCGGGATTCTTGTGAGAAAGACTTTTTCTTTACTATTCTGTGGTTAGCGAGGCAGACAATGGAGATGTTTATATGTTGTAACTAATAGATTTTGTAAGATCTGAAACGAAGTCTACTGAGAAGGCTTTGTAAAGGAGGGGTAGATGAGTGATAGAAGACAGAGTAGAAGCGACTGCAGCGACTATTGACGTCAGATAAGACCGCGCTGTGATTGGTGCGTTGGTGTGAGCCGCGCAGGGATTGGAAGGAATACAGGGTGACGTAGACGCTCCAGGATTGGTGCGTTAGTGTGAGTCGCGCTGTTATTGGAAAAAAGATCGTACAGTTGCGGAAGGGACTAGAGAGTTGTGGTAAACGCAAAAATGTATTACCAAACGGAGGAAAAGAAGAAGAAATCCTTGTTCGGTAAAATTAAAAGGTGGTTCGACAAGGATAAGAACATAATAACTAGAGAAGGTGAATTGCTACCTCCGACAAGGACTCCTGCATCCTTCATGGTTGCGAAATATGGGTATCATACCTGTATATGGTTAGACAACTGGGCAAAGGTACACTAAAGACGATGGTGTTTTAGCGTTCCCGGAACATGGTTCATTTAATCTGGCCGTGTTAAGAAATTTACGGGAAAAAATGATGTGTCTAGAGCCTAGACCAAGGCCGACACAGTTTGAGGCGCTGGTAGAATGGGAAGATGAAGTGCATGAGCGAGAAAAGCAGAGGAGTGGAGGTAATTATAGGTATATTTTCGGGAGGAAATATGATCGTGAAACTCATCATGATCGAATGAGGAGATGGCGAGATGCTAGTATGTCAGAGGGATTATATCCTATGAGGACTGTTGAAGAGACGGAAGGGAGGAAGGGTACGGAAAAGGTACCTGATACAGGAGTGAGAAGGTATGGGGCTAATGATTATGAGGATGAAGTTTTGGATGACATGATTTACTAGAGACCACCACCATATAGACCAGAACCAGAAGAGAGAACACCAGTTACTACTCCCATAAGGGATACTTTGCGAATTGTTAAAACAGAAATTGCGACACCTGATCTGAAAAGTGGTAGCTCTTTCACGGAGAGAGAGAGAGAGAGAGAGCGAGAGAGAGAAAATCAAATTGGGGATGAGAAAACAAGAGAATTAGCCAGAACGACATCTGAGTTGACTGAGAAAATCAGAGAGCTGACAAAGAATCTAGAAGCTGTTACAGTGCCTGTAACAATAGGTCCGGTTATGCCTATTTTTGATAAGCAGAGAATGAGTGAAAATGGTTTGACAGTTCCCTATGTAGGAAATGGTTTGGTTGGTTCTTTGGAGGAATCAGGAATGAGGACGGGAGAAAATAATTTGAGACAGCTGAGACATGACACCTGTGGTGGAGAGTTAAATGTACAGCCTAATTCAGGATTGAATACTGGTTGTTTAGGAGGATCCATATTGGAACCACAGAGGATGGCAGAACAAGTGGGTGCAGTGAAAAGGTCTACAGAAATAACAGCTGAGGATCTGAATGATTGGTTGAAAGTTCTTCAAAAGAAGGATAAAGATTCACTGGCAATTGATGTAGCCAGGTTGCGCATAGAATTTGAGGAGCTTATTGCAGGAACAATTCCTACAGAAATGTTGAAAAATCATCATGATGGAGAGTTGTTATTCATGTGCAAGAGTATCACCTGGAGGGCTAAGAGTACACATGACAGGTTAAAAGGAATAGCGAGTGAACTAGGAGTTGATATGGATAAGGTGAAAGCTTTGCAGAAGCATTACAGGGTGGATTTCTCTGATAAAGATATTGAAAATCTAAATGATGTTGGCAGAACAGGGCAGATTAAGGAGATGATTTCCTTATTGCGAAAATGGGGTGATGTGGAAAAATGGAAGGATAGGTGGTACAAGAAAAGAGAAGATTCAGTGGACAGGACTTACTCAGCATTTCCCATGAGAGAAAAAGAAAAAACAGTGGATGCTTATCCTATGAGAGAGATTCCTGGAGGAGGATATGTACATGTCCCATGGACTAGACAGGATATTTGGTCATTTACGAATGATTTCCCTCGACTGAGAGAAAAGCCCGTCGAGTGGTATAGGCAGGTAGATAGGTTTGTGAAATTATCAAAGGTGCTGTGGATTGATCTAAATAGTCTGTTCGATATAATTGTTCCAGCAGACTTGTGGACAGAGTGTAAAATAGTTGTAGATTGGCCTGCTAAGGAATACCCAAGGGATCAGAAAACAGGAGCTCCAGACCCAGAGGTCATGAAGAAGTATGAGCAGGTTATTGTGTTCCTGAAGAATAAGGTACCCCCTAAAGAGACAGACTGGGTAAAGATAGATCGAACACATCAGGAAGCAAAAGAATCAGTTCATGCTTTTTATGAAAGGCTGATACTGGCTTTTAAACAGTTTAGTGGAGATGAACACCTGGGAGATAAGGATTTGAGTCATTTTGTATACAGGTTTGTATATGGCTTAAGACCTGAAATCAGTGAAAGGATTCGTGAGCACACAGTTGATTGGCAGAGTAAAAAGATTGATGAGATTTTGAGACATGCGAAATACTTCAGTGATGAGATTGAGGCAAAACAAAGAAAGCTGAAGGAGAAAGCAATGTGGGCATAGGTGAAAGTTGCAGAAAGACAAGAAGCACAGATGGTGGAACAATCAAATAATCCAGGAAATAGGCCCAGATATGGCACAGGAAAAGGAAAGGGGAATTTAGAGGAGGCCAAGAAGAAGTTCCCATGTCACAACTGTGGACAGTTGGGGCATTGGAGATCCGAGTGTACGAATCCACCATTAGTGAGTAATGAGAATAAATCATTGAATCAACAGGTGCAGAACGAGGGGTGTAATCATCAGCAGCAACAGCAGAAGGTTGTCAGACAGCAGAGTCAAGAGCCAAAACCGCCCTTGCCGCAATATGGAGGGTCTCAGAAATATAACCAGGACTCAGGATTCTACAATGATGAGCAGGTAAACAAACCGAGACGTTCAAACCCGGTACAACAGTACTGGTTAAAAAATGAGGGGAGTGAGTCTGAAGGGGACTATTGACGGTGCCGAAGAGAGGAGGAAGAGTGCATACTTGGAGCAACTCTAGAAATAGACCAGGCAGGACCATTTGTAGATGGGAAAATAAATGGGGAAAGTGTTACTTTTTTGGTAGACACAGGAGCGACGAGATCAACTGTCAGGTCAGCAGATATAAGAAATCTTCCTCTCTCGGACGAAGCAATCCAAGTGGTTGGTGTAGCTAATACACAGATTAAGACTCGTCTTACCGAACCAGTAAGGGTAAGAATAGGGAAATTTTCAGATATGCACAGATTTGTAGTCTGTGACACCAGTCCAGTGAACTTGTTAGGTAGGGACTTATTGTGTAAAATGAATTGCACAATTTTCTGTACTCCGGATGGAATAGCTTTTGAGACACCAGATGAGGATGTTTTGTACAGGATGACTCTAGATAATAGAGAAAGTGAGATTGTTGGTACATATGCTGTGTTTAATCCAGATGATTTGCCTCAAGAGTTGAGACACACAGTAAAAGCAGCGGTTTGGGATTTTACTGGAGAAGATGTGGGATTAATGAATAATGTAGATCCGGTGAAGATTTCAGTGAAAGAGGGAATCACTTACCCTAATATCCCACAGTACAGGTTGACACCAGAGATAATTGAGGGAATAATCCCTATAATTGACAAAATGATTCAACAGGGTGTTTTGAGAGAGTTACTGAGTAGCCCATGTAATTCACCGATAATGGGGCTAAAGAAACCTAATGGGAAGTTCAGGATCGTACAAGATTTGAGAAAGATTAACAAAATTGTGGTAGCATGTTGTCCCATTGTGCCAAATCCATCAGTGATTTTGTATCAGATTCCTCATGATGCTGAATGGTACACGGTAATTGATTTGTGTCATGCTTTCTTTTCAATTCAATTGCATCATGACAGCCAGCCGATTTTTGCATTTCGGTTTGGACAGCGTATTTTGGCATGGTGTCGTATCCCACAGGGGTATACAGAGAGTCCTTCAATATTTAATCAGTTGTTGAAAAAGTCTTTGGAGAGTTTGATCATGCCTGAAAGCTCAGTACTAGTACAGTATATCGATGACCTACTTGTGGCATCGAAGACACGTGAAGCTTGTGAGGTAGATACCATAGCTTTACTGAATCATCTGGCAGATGGAGGGTTAAAGGTATCTCCAGCCAAATTGCAATTTTGCAAGAAAGAAGTACATTATCTTGGACATAATATTGAAAAAGGTCTGAGAAAGGTGACCAATGACAGAATCAAAATTATCAGAGGAATGAGAGCCCCAATGACCCAGAGAGAAGTGAGGATGTTTCTGGGGATGGTGGGTTATTGTCGTCAGTGGATAAGTAATTTCTCCCTGATAGCAAAGCCACTGATTAAATTGACTAAAAGTGAGGTGAGAGACCCATTGGAACTGAATACAGAACAGATGGCAGCATTTGAAGAGTTGAAGAGCAGAATGTGTGAAGCTCCTGCTTTGGGAATGCCAGACTATGAGAAAGAGTTTGAATTGTACTGCAGTGAGAGGAATGGATGTGCACTTTCAGTGTTAATCCAGAAACATGGCCGATTGAGAAGGCCAATTGCATACTTCTCATCAACACTTGACCCCGTAGCTGTGGGTTTGCCAGGTTGTCTGAAAGCAGTAGCTGCTACATGCAGAAGCTTGGAACAGAGTGAGGGTATAATAATGGGATATCCTGTAAAGGTATTCGTACCTCATGATGTGGCGATTCTTTTGACAAGAAGCAGGACTCAATATATGTCACATAGTCGGCTGACTAAATATGAGAAAATCATTCTGGGAGCATCAAATGTGACTCTTGAGAGATGTCTGAATGTGAATCCAGCAACGCTGTTGCCAGATGCTGAAAATGTGAATGTGGGGGATGATGTTGATCATGATTGCTTGGATGTGCTTGACTACTGCACAAAACCAAGACCAGACATAAGAGATTTGCCATTGCCTGAGAGTGATCATGTGTTGTTTGTGGATGGATCATGTTTGAGAACTGATGATGGTGTGCTAAGTGCAGCATATGCGGTGTGCAAGGTTTCAGAAGTTTTGGAAGCTTCGCCTTTGAAGGGAGTTAGATCTGCTCAAGTAGCTGAATTGGTGGCATTGACAAAAGCTTGCAAGATTGGGAAGAATTTGAGAGTGACTGTGATGACTGATAGTCAGTATGGATTTGGAGTGGTGCATGATTTTGGCCAACTTTGGCTGCAGAGAGGTTTCTTGACGTCGAGTGGGACTCCTATAAAGAATGCTGAAGTGATTGGGAAATTGCTTGAGGCGATACAGCTGCCTAAAGAACTAGCAGTTGTAAAATGTGCTGCTCATGGACAAGGAGATGATTTTGTTACTCTTGGTAATCGTTTTGCAAATGACATAGCACAATATTGTGCGAAGAACAATTATTCGATTAACCGGGGAAGAGAAAGGGAAATGTCTTTTTGTTCTGTGATGTTTACTAATGTCCTGGAAACATGGGATGAGGTGAAACAGTTGCAGGATGAAGCAGGAGATGAGGAAATGAGAGATTGGCTCAAGGCAGGTTGTGCCCCAAGAGAGAAAGATCATGTTTGGATCTATAGAGATGGAAGACCAGTCATGCCTAACTCTATGCTATCAACAATGGCGAAAATGTATCATGGTCAGGGACATCTGGGGAGGGACGCTATGATTAGGTCCTGTAAACAAACCTGGTACAATGCAAAGTTCAGGTTAATTGCAGAGAGCATCTGTCAAAGATGTTTGATTTGTCAGCAGTTCAATACTGGAAAGAAGACAGTGGTGAGCCTAGGAACAATAGGCAGAGAAGGAGGTCCTTTTACTAGAATGCAAATTGATTTCATTGAAATGCCCCAAGTAAATAGATTGAGGTATGTTCTAGTGGTTGTCTGTTTGTTCTCAAGATGGGTGGAGGCATATCCGACTAGGAGAAATGATGGAATAACAGTGGCAAAGTTACTGTTGAGGGAATTGATTCCTAGGTATGGGTTCCCAGTGACGATTGAGTCAGACAGAGGTGGACACTTCTACAATGAGCTCATGGGTTTAATTTGTGAAGCATTGAGCATACAGCAGAAGCTACATTGTGCATACAGACCAGAGGCTTCTGGTGTTGTTGAACAGATGAATGGCACAATCAAAAATAGAATTGGTAAGATGTGTTTAGCCACTGGAATGAAATGGCCTGATGTCTTGCCTCTAGTGCTAATGACTATTAGGTCTACTCCAGACAGAACTACAGGGTTGAGTCCACATGAAATATTGATGGGACGAGCAATGAGACATGCATTCGTGCCTGTCAACAAATTGATGACAATAACTGATGACATGATTTTGGATTACTGTAAAGGCCTGGCTGACGCAGTTCATTCTGTGTTTCACCAGGTTGGAGGAGACGCCACCACACTTGAAAAGAAGCAAGCCCATGATCTGAGTCCAGGGGACTGGGTGAGAATAAAAGTGCACAGAAGAAGAAATTGCTTGGTTCCAAGGTGGGGAAGGCCAAGACAAGTCATTTTGACTACGACAACTGCTGTAAAGTGTGCTGGTGTGAAAAACTGGGTGCATGCAAGTCATACTCTGAGAGTTCCTAATCCAAAGGATGGGACTGGTAAAGAGTACTTTGAAGAGTCAGATTCTAGTGATGGTGTAGGCATTGAACCAGTGAGAAGAAAAAAGAATCCTGAAAGGGGGGAAGGAGAAAGAGAGTCAGGTGATTCTTTTTTCTTCCCAAGAGAGGCTTCAAGAGAAACATTGGAAGTCTCAGAGGAGAGTTCAGATTCTGGAAAAGTGCCTGAAGTTTCAACAAGTGGTGAAAAAGAAAGAGGAGGAAAAAATAATTCCACAGAGACTATTTTTGAGTCAGATAAAGGGATTGAGAATCCACTTGAGGTTACTCCTGAAGAAGTAGGGTCAGAAGAAGATAGAGAGGGACAGATTGCGGAAGACCCCCGAGGAGGTGTAGGGAACATTTCTGATAAGCTAGGTGAAGGGACAAGTAGACAGCAAGAAGATTGCGTGTCGGAGACCCGAGAAGGGACAGTAGTAGGGAAATCTCAATTGGTGGAGAAGAAGTCTGTGGAGCAAGAGAAAATTGTTGATGAACCAGAGGCAAATGAAACAGAATCGGATGAGAGTGAGAATGAGAAACCAGAGGGTCGAGTTCTGAGAAAGAGAACTTGGATCGGAGAAAGAAATAACAGAGAAGTGAAACAGAAGAGGAGCGTAAAAGGAGATCTTTGGCCTAACAAGATAAAGAGGCTGAGGTACAGACTGACACGAGCAAATTCATCGAAAGGTGAACAGGTGAACGAGGTGTCCAGTCAGAATCAAGCAAAGGGTGAAAAACAAAAGGAATCAAGAGAACTAGAAGAGATCAAGAGAATCAGGAAGCCTAACCAGAAGTATAGGTCACCGGAATGGACGTATGTGGCACTGTCTGAAGAAGAAGAGGCAGAAAGTCAAGGAAATCCAGAGGGGGCCTTACGAGAAGTGGTTGAGGAGGAGAAAACTGTTGGAATCCTGAAAGTTATCTTGACTGACATTGGAGAAGAGTCAGATGCTCAGGATGTTGAAGATCTGATACAGTTTGATGTTGCTGAAGAAGAAGTGAAAAGTGATGAAAATCCAAATTGAATGAGCTGAAGGAGTCACTTGGAGACTTGGAGAAGAGTGAAAGAAAATCTCAAATTAACTGTTTGAAATAATCTAGTATTCTAGAAATTCAGTAGTGGAGTAGTAGAGGCTAAGTCAAAAGACACTGCCAGAGTAATAAGATGGCTAACACAGAAAATAATCAAAGTAGATGTACCTTCTTGAAAAAATGGTGTAGAATGTGCTGCTGCTGTACAGGATTAATAATGTTACTATGGAGTGTACTTGCTTTATTAGTTACTTTTAGAGTTACAATGGACACTTTTGGAATACATACTGAGAATGTGACTAATATAGAGAAGAGTTCGCAGAAAGTAGTTCCTACTAGAATTAGTAACATATACATACATAAGGACAGGTCAATTAATGATTTTTCTAGTAATGTTTTTTCAAAGTTGTTGTACGAATACGTAAAGACAATGGAAGTAAGGGATTGCTACGTCTGTATGCAATTGCCTGCATCCGTTTCAGAGGGAGTTACTTATCACCATCTTCCGGCTACGTATGGGATTTCATGTAGTGTGTTAAGTATTGTTTTTATTTGTTAGGGAAAATAGATTATGAGATGTCTAATAAAGATAACATTTTTGGGCAATTGCCTATGAATAAAAAATTGAATCCAGCGAAAGAAGCTAACATTTTTGGTGAGATTTTTATTGAAACAGAAGAATTAACATTAGATTATATTTTTAGAAACAATTTAACTTGCAGTTTGAAAGAAGAAGAAATGGCTTTTCTAGACATGGTAGAGAAAAGGAGAGTGAGCATGCATGAAAAGGCAGGGGGATATAAAATGAGTGAGACTGTGGGACATTGAGATGGGAAAGGAGTTGAAGAATGGCGCCAGTCCAACTTTGGCTTTAGATGCACCACAGAAGGGTAAATTATGCATTACCAGAAGGAAATCTCAATATGACTATCATTTTGTTGGGACTAGTGAGTGCCATGATACATACTTTATTGCAACAGGATGGGGATTCAAGGGAGGAGAAGATCCAGTTTTCCCGGGAGTGTATTATATTTGTGGGAATAAGGCTTATTACAGGTTGCCTGACCATTGGTATGGCACATGTTATGTTGGCCTGGTCTTTCCAAAGATTTTTCATATAGATAAGATAGAAGATGCAGAACAGATTAATCTACTAACACGCTTTAAGAGAGAAACATGGTCAGAAATTGTAGGAGATATTTTTGGAGCTTTAATTCCAGCAGTGGGAATTTCATTAAATGCATATGGAATTCGGAAACTGTCAACAGTGGTGGATCGCTTATCGACAAGCACCGCTGGAGGGTTTCTTTTAGTAAATACGGAGATGGTTGCCTTACGTGCCATGTCAATGCAAAATCGACTTGCCCTTGATATTTTATTGGCCAAAGAGGGTGGAGTCTGTGGAATGCTGAAGGTTCAACATTGTTGCACTTACATTCCTGACGAAAGCAGAGATCTAAAGGTCTATATCAAAAATATTACTGATTTGCATGAAAAATTAGTACCACTGGAAGCTGAAAGTATCTGGACTAAAATGGCTAATAAGATGATTGCTGTTAAGAACTTTATTGCTAAAATAGGTAGTACCATGATTGGTAAGATATTGTTTCATTTGACATGTGTGATTGTTGCTTTATTGATACTTAGATTAGGGTGTTTGTGTTGTAGAAACAGGGGAGGGAAAAAGAAAATAACAAGAGAAAATACTGAAAAGAAACAAAAGAGGTCAAAGAGAGACCCACAAGAAATAGAATTAGAAGAATTGAGGGAGAGTGTTTACTTGGAGTCGAAGAGGGATGATGAAAGAGAGTCTGGTGTGTAGTGTCATAAAAAGACATTTCAATTTCTCCCAAGAAATGGGGACAACATTTTTTTTTTTGGGTTGGTTTTTGTGGTGATAATATATCACCAAAGGGGGGATTGCTGGAGCAGGGTTTTCTATTGAAAATGTATTGAGATTTGAACTCCAGTTTATGTTTTTATGTCATAATTAAAAATTACTGATAATTAATTATTAAATATTAATTTTGTTAAAGTTTCTGACTAATCAACCTTACTAATGAAAGAATTACACGTGGGAATGCATTTGTGTTGCTTCATTAATACATGAACTAAGTTGGTGAGCAAATTAATTAAATAAGTGTTGCTAAATTGCTATTTGTAATGTGGTTGCGCTTTAAAAATAACGTGCTTTAATGCTTCCTTGTGTTGCAGATGGCTAGTTAATTACATACACATAAGGGTATTAGTGGGAATTAACACTGTATAATCATTATGATGTATTAACGTTGTTTTGTGTTTCTTTTAATTAAGATGGTCCGTTTTGGCCTAGTCAAAGATGGCCGATATTTACAGCCTGCATTTGAGTAGATGAAATACGACGAGAGGCCTCGCTGAATATGGTTCGAAACCACCTGACCTCGGCCTCTGACTGTATTAAAAGTTTCCGTGAGGACAGCAGCTCCGGGCTTGATGCCAGTTGCCCTTGGAAAAGAATAAAGCCACAATGAACTCTGATAAACTTGCGGTGGCTTCACTATGATTCCGAGGAAGAGCATCCATGGATGTTACATTTTTTAGTTTGAGCTTCCTTCTTCCGTGTTTTTATTTTTGAGATTTTCGAGAGCGGAGATTTTCTAAATGTTGCGAGTCAACATCCTTTCCTGTTCGCTCTGCTCAACGGCTCAACGGACGTTTAGAGTTTGTTTGTTACTTTTAATGTGTTCGTTTTCCTATAAATATTGTTAGACTAGAGAGGGTCTAAGGCCACTTCTTCCCGAACTTATGCTCGAGAGGATCGACGCTGATTGAGAGGACGGCGACTCGGGAGACTTTACTGAGAGACCTGTCCTGACCCAAATTAGCTAGAATAGGTAACTATGAGAATAATGATTTTGCTATTGATTGACTTTCATTTGAACTAATTTAGATAAAATAACCTTTTGTTTGAATCACAGTGTTGGGTGGTTATTTCTTGTCATTTATTGGGATTCCAAATGTGTTCTTATGGTTTAAATCATGACTCAAGACTGATCAATTAGGTCGCATTGACCTCAGTTTAGATGCAGATTGTGTAGGATTCCTCTCGTATATTCAGTGTGGATAGAGTAATTGAATGAATGTTAGTGTGATGGGCCCTAGCGTATGATGAGTATATGTGCGTGTGACTGTGGAATTACTCTGTCCGTGGAAGTAGGGAGAATTTATATGCGCCGATCTGCAGCACCAGCAGCTCTAACTCTCACAAATGCAAGACCTTTTGGCATTGCCAATGCTTGTTAGTAATGCACCCTATGCCAAGGATGCAGCAGACTGGGTCAAGAGGAAACGGGCAGCCCATTACCTCTGTCACCATCTGCGTAAATTGCTGCCAGAAGAGAGATATCACCACACACGACCATACAATGTGCACAAAGTCTGCTTACTCCATCCCGCTTCTAGGGCCCTTTATTTGCCCCTGGAAACATGTTACCAATACTCTTCAGGGTCGGGTATTCATGGTGTAGGTACTGAAACTGGATAAGTCAGAATCAAGTATTTTGTGTCACCTGCCATACCAGTTGAACACAACAGGTCCATACCTTGTCTGTGATGTCGGTTGTCAATGCAGCCCTCCACCAGCACTGGAGTGCAGCTGCAATGCAGTATATAAGTAGGTAATGGCCTCGGTGCTAACCCCCCATTCAATACAGCTTCAAGTGAGACCCCTAGTTACAGCTGGAGTCCCACATCCTTTGCATTATCCCTCTGAGCGCGAGTAGATCATAAACTGTCCTGGCCTCAGTCCATATTCTAGGAATGTATGACGTTACAACGCATACATTCACAACGCGGTATTTTACATCGCGTTCGTTACAGTGCAAGTCGTTACAACGACTTGCCATGGAGGGTGCTGGACTTAGGAATAGTATGATTTACTATTCCAACTCCAGCCTACGTAACAGTAGGGACGGTGTTGGAATAGTAAATCATACTATTCCTTAGCCTAGAGTGCCATCCAGCGCAAGTCGCTGTAACGACTTGCGTTGTAACGCCCGCGATGTAAATATACTGCGGTGTAACGACCGCGTTGTACAGGTCGTTCTCCATATTCTAGTACCAGCTCTTTGAATATGTGTAGTCCCTCATCAGACACCACATCTGCCCAAGATTGGATCACTGCGAAAAAATATGGTAAATTGTCTTTGAAATAAAAAAAAAATGCATTTCTTCAACAGGTGAAAGCATTTTACCTCAGTCCATCAAAAATCCTTGCCTCTGGTCAGCAGCGGTCCGTGCAGGTAAGCGTGGTGGGGCGGGGGGGGATGTCGAAAGATGCCAGAATAGGATTTATTTATTTTCCCTATTTCATTGTCTGATTACTTCCCTCGACCAGCCCACCTGCACGGACCGCCACTGCCTCCGGTCCTGACATAGAATATCAAATTTTCTAGCTATCTAGAAGGAAAGTTTCAATTCTACTAAAGACACAGAGACCAGGATCATCCCACCCAGGAATCTTTCTGAAGAAAATGTGATATCTCCCTGGAAAAGACAATGGTTGGCAGTAAGTAATAAAGCATGTCTTATGATCCTATTGAAATAAACTGCTCAACAGTTTTACAGTTCCTTGTTGCTCATGTTCTGATACCCTGACTACTTAGACCACAATCAGATGAATGTGTAATTAGATAGTAATGTTACCATGTTATTACCTAGTAATGCTGAATATTTGCCAAAATGTAAATAACTGGATAACAGAGTTTTCATGTTAAATCCCTAGACATAGATCAGAAGAATGACGAAGAGGAGGTAAACAGGTTGAGAGCCTCATGTGAAGAAAGAAGAAACAGAAGGGATGTCATACACAGTTAAACAGGAATGGATTATGTGACTGGTGGGCTTATTGAAACAATGGGCCTGATTTAGATCTTGGGGATGGCTTACTCCGTCACAATGGTGATGGATATCCCGTTTGCTAAAATATAAATCCCATAGCATATAATGGGATTTACTTTTTGGCTGCTGGGATATCCATCACTGTTGTGATTGAGTTACCCATCCACAAAGATCTAAATGTGGCACTTTGTTTATTATTCTTTCTTGATGTTTACTGGAAAGTGTAGCTTCATAACAGTTAAAGGAATGAACTTAGAAATTAAGGAAGAAAGGTAATGCATGATCCTTGCCCCCTTGCCCTTAATAGAATTGAAACTGTCTATCTAATAGCAAGGACATTTGATATTTTGCTCACACCCTGCTAAAATTGCTTACACCTTTAATTTACCTTATTTCCAATAATAGAAAATGAGTAAGAGCACTGACCTGCATTGTAAAGCGTTGTAAAGTACAGACTTTACATGCAAAACTGTAAGATCTTTTATGAATTAGTTCTCTATCCATCCCCTCATCTTCAAAACTCACCAGGTTGTACAAATGGACCACAGATAACTTCAAGATTAAGGTTTTCAGGTGGTATTTCATGTGCCACAAGATGATTTGCCATCCAGAACCACTGCGTTGCCTCTTTTGCGACAGTTACATGGCTACCCATTAGACAGAGAATTAAGTTCAAGATATGCTGTTTTGTAAACAAAGTGCTCAATGGTAAAAGACCCAGTGCCTTAACAGATTAACTTTTCTATTATCGGCCAAGCAGATTTCTATGGTCAGGGGACAAATCCCTCCCTATTATCCCGTGTTTTAAGAAGTCCCATCTGAGGGAAAATCCTTTTCCCATCTTGCGCCCCTATATTGGAATTATCTGCCTCTTGGCCTCTGTAAATGAAACGATTTTCCTATCTTTAGGAAACTTTTGAAAACCGAACTGTTCTGTAACTGCTAACCTGGGTTGTAGCTCTCTAGCGCGGAGATACCCCTTTGGGGTGATTCATGCGCTTTACAAACTACTCATTCATTCATTCATTTGTATCTGTCCATATGCACTGATAATGTCCTGCTGGCCACATATATAGATGACCACTACCTCCTAAATCTATTGGACCCCTCAGCTGCCTTCAACACTGTTGACCTGCCTACCCTTATCCGCACACTCAAGTCTCAAATGGGATTCACTAGAATATCCTTTACGGCTTCTCCTCCTACAGGTCCAACCAAAAAACAGTTTGTTCATATGGATACCTCCTTGTCCTAGAAAATCCCAATCAATGTTACCTAGGTTTCCATGTGGTCTGCTGTAATTTTCAACCTGTAAATGCAGCCACTTGGAGTTTTATTAATCCATAACAGCATCAAAATTTACCAATATGTCGATGATCCACAACTTTACTTGAAAGTTCTCCTTTACTCCAGCATCCAACAGCTCAGACGCTGCCTGCACCTCATATAGACCTGACTGTCCAGAGCTTGCCTGAAAAATTCCTCCTGTTCACCAAGAAAAGCATGCAGCAACTAGTCCTAATCTTACTCACGACAAAAGCATGGATGGATTTGAACCACAACTTTCACCTAATATCTATTCACCCAAATTCAACTAGGACACTGATATCATGCTAAAGAAACATATTGCCAAGGAAACTAAGATTACCTGGTACCAGCACTCTTTAATAAAAACAAAAAGTAAAACCAGTCCTCCAAGCATGTTACTTTAAAACTGGTGTTCAAGCCCTTGTACTTCTCCATGTGCATCTAGACAATATCAAACTTATCGCCTTCCAGACTACGCACTGACACCTCTTAAGGGCATCCTTCATTCAGCAGCACGCTTCATCCAGGGCATGAAGAAATATGGCCATATTACCTTCTCCGTGATGGAGTTCCACTGGCTCCACGCCAGCCCATACCATCCTCAAAACCAGCTGCATCATCTACAAAGCTATCACAACCTGCACCCCTGAATATCTGGATGACAAGCTCACTATCTGCTGTGGCTCTCGACAAATCTCCAGCCAGGACATCATCAGAATGGAGACGTAAAAGTGCAAAAATGTAATACTAGGCAACAGGCTTCTCCATCTATGAACCCAGAATCTGCATCGACATCCCTGTATCCATCAGTGTCACCCCAACCCTGCTTCATTAAGGAAAACATTGAACAGTCTAATTGTGCTCTTAGATAACACCTACTTCTTCAATTGTACTTGAACTGTGTCCTTGCCTTGAGCCTTGTTCAGAGCTCCACTATATTTTGGCTAGTGGCACACTATATAAACACCATGTACAAGCATACATACATGTATACATACCATCAACACTCTCACTCTTCACAGTTTAGCAGTCTATCGCTATCAACAGCACTCACACATGTCACTAAAAGTTGCACACTTACGCCTTCACATTAGCAGTCACACATTACAGACTACACTCATTGCAATCACACACTACTGGAAGCATTCTCATAGACTAGCAGTCATGAGCTGCTGGAAGCACTGCATAATCCCTCAAAGGCTAGCAGTCACATGCTACCAGAGACGATCTAATCCTTATCACAGACTAGCATTAAAGGAAATAGGTGTGGCTTATAACTGGAATGTCTGATAATGATTGGTGACCTTGTGTTTAGTGGTAGTGTAAATGAGTGAACTAGTGGATAAATAGATGCATGACTTTGAGAAGAGGTCTAGCGTATGGATTTAAAAAAAATAAGAATAATTGGTTCCAAATGAAATAATACAAGATATCATTACACAGAAATATCCTAATGCAGATCAGTGCAACAGTGGACATATAAGTTTTGTTAGGCCTGTCAGGCTTAAGGTGGTCTTTGCTCTCAAAGGTTTGCCTTACACCTCCATTTTTGCTGATCTTGTTTTTTTTTGCCTTAGAACTCTGTGAACTTTACCATTGCTAACCACTACTAAAGTGTGTGTGCACTCTCCTTGTTGGTGAAAATGGCTTACACTCATTGGTATATTTAATTTACTTGTAAGTCCCTAGTACAGTAGTACTACACGTACCCAGGGCCTGTACAATAAAGGCTATTAAAGGGCCTGTAGCAACGATTGTGCCACCCACTTAAGTAGCCCTTTTAAACATGTCTTAGGCCTTCAATTGTAGCCTTTGTGTGTTATTTTAAACTGCCTTTTCGACCTGGCAAAGTAAACATTTTGCCCGGACTGAACCCTTGTTTTCAATACATTTATGTCAATCCTACAGTAGGCTCTGTAATACTCTAAATACTCTTAGATTCATTTTTCACTACTCCAAGGCCTACCTCTCTCATAGGATAGCAATGGGATACCTTATTACATTTAATAAGTGATATCTTCCGTTTGGGAGCAAGTAGTAATATTGTGTTTGGTATCTAAAGAATTGTGCTCTAAAATCCTCTTTAACGTAATGGTAAAGTCAGATTTTAAGTTACAATTCTGATTATGCCACTTTTAGAAAGTTGACTTTTTTTTGTCTCAACCATTCGGTGCCTGCAGCCTGAATCCTGGGTCACATGACTAGGTGTAGCTGAGGGGGTGTGGCCAGCAGCCAACCAAGATGGCCGCACCTTGAGACAGCTCTGGTGAGCACCTGCTGATACCGCCAATTTATCCGTTAAAATATCCGTCAACCACACGTTATAATGTGGCCGGAGGATCTTGGCTCCACATAGAGGATTTCGACTAAATTCGAAGGCACAAGATCGACAAGCGGCTGTGAATTTGGTGCCGGAGCTCGCCGACAGTGAGTGCGGCCTGACGTCGGAGCGGGCCGTGGTGATCACAGGGCAGGCGAGCAGATGGAAAGCGTCAATCTCCGGTCCCCCGCTGAATCGAGGCGACCCCCATGAATAGGTGAAAGCAGCGACCTGTGGACTAGAGCGCCGGAGAGCAGTGAGACGCACATGTGGTGACGCGGCCGCTCTGTGCGAGACGGGCGGTGAGCGGTGTACACTGGGAGTGCCATCGGGCTGTCTAGATGGAGAAAGGCTGCTGGTGACCACCGCACTTACCAGCTGGCCCAGAGTAGGAGGCAAATGAGCAGCAGAGTCCCTCCGGTGAGTGCCAGGCGGAGTGGATTGTGCTGCCTCGCTGTTGGAGAGGTGTCCGCACGAGGCGCTGCGTTGTGCCGACCGAGGCACACTACAGCTGCGGAGCAGGTCCACCTCCTGCGATCGCCGATGCGATTCTGATATGGAACCAGCAAAAGGCAGCAACTGAAGCAACCCGTATGACCCGTAGGGCACAGCCCGGGAGTGTGATCGCGATTGGCCTGAATACTAACATAGGAGGATTCAAGCCTAGTGGCTGACCTGAAAGACGTGCTCGCACACAGCAATATTGCACACCTAATAGCCACCCGTGAAGATAGTAAACAAACAGGGCTGACGTTAATTTTGGGATAAATCTCATATAAATGTTTTTGGGGCGTGAATCCGAGACTTCCTAGAAACTGAGCATCCCGTGTGGTGACAGAAAGATTTAGATACCTGGGAATCCATGTAACAGTTTTATCAGGACTACCTAAGATTTCAACAACTCCACTAAAAGCCTGTCTCAGTGCGGCCACAAGACTCATAACAGGCTCCAGAAAGTTTGACCACATCACCCCACACCTGAAAGCGCTTAACTGGCTTCCTTACGAAGCAAGAATCCAGCTAATGATGGCATGTATCACACACAAAGCGATTCACTACAAAACGCCACTCTACCTAGTCCAGAAAATCACACTGTCAGGAGTCAGTAGATGCTCCCGAAGCAATGGAGACCTCATACTGAAACCTGCCCTCTTCCATAAGAAGAGAACTTATGATAGAGCATTCTCTGGCGTCACACCAAGAATCTGGAACTCACTCCCCCGAGCATCAGAAAGATCTCGTCCACAACAGTTTTCAATAAAGAAGCTAAGACCTTTCTTATGAGCAAGTACCTACCATAAATAACAAAAGACCAGACACCAGTAGCGGTCCGTGGAGGGAGTTCGGTGGGGCAGTGAGGTGGGGCGGGGGAGGGGCAGAGTGGGGAAATGTAAACACCGGAATATGGATGAACGGAGGTAAGTACACTGTAAATAAATAAAACGAATTTCGTTGCGTGCGCTGCATCGCATTTTGCGATGCAGCGTGCACAAAGGAAGTTATGGAAATGTGAAGCGGTCTGATACCCTAATAGGGTCAACTCTGCGCTATATTAAACACAAAATAAGTTAATGAAAAATAAAACCAGATACCCAACAGTGTTTCATACCTGAAATTTAGACCCCCCACTACGCCGTCTGCAAGAAGATGTGCAGCATTGGAGGACATTGCCTTTGTCACTGTTAGGCAGAGCAGTCCTTTACAAGATGATGGCGCTTTCCCTCTTTGTATATATATTCCAAAATACGTCACACCTGGTCTCTCCGGAGTACTTCAAAGTAGTAGAGGTGGAGATAAGGACACTCCTCTGGGACGGGGGAAGTCCACAGATCGCATTAAACAAACTGACCAGGAGTTGGTATGATGGAGGGATTGAGCTCCCGGGGCTACAATTTTACTATTGGGCAGCGCAACTCATAGTAGTTCACAGATGGGTATATGTAGCCAACAACAATCCAGCTTACAATATGGATAGACATAACATGAGACCAAGAGTATATCTCAGAGCCATTTATGGTGGGAAACAGGCAACACCACTTCACACCCCAACATCAACTACAACTGATATATGGCACACAGCGTCAGCAGCGTTGGGGTGGAAAGAAAAGATAACTTTAGCTATGCCACTATGGGTTACGAAAGGCCTGGGATTACTGAGTAACCAACCGGGCTTCGAGAAATGGGACTTGATTGGTCTCTCCAAGGTGGGTGACCTCTGGGTAGGGGGAAGAGTAGACCCTTTGCTGACCTTAAAAAAGACTAAGAGTTGGCTCCCACGGAAACCTTCCGATACTTCCAAGTTAGACACGCATTGCAACAAGCTATCCCAAAGATATGGATTTTCCGGCCTTGTCCCCCTTGGAAGATAGGTTTTTATACGATTATCTAAGTTAGAAGGCAATCTTGCTAACTTATCGGGAGATATTAAATAATTCCCCAGGAACATTGGAAAAATTGCAATCCAGATGGGAGGAGGACGTGGGGAAGTTGGATAACGAGGATTTGTTGGAGGCACTCGCGTCGCCCCGAGAGGTGACGATCCGATCTCGTTTCAGGCTGATATAACTGAAACTACTCCATAGGACATATTATGCACGCACTACACTAAAAGTCCCAAAAGTTGCGGCCAAGAGGGTACCTTTTTATGTCTATGATTGAACTGCCCCAAGATAAGAGAATACTGGAACAAAATCATCACGCACATGCAAAAACTATGCGGCAAGGACATGGTGATGTCACCCTAAGAGTGCTTATTAAACATCTGGAGCAACACAGACCTAACAAGGGGAGAGAAACTTTGGGCCACACTCGATTTTATGATAGCTAAGCGTAACATAGCACGCAAATGGGGGGCCCAGTCCTGTTCTCTGTTTAGTGAATAGGAAAACGACATGGACTGGTGTATGCAAGCAGAACGGGTGCACTACGAGAGTAGAGAGTGCCCGCACAATTGGACAAAAATCTATGGGAGATAGAACAAGAGTAGAGGGATGCTCTGTCTGCCGGTTAGGGATGCCCGCATAGCCAAAGACACATCAGAGAGAACATACTAATACTGTGTTGAGTCCTTGCGGTTGGGGGAGGGGATTTGTTACAGTAAGACGCCACATTTGTGTGTATATCACAAGTCGAAAAGTGAATGTCCTGAAATGTATACATGTCATTTGTATGCTTATGCTGATTGAGTTGTTTTTCACTGTCTTTGGTTGCGTATTGTTTAAAAAAAAAAATAGCTTATAAAAAAATGACTAGGTGTAACTGGTAGTTGGTCTTGATACAGAGGGGGAATAGCGGTTGGCAGGACAGGCCATTCAGACTTAATGAGGGGGAGGAGCTTGCACATCACAGCACCTCTGCCCAGCAACTTACAAAGGGTTTGACACTAGGCTATATTGACCCCAGACATCCATTAGGAAATTCTCAACACCACAGGGAGTGAAAACCTACAGATCCTCTTCCTTCTTCAAAGTGAATACCAGGTATACATATTGGACCCTCCAACCCAAATCTTGACAACACATCTGTACCTGTGGAAGACTCAGAATAACTGGTGTGCTGCCCTACTTCCCTGCTGCCTGATAAGGGCTGGACCTGCATCTTGAATCCAGGACCACCAGAGTGACTCCATGGGCTACTTGGTTGTCCTCCTGATCAGAGCCTCAAGGACAGAAAACACTCCAACCATCTTGAACCTAGCACCAGGTCTGTGTCTGCTGTGAGACCTACCACCAAGTGGTGCCACTCCAGTCCTGGACCCTTGGAAGTGTGCCTGAAGGTGCTCTGCCAGTCCAGGTGTGGTTGTGTCAGCAGAACTGATGCAGCATAGTACATCTCCTCGCAGCTGCTTTGGATCTGCTCCTGAGCGACCAATCCTTGATGCAAGGCCTTGGATTGCAGCCCTCAGCTTCCTCTGAACGGCTGTTAGTCATCCCCGATGCAGGAACTCACATCAGTTCCTGCATCTCACGGCCCCCGCTTCGCGGGTGCCGTTCGCAGTAGCTGGTTGCACGGACCTTTGACTCCCAGGACCTGCCTTCATCCCGCCGGGACTGCGAGGACCAGCAGCCTCAGTTTTCTCCACAGCTGGTGCCTCCTCCCGCAGAGCTCCCTCCCACCCGCCTGCAGTTGATAACATCTCACGGCCCCCGCTTCGCGGGAGCCGTTCGCAGTAGCTGGTTGCACGGATCTTTGACTCCCAGGACCTGCCTTCATCCCGCCGGGACTGCAAGGACCAGCAGCCTCAGTTTTCTCCACAGCTGGTGCCTCTTCCCGCAGAGCTCCCTCCCACCTGCCTGCAGTTTTCCGTATAAAACCACGCCCCGGCCACGCATCGCGGAACGCGCGCGGGCGGGCGCCGGGCGAAGCCCGGGCCAAGGGCGGGCCCGTTTGAGCCCGTTAAAGACCGATCAAGACCGGACCGGGCCCCCCCTCTTTATTCTTCACCACCCCTGTTCTTATATATTTGTACGTATGCTCTGCTCCTTCAAATTGTAATAGCTAAGTTCTGTGAAAACGTTTATTAATGTTGTCAGTACGATTTCACATCATGTCTACAAGGGGTAGCAGAAGCAAATCAGATGTGGGTGGAGTACAGGGGATAGGCCCGTTAGATAATTTTATTATAAGGGCAATTGAAGCCATAGATCAAGGCATTATTTTTCTGGAGCGCAGAGTCTCCCAAGATTTAGCTTCGGCCAAACGATCATCTTTGGGACCTCTTGCGTTAGCCAAAACTCCAGTGCAGGCTAAGGATATTGGCCCTACAGTAGACGTTCGCGTAGAAGTGCATAGTATGCCGAATGAGGTTGATTTGTCAGCATCACAACTTCTAACAGATTCACAATCGAGCTTGGCACTAGAAAGGTCTCCGGAACTACTTATCAGCCCCACACCAGATGAGACAAGTACGAGGCGGTTAAGGGGAAGGAGGGAGGGTGCTATACGGAAACAAATAAAACAGACAATTGTGCCAAAGGTCAAAAAGCCTTGTATGCCGAAGAGAAAGCAAGGGAAAGAATTAAATTATCACAGAAATAACGACAATGGGAATACATATTCAGATGTGACAAATGTAGTTTCAGATATAGAAAGTGGAAAGGTCTTGGATTCTTTGGGTGGAATATGTAATAAATGTAATAATTGTGAAATAAATAATCAATTGCTGGCAAGAATTGGGGACCTTTTTAACACCCATTTGTCCCCGATAGAGACTAGACTCTTATATATAGAAAAACAACTGGCTGAATTGAGTGCTCTTTCCAAAAATGCTCCCAACCACGGGGCTTTAACGACCGGGGGAACTAAACCTGTTGATTCTAATTTTTCAGGTATATTAGGCAAAAAATTCCCTGTCCCAGTGGTAATTCCAAACGTAAAGTCAAACACCCCACCGGCCCCAGATAAGAAAACGGCTGATAAACCGGTAATTTCTACTGTGCCTAATAGACAGAAAAACATTATATCTAAGGCCTCCACCACATTTCCCAAAAGGAATTGGGACATGGGAGTGAAAGAGGGCAGACTTAAAGTTAATCTGCCACCAGAAGCCGGCCCCTTTGTGATGGTTATGACTGGGGTTCCAGAGGTGGCGGATCATATAGATGAACCCAGTTGGTCATTAAAGAACAAAGTCCAACATTGGCTTAACACTAATCGTCCGCTACCTCCCCATCGGTCAAGTAGGATTTTAATGGTGCGCAGAGTGCCTTGGGGTGACAAGAGAAGAAAAAAATCCATGGTGACTGTGTTATCATTAATTTTGAGGACCCAAACACAGTAGATTATATATGCTCATGGAGAAATCAAGGGTGTAATGAATGTATTGAAACGAAAAGACTCGCCTTTCTTTATCCCTCTATGAGTTGTTCTGGGTCGGGCTATGACGAAAACTGGAGTAGAATAGGCCACTGGGATTGGGGAGGAGATCGGGGAGAGTGGGGAGGGTGCCACCGTAGCGATGGAGATTGTTTGAAAATCTGTAGAGGGATCCCGATTTCCAATAGGTATAGTTGTCTGGAGTCTGTAGATTGACCCATAGTTCCTATTGGGTCCCCAATCAGAGAGTGGGAGGGGTCGAGAAAGAATAATGGTAGAGCCAACCAGATGGTTAATAGCCACCCAAAACCAACTCTGGAGAACAGGGATGCAGGTGCAGATGTAGCTGTAGCATTCACCACACAGTGTCCATTAGCAACAGGGACAAATAGTGTGGAGACTGCTGTAATGGAAATACCTGGGGGTGGCGAAGATATTGTAACGCCCAAACATAGGTTTTTAAATAAGGCGATTAAAAATGGGAAAAGTGAAAAACCTTGTTTAAATAAGTTGACTAAAACTGATCTTAGTATCCTTAGCTGGAATGTCGCAGGGCTGGAGCCTAGATTATCGGACCCCGATTGGTTAAAGACACTACTTGATAAAGATATAATAATGTTTCAGGAGACTTGGGCTATTACGGATCTCCACATAGAGGGCTTTCATTGTAATAGTGTAACTGCAACTAAACCAGACTTTGGCGGCCCTGTGGGTGGGTTATTGATTGGTATTAGGACAACGGCAGGTGGAAGTATAAAGATAATGCCAACTAAAAGCCCTAATATTCAGGTTATTGAATACAAAAGAAAGGTTCCCATTTATGTGATTCATTTTTATAGAACTTTTTACATTTTTATCTGATGTGATTGAACCATTAGATAATAGCAGGGGTAATAGGATCATCCTAGCCGGGGATTTTAATGCAAAGATTCCTAAATCTGAACTAAATAAAGGAAATATGCAAACTGATCGTGCGGCAAAACGGGGCATAGAATTGGATTGCCTTATTCGTGAGCATGTTTTAACTAACGTGATGGATGTAAACCACATTTCTACAACTGATTATGTTCCGACATTTAGAGGTAGAGACCACTCCTCAACTATCGATTATATTTTTATGTCACCTGAGTTAATTGATTGCCTCTTAATGGCTAGGGTTTTAGAAACTGCTTTTGGGGATCATAATGTACTAGTGGTGAAAATTAAATTGGGTCCCTCCCCAGTATTTGCACGCATTTTAGGTGCTAGAGATATTACCCCCGTCACAAATATTCTGAGGTTGAAATGGAGGGGGGTTGACAGTGGAAGGATAGTTGAGCATGTTATAAACAAGCATCAACATCTGATTGATTCATGCATACTCTCAGATGGGAATAATCTAAGGGTAATTAAAGATTTTACCAGTCTATGTACAGTTATAAAGTCATTTCTATCTGTCCCTAATCAAAGGATAGATAAAGATCCCAGGTGGTTTGACAGAAATTGCTCAGTCGCTAACAGGGCCTTACGTAAGGCACTGAGTGCAAAACCGAGATGCCAATTGGAGGTTAGGGTGGCAAAAAAGAAGTATGAATCCACAATAGAGGAACGTAAGGCAGCGATTCTGATAGAGCACTGGGAGGAGTTATCTGATGCCATAACAGGAAAGAATGGAACTACTTTTTGGCCTGTAGTGAAAAAGATGCGTAACATGGGAAACCAACTATCTACAATTAGCTGTATTATCCCGAGTGATCGGTGGGAAGATCATTTTTCCAAAGTATATGCCATACCCCCAAATGTTAATGATGAGTATACATCTGGCCAATTGTGTTCTATACAGATTAGTTTAGGTGAGGTGACTGTGGCTATTAAACAGAGCCTTGGCAATAAGGCCCCTGGGCCAGATGGTTTTCCAATAGATATAATTAAATGGAAACCTGAATTCTGGGCACCTATTTTAATGAATGTTTTTAACAGCCTATCTCTAGTACCTATGCCTGACACATGGTCTACAAGTATAATAGTGCCAATATATAAGAAATTGGAGAGAACAGATCCAGTAAATTATAGAGTAATAGGGCATCAAGCGAGCAATGAAAATGTGAAGGATCTCTCCGCCGGTTATAATTCCGTCCCGGCTGCGTGGGAAAAATAAGTGAGTACACAATCAGACTAGGAATAAAGCCTGGCTGATTAACCAGAATCCCATGGCACACTGTGGCGTACTCGTCTTACAGGTCCTTACTCTGTTGGGGTACGTACCCGTTTGTTCGTAGTCTGATTGTGTACTCACTTATTTTTCCCGCGCAGCCGGGACGGAATTATAACCGGTGGAGAGATCCTTCACATTTTCATTGCTCGCCTGATGCCCTGAAGAAGTCGTGGGTTTACACCCGGACAAAACACGTGTTGGCTGGGCAAAGGAACCATATTAAACCAAAAAAGATATACTTTGTTGGACTCAAGAAGTGTTGTCTGAATTTCTGTTCTCTCCACTACTATCTGTATTGATACAGTACTATTTGCTGACGTGTGCATAGGCATTCTGTGTTTATAGTTTATTTATAAATACCCAAAAGTCCTTTATTGAGCCCACTTTACTCATTTCTATAACTTTTGCCCACTGAGATTCCACGTGGACTCTCCTTGCCTCCCATATCTTCTGCTTGTACTATTTACCTAATGTTTGTAGCCTTCTGTTAGCTTGGTTCATGGGGGCACTCCAGCTTGTTTAGCCTCCTTATTTAATTAATTCTTTAGTTCTCTGATTGGCTGAGTGAACCACTCATAGTGGGCTTTGGATCCTTGACAGGGACAGCATCGAACAGTTGGATTGTATAAAAAATGTATGAGATAGTTTATTTGCCAGTGATAAGATTTCGCTGAGGACTTATCAGGTCATGAATGGCTGCAGATGGCCCTGAACGCTATCATTTAGAAGCGAGTTGTCAATCTGTATGCTAATGATGGGGGTCCATGTGATTCGTCTCAGAGACTGCTAGCCTGAGGGGCCCCTAGTGACTAGAAAATTGAGTGCCTGGTTGGCTATAAAATGTACGGATCGTTTGAGCAGCGTGAACACTTTCAAAAGGGGTATAATGGTAAAAGAGGAGAACCAACCAAAATATTAAACAGAAACTAGAGTGCAACCTAAAACTATATTCCTGAATTTGGGGAAGTGTGTATACTTCTTAAGATCATCTCCATCCATCCATCCTCCCATTTAAGAAGTGCAGATTACAAACATGTAACATCCTACTTAAGTGGTAACCCTTCAAGTGACTACGTGGTGCAGGGTGTTGCAGTACTGGGAGAGCCCCAAAATGTGTCAACCTGGCTGATTGTCGGATCTTCCAAGGTACCTCATGCAAGTTTGAAGTTGAAATCTCCAGTTAGTATAAAGCACATATTTGGATCCGCAAACTGTAAGAGTTGCCTCCAATTTTCTGATGGCATCAGCTATAAACTTAGCATTAGGGTGTAAGTATACATTTCTCAGAACCAGGGCTAAGAGGGACATCCTGCCCTTTTTAGAGTTATAATGATTACCAGAATATATACTGGCAGAATTGTAGACCAATGTGTTTGTGATGAAACCACATAAGTCCCCCTTTGCCCTAGTCCCACTGTTGCCCTTTATAGCATTTACATGAAAAGTAAGGTACCCTGGAAATGCCGGTGGCTTACAGAGCCAAGATTCTTGAATAAAAATAATGTCATTCTGTATCAAAAAGGAACAACAGTCATCATCTTCCAATATTTTGGCTAGGCCTGCAACGTTTCAAGATAACAAGGGAAGTGAGTGAGCATTTGACTCTGGAGGAGTGGCAATAGCTGTGAAGAAAACCTTATTGTGCTTCTGGTCAGATAAAGCCTCAATGCTACCCCCAGCTTGTGGAGTCTTGATTAAGTGTTGATGCCAGCCAACGCCAGTCCTCCCTGAACAACTGAAGATGTGTCTAATTTTCTTTGAAGAGAATAACTCTCTCTGACCCCCTCATGCAGTGTATTACCAGATCAATGAGTGCCTGTTGGTTCTCAGAAGCACTTTTGTGTGTGTTTTAAAATCAATCTGACTGAGTTACTTGTGAGGGAATTTGAGGAGCTGGTGATTTTAAATGGGTCAGTGTATCCAACATGTACCGGAAAAGATAAAATGATTCCCTAGGGCCTGAGTATGTCTTTGTGTTTCTTGACCTGCTCTCAGACTGTTTTACCCCTCAAAGTAACCCTTGTGGACTCTTTGCCGGGGAGCACCACACCATCCACAAATTTAGTAGAGATGGTGTCCTCTGTAATGAGTGAATGAGTGTCGGGTAAATGGTTTATAAGATTAAGGAGTTTCCTGTGTTAAATACATCCTGTTGACCCCTTCTCTTCTATTCTGCTGTAAATATAATAGTGTGGGTTTCCTCTGTAGCACTGCATGCCTCATGCATCCTCTTTGCTAGATATTAGCAGAAATCTGGAAGCCTGCAAAGATGTATCGGCTGTAGGAACTTTAAGTTCCTAAGTATCTGTTGGATCAGTAACATCACCTTTTCTTGCTTGTCTGATCTGTGGGACAGACAGTACATGTGACTCAGCAGGTAACAGAGAAAGGTGAGATTTCACATTTGAGTTTTGTAATTCGCAAAAGGGAGGATAAGGGGGAGGTGGGCTGGAGTTCAGGGTTCCATGTACTTTGTATGTTCAAATTTGAGCTCTTATTGCTATTATCAAAATATTGGATAAACTTTGGAGTTAGATCTTATGACTGTGTGGGCGTTCAACACGTTTTTCAGGTGTTGAGCCCTTGAGGTCTTACGCATGTTTTTTACTGCTTCTTTTTGAGAGGTTTAATCCCCTCTGTAGAGACAGGTGTTAGTAACACCTCCTTATCCACGTCATTTAGGCTGAAGGAGACTCTGTTAAGATCCTGCCTGCCTGAACTGGCCGAGTGGATGGACAATAGCTGGCTCAAGCTTACTGCTTGGAAAACAGAGGTTCTCATCTTGGGGAAGCAGCCATCTAGCTGGTCTCCAGCTTGGGGGCTGAATCCACTAGGGTCACAACCTGACCCCAAGCTGAAAGTTAAGAACCTTGGCATCTGGTTTGATGATGGACTCCTGTTTGGCAGCCAGATTACCAGGCTAACTGGAAAATGTTTTGAAATCCTGACTACCCTGAAAATAATCTTGGGACTCCTTTCCAGAAGCCACAAGAAAGTCAGTAGTCAAGGCCTTGGCAATTTCCAGACTGGATTACTACAATCTGTTATACCTTGGAGTCTCACAATCTATTCTGGTGAACCTGCTGAGGGTACAGAATGCGTCAGCTTGGCTGCTGCTTAACCTCCTGCGGTGGTCAGCTATGGCTCCAGCTCTGGTCAAACTGCATTGGTTGCCTTTGGGTACAAGAGTGTCCTTCAAAGCTATGTGTTTTTGCCACCGCTTTGAGAATGCAAAAGGACCTCGTTATCTGCACCCTCTTGTTAAACCATACATACCTGGCAAATGTCTTAGGTCTGCAAGAGTCTCTTTTGCTGTGATCCCTACTGTAAATAAAACATGTATGGGAGGCTGCTCCTTCACCCTGTTAGCCTCAAAGATGTGGACTATCCTGCCTCTAGCACTTAGACAGGAAAGGTCTGAACTGGCTTTTCGCAAGAAACTCAAATTTATTCAGACAGCCATAATGGCTAGGTGTCTTGGGCGTCTACATTTGTTTGTACCTGAGAATGAATTCTTAGTGCTGGGACACTTTTTAACTTACTTAACATAACATAAAAGAAAATCCATACAGTAGCCTTGTGAGGAGAAAATGGTAGGGTCCTTAAATCGAGTTCAACTCCTGTGCCGCATCACGTTGTGAGGTTATTTGAGCAGCTGATGCCGGGTACTCCTCATGCACCTGCTCATGGTCTTGATTCCCTGTGGAAGTTCTAGTGTCCGATTGGGGCGGTGTTACAGTGATGAGGATTCTCAGATTTTCCCTCATAGCACCTATGAGCACCGGGAGACCTTCTAGTATACCAATGACGGGACAGCAGGTGCATGGCAGCCATGAAGATCTTCTGTCTACTATTGTGGCAGTGAAGAGAGGTAAGACTGGACATTCTGCTGTCAATGAAAGCAAGAAAGGTGGCCAATGTTTGTAATAGCTGTACCTGTATCTCCAGTTTACCTGAATGCCAGTTTAATGCTACATTGGTGGCTTCCAAAGAGTGGCATAAAGTCAACAGTGTGCTGTCAGTAATATACTTAGAGTCTAAAGCCACACTACCACTTTGTGTGTTGACTGTAGTATTTCTGGCAAAAAGAGATGTTGGTTTAGTGGAAAGAAGGGGGAAACTAGAGAGTATGTTCCTGATTATCCTGGGCTGGGTATTACAGGCAAATGACTGTAGGCAAATTACTGATTTCCTATGGGGTACTCTGTGAAGTAGCACCCCCGGGGATAGAAGTGTTTTACTAGATCAGGATGTGAAAAAATCTCCATAGTTGATTATTTTGCTGCTGGGTGGAGTTATGTGGGCCTGTGTTAATTATAACACATTGCAGTGGTTGAGCATGTATAATGGCTTGTACTGTAATTGATTTAGCATCACTGACTTCTTGCCCCTCAAGAGCTTTGTCCTCCAGCAACCCTAGTTCTAACCTAAATTCAAGTTTGTGTGGATCCTGGGTATTTTTGGCTAGCTTGATCTCCCTCAACTCCTTCTTGCTCTCCCCGGAGTCCAAAGAGGGTTGGCCTGATTCATTTGTATACACAAAGAAAGAGGTCATAAGACTGTCTCTGGTCTAATTGGAGAAAGACTTACTTCTGGTGACAATCTTCATGCACCGTGAGGGCTTGATGAGCCTCAAGGTTTTTACTCAGTTCATTGTTCATCAAAAAAGAAAAAAACAAGGAGAAAAGTGAAAAACTGAAAAAATAGACACAAAAGAAATTTGCCTTTGCTTACCGGTGCCACCTCCACCCACAGTCTTGGGTGTGGCTTAGAAGTTATGAGATAGCAATCATGATGGCATCCTTGGTGGGGACTGTGCAATATTGTCCCTCTGCTCTCGTCTGAGTCTAGCTACTGGTCCTCTTCTGTAATGGGAATCAGCTTTCTGGTCACTAAAGAGAATCCTTTGTTCCGTAGAACAAACTACTCTGCCGCTTGAAGCCCCTTCTTGCTACATACCCCAACCAAGCTGGGCTTCCCAAGCCTGAGGAAAACAGTGAGCAGTAGGGACAGAGGTGTGGCAAGATATAACTAAGTATGGTAAAGACTCTAGAGGCCTAAGGCCTGAAGGTCTGTGGGCCAGCAAACGACATAGTGCAGATATAGGCAACCCTCCACTCGCATGATGAACATAGCATGCACTGCAATAAATAGCCACACAAAATCAGGTTTGTTGTACAACAGTTTCCTGCAGGTTTTTTTCATACAAAAAGTAACCAACATGGTGGGTTAACTTACGGGCAATCCAAGGGCAGGCAGCGGTGACTGACCTAAGCTCCCCTGCCTGCCAGATGAGCCAAACTGCACCTTGGCCAACCCAATAGGTGCTACCATCTACCTGGGGGATTTTTATCCCATTAATTACTGTGGACCCCCAGTCCATGACCTTGCTCTTGCATTTTAGGGGAGGAGCTTTTCAAGGCAAGCCCCCAGTTGCTCAGGCTTACAAAGGCCCTAAGGACTAGAGGGGCATCAATGTTTTTATCCTGGGTCCTGCTGTAAAGACTCCTGGGGTTTGGCATAGGGCAACCCTGTTGTGCTCATGAAGAGGGTACCCCTATGTACCAATCAGCATCCAGATCGCCCTTTAACTCTGCCATTGCTCTGGATGTGGTAGTCGTCACATCCAGTGCTCCCAAACCAAGGCAGACAACTTTCTTCACTTATAACCCACTGTTACCAGGGCTTCGCCCAAGTCCAACAAGTCCATGACCACCTTTGACAGGTGTATCCCTCAAAATACCCTTTGGTGTTGGCATCTATCAGTCCATGCTGTCATACCTCCACACCAATTAACGTCTAAATTCCTATTGAAACAGACGTAGTATCAGTACAATATCACCTAATAGTTTATTCCCCGATGAAAACCCACCCCTGTCCCGTGCATCCAGCACTCCAAAAGTGTATTGTTGGTAATTAAGGATCATGGGTAATTTGTATTGTGTAAAACTATTGGGGTTGAATTTGGCAGTGTTCATTGATGAGTAATATGCTTTGTAGTCATGGTCTTTTGCCAATGCTTGTTGTTGAGTATATTCGCTTTATTGATACTAAATTATGGCTATTTTTATACTTCGAGCATTGTGCATTTGTTTTTAAGTTGATATTGCAGTTGTGAGCAGACGTTCAAGAACACTCGCGCTTGCCTGCATTTGCTCTGTTCACCGGAACAATACAGAGCAATCTAAGACACAGCGCGTTGGAACGGCCACTTTTGGGTGTGGCATGGTATAAAATGCCACACCCAAGTTCTGGAAGGCGCTTTGCCTTCCGGACTTAGACCTGAAAACAGCAGTACTTCTTATCGCGGCTCACCAGATGATGACGAAATCCTCTGGTCTTCTGCAATAGGCCTTCATCATCGGAGCAGCGATCCTTGAAAGAAAAAGAAAGAAAGCTAAGTGCATATTTCTTTATCTAAAAGGCGTCCGACGCAAGAAAGCAGCAATTAGAAGTGCAGCAGTTTAGACTTTTAGAAATAATTTTTGGAAAGACTTTTCTAATTCAAGAAAGGACATTTTGAAAACATTTTAACCAAAAGACAATCTAAACAGTTACAATTTCACACTCTATGTTTTCTGTGTATTTTATTTCATTTAGCGGCAACTTCGTGAAGGAATCAACGCAAGGGGCAAAATTTGAGTAAGTGAATATTTAAGAAAAGGTGATGTAAAAATTTGATACTTGTATAGCGCACTACTCACCCGCAAGGGTCTCAAGGCGCTTGTACGAATACCGCTGTGGAACCCATCCTGGCTTTCCCTGTGAGGCATCCACTCCTGGGCACCCCCAAGGTGGAGGCCAGGCATCCTTAGCGTTGTGGGGGCTGTTGTGGAGATTAAGCAAGCTATTGCCCAGAGTTGCACTCCATGATTGGAATAGGCACCGAGGCGAGAATTATCAGGTCCGTGGAATTTTTGAGCCCAAGACCCGCCGAGGCGGGGAATTGAAACCTGGTCCCGGGCTAGACCTCTGCTTCAGGGTCTGCTGCTCTAATCATTGAGCCACACTTCTCCACAGAAGATGTAGAAGAGAATGTGTATTAAGAGCGTCTTGGATAAAAGAAATAGAAGTACTTATTTCATGTTTCTTAATTTACAGTGAAGACTCATCATCTTCTAGAAAACCTACTTTCACATCGATACAGTGACCACACCCTGCCTCACGAAACTCCTTCACAACGACATCAAGGACGCAACGCCTTTTTCTGTAGGTCGCAGGTAGGACAATTACCCTTTACATATTCCCAAACTTAAAGTAGGAATTATATAAGATCTAACACTATTATTCATAGAACCACGCCTTGAAAATACTTCTTGTTGCCTCGCAGGTCGACAACAAGAAATCCACTGGCGTCCGAAAACCGGCCCTCCTCCTTGAATTCTATTCAAAAAGCCATAGTGTATAATAAAGCTTGGGTTATTGGATAGGGATCCTGGGAGGTTGGTCCATAGCATCTCTTCAAAACTCTGCCAATCACCTTACAGGTAAGATTACAGAACCTTTCAGGTAAGAGTGCAGTGGTGACCCTGACACATGTCTTATGAAGCCAAAACACCTCTGCTCCGTGATCTTATGAATGGCGCTGTTTACGCCTTCTACAGGAATGTTCGATGGCCTACAGAACTCCAAAGAGACACACACACACTGGGGCGAGAAGCAAAAAGGAGAATCAGTGCCTCAATTGCAGCCAAGTCCAGATCAAAATACACCAAGAGTGCTGCCCTAACACAATGCAGTAGGCCCATTGCAAAACTAGAATGATTCTGTCGGGTATAGCTATATCTTTGTGAGTTAGAAAAAATCAGCCTGATTTGAGGAAATGCCTGATTAAAGAAGGCTCTTGTCCAGGACTGTGTTTTAGAAGAAGTAGAGAACTCTATTACATAACTCCACAACTCCCCATCACCTCCACGTGATTCATCTAGTCCAGGTATGGACCTTTACTCATTTGTTTCACTTTCCTCAACTCTGACTGGTGTAAAATAGGCATATTCCTTAGGCTTTTTTCCTCCCTCCTCATAGGCACAACTGATCCAATCAGATTTAATCTTCCACAATTAACTTTTTTGATATCATTCCAACTCCAGGAATCGGTGAGTTACCTTTGAGAGCATTTTAGCCTAGGTACGTCTCTTGATGAGTGCTTCATACACGGACTTACCCTGATTTATTTCTCTCTCCATAGGCTGTCTTATTTCCCTCCTGCCCGGAAGAAGACCTGCATTGACAAAACCACATTATTGCTATTGTCAGGGTCGAAACATCGACGGTTTTAATTGTCCAGTCCTCAACAGGTCTCATTGCTTCTAAATTAATTTGGTTTAGTTCCTAGGCTTGAGACACTTGTCATACACCCTGATCTTGTGACATATGCACTTTATTCGCCTTGTCACTGTAAATATTAATCACTTGCGCCATTTCATTAAATGAATGATTAGACAGCCTGTTCGTACAAAAAGATTTTTCATTGAATAAAACTCTTGACTTTGAATTTCCGCATTGAAGTTAATCATTGTTCGATTTCCATAAATCAATTTGCAACTTCAGTCTGTGTTCTAGCGCCATCCCTTTGATTTACTGTTTGCATTATTTTTTCTAACTCACAAAGAAATAGCTATACCCGACAGAACCATTGTTGTTTACAGTAAATAGGCCCAGGTTCTGAGGGATACTGGGTTGCCCCTTTTTGCTTTGCTCGTTGCAGAACTAGGGCAATTGAAATGCTAAAAATACAACAAAAAAATTGCTACAAAAAAAGTTACCATGACAAAGCTGGTGGATACATTTCCCACTGGCCGCAAATAACAACTGATGGCATTGCTTACTCTCCTCAGATGGGTCCCTGTTACCGGCTTCCAGTATCTCAACAATAGGTTGCAGTGTCTGTTCAGGCACAACATTTCAGCAGCAAGATGTTCAGTGGGTAGGGATGTAGCCTCGTTCTCGAATCACCCCACTGCCTTCCAGAATGTGATTTTGGCGCTCAAGCCAGCATTGCATCGAAGCCGTCAAGAAGAGCGGTGATCAACAGCAAGCGATTCAGTGGCTAGGAGGACGAGTGTGAGACCTGTGGATGTACACGAGCATGACTGGCACCTTCTGTAGCAAATCTTCACTCACTTAATGATCCTTTTGCACTGGAAGCATGCACAATTATTTGGACACGGTCCACTCAACAGCATCTCTAAACCAACTATCAGGTTCCCTTTCTTGCTACCAATGTACCGCACTCTTTCTTTTAGCCAGCACTAAACATAGGCAATGAATTGTATACCACAAGCTTCCCATTGTAAGGATTCACAGGTTAGCTCTGAATACAGTGTTCTATTTGTCATTCTACAAGTGTTCCCACCACAGTTTGTAACTTTGATACCACACCTTCCCACTATTACTTCAATACTTCAGTGTTTTGTACCACATGTTGGCCTCGTCCCTGATGGAGCGCAAATATTACATGATGTTTGCCTCTATGGATTCTCCTTTTCAAAAGAGATTATGATAATTATTTCTTGATGAAAACATGTAGACTGGTTTAGCTAAAAAACATGATTTTTTTTTACTGCATCATAAAAGCATGCAGAAGTGTTTGAAGCATGTAGAAGTTCAAAGATAAGCAAAGAGAGAGAAAAAACAATGATATTTACTATTCATGTAAACACGTGTTTCATGAAACAACCATTAGTTAACATAGAGATTGTGGTGAACCTAATTTCTAATATTCATTAAAATGAAATGATGTTGCATACCAAAGAGCCTGAAATGATTAAAATGCTTAATTCAATAATAATCAATAGTATGAAAAACTGCAGCTTTCTCTAACACTATTTGATAAAACGTGAACTTTGAAGTGACATGTTGATATTTGCTTTGAAAAATGATGGACATGCAAAATATTTTATAAAGATTTTTTTGTAGTGCCTAATTTTGACAAGTAACTACTTAATAATAGTTATTGATTTAATCAAGAGAAGTCCAATTACAATTATTAATGTGTGATTTATCATAATCATAACGTGGTAATGATTCATCGAAATTTCATGTCTGCCTCAGACGCTTTTTCTTTCTTGCTCAAAAAGCAGAATCGAGCTGAAGTAGTCACGTAAGACGCTGTAAGAACTTTCCGTGAAGTTTATTTCCTGTATTCAAAAACAATGGGTTAATTTTTGATTTAGCAACACTTTTGACAGAAATGTGTGAATATTATTACAAACCTAGGGAAAGTGCCTGGGAACAGACAGACTATGAGTAAAGGGAAGTTTCTTACTTCTGTGGAAAGGATGAACATTTGGAACCTAATGAATTTGCAAAAGGATTACTTAATACTTCCAGATTTCATAGTGAGGTATTGATCACACCATGAGCAGCCCACCGTGAGCACCCAATGGAAACCATATGGGGTGATGGAAAATATACTTTGTGGGTGTAAACCGTAAACTTTTGGAAGTATAATTGCCCCTTGGAGGAGGAGTCGAGCTGGCTGTCATTTTTCCATCTCACTGCCTGGCATGCTGTTGGACTGAACTCTGATTTTCCCTAATGCCAAACCTTTGAACCAAACTTTCCTGACTGTCCTGAACCTGCACTTTGCTGGCTGATAAAATTGAGCAGGAAATAACTTTTAAGCTGAAGGGTTAACTGACTCCTTCTGTGGCACCCAGTGCTGCAGTTCTGATTTGGTCAGACCCCTATCGAAGACGGACTATATCTCAACCATATTTTGGTGTGTATGCAGTGACAACTGAATCTCGAATTTTCTATTCTCTCTCTCTCTCTCTCTCTCTCTCTCTCTCTCTCTTTCTCCCTCTAGGCAACCAGCAAATGTTCAATTATTGAATGTGCTTTATACTGTATTGTTATTTACACTAATTGACTGTTATTAGATCTGATACAAAATGAGATTTCATGCTCTATCCATTAAAATTGAGGCTTTAGAATAATGCTTTCCATGAGAAATTATTCTCTTATGTGTGTCATTTCTTTGGGTCATAACTATATTATCTCAAGATAGGAGGTTTTCATGTCTCCAAGAAAAGTGCTGAAAAAGACATGTATTTGGCATTTCTTTATTTCAGATCCTTGTTAGGAAATTGCCTCACATTCTCTAAATATCCAAGTCCCTGTTAGCGCAACAAAAAGATCCATTGGAGGACCAAGGGGTGATAATTAGGATGGTGGATGAATTGTGAGGTTTTCGGGGCTCAGTTAGAGATGATAAATATAAGTGTTTTCGGAGTAAGGAAAATTGGTAAGTCTTCCACTGCATCAGTTTTCTGGTAGCTTGTCGGGTGGTTAGTTTGGCTAATTAAACTTGGATATGAGGAGATGTGGTTAAAAAGGGTGCTTCCAGTAGTTTAGAAGAAATTGTAGGGTTCTGACTGATGGTGAAATTGTGACTCGCCAAAGACTGAAATGGACTTGTGATCACAGAAGTATTATGTCATATTGTATGTCCATGTTGTATTGAGTGTAAATCCATCGAGGCCTAAGTGAGTATGGGCCCATCGAGGCCTAAGATCCTAGGAAATGCACCTATGGGTAGGTCTTAGTGTGGCATGCACTAAGTCTGTTTGTCTGCTCTTAGGTGAGTACTGTGCATGAGATTTTATTGCCGGTACTGAGAGAGGGAACTTTGAAGCATGACAAGTTGGAATTGTTGAGGTTTCTTCAGGAAGCCCACCTAGAGAGATCTTGAAGATTTTCACTTAAAGAGGGTGAAATTGCACTGGCTGAGGTTTCACTGGAAGCAAATGAGAATTTTCTGAATGAGTGGCTATCTATAATTCTTTTAGTGGAGCAGACACAGTTGTTTTATGTTCATATTGGTTTTGCGTGACATTTCTTTTGAAAAGATGAAAGAGGAAAAGATGACGGGACCGTTCGTGATGGGAGGGTGAGTTGCAGTGAGAAGTTAGACTGACGTCATACAAGTGCTGCGCTGGTATTGGTGGTTGGTATGAAGCAGCGCTGGGATTGGTAGTTGAGAATGAACAGCGATTGGAAGTAAAAACAATACTATGTCAGAGGTTTGGAGAAATAAAAACAAACTGCATTGAAGGACAGAAATCATGAAATTCTTTAAGCTGTTAAAAGCTTTAATAAGTAAAGATGAGCTTATTCCTACTAGCGAAGGAGTTCCTGTGGCAAATGTCATTAGAGAGAGGATATCACACTTGTACCTGGTTGGAGAATTGGGTAAAATATACTGGGAAGGATGGTCCTTTACTGTTTCCAGAACATGGGACATTTAATGTAAGGATTTTAGAAAGTTTGTGGAGACAAATGAATGATATGAAACCTAATCCTAGACCCATGCAATATGAGGCTCTTCAAGAATGGGAACACAAATCCCATCGAAGATATCCAGAGGCTAAATGGGATTCCCACATGAAGATTTGGAGACAAGATGTTGCCTTGGGTGCAGAAATGTATCCTGTAATGGTAGCTGAGAATGAAGACGGGGAAAATGTAAGGGAAAAGAAACATACTTAATAGCCAAAAACTCAAATACTCATGACAGAAGAGAATTTGGAGGACATAGGTGATTAATTATTTAACGGGCAATTACTAAATAGACCTCCACCTTCTCATGAAGAGCAGAATAGTTCAGGAATTAATCTGTTCGCCAAAAAAACGCCATAAGCCCCACCTGTGAATTTGAACCCGGCCTACAAAAGTATTTTCTTCGGATGGAGATCAGACTACTGAGAAAGGAGGTCCGATTGTTCCATTACATCAAACAGGACGAGAAAGTTCATGCAATAACTATTCCAACTGGGACAGTGGGAGAAACGCATTCCTTGCATGAGAGTAGCGAAAAGACGAGAGATCAGGGAGCATTATCCACTTCAGGAAGAACTGAAACCCATGAAAGTGGTCTAGAGATGAATAATAGAATGAATTCCACCATAGAATGGAGAATAGAAACAATAGTAAGTATTACAGAAAAGAGTCTTGACACACCAAGTAGAGGTCAGCAAATATTTAATGGAAGAGTTTTGCAAATGGGAAATCCGAAAAAAAAATTCACAGGTAATGCAAAGAGCAGGAGAAACTAGTGGAGGATCTCAGAGATCAGAAATGAGCACATTGATAGGGCCATCACCGGAAGAACTTAATGATTGGTTCAGAGATATAGCTCCTTCGGTAGTGTACAGAGTAGTGCAAATCGAGACATGAGCATAGATGTATGCAAATTAAAAGTGGAACTTGAGTAGATGATATTGGGAACAATCAGTCCAGTTAGACTAGCGAAATACCGTGATGAGGAATTACTATTTATGTGTAAGGATATAGCATGAAAAGCTAGAAATACACCTGAGAAATTTGCTGAGGTAGCACAGAAATATGGGGTGGATGTAGAAAAGTCTAAAGCCTTACAGAAAACATATCGATTGGATTTTAATAATAGAGATTTGGAAAGTTTGAATCCTTCTAGAAAAAGATTGCAGATTAAGGAGTTATTGACTACTTTAAAGCGATGGGGAAACGTAGACAGATGGGAAGGCAGATGAGCTAAAAGGAAGGAAGATGCGGCAATGGTTATGCCTTTATACCCAATGATAGAAAAGGAAAAGGATGAAGGTGAGGCAGACGCAATGGAATATCCCATGAGAGAAGTACCTGGAGGAGGGTATGTCCATGTCCCCTGGAACAAACAGGATATTTTGTTTTTTACGAATGATTTTCCAAGATTGAGAGATAAGTCAGTCAAATTGTAAAAACAAGTGGAAATATTTATGAAGGTTTTAAAGGTATTGCTAAAAGATTTAGATGATTTATTTGATATTGTGGTTCCAACAGATTTATGGATGAAATGTAAATTGATGTTGATTGGCCGGAGACAGAGTCTGCTCGAGATCCAAAAACAGGTGCACCATCATTGGAAGTGATGAAGAAGTACAATCAGGTCATTATGTATTAGAAAGGAAAGATTTTGTCAAAAGAAATGGATTGTGTAAAATTAGACAGGACTACTCAAGAATTGAAAGAGGTATTAGTTCATGGATACTACGAGAGACTTTTACAAGCATTCAAACAATATAGTGGAATTGAGAATGTGCCAGAAAAAGATATGGGACATTTTGTGTATTGTTTTGTGTATGGTTTGAGGCCTAAAATTAGTGCCATAATTTAGCAGTATTTAATTTGTTGGCAGAGTAAGTTTATAGATTAAATATTTTGTTATGCTAAGCATTATGGAGACAACATTGAGTCACGTAACAAAAAGTTAAAAGAGAAATTGATGTTGGCCCACAAGAGAGCAGCTAAGAAAGGATATGTGGGTTTCGATTCTGATTTTTCAGGCATGATACAGGGACGTGGTCAGACTACAACTGGAATGAAAGGTGTTATGGTAAATTCCATGCAAAAATGTGATGCCTCAAGGAAGAGGACGAGGATCAAACATAGAGACATTGAAAAGGACATATCCGTGTCACTGTTGCGCCAAGTTCGGGCATTGGACGCACAAGTGTAAGACTAACTTGGCTAATTAGGAGAATGGACAGACTAATGTGGCAGGTACAGATGGAATGGTACAGTCACAGGTGAATAATGGTATGATGAATCAGCCAATGACAAATGTGAGGGGTCAGAATCAAAATATGCCTCAAGCTCCTAAGCAAATGTTGAATGGACAGGTACAGAAATACAATGTGAATATGGGTTTTCATACTATTGATCAAGTAAATCCAAATGTGCAAGTGGCATCACAATATATGTTGCAGATGGATGATAGTGACTCAGACACATCCCAATGACAGTGCCTGAGAGGGGAGGAGGAATGCGTGCTTGACAAATCCTTAGTGGTAGATCAGAATGGTCCTTATGTGGACAGCAAGGTAAATGGAATGACTATTTCATTCCTTGGAGATACTGATGCTACCCAATCAACTGTGAAAATTCCCAACCTACCCCTCTCAAGAGAAAATATTCAAGTAGTAGGACTATCAAATCAATTGATTTCAACCCCAGTGACAGAGCCTAAGCAAGTGCAAATTGGAACTTTTGAGGATTTACATACATTTGTGATGTGTGATTCTAGTTGAGTAAATTTGTTAGGGCGAGATTTGTTGTGTAACATGAATTGTTCCACCCATTGTACTCCAGAAGTATTAGAATTTCACACTAAAGTTGAAGATGTGGTGTTTAGACCAAAGACAGAAGTAAAGGGCTTGTATCCCTTACTTACTGAAAACGACTTACCCATGTGCTAAGAGACACAGTATTTCCTGAAGTGTGGGATCTCACAGGAAAGGACATTGGGTTGATGAAAGGAGTAGCTCCAATTTGAATCACCATAAAACCAAACGCAGAATACCCAAGAACTCCAGCATATAATTTAATCCCCAAGACTATTGCTGGAATAACACCATTGATTGATATTCTGATTGAACAAGTAAATCTGAGAGAGATTTTGGGCAGTCTGTGTACTTCACCCATCATGGCTATACAAAAATCAAAGGGGAAATATAGAATTGTTCAGGATTTGCAGAAAATAAATTAAATTGTGATAGCTTGTAGTCCAATAGTACGAAATCCTGCTGTGATTCTATATCAGATTCCATGTGAAGCTGAATGGTTTTTGGAGATTGACTTGTGTCAAGCCTTTTTCTCCGTTCCCTTGCATCCGGCTAGCCAATATTTATTTGCATTCCAGTTCATAAACCGTGTCTTCGCATGGTGCCGAGTTCCACAAGGGTATATGGACAGTCCCTCAATCTTCAATCAAATATTGAAGAGAAATTTGGCATCACAGGAAATGCAGAATCACTCTGTGCTGGTGCAGTACATTGATGATCTGTTGGTTGCATCAGGAACTAAGGAAGCTTGTGTTACAGATACTGTTGCCTTATTGAATCATTTGGCAGTGACTCCAGCTTTGTAAAATAGAAGTTCTCTTTTTGGGACACAACATTGGAAAAGGAGTCAGAAAAGTGTCACAGGACTGAATCACTTCTATTTTGCAAATTAATCCACGTAGTACACAAAAGGAAGTTCGTATGTTTTAGGGAATGGTTGGTTTTGCAGACAGTAGATAAAAAAGATTTCTCTGATAGCCAAGCCACTACAGAGACTGACACACTAAGATGTGTCTGATCCAGTTCCATGGGATGAAGAATGCATTTGTTCTTTTCTTGAACTGCGAGACAGTTTGTGTCAAGCTTCAGCATTGATAACGCCCAACTTTAACAAGAGTTTTACACTGTTTTGCAGTGAGCTCAAAAGTTTTGCACTATCTGCCCTAACGCAAATGCATGGAACTGCTTGCAGACCTGCTGCATATTTTTCAGCTACATTGGATCCTGTAGCTGCTGCTTTAGCTGGATGCTTAAAAGCTGTCACTGCAACGTGTGAGTTTGGAGCAGTGTGAAAATATTGTGATGGGTCATCCTTTGAAGGTGTATGTGGCACGTTCTGTTGAGATTTTGATGACAAACTAGAACACAGTATCTCACGAGTAGTGGATTAACAAAATATGAACAAATGATCTTGGGTGTGGAAAATGTGACTGTGACAAGGTGCACAAGTCTGAATCCAGCTACCTTGATGCTGTTACCAGGACATGAAGTTGTGTTGGATGAAGCTGATCATGATTGTCTTGATGTGACCGAATTGTGTACCAAACCGTGACCTGACATCCAAGATTTTCAATTACCTGAGTCAAATCATGTTTTGTTTGTGGATAGATCAGGCTTGAGAGATTCAGGTGGTACCTTGCGAGCTGTGTATGCAATCTGTACTGTGGTGGGTGTAGTTTAAGCATCATGGTTGAAATGAGTGTATTCAGCATAAATGGCTGAATTGATTGCCCTTATCAGGGCTTGCAGAATTACTGAGCAAATGAGAGTAATCATATTTACTGACCGTCAATATTGTTTTTGGGTGGTGCATGATTTCAGGCAATTGTGGTCTCAACGTGGGTTCATGACCTCTTCGGGTTCACCAATACCAAAGACGGAGTGTGTGAAAAACCTACCGATGGCACTACAACTGCAGGCTCAGATTGCAGTGGTGAAAAGTTCCGCTAACCAGACCTGTCATGATTATTTGACCACTGGCAATCATTATGCTGATGAGACTGCACTTTCATGCTCCCTAAATTCTTACACATTTTATGGGGAATCTTTGAAGGAACAGTCTGATGACACGGATTGATGTTTTCAGTTGTCGAAACTTGGGAAGACATCAGAGAATTACAAGATGCAGTCCCACAAGCAGAGAGAGAAGGATGGATTAAGGCAGGATGTAATCGTAGACAGGAAGGTGAGGTGTGGGTATACACGGATGAGAGACCTGTGTTGACAGATAGCTTGTTGTCTCTGAAGACAAGAAATTGCCATGTACTTGCACATGTGTGAAGAGACGCTATGTTGCGACTCTTTCATCAGACCTGATATAATTGCGATTTAGAGCCATTGCAGAGAGTCTGTGTCAGAGGTGTGTGATATGTCAACAACAAAATGCAGGAAGAAAAACAGTGGTCAATACAAGTCACATTGGCAAATCGGGATTTACTTTTACCCGCATGCAGCTCAACTTCATTGAGATACCCGCATGCAATGGATTGACATATGTCCTTGTGATTGTGTGTCTGTTTCCTCGTTGGGTAGAGACTTACTCCACAAGACGCAATGATAGCCTAACAGTAGCTAAACTGCTTCTTAGGGAGCTCATCCCTAGGTTTGGATTTCCAGTCTCCTTGGAATCGGATAGAGGTACACACTTCAACAATGAAGTGGTATGAATGCTTTGTGCTGCATTGGAAATTGAACAAAGGCTACACTGTGCCTATCGGACAGAGGCATCTGGTGTTGTTGAACAGGTTAATGAAACTATAAAGTCACGATTGGCAAAAGTGTGTGCATCTACATTCCTGAAATTCCCTGATGCACTACCTCTGCTGCTGATGAGTTTGCGAAGCATCCCAGACAAAAGAACTGAACTGTCCCCTCATGAGATAATAATAGGGAGGGTTATGAGGCAGCCTACAGTCCCAGCAAATCAGCTTGTGAATATTTCTGATGACTTGGTACACGATTATTGTAAAGGATTTGCTGATGTGGTGCGTTCTGTGTCTCACCAGGTTGGAGAAGTCACAACTACAATTCAACAGGAGCAGTATCACGACTTGTGCCCAGGTGACTGGTTATTAGTAAAGAAGCAAATATGAAAATCCTGTTTGGAACCTCATTGCTGTGGGCTTTATCAGGTGATACTTGTAATCACAACAGCTGTGAAATGTGCTGGTCTACCTAATTGGGTGCATGCATCCCACACTCGTCAAGTCACATGTCCTCTTGAAAGTGCAGGGTCTGCAGTGGAGGAACCGGTGGTAACAGAGAGATGTCCCATCCAGACCGAACACAGAGAAGGCATGGCACTGAAACACTGGTTCAAACGAGAGTCAAGGAGAGTTGATCCCGGTTGGTAACGAGAATCAAAGTGAAGAGGACTCAACTATGAGAAGTAGTGACTCAAATGAGGTGAACAGTGTACCAGAGAAACAAGTGCGAAACGAGACCATTGGCCCAGAAAATATGAAAGATTGAGACACATATTGACCACAGGAAAAATACCTTCTACTGTGATTGAAGTCTCCAGTCAGTTTGAGCAAAGTGATAAAGATGAAGAAGAATCTACAGTACACAGAACAAAGAGAGCACAAACACCAAGTCAAAGATATGTGGCTCCAGATTGTATGTATTTAGCTGCTGCAAACGACTGGGAGAAAGATTATTATGCGTTTTGCTTCAAAGATTGCATCTCACAGAAACCACCATGATAGAGCTGTTCTAAAAAGGTGCTGGAGAAATAGAGGCCAAAAGAAAGGCGAAGGGAAAAAGACGAAGTGACAAGACACTGTTCTAAAGTTACCAAACAAAGCCTCATGATACAGAGTGTTCTATAAAAAAAAATGAGTGCCTTTCGATCCGAGATGGAAAATCGAAAAAATCTTCACTAAGGGGTAAGCGTATATGTGCTTGCTTCTTAATTGCTTTCATACCAATACTTGTCTTGTTGTTGATAATACTAAATCACCTCATCATGTTTATCCTAATAGGCAAACTAATTTACATGTGACCATAACGACCAAGATGACAAAAATGCAAGAAAGAGTGGTGATAACTAATGATTTAACAAGTACTGACTTACACTATGATCGTTCAATTAACGATTTCTCACTAAATGTGTTTACTAAATTGTTGTATGATTACGTTGACACTTTGGATGCGAGAGAGTGTTATGTGTGTATGCAATTACCTAGTTCTTTGTCTGAAGGGGTGACTTATCATCACCTATGTTTAACATATGCCTATCTTGTAGTGTACTAACAAGTTTGTTCTATTGTAAAGGGCAATTTCAATTTTATTATTCAAATAAGGACTAGATTTTCTCAGAAGTTCCAGTTAAGAACAATTTAAATGTAGTACCAGATGCACAAGATACTGAAATTATGGGGGAATTTTTCCATCCTACATCGCCTATAGATACTGCATATGCGCATCAACATACCCTGACTTGTGCTTTGCATAGTGCGGAAAAGGATTCTATAAATTCAGTAGAAGATCGGCGGGAGGACCTGAAACGAAAATGAAAACACCTCCATGGGCACATAGGGTAGGTGAATATAAAAAGGGAGAGACATACGCTGCAATGACTCTAGATTTCCAACATAAAGGAAAGCTTTGCATATTTAGATGCAAAACAGAGCATAACACTACATTCATTGGTTCCAGTGAATGTGAACATACCTTCCTACTTACGGGAGGTTGGGGACTGTATTTAGGACAGGAGTATATTTTGTTTGTGGAAAAAAATCCTACTATAAATTACCTAGACATTAGTATGGAAGTTATTATATGGGATTAGTGTTTCCAAAGATTCATCATATGAATGAAAACAGAGGAACCAATGAAAGAAATCGTACACACTTTGAGAGAGGAATAAGTGCTACCGAAATTATTGGGGATATTTTTGGAGCTATAATACCCTCAGTTGGGGTAATATTAAATTCACACACAATTTCAAAACTTTCAACAGTAGTAGATTATCGACGATTACTGATGGTGGATTTTTAGTAATTGCTACGGAAATGGTTGCTATCAGATCTATGGTTTTACAAAATCGACTTGCTTTAGATGTACTCTTAGCCAAAGAAGGCGGAGTCTGTTGCATGCTGAAAGTTCAACAATGTTGAACTTATATCCCTTATGAAAGTAAGGATTTGAAGGGATAAATCAGCAACATTACTAATTTAGGAAACGAATTAAGTGAACTAGAAGCAGATATTGTTTAGGAGAAAATTGGGAAAGGATTTTCATCTGTGGGATATTGGTTTGCAGCACTGGGAAAAAGTCTAGTGGGAAAAATACTAACACCATTAATGACAATTGCTATTGGAATGATAATAATAGTAATAATATATCAATATTGTAAACATAGACGAAATGATGAAGAAAATAGAGGACGAAAAAGAAATAGAGCAGAAGTTGAATAACATGAATGATATGAAAAATCTGGAACAGATCAGACTGAAACAAATTAAGACAACTGCATTCTAATGTGACATCAGAATATGATCAGATAAGATTGTGTGATGGCTTGATTCGCCATCAAAGGCGGAAATGATGGAGCACAAATATTAAATGACGTTTGCCTCTATGGATCCTCCTTTTCAAAAGAGTTGACGACAATTATTTCTAGATGAAAACATGTAAACTGGTTTAGCTGAAAAATGCAAAATGTAATCTACATAGTAAAAGCATGCAGAAGTGTTTGAAGCATGAAGATGTCAAAATATAAGCAAAAAGAGAGAAGAAGCAATGATATTTACTTTGCATGTAAACGTTTTTTATGAAAACCTAGAGATTGTGGTGACGATAACTTCTAATATGCATCAACATGGAATGATGTTTCATATTAAAGCTCCTGAAATAATAAAAATGCTTAATTCAATAATAATCAATAGTTCGAAAAAATGCAGCTTTCTCTAACGTTATGTGATAAAGCGTGAATTTCGGAGTGACACGTTGATATTTTCTTTGAAAAATGATGAACATGCAAAAGATGTTATAATTATTTTTTAGTAGTGCCTAATATTGACATGTAACTGCTTAAGAAGACTTGTGTTTAATTTAATCAAGAGAAGTTGAAATACAATTATTAATGTGTGATTTATAATAATCATAACGTGGTAATGATTCCACGAAATTTCACATAGGCCTCAGAGGCTTTTTCTTTCTTGCTCAAAAGGCAGAATTGAGTTGAAGTTGTCACTCTAGATGCTGTGAGAACTTTCCGTGAAATTTCTTTTCTGTATTTAACAACAATGAGTTCACTTTTGATTTAGCAACCCTTTTGACAAAAATCTATCAATATGATTTCAAACCCAGGGAAAGCGCCTGGGAACGGACAGACTGTGAGCAAAGGGAAATTTCTTACTTCTGTGGAAAGGATGAACATTTGAAATGTAATGAATTTGCAAAAGGATTGCTTAATGTTTAATGCTTCCGGATTTCATAGTGAAGAATTAATCACACCATGAGCCGCCCACAGTGAGAAGCCAATGGAAACCATATGGGGTGATGGAAAAGATACTTTGTGGGTGTAAACTGTGAGCTTTTGGAAATATAGTTTCCCCTTGGAGGAGGCTGGCTGTCATTTTTCCATTTCCCTGCCTGGCATGCTGTTGGACTGAACTCTGATTTTCCTTAATGCTAAACCTTTGAACTGACCTTTCCTGACTGTCCTGAACCTGCACTTTGCTGGATGGTAAAGTTGAGCAGGAAATAACCTTTCAGCTAAAGGCTGAACTGACTCCTTCTGTGGCACGCTGTGCTGCAGTTCTGATTTGGTCAGACCCCTATAGAAGACGGACTATATCTCAATCATATTTTGGCTTGTATGATATGGCAACTGAATCTCAAATATTCTATTCTATCTCTCTCTCTTTCTAGGCAACCAGCAAATGTCCAGTTATAGAATCTGCTCTATAATGTGTGGTTATTTACAGTAATTGACTGTTATTAAATCCATTATGAAATGCGATTAAATGTTCTATCCAATCAAATTGAGGTTTTAGATAAATGCTTTTCATGGGAATTTATTCTTGTATGAATGTCATTTCTTTGGGTCATAACTTTCTTGTCTCAAGATAGGAGGTTTTGATGTCTCTGAGAAAAGTGATGAAATAGACATGTATTTGGCATTTCATTATTCCAGGTCCTCATAAGGAAATTGCCTCACGCTATCTAAATATCCAAGTCCCTGTTAGCTCAACACAAAGATCCATTGGAGGACCAAGGTTTGATAATTTGATGAATTGTAATATTTTTGGCGCCCAGTTAGTGATGATAAATATAAATGTTTTTGGAGTAATGAAATTGGTAAGTCTTCCGCTGCATCATCCCCATGATATCTCAGACAGATATCCCCTCTGGAAGGGTCGATTTATAGATGGCATTCGGTGACAGGTACAGAACCCATTGTGTGGATGATGAGTTACTGAGTGCAAGAATAGACGGTTCAGTGATGGTATGGATGGAAACTGCAAGCCTTTTAAGCATTTTAAGTTATAAGTTGGGGTCTATTGGATTTGGCAGTGGTTGTTTATAATATCCTTGCTAAGCCAATGTGGATAATTGACACGCCCACGGACTACACCTCTAACAAGAATGAGAAAGACTTACTTAAAAGTGTCCAAGATTTTGAATGAGTAAGCAAATTTTAAGGTGAAATATATCAATCAATCAGGAGGGTCTAATAAAGTGTGGCTTGTCATGGGCAGAGGGGAGGAGGGTTATCTCTTCATGTATGCCTTCCAATGGTGATACAACAGCACAATGTAAATTCATATATTAACAAAAACATCATGTACTGATCTACTATCAGAACACTATAGCATTCATAAGAAAAACATTGAAATCCACCATTGATGTAACGTTGGTTCTGGTACAATAATTTATATTTTGTGGGTTTGTACTAATAGCAGGGCAGAATGGTGGGCCTAGAAAAAGGAAGTTTCTGCCTGGTACTGGCATCTAATCACAGCCATGGATGAGAAATTGAAGCCGCTGTGTACAATTTGGGTGACAAACTTGCCGCGTGCAGGGATCAAAGCATTATGGCAAGTTCCTTGGAATCTTTAGCACACCACTGTGAAATCTGCACACTCAAATGAAACCACTTTTCTACCACCCACATGTGTCCTTGGACCCCTTTAAGGATGGCAAAGATTATGAAAACTGAGACAAGCATGTGTAGGAGGTGCGGTCCATGTGACGCGAAGTATATACATATGTTCTTGGACTTTCCTGCTTTTTGGCCCTTCTGGCAAGATGTGGTACTGTAAAAAGTGCTAAATTCCGATATCCAGGTGAGCCCCATCTTGCTTATATTTGGCACTGAATGTAACAAAATGGAGGGGAATGTGGTTAATGTGCATTCGATCAGGTTGCTCTTTTACATGATTTTGCTGTCTATGAAGGAAATCTGTAGGAAGTGGTCACAAGCGGACCCTCCATGGATGACTCTCTTAGAGCGGTTAAAGGTGTGTATGCTTTGAAGGAGGCAGAGCATGCAGGCAGGTCTCACAAGTGGTGGGTACCCTTTGAGAGATGGTTCAATGTTACGGAACCAGCTAATATGGTCCAATGATTATGCCTGTCTCCCATGAAATATGGTGGAGATGAGGACATTTGCAATGAATAAGTGGAGCTCAGGGGATGGTGCTCTGTGGTAGAACTTGAGTGGGATATCAAAGGTGCTTTTGGTATTGGTGGCCCTTTCAGGGTGATATGAGAACAATAAAAAAGTGTTTGTTCTAATAGTAATACTACTTCTGGCTCCGCACACATGTACGATAGGGAAAGTTGATTAGATTGATGCATCAGACTCCTTTGAAATGTAATCAATCCTGATAGGAATGTCTCAGAAGCTGAATAGAAGTGGGTGTTACTTACTTGTAACTAAGGGTGGGCGTAGTTCGCGAAGTAGCACTTCGCGAAGCTACGCAAAGTGAAGTTCGCACTACGCGAGCTACGCGTAGCACTTCGCGAACTGCGAAGTAACATGTTCGCACTGTGCAAGATGTTGTTTTCAATGATTGCACAGTGCGGACAAGCAACCGGCACTGTGCAATCATTGAAAATGGCATCTTGCACAGTGCGAGCTGTAGTTTTCTGCTGCTCGAGTAGATTTTTCCTCGAGCTGCAGCTTTCTCAACGCGAACTGGTAGTTTCTCATCGCGAGCGGTCGCGAGCATACGCGACCCCTCGCAATGAGAAACCTGACCTTCTCGCGTTGTGAATCTCGCAGGGAGGTTTATTTTCCATGCTCGCGATCGCGAACAAGGAAAAAGTCTCGCCAGGATGTCATTTTGCTTGCTCGCGGTCGCCAACTTGACGTTGAGGACCGCGAGCAAGCAAAAAATGACCGCAGCACTACGCAACACTACGCTACGCGTGTTCGCACTGTGCTACGTGCAGTTCGCGTAGTGCGAAGTAGCGCGAACTTCGCAAACTACGCGAGCGTAGCGTAGTGCTTCGCCCAGGCCTACTTGTAACCACCCTATCAGGGTAAACAAAGAGGATAGGCATTGGGAAAATCCCTACCCAGGCCTTCAATATGTGACGTATCAACTCCACTTAACAAACGTATTTTAAGCGCTCATCTGACCCACGTGTCACCTCAGCAAGTGGCATTGGAGGCGGCTATATGTCGCCTATCAATGCCAACAAAGCCATCCTGGAACAGCACAGCATACGACGTTTACTGTCCCAATCGCTTGAGGGGGCGAGCAGCATCCGGGTCTTTTGCTTCATGAGCACACAGTCATGCAGCGCCAGATGACCTTATGTTAGGGTGACCAGATCTTGAGAACTAAAAACCGGGACAATTTACAAAAATACAAGAAGGACTACAATTTTACATCAACAGAGGGGCGCAGAACGACCGCTCTCATCAACATAGGAACACAGAAGAGGCACTTAGAAAATAAATAAAATGTGATTTCTAAAACCAGCATCATACCTGTTTGCTTACGTACAACAGCTGCTACCTAGCACAGCTTTAGAACACCGAAAAGGTGCCTCTTACTGTTTTCAGTAGACCCATTTAAAACCGGACCATGAGCCAAAATTGCTGAAATCTGCCGAGACTGCTGGCGAACCCCAAGACTGTCCCGACAAATCCGGGACGCATGGTCACTCTACCTTATGTTCCCGCTCGGTGCCTGTTTGATTAGAGTTTCTGATAACTTTTTTAGATGACGCCGCCACAGACTGTATTTAAACCACAGCAGCCTTCACTGCGTAGGATGCAGGCTGCCCTGTCTCTTCACCAGTGACCAGAGAACTGCCATAGTGTCTCGAGATGAAGGCTGTCCTCCTATTGGCCGTGTTCACAAGCTGCCGTGAGTACAATGCAGACGGGCAGGAGGGCAGTACAATGCAGACGGGCAGGAGGGTGGGGAGGCTGCATTAGAGCTGCCAGATAATCGCACCAACAGTATCAGCCCTAATAGAGCAGCTCTTCTGTGACGCTTCTGAAGAAATACAGGGCTCTCCAGAGAAAGGCAGTGTTTGCAGAAGGTTAGGCCTCTAGAAACCAATATCCTGTAAAGTCCCCCTCTGCTGCGGCAGGCCTGGCTCTGTGACGGGTAAGTGCCGATGGCCCTCAGTAGAGTGTGATGGGCCCTGCAGGGGCTGGTGGAGTGCAATGGCTTCACAGGAGGCCACTGATCTCACCTGGAAGGCAAGGGCTAACATAATTAGGAGGGCGGTCTCGACTCTGCGCAGCGGGAAGGGGCTTCTTCGGGACGTCATGGCTCTCGGATGGTAGGGAACAGGTCTGTGCAGCATGCCACAGCAGGGTACAGGAGCGCACGGATCTCTCTCTAAAGAGACTCCTCGTCAGATTACTTGTGGCTCTCTGAATGCTCTTCACAGCTCGAAATGGACGGGAATGTTAAACTTTTAAAATATATAATCAACCTAATATTCTTTAAAGTATTTGTTAGTTCATGGTGAATTCATCATTAACAGACAATCATCATTTTTGAAAAATAATTACATTGGAGAACAGTAAATAAGAGTTACACTTTTTAACATCTATATCTTTCTGTACCTCCCATGCATACCCACTAAGAGGCCCAATGTCAAGTCTGATACCTACCGCTAGCCCTGGCTTTGCCGCTATCAACACTTGGCTCCAAAAACACAAAACTGGCACAGTAGTTGCTGTTGACTTAAAAGTCTGTCTAACAGACTAACAGAAAATGACACAATGCCACTTGACAGCTAAGGACCCTTTGCCTTTGCACCTCCTGCGATGATCTAGGCTCTGTTGACACTCAAGCAGTGACCGTCAATTAAACAAGCATGGGTAAATGCATAAGGTTTTGCATATGTAATTAATAAAATGCTGTTTTTTATTGTAAGTTGTAGCTTGTTTAGTAGTTGTACAATATAAGTTACAGAAAGTGTGAAAGTATTATGGCATGTTTATGTGCAAAAATGAAATATATTGTGCTGTTACTAGTGGTATAGTGCAGATAAGTAACAGCAACATTTTGAAAAATGAAATGAAAGAGGGGAAATAATAGAAATAATTGATGTAATAGCAATATCATGTGTTTGGAGAAGTCCTGACAACATTTTGGGCCCGGTGCCGCTGCACCTACTGCACCATTCAAATCATGCCTCTAGTGCCTGCAAGACAACTGCATTTGAGAGTTCCTGTTCAGTAGTAAAATATAGCAATATTTGATGTCTAGAGGAGTTATGAAAACTTTTGGCCCCGGTGCCACTGCACCTGCGGCACCATTCAAATTATGACCCTATTGTATGAAAGGTAACTGCACATGTGACTGCCTGTTTACTAGTAACAAAATGCTATATTTGTTGATTATCTTGAGACACTCTCATCTCTACTAAACATGTGGATGTCTAGTTATATATCCCTCCTCCCAGACTATAACTTAACTGTCAGGAATTAAATGTTAATGCATGCTACTTTCGGAGCTGCAAACTGTTGGTTGTTTGGTTGACAGTTAACAGAGGTAATTCACATTTTTGCAAGCACAAGAAGATATGTGGAACTTTTAATTGAAAGATTGAAAGAAAATGAGTAGGCTTGATTACAAAGGTGATACTTTGATGAACAGGGCGGCAATGGAGACGCAAATATTGGATTGCCTTCTAATGAAAACAACACAGTACGTGTCTGTCAGAATGAATAGAAGGCAAGGTGTGTGTTTTTCTGGAATATTCAGAAGGTGTATGCTCAACTACGAGCATGCCATGCGACTACTTTCATGCAAGCCGCTGTGTCTAGTTTCACCCTGTGGGCTATGGTTTCAGCTGCCTATATAGACTGTCTCTGCTTCACTGCTTAGAGGATGCATTTATAGGCAATTCAGGAGTTTACATGCTTATGAGGTAAATAATTCTGCTTTATGTGGCTGAAACAATTGGTTGGTATTTTTGAATCATCAACGGAGCTGGCATGGACTGGCACTGCGAAAAAGAGACACATGTATACAACACAGAGTTAGAAATGCTCGGGCTCTTTTCCGCTTCTGCTGACAGTGCTAAATGCCACTAGTTGAACAAGTTTCTGTCAGAAGCAGTAGGTAATTAAACTAGAAGTCTTCACCCTCGTTAAAACTACAGCAGTACTCACAGTAGTAGTAACAGCAAGAGGAGGACGGGGATGAAGGGAAAGGGAAAAACATGCAGCCTCAAGCAGGCTTGTCTAAAAAAAGGTCCACTCAAAAGTGGATGAACACAGTAGTTTGGCGGCAGGAACTGGTAAGAGCCCCTTTTCGATATATATTACATAAAATAGATTTCACAAACACTGTGCAGGCGGAACCTAAAAATCTAGTTGTTTTTGAGCTGGCCCCAGGGAACTTGATAGCAGAATGCAAGTTCATACCATCCATAGACATTACTAAACTCTGCACAGCGCACCCTTAACCAGAAAGCTAATGACCGGTTACCTACCAGTAATATTCATTACTCCGAGTCGTAGACCTCCCCGTCACTGTCATTAACGCATGAGCAATAGCTCCTTCCACAGAACTTCGAAGCAAAACTCCCTTAGCCCATCTCTACCCTCCAGGACACTCCCACATCCTGTGGCTCATAACCCCTGACCCACTACAGTACATCTTGTACCACCAAGCACAAGAAGCTGAACAAGGAGGGAGGGAATGGAACCAGGACTGTGACGGAGAGGTCTACGACTCGGAGTAATGAATATTACCGGTAAGTAACCGGTCATGACCTCCTCGTCAGACCTCCCTGTCACAGTCATTAATGCATGACTAGTTATCAAGGCAAGAATCGACTTCACCATAGAGCAGGAAACAGACTTTATGTGAAAGTCACACCACCTGAACAGAACGTAACATAGCATCCCCCAAACCAGCAGACCCTGTCCCATCCACCACTAAACGATAATGGGACATAAAGTTGTGCGGAGTACTCCAAGAAGCTGCCTTGCAGATCTCAGCCACAGACACCCCCTGAAAAGCAGCCACTCCTTGAGTTGATCTCCCTTGCGCCGACGCAGGCACCAGCACCCCACTAGCCTAATACGCCGCCCCCACAGCCCACCTCAGCCCACCTAAGCCACCAACTGAGAGTCACACCAGAAGGCTTCAGACCCTGGCCCGCCAGGCCACAGATCACAAAAAGAGAATACCCCTTATGAAAAGGTTTAGTACGAACCAAGTGCACCTCAATAGCCCCCTTAACATCCAAACAGTGCAGCCACACCTCATCCTCTGAAAGAGGATCAGGACAGATCAAAGGCATAACCAGATCCTCCAAGCAGTGAAACGAGGAAAGAATCTTGGGAACAAAGGAAGGATCAGGCGAGCGAACGACCCAATTTGGAAAAAAATGCAAAAAGGGGTCAGAACAAAGCAAGAAGCCCAACTCCCCAACCATCCAGGTTGAGGTAATAGCGACAAGAAAAACCACCTTGATCATCCAAAACGCACAGACACATCCCCCAGAGGCTCAAAGGGAGCAGACTATAAAGCCCTCAGCACCATCAGAAGACCCCAACCAGGTGTGAAGGACTTAACCTGGCCAGACCCCGAAAGGCCCTCACCACCACCCACTGAGACTGCAAGGAGGACAGAGCCGGACCCAAGTCAAAGCCATCCTTCCGAAAATCCAAGACACGCACAGGATCCACCTCCATAGCAGACCAGTCCTGATCCATTCACCAACCTCGAAAAGACACCCAGCGCCAAGCATAGGACATAGAGTCGAAGGACGCCAGGATTGCTGGATAAACTGAGCCACTTCAGGAGAACAACCCATAGCCACGAGGTTCATCCACTTAACAGCCAAACCGCCAGATGCAAGACAGAGGAGTCTACGACAGGGGACAAGGAACCACCGGCAACGGTCAGCAAGGGCCCACCGCCAACTTCAACAACGGAGGGAACAAAGGGTTCCGGCTTCAAGCAGGTGCCACCAGGATCACAGAAGTCTGGTCCAACTTTACCGTTCAGCAGTACCCTCGGAATCAATGCAATCGGAGGAAAGGCATACATCAAGCCCCCCCTCTCACCAAAAGGACAGTGCATCCACTCTCCAAACTGAATCCGACTGAACCAGAGCACAAAACCTCTCCCTCAAGGTGTTTTTCGGGGCAGCAAACAGCTCCACCACAGGAACCACAAACCTCCCCATCAGCTCCCCAAACACCTCCGGCATCAAGCACATGTCCGACAGGGAGGTAAACAACCTGCTCAAGCGATCCTCCTTTGAGCTCACCCCCCCAGCAGATGCAACGCCCTCAGAGACAACAAGTTCATCTCTGCCCATTGGCAAATCTGTTGTGCTAACAAGTTGAGGGAAGCCACCTTCGTACTCCCCTGGCAGTTGACAAACACACCACCACTGTGTTGTCTGTCCTCACCAGCACATCTTGCTGTAGGACCCAAGGAAGAAAATGAGACAAGGACAACTGAACCGCCTTAAATTCCCTCCAATTTGAAGACGTCTCTGCCTCCTGGACGGACCAGATCCCCTGAACAGACTCCTGGGCTAACACAGCCCCCAACCCAGCTCGTTGGCATCCATCCGTAGTCAGCACCAACCGCTCCTGGGACACAAAGGGAGAGCCCTGCCAGAGGTTTTGATCCTTCAGATACCAGGACAATTCCCGGGCAATTTCCGTACCCCCGGAATCAACTTTTCGTAATTCTGAGACCCTGGACTCCAATGCCCCAGAACATGATTCACCAGAGGGAACAAGTGCAACCGGGCCCAAGGAACAATCATCACTGTGGTAGACATCAACTCCAAGAACCCTCAACCACTGCTGAGAGTAGACCAACACCTTCCTCAGCTGGCGCACTAGGGTCAGTCTGCGAGGCTCCGACAGGAAAACCTTCCCCAGCTTGGTGCTGATGACCTCCCCAATGAACAGCAGCTCCTGAGTGGGGCACAGATGGGACTTCTCCAAGTTCAGAATCCAACCGAACTTCTGCAGGAGCTGGCAGACATCCCTGGTATGTGATTGAGCTTTAAAGAAATAAGAGGAAGAAAAACAGTCATCCAAGTAAGGAAACACCTTGATTCCCTGAGCATGCAGTAACTCCACCAAGGGCACCAACACCTTAGTAAACACCCTAGGCGAGGCAGAGAGACCAAAGGGCAATATCTGGAATTGGTAATGATCGATGCCCACACAAAACCGCAGAAACCTCTGGGATGCCTCGTGCACCGGCACATGAAAAAATGCATCCCTGAGATCCAGAGAAGCCAGGTAATCTCCTACAGACAGGAAGGGCAGAATTATCTGTTGGCACACCATTTTGAAGGACCGATGAGGGATGCACAAATTCACAGCTTTCAGATCCAGAACAGGACAGAAGTCCCCATTGGGTTTTTGGATCAGAAACAGGATCGAGTAAACCCTGACCCTGCTGACTCACAGGCACCCTCACCATAGCCCCTTTGGAAACAAGTCCTGAACCCTGTCCAAAAGAGCCCGAAACTTGACAGGAGATCTGGAAACAGGGGTAGCCCGAAACACTTCCCACGGTGGCTCTCCAAATTCAATCTGATATCCCAGCCTGATAATCTGTAGGACCCATTGATCTCTGACGAACTCCTCCCAGGATGGAAAAAACTACCTGAGGCAACCCCCAATCGGACCTCCCTCTGAACCCCTCCGATAGTCATGATTTGGAAGGACCTGAAGAACTGGAGGCACCCTGCGGACCCTGGGACTTGTGGAAGGAAGGGACACCCCGGCCATATCCCCTACCATGAGAGGACTGGGCAGCCATATTTGATTGAAATGCTTGGCCAAAAGCCCGCTTATAACCAGCAAACTTCCCCTTCTGCGACGAGGGGACCGGAGCCAACAAGTTTTTATCCTCCGTTGCCTTTTTTATCAAAGCCTCCAACGGTCCCCCAACAGTTTGGAGCCCGTGAAAGGAATCTTCATGAGAACAGCCTTCTGAGCTGCCTCAGTGTTCCAAGGCTTAAGACCCAACTGTGTCTTAGCTGCCACCGAGGCACCAGCCGCCACAGCACTAAGAGAAATTGAAGGGTCAGTCAGCCAGGAAACGCAACTGCTGCACCAACATTGTCAAAGATTCAGAGGGATCCTTCTCCTGAACAGTTGCTCAGAAAAATACCTTGACAGTCCTTTGGTAGAGACTGCACCAGATAGCTAGTGTAAGCAGCAGAACGAACCGCAAGATTGGAAGCTGCAAACGACCGCTTCAAAGCCCCTTCAACACGCTTGTCCCCAGGGTCCGAAGGAACCGCATCCTCGGAAATCACCAGGCTTTGAGATGCCAGTCTCACCAGCAGTGAATCCACCTTCACCACAGAAGGAAATTCCTCCAAGAACCCCTAGGGGAGTTTCTCCAGCTCTGCATGCTGAAAGATGTGTAACACCTCAGGTCCCGGGCAGGGGTGCGCAGGACTAGGCTCGCACTAAGGCACCTTCCGGTGACGAAGGTGTGGAACACAGGCCTTGGCCTAACAGCAGAGCACACACAAGGAACATCCACACAATACTTGGTCCGTGCCGCATACTCTGTCCGTGCCGTCAGCCACGTGCACTGACGTCACCCTTTATTAAGTACTCCCTGGTCCGCACCCGGCCCAGGGAGGTGCATGCAAACATTGTATTGTAGCGGCTGGGTGGCTCACCACATCCCATCCAACCTGGCAATTTGAAAATAGAATGTTCACACAGTAACACAGCCGGTCATATGGCAACGTCTGGGTAGCAACACCCGTGTCTCCCATCCGGCATTACACTTGACCAGCCTCCCTCCAATGAGTCTTACCACACAAAGTCCCGCAGCCTAGTGTTCAGCACTGGGTTGTTGCGGAAGTCATAACAATGGTGTTGGCTCCTCCCTTCTCCGCACTCGGCCCCCTCCTGAGAGCTGCCACCTCGAGGCACAGCTTCACTTGTCTCGGCCATCTCGACAGGTCGACAATATCTTCCAATAGCAACGCTTGTGGACGAGCATCTTCCAGCAGTTGCTTCACATAGATTTCAGCACCATCGTCCACCTCCAGCACTTGTGCTCCACTCAGAGCCAGAGGGTGTCTCGAAAGATAATCTGCGGGGTTGCTTGCGCCTGGACGGTAGACCACCTCAAACTGATACTGCTGGATCTGGACGGCCCACCTTTCAATTTGCGGTGGTCCGCTTCGTGCCGTTCCCGTGAACAGGGGTACCAGCGGTTTGTGGTCAGTCACAACTGTGAAACGATGCCCACAGAGGTATATGTGAAAGTGTTGACACGCCCACCGGATGGCTAGTGCTGCTCTCTCAATCTGCGTGTATCTGGTCTCCACCGCCGTGAGTGACCGACTGGCATAGGCTATGGGTACCCACTCATCCTGGTCTAACCTCTGCAGGAGCACGGCCCCCAACCCTACAGGGCTGGCATCTACTATCACTTCCGTGGCCACTCCCGGCCGAAAATATGCCACCGTGCCCCCTTTTAGTAGGGCTTTCTTCACATCAGCAAATGCTTGGGCCCCCTTGTCTGTCCACTGCCAGGTAGTGTCTTTTTTGGTTAGTTGCCGCAAAGGTTCCGAAAGGGTGGCCAGTCGCGGAATGAATCGGCCGCAGTAGTTGGCCATCCCCAAGAAGCTTCTCACTTCCGACGGCGTCTGAGGGATGGCCGCCGTTCTAATGGCTTCTACCTTGGAAGGATCCACCTGTAATCCTTTGGCCCAAGAATCGGTATCTGAAGAATTCAACTTCCGTGGCATAGAATTCGCACTTTGCTTGATGCAGCGTTAGGCCTTGTTCCACCAGACGCCTCAGAGTGGCTCTCAACCTCACATGGTGCTCCTCCAGCGACTTCGAGAAGACTAGGATATCATCGCTCACATTGATAACTCCTACTAAACCGGACAGCTCTTCTCTCACAGCCTCTTGGAACACCTCAGCCGCTGAGGACACCCCAAAGCTCAGTCGCTTTAAACAGCACAGTCCTACATGGGTGGAAAACGTTGTAATGTACCTGCTTTCTTCCGCCAACATCAGTTGATGGTACCCCGAGTACAAGTCAACCTTCGAAAACCACTGCGGCCCATTCTAATCAGTCACAATCTCATCAATAGTTGGAGTAATGTGCCTCTCACGGCGAATGGCTTTGTTCGGCAGCCGCATATCCACGCACAGCCGGATGGCCCCTGGCTACTTCCGTTTGGGGGCTATCACCAAGGGGGACACCCACGGCGTGGGTCCCGACACCTTTTCGATGACTCCTTCCCTCTCCAAACGATCTAACTCCGCTTCCACCAATGGTTTGAGATGGAACGGTACCCTCCGGTGACGAAGCGTTACAGGCAGGACCAACTCGTCAATGTGGAGTTGGAACACCACTCCTTTTAGGCATCCATGTCCCCTGAACAGCTCGGGGAATTCTTCCAGGATTTGGTCCGCCTGGAATTGATGTATGTGCTTCGCGAATGTTACTAGCCACAGATCTTCGGCGGTGTGGCAACTTAATAACGACCCTGGTCTGTCACAGGTAACATAGAACCAGGTGGCCGTGACTCTGTCTTTGTATTTTACTTCCGGGCCAACTACTCCTTGTAGCGGAATAGGAGTATCTCCTCCATATGTCAAAATCCGGGCTGCCGTCGGCATCAGTCGGGGTCTCGGCATGAGTCTCTTATACTGATTGGCATCCAGTATGTTGACCGACGCCCCTGTGTCAATCAGCGCTCTTATACAGGATTCTCCAATCCATACTTGGCAGGTAGGGGGTGGTCTCTTAGTGATGTTTACTCCTCGGATATGGGAAATCACAAACATGTTGTCCTCCTCATCCTCCGTCGTTGACGACTGCTGCCCCCTACTGTCCACCTCTCCTTCCTCCTGCACCTTCTTGGCCTACTTGGTGGGCCTCGACTCCTGAGGTCGGCTGTCGCCCTGTGATTTACCCCTCTGGCATACTTTAGCGAAATGTCCATACTTGTTACAATTCAGACACTGCCTCCCTTGTGCAGGGCATACTCTTGGAGCATGCACCTCCATTCCGCAGTTTTGGCACTCACGCCTCCGGCGCCTCTCCTCCGTCTTGGCCCCTTTTCCAGCCCCACGGCCATATGCCTTCTTCAGCGCCTCGACCCTTTCTTCCTTGATAGGAATTGGATATACAGGCTGACCCACAAACGATTTCTTCACAAGCACCATTTCCATTTCACTTGCGTGTGCGTCCGCCAGTTCATGTGACCTTCCCAGTACCAGTATTTCTTCCAACGTGATCCCCGGCTGGTGGAGAATCAGCTTGCGCAGTTCTGGTGACTTGCATCCTGCGATCAGTTGGGCCCTCGTCTCGAAGGCTCGATCGACCCCACTACAGGTGCTGACCAGTTTTCTTAACCTTGCATAGTACATGTCGATCGACTCTTCCCCCCGTTGTTTGGCTTGGTGCAACTTGAAATGTTCAAAATCGGGGTTTACTTGCAGATCAAAATACTGGTTTAAGGCCTGCACCACTTTGTCATAATCTCCCCTGTCTCGGGTATCAGGCAGGTCCTGGAACAGCTCATATAGTTCATCGCCACCCATTAGTAGCATCAATGACCTCTTCACCGTGTCGTCCGTCTCTCGGGTGGCAACAAAGTAGTTTTCCAACTGCCCCAGCCATTTCTTCCATCACGGTGCTGCTGTCGCGAGGTCTGACAGCTGGCTAAATTCCAGGAGAGTTTTTCCGGCCACGCGGCTCGGCCGCCCTCCAGCCACCCCCGCCGCAGCCGTTCTTTCCGGTTAATCAGGCATGGCCGCCTCAGTTCACACCCCACACTTCCTCTCTGAGTGGGATGCACGCATCACCCACCGTGCTTCAGCCGCTCGCTTGCTTACATGGCCAGCCCACGCGTCAGCCACGTGGTTGCTCGCGGAGTATTATCCCGCCTCGTCGCCAATGTAACACCTCAGGTCCCGGGCAGGGGTGCGCAGGACTAGACTCGCACTAAGGCACCTTCCGGTGACGAAGGTGGGGAACACAGGCCTAGGCCTAACAGCAGAGCACACACAAGGAACATCCACACGGATACTCGGTTCGTGCCGTCAGCCACGTGCGCTGACGTCACCCTTTATTAAGTACTCCCTGGTCTGCGCCCGGCCCAGGGAGGTGTATGCAAACATTGTATTGTAGCGTCCGGGTGGCTCACCACAAGATGGAGTAAAACGGGGGCAGGCACAACAGCTGCCTGCAGCCCCCGCAACTCCCCAGATGGCTTAGGGTCTGGTTCCTCCGGCTTTCGAATTATCGAGAACAGACTTTGAAGATCTGAAAATGCTGCACTCAAAAACACTGGAAAACTTGTATTTGCTCCCAGGGGATGCTGCTCAATACAACTGATAATGGGCCCCGTAACCCGTAGTCTTCAATAGCCTATGTTCAAATCAGCATGTTTTTCTAGATGAATAAATTATGCCTTGTATGGTAAGTTTAGGGAAGCATGAATGACTTTATATCTCAAATGAAAGAAGAAATGCCGGTTCAAATCTTGAAGTACAGCCAGCTTTTAAAAAACATAAACGCTTTAAACATATTTTTAGGGTCATCAGGTTATTTTTCTGACTGCACATTGAGTCCTTCTGTGTGTGATGATCCATTGTGTTATACTGTACATGGTCTCAAGCTTTAAGTATATCCTCTGTGCAGATAGAATTTGCTTGACCAACCATCCCTTGAAAACCATGGAGGCTTTAGGGGCTTTGCTTTCCATCCCAGACCATGTATCTATCTTCAGCAGGCTCACGCTTGATATTCTTGATATTCCTTTGTGGTTCCGATAATCACTAGGATATGGAGAAAAATAACTCCCCAGAAAGTGACACAAATAAGGCATATAGGTCAACCACCACACCAAAATATTGGGAAACCCACTACATACGGACCTCAACATCTGCAGCCTATCTGCAGACAGAATTTTGTTACATAGTGAAGAATGCGTGGTGATTCTTTATGTATGCAGAATCATCAACAGTTACTTTTTATGAACCAGATCCTTGTTCGAGATACTTGGAGTTTGTGAACTTGCTTTGTGTATGTTCAGTGTGTTACATGCATACCCATCACTGATCTAAACACCCCAAAAACAATTTTTGCTTCAGTTTCACCTATTATTCACTTACACAACAAATTTGCGCGGAGTCACTATAACAGTCTTCATCTAAGCCCCATTTCCTCATAAGGTAAACAGTAGAAGTTGGTGAATTCCATCTCTTTGTCTCCCTCCCACTTCAGTGTAGCATTACTAGGATCTACCTGTATTCCTCTAACATAGGCATAGGGGGTATTCACAAAGCTTCTGAAGACCTTGGGCTACACCCTGCACTACAAGATTTGTTCTTGAGAAGCACTTGGCCAGACATAAATAGTGGTTTGAATGCGGTGAATGCAATGTGAATGAATAGACTGAATACAAATCTCCCAATCTCTTTGTTTAATGGAATCATATAGCCATTCCTTTGAAAGGGACATAGGAGGTGAAGAATAGGTAAACCTCCAGGTGAGAACTGACCAGCTACCTTTGTATTCAGCAAGGAACAGCTGCTTTAAGAAATCCTAGAAACATAGGGAAAACCCAGAATAAATGATTGTCCAAGGTACGGTCTTCTCTTCTTTTCCTGTCCCAACCTAATAAGAGCAATGACCTTTGCAGATTTTCTTAGAAGAGAGAGTCTGACCGGCTAGCCTTTTGGTGCCAATCCGCAAAGAAAGTAAACCTACCTGGGGGTGTATTATGGAAATTGCCCTTGAGCATGAGCGCATGATTTGCACGTCCCTGGGGCACTTTGGCATTACACAGAGGGCTGCAAACACTAGTGCAGCCCTTTCTGTAATACAGGGAAATTTGCAACAACAAATTGAGATGTGGAAAAAAATACATGCACTGCAAGTTCATCAAGATGATCACATAAATTAATCATCGATCAATACACTAAATTCATACCTTATTTTATTTAATCATGTCTTGTTGTATTCATCAATTCTTCTATACAAAACTACATGTTGCTGTATAGTGTCACATGCTAAAAGATTAACACTAAACTATAAACAAAGACTGTACAAAAGTTAATCAGACAAAACACATAGAAGTATACATAAATGTGAATGATTGTAAAAAGAACTCCTCTTCTTTCCTTACATATTCAGTAGAGGCTGTGCTGTGAATTATACACACAATCACATTCTAAGATAGTCTCTTATAGTGGTACAAGTATTGGAAGTATAGTTGTTTTCTTTTGTTTCTTAATGATGTGTACTTCATGTTGGATATATAGTTGTTAAATATGTAGAGACTTCTTAAAGGGAGTGTCATTGCGTTTCGGCCAAATAATTAAGGCCTCTTCAGGACCTAAGAAAGAAGGAATGCACGGGGTGAAGATATACTGCGTTCCAGCCAACGGCTGGCCGCCTATCCTGGTGCTTGTGGACCAAATGATGGTTCCCCTCAAATTCAGTAGTCAATCCGCATAACGCCACTATTTCAAGCAAGTGGATCCGTTGCTATCCGGCAGGCTCCTAATGCTGCCTCGCCTGGCAGAGGTACATTAGTTACCGGATCAGGACAGAGACGCTTAGATCAGCACAAGGGTCCAATGACCCCAAATGGCGCTAGCTCTGCATGTTGAATCAAGAGCCGGCTAGTGCCAACACAATAGGTCATAGTGACATAATGTGCCATGGTTCTATCACAAGTTCTATTCCATAACACAATGGTACACCATGTAATTATGGCAATGGTATTAAACTAAATACAACTCACTCTATGTGTAGGACAGCACAACTAAATGTGGAGGAAAGGGAGGTGTATTGGTGGGCATAACCATTATATGGACGTAAACGCTCACTCACTCGAGGGTGACAGTCTTCATTATTGGGTCCCTCCAACAGAATGGGACCACAAGGTACCCAGTGTGGGCTACAACTTCCCTTTAGGGAAGAAGCGGGAGTGTTCTCAAAAAAGCACGTAAATGTATTAGCCTCAAAGGGTGGCAATGAGGGGCAGAGTGCAAATTAAAGATTATCGTGTGTGAATATAAAACTATCTCAGTAGAAACAATCAATCTTTATTTTCACGTCCTACTGGATAGATTAAAAACAGCAACGTGAGACAGGGTTATAGATATCTACCTTGTTTGGTCAACATGTTTCTGCCCTAGGTGACAACTAAATGTTGGGGGCATTCGTCAGGACCAATACTCTAGTCACTCTGCTCGAATAAGTGTATAGACAAAACAAACAATAAGGAGAGCTGTTCAGACCAACCATACGCAATAGTCGTAATTAAATTCAGAAGATCCTAATGGTACTGTTTATGAGCCAACTCTATCAAATCCAGAGTCTCATCAAATGCAGACCCTCTATTAAAATACAACAAACTTGTGTGAAATGGCAACATCTAAGGAACCATCTACAGGCCTAGAGAACTAGGTCATAGATCCAGGGGGTGTCTGGGAAGCGAACCTCTTCAATCTATTTCACCTTCTTAGATGGGGAATAGCTTCAAAGCTAAATATGAGGTTATTAATTATGGTAACTCTAATATCGACTATATTGTCTAGTGCAGCACAAGATTCAGTTTTAAACAGGTAGAGAACTAGCCTGTTAGGAGAATTGTACATATACAGGCAACTTGTATACTATCCAGCATGTATGTTAGACAATTAATGTGTAAAACTCATTAGCTTTATATGTAGGTAGTACAGGGGTAACTACTTAAAAGTTGTTTCTTGTGGTATTCTGATTGTAAATACATCACAGTTTAACTAAACAGCTTATTAGTCCAACTCGAGTGTCATTGTATTAAGTTACAGAAGTAAGGCCCCATTAGATCAATGTAACAGACCACGGGAGAAAAACAACCCAAACTAAACAAAAGGAAACAGAACCGGGGCTTAGAAAGTCTCACCTGCATGCTGGTGTCTTGCGGCTTACTCTGACTCTGGAAAGGAGTAGCAGGCATGATTACATCGGAGCCCTTTATCTGGGGAACCGCGTTGGCGTTGCTCTGCCTCGCTGCTAGTGCAGATGTGTTAATGCATGCGGACGTCCGCACGCATTGCAGCATCTATACATCATCAGTGAGGCATCATTTGGCAACACTGAAGGGTTTGTTAATAATCAATGAGAACTAGCTCTTGTTTAAATTGTTTGTATGTCTGTGGGTGGGGGAAAACGCCAGATTACTGCGGAGCGGGATTTTTTGGTTCATGAGGGTGCTGTGGGTGTGCTCTGAGTAAGGCTCACGGAGCCTCTGCCCGGACAACAGGTTCATTGAGGGTCCAGCAACTTTGCGCAAGTGCACATGGTCCTGGCCCCCGGCTGAGCTCCATGCTGAGTTGTTCGCTATAATCAGGTGTACAACCCTAGAGGAAACACCTCTTGCACATATAAGCACTGTAGCGTGTGCTTTACACACAGGGCACTGACAAACTCATAACAACCCCTGTAACACCCCACACATATAAGGTCCTGATGAAAGCCAGTAGAAGAAAAGGCCTGGCTGAAACTAGTTGACCGCACAGGACGTCGGAGGCCATAAGCCTACCGTGCACGTCCGATAGCCTTTGTTTTTATTGGCTGCCTGGAGCCCCCCATTAAAACAGTCTTTGGGACACCCAGGACAGTATTTTAAACATCACTCAGAGCACACCCACAGCACCCTCACAAACCAAAAAAACCCGCTCCGCAGTAATCTGGCGTTGAAGCACACCTCAGGTACACTCGGAACCTCGGGTGGGGCCCAATGATGAAGCATGCCACCAACTAGGTTGGTGGGGGAGGGCCTTCATAAAAACCTAATGTTTTTCCCCCACCCGCAGACATACAAACAATTTAAACAAGAGCTAGTTATCATTGATTATTAATATATAAACTGGGGAAACGGACTAGCCTCTTTAGTTCTCCTCTCTCTTCTTGATTATAACAACACTGAAGGGTTGTCATGGATACCACATAACTCGTGTCTTAATCAAATGCGATATCGCGCATGTATTTAGCGGGTTACAACAACAACCAATGTACCACTCAAGACTGCTACCGAGGTAATCAAACAAGTGAACTCAGAGGGGAGCTATAAAAACCACAAGATGGTCTTGTTGTCGAGCAGCTTATAGCCCCACCTAGAGTTTGGCAGTCACGATCATAAGGGCATGAAAGATTTAATATATCTTAGTGCCGTGACACAAACACAACAGGTGTATGTGTGTTTGTGTAAACCCAACCCATTCCAGTTTAATAACAAGGGTCACTGCTCGTAAATGCCATTGTAATGGAAAGTTGTCAACCAAGTAGTGGAGAAGATAATAGACAGTTGTGTGGAGCTTAGAGGCACTCAAAGAGTACATATATATATATATGTGTGTATATACATCTTAACTATATATATATTTACTTAAAAAACCATAGGTTTCACACATGTTATAGTTAGCTGGACATTTCCCTCGTAAAAAACCAATGAAATTCCCCTGTTATAGTTAGTGCAGGCAACTATAACTCACGTGACCGCAATCCTCTGCTGAGGACGTCAGATATTACATCACTGTATTTAGACACCTATTTACCCATGTCTTCTTCCATTAATCTTTAGCTATACATATATTACAAATATTTATTTTTCAGAAAGACACATATGTCATCAGTGATGTAATATCTGACGTCAGGATTGCGGTCACAAGAGTTATAGTTGCCTGCACTAACTATAACGGGGGAATTTCATTGGTTTTTTACGAGGGAAATGTCCAGCTAACTATAACATGTGTGAAATCTATGTTTTTTTAAGTGAATTTGCAAGGTTTTTTAAATGCTAATTCGTAACAATAACGTGTGTGAAACCTATGGTTTTTTAAGTGAATTTGTACGTTTTTTTAAATGCTAAGTTATGTATTTATTAATATTTTGTTTTTTTCAGGTTTTTCACCGCGCGCGCACGGTGCGCTTCGCGGTCCGTGCGCACGCTGAGGGCGCTCGGTGCGCTTCGCGCACAGATCACCCACGATGCGTTGTGCGTGCCATGCGCGCACGGTGCGCGCACCCCGCGATTTTTCGAAAAAAAAAGAAAAAGTTTTTTTCACCCTTGGGGGTCCTTCAGTTACCCTCTGACAAAGGCTAGGGGGTCAGGATCTGTCCACCTTGCCCCCTTTTCACATTCTCCACCTTTGTTTTTCAGTGCGAGACACACAAAATGGCGGCCAACACTTCCTGATTTCGACCGACTGGAATGTTTACTGTCATGTAACCACCAATCAGAATTACGCTCTTGCACGGCAGCGTGCGCGTACGGTATGCGTACCGTGCGCGCACGGTGCACAGCTATAGATATGTATGTACATTTAACTGCAATTTTCTCAGGAACTAATGAACAGATTGACTCCAGATTTGCAAAAGGCACATCCCTGACCTGAGGACTACCTCTTTGCCAAATTTAAAGTAATTCTGTTCAGCCGTTTGGGCTGTACCTTGGACTAAAGGTCCCTATGGAAAATTGTATGGGAAAAACGCGTTTTGGGACCCCCCTTTTTTCTCAGCCCCCGCTTGACGAATCCCCCCGAGACTTTCAGGGTACGAGCGGAGCGGAGCGCCTCACCTATTTTGAACATTTTGCGAGGATTTGTCAATCGGCGCCAAAGTTTTTCCAAATAGAATGTTGCGGATTTCCTATGGAAACACGGTCCTAACCATCACTATCTACTGGCAACCGCCAGTAGATAATATATATATATATATATATATATATATATATATATATATATATATATATATATATATATATATTAACATCCTGATAATCTCTTCAACAAACAGGCACCAACTCCGTGAGTAATTTTGACATAGAAGACAATTTATTCCAAACTCGGTCAGACGCGTTTCGGCGGCAAAACCGCCTTGTTCACTGCATAAACAGTTCTGTCAGTGTCAAACTTAAACGTACCGCCACCATTTCCCCTTGGTTACCATGGTGACCAAACATTTTCATAGACATAGAAGTTTCACCGTAATTATAGTGCATAAAGTTAAATACAGCAAGGAAAAGGTAGATGCATACACAAACAGCCTAATCATATACAGCAGACATGTGTCTGCACTAGTATTTCCTAGCTGCCAAGATGAACGTGACATCGTATGGGGGTAGGTCTGATACCGACCATAGACATAAACGTGATATGGATCATGCGTGTGTAATGTCCCTTCCTCTAGTCACAAAATTAATGAACCATCCTACATGTCTGCTGCACCCATATTTGGAGACCCATAGAATAGCAAATGCTATATCAGGGGTTTCTTAAAAGAATATATAGGTATAATACCCCTTGCATGTTGTTCCCGATGCTATGGGAAGTGCGCCTATTCGATTATAAGGTGAGGATGAGGGGGAGGGCACTGTCGTTCCACACGTAGTATCCTGCCCATGTGGACTTGTGATAACATTTCGAGATCTATGGTAGGAAAATTAGTCAGTCTTTATCTGTTCTGAACCCTCCGGGTTAGGGTGTTTGTCATAGAGTTACAAAAACCAGTTTGTGTAACGTTCAAAATGGTGTAAAGGAAACTAACGGTGAGCGATATTCAGGATAATGTTGCAGTCAAAATCTATAATAAAAGTGTGAGAACTCTTACGCTACGAGGAATGGATAATAGAGGAGAGGCATGCATCCCTAATTAACCCCTTCAGTGCCACGCCCTTTCCCCCTCCTGTGCCGGGCGTTGTATTAGTGGGTGGGGTTCATGACGAGATAGTCTCGTCATGGGCACAGCGCAATTGTGCTCCATGACGAGACTATCTTGTCATGGGCACTGAAGAGGTTAAGGGATCATAGGTGAACATTCAGCGCTTCATCGGCATTCATCCCTTGTGGGATTTTGGAGTTGAAAAGAATTATATATCTCGATTCTAATCTCCGCAATGCCAGTTGTCGGTTTCCTCCCCTAGGATTTTTAGGGACATTGTCAATGACAAAGTAGGAGAGATCCTGAGACTTACCACCATGGCACGAATTTAAGTGACGTGCCACAGGGTATGTTTGGTCATCATTCGCAATAGCCCTGAGATGTTGTACGATGCGAACGTGAACCTGATGAATAGTACTGCCTACATAGATCTTAGGGCATGTACAGTGCAAGACGTATACAGCAAAATCTGTTTTGCAATTGAAACTGCCACGGATAAGGTATGGTGTATGTCTGAAGCGCATGATGACAGACTTCATGTTAGTACCGTTTCTACAGGCCTTACATCTACTGCACTTAGTAAAGCCTTTCGGTGATTGTAGCCAATTCTGGCTTTTAGCTACTGAGGGTGAGTTGCATACCAATTCCTGGCGCATTGATTTTGCTCTTCTGAAACTGATAGCTGGGGTTTTAGGGCAGGTGAGTCCCAAAACCTGGTCACTACGAACTGTGTTCCAATGCCTGTAGAGTATTTTTCTAAGCGTAGTGTGGTATACATTAAACCCTGTAATCAATCTAGGTGTACCAGCTACATTACTTTTAATTTGTTCTTTGTTCTTGAACAATAGGTCTTCCCTTGTTTTCAACTCGTTTCTGTTTTTAGCTTTGTCTAGGGTTTCGGTTTTGTACCCTCTTCTCTGTAGTCTGCCAAAAAGCTCTTTAGTAGATTTCCTGAGACCTTCTTCTGTACTGCAATTGCGTCTCATTCTGAGACACTCTGCGTATGGAATGCCTTCCTTGACACTGTTATGGTGGAAACTGTCAGCGTGTAGTATTGTGTTTCCTGCTGTGTCTTTTCTGTATGTTCTGGTCTGTACACAACTATTTTCAATATACATTTCTATATCTAGAAACTGAATACTGGTTTTACTGGTGTGACTAGTAAATGGCAAATTGAGATTGTTATTGTTAAGTTCTTCGGCAAATGTTTCGGCAATCTCCAAAGTTCCATGCCATAGGATGAATATATCATCTATGTAGCGGACATAAATGTCCACATTTTCAGTCATTGCCGTTTTTTGTCCCGTCATGAGTACTTGCTCCTCCCACCAGCCCATATGCAAATTCGCATAGCTGGGGGCGAAGTAAGTACCCATGGCTGTGCCCTGTAACTGTTTATAAAACAACTTGTCAAAAATAAACACATTGTTCTCAAGGCACCATTCAGTCATACACAACAACATTTGAGAGTGTTCTTTCAAGTTGATTGGTCTTGTTCAAGTAGTGTTTTAGGGCATTGAGACCATCCCTGTGTCTTATACTCGTATATAATGAGTTGACATCAAGGGTCATCAAAACATAATCATCATTCCAATTAACATCATAAATCTTAGTTAGAAAATCGCCAGTATCCTTAATGTAAGATGGAAGTTCACAGACCAATGGCTGTAGGAAGAAGTCAATAAAACGTGATGTATTTTCAAATAGGCTCCCAATAGCTGCAACGATGGGCCTCCCAGGTGGATTTCTGGCAGTTTTATGGATTTTTGGGATTAGATATAGCTGCGGTGTCACTGGATAATCAGTTTTTAAATATTCAAATTAGCACTTCTCCATTCATATAGTGATTTGTGATATTTCTCCTTTATACCTACAATGACAGCAGGAGCTATCCGGCAATAGCAATCTTTGTCGCTAAGTTGTTTCATTGCCTCCACGTTGTAGTCCTCCAGGGGCCACAGGACCACATTACTCCCTTTGTCTGACCATCTGACTACAACATCCTGGCGTTCTTTAATTTTACTCATGACTTTGTTGTAATTTGTCCTGTTACTGTTGTGTGTCTTGGTAAATTCTTTGTCACTTTTAAGTGCTAGAGTCTCTGTTCACACTGTTCACAAAATATTTTTGTAGTTTCAATTTCCTCACAAACTGAAAAAGATCTATCCGTGTCTGTGAGTAATCAAAGTTTGTTCTTTCACAAAAAGAAAGTCCTAAGGCGAGTATTTTACGTTAATTTTCCGTTAGATCCATTTTTGTTAAATTAATTACTGTGTTTTCAATTTCTCCGTTTTCTTTTATCTGCGCTTGTTTCTCCTGTATTGTTGTTTGTTTGTTTTTTGTTGTTGTACACCGCTTGCCCCAGCGTCTGTTTTTTCTCTTTCGTCCCTTTGTCGTACCCGGGTTGTATCTTTTTGTTGCTCCTGGTGCGGTGGCCGCGGGCACAGGCTCGTAAGTCTTTCTAAGCGTAAAAAACCCAATTCTTGGATTACTGTTGGCGGTTTGCGTCTTTGCGCCATATCGCTTATTAACTCTGTTTCCGATTCGACTTCTGAGCTCAATTCTGAAGCGCTTGGGTCTGTTCCCTTTGGTAACCTTTCAGCAGTGGTTGATAGTTGCTGCCTTCGTATATTATCGAATTTTTTTGAAAGCGTGTAAACTCTACCTTGCATGTAATCATTCCTATCACGCTGGAATTTCGTGGCCTTTCTTTCTTTAATCGAATCTTAGTGTTTTGTCAGTCTGATAGTCATTTCTCCCAGTTTCTTTTTAATTTCCTCTTTATTATCACATTGTTCCAGTTCTTTAACTAATGTCTCTATTTTCATTAGCATTGTCTTTCGATCACTCTCGGCATACTTAATCAAGATCTGGAGCATCCTTCTAGAGGACTCGGCACTGTTGTCAGCCCAGTCCTTAAGCATTTCAGGATCTGGATTTTCATATGTCGGTGCCACAAGAATCCGGAGGCCTCTGGGGATTCTGCCCATGTCCATATATCTCTGTAGAGACTTACATTCCGACCATTTAGCTATTTCGTTTTTACGGAGTTTTTCTAACTCATGGAGCATTTTAGCACTATTATTTTTTGCCGTCGGCTCTGTGGCTTTGTTGGCAGACTGCGCTTGCTCTATGTTATTGTCCACATCATTGAAGACATCGAGTGCTGCCTCCTCACGTTACCCATACCTCGGCCATTGTTTGAAATATACAATTATCTTCTGTGTCATTCACTGCCCGTTTACTTTGCTGTACGGGACTACCTCTCCCAGCAGACACCACTCTATTTTCACTCGGCACCCAGGACACTACCGCTCAGAGGAGCTTACCTGATAATGTGAATGCCCTCGGGCTCCCACACCAATCAGTCACTCTCCCTTTCCACGGTGTTTCGGGTGTCTTTATTCGTGAATACGATCTTTTCCTTTTCGCTGCTGGGGTGCGCTGAGTTTTCCTTTCGCTAGGAACTGTTACAAATGGATCCGTATACTCAGTGCTCCAGATCGAGGAGGGTTGGTGTCCAGGTCACGGGGAACCTCCTTAATATATTAACATCCTGATAGTCTCTTCAACAAACAGGCACCAACTCCGTGAGCAATTTTGACATAGAAGACAATTCATTCCAAACTCGGTCAGACGCGTTTCGGCAGCAAAACCGCCTTGTTCACTGCATAAACAGTTCTGTCAGTGTCAGTGTCAAACTTAAACGTACCGCCACCATTTACCCTTGGTTATATATATATATAAAGACCATCTTGGAGAGGGCCACCTATATACTAAATGCTGCACCATGGTATCTCATCGTTCAAGCCGGTGCGATGACTAGCCAGTCTAAACACCCAGCGTAGTTCACGATGAAATAGAATAGTGTCCAGAAGGCCCATCCCTCTATTGTAGTATGGTTTGTCTAGGACTACCCATCGGATGTCCTCCTCCGTGTGGCCAGTGTCCAAGAAGTGACATGTTAATTTAGTGTTGGATTTTTTGCATTCAATTGAACTCCTATGTTCTATCATTCTCGTTTTTACTTTGCCCACCAATACACCTCCCTTTCCTACTCATTTAGTTGTGCTGTCCTACACATAGTGTGAGTTATATTCAGTTAGAAGAGTGTAGCTTAGCCTAATACCTGCTCTTGGTATTACAAACTTCTTCTTGACTCCCTGTGTGTGAGATATAATGGCATTAAACTGAAAGGGTTCCTCTATCATGTTGCCACTGCCTGCATGCCCCTTTTGGTTTAATTATGTAACTGCAATAATGCACTGCAGCCTCCCTCACCTTCTATGAGTGGCAGTGTTTGTCATACTGGTCATCTTATGTCACCCATAACAGCATATGTTCCATTAGAGTCCTAGTCACATCCATCAAGTTTTCCCTCCAGCTCCAGGGCCTCATTAAAGTGCAGTGAGGGACAATGCAGAGGGAGAGAACAATCACAGCCTGGCCAGAGATCAGAGCTCACAGAAGCAGGACAGATCCTTAGTCTCACTTCCATGCTCTCCTTCCTCAGCACAAACAGTTAGGAGGAGTCCTGCCTGCTCCTGCAGCCACAGATGGCAGCGAAAACATAGTACACAGTGCACCAAAGAGTGTGAATTATCAAAGAACATCACATTATTCAAGGTAGTGGTTAAAGCAGCCACATACAGTGAGTGCAGGAATCACTGGGGAGCAGCGCAGTGGAGGAACTAGATGCCTATGAATGTTTGACTTGTGGGTGTTCTGAGTAACAACTAAAATGGCTTGAAGGAGTAGTTTTGTTTCTGTCTTCTTCAGGAGCTGTTATTGCAGGGGCTTTTTGACCCCTTCACTTCATGTTTGCCGCTCCAGCAGAATGCAGTGTTCAGTTTCCAGCCTAAAGAAAGCTTCATCCTCTGATTCTAGTGCTGAAAGTTCACACAAGAGTAACAGAACGATCGTGTGGAGAAGGCTGCTTTAATGAGAAAGGTCTGAGCTAATAATACCCATGACCCAACAATGCCCTACTGTCTAAACCAAAGGCCTGCTAGTAAACCTGGAAACGTAACAACCCATCCAGTCGTGAACAACTCCCACACACAAACCACTAAACGTAAGCATATTTATCCTGTTATAAGCCACTCTTATCACAATTGCTGTCCTGATAATGACCTTTCTGTCATATTCGTCTAGTACGTCCTGGTCCTTTGACTTAAACCTTTACCATCATCTTCAGAAATCCTTCCTCAAGACAGCATCACCTCTCAACTTCATGCCGCTGCTTCTAATAGTGGCTTATTCGTTCACGGTCCAAGTTAGACCTTCTTTGATCCCCAACATTCCAACTAATCCACATGCAGGGCAGCTCCTCCCCTGAGATGTTTTCCAGCTGTTCCCACGTTAGAATGTCTTTTCCGTTTTCCTAACCCTGCAACGGTTTTGACACAGTATCCCTTACTTGTAGATTATAATACTGATTCATTATGAAAGACAAGTGTACATCATCTTCCTCTAGCAACCCATACTCCTTAAGCTTAAAGTCCCTGAACCTAATCTTTAACTTTCAGCATCGAAAATGCACTCCTCTCTGTTAAGCGCTTTTTCTTAATCTGATGGTGGCATCTGCCGCCCTCCCCCTGCTTGCCCTATCACCAGCTCATTCCAAAGAACACACATTGTACTTCCATTTAATCTCCCTCATATCCTGCATAGTCGTTTCAATAGCATTATCAACCACAACACCAGCTCATTTTCATAAAAATGAATCACCAGCACATCAAGGCAGCATCTAGCCTTATTCGGTTCTGCCAAAACTGCAGAAAAGTACCTCCAACACATCCCTCCATTTCCCACCACTTCACCTGTGTTCTGCCCATCCTAAATTCCAACTGCCTCCAAAATAATCTTCTCACTTCTTTCTTAGCCGACTACTTCCTGAAAAAATTAACCATAGATCCATAGTCTTTTTTTACACTGCTCTGGTCCCAGCATGGGATCTGCTTATATAATGTAATTTGAAGTGGGAAGGACATTAGCCTCATTATTCTAGTACACCAACCAGCCAAACAGACCTCCTGTACACCTAAAACCCTCACCTTAGTGTGTGAACATATTAGCTTATTACCTTTAGTTGAACCCAAATCCTAAATGAATGAGTTCCATATGGCCACTCAGTTTATCCCAATTCCATCAAATCTCATTGAAAAACCTTTATCAATTGAAATCTTTTCAACAACCAAAAACAAAAAAAACACCCTGCACTCACTCGAAGCTCTAAAAAAATCCTTAAATGTTTGCTGCTGGCAACTGTCTCTGTCACCAATGCTCATGAGGACTTCATCCTAGCATAAAACAACCTGGTCTTTATTCAACCTCTTCACCAGCCTTTTGGCTCACCAACCCAATTCTTGCTTAGTTTAGGCCCTCACCATTTTTGGCTCCTTTCAGCTCAGAAAATGTAAAAGGCCCAATAACATCAATGCCATACCATGCAAAATCTGAAAAGCAAACCTGCTCTCTCTCTCTCTCTCTCTCTCTCTCGAGAAAAACACCCACGGCCGTCCTAGCACCAGTTTACAAGATTCTAGTATAGTTAGTCTCTCCAACCCTCCCCTGGATCCTCTCTCTCCCTGTTCCAACCTTTTAACATCTACCATCCCGTTTCACCTGCCAAGGTTGAATAAACCTATCAATACTTACCATAACATGACATCTTCTCAATTTTCCTGCAACTGTAATTGAGTAAAAACTTCAGCCATTGCCAAAATAAAACACCACATCAATTTCACACTTTTACTGCTTGTAGTCCAACCACTGCACCTTACTGCTCCATTCGCCAGAAAAAAACATCATCTCTTGATGGTGTGGCTTCCTTGTTCAAACTGAATGGTCCTTCAAGGAATTGTAATATCTTGGGTGTAGTTCGCGGAGTTCCTCAAGTGGCAGAGTGAAGTGCAAACAGCCTTTCGCTCTGGTCTTCCTGCTGCTCGGGTAGAAATTCTACTATTGCACCAACTCGCTCTCCCAACATTACCGTTCGCGCTTGGAAAAAACTCCGCTGCACTACTCAGAGTGGAGTTTTTTGTACTCTGCGAACTCCGCGGAGCGCAGAGTGCGGAAAACTCCACAAACTCTGCAAATGGAGCGGAGCTCACCTCCCAAGCCAACTCAGTTGCGGCTGGCATGACTCGCGGGTGCACGGTCTAGGGGGGTCACGTGGGGGGTTAAATAAATAAAAAAAATTCAAACTTACCTCTGAGTCCCAGGAAACAGGCTGCCTCTCTCTCCTCCCCTAAGCCAATCACAACGCTGCAATGGCAGCGTTGTGATTGGTTGGGACGGCGACCACACAGGTGTCTATGTGGAGGCCATTTTCCCCATGTAGGCTGCATGCAGCCTACATGGAGAAAACGGAGAGTGCATATGACTGATTTGGTCAGCCCTGGGGTGACCACATTGTCAGCGCCCACAACAGTGGGTAAGCCACTTCTCCCCTGCCCTGCAGCAGGACCACCCACCCGACCTCCCACCCGCTCACCCCCAACCAAACCCTTCTGATTTCTCGCAGTGCGAAAAGCATAAACATAAGTTGGTATTCATAATGCCATTTTATGTTTCTGCTTCTTGCGCTGCGAGAAAGCAGTGGGAGACGTTCCTCCATCCACATGGAGGAGCCGTCCCTGGTCCTACTCCTAACCCCTAAAGCCTGGACATCATCTTCATTATGACAGTATTTGCTTCTGGGTCTAGCTCACAGAACCTCTGCCAGTGTGAGTGAGACAATTCCTCCCTGATGCCATTTTTACAAGCTGGAGTCGTTCCTCACGAACAGAGCCATGCTGTGTATCACACATCCCCACATGCATATATGTCAATGCTGCAAACCATTTACATCCGTTGATGCCTCCCTGTTCACCACTGACACCACTTCCTCATCATCAGTGTTAAAAGCCAGTGGTTTGTTTTCTTGTTTGCTAAATTCCCCCACAATACCACAAGTAGAAAAAAAATCCACCAAAGCGACACTCCTCTTTAAGCACAAATAGTTCTCTAGCAACATTTCAGCGCACAACTACCATTCCCAGTGTAGTGCCAAACGGCTGCACCTACTGCATCTGAAAGTAACTAGACTCAATATTAAGTTTCATCCCCAGAGAACCATATAATCAATTAATCAAAACTCCACACAATTGTTGTCACACTTTTAATTCCTGCTTCACAAGCATTCTCATATTAATCCTTCAATATAGCAGCACTAGCATCACAAAGCACAGTCTCATGTGAAATGTTCGTTCTGCTATTAAAATTCCAAAGGCAAATTTCTAATGTCCCAGAATACTCTGAACTTTCCTCAGTTCAGCAGCTCCACGATCTGTATAAAAAATAAACAAAAATGTATTTCGGCAGAGCCTTTGCCTCCAGTTTTTTAAATCCAGTTCAGTGCCCAAAAATGCAAGCTAGGTCATTGCCACCTTTGCTTCTCACTTTTCAAAGGTGTGCCTTAGTCTTCCATCAGGCACAGAATCTTCCCCCCTTGTCTTCCCACAAACAGGTCCACCTCCTTTTTCTAAAGAAAAGAAGGCATCCAGGTAATGAGGTACATTCTCTGACCCTGTTACAATATAGAAAATCCAATGTTAGAAACAACTTTATGTGCCAAAAACAATATGCATGTCACGTAGAAAGGCATTAGCAAGAGCTTGTCCTCATGAATGTAACCTTCAGTCAAAATGTCGAATAAAGGAAAATCCTTGTAGGTGAACAGACAGAAGACAAAATACTGCCTTAATGTTGCACTTTTCCATTACCACCTTTGCACCACAACCAGCTCTCAAACTTAATAGCATCATTTGCATAGTGAACTCTGTGGTCTTGCACAAGAACAACTTATTTAATTCACTGGTCCTCTGGCAAGGGCAATAGATATCTAACAGTCCCACCACCCTCTCTCCTTCTGCCTCTTTCTGTTCATATCCAGTTGGGCCAATGTATTCAACTTCTCTGCTATGCATGTTTCTGTAGTTTCTTTCTATTGCTGCCTAAACCTGCATCTGTAACACTCCCCTAGAACTGCTGCTGTCTCTGTCTATGGGTAAAGTTCCAACTAACACTCCATGTCTCATCTTAACTGGGTTACAAAGCTTTACTCATAACTCCTAGGTTTTCACTACTCCTGCTCGGTTGTCTATTGTTACCATGCATGCGTTACAACGGAATGCTATTTCCACGCACAACCTTTACCACGAATATTCCTTTACCACGCATACTTGCATAGTAATGGAATACCCTTGGTAAAGGTTATAACCCTCCCCTGTACCCTTACGTGACCCCCGAAATCAATATTATTACCCGTGCCCGTTACGCTCAATCTATATGTATATATATTTTTCATACTTTTATTCCCCTTACCTCTTCACGTCTTCTCCTCGTTCTTCCTTGCTGACGTCCTATGTCATAAAGAGGAAGCGTCATTCCGTTTCCTCTAAAACAACGCCGATTGTCACCACTTCCCGACGTTTTAACATGTTCTTTTTTTTTGGGGGGGGAGACCCCCCAAGCCCCCTTTTTTCCGCACCCATATTTTTTTTTTTGGGGGGGGGGGCCCCAAGCCCTCTTTTTCTATTTTTACCCTTTAACACACGTCTTCGCAGACATCAAAAATGGACTGAACCGGACTGCAGCTTGCGTGGTAAAGACGGTCGTGGAAGGGATACGCGTGGTAAAGACGTTTATGTGGTAAGTGTACCGTTGTAAACGTAACACGTAGAAAAGCCTTTGTGGTTAAGGATGTTTCCCCTCCTGCTCTGCTTTCAGGTGCCCCATCCTCTCAGTTGGCCAGAACATTGAACAACAGGGTTCTTCACACTCACCTTTATACATTTGTTCCTGAATTTGCACACTGCTCTGTTGCAAACCCTTGGTTATATACCGATCATTCGCGACCTACTGTTCCTCTTGTGGCCCCCACATTCCAGATTGGTTGACATGGTCCTGAATACGCCGAAATGGAACTCGAGGCCCATTCTACATCTTTGTCACTGGCGCCATGCTTGTTAGCACTAGTCATTTCAGACACACGTGGCTGGATGGGCAATTATGCAATTGTATAGGCTGGCTGAAGGCTAGGAGGCTGCTTTCAGAAATGGAAGGATTGCCATAACTCAACGATGAAAGCCCCCTTGCTCCATGTAGAAACAGCCTCCTACAGAGGTTGCTGGTTTTTATTTTTTTGGCAGGGCTGAGTTTAGTTACTTGCTGTACCCAGTTCACCTGCTGATCCTCACCCATCCTAGCACTAAAGTCCTCTTCATACTGCACTCAAGCAAACCAACACAATTCACTTGTGGCATAAGAATCACATCATTGAATGTATGCATGTGTGTGGTATCTGTATATATCAAATTCAAACCTAGCCAAAATGCTGAGAAGCGTTGTACAGGGTCAAAGGCAAAATACAGTCAGCAACTGATAGAAGAGGTATTTCAGCTGGTTCCCTGATTAAATATCGATGTAATTAATATAGGCATACACAAATATCAATGCAAAAATTTGGAATACAAAAATATCGACTCCCTATACTTAAACAGGTAAGTACAATAATTTCGAATCAAAAATATCAAAGTAAAAAATATGGATGTAAAAAGTATCAACTTAAAAATATGTATACCTTAAATAAAATATATTAAATAATATTAATATGTATAACAAAATTAATTATGTTCAATATAAATTTTAACTAAAGATAACTAATAAAAATTAATTTTAAAAAATATAAACACACAAGCATAAAAATTAACCCTGGGCGTGACACTATGCTTCGCCCACATAGTGTACGTAGCGCTGCCTGCTTCGCAGTTTTCGAAGTAGGCGAAGCAGGCTAGTGCTACGCACACCCAGGGCGAAGCGTAGCTGCCTGCCGCCGCCACCCGCCTCTCGCCCGCCCTCCTTTTAAATCAAACCCCGCATGTAAAATAAATAAAATGTAAAGAAACTTACCTGAAGCGCGGCGTCTCCGGGGCTCCCTCTTCCTCATTTCCAACTTCTTCTGACAAATGCGCATGCGCGGACGCCCGCGCAGGCGCATTTCTTGGGGGGGGGGGGTGCCGCTCGTAGGCTTCAATACTGTGAAATCTCCATTGGGGTCGCATCGGTGGCAAAGCAACAAGCTGCAGGAGGACACGAACATTTTAACTTCATTTTAACCTTCATTTGAGCTCCGGGACTGCGAGGACCAGGGCGCCGTGCGAAGAGCTTACCGGACGCACCTGGGCCCTCTTCCTGACTCCTCCCCTGCCAGTACTTAGCGCCTCGCGGCCCCCGCTTCGCGGGCGCCGCTCGTAGGCTTCAATACTGTGAAATCTCCATTGGGGTCGCATCGGTGGCAAAGCAACAAGCTGCAGGATTACACGAACATTTTAACTTCATTTTAACCTTCATTTGAGCTCCGGGACTGCGAGGACCAGGGCGCCGTGCGAAGAGCTTACCAGACCTGGGCCCTCCTCCTGACTCCTCCTCTCTTTCATTACTTAAGCTATACCCACTCTCACGTTAGCGGGACGCGTGCGGGGCTAAGTCCGGGGCGAAGCCCAGGCCAAGGGCGGGCCCGTTGTAGCCCGTTTGAGACCGCGAGAGACCGGACCGGGCCTCCCCTTTTCAAACTGTGGACTAAACCATATGTGTATTTTTAAAGTATTGTATCTTACTGGTTAGTGACTGCTGCTACTAACTATCCACAGGTTTACTGTAGTATACACAGACGCACAACTACTACGATCTAATTATTGTGTTCCACTTAACTTGAGAAATGGCATCTAAAGTGGGTAGGAATGTTGTGTCCAATGGTAATCTTACAGGCACCTTAGACCATTTTATAGTAAGAGCTAATTCTGTGATTGATCAGGGCATTGAACTCATGGAGCGCAGAGTTTCGCAAGACCTTGCTGTAGCTAGGAGATCCTCACTGGGCCTTCTTGCGACTGCGCGCACCCCTAATGGCATTGGTGCTAAAACTACCATCTTACCCCTCACCCAATTTGTGGATGATACCTCTTACAGTGATCCCTCGAGTTGTAATGATCCCGTGACCAACTCGAGAGATTTATCCCCCCCAGTGACTGGACATGGACCGATTTTGCGTAAAAAAAAGGGCAATAGTAAAGGGCTGATTTCGAAAACCAAGCCCAAAGCCTCTAGGGAAGCAAGTACTAAACCAGGGGATGCTAAATTAGCAAAACGACGAAACATTGCAGTCCCAGAGGTAGACTTAGTGGCCAATGAAGGTCAGGGTAGTTGTACCCCACTTCTAGATGACACCCATCCAAAGTCCGCCGGGGATCATTCTGACCATACACAGGTTCCTCTTACTTTCCTGCCATATGCAGCTGGGGAGGCAACACCACCACAGCAAATAGATTCATTGCTGCGCACTCTTCTGGGACCACTTGAAAAAAGGCTGGATGGCATGGTGTTCCTCCTCACAAAGCTTGAACAACAAATAAGGGGAATTTCAGATGGTGTCAATAATAAAGCACGCCCTCCATGCTCCTGTAATTGTGCTTTTATTGCCAGGACAGGAGGGGTAGTGACAGACGCTTCTGTTGTATGTTCAGACAATCGGTCACCCACCATCCCACATGTTGTATCACAGGCAGCCCCAGCTACTACACACAATTCCCCACAAGCACAACAGGAAGTTAGGCCCTCCGTCAACCACCATTTAGACACCCATACTACAGGAAAGGCCCCCCAGGTTAACGACAGTGCCTACGGGAGAATGGAGCGGAAGCGAAATCAGGGAGAGGCTCCGAGGCCTGTCCCGAGAATTGATCTGCCCCCGGAAGCAAGTCCCTACCTGGCAGTCCTTACAGGGGTCCCAGAAATCAGTGACCCCAGTATCGAAGATTTCTCCAACCTGAAAAATAAGACTTTACATTGGCTTAGCATGCATAGGCCTTTGCCTCCGTATGCTAGAAGTGAGATCATCATGGTTAGAAGGGTGGGTTGGGTGGGGTGCACCCCCAAAAATATAACTGGCGACTGCGTCATAGTTAACTTTCGGGATGCTAGGACAGCAGATTATATCTGCAACTGGGAAACTTCCCGTTCAGATACAAAAATAGGGGTGCGTCCCCTCTCCTTCTTTTTCCCAAGGGACGACCGAGGCCAGAAGAAAATGGCTGGACCTATATCCCGCATTCGCGCACGGGAGGTGGCGGGAAAGCAAGGCAAGATCCCTATGACCCAAAATGGTCCTTTACCCCCTGCTCAAATAGATTCAGTTATCTTGACTAGGTTGACTGACTGGCTAGGCATAACAAAGCATCATGGGTTCTGAGCCAAGTGAGGCAATAAGGGAAAGCATCTTGTCATCTTGCACCCAGGGGACTCCCTCCAATACTGTGAGGATTAATATTAGTCCCCCCCTAGAGATTTCTATACTAACTCCCGCTGCCCAGCAACCGTTAGACATCCTAGAAAGTACTAGTGCTGCCCAACCTCGGCCAACTGAAATTCATCAGCAGAGGTGTTCACTTTTTCAAACGGATCCCTCACCAATCCCCTCGTGTCACCCACAGCTTATGAACTTAATATCATGGAATGTGGTGGGCCTGAAAAATAAGCTAGCCTGCCCAGCATGGGGTTCTTTTGCCGATACCTCTGATGTGATCCTTTTCCAGAAGACCTGGGCTAGGGAGGAGGTTCATAGATTGGGGTTTGTGGCTTTTAACATCTCTGCCCGATGGGGAGGTAAAGGCCGCCCCTCTGGTGGTCTGACAACGTGGGTCGGTGTACATCTGGGTTGTAGGGTGGAATCGATCCAGACAAACTCAGACGACATTCTATGCGTCCTATTGACATGGCCCACTTTTTATAAACTGGCACTAGTGAATGTATATTCCCGACCAACTGTTCTGGCAAAGGAATCTAACACCATTGGGGAATTATCAGCTTTTCTTGAATCCCTAAATCGAGACATTCACTATGTGATTGCAGGAGATTTCAATTGCCACTACGAGCCTCTGCAAGGGCTGAATGAGGGGGCATTGTTAGATGAGGATGAGTTCTGGGGAATCCCTCCTTGTAGGTCCTCCTACGCAAAGGCATGGACCCCATTGGCCATGCAGATCATGACCCTAACGCTCCATAATTCAGTCAGGGCGGTTAATGGTCGGATGCCCTCAGATATTCCCTCCAAGTGCACGTATAACAAAAAAGACCAGGAATCCCATTTAGACTACGTCATGGTTCAGACCAGGCTGTGGTCAAGGATTGTGGATCTGGAGGTATTGATTAGAACGAACAGCGATCATAACGCACTGTTGCTGAAAATGGAACTCCCTAAACTCTCGAAAACCCATACGGAATCAACCACTGACCCAGGACTGGTTACTACCAACAACAGGAGACGGGTAAAGTGGGCGACTCTGCATGAGAGGAGGGATGCACTCTCAGGTCTATATACACTCATCCTTCCCCTCCTTAAAATGGCAACCGATACCTGGGCCAAGGGGATGTCCCTGGGTACTTCTGTGAACCTGCTTACTGTCCATCAGGACTTGGTTGACACCCTAGCAGGCATTTTTAATCCTATTATCTCATCCAGTAAGCCCAGGATCACCCCCTCGTCTTGGTATAATGCTACTTGTAGGAGATCCAAATCCGATCTGATTAATGCTATTAAAGCTGGCAGTGATAGGCTAACTATCCGTGCCCTTAGGCTCTCCTACAAAGAAGTACTGAAACAGGCAAAAAAAGATTGGGACTGGGTGAGATGGGAGAATTTAGCCTCTGCACTTGCCAACAAGGAAGCGCGTAGATTTTGGTCTATTGTGAATACAGGGTGTGGGGAACCCCGTAACGCAATCGAAGTTAATCTAGATGCGGGGGTGTGGGAATCTCACTTCAAATCCCTATACGCAGCAACTTCCGACTTAGATCTTTTGCCCTTCTATGCACCCCCTTCTGGGGATGCAGAGGCCTTGGAATTCTCCCTAGAGGAGGTTTCCAATGCCCTTGGTAAACTGGCGACGGGCAAAGCACCAGGCATTGACAAATTACCTGGGGACATGTTCAAAGAACAGCCAAAGATATGGGCGCCGTACTTATGTGCACTTTATAACTCCATCCTGTATGGTGCAGAGGTTCCGGGCTCGTGGTTGGGAGCAGAAATTATACCAATATTTAAAAAGGGCTCTCCCCTGCTCCCCGTCAATTATAGGCCCATCAGCCTCATTGATGTCCCCCAAAAAATATTTGCACGACTCATTTTAGATCGTTTGCAGGAGTGGACCAATGAGAATGAAATTCTTTCACCATATCAGGCCGGCTTTAGAAGTAAAACATCCACCATGGACCAGATTTTCCACTTAATAATGCTGTACTGGAAGACTGTGGTAATAGAGGGTGGCAGCCTCTATATGGTGTTTGTAGATTTACGTTCAGCGTTTGACACTGTCCCTAGGGGTAAACTCTGGGCTGTTTTACGAGATCTGGGAGTTCCCAATTTATTATTGGGGATACTGGTGAGGCTGCATACCCAGAATTTCGCACAGGTCAGGTGCGCGAGAGGAGGTGCACTGTCCGCTAGGTTCACGGTGAACAAGGGAGTCAGGCAAGGGTGCGTCCTGGCTCCGACCTTGTTTTGTCGATATGTAAATGGGTTGATATCGCACCTGGATGCAGTGCCAAACAACGATGCCCCCAGGTTGGCAGGCAAGAAAGTCGCGGCTATAATGTTTTCTGACGACACCTTGCTACTATCTAAGTCACGCATATTGGATGGTTTTAATAACTTTTGCTGTGACCATGGCCTACAGATAAATGTAGACAAGACCAAGGTGGCGATCACGATCCAGTAAAAAATTTCCCCGTACGACTCGTATCCGGTCTTTTTACCGTACGAATCGTACAAGTGCCGTACGAACTGGCAATCACGATTCGCATGGTAAAATGTCCATACGAACCGCATCGGGAATGATTTCCCACACGTCCTCGGGTCGGAAAATGTGTCCGACACGTCCTCGGACGATTTACCGTACAAATGTGAAAGGTGAAGTCCGACTGAGGAATCACGATCCCACCCGTGCGTCCGAACTCACAACCGTATGGTAAAAACACCGTCCGCACCGAACTCCCATTGCAACCATGGAGATATGTGCCCGCATACGCGCCAAACACTCCCCCCAGCACCCATACGTTCGAGTCGTACCCCCGTTCAATGTACACCCCCCCCTGGATGTACACCCGTGTACGTGTCGAACCCCCACCCGTGTATGTACACCCCAGTACGTTCGAGTCGTACCCCCACCCCTGTACGTGTCGTACCACCGTGTACCTACACCCCAGTACGTTCGAGTCGTACCCCCACCCCTGTACGTGTCGTACCACCGTGTACCCATACCCCAGTACGTTCGAGTCGTACCCCCACCCCTGTACGTGTCGTACCACCGTGTACCTACACCCCAGTACGTTTGAGTCGTACCCCCACCCCTGTACGTGTCGTACCACCGTGTACCCACACCCCAGTACGTTCGAGTCGAACCCCCACCCCTGTACGTGTCGTACCACCGTGTACCCACACCCCAGTACGTCCGAGTCCTACCCCCGTTCAATGTACACCCCCCCCTGGATGTACCCCCGTGTACGTGTCGAACCCCCACCCTTGTATGTACACCCCAGTACGTTCCGGTCCTACCCCCAACACAACCTCCTAAGTACGGAGCGCACCCCAGGCCCCAACATCACAACCGCATGTACGAGTCATACCAACACACACACAAGGACAGCACCGTGCAACCAAATGGCCCATGTACACACCGTACACACGCTCAAAACGCTCAAAACGCACGGACACAACCAGGCCAAAACAAAACAACACAATAATACACTATACGAATGGCACAAAGCCACTAAACATGGCCAACAAACACTACAAAAACACCTTCACTGACCTGCAACTGCCAAAGACAAACAGAGGCCCAAAACAACACCACTACTTATAACACACCCACCCAAACTTCAAACACAGCCACACCCACCCATGGACCAATAAAAAGGGCCCACACACACAAACCATGAGCCTTTGCAACAGACTCACTGCTGCCAGACACCACAGAACCATACTACAAGCTTCACCACACCTTACACTTGCACACCTTCACACAACCACCTTCACAAACACACCCTCATCACATTCACACACACACACCCACAACCATCCACACATCCCCCCCAACATCCACACACCCCCCCACCATCCACACCCACACCCCTCACCATGCCCACTACCAAGAATCCAAAGTTCAGTAACCGAGAGTTGGAGGTCCTTGTTGATGAAATCCTCATCGAGCCACAGATCTTTGGAACATTGGTCAGAAACACCAGCATGGCAGCAAAAACAGCCATGTGGCAGACCATCGTCGATGCTGTGAATGCTGTTGCGGACACGAGAAGGACCAGGCAGGAATGCCAGAACAGGTGGTACGATCTGCGGAGGAGGGTCCGAGCCAAGAGGCAGGAGGAACACGACCAGGCCAACGCCACAGGAGGAGGGCCCTCCCGCAGACCCGTACACTACCAGCCCTGGGAGGAGAGGGTGATGGCCATACTGCCGGTGGAGGCAGTCGAAGGATTAGAGGGACTCCGAGACCCGGGTGAGTACACAAACAACGCACCTCACATGGGGGGAACGGCATCCACAACCAAAATCACTAACAGGCACGCAACCACCACAAGCCATCGCATGACTCAACCACACTCCATGAGCACGCACATGCCGCTGCTGCCACCATGCCCCATGCACCCAGCTGGACAATGTCAAGTCACAGGCCACAGAAGACACCAACACATGACACGGTAACCCGGATGGCGGGAGGCTGGGCCACAAAAATCACTAAGTGCAACTCAGAAGCAGACAACAATGCCCTCTGCCCATATGGCCTAGGTCACAGCCAGACAAACAGTGTGTCCCAACACAGGAATGACTTGCCAGCAAATGGCGGACGCCTTGCATCAACACATGGGGGTGAAGGCACTGTTTTGCACATGACAGCAGCTAATGAACAGCCAACATTGTGAAAGAGTGGCAGCACATACCACCACAGCAGCAGCGCACAGACACACATCACACCCAATGGGTGCCTGGAGATCAGAAACAAACTCACATCAACAAGCCAAGGGCCACTCAAAGATCTGCTAACAGTGTGTGCCCAGGAAGCTGGGCTGAGGTGACAGAGGGTGACACACAGAGGGAGGGAGAGGGGGACAGAGAGGGAGGGAGAGGGGGACAGAGAGGGAGGGAGAGGGGGACAGAGAGGGAGGGAGACGGACAGAGGGAGGAGGCTGACACACGGAGGGAGGGAGAGGGGGACACAGAGGGAGGGAGAGGGGGACAGAGAGGGAGGGAGAGGGGGACAGAGAGGGAGGGAGAGGGGGACAGAGAGGGAGGGAGACGGACAGAGGGAGGAGGCTGACACACAGAGGGAGGGAGAGGGGGACAGAGGGGGAGGGAGACGGACAGAGGGAGGAGGCTGACACACGGAGGGAGGGAGAGGGGGACACAGAGGGAGGGAGAGGGGGACAGAGAGGGAGGGAGAGGGGGACAGAGAGGGAGGGAGAGGGGGACAGAGAGGGAGGGAGACGGACAGAGGGAAGAGGCTGACACAGGGATGGAGGGAGAGGGGGACACAGAGGGAGCGAGACACAGGGAGAGCAAATCAGCCGTGTGGCGTGTGCGAATGTCTGCTCGTCAGCAGGTAGACTGCGTGCATGTAGACAAGGGTGGCCAGTCCCAGAACCCCCCTCTTCACCATGGCAAAACACAGGGCCATGTCACAACCTGTTCACGAGCACAACGACAGCTTCCTGGATCATATAAGTGTGTGGATCCACTCCATGTGCACATGTACAGTGCTACACGGAAGGCGCCAATGCATGGCTCGCCACACCTGCCCACTCCACTGCTCACTGCAGTCACACTTGACGCAGCAAGTAAGACCGTGCCACACATAGTGAAAAGGGCAAAAGTGGTGCACAAGGGACACACCCATGCACAAGTGCACTGTGAGTGGAATGCAAGACAGATCCCAATTCCAAGAGGAAAAGTGCCAACTTTGACACTGATGAAACATGGATGTTGCATGGACCAAAATTAACATTGTCTCTCTCACACACAGGTCAACGTCGTGGTGCACCCCCCAACACTGGGGGGGAAGACTCACAGGACCCGGATCTGCAGGAGCCCGATCCCACCGGCAGCGACCACTCTCACCACTCTGTGGACGACCCCGACCGACCTGGCCCCTCTGGTGTCCAACCACCTGCAGCACCTGCGTCAGGTACAACTGTGCCAACCACCACCCCCACTCCTGCCACATCCCAGGAGACACCCAGGATCCCTGCCCCAACACCACAATGCAGCCAGGCTCGCCAGGAGGGACACGGTGTCCCAGGCACCCAGGAGGAGGCAGGCGACAACGCCAATGCCACCCCTCAGGGGTCCCGGAGACCCGATGTGCCCACAAGGGCAGGCCAGGTGCAAGTGGGCAGGGGTGGTGGGAGTGGAGGACGGCGGAGGCGCGAGCCTGACCAGTTGGCTGGGGATCCGGTATTTTCCCATGTCCGTAACATCCTGGACTCATACCGGCAGGACACCACGGGCATGGCCCAGGTTGTGTCCGTCCTCAAGGGGATCAAGGCCCAGCAGGCCCAGCAACATGCGGAGCTACATGCCTGTCTACTGCAACACCAACGGAGGGTGGAGGACAGACAGGCTGAGCAAGTGACGGCATTCCAGGGGATTCACGCTACACTCCGTCGGATGGCCGACAACATGGCCGACCCTCCCTGTGCCAGAAGGCGGAGAACATCACCACCCACAGGGAGGGATCAGGAGGAGGAGGAGGAAACATCCGATGGAGCATCCCAGACGTCGTCACGGCCTGCTGCTGAGGGTCCCCGCAGGGTCGTCCACGGAAAGGACCGTGAGGGTCGGCGCTACATCACCATCTCCCAGGACACCTGGCCTGGCACCTGGCCCACTGGAGCAACAGCATCACAGCATCAAGAGACATTCTCTGCCACATGGCCCTGCTGGTCACTGGCTGACCAATGTTGACAAAGACTGTGGCATGGACTCTGAGGATTTCCAATGGCAAGGACACCAACTCCCCTACTGAACTTTGGATTCCAAAATCCCGGAAAGCCCCTCACTTTGTCCCCCCCCCCCCCCCAATAATAAATCACACTATGAAGAGTAGATGCCTGCTGGTAGCATTATTACCTAACATGTGTCTTGTAAAGTCTAAACATGCCTGAGTCATCTTTTGTCTTCAACCATCCACACCCTGGGGCCTGAGTCTGGCACAGGACACATGGGTCACAGTGTATTAGGCAAGACAGACATGGAGCACCATACACACCCGTGATGGGCCCAACCAGCTGAGGGGGTTGCCGAACAACCGTGCTGACACACACATTGAGTACAGCAACAGTCATGCGCAGAGGTCAGGGATCCAGTCCAGTGTCCTGGGGGGCACCCAGGTATGTGTAGACAGGTTGCAGAACCATGTCCTGCAAGCTTGAGTCCGGTGGATGCAGAGAATGGGGGCCTGGCCAACGTTGGATGCATGGGGATGGCACATGTCACAATACCCACACAGTCATGGACATCATGCCCAATGCACAGTCTCAGCCCACACACACAGCTTGCATCTTGCTACTCGACACATTGACACATAGCCACAATCAGGGAATACCATGCCAGACATGCTGGATGCACCGTGGCAACACACCAGCATTGACTGAGAAGAGGCACCTTGGAGGCATAGGGACACCTTTATTAGTCATGTATTCGGGATTGCAGAGGCAACTCGAAGTCCACATGAACACGACATGTGGAGTAACATGTGGGTCCAACACTGGCACCCCCCTTCTGCAGCACAAATGCGTGTTCGCCATGGAACTGGCACACAAGCGTCGGCTAACAGCTAAATACCCACAGCTGCACACGGAGAGCCTGCCATACACCATAGATCCGCTGATGTCGAAGTCCCACACCATGTCAAGCCAATGCTAACCGTATGTGGCCGAGGGCAGTGTCACACACATTGATGCCATCATCACAATCCCCTATCCCATCACTGATGACTGTCAACCAGGCAGACCATCTCTTCAGGTGTACACAGCTGCATGTCGTGTCCCATGGGGATGCGACATGGCTGCAGAGGAACCAAACATCGACAGGGGCAGTGTGCATACATCGTGAACAACTGCCACACCCAATACACCCCAGATGCATCCCTTACCCCATGGAGACTTCCAAACGTGTCCGTGCCCGTAACGCTGAGTCAGCCCACGATGTCATGTCCATGAGGAATAGCAGTGCCACAACAATGCAAGCAGCAGACGGCATGCTCAAGTACCTGGGGAAGAGAGACACACAAGAAGTCAGCCACAAAAAGCACAGCCACTTGCATGTGCATTTACTCGACACATGTATGGATGACAACATGCTAGGTCACAATTATGACTGGGGAAGTACAACCATCACTGCCACCATCACTCCAGTGACACACCCACACACACCTCTGACTCACGTGCCATACATGCAGGTGGAGACACACATCACAACACATGCCACACGGGGACCAATGCGTGCCGAGTCCGGATGTCCTCTTGCGGCTCCACATCCTCCACATCACTAGCCCCATTGCCAAGCCCTTCGTCCTCCACGGGTGGATGGTCCTCGTCATGTTGATCCAGGATGAGTGGCACAGCTCTTTCAACGGCCATGTTGTGCAGCATGCAGCAGACCATGAAGATCTTGCAGACCTTCGCCGGGGCATATGGGAGTGCGCCGCCGGTCTTGTGTAGGCACCTGAATCGGCTCTTCAGCATGCCAAACGTCCTCTCTATCACTCGCCTTGTCCGGCCATGGGCGGTGTTGTAGCGGAGCTGGGCCGGCGTGATGGGGTTGCGTAGAGGTGTCAGCAGCCAAGGCATGTTGGGATAGCCATCGTCCCCTACATGGGAAGCACATGGACATCGTTAGTAGTGGTGAAGCGGTCGTGCTGGTAGGCTATACAGAATACAGGACAGACAGACTGTACCCACCAACAACACATGCCCGTTCGTTGCGCAGCTGCATCATCATTTCAGGCATCCTGCTACGCCTCATGATGTAGGCATCGTGTGCTGATCCTGGAAAACGAGCACAGACATGTGAAATCACCATGTTGGACTGACACACCACAAGGGCATTGATGGAGTGGTAGTGCTTTCGATTGCGGTACGCCACCTCCCGTGCGTGTGGTGGTACCAAAGCTACATGTGTCCCATCTATGGACCCAATGACATGGGGCATCCCTCCCAGGGCATAGAATCCACGCTTGACCGCAGTCATCTGTTCAGGGGTTGGGAACTTGATGAAGTCATCCAGGTGAATCAACATGGCCTCTAAGAAATCATGCAGCACACGGCAGAACATGCTTTGGGACATGCCACCAACATTAGCTATGGTATATTGAAAGGTACCCATGGCAAGAAAATGTAGGGCAGCCATTACCTTCAGCTGGGGTGTCAGTGCCGTAGGATACCTGTGCTGCGGTTGCAGGTGTGGTGCCAGTCTCGCCGTCAACTCCAGAATCAACGGTTGGGTGAAGCGGTAGAGCCGGATGCTGTCATTCTCCTGCATGGCAGCCAAGTCCGGAATTGTTCGGGCAAGAGGCGGTGCTCTGCAGTAATTTGGAAGTGACAAGGAAGAGTGAGTGCAGTACGCCAACAAATCATGTGTACTGAGCACATGTTAATCTGTCAATACACATGCTACATAGGGAGTCAGGTATGTGCTACATGGCCAGGACACGTATGGATGCAAGGTGACACTCCTACCAAGACCCAGCTACACACGGAGATTGAGAACCTCCCCATGCCACGCCATGGGAATAGCTGTGTCCCAGTGCAAGTGAACAGCCAGACGCAAGACAGGAGTGACATACGCCCACACATCAGCAGCAGTAGGATGCCGATTGCAGAGACTGGTAGCGGAACACTGGAGCCACAGGTCACATGACATTACACTAGGACAGCCCACACACCTTGCCATGAAGGTGCACATGTCATGACTCACCACACATTCCTTGTGAGGATGCTGACATGTCCTTGTCACGCTACTCCGTGTCCCATGCATACATGTGCACCTCACATCCGATACCACTTGTGGCATGGTGTGCGGAACAGTGTGCAATGACAATCTACACACAGACACATGTTGGTTGCTGCAACGGCTGCAGCTTTTGAGGGTGCTCCAACATCAACCTGATGGGAAGCCCCACACATACATGACATAGTCACATTGTGCACCGTGGGTAGTGACAAGTCAGGTGTCATAACCCCTGTACCGGGCATCAGGGGACACTTCCGTGTGTTGGTGTCCGTGCCATGCCAGTGACGCTCACCCCAAGTGTGCAGTACGACATGCACACATGTCAAAGGAGTCAAGGGCATGCCTGGCACACATAGCACCATCACACAGTACATCTGTACACATCTCATCATACATCTGGTGCCTTCTCTACTCAGGAGTAATGTTTCACATCACAGGCCGTCACACCTGTGCCCCACACATGTAGTGATGCACAGACGATGCCTTGATGTCAATTAATGGACAAGTATGTCCATTCATGGACAAGTATGTCCGCCCTATCCCTACCTTTGTGCCGCCTGTCACCACTGTGATGTGTGAAAACCGCTGTACTGCTGCGAAGAGGGCCTGTGTGCATTCCCATATCACTATGGGAGTGCTGCCGTATGTGTACCCATCGTGATGGCGAGCATACAGGCGTGTGTACGGCCCGTACCACTACGAGTACGCATACGCGTGGACACCCATAGTGGTACGGGCCGTACACACGCCTGTACGCTCCCTATCACTATGGGTGTCCACGCGTATGCGTACTCGTAGTGGTACGGGCCGTACACACGCCTGTACGCTCCCTATCACTACGAGTACGCATACGCGTGGACACCCATAGTGGTACGGGCCGTACACACGCCTGTACGCTCCCTGTCACTATGGGTGTCCACGCATATGCGTACTCGTAGTGGTACGGGCCGTACACACGCCTGTACGCTCCCTATCACTACGAGTATGCATACGCGTGGACACCCATAGTGATAGGGAGCGTACAGGCGTGTGTACGGCCCGTACCACTACGAGTACGCATACGCGTGGACACCCATAGTGATAGGGAGCGTACAGGCGTGTGTACGGCCCGTACCACTACGAGTACGCATACGCGTGGACACCCATAGTGGTACGGGCCGTACACACGCCTGTACGCTCCCTATCACTATGGGTGTCCACGCGTATGCGTACTCGTAGTGGTACGGGCCGTACACACGCCTGTACGCTCCCTATCACTACGAGTACGCATACGCGAGGCCACCCATAGTGATAGTGAACGTAGGCACGCGTGTACGGGCCGTTGCAATGCATTTGGGGTGCCCTAGGGCCCCGGAACGCACCGTACCTGTGTGTGAAGCTCCAAATTACATAGGGGACACATGAGGGACAAGTATTAAGGCCTACATGCATGCTGGTTGTCATGGAGACCAAGTTCAAAATTCGAATTTCTTCTGGAAGGTGCACAGCAGAAGTCAGTTGGAATTAATCTACTTTGTTGCAATGTGTTTGTGGAGCTGACATCATGCAGGAGAATGAAACCGAAAGAGTACACACAGACTGCTAGGTTTGAAGGGATTGGTGGAAACATAGGATGCAAATGTGAGTGACCAATCACTCTGTACTCCTGTGCATGAGACAGGGCAGGAAGGCACATATAAGGCAGCCAGGTCCCATGAGGGAGTACTTGCCTGCACATCTTTGAATTCGTCGACCCAGCTGCTGCTACTGATTCCCTGGAACCATGTCAAGGGCTGTGGAGAGGACACAGCCGTTCACCCTGAAGGAGAACATGGCATTGCTGGATGTGATCCTCCCACAGTACCCCATGCTGTATGGGCGACCAGGGTATCAGGTGAGTGCATAGGCCACTGGCACAGACTGTCCCTATGTTGTGACTGTGACTTCTGGCATTGTGTCCTGGTGTGACACACATGCCATGTACTGTAGGGGGGTCCCAGGGGGGGGATGCCTGATGTCTCCCAGCCAGAGCATGCTGTGGTGCATGTCTGCTCTCCTCACTTGCATTGTGTTTACTGTGACATTCACTGCATGTGGCATTACACATTGTGCCTGTCTAATCCTCCAGGGTATGGGGCTACTACAGTCCTCCTGTGATTCTGTGGTTACCCCAGTGTGACAGTTGACTGTGCCCACAGATGTGTGTTTGTCCACTGTACCTATGCTGAGAGTGTCCACATGATGTGTTCGTCCCCTGGACATCTGTGTGTGTAAGTCCAATGTCGTGTGTGTGGGTGCATATGTGTAGTGGACCACCCCAGATGCATGAGGCCTGGATATGCCCTGCACATCTCATGTGAGCAGGGAGCAGTGCTGTGTGTCTGACGTGCAGTGACAGCCCCACACCTGTGAGCCCCCCCGATCTAGTGGCACATGTGCAGTGAGGTTTGTATCTGCATTTGGCAATGGCAGGTGAATGTCCTGTGCCTGTGTGTGTCTGTGTACTCTGCTGAGGTGGCGTCAGTGGCCTGTGGCATGTGACTGCTTTGAGGAGCTGGCCAGACACAGGAGGTGTGTGTGCAGAGTCCTCCCAGCAGTGCCCTGAGACAGGAGGGGTGTGTGCCTATCACTACCAGCAGTGCCCTGAGACAGGAGGGGTGGGTGCCTATCACTACCAGCAGTGCCCTGAGACAGGAGGGGTGGGTGCAGAGTCCTCCCAGCAGTGCCCTGAGACAGGAGGGATGTGTGCCTATCACTACCAGCAGTGCCCTGAGACAGGAGGGGTGTGTGCCTATCACTACCAGCAGTGCCCTGAGACAGGAGGGGTGGGTGCCTATCACTACCAGCAGTGCCCTGAGACAGGAGGGGTGGGTGCCTATCACTACCAGCAGTGCCCTGAGACAGGAGGGGTGGGTGCAGAGTCCTCCTAGCAGTGCCCTGAGACAGGAGGGGTGGGTGCCTATCACTACCAGCAGTGCCCTGAGACAGGAGGGGTGGGTGCAGAGTCCTCACAGCAGTGCCCTGAGACAGGAGGGGTGGGTGCGATGCACAGTGTGAGCCTTGATCATTGATTGTGACATTGCCATCATTCCACCTGTGTACCCACAATGGCACGTACTGCTTTTTCCCTCACCAGAGGATCATGTCCCTATGACAAAGGTGCAATGCGTTGGCTGCATGACATGCCTTGTTGTAACCAGCTAATTTGTTCTCATATGTCTCTCTGTGACATGTGGCTGGTGTATTGATGTGGTGTCACTTGTTCTTCCTCACAGGTAGGCGCCACTGCCAAGGAGCAGATCTGGCTGACCGCCGTCAGTGCCGTGAGGGGTGTGGATGGTCGGAGACGGAGCCTGTCCCAGGTGAGGAAACGCTGGCAGGATATCCGGTGCTGGACGCGGAGGATTGCACGGGTCCTGCTGGGGGACTCACCTGAGAGCCACAAGAACCGCGGGCGCCGCCGTCTGAGCCACCTCCACAGGCGTGTGCTGCCGGTGGTCTTTCCAGACTTGGAGAGGCGCTTACAGGAGATGCAGCAGCCGGAAGGGGGTAGGTACATGTGTGTTTGTTGTGTGTCACCGGCATTTGTAAGGGCACAGTAGCATGAATTCACTGCCAGGGTTTAAAGGTGCTGTGCAGATCCAGGTTGCCCCAGTATAGCACTGCGCTCCTGCCACCCTTCCCCTCCTTGCACTGTGTTCCCTGGTCTGTGTGTAGTCACTCCTTCACAAGGTAATGTAGGCTGGCGCTTTGTCCACGAGAACTATGCCTGTAGCGTCATGTGTGGGGGTGGTGTGTAACAGTTTTTGGGACCTTGGCTGTGCCCTGTCCAGTTCACTGCATGTGGGTTCCATGTCAGTTGGCACTGATGCTGAGTCCAGACATGGGAGTTAGTCTCTCAAGTGTCATGCCTTACAGCGCGCATGTCCTATGTAGTGGCCTGTGACATGATGTGCATGAGTGTGCGATACGCATAGTGCAGGGATGGTGGCGTGTGTTGCAGTCATTACCATTCAGGAGCATGGAGTTGCGTGGCCACTACTGCCCCCTGGGGCACCTTTTCGTCAGTGTTGTATGTGTCATCACAAAACGTGGACACTCTCAGTGTCTACAGCGTAGGTTGTGCTCTGTGCCATTGTCCCCTGGCACCATGTATATAGACGTGCAATTTTGTACAGGTGTCCACTGTGCAGCCTGACCTGAATGTCCTTCTTCATACTCACAGTTGCCAGTGCCTGTGTGTCTTGTTATACTCATCTGAGGATGGGCACTGGTACCTCATTATTTGTACAGGCGCACCTTGGGTGTTTGGCGTCCAATCTTGCATTTTGGCTGCCCCTGTGTTTATCATCCAGACTATGAGATGTTGGTGTCACCTGTGTCTCAACAATTTGCCTCGTGTAGGGGGTGGTTGGGACGGGCAAAGCCTATACGTCAAATCCTGATTTCTACTTGCTGGGTCTGGGCAGTGTGTGATGTTTGTCTGGACACACACACAAGGTGCAGTGACCCAGTCATGTTGGGCATGTTTTCAGCATTACCTATGCAGCATGTGTCTCAAGTTCAGGGATATGGTCCCTGGTCATCCCTATTTTCGACAACGCTGTGTGGTGCAGATGCAGTGCTGGATTGTCCCCAGGGCCTGGGTGCTATGTCAGACTCCGTTTCCTGTCTTTTGCTATTGTCTCATGCTCTCCATGGTATTTCAGTGGCATGGTGGCTCAACCAACTGTGTGTTTCATGCCCTACATCGGTACCTTGTTTAGTAGATGTTAGGGATCTTCCTTTTCAGGCTATGCAATGTAACCTATGTAGATTGGACTCATGTGACAGATGTGTACAGGTGTCTGATTAATTTCTGTCTCTCCACCCTGCCCACAGCATCGTCGGGGGACACAGAGGGAGACATGGCCACAGACCAGGCGGAGGGACCGAGCACCAGTGCCAGCCGTGACATCGGGGCTGGCACATCGAGTGGGACAGAGGCGGAGGAGAGTGCGGGCGAGGACCTGTCGACTGGCACGTCAGAATACGAAGCTGACAGGTCCGAAGAGGATGTCTCCGAGTGGGCGGAGGCTGCACCAGCAGCTGACAGCGGAACAACACCTTGCACCGCCCCCTCAGTTCCCATCAGCCGCCTCCCACTTGCTCGTGTCCCTTTCCAGCGTGCCCGGTCACCGCATGTCTCCTTCATGCCAGGCACCGCACCCCCTGCCCCTGTCTCCACTGCTGCCGCCAATGCCGAGTCTGTGGACATCCAGCGGCAGCTGCAGGTTGGTCAGGCTGCGATCCTTAATGTCCTCCATGCCCACGGGCAAACCCTCACCAACATCGAGGCATACTTGGAGGGCATTCATTCATCGCAGGCTGACCAACGCAACTTGCTGAGGTCCATAGACTCCACACTGACTGCAGCAGTGGGTCTCCTGCAGCGCGACCTCCCCCCACCTACCCCTGCCCCATCCACACTTCCCACTCCCATGCCTGTCCCACGTACACCCAGACGTCGGCATGCACCCACATCATCAGACACAGGCACCACACGAGCAGGGAAGGTCCACCGCACTCCTCCTGACACGCACACACAGGGTGAGGTAGGCACACCCACTGGGTCGGGGGGCAAACGTGTGACACGCAGCCATAGTGGGAGTCCGCATTACACCCAGTCCACTCCCTCCAAATCCCCTCCCCTCAGCTCTCCTGGCCACATCTCCCCCAAGGACTCCTTCATGGCCGCTCTGTCCCTGAGCCCCACAGTGACACCACCACGCAAGCGGTCAAGGAAGTCCTCGGTCAGGGTGGTTGATTCTCCCCCCCTGTCTCCACCCTCCCCCGGTGGCGCTGCGACCCATCCCTCTGACCCCCCCCCCCTCCTTGGGGCCTGTGGATCCTTTGGGTGCAGGGGACTCCCTGGAGGACCTTGCAAAGGTGTGTAGTGCCATCCTGGCCTCCGCCTTTGGCCCTGCCCCACCCCCTGTGGTGGAGTCCTCCATCCCTGCACCCACAACGCCTCCCCTTTGCCCTGATGTCCCTGCGGTGCTTGGTGCTTCCCCCCCCCCCATGATGCCCTCACCCCTGTGGAAGACGAAGGCATGTAACTGTGCAGGCAAGGTAGGGGACACGCATCGCACTGTGTCCCCCATCCAGCTGAGACTCATTGACTGCCCTATGGGCTTTGTGACTATTGAACTGCCTGCGATCCACGGACATTGTGCTCATGCTGAATAAAGCTCCATTTTTTTTTCATTATAACACTACTGCTATGCTGGTATTGGTGTTGGTGGGGCTGCTACATGGTTTTGGGTGGTGTTTATGTGTTGGGTGTGTGGGAAATGTAGTAGTGTGCTGCTCATTGGGGGGACCCGGGATCTGTGTGCCATGACAAGGTGTTAGCTCACTTTCTTTGTTCATGTAAGCAGTTACTGCATGGTGCAATTGTCCCAGGGTGTATTCCTTCCTCTGTGTACCCTGATATCTTCCCTGCAGGGTGTTCCCAATATTTAGCGCAGAGCTGTGTCTACATGAGCTGTGTGTGTGACGGAGCCCTTCTACTTTGGCCATGCATGCAGGGCCATGTCTCCACCTGCAACATTCGTGGCATCCTTGGTGATCACTGTACTTGTGTATGGAGTCTGTTGACATGAGTTCATGGGGACATGTTCCCTTGTAGGCAGTATGCATGTGTGTACTTCCAGCCTCACACACATGTGTTACACCCCTCCTGTCTCAGGGCACTGCTGTGAGGACTCTGCACCCACCCCTCCTGTCTCAGGGCACTGCTGGTAGTGATAGGCACCCACCCCTCCTGTCTCAGGGCACTGCTGGGAGGACTCTGCACCCACCCCTCCTGTCTCAGGGCACTGCTGGTAGTGATAGGCACACACCCCTCCTGTCTCAGGGCACTGCTGGTAGTGATAGGCACAGACCCCTCCTGTCTCAGGGCACTGCTGTGAGGACTCCACACCCACCCCTCCTGTCTCAGGGCACTGCTGTGAGGACTCCACACCCACCCCTCCTGTCTCAGGGCACTGCTGGTAGTGATAGGCACACACCCCTCCTGTCTCAGGGCACTGCTGGGAGGACTCTGCACACACACCTCCTATTTCTGGATATGTACGCTTGGAACATACACGGTGGGGGTACGCTCCATGCATTCGAGGTGAGGTTACGAGTCGTACTTACACTGGTGGGGTGGGGGTAGGCTCTGTGCATACAGGGGTGGGGGTACGTGTTGTACTTACACTGGTGGTGGTGGGGGTACGGTCCGTACGTCCGCGGGTGTGGGTACGAGTCGTACTTACACTGTTGGGTTGGGGGTACGCTCCATGCATACGCGGGTGAGGGCCCGAGTCGTACTTACACTGGTGGGGTGGGGGTAGGCTTCATGCATACGCAGGTGAGGGTACGAGTCGTACTTACACTGGTGGGGTGGGGGTAGGCTCCATGCATACGCGGGTGAGGGTACGAGTCGTACTTACACTGGTGGGGGTGGGGGTACGGTCCGTACGTCCGCGGGTGAGGGTACGAGTCGTACTTACACTGTTGGGGTGGGGGTAGGCTCCATGCATACGCGGGTGAGGGTCCGAGTCGTACTTACACTGGTGGGGTGGGGGTACGCTCCATGCATACGGGGTGAGGGTACGAGTCGTACTTACACTGTTGGGGTGGGGGTACGCTCCATGCATACGCGGGTGAGGGTCCGAGTCGTACTTACACTGGTGGGGTGGGGGTACGGTCCGTACGTCCGCGGGTGAGGGTACGAGGCGTACTTACACTGTTGGGGTGGGGGTACGCTCCATGCATACGGGGTGAGGGTACGAGTCGTACTTACACTGGTGGGGTGGGGGTACGGTCCGTACGTCCGCGGGTGAGGGTACGAGTCGTACTTACACTGGTGGGGTGGGGGTACGCTCCATGCATACGCGGGTGAGGGTACGAGTCGTACTTACACTGGTGGGGTGGGGGTTGGCTCCATGCATACGGGGTGAGGGTACGAGTCGTACTTACACTGGTGGGGGTGGGGGTACGGTCCGTACGTCCGCGGGTGTGGGTACGAGTCGTACTTACACTGTTGGGGTGGGGGTACGCTCCATGCATATGGGGTGGGGGTATGTGTCGTACTTACACTGGTGGGGGTGGGGGTACGCTCCATGCATACGGGGTGTGGGTACGAGTCGTACTTACACTGGTGGGGTGGGGGTACGCTCCATGCATACGGGGTGAGGGTACGAGTCGTACTTACACTGGTGGGGTGGGGGTAGGCTCCATGCATACGGGGTGAGGGTACGAGTCGTACTTACACTGGTGGGGTGGGGGTACGGTCCGTACGTCCGCGGGTGAGGGTACGAGTCGTACTTACACTGGTGGGGTGGGGGTAGACTCCATGCATACGCGGGTGAGGGTACGAGTCGTACTTACACTGGTGGGGTGGGGGTAGGCTCCATGCATACGGGGTGAGGGTACGAGTCGTACTTACACTGGTGGGGTGGGGGTACGGTCCGTACGTCCGCGGGTGAGGGTACGAGTCGTACTTACACTGTTGGGGTGGGGATACGCTCCATACGTACACGGGTGGGGGTAGGGTCCGTACATATCCGTCCCCACGCTATGTGATGCGTGTGCGGTCCGTACCTAGGCCTTTGCCACGTGGGTACGATCCGTCCCGTCATTGTTGGGGTGACGTGGGTGTGGGCGTGGTACGTCTCGTACCCACGCTCTTCAGGCGTGGGTACGGGACGTACCGGTCTGGTTGTGTTGCCGGTTCGCGTGGTGACGGACTTCCGTTGTGGCGGTCGCTGGCTTGGCTGGACATGCCCCCACCCCCTCGTAGTGACCAGGGCATGGGTGTCAGGTATGTCCTGGGCATGTGTGGTGTGTGACTTTGGTGGGGGTTTTGTGGCCTGCCCTGGTCCTGCCACCCCCACCCCACCCCACTTTCCCCCCTCCCTTAGTTATTCTGACCTTCTGCGGCGTCTGCGTCGTAACCTGTAGAGGAGGTGGACTGCTATGAGGGCTGGGATGACATGTAGGTTCGGGTCCATGTCTGTCCGTCGCGTACGGGTCCTCCTTGTTTGCGTCGTCCTGTGTGTCCGTCGCGTACTGGTCCTCCTTGATCGCGTCATCCTGTGTGTCCGTCGCGTACTGGTACTCCTTGATCGCGTCGTCCTGTCGCGTACTGGTCCTCCTTGTTCGCGTCGTCCTGTCTGTCCGTCGCGTACTGGTGGTACTTGTTCGCGTCGTCCTGATTTCCCGGCAGTTTTTGGCAGCCAGAAAATATTCACCGTGCGGGATGACGTCGGTGCGAATCGTAATTCCTGGGTCGTGAATGGCTGGCTGCGAGCGTCCCGACGTCAGGTCGGCGCTTTCCCGGATCGCATTTGTAGGTTTCTTTTGTTCGGTCGGGCTTTTTTACGAATCGTACGGAAATGGTGTTCCCGTGCGAATCGTAATTCCTTGTTTGTAAATTTTGACGACCGGGTACGCGTCGGACGGAGAATATGCTCCGTCCGACGGTTCGTACCCGGTTTTTACCGGATCGTGATCGGCACCCAAGTATATGATTTTTAACCCCTCTTCACACACTAGACCTCCACCCACTCTGGACTCGGTTGTATTGGAGAGAGTTCATACATTCCAATACCTAGGTGTCACACTAAGTGAAAATCTCTCCTGGGGTCCCCATCTTGCCAAATCACAACTTAAATTAACCCAAATAGCTGGGGGAATACTAAAAATGTCAAATGCCTCCACATACAGGCCTATAAGCCCTGGGCTTGAAATTTATAAATCAAGGGCTAGAGCGGCAGCATTGTACGGGGGGAATTATGGGGGCACGCCGCCAGACCTGGCATGACCAAAGTAGAGAACAATTTCCTGCGGCAGTTGCTCTCGCTTCCTCAAAGTACACCTCTTTTACCGCTTAGGCTTGATTTGGGTATATTTCCTATCCAGGAGGAACTAGCCATTAAACCTCTTAGGTTTTGGAGGAGGCTATGGCTGACCCCCGAACTCCTGCAGTACAGAATTGAACTACAAGAAATATTGAGTCTAAGCAAGGCAGTGGATATTCCCTGGCTCTCTTATATCAAAGATGAACTCTTGGAAATGGGCCTTGTGGATATGTGGCTTAATCCGGTAACAGCCTGCAGTGAGATCTCAGGGAATCGATTTACGGAGTACTATAGATCACGCTGCTCAAGTGTATGGCTGCATGATTCGCAGAATGGGTCCATGACAAAATCATTCTTAGAGATAAAATCTGTTTACTTTTTTGAAGATTACCTGGATGTAATATTTGCTGTTATGGCCAGGAAGCTCTACATACAGTGGAGGTTTGGTTACCTTCCTTTAGCGTGCCTTACCAGCAAATGGTCTCCGTCTAGGGCCTCCAAATGTCCAGGCTGTGGTATGAATAATGAGGATGAATGCCACATTTTGTTTTTCTTCCCTCTCTATAGTAGAGCAAGGAAGAATTGGATTGTACCAATCTGTAGAAATTTAGGATTCAGGAAATGCTCAGATGCTTTAAGGATTCTTAAAACCGACACTGCAGGTCATATTGTGTTTGCACTATCGAAGTATCTGCATGCTATCTGGATCAAAAGGAGTTTCATAATTTCAAACAGTGGCTAGTAGCTCTGGTTTACATTAGATCATGAAATTGTAGCTATTGCTTCATTACTGTTCTTATATTGTACAAACTATTTTATGTGTTCTTTTATGGCTGTAATATTGCCGAAATAAAGATTCATGAATGAATTTAAAAGGAGGGCGGGTGGGAGGAGGGTGGCGCGCAGTGAGGCTACGCGTAGCGCCCGAGTGTGCGTAGATTTGGGCACACTACGCGCTGCTTCAGGTAGCCCCACTACGCCCACTACGCCCACCCTTAATAAAAATGTATACATATACATATATTTACTTAAATATATTTTGTTAACAATTATCTTTATTTAATTTATACACTTTTTAAATTAGATAAAAATAAAATGTATACATTTATCAGTAATTTAAAATGGAATAAAACATTCTATAATTAATTAAACCATTAAACTAATAAACGAAAAATAAAACATACATTTTGCAACACAATAAATACAACAGTAGGGAAAATGTTGGATAGTGGAGGGGTAAAAATTACTATTTCCACTCCAGTGAGTGCAACAGCAGGGAAAGTGGTGGATAGCGAAGGGGTAAAAATTACTACTCCCACTACAGTGAGTGCAACAGCAGGGAAAGCGTTGGCTAGCGGAGAGGTAGAAATTACTATTCCCACTCCAGTGAGTGCAACAGCAGGGAAAGTGGTGGATAGCGGTGGGGTAAAACTTACTATTCCCACTCCAGTGAGTGCAACAGCAGGGAAAGTGTTGGATAGTGGAGGGGTAAAAATTACTATTCCCACTCCAGTGAGTGCAACAGTAGGGAACATGTTGGATACCACACCCATAAAAAAAAATGTTTTTTATTTTATTTCTATAATTAACATAATTAATATTGAATTTAACTATATTATTATTAAAGATAATACACATTCATTAATTACACATTCTTTAACACTATAATATCCACAACCCATACCTTAAATTAATTGCACAATTACAATTAATAATTACTAAATAATCAATTTATATTATTTAACAAATAACTCATCAACAAAAAATAAATTACTTCCCACCATTTACACCTATAAACACCACAACACACACCTAAACTTAATTAAACAATTACCATAATGAATTAATAATTAAATCATTTACATTAATTAACAAACAAATCATCAAACAATTATAAAATAATTAATTTGCACATTTAACTCTATAACATCACAATTATACAAATATGAATAAGTATAAATTATTCAATAAATTTCATATAATTATATTATTTCCCACCCTATTCCCCTATAAACCCACAACCCACTATGGAAATAAAAACGCAAAATTCAATTAAAAAAAAAATATTAACTACTATAAATAATAAATAAAATTGATATAATTAAATTACATCCCACCCTATTCCCCTATAAACCCACAACCTGCTACAGAACTAAAAACGCAAAATTCAATTAAAAAAAATATTAACTACTAAAATTTTAATGCATATAATAAAAATAGAAACAATTCTCATACAAAAAAACAAAGAGCACACACATATAAAATATATACTAAAATACATAGCATTAATAAAAAAATCGATATTTTTAACATCTATATTTTTACAAACGATATTTAACACTTCGATATTTTTCAATCGTTATTACTTACATAAAAATCGATATTCTTGCTAACGATATTTTTTCTGTCAATATTTCTGACACACGATATGTGCACCTTGTTTTCTGTAAAACACCCTGCTGCACCTGTGGCTAGGACTGCACTCTATAAGGACCAGTAAAAATATGCAGTCATAAATTAGTAAATTATTAAAGGAGGTGGTGTTGTCATATTTCTTCAGGCCCTGTATGGGACCTCCTGAAGGGACTGGTTGTCTTCAAGGTGGGGCAGTGTGAGTCTGGGAGGTCATGGAGCACAGCGTCACCATCATGCAGGCCCATATTCACATACAGTACAGCACTCTTAACTCCCACCCATACTCTCCTTGTTCAATTAACCCCTACCCTACTGCTTCCTGCTGCACTTTCCCATGCAACCCATTATCTGCCTTTATCTGTCCACAACTTAACCACGCACTGTCCATGCAGCTCCATCCTTCTTGCTGACAGCCATCCATGCTGGCTTTCCACTGCATCCTTAACTTCCATGGTTTCTTGCTCCTTAACTTTTGTCAGCAAAACTTAACTGTTTATAACCTTGTCCCTTGTCCTTTGACACCTAGATCATTTCTGCCACCTGCCATTAACCAAAGCTCTCACTGTCCACCCTACACCCTAGTGTTACATTCTACCTGACCCACCCCTTCCGTCTCTGATTTCCCACTCCATATCAACGTTGTCCATGGCCTTCATAATGTCTCTCTTCCTTATCCCATTACCACTATCTACCATCAACTTCTGTGAAATCTGTTCCCCATCCTCCTACATCATGTCTTTAACATACCTGTCAGAAACATCACACAATTCTCTGATTAAATTGGGATCATGCAGGTCACATAGGACCTGTCACTTTATACTTTCCATTGCCTTGAGTAGTACCATACTCTACAGGCGTCTGAAACACATACACGGCTTGCCACATTGTCATGCTTAGCCTCTCATTTCTTTTACTTTTCAGATTGACCTCTCTCCTCTGCACTCACTGCTCACCTCTTCACCTTCAAAGAGACCTACAGCACCACTTTTCTATGTGCTATGCTGTCGCTCTCTGCTCTGACATTCATTCCCTGGCACTTGCATGTCTCATGAATACTCCTAATGCAACTAGACTCTTCTCGAAGCCACTCACTTCTCCTCAAAAGGTTTTCCACATTGCTGCACTAACCACCTGGGGGAGACTGTGTCTCCTGTACCTCCCTCCAGGCCATCATTGACATATGCTGTCTTCCCTCTGCAGACCTTTATCTCTTCATCCAGACACATGTTTCCTCTCTCCATTTAGCCAGGCCTGAGGTCTCCTTCTGCAGAATCTTATGCCTTCTTCTATCATTAAACTCTAACTGCTCCTCTCGCTGCCTCAATCCATGCCGATGATCTCCCTCTACTGACCCTCGCTAAACCCTCTAGGCTCATCCTCTGTCACCCCACTTTCGTCATCCAAGCAAGAGATCATCATAAGTAGACCCCACTTCCAGACATACTAACTAAAGCTCAGACCTCCTAAATCCTTTTCCATATACAAAGGGCCAAGCACTGCCTCTCCAGACCTCCCCAGGCCAACCTCGTCCCAACTGACAACACTCTCTTCATCCCGGCTGGGAATCTCTATCTGCAGACTCACCTGCGTCCACTCAGGCCGTGCTCTCCCCCTACAAGCCCATCTTCCCCCATACATGCCTGAGTTGCCTCTCAAGACACCCTGCTCTGAGCTGTGCAGATGCCTCACCACCCCCTCAGTCCCGAACTGTTTCCCTTCAGACAAAGTAGTAAAATTAGGAAATGCTTCCCTCCTGTAACACAGATAATTTTAACAAAACTATGAGAGTTGCAATTGGCCATTCTGTTGTTTGAAAGTTGTACGCAATTCTATGTAAAATCACGTGAGATACCGAGGCAAGGATCGTTCGAGCAGAAAACGTCTTACTGCCCCACACGCAACAGATTCCCATTCATGTGAGATATTTTCTATACAAAGTACCAGTCTCCTTAGGAGAAAATTATGCATAAAGCATAATTGCTAAAAAAAAGTAACATTTTCCCAAAAATAACAAAACCCTAAACAGATTTCACCTCGGCTTGCTTTCAGACAGTGATTGTGTCATCTTTCTTTCTTTGCAGTTTGTCTTGTGGCTCACGGAAATGTTGTGAACTTTGGTGACATGATTAAAAAGGTTACTGGGAAGAATGCATTTCCTGATTACACTACCTATGGGTGCCACTGCGGCTGGGGAAGAACTGGAAAACCGGTGGATGCCACAGACTGGTGAGTAATCACAGCATGCTGAAATAAGTTATATTTCTGAACTGAAAACAACCTAAAGTTACTCCTTAAGAAGGCCACTTTGTCAAATCCTTTGGAGATCATCAGATACCGCATTTCTTGTAATTGGGTGTGTGGTTCTGGTTTAAGCTTGATGCTCCCAAAGTCATAACAAGCATTTGCAATCCAATAGGTCTTGCATTAGTCACATTTAGAGCGATTGACATTGCAAATAAGTATATTTGTTAGAATTTTTTTTCTTAGTAGCATAACTTAGAAAAGAAAATACATGAAGCAAAGAAAGGGTGCAGTACCTTCACCTGTTACTAGGTGTCCCTGTGAACCTCAGTTAGCCATATAAGGTACTGAACCCTGCAATAATGAAGAATACAATCTTCCCCAGGACCAAGTCCAGTCCCGCCTTATTTATTCCCAAGTAACGGGGCTCGCTGACACTCAGAGGAAGCACGGTAGAGCTTAGCCTGCTGCTGTGGCAGTTGTCATTGTTCAAATTCTCTCAAATACATGATGCACACACTGAAATTTTGGCACACAGGATAGAGGAAGATGTAACACTGCGCAGGCACAAGAAAAGACTACAGAAAGACATTCCCATAACGCCTCACTTTAGCTTCAGATGTTTAAAGCTAAAGCGCAGCATGTTGCGATTGGTACAAAAGTAAATAAATGTAAAAGAAATGCAGTGGCCATCCGCCTTTTTTTCTATCTATGTACTTTTGTAGCAATCGCAGCATGCAGCGCTTTAGCTTCAGGTGTTTAAAACTAAATCAAGGCATGCTGCAATTGCTATATAATTCAATAAATAGAAAAAAACGGTTGTGTGACCGCCATATTTTTTTCTGTTTATTTACTTTTGTAGCAATCGTTGCATGCCGTGTTTATCTTAAGATCTTCAAAACTGAAGTGCAGCGTGCCGCTATTGCTACAAAAGTAAATAAATAGAAAACAAATGTGGCGTTACACTGCTTTTTTTCTATTTATTTACTTTAATTAGCAATGACAGCATGGTGTGCTTTAGCTTCAGATATTTAAAGCTAAAGCACGGTATGCCCCAATTGGTACAAAAGTAAAGAAATGGAAAAGAAATGCAGTGGCTGTCCGAGTCTTTATTTCTATTTATTTACTTTTGTAGCCATCGTGGCATGCCACGCCACGCTTTAGCTTAAGATGTTTAATACTAAAGCAAGGCGTGCCACCATTGCTACACAAGTAAATAAATGGAAAACAAATGCGGTGTCCGTCTGCCTTTTTCTCCTATTTATTGACTTTTATAGCATTGGCAGCGTGCCGCTCTTTCGCTTCAGATGTTTAACGCTAAAACTCGGCATGCGGCACGATTGGTACAAAAGTAAATAAATGGAAAAGAAACGCAGTGGCTGGCAGCCTTTTTTTGTATGTGTTTACTTTTCCAGCATTTGTAGCAATCACAGCATGTCTTGCTGTAGCTTGAGATGTTTAAAGCTAAAGTGTGGCGTGCCACCATTGCTACAAAAGTAAATAAATGGTAAACAAATGTGGCGTCCGCCTGCTGTTTTTTTCAATTTATTGGCTTTAGTAACAACGGCTGCACACTGCACTTTAGCTTCAGATGTTTAAAGTTAAGCACGGCGTGCCGCGATTGCTACAAAAGTAAATAAATGAAAACGAAATGCAGTGGCCACCCTTGCAGCATGTTGTGCCTGCTTCAGCAAGACATTAATTATTAGTAGTGCTTACTAACTGTTAATGAAACCTAGAGAGTAAGGACACATGGAAGAGGAGCTGACCTCATGGGAGGTAACAACAGAAGAGAGGTAGGTACTAAGTAGGGACTACTAAGCCCATTAACGAATCAAAAGCCATCATTCACAATAGACAGTAAGAAGAGCCAATTGAAAAGATGGGCGGAAATTGGACGGAGCTTAAAGTCTATACTAATCCTGGGCAGGTAACTCCGCTCCGCCAGCAGAGTTTGCAGAGATTTGCCTACTCCGTGCTCCGTTGCGAAGGTGGAGGTAGGCAAAACTCTGTGGTGGAGCAGAGTTAGCAGCTTTCTCCCCCTCCCAAATTCTTTAAAAATTATAAAAGAAGGCACTTACCTGCATGTTTGCTGCCTCTCCTGCCTGGCCGCTCTCCTTCCTTCTCATCTCGCGTCCCTCTTCATTAAAAGAAAAACTACCTTGTACATCTTGCGAGTGAGCATGCGCAAGACGTACAACGTAGTGTTTTTTTCCATGAAGAAGGACTTGAGGAGGAGGAAGGAGAGCGGCCATGCAGGGGAGGCAGCAGACACAAAGTGCCTTTTTTATAATTTTTAAAGAATTTGGTAGGGAGGAGGGAGCGGAGCGGTGCTAAGCGTAGCTCCACATAATTTTTTTCAAACTGGAGCTACACGTAGAGACACTATGCCAGCTCCGCCCACCCTTAGTCCATACCTGAATACAGCATGTTTCAAAGAGACCGCACAAGGTGAGACCTAAAAAAGCATTGTGCAGAGAACGGAGGCTTTTAGGACTCCATGTGATGTTGACACACAAAGGATGTCGATCTGTTGATGTGGACCTAATGGTCTTGATTTTAAATATGAAAGGCAGACCATTTAAGGACTGTACCATTGATTTCTTTAGCTACTTTTTGGAATGTACGTGGGCGCAGAGTCCCCAAGGAGACTGAAAATATATGCCTCTCCATTTTAGTTCTAGCTGTCACAACTGTCTCTAAGACTTATTGTCACAATTTCTCTAAAACATACATAGGGTGGGTTTTGGCTGCACCCAGAACACTGTTACTCTCTCAATTCATGCTACTGACATTTTGGTGTATATTTCCTCCTTACAGGAAGTACTTCTATTAGAATGTGGTAATGGACTATTTTACATGTGAACTGAATACCCAACCATCACACTGTTTGTCAGATTCAGTTATTTATCGCCTATGTGAGTTCTCTATAGAAAACAATCATTTTTCTGCTTTGTGTCCTAACAATGGCAAAGCCAGCAGGGCAGGGTTTAATTTGATAAACAACGTTTGTGCATGCAATGCATGAAAATGTATTTGTGAAGGCCTGTGTTTTCATGTGTTTGCACGATAAAGCCAAACCCATTGCCTGCATCATTGCTTGTTTGTGAATGTAATGTACAGCAGTCAAGATATGCAAGGAGGTGGAACCAGTTTTAAGGCTGTATCCCCTTGGAAACTGTTGCTTGAAATATATTTGACGAGTTGCCAGAAGAACAAACTTTCAGAGACTTTGACCATCAATGGAAAGGTAGTGATAGGGTGATAATTGCTCAGTTTAGCAGTTTCAGGAAATATTTTTTTCAGAAAGTTGAAAAACTGGCAACTTTTCTGGTGCATTGAACTCTCCTTTAAGTATTTTTATTTCTTTGTGTTATTTTTACTTAACAGTAACCAACTATAACTGTAAAAATGTACAAACTTCACCGGTGGCCTATTATCAAGTATATTACTCATGCCAATTATCAGATCATACAAATCATATTCATTAATCTGCTAAAAGCTTACATGCATGTATTCATTACATAATACTTCATGTGGAATAGGTGTTTCATTAATCCATTATTTCTCTTCCAGATTCCCGCCCAAAATAGAAAGGAAATAGTTACATACTACAAAATCACTTAACACATAATTTTTTGATAATCAACCTTAAATTGGCAGCTAATTGTGCTCTATGCTTTCCTGACTTGAAATTGTTTAAGCAGTGCAATCATTCCACATTCCTCAAACATTAGTACCAAACCATAGAAAAAAGATCTCTGAGGATCATAGACCCCAATCAAAAATCACATGGTCAACTGCTCTAAGTGTTCTATACAGAGTCAACTTGGCATCAATTTCTCATAAGACCCTTTCCACCTGATGGTCAAACTCGCAGAGGAAGTTGGCCAAGCTATGACAGAAGAACATATGCTTGTCATCAATCAATGACCGATCACTGATGTAATAATCTTTTAAGTGTTCTTTCAAGACCTACATACTGCTTCACATTTTTATGATCAGTAGATACTTCATGCTGATTAGCCAGGTCTATCTCCTTACTCAAAATGGTGAGGGACTGCTTCACTACATTTTAACGTGGGGCTTGAAAACTTTCTTCAGTCCAACTTCACTGCGGGAATCCATCAACATGCAATTCCAAAGTTCATAACCGAGCTATCCATTCAAAGCACCATCTATTTAGGGATAAGAGTTCTGTAGCGAACACTTTTATGATATCAATTCAGTAGTATGGATTGGGCGTCCATTATACTACTAACTCTAGATCTAGTTCTTGAATAGGCATTGAATTGCAAAGGCCCAGAGCCTCTTTACATACCGGAATTGATCAAGATTACATTTTTATATGGCCACCAGAGTCGAGCACATTATGTCACCAGAGACATTAACTTTAAGAGTCAGAATATTTTAAAAATGGCGTACTGTCAAGCCACCATACATTCTGTTAAGACTATTTAATCCACTAAAAACACTATTGATTCTACTCGACAATTCAGCACAGTTGTGTTTAGAATTAAGATTATTATGTGTAGTGAGACCTAAATATTTCTCTGTTTCACCACTCCAAGTTGAGTGCTTTATGTGGTTCTGAATAACTTATTTAACAAAGACAATGCCAAAGAGTACTTGGGCTGGTGGAAAGCAACATTCACGTATCTTAATACTTTGTGATGCATTTTCAATCCATTTCACATTAACCTTAAATTCTACAATTTAATTTACCATTTGTTTTAGAAAAAAAGGGTTTGTGTGATTACTTGTTTATAAAAGTCAAGTGTTCCTTTGGTTTTTCTAAGGTGCTGTCACGTTCACGACTGCTGCTATATAAAACTAAAGAGAAGAGGATGCAACGCAAAGTTCAAGTGGTACAGAGTCAACATGAACGACGAGGAAGCAGCATGTGGTGAGAACTTGTATTTATTCAATCAATAAATCGATAATCTATGCAGGCCAGAAACGCAGAAAACAGACCTACAAATAAAAACAGCGCAGACAAATACAATTGCGATTATAATGAGCAGGATAAAATACACAGTACAATAGAAAATTCATTAAAAAGATTTGCAGCAATCCTTAAAATCTTTCTAAAACATAAAAAAAGCAATATGGGATCCAGGTGAATAGTTACTCAGCCTAAGACTTGACAACAAAAACCTCTATGTTAGGGTCCGTTATGTAGACAGGGAAAAGATCAAGACAGCCGTGGCATTACCTCTGCCTATGTCAATAGTAATCCAGAGTAAGCATAACATCAGCCATACGAAAAAGTGCAAGTGCATTTTTACAATACCAAATAAATAAAGTGCAAACAAAGAGTCAAACCCTTCACATTCCCTACAGTGGCACCAAATAAAGTAGTGGATAGCCACTAATCAAATGGAAACAGTTTTTTCCTATGTCTGATTGCCCCTGCAAGAAAACATGCTACCCCATAGCAAATTGAAAGAAAAAGACAACAATTGTAAAAACATCAGGGCTGGTCTTACTTGTGTAAAGTGGCTGTTTCTCACCAGCAGCAGGATATATCTAGATCTTAAAGCCTGCTAAAACTCACAAAAGAACATAAAGTGCAAAATGTCTTGGTCCGAAAAGTTATCACAAGGGCAGGGTTTTCGATCACCATGATTGTGGAAACCACTGGGAGCAGCTAAGGACCAGTGAATTTGATTTAGCTTGAACCTTATTAATAAAAAACAATGGTGGGCATTGGTTACAAAGAACACGTAGAGTACACCCCCAGGGCATGTTTTCAACAGAGCATATTTTCTCAAGGTGGGTTTGAGTAACTCCTTACCCTCTCTATCACTTTGCCACTTAGATAAAAATATTTGTTTATGACCTTAAGCTCCCCTCCGCGCAGCTGTCAGGGGTTTGTAAACAGATCTGTGCAACCCACACTCATCAGCATTCGCTTCACAATCCTTAACCATGGTATGCTAAGTGCGTCAGCGAGTGAGATGCAATCCTTGATCACAAACTGATTAAATTCTAGAGCGGGGCTGAACAAGATTCATAGCCATCGCGAAATTGGTGCTAAGGCGATGGTATCGGTGATGTAGCCAAGTCCCACCTCCTCATGTATAGCGAAAGATGGTGTAGAAGGGGGAACAGCGTTGTTACATAAGAATTTGTTCTCAATCACTTGAAACTCCCCTCTTTGTAGCCCCAGAAGTCACACCCATAACATGCCATAGGGATAAACTTCTCACGATATATCTTGGTCCTAACATGCACTGGTTTGGTCCCAAGCCTCTTAGCCAGATCACTGGTCGCCCCTACAGCTCGCGACAGGAGGTCCTTTTTCAGGATTTCTGTACTAGCCATGACACCTTATCATTGAAGAGTACTCCGAGAAACTGGAATTATGATACTTTCATGAGTTCAATCCCATTTCCCTAAATTTGGTTCTGGCAGTCTTCTGACATCCGATCGTCATTGTATGGGATTTCGAATAATTTGTGAACAGATCAAGGGATTCAATAAAGTCTATAAAGGTGTTCAGAAGACGTAACCCCACAGCAGTCCACGTGATCAGGACCGCATCGTCTGCATACAACAGGGCTGATATGAACTTAGAACCCATTTTTGGAATGTTCCCACAGGAGGCTATCAAGGCCTCCCCCAGTTTATTAATATAGTGTAAATAGCAGAGGAGCTAAAATGCACCCCTGCTTTACCCCTCTCTGGACCTCCAATGAATCTGACAGGCTGCCATTCTCATCGTACCTTACTAAAGCCATAAGGTTTGAATGTGATCTGGGTAGGAAGGCCACTATCTCAGGTTCAATACCCATATCTAGGAGAATGGGCCATAGGTTAGATCTTTTTACTCGGTCAAAGGCCGATGTAAGATCCATAAAGGCAAGGTGCAGACATCCCCCCTTAACTACAGTGTATTTACCTATGATCAACTCTAAGTTAATACACTGGTCCAGGGTCCATCTCTCCTTCCTGAAGCCATATTGCAACTCTGATATAATATCAGCTTTATCCAGCCAAGATGTTAAACGCCCCAGGATGACCTTCCCCATCATTTTAGCAACAGAGTCTACAAGTGAAATCGGGCAATATAAAGTAGGTTATTCCTAGCCCCTTTTTTAAAGATGGGTAGTATAATGGCTTTGGACCATGTGAGTGGTTGGTCATGGCTACAGGCCGCATTAAGGTTATAGGCTTGGCCTTATACAGGTCTGGGGGGACCCTATCAGGGCTGGGCGTTTTTCCACCTGCAGTGGCAATGATGGACTTACTTACTTCGTCTACGTTAAAAATCAGCAGCAGGATTCCTTATCCAGTACCCGTGGCCTATCGGTTTCCTTCACAGGATACCCACTGTACATCCCCTTGAAGTGAGAAATCCATATGTCGGGAGCTATGGTAAAAACCACACTGAGGTTAGCTATCCCAGCAAAATAAGGTCTGTTCACAATCTCCCAGAATTTGGAAATATTGGAGAGCACACAAGTATGCAATAAATCCTCACAGGCCTGCTCCTTCATTTATTTTTTTTCTTTGCAGGGTTGCTAATTTATAGGCTTTCCTGCACTCCCTAACCCTTATTTCATCTCTGGACTGCTGTTTCAGGGAATCCCATTATCTTTTTATGGGTTCTAGAGCATCTACCATCAAACCACTTAATTCTCCTAATAGTCCCGTGCGTACCATGAGCTGAAAGGTTAGCTGTGATCTGCTCGCAGAGACTGTCAAACGTATCAGTGACCTCATCATCCCAAGAGGCACTATGTAATCAGAGTTCTAAATCGCCCGCGTTTGTTGTGTAGAGATTATCTAGGAAAGCCCCTGGAATTATCCTGTCCCATTTCAATCTCTGGGCTTGATCTTTAACGCCAAGAGGGTTGTTTGATGGGCCTTTTTTGTCGCTGAGTTCCTGATTGAATTCCCAGTCTAAAACCACAGTTATCGGGCTGTGATCACTAAAGTTATTCCAAGATACACTCCTGGATCTTGTGGCTGGGATCAAAGGGGCAGAAAGGTTAATAAAATCAATGGTAGAGAAACAGCCTGTCCAGTAAATTAAGGTGTAACATCACCCGCCCCATTCTGCTCCAGACAAATCAAATTATTGACCGCCATTAACTCATCTAAAATGTTGCCCCTGTTCTGTGTGCTTGAAGTGTGTTTGAGTGGGAAAGGTATCAAATGTACTTTTCGAAAAAGCACACCCCTGTTCATTCATATCCCTCTTACATGATGGGTTTTGGGATGCTGAGCAAAAGCATGTTCAGCAGTAAAAAGGTACATGCATTCAAGACATGGCTCTTTCAATGGAACCCATGTAAAGCAGCAAGACCCCTACCCCCTGGATACCTTCATGGGTGATTAGCTGTGCTTTACAAATCGATTGATTGATTGATTGAGTGAGGGACAGGATAAGCCTGATATAGAAATGATGGTTTCAAGAGTGGGCTTCCAAGGAGGTAACACATATGGTTGTAGTCCTACATGTTGACTACAAAAATATCATCCTAAAAATATACTGAGGTGAAAAAGTCTACTGCTAAAACATCGATGTTCAATACTGATAATTCAAATCTCAGAAATATCTAGTACCAAGATATCGACAGATAAAAATATAGACTTAAAAATATATTTTGCAAAAATACTGAATAGTTCAATATAGACAATCAAAATGAATTTTCCAATTAACCAAGATCTTAACTACAACAACATTGGGTACCAAAATGTATATAGCAGAATAAGAGATTGTAAATTAAAACAAATTAAGCGTTTAACTAAAAATAGATCTAAATCTCCAATATGTTTCTACTCAAACATAAAAGAAAATATAATTTTTGGGAAACAACTAAAATTTTACATTTCCAAAACTATATTTGGAATGCATATCAATTATGTAAAATAAATGTAATTTCTTAACATGTTTATTCATCTAGCAACATAAATAGAATTCATTATATTTTCAAATAAAGTACATGATTAATAAAAAATAATGATTACATGTTAAATAAATCAGAAACAATATATAAATATTTATTTGAATCACATATATAGTTTTTAACTAAAATGAATATATCTCAAGACATGTACACAATATCCATTTATTAAATAATATAACAATAAACATTACTGTTTTATATTATTTAATACATAACAAAAGCATTACAAGTATATTAAAAAGTCATCGACCAATAAAAGAAGCCAACATAAAGTTTAAACAATATCTGAATTACAAAATATTGATCACATTTTTGAGCATTTTAAAAATAAAATATACTTTAATAGTGAGGTTACATGTATTATTGTAACACCATTTGTAACAAACATTGGGGAGAACACATGTATCTGAGGGAACAAGATTTACTATTTTAACTTCAAATCACTAATATTTGAAAGGTTATATATTTCAGGCAAGAAAAATTCACTATTCTAATCCCTATTCTACTAACCTTAGGGGAAGTGTTTATATTTGTGGGTGTCAAATGTACTATTCTATCACAAATCCTGCCACAAATTAAGTAAGTGTATGTATTTGGTGGTATAAGATTTGAGCATTCTAACTCTAGTGCCTCCAACACTGGGGAAAGTGTAGCTAATTGGGGAAAGTCACATTTACTAGACTGACTCCAGTCCTACAAACTTTGGGGGAAACGCTTAAATTTTGAGGCAGAGATATATTTATTCAGGTTCTTCATGTACTACAAACATTGAGGAAAGTGCTTAACTGATGTTCAGGAGCCATACTAAAAAGGAGAGAAGGGGGGGCTCTCATTTTTACCTTGTTGGACCTACCCATATTTAAACACATGACTGATAGATTACAAAGATGTCCACTGCAATCCCTCATCTTGCAGTTTAGAACATGAATTTGTATTTCCTGTCCTAATTATTCACTATCCATTTATTGGTGCAATCCATTTCTAGATCCTGTTGTCGCCACGGGTGCTTGAATTTATTATCACACATTCATCCTATGAACATAAATTCAGAGTAAAGCATAAGACTGCTTGTTTGGTGGGCTCCTGATATATATTCGTGACATACTAGTGTCACTACATGAGACAGAAAATCTGTATCCCATTGCTATCAATAAAATGCAGTTGTGTTAGCATTGTGGAAAAAAGCACAACAATCTATGATAAATCAGTGCTTAATTTGTAAAAATTATGTGCCAGGTTCACCGCAGACTGCACCACCCATTGTCACTGCCAGAGCTGCCAATGACAGTACCTACACAATTACTAACCATCACACTGCTACAAGTCTGACAATTTGGAATGTTCGAGGCTCTCAAATCTATTAGAATGGCTTGGGCTGCAGGCACTGGTTGTTTTTAATGTATATTGAATTAATAAACAGCTGTTGTTCAGCTCATCTTTAAATTACATGAACAGCGCCACCATGTGGCAGCTGTCATAAGTGGCACTGTTGACAATTAAGTGCTAGTGCCGTGCACCTTAAACCACTGCCTCAATTTAAGCACTGGATAAAATTGTTGTCACACTTCATCCCTCATTTTAGTTCAAGATGTATGTAAATCAGCTTGTAAAATATATTGGTAACATAATGATTTCCCCAGAAAGCTGAAGGAGGGCCCGTGTTTTTCAGAAACTATTATTAAATAGAGAGCATGCACAAAGTGAAGCCACAGAGAAGATTATCTGTCTGTACGTCTCTGAGTTCTTTCAAATTCACATTCACTTTTACTCTTAACATAGCAAAGATAAACTAAGATCTAGATGAAATCAGGTATGAAGCCTTTATTCACACAGAAAGATAAAAGAGTGTGGTGCAAATTTATTTGTCGCTTCCAGGCGTAGTACAATCTGCAAACAGGTTACTGTGTTCTGCAAGCTTTGGGCTCACATGTTTGCTGTCACCCAAGGTACAAGTATACCAGGATACATCCCTGGCTGTTTTATTCTGGCCACCTTATTTAGCAAGAAGAATTTTAAAAACTCCAGTGCTTTTCCATTTAAGACCATTCTACTAGAGTGAAGTCGTTTCTTGGAGATGTAGAGCCACCTCTCTCATCTTCGCAGGAATTGGCCCGTGCTTGAAGCATCTGCTGTCAATTGTCACTGCAAGTGTACTCAAATTACCTTTGGCTGGTCACTATGGGGGTCATTAGGATGGCGGGCGGATCGCCACTGCCGGCCAGGCGGTGGCGACCCGCCCGCCATCCCAACCTGATTTACCCCCCACCATATTATTATGGCGGGGGGTATCGCGGTGGACGCAAAGTGTGTCCGATGCTTTTTTGCCAGTTGGCAATCGTTCCGATGGACGGCCGGGCGAAGATGGGGCACAATATGGTGGCGGTGCCTAGAAGGCATTGCCATCCATATTATGAGTCCTGGTTGCAAAGGCCTTTCCATGGCGGCGATGCCCCCATGGAAAGGATTTTTATACAAATAGGGGGTTGGGCATATATTTACGTCCAAGCTAGGCCACCGATACGGCTAGTAACAGGAAAAGGATTGGACATGCTATTAAATTGAGTTTCTTAGGACAAACCCTTTTTGACACATAAACAGGGCTTGGTGTTTTGTTATTTCACCTTTTACTTTCACTATAAGTTTGTATAGCATACATAAAAGACATTAAATTCATGCCATAGAAAAAGGAACATACATATTATCATTCAACAATACATCAAATAATGAATGCAATATAATTGACATTTGACAAATACATGGCAAAAAAAGTTACCAGCAAACAATTACCAGTCCTCAAGTTGGAAAAGAAACAGTAACGGTGCAGACTTATTTGTGATTTACATTACTGCAACTTGCTACAAACAGCTAGTCGATGATAGAGATACAACAGGCCCAACTGCCTTGTTTGCACACTGTGTCAATCAGCGAATTTGTAATTGTTACGGCTAGCTGTATTTGGTCGACGGTTTTCCGAACCCTATTAGCAGTTGAGGGTTCTCCTCAGGACCAGGACTCGGTCGAACTCTAAAATGTAATAGATCACATCCAAAGACTTATTTATGCACCATCCCTGTTCCCCACTGCAAATTTAAGTTCAACGGCAAAAACACAGAATGAGTCTGAAAAATTATTTAGACTACAAAAAAAGCAGATCAGAACTGAACTGCATGGATAGTTCCTCTTGGAAAACTTGAAGTCTGGCACTACTCCATGGGAACTTCAGATAAAGAATGTCCCTGTGATCTTTACTGAAGACCCAGAATATAAGAAGGGCTTTAGCTTCATCGAGACTAAGTGCAGTAGAGATCTTATGGTGCACTCTTTTGAAACCGCCCAAAGACTTTGTCGCACACAAGCAGATGAAATCGAACAATTCATTCAGTCGATCAAAGACAATCATACAGCCACTGAGGCCAAAACCTTATTAGAAAAAATTGATAAAGAGATTGCCACGTTCAAAGATAATACAATCAATTTTAAGAACTCTAAGTCTGAACGTGACAAAAAATCCTTTAAACTTGAAACTGTGTATCCATACTTAAAAGAAGACTCCCACAGGTTTCTATCTCAAAACCAAGGCAGATCAAGGCGCAAATTTCTCACTTTCTCTGAGACATCGTCATCGGACTCCAACGGTGACTTGAACGCAGGAGAGGGACCATCCCGCTCTAACCAACAGCGAAAAAATAATAACAATTTTTTAGGGGGGGACAACAACAGAAAGGAGATCGATACAAACCCCAACCATGGGAAATACGCACCAGGCGCCAACATTACAAATCGTGAAAAAAACCATCAATCATCAATCTATCCCAGAAGACACTAGCACCCGAACAAGAAGCAGTATTGGAGCGCGGCATAAAATTAATTCCCAGTTGTAAACAGGATCTGGTACATCTCAAAATGAAAGCCATGGAATTGTTTAGAAAGATACGACTACACACTTTTTTCAAAGACAAAAACGAAGTATCTGGGCTTCGGAATAAATCAACTTTTTGCCCTCCATCTCATACTGTTCCAAAACATATTGTCACATTTGAGCAAACAGTTCTTTCCTCTCTCAACCAACTTAAGACCAAAAAGGTGTTTGTCAAAAGTAATATGTCAGCTTGCCAAGGGTTAGCCATCAAAGAACTCCAGGAGGATAAAGCTGTGGTGATCAAACCGGCCGATGAAGGCGGGGCAACGGTGGTCTGGGCAAGAGAATCATATTTGGAAGAAGGGAGAAAACACGTTCACAACCAAGCATGGTACAGAAAAATTCAATCTGAACCCATCAAACAGATCCAGAACAAAATCAAAAACATTGCGGCTGATGGGCTGGAGCTTGGCATTTTAGGTCCCAAAGAACACGAGTACCTCACAAAGAAACATCCAAGGACACCTGTGATTTACTTCCTTCTGAAAGTTCACAAAAATGCAACTGCACCCCCGGGCTGCCCCATAGTTTCTGGGTGCGACTCGGTGCTGGAACCCATTTCTAAATATGTAGATGCGCTGAACCCATTTCTAAATATGTAGATGTATTCCTAAAAGAATTTTTGCAAAATGTCACATCATACCTGAGGGATTCAACCGACTTTATTAACAAAGTTGAGGGTTTCCACTTCAACCCGGATCAGCACAGATTAGTTACCCTGGATGTCGGGTCTTTATACACGCAAATTCCCTAGGATGACACGTTGGATATTTTGGAATCATATATAGAAGGCAGAGAAAACCCCCACCATGTCCCCACTCAATTCATCATATCCTTTGCCTCATTGGCCCTTAAAAGAAACTAATTCAAGTTTGAATCTGACTTCTTCATTCAAGTGAAAGGTACCACCATGGGATGTCCATTTGCATCGGAGATGGCGGTCTTCTACATGGCTAGGTAAGAAGAGCGACACATCTACAATAACAGCCCTGTCAGCCATTCTGTGGCACAATGGTATTGATACATAGATGATATCTGGTGCATCTGGACTGGCACAGAGGATGAACTTAAGAGATTTCATGTGTGGTTGAATGAACGCAACCCGGGCTTACAATTCAGCCTGAACCACAGCACCACTAGTCTCACATTTTTAGACATGAAAGTACGGCCTACGGAATCTGGATTGATCACAACATTATACACAAAACCTACGGATAAGAATACGGCCCTAAATTTCAAAAGTCACCACCCGAAACGCCTAAAAGAAAATGTGCCATATGGCCAATATTTGCGTGTCCAAAGGAACCGTACACGAAAAGAAGACTATGAAATACATTCTAAAAATCTGACCATGAAACTACTAGAGAAGGGTTATCCGTCGAAATTACTCAAACATTCATGCAAACCTACGTGGTTCACACCACCTGAAGTTTTATTAGAGAAACAACTGAAAAAAACAATGAATCGTCTGGTATGTGTTTCGACGCATGGCCCGCACACAAACTCATTTAAGAAAATTGTACGCCAGTATTGGCATCTGATAAAGGGCATTGATAAGGACCTTTTGATCCCATTATTCACACTAAAAAAGAATGCAAGCATCGGGCAGCGTATTATCAGGGCATCGGATGATCCCCCCCAAAAATCTGAAACGCTGCGTTCTTTTCTAAACCTACCGCCAATAGTGGCTCACCACAGATGTGGAAATTGTCAAGCCTGTAGCTCAACCATATAAGGCACAGAATTTATTAACACTAATGACAAGTGGATACATAACGATTTCTCGAATTGCAAGACCAGGAATTTGGTTTACGCCATCATTTGCCCATGTTCTTTGACCTACATAGGCAATACGACACAAGAGATTAGACACCCAATAACCCAACATCGATCAAGAATCAAGAACAAGGTGACCAACGCACCTCTGGTCGCTCATTTTGAGGCGCTCAAACATTCAGAAAAGGACTTCAGATGGACAGTCCTAAGCATCATCAAACCGAACCCAAGAGGGGAGGACCTGGAGAGGACCTTACTCCAAAGAGAGGCTTACTTGATTATGCGTTTGAATACGGCTATCAGTGGACTGAATGAGATGTCTGAAGTCAATAGACTGTGAATTGATGTGACCAAAATCACCAAAAAGCATTGCCTAAGTTAACCCAGTTCATATTTTGTTTTTCAGTTTTTTTGACCCAATACACACACAACTACATTGACCAGAATGCCTAGCCTAGATCACATGACTTAATTGGCTATGGAAATCCACTAGTTAGGTTGTGAACCAGACGGATCCCGCTTTCGCATTGACCAAATGCCACACGAATGCATTCAGGGAGGACAGAGATCGTAAATCAGCTATTCAGGCAAGTTTCAGTGAAGCGCGAGCACGCGATATTGACAATAGCACTGAAGATTATTTAAACAACTGTCCTTATTTTCAATCCAATAGGAGCTGAGCCCAAAAGTGTGCAAACGTCTTCAACCCTCCTCCGCTAGTTATTGAATTCCTGAACACGCCAGAGTGAGTTTCTTTTCTTTTTACCGCGTTTTAAATAATGATGGGAAGGCAAGCGGCTTCGAAGCCGTAACACACGGAGTTAAAACGTAATTGTCATTCTCCCACCCTTTGATAGGCAACACCACAGTGTGTGAACCGATTGTACCCGGCCTTGCGTTCGAGCCATGATCAACGCGCACATTGCAGGAATTAGGGTATCGTCGATACGGCTGTTCTTGTGAAAGACTCAAGGCAAGTCTCTGCACCACTTATAATAAGGCACGCTTTTGCAGGCACGTTTGTTTCACAAACTCTGTGACCAAATCTCTTTAATACAAGTTATTTTGTGGCAATGTTCATGAGAGTGCACCTTAAAACATAGCCATTCTATGTTACTCGTTTCAGATAAGCACATTGAATAGTGCGACACAATCCGATTTTGAACACCAAACAACCCTTGCACTTACCTCTTTCATACGAAAGGTAAGAATAGATTCAGCAGTGGAACATTCAGAAGTAAGAAAATATAAGTCTAAATTCATACTTACATCCTTGTAATATTCGATTACATTTTAGAGTTCGACCGAGTCCTGGTCCTGAGGAGAACCCTCCAATGCTAATAGGGTTCGGAAACGCTTCTACCAAATACAGCTAGCCGTAACAATTACGATTTCACTGATTGACACAGTGTGCAAACAAGGCAGTAGGCCTGTTGTATCTCCATCATCGACCAGCTGTTTGTAGCAGGTTGCAGTAATGTACATCACAAATAAGTCTGCACCGTTACTGTTTCTTTTCCAACTTGAGGACTGGTCATTTTTTGCTGTTAATGTTTATGTCATGTATTTGTCAAATGTCAATTATATTGCATTCATTATTTGATGTATTTTGAATGATAATATGTATGTCCTTTTTTCTATGGCATGAATTTAATGTCTTATATGTACGCTATACAAACTAACAGTGAAAGTAAAAGGTGAAATTAAAAAACACCAAACCCTGTTTATGTGTCAAAAGGGGTTTGTCCAAAGAAACTCAATTTAATAACACGTCCAATCATTTACCTGTTACTAGCCATGGAAAGGATGGCAGGGATGTGCTTTGGGGGCCTGTTGCGGGCCCCCAGGGTGGGTGGGGGGTACCCATGGCACCCCCCTGCAATTCCATGCACAAGGTGGCAGGCACCACATGATGCCTGCCACGTTGTGCATGGGAATGCACAACATGTTAATTTGGCATTGCGGCGGGTGCTGCCCGCCGCAATGTCAAATATGCGGAATGCGACCGCCAGGATGGCGGTTGCATCCTAATCAGTGGTGCAGGACCGCCGCACGTCTGGCGGCCGGTCCCAGCACTGCGAGGATGGCGGGCGGACTGAAGTCCACCCGCCATCCTAATGGGCCCCTTTGTGTACCAATAGGAGAAATAGAACACAGAGATTAAGCTCATGTTGTTTGCTTCTCAGGAGACCACAAGGAGTAGGAGAAAGCTTTCTACTTTTGCACTACTTACCTCTGTCAAGCAGAAGAAAATAGTGATGTGGTGTGGAGAAAGACAACAGGGCTTACTAGTACACATCGCCTCATGATGGTGACAAACAATTATGGTTTCAAAAACAAAAATGATGGATGGAATACTTGATTAAATCATAGCCACTCACAATCGCTCGAGGCTGCGTTCCAATCCTTAATTTTCTGCCCACCATTCCACCTCTATTTTCACCCAGCCATTTGCAAATCAGTCTTGACACTTCTCCAATGGAAACAGTGTAGTCTGACCTGGCCAGTCCCTCCCTGATCCGGAACACCAGCAGACCAGTCCAGTTCAGACTGGCCTGTTCCTATTGAAGCAGAACCTAAACTGATTTGCATAAGGCATTCTCTGTCTAGAATAGCACAGTGGGCAAAAAACAGTGGTCTGGAAGGCAGCCCAGAATCACTGCCAGTGGCCAAGATTCATTCAAGCATTCGTTCCATCACCTTGTTGTTTTTGCAGTAGATGCCCTAAGTGCGATGGGAATGCCCAGAGACATGTGTCCCGTGCTCACTGTGGCCTGGGACTCAAGTTATACCTAAATGATGAGACATAAGTAGGTCAAAACTGGTCTGGGGGTGCTTGTGTTCCCATCTGAAGGGAAGCTGGTCTGGTGTTTTGAGCTGTACTGTTCCTATCGGAGCAGGAACAAGGACAATTTGCATAAGGTGTGATTCTGTCTAGAATGGCACAGTGGATGAAAAAGTATGGTCTGGAATATGGCCCAGAGCAATTGCCATTGGCTGAGACTAACTCAAGTATTCCTCCCATCACCTTTTTGCTTTTTGCTGTATGATGCCCTATGTGTGACGGTCATGCACAGACGTAGGTCCCGTGTTCACTGTGCCATAGCACCCAAGATATAACTCATCAAAAAGACCTTAGTAAGTCAAAAATAGTCTGGGGGTGCTTCTGTTCCCATCTGGACGGGACCTGGTCTGGCAGTTCGGGCAGGTCTGCTCCTATTAAAACAAGACCAAGACTAACATGCACAAGGTGGGTCACTGTCTAAAATGGTATAATGGGTGGACAATGATGGTCTGGAATGTGGCCCATGGCAATTGCTAGTGGTTAAGATATTCAAGCATTCATTCCATTATCTTGGTTTTTATGTCAGCAAACATTTACAGTTCGGTACGTCATGTTTGTTCAATAGATCTACTCTGCCAAGCACATTGGCAGCAACTGATTCACACCTAAAACAGGAAAATGCATACCTTAAAGGGAAAAGGAGGCGTCCAACAACCTAAACTTCCTGGATGGCTTTTGGCATCTGCATTTGTGGTGGCCAGTTCCGCTTGTTTAGGGATCTAATTACTCACTTATCCTGAATGAGAGTCTTTGGCAGTACATGTAAAGTATCACCAAAAGCAAGTCTCACTCAAAGAGAAAAGAAGCCAATAAGGCCTAGTATGCCACATGCTCACACTGCGATATTTGACAATAATCGAGAACTGTGTTGAATTTAGGGTGAGTCTTTTTCCCCTGACACCCAGCAGCTCAGCCCAGCTTTTATGCCTCTGAGGTATTAACTTAGTAGAAAAGTTGTATATGATATAGCCACCATGAACCACATAAATGAGGTGTCTACAACTGTCTAGTTTCAAGGTCAAGCAGCTTTCCCAGTTGCCTTGGTGCCCTACATTGTTATACATACATCCACAAATCAGTTGGATATCCTAAACTTGAAATCTAAAAGGATAGAAAGAGTTAAATTAGTGTAATTTGTTGAAAAAAAGATAGTGCTTGGGCATGGTACATTTGCTAGTCCCTCACATGAAGTAGAATCAGGGTCATGATCATCCATCTCAAAATGCTGTGTGTTTCCGTTTGTTTAAAAGGTTTATTAAATTGTTAGAATCTATCTATCTATCTATCTATCTATCTATCTATCTATCTATCTATCTATCTATCTATCTATCTATCTATCTATCTATCTATCTATCTATCTATCTATCTATCTATCTATAAACCAAAATCCTGACGAGATGCAAGTCGCGCAAATCAGGTGCAGGTACAGACCACTCAGTAACGTGAATTGAAAATAAAGGTGCTTTATTCCTCCATGATTAGCAGCCTGACGCGTTTCGACCGGGTAAACCCGGTCTTGATCACATGACATGGCTAAAGACCAACGAGTTTAAATGCTGTGAAGACCATAGTAAAAGCTCCTCCTACAGGCCATAAATACTGAAAACATTCTGCAAGTATAAACGAAAAAAAAGATCTAGAATTTAGCAAAATATTAAGCTAAAATTTCAAAATGGCCACCATCAATTATCAATGTTATTTGATTCAAGAGAAAAAAATATTTTATACTCCTTGAAAAACAGTGGTAATGGTATTTTGATTAAGGGCAAGTGCCCAAAGAATAAAATAGCAACAAAATCTATCAACAATTGTCTTTTTACAATAAACAAGTACATATAAAGGCCTGAAATTCAATAGCAAAGAAGGAACATATATCACAGCAGATAAAAAAAAAGTGCATTTCTATAATACAAATCACAATCAGTGAATTTAAATATTTCGCATAGACAGATGCTTAAAGTGCAAATAGAGTAAAGTGCATAGTGCAAAAAATAAAGAATTTGTACAGAATCGACTTAAAAGCCAGTAACCAGAAATCAATATATCCAATAGTATGCAAGCAATAGAGGCACTACAATAAACAGTTGAAAACAAAAGAGAACAAACAATAACGTGTGCAACATTATAGTCAAGGGAAATAAAATCCAAAAATGCTGTGGATCTTTCAGAAAATGGCGCTAGCGGCCCACTATTGTCAAATTGAGTAGTCCACCTGTCCCCACATCCTATCTCCAAAGAATAGAAACCAATAAAACTAGAAAACTAGTAAAATCAGTGACCACTCAATAAAAACCAGACATGGAAAAACACAGGTAAAATTTCATTTTAATACAATAAAAAGGGCATAGAATTCATCGATAGCAGCAAGGTAGATCACAGTATGGCTAAGGTACCAGATATTGTTAACATAAAAAGATAATGGGGCAAGCGTGTCCCATAAAAAAGATCATTAATGCATATAAACCCTATAAAAAACATTTTATAAAAATATTCTTAGAAAAAGAGTTATTGGAGACTATAAAAAACTAAATAGATCTTCCCCTGTATTTAGGCCATTTGGTATCTTAGTGTCCAGAAGCAAAATGTAACGGCTCTCCAATTGCCTAAATTTCCTTTCTCTATCCCCTCCCCTTTTGGAGAATGGGACTGCGTCAATGACAAAATAACTCAAATCTTTAAGATTATTGTTATGTGCCAATTTAAAATGACGTGCTACAGGATAGCTCGGATCGGAGTTAACAATAGCTCGAAGATGCTGCAAGATCCGGTTAAAGACTTGGAGTTTAGTACTGCCAATATATTGGAGATGACAAGTGCATTGTAGTACATAGACTGCAGAATCAGTTTTGCAGGTAAACAAATATATATATATCATGATATTCTTGATATGCCAAATATATCATAATATAACATAGTAAATATACCTAAATAAATATTATGTCACAGTTTATTTCACCAATACTCCGATCACATCCACCCTTGTGTCACCGGTGGACGCGGTGGGTAGTGACAGCTGTTAACAATTTTGCAAACACAGTCTCCAATTTTCTAAGGAAAAACACATGGCATTCGGTGTCCGGTATACAGATTTATTGGTGCAAAACAAACAAGAAGTTTAGGCTTTTGTCTGAAGCCTTCGTCATAATTAAATAAATAGGAATATGGAAAATTATAGCTATTTACAAAAAATGCATGAGTGGCATACTAATATTAGGAAAAGGTAAGCTTTAAGTATGTTTTCATAAAATGTAAGAAATTAAAATGGAAAGAAAGTAGGAAAGTTGTATATTGTAACTTTTATGTATCAATATATAATAAATATTCCATAGGGTTCTCTGAAATACAAAACTAAAAATCAAAAAGCTGTTGAACCTCATGCAAATATATCATGATATGTAATGTAGTATAAACATCGAAACCTACCGAATGGATTTATAAACTAAATACTTTGAATCTGTTTTAAGGAAAATTAATATGAGGAATTATTAATAATATGTGTTAACTGTAACAGTTTCTCTCGTAATAGCTAGTGATAGCGGTGATATATAAACTTTATCTAGTTTGTAATTACAACAAACAACATTCCACCAAGCTCTAAAGGAAATATTGGATGCATTATTCCAAATTAGGGGCCGATTCCAATCCTGGAAAAAGGCTGTACAAATCGTTGTACGGAGCGTTTTCTCCATACGACTCGTACCCGGTAAACTTTCTTTAAAACCTAGGAAGTACGTTTCGTACAGAAAGCCTCTTTCCGTACGAATTGTACAAAAGACCGTACAGTAAAAAAAAACAACGATTCTGATCCGGAACAGCCTGTACGCGACGTCCGGACGTATTTAAGCAGCGGTTTCCAGCCCAGCAAGTACGATTCGTCCCTACGGCACTTCGTAAGGCTCTTTTCTTACGGGAGCCAAAAACAGCCATAAAAGCAGAGTCCTACAAACGGAGCCCCGGTACGTGACGTTCTCCGCGGCACGAGTCGTACTCCGACTCGTTCCCAGGGGTGTGAGTCGTACAGGGGTACGAGTAGTACATACAGGGGTACGAGTAGTACAGGGGTATGAGTAGTATAGTACAGGGGTATTGAGTAGTATAGTACAGGGGTACGAGTAGTACAGGGGTACGAGTCGTACAGGCATACACCCCCATGCCTTTTGTATGTATGGTGCGTACCCCAACATTGCGTATGTACGGTGCGTACATACACGATGTTGTTGTAAGGTGCGTACATATGCATGGGGGGCCTGTACGACTCATACCCCTGTACTACTCGTACCCCTGTACTACTCGTACCCCTGTATGTCCTACTCGTACCCCTGTACTACTCGTACCCCTGTATGACTCGTACCCCTGTATGTACCACTCATACCCCTGTACTACTCGTACCCCTGTTCGACTCGCACCCCGGGAACAACTTTTCCCGGGATACGAGTCGTACAAAGTTTGCTTCGTAGCGGGTAAAGTCATTCCCCGTGTACGGGACGTTTTCCGTACGAATCGTAAATCGGAAAGCCGGTCTGGATCGTACTTGTATGGTCGGACTGTATTTTTAGGATTCGTACGGAAAAGTGCCCGGGTCCGTCTCGTACAACTTTTCCCGATCCGATTCGTACGGATCGGGCCGATCCGTATGTATTTTTCCCGTACGAATCGTACTTTTCCCCGTACGAATCGTACTTCACGGGTCGGACGGGACTTGTACGATTCGTACGGAAATAATTACAGATACGAGTCGTACGGAAAAAAAATACAGGATCGGAATCGACCCCCTAGTGTAAATTACTGAAAATCATTATCAATCAGTATATCAACTGAAACGCTCTTAAAGGGTAGACTGAAGCATTCATTAGATCAACTTCCTTCAAACATATTAGAGAAGGAGCAGAAAACATTAGTAACCCCAATGCCCTGTTGACCTCACCAGGGCCTGTATAACATACAGTGCCACGGGGGACCAACAGGTGTGTGCGCCTGTGTTTTTTGTTTCCTTGAGGCACTGTAGCATTACAAAAGGGGCCACAGATGCTTGCGTGGCACCTTCTGTAATACTGAAAGTGATGGCGTAAATGTAGTGCCAGCGCATTCTTGAGAGGGGGTTCCGTCAATTGCATAGAGCTGTAGTCCCTTGCAAATGAGGAAATCATTTTGCTTCTGTGCCCATGCCTTAACAGGGATACGGGCTCACAGGCAAACAGGCCCTTGGAAGGCCATCGGACAGTGCGCCACACTGTCAGTGCACCCTTGAAGGCATTCCACTGGGCAAGAAGGAGGAGGGGTCCCATTGACATGTCAGACATCTCCCTGCAGGCGGATGCATTCACCCACTACATCCGCCTGCACTGGGATTTCTTCCCCTCTTTCAAGTACAGGTCCCTGCTCCTTGCAGTGTGAAACATGTAGAGGCTTGTAAGCAGTCTCTCCATATTCTACGGAACGCACTGCCACTTGGATAGCGATGTGTTTACATCTACCCAAGGGCAGTGCATTCATGATCATAGGGCGCATTATTCTGGTGTGCGCCAAGCGCACCTTTTCAATTGTGCATTATGCCACAAACTGTCTCAGTGCTCCCTATGCATTACAGGAGCCCAGGTTATGGCCAAACAGTGTAGGATGCCTGCCTGACTTGCTAAAGTCTAGAGTTACACATTCATGGTGTTGCCCATTAGTTTTTCCTGTTGTCCTATAATATTTGTCAACTGCCAATGTGCGCACTGTTTTGCAGGTCTTAGTCTCACGCATAAAGCCATTTGCCTTCCTTTTTCATTGGGATTTTGTCACCTCAATCCTTACACTAGAGGAATTAGGAATCCCATATGGAACAGTTAGAAAGATAGAGGTTCACCAACAGAATATTGACTTCAAAAATATAGATAAAAAAAATATCGAGGTAATAGTATAGAATGCAAAAATATCGACTCCCTATACTTACACAGTTCAGTACAAAAATATCAGAAAAAATATTGATGTTAAAAATATAGTTGAACATAATATCGATTTTTATATATATAAAATAAAAAAATAAATAATAAAAATATTGAAAAATAATAATTTATATTAAAAAATAAATTAGATTTAATATACATTTTAACAAATATAACAAATAAACTTAATTTTAAAAAGTTAAATCCACATACATAACTATATATATATATATATATATAGATTGAATTTCCTGAGAAGGGGTACAAAAAGTGGCTTGATCTTCCGGACAACAGCGGTGGTGTGGGGTTCATCAGCCACATAGTGGGACATCACATGGTGTTGTGCAATACCCCATCACGGTATGGGACTGCTCTGAGGACTTCATCTACCAGCATGCAGTGGTCTGGGAGGAGTAGCGCGAGGTTCCGCCGTATCATCGAGGCGGGGGAGGGGCAAGTGATTAGCTGACTGGATGAGGTCACCATTTAAGGATCTTTCGAGCTGAACCCCAGAGTTGGAATGAGAACATGAAAGCCGGCACTGAGGAAAGCTATTAAGGGCTGAAACACGTCTGCCAGTGTTTCATGGACTCGTAATGCCAGCGCTTTTTCACCGATAAAGCCACTTTTCTGCACCCCGAAGCTGTCCCGCACTCTTTCTTACCTAGAGGGAGTATTGGTTTGATATATATATATATATAGTTGGTGGAATAAACCTGGTTGTCTACACACTTGGAGGGGGATTGTTTATGTACCTGAGAGCGCACGGATTTGTGAAAATTCTGTTTGGGTTATTGCCAGCGTGCTCCGCTGGCGTGTGCGCCACCCTCCTAGGGTGTCAGCTGCCCGGAAGGAGCTTTTGTGTGTTGGAATATATATATATAGATATATATATATATATACTTTAAAACACTTAATAAATTTTTCATTTTGATTTAATAATTCTAAAATTATAATAAATTTACAAATATAAATATATGTATAAATAACATAAAATCTAATAAAAACATTCTATTATAAATTAAAACATTCAACAATTAAAAAATCTTTAAACTTAAATTTCTCACTACAGACAGTACAACAGTAGAAAAAGTGTTGGATAGCGGAGGGGTAAAATGTACTATTCCCCTCCAATGAGTGCAACAGTAGGGAAAGTGTTGGATAGCTGAAGGGTCAAAATTACTATTCCCACTCCGAAGAGTGCAACAGTAGGGAAAGTGTTGGATAGCAGGGGGGTAAAAGTTACTGTTCTTGCTCCAGTGAGTGAAACAGTATGGAAGGTATAGGATAGTGGAGGGGTAAAAATTACTAATCCCACTCCGATGAGTGCATCAGTAGGGAAAGTGTTGGATAGCGGAAGGGTAAAAATTACTTTCCCACTCCGGTGAGTGCAACATTAGGGAAAGTGTTGGATAGCAGAGGTATAAAAATTACTATTCCCACTCCAGTCAGTTCAAAATATTAAAAACAAACAAAATATTAAAAACAACAAAAAAATGTGAAAAACAACATACATTAACAAAATACAAATATATTTAATATTAAAAATTAAAAAGAGAAACATATTATAATGTTAAATACATATGATAAATACCTACATATATTATAATAAATAAACTAAAAAATAAATCTCTAACAAATGAATATTTTTAATTACAAAATATTTAGAATCAAAAACATGAATTATATACATTTCGTATTTTAATTTCCTATCCTATAACACCACACAATTCACAACCCACATCTAAATAAAAAAAAAGTACTGCCATAAAACATAACTAATTACCAATTAAAGAAATGTTATTAATTAAAAAACATATTAAGACTCATTAACTTCCCACACTTTACCCCTATAATCTCCAAACCCCACAGCTAAAATTGAACTTTAAAAAAAGTAATTACACAATTTAAACTTATTTTCAATTAAAAAACGAACAGTATTTAATAACTAATTATAAAGTGAGTAAAAGTATTTTTTCCCCACCCTTTACCCTATAAAAGTAAATCTCCCACACAACAAATAACAATTAGCCTAATTTAGTATCAATTAATTAATTAATATTAATGATAAACTAATTATTAATTAATTAAACATAAATTACTTCCCACCATTTACCCCTATAAACCCCACAACCTGCACCTAAAATTACTTACACAATTCCCATAATTCATTTTCAATAAATTAATTAATACCAATTAACAACAAATGATTAATGAATTAAACATGAATTACTTCCCACCCCTTTATCCCTATAAACCCCACATCCTGCATCTAAAATTAATTACACAATTTCCATAATTCATTTTCAATAGATTAATTAACAACAAATTATTAATTAATCAAAAATAAATTACTTCCCACCATATACCCCTATAAACCCCACAACCTGCAACTAAAATTACTTATACAATTCCCATAATTAATTTTCAATAAATTAATTAATACCAATTAACAACAAAAGATTAATGAATTAAACATGAATTACTTCCCACCCCTTTATCCCTATAAACCCCACATCCTACATCTAAAATTAATTACACAATTTCCATAATTCATTTTCAATAGATTAATTAACATCAATTAACAACTAATTATTAATTAATCAAAAATAAATTACTTCCCACTCTTTACCCCTATGAAACCCGCACCTGAAAATAATCACACAATTTCAATATTTAATTTTCAATTAATTAATTAATTAATAATATTTACCAATGTATTATCAATTAATAAAAACTAAATTACTTCCCACCCTTTACCCCATAAACCCCACAACCCGAACCAAAAAAATATCACAATCACCATAATTAATTACCAATTCATTAACTCCTATTAATTACCAACCAATTAAAAATTAATGAAGAATAAACTACTTCCCACAATCAACACTATAAAATCTCAATTAAATACATTTGAAAAAATAAAAAAGTATTATTAATTTATTATAATTAAATTCCTTCCCACCCTTTTCCCCTATAAACCCCAACCCCGCAACGAAACTAAAAAAACACAAAATTTCATTAAAATAAAATTGATTGCTGAAAATTAAACATATTTTAAAAAACATAAACAATTCTTATACAAAAAAATACATCACATACATTTAAAATATATAGCAAAATACATAACACTAATTAAAAAAACGATATTTTAACCAACTATATTTTTGCAAACGATATTAATGACTTCTATATTTTTACATTCAATATTACTTACCTTCAAATCGATATTCTTGATATCAATATTCTTGCACTCGATATTTCCACTTCCAACTCGATATTCATGTAGTTCAAATTTCTTCGTCTCAATACCATAGATAGAGATGTCACACTAAGTGCACTGCTGTTGTTTCTCAAATGCACACTTTTAGAGGCAAAGCCCAGGTAATTCACAACTTACGGAGAACATGCAAATGGAGATGATAAGCACATAGCAGTGGACGTGGCTCCAACAGAGTCTGTGGGGACATGTTCCACCAGTGGTTTAGCAAAAAGGTGTGAAGTTGCAAATTAAAAATAATATATACTCTAAATCATTACTGTTTTAATTATATGCCAAAAGGTCCTTTGCTATATGCTCTGCTCTCCATTATGTTCAGCATAGGGTGACCCAAGTTAAGGGCTTTAGGAGAAACAAGCATTCTGAAATGCATGTTGTATTCCATTGTGGGAAAAAATGCACCACAAGGTACACTAAGTGGTCGGAGACACAGCTTTGGATTAAAGGCTGTTGTTCAGACCATGTAGTCTTTATATAGCTCTTATTTTCACAAGTACCTGTGTTACCAAACACCAGGTGCTGTACCACAAACCTATGTCATAAAGTGGTACAAGTCCCCCTTACCCTATGCATAAATATTCCCATGGTGCTGTAAATAGAAACAGGAGAAGAGATCGCACAACCTTGCACTGTCAAGAATGATTTCATCTGAGTAGTTTTGAATAACAAAAAGGGATGGAGTTTACATTTATAGTTCACATCACATGCTATTACTGATATATATATATATATATATATATATATATATATATATATATATATATATATATATATATATATATATTACCTACTGGCGGTCGCCAGTAGGTAGTTATAGTTAGGACCCTGTTTCCATAGGAAAACCGCAACATTCTATTTGGAGTAACTTTGGCGCCGGTCGACGAATCCTCGCAAAATTTTCAAAATAGGTGGGGCGCTACGCTCCGCTCCTACCCTGAAAGTCTCGGGGGGATTCGTCAAGCGGGGGCTGAGAAAAAAGGGGGGTCCCAAAACGCGTTTTTCCCATGCATTTTTCCATAGGACCTTTAGACACAGCTACAGCCCGAACGGCTGAACAGAGTTACTTGAAATTTGGCAGAGAGGTAGTCCTCAGGTCAAGGAAGTGCCTTTTGTAGGTCTGGTGAAAATCTGTTCTGTAGTTCCTGAGAAAATAGCATTTAAATCAATATATATATCTGTGGCAGCTTACGGTGCGCTTACGGTAAGCTTACGGTAAGCTTACCGTACGCGTACGGTGCCGTGCGCGAGCGCGAATCTGATTGGTTGTTAGAACTTAGTAAACATTCGAATCGGTCGAAACCAGGAAGTTGCGGCCGCCATTTTCTCTCTCGCACTCTGAGAGGGGCTTGAAAAACAAAGGCCAATAACATGTAAAGGGGCTGTTTAGACAGCTCCTAAGCACCTAGCCATGTTGAGGGAGTCCCCAAAGATCCCCCAAGGACAAAAAGGGAATTTTAATGTTTTCCAAAATATCGCCGATTACGCTTACCGTACGCGTACGGTTAAAATTCCTAAAAAAAACAAAAATTATCCATACTCTCCCCACCCCGTGTGCAAATGGTGCCCGAAGGGCACCATAGGTGCATGGCATAATTGTTTGCTTAAAAATTAAAATATTACCTTTCACAACGAAGCGCATCATATGTCCTCCATGTGCGCACGGTGCGCGAAGCGCACCGCGTGCCCATCGTGCGTGCACGGCACTAACTGCGTAAAGTGGCACTGTGGTGCACGGTGCGCGAAGCGCACCGTGCGCGCACGGAACGAACTGTGTTAAGTGGGCGCGCACGCCACGAATGGCGTACAGTAACTTAGCATTTAAAAAACCGTACAAATTCACTGAAAAAACCATAGGTTTCACACACGTTATAGTTAGGAATTAGCATTTAAAAAACCTTGCAAATTCACTGAAAAAACCATAGGTTTCACACATGTTATAGTTAGCGGAAATTTTAATCATAAAAAACCAATGAAATTCCCCCGTTATAGTTAGTGCAGGCAACTATAACTCACGCAACCGCAATCCTCTGCTGATCCTAATACTGTATTTAGACACTTATTTTCCCATGTCTTCTTCCATTAAATTTTAGCTATACATATATTACAAATATTTTTTTTTCATAAAGACACATGTCATCAGCAGAGGATTGCGGTTGCGTGAGTTATAGTTGCCTGCACTAACTATAACGGGGGAATTTCATTGGTTTTTTATGATTAAAATTTCCGCTAACTATAACATGTGTGAAACCTATGGTTTTTTCAGTGAATTTGCAAGGTTTTTTAAATGCTAATTCCTAACTATAACGTGTGTGAAACCTATGGTTTTTTCAGTGAATATATATATATATATATACATCATATACATATAACAAATCTTACCAACATTTTCAAAACTAATTTGCTACTCACTTCGCTTTTTCTCTATGTTAATTCACATAGGAAACTTTAGACATGGCTGCAGCCCTAACTGCTGAATAGAATTTTACCAAATTTGGCAGAAAGGTAGCTGGTGGTCCAGAAAGAGCCCATCTTGTTAAATGGTGTAAATCTGTTTGGTAGTTTTAGAGATATTAAAAGAAATTTCCAGTTGTACATCTGGGGTTGTGGAGGATTCGTGACCCCTCCTGATCTCATACCTAAGGTTTGATTGGTTGCCAACACTTCAATCCAGAAAGTGTTGGCAGCCATCTTGTGACTTGGTTGAACCGAGTCACATAAAAAACATAAAAAAAGAAAGTAAAGGGGGCAGGGAAGAAACACTCTCATCCCCTAGATCTTTTGAAGGGGGGATCACCCACGGCCCAAAAGCAATTAAAAAAAATAATAATAATTAGCTGGAGTCACACTTGATCCTCGACTCCCATTGAAAAAAAAAAAATTACACGTGGGCTCCCACACTTCATAAAATATGGATGCTCAGATGGTTCAGGTCCCAGGTGCAGTTTTTACAGTAATGCGGTGGGTACCCATGTAGCACCCCCTGGACCCCAGGGACAGCCACCTCCCCGGGGCAAACTTATGTGAAGTGATGCGGGGGCCAGTGTGGCCCCAGCAGCCCTGGGGACTGCCACCTCTCCAGGGCTAATTATTGAATAAGTGTGGGGGAGGCCTATATGGCCTCCCTCTTCAGCCCTGGAGACTGCCATCTTCCTGATGCTAAGATAGTGAGAGCCCTCACAGACTCCCTCTTCCCCGGGGACCACCACCTCCCAAGGGCTAATGAAATGGGGGCCTCACAGAGTCCCCCTGCCCTGGAGACCACCACCTCCTAATGTGGGGGGCCGCATGACCCCCCTGCAGACAGGTGACTGCCACCTCCCCGGGGCTTTAGTCACAACTTTACTTTACTTTTAACTTTATTTCGATTGAATTTACAATCATAAAAAGTACATTTAAAACATTACAACATTATAAAAATTCAGTTTGCTCATTGACTGCTAAGAAAGGCAGGCATTTTACATGTAAACACTAACACTCTAAATACAAGAATAATAACACAGTAGTCAGCAAAAATTCGGTTTGCTCATTGACTGTTAAGGAAGGCAGACATTTTAAAAGTAAACACTAACACTCTATATACAAGAATAATAGCACAATAGTCAGTAAAATCTTAGGAAACAGTTGCCAATAGTTGAGAATGAGTTTTCAAGCAGGCTTTGAGAAAGCAGGCTACGGTTTTGGCAACGTACGGGGTGTCTAAGTATTGAAGTGCCAAAAGGGCCGGTCTGAATCTTCTCAGTCCTAAGTGTCAGAGCAATGGAACCAGCCATCGTTTCCGCGGAGATTTATAGAAACCGCAGAAAAAGGTTACGTGCAGGGTTGACTGGCGAGTAAGACCGTCACAGGGACAATTTGTTAGTTCCCGTGACCAGTCTAAGGGCACAGGCAGTGAGACAAGGCGAAAAAATACATCAAACCGAAATCTGGTTAAAACATACCTCTCATAATTTGACAGAAAAAATGACAAATAAGGTTGAATGCCATAAGAAGATTGGACCATCGTTAAATGAACATTTGACTTTTTGACAAGTTCAGAACTCAAACGAAGATCGCTTAAGTGGTCAGCACATAGCTTTTTCAAAGATTTTCTGGATATACCCAATAGAGATTCAGGGTCAGTGAAATAAGCAGGGTGATTCAAATCTGTCAAAAATTTTGAAACATATAAGAGCCAAGGAATCTTTTTCCAGTGGGACAAAGTGAGACAGTCAGATATTAGTGACCTAGTTAGATGGCATTGCTCCTGAGTCCATATACGGTGCCATAGTAGAATCGGCTGGTAACTAATGATGTCAGTCAGATACTCCCAACCGAGTTCCACATGGGTGCCGAAAGTAGGAGCACTACGGGGGAGGGCTAATATGTATTTCAGAAAGTAATTTTCTATAATTTGTAGCTCGTCTGCGGACACATAGCCCCAGACTCCGGCGCCGTATGTAGCCACACTCATGCATTTAGCTTGGTAGATCTTCAAAAGCACAGTAGGAGCGGGCTTACCCAGTTTCCTAGAGAACGAAGTCAGTGCGGATGTTGTGCGTTGAAACTGCAGTTTTTTGCTGGATATGGCAGGTTTCCAGGACAGGTGGTTATCAATAAGGATACCTAGATAGGGGTAGGTAATGGCAGTTTCTAATCTGGTCTTCTCAATAAAGAGAGATTTACATTTTTGGGCTCTCTTCCCGATATTCATAACGAAAGTCTTGGACTTATTGACTTTGAGACCAAGAGAAGATATAAATTCGCAGTATTTTTCTAGTTGGTTCTGAAGTTGATTAGGTGTCCTTGCTAGGATAACTGAATCGTCTGCATACAGTAATGCAGGGATAGGGCGGGAGCTTATGCAGGGGAGATCTTTGCTATCAGCTAACATCGCTTGCTCCAGTCCATTAGTATAGATGTTAAATAGGAATGGAGCAAGGACGCATCCCTGCCTTACGCCTTTTTCGATGTTAAAGGATTCAGTAAGCTCCCCTTTGATACCGTATCTCACACAAGCTTTTGCATCCGAGTATAGCTCTCGGAGAAAATTCAGCAGTGCAAGATCTATGCCCAGATTTTTCAGGATCGCCCATAGCTTGGAATGAATTACGCAATCAAATGCGGAACTCAAGTCCACATAGACTAGATGAAGTTTACCGCCTTTGGCCCCAGCGTATTTGCCTATGAGTAAAGTCAGATTTAAGGCCTGTTCCACAGTGCCCAGGCCCTCCTGGAACCCAAACTGTAAGTCAGTTAAGATCTTATTCTCTGTGGCCCAGTCCCTTAATCGCTCCAGAATTAGTCTGCCAGCAACCTTGCCTAGGGAATCCAAAAGGGAGATGGGCCTATAACAGGCTGGGTTGTCCCGATCTCCCTTTTTAAAAATGGGCAGGAGCACAGAAGTAGACCAAGAGTCAATAAGGCCGATCTGGGTAACCGCAGACATGACCTGTGTGACAATTGGAGACCAAAGATCTATGTTGCTCACAAATATGTCTAGGGGGACCCCGTCTGGACCGGGCGCCTTACCGGTCTTTGAGGCAGTCAGTGCTGTGATTATCTCCTCTAGATCGAAGTGGAGGTCAATAGGGAAGATGTTATTGCTAGTGGAAGCTTCCGCCTCTGGTCTGGGAGCCTCGGTTGTCAAGGGGTTATCCCCGAAAATCTGCGAATAGTGTGCTACCCATTTATCGGCGGGTACTGCCACATCTAGATGTTGTATCGCAGTTTCATCAGCTAGGAAAGGGGCCTTAACTGTTCTCCAAAACATGGTGGAGTCCTTGGTTAGAGTGCTCTGGTGTAGTTGGGCCCAGAGATTATTTTTTATTTCCCGTTTACGGGATTGCTGTGCCATCTTGTAGTTTTTCCTTAAGGAGGCGATTTGTGGCTGGTCCCTAGTCTGATTGTGTAGAGCATTTTTCAGTGCACGCTGCGCTTTACGGCAACGAGAATCAAACCACCCTCTTGAGTCCTTAGCATTGTCGTGAGTCCTATGGGGACGGGTAAGCTCTTGTCTGATGACTTCTAATATCTTGATAAAGCTGGAGAGAATCAGCTGGGGGGAAGATGACATCTCCAGACAGTGGTGGATTAAAGGAAGGGTTTTTTGGATAATCTTACTAGTGATCTCTGTTGGGTTGGTCATCGTCCACTTAACAGTGTAACCGTTAATTTTATTCATCTCCAGAGAGTGCTGCGCTAAGAGGCTTGTTTATGGGCACGCTGAGAATGGAGTATTTAATGCTATGGTTATGCTATTTGAGTAGTGGTCGCTTGAGGGGTCTGTGCCAGTTGTAAATTGCTTCAATCGGTTGTTTAGAGATTGAGAGCATAAAATAAAATCGATGGTTGTAGTAGCGCCTCTACCATGAAAAGTCGTCTTGAACTCTACAGCAGGACATACTAAAATGTTCGCGAATTCAAGTTCTAGTGCGAAAATACAGGTATTTAGTGCGTGACCCACTGTACTGTGGGTGAAGTGGGCCAGGGGGACATCATGCTCGTCTAAAAGCCCACAAATACCTTTGCTATGATTGTTACACAAATACACATTAAAATCCCCACCCCACACAATATGACAATTTAACTCTTTACTCATAGCTTTTTGGTCTTGTAAATACAGGGTAATTTCCGACAGAGATTTTACACAGTCGCTGGGTGAAGAGTTATTATACATATTGATGAGATAATAACAGGAGTTATTGTCTGGAACTATTTTAAGGATTTGAAAAATTGACGAGACTAACGGAACTTCCGTGATCGTAAAGGGAATTAAGTTGGAAACATAGATGGCTAAGCCGCCCTTGGATCTACCATGAGTGGACGGTAAGGAAGGGAGGTGAAATGTTTTAAAACCCTGAATATGAATAGGGTCAATTGCCCAAGTTTCTTCTAGGCAGATTAACTTAAATTTGTTAGTTACTTCCACCCAAGACTGAAGATGGATTTTCGATCTTAAGCCAGCTACGTTCCAGAATAAAATTGGAAGGTCCTGGGTTGATGAAAAGGTAGAATTTGGAGGCTGAGTTTCAGCAGAGGAATCTGGGAGTTGGAACGGAGACTGAGTGGTTATAGCAGAAAGAGGAGGGTTGGGTTTAGGCTCACTGGGTTGGGGAGTAGTAGATTGTAGATTGGGGAACGGGTCTGCGGGGGTAGCTGACATGGTGTAACACGCGACCTGGTGAGGAGAAGATGACTGCTGTTGGGTCAGGGTGTACTGGGGAGGGGAAGACTCAAACTGGGTACCATACAAAGATGACGAGAAGGAGCCAACCGCCCGAATGCTCTTACAGGGGTCTTTTGGGTTAGGAAAGACGCTGTTGTAACTGCTGTCTGTCATGGGTGGAGATGGTAGTCAGTCCACCATATCCAGGCAATCATATCGATTGGATAGTAGTGGACCTCTCCAATTGCTAAAGTGGCCTGGTGGTGGGTTGCTAAAGCCATACCCCGACCACTGGTTTTGGTCTCTGATTCCGCCCCAGTTTCCTACCCTCGTCCAGGACCACGGAGGACCTGCGTTACGTCGTGTGTTAGGGGGATAGAAATACGACAAATTATGGGTAGCTATCCCTTCAGTAGAGATTTGATCACCCCAGGAGCAAATATGCTCGACTGTATTTGGATATTCAAAATTTACTATAATACAGTCGCCCTGTGTGTTTTTTGGTAGGTTGCCTAACCAAGGCACTCTACGCACTGTAGTAACTCTGTTGTCCATAAAGATTGGAAGCGGTCTATTGTTGGACAACCAGAAGATTACTTTATTTTTTAGGGACCAAACCGGTTCATCTTGGTTTGGGGGGAGTTCCGGAACCCCAGTCATTATTACTACATATGGAGAGGCCTCAGGTGGGAGATGGATAGGGGGAATCCTTCTCTTACGATTATTGGGAATGGTGTTGAATCCAGTAGCATTATTGGATTGGACAGGAGCGGAAGTGGGGGCAGTAGAGGTGAGAAGGGAAGAAGGAGGGTTTGGTAGGGAAAGTGCTGTTGGTTTAGGATTGGTTACGGGGCGGGGTGGTAGAGGATTAGAGGATTTAGGAGGTGGTTGCGGCTTGATTGTAGATACTAGGGAATAATTTTGAGTAGGCTTCTCAGGGACTTTTTGTTTATTAGAATTGGGGTTCTGCGCGAAGGTTCCAGGTTTTAGCGCTTTGGCGTTTGGAGTTTTTGAAGTAATGGGCCTGCCTTTCGCCAAATTAGGATCCTTCTTGTTTCCTGTACTTTGGGATAGTGCAAGGGACAGTTGGGTAAGTTGAGACTGAACCATGTGTAAGGCCTTTTCTATGGTTTCCAAGTGAAATTTAAATAAATCGCCAATTCTGGTGAGCAGTAAGCTGTCGTTGGTACGTGCATTGATTGTAAGATTACCATTCACCATATCTCCTCCGCTGTAATTGCTACTTGAGCTGGTGCAGCTGATGTTCAGATCAGCAGGAATAGAATCCACTATTTGAACATTTGACAGTGAAGGAGAATGATGGAGGGATGAAAGGTTAGGGTTTTGCGGGGGAAAATTAGAGGCAAGAAGAGTTGCAGGGATGGTTGTGACAGGAGGAATGGTGGAATGGGGGAGTTTAGTGGTTGTCTTCCTCTTTGGTTTTTTAGGGATAGCTCCTTCTCGTATACCCCTAGCCGTTGAGGAAGAGGGGGTGTTATCTAGTTGAGTAACAAAAATAGCAGGAGATTTTTCCAGGAATAGATGGGAATCAGACAAGTCCAAAGATGCAGAAAGGTCCACTGTGCAAGGAACAGTGTGCGTTTCTGCATGCACTGTCACTGGAGGAGGTAGATCAACAGGACGTAAGGGGGATTTTGCAGTAGCCAGTAGGCCCATCGAAGAGCGTCTGGCAATCATCAGGTCCTGTGAGATCCTCCGATCCAGTAAGATAATGCCCTGCTCAATAGCATCGTTGGCTTTAGTTATAAATTGATCAATTGGGCCAATGACCTCGCCAGCGGATTGAGCCTGCTTTTTAACTGTGTTCCTAGTGGTTCTCGGGGACATTGTACCGAGAAAATTATTACGATAGTGAGGAACAATGAATATTCTCAAGCCAATAGTAAAAAGTTAATGTGAAATGACAATGGCAGGATATTAAAACACGAACTGCAAATGGGGTGGCCCAGTCCAGTCCTGCCCGGTCTTGAACGGGCTTAAACGGGCCCGCCCTTGGCCCGGGCTTCGCCCGCGCTTCTCCCCGCGCGCGTCCCGCGTTGCGTTTGGGGCTGGTCAGTTTATAATAAGACAATTAGGGGGCGTAGCCTCCGGGGTAAGAGGCACCAGCTGTTGGATGTAGGTGCTGCTGGTCCTCGCAGTCCCCCGGTGAAGCCAACAGGTAGCCCTGGAGTCTAGTGCACGCTGGGAGCGTGCAGGCTGTCCGCCGAATGCGGGGAAGCTCCCACCAGCGGCACGACCCTTCGTAATCAGAACAAATCGCAATGCGCCCTCCGAGGGCAGCGTTCCGTGATCCTTCCTTGGCAGGTAGAGTGATTACAAAATGAGCGGCACCCGCGAAGCGGGTGTCGCGAAAAGTAAGTAGGCGTCTGAGGGGGGCGTGGCCTCCGGGGGAAGAGGCACCAGCTGTTGGATGTAGGTGCTGCTGGTCCTCGCAGTCCCCCGGTGAAGCCAACAGGTAGCCCTGGAGTCTAGTGCACGCTGGGAGCGTGCAGGCTGTCCGCCGAATGCGGGGAAGCTCCCACCAGCGGCACGACCCTTCGTAATCAGAACAAATCGCAATGCGCCCTCCGAGGGCAGCGTTCCGTGATCCTTCCTTGGCAGGTAGAGTGATTACAAAATGAGCGGCACCCGCGAAGCGGGTGTCGCGAAAAGTAAGTAGGCGTCTGAGGGGGGCGTGGCCTCCGGGGAAAGAGGCACCAGCTGTTGGATGTAGGTGCTGCTGGTCCTCGCAGTCCCCCGGTGAAGCCAACAGGTAGCCCTGGAGTCTAGTGCACGCTGGGAGCGTGCAGGCTGTCCGCCGAATGCGGGGAAGCTCCCACCAGCGGCACGACCCTTCGTAATCAGAACAAATCGCAATGCGCCCTCCGAGGGCAGCGTTCCGTGATCCTTCCTTGGCAGGTAGAGTGATTACAAAATGAGCGGCACCCGCGAAGCGGGTGTCGCGAAAAGTAAGTAGGCGTCTGAGGGGGGCGTGGACTCCGGGGGAAGAGGCACCAGCTGTTGGATGTAGGTGCTGCTGGTCCTCGCAGTCCCCCGGTGAAGCCAACAGGTAGCCCTGGAGTCTAGTGCACGCTGGGAGCGTGCAGGCTGTCCGCCGAATGCGGGGAAGCTCCCACCGGCGGCACGACCCTTCGTAATCAGAACAAATCGCAATGCGCCCTCCGAGGGCAGCGTTCCGTGATCCTTCCTTGGCAGGTAGAGTGATTACAAAATGAGCGGCCACAAATAATGCAGGGGGATGCATGCCCCCCACAGCTCTGGGGACAGCCACCTCCCTGGAGCTCTAATCAGAAATAATGCAGGGGGGCACAATGCCCCCTGTAGTCCTGGTGACCACCACCTCCTGGGACTTTAATCAGAAATAATGCGAGGGGCCGGATGACCCCCGCAGCCCCGGGGACCACCACCTCCCTGAAATTTCACATTATATTAATGTGGGGGGGGGCGCAGCCCCCCTCAGCCCAGAGGAACCACCAACCTGCCCGGAGCACCTATAAAGAAAGAAGAGGGCCGCATGGCCCACCTCCTGGAGCCCTAGATGGCCCTGAGGGCCGCCACCCCCCAGGGCCAGCTCCAGCATGTCCCAGGATGCCCACCCCGGGCCATTGCAGTTTCCTATTGCTTGGCGGGAGCATGGATCCCACCAAGCCATAGCAAACACTACTCTGCTTTGAGTTAGCAGAAAATGCTCTTGCTTACTCAAAGCAGGGCAGAATTGCTTTTGGACAGAGGAAGCTGCATGTTAGCAGCTCCCTCTGTCCATAATCAATGCTGGCTCCTGGAGAATGCAGGGACGCGGCAGGGACCCCAGGGGCCTTGAGCCTCCCCCAGCAATCCCCAAGGTAAGAAACTGGGTGCCCTTGATGGGACCAGGGTACTCAGTATTGTGGCCAGGGCCTGGGATATGGGGTCCCCAGGGCCAAAATTGGCCTGAGATGGGGGATATGTGGTCCCCCTCCCATATTTAAAAAATAAATAAATAAAGGACAGGCTCTGGGGGATGGGGTCCCTGGGGCCAAAATTGTTTCCAGGGAAGGGGGACCACACAGCCCCAATTCCTTTATTAAATTAATTAAAAAAGGGGGAATGGGGTCCCCGGCGCCAAAAATGGCCCTGGAGGGAGCACTCTTTGGCCCCCGCCCTTCAAACAAAAAAACAGAAAAGGCCAGGCCCTAGGGATGGGGGGCACCAGGGCAGAAATCGGCCCAGGGAGTGGAACCACTCAGCCCTCCTCCCTATAATATATATATATATTATCCACTGGCGGTCGCCAGTAGATAGTTATAGTTAGGACCACGTTTCCATAGGAAATCCGCAACATTCTATTTGGAATAACTTTGGCGCCGGTGGACGAATCCTCGCGAAATTTTCAAAACAGGTTGGGCGCTACGCTCCGCTCCTACCCTGAAAGTCTCGGGCGGATTCGTCAAGCGGGGGCTGAGAAAAAAGGGGGGTCCCAAAACGCGTTTTTCCCATGCATTTTTCCATAGGACCTTTAGACACAGCTACAGCCCAAACGGCTGAACAGAGTTACTTGAAATTTGGCAGAGAGGTAGTCCTCAGGTCAAGGAAGTGCCTTTTGTAGGTCTGGTGTAAATCTGTTCAGTAGTTCCTGAGAAAATAGCATTTAAATCAATATATATATCTGAGCCAGCTTACGGTGCGCTTACCGTGCGCTTACGGTAAGCTTACCGTACGCGTACGGTGACGTGCGCGAGCGCGATTCTGATTGGCTGTTAGATCTAAGTAAACATTCGAATCGGTCGAAACCAGGAAGTGTCGGCCGCCATTTCCTCTCTCGCACTCTGAGGGGAGTGGAGGAAAAACAAAGTCCGAAAACTGTAAAAGCGGCTTGATAGACAGCTCCCAACCACCCAGTCATTGTTAAGGTGTCCATAAGAACCCAAAAGGCAAAAAATGTAAAAAAATGTATTTTCGAAAAATCGCCGATTACGCTTACCGTACGCGTACGGTAACATTTTTTAAAAAAAAAAACATTATCCACGTTTTCCTCACCCCGGGTGCAAAAGCTGCCCGAAGGGCACCTTTTGTGCATGGCATATTATTATTAAAGACAATCTGTAGCTAACCATTAACAACGATGTGCCTAATACGGCCTCCGTGTGCGGACGGTGCGCGAAGCGCATCGTCCGTACATGGCCCATTTAGCGTAACGTGGGCACGCGGTGCGCGTAGCGCACCGCGTGCCCCCCGTGCGTGCACGGCACTAACTGCGTAAAGTGGGCACGCGGTGCGCAAAGCGCACCGTGCGCGCACGGAACGAACTGCGTAAAGTGGGCGCGCACACCAGGAACGGCATAAAGTAACTTAGCATTTAAAAAACCGTACAAATTCACTGAAAAAACCATAGGTTTCACACACGTTATAGTTAGGAATTAGCATTTAAAAAACCTTGCAAATTCACTGAAAAAACCATAGGTTTCACACATGTTATAGTTAGCTGGACATTTTACTGATAAAAAACCAATTAAATTCCCCCGTTATAGTTAGTGCAGGCAACTATAACTCACGCGACCGCAATCCTCTGCTGATGACATATGTGTCTTTATGAAAAAAAAATATTTGCAATATATGTATAGCTAAAATTTAATGGAAGAAGACATGGGCAAATAAGTGTCTAAATACAGTATTAGCATCAGCAGAGGATTGCGGTCGCGTGAGTTATAGTTGCCTGCACTAACTATAACGGGGGAATTTCATTGGTTTTTTATCAGTAAAATGTCCAGCTAACTATAACATGTGTGAAAACTATGGTTTTTTCAGTGAATTTGCAAGGTTTTTTAAATGCTAATTCCTAACTATAACGTGTGTGAAACCTATGGTTTTTTCAGTGAATATATATATATATCTATATATATATATATATATATATATATATATATCTATATATATATATATATATATATATATATATATATATATATTACCTACTGGCGGTCGCCAGTAGGTAGTTATAGTTAGGACCCCTTTTCCATAGGAAATCCGCAACATTCTATTTTGAATAACTTTAGCGCCGGTCGATGAATCCTCGCGAATTTCTCAAAATAGGTGGGGCGCTACGCTCCGCTCCTTCCCTGAAAGTCTCGGGGGGATACGTCAAGCGGGGGCTGAGATAAAAGGGGGTCCCAAAACGCGTTTTTCCCATGCATTTTTCCATAGGACCTTTAGAACGAGCTACAGCCCGAACGGCTGAACAGAATTACTAGAAATTTGGCAGAGAGGTAGTCCCTATGTCAAGGAAGTGCCTTTTGTAGGTTTGGTGTAAATCTGTTCAGTAGATTCTGAGAAAATAGCCTTTAAATCAATATATATATCTGAGCCCGCTTACGGTACGCTTACCGTACGCTTACGGTAAGCTTACGGTACGCGTACGGTGGCGTGCGCGAGCGCGATTCTGATTGGCTGTTAGATCTTAGTAAACATTCGAATCGGCCGAAACCAGGAAGCGGCGGCCGCCATTTTGTGTGTTTCACTCAGAAAAAAAAGAGTGAAAACAAGAAAAGGGGGCAATGAGGAGAGTTACAGATCCCCTTACATTTGTGAGGGGGTCAAAGAAGGACTGTAAAGTACAAAGAAAACATTTATTGATTTTTTAAAAAAATCACGGGGTACGCGTACGGTAAGCTTACGGTAAGCGTACGGTAGAAAAAATAAATAAAAAAATAAATGAAATTCAGATTTAAGTGTTTAGATATTAGGGGGGTCTAAAAAGAGCCGTTGTGTTTATGAAATGATTTTTTAGTGGTACCTACAAGTAAGTACCGATGCAGAGTCTAAGGTTCAAGAGGAAGACTCTGTTCCCTTTATCATTGAAGTGCACACCATCTCCTCTATAAATGTCTTGCATGTCAAAACGCAAGTTGTTGTGGTAAATGGCACCCATACCATAGTCACGGAGGAAAGCAGAAACAGATTTGTTGACGTGCTTTCTTGCTTTGTCAATCTGCGGACAGAAATGATTGGACCAGTTCCATTTTTGCCTTTGGCATATGTTGGAAAACACAAAGGCAGTTTTAGGGAAAAGTGAAAACATTTGTGCAAAGGTGTCCTTCATAAGCATTTCCAGACCTACCCCAGTCAAAGTGCCTAGGTCATTGCCACCACAGTGCACTATTATGAGGTCAGGGTGTTGGATTTGCATGAAGGATTTCACCAATGGCATCAATTGGTGCCACTTTAACCCTCTCTGACCAATCCATTTAATGTCTACATTTGGCAAAGCAAGGTCTCTCACCATATCTGTTTTCTCTGCAAACTTTTCACTCCAGAAGACATAGCTGTGCCCTACAATCCACACTGTGAACATCTTCAAAGGAGAACTGGATGCACTCAGGAGGTGTCTTTCAGTAGAATGGCAATATGAAAAGAAAGACAGTTTGGAAATGGAGGCATACATATTTTTTTCAAAACAAAAAGAACTGATTGGCTGTTTCATACCATTCTAGAATAAAAACTAGGCTGTATGTGTAAACTAATAGAAGCATGTTTTGTATTGGTACAAAAAAATGTGTTACCAAAGAACAGTACTATGGATTTGCTGTTAGGTTTGAAAAGTCAAGCACTCTTGCTCTGTGGAATTGAAACATTGTGTGGCGAACTTCTGACCTAACTCCACACAGCAGTGTTCCATGAGCTGTTGCTATGGTAGCAGGCAGAAGTCAAGTTGGGGGAAGGGTACTAGGCAGAAGTCAAGTTGGGGGCAGGGTACTTTTGGAAAAGGGTTGGTTTTCAACCAATAGAAATGTGTGATTACATTTGAAAAAAAGGGGGAAGCACTGAGATTTGAAACTTACATGTATATGTGTGGAAAAATAGAGGGAAAGTTTGCCATTATCTGGTTCTGCTGAGAGGAGAGAGGTGAACACAACAGAGATCCTGGCTCTGATAATCTGCTGTTTGAGTGTCACATTTCTTTCACAACTAACTAATTTTAAAGGTGAGTTTAGAGTTTGAGAGGGGATGTATGTGGTAACTTAAGAAATGAATAATAGAAATGGAAATTCTTTTTGTTGTAGTTGCGTTTATCATTTTCTGTTTTGGGAGAAATTTAAATGTGAGGAACATGTAAAATAATATGGAGTATGTTTTCACAATAAATTAAGGTGTACTGGAAAAAAAAAGAATAGTTTAAGGGTTTGAGGTTGGACTCAGTAATGCAAATACATTCAGCATCACTAAGGCTGGTTGCCCTTGCTGGAGTGTAGGCAGCCACCCAGGTTACACATGGAGGTGGTCTGAAAAAGAAGTTTGGACATGTGCATTTAAGAAAATCGAAAAAAGTGGTTTCATAATGTGTCAGTCTGTAAAAGTGATTTTCACTTGCCCAAAAAAAAAAGAGCAGTAAGTGTGCTTTCAAATTGGCAAAGAAATTTCGTTTTGGGACTAATGTGAAAACATGACTCTGTGTGCAGAGAGGAATTATAGGCAGAGATTTATTGCGTATTGCTCTGGTGATTTCACAGTTGCATTAGATGGAAAGGGGGAGCGATTTTTTGGGGGAAGAAGCAGACTCTTAGCACACACCCATGTGCTTGCCATGTATAATCATGCACAGTATTTACAAGCGAGTGGGGTTTTCAGGTTTCAGTCTGTAATGCAAATACATTCAGCATCACTAAGGCTGGTTGCCCTTGCTGGAGTGTAGGCAGCCACCCAGGTTACACATGGAGGTGGTCTGAAAAAGAAGTTTGGACATGTGCATTTAGGAAAATCGAAAAAAGTGGTTTCATAATGTGTCAGTCTGTAAAAGTGATTTTCACTTGCCCCAAAAAAAAAGAGCAGTAAGTGTGCTTTCAAATTGGCAAAGAAATTTCGTTTTGGGACTAATGTGAAAACATGACTCTGTGTGCAGAGAGGAATTATAGGCAGAGATTTATTGCGTATTGCTCTGGTGATTTCACAGTTGCATTAGATGGAAAGGGGGAGCGATTTTTTGGGGGAAGAAGCAGACTCTTAGCACACACCCATGTGCTTGCCATGTATAATCATGCACAGTATTTACAAGCGAGTGGGGTTTTCAGGTTTCAGTCTGTAATGCAAATACATTCAGCATCACTAAGGCTGGTTGCCCTTGCTGGAGTGTAGGCAGCCACCCAGGTTACACATGGAGGTGGTCTGAAAAAGAAGTTTGGACATGTGCATTTAAGAAAATCGAAAAAAGTGGTTTCATAATGTGTCAGTCTGTAAAAGTGATTTTCACTTGCCCCAAAAAAAAAGAGCAGTAAGTGTGCTTTCAAATTGGCAAAGAAATTTCGTTTTGGGACTAATGTGAAAACATGACTCTGTGTGCAGAGAGGAATTATAGGCAGAGATTTATTGCGTATTGCTCTGGTGATTTCACAGTTGCATTAGATGGAAAGGGGGAGCGATTTTTTGGGGGAAGAAGCAGACTCTTAGCACACACCCATGTGCTTGCCATGTATAATCATGCACAGTATTTACAAGCGAGTGGGGTTTTCAGGTTTCAGTCTGTAATGCAAATACATTCAGCATCACTAAGGCTGGTTGCCCTTGCTGGAGTGTAGGTAGCCACCCAGGTTACACATGGAGGTGGTCTGAAAAAGAAGTTTGGACATGTGCATTTAAGAAAATCGAAAAAAGTGGTTTCATAATGTGACAGTCTGTAAAAGTGATTTTCACTTGCCCCAAAAAAAAAGAGCAGTAAGTGTGCTTTCAAATTGGCAAAGAAATTTCGTTTTGGGACTAATGTGAAAACATGACTCTGTGTGCAGAGAGGAATTATAGGCAGAGATTTATTGTGTATTGCTCTGGTGATTTCACAGTTGCATTAGATGGAAAGGGGGAGCGATTTTTTGGGGGAAGAAGCAGACTCTTAGCACACACCCATGTGCTTGCCATGTATAATCATGCACAGTATTTACAAGCGAGTGGGGTTTTCAGGTTTCAGTCTGTAATGCAAATACATTCAGCATCACTAAGGCTGGTTGCCCTTGCTGGAGTGTAGGCAGCCACCCAGGTTACACATGGAGGTGGTCTGAAAAAGAAGTTTGGACATGTGCATTTAAGAAAATCGAAAAAAGTGGTTTCATAATGTGACAGTCTGTAAAAGTGATTTTCACTTGCCCCAAAAAAAAAAAGAGCAGTAAGTGTGCTTTCAAATTGGCAAAGAAATTTCGTTTTGGGACTAATGTGAAAACATGACTCTGTGTGCAGAGAGGAATTATAGGCAGAGATTTATTGCGTATTGCTCTGGTGATTTCACAGTTGCATTAGATGGAAAGGGGGAGCGATTTTTTGGGGGAAGAAGCAGACTCTTAGCACACACCCATGTGCTTGCCATGTATAATCATGCACAGTATTTACAAGCGAGTGGGGTTTTCAGGTTTCAGTCTGTAATGCAAATACATTCAGCATCACTAAGGCTGGTTGCCCTTGCTGGAGTGTAGCAGTCTGGACATGGGCTTTTTAAAAAATCTGAAAAGTGGTTTCATAATGTGACAGTTTGTAAAAGTGATTTTCACTTGCCCAAAAAAAAGAGCAGTTAGTGTGCATTCAAATTGGCAAAGAAATTTCGTTTTGTGACTATTGTGAAAAGAAATGTAGTAATATATTTAAATAAAATAAAGGAATTTTTTTTTAGTTTTTTTCAGGTATTGCTGAAGAGCAGTGAACAAAATTAAAGATGCCTACAAAATCCAGAGTTCAAAAAACGCAAAAAAAAAAACTATATTTGAAGACAACTAGAGGATCAAAGTTAGTAGAAGATGCTGATGTTGGAAGGAAGAAAAAATCTTCTGGTAAGCAAAAAAAAGATTTTCTAAGGAATATATTCAAAAAAAGGAAAAATGTACAAAATGTCTGTACAGGAAAGAATGATTTCAAACAAAAAGGACAAGAAAAAATTGAGAATTTAGTTAATGCAAATATACCTTCTGCAACTAAAAAGTTAAACTTAAACAGAAAAACAGCGTTTAAAGAGATACGTAGAAAAATGTTTCAGAGAAGAGTTATGTCCAATTTGATAAAGGATGTGAAGAAATATAAGCAAAAGGCTAAGTTTTTTAAGAGAAAAAAAGAAATTGAAGCCATTGCAGCAAAGGCATTAGAATTAAAAAGGAAACTATTCATTTTAATTTTGAATAGGATGCGTACATTAGACAAAATGGTTAATGTACTGAAATCACATAGCAAAAGGAAAAGAGTAGTGAACAGAACAAACTTTTGTAAAGTGTTTTTAGGAAAGTGGATGCATAGTTCAAGTAGTGAACCTTTTTTTAATGAAGAGAGCTATTTTCAAAGTAATAGTTTGCTGCATGCAGTTGACACCAGAGGTCGTTCATACGAAGTAAAAAATGGTTGCATAATGGAGAAGGAGATAATGGTTCCAAGAGATGAGGTACAAGTGATGGCAGATGAGGCAATGGGGAGACGTCCTAAAGCCCCAGTGTACACTTGGAATTGTAGTAGTATTTGCACTGTGCGTCAGGAATCTATTGACAAATTTCGAGAGTTTCTAAGAGAATATAGTAAAAAAAGTGTAAAACAGAAGATTAAGGTGCTTCAAAGTCTGGATCCATGCAGAGTGAGAGAGAATACTGGTTTGCAGGGTCATTCTCTGGCTTGTCTATCTAGAAAAGTGTGCAATAGTGTTTTCCATCATTTTAGGATGCTGGCTGTTCATCATACTGAAATGAGAAAGTTTGTGAGACGGTTGTATTTTGCCAAAAGTCCAGCAATAAAGTTAAATGAATTGAATAGGGCTCTGTTCCGAGGAACGGTATCAGATGTAGAGAAGGTTGTTGATGAAATTCAGTTTTGTTACTTTGGTCCTGAACAAAACAGTGCAGAGAAGGACACAGTAAATGAGGAAGAAGTGGAAGAGAATGTAGAACCCTCTGTAAGTAACACATTTAATGATCACATAACAAAATTTGCAATAGTCTCTAATGAAAGACCAAATTTTACTTGTATTTGTTGCCGCAGAACTCATTATAGAAAACAAACTAGGAATGTTGATCTCTACAGAAAGAGTGAAAATGAAGATAATTATAAGTGGAAGGATTTTGCCACATATATATTTCTAGAAAATTGTTTTGAATTGGGTGAAGATCAGCGTATTTGTAAATACTGTTACAACAAGTTAGAGGAAAATAGAATGCCGACCAGAGCTGTACATAATAATTTAGAATTGGATGCTATTCCTGCTGAACTTTCTGAATTAAATACATATGAGTCTATACTCATTCAATGTGTTCATCCGTTCCAGACCATAGTACGTATGGAGCCGAAAACTGGTAAATTACCTCCTTCAGATTTACTGAGAGGTTTAAAAGGTAGAGTGGTGTATTTGCCCTTGGATTTGAAAAAAAATATGGAAACTATTGATGCGGATACTTTGGAAACTGAACCATTAATTATTCTGGTTAATGGTGTACCTACAAAGAATAAGAAGATTTGTCAGGAGCTGGTAGATGTGCGGAAAGTACAAAGAGCAAATTTGTATTTGAAAAAGAATAACAAATGGTATGAATCAATTTATATAGAAGAAGAAGAAGAAGAAGATTTACAAGAAGACACAGAAACACCAACTGGACAAATTGAAAAAGTGGACAAGTCAAAGGAAGAAGAAATTTATGAACATTTTAGCATACATCCTCTTCATTCGAAAGAAGTTATGGGAGACAATATTGATCTCTTTCAGATGAAGAAAGCAAAAGGAACTCCCGTGAGTGTATGGGAGGAGAGCTTGGAAGCTCGATGTTTTCCCCAGCTGTTTCCTAAAGGAAAAGGAGGACGATACGATGAACGTCCAGAACAGATTCCAGCTTCTGAGTATCGGACTACAAGACTATATGCTGAAGATCCCAGATTTCGACAAAGTATTCCTTATTTGTTCCATCTTTTATTTGAAAGCGACTTGTCTGCACTGTCTTATGCAGTAAATCACATTTTAAAAAGTGGAGTACATTTACAAAATGTGTCTGCTAAGGATTTTATGGAGAAAGTGCAGCACCGAGATGATCATTTGGAAACACAACTGATCAATCTGATGGCTTGTCAGCGTGGGACAAATTAATATTGGTACCGACGCCATGGTGAACTAAAATGCATGTTACGGAATTTAGGAACACCAACATGGTTCCTTACCCTAAGCTGTGCCGAGTACGCTTAAGATGATTTACTGGATTTTCTACGAGAGGCCAATTCAAACATTAAAAACATCAAATACAAGACAGCAGGAGAACTGTGCTCATTGGATCCGGTTAATGTTTGCAGATATTTCAATCATAGATTTGAGGCTATGATGTCCTTCATCTGCAATAAAAAAAATCCACCCCTTGGAGAAGTAGTGGATTTCTTTTGGAGAAAAGAGTACCAGGCAAGAGGTGCTCCTCATATTCATATGCTGTTGTGGATCAAGGATGCCCCAAAGTTTGGAACAGATACTGATGAAGCAGTGTTATCTTACATTGAAGAATATGCAACATGTGCTATACCAAAAAGCACAGAAGAGAACAAGTTAAAGGAGCAAGTTTTACGTTTCCAAAGTCATCGGTGTGGAAAATACTGTCGACGGAAATACAAGAGCAAAGAAAAATACTACACTAAATGTCGATTTGGATTTCCTAGACCTGTTCTTTCAAATGGAAGAGTAAACAGTTTTATGTCAGCTGTGAGACATACTATCACAAGAAAATCACCTAAGAATACCTACAACCTTAAAAGAAAAGAAGAATCAAAAAATATAAATGACTACAACCCAGTCATTTTATCCATGTGGAACGCTAACATGGATATACAGTATGTTGCTGACAATTCCATTGCTGTTGCTCGATATGTAACGTCTTACATTACAAAATCAGAAAAAACAGAATTGAAGGAAATGTGGGAAGAGATTTCTCACGAGAAGACTGTCAGTAAGAAGCTGTACAGTTTCAGTTTGAAGATGTTATCGCATCGAGAAATTGGATCCTACGAATGTTCAGATAGGTTATCTTCTGCAAGTCTCTACTCGAAGTCAAGAAGAATAATTTGGGCAAGTTTAGGCCTTGCAGCAATGAGAAATCGGGTACTGAAATCTGTAGGAGAAATTGAATATTTGGCCGAGAATGACCCAGAAAGTACAGATATTTTGAAATCAAACATGTTGGACACATATTATCCCAAGAGAAGTCATCATCTGGAGAACATGTGTCTCTATGAAGTGCTGCAGAACTACATTTATTCACGGAAAGCTGCAGAAGACATCAACAATGGAAAATATAAAGTCGTTGGTGAAGAAGGATGTTTGGTGAAGCAAACAAAAGGAAGTTTGATAAATCACCGGAAGCTGAGTTGCGACACTACTGACAAGAAGGAATTTTACTACTTGGCTCTTTTACAGTTGTTTAAACCATGGCGTACAGAGGATGAACTACTGGGAGAATTCCAGAGCTATGAAGATTCTTTTAATGCTTGCAAAGACAGCATACAATGCAGTACATTCTCAACTTATCTGCAAATGTTAAATGAAGAAATTGAACAGGAAACTACAATTGCAGCAGAAATAGCTAGAGATAGTTCTCAGGACAGCCAAAGTTCAGGAACACTCAGTCAAGATCCCCTAGGACAACGAATCGTTGAAAATGAAGCATCAATAGCCATGAATGAAGTGGAAACGGCTATGAATCAAGCTCAAGAAGAATTTATAGACTTAGAAAATTTGGAAAGACAACTGAATCAAGAGCAGCAACAAATTTATGAAGAGATCAAAAACAAAATTGATCACGGATTTCTACATGAAAAAAAAGAGTGCTCATGCACATCATTTCATCCAATCAGGATGTATGTAAGCGGACAAGCTGGAACTGGAAAAAGTTTCCTAATAAAAGTCATCAGAAGCTACCTAAAGCAAAAAACGGATTCTACTTTGTCTTGTGTGGTTACTGCTCCAACTGGGTTAGCAGCATATAACATAAAAGGAATCACTTTACATCGTTTGCTAATGTTACCAGTGGAGCATGAGAACAAAATACAATTCAACAAGCTAACTGGAGAAGCATCCTTGGAAGTTTCAAGAGTATTGAAGAAGATGCAAGTTCTCATTATTGATGAGGTGAGCATGGTATCAAACTTAATGCTTGCCTTTGTGCATTTAAGAATGCAGCAAATTTTGAAGACAGACTATGACATGTTATTTGGTGGAAAACACGTCATAGTTTTTGGAGATCTTTTGCAACTTACTCCAGTTAAAGGACAACCAGTGTTTAATACTGTCACACATGAAGACACGAAGAAGTCATTGGGAAGCATCGGTAATACAAATATTTGGTCCTTCTTTGAGTACAAGGAACTTACTACTAATATGAGGCAAGCAAACGATGAAGAATATGGAAGTATTCTGAAAGATATCAGGATTGGACTACTCACAGAAGTTGGCAAAAAAGCATTACAGAGTCGGCTGCTACATAATTTATTTCCAAAGGAAGAAATAGTTGCAGAGAAGATATACAAGAACATTGCAGAAAACAAAAGTGTCATCTGCTTAATGCCAACTCTACGTGAATGCTCAATATTCAATGAGGAGCTTTTGAAATTGGAAAAGGAAGAGATCAGGAAATTGGAAGCAGTGGACAAAATTGAGGATGGAAGAATTACTGTCACAGTAACAGGCAAAATGAAAAATAAATTGGACTCACTAGAGAAGAACATCTCCAAAACTGCTGGATTAGAAAAAAATCTATATGTTTGCATGAACTGTAGAGTATTTTTAAGAAGAAATTTGGATGTTGAAAAAGGTTTAGTTAATGGAGCGATGGGAAGAGTTGTGGGTTTTATTAATTATCAGAAAAAAGAAGGAGTTGAATGTTTAAAAATAAAATTTGATCAGTTAGAAGAAGTTAAAGATATTTGTCGTTGTACAGTTCGTTTCATGCTTGTGAAAGACTTATATGTACGTAGGAAGCAGTTTTCGTTTTCTCTAGCATATGCTGTAACTATTCACAAGTCTCAAGGATTGACTGTAGATTGTGCATTTGTGAACATTGGTTCAACTGTGTTCAAAGAGGGTATGGCATATGTTGCTTTGTCACGAGTGAAAACATTATCAGGTTTATTCATGATAGACTTTGATGACTCAAAAGTTAGTGCTGATACAAACTGTGTAAAGGAGTATAATAGATTAAGAAGAAGCTATGCTCCTCATTTAGGTCAGTATCCTGTGTTAGAGAAACGTGTAGTTTCTCGTAAAAGAAAAAATGAGAATATCTGTAATGAAGATGTAGAGAAGAGGAAAAAAAAGAGGAGTGATGTAATTGTAAGCAAAAAGAAAAAGGAAAATGAAGAACAGGTTGTAGGATGTCATTTTGAAAATAGCTCTGGTGTCAACTGCTACGCAAATGTAGTGCTGAATGTTGCATTTTATCTGGAAAGTTTGCAAGAGCAGATAATAGTAAATCAGAGAAAAAGATTCTGTTCAGAGCTGACTCTCCTTTTTCAAAAGCTAAGTAAAGATAAAACTCAAATAGAAAGTGCTACTGAAATTAGAAAACTTTTAGATGTATGTTCAGGACGAACACAGTTTTCTCAAAATGTACAGCAAGACGCACAGGAATTCTTGTTGTATTTTCTTCAGGTAGTGGAAGAAGAAGGAGTTCCCATTGAAATTTTTTTTGGTCTCTCTTATAAATGGGAACATAGTTGTGAAAATTGTTATAATATATGTGGCTCTAATGTTGATAATGAAAGGTTTATTTATTTGACATTGCCAGAGAGTAAAACAGTTACTTTTGCAAAATTAGTTAAAGATGCTAATCATAGCATGAAATGTGGTGAGTGTAAATCTGACATGTTTTCAACATTAATTTTAAAGGAATACGGACAGTATGTAATTTTAATGATGCAACGATGTAGAGCTGATGGTTCAAAATTGGATACTTTAATAAAGAAGTTTACAGGACAGCAATTATCAATTTCAGGAAAAACTTTTGTAACTGTTGCAATAATTTTCCATGATGGACCTACTGTTACTTCTGGACATTACACAGTTTATCTTAAATGTGAAAAAGGCTGGACACTGTGTAATGATTCCCAATTGATTTTCAAGCAACGTTTGCCTTTTGATTTAGCAAATTCCTATCTAATCTTCCTGAAACCTAAATTTTAGACAGATTTGGCAAGATCTCGACAAAATAATTTTACCATTTTACTGGATTACCATTGCAATTTTATAGAAAAAAGATTTTTTAAATTATCATTTGGCCTAATGGAAAGATAACCAATTGTAATGTGGACTTTTTTAATTTTAAATGAAACTTTGAAAAACCAATAATTTAGAGATAATCGGTAACATCTGCACAATTTAAATTTTGGAATGTTATTGGACTGCCATTGGAAATTTTTTCAAAAAAGATTTTAAAAATTACTATTTGGCCATGCGGAAAAGTAACCAATTCTATTGTGGACTTAATAAATTATTCAAAAAATTTTCGTGAACCAAAATGTTACAGAGAATCGGTGAGATCTGGACAAATTAAACTTTAGAATTTTATTGGATTACCGTTTGAAATTTATTCCAAAAAAAAATTTAAAATTACTATTTTGCCTAAAGGAAATGGAATCAGATGTATTTTGGAGTTATTTGAGATATAATATTGTGATTATACTTCTGAAACAAACATATCAGACGGTATTTTAAAGAAATAACTATTGGTTTTAGATGATATTTTTTTAGAATATTATGCATTTCTATAATGTTAAGTTTAAGTAAAAAGAGATTCTGGGCTTTTTTATTACAATCTTTGTGATTGTTATTTTTTTTTGCCCGCTGTAAAATGATGAATGCAATTGCTTTCACAATTTATAGTGAAATGCAATATATTCTGAAAACAGCAAAAATAAGGCAAAAATATTTTTGGGAAAAAAATGTAAATATGTGTACTGTATTATAAATTGTTTTAAAAATATTCATACTTTTTTCTTTTTTTTCAGATTGATATAGAAAATTTTCGAAAACTAGAACCATTTTTAAAACTATTTTTAAAAAAAACAAATGAATAAATATTTTTTTGAGTGAGTATGGTAAGTCAATAATAATAATTGTAGTCTCTCAAGGACCTTGTAATGTGATAATTGATTTTTAGTGTTTTTTTTAAAAAATAAAAAAAAGGTACGCGCACCGTACGCGTACGGTAAAAAAAAAAAAAAAAGTTTTTAAAAACATATGTAAAAAAAAGATGAAAGATAAGGTTGGCTCTTAAAAGAACCGTTGTGTTCATGCAGGGACAGAGGAAAGAAAGCATGGAAAAATTAGTCTCTGTGACAAGTGTGCTGATCTATTTTGTTGTTCACTAGGGAAACACTGGTCTCCCTATGACAAATTAGATCATGACAAGAGGCACATCGAATATCAACCCTCAGAAAACGAGGGTTAATTTCCAGAGGGCCAGCAGAAGGAGATGCTCCCCCCACAGATGAAGGGCTCACCTGACCTGCAGAAGAAGGAGTCAGCCCTGCAGATGATGGTCCAGGCTGAGCTGCTGTGGATGTACTTGCTTGTCTTTCTGAAGAGTTACCTCCAAAAAGATGACCATGTGTCCTTCTGTGTACATCCTGGAGGTGTCTCTTCATGGTGTGATTCCCAAAGGAATACTTCCTGTCAGGATTACCTCTAGAAAGTACACGCTGACACAGCCTGCAAGTTACTAAGGGTGCATTCACCTTTTGCTGGCCTTCAGGAAAAGTAAAATAATCCCATACATAAGAGGGCTTTTGTTTCCTCGATCTCTGCCTCAAGACAGTGCTGCTAGTGCTAGCCTCACTCTCAGAAGAGCTCTGCTGTTCTGCCATCGTATCCCAAAGACAAACCAGCTCCTTCTCCCAAGGGATCACAAGCAGAAATGAGGGGAATGGGTGTGGTGTAGGAGAGTTCTAGAACTGAAAGTAGTTTCAACCAATCAAAAGTTGTGTTTCATAATCACATGACCTACCGTACGCTTACGGTACGCTTACGGTACGCTTACGGCAAAAGTGCGCATGCGCGTAAAAAAGACACGCGCTTGCGCGCATGCGCATAACAGTCACTACCCGACACTTCCGCGTAACGTGCGCGTGTAGCGTACACGCGTACGCGTCCCACGCGGAGGACGCGCGGCTACGCAAATTGCGTAACTATACGCAAACAGCGTAGATAAATTACGGACGTTGCGTAAACCGTACGCTTACCGTAAGCTTACGGTACGCGTACTAAAAAAAATTTTAAAAAAAGGAAAAAATGTATTGCTAATAAATTTTACATGTTTATTTTATAAAATATATTAAAAAAAACATATTATAGAATTTTAAAAATTTAACCATAGTCTTTAAAAAAGGATAGAAAATTAAAATAAAAATATGTTTAAAAAAATAGAAGAAAAAAAACAAAATTAGCATTTAAAAAACCTTGCAAATTCACTGAAAAAACCATGGGTTTCACACACGTTATAGTTAGGACTTAGCATTTAAAAAACCTTAGAAATTCAGTGAAAAAACCATAGGTTTCACACACGTTATAGTTAGGAATTAGCATTTAAAAAACCTTAGAAATTCAGTGAAAAAAACCATAGGTTTCACACATGTTATAGTTAACTGGACATTTTACTCGTAAAAAACCATTGAAATTGCCCCGTTATAGTTAGTTCAGCTAACTATAACTCGCGCGCCCGCAATGCACTGCTGATGACGTCACATATTACATCACTCATGACATGGTCAGTGACATCACTCATGACATCACTGATGACATCTCAAATGACATCACTGATGACATCACTGATGACATCATCCTTGTGATAGAGTGGCAGACCTCCTCTTCCCCTAATATAACCTTTGATACACACAATCAAAAATAGAAATTAAAATTTTAAAAACAATGGACATACCAATACCAGTTACAACAACCTATACAGTAATTCTAAGATCCAAATACACATCCACTCATTCACCAACAGTCCTATACAGTCACTCATACATGTACTCACGCATCATATGTACTCATACACGTATACATCCTGTTACACAATGCCACTCATCCATAGAGGTACTCACACACATAGTTAGTCATGCTAATAAAGAATCAAACATACATTTACTTGCATATACAGTTATACACACACCACCACACTTACTTCTACGGAAACTTACATATACTTAGTCTTTTAAACAATCACTTATAGAAACACATACTTATTCATACAGGAACTCTTTCAATCTCTCACTCTCACATATACTCATATATATACACCAATAGTCACATATACTAGTTTAAAACATATGTAGTTACACATAAAGACACTATTGAGACAGTCATTCACTCACTAACACACCCATTCATACACTCATCCACCCATACAGTCCTGCACACATGCTGTCTTCAACACATACAAACAATGAGTCACTCATTCAAGCACCCATGCACTACGTAATACCCCTCACCGAACCAGACACTCACACTCATACTGATTCTCAAAAAACCAACTAATAACCTATTTAGACACTCATGTAGCTACACACCAACCCATGCAGCCACTTATACACAAAGTGAGAGACTGATACAGATATTTACATATTTAAACATTACTCACTAAGCCATGTATTCACTAAGATACACTTAATCAGTCAGTAATACAATCAATTTTTCAAAAACAATTCATCCATTTAGACACTTATATACCCATTTATTCTTCCATCGACCTTGAGATATACATATATAAAACATATTTAATTTTCAGAAAAACACACATTCACTGGATGATGTCATCAGTGATGTCATCAGTGATGTCATTTGAGATGTCATCAGTGATGTCATGAGTGATGTCACTGACCATGTCATGAGTGATGTAATATGTGACGTCATCAGCAGTGCATTGCGGGCGCGCGAGTTATAGTTAGCTAAACTAACTATAACGGGGCAATTTCAATGGTTTTTTACGAGTAAAATGTCCAGTTAACTATAACATGTGTGAAACCTATGGTTTTTTTCACTGAATTTCTAAGGTTTTTTAAATGCTAATTCCTAACTATAACGTGTGTGAAACCTATGGTTTTTTCACTGAATTTCTAAGGTTTTTTAAATGCTAAGTCCTAACTATAACGTGTGTGAAACCCATGGTTTTTTCAGTGAATATATATATATATATATTCTCTTGAACTCCGTAGGCTTGCGCAGGGTTTGACAGCAACGAAGCACAGACCACAAGGTAAACCAGCAAGGATTTATTTGGTAGTTCCCTCGACCTTTACAGCCATGACGCGTTTCAGCCCGGAAGGGCCTTGATCACAGGACACGCTCTGTCAGGTGATCGGTTATTTTATAGCTTTTTTTTTGCTCACTCTTTTTTTGTATATGCAGTGGTTTCAACAAACTTTATAAGGTGCTTAACAATAAAGTGCAAGTGCATGATGAATTCGTAATAGCAGGAAAAAACAATTTGGTATCTAAAACAAATGTTGCAGTACATTGTGATTGACTAGAATTGTTTACATTTAAAACGAATTAAATAGATAAATAAAAAATTCAATTATGTTAAAATGACGTTTGTTTCTCTCTAGTCAGATAACATTATTGTTGTTTGCAATGGGAATATTGTCTGCACATATATTGGCTAGCTGTTTGTGTTGACAAAGGCGAAGTTAAAATTACAGTATGAATACTAAAACTTCAACCAACAGCTATAAAATCCCTTTGCATGAAATAGCAAGGTTAATCTATTCAAAAACAAAAGCCAAATTGTTGATTATTGATTTGCTAATAAAATTCTCATGTCTTAAAATACATAGATAAAGTGCAAGTGCCCGCTTCTCTAAGAGATTCACCATTTCTACTATATCTAAAAGTGCTAAAAAAGTTTATCTAAAATACCTATAAAAAACCTAAAATAACCTATAAAATCACCCCTATGCGCAGAATAGTACCTTAATAGTACCTTAAAAAAATGTTTAACAGTGTGGGCGGCGGACATGTTATCTAGTAGAATGCCATGTATGAATGTTGTTTTGCATAAATGCCATGTAATCTAGTGTTCTATAGATTGATATCTGATAGACTACTCATGAAAGAAATTATACTAATTACAGGCAAGTATGGAGCTTCTCAGTAAATTTCTGTTGTCGCCTTCAGAATTGGCTGGCGGAATTCGCGTAATCGCGTTACGCAAATCTCCGCGAAACGGTAAAAAATCTCCGCGAACACGCAGAAATTCCGCGAACACGCGGAATTGCTTGTTCGCGATACTTTTTTCCTGTTCGCGTTCGCTGTTTGCGTGCTCGGTGTGAAATATCTCGCGAACACGCATATTGAGAACGCGAACAAGCAAAAAATTTCGCAAAGTCGCGGAACGCAAATTTTCGGGCAATTTCGCGTTCTCCACGGAACACGAAATTACCCAAATTCCGCAAATTCCGCGAACGGAACGGAATTTACCGCCCAGGCCTATACCAGGGGACTCAAAGTTAAAGTTGCATTTTCATCTGCGAGTTCTTGCATCTCACTTAGAAAACATTTATCAGATTGGGTGAGAGAGAATTGAGTAGATTCAGCAGATGTTTGGATAGGTTGTGTGACCGGATTATCATTGCTGGACTTGTTTGACTGTAATTCAGTTTGATGAAAATGTTTTTTTAATTTTAATTTCCTTATGCTCTTGTAGACATCGAGTCGTGTAGTAGCATAGTTGAATGAACTGACCGGGCAATACGAGAGGCCTAAAGAGAGAAGTTGTTGTTCAGCTTTATTTAGTGTAATTTCAGTAAGGTTGACTACTGAAAGCGTAGTTTCTCTTGACCCATCATTGATTAACGGTGCCAGTTTTTCTTCTGTTGCTTCCTTTGCCTTGGCATGTCTTTGAAATTTGATTTTGTTGGCCCGCCTTCTTTCCCGGCGTTTGGTTGTTCTCCTTGTGTTGTGGTTTGTGGTCTTGGGCGCAGGATTTGCCTGCGCTCTTCCACTAAAAAATCTACTTCATCTGCTAGTGACAGGGCTGCCGGTATTTGTTGCAACATTAATTTGCGAGATTCCATCTCCGTTTCACTCTCAGGTGCCGAACTTAATTCGGAGTTAGATGATGCTGCCTCCGCTTGACATTCGGACGGTGAAGTTTTTTTACCAGTTTGGCCACCCTTAAATTTGGAGACTTTCAACGAATCATATTTTTTGGCAAAGGTGAAAATTCTGCCCGTTTGATAGTCTGTACGGTCTCTATGGAACTTGTAGGCTTTTCTTTCTCTGATAATATCTTCCTCTTTTTTGATACGTTTTTTCATTTCTTCCTGAAGTTTGTTGTTATCTTCTGTAACGCCCATATCAAGTATTTCAGTGTTCAAACTTTCTATTTGCTTCAATAATTTCTCTGTGTCTTTTTCGGCATACTTTATTAAAATTAACATGAGTCGGCGTGAGGAATCCAAATTGGCCTCAGCCCATTCTCTCATCATGTCTCGGTCGGGGTCCTCGTAACTGGGTGCCAGAAGAATTCGAAGGCCTCTGGGTACCCTGCCAACATCCTCGTAACGCTGAAGAGATTTGGCCTCCCACCACTTTTTTTGTTCATTTTTCATTAGTTTTTCTAATATCTTAAATTTCTCCCTTAGGCTGGTGTTGCGCGGTCCCACTGGAGCATTGTGGGATATTGAGTCCACTGAAGGTCTTTTGGCATCATCGAACATGTTGGCCGCCGCCTCCTCCCGTTCCCGGAGCGTGTCAGCTGCCATGGTCATCGTGTGGGGAATTTAAATGGGCGCAGGTCGTCTGCCAAATGCTGGGAACTTCAATTCGTTCCTCTTACGCAACTCTGGCGAAAGTACCCCGCTCCCGAAATTGACAAATTACAATGCAGCACTTTGATTGCATAGGCTGGCTTCAGGGTTACCGGCAGAGCTAACGGCTTAATTGCACACGTATCCGCCTACCTGGTACCACTGTTGCCGCTTTCCGATCGTCTTCTGCTGTAATTATCTCCGTACTTCGGGGGGTGTCACCGTAACAATCCTACCGGATTCTTGAAGAACTTGCGAGCAAGTGGAGACTCTTTTGAAGGCGACACCACGTTATGGGGGGGTTCTGTGTTAAACCGGAACAGTCAAAAACCGGCTTTCCATATTCTCTTGAACTCCGTAGGCTTGCGCAGGGTTTGACAGCAACGAAGCACAGACCACAAGGTAAACCAGCAAGGATTTATTCAGTAGTTCCCTCGACCTTTACAGCCATGACGCGTTTCAGCCCGGTAGGGCCTTGATCACATGACACGCTCTGTCAGGTGATCTGTTATTTTATAGCTTTTTTTTGACTCACTCTTTTTTTGTATATGCAGTGGTTTCAACAAACTTTCTAAGGTGCTTAACAATAAAGTGCAAGTGCATGATGAATTCGTAATAGCAGGAAAAAACAATTTGGTATCTAAAACAAATGTTGCAGTACATTGTGATTGACTAGAATTGTTTACATTTAAAACAAATTAAATAGATAAATAAATAATTCAATTATGTTAAAATGACATTTGTTTCTCTCTAGTCAGATAACATTATTGTTGTTTGCAATAGGAATATTGTCTGCACATATATTGGCTAGCTGTTTGTGTGGACAATGGCGAAGTTAAAATTACAGTATGAATACTAAAACTTCAACCAACAGCTATAAAATCCCTTTGCATAAAATAGCAAGGTTAATCTATTCAAAAACAAAAGCCAAATTGTTGATTATTGATTTGCTAATAAAATTCTCATGTCTTAAAATACATAGATAAAGTGCAAGTGCCCGCTTCTCTAAGAGATTCACCATTTCTACTATATCTAAAAGTGCTAAAAAAGTTTATCTAAAATACCTATAAAAAACCTAAAATAACCTATAAAATCACCCCTATGTGCAGAATAGTACCTTAATAGTACCTTCAAAAAATATTTAACAGTGTGGGCGGCGGACATGTTATCTAGTAGAATGCCATGTATGAATGTTGTTTTGCATAAATGCCATGTAATCTAGTGTTCTATAGATTGATATCTGATAGACTACTCATGAAAGAAATTATACTAATTACAGGCAAGTATGGAGCTCCTCAGTAAATTTCTGTTGTCGCCTTCAGAATTGGCTGGTACCAGGGGACTCAAAGTTAAAGTTGCATTTTCATCTGCGAGTTCTTGCATCTCACTTAGAAAACATTTATCAGATTGGGTGAGAGAGAATTGAGTAGATTCAGCAGATGTTTGGATAGGTTGTGTGACCGAATTGTCATTGCTGGACTTGTTTGACTGTAATTCAGTTTGATGAAAATGTTTTTTATTTTAATTTCCTTATGCTCTTGTAGACATCGAGTCGTGTAGTAGCATAGTTGAATGAACTGACCGGGCAATACGAGAGGCCTAAAGAGAGAAGTTGTTGTTCAGCTTTATTTAGTGTAATTTCAGTAAGGTTGACTACTGAAAGCGTAGTTTCTCTTGACCCATCATTGATTAACGGTGCCAGTTTTTCTTCTGTTGCTTCCTTTGCCTTGGCATGTCTTTGAAATTTGATTTTGTTGGCCCGCCTTCTTTCCCGGCGTTTGGTTGTTCTCCTTGTGTTGTGGTTTGTGGTCTTGGGCGCAGGGTTTGCCTGCGCTCTTCCACTAAAAAATATACTTCATCTGCTAGTGACAGGGCTGCCGGTATTTGTTGCAACATTAATTTGCGAGATTCCATCTCCGTTTCACTCTCAGGTGCCGAACTTAATTCGGAGTTAGATGATGCTGCCTCCGCTTGACGTTCGGACGGTGAAGTTTTTTTACCAGTTTGGCCACCCTTAAATTTGGAGACTTTCAACGAATCATATTTTTTGGCAAAGGTGAAAATTCTGCCCGTTTCATAGTCTGTACGGTCTCTATGGAACTTGTAGGCTTTTCTTTCTCTGATAATATCTTCCTCTTTTTTGATACGTTTTTTCATTTCTTCCTGAAGTTTGTTGGTATCTTCTGTAACGCCCATATCAAGTATTTCAGTGTTCAAACTTTCTATTTGCTTCAATAATTTCTCTCTGTCTTTTTCGGCATACTTTATTAAAATTAACATGAGTCGGCGTGAGGAATCCAAATTGGCCTCAGCCCATTCTCTCATCATGTCTCGGTCGGGGTCCTCGTAACTATATAAATGAAAAGGCCGGGGATGAGGATGGGGTCCTTGGGGCTGAAATGAGCCCAGGGAAAGGGGGCCACCCAGCCCCATCTCTTGAAGAATGAATAAAAGAAAATAAAAAAACGTTGGCAAGTCGCCTGGAGGGCAGGCCCCCTTCACCATCACTCTGCAAATGCACCTCCTGGCAGTGGCTGTTGGGGGGTGAAGTCCCCTTGGGTGCTGAGGGTGCTTGGGGCCAAGAACCCCTCCTGTTACCTTCAGTAAGTCCCAAACAGCAGGTTTGCTGAGAGGATTTGGAGGCCATTCTGCTTTTCTCCAGTACTCTGCAAACGCACCCCCTGGGATGCTGCTGGTTGGGGAGTGAATTCCACTTTATTCCTAAGGGCCTCTTTACTAAAGTGGACTTTTTTCCCCAAGCAGCAGTGCTTCAGGAGGTGCATTTGCAGAGTGCTGGAGAAAGGGGGCGTGGCCTCTGACGACCTCACAGCAATCCAGTTGTGTGGGTATGACTGGAGGTAACAGGTGGGCTAGTTGGTTCCCAAGAACACTCAAGAGCCGAGGGGACTTCATCCCTCAACTAGTAGTTCATCAGGAGGCAGGTTTGCAGAGTGGAGGAGGAAGTGGGTGTGGCCACCAAGAATCTCTCAGCAAACCTACTGTGTGGGACTTACTGGAGGTGACAGAAGGGGTAGTTGGCCCACCCAGCGCAACCAAGGGGACTTCATCCCCCAACTAGTAGTGCATTAAGAGATATGTTTGCAGAGTGGTGGAGAGAGGGGATGTTGCCTCCGACAACCTGTCAGCAATTCTGCTGTGTGGGGCTTACTGGAGTTAACAGTAAGTCCCACACAGCGGGCTTGCTAGGAGGTCTCCGGAGGCCATGCCCCCTTTCTCCACCATTCTGCAAAGGCTCCTCCTGGCGCACTACTGGTTGGGTGATTACATCCACTTTACTCTTGAGGGACTTTGGGGGCCAAGAAGCCCTTCTGTTACGTCTTGTAAGTCCAACCCAGAGGGATTCCTAAGTGCTTGTCGGAGGCCCTGCCCACTTTCTCCACCACTCTGCAAACGTGATTACTAGTTAAAAAAAAATAGAAATTCACTTAAAAAAACCAAAGGTTACTGGGACGTTATAGTTAGGAAATAGATTTTAAAAAACCTTAGAAATATACTTAAAAAACCAATGGTTACAGGGTCGTTATAGTTGTCAAATGTAATTTAAAAAACATAAAAAATTCGCTTAAAAAACAAAGGTTACTGGGATGTTATAGTTAGGAAATAGATTTAAAAAACCTTAGAAATTTACTTAAAAAAACAAAGGTTACAGGGTTGTTATAGTTAGCAAATGTAATTCAAAACACGTTAGAAATCTGCTGAAAAAAACAAAGGTTACAAGACGTTATACTTTGAAAATAGAGTTACAAAATCCTTCGAAATGTACTGAAAAAAACAAAGTTTACAGAGACTTTCTAGTTAGGCTGACATTTCACTTGTACAAAACCAATAAAATTCAGTAGTTATAGTCACCTGAGCTAATTATAACATAAGCTGTCGCAACACTCTGCTTAGGACCTCAGATATTACATCACTCATAGCATGGTCAGTGACATCACTGATGATATCTCAAATGACATCACTGATGACATCATTAAAAGAACCACTCATACACTTACTCACACCCCAATACTTCCTTCTCGTATGCTCACTCACACACCCACACAACCACTGACATGCACATTCACAGACCTATAGCACAACTCACACACCCACTCACTCTTCCATAAAGCCACTCCCTCACTCATACATACAGCCACTCACACAACCATTCACTCACTCATACAGCCACTTATACAACCAGTTACTCACCCATACATCCAGTCATATAGCCACATACTCACCCATACAGCTACTCATGCACCCACTTATTTAGCTACAAAGTCACTCACACACCCACTCACTCACCTAATCAGCCTCTCAACACCGCCACACACTCATCCCTAAAAGCCCTCATACACTCGCTCACACAAACACTTACATACCTATTCACACATCCATACAAGCACTCACACATCCTTGTACTCCCCCCATTCAGCCATTCACACAGACACTCACTTTCCAACACAGTCACTGACACACAAATTCATTTAACAAAACACCTACTCAAACAGACAATCCCTCAACCACACAGCCACTTACACATCCAGTTATTCACCAATACAACCATTGGCACACCCACTCACTCACCAATGCAGCCACTCACACAGTATCTCACTCAACCACACAGCTACTCACACACCGATTTATACACCCATATAGCCACTCACACACCCATACACACAGGGATACATACAGTCACACAGCCACTCACATGATATAATTTAAAAGAAGTATCACTTGTTGGTAGTACACCTAGTATACTACTTTAACTTTTGTAGTACCTCAGTATATATGTTTAACAATCATAAACTCTTACAAAATACTTTCACTCATTGGATGGTGTTATCAGTGATGTCATTTGAGATGTCATCAGTTATGTCACTGACAATGTCATGAGTGATGTAAGTCGTAAGCAGTGCATTGCAGGGACGTAAGTTATATTTATCTCCGGTAACTATGATTCCGGCACTTCACTGGTTTTGTATGATTGAAATCTGAGCCTAAGTATAACGTCCATGTAGCCTTTTTTTTAGTGAATATATATGTGTGTGTGTGTATATATATTACCTACTGGCGGTCGCCAGTAGGTAGTTATAGTTAGGACCCCTTTTCCATAGGAAATCCGCAACATTCTATTTTGAATAACTTTGGCGCCGGTTGACGAATCCTCGCGAATTTCTCAAAATAGGTGGGGCGCTACGCTCCGCTCCTACCCTGAAAGTCTCGGGGGGATTCGTCAAGCGGGGGCTGAGATAAAAGGGGGGTCCCAAAACGCGTTTTTCCCATGCATTTTTCCGTAGGACCTTTAGACAGGGCTACAGCCCGAACGGCTGAACAGAATTACTAGAAATTTGGCAGAGAGGTAGTCCCTAGGTCAAGGAAGTGCCTTTTGTAGGTTTGGTGTAAATCTGTTCAGTAGATTCTGAGAAAATAGCCTTTAAATCAATATATATATCTGAGCCAGCTTACGGTACGCTTACCGTAAGCTTACCGTACGCGTACGGTGGCGTGCGCGAGCGCGATTCTGATTGGCTCTTAGATCTTAGTAAACATTCTAATCGGCCGAAACCAGGAAGCGGCGGCCGCCATTTTGTGTGTTTCACTCAGAAAAAAAAGAGTGATAACAAGAAAAGGGGGCAAGGAGGAGAGTTACAGACCCCCTTACATTTGTGAGGGGGTCAAAGAAGGACAGAAAAGTACAAAGAAAACATTTATTGATTTTTAAAAAAATCACAGGGTACGCGTACGGTAAGCTCACCGTACGCGTATGGTAAAAAAATAAAATAAAAGAAATGAAATGCAGATTTAAGTGTTTAGATATTAGGGGGCTCTAAAAAGAGCCGTTGTGTTTATGAAGTGATTTTTTATTGGTACCTACAAGTAAGTACCGATGCAGAGTCTAAGGTTCAAGAGGAAGACTCTGTTCCCTTCATCATTGAAGTGCACACCATCTCCTCTATAAATGTCTTGCATGTCATAACGCAAGTTGTTGTGGTAAATGGCACCCATACCATAGTCACGGAGGAAAGCAGAAACAGATTTGTTGACGTGCTTTCTTGCTTTGTCAATTTGCGGACAGAAATGATTGGACCAGTTCCATTTTGCCTTTGGCTTATGTTGGAAAACACAAAGGCAGTTTTAGGGAAAAGAGAAAATAGTAGTGCAAAGGTGTCCTTCATAAGCATTTCCAGACCTACCCCAGTCAAAGTGCCTAGGTCATTGCCACCACAGTGCACTATTATGAGGTCAGGGTGTTGGATTTGCATGAAGGATTTCACCAATGGCATCAATTGGTGCCACTTTAACCCTCTCTGACCAATCCATTTAATGTCTACATTTGGTAAAGCAAGGTCTCTCACCATATCTGTTTTCTCTGCATACTTTTCACTCCAGAAGACATAGCTGTGCCCTACAATCCACACTGTGAACATCTTTCAAGGAGATCGGGGTGCACTCAGGAGGTGTAATTCAGTAGAATGGTAAAAAGAAATGAAAAACAGTTTGGAAATGGAGGCATACATATTTTTTTATAAAAAAAAGAACTGATTGGCTGTTTCATACCATTCTACACTAAAAACTAGGCTGTATGTGTAAATTTATAGAAGCATGTTTTGTATTGGTACAGAAAAATGTGTTACCAAAGAACAGTACTATGGATTTGCTGTAAGGTTTGAAAAGTCAAGCACTCTTGCTCTGTGGAATTGAAACATTGTTTGGCGAACTTCTGACCTAACTCCACACAGCAGTGTTCCATGAGCTGTTGCTATGGTAGCAGGCAGAAGTCAAGTTGGGGGAAGGGTACTTTAAGAAAAGGGTTGGTTTTCAACCAATAGAAATGTGTGATTACATTTGAAAAAAAGGGGGAAGCACTGAGATTTGAAACTTACATGTATATGTGTGGAAAAATAGAGGGAAACTTTGCCATTTTCTGGTTCTGCTGAGAGGAGAGAGGTGTAGAGAACAGAGATCCTGGCTCTGATAATCTGCTGTTTGAGTGCCACATTTCTTTCACAACTAACTAATTTTAAAGGTGAGTTATGAGTTTGAGAGGGGATGTATATGGTAAATTAAGAAATGAATAATAGAATTGGAATTCCTTTTGTTGAAGTTGTGTTTATTATTTTCTGTTTTGGGAGAAATTTAAATGTGAGGAACATGTAAAATAATATGGACTATTTTTTCATGATAAATTAAGGTGTACTGGTAAAAATAAGGAATACTTTAAGGGTTTGAGGTTGCAGTCAGTAATGCAAATACATTCAGCATCACTAAGGCTGGTTGCCCTTGCTGGAGTGTAGGCAGTCACCGAGGATACACATGGTGGTGGTCTGAAAAAGCAGTCTGGACATGGGCTTTTAAAAAAATCTGAAAAGTGGTTTCATAATGTGTCAATCTGTAAAAGTGATTTTCACTTGCCAAAAAAAAAGAGCAGTAAGTGTGCATTCAAATTGGCAAAGAAATTTCGTTTTGTGACTAATGTGAAAACATGACTCTGTGTGCAAATAGGAATTACAGGCAGAGATTTATTGCGTTTTGCTCTGGTGATTTCACAGTTGCATTAGTAGGAAAAAGGGGGAGCGATTTTTTTGGTGCAGAAGCAGACTCTTAGCACACACCCAGCTCCTTTCCATGTACAAGCGAGTGGGGTTTTGAGGTTTCAGTCTGTAATGCAAATACATTCAGCATCACTAAGGCTGGTTGCCCTTGCTGGAGTGTAGGCAGTCACCGAGGAGACACATGGTGGTGGTCTGAAAAAGCAGTCTGGACATGGGCTTTTAAAAAAAACTGAAAAGTGGTTTCATAATGTGTCAGTCTGTAAAAGTGATTTTCACTTGCCAAAAAAAAGAGCAGTAAGTGTGCATTCAAATTGGCAAAGAAATTTCGTTTTGTGACTAATGTGAAAACATGACTCTGTGTGCAAATAGGAATTACAGGCAGAGATTTATTGCGTTTTGCTCTGGTGATTTCACAGTTGCATTAGTAGGAAAAAGGGGGAGCGATTTTTTTGGTGCAGAAGCAGACTCTTAGCACACACCCAGCTCCTTTCCATGTATAATCATGCACAGTATTTACAAGCGAGTGGGGTTTTGAGGTTTCAGTCTGTAATGCAAATACATTCAGCATCACTAAGGCTGGTTGCCCTTGCTGGAGTGTAGGCAGTCACCGAGGATACACATGGTGGTGGTCTGAAAAAGCAGTCTGGACATGGGCTTTTAAAAAAATCTGAAAAGTGGTTTCATAATGTGTCAGTCTGTAAAAGTGATTTTCACTTGCCAAAAAAAAAGAGCAGTAAGTGTGCATTCAAATTGGCAAAGAAATTTCGTTTTGTGACTAATGTGAAAACATGACTCTGTGTGCAAATAGGAATTACAGGTAGAGATTTATTGCGTTTTGCTCTGGTGATTTCACAGTTGCATTAATAGGAAAAAGGGGGAGCGATTTTTTTGGTGCAGAAGTAGACTCTTAGCACACACCCAGCTCCTTTCCATGTATAATCATGCACAGTATTTACAAGCGAGTGGGGTTTTGAGGTTTCAGTCTGTAATGCAAATACATTCAGCATCACTAAGGCTGGTTGCCCTTGCTGGAGTGTAGGCAGTCACCAAGGATACACATGGTGGTGGTCTGAAAAAGCAGTCTGGACATGGGCTTTTAAAAAAAACTGAAAAGTGGTTTCATAATGTGTCAGTCTGTAAAAGTGATTTTCACTTGCCAAAAAAAAAGAGCAGTAAGTGTGCATTCAAATTGGCAAAGAAATTTCGTTTTGTGACTAATGTGAAAACATGACTCTGTGTGCAAATAGGAATTACAGGCAGAGATTTATTGCGTTTTGCTCTGGTGATTTCACAGTTGCATTAGTAGGAAAAAGGGGGAGCGATTTTTTTGGTGCAGAAGCAGACTCTTAGCACACACCCAGCTCCTTTCCATGTATAATCATGCACAGTATTTACAAGCGAGTGGGGTTTTGAGGTTTCAGTCTGTAATGCAAATACATTCAGCATCACTAAGGCTGGTTGCCCTTGCTGGAGTGTAGGCAGTCACCGAGGATACACATGGTGGTGGTCTGAAAAAGCAGTCTGGACATGGGCTTTTAAAAAAATCTGAAAAGTGGTTTCATAATGTGTCAGTCTGTAAAAGTGATTTTCACTTGCCAAAAAAAAAGAGCAGTAACTGTGCATTCAAATTGGCAAAGAAATTTCGTTTTGTGACTAATGTGAAAACATGACTCTGTGTGCAAATAGGATTTACAGGCAGAGATTTATTGCGTTTTGCTCTGGTGATTTCACAGTTGCATTAGTAGGAAAAAGGGGGAGCGATTTTTTTGGTGCAGAAGCAGACTCTTAGCACACACCCAGCTCCTTTCCATGTATAATCATGCACAGTATTTACAAGCGAGTGGGGTTTTGAGGTTTCAGTCTGTAATGCAAATACATTCAGCATCACTAAGGCTGGTTGCCCTTGCTGGAGTGTAGGCAGTCACCGAGGATACACATGGTGGTGGTCTGAAAAAGCAGTCTGGACATGGGCTTTTAAAAAAATCTGAAAAGTGGTTTCATAATGTGTCAGTCTGTAAAAGTGATTTTCACTTGCCAAAAAAAAAGAGCAGTAAGTGTGCATTCAAATTGGCAAAGAAATTTCGTTTTGTGACTAATGTGAAAACATGACTCTGTGTGCAAATAGGAATTACAGGCAGAGATTTATTGCGTTTTGCTCTGGTGATTTCACAGTTGCATTAGTAGGAAAAAGGGGGAGCGATTTTTTTGGTGCAGAAGCAGACTCTTAGCACACACCCAGCTCCTTTCCATGTATAATCATGCACAGTATTTACAAGCGAGTGGGGTTTTGAGGTTTCAGTCTGTAATGCAAATACATTCAGCATCACTAAGGCTGGTTGCCCTTGCTGGAGTGTAGGCAGTCACCGAGGATACACATGGTGGTGGTCTGAAAAAGCAGTCTGGACATGGGCTTTTAAAAAAATCTGAAAAGTGGTTTCATAATGTGTCAGTCTGTAAAAGTGATTTTCACTTGCCAAAAAAAAAGAGCAGTAAGTGTGCATTCAAATTGGCAAAGAAATTTCGTTTTGTGACTAATGTGAAAACATGACTCTGTGTGCAAATAGGAATTACAGGCAGAGATTTATTGCGTTTTGCTCTGGTGATTTCACAGTTGCATTAGTAGGAAAAAGGGGGAGCGATTTTTTTGGTGCAGAAGCAGACTCTTAGCACACACCCAGCTCCTTTCCATGTATAATCATGCACAGTATTTACAAGCGAGTGGGGTTTTGAGGTTTCAGTCTGTAATGCAAATACATTCAGCATCACTAAGGCTGGTTGCCCTTGCTGGAGTGTAGGCAGTCACCGAGGATACACATGGTGGTGGTCTGAAAAAGCAGTCTGGACATGGGCTTTTAAAAAAAACTGAAAAGTGGTTTCATAATGTGTCAGTCTGTAAAAGTGATTTTCACTTGCCAAAAAAAAGAGCAGTAAGTGTGCATTCAAATTGGCAAAGAAATTTCGTTTTGTGACTAATGTGAAAACATGACTCTGTGTGCAAATAGGAATTACAGGCAGAGATTTATTGCGTTTTGCTCTGGTGATTTCACAGTTGCATTAGTAGGAAAAAGGGGGAGCGATTTTTTTGGTGCAGAAGCAGACTCTTAGCACACACCCAGCTCCTTTCCATGTATAATCATGCACAGTATTTACAAGCGAGTGGGGTTTTGAGGTTTCAGTCTGTAATGCAAATACATTCAGCATCACTAAGGCTGGTTGCCCTTGCTGGAGTGTAGGCAGTCACCGAGGATACACATGGTGGTGGTCTGAAAAAGCAGTCTGGACATGGGCTTTTAAAAAAATCTGAAAAGTGGTTTCATAATGTGTCAGTCTGTAAAAGTGATTTTCACTTGCCAAAAAAAAAGAGCAGTAAGTGTGCATTCAAATTGGCAAAGAAATTTCGTTTTGTGACTAATGTGAAAACATGACTCTGTGTGCAAATAGGAATTACAGGCAGAGATTTATTGCGTTTTGCTCTGGTGATTTCACAGTTGCATTAATAGGAAAAAGGGGGAGCGATTTTTTTGGTGCAGAAGTAGACTCTTAGCACACACCCAGCTCATTTCCATGTATAATCATGCACAGTATTTACAAGCGAGTGGGGTTTTGAGGTTTCAGTCTGTAATGCAAATACATTCAGCATCACTAAGGCTGGTTGCCCTTGCTGGAGTGTAGGCAGTCACCAAGGATACACATGGTGGTGGTCTGAAAAAGCAGTCTGGACATGGGCTTTTAAAAAAATCTGAAAAGTGGTTTCATAATGTGTCAGTCTGTAAAAGTGATTTTCACTTGCCAAAAAAAAAGAGCAGTAACTGTGCATTCAAATTGGCAAAGAAATTTCGTTTTGTGACTAATGTGAAAACATGACTCTGTGTGCAAATAGGATTTACAGGCAGAGATTTATTGCGTTTTGCTCTGGTGATTTCACAGTTGCATTAGTAGGAAAAAGGGGGAGCGATTTTTTTGGTGCAGAAGCAGACTCTTAGCACACACCCAGCTCCTTTCCATGTATAATCATGCACAGTATTTACAAGCGAGTGGGGTTTTGAGGTTTCAGTCTGTAATGCAAATACATTCAGCATCACTAAGGCTGGTTGCCCTTGCTGGAGTGTAGGCAGTCACCGAGGATACACATGGTGGTGGTCTGAAAAAGCAGTCTGGACATGGGCTTTTAAAAAAATCTGAAAAGTGGTTTCATAATGTGTCAGTCTGTAAAAGTGATTTTCACTTGCCAAAAAAAAAGAGCAGTAACTGTGCATTCAAATTGGCAAAGAAATTTCGTTTTGTGACTAATGTGAAAACATGACTCTGTGTGCAAATAGGATTTACAGGCAGAGATTTATTGCGTTTTGCTCTGGTGATTTCACAGTTGCATTAGTAGGAAAAAGGGGGAGCGATTTTTTTGGTGCAGAAGCAGACTCTTAGCACACACCCAGCTCCTTTCCATGTATAATCATGCACAGTATTTACAAGCGAGTGGGGTTTTGAGGTTTCAGTCTGTAATGCAAATACATTCAGCATCACTAAGGCTGGTTGCCCTTGCTGGAGTGTAGGCAGTCACCGAGGATACACATGGTGGTGGTCTGAAAAAGCAGTCTGGACATGGGCTTTTAAAAAAATCTGAAAAGTGGTTTCATAATGTGTCAGTCTGTAAAAGTGATTTTCACTTGCCAAAAAAAAAGAGCAGTAAGTGTGCATTCAAATTGGCAAAGAAATTTCGTTTTGTGACTAATGTGAAAACATGACTCTGTGTGCAAATAGGAATTACAGGCAGAGATTTATTGCGTTTTGCTCTGGTGATTTCACAGTTGCATTAGTAGGAAAAAGGGGGAGCGATTTTTTTGGTGCAGAAGCAGACTCTTAGCACACACCCAGCTCCTTTCCATGTATAATCATGCACAGTATTTACAAGCGAGTGGGGTTTTGAGGTTTCAGTCTGTAATGCAAATACATTCAGCATCACTAAGGCTGGTTGCCCTTGCTGGAGTGTAGGCAGTCACCGAGGATACACATGGTGGTGGTCTGAAAAAGCAGTCTGGACATGGGCTTTTAAAAAAAACTGAAAAGTGGTTTCATAATGTGTCAGTCTGTAAAAGTGATTTTCACTTGCCAAAAAAAAGAGCAGTAAGTGTGCATTCAAATTGGCAAAGAAATTTCGTTTTGTGACTAATGTGAAAACATGACTCTGTGTGCAAATAGGAATTACAGGCAGAGATTTATTGCGTTTTGCTCTGGTGATTTCACAGTTGCATTAGTAGGAAAAAGGGGGAGCGATTTTTTGGGGGAAGAAGCAGACTCTTAGCACACACCCAGCTCCTTTCCATGTATAATCATGCACAGTATTTACAAGCGAGTGGGGTTTTGAGGTTTCAGTCTGTAATGCAAATACATTCAGCATCACTAAGGCTGGTTGCCCTTGCTGGAGTGTAGGCAGTCACCGAGGATACACATGGTGGTGGTCTGAAAAAGCAGTCTGGACATGGGCTTTTTAAAAAAACTGAAAAGTGGTTTCATAATGTGTCAGTCTGTAAAAGTGATTTTCACTTGCCAAAAAAAAAGAGCAGTAACTGTGCATTCAAATTGGCAAAGAAATTTCGTTTTGTGACTAATGTGAAAACATGACACTGTGTGCAAATAGGATTTACAGGCAGAGATTTATTGCGTTTTGCTCTGGTGATTTCACAGTTGCATTAGTAGGAAAAAGGGGGAGCGATTTTTTTGGTGCAGAAGCAGACTCTTAGCACACACCCAGCTCCTTTCCATGTATAATCATGCACAGTATTTACAAGCGAGTGGGGTTTTGAGGTTTCAGTCTGTAATGCAAATACATTCAGCATCACTAAGGCTGGTTGCCCTTGCTGGAGTGTAGGCAGTCACCGAGGATACACATGGTGGTGGTCTGAAAAAGCAGTCTGGACATGGGCTTTTAAAAAAATCTGAAAAGTGGTTTCATAATGTGTCAGTCTGTAAAAGTGATTTTCACTTGCCAAAAAAAAAGAGCAGTAACTGTGCATTCAAATTGGCAAAGAAATTTCGTTTTGTGACTAATGTGAAAACATGACTCTGTGTGCAAATAGGAATTACAGGCAGAGATTTATTGCGTTTTGCTCTGGTGATTTCACAGTTGCATTAGTAGGAAAAAGGGGGAGCGATTTTTTTGGTGCAGAAGCAGACTCTTAGCACACACCCAGCTCCTTTCCATGTATAATCATGCACAGTATTTACAAGCGAGTGGGGTTTTGAGGTTTCAGTCTGTAATGCAAATACATTCAGCATCACTAAGGCTGGTTGCCCTTGCTGGAGTGTAGGCAGTCACCGAGGATACACATGGTGGTGGTCTGAAAAAGCAGTCTGGACATGGGCTTTTAAAAAAAACTGAAAAGTGGTTTCATAATGTGTCAGTCTGTAAAAGTGATTTTCACTTGCCAAAAAAAAGAGCAGTAAGTGGGCATTCAAATTGGCAAAGAAATTTCTTTTGTGACTAATGTGAAAACATGACTCTGTGTGCAAATAGGAATTACAGGCAGAGATTTATTGCGTTTTGCTCTGGTGATTTCACAGTTGCATTAGTAGGAAAAAGGGGGAGCGATTTTTTGGGGGAAGAAGCAGACTCTTAGCACACACCCAGCTCCTTTCCATGTATAATCATGCACAGTATTTACAAGCGAGTGGGGTTTTGAGGTTTCAGTCTGTAATGCAAATACATTCAGCATCACTAAGGCTGGTTGCCCTTGCTGGAGTGTAGGCAGTCACCGAGGATACACATGGTGGTGGTCTGAAAAAGCAGTCTGGACATGGGCTTTTTAAAAAAACTGAAAAGTGGTTTCATAATGTGTCAGTCTGTAAAAGTGATTTTCACTTGCCAAAAAAAAAGAGCAGTAACTGTGCATTCAAATTGGCAAAGAAATTTCGTTTTGTGACTAATGTGAAAACATGACTCTGTGTGCAAATAGGATTTACAGGCAGAGATTTATTGTGTTTTGCTCTGGTGATTTCACAGTTGCATTAGTAGGAAAAAGGGGGAGCGATTTTTTTGGTGCAGAAGCAGACTCTTAGCACACACCCAGCTCCTTTCCATGTATAATCATGCACAGTATTTACAAGCGAGTGGGGTTTTGAGGTTTCAGTCTGTAATGCAAATACATTCAGCATCACTAAGGCTGGTTGCCCTTGCTGGAGTGTAGGCAGTCACCGAGGATACACATGGTGGTGGTCTGAAAAAGCAGTCTGGACATGGGCTTTTAAAAAAATCTGAAAAGTGGTTTCATAATGTGTCAGTCTGTAAAAGTGATTTTCACTTGCCAAAAAAAAAGAGCAGTAAGTGTGCATTCAAATTGGCAAAGAAATTTCGTTTTGTGACTAATGTGAAAACATGACTCTGTGTGCAAATAGGAATTACAGGCAGAGATTTATTGCGTTTTGCTCTGGTGATTTCACAGTTGCATTAGTAGGAAAAAGGGGGAGCGATTTTTTTGGTGCAGAAGCAGACTCTTAGCACACACCCAGCTCCTTTCCATGTATAATCATGCACAGTATTTACAAGCGAGTGGGGTTTTGAGGTTTCAGTCTGTAATGCAAATACATTCAGCATCACTAAGGCTGGTTGCCCTTGCTGGAGTGTAGGCAGTCACCGAGGATACACATGGTGGTGGTCTGAAAAAGCAGTCTGGACATGGGCTTTTAAAAAAAACTGAAAAGTGGTTTCATAATGTGTCAGTCTGTAAAAGTGATTTTCACTTGCCAAAAAAAAGAGCAGTAAGTGTGCATTCAAATTGGCAAAGAAATTTCGTTTTGTGACTAATGTGAAAACATGACTCTGTGTGCAAATAGGAATTACAGGCAGAGATTTATTGCGTTTTGCTCTGGTGATTTCACAGTTGCATTAGTAGGAAAAAGGGGGAGCGATTTTTTGGGGGAAGAAGCAGACTCTTAGCACACACCCAGCTCCTTTCCATGTATAATCATGCACAGTATTTACAAGCGAGTGGGGTTTTGAGGTTTCAGTCTGTAATGCAAATACATTCAGCATCACTAAGGCTGGTTGCCCTTGCTGGAGTGTAGGCAGTCACCGAGGATACACATGGTGGTGGTCTGAAAAAGCAGTCTGGACATGGGCTTTTTAAAAAAACTGAAAAGTGGTTTCATAATGTGTCAGTCTGTAAAAGTGATTTTCACTTGCCAAAAAAAAAGAGCAGTAACTGTGCATTCAAATTGGCAAAGAAATTTCGTTTTGTGACTAATGTGAAAACATGACTCTGTGTGCAAATAGGATTTACAGGCAGAGATTTATTGCGTTTTGCTCTGGTGATTTCACAGTTGCATTAGTAGGAAAAAGGGGGAGCGATTTTTTTGGTGCAGAAGCAGACTCTTAGCACACACCCAGCTCCTTTCCATGTATAATCATGCACAGTATTTACAAGCGAGTGGGGTTTTGAGGTTTCAGTCTGTAATGCAAATACATTCAGCATCACTAAGGCTGGTTGCCCTTGCTGGAGTGTAGGCAGTCACCGAGGATACACATGGTGGTGGTCTGAAAAAGCAGTCTGGACATGGGCTTTTAAAAAAATCTGAAAAGTGGTTTCATAATGTGTCAGTCTGTAAAAGTGATTTTCACTTGCCAAAAAAAAAGAGCAGTAAGTGTGCATTCAAATTCGCAAAGAAATTTCGTTTTGTGACTATTGTGAAAAGAAATGTAGTAATATATTTAAATTAAATAAAGGAATTTTTTTTTAGTTTTTTTCAGGTATTGCTGAAGAGCAGTGAACAAAATTTAAGATGCCTACAAAATCCAGAGTTCAAAAAACGCACAAAAAAAACCTATATTTGAAGACAACTAGAGGACCAAAGTTAGTAGAAGATGCTCATGTTGGGAAAAAAAAAAAATCTTCTGGTAAGCAGAAAAAACAATTTCTAAAAAATATATTCAAAAGAATGAAAAATGTACAAAATGTCTGTACTGGAAAGGATGTATTGAAAAGAAAAGGAGAGGAAAAAATTGAGAATTTAGTTAATGCAAATATACCTTCAGCAACTGAAAAGATTTATATAAATAGAAAAACAGCGTTTAAAGAGATACGTAGAAAAATGTTTCAGAGAAGAGTTATGTCCAATTTGATGAAGGATGTGAAGAAATATAAGAAAAAGACAAAGTTTTATAAAAGAAAAAAAGAAATAGAAGCCATTGCAGCAAAGGCATTAGAATTAAAAAGGAAACTATTCATTTTAATTTTGAATAGGATGCGTACATTAGACAAAAAGGTTAATGTACTGAAATCACATAGCAAAAGGAAAAGAGTAGTGAACAGAATAAACTTTTGTAAAGTGTTTTTAGGAAAGTGGATGCATAGTTCAAGTAGTGAACCTTTTTTTAATGAAGAGAGCTATTTTCAAAGTAATAGTTTGCTGCATGCAGTTGACACCAGAGGTCGTTCTTACGAAGTAAAATATGGTTGCATAATGGAGAAGGAGATAATGGTTCCAAGAGATGAGGTACAAGTGATGGCAGATGAGGCTATGGGGAGACGTCCTAAAGCCCCAGTGTACATTTGGAATTGTAGTAGTATTTGCACTGTGCGTCAGGAATCTATTGACAAATTTCGAGAGTTTCTAAGAGAATATAGTAAAAAAAGTATAAAACAGAAGATTAAGGTGCTTCAAAGTCTGGATCCATGCAGAGTGAGAGAGAATACTGGTTTGCAGGGTCATTCTCTGGCTTGTCTATCTAGAAAAGTGTGTAATAGTGTTTTCCATCATTTTAGGATGCTGGCTGTTCATCATACTGAAATGAGAAAGTTTGTGAGACGGTTGTATTTTGCCAAAAGTCCAGCAATAAAGTTAAATGAATTGAATAGGGCTCTGTTCCGAGGAACGGTATCAGATGTAGAGAAGGTTGTTGATGAAATTCAGTTTTGTTACTTTGGTCCTGAACAAAACAGTGCAGAGAAGGACACAGTAAATGAGGAAGAAGTGGAAGAGAATGTAGAACCCTCTGTAAGTAACACATTTAATGATCACATAACAAAATTTGCAATAGTCTCTAATGAAAGACCAAATTTTACTTGTATTTGTTGCCGCAGAACTCATTATAGAAAACAAACTAGGAATGTTGATCTCTACAGAAAGAGTGAAAATGAAGATAATTATAAGTGGAAGGATTTTGCCACATATATATTTCTAGAAAATTGTTTTGATTTGGGTGAAGATCAGCGTATTTGTAAATACTGTTACAACAAGTTAGAGGAAAATAGAATGCCAACCAGAGCTGTACATAATAATTTAGAATTGGATGCTATTCCTGCTGAACTTTCTGAATTAAATACATATGAGTCTATACTCATTCAATGTGTTCATCCGTTCCAGACCATAGTACGTATGGAGCCCAAAACTGGTAAATTACCTCCTTCTGATTTACTGAGAGGTTTAAAAGGAAGAGTGGTGTATTTGCCCTTGGATTTGAAAAAAAATATGGAAACTATTGATGCGGATACTTTGGAAACTGAACCATTAGTTATTCTGGTTAATGGTGTACCTACAAAGAATAAGAAGATTTGGCAGGAGCTGGTAGAGGTGCGGAAAGTACAAAGAGCAAATTTGTATTTGAAAAGGAATAACAAATGGTATGAATCAATTTATATAGAAGAAGAAGAAGAAGAAGATTTACAAGAAGACACAGAAACACCAACTGGCCAAATTGAAAAAGTGGACAAGTCAAAGGAAGAAGAAATTTATGAACATTTTAGCATACATCCTCTTCATTCAAAAGAAGTTATGGGAGACAATATTGATCTCTTTCAGATGAAGAAAGCAAAAGGAACTCCCGTGAGTGTATGGGAGGAGAGCTTGGAAGCTCGATGTTTTCCCCAGCTGTTTCCTAAAGGAAAAGGAGGACGATACGATGAACGTCCGGAACAGATTCCAGCTTCTGAGTATCGGACTACAAGACTATATGCTGAAGATCCCAGATTTCGACAAAGTATTCCTTATTTGTTCCATCTTTTATTTGAAAGCGACTTGTCTGCACTGTCTTATGCAGTAAATCACATTTTAAAAAGTGGAGTACATTTACAAAATGTGTCTGCTAAGGATTTTATGGAGAAAGTGCAGCACCGAGATGATCATTTGGAAACACAACTGATCGATCTGATGGCTTGTCAGCGTGGGACAAATGAATATTGGTACCGACGTCATGGTGAATTAAAATGCATGTTACGGAATTTAGGAACACCAACATGGTTCCTTACCCTAAGCTGTGCCGAGTACGCTTGGGATGATTTCCTGGATTTTCTACGAGAGGCAAATTCAAACATTAAAAACATCGAATACAAGACAGCAGGAGAACTGTGCTCATTGGATCCGGTTAATGTTTGCAGATATTTCAATCATAAATTTGAGGCTATGATGTCCTTCATCTGCAATAAAAAAAATCCACCTCTTGGAGAAGTAGTAGATTTCTTTTGGAGAAAAGAGTACCAGGCAAGAGGTGCTCCTCATATTCATATGCTGTTGTGGATCAAGGATGCCCCAAAGTTTGGAACAGATACTGATGAAGCAGTGTTATCTTTCATTGAAGAATATGCAACATGTGCTATACCAAAAAGCACAGAAGAGAAAAAGTTAAAGGAGCAAGTTTTACGTTTCCAAAGTCATCGGTGTGGAAAATAAAATAAAACAAAAGTGTCATCTGCTTAATGCCAACTCTACGTGAATGCTCAATATTCAATGAGGAGCTTTTGAAATTGGAAAAGGAAGAGATCAGGAAATTGGAAGCAGTGGACAAAATTGAGGATGGAAGAATTACTGTCACATTAACAGGCACACTGAAAAATAAATTGGATTCACTAGAGAAGAACATCTCCAAAACAGCTGGATTAGAAAAAAATCTATATGTTTGCATGAACTGTAGAGTATTTTTAAGGAGAAATTTGGATGTTGAAAAAGGTTTAGTTAATGGAGCTATGGGAAGAGTTGTGGGTTTTGATAATTATCAGAAAAAAGATGGAATTGAATGTTTAAAAATAAAATTTGATCAGATAGAAGAAGTTAAAGACATTTGTCGTTGTACAGTTCGTTTCATGCTTGTGAAAGACTTATATGTACGGAGGAAGCAGTTTCCGTTTTCGCTAGCATATGCTGTAACTATTCACAAGTCTCAAGGATTGACTGTAGATTGTGCATTTGTGAACCTTGGTTCAACTGTGTTCAAAGAAGGTATGGCATATGTTGCTTTGTCACGAGTGAAAACATTATCAGGTTTATTCATGATAGACTTTGATGACTCAAAAGTTAGTGCTGATACAAATTGTGTAAAGGAGTATAATAGATTAAGAAGAAGCTATGCTCCTCATTTAGGTCAGTATCCTGTGTTGGAGAAATGTGTAGTTTCTCGTAAAAGGAGAAATGAGAATATCTGTGATGACGATGTAGAGAGGAGGAAAAAAAAGAGGAGTGATGTAATTGCAAGCAAAAAGAGTAAGGAAAAAGAAGAACAGGTTGTAGGATGTCATTTTGAAAATAGCTCTGGTGTCAACTGCTACGCAAATGTAGTGCTGAATGTTGCATTTTATCTGGAAAGTTTGCAAGAGCAGATAATAGTAAATCAGGGAAAAAGATTCTGTTCTGAGCTGAGTCTCCTTTTTCAAAAGCTGAGTAATGATAAAACTCAAATAGAAAGTGCTACTGAAATTAGAAAACTTTTAGATGTATGTTCAGGACGAACACAGTTTTCTCAAAATGAACAGCAAGATGCACACGAATTTTTGATGTATTTTCTTCAAGTACTGGAAGAAGAAGAAGTTGCAATTGATATTTTATTTGGTCTCTCTTATAAATGGGAACATAGTTGTGAAAACTGTTATAATATATGTGGCTCTAATGTTGATAATGAAAGGTTTATTTATTTGACATTGCCAGAGAGTAAAACAGTCACTTTTGCAAAATTAGTTAAAGATGCTAATCATAGCATGAAATGCGGTGAGTGTCAATCTGACATGTTTTCAACATTAATTTTAAAGGAATACGGACAGTATGTAATTTTAATGATGCAACGATGTAGAGCTGATGGTTCAAAATTGGATACTTTAATAAAGAAGTTTACAGGACAGCAATTATCAATTTCAGGAAAAACTTTTGTAACTGTTGCAATAATTTTCCATGAAGGACCTACTGTTACTTCTGGACATTACACAGTTTATCTTAAATGTGAAAAAGGCTGGACACTGTGTAATGATTCCCAATTGATTTTCAAACAACGTTTGCCTTTTGATTTAGCAAATTCCTATCTAATCTTCCTGAAACCTAAATTTTAGAGAGACTTGGCAAGATCTGGACAAAATAATTTTACCATTTTATTGGATTACCATTGGAATTTAAAAAAAAAAGATTGTTTAAATTATCATTTGGCCTAATGGAAAGATAACCAATTGTAATGTGGACTTTTTTAATTTTTTATGAAACTTACAAAAACCAATAATTTAGAGAAAATCGGTAACATCTGCACAATTTAAATTTTGGAATGTTATTGGAGTGCCATTGGAAATTTTTTCAAAAAAGATTTTTAAAATTACTATTTGGCCATGCGGAAAAGTAACCAATTCTATTGTGGACTTAATAAATTATTAATACATTTTTCGGGAACCAAAATGTTACAGAGAATCGGTGAGATCTGGACAAATTACACTTTAGAATTTTATTGGATTACCATTGTAAATTTAATCCAAAAAAAATTTTAAAATTACTATTTGGCCTAAAGGAAATGGAATCAGATGTATTGTGGAGTTATTTGAGATATAATATTGTGATTATACTTCTGTAACAAAAATATCAGACGGTATTTTAAAGAAATAAGTATTGTTTTTTGATGATATTTTTTTAGAATATTATGCATTTCTGTAATGTTAAGTTTAAGTGAGAAGAGATTCTGGGCTTTTTTAATACAATCTTTGAGATTGTTATTTTTTTTTTGCCCGCTGTTAAATGATGAATGCAATTGCTTTCACAATTTATAGTGAAATGCAATATATTCTGAAAACAGCAAAAATAAGGCAAAAATATTTTTTGGTAAATATGTAAATACGTGTACTGTATTTTAAAATGTTTGAAAAATATTAATATTTTTTTCTTTTTTTTCAGATTGATATAGAAAATTTTCGAAAACTAGAACCATTTTTAAAGCAATTTTTTTTTTTAAAAACAAATGAATAAATATTTTTTTGAGTGGGTATGGTAAGTCAATAATAATAATTGAAGTGTCTCAAAGACCTTGTAATGTGATAATTGATTTTTAGTGTTTTTTTAAAAAAAAAAAAAAAAATTACGCGCACCGTACGCGTACGGTAAAAAAAAAAAAAAAAAAATTTAAAAAACATATAGAAAAAAAAGATGAAAGATAAGGTTGGCTCTTAAAAGAGCCGTTGTGTTCATGCAGGGAGAGAGGAAAGAAAGAATGGGAAAATTAGTCTCTGTGACAAGTGTGCTGATCTATTTTGAGGTTCACTAGGGAAACACTGGTCTCCCTATGACAAATTAGATCATGACAAGAGGCACATCGAATATCAACCCTCAGAAATCGAGGGTTAATTTCCAGAGGGCCAGCAAAAGGAGATGCTCCCCCCACAGATGAAGGGCTCACCTGACCTGCAGAAGAAGGAGTCAGCCCTGCAGATGATGGTCCAGGCTGAGCTGCTGTGGATGTGCTTGGATGACTTACTGAAGGGTTACCTCCAGTAAGTCGAGCATGTGTCCTTCTGTGTACATCCCTGAGGTGCCTCATCATGGTATGATTCCCAAAGGAATACTTCCTGTCAGGATTACCTCTTGAAAGTACACGCTTACACAGCTTACAAGTCACTAAGGGTGCATTTACCTTTTGCTGGCCTTCAGGAAAAGTAAAATAATCCCATACATAAGAGGTCTTTTGTTTCCTCGCTCTCTGCCTCAAGGTAGTGCTGCTAGTGCTAGCCTCACTCTCAGAAGAGCTCTGCTGTTCTGCCATCGTATCACAAAGACAACCCAGCTCCTTCTCCTAAGGGATCACAAGCAGAAATGAGGGGAATGGGTGTGGTGTAGGAGAGTTCTAGAACTGAAAGTAGTTTCAACCAATCAAAAGTTGTGTTTCATGATCACATGACCTACCGTACGCTTACGGTACGCTTACGGTACGCTTACGGCAAAAGTACGCATGCGCGTAAAAAAGACACACGCTTGCGCGCATGCGCTTAACAGTCACTCCCCGACACTTCCGCGTAACGTGCGCGTGTAGCGTATACGCGTACACGACCCACGCAGGGTACGCGCGGCTACGCAAATTGCGTAAATATACGCAAACAGCGTAGATAAATTACGGACGTTGCGTTAACCGTACGCTTACCGTACTAAAAAAAAAAAAAAAAAAAGGAAAAAATGTACTGCAAATAAATTTTACATGTTTATTTTATGAAATATATTTAAAAAAACATATTAAAGAATTTAAAAAATTTAACCATAGTCTTTATAAAAGGTTAGAACATTAAATTAAAAATATGTTTAAAAAAATAGAAGAAAAAAAAAAAATTAGCATTTAAAAAACCTTGCAAATTCACTGAAAAAACCATGGGTTTCACACACGTTATAGTTAGGAATTAGCATTTAAAAAACCTTGCAAATTCACTGAAAAAACCATGGGTTTCACACACGTTATAGTTAGGAATTAGCATTTAAAAAACCTTAGAAATTCAGTGAAAAAACTATAGGTTTCACACACGTTATAGTTAGGAATTAGCATTTAAAAAACCTTAGAAATTCAGTGAAAAAACCATAGGTTTCACACATGTTATAGTTAGCTGGACATTTTACTCGTAAAAAACCATTGAAATTCCCCCGTTATAGTTAGTTCAGCTAACTATAACTCGCGCGCCCGCAATGCACTGCTGATGACGTCACATATTACATCACTCATGACATGGTCAGTAACATCACTCATGACATCACTGATGACATCTCAAATGACATCACTGATGACATCACTGATGACATCATCCTTGTGATAGAGTGGCAGACCTCCTCTCACCCTAATATAACCTTTGATACACACATTCAAAAATAGAGACTAAACTTTTCAAAACAATGGACATACCAATACCAGTTACAACAACCTATTCAGTAATTCTAAGATCCACATACACATCCACTCATTCACCAACAGTCCTATACAGTCACTCATACATGTACTCATTCATCATATGTACTCATACACCTATACATCCTGTTACACAATGCCACTCATCCATAGAGTTACTCACACACATAGTCACTCATGCTAATAAAGAATCAAACATACATTTACTTGCATATAGTTATACACACACCACCACACTTACTTCTACAAAAACTTACACATACTTAGTCTTTTAAACAATCAATTATAGAAACACATACTTATTCATACAGGAACTCTTTCAATCTCTCACTCTCACATATACTCACTTATATACACCAATAGTCACATATACTAGTTAAAAACATATGTAGTTACTCATAAAGACCCTGTTGAGACAGTCATTCACTCACTAACACACCCATACACACACTCATCCACCCATGCAGTCCTGCACACATGCTGTCTTCAACACATACAAACAGTGAGTCACTCATTCATGCACCTATGCACTACGTAATACCCCCCACCGAACCATGCAGACACTCAGACTGATACTCAAAAAAACAACTAATAACCTATATAGACACTCATGTAGCTACTCACCAACCCATACAGCCACTTATACACAAAGTGAAAGACTGATACAGATATATACATATTTAAACATTACTCACTAAGCCATGTATTCACTATGATACACTTAATCAGTCAGTTACACAATCAATTTTTCAAAAACAAATCATCCATTTAGACACTTATTTACCCATTTATTCTTCCATCGACCTTGAGATATACATATATAAAACATAGGTAATTTTCAGAAACACACACATTCACTGGATGATGTCATCAGTGATGTCATCAGTGATGTCATTTGAGATGTCATCAGTGATGTCATGAGTGATGTCACTGACCATGTCATGAGTGATGTAATATGTGACGTCATCAGCAGTGCATTGCGGGCGCGCGAGTTATAGTTAGCTGAACTAACTATAACGGGGGAATTTCAATGGTTTTTTACGAGTAAAATGTCCAGCTAACTATAACATGTGTGAAACCTATGGTTTTTTCACTGAATTTCTAAGGTTTTTTAAATGCTAATTCCTAACTATAACGTGTGTGAAACCTATGGTTTTTTCACTGAATATAAATATATACACATATATTTATCTATCTATCTATCTATCTATCTATCTATCTATCTATCTATCTATCTATCTATCTATCTATCTATCTATCTATCTATCTATCTATCTATCTATCTATCTATCTATCTATCTATCTATCTATCTATCTATCTATCTATCTATCTATCTATCTATCTATCTATCTATCTATCTATCTATCTATCTATCTATCTATCTATCTATCTATCTATCTATATATATATATATATATTCACTGAAAAAACCATAGGTTTCACACACGTTATAGTTAGGAATTAGCATTTAAAAAACCTTGCAAATTCACTGAAAAAACCATAGGTTTCACACATGTTATAGTTAGCTGGACATTTTACTGATAAAAAACCAATGAAATTCCCCCGTTATAGCTACTGTAGGCAACTATAACTCACGCGACCGTAATCCTCTGCTGATGCTAATACTGTATTTAGACACTTATTTGCCCATGTCTTCTTCCATTAAATTTTTGCTATACATATTTTACAAATATTTTTTTTTCATAAAGACACATATGTCATCAGCAGAGGATTACGGTCGCGTGAGTTATAGTTGCCTACAGTAACTATAACGGGGGAATTTCATTGGTTTTTTATCAGTAAAATGTCCAGCTAACTATAACATGTGTGAAACCTATGGTTTTTTCAGTGAATTTGCAAGGTTTTTTAAATGCTAATTCCTAACTATAACGTGTGTGAAACCTATGGTTTTTTCAGTGAATTTGTACGTTTTTTTAAATGCTAAGTTACTTTACGCCATTTGTGGCGTGCGCGCCCACTTAACGCAGTTCGTTCCGTGCGCGCACAGTGAGCAATCGGTGCGCTTCGCGCACTGCGTGCCCACGTTACGCTAGATGGGCCATGAACGCACGATGCGCTTCGCACACCGTGCGCACATGGAGGTCATATGATGAGCATCGTTGTGACAGGTAAAATATATGTTTTGTTTATCTCTGATGAGCCATGCACAAAAGGTGCCCTTAGGGCACATTTTGCACACGGGGTGGGGAGAATGTGGATATTTTTTTTTTAATTATTATTTCTTACCGTACGCGTACGGTAAGCGTAATCGGCGAAATTTTCGAAAAAATTAAAATTGCCTTTTTTCACTTGGGGGATCGTTGGGGACTCCCACGACATGGCTAGGTGCTTGGGAGCTGTGTAAACAGCCCCTTTACATGATTTGCACTTTGTTTTTCAACCCCCTGTCAGAGTGCGAGAGAGAAAATGGCGGCCGCCGCTTCCTGGTTTCGACCGATTCGAATGTTTACTAAGATCTAAGGGCCAATCAGAATCACGCTCGCGCACGCCACCGTACGCGTACGGTAAGCGCACCGTAAGCGCACCGTAAGCTGCCACAGATATATATATTGATTTAAAGGCTATTTTCTCAGAATCTACTGAACAGATTTACACCAAACCTACAAAAGGCACTTCCTTGACCTGAGGACTACCTCTCTGCCAAATTTCAAGTAATTCTGTTCAGCCGTTCGGGCTGTAGCTGTGTCTAAAGGTCCTATGGAAAAATGCATGGGAAAAACGCGTTTTGGGACCCCCCTTTTATCTCAGTCCCTGCTTGACGAATCCCCCCGAGACTTTCAGGGTAGGAGCGGAGCATAGCGCCCCACCTATTTTGAAAAATTCGCGAGGATTCGTCAACCGGCGCCAAAGTTATTCAAAATAGAATGTTGCGGATTTCCTATGGAAACGTGGTCCTAACTATAACTACCTACTGGCGACCGCCAGTAGGTAATATATATATATATAATCTACTGGCGGTCACCAGTAGATAGTTATAGTTAGGACCGAGTTTCCATAGGAAATCTGGAAATTCTATTTTGAATAACTTTGGCGCCGGTTGACGGATCCTCGTGAAATTTTCAAAACTAATGGGGCGCTCTGCTCAGCTCCTACCCTGGAAGTCTCGGGGTGATTCGTCAAGTGGGGGCTGAGAAAAAGGGGGTCCCAAAACGCGTTTTCCCCATGCATTTTCCAATAGGACCTTTAGTCGAAGGTACAGCCCGAACGGCTGAACAGAATTACTTGAAATTTGGCAAAGAGGTAGTCCTCAGGTCAGGGATGTGCCTTTTGCATATATGGTGTCAATCTGTTCAGTAGTTCCTAAGAAAATTGCAGTTACAAGTACATAAATATCTATATGCGCGCACCGTGTGTGCACCGTGCACGCACGGTGCGCGCACCTTAACGTGCGTGAGCGTAATTGTGATTGGTGATTACATGTCAGTCAACATTCGAATCGGTCGAAATCAAGAAGTGTCGGATGCCATTTTGTGTGTGGCAGTGAAAAAGAAAGGTGGAGAACGTGAAAAGGGGGCAGGGTACAGAGTTCCTGACCCCCTAGCTTTTGTCAGGGGGTCCCTGAACAACCCTGAAGGGTGAAAAAAACAGTTTTAAAAAAAAAAAAAATCAGGGGGTGCGCGCACCGTGCGCGCACCATGCGCGCACCGTCGCGAGGTGCGCGCACCATGCGCGCACGGCGGAAAAAAATCATTAAAAAAATAGAATTAAAAATCAAATTTAAGTGTTTAGATGTGAGGTGGCTCTAAAAAGAGCCGTTGTGTTAATTGAGGAACAAGGGAACAAAATAATGAAAAAAATTATGGGGTGCCGCATGTGTGCTGCTGTATCTTTCTCTCTATTAGGGGAATGCTGGTGTCCCCATAAGAGAGAAGAGCATTGCACCGTATATGCACTCTCTTGAACAGAGGGTGTATAGCCAGAGGAACAGAAGCAGGTGAAGCTGCCGCCGCAGATGAAGTGCTCGGCTGAGCTGCCGATGATGTGCTTGGCTGAGCTGCTGCGGATGTGCTCGGCTGAGCTGCTGGAGGGTTGTCTCTAGCAGCTCGAGCAAAAGCCACAGGATGTACTCCTTTAACGTACCTGATCATAGTGAAAATACTAAAAGAGTATTTCTTTTTAGGATCTCCTCTTGATAAGACAACACCACAAATAGTGCAGGTGACTTTTGGAGCATACACCTTCTTCTGCCCCTCTGGAAATCTAAAAAATTGACATATAAAAGAGTCTTTCTGTTTCCTCTGTCTCACAAGGGTCTCCTGCTCACTCCCAGAAGATGACTGCTGCTCTGCCATTCTCAAGTACTGGAGTACTGGAAAAGCTGCTCAGCTCCTTCTCCCAGGGAATCAGAAGAAATAATGAGGGGAGTGGGTGTGGTGTTGGAAGTTTCTGGAACTGAAACTACTATAAACCAATGAAAAGTGTTGTTTCTTAATCACATGACTTGAAACTACTATAAACCTATGAAAGTGTTGTTTCTCAATCACATGACTTGCCATGCGCGCACGGTGCGCGCACGGAGCATGCACACATGCGCGTACGGAGCGCACGCGCATGCGCGTACGGAGCACGCGCGTACGGAGCACGCATGCGCACGTGGAGCACGTACGCATGCGCACACAGAGCACGTACGCATGCGTGCACCGTGTGCGCACGGTCAAGAACCCTTAAAAAAAAAAAAAAAATTTTTAAGTGTTTATAAGTTTATAGAAGATATTAACTATGTTGTTCAACTTTATCCAAATTAAAAAAAAAAGAGCTGAGCCATTCCATATTACAGGATAAAGTCAATCTATAACTATATACATAGGTAGCTTATTGTAAAACAAATATTTAAAAAATATAATAATACATTCATAAATTAGCATTTAAAAAACCTTGCATATTCACTTAAAAAACCATAGGTTTCACATACGTTATAGTTAGGAATTAGCATTTAAAAAACCTTGCAAATTCACTGAAAAAACTATAGGTTTCACACACGTTATAGTTAGGAATTAGCATTTAAAAAACCTTGCAAATTCACAAAAAAACCATAGGTTTCACACATGTTATAGTTAGCTAGACATTTCACTCGTACAAAACCATTGAAATTCCCCCGTTATAGTTAGTTCAGCTAACTATAACTCGCGCGCCCGCAATGCACTGCTGATGACGTCACATATTACATCACTCATGACATGGTCAGTGACATCACTCATGGCATCACTGATGACATCTCAAATGACATCACTGATGACATCACTGATGACGTCATCCATGTGATAAATTACCATATCTTCTCACACCCTAATATAACCTTTGATACACCGACTCAAAATTTCAGAGTTCCATTCTCAAAACCATACATACTGCAATACCAATAACTACATACCCACTTATTAACTCTTAGGTCTACATACACCTCCACTCATTCACCTGTACAGTCACTCATACTTACAGTCACTCCATACAAGACTATCATATGCATTTATACACCTATATAGACACTCACACACCACCAATCATCCATAGAGGTACTCTCACACCTAGTCAGTCATGCAAATAATCACACTCCCATTTACTCACCCATGCTGTTATACACACTCAAGTTCACTTACTCATAAAAATAGTACCACATTATTACGCTCTTATAGAATCATTGATACAAGCACACACTCATCCATACAGTCACTCTCTCAATCACACACTCTCACATCTACCCACTTATATACTCTTACACGCATATATACTGCCTTTCACACATGTAGTTCGTCACAAATGTACCACTGAGATACACATTCAATCCCTAACACACCCATACATACACTCACTCAACCATACAGTCCATCACAGATGCACTCTTAAAACCACACACCCATAGAATCACCCACTCACACATCTATGCATAGAGTCACACACACCCTACCCACACAAACACTCAGGAACCCATACAGATACTGAGACAAGCAATCAATAACTCATATAGACACTCATATAGCTATTCACAAAACCATGCAGCCACTTATACACCAACATACAGACACATACAAACATTTACACAGTTTAGTCACTAGTCTGCGGTAAGATACATTTAATGACTCACTTATAGAGTCAGTTACGCACCACAGAAAATCATCCATTTACACACTTGTACACCCACTTATTCTTCAACAGGCCTTTCCCTATATATATTAAACATATTAAAATTGTTCAGAAACACATACTCAATGGATGATGTCATCAGTGATGTCATCAGTGATGTCATTTGAGATGTCATCAGTGATGTCATGAGTGATGTCACTGACCATGTCATGAGCGATGTAATATGTGACGTCATCAGCAGTGGATTGCGGGCGCGCGAGTTATAGGTAGCTGAACTAACTATAACGGGGGAATTTCAATGGTTTTGTATGAGTGAAATGTTTAGCTAACTATAACATGTGTGAAACTTATGTTTTTTTTTGTGAATTTGCAAGGTTTTTTAAATGCTAATTCCAAACTATAACGTGTGTGAAACCTATGGTTTTTTCAGTGAATTTGCACGTTTTTTTAAAAGCTAATTCCTAACTATGACGTGTGTGAAACCTATGGTTTTTTCAGTGAATTATATATATATATATATACACTTTTATGTGTATATATGTATAAATATATATATATTGCAACAATCCTCCCCTTGTGTCAATGTATATGACTTCACTGAAAAAAACTAAAGGTCACAGGGCAGTTATAGTCAGGCTCAGATTTCAATCGTACAAAACCAGTGAATTTCAGCAGTTATAGTTACTTATATATATGTTAGATATATAGTTGAACCGTGTCACAAGAAACAAGGTAAAAAAAGTATTAAAATCAAGAAAAGGGGGCAAGGTAGAAAAACCCTGACCCCCGTGGCCTTCTTAGAGGGTGCCACAAGGACAACGAGCACCCAAAAAAGCATTATTTAAAAAATATTTTCAACTGGATTCGCATAGGGTCCGCGAATCCTGCAGAATATTTTACAGGGCCAGGTCCCAGGAGCAATGTCAGATTATGGTCTGGGGGCACTCGGGGGCCTCAGCAGCCCCAGGGACTGCTACCTCCCCAGACTTTGTTCATAATATGCGGGGGGCACACGGCCCCCACAGCCCCAGGGACCGCCACCTCCATGGAGCTTTCTTTTAATTAAAATGGCTGGGGGGCTCCTGCCTACCCCATACTGCTCTGGGGACTGCCACCTCCCTGGGGCTTTAATCTTTCAATGCGGGGGCCTCACCTCCCCCCCAGCAGCCCCTGGGACTGCCACTTCCTCTGGGATTGTTTTATTTAAAAAGATGTGGGGGGCTCCGGGACCACCACCTCCCTGGGGCTTTAAACGTGTTGGAGGGGGGGCCGTCTCATGGAGCCCTCCATGGCCCTTGGGACCACCACCCCCCAGGGCCGGCTCCAGCAATGTCCCGGGGTGCCCACCCCTAGGACATTGCAGTTTGCTATGGCAGGACGGGCGCACTGCTCCCGCACTGCCATAGCAAACTTCTGCTTCACTTCATGGAAGTGGGGATGGGTCCCTTGGGCTTAAAATGGCCAGGGAGGGGCGCTACTCTGCCCCCTCCCCCTTTCGTTTTTTTTGATGCATAAGGCCGGGCTCCGGGAGATGGGGTCTCCAGGGACAAAATTGGCCCTAGGAGGGAGGGCATGATGCCCCCTACCATAAAGAATTGTTGCCTGGCCCCGGAGGATTGGGGTCCCCGGCACTGACATCGGCCTAGAGAGGGGGCAACGCAGCCGCCCTCCTCTTTAAAAAAATAAATAAATAAAGACCTAGCCCTGGGTGATTGGGTCAGCCTCAGGAGGGTGGCCGCGTGCCCCCTCTCTGTTCAATATATATTTTTTAAATGGCTCAGGCCCTGGGGGATGGGGTCTCTAGGGCCCAAAAGGGTCAAGGGAAGGGGGTCCACACAGCCCCAATCCAAAAATAGAAAATTAATAAAAAGAAACCGGCAACTCCCGAAGGCCCAGCCCCCTCCCTGCACCACTCTGCAAACGCACCTCCTGGCGCGTTCTGGGTTGGGGGATTAAGTCCTCTTCGATCCTAATGTTCCGTAGGAGCCAACTAGCCCACCAGGTACCTCCAGTAAGCCCCACACAGTGGGATTGCTTAGAGGTGGTCCGAGGCCAAGCCCCTTTTTTCAACACTCTGCAAACACGCCTTTTGGCACACTGCTGGTGGGTAATGAGGTACCCTTGTGTCCTGAAGACTTCAGGACTAAAGTGGACCTAATTCCCCAAGCAACAGTGCGCCAGGAGGTGCGTTTGCAGAGTGGTGTAAAAAGGAGGCATGGCCTCTGACCACTCAGCAATCCAGCTGTGTTCGGGGTACTGGAGGTAACAGGAGGGCTAATTGGCCCCCAGAGATCCTCCGGAGGCAAGGGGACTTTATCCCCAACCAAGAGTGCACCAAGAAGTACGTTTGTAGAGTGGTGAAGAAAGGGTGTGTGGCCTGTGTCCACCTCTCAGCAACCCCACTGTGTGCAGCTTACCAGAGGTAACAGGTAGGTTAGTTGGCCCCTAAGGTCCCACAGCAGTGAAGGGGACTTCAATCCCCATCCAAGAGTGTGCCAGGGAGGCACTTGAAGAGTGGTGGGCAGAGGGGGGAGTGGCCTGCTATGAGAACTTAGCAATCCTGTTGTGTGGGACTTACTGGAGGTAATAGGAGGGGTAGTTGGCCCCCGAGGATATCCTTGGGTCCAACTACCCCTCCTGTTACCGCCAGTAAGTCCCACACAGTGGGATTGCTAAGATGTCTTCCGAGACCACGCACCCCCTTACTCCACCACTCTGCAAACGTGCCTCCTGGCACACTACTGGTTGGAGGATGAAATCCACTTTACTCTTGAGGGACTTTGGGGGCCAAGAAGCCCTCCTGGTACCTCCTGTAAGTCCTACGCAGAGGAATTCCTGAGCGCTGGTCAGAAGCCCAGCCTCCTTTCTCCACTACTCTGCAAATGCGACAACTAGTTAAAGAAGCATTTGCAATGTAATAGGTCTCGCATTTGCTAGAGTTAGAGCTATTGGCCTTGTAAATGTAAAAGATTTTTACTAATGTTTTTGGGAGTGAAGTGGCTGTACGTTGTATGTAGTGGAATTACGTGGTATATTGTGCAGTGAAATCATGTGGATAGAAAGTATGTGATATTTAGTGTATGGGAATTATGTAGATTGGTATTATGTTTATGGAGAGTAATTATGTGGTATGGTAGTCAGTGTTGTGGAGTGGTAACCTCAGGTTTAGTCTTCCTCGTTTCCATAGAAGCTAAAATATAAACTTAATGAGACAAAAAAAAGAAGGGACTTCTGAGGAGCACTTCTGGACCTAGTCCAAGGTATCAGCAGGGCCACTGGAATTATGCGACTGTTCGGCTGCACTGATTTTTGCATAATTATATACTTTCCGCATTTGCCACATAATCCATCATCTGCTGCATAATCTGCAGAGTTGTCCAAAAAACATTTGAGCCCGATTCACAAAAGTAATCTGAGACAAAATCCTAACTTTACGACTTTCGGTATTCATAGGAGGCATTTAGGAGTACTAAAGTTAGGATTTTGTTTCAGTAAGTCTTAAGTTTTGGTCTTAAGATAAATTTAAGGGAAATCTACGTTTAACTGAGCAAACATCCTAACTTTACAATGAGAATTTTGTCTCAGTTAAACTTAAGTTTGTTGTAAGTTTAACTTAAGACCAAAACTTAAGTTTGACTGTGACAAAATCCTAAAAGTTAGGATTTTGTCTCAGATTACTTTTGTGAATCAGGCCCCTTGTTTCTAACTCAAACGTTACCAAAAATGCAGTGACAAGTGTTACAGCATGGTGAAAGGCCCTTTGCAAACCTGGAATGGTCACCTGTTACTTATTGTTAAATGTGGGTGTTAAATTGGTACTAATGGTGCACAAATCACTTTTGCTTCTTTCTGCCTCTCTCTTGCCTCTTTCGGCATTTCTCTTTCTTCTTTCTGCCTCTTTCTTCTTTTTTCTGTACTTCCCTTGCCTCTTTCTACACCTCTCTTCCGCTTTCTTCACCTTCCTTCTTTCTGTATCTCTCTTGCTATGTTCTGCACCTATCTTGCTTCTTTCTGCACCTCTCTTGCCTCTTTCTACACCTCTCTTGCATCCGTTTGCGCTTCTCTTGCCTCTTTCTGGACCTTGCTTGCTTCTTTCTGCACTTCACTTGCTTCTTTCTGCACCTCTCTTGTTTCTTTCTGCACCCCTTTTGCCTCTTTCTGTACCTCTGTTGCTTCTTTCTGTACTTATCTTACTTCTTTTAGCTCCTCACTTGTTTCTTTTTGCACCTCTCTTCCCTCTTTCTGCACCCCACTTCCCTCTTTGTGACTCTCTTGCCTCTTTCTGCACATCTCTTGCCTCTTTCTGCGCTTCTCTTGCCTCTTTCTGCACTTCTCTTGCCCCTTTCTGAATTTCTGTTGCCTCTTTCTGCACATATCTTGCCTCTTTGCACCTCTATTGCTTCTTTCTGCACTTCTCTTGTTTCTTTCTGCACCCCTATTGCCTCTCTCTGCACCCCTATTCCCTCTTTCTTCACCTCTCTTGACTCTTTCTGCAGTGCTCTTGCCACTCTCTTCACCTCTGCTGCTTCTTTCCGCACTTCTCTTGCTTTTTCCACAGCTCTCTTTCTTGCTTCTGCAGCCCTCTTGCCTCTTTCTGTATCCTTCTCTCCTCTTTCTGCACCTCTCTTGCCTCTTTCTGTAACCCTCTTGCCTCTTTCTGTAGTTCTCTTGCCTCCTTCTGCACCTCTGTTGCTTTTTCTGCACTTCTTTTGCCTCTTTATGCACCACTCTTGCCTCTTTCTGCACCTCACTTGTTTCTCTCTGCATGTATCTTGCCTCTTTCTGCACCTCACTTGCCTCTTTCTGCACTTCTCTTGCTTCTTTCTACACCCCTGTTGCTTCTTTCAGCACTTCTCTTGCCTCTTTCTGTACTTCTCTTGCCTCTTTTTGTACCTCTCTTGCCTCTTTCTGTACCTCTTTTGCCTCCTTCTGTACCTCACTTGCTTCTTTCTGCACCCCTCTTGTCTCTTTCTGTACCCCTCTTTCCTCTTTCTGCACCACTCTTGCCTCTTTCTGCACCTTTTTTGCCTTTTCTTCACCTCTGTTGCTTCTTTCTGTACTTCTCTTGCCTCTTTCTGCACCTCTCTTCCCTCTTTATGCATCTCTCTTGCCTCTTTCAGCACCTCTGTAATTTTATTCTGCACGTCTTGTGCCTCTTTCTGCACATTCTTGCTTCTTTCTACATCCTTCTTGCCTCTTTCTGCACATCTGTTGCTTATTTCCGCACGTCACTTGCTTTTTTCTGGTTCTCTTGTTTCTTTCAGCAACCCTCTTGCCTCTTTCTGCACCTCCTTTGCTTCTCTCTGCACTTCTTTTGCTTCTTTCTGTACTTCTCCTGCTTCTTTCTTCACCCCTCTTGCCTCTTTCTGCACCCCTCTTTCTGCACCTCTCTTGCCTCTTACTGCACTTCTCTTGCCTCTTTCTGCACTGTTCCTGCCTCTTTCTGTGCATTTCTTACTCTTTATGCATCTCTCTTGTTTTTTCTGCACTTCTCTTGCTTCTTTCTGTACTTTTCTCACCTCTTTCTGTATCCAAATGGGAAGTGCACTGTGTCAAGTTTAAAGGTCTGTGTGCGCTCAGGACTGAGGTGTATATCTACATGTACATTTATTCTTTTTTTTAAGTTTGAGTTTATTTAGCGATAAACTATAACAATCACGTAATACAGCAAATATAACAGAGAATAATTCAGTAAAATACAAAAGTATATCAGGGAGAGGAGGGGGGAAGTAGGGGAAAGGAGGAAAGGATGGGAAAAAATGTATACATTTGTATCATCTAACACAATCATAATGACATGGAATTATAATCTGTAAGCATAAGAGACAACCAAAAAAGAGCAAAACTACAAGCTGTAATAAAAAAACAGAAAAAATGTCAAAGGGAAAATCAATAAAAAAATTTAAATGAACAGAAGACAACGAGTGAGTCAAGGAGGTTTTCGAACCTCATCAGAGGTGAGAACTGGTGGATCATTATTTGAGGCAATAGAGGTTAAATAGGTGGAAATAGGGAGCCATAAAAGATCTCTTTTATTGGATCCAGATATAGGTGTAACGTAATTAGTATCAAGTCTGTGGTGAAAACAGACGACGTTCCACCATGCTCTTGAAGTGACCTTGTTTGCTTGTTTCCAATTAGAGTTTATTAGGTGGAGAGCTAGCGCCAGTAACAAGTCAACTAGCTTAAAATTGGATGGAGACTGGGGCCAAACAGGAGACATAGAACCTAGGAAAATATTAATAGGGGAGATGGGAGCTTTTGTGTTAAAAATTCTGTTAATCTGAGACCAAACCAAATTCCAGAAGTGATGTATAGGAGGACAGTCAAAGAGAATATGTTTTAAGTCAGCTTGTGGGCAGGGGCAAGACCAGCAGGTAGAAGTAGAGTCTGTGGAGAAGGAAGCTAATTTTTCAGGGGTGAATAGGAGGCGTATATAAATAAAATACAGAGTTTGAGAAGTATTAGCAGTCCTGGAGGTTTTATGTAGTTTTAACCACAATTTATCCCAAAAAGGGATCGACTAACATTCCATGAGATCTTTTTCCCAAGCCAATTCAGCCTTAGTTTTATTTCTATCGGAGGAGAGAGACAAAAGTTTATATAAAGATGAAGCTGAAGGAGAAGTAGTCAATAAAGGGAAAATCATAGAGCAACTGGAAGGAGGAGAAGATGTGAGTGGTAAGGATTGAAGATACAGGGAAAGAGAAGGCTATAAAAGATCATACTGAGGTTTACAGGAGGCTGGTAAAGAAAATTGTTTTTGACGGTCTGAAAACGATAAAGGAACATTATTGAGTAGTAATTATGAAATCCAGAGCAAACCTTTATTTCTCCAGGATTTCCAATAAATGATACGATTTTTAATGCGTAACAAGTCGTTATGCCAAATAGGTTGTTGGTCTAACGTAGAAAAAGAAGGATAAGAAGAGGGTAAAAGAGAGGAAAGAGTTTTACGAGCATGCAAGATTACTGGAGTTCGGAAAGAAGATATATTATTAGTGAAGACAAGAGATTCTTTTAATTGAAAGGGTGAAATAAAACATTTTTCTATAGTCAGCCAGACGGGGGGTGTATTAACTGATCAAGAGAAAGCCACCGGGAAGATTGTTTTACAGAGAAGGCATAATGATAATTTTTAAAATCGGGAAATTTAAGACCACCCGAACTTTTGTCTGCTTTCAAAGAGTACAGGGCAATTCGAGGCAATTTGTTTTTCCAAAGAAACTTTGTTGGAAGAGAATCAATATTTTTGAAATAAAATCCTGGGATGCGTACCGGAATCATAGAGATAATGTACAAAATTAAAGGAGAAAGCATCATTTTGATGGAATCTAATCTTCCCCACCAAGAAAGAAAGAGCGGATGCCAACGATCAATAGAATCAGATAGAGTTTTTGTAATGTGGTCAAAATGTAATTTTATTGTAACCGGAATGTTCGAGGAAAACCACAGACCCAGGTATTTTATCTTAGAAGTTAGCCAAGAAAAACCAGTAGAAATGAAATCTTGTTTAAGGCAAAGCACGTTGAGTGGTAGAACTTCACACTTATCGGAGTTAAGACGATAACCGGATAATTGAGGAAATGTATCCACTTGCTTCAGAAAAGAGTGGATAGCCGTAGAAGGATTAGAACAATATAAAAGAATATCATCTGCGTATACCGACATTTTAACATGAGAGGTGTCTAGCTGGAAACCCATAATCTGAGCATCTTGTCGGATTTTAGTGAAAAAGGGTTCTAATGCAATTATAAATAAAAGCGGAGAGAGTGGGCATCCTTGTCGTACTCCCCTTAAAAGTGGGCAGTAGTCTGAAGCTTTCCCATTAACAAAAAAAGAAGCTTTAGGACCTGAATATAACAATGAAATAAGGGATATGAATTTAGGAGGAAACCCTATCCATCTTAATGCCTGAAACATAAAGTCCCATCCTATCCTACCAAAAGCTTTCTCTGCATCCAGCGCTATTGCTGCAATAGGGTAATCCAGAGAGGAAGCTTTACTAAATATATTAAAAAAGACTCTAGAATTATCGGATGACAAACGGCCTTTAATAAAGCCTGATTGTTTGGAACCAATGAGATTAGGCAAGACTGGATCTATACGAAGAGCAAGAATTTTTGCAAATATCTTGTAGTCAAGATTAACTAAGGAGATGGGATGGTAATTTTTGCATAAAGAAGGATCTTTGTTATCTTTGGGTATTAGAAAGATCAAGGCTTCTTGAAATGTTCGATTAGATACACCTGATGAAATAAAAGAATTAAAAAGCACTAGAAGATATGGAAGTAGAGGGTTTGTAAATGGGGCATGAAATTCAATCGTGAAACCGTCTGGACCTGGAGCTTTTCCTCTCTTTAAAACTGAAACTGCATGCATAATCTCTGAGAGAGTGATATCTTTTTCTAAAGAAGAAAAATCTGTATTATGAGGTGAAGGTTGATCTATCGATTGAAAATAAAAAGAGAGAGCAGTTGGGGTTGGTTGTTGTTCGGGAGTATATTACATTTATATAAAAAGAGACAAATTTGTTCAAATTATCATCATCTTTAAATAAAGAAACACCGGCATTGTTCCGTATAGATTCTATTTTAGTCCATTCATGTCGCACTTTCAAATAATTAGCCAGTAACTTCCCCATTTTATTCTGACCTCCATAGTAGCGAGCCCTGCTCTTTAAAAGGAATGAAAAAGCAGCATCAGTGCATATTTTATTAAACTTAAATTTAGCATCGATAAGATTTTTTTAGTGAAGATTCAGAAGTTGAATGATAATAGATATATTCGAGTTTTTTAATTTCAGCAAGCATTTGGGTATTTTTAATTTCATAAGATTTCTTCTTTTGAGAAACAAAATTTATAATAAAGCCCCTGGCGGCAGGTTTGAAAGAGTCCCAAATCATAACAGGAGAAGAATCTGGGGAAGAGTTAAAGGAAAAGAATTCGGAAGCAAAAGAGGTGAATTGGCTTGTGAATTTAGGATCAGATAATAGGGCATTATTGAATCGTCATCTACGGGTATGAGGAGTAAGGGGTAACAAGTCAAAATCAACATAAACTGCAGCGTGATCTGATATTAGGATGGATCCAATTTCAGAACAGAAAACTTGTTGAGATAGGGACTTACTGAAAAAAAGATAATCAATGTGAGATTGAGAGTGATGAGAGGGGGAGTAAAAACTATATTCTCGGGTATCAGGATTGCAGAGTCTCCATATATCTACTAATGATTTACGTCATATGGAGAAAGTAAATTGGGAATGCATTTTAGTATTAGAAAATTTCACAGAAGAATGTCTATCTAATATGGGGTCTAAAACTTGGTTGCAATCACCCCCAAAAATAATATAGTCATCATCAAATAGAAGGAGCTTCTCAGATATATGAGTCCAAAAAGCATTATCAACAGTAACAGGTGCATAAACATTAAAGAGGACTAAGGGAATATGATTTAAAATAAGTTTGACTATAATCCAACGCCCCTCTGAATCGCATTCTTGATGAGTGATTGACACCTGATATTTTTTATGACATAGAATAGAGACTCCATTTTTTTTTACCTAGAGCCTGGGAGGAAAAAACATTACCCACCCAACATCGTTTTGGTTTAGATGCTTCAGCATTAGATAAATTGGTCTCTTGAATAAAAGCTATATCAGCATTTAATTTAGCTAAATGGGTTAATACCCGCAGCCTTTTTATAGGATAATTTATTCCCTTAACATTCCAAGTAACAACTCCAAAGGTATCTAATTAGAATTAACATGAACAAAGGCTATGCAAACAGTAAGATAATTAAAATCATTATTTAAAAAATCATTATTTAAAAAACAATAGTAGAAACAAGAATGGCTGGCAATGCAATAGAGATAACAAGATAAACAAGGGAAAAGGATAGGGAGAGGCATGAAAAAATTGTCATCAAAAATAGTAAAGCGAAGAAAGGAAAAAGGAAAGAAAAAAGAGATGGAGAAAAAAGGACAGGGAGAAAGGAGACATTGAACAGGAAAACAAAACAAGTCAAACAATTGATGATACAAAATAATGTCAAAAAGACAAGAAACGTGGGGATGGAGGAGCCACATAGGGAAGGTAGCACGCCGAAACGGAGGACTCCAAGAGGACGCAGCAAGGGGAAAGCGCCTCCAGGCGAAGACATCATAAACAACAACAAAGGATCACAGAACCACACCTGATAAAAAGGAAGAGAGAAAAAACATTAAGAGGATAATTCACAATGTACTAAATACAATAGGAGAGGGGGCATAGACGAATAACAACATACCGTTATAAAACGAGTCAAAACAATTATAAGCAAGGAGTGTCCATGCATTCATCCCTGAGTGAGTTCACAAATTGTTGAAGAAGTGCCGGATCCTCATAGTTCGTTGTTTTATTGTTATGGGTTACTTTGAAAAGGCAAGGGTGAAACAATCCATATCGGGCATTCAGGGCACGTAGGGTAGGTCTCATGTCCAGAAACTGTTTGCGCCAGTCTGCAGTAGCCTTAGCGTAAACTTGAGCAAAAAAGAGATTTGAGCCACTCTAAGTAATTTTCCCTTTCTGTTTGGCCGTCTGAATAACTTTTATGAGATCAGTATATTCTCGAAAATGCAGGATGACTCCTCTGGGTTTCGTGGAAGAGGCTGAAGAATTAGATAAGGGGAACCCAAATGATGAGCTCGCTGAATATTCAATGGAGGAGAGGTAGGAAATCCCAGAAGCGTTGGCAAGAAAGATTGAAAGAAGGATAGAGGATTCGGCCCTTCAAGACCTTCCGCCAAACCGTAAATACGTAGGTTATTGCGCCTGTTACGATTTTCCAAATTCTCAACCTGCTGCCTGAGGAATTGTATTTCTTTATGTATACCTGGAACCTGGTCTGAGACTACCTGCACTGAAGTCACTCTTCTTTCAAGATCCGCAACTCGTTGCTCGGTGTGTGACCAGTTATCCTCAAGGCTTTGAAGTCGGGTATTTGTTTCAGCCATTTATGGTTTGAGTGAACGTATTTCCTCAAGCAAAAGTTCCATGGAAACAGAAGAGGCAGAATTGGTAGGGAAAGGAGGGTTTGTCTTTACTCTTTTTCCCAATGTGGATGGAATTTTGGAGTTGGGTTTATTGCTCGAGCGAGAAGTAGCAGCAGATGCGCCTTTTATTCCAACAGAGTCATTAAGATTTTCCTCCATGTTATCCTGTAGCACGCTAAAAGGATTAATATCTTCTAATGACGAGGAAGGCGCAGACTTTTGCTGTGAAGAAGTGCGATTAGAGCGAGCCATGTTCACAGAAAAACTTTTGAAAGGGACAACTGAACAGTAAGCTCCAAGGATCAAAAATGGCGTCTATCAACCTGCGATTTATTCCTGAGAAGAAAGGAAAACAGAAATCTGACTAGAAATGCAGTAAAAATCAAGGAGAAAAAACATAATGTCCAGCAGCAAGGAAAAAATCAGAGCTGAATAATTGGTTATGGTCCAGTATGGCTGTTTAAAGAAAAAAGCTGGCAGAAAAAATTAGAAATCTAAGATGGCGCCCTGAAGAACTGAGAAAAAGCTGAGGAGAAAAAAGAACAGGGACAAAATATTGCCAAAAAGTTAAAAAGTTCCCCACAAAAATCAATAACACTGAAGAAAAGCTGTTTCCATGGTGTCAGATATCAGAAGGATCAATTCAGAGCGAGAGCATGAGGAATGAAGGCAGCAATCACACGAGGAGTGGGAAAGCAATTTAAAATGGCGGCCGCGTCTTACCGGCGAGCCGCGATGTAGGAGAGAAGTTGTGAAACATTGTATTGCGCTCACCCGGTGCCGCTGTGAAGATCTTGAAAGGATGCCGAGATGTTCCACCGCATGGGGAAGCGGCTCGGTGATCCCTGCACGGCTGCAGGGATCACCGAGCCTGGAGGAGGCCCGTCGCTTTACGCTCTCACGGAGCTCTCGAAAGCGGCGGCCATTCCCTCCGGCTCCTAAGCCACGCCCCCATGTACATTTATTCTCATGTGTTATGTATCTGAAGATGGTTGCTTAAAAAATGGGTAGCTTCTCCCATAGGTGGTCAAGTTGTGATGGACCTCATCGCACCCCACACCTTCTGCTCCACAGACTACATACTACTTGCAGACCTTAACTTCAACCTGGACAACCACGACGACCCCAACACCACCGCCCTCCTAGAGAACCACACCAACATAGGACTGAAGCAACTCGTCACTGCCCCCATGCACACAGAGGACACACTTGACTCCGTCTTCGCAGACGGAAATAGCATCTCCTACAGCCACACCACAGAACTTCTCTGAACAGACCACCGCTGCATCCACTTCTCCTTCAGAAAACCAACCGTACACAGGCACGCCCACCGCCGCTCCCGTTGAAGCTGGAACATAATCACCAAAGACCAGCTCACCTCTGCCCTCAGCAGCACCACACCACCAACACAACTACCGCGGCACACAACCTCCACTTCTGGATCTCAACCTGCGCTGACACCCTCGACCCCCTCAAGAAAGCCACAGCGCAACACATCAAGAAAGCAAGCTGATTCACTTCAGCACTCCAAGAATCCAAGCACTCCCAAAGACAAATGGAAATGACAAGGAGGAACAACAAAACCCCAAAAACATGCACCGCCTACAGAGCAGCCACCAAAGCACATCATCACCTCATCAAAGCCACAAAAAAGAACTTCCTCACGAACGCCCACAACTCCAAAGAACTCTCCTCCATCATCAAGGAGTTCGTCAAACCCGGCCAGCGAAACAACAGACATACCACCCTCCCAAAACCTATGCAACTGACTCAGCCCCTTCTTTCACCTAAAGATTAAGACGATCTATGACAACTTTGACAACCAAGACCTCTGCACCACCCCAGCATCCACCCCCACTGATGCCACCCAACAGACCCTGCTCACGAGAACCCCACTCACGAGTGAAGACACCTTAAAGACCATGAAGAGCATCTATTCTGAAGCACCCTCAGACCCAAGCCCACCCAACAACTTCAATAAAGCCACCATCGCACCCGAGCTACACCTGACGATCCACCGCTCCCTCGAATCCACCACAACTTGATGACTGGAAAAACATCGAAGTCAACCCCCTCCTGAAGAAACCCTCTGCAAACCGTACGGACCTCATGAACTTCAGGCCAATCTACCTGCTCCCAGTCGCAGCCAAAGTCATCTAAAAGGCCGTCAACACCCAACTAGCAAACTATATCGGAGACAACAACATCATATTCTGTTCTGTCATTCAGTTGCACAGGCAGACATGTCTTCTGTATATAGGTGGTATAGAGCCCCATAAATATACTATTGAATACCCATGGGCCCTGTATTATGAGCAGAAAGAAACACATACACCTTTTTGTACACAAATTTACAGAGTATGCTGTTTGAAACACAGGTATTCAAGTAGTGCATGTTTATTTTTATGTAACATGTCACTAGGTAAAAGCAGAGACACACGCATGCATACCTTCGCAAACTTGGTCACACTTACAACAGTGATATAGTTAGGATTGCTGTTTTATATTTGGTAGGCCTAACATTCTGAGCAGTCGATGAATAGTGAACCTTCAAGAGAAAAGTGAGGTTTAAGACATCTTGGGAGAAGGATTAGTGATTATGCTACTTTGTATGAGTCTGTGGAAATGTACAGTCACAGAAGGCCTCTTTCTAAACCTCTGTTGCTTCTTTCTGAATTTCTCTTGCTTCTTTCTGCACCTTTCTCCTTCTTTCTGCACAACTCTTGCCTCTTTCTAAACTACTCTTGCTTCTTTCTGCACCTTTCTTCCTCTTTCTGTACATGTCTTACCTATGTAGGCATAGTTAGAAAGTAGCATTTAAAAAACCTTAAACATTCACAGAGAAAACAACAGGTTTCAGCGACGTTATGGTTAGGAATTAGCATTTAAAGAACCTTATATATTTAATGAAAAAACCACAGGTTTCAGGGACGTTATAGTTTGGCTGACATTTAGCCTTTATAATTAGCTGAGCTAACTATAACACGCGCCCCCATTATGCACTGCTGATGATCTCACATAATACATCACTCATGACATGGTCAGTGACATCACTGAAGACATCACTGATGACTCTAAGATCTGTGGAGAACCACCACCTGTGTTGTTAAACCTTTTGGAATCCATAGGAGGTCAGGATCAGCAGACCAGTCAGCTCCATTGCTATGCTTGCAGATGCAGGGAAGTGACTCATTCACTTCAAGGGAGATTCCTTCAGGTATATTGGATATCCACAGGACTTGGGAGGTTCCTGTATGGTGCACAGGCACAGATGATGTAGCAGACTGAAAGGGGTGGGCGAAGTCAAGCCCAAACGAAGTCCAGTGTCCAGACAGTAGATGTTGAAGTGGTGTCTGAATTGAATCTTGTCCCACGACTAATCTAGGGACCTACACCCAGGTAAGCCCTTAAGTACCCTTGGAAAAGAGTTGGGACAATTCAGGGGACCCTTCCAGGGGAAGGTTTGGACATGGAGGAGGTTACACCCATGTCCTTTGTCTAGTTTTGCTCCAGAGCGGGAACCAATGGCTCCCAGATCTGGTTTGAACTGGACTATGCAAGGAGGCACCAAATGTGCCCCTCATGTAGACTGAGTGGCACTGGCAAGGCACCCACCTGGCACAAATACACAAAATCCTGTCTGGGAGGTGGTCGCACCTCCCTGTGACAGGATACCTATTGTTCGACCTTCCCCTGCTCGAGCTTGGCTCAGCAGCAGGATGACAGAAACATGTCTCTGGTCGGCAGCAGCCATGTTGGGCTGTCCGGGTCTAACAGACTGGTTCTGACTGTTCAGTGGGTTCTTTCTTGTCCCTGCCTGGTGAGAGCAGAGCTCATAGTTCTCCCTTTAAATTGCTACAAGTATTGAAACGTACAAATCACTTGAAAGCTTTGCCGTTTGACCCCATACACCTTAGTAGTATGCAAAGCTATTCTCGTCTTTTGCCAGGATGATGGACAGGTTAACAAGTGGCCTCCAGCGTATTCCATACTAATTTTGGTGAGGCGTTGTTGATGCCGAGGAATATGAGGACATCTCCACCAAACAAAGAAGCCCGTACTTCATATATTTAAGAAAAAAGAACCTTGTTTGGTGAAGATTTACCTCTTTGTAGTCCCATTGTCTTCTGCATATGAGGATTTATGTTATCATATATTTCTGGATAAAGACAAACCAGGAACATTGCCAAAATGCAAGCAATATCACTTGTGACATTTCCTCTTGCTCCATTACGCTCCCGTCAAGCCATGGCAAACTGCAATGTCCAGGGTGTGGGCACCCTGGGACACTGCAGAAGCTGGCCCAGAGGGGTTGCAGTCCCTAGGCCCATCTAGGGCTCCAGGAGGGAGGCCATGCGGCCCTCTTCCAATCTTCTAATTTACCCCAGGGAGGTGGTGGTGCCCGCACTCAATGTAACTTATGCCCCGGGGAGGTGTTGGCCGCTGGGGCTTTGGGGGATTATGCAGCTCCCCCAAATTCATTTACAATTAAGCCCCGGGGAGGTGGTGGTCCCTGGGGCTGAGGGGGGCCAAGATACCCCTGTTTAAAAAAAATATAAGTCCCTGGGATCTGCGGAGCCCACTGAAATTGTTTTAAAAAGTTTTTTCTTTGGCCAAGCGGGTCTCAATGGGACTCCCAAGAGGACTAGGGGGTCAAGGTGTTTCTACCCTATCCCCATTTCTTCTTTTAATGTTTTTTTGTGGGACTCAGTTCACCCGAGTCCCAAGATGGCTGCCAACACTTCCTGGTTGAAGTGTTGCCAGCCAATCAAATTTCAGTCGGGTTTCAGCAGGATTTTGGGCTCCCAGATATCTATTTTTTTTAACATAAATATTTCTGAAAGTACTGAACAGATTTACACTAAATCACTAAAATCTCATTTTCTGGACCAACATCTAGCTTTCTGCCAAATTTGGTGTAATTTTGTTCAGCGATTCAGGCTGTAGTCCTGTTTGAAAAAGGAAAAATCCCCATTGACATAACATGGGGAAAACACATTTCGGGCCCCCTTTTTTTCTCGGACCCCGCTTACCGGATCACTCAGAAACTTTCAACACAGCAGCTGAACCAAAAGGGGTAGTTTGCGGAGTGTTTGAGAAAGGGGGCGTGGCCTTCAACAACCTATTAACAATCCAGCTGTGTGGGACTTACTGGAGGTAACAGGAGAGGCAGTTGGCTCCCAAAAACCCTCAGGAGTAAAGTGGACTTCATTTGAGATGTCATGAGTGATGTCATCGACCATGTCATGAGTGATGTAATCTGTGAGGTCATAAGCAGTGCATTGCGGTGGGAGTGCAAGTTATAGTTAGCTCATCTAACTATAACTGCTGAACTTCACTGGTTTTGAACGAGTGAAACCGGAGTCTAATTATAACGTCCCTGTAATCAAGATTTGGTGGAAATGATAAAGATGAAGACTGCAAAACATCAAATACACATGTACGTATGCAAGCTTTGCCCACCCCAGTGCAATGTTGGTACAAGGTGAGGGCAATGAAGGTGGCAAAAAGTAAGTCTTTCTGCTTTGCCTCTGATTGTGCCTTTGAACCTGACCCCGGTGGGCAAGGAGCTGGGCAGGGACTCTGACCTAAGGAAGAGGCGTGCAGCACCCTAGATCTAGGAGACCCCCAGGTAGATGATCACTGATGCCCTAGCTGTTCCTAGAGCTGGGCACCCACATGCACACACTGCAGGCTTGGAAATGCTGCCTGGGAGCCCTGCAGAGGTTTTCTAACTTTGTTATTGGGTCTACATGTAGGGGATCCTGGGACAACCCGGTCCAAAGGAGAGGCGAAGAGAGAATGGGGAATATCTGTAAAGGTGAAAGTTATTTGAAAGTTGACTGAAGGCATGGGGACAATGAGAGTGCAAGAGGGTGGGTGGAGAGAAAAACTTATATACAGATCGATAAAAAATAAGAGGTGGGCAAAAGAAAGAAATTAAGAAAGAGGGAGGGAGAGTGCTCATACAGCCATTCAGAACACAGATGCAGAGCAAGAAGAGAGAGGAAGAAACAATGAGAGAAATTAAACATAGAGACACAAGAAGAAAAGAGAGAGGGAGGGAGAGAGAGAGACAATGTGACACAGGGAGGGAGTCTAAGAGAGACATTGTGTGACCAAGACAGTGCATTGAGCAGTATGAGGGAATGAGGCAGTGTCTGATGTAGTAAGAGTGAGACCCATATATAGAGACAGCAAACAGGAATGAGAGGCAAATCAGAATGAGACACAGTTGCTAGGGATAGAGAGCGTTATAATAGTATTAAAAAAAGTATTCATCCTTAAAACATTACTTTTCTCAAACATATTGAACAGATGTTCACCGTTGAGAAACTGGAATCATATTTATCTGATGACTATCATAGCTCTAAATGTTTCAGATTTGTATATGTGATATTTTTGTAATTTCAGTGTTTTTATGAGTGACATTTCAATGATTATGAGTGACACTTTCTCGTGAGCAAAATAAAGCAATGAAGACGAGGGAAACATTAATGTCAGAAACTACATCCGTTTGAGCAACATGAAACTAAAAGCACCAGAAATGGAAAGGCACTAACCAAGATAATCTGTGTGACTGCAGTTCTTAGTAACAGAGGGAAGGCAGGCAATGCAGCTGGTCTGAAGATGATCAAATTGATCTGATCGTTCATCATGACAGCACCCTAGCTTAAAGAGCAATGTTTATAGCATAGCTTAGGAAGTTCAACTAGGAGATTATACCGTCACTTAGCCTCACAGCAGTCACATCAATGCCCTTTAAAGGCTGCTCCACTCACCTGGGATGGACACCGGGCACTGCTGCCCAGCCCCTGCTCTCGCAACACACGTACAGGGCAAGAGAAGGGTTCAGTGCTTGCAGGCCCCATTCCGGGTGGTGGTGAAATGCTCTGTTGCCACCTCAAATGCCATTCGTTATTTGTGTTTTATTGTTATTGGGATGCCAGTGACAGACTGAATGGTATACATGCATTGGGGTACATGTTTGTTCTACAGTGGCTGGGTATGTTGGATGCTACCTCAGGACACGAGAGCCTGTGTCTGAATGCTTCCAGTTTCACTTTCCTTGAGCGCACAAAACAGCATCGCTTACCACCAGTTTTGTTGAAATTTTTCACTGATTTTTCAGTCAGAGTCTCCCTTTCTCATAGAGTGCACATCCGTATCAAAGTGTAGGATTCTATTGAAAATTGTGTTCTATTGGTTTGCCTATTGTCAGGGCAGACTGGTCCTCTTTTACAAACACATTTCCCATTGCAACCCACACTTCTTGGAAGGCTGCAGCATTGCACCCAGATCATTACAGGGCAGAGCTTGCTCCTAGTGATGGAAGAGAGCATCAGCTGGGAAAGCAAGGAGCTCCCTCCGAAATGAAAGGCCATGAAGCCGCACACACCACGTGTAGTTTTGTGTCACTCAGGGGCACACAAAGTAAGACGCCCGAGGGAGGGGGAAACTGGATGATTTCCCATGGGTGTGAGGTGTGTTGGTGCAGTTTGACAAACAACTCGAAGTAGCTAGCTCTTTTCGATTACTACAGTGGTGCAGTTTGACACACAGGTCAGAAAGTTAATAAATGCCTGGGGAGAACCAGGTGTGGCCAGTTGTAAGACCACCAGTGGTACATGTGTGTGTGTCTCATTTATTGGGTCTCTGCTGCGGCAACAGGTCTACACTGTTGAGGAGTGGGACAAACTCACCTCATGTATGCTGCAGCATCGAGCGCACTGCCACCGCCACATCCTCCTTCCCGGCCTGCCCTCTGGCTACTTCGTGCTACTCCTTGTGCTATGGAGCGTGTGGTGAATCCTTCTCGGCCCTGCCTTCACTCCTGACACGAGATCTGTGCCCCAGCGTACTCTGATGCAGCCCATGCTCATGCCGCAAAACATCATATCTGCCCAAAGAGGCACCACGATTGCCTAGTGGGTGCCCAGCCCCTATAGCTGCCCCGGCCCAGTTTTTTGCAAGCTCCTTTACCCGCTGAGGTGCTCCTGCGACCTGTGAAGTGCCCAGCCATTGGACACTCACAGTGTGTGTTTTGGTCTCCCCTCTGGGCCTGCTGCCCTCTGGAGAAAGTGCCTTCATCTGCTAGTGTACTGTGCTCAGCAACAAGGGGCAGAACTTTGGTGCCCTGCTCCCCTCTGGGACTGCCGTTAACCTGAGTAAGTGTCACCATCTGCTGCTGTGCTTCTGTCTTTTAATGGCTTTAAGCATCTGCCACCACTCCCAAGTCAAGACACTTGCTCGCCCGGGGCCCACCAGTCTGGTGCCCACAAAATTGCCAGGCATAGTTCCTGTGGAGTCATAGCCTGAGGGAATCCCCACTGGGCCAAGTCACCTCCCCCCTGAAGCCGTCCATCCCGGCCCTGGAACCCTTCACAGTCACAGAGCCCCTGTCATCCCAAGCTGCCCAATAGAAAGCATAGGTGGAGCATTTGGAGAACTATTTTAAGGCTCAGAAGAGTAGTGAGAGTGATTGACCCCCTTTGGACCACTAGAGTAATGACCCTTATGTGCCTCGTTGGAGTGCAATGTCATCCAGTCTCAGCCCTCATTGACACTGGCTGCTGAAGTATACCAAAGCCTGTTTAACCCCTCTGCCCTGCGTCACACGAGAGTGCAGATGTAGGCCTTCGATAGCTGCTCACCATTACATCTCCAAGGCATGTTCCAGGCAGACCTCACACATGATTCAACATGACGGATGGCGAAGGTGTACATGTCCCAAAGAAGGATCCGAACTGTCCAGAAACTCAACTTGGTAAAATGTGCCTTCAGCGTGCATGCCCACGATCTTGATTGACTCCTGGAAGACTTTGTTCACTCTTTGACAGCATAGGCTGCCCTACTAGGCCCAGCCATCCAATTACACATTGAGGAGTCTGTTGCTCCCATGGTGCTTAGACACCGAAGAGTTGCCTTTTACCAATGCCCCAAGGTGGAAAAGAATTGAAGCTCTCAGAAGCAGCTGGCATCATCGAACAGGTGCGAGATCTAACCCCATGGGTCTCTCCCATCGATGTAGTGAAGAACCCCAAACAGCCTGAGGCAGTATGCATTTGCATGGATGTGAGGCTACTCAACCTAGCGATCAAGTGGGAAGGTCCTCTCACACCAACCACTGATTACATAATTGCAAACTGTCCAGGTCTAAGTGGTTTTCGAAAATGGGCCTCCAGTCCGGTTACCATCAGACATTGCTTCACCCAGACTCCTGGCCAATCACCACAGTTTCCAATCATGCTGGCCTCGGGAGGTACACCCGGCTAAACTTTGGAATTTCCAGCACGGCTGAAGTATTCCAACACATTGTCCAGAATGTTCTGCATGGTATCCCAGGCATGCTGAACATGAGGGCTGATATCCTGGCCCACAACACTGCAAGAGCACTTCACTTGCCTAAAAGTTGTCTTCACCAGACTCAAGGAGCATGGTCTGACCTTCCACAGCAAGAAGTGCAAAGTTTTACATAGCAACATCAATTTCTTCGGATACTGGTTCTCAGATAAGGGAATAGGTCTGGATCAGGAAAAGGTAAAGGTAAAGGACATGCAGAATGCGCCAGCCCCCTCCTCTGTGTCCAGAGTCTGCAGTTTTCTCAGCATGGGAACATACTGTGGGTGTTTCATTCAGAATCTGTCAGACATCACTGCACCTGTCATGGAACTCACTAAGTCATTCAGCCCCTCAAGAGCAACAAGAGGAAGCCTTCACTCTATCAGCGGACACAATTCTTGTGTACTTTGACCCCAAGAAAGACTCTCAGCTTGTTTTTGATGCCAGCCCCACCAGGCTGGGTGATGTGCTGGCCCTGCAGCAAGAGTGTGGTGAGTGGGCATCTGTTGCTTACACCAGCCATATGCTCACGCCAACATAACTTTGTTACTCCCAGATTGAACACGAGGCAATTGCCATACTGTGGCGCAGCCAGCATTTCTGCATCTACATATACGGACACCCATTCACCATCTGTACTGATCATAAGCCATTGATGCCCTTGTTTCACAGATCCCTGTCAAAACTTCCCCCAAGGATTGAGAAGTGGATCCTGCATCTACAGGATTTCAACTTCACAGTAGAATACCGGCCCAGCACCTGCAACACAGCGGACTTCCTGCCCATCCATGCTCGTCCAGCCCCCTAGTCCAAAACTACAGAAGTTCAGGGACCAAAGAATACACAGGGGTAGTGGTGCACAGACAATCGCATATCAGGAGAACTAAGAAGTTTAAAGGTGAGCAGCGTGTCGGCAAATTCCAAGTATGAAAAAGAATTAGTTCAGGTGCCAATCAGGTGCCAATCAGGGTAACAGAAACAAACCACTATCTTGGGTGTTGATGCAAGGTTCTCCAAAAAGATTGCTGTGCTAAACTTTACCCCGGCACTCAACAATATTACTACAACATTGATTTTTTAAAATTGAGACACAAGATCTATGTATTCTATTGATCGCTCAAATCACAGAATATGACAATATTTGGATTTGAACTAGGGTTCTCTTAAATTTAATAATCAGTGTGACGTTTAGTCAATACATACTGTACGTATATTCCTACAAGAAAAATATATATATTTTTTAAATTCATGTTTATACAGTTATTTTTTTAAGGTCCAGCTCTTGTTCTGCAAGAACAGAAGAGCACAGTGAAATAGAGACATGACAGCCGATAAGTGTTTTGTTACATTCATAACTTTTTCAAGGCTGCAATAATAGTAAAAGCATTCATGAAATATTGATTTAAGGGACATTTAGAAATTACAGTACCATGTTATACAAAGAAAGTAAAGGCGAAGACCCAAGTGAAGAAAATCTCAGAGTGATGTGAGGGAGTACAAAAAAGCTGCAGCATTAGTGAGGCGTGTGCAGATCAATGGATGGGCCATTATATAATTCTCAATAGGGATAGTAGGGGAGGTGGGAAAATAAGACTTAAGTGTAGTAAAATCTGGTAAGGAAAGGTAGCTATACTCAGAAGGCAAAATGCAGAGCAAGCAACACCCAAAAGTGAGTACTATTCATGGTAAAATGCAATTTCTTTTACTAGAGCGTGCTGGAACCCAAGCCCAATATCATATGGTAAGGAGGGTTCTAACCTTAGCCGCGTAAGGGAGGCAATCCTCAAATGTTCATAGAGAATCCACCAATGCTGTGTTGTCTTTATAACGAAAAAGAGTAGCCAAGAAATAAGTCCTAAGACATAAAGTTAAAAAGTTATATGTAGCCAGTATGCCCTTAATGACTAGTTAAGAGAAGTTAAGGTATAAATAAGCACCTTATATGTGCTGTTTGAAATCCGTTGATGTCTTTCAAACGTCGTTATAGAGCCAGAGGGAGAAACTATTTCTGCAGTTCATGTGGTCTAGACTTCTCAACTTAGTTTGCAAACCCATAAGTAAAATAAAACGATGAGTTAAAAAAGAAGAAAGAAGCTGCAGGCATTCTTCCGTTTAGATTCGTCTGATTTAAATGACTGTGAAAAGTCACTCACACACTAAAGTGCTAGGCAGAGAGAGCTCAGGATATGGGCATCAACTCATCAAAATTCCAATTGTGATGAGTTCATGCCCATAGTCATTTAAATCGGTCATAGTCATTTAAATCAGACCATACTAAATGGAAGCATGCCTGCAGCTTCTTCTCAGTTGAGAAGTCTAGCTCAATATGACAGTTGGTACAAAGAAAGACAATGAAAATGCATTTTGTTTGGATGAAGGAAATATGCTGGTGAATAAAAGTAAGTTGCGTTTGGAAATGATTAGTAAATAGATGTTTCATTGGCTCTGGTAAATAGAAAAAAATGGAATACAGAGTCGGATATGCTTTACAGTATGTGCAGTAAACCACACCTGCTGTATTTCATTTTGTAACTAGTATGGTCCTTCTGGAATGTGTTGTGAATTTGTGACCTACTGGTTCCAGTAGGTTTCTATGGAGAATCTGCAGAGTGAATTGAGGGAATAATGTTGAAGAAATAGGTATTATTTTTTTTTAAATTGGTGAGGTTTAGGTTAATTGTTTTTTAAGGTAGGTAAGATTCCCTAGCAAATTTTTCCAAGAAAGTGTGGTAGTGTGATAGAAATATAAAAGTATTAAGGGAAATAGGTTTTCAGACTCTCTTTTTTTCTCACAAATTCATCGCGATTATGTTGCGAGTGTTGAGACAAAGGCATGCATTTTTAGATACCTCCAAACAGAAGTGAAAGGGTTAATAGACAGTAACCACTCAAAAATACAATTACAAGATTGAAATATGAAAGCAATGTTTTTATTTGTTGACTTTTGCAGTATCAGGCAATGGAAAGTTCAGAAGGTTGCCATTTATGGTTGCTTTGCATGAGAGTGGTGTGGTGTGCCTTTCTTGTGCTAAGTATTTGCATACTCTGAGAATATTGCATCTACCTAAGAGAAAAAAAAGTGATTTTACCGTAACACTCCTAGAGTTGGCCACAGGGTGGTGGCAGGTGACTTTAATACCTGTTTCGAACCATAGGGGCCCGACGATGGGCAACTTTCCGAGGCTGAGGACTCTCTGTGGGGAATTCCCCAATTGGAATTAAATCCTATTAGCAAATGGACACAAGCAGCCTTTTTATTAAAAGTGTCCCAGCCACTGTTAAACCCACTCGTAGGAGGGAAAATTCCTGGTTTGATGCAGGTTGTAGAGAGTCTCGTAATGCATTAATCTTAGCAATTAAATCTAGGGACCCGTTATTGATTAGGAGTTGTAGAGCTGCATATAAATCTGCCCAAAGATCAGCAAAGTCCAATTGGGACGAATCACGCTGGCGAGAGCTATATGAGGCATGTGAGGGCAGAAACATGTGCCACTTTTGGCACCTTCTAAAATGGGGTAGGAACCCGCAGGCTATGATTCCGGCCAACCATGTCGCACCTGGCCAGTGGGTTAATTATTTTGAAAACCAGTTTAAGTCTACCGAAACCCCCCAAAATGCCTCGCAGCTATATAGTGATGCAGGAGTATTAGAGTTCACCTGTAGCGAGGTGATGATAATTTTGAAATCCCTCCCGAATGGCAAAGCCCCAGTTCCTGACTGTATCCCTGCTGATTTATTTAAACAGGATCAGGATCTATGGGTACCCTATCTAAAAACTTTAGCTAATGCCTTGGCCAATGGAGCGTCGGTCCCGGATTCCTGGTTTGGGGCAGAGATTTTGCCAATCTATAAGAAAGGCGATCGCTCTGCCCCTGCCAACTATCGCCCGATTAGCCTCATCGATGCGGCCCAAAAAATTACCGCACGTTTGTTGCTGGGCCGCATCACTAGTTGGATCTCCGATAATGATATTTTGACGCCATTTCAGGCAGGGTTCCGGACGCACGTCGGAACCATAGATCAAGCCTTCAGGTTTACGCTATTATATTGGAAGGAAGTCTTCCTAGGGGGGGTATGCTCTTTGCAGCATTTGTGGACCTAAGGTCTGCATTTGATATGGTGCCAAGACCTAAACTGTGGGAGGTCCTTCGGGAGATGGGTATGCCGGATGAATTTTTGCGGCTCCTAGTTAAGCTGCACGCACATACATATGCCCAGGTCCGATGGTGTAAACCAGGGGAAGTGACTGCGAGATTTGAAGTGTCCAAAGGGGTCAGACAAGGGTGCGTTCTGGCCCCTACATTGTTTTCCCTGTTTATTAATGGTGTAACTAGTTATTTCTCAAACTTCCCGACTGATGCACCCTCGTTTGCAGGTATGAAAGCTCCCCTGCTCATGTTCGCGGACGATACCCTCCTTATTTCTAAAACCCGACAGGGGCTCCAATTAGCACTATCTAGGTTTGAGTTATTCTGCCGCGAACAAGAGCTCGAGGTTAATGTGGGGAAGACTAAATTTATGGTCCTCCGTGGCACTCGTCCCGTCAAAGCCAGGGTTGATATGGGTGGTGTAAGGCTGGAACAGACTCCCACCTTTACATATTTGGGGGTCACTTTTAGCGACAACCTAAGCTGGAGGCCCCAGACAGAATTGCTTAGCCTTAAGCACTCACAATTAGGTGGCGCTTTACTTAAAGAACATAGGCAATCCTGCACAAAACCCGTAGCACCATTGATACAAATCTACGGGTCTAAAAGTCTCCCAGCAGTTATGTATGGTGCTGAGTTATGGGGGTATAGTAATTTGGACTCCTTGAGGGTGGCCCAAAACAACTTTTTGAGGTCATTAGTAGGGCTACCCCTATCTACTCCACGTATCCCCCTGCTATTCGATTTAGGCAGTCAGCCTATTGAGGATATGGTCCGGTATAGGCCTCTGGCGTTCTGGCGACGCCTTTGGACTACACCGGAGCTATCCCTTTATGCCAAGGCGCTGCTTGAGGTGAAAGACATGGGGGTTCTCATAGAATTAGCTGGCTGTCAGAAATTAAACTTATTCTGACAGAAATGGGCATGGGTGATCTGTGGTCTAACCCCGGGTCGGCCGTCTTTCCCCCCCAAAAAATATTTAGGGAAGCCTATTGGCAATGGTCATTACACAAACACCATTCTCTTTTGACTGGTAGTACCTTGACTACAATCTATTTGTCCATTAAGGATCAACCCTTTCTTGAGGCATATTGGGATGTAATAACCAAAAAGCAGGATCGGAAATTATATCACCAATTTAGAATTGGGTCCCTTCCATTATACTCCTTTACCTCAAGTTGGACCACAAACGGCACTGATAAGTGCCCAACCTGTAAAAACTTGGTTGAAACAGCTGATCATTTTTTATTTGTTTGTCCGGAATACCATCAACCTAGAAGAGTTTGGTTGCGACCTGTGTGTTGTGAACTAGGTGTTAGATCAGCCCAGGCCACTAGAAGGATTCTAAAGACAGACACATCTTCCCTTGTGGTTATTGGTTTAGCCAAATACATTAGTTGGGCGTGGCTTTTACGGAGTAGACGAATTATCTCCAATCCACCGGTCTTATATACTGAAGCTTAGCACTACCCCTATTACCGTGGAATATGTTATAACTAACTTCAAGTCGTTGCCAATCGAAATGTTTAATATCTTTTTATTACTGTTTTTTAACCTGTTATTTATTAAATGGTCCTTTTGTCTATAATGTCAATAATCTTATTCCAATTTTAACTGTTCTGATGAAATACTAATATGTCTTTTAAGATGAAATATTCGAAATAAAGACTATTTTGACTTGACTTGATTTTACCAACAAACTCAATCTTCTGGTACGTGAATTAAAATGTTTTGTAAGTGAAAAAAATTATTAATAAGGCATAAAATTATGTCATATTGTAAAAAAAAAGATTTTGAAACATATATAATTATTTTTAGATAGTAAGGATGACATAAATACAATTAAAATATTTTTAATATATCTTTTAATAGGTAAGAAAGACATAGTTTGTCTCAAGTGGAGATCAAATGTCTGTCAAGTTAGTTTGGAATGTGCTTCCATTGAGGTCCATCTTGCATTTGTGTTGTTTTACTGCATTCTGGAAGTGGTAGGAGAAGAAACTGCACACTAATGGTTAAACCTATATGTAATGTTAGTTAGTTTGTTTAAGCTTTATTTCGGCTAGTATAGCCATAAAAGCAAGAAGTACATTAAAAAGACATTTCCAACAATTGATTACAAATACACAGACCAAATGTTCAAGTTAATACATACAATGGGGCAAACAACAATTAATCTACCTCATCGGTTGTGCAACTTACTGCATTAAAATCGAAAACATACATTTTAATTTAATTTAAAAAGCCAGATTTTAAAACATTTTTTCTAAAAACACGTTAAAAAAGAAGGACTCAGTGCATTTTATATTAACTAACAGGGCTAAGAAAAAATGCAAACCGCATCGGTACATTACAACTTACAACCGAACTGTTTCCTGATAAGGTACACATTGAATAAAAACCTACTTGTACAAAACACTACCAGTTGCGAGGTATTTGACTTGAGTATACGTTCTGCCTCTTTGTAAGACCTAACCCCCATGTTTTTACATAAGGGTTTGATCCAACGGTCCTTTGATTTTTTATAGACTGGGCAGAAGAACAATAGATGGACATCATCTTCTTTTGCTGTTTGAAAGCAGAGGGTACACAGCCCACTGGCATCCTTACCCCCCCACCTGCAAGTATTTGCGGAAGTCTGTAAGACCCCATATCTAAATTGCAGATATAATGTTTTTGCTAGAGGTGGTCCTATCTCATCCATGAATTGTTCAAATTCAGGAATGTCCTTTATAGTCAAAAATCCCAGGGTCAATATGCCAATCGTTGAATTATGGAATAATTCACCATTGACATAAGACCAGAAAGAAGACTTTACAAGCTTTTTGAGGGGCGGCGTCATGTTCTGTGGTTCTTCCCATAAGTGGGAGAGCCCTAGCCTGTTATACCACTGGGAAATGTGCTTTAACCATGCAATTTTCTTACACCCATCAATCTGGATTATTTCTATCAATCCACTCTTATAATCACTCAACTCCGGGGTTGTCCATAACCTAACCCAGTACAGTAATGGCCTTAGCATGGCTTGGTAGTCTGTCCTTTTAAGATTAATATCCAGGAACACTGGAACTAGGGGGGTTCTGATTGGTATTTTAAGCAACCTACGTATAAAATAATTTTCTTCCTTCTCAAAGTTGCTTTTACAAGAATGCCCCCATACGTCAGCACCATAAAGTGCCGCTGATTGGGCCTTCGCCTTGAATACTTCAAGTGCCGGCGTAATAGCTTTAGAATGACTACTGCCGTGCACTTTTAAAATAGGCATCGAATTTTGTTTTAGGGATAATTTACTTTTTTCCAACTGCCCCTTCCAAGAAAGCGTACTATCCAGCATAATTCCTAGATAATTAAAACTCTCCACGTACTCCAGTTTTTGATTATTTAAGGCCAAGTTCTTCCTAAAAGACTTCTGGGGATTTATGGACATATATTTTGTTTTGGATAAATTTATTTCTAACCCCTTCCCTACACAGTAGCTATTGAAGGAATTCACTAAATTTTGTAAACCCTTTGGAGTCTGTGAGATGAGAATCGTATCATCGGCAAAAAGTAATGCCGTGATTGCCTCATCTCCTAGTTTCGGGGAGTCATGGTCACAGTCCCTTAGGTAGATAGGTATATCATTAACATATAATGAGAAGAGTGTAGGCGCCAGCACACAGCCTTGACGCGCACCCCGTCCTACAGGTATGGCCTTCGAGATTTCACCGCCCTTCCCCCATCTGACTTTGGCGTAGTTCCCTGTATGTAATCTAATGAGTTCTTTAAGTAACTCACTAGGGACCGCCATATTCTTAAGTGTGGACCACAACAAATTACGTGGAACGAGGTCAAAGGCGGCCCTCAAGTCAATAAATGCCACGTACAAACTGCCCTTCCTTATGTTAAAGTATTTCCAGCAGATGCACGTGAACCTAAATACTTGATCAACCGTGCTGGTTTTTGATCTGAACCCTGCCTGGTATTTAGTTAATATCTGATTTCCCTCTATTCATACTAAAAGTCTATTTAAAATATGTCTGGCAAAAACCTTTTGTAAAAGATCTATTAAACTTATAGGACGGTAATTGGCCGGATCATAGCGATCACCTTTCTTAAAAATTGCTACAATTTCGGCCCCTTTCCAGGTTTCAGGAATTGGCGTTCCAGCCACTATGGAATTACATAAGAAATTAATATAGGGCCCCCAGACTTCCACATCGTGCTTCAATAAATCACCAGGGATTTTATCAGGACCAGGGGCTTTGCCCATTTTGACAGCCAGTAATACCTCAATAGTCTCCTCTAGGCTAAATCGCAAGGGAGCAATACTGAATGCTAAATTAATCTCTTGATCCCCTATGGGCAACCCCTCATTGTCATTAGAATAAAGTTTAGAAAAATGGTCGCACCATGTTTTTTCATCTAGATAAATATCCCTAGGTGATCTGCCCTTTTTATTTCCCTTTGAAATTAAATTCCAAAAAGCGCCCTGGTCTCTCAATTTAGCCGCATTTAAAAGATCATCCCATAGGGCATCATCCCTAGCTTTTTTAGCTTGGGTCAGTGTTTTATTATATGCCTGTCTGCTATCACTTATACCCTGAGGGTTCTTTGATCTGACAGCCTGGATCAAATGGGACTTAGCTACACGACAATCCTTATTATACCATTGATTACCTACCTCTAAATGGTTTTCTTTTTGGTTCTTGTCCTTTTTGTAAATTTTACTCAAGTGAGGAGTTAGCGCATCTACCAATTTATAATGCAAATCTAAAACACCCTGGGTGCCCAATAAGGGCATCTGGCATGCTTCAATGGTATCAGCAAAGGTATTGTAAATATTTAGCATCGTCTCTTCTTTAGCCAGGATATAAGGCCATCTTAAAGCACGCCTGTTATTTGTTACCTGGAGTTCCCCAGGGGAGCTACTTAACATAACTTCTCCAGCTAAGTTAGATATAAAAGGCTCAGGGTCTAACCATAGTTGAAGAGGAAAATGGTCGTTCTCTGTCCTATGATCTATTTTAAAGTCAATTATTAAATGCCATAGGCTCAGAGAGACTAATATAAAGTCTATATGTGACCTACAGTTGCCTTTACAAAATGTTGTAGCCGATGGTCTGTCGGACTGAAAACGGCCATTACATGCCCTTAAATCGTCGGCCACGGACAGTTGTAAAATCTGGATAGCAGCTATGGAGTTTTTAGCTGAACCAGTAGAATCCAGAGACAGGACATTGTTTGCAATATCCTGTTCGTCAAATAAATTGTCCAGGCCCAACACTGGTTCGTATTTACAAATAAAATCCCCTCCAACTACTACCTGTACATTTGGTCTTAGTGTATCTAAAAAAGAATCCAAAAGTTCTACCACCTTCGATTCCTTATTAGAAGACTGTGGTCTATTATATATATTTATTAAATATATGATTCCTTTCCCCCTAGTCACCATTTTTAATCCCAGTAAATCGGGAGAAGAAATCGACAGTTGGGTAATATCTATTTCCAGTGTAACCCTTACCCAAATCACCAATCCCCCTGACGCTCTCCCTCTTACTGACGGGATTGCGCCACAGCAGAATGTTTTTTACCCTAGCCTATGCAGCATTTCTACGGCCCAAGTCTCCTGAAGGAGAATGATGTCATACTCCTCAATATAGGAGCACCAGGCGGCATCCCGTAGGTTCCTAGCTATGCCTGCTATATTCCATGATGTTAATCTAACAGGTAAATTTTCTTCTGGGCAAGGTGAAAATGCATTCACCAATCTATCATGCCTAGATGCACCATCTACAGGCCTAATTGAGGTATTGATTCCATCAACTGGAAGTTTTACAATATTATTTCCCTCTGTCTCGGTACTCCTAATGCAACACTGTCCAGCCTCACTCAGACTAGCATTGATAACTCCTACGTTGTTTGAGAGCCCATCAGTTACAACAACTTTAAGAGTCAAGGCAGATCTAGATCTAACATCGTAAGATAGTGTGGGAGCCTCCATCCTTAGTTGTTCAAACTCTACAATACTCGGATTCAACTTCCCAGCCTCAGTAACTGCAGTAACCTCTAAATCAAAATTACCAACCGACAAGAGTCAATCATTCTGATCCAGAGTACTTAGTGCCAGATATCTGTTATCAGTAGGAATCTGGAAGATTGGGCATCTGTTGGGATTCTGGAGCCTACTTGTAATATTAGCCTGGGGGGCCCTAGCTAGATGACTATAGAAATATCCCAAGGGGTGCACGCCCACACTATTTTCCCCCAGTACCAGCGATGCCGCTCTAAGTAACACAGTCGCAACATGTTGAGGATGTTTAAAATTTATAATTATACATTCGCCTCTACAGGTTTTCCTAGCGTTACCAATCCAAGAAACCCGTCTAGTCGATAATATCTGATCCGAATAGTTTGTAGGAAACCCACAATTTTTATTGAGTCATGTGATTCATTTCGTGTACTAGATTGTGAAGAGTCTAGGGGTGGAACATTTGAAAGAACGACAACATATGGCTCACACTCTGGGGTAGATTAATGGAGCGTATTTTTCTCGCTGGGACTGAGGTCCACACTGTGCTAGTTGAAGCCACTTTAGTCGGAGTTGTATTGTCAACCGTTCGGCTTATCTCCCTGGGATTAGATGTGCTTACTCTCTCTAACAACGGCATCTGTACAACTTTTTCATGTTGTTCCACTATCTCCCTCTGTATTATACTCTGGTCATTGGTTATTTTAGATAGGAGACCACCCAATCTAGTCACTTCAGCTGTTAATGAATCTATCTTTTCTAAAAGTGGCTTAACAACAACTTCTAGTTTAGCTTCAAGTACCTTGGCTATATGAGCCAAAATTTCTGAACTCATATCTATATTAGTGCCACAATTGTTGGTCATAGTCTCCTTATGGCCAATAGTACTTCCCTGTGCTGGTTCAGATAATAGCTTGTGTTGTACACCCCCCCCCCGCTTAAACTGCGTTTTCCTACACTTCCTTACCGCTCTCTTAGCAGGGGAGCGTACTATTGGAGCGACCATGGAATCATCTGATGGATTCTGATCGAATGCATCCTGGTCCACAGCCGTTAATACAGGAGTTTCCACTAATAAACAATCAGTGACGAGAGGTGCAATAACATACTACTGCTATCGTCAAGGATGGGAGATGATAATTCCGGGAGACTCTCCCAGCCCAATGAGTTTCTTCTATCATTATTGATCTTGCTCACCACCTTTACTAAGTAGTTATCCATGGTTGATTTGTTTTTAGCCATTAGTGTGCTAATGGTACACTTTTTAACTCTCAAAGCTATGTAACAAAACACCTCAAGTAAATGCTACGAGCAGTGTTCAAGCTTTACAAATACTTGTTGAGTAATAACCCAAACATTAAACACAAAATACAAAAAACAATCTTATTGCTGTGACCAAGCGTACTTAAGTAACGCAACAAACAGGGAATAGCCGTAACAGGCAACAGGCAGCCCCGCCCTTCTCTTTTCACCCGGGCGTAAAGTGAGCAGCTCGACCCAAAAAGTGCCTCCAGGTGCGATCAGAGCGAAGGAATAGAAGTGCCCACAATGCTTTCAGGGAGCTGTTAGCTCTGGCCGCACGATGGAATGAGAAAGCAACAGAGGAACCATCAGCGTCACCCCCCCAGGAGCTGGCCACCAAGTCTACACAGATCACAGCAACAAAAGGGGCCTATGTCAACAATATATGACTTGGTCCTTGGATGAGCTGTTCGGCACAGTCATTGAGCGAGATTGGAAACTGTCGTCGGCCGTTGTCTCCTCCCGTTGTCTCCTCCCCCACCTTACCTCATGACAAGGGGGGTGGTCCAGCCCAGCCTCTTCCGGACCCTGATGGCCACAGACGGCCCGCCCTTTGCCCGGGCTTAGCCCGGCGCCGCCCGCGCGCGTCCCGTGACACGGAGGGAGCCTCTGCTATTTGAACGCCTCCGGGCGCGATGGTGGGTGGAAGCGGTGTAATGCCGCTAGGAGACCTGGGAGCTGTAGTCTCCCCCAACTGCGGCCAACGATCTCAAACGGCGGCAGGGGAGACCCACAGCGTTGCCGTGCCAGCCAAAGTCTCTCGGAGCCCAGGTGAGTGCGTGCTTCCACACCAAAGTTACAACGAGTAACAGATGCCCCCGCTCCACCGAGGGAGCCTCTGCTATTTGAACGCCTCCGGGCGCGATGGTGGGCGGAAGCGGTGTAATGCCGCTAGGAGACCTGGGAGCTGTAGTCTCCCCCAACTGCGCCCAACGATCTCAAACGGCAGCAGGGGAGACCCACAGCATTGCCATCCCAGCCAAAAATCTCGGAGCCCAGGTGAGTGCGTGCTTCCACACCAAAGTTACAACGAGTAACAGATGTTATGATGTAGTATATCATGTCAAAGTTGTATATGTGTATATATGATGTGCTGCTTATAATTAATGTTTTATTTGAATTATGGAAGTTGAAATATTATTTGTTCCATCATAAAAGATTAGTACAGCAATCAGTTTTGAAAGTGGAATTTATGCACTTTAGCTGTAAATGAGTTATGAATCTGAATTGATGTATGCATGGAGGATTATTGTTAGGAATGCCTTATCACTTAAAACTGATACAGAAGGTGTAAAAAAAATATAAACCATATATAACTGAAGAGTGAGGTAGGCTGTAGCTAGGCCATAGTGCAGGGAGATAGTCTCTTAAAAATGAAAAGATGCAGTTTGAAGTTTCAGTGAGCTATATGTTCTCATAGAAACCTTTGTGTCCAATTATGCATCCAGACTACACCCAGACTTAAATCAGAGATAGCTAAGTGGAAAAACAGGCATACACAGACACACCTAGTGAGGTAGTTAGAGAAGCACACAAGAATTCAGTCATACAGACAGGCACAACTGATATGTATTTTGTGGTAATGAAGGCAGTTTGTCACACACTTTAAATAACCCAATACTCACTAGTACATTCAAGAGACAATCTATGCAAGGCCTTTGTGGACACATTCAGACAATCACATATGACATAAAGAGAGACAGTGATTTAGTAAATTATTTTTATACACATGGAATGACAGCCCCAGATAGGAACTGAAACACTCATTGAGATGTCTGCTAAACAACTGACACTTTCAAGTTTACTATGCAGAGAAATAGCACTTACATTATGTCCCACGCCCGGTATACTTGAACGTGGGCATGTTGTTTTTCTGTTTCGAGCTGTCTTAGCACTTAAAAGTGCTATACAAGATGAAGACTGTTCCTGTACAACATTTAAGTGAACACTGAGCTAGGTTGTAGCTAGGCCATAGTGCAGGGAGCTACTCTCTTAAAAATGAAAAGATGCACTTTGTTGTTTCAGCGAGCAATATGCACTCATAAAAGTCTATGTGCCCAATTAGTCATCCAGCCTACACCCAGACTTAAATCCAAGATAGCTAAGTAGAAAAGCAGACAGAGACTGAAACACCTAGTGAAGTAACTAAAGAAGCAAGCAAAGATTCATTAACACAGACAGGCACAACTGATGTGTATCTTGTGGTAATGAAGGCAGTTTCTTACACACCTAAATAACCAAATATTTACTAGTACATCCACGAGGCAATCTATGTAAGCCCTTACAGACACATTCAGACAATCGCATATTACATAAACAGAGGCAGTGATTTAGTAAATAATTCCATACACATGGAATCACAGACTCAGATTGGAGATGAAGCACTCATGCAGATGTCTTGTAAACAACTGACACTTTCAAGTTTAGAATGCAGAGAAATAGCCCTTGCTTTATGTCTGACGCCTAGTATACTTGAGCTTGGGCATGTAGTTTTTCTTGTAGAGGTGTCTTATCACTTAAAAGTGGTACTCAAGGCGCAAACTGTTGTTGTACCAGATATAAGCGAACACTGAGGTAGGCTGTAGCTAGGCCATAGCGTAGGGAGCTAGTCGTTTAAAAATGAAAAGATGAAGTTTGATATTTCAGTGAGCGATCGCAGTCATAGAAACCTATTTGTACAATTATGCATCCAGCCTGCACCCAGACTTAAATCTGAGATAACTAAGTAGAAAAGCAGACAGAAACTGAAACACCTAGGGGCTTATTATGATGTTGGGCAGAATCACTTCCACCCAACACCAACTCGGTCATGGGACCGACCGACTGCCTCCCGGTAGGCGATCCCGACTGCCTCATTAGGATTCGACCGAACACTGTTCGCTCACATTCTTATATTTCACTAGGGAAGCATGTATTACAGCCATAAGCCGGCCATAATGCATGCTCCCATAGTGAAATGGGAGGTGCAGTTCATCCCTGAACCCCATAGCAGGCACCTCAAAGTGCCTGCCACAAGGTGCTGGGATCAACAGGAGTAGACAGGCCCCTCTGTACAAATGGTATTGTAGCAGTGTTTGTAGTATTCGGCTACAATCAATTGATATATTGAGAAATTTTCACCATATGTTTGGTTCCAGAAGATTAAAACAGAAAAAAACGTACTTTGCAAGGATTAAATCACTACAAAGTAAAAAAAGCATACTAATTTACAAGGACATTCACTAGCTTGTCTGTCAAAAAAAGTGTGTCAAAGCAGCTTTCATAAATTTAGAATGTTAGGTGTACTACAGAAGCGCCGCCCACTCTGGTCTTCCGAGCAACGCAGACACTGAAGGCAGGCGCCTACTCTTTGCCTCCCGCAACTCTGCAGCCCACATCTCTTGGCTTTCCATAGGCAACTGTAGGAACCAGCGAGGCAAGGCAAGGGTGGGGGGGACAGGGGCTGCGGCTGGCTTGTGTTCAATATTCAGCAAGTGGCAGTTCTGTAGTTGGTGCCTGGCGGTGGACCGGCCACTCTTGCCTCCGCGTTCAGCGGTTTTTGCCTCCAAGGCTTAGGGCACCCTCCTCCAGACGGCGGTGGCGGCTTGTTGATTTCGGCCGTGGCCTCGACTCTCCCTCAATTTCTGTACCCATGGGTGTTGACGACTTGACCCCTCGAAGTGAGGGCACCAGTAGAAGTACAGAGGGGTGAGGAAACAAGCGAACAGCAAGTGAGGTGGGGCATCCACCTGGCCCTACTCCCCCTGCTACACTCTATTACCACGCTGCTGTGTTCGCTTTGGCTGGGGAGCTTCTGGGGTGTGGAGCTGAGGACGCAACTTCTCCTTCCTCTGCAGCGTGGTGCCTGGAGAGGTAAGGAGCTAAGGAGACAAGGAGATAAGGAGACAAGGAGTGGGGCTGTAGGGGGCGGCCTGTGGGCTTGGCTGCCTCCATTGACCCCGCTCCCTGTGGGGGCTTCTTGGAGCTGCACATAGCTGCATATAGCACAGTTAGCCATAATGCTATCAGCCCTATCGATTAGGAGCCAGGTGAGTTCCAGAGGAGTGTAGGGTTTGCAACGTCTCATGGTGATCACGGTTACTGTTGACATTGCTGCGCCGCTGCCACTACTGATGTTGTTGTAGGGTTTTGAGGCCACTACTGGGGAAACATTGGCCAAATTCTTCGCCTGGTAACCTTTGTAGTTGCTGAAATTGACAGGGCTGTAGTAGGTGACCGAGAACAGCTGGCATCTTCGGAAGAGCTGTTGACGCATCTGGAGTATTAGCTAGAATTGTAGGGGCATTGTTAGATTCAGAAGAATCAGTAAAGGAGATCTATATCTATATAGATATTAACCAATAGAAGTTAACAATAGAAATATTAGAAAATAATATAACATAACAAAAAAGGAAAGAAAGGAAAAATACAATCCTCCACAAGAGCGAGCCATGAAGTCAGGACAAGAGAGAATACCCTTCCCCCCATAAGAAGGATGAAAAAACCTCAAGGTTTGACAGCAAGAAACAATAAACAAAAATTGATGGGTAGGCCAAAACGTTAATCACACCAATGTTTCGAATGTTCATAAAATCAACTAAAATCCTAAGCAAATTTGTTTTTTTAAAAGATCCAGCAGGAGCAATGTTATCTAAACAGGAAGAAACAGACCTTTTACCCTTGCCGATTACACCAACAATGCAAATTAAAACACCTATTGAACAAATTAATGATACTAATGCGACTATAGATCCAATTCAGATACAGTCAGAACAAGAATCAACGGAAGACAAAGACCAATCATGGGTATTAATTATGGACCTGGAATTACTTACAATAGGAGCCCACTCTCCACCACTGACTAATAAGTACTCACCTGAAGAATTTTCGGAAAAAAACTCTGCAAAAAACCCAGGAACAACTACCAAAAACTGAAGCTCACTACCCAATTGAGGTACAAGTAAAAATCAATATTTAATAAAGCATCATGTGGAAATAAATCAAAATTATTAATTGCCTATAAAAACTACACAAACTTTGACCTCACCGATGAGATCTCCTAATATACAAAACAATATCAAAAGGAACCATTAGGTGGAGATAACCCTAGCCCCCAAGGCATAGTGTACTTGAACTCAGAGGAAGAGAGCTTGGATTACTGGACGCACAATAGTAATGATAATATACATATTTGCCCAAAAAGAGCAAGCAAAACAACTTCTAGTAATAGTCCGTATAAGGGTATTTATTGATCATCAAAATTTTGAATTCAATGACTGTAAAAGCTACCGATGTAGGTGCAATTTGGGACATCTTCTTTAAAACATCGCAACTTACACTAGAAGCACTGACCTATCAATCAAATAAGATGGATGTCCAAGTAGACCTGCTTAATATTATGGCAAAAGCAATTTCAGGGATCAATCAGAAGCTGGCTAACTTCAATAATTTAATAACACAGGCACAATCTTACGTAGCTGCAAAAAATATGAAGTGTACTTGCTGCCCAACTATTGATAAACTAACAACAATCCCGTAAGTCTAAACCACCCTAATTGAGGATTTAAAAACAAGTGTAACTAACGTTGGTTGTAATAAAACTCCTACAATGTCTCAGCAAGTTATTACGAAAATGGCTCAAAGAGATAGTAGTACAAACAAAAACACATACTCAAAAAACAATGGACAATCGATACCCAACAGAAAAAAGATACACGAGTAGGGAAAGCGCGAAGACACAACTCAAAAACTACAGACAGACTCACCATCTACCTCGCACGTTATTACAAAAAAGCTGAAGAAAAAACAATGCAGGCTAGAAATAAAATAAAATCTAGAGTGGTAAATTAGCAAGATATGATGGACAACCGAGCATAGAGAGAGGAAATGAATAAAGGAACCAGGAAGTTAGGGAACGTTCAAACTGAAATATATAAACATATATTGTAAAAGACGGGCACCCTTTCCTATTTTTGATCAAAAACAATGGAAGAATGTACAAAATATGGCCTACCCTGAAGAGAGAAACACACTAATATAAGCAACGGTCTCAACAACCGAAAGTCCAGCCGGGAGTCATCACTTACAAACGCAAAATAACATACAAATGGGAAGCAAGCAGGTTACTGTAAATATGGGGTAGAGCAAAGCAAATATGGCGCTGGCTGTTCTATCAAATTAAGCTACCTCTTCACTTTCTATGATTGTTATTTGAGAAACTGACGAGGCCGGTAGAGTGTCTTCACCTTATCCGGGTGCGGCACAGAACGCTAACAGGTACATGGAGTGACATTGTTATGTACGGTGGGTTTAATGGGCGATAATTGTGGATGGTACTAAACTCGGCCAACTTTTGAATTAATTCTGCAGGCTGCCCCGTACTTCAGGGACCTGTCTCATTTATCGGAGTTATTTTCTCCGACTTCATCAAGAGGATATTGGTGTACTTTTCAAGGTTGCTTACTTTCGGACAAAGATTTGCCGTGACATTATTATAGCGGTAGAAGTCAAAGATTTTGGTGCGTTCATCAAAGGTTAATATTTGGATACAACATTAACTTGAGAAATCTTTTATTTTATTGATCAACTCTGCAGAGTGCCCCGTACTTCAGGGACTTGTCACTTTAATTGGAGTTAGTTTCTCCATTGTCGCATTACGGAGATTATATACATTTGTATGAAAGGACGCTGATACTTCGAACAATATTTGATACAGCAATTCATTTTTTTTGATAAGACATATTGGTGGTATTGCGCTATTAAAATTAAGGATTCGGAAATATGAGTGAATCGATACATGAACACTGCGTTCCCTTACAGAGTCGTTGTTTGATTTTTATCTAAAGGAGTGAATACATGAGGTCACATGTTTGAAAGGGGATATATGTTTTGGAAGAAGACTTGAATAGTGAGGTAAGCTTTGCCTTGTTGGAAATACTGCAGTTTGGGATTATGAAAAGACGTAATGAATAACTTGTGCCTCATGTCTATTGAGCCCAAATCTGATAAAGGTTCACGATTATTTAATCCTCACTGATATTGATCTGGATTAATCTATCAAGGTACTACATGTTTCCAAAGGTATTAGTGTCTGAGGGGAGCATGTCATTCACATGGGTTTATCCATTTACATTGCACATTGGTCATTTTTATTGAGTGTGAAGATTCACATTCACAAAGGTGGTAATATAGAACTGGATGTTTGTGCGGATATTGAGCATAGATTAAGATTGCGATAATTAGATGTAATTATCGTTTAGTTCAAAATTAATTTTTACAATGTATATGTTTGTTTAAAAAGTTATTTGTAATGATTGTCCCACATTGATTTTGGGCACGAGTATTTATTTTGATTAGTCCCTTGTTGCACAGGGCTTGTGTTCTGGGCTTGTACCATGTAAAGAAAATTATTGTTTAATTTAATATATATTATAACTTTGGTATTTGTATTACTTCCAGCCCTGAGGAAGTCGTAGGGTTCATACCCATAGACGACGAAACGCATTGGCTTAAGGGAGTGGAAGACCCTATAAAATAAAAGAACAGACAAAGCCCAACATACTACTTTCTCGTTCCTTTATATTATTGTACTGACTTGATTTTATAATATGCGTGTGCTTCAAAAATTGTAAACTGCGCAAAGCAAAAAGCCCATCACCAGAGCCGGTATAGGCACAGCCTCCTCCCAGAACTAAACTAACAACGCATTCAAACAACCCAGAAAAAAGGGAAGAAAGAGCTATGACAAATGAAAACCATAAACAAGTTGTGGATTGTAAAAAGCCAAGGTTAATAAATCAATCTGGTAATGCGTCTATTGCTTGCACATCAGGAAAAAGGGAAGTAAGAGCTATGACAAATGATAACCATAATCTAGTTGTGGATTGCAAAAGGCAGAAGATAGTAAATCAATCTGGTAATGCGTCTATCGCTTATTCATTAGTGGATGAAAATGATGAAATAATTTTTACCTTGAATATCAATCTAGAGGGAATCAAGATATCCTCCATCGTGGAAATATTCTAAGACATCTTAGGGCGATCTCTTCTCTCGAAAAGGTTTCATCAAATGAGATAGAATCAATCACGTTTTTATCCCAAACGGATGGTAAATAAACAACACTGGTGACTTGGGTTTCAGAACAGCTAGTGGCAAAGGTGCTACAAGAAAAGGATTCCTTTCTAAAGTGAGGAATAAAAATTAGCAAGCCATCACCAATTTTTTACCCAAGTCCTATTGTTCTTCCAAAAGAGCCTAGCAGCAATATTTGGTAACACACCAGTGCACTCAGTACTTACGAACCCAATTAGAAAAAACAATAATCCCAGAAGTAAACTTACAGTTAGGAACCCAGAGCACAACTCAACTTAATCTAGCTTGGCTAACAACGGCCTTGCAAGGCAGGCCCTCCCAATGACAAACAAAAGCACAGAATAATCAGGAGAAACAAGAAAAACATCTAAAGGATACCAAGAAAAGTATGCTCTTGGAACATTAATGGTATAGAAAATAATAAATACAACACAAAAATTAATTAAAGTAAATTTTCATATCACATTACAAGAAACTTGGGAAACTGAGCCATTTGTAATGGAAGGCTTTACTGGCTATTTTAATCCAGCCACCAGAATCAGAAGATATGGTAGACCAGTGGGGGGGGGGGGGGGCGTTATTGCGATATTACTATCTATTGGTTTAAAGATTAAAAGTGAGCAGGTGATAACAGACAAAAACAATATCCTAATATTAAAATTAAGGAGCTGGAATAAATACACCTAGAGCATACCGAGAGCATACTTGTTGTGATCAATATCTCTATATTGTCAGAACTAATACACGAGGAATTTGTATGGGATATCATGATATCAGGGGATTTCAACATGAATTTGCTGTGTCCTTTTGTCTGAGAAAGAAAATATACTACAACAAGATTATAGATGGTCTGTTCCGACTCAATATTACACCCTTAATGGAAATGGAGAAAGATATTTGGAAGTAGTAAAAGATCTTGAATCCGTGGGCTTAAGGGTGCTGAACGGGAGATTTTCTAACATACCACCTAAATGGACATATCAAGCAGCAGGCTTGCAATCAAAAATAGATTTTACATTAGCAACTCTATCCTTACAGCAAATAATAACTTAATTAGAGATCCACATGACAGAAGAAAGTGACAATGGAGAGCAAATAAATCAATAGAAGTCCAACCAAAGTATTATGAAAAAGTGGTATCCCTTCCAGGCAAGGTAGAAACAACTAATTATAGGAGATTGTACTGGACGGAAGGATCACTGGAGGCGGTAAGCCAGAAGGCCTAGCTTTTGGTCAAAAATTGTTTCATTGCTAAGACAGGATCTGTGGCGAACCAAAGGTCAGAATTTACAGAAAAATAATTTAGTGTTCCCCTGTTGGAAAAAAACACAAAATAATCACCAACGCAAGTTTCAGATAAACGATCTAAACAAGGTAAAAGTAACTGAACCATGTTGCATCTTGCAGAAAAAAAGCAATAGAATTATGCGTCAATTAGGAAAGTACCCATGGAATCAGGAACTTCAGATTAAAGCAAAGAAAATAAATAAAGATTATCTATGTAAATTATGAGAAGAGAACTTTAAAATAAACCAAACATTTTGGGCAAAGGCTCTGTTCCTGAGTAAAAAAGACAATTCAAGGGCATTCTGGAGAATGATCAACAACGTGAACCGGGCACCAATGTAGATTACAACTACAACTTTAACAGAATTGGCATGGGTAGAGTTCCTAATAAAGCACTTCAATTATTTAAGTGAAACAGAAATTTACACTAACTGTGAAGAAAATAGGAACATCATGCTGGATCAAGAAGTGCCAGAGGAATATGCAATTGAAATTTCAGAAGTGGAAGTTCGCAATCTAATTAAAAGAAGCAGACAAGATGGGGCACCTGGCCCGAACGGTATTGCGCAAGCCTTGTATAAAACTGATGTACCGTTTTGGTCAGGGTACCTATCAAAAGTTTTTAATGATGTTCAGCAAGTAAAAAGAATTCCTGAATCTTGGAAAAGCTCTATAATAGTACCGATACATAAAGGAGGGGAGTGGTCAAAACCAGAAAACTACCGCCTTATGATGCTTCAGGACACTGAAGCTAAGCACTTTGCAGGGATACTTCTGAAAGCACTTATATATTGGGCAGAAGAAAAGCAACTTATCCCCCCAAATCATACTGGGTTTGGTCAAGGTTTAGGCACATCATCTAATATTCTAGCGCTCTCAATAATGATAGATAAATACAAATTAAGGAATCAATCAAACTACCTCTGTTTTGTGGATTTTAAATCTGCATTTGACTGTGTTCAGCAGAGCCTGCTGTGTCAAAATCTGGTTAAATTGTACATCCCACCCTGCCTATTAAAAGAAATCCAAATGTTATATTTGGATACATAGATAAGAGTGAAAATGAGTGATGGTTCCCATTTGTCAAGGAAAATTCAAACTTTCCAGGGTTTGAAACAAGGCTGCGTACTTGCACCACACTTATTTCATTTGTTTTTGGCTGATCTAACTCAAGATCCGAATGAAGTTAATGCACATCCCCCAAGGTTAGGAGAGAAATATATATCATATCTCTTATATGCTGATGATATGATTCTGGTGAGCCAACCAAAGGTTGGATTCCAGAGACTGACAAACTAATCTTTACTTATGGAACGGTAATAAATGAAAAGAAACCAAAGGTGATGGCAGTAAGTAATAAGATTCGTAAAACAAATAAGTGGTTTCTACAAACTCATCAACTAGAACAAGTTAAAATATATAAATACGTTGGGGTAATATTTGATGAAAAAGTTTTTTTCAAGCAACATAAAACGGAGTTACAAAGGAAAGGAAATTCCTCACTCTTAGCTTTCCATTCCCCTCAGAGGTCACTAGGAGGTTTCAGCCACCAACCACTACTAAAGATTATATATGCAAAACTTTTACCAACCATCTCGTATGGGAGTGAAGCGAACCAGGGTAAAGATGCAGTAATATTAAATAAAATTATTGCAAAAATAATTAGATCTCTGTTTAAACTACCATGCAACGCAGCGCAAGCCCAGGTACGATTTGAATTTGGTCTACTAAACCAAATCATTGCATGAAAGGGCTTGTATGTTAAAACCTAGAAAAGAATGCAATCAAATATTTCAAACCAGTTAGACCAAGCCCTTTGGCATGAAGTTCAAATAAATGCTCATTCACCAACATGGAAGTACTTTACTGAGGCAATAGAAGATTTTCCCATCGATTCTCTATGGGACAATCCTCTGACTCCAGCAATAAATAAAAAAAAGCATCAATGGTTTAATGAAAAAAGCATCAATGTTAATGGAAAAAGAACTATTTGTATCTAGGTCACATGCCTAAATGGTTATAAATGAATATAAAACCCTAAACTGCAGTTTTTTTAGAGTCTGGATGGTCTCCACGACAAAACAGAAGGTTCATAAGAGCACGATTTGAAATACTTACAGGCCTCGTACACGCAATGCCATGGTTGAGACAAACAACATCAACTTCCTGCAGACTGTGTAAAATTGACAAAGAGAACATCATTCATATAATTTGCACATGCCCAGTCTTATTAGATCTAAAGTGCAGATTGTTAAGGATACTGTTTAACCAGCTGGACATCTGCGTATGCAGTCAAGAGATAATAGCATGTCTTAAATCATCTAAGACAGGATTGAATTGTATATTTGTAAAATTTATGAGAGCAGGGGAAACAGAAATGGCAAATAGTATGTGACCTTACTTTTAGCCTTATGTGATTAAAGCTTTTTTATTCAATATATTAGGGAAACATATAAGTAAATCGTTCTTCGTCCGTTCCTTATAAATGTAAATATGGAAAAACTATTTTAACCATATTAGTGATTTTTACAATAATGGTTAAATTGATCTCTGTTATGATGTTTCATTCTTTCTAACAATTTAAGATTTTAATTATTCAACAATAAACTAAACACCAACATACATCATTCAATAATGAGAACTTTTGTTAGAAGGCTTTATTATGTAAAAACTCCTACTCTATGTTTAGGAGAAATGAATAGAGCTCTTTTGCATGGTAGTGTAGTAGAAGTACAAAAGGTTTGTGATGATGTTGAATTTAGTTTTTTTGGACTGGAACAGCAGTGTAGGGAAAATGGAGAGTTGGTAACAACAGTAGTTGTGGAGCAGAACAGATGTATAAGTGTTGTAAAAAAGATTAGAAAGTTTCTTCAGAGCCACCAAACTGTGTTTGTATATGTTGTTGACGCACTCACTACAAAAATCAAACTCGTAATATTGATTTGTACATTAAAACTGAAAAGAAGAATAAAATTAAGTGGCAATAATTTGCTGTTTATTTATTTGCAGAGGGACTTTTTACTTGTCCACGCGACAAGTGATATGTAAGTACTGCTATAGTAAGTTAGAGGGAAAAAAATGCCTGCTAAAGCAGTACACCACAACTTAGAGATAGTACCTGCTCCAGAAGTACTTAATGATTTGAATGTTTATGAATTCAAATTAACACATCTATTTCAAGCTATAGTTCGTATGAGCCAAAGACAGAGAAAATACCTCAAACTGAGCTCCAGAAAGGTCTCAAAGGTAGTGTTGTATACTTGCCATTAGCTTTTAAGGAAAATATTGAAGTTATAGGGTTACAGAAAAATTTGGAAGAAGGTCTTGTAATTCTAGTAAATGGTGTAAAAAAATATGGCAAGAGTTAGTAGATGTTAGTAAAGTTAAAAATGCAACTTCATATCTAGTACAAAATAACATATATAATAAAAATGCAGAAATTTTTCAAGATTTCATACATCTGGAGGACAACACATCATCATCAACATTTCAGATAGAAAAAGTGGATCGAAGCAGAGTAGAAGAAATGTATTAACATTACAGCATCTATCCCCTACATTCAAAAGAGATTGTTGGTGATGCTATTGATCTATATCAATTAAAAGAAGCAAAAGGAACTCCCTTAAGTGTATGGGGAAAATGTTTAGAAGCTCACTGTTTCCCTCATCTCTTTCCTACCGGAGTAGGTGGTAGATATGATGATTGGTCTGTTCAAATACCTGCAGTTGAGTGCAGATGTACTAGACTTTATTCAGAGGATCCTAGATTTTGTCTATATATCCCTTATACATTTCATCTATTATTTGAAAGTGATTTGTCTTAATCGTCTTCCGCAGAAAAGATGAACAACTGGAATGCAACTTAATTAATCTCATGCCATGTCAATGTGGGGCCAATGAATATAAGTATCGTCATCATGATAAACTAAAATGTATGTTGAGAAATTTAGCATCACCTACTTAGTTTCTAACACCATGGACTTCATTACGATGCTGGTCGTAAAGCATTCCGACCAGCTACTTGTCGGAATCGGTTCTGACCGATATGTGTTCGGAGAGTCAGACTAACTGATTTCAATGTTTCTGAACTCTGTTCTGAAAGTCTTACATTGATTTCAATGGGAGCCTGTGTTCTGACCGACAACACAGGCTCCAATTGAAAAATGGGGTGGTTGCTTAAAACCTTGCATCCTGTGGAGGGCACGCCATGGTGCCTGCTACACTGTGCATGGTTGTAATGAGGGGTCCCATGAGTATCCGCACAGGCCCTGACTGGAGGCCTCTGGGTGAAGGGGGGCCTGCTATGGGGCCCCATATTCAGTTTCTGACAGAACTTTTTGTGTCGGACAGACCGATTCGGAAAGGCTGTCCGAATCCGACATCGCAATACGTCAGGTAGAAAACACGGTCCATAGACCTGTACAATTCAGCTCCGACTGACTCAGTCTCCGAATGTTGGTGGGAACTTAATCGGAAAGACTGAACTGTTACTTTTCCATTGTAATCTGTCGGTCCTAAATATTTCCAAGTTTGACGAAAACATGGGTTCCGACACGGGTTAGGAAAATCCGAATGCCGTATGGAGCCTTTCGAACCGACATCGTAATGAGGCCCTCAGTTGTGCTGAGTATGCATGGGATGACCAGCTTCAATTCTTGCGAGATACAAATTCAAATAAAGAAGACATTGATCTAAAGACTCCAGAAGAACTCTGCTCATTGGACCCTGCAAATGTTTGCAGATATTTTAACCAAAGATTTCAAGCCATGTTGGCTTTTATCTGCAACAAGAGCAATCCACCTCTCAGTAAAGTGACTGATATCTTTTGGTGCAAAAAATACCAAGCCAGAGGTATACAAGGTGTTGTTTTAGATTTCAACGATCTGTGATCTCAGAAGGAAGAGTTAATTGTTTTTTTGTCTGCAGTCACACTCTCACACGGAAATCACCAAAGAATACATACAGCCTCAGGAGAACAAAATCCTAAAAACACATCAATGACTACAATCCTGTGATTTTGAAGATGTGGAAAGGGAATATGGATCTGACGTTTGTTGCTCGGTACGTCACCTCTTTTATGACCAAGTCAGAGAAAACCGAGTTAAAGGAGATGTGGGAGGAGATTTCAGCAGAAAAGAGTCTTACAGATTGTACGTTTTAGTTTGAAAAAGCTTTCTCACAGAGAGATCAGCTCTTATGAATGTGCAGACCAGTTAAGCTCACCTAGCTTGTTTTCTAAATCTAGAGGAGTTACGGATGAGTTTAGGGCTTTCTAATTCTCATAACAGAGTAGTGAAGTATTTTCCCGAAATCCTATATCTTGCAGAATTTGAGCCAAACAGTACAGATATTCTGAAGAGTAATATGCTGGATACGTACTATCCAAGAAGAAGTCCTCATCTTAAAGGATGTGTCTGTATGAAATACTTCAACTTTATACATATAGAAATAATATCAGTGAAAACATAGAAGAAGGAAAATTTGCTCTCGATGGATGTGAAGGATGTTTGGCCAGACACAACAAAGGAAGTTTAATCAACCATCGAAAGCTAAGTTGCCAAACTCCAGAGAAAAGAGAGTTTTTCTATTTAGCCTTGTTACAGTTGCTCAAGCCATGGCTAACTGAAAGCGAGCTACTTGGAGAATTTGAATGTCATGAAGACTCATTCAATGCTCTGTGTTTTCAATGTACCTTCAAATGTTCAGAGATGAGATTGAACAAGAAGAAATATTTGCTGCTGAGATAGCAAGAGAGAATTCTGAGGGCAGTCAAAGTTCAGCACCTTGAAGTCAAGATCATCTTGGACAGCTAACCATTCAAAATGAAGCTGCAATAGCCATGACGGAAGTGGAGAATGCAATGCAGCATGCAAGACAGGAAACTCTGGCTCTAGAACACCTAATACAGCAATTGAATACAGATCAGAAAGATATTTTTGATGAAGTAAAAGGTCAAATAGAACATGAATTCATGCGTAAGAAAAAAGAGTGTGCTTGGTCTACATATAAACCTATTCTATTGTCTCTACGTGGACAAGCTGAAACTGGAAAAAGCTTTTTGGCTAAAGTACTGACAAGTTATCTACAGAAGACAACAGATTCCAATGTGTCATGTGTAGTTACAGCACCAACAGGGTTAGCTTGTCATGAAGTGGGAAGAGTATTAAAAAAACAAAGCTACTAATTATTGATTAAGTCAGCTTGGTATCTAACCTAATGCTAGCTTTTACTTCATTTAAGAATGCAGCAAATATTAAAAATTGACTATGACATACTTTTTGGAGGAAAACACTTAGGGCCTAATTATGTTGTGGGGTGGAAAGCCTCCTCCTGACAGTCGGAATCTCCTCGACTGTGTCAGAACCCTTCCGACGACTAGTTCGGTGTACAATCCGCCCTATCGATTACAATGTTCTCGTTGGAATGTAAACCGCGTGATAATTCTGAATCGGTTTTGACTGGCTCTAGGAGCATCGTACACCTCTATGGACAGCGTTACTGACCGCACGATGACGCTGCCGATGTCCAACAGCCTTTCAGAGTCAGCCTGTTCAACATGAAAAGACTGTCAAAAGGCGACTTGGGGGGCTAGTAGCAGGGACCCCTTCATCCTGCAGCCTACAGTTGGGGGCCAAGGGGGTACCTAAGGGATCCCCCTGTAAAACTCTGCACTGTGTGGCTGGCACAGTGGGGTGCCTGTGACAGGGTGCAGGGTTTTACACACACTCCCCATTTCCCCATAGGAGCCTGTGTTGTCAGGCACAACACAGGCTCCCATAGGGAACAATGGCAATCTGACCGAACAGTGTTCGGTCTCATCGTAATTGGTCGGGCGCAACCGCCAACCACGAGTCGATCGGTCCCGAATCCGAGACGGTGTTGTACAGAAAAGTTTCCGTACGACACCTTAATCAGGCCCTAAATAGTCTTTGGAGGCCTGCTACAACTGACTCCAGTCAAAGGGCAAACTGTCTTCAAGGTATTACTACATAATGAAACTAGTAATTCACTAGGAAGTATCAGAAATTTAAACATTTGGAAAAACCTTGAATATGAAGAGTCAATCAGAAATATGCACCAGGCACTCGATATGCAATACGGAGATATACAGAGGAGGATATTAGAGAGGGAGTTCTCACAAAAGAAGGCAATGGAGCACTGCAAACTCGTCTGATCAAAAATCTATTTCCAACTAATGTTTCAGCTGCAGAAGTAATGTATAATTTTGTTAAGAGAATTCGATTGTTTATTTGATTCCAACTCTGGAGGAGTGTAGTAAATTCAATAACTAGAAATAGAAGAGATCATTGAAATGGTTCACTGACAAAATATCAACCCTCATACCAAAATATTGATGTAAAAAATATCAACATCCTATACCTATAATGGTAGTATAAAAAAAACAAAGAAAGTTGTTGTCATTAATATAGTTGTATTAAATATTGATTTTTAAAGATATATAAAATAAAATATTAAATACATTAAGGTGCCAATTCCGATCCTGTAAAACCCGGGTACGAATGGTCGTACGGTGCGTATTCTCTGTCCGAATCGTACCCGGGAAAACCGCCTTACAAACCCGCAAGTACGATTCGTACAGAAATACCATTTCCGTACGAATCGTAAAAAAGTACGTGCGGCGAAAAAATACCCAGAATTCCGATCCGGGACATCGCGTACGTGACGTCCGGACGGAGTCAGGCAGCGTTTTACAGACCAGCAAGTACGATTCGTGCCTACGTCACTCCGCACGGCTCATTTTTTACGGCAGCCAAAAACTCCTGGGAAATTGAGGATGATGCGAAGAAGGAGCACCGGTACGCGACGGACAGCCATGGACCCCATCCTACGTGTCATCCCGGCCCTCCTAGCCTACGACCTGGTGCACCAAAACCGCTGCGCATGCCGCAGAAGGTCAGAACAACACCCAGGGGCAAAGGGGGGGGGCGAGGGGCAGGAAACATAACCCCTACCCAATAAAAAAAACTATATCCTGTACATACATTACCTCCTGGGTCTGGTCACTTCGGGGGGCGTGTCCACCAATCCCTGCGTACCACCACAACGGAAGTGGACGTGGACGCGTACCCGTCACCACTACAATGGTGGGACGGACCGTACCCACACTCTGAGGGCGTGGGTACGGTCCGTACCACCATTGTAGTGGTGATGTAGGGGTACGCGTGGTACGAGCCGTACCCACGCTCTGAGGGTGTGGGAACGGTCCGTACCACCATTGCAGTGGTGACTCAGGGGTACGGGTGGTACGGACCGTACCCACGCCCTCAGAGCGTGGGTACGGTCTGTACCACACGTACCCCTACATCACCACTACAATGGTGGTACGGACCGTAACCATACCCTCAGAGCGTGGGTACGGTCCATACCACCATTGTAGTGGGGATGTAGGGGTACACGTGGTACAGACCGTACCCACGCCCTCAGAGCGTGGGTACGGTCCGTACCACCATTGTAGTGGTGATGTAGGGGTACGCATGGTACAGACCGTACCCACGCCCTCAGAGTGTGGGTACGGTCCGTACCACCATTGTAGTGGTGATGTAGGGGTATGCGTGGTATGGACCGTACCCACGCTCTGAGGGCGTGGGTACGGTCCGTACCACCATTGCAGTGGTGACTCAGGGGTACGCATGGTACGGACCGAACCCACGCCCTCAGAGCGTGGGTACGGTCCGCACCACGCGTACCCCTACATCACCACTACAATGGTGGAACGGACCTTACCCACGCTCTGAGGGCGTGGGTACGGTCCGTACCACCATTGTAGTGGTGATGTAGGGGTACACATGGTACAGACCGTACCCACGCCCTCAGAGCGTGGGTACGGTCCGTACCACCATTGTAGTGGTGATGTAGGGGTACGCATGGTACAGACCGTACCCACGCCCTCAGAGCGTGGGTACGGTCCGTACCACGCGTACCCCTACATCACCACTACAATGGTGGTACGGACCGTACCCACGCCCTCAGAGGGTGGGTAAGGTCCGTACCACTATTGTAGTGGTGATGTAGGGATACGCGTGGTACGGACCGTACCCACCCTATGAATGCGGGGGTACGGACCGCATCACCCATACCCCTAGGGCACCAGTACATTTGTGATACAAGGCGTACTCACGCCACGAATGTTGGCATAGGGCCTGGTGCAGCATATAACCAGTATATTGGGGTGTGTGTATGCCCAGGACAGCAGTGTACTGCACCAAGGGTGTGGGTGGGTGGGTGGGTGGCTGCATAGGATTCCCAGCAGTGGACGAGACATGTGAGGGGTGGGTGCCTATCACTGCCAGCAGTGGACAGAGACATGTGAGGGGTGGGTGCAGAGGAATACCAGCAGTGGACAGAGACATGTGAGGGGTGGGTGCAGAGGACTCCCAGCAGTGGACAGAGACATGGGGGTGGGTGCAGAGGACTCCCAGCAGTGGACAGAGACATGGGGGTGGGTGCCTATCACACCCAGCAGTGGACAGAGACATGTGAGGGGTGGGTGCAGAGGACTCCCAGCAGTGGACAGAGACATGGGGGTGGGAGCAGAGGAATACCAGCAGTGGACAGAGACATGGGGGTGGGTGCAGAGGACTCCCAGCAGTGGACAGAGACATGGGGGTGGGTGCAGAGGACTCCCAGCAGTGGACCGAGACATGGGGGTGGGTGCCTATCACTCCAGCAGTGGACAGAGACATGTGAGGGGTGGGTGCAGAGGACTCCCAGCAGTAGACAGAGACATGGGGGTGGGTGCAGAGGCCTCCCAGCAGTGGATAGAGACATGGGGTGGGTGCTTATCACTCCCAGCGATGGACAGAGACATGGGGGGTGCAGAGGAATACCAGCAGTGGACAGAGACATGGGGGTGGGTGCCTATCACTCCCAGCAGTGGACAGAGACATGGGGGTGGGTGCAGAGGAATACCAGCAGTGAACAGAGACATGGGGGTGGGTGCCTATCACTCCCAGCAGTGGACAGAGACATGTGAGGGGTGGGTGCAGAGGACTCCCAGCAGTGGACAGAGACATGGGGGTGGGTGCAGAGAACTCCCAGCAGTGGACAGAGACATGGGGTGGGTGCCTATCACTCCCAGCAGTGGACAGAGTCATGTGAGGGGTGGGTGCAGAGGACTCCCAGAAGTGGACAGAGACATGGGGGTGGGTGCAGAGGAATACCAGCAGTGGACAGAGACATGGGGTGGGTGCAGAGGACTCCCAGCAGTGGACAGAGACATGGGGGTGGGTGCAGAGGACTCCCAGCAGTGGGCAGAGACATTGGGGTGGATGCAGAGGAATACCAGCAGTGGACAGAGACATGGGGGTGGGTGCCTATCACTCCCAGCAGTGGAAAGAGACATGGGGGTGGGTGCAGAGGAATACCAGCAGTGGACAGAGACATGGGGGTGGGTGCCTATCACTCCCAGCAGTGGACAGAGACATGGGGGTGGGTGCCAAGGAATACCAGCAGTGGACAGAGACATGGGGGTGGGTGCCTATCACTCCCAGCAGTGGACAGAGACATGTGAGGGGTGGGTGCAGAGGAATACCAGCAGTGGACAGGGACATGGGGGTGGGTGCAGAGGAATACCAGCAGTGGACAGAGACATGGGGGTAGATGCCTATCACTCCCAGCAGTGGACAGAGACATGGGGGTGGGTGCAGAGGAATACCAGCAGTGGACAGAGACATGGGGGCGGAAGCCTATCACTCCCAGCAGTGGACAGAGACATGTGAGGGGTGGGTGCAGAGGAATACCAGCAGTGGACAGAGACATGTGGGTGGGTGCAGAGGAATACCAGCAGTGGACAGAGACATGGGGGTGGGTGCCTATCACTCCCAGCAGTGGACAGAGACATGTGAGGGGTGGGTGCAGAGGAATACCAGCAGTGGACAGAGACATGTGAGGGGTGGGTGCAGAGGAATACCAGCAGTGGACAGAGACATGGGGGTGTGTAAATCATTATCAGATGACCACAACTCCATGGGTGTATGAACGCATCCCTATTTTTCGACTACGTTGATAGTGCCATAACAACACATCACTGACAGCAGTGTCCCACTCCCATGAGGATGGATGTCTTTCCCCCACTGCATGACACACCACATGTGGGTGTGAGGACAAATGACACATGCATACCCACCCCTGGCTGATGCAGCACAATACACACTCAGAGATCATGCCACAAGACTGTATAGTCATGTAAATTCCTACTAAACTAGAGCCAAAGGGAACACACACTGTCACGCACATCCCAGGACTGATAGGAATGTACAGGTGCTGGGACAGCCACCAAGACGTCGTCTCTCATGGAAGGAATAGGGTGGAGTTCCCACAGATACAATGCCCACAATTGTGAGTCAGGTTCCCAAATACCCTGCAGAACAAGTACCATATGTGTGCTAGGCTGTGATTACACACATGCATAGTGCGGAAAAGGGACAATTTCTCCATGAAGGCATGGCAACATACTCAATACACAAGTACAGTGACTAGCAAGGATGGCACAGACAATGCAGCCGGAGACATTGCTGAGCAGGCATGGCCATAGTTAAAGGGATCCGTCACTAACAATGCAAATGTAGACACAGGTCAGCACAACAATTGTACAACTCCCTGCAGGGAAGATGTCAGGTGCCACAGAGGAAGGAACCCTCCTTGGGACAATGTCTACAAACACAAATAGCACACACGACCAAAGATTCTTTGCAGAGATCTTGTGATGGCACGCAGATACCATGGTCCACCCCATGAGCATCAGACTACAACATTTCCCTGAAACCTAGCACGTTACCACAACCCCAACTCCTGGAGCATCAGCACCAACATCAATACCTGAAATGCAATAGTCTTCAAAGTAAAACGAAAATGCTATATTCATCATTAAATGAAAAATTCTTAAAGGACACTATTCACAAAGGCCAATGGCCAGCCCAGATCAGAAGTCCTTGGGGGGGACACATGGCCACGCGTCTCCCCTAGCTTGCCTGCACTTTAGAACCCTCAGGTTCGTCGACTGGGGGGGCATCATGTGGGGAAGGACCAGGCACCGCAGGGACAGGAGGTGTAAGGGTAGGTGTGGTGGGTGCAGGGACAGACGCCTCCACCACAGGGGGTGGGGCAGCACCAAAGGTGGAGGTGAGCTCGGCGCTGCACACTTCTGCCAGGTCGTCCAGAGTATCCCCTGCACCCGAAGAAACCACAGGCACAAAGGAGGGGGGGGGTCAGAGGGATGGGGTGCAGTGCTACTGGGGGAGGGGATGGACAGGGGGGACGCAACTCCCCTACCCGTGGAGTGCCTTGCCCGTTTGCGGGCTGGGGACCCAGTGGGGCTGAGGACCAGCACAGCCAAGTAGCTCTCCTTGTCAGACTGTGTGGCAGGGGAGCCGAGGGGAGTGCCTTTGGAGGGACTGGGTAGTGAGGCATGCGGACTCAGACTGTGGCTGCGTGTATGCCTGTGTGACCCAGCCCCAATGGGTGTGCCTTTATCCACCTGAGTGTGCGTGCCAGGAGGTGTGCGCTTGTCCTTACGTGTTGGTGTGCTGCCTGTGTCTGGTGGGGTGCGTGCTTGGGAATGTCTGGGTGTGCATGGGACAGGCATGGGAGTGGGAAGTGTGCATGGTGCAGGGGTAGGGGGCGACGAAGCGCTGCAGGAGACTCTCTGCTGCCGTCAGTGAAGAGTCCATGGACCTCAGCAACATCCGTTGGTCAGACATTGCTGCTGACATGCCCTCCATGAACGGCACCATCTGTGTCAGCAGTCTGGTGTGGCCATGGAGGACATTCAGCATCGATGTCTGGCCAACCTGCAACTGCCGCTGAATGTCCACAGACTCTGCAGTGAGGGCAGCAGGGGGGACAGGAGCAGGGGGTGCGGTGCCTGGCACAAAGGAGACATGGTGGTGCCCTGCACGGACAGAAGGGACCGGAGCAACTGGGAGGGCGGTGATGGGAATGGGGGAGGCGGTGACAGATGTTGTGCTGCTGCCAGGTGTTGTAGCAGCCTCCGCCCCCTCAAGGAGTTCAGCCTCGGACCCATCAGCGTCGTAGTCGGTGTCGCCACCAGACAGGTCCTCCGCCTGACTCCCCTCGCCCTCCCTGCCACTTGCTCCCGCAGACTCGCCAGCAGTGGTGGCACCGGTGCCGGATCCATCCTCCAGGTCTGTGCAGGTGTCTCCCTCGGTGTCCTCCGATGATGCTGTGGGCAAGGTGAAGATACAGAAAATAATCAGTCACCTGTATACATCTGACGCCTGAGTCCAAACAATATATGTCACTGTGCATATCAGGAAATGCATCATGAGTAACATCTAGAATACTCCGCACATATGTAAGCCCTGCACTCCCCAGTTGGTTGACCCGCCATGCCACTTGGAAACAAGGAAAATTAGGACACAACAGCAAATAACTTAATATCGAATTATACTGAGAAGCTAGTGTCTGGGAACAGTTGAGCACAGCAAGAGTATGAATGCATGCCACCTATTGTTCACTGTGAACGAAACAGTATTGGTGCACCCAAGGCCAAATAACAGACCTCAATGCTGAAGGTGTCCCCACCCTCAGAGACCTGTGAGTACTTTGGAAACCCAATTGAAATACATTGTGATCCCTTGGGAATCACAACACTTTACACAATTGACATGTTTAGAATGTGTAAATGTGGCACTTTGTGAACAGAACACACATGTGCCTGTAGAAAAGAAGTCACACAAGGAGGTGCACACAAAACTACATTTACACAGTCATTGTATGAGCTGCCAGCCTTATTCAAATCAGCCACTGTTAGGAAGAAATGGGGTATCAGTAAAAACATATACATGGCACCACGGTGGTCTGGATGACTTGACACTCGTAAGTTGGTATCAGCAACAACCAAGGACTTACCCAAATGCAACCACACTGTGGGAACATGTATATGTATAATCTGAAAACAAGTGTTATTCGAACTGTGCCTTTCTTTAAAATGTGCCAGCGTGTCCCCGGAAAGTGTAAAGGGGGTTTCTTGTGCACTTCCTTGGGAGACATCTGTCACGCAGGCACATTATTGTCCTTCACAACAAAACATAAAAGTCAAGCGTTGGAAAAATTGACAAGTGTAGTGAGTGCCAAGGTACAAGACTTCTTGACTAACAACTTGAATCATGCCACTTGTCACATGGCCATCCGTACCATGATGACACAGTTGGCAACACATCTGACCCACTGCCTGTCATGTGGAGTGGCACACATGTCCAAGCACAGGACAATGCATAAGCTAATGGGCCTGCAATTGTGTCTGAATAAGGAGCCCCTGCAATGAGGAGACACCCTCATGGGAACCAAGAATGTCCACACAGATGTCAGCACACAAAGACCAAACTACGTAGCATCTGAACCACACACTGGTGCCAAAAATGGATGAGCAGGAACCATGTATTTTAACTTTTGACACATGCTGCAAAGCACAAACATTAAACCCTGCACAACATGACTGGGTCACTGCATGTTGAGTGCCTGTCCAGACAATTATCACACACAGGTCAGACCTGGCAAGGAGACATAAGGTTTGGACATGTAGGCCTTGCCGGCACAAACCCCCCATACCTGAGACAATGTGATTGAGACAGATCAAGAAGTTACACCTCTTAATCTGGGTTTACTAAAATGTGCATCAAGAATTCCTAAATGTACTCCACATCACCTCGAGAGGCTGTCAACACATATTTGTGACAAACAACCATCAACAGATAGTTGTACATAGACACACAGGCACTGCCCAGTGTGAGGATGCACAAGCCAAATGGGGTCACCCTGTACAATGGACACATGTAGCACACTTTACATAAATACAAATGAGGCCAGGGAACAATGACACAGAGGCCAACCTATGCTGAACACACAGAGAATGGGCACAGTGTTGGATGACACACATGATTCCGGGGCAAGGGTATCTTAGGGGACTGTAGTGGGCACACTGCTCCATGCTCCTGGAATGATCTGACTGTAACATGAGCAACCGTCCCGGCACTATGCATATCTCCCACTCATGCACATCATGTCTGAGGCCACAACATCGATCATGCATGCTGCAAGTCTGTTCATTTGAAACCTCACACTCCTATGTTGAGACTCCGCATCAGTGCCAACAAATATGGACCCCCAAATGACTGAACAGGACAGGGCACAGGCAAGGTACCAACACATGTCACAGACCACCCCCACACATGATGCAGAAAGCAGTGTTCACTTGGATTAACTGGCAGCCTAGATGACCATGTGCAATAGTGATTAGACAAAGACCAGGGAACACATGTCAAGGAGGGGAAGGGAGGAAGAACAGTACTGGTTGACTTGGGGGAACAGGATATGCACTGCACGTATAAACCCTGACAGTGTATCCATGCGACTGAGCACTTCCAAAAGCTGGTGACAGACAACAAACACACATGTACCTACCCCCTCCTTGCTGCTGTCCCTCCTGTAACCGCCTATCCATGTCAGGGAAGACCACCGCCAGGACACGCTTCATCTGGTGGGTTAGGCGTCGGCGCCCGCCGTGGGGGCGTGGAGGTGAGTCCTTCAGCAGGACCCGGGCGATCCTCCGGGTCCAGCACCGGATGTCCTGCCAGTGTTTCCTCACTTGGGCTAGGCGCAGACTGCGACCCTCCACCGATATTACGGCCCTGACGGCCCGCTTCCATATCTTCCCCTTCTCGTAGGCAGTTACCTGTGAGGATGACAAAGTGAGACAACATCACTACACCTGCTCCATGTCACAGAGACACACATTTGAACATGTTTGATATGTTGAACAGGGCATAGTATGCTGTCAACGAATAGCACCTTTGTCATAGGGACATTAGCCTCTGTGGAAGACCCAATGCACTACATGGCATTGAAAGTACACAGGTTGCATGAGGGGTGCGACACACTCCCTGATCATGGCACACACTGTGCATCATAAGCAACACCAGGCTGATGGACAGCACCTCAAAGCAGTCACATGCCCCAGGCCACTGACGCAACCTCAGCAGAGTACACAGACACACACAGGCACAGATCAATCACCTGCCATTGGCAACAGCGATACAAACCTCACTCTGCACATGTGCCACTTACCTGTGGGGTGTCACAGGTGTGGGGCTAGCTCAGCAAGTCAGACACACAGCACAGCTTACTTCTCACATCAGATGGGTAGAGCTGTTGCCTCCTCCATGCAGCTGTGGTGCAACACTCCACATAGACACTCACCCACATGACAAGGAACATTCACACACATCAATGTCCAGGGGGCATACACATCATTTGGAAACTCTCACCACTCTCACCACAGCTCCACTCAACTCACACACATCTGTGGGTACAGTCACCTGTCACACCGGGGGGACCACTGAATCACCTCAGGACTATAGAACAAAAATGGCCCAAAGGATTGGCCAGGCTGAATGTGCCATGCACTGTGCAGTGAATGTCACAGTAAGCACAATGCAAGTGAGGAGTGCACACATGATCTACATCATGCTATGCATGAGAGACATAAGCCATTCCCCCCCTGGGACCCACTCTAAACAACATTGCATGTCTGTCACACCTGGACACAATGCCAGAAGTGACAGTCACAAAAAAGGTGCACAGTCAAAGGTAGTGGAGTCAGCACTCACCTGCTCCCCTGGTCTCCCATACAGGCTGGGGTACTGTGGGAGGATGACATCAAGCAATGCCTCTTCTCCTCTTGGGTGAAAGGCTGGGCCCTCTCCACAGTCCTTGACATGGTGCCAGAGGAAGCACAGACAGCAGCAGTGGTGTCGACAGAAAGGTTGTGCAGGCAAGTGCCCTCTCATGGGTTCTGGCTGACTTATATCTGCCTTGCTGGGCTGTTTCATTTACAGGAGTACAGAGTGATTGGTCAGACTCATTTGCATCCTACGTTTCCTCCAATCCCTTTAAACATACACCAGTGAGTGCCTTTGCATGGTTCAAATTAGCAGCATCATGTCAAGTCAACAATCACTTTGCAACATTGTATTCTGTAGCCAACTGAATTTTCCAGGCCCCCTGATTGAAAAATTTGAACTGGAAACTCGGTATCCATGACAACCAGCATTCATTTAGGCCCTAATACTTGTCCCTCATGTGTCCCCTATGTAATTTTGAAATCCACACACTGGTACGGTGTGTTTCACACGTACCCCTACGGCACCAGTTGTACAGTGTGTTTGACACGTACGTGTACGCACTGGTAGTACACGTACGTGTACTACGTGGTAGTACACGTATGTGTACGATCAGTGTGTACACATACATGCACCACCAGTGTGTACACGTACGTGCACCATCAGTGTGTACACGTACGTGTACGACCAGTGTGTACACCTACGTGTACGACCAGTGTGTACAGGTACGTATACGACCAGTGTGTACACGTATGTGTACGACCAGTGTGCACACGTTCGTTCACGACTAGTGCGTACACGTACGTGCACGATTAGTGCGTGCACGTATGTGTACGACCAGTGTGTACACGTACGTGCACGACTAGTACGTACATGTACGTGCACCACCAGTGTGTACACGTACGTGCACCACCAGTGTGTACACGTACGTGTACGACCAGTGTGTACGCATACGTGTACGACCAGTGTGTACAGGTATGTGTACGACCAGTGTGTACATGTACGTGTACGACCAGTGTGTACACATACGTGTACGGCCAGTGCGTACACATACGTGCACGACTAGTGCGTACACGTATGTGTACGACCAGTGTGTACAGGTACGTGTATGACCAGTGTGTACACGTACTTGTACACACTGGTCGTACACGTACGTGTACGCACTAGTTGTGCACGTATGTGTACACACTGGTCGTACACGTACGTGTACACACTGGTCGTACACATACGTGTACTACGGTAGTGCACGTACATGTGTACGGTCTGTACACACATGCGTACTCCGACGGCAACACAAATATAGTGATACGGACCGTACACATGCCCTCAGAGCGTGTGTACAGTGCGTATCACAGCTTACACTGGTGATAGGAGGTGCACACGAAAGGAATGGAGGTCTCGGACTCGCACAAGGCTGTACATCAAGTCATTGTCATTGCAATCCTTCATGTGCAGGGCCTAGGTGTGTCAGGCAGTGATATGGCACATGTATCCTCATGTTTTAGCACAATAGATGTGTGAAGACCTGTGTACACATGTCATGTGTGATGGAGCACTATGTGGCTCACTTCCCCTTCACACTTTGCACATGTGTGCATGTAGTATAAACGTGTCAAGCACTGCATCACTGGTGTGGCACAGTCACCAACACCCACAACTGTCCCCTGATGCCAGGGACAGGGACACTAACACCTGACATCTAACTACCAGCGTGCCCCGATGTGACTATGTCATGTGTGTGTCATGTGTTCCCATGAGGTTGCTGTTGGTGTTCCGTCAACTGCATCTGCTGTTGTTGCATCCAACATGTGTTTGTGTGAAGATGGGCATGGCACACATATACGCACACCATGCCACATGTGGATTCACACGTTACGTGTGTCTGGATGCTTCGAACATGGTTTTTTGACATGAGGACATATCTGCGACGTCTCCATGTCTGTGTTTTCTGTTTTCACGTGTACCCCTTCATCGCAATGTGTGTGATCTGTACATTTTTAATGACATGTGACCTGTGCGTCTAGCTTGCCGCCAGCTGTCTGAATGAGATGACATCCTTCAAATGCAGATATGTGGATGTATGTCACTCCTGTGATGTCTCTGGCTGTTGACTTACACTGGCCCACAGATCGTTTCAGGGCATGTCATGTAGACTTGACAATCAACGGGTGTAGCTTGGTTTTCGTAGGAGTATCACCTGGATGGCATACGTGTCCTGGATGTATTGCACAGACCAGACTCTGTATTTAGTAGATGTGTAGTAGCAGTTGAGCATGTGCTCAGTACATTGACATTGATGTTGTTATGTACTCACTCTTCGTTATTCATTCCAATTTTCTGCAGGGCACCGCCTCTCCCCCGACCAATGCCAGACTTGGGTGCCATGAGGGAACGTGACTGCATAAGACGTTATCGATTCTCGTAACAGTTGATTGAGAACTTGACCGCAAAGCTGGAACCACACCTCCAACTGCGACACAGTATCCTACTGCGCTGACCCCCAAGATGAAGGTGATGGCAGCCCTACATTTTTATGCCACCGTTTCAATTCACCATAGCTGATGTAGGTGGCATGTCACAGACTATGTTCAGCCGTGTCCTGCATGATGTTTTAGAAGCCATGTTGGAGCCCCTGGATGAATTCATCCATTTTCTGACTCGTGAGCAGTTTACAGGTGTCAAGGGTGAGTTCTATGCCCTGGGAGGGATGCCCCATGTAATTGGGTCCATTGATGGGACACATGTGGCTTTGGTACCACCACAGGCACAGGAGGTAGCCTATTGCAACCGTAAACATTATCACTCTATTAATGCCTTTGTGGTGTGTCTACCTAACATGCTGATTTCCCATGCCTGTGCACGTTTTCCAGGGTCAGCACACGATGCCTACATCATGAGGCATAGCAGGGTGCCACAAATGATGCTGCGGCTGCACAACGAACGCGCATGTCTTGTTGGTGGGTATACTCTGTTTGTCCTGTGTTTAGCAGCATCTTTGTATCTTACGGTATCTCCTGACCCACTTCTTTACATGATGTTTCCATGTAGGGGACTCTGGCTATCCCAACATGCCATGGCTGATGACGCCTCTCCGCAACCCCAGAACAGCTGCAGATCACCGTTACAACAACGCCCATGGGCAGACCAGGCGACTGATTGAGAGGACGTTTGGCCTCCTGAAGAGCCGATTCCGGTGCCTTCACAACACAGGTGGGTCCCTCCCATTTGCACCGGTGAAGGTCTGCAAAATCTTCCTCGTGTGCTGCATGCTGCACAACATGGCAGTGGAGAAGGCAGTGCCACTCATCCTGGATCCGGATGAGCAGGAACATCCACCCGTGGAGGATGAAGGGCTTGGTCACTAGGCAAGTGAGGAGGAGGAGGACATCCGGAGTCAGCTCATACGCAACTTCTTCTCATAATGGTGAGTCCCTGTGTCTGAGTGTGCACGCTTGGAGGCTTGTGTGGCATGTGTTGCAATGTGTGTGTCCAGCTGACTGTATGCTGAGTGACTTAGAGGTGTGTTCTGATGTGTCACTCGAGTGATGATGTCATTCCACACATTTTAGCAGAGACACTAAATTTTAAACGAGCATGGTGACAACCTTATTCCTGTAGAGGAAATGACCATGCACGCGGATGACAATCTTTTAGCTGACTTCTTGTGTGTCTGTCATCCCCAGGTAGTTGCGCATGCTGTCTGCTCGTGTCATCATTGGCCTCCTGCTATTCCTCATGAGTATTGCAACTTGTGCTGAATCAGCGTTCCATGCACGGACATGGTGAAAAGTCTTTTTGGGTAAGGATTGCAGCAAGGCATTTTGGGGGTGGTAGGTGTTTGGAATGTGTGGGCACTGCTCCTGTGCAAGTTGTGTTACTATGCATACATGTCGACTCACCATGGGGCACATGACATGTAGCATGACTCCCATGAATTGATAGTCACCCTTTGTGACAGTTATTTGTAATGGGATTGTGGATTCTGATGAAGGCATCAATGTGTGTAAAACGTCCCTCTGAAACATACGGGATGCTACGGGTGGACATAGTGTGGGACATCCCTATAAGAGGATCAATGGGGAATTGTAGCCTCTCCATGTGCAGCAGGGGGTGTTTGGCTCACCCCCTTCACTTGTGTGCCAGTTCAATGGATTTACAGCATCTGTGGTGTGAAGGGGGTGTCCAGTGTAGGTCCCACATGTTCAGCCAAATTACCTGTGAGTCTGTTCATATTGATGCATTTCACTAGGTGTGAGCCTGAGTAATAAAGGTGTTCCTCACCCTCCAAGGTGCCTCGTCTTTGTCAATGCAGGTCTCTTGCCACTTTGCATGCGGCATCTCTGGCATAGTTGTCAAAGATTGTGCATATGAGTCTATGTGTAGATTAGCAACATGCATGCAGTTCTTCATGGATTAGAATCTCTATTGTGCATGAAGTCCATGGTTGTGTATATATTTGGGCATGTTGTTCCACACAATGGGCCCTCAACACCTGCTGAGGGTGTGTCTCCTGTGCGCAGCTCGGCCTTCAGTTTCCTGATCCTGTGTCAGTCATCTTTGGTGATTGTGCATCCATTGTCTCTGGGTGTGCCATGGGAAACCGGACACTCCTTCCTTTACATATGCCTGTTGCAGTTGTCCTTTCTGACATCCTTGTCTTTGTGTGCAACTTGTGGCATAGATTCCAGGACATGCCGCCTGCTGATGCGGCCCCTGCAGCAAGGGCCCACAAAGTTGCCGGACTCGGCAACACACACGCCACAGAGATGCTCCTCCCTTCCTCCCTCCACCCATTCATTTGGCTGTCATCAGCTTGTCTGTGCCACTGTTGCGGCCACGCGGTGCCAAAGGCTGGACCGTCAGCGCATGCAACGTGCACATTGCACAACCCACATGTCCTTGCATGACCCACATCACACTACAGTCTGATGTTGCAGCCACCCTCCAAGCAATGTCCATCTGAAAATCTACCGCCTGCTCTCAGGCATACCCTAAGCGCACACACGACACCTTTGCATAATGAGTATGCAAGTCCAACTGCCTACAGAGCGCTGCCCCACCTTCCAGGCCCTGTCACACCAACCAGGTCATGTCCCTCCTACTCCCCATCGGCTCCGTACCCCAGCAAGGCCACGGGAGTGGGACTCAAGCCTTCAGCATGTAGTATAGTGGCGTCATCTGGCACATGGCCCAGGTATCATCTCTCAGCGTGTCAATCTTCAATGTGTCCAGGACCCCCCTCTCCACCATCACATGCGCACAGCACCTCATCAGCTCGTATGCCATTGACAGCCAGGTGCTCCTCACCCTCAAAGACGCAGACATTGCCAGTTCCAATATTCAAGAAGGCATGAGATCCATTGATGAATGGCTGAACATCAGCCACCTGAGGCTGGACTTGTACAGGACTGAGGTAATCATCTGAGGATTGTCCCCTTACAGCTGGGTCAACTGCTTGTGTCCCACCCGCAAGAGCCCTGCACAAGCACCCAGTGGCCACGCACACAAGATGGTGTGCATCATGGATTCGTCGCTCACATTTGCCATGCTAATCACCAGCATCTGTACCTCAGGCTGCAACACCCTCTGCATGATGCACAAGATCCACAGATAGATCCACTCCAAGGAAAGACAGACCATCCCCCAGGTCCACGATAATAGCCATGTCAACTACTGCCCTGCCCTCTACGGAGCAAGTACATCCAAACTCCAGGGAAACTTGTACACATCCAGGGTGCATCTGTACACCTCAGCTTCAACATCTGGCGCCCCAGCCACATCACCGTCCACCAGAGATAGCTGCAATGGATCACTGTCTGCTGCAGGATGACCTTCAGACTCCACACACACACTCAGGAGGCAGTCCACAACCCCAGACCCCAAACCAACCTTGTACGTCTGTCATCCGAGACCCCGTTGGGCCATCTCCGTGCATCCAACCTTGCCCTGGCCACCATTCTTCACATCCACCGTACTACAGCATGCAGGACGTGGTTCTTCGACCTGGCAAAACATACCTGGTACTCCCTCCCCGTGAACATCCACATGAGCCATGACCTCTACGCATTAATGATACTCTTCCAAATTGGTCTGTCCGCACAGTATTGCAAGCCCCCCCTCTGCAGCTTGAGGCCATCACGGGTGAGTATTGTGCTCCATGTCTGTATTGGATGATACAATGTGACCCATGTGTGTCCTGTACCAGACTCCGATCCCAGGGTATGGATGGCTGGAGTTACTTCAACACTTAGGCATAGTTTGACATTTCCCCACACGTAGGTTGTGTACTCATGCAAAATGACTGCAACATATAAGTAAATACATTAAGATTTATTCTCGGTGGGGGGGTGTTTAGTGTGGACAAATAGGTGCTATACAGTGTGCATAGAATCCAAAGTTCACAGGGGGAGATGGGATCCTTTGCATTTGAAGTCATCAGAGTCCAGACCACAGTGTTGGTCATCATTGGTCAGACTGTGACCCATATGGCAGAGAATGTCATTGGATGAGGTGTTGCTGTCACGCCAGAGGGCCAGGTGCCAGGCCAGGTGACCTGGGAGATGTGGATGGTCCGCTGCCTCTCACGGTCTTTTCCGTGGACGACCCACCTTCCTCGGGGGACCCTCAGATGCAGGCCTTGACGATGCTGGGGACGCTCCGTCGGACAATTTCTCCTCCTCCTCCCTCCCTGTGGCTGTTGGTGGTCTTCGCCTGGGGGCACAGGGAGGGTTGCCCATGTTTTCGGCAATCCGACGGAGTGAACAGCTCATATCTGTTTGCACCGCCAGGAGCTCAGCCTGTCTTGCCTCCATCTGTCCTTGGTGTTGTTGTTGACTGGCATGTTGCTCGGCCTGCAGGTTCTTCATCTCGTTGAGGGTCTCCACTACCTGGCTGATGCCCGTGGTGTCACGCCGGTATGTGTCCAGGATGTGGCGTATGTGTGACATACCGGTTCCCTCAGCTGGCTGCTCAGGTTCGCGCCTCCGCCTGCCTCCACTCCCACCACCCCTGCCAACACGAGGCTGGCCTGCCATTGTGGGCACATCGGGTCTACGGGACCCCTGAGGGATGGCATTTGCGAGGTTGCCTGCCTCCTCCTGGGTGCCCGGAGAACCTTGTCCCTCCTGGTCAGACTGGCTCTGTTGTTCAGTGCGAGCAGGGCTCCTGGGTGTCTCCTGGGATGTGGCAGGAATGGGGGTGGTGGTTGGCACAGATGTACCTGATGCAGGTGCTGCAGGGGCTTGGGCACCAGTGGGTCCAGGTTGGTTGGGGTCATCCACAGAGTGGTGAGAGTTGTCGCTGCCGGTGGGATCATCTTCACGCCGAGCCTGGGACTGTGATTCCTCCCCCCCATTGTTGGGGGGAGATCCATGACGTTGCCCTGTGTGTGAGAGAGAGACAATGTTAATGCTGTTTCATGCCACATACATGTTTCATACATATTCAAGTTGGCACAGTTCCTCCAGGTAGTTGGATGTGCCTAGCATTCCTCTCAATGTCCACTTGGGGATGGGTATGTTGCGGGGGACAGATTGATATGTTCTCCTGAGTGTTTGACCTGTAGATTTTTGGCTAGGATGCTTATTTGGCTATGGATTGATCTTGTTGTGTCACATGTCCATTGTGAGAGTGGGTAAATCCATTGCCTGCCACGGGGGTGTGTGCTTGTGTAAGGAGGGTGTGTGTGACAGGGCCTGCTGTTGGGTGTAGTGTGAGTTGGCATTGGGTCTGCCAGGTGATGTGTCTGTCCCCTCATGGTGCATGCTGGCATGACAAGTGAGTGTGAGTTCCTGTGCTAGATATCTGAGCTTGTGGAGTTGGTGTTTGAGTGTACAGTGGTCACAGGAGAGCCTTGTGCTGCATACAGCAGGGCCAAGTGTCAGCTACCTTGTCAGTACTTTGCCAGTCCCTGTGCATTGGGCATGGTGCATGGGTATGTACCTGGGCCATATGGGCTGAGGGCAATGGTGCCAGCTTCTGAGTTGCACAATGTGTTTTGTGAGCCCCACCCTCCCAGCATCCCGGACATCCAGTCTTGGGTTTGTGGTTCGTGTAGCCTGGGACATGGCATGGCCTTGCTTTGTGAATGGGGCATGGACATGTTAGTGGCATGAGCGTTGTTTTTGAGTGTGGTTGTGTCCGGTGAGGGCTTGGGGGTAGTTGCGTGCATTTGGTGTATTTGGGATGTGGATGCCATTACCCCCATGTTACGTAAGTTGTTTGTGTACTCACCAGGCTCTGCGACTCCTTCGACTCCGTGTACTCCCACCGGCAGAAGCAGGGCCATCATCTTCTCCTCCCAGGGATGGTAAGGTACCGGTCTGTGGGGCAGCCCACCTCCAGTGATGTTGTTCTGGGCGTATTCCTCGTTAATTTTCCGCTTGACTGCCCTCCGCAGATCGTACCACCTGGCTTGGCATTCATGCCTGGTCCTTCTGATGGGCGCAACAGCATTCACCCTATCGACGATCCTCTGCCACATGCGTGATTTTTCAGCTATGCTGGTCTGTCTGACCAATGTTCCAAACAGCTGTGGTTCGACTCTGATGACTTCGTTGACAAGGATGTCCAGCTCCTCCCTTGTGAACTTTGGATTCTTGTCTGTGGGCATGGTGTGGGGTGTGGGTGCGGATGGTTGTGGGGGTGTGGGGGTGAATGTGACAGTGTGTGTCTGAATGTGAAGAGGGGGTCTTTGTGAAGGAGGGTGTGTGAAGGTGTGTAAGTTAAGATGTATGGGTGCAGTTGTTTGTCTGTGGGGTCTGTCAGCAGTGGGTCTGTTGCAAAGGCTCATGGTTTGTGTGTGTGGGCCCTTTTTATTGGTCCATTTGTGGGTGTGGCTGTGTTTGAAATTTTGGTGGGTGTGTTATAAGATGTGGTTGTGAGTTTGGGCCTCTGTTTGCCTGTTTGGATGTGCCAGGTCAGTCATTGAGATGTATTTTCAACTGTAGACGTGTTTTGTGGTGTTGTGCGAGTCAAATTGACCCTCCTTGTGCTGTTTTACAGTGTCCTGGTTCAGTACGAGTCTTTTTCGCGTAGGAAAGGTGCGTACATACGCGATGTTGGTGTACCGTGCTCTATCTGCAATGTTGTTGTAAGGTCCGTACATACGCGATGATGGGTGAGGGTGCTGGGGTACGGTGTTGTGGTATGGTGCGTACAGGTACGGGGCTGGGGTACGGGGCTGGGGTACGGTGCGTACAGGTACGGGGCTGGGGTACGGGCCTGGGGTACGGTGCGTACAGGTTCGGGGCTGGGGTACGGTGCGTACATGTATGGGGATGGGGTGCGGGCCTGGGGTACGGTGCGTACATGTACGGGGATGGTGTACGGGGCTGGGGTATGGTGCGTACAGGTACGGGGCTGGGGTACGGTGCTGGGGTACGGTGCTGGGGTACGGTGCGTACAGGTACGGGGCTGGGGGACGGGGCTGGGGTACGGTGCGTACAGGTACGGGGCTGGGGTACGGTGCTGGGTTACGGTACGTACAGGTACGGGGCTGGGGTACTGTGCGTACATGTACGGGGCTGGGATACGGTGCGGACATGGGGGGTAAGGTGCTGACATACGGGGGTACGGTGCTGACATATGCGGGGGGGAAGGGGGGCTGGACTGTGCGGCACAAGTTTACCCGGATACATGAGTGGTACTGCGTTCGCTCCGTACGGGGCCTTTTCCATGCGGTTGTGTATTCGGACGGGCGGAACAGATCATACTTGCGCGCTCGGACTTCAGTTTTACGATTGGTACGTAAAACAGTCCGGCTCCCTCTCGTACCCTTTTCCCGAAGCGATTTGTATGTATTTTTCATGTACGAATCGTACTTCGCCGGTTGTAGGGCACTTGTACCATTCGTACGTAAAAATATACGGATACGAGACGTACGCAAATTTTTTTGAACGGATCGGAATCGGCACCTAAATAGTAACATAAATTTGGAAAAATAAAACATATTTAATGTATATCTTAACAAATATAACAAATACACTTAATTTAAAAAAGCATTAAACACACATATATATATATATATAATAAATAATATATAATTACATATATCCACTTACAAAAAAAGTATTAAACTAATATTTTAATTTATATTATAATTTAAAAATGATATAAAAGCGAATAAATATAGATATAAATATACCATTAACATAAAAACTTTTAAAAAACTAACCATTATAATTAAATAAAAAAATTCAACAACTTAAAATTACTTAAATATAGTAAAAATTATTTCACACATTGCAAATAATAATTATAAATATTATAGTTCTAACATAAAGACATAATTCTAGAAATTATAACTGCATAAAATAAATTATAAAACATAAAATGTAATACATAGACTGTTCCCACTAGAATTTATACCAAACTATTCAAATAAATATATAAAAAATGTACTACTCCCATGTCACAAAACACAAAAATAATAAAATTGATTAAAATTTACAAATCTTCCTCCAATAAATGCAACAGTAGTAACAGCGTTGAATTGTGGATAGGTAATATTTACTATACCCATTCCAGCCAGTACAACAGTAAGAAAATAGTTGGAGTACAAAGGGATACATTTACTATTCCCACTCCAATAACTGCAACAGTAGGGGAAGTGTTGGATTGCGGAGGGGTAAAATGTACCATTCCCACTCCAATAAGTGCAGCACTAGGGAAAGTGTTGGATAGCAGAGGGGTAAAATGTACTATTTCCACTCCAGTTAGCATAACAGTATGGAAATGTTGGATTGCGGAGGGGTAAAATGTACTATTCCCACTCCAATAAGTGCAACAGTAGGGAAAGTGTTGGATAGCAGAGGGGTAAAATGTACTATTCCCACTCCAGTCAGTTCAACATTAAAAACAAACAAAATATCTTTGTTAAAATGATTTTAAAATCAAAGTAAATAAAAAGAAAAGTGAAATAACATAAGAATATATTTAATAAAAAAAATTGCAATCACAAATACCTACAAATATTATTATGAATAAATACAAAAATAACTTTCATACAAATTAATATTAGAGATTATTTATTAACAAAAACATTATTTATTACATACATTTAGTTTAGTTACTTCCCACCCTATTACAACCCCAAAAATCACAATCTGCACCTAAAACATTATGTACACTATTAATATAAATATTCATCAACAAACTCATTTTCATTAATTAATTATACTCAATGTACTTCCCACAATATACCCCCACAGAACACACAGCACAATCAATTGTTTTTTTACAACCAGATTGTATTGGTTTTCAAATACATCATCTACAGTCATAGGCATTGTGCATATTTAGTTAGGTACATTAAACACCCTGCCATTATTCCCTGGTGCATTTATTCAGAACTTACCCCCAAACATAACTATCCCTCCTCCCTCCTTGAGTTGCGCTTAGGTGGCTATAATTTGCTCTTTCAAATACTATTGGGTTCTTGAGCGCAAGGTGACTGGTCTGGCTTATTACGGCTCGTGCTTCCCTGTTCTCAATGTCCTTGTCCATCATTTCCTTCTGGACTCGCCGGTGATGATGGGGAGCCTACTCCATTGCCATCCTGCCTCTCCGCTGCCAATTCAACTACTTAATTTTCCCAGGCCCTTACCCTGTCTATCTTCCCTAAGCCTCAGCCAGCTTCCCTGATTAGCAATCTGCCTTCCGCTCCCGCTCATTTCGCTAACTCTCTCCTCTAGGAGACAATCCTCGGCCCTCCTGGTGCCTTCCAGTTTCTGGCTATCTCCCTTTTGGCTAGGACAAAAGCCAAATCCTGGAATATCCTGGTTGTTTTGTTTTTGGCCGTGTGTGGGAACCATCCTATTAAGAAATGCTCAGGGGTGCGCGGGAGCTCCTTGTCTATAAGATCCCCTATTACTTGTCTAATCTCTTCCCAAAAGGCTTGTAGTGTGGGGCAGCTCCAGAACTTGTGGATGATATGTGCTTCTCTCTCTCCACATCTCAGGGACACTGCTGTGTCTATGTTGAAGTATCTTCTAATGCTTGACGGGGTTAAGTACGCTCTGTGCAATATGTAGAAATTAATCAATTTGAATCGTGCATTCCTGGATACTTTCGGTGTCCATTCTAGGATCTTGTCCCATTCCACCTCTGGGATCGTTTACCCAAGTGCTCCCCTCACTGTAATCGCAACAGAGAGTACTACATATCTACATCCCACCAGTGACCACGGCTCCATACACCCTCACCCCCAATGTTGTCTAATCCTTCTGGTGAGGGCCCGTGTCTAAGGAACTGACCTCCCGGTAAATCGTATGCCGCCTGCAGTTCTTCAAATGGGAGTAGCGTGGAGTCCAGGTATAAGTCACCCATCGACTTCAGTCCTGCCTCAACCCAGTCTTCCAAACCCATCCATTAGCCCCCTGTGGTAACCATCGCAGCATAGTAATTGGAATGTCTGAAGAGTAGGGAATCCTGACCCCCACCCATTTCAAGTATCTAGCCCAGCATCGCACTACCACCCTGGCTTCCATGATGTCAGTGGACGTGTTCCGTCTGGCACTTAGGAGTATCTGTGTGAGGCTTGTGGCGTCTGGTGCAGCTGGGTACTGTTCCCGTTCTGGGTCGAAGCTTGGTGCCAGCCATTGAATCAGCCAGTACAGCTGAGCAGCAATATATTAACCCTCAAAATCTGGGACAGCTAACCCTCCAGCCGCCGTCGGGCGCTGCAAGGAGGCCAGCGCTACTCGTTTGAGCCCCGCTCCCCAGATAGAGGACGTGAGCTGTGAGCAAGGCCTCTGAACATTGCTCTCGGGATCCATACTGGCAAGACCCCGAAGTAGTACAGGAGGCGCGGGAGCACCACCATCTTCAGGACTGCCACCCGCCCAGCCACTAATTACAGTAATGTACTTCAGAATTCCATCGCAGTCTTCACTGACCTGATTGACCTACCCACGTTTCCCTCTTGTAGCCCTGCTAGTTCATGATATATTTTGACTCCCAAGTATTGCAGGCCGCTGGGCTCCCATTTCAGGTGGTCACGGTCAGGTGGTGGGAGGACGTTGGCTGTTATAGGGTATAAGCTTGTTTTCCTCCAGTTGACTTTAAGGCCAGACAAGGCCCCGAACTGGGCTAGCACTCTCTTCGCCCCTCTTAGCTCACCCCCTGTATCCCCCAGGAACAGTAAAAGGTCGTCTGTGTACAGAGCTATGAAGTGTTGCGTCTCTCCCACCCCCAGACCTTTGTAATCTTGTCCGCTTCGAGCCCTGCATGCCAGCGGCTCCATAGCCGATGCAAACAGGAGCAGGGAGAGGGGCATCCCTGCCTCGTACCCCTTTCCACCTTCTGCCTGAGGTAAAAGTTTTTTGTCCGGTGCGCACCCATGCCATGGGGACGTGTACAGTAGCCATACCCACACCAAGAATCTATCTCCCAGCCCCAACCTGGAAAGAACCTCATATAAGTAAGGCCACTCAAGGCTGTCAAAGGCCTTCTCAATGTCCACCATGAGCACCTGCGCCTCATGCTTATCATACTCATTGGAGCCCATGACAGCCAAGAGCCGCTTGATATTTATGGCTGTGTTCCATCCGGGGATAAACTCTGCTTGGTCCGCATGAACCAGGTTGGGCATATGTGAGAGGAGGCCTTTCGCTAGAATTTTGCTCAAGATGTTGTAGTCCATGTTGAGCATGGATAGGGGCCTGAATGCTGTGTAGTCATGCGGTTCCTTCCCATGCTTAGGCACCGGGACAATAAGGGCTTCCCTAGTACTCTCCGGCATTATTCCCGCTCCCAGGGCCTCCTAATACATAGCGACCAGTCTGGGGGCCATCTCCTCCATATATGTTACATAAAATCCTGCCGGTAGGCTATCTGTGCCCGGGTCTTTGTTCCTTGCCATCCCCTTGATGGCTACCTGCACCTCTCGTTGCATTATGTCTGCACTCAGCTCCTCCGCCTCTTCAGGACCCAATTGTACCATCTCCAGATCCGACAGTTATTCACTTGCATCTGCACGGTTGCCCTCTTTTGAACTTCTATACAATTGTGCATAGTAGCATAGTAGCTGGCGAAGATTTCATTGATCTTAGCCTGTGTAAAGTAAAGTGTCTAACCCTTGTCTCATACTCTATCCCCACTAGTGGCGATCTCCTGCTTACTGGTTTTGCCAGCCATGCTAGGAGCATTCCAGACTTGTCCCGCTCAACGTGGGTGCGCTACAGATACTTCTTGTAATCGAAGCATCAAAGCCTCTCGCTCTGCCTTGCCACTTCCTCCTTAGCTTCTAATAGTGCCTGTTGGAGCTCTGGGGCCCAGGCAGCCTGCGTTCAAACTCTCTGAGAGTCGTCTCCGCTCCCTCTACTGCTCTCGAGATAACACGCCTGACCCCTGTAGCGCGCGTAATGCATTGGCCCCACAGGACCACCTTAAAGGCGTCCCAATAGGCATTTGGCCAGGAGGCTGTCGCTGCATTAGCCTCAAAGTAGCTCGCTATTTCCCCCCTGATCTCTTTGCGGAAGACCTGGTCTTCTAGTGTTTCCATCCCAGAGAGAGGACCAGTGGATTTTGGTCCGATATCATGCGCACTAAGTATTCCACAGCATGGACCTCGCGATGCGTATCTACTGAGCACGTGTGAACCTCATGAACCGCCGAGAAGTAGGAGTAGTCTCTATCTTGAGGATGTAAAGTCTGCCAGGCGTCTACTAGTCCCCACCCCTGTCTCCAGGCCGTAAATGCTAGTGAGGCACGTGCTGCTTCGGAATTACGCAATAGTGGGTGTGATCTATCTAGAAGTGTGTCATCCACGCTATTAAAGTCGCCCCACACTAATGTGGTGCCCATCAAATATTGCATCAGGCAGTTGCTCAGTCTCGCAAAAAAGGCCGGTTGTTCTGCATTGGGAGCATAGACACTAATCATACTGCTCTACCGGCCTTCTAGCTGCCCCTTTATAGCTACATATTGGCACTCTGGGTCCAACAGCGAGTCCATCAGTTGGAATGGCTTGGATCCATATTAGGGCCGCCCACGCATATCATGAATAGGTAGTGTAAAAGAGTTGGCCCCTCCACCGTCTGTGGAAGGCCTTTCCAATTTCTGTGTGAGGTGCGTCTCCTGCAACAGGGCTATTTGAGCTCCCCTCCTCTGAATGTATGAGAGGTCCTTGTGGTGTTTCATCATGGTATGCCTACCCCTGATGTTCCAGGTCATGCACTTATACTTGTGTTTGTCAGCCATTGGGAGGTATTACTGTTCCTGGCCTGCCACCCTCCTTGTATGTCTTCCTCCGACTGATCTTCCAACTCAAGTCCCCATGCTTCCGAGTATGCTACAACTCAAGGTTCCCCTCCTTATTAACTGTAAACATTGTCCCCAACTCCCACTCCCCAGGATAAGTAGGATAACACCCCCATCCAAAGAAAGGTCTGCAAGTGACTGCTTGCAGGTCGATCAGTCAATGGCAATGGGGAAGGCTGCTCATCCCCCGCTCTCCCGGTCTCTGCAGCCGCCTCAGAGTTCTACTGTCCCATCAGGGCCCCCACAGTGCCTCCCCTCCACCAGTCCCGGTACCTCATTGCTGGGTTAGGTGTGTCCAGTTCTGCTCCAAATCTATTCATGAAAGAGCCGCCTGTGTTTCGATTTTCACTGCTGTGCACATGGCCCCGTTGGTGTGTTCTGTGCCCTCGGTATGCTTCCTGACCTCTCCGCCAGGCCAGGCAGGGGGCTCATAACCATAATATGTTTAAACCTAGCGGGCTTATTTCGTGGGTGACCATGTGCCCCCAGGCCTCAGTCTACTATCTCTGCGTCCTTTTTTGGGGGGAGGAGTCCTGTACTAAGGGCCTCTGTTGTGGGGTCATCGGGCTCTGTGGTTTCATGCACTGCAGGTTATGCCAAGTGCCTCATCATGCAAGTCGAGACCCCCATGATGCCATGGGTGTCTGGCTTCACATGGCTGCTCTCCTCCTCCAGAGTCCCTTCGAGACTTCAGGCTCGGTCCCCGCCCTATCCTGCCAGGCAAAGAGGGGGGGCTCCCAGGTTCACCCACTGCTCAGCAGCCTGATTCTGCCCCCCCTTGTTCACCTCAGGCTCCCTCTCAACTCGCTCACCTCGCAGAGGGGACCATGCAGGACGTGCCTCCTCAAGTCCGGGTGCCTGCTTCGCTGCTCTGGGTGTCTCCGGCCAGCCCTTTGCTCCATGCTCAGGCCCGCCCCACCGTGGTCCCAGTCGCGCTGCAGGAGCCCACGCTCTGCTCCTTTGCTGCTTCTGTGGGGGGTTCCCCTGTATGTGGTATCGGTCTTGTGGTTGGTGGGAGGGGGAGTTGACTCCCCAGCCTGGGCTGCCCCGGCCTGGTTAGTGCCACCGTCGCGACCCTCCCTGTAGCCGCTTTACTCCTCGGCGGGCACAGCCATTTTGACTCGCCTCTCAGTCATCTGTGTAGTCTCTGGGAGGCTCTGCCAGTCCAAATCGATTCCTGCGGCAGAGCAAGGGGGGGATATCCGCACTCCCAGGCCGCCTTATCCCAGGTGGAGCTGCCGGTGGGCGATCTTCGTGACTTCATCATCCACCAGCCGCCGCCGCCATCTTATCTCGCCCCATAGCTGTGATCAGCTTCCTCCTCACCGTCCAGGCAGCCCCAACCAGGGGGGAGTCTTCACGGCCAGCCCAAGCCTCGCGGAGGGGTGGAAGGAAGCAGCACCCACAGGTATGGTCCAGTGCAGCGCAAGCACTACCGGCGTCTTCCCTGGCTCTTTCATCTCTCTGTGGGCACCACCATCTTGGCTGGCCTCACAGCAGCAAGCAGCTCTCTCCGGTCCATGGATTTTAGCCACTTTCCAGAGGTTCTCTCAGCGCTGGTACACACCGCTCCCCTTAACCAACTGTGGGGGTTCAATCCCGCTTAGGGCGTCAGGATGTTGCTGGATAACGGTTGTCCGACCGGAACTCTCGAGCTTGCTGCACACACCATCAGCGCCAACACACAACACACTCATAACATATAGCAAAAAAAATATTTACACAATTAACATAATTATTCATTACATTAATAATTTATATTAATTAAAAATAATTATTAATTGCTTGAAATGAATTTACTTCCCACCCTGTCCCCTACAAAACTTACAACCCACATCTAAATTCTAAAATAAAAACGTGTTTGCACAATTACCATAATTAATCAATTAAACGAATATTATTAATTGAAAATCAAATTATAATCCATTAAAATGATTAAACTTCCCACTCTTTACCTCTATAAACCCCACAACCCACACCTAAAAAATATTTTTATTACAAAATAAACACAATTAATTATCAATTAATTAATAAATGTTACTTGAAAATAGATTATTAATTAAGTAAACAAAATTACTTCTGACTCTTCACCCCTATAACCCCACAGCCCACACCTAACAAAATTATACAATTAACATAATTAATTTTCAACGAATCAATTATTATTAATTAACAACTAATTATGAATTAATTAAAAATAAATTACTTCCCTCCCTTTAACCCTATAAACCCCACTACCCACACATAAAATGTACCCCAAAAATTAAAAGCACCATTAACACAAATAAATATCTTTTAAATAAATGTCATTAAATCAAAAGCTAATCATTACTTTATTATAATTAAATTACTGTCCACCCTATTGCCCTATAAACCCACAACCCACTACGAAAAAAAACACAAACTTTTATTAAATTAAATTTAATAACTACTAAAAATGTAACCCATATATTAAAAAACATAAACAATACTTATTCAAAAAAATGACATCACATGCATTAAAAATATGTACTAAAATACATAACACTCATCAAAAAACAATATTTTAAACAACTATATGTTTGCAAACATATTAAGACTTCTATATTGTAAAAATCGATATTACTTACCTTAGAATCGATATTCTTGACTTCGATATTCTTACTGACGATATTTCCAGATCTCAATATTTTAGACTCAATATTTTGTTGTGGGGATATATTTTTCCCAATATTCTGTCTAACTACCAATTGAAATTAGAGCAAATGACAAAATGGAACATCAAGGAGTTACAGTGCTACTAACAGAAAAATTGCGATAAAAATTGGATAGTTTAGAAAAGTCTGTGTCAAAAACTGAAGGATTAGAAAAACAGTTACATATTTGTAAAAATGTAAATGTTGAAGAAGGGCTAGTGAATGGTGCAATGGGTAAAGTTATAAACAAAATGTCATTATCCAAACAGAAATGACGTGGAATACTCAGCCAGAACTTTTTATGATATTGGTGAAGTTAGGCAGATTGGTGGATGCGTTGTACGTTTCTTACTCATGAAAGACTTGTTTGTACAGCGATAGCGGTTCCAAATTATCTTTAGCGTATGTAGTAACTATCCACAAATCGCAAGGTTTAAGTCTAGATACAGCTTTTGTTAATATTGGTAAAACTGTATTTAAAGAAGGAATGTCATAAGTAGCTTTGTCGTGAATTAGAACATTGTCTCGCATATTTCTGACTGATTTTGATGAGAAAAAAGTAAGTGCTGACGTAGGCTGTGTAAGGGAGTATAATCAGCTAGGAGATCAATATGCTCCTCATTTAGGCCAGTATCTTGTGTTTCAAAAAACAATAATGTGTCAAAAGTGGAAAATATCAAAGTAGTCTATCAGAGTTAAAAAGAAAGATGAACAAAAAGAAAAACAACAAGGACTGAAGAAAGGACAACTACAGCAAAAGAGGAAATTGAAGGGTATCACTTTGATAGTAAATCTGGATTGAACTGTTATGCAAATGTAGTGTTAAATGGACTATACCACTTGCCTCATTTTACAAATTCCATTAAAGAAAGGTAGACAAAAGAATCTCTACACATCTATGGGGCCGATTACGATGCAGTTAAAAAAGCATGCTGACCGAATCGGTTCCAGAATGCTTTCCTTGTGACACGGATCGGGGAAGGCCGACCGAACGATTTGGATGCATCCGGATGCTACCTGATACGATTCAGTCAGAATCCCATTGACTTCAGTGGGAGCCTGTGTTCCAACCGAGAACACAGGCTCCCATTGAAGAAAGGGGTGACTGGGAATAATCATGCACCCTGTGGCAGGCACCCCTTGGTGCCTGCCACACTGCATGATAGGAAAAAGGGAGGTCCCTTGGGCACCCCCACAGGCCCGATTCAGAGGGCCCCAGGTGAAGGGGGGGCCTGCTACAGGCCCTCAAAGACAGATTCCAACAGCCAATTTGTTCCGTGCAAACCAAAGCGGAACGGCTGTCCTAATCTGTCATCGTAATCACTCGCTCATGCCCATAGAGCTGAATGAATCTGCTCTGAAAGACTCGAACTGTATGAGTGCCTTTCGGAACCGATTCAGACAGCCCAGTGGTGTTCCAGGCATCATAATTGGTTGTTCGGAACTGGGTAAGATTCGATTGGAAACAAGGGTTTTGAAACGGATTCAGCAAGCCCGAATCTGATTCGGAGCCCTTCCGAACAGGATCGTAATCAGCCCCAATGTAGTTTACTTGAAGAATTAAAAAGTGACAGAAGTATTATACATTCTGCTACTGGAATAGGAAAATGTACAGATGACTGTAATGGATCAGTAGTGTTTTCGCGAAATCTTCAGTAGGATGCTCAAGAATTTTTAATGGTAATGTGAGGACTATTAGAGGAAGAAGATGTGAATATCAATGAATTATTTGGTTTAACTTATAAATGGAACCATAACTGTGAAGATTCAGGATTTACTTCTAGTACTGAAATCAATTCAGAACAATTCCTCTACTTGACATTCCCAGATTGTAAAGCTGTGCCCTTTGAAAATGTAACTAACAACACCCATCAAGATAGGACCTGTCCAAATTGTTGATCAGAACTTGGGTCAACGTTGTTTCTATAAAGATATGGAATATTTGTCAGAGTCATGCTACAACGATGCATTAGTAGATGGCACTAAATTAGGAACTGAAATAACAAACTTTGTATCTGGACACATTTCCATTTAAAAAAGAACTTTCACAACTATAGCAATCATATTTCATGAAGGAGGTAATATAATCTCTGAACAATACACAATGGGTCCAAGCACGATGCAACCGGTAAAGGCTTTGACCTGTGGTCGGAGCCTTCAGGGCCGCATCTTAATGGGCCGAGTGGTTTCCTTTCCGACCTCCTCATTATGATGGTAGTAGTCTGAAATGAAACTGGCCAGTCATTTCATCTGGATTGCAATGGACTCTGAGAGCCTGTCGGCCATACCGCGCACGCGTGGAATTCTCCAGAACCGGGGGGAATTCCGGCCGCAGCAAAGCGGTTAATTGAAAAATTCTTACCAAAGTTAGGTTTACAGAGTATATCAGTAAACAACTTACTAATTAAAATATGTGTAAGTATGTGTTCCAGAGTTTTTAAAAAAACATTCACTTTGTGACTACCGAAGGCACTCCCGTCTACAGAGTCACCACAAATATATAAAACACCACATTGAAGTTTTTTAAAAAAAAAACATCACTCCAACTAAAATTTAAACAACTAGTGGCTTCTATTAAGTAAAATCTGTCTATATTTATGTTTAAATATAGGGTATTGTGATGCCACCGCCTAAATAAAAAATATAAAGAAAAAAAACAACACTTATTAATTCACTGACGAAAATACAACGTTATACAAATACACATTAGAGAGTCATTATAGATAAAAAACATAATTTAAAACCTTAGAAATTCAAGAAAAAAGTCATTGGTTTACAAGGACGTTATAGTTAAGAAATAGAATATGTATGATACCCTCATAAGAAGTGCCCTCTCTTGTTTGCTTGACACACCAGGGTGACCAAAGTGATGACAAACAGCAACGGGACAAAGGACATCCCTGCCACATGCCTTTCTCCACCCAGTAGACTCCACCAAGGAGAGTTAAAACCCCCTTATTTTAACTCTCACAATGGGTTCCACATACAGGAGCCTGGTCCAGTTAATAAATCCTCTACTGAGGCCCATTTTGTGCATCACTTCATACAGATACTCGCTGTCACCTGTCTAATATTCATTGCCTTTAAAGGAACCTGACTCTTTACATAGTGAACTAAAATAAGGTACATTGTGAAAAGAGTCCAGGCAAACCCCAACTGGTTTACAGAGACAAAATGATAACACTGTATGCTCTCTTTTGTGGTAGTGTGGGCGAGCAGTTAGGCTTATCAGAGAGTTGCTCTAAGGATTTGTTCTACCCACAGACAAAATAAATGAGACACACACTCAAGAATTAATCCAAGACAAATTTAGAAAAATAACTTGTATTTTTATAGACATTTTGATACCAAGAACTTTGTTATCAAGAAAGTACTCTTTTTAAATATTATTTTTTACAGGTAAGTAAACAGTTCACTTAAATGTGACTTTATCCAGCAATGCTTCCCTATCGGAGAAAAGGCATCTGTTGCATTCAGTTATTTGCATTTGGTTTCTGGGGCTCTCCTTCAGGACTTAAGGTTGATTGAGCCAATGTTCAAAGTACCAGTAGCAGTTACTCATTACCTGCCTTAGCGTGTCCGGGCTAGTTGGGTAGGTAGTAGTGCACGCTACGCCGGTAAAAAGAAGGGGGGCCACCTAGAAGCAGGTTGCAGAGGGGGACTTGGGGACAAGTCCCTGAGCTCCTAATGGGGGAGGGGGCTCAGGTCACAAGGGTCCCTTAACAAGAAAGCACAGTCGGTTCACCGACACCCAGGATGGGGCACTTGGGTGGCCTAGGGCCTTGCAGTTGTCGGTCTCACTAGTTGAAGGTGCAAAATCAGGACAGCTGGCCCACTCTGGAAGTTGGTCTCTGCAGTCCTCATGTCCCTCAATGGCTGCTCGATCTCAGTGTCCTTAAAGTCCAGACTGGATGTGAGAAGGTGGGTTGCTATATGCTGTCCACTAGTTAAAAAGTGGGCACCTTGTACCAGGCCACACGACCCTTATGATGTCTGAGGTCAAAGATAACCATATTGAAAGCTATCCTAGTGGTAGATATGGAGAGCATCATATCAGGGCGGGTTGCACACCTTGCTTTTTCAACAAAGTTCTCCGAATTTTATAAACTTCCACTTTTTTACCATTGCGTGCTCAATGTGTCGTGCCCAGCCCAAACAGCACGTGATAAACTGAACAACAACGTATATTGGGACAACTTTCTGCCCCTAACCATTTGCACTGCTAATTTCAAAGTTGCATTTGCAATATTCTTTTTTTCCACACAAATTCCTCTTTGTCATTTTTCAATCATTGTTTTACTCCGTTAATAATCCACACTTTCGCTTGAATTAATTATGGTCCTCATGCAAGGAAAAAGCCATTTCCCGAAATATGTGTAATTGTTATTTTCAGTTTTCCCTGACGAAGGGCCCTAGAGGCCCGAAATGCATTGGATTTTAATAAAACTGCTACGGATGAATTTGGCTCTAGTCGTGTTCTTGAAAAGAGGTTCGGATGGCCCAGCAGGAGCATTGGAAATTTGGGAAATGGCTTTTTCCTTGCATGAGGACCATAATTAATTCAAGCGAAAGTGTGGATTATTAACGGAGTAAAACAATGATTGAAAAATGACAAAGAGGAATTTGTGTGGAAAAAAAGAATATTGCAAATGCAACTTTGAAATTAGCAGTGCCAATGGTTAGGGGCAGAAAGTTGTCCCAATATGCGTTGTTGTTCAGCTATGGAGAGCAGCCTTCAGGCATAATCTTGAAGGAATGTAAAGCAGCTTATTTTACCAGAATATCACCTCCTGAATGATTAAATGAAAGGAGAACACACAGTGTTTATATAAAAATATGTATTTATTAATATAACACTCTCTACTAGTCTCTACACGAGACTAGGGCATAAAGCACAAAATACTAAATCAATAGAACATTCGTAAATAGCGAAATATGCAGCGGGCTCCAGGGGTAGGCCGGACCATATACGATAAAAATGGTATAAAAACAACAACAACTTCAATAGACAGTGTGCCTAGAGCACATAGAACCGCTGGGACCCCAAGGAACTATATGGGAAAGTCGCAGTTGGCAATTTAAGAACACTTCTAAAAGAACTTCGAGCAAACCCTTTGGAACTTAGGAGGTTCTAAGGCCAACCCTCCAGTGAGTACCGAAGTACCTGTGTTACCTAACCCAGAGGAGGTCAAGTGGTGTCGGAAACCTTCGTCGTTTTCATTGGAGAGCTGCAAGGAAGTCCTGCTGCCAGGAGGGCAAAGAGTGTCCGGTGTAATCCAAGCCTGGATTCCAGGTGCAAAGAACCTGAAATCAGAGGGGAGAGAGTCTGGGTCACTTCAGGTGACCAGGGGCTCGGTAGTCAAATGCCAACCAATGTTGAGTGCTTCAGGAGTGAAGAAGGGTTGCTTTGCACTGCAGCTACGGGGACCAGGAGACGTCGAAAGCTGAGGGGTCGATGTCTGGCTGGAGCTCCAACAGGCCTTGGCAACTGCAACACGGTCAGAGGAAACAGGTTACAGGGTGGACCAGCAAGGCCCAGGGGACTCTCCAAGCAATGGGGAGTCAGGGCACGTCAGGAGCAACCAGGTAAACCCAAGAACAAACAAGGTGACCCTCGTTACAGAGAGTCCAAAGCACAGGCTCAGGAATCGTCACTAAGCATGAGCAGCTGCAAAAGTACGCGGTGCACAGAGGCTCGGGTTGCATGGTCCCACACGAGGGATACTGGTCTCAGAATAGCTGAGAGGGCAGATCGACCTCAGGGACCTTCGGGAGCCCACCTCCTGTGTTGCTGAAATCTTCAGAGTCCTCAAGAGCTCGGGAGAAGCAAACCGGTCAGATGCGTTTAGGTGTCTGCTTTTGCAGGGGGAGTAACTCCTTTACTCCAAGGAAGATTCTACAGTTGTCCAGCGTCGTGCAGGCAGTCGAAGTACTTGGTTTCTTCTAAGCAGAATCCTGTCCAGGTAAAATATAAAGTCCTGTAGCCAGGTTACCCACTTTGTACCCATGGGAAGGGGTTGGAAAGATTCTGTGGACCCTCCTAGGGGAGGGGCAGGACAGAGGGGTGGCTACACCCATGTCCTTAGTCGAGTTTCACGCCAGAGCAGGAGGAAATGGCTCCTGTAACTGGTTTGAGCTGGACTATGCACAGGGACACCAAATGTGCCCCCAGTGCAGACTTTCTGGCACTCTAAGAGTGCACCCACCCAGCCCCAATACACGAAATCCTGTCTGGGAGGTGGTTACACCTCCCTGTGACAGGATGCCTATTGTCATGCCTTCCTCTGAGCGAACTCGGCTTAGCAGTAGGAGAGCAGACTTGTGTCTGTGGCTGGCAGCATCCATTTTGTGCTGCCCAGATCGAGAAAGCTGGTACCGGGCATACCAGTGACCCACATATGTCCCTTTAGAAGGGTGGAATCATACCCCCCACCAGTTACTGGTGGGGAGGTTTGATTCCAAGGTGTTTGACACCAAACACAAAATGTTTCTAAGCAGCCGTTTTAAAGTTAGCATTTATCGAGAGGTTATAATGCACTTAAACATACATGTTGGCTACATCACAGACAACCCTGGAGAAGGGTCTCCGAAGGCTGCTCATGCAGGGGCACTCTCTCACTAAAAACCCAGCACCCTGCCTTTAGGATTGTTAAGGCCTGCCATAGGGGTAACTGATAGGTATTGAAGTGTAGTGATTTAAATAGATATAGTGAACCTATATCTTAAGTAAGTGGTTCAAGCACCAGCTTACACAGTCTGCTGTAGCAGGCTGGTGGTGTCAATTTGGATGGCCTCTCAGGGGTGGCATAATACATTCTTCAGCCCATGGGAGGCCTTTGGGGTACCTATGCCCTGGGTACATGGTGTACCATATACTAGGGACTGATAAGGGTACCCCAGAATCCAATCTGGAGTGTACCTAAAGTACATGCATATCAATTTACAGGTGAAAGCAGATAGACTGGGGTCCTAGATAGCAGGATCCCAGTCAGACTAGGCCAAAAACAGGGTGACATCAGCAAAAAGTGGGGCAACCATAAGAAGCAGATGCTACTTTCCTACACTGGACTCTCGCGGTCTTTGTTCGCTGCTAGGGATCCTGTAGCCTGGGTATTGGTCCTGTGGGACTCCTATTGCCCTAGTGTCCTCTCAGTTGCTGCGGAAACAAATCTGACCTTCAGGAGAACAGGGTCCTCTTCCTGGGAGGCTGCTGCATTGAGCTGGCGGGGGTGTGGCAACTCAGTAAACCGGATTTTGCATTTTCGTATTGTGTTTTTTGCGTATTGCCTATTGGGGGAACAATTGAATATTTTTAGAAAAAGAGATCTGGCCCTGGGGACCTAGACAGCAGGAACTCAGTGCACTTCTGTCAAAATTGCCTCAGGTACCAGGCAAAAAGTTGAGTGACCATGTCAAAAAGAGGCCCTTTCCTACAGCTTTGCTCCGCTCAGGTATAAAATCAGTTTGCTCTTCATGCATGAGATGAAGCATATGTGGCTGGAATAGTGTGTTTAGTAACCTGCTCCAGATCTCATAGTCGATGTTTCACATCGACAATGGATGGTATGATGCCATCTCATGGAGGGCAGCCTGATTTAAGGAGGGGGATTCTAAATGTCGTCCATAGTAGGGGGTAGGACGCATTCAGTGTGCATTGTCCAGTAGACATCAGCCAGGTGAGGTGCCAGTTGATTAGTTTAGGTGGCACAAAACTTCACCAGGAGCCTGTCCAAGCCAGGCATCTTACCTCTGGCCATGTCCTTGAACGCTGCTGCTGCCTCCTCCAACAATAGGTCTGTGCCCAGTGCATCTGCCATATCCAGCGAGAGAGTCAGCATGGGTAAGGGGTCTAAGAAAAGAGGCATGGCAGATGGGCTGTATGTGGGTGGCAGGATTATAAGGTAGGGTAGTACGTTTGTTAAAGTACGTTAACATTAGAAGAATTGTATACATGGTCGCCAAATTCATCACCCAGCTCCAAGATCCCCATGTAGTTGGCTTTACCATCCAAGCCAGCAATGCACTAGTTTTATCCTGTTCTTTATGGGCCCTGATCATGTACTCCCGGTAATAAAAACAGTGAAACTTCTCTACTAAATCCTCTAGCTTCTTCTTCTCAACAAGCAGAGATTGCTGGACTGTGGGGCCTATTTTTCTATAACTTTCTAGTGATCGAAGTGTAAGCTGTTGTACTCAGGCATCTCACTGTAAGGGCTGCGGAACTCCTCCCGCATGTGCAATATAGTGTCCTCTAACTATGTCTTACATGCCTCCCATTCTATCAAAATGGACACAGTGGACCCCGTATTTGTAGAAAAATAATGTTGTGTTTCCTTCCCTATTGTATCTCGAAATTCTTGATCCTCCAGGTTTTCAATCTTGAGCCTCCAACTGGGAACACAGGTTTGAGTTGATGCCCAAGAAAGTGTAAGGAGGATCGGGTTATGATCTGACAGTCTTCAAGCCAAACACTATCTGTGTTTGGACTGTCAGGGTGCAAAGGAATGTATTGAGCCTCACAAGTCATGTAAGGGTGGGATAAAAAAAGTAGTCTCGCTCAGTACGATGCCTTGCTCTCCGGGTGTCTACCAAGCCCCAATGCTGTATCAAATTGCAAAACTTCTTTTCAGTCCTTATGACTGGGGAGTCCCGTAAGGGTTGGTGCATTCTATTCACTGCCTGAATGGCCATACAATCGAAGTCCCCAACAATTATAATAGGGGTGGTCCTATAAGTAGCCAGGGCCAGGGAGACCTCATCTAAAAATTTGGGCTGGCCTGTGTTAGGTGCAAATGTTGGTTATCATAATGCTTTACCTCCAAGTTGTCCACTAAGCACCACATACCTCTCTTCCTTATCAACCTTTTCCTCTAAAATTTGAAATGGCGTCCCCAGCCTGACCCATATGAGAACACCTCTGGCAAAGGTATATGTGGTGTAGGTTAAATGGCCACAAGTGCCTTTGCAATGCCTCCCCCACCGTCGCTGTTAAATGTGTTTCCTGTAAGAGTGCTACATTGACCCCCCTTTTCTTTCGATATGCCCGAATCCTGAAGCATTTGGACACACTGTTAAGGCCCTTGATATTCCAGGATATTACCTTATATCTATACTGTTAACCTCTTGTTGTGTAAAAGCATTGGTGTGAAAGGCCCCATGACATAGGACCCTCAAGTATCTACCTCCCCTCAAAGGCACCCTCCCCACAGTGCATGCAGAAATTTCTTCAGACTGTAGCATCAAATCCCCCCAAGACAAAAAAGCAACAGTACCCCCATCCAAACAATGACACACTAAAACTATGAAACCATGTACAATTCACACAGAAAGCCAATATGGGATGATGGCCATCTCTGAAGGGAATCTAGGACCATGGCACAACACCTGGGCCCTGCAGCCAAAGTTAAACAGACAGTAAATCCCACCAGCCCCATGCAGTTACCATCACCATATCACTTAGAGGCCGAAGATTATTGTCACTTAAGTTCATCAGCTGTCTTTGGTGTGATCCGCAGAAGCTCAGTCAGTACCAGAGACAGTGTTCAGGTTAGAGTCAGATCCCGGATCCAAATCAATCACAATGGATGGCTCAAACCTTTCATCAGGCCGGGTGTTCACTCCATACACCCCAATGCTTTCCGTCACTGCAATCGCACTCAGCCAGTCTTTCTGAGTCTGCTCCGTTGTGGGAAAGCTGGGTGTTGCAGGTTCAGAAAAAGTGGAGGTCATTCGACCCTACGTTCCTTGTCTCTCTGATGCGCCTCTATCCAGTGCCACACCTCTAGAGGGACTGTGAAGAATCTGGTGACAGATTCCGTAGTGAGGCTCGGATTATCTGGAAACAGCATGGTGTACTTGATCCCTGGTTACCCGAGTCATGCCTTGGCAGCCAGGAAAAAGGAGTGTTGTTTTTTAAATGCCAACAAAAAATCTGGGCATAGCATCACTCTGTAATTTTCCATTACTAGGTCCCCCTCATCACAGGCCTTGCTGAGGATATAGTACCTGTCGCAGAAGTGGAGCAGTCGAGCCACTACCAGGCATGGCAGGGCACCTGTAGCGGGAAGCCTCACTGTCACTCTATGGGCCCATTCCAATGCAGAGAAGGGCAAGAGACCATGAGGAGCTATTTTATCCTTGATCCTGGTCTACAAGAAAGAGATCAAATCCCAGCTCTCAATACGTTCCAGGAAGCCCACTATGCTGATATTATTCCTGTGTGCTCTACCCTCTGTATCCTCCGCGCTATATTCTAGGGTATGCAGTCTCTCTATGGCATCCACCTTTTGAGATGTGAGGCCCCCAACCACTGTGGGCTGCATGTCAGTGATGTTGTGATCAGAGTTTGTCATGCGTACCACCATTTTAAGCTGGTCATCCAAGGATACTCAGGTCAGCCACCACAGTGTACATCTTGTGCTCCAGAGCGACCCTGGCATCTTTAATTGCTGTTAGTATGCTATTCAGTGTGGTAGGAGACTCCCGAGCAGTGTTGGAAGACCAGAGTGTTTCTAGTATTTCTGCCCATAGTCACGGGGCAATAGATCAGTGACTGAATTCAGCAAACACTTGAACCAGGAATTCCCTAGCCCCCACTAGGGCAAAAACAGTACAGGTGTGCCCATTATGTTGGGTCAGTCCAGCACTGCAATCCTCCCAATGCTGGCAATTTCGCAATGCTCCTAGAGGAGATTAGTCATCTGCCTTGAGGGAAGCAATGTGTGTCATTACTTTCTGGGTCTCCCCAGCATGCCCTCCAGGGGCCACTCGTTGTAGCCGCCAGGGGGGCAAGAAGAACATTCAGCCCCAGGTGCTCCCCCAGAGGCCCAGTCAGCTGGCCAATCATTCAAACTGTGATGTACCCCCTCCCCGCGTCAGGTCACTCTAAGGGGATCTCGGCATACACTGCTGCTCCTCGTGCCTCTTCCCCACACACTGCTGCACACTCCACTATAAACATCAAGAACGCCACTTCCTCTCTCCTTCAAGCAGCCTGGTTCCAAGAAAGGTCGCCCTCACAGCAGTCGGCTGCGAACCGGCGTGGGAGGGGGCCCCAGCTATAGGCAGCTCTGGGGATTGTCAACCAAGGGAGACACCCCCTTAGGTACCGCAGACTAAGAGGGAGCGCTAAAGCTGCTGGTAGTTTTTTCAGCGCTTCTCTGGTTGCCGCGGGGCCCGCTGTCTTGATTAGATGCATCTAATAGGCAATGTTCAGCCACATGAGGTACCCGTGGATTAGACCCAAATGGTGCCACTCTACATAGACAAGGAACAGGTGTGGAAATTGTGATGCAGGATGATGGTGGCTCAGTCCCAGGAGCTCACCAATGTAGCTGCTCATGACATCGTTTCCAAGAGATGCCCTGTGTCCATCTGACCTCTTATAAATGCAAATTTGAAATAACATACTTATTTTTCTGTATGTCTGAGGACAGCTCTCTCTTTTTAGATAGATCACTACACTGAATGCAGCCCAAACCTCTCCAACACATAAGGCATCATCTAGAGTTTGACGGACAGGTTACTGTGTCACGAATGTGACTGATCTCCTGCCCACCTTATTACGTGCATTATATCCTATGGTACTTTTAATAAGAAGATGGGGTATCTGTCATATTTGTAATGGAGTAACCTGTCTGCCAAACTCCAAATCAGGGCCATTTTCTTCCCTTTATTACTGAGATTGCATCAGACTCTTTGTGTCACTATACTATGTTGTAAGTAACTCTAGGTGAGCGAACAGTCACTTCCCATCACATGCCCTCATTCACTGTGTCCTACCTATTGCCTTATTTGTCTTCATCTGGTAATAACCTCTGTTCATGCTGGCTAACTTATGATCCTGTGGGTTCACCAATAGTAATGTGATTAAAGTGTCCAGTTTTCTTCGCACAGCCACACTTAAGCATAAGCATATTCACTACCTAATTGAGTAAACAATCCTCAGTTCAATGATCCCTCTCATGAGAGGGGTCCATGTGAGGTTTATTAAATCAAAAATGTCCTCAGAACTACATGATCGCAGACTCTTCGTGAGATCTGATAGAACAGCTCCTAATTCTTGAGCTCACTCCCCTCTTCTGACTGACATCCAATTGTGTAACATACACACCTTTCAGTTAAATCATCCCATCATTCCTTGATGACAATATATATTCTCTGCAACTCTGAATGGCAGTAGAATGTTCCCCGATTGAAGGCACAAAGAGCATTAACACTGACAAACCCTGGTCAAAATGAAAATACAGAGCACAGCAATAAGGAAACTGATTGAAAAACATGCTCAGACTCAATTGAAAATGTAAGCACAGCCCAGCTGAAGCTCAATACTAATTATTCCAAATGGTTCTGAAATACATAAAGCCAACTGTGCACCAATCATGTGTTGCATCTATTCCTCACCATAACATGTTAGCTTAGTGAGCTTTTAAATATGAAGGGTCTGCTCTACTATGGGAATTTGCGGTTGCAAACCCTGTGATTGGCATTAATCACAGGGCTTGCTTTCATACAATCAGCTTTTCTTAAGTAGTTGCTCTATTTTGCCATATGGAAAAGTTTTTCGTACGGGTCATGAAATTGACGTTCCTTCCAAATTGTGAGCTGGTATGGTATGAATCAATAGTTTGCATCCACAGTTCCAACCTCAAATTATTGATCAAAGCCAAATTCCAAAGTTGGGGTGGTAACTGATTCGCATAGGGGAAGAGGTCCTTTTTTTAACTACGTACCCTTTGTGGGTCGGGTGGTAGCCTGGGTGTGAGTAGTCAGTAGTCCAGGGGACCACTACCAGCTCCCCCTGAAATTTTCCAAATTGAAAAACTTTTTTTTTTTTTAAAAACAGCCCCAGTGACTTTAAGAAGCATGGGCTACTTTAAAGGTTTTCTGTTTGGGAATGTAATCACAGTGATCGTAGTCTGTTGTCTCTTGCAACCCATAGTCCTTGTGATTGCAGCCAGTCACAGGGGCTGGCAAATTGCAAATAGAACACTAGTTGTGTAGGTCATTCTGTGACCCACTGTGATTTCTTATTATGTAAACCGATCTACTAGTACATATGTTGTTTGCAAAATGTGATTCGATCTGCAAAAAGTCAGTGCGCAAAATGTGACAACTATATGCAAATCGAACCTTAGTATATATGTCCCGAAGCACTTTTGCATCCTGTTTTTTCATTCTATAGATAATTCTAACCAGTTTAACTGATCAAAAAAACTGTTGCCAGGAACTCAGACTGCTATAAGAAATCTGTTTTTTAAATAGACAAATTCCAAGTCAACCTTCTTTGCTTTTCAAGGTGTATATCTATCTAAAGCCATTGTAACTACTACCCATACTTCGTGAAGCTGTCTTCATCAACTTCACCAATATACCCCCAAGGAATGTGGCAAATGTATTCTAGCATGAGTATGTTTAAACTCGGTGTTTCGCGGTCTCCTTAGGAGATCCTTGCTGATGTTTGCAAAGACTTGAACTTTCACTGCATGGTTCTGGAATAACTTCATGTTGTTTTGCTTTGCTGCAGAGGGCTTCTTAAATGATTGTGGACGACTAGCTTGTGAATGTGACAAGACAGCAGCGCTTTGCTTCAAGACAAACTTGGACAGCTACAACTGGAAATACACATTCAAGCCAAATTCTGAATGCGAGGGGAGCAGGCCGATGTGCTGAATTCCCAGTTTTATGAATAATCAACTTTGTAATGAACAAGGATAATCGACAGTAATCCTAGGAGCTAAATAAAAAAGAATTCAAGCATCGTGCTCTGCTAGACTTTTTATTCTGTAAGTCTTTGTCAGAGGTATGCATGATTCCTGTTGTATGATGTGGGTCGCAAGGCAGTAGAAGGTGGATATAAGCCTTGATAAGTACATCAAATGTTGCCTTTATCACACCTCTTGTAAGCCAGTTCTCTATCCGCCTGCACCTCTCCTAGAGGATCCCAGACTTCCTCAAGCAAGTCTCCAAACCCGAACGAGCATTCCACTCTCACACCTCGCCATTTCCCAGTGACTCCTACCCGCATCTGAATGCTTTATTCCTATCTTGGCCATGTGAACAAATCAAATCAAAATGAAATCAGGTGTTTGTTAAGCGCGACTACTCACCCGTAAGGGTCTCAAGGCGCTGGGGTGTGAGGGGGGGGTTTCGCAGGTTCCAGTCCATCAAGGAGGCGGTCTGTCGAAGAGCCAGGTTTTGAGGTTTCTTGTGAAGATGGGGAGCGATGTTATCTGTCACAGGCTGGTGCATTCCCACTGACAATTAGGAACCACAAAAGGATAAGGCAGAAATCGAACAGCTGACATAACACGGGGATACATCCATAGTCAATATCGCCCAAGAAAGCTTTTTCAATAAAAATATGAATATGTCATCCCTCACTCCACTAACAGACTCATATTGTCAGAAAACCATGATGAAATAACGGGCTAGAGAATATACTAGCACACAACAAAATTGTAATGGCCCCCTCGAATCTCCTTGCATGGGAATAATTAAGAAGTGCCAATCACTTCCCCACAGATCTCACAGTAGCAGTTTGTCACGAATGGTCGGTTTCCCACTCCAAAACCCCACTCATTTTTTTCAAGTAGTGCATAATGAACTTTTACTAGCTGCTTTGACCCTTTTGAGAAGAATCGGGTGTGTTTTCGGTCTTGCTGTTGTGTTACGTTGGCAAGCCAGGGTTACTCCTAACTATTAAGACCAATTAGAATATGTTAACAAATATATGAAGACCTGAGACAAGTATAAACAACACATCATTTCAATCAATGCAGGACATTACACAATTTTAAATATATTTATGCGTGATGGTGTCAGGATCATGTCAGGAGATACTTTATTCTCTCCAAGATTGCAGAGGCAGAATGGACCCTTCGATCCCTTGGGCCAATACAACCCCCACTGGGACAATAGACACACAGTGGATAAGCACAAGGGGAATGGGGTCAGGACCAAAGAGGACACTAAAATAAGAAATCAAAATAAATTAGAAACACTTTGCACGTCTCCCTGTGGAAGAAGAATAGGTGCTGCCACTTCTCCATTGCAGAGGGTCATTCTCGATTGTTCATTTACTTGTGCTAACGCATTCCTTACCTAGGAGTGGGTTAGTCTAGGACCGAGTACTAGCTTTCATCCTGTTGTCTTCGCATTTCTGCGACATCACCTCCTGTTTAAACAACAATATCCAGGGATTATCGCTTGTCTTACCTTTGATAACTCTCTCTACCTTTTACCCCAGATAATGTCTACTCGTCCAAGGAGATGGCAACGGACTTCTATGAGCTTATTTCTCATTCTCTTTGCCTTTTATGACTTTAATCTTCCTTGGATGTTTCTTCACATCAAAGTCTTCCATGTTGCAGAGACATAGTATATCAATACTTTACACACAGCTGTAAAATGACATGCCCTTTCAGAATTAACCTAAAATGGCCCATCCTGCTCAATATTTTGCTTTTTCATCTCTCAAATTCGTAAGATTTCTGTTCGTAATTTAACCCCCTCATGCAAGTTCAGCTTTCTCATCACACTACAATCTCAGGGTTGGTTTTAAATCTCCTGGATTGGCCTTTCTTGGTGATCACTGGTTACTAGTTTTCAGGATCACTGTTTTCACCAAGAGTCATGACCACTCTGGGTTAAAACAAACAATGCACACCACGCATCCATGTCACACTATTAAACAAGCTATTTCCCGGAGCTTCAGAAATTATTACCATGCTTTAGAATGAGAAAATAAAGGGTGTAACTTAGCTGTAACTCGTTACTGGGAGATGACGACTAGGCCTAGAACCCATAACCAACTAGAGCCAACAACAGTAGAGGCCTGCTTCTGCCTACACTCCCCTCCAGGCCCTCAATGCAAAAGATCAAAAACCTGAATTGCACGTATTTAGAATGGCGCGATCCATAGTGGCCATTGAGATTTGAAGTCTCCCAAAGACTTCCAAATCTCGAGGGACTTGAAATCAAAGTGGCAGGAGAACATGCATTCCATTGGGAGCGCACAGGAAGTGGTTATCATTTCTCACCTGATCAATCTTTCTGGTTGACTGAGAAGCAAAAGGGAGTCGTTTTTTAAATAACTTTATTGGCATTTACAGAATCGCATAGGCAGCACATTCCAAAGGAGTCCATCTTGAAATATACATCCACCCTCTCCCACCATCCCCACATAAATGAAGATTAACAACATGTTGTATTAGCAATAATTTCTGGGATATCCATGAAGGAGAGAGAGAAGGAGGGTAAAGCTGCAGTAATCTCATAGATAACTGCCCCAACACTCAGCTATGAACAATAAGTCAGTTAGCTAGGATCCACTGTGCTTTCATTGCTCAGAAGCAAGAGAACCATTCCACACTATCCAGGGAACTCCATACCAACATCTAACAAGTTTATTCCCCCACTCCCCACGCAACCTACCTCCATGTCAGAACAGCGTGTCAACGAAAAGAATGAGGGGTATAAATGCTGTCTAGGCATCTTAATGTCCCATCAGTCATCCTCATCCATCATCACCCCACCGGGGTCAGCTATATCCCCCCCTCACTATCGTCCCCAGACATTGCCAGTGGCCGTGGCTCTCTCAACTCAGATAGCATATATGACCAAGCTTGAAGGTCATCTTCAAGCTTTTCATCTCTCTGGACATGCTTCACCGTACCTCTTCCGCAGTTGCCCATTTGCACATGTCTTGCAACCATGCCTCAAAAGACGGGTCGTGGGCCGAAGCCAAGTGACAGCAATGCGTCTTTTTACCAATACCAATCCTAAGACAAATCTCCTACTTAGTTTCTTGCTTTTTAGGGAGGGAAGTAGACCAAGCAATACCTGTCAGATCTCCATAGGAACCACCTATCCCGAGGCTCCCCCCAAGCAAGCAAGTATGCATTCCCAGTAGGAGGTAAGGGATGGACCACCCCATGTCATATGGATAAAATCAGTTTCCAATTACCTGCATCGTGGGCATGTTCCTGGCTGGGAATGGTAAATCACATGCAGTGTCCATGGGGTAAGGTAAGTCTGGCGCACAAAATTGTATTGAAGGGGTTTAAAACGTGAATTAGAACTTACATTGCGAACACCCTCATGGAACTTCATCCTTTCCCTCTCTGTTAGGGGGTCCCCAACCAGCTTGTCCCACTGCACCTGCACGGGCAGAACCCCTCCCGGTAAATCATCACGTAGAGTAAACCTATGATAAAAGTCCGCCAGCAGCCCGTCACTGCTGGGGCTTTTGGCAGGTTTGAGATGTCTGACTGCCAGGTGAATTTCCTCCCTGGTAATCAGAGCATTTACCATCTCAGCCACCTCCGGGTCTAGCCTTGGGAGCTCAACAGAGAGAAGAAAGTCCTGTATTTCTTCCCAGGGGTAAAACACTCGCTTCCCAAACACTTCCCCAAGATATGCAGCAAATACTTAATCGATTGCGTGATGCGTATATACCAGATCTCAGTTCTTACCACAGAGCTATAGTACAGGTTGTGAGAAGTTGGCCTGGTATATGCTGACCACTAATCAAAGTGGGCACCTTGTACCAGTCCAAACAACCCTTATTGATGATTAGGTTAAAGACAACCTTTATTGAAAGCTATCCTAGTGGTAGCTATGGAGAGCAGCCTTCAGGCTAAGTCTCGAAGGAATGTAAAGCAGCTTGTTTTACCAGATTAGAACCTCCTGAATGACCAAATGAAAGGAGAACCACAAAAGGATATATAAAATATGTGTATTTAATATTTAACACTCTCTACTAACCTCTTTATGAGATTAAAGAACAAAGCACACAATATTAAATCACTAGAACGACAGTAAATGGCACAACACACAGCGGGCTCCAGGGGAAGATCGAACCATATACTAAGAAAGTGGTATAAAAACCACGACTTGACTAGACACAGTGCCTAGAGCACGTAGAATCGCTGGGACCCCAAGGAACCAACCAAAGTAGTGACACAGGGAACCAATGGAGGACGGGTACAGTGTGTGAACACAGGCGCGAGCTCCGTACAATCATATGAGAAAGTCGCGGTTGAAATTTTAAAGATTAAGGACACTTCGGAGAGGACTTTAAGCAAACACAGTCAAACATAGAAGGTTCTAAGGCCAGCACCCTTGAGAGCACCAAGATACCTGTGTTACCTATCCCAAAGGAGCCGGGTGAATAGGGGTCAAGTGATGTCGGGAACCTTCGTCATTTTCAATGGCGTGATGAGGAAAAGTGTCCGGTGGGATCCAAGCCTGGATCCGAGGTGAGAAGAACCTTAAAGCAGAGGGGACAGAGTCTGGGTCACTGCACAGTGACCAGGAGAACGATATACGAATGCCTACCGATGTCGGGTGTTTCAGGTGAGTAGAGGTGAAGATTGACTCTGCAGCCACGGGGACCAGGAGACGTCAACGATGATCAAAGTCCAGAGGTGAGCTGTCCTGCGAAGGGTGTCCAGAGCTGGGGGGTCAGTGTCTGGATTGAACACCAACAAGCCTTGGCAACTGCAACACAAGCGGGCAGAGGAAAGATGCTTCGGTGAGGACCAGCAAGGTCCTGGGGACTCTTCAAGCTATGGAGAGTCAGGGAACACCTGGAGCAACCAGGGAAGCCCGCGGAAAGTCAAAGTTACCTTCACAGGGACCCACAGGCCAACAGACCCGGGATCGCGAAGGGACCTCAAGCTGAATCGCAAAATACCAGCCTCGTGGAGTGTAGGCTGGAAATCTTCAGTGGGATTACTGCTTGGGGTCAAGACTACAAGCAGCCCAAAGCACAGCCTCAGGGATCACCAAAAAGCATATGCTTCTGCAAAAGTACGCTGTGCACAGGGGTTCGGGTTGCACGGTCCCCACGAGGGATACTGGGCACAGAATTTCTGAGAGTGCAGATCGACCTCAGAGACCTCGGAAACCCACCTCCTGTGCAGAAATCTTCAGAGTCCTCAGGAGCTCGGGAGATGCAAACTGGTCAGATGCGTTTAGGTGCCTGCCTTGCAGAGGAGTAACTCCTTTACTCCAAGGGAGATTCTTCAGTCATCCAGCGTCGTGCAGATCGTCCAAGTACTTGGTTTCTGTAGCAGAGTTTAGTCCAGGTAAAATCTAAAGTCCTGTAATCAGGGGTTCCTACTTTATACCCAAGGAAGGGGTGGGACAAACTCTGGGGACCCACCTATGGGAGTGTCAGGACAGAGGGGTGGCTACACTCATGTCCTTTGTCCAGTTTCATGCCAGAGCACGAGCAAATGGCCCCTGCAACCGGTTTGAGCTGGACTATGCACAGGGACACCAAATGTGCCCCCAATGCAGACATCAAAGCACTCTCAGAGTGCACCCACCCAGCCCCAATACACTAAAGCCTGCCTGGGAGGTGGTCACACCTCCCTGTGACAGGAAACCTATTGTCAAGCCTTCCCCTGCTCGAGCTTGGCTCAGCAGCATGAGGGCAGACTTGTGTCTGTGGCTGGCTGCATCCATTTTGTGATGCCAAGGTCGAGAAAGCTGGTACCTGGTAGCCCGGTGTGTCTCATAAGTCCCTCTAGGAGGGTGGAATCATATCTCCCCCACCAGTTACTGGCGTGGAGGTATGATTCCAAGGTGTTTGACACCAAACACGACATGTTTCTATGCAGCCGTTGTAAAGTCAGTATTTACCGCGAGGCTATAATGCACTTAAATATATATGGTTTGCTGCATCACAAACAACCCCGGAAAATAGGTTCCGAAGGTTGCAGAGGGGCTCTGCTCATGCAAGTGCACCCTCTCACATAAAACTCATCACCCTGCCTTCAGGATTGATAAGGCCTGCCATAGGGGTGACTGATAGTTTTATATGTGCAGTGATATAGAATAGATATAGTGAACCTATATCTAAGTAAGGGGTGCATGCACCACCTTACACAGGGTGCAGTAGCAGATCTTTGGTGTCATTTTGAATGGTCTCTCAGGGGTGGCAAAATACATGCTGCAGCCTGTGGGAGGCCTCTGTGCTACCTAGGCCCTGGGTACATAGTCTACCATATACTAGGGACGTATAAGGGAACCCCAGAATCCAATCTGGAGTGTACCTAAAGTACATGCAACCAATTTATGGAGAAAGCAGATAAACTGGGGTCCTGATTACCAGGATACCAGTCAGACTAGTAAAAAACCAGCAAAACACCAGAAAAAAGTGGGGGTAACAATGCAGTCAGATTCCACCTTCCTACACAGGTATTGCAGATGCCTCACGTTAAACCAGCCGGGCCAGTAAAGCTCCCATTTTATCTCCATATATGCGTAGCCGCTGCTGATATGCTGTGTGTATGTTTCACCAACCTGCGCAAATACTCCAGCAAGGCCTCCCGAGTATTGCACCACTCTGACATGGTATGAGGGGCCAAGGGAAGTGACGCCTCCAATTTGTCCAGTTTTGATTCCTAGATTTTAATATCTTGTTCTAACTGATGCAGAACTCTGTAAGATGTTTTAATACACACTCCCCACTTTGCTTGTTTTGCCCTGGTGCGACAACCTGTCCCAGGGCTCAGTATATCACTTACACAGCTGCTGGTTGGGGGAGGAATGTGACATCGTGCTAGAAAGTGCTGCCTCATACCCCATGGCATGGGATGCTTTGCTTGTTTTGCCCTGGTGGGACTACCTGTCCCAGAACTCACTGCATCACCTCGCAAGCTGCTGGTACCCAGTGGTGGTGGATGGGTCTAGGCGCATGCCTGGGCAAAGAGCGGTCCCATCTGCACCTGTCCACAGTTGAACGAGGCTGAGCTGGGCCGCCCCTCTTGGCTGGAAGATCTCTGCTTGGGATATTACTTTTGTGCAAATGTTTATCCTTAACCTTGATTAAGGTAAGAACACGGGGAAGAGGAAGTCTGCAATGCCTGCCTCCAAAGAGCGCCCTCTAACTGCTACAATTACTGGATTTCTTACTACAGCAATGGGGGCAATTAACAGTTAAATTGAGTGTGTGAAGGAAAGACTAGGGATTACGAAGAAAGCTCTGAAAGCAAGCCCCTCTAGCTGGGAACTTAGGGGCCGAGTCACAGAACTAATCTGAGACAAAATCCTAAACTTACTACTTTTGGTATTCACACAAGGCATTCAGTAGTAGTAAAGTTAGGATTTTTTCTTAAATTTGACTTAAGACAGACTTAAGACAGACTCAAGACAAAATCCTAACTTTACTACAACTAAATGCCTTCTGTGAATACCAAAAGTAGTAAGTTTAGGATTGTGTCCCAGGTTACTTCTGTGAATCGGGCCCTTAGAGTTTCACAATCATCTTGCCCCGCAGTAAATAATAACTCTCTGGAAGGCTCCAATCCCTGTGTGTTGAGGGGCGATTTATAGGTTGTCTCTAATGATGGCCAAGGTGCCCAGACTGATATTTCTTGTTCACCGCCCTTAAAAAAGGCCAAAGGGTACAATAAACCCACTATATGAAGGAAGTTGCCACCAGCTAGCATAAAAATTACTCCTGCTCGGGAGACTGTTTTGATGCCGCCCATTACCAAACCAGCAAAAGAGGTCTCGGTAGAGGTAATAACACATGCCCTATTTGCAGACATATTTGGAAAAACTTTCAAATAATATTTTGATCCACTTCCAGCCACTCTTAATAGTATTGATATCTCATTAAAGGCTCTAATTGGGTCAAGTCAAATTAGCAGGTACAGAACAGCTATAAAGCCAAATCTAGAGTGGCAAAAACAATCCATCAGGAAAAATTACTCTCCTTGCAAGAGAATAGCCATCGGGATAACAATTTGGGGCCAAGCCTCCTATTTTGACTTTTTAAAATAGAGCATTAGGGGATTTGAGTATGGCTCAAAGAAAAGAAAACTCCCGGAACAAACATGGGCTTAATACTTCCGGTAGTAACAAGATTACTAGTATTGAGCACCATGCAGAGAGACCTAGTGCTAAAAGAGTCTGCCATCTCCCAACAGAAACAACCCTGCTGGTAATAGTCTTGAAGAATGTTCCACTTATATACCATGGGAGGAAAGAAGACATTAAGCAACTAAAAAACAAAGTTGTACACTGGCTAGTAAGAGCAACACATTTTCACAAATGTGAGGGCCTATTTAAGAGTATAAATAATGTCCAGAGAGTATCATGGATCGGCTTGCACCCAAAGAATGACTCTGGAGACTGTGTTATTTTTAATTTTAGAAATAGGCACATGGTGGACTCACTACTGGAAAGGCCCTCTAGGCTTAGTTCTCCAAGAGATAGTATTATGGCAGTACCTTTGGGCTATTTTTATAAACCAGGTGTTCAAGCATCCTCTATGTTTCTCCCAGTCGATCGTTGTCCACCTCACTCATTTGCTGGTCCGACTTATAATCACTTCTCCCCCTTGAACAAATTGATTGACTGCAACCTCAGAGATCATTTGTTGCCTCAATAATATTGAGTGGGGATATGGTGACAGATATTTGGGAAAATGTGATTATAGCCCCTGTACGTGCTGATGTGGAAACTGATGTTAGAATGGAACTTGGGGAAGAAACAGAGGAAGACGTTGTTTATGTAAATTTAATCTCTGATTTTGATGATGTTGGTGGAAATAATGGTGTTGCCGAATAATCTGGTCTGAATTCTAAAAATTACCATAATGTATTTGGGTGTTTTTTTGGAATGTGGTAGGTCTTTTAAATAATGTGAAGAATGATGATTGGCTTGGCCTTATGAAGGGCTAAAATATTGTTTGCTTACAAGAAACCTGGGTAGTGGAAAATGTACATATTGATGGTTTTGTATCAATCCATTCCCCAGCTGGTACGTCATCCGGGAACATCATAGAGGGTGGTTTGCTTACTTTAATATAAACCACTTCGGGTGACAAGGTCTGCAGTACATATCTTGACTACACATTTTCAATTTATTAAGGTCATATATGAGCCCAATGTTACACTGGTCATCATTAATTTCTGTCATAGCGATTTTGTCCCTACTAACAATTATATAGCTGTGAGGCTTGAACACTCCCATAGTAGACACTCAATGGATCTTAATAAAGACTATGGGCCATATTCACAAGGAGCTATCTCCGAATTAACGGCACTTTATCGCAGCCAAAGTCGTGATAAATTTACCTCCCCATTCACAGCCCACAGCATCAGTTTACCCACGATAGCAGCTGCAAAAAGCATCGCCACAGAGGACCCCCGCAACTATCACTAATGAGATGCAGAGTGGGCGTTCCCGTGCCAAAAGCCGCGACCACACCACTCCTCAACATTCTCAACGACCAGACAGATCGGCGATAAAAGCACAAAACAGGCGATAAGGCGCGTTAGCACCAGGAAATCTACACCTGCTCTGACCTGGTGTTAAGTCAGGCGGCAGCCAGCACCACAAAAGGGAGCACAGCCCAGGGCCACATCGGAAGTGCAACAGATGTCAAGGAGTCACTCATCATGCGGCCCGGACACCCAAGAGGGCCACAACACCCACCGACACCACCCCAGGACCCCACCCCACCCCCAGAACACCCCCCCACTCCCCCCCACTCCTCCCCAGACAACCACAGAGGCAGCTCAGACAAAGACAGTGGACCCCCAGGAAACGCACCAGGCTAACAGACCCAACATCTGATAATGTCACCATCCACTACAGGCTGAAAGGGACAACCATCCTACGCATCCTGACCATCATCGCCTAACAGGCCTACAGCACCAACATAGCGGACAACCAACATCCAACCCCACACCAAGCTGCTGGATTGGCTGCACCTGTTGGCCCCTGGCACCCCCCAAACAACACCTGCCAGAGTTGGAGTAGTCTCACAGATAGCCACATCCAAGTCCCCCACACCTGTCCTGGACATCACCCGGGTACCCCAGTCCCCATACGTCCAACACAATGCGCAGGATCCGCTGGAGACCAAGCAAGGACCATACACCATAGCAGGATGCACGCACGTGTTGGGGGCAATCCACAGCACACATGTCCCAACTGTGCCCCCTGGTAACACAGCACACAATCACCGAAACAGGAAGCACACGTCTCATATCAATGTGCAGGCAACAACAGAACACCATGGAACCTCCAACAATGTCGCCTCCAAATACCCAGCCACTGTGCACGATTCCTTCACCCTCCGACAGTCCACCAGCCTACCCAGGATGGCAACAATGGAAATGCACAGCCCCATGGCAAGTTTCAAATGGACACCCTACTCACCTCAACTCCACAACCATGCAAATCACAACTCTGGCAATGCACACGTCACAAAATCACTACCAATATGCACAACAACATGACCGCCCACCAGACACAACTGAAAAACTCACAATGGTTACCTGGCCAAGCCGTGAATATGAGCTATCAATGGCATGGCACCTCAGCCACACAACAGCCGAATGTGGGGAGAGGTGGCAGCCAGGCATGTGTGAAGGAGGCAGTAGTACCATGATTGGGAAAGTACACAATGCCAAGAGTGGCGGGGATATGCTGGACAGACCACAGTATGCAGCACACACCCATATCTATGGCGACAGACACCTCTGGTGTAAGGAGTGTAGTGGACGCAACCATGTCACCACAGCCAGTGGGGGACCTCGCGGAAATCTTGCCTGCTACGCCCCCCCTAAGCGTGACCGGAGTGGGATGGCCCAGCATACGCCACGCCAGCGTAGGGGTGTGAATAAGTAGCACGTAGCCCTGGGCGTGGTCCTCTTCTGGAAAGCCCAACATCTCTGCCAGGGCGGCGCCTCTCACCCCGCCACGAGGCCGACGCCGTCCTCTGGAGCGGAGTTGCCTGTGACGCTGTACGCCTGCTGGACCACAAATCCGTCAGGCCCGCCCCAGCGCAGCCAGGCCTCACTGATCACCTGCCGACACTGGTGTGTGTCAAGGAGGGCCCACCATGTTTCGGCTCAAGCTCCAGGCCTGAGTCCCGTGACCAGTGCAGCCTCCTCAGATCATCACGGCCTCCACGACACGGGCCCGCTTGAGTCCTTTTTCGTTGATGTACTCAACTGCCTGCCTCAGGCCTACTCCTCGGCCCAGTAGGTGCCATGTGTGAAACTGTGTCCTGAGTCATGAATGGCAGTGACTCCAAATCCGGGCCACCGGCAACAGCACCAGACTCCCTTCGATCAGTGAGGCATAGTTCCATATGAGCTTCTTGCGACACGTGGTGCCACTAACACTGTTCAATGCCAGCCGGCGGCACATGGTGCAACTAACCCTGTTCAACGCCAGCCAGTGACACGTGGTGCCACTAACCCTGTTCAACGCCAGCCGGCGATATGTGGATGAGGGACCAGGACTACCCTGCAGACCAGTAGGTCCACATCCAGGTGCAAAGTCCACACCAGTGGTTGCACGGAGAGGAGTAAGAGGAAGATGTGGCTCAGTTCCGGATAATATCCTTTCGGCGTCATGCCCTGGAGGACACCTTCCACTGTCCCCCGATACCCTCCGCAACATACACCTCGGACATTGATGGTGACCCGCTTAAGTCACATGGCCCATCTGACTGCACCGCAAGTCACCGTCCCGTGGCTGGGTGCCTGTGCCGGCCGCTGTGCATCCGGGGTCACTAACTCTGTGCTGGTCAGATCCGGGACCCCTTCTTCTGAGATATTGGATGAAACCTGAAGCGTTGGCCTTGGGGTCATCAACGCCATTTCCCTGTGGCCATGCGCTGTATGCAGTCTCTGGGCCCAACAGCGTCCCACCAGGGCTCACACACCAAATCGATTCCTGACCGGCCCAGACGTGGCATCACCGCAGGAGGCACACGCCACCACCACAAGGACCACCTCCAACAGCCATCTGCCAGAGTCGAAACGGTGGTCCTGACAGACTTATGGAGTTACTCAGACCTGTCGTGGATGCCATCATCGACCTGATACCCTGCTCAGCACTCCAGGTGCCAGTGACTCAGTGCACCACAAGCCATTGTCTGTTACTGATTGAGTTATGTGCTGTGGAGAGGTTGTGCAGCTATGTCACCTCAAACAGTGTGGGGGCCCTGAGACATTGATGGGGAAGATCATGCAGGTATGACACACCCCACTGCATCTGCATCAGGTGTCTGTCGGAGGAACATGATACGAGACTTTTTCTTCACATGGGCGTGCTCATCTCCAGTCTCCTATCCCCAGTGCTCTGCAAATCACAGACACTTCTGTTTGCATGTTGGCTGTCCTCTGGACTTTCTCCAGCTCCTTCCATGTTGCTCAGCAGTTGACTCTTTCATGCATGTGTTTTCTGTTTCCGTTACACTGGTGTCTAATGTTCAAGTGGTTGCCAGCACCAGACATTCCGTGCGGAATGGCTTACACTCACCCCACACACATGCACCACAGGCGTCACTGTACACTTGGCCCTGCCAATAAAGGGGCCGGGCGCATGTGCCCGCAGCCAGTTCAACATGGTATCTACGTGTGTCCCTGTGGTCTTGTATGCATGAGGGCCCTGGACCCAACGCCATTTCATTGTGCTGTGTACATCGGATGCAGTCGTGTCACTGCAGGCAGCGGGTTGGAGCTTGGACATGTAGCTTTGTCGTCGCCCACTCAATTCGTAAGGGGAGTGTCCAGGGCCGTCGTTCTTCAGAGCCAACATGGGTGTGTGACTGGAATTTGAGCGCCCCTGCCCGTGGCTCTGTACTGTGAATGTGCAACTGCATGTGTCTCTATGGTAGTGTGGGTCTCCTTAGTGGGGTGTTGGTCACCCCTGAAGGGTGATGGACACCTAGGTATGTGTCCTGGTTCGTATTCCATGGGTTCGGCCCCCACCCACACCTGTTGGGCCACCTCCTTTTGGCATGCAGGAACATGGAATTGGGGTGCGATGTGTGGGTGGGTGGAGTGTCGTGAGCCAGCTGTGCTTGCGGGTGCTTCCTGCTGTGTGGTCTGTTGCAGGCTGGGTGCTCTCCTATGAGTAGCTTGGCTGTCCGGGTCCTGGTGGGGTGTTGCGTGGGATATCCATGTGCTGTTGTAGGGCGTCGGTGTCGACGGTGTGGTGGTCCTCTCCGGCATCACTGATATGTTGTATTCTGTGCTCTGCTGATGGTGTTGTGTGCCCCTCTGCGATGTGAAGGGGAGGTGCATATTGACTTTGCGTTGACATATCTGTTGGCGCATTGTGCAGATTTGCATGCAGACTGTATGGCAATGTACATTGTGATTGTTTGGGGGGTGCTGGATTCTTCTGCAGGACAGTGTAGATTTGGTCTACATGACGGATGTGATGTTGTACGCGTACATTTCCATTTCACAGTTTCCGGCTCCGTCAGATGTAGTAGGCATGTTTCTGTGCATGTGTGGAGCCAGTTGTGTCCTCTGCTCTGCAGTGTCGGCTATGCATGTTGTTCCACGTTGTCGTCAATGTGGGTGTGCTGTTCGTGCTATGTGTGTGTGCTGCAGGGTACCAAGGGGATCAAGCCCATGGACCTGGGTTATTGTGGGTGTGCAGTGTGCTACACCTTGTTGTGCATGTATGCCATTGTGCCCAGTCCTCCCATCCCCCAGGCCCTGTTCATTGCACACCCTGTTGATGTTGTGTCAGGTCCTCTTGAGCTGTGTTCGTACTCCCTACTCCTTGCACCACACTGATGACTGTGGCCTGGGTTTCCTTCAGCTCCTCCGGTGGTGCTGGACACCCACCTCCTGTCACTGTTGCTGTCTTCCTGTTGGCAGCAGGTTTGTGCCTGGTTTAGGTAGTCACGTCATGCCGGTGCCTATTGGCCTCCTGGATTGGCCTCCTGGGCACTCCGGCTGCAATCCAGGTGGTCTGCTAGTGGGTCAGTTACTGGTAGTGTTCTGTCACCTTCGTAACGCTGGTCTTGTTTTCCTGTGGTCTGCACCCCGTCTTCCTCTCCCTCTTCTCCTTGGCCTTTCCCGACCCCATTGTTCCTTGCTGGTAGTCTGTGGGGGTTGTGGGGTTCTAGTTGGACCCTGCGCTGTGTTAGGGTGCATCCATGTTGCTATGCGCTTTGGATTGTTTTTGGTGTATTTTTTCTGTGGTTTTTATGGTGCATTGTTCTGCCAGACGTGTGGGATTTGCAGGCCTGTGGCTGGTTTTTTCTACTTTTTGTACCGCGGTTGGCCTCATCGCATTTCTTTTGCATTCGCGTATCACATTTATGCGGCGTGGCGTTGATTTTCGCACTGAGATTTGGCTGGTTATCTGGTGACTATCGCATGCTACCGCCTTGTTGTGAATTCCACGTTGACACAGGGTTATTTTCCTGCGATGGGCTGCGATATTGAAAGTTGCGTTATGCTACTCTTGCGGTAGTTATCACACGTTCTTGTGAATATACCCCTCTATTTTCTTATGGGGTGGGGACTTCAACTGTAAATCTTGTCCGCTATCCAAAATGTCGGCCTGTAGCCTGATGGGAGAGGATACTGAGGATCAATGCCATTCAATCATTACCCTTATGGGGACATTTTTTATTCTATTTTATCAAAAATGTTCCCTTTTCTTGATAATAGATCTTATTATGCAATCGGCACAGGACCAGGTTACATATATAGGCAGAGGTCAAGGTAGTCTCATTGATTTTATTGCTCTTTCAGAGTACTATAAACCAAAGGCAGTGGGCTTTTCTATTTAATGCTTTAGTGATAATTTCCCTTTGTCTTTTTTCTTTGAGACACGGTTCAAAAAATGCCATACAAGTCATGGTGGTTGGGAAAACTTGTTCGCCTTTAAAGTCTTCATATACCAACCTTCTCCTATTTACGTGTCCAATTAGATCAAAGAGGCACTTGGCACCACCTCCTAGAGGTTAGGAAAATGTGTTTTCACCAAACTCCTGAGGCTTTATTTAGGTTTGTTAGGAAATTGGGTTCCAAAACAATTGATGCACTCATCAACATCTACAAAGCGCGCTTCTGTTCTGTTATTATATGTACAGGGCAGGAGTATGGGGCTTTTGTAATGCTTCACCTTTGCAGATAATAGAAAAAAACATTCTTAGAAGGCTCCTCCCAGTCCCTATGAGCCTGCCAATTATACTATGTCATATGGAACTAGGTTTGGTCCCTTTAATACATACAATCCAAATTGCCCCAATTATGTTATGGCGATCTAGCTGGTCAAAAGATGAACCTGCACTCAATCGAGCAATAGCACAGGATTGTTTGAGGCATGACCACATGCATAAAATACCATGGCCTAGCCATGTCAGAAAGTAGCTTGACCTTATGGGGACAGCGGACTGTGTTTTTTTAACCCGCAACTTTATGCAACTGTCTCGAAAACTCAGCAGGACTGTGTTAATGGAACACAGAAAACATATGGAGCTGGGCAAGAACAGAGTGGTTGAATATATGCCTCTAGTTACCACTCAACATGCAAAGCACTACCTTTGTTTCCTTGTTGTCATTCCAAAAGGTTTTATCTCATTAGATTTAGGTTTAGCATTTGCCCATTTCTTAGTCTCCTACCCCAAGAAAGTATATTATGACTACCTTCTTGATCCTTGTCCATGTAATTCTAAATCACCCCAAAATATGCTGCATTTTCTCTTTTTTTCCACTCATAATCGAAACCATAGAACGAATTTAGTATTCCATAATCAAAGGTTTTAAAAATTAGCAAATGCAGGCTGGCACTTTATTATCTCCAGCTTTTTAAAATTGAACATATCTGTTAAATGATATACAAATGTTTTTGCACTGCAGTGAGAATAAGGAATATATTAGGGAAATGATTACACTGTATGCCATCTTGTGTTAATAACCCTTACAAAAAGGCCTGCTAAAATTGATTAGATGTAAGATATATTTGGCAAGATGAAATTCTGTGAGGAGTTTATTGAGATTGTTCTTTTAGGTTGCATATCCGTTTTTTAATTTTACATTTTAATAAATTAATGTGATTCTCCTCACATATCTGGACTTTGTTTTTACTCAACTTGCACTGACTATTTTACGCGGATTTAAATGTAATATATATGAATTTAGCCTTTGCATATATTAATTGAAATCTATACAAATGTGAGGATCATATTAAGATTGTACTTTTAGATTACATACTAGAATTTAATTTTAATTTTTAGTAATTTTAATGTGATTTGTATTTTACTCTTATGGTTCGATAAACCGAATAAAGAATTTGACTGACTGACACAATCCCCAAAGGACGACCATCGTAGCCTCCCAATCTAGTGCTCGTCTGGATCAGACCCCAAGTTTTCTTCAAAGTAATGCATCAGTTCATTAGAGACCATCACCATGAAGGGTGGATCCATCAATGCTTCCGCCCAAAGGTGCCACAACGGTATTGCCGGGCGGTCATGAATTCCCCCAAGACTCAACAGGACAGGTGAATGATCCGAGAGGTATTCAGGTAAGTAGGTGATCTCCGCAACCATGGGCGTGAATTCAACTGAGAGAAAGCAACAATCTAACCGACTGATGGTTCCAGACACCGGAGAGTGGCAAGAGAACAATCTCTTCGTAGGGTGACGTTCCATCCAAATGTCACACAGCTACATGCCAGCATAAGATGTCCCTAAGTGCCCCTGTTAAATGAGGTTTGGTGTGTCCACGAGGATGCTCGCCATCCAGCGTCCCATCAAGGACACAGTTAACATACCCTGCTAATATTATCGCCGCATCCAAGTAGGGAGTCGCTGCTGTCACCATGGCAGGAAAGAAATCAATGCAATCAGCATTATGGGCATAAACATGAATGATACATATCTCTCTCCCCTCCAACTTCCCATGCAGAATAAAAGACCTCCCTCCAGGGTCCACTACACGGTGCAGATATTTAAAAGGTATCCCCGGAGCCTCCGAAATAAGGGCTCCCCAAGTGAAGCTCGAATAAGAAGTGGCATAAATCTGTCCTATCCATCGTTTCCTCAAGCAGGTGAGGGAGTCACCCCAAATATGCATCTCCTGTAGGCACGTCACTGCCACCCCATTACTCTTCAAATAAGCAAACACATGTCTACACTTCTCAAAAGCAGCTATACCACAGATATTCCAGGTAATTAATTTATCATGAGTCATGGAGGCCGCCATGAGACACGTGGTAATCTTCCCATCTCCTTTCATCAGTGTACCATAACTAAACATATACCTCACACAAAGAAACCCACTTGGCATACCAAACATAGATCTCAGACACGGAAGCAGGGTCAACAACCCCAACCACACTACACAAGCAAATCATACCCTGATCCAAACTACCCCCTCCCCTTGGGCAGTACCACCATCCCACTCGGTCCAAAATCAGACAAGATAGGGATCTGTGAAGGCCACCCCACACCCCAATTGTAACAAGAACAAAGAGGAATAAAGACACACAAGACAAAATTCCCCACTCTCGTTTCCCTCTTTCACATAAACTTGTGCTTCGCTAGAGGTTGATCAGCCGGTGGGGTGCGAGGCAGAAGTTGCCAAGCACCCACGCGGGTGCCCACCTCTGGGGGTAAGCCTCCCACTGACACCACTCAAATATAATTAGTGGAAAGAGCCCCCTTCACAGTACTCCAGGGAGACATTTCCACACATATGAACACCAAATCCCCCCTACATCACCACATGTGTGTGTCACTCCGTTCAGCGGGCCCAGTCTCTTAAGTCAGGTCTTTGCTCAGGCAATCCACCATCTCAAATGGAGGTGGACTTATTCGGGTCTCAGTCTACAGGCTGGTCCTGTGAGGCCACATCTGAATCAGGGATAACCTCTATGACCTGCAACATCTCATCAGGGCAAACTCGAATTCTTCCTGGATTCCCAGTCTTATCACTGGACCGCCATTGATTTTGTCACCTATGATCTCGGGCAGACCTGCCCGATGTTAATGATGATGGGGTGATTCCGTTGACGGCACACAACAAGCACCCAAATTTCCCAGTGAAACCAGCTATTCACTTGCCTCTGAAGCTGTGAAGAAAAACAGGACTTTCCCTTGGCTTTCAACTCGCAGTTTGACGGGAAAGACGAGGCTATATTTAAGGTTAAGGTCCCAAAGGCATCTTTTCATAGCAAAAAACGCTTCCCATTCGTCCTGTACTAGTCTTTGTGTGTAATCCCGATAGATTGAGATAGGATGTCCTTCAAACAGCAAGGGCCTTCGGATACAGACAGTCTGTAGTATTGCATACCAGTCTCTAAAATGTAAAAACCGAGCTATAATAGCTCTCAGTGGTGCACCAGGTTTAGGCCGAGGGACAACTGATCGGTGTGCTTGCTCAATAGTGAAGAATTTAGAGAGCCTTAGAGAGACCAGGACAGTTGTAATCCATTCCTCCAGAAATAATGCAGCTGATTGTCCTTCTGCTTTCTCCGGTAATCCCACAAAACGCAGATTGTTTCTACGTGACCTCCCTTCAAAGTCCAACCATTCATCCAGGTGCACTGCTTGTCATGGAGCATACGAACCTCCGACCGCAGGGTGCTTACATTATGCTTAGTAATAGTTACACGGTCCAATACTTTGTGCAGATCACAACGCGGCAAGTTCACCTCAATGGTGACAGAGTCTATTTTATGGAACATTTCATCTCATGTAGTCTGGATCACAGCCAGAACATCTGCGAGTAAGGGAGCCATCCCTGCCCCAGCAGCAGTCCCTCACCTCGTTCTTCTGAGCTCATCTCCTAGGCTTCGGAGCCCGGGGTAGTGGCTGCACATAATTAAGGATTTTGTTAGCCTGGGCTGCTGGTTTCCCTTCTCCTTCACCATCCTAGCCAACCACCAGGCAACAGGCTACCGGAAGAAACAAACCAGAGACACTTCAGGATATTTCAGGTGGGTATTTGCCACTATCTTCTTTGTTGGGGCGGCACACCCTGCAACGGAGGTCAGGCATCCACTCAAAAGTGTCCTACCGCCTCAGTCATTACATACTTCCCAGCGCAGGCCCTAGGGGATTTACACCAGTGGTATGAGGGTCCAGAGAGCAGCCCCAACGGGGCCTCACAGAGGCACCACCAGCGCAACGCAGATGACAGAGACCCCAAGAAACCCTTGCATAACAGTCTCCTCTGAGTTCAGGATTCTCTGTCATTTAGGAGCTCGTCGCACACTAGGGCAGTCTTGCAGCTCTGCTGTCCCAGCTTAATAAGGAGTCCGGAAGTTACACCAACCATCTCGCTCTTTGCAGGGTTGACTCACATTTCTCCTGCAGACCACCAACAGAGTGAGTCGCGGTTCCCGCAGGGGCCACAGCACCAGGATCCACAGGTGGTCACTGCCACACTTCTCGTGCACACTTTCACTTCAGGCAGAGGGTCGGTCTCCTCAGCACATCAGTACCACTGCTCCTCCAAGGGCCTCCTCACCCACAGGGACCCAGTCCTGTGGGACCCAGGCTGCCCCTCCTCATCACAGGGGCCTGGCAGATAAAGAGCCCCTTTTTCCAACAGGTTTCTGGATCAGCTCCCAGTCGGCTTCCCCACGCTGTCCAGGCCCGTCTCTGTCCACATGCACAGGTCCCCCTACTCACCTTCAAAGTGCTGCTGCAGGCCGTAACCACCACGGGCCAGCCGATCCAGAGCTGCGGCTCCCCGCAAGAGCCCGTCCTCCACCAGCCAAGGGGGAGGCACAGGGAGGTAGCCGGTCAACTGCTCTTCACCTGGTCGTTTTCTCCTCAGGAGCTCTCCAATGTATGTGCCCTTCCGATCGCTGACTCCCTGTCACGTTGCCAGCCACTAGACGCTGCTCCAGGCAGCACTCTGCTGAATGAAGGAAATGGCGCCAGCCACCTCAGAGGCCGCAGCTATGCCGGTACAAACCACCCATTCCAGGCAGCAGGATGAAGCCCTCTGAAGTGGGCTGTCGGAAGGGGATTTCAAATCAGACACTGCAAGATTATGACTTGATTTACCCCATATCAGTGGGAGCTCTGGTAAAGACGCCTATCCAGCCATCTTGCATGGCCCGCCAAAACAAAAGGTAGTTGACATTTGATTAAACAATTTAAATTTTGTGTAACCCATTTTGTCACATGAGAAGGACCAGGAATCGGTAGCAAGAGCTAATTGGTTTTATTACAAGTTAATAATGATTTTACTAAATGCAAAAATCAAGAACATGTTATAAGCATACAGTAGTATGACCAGCAAATTAATAAGTCAAATCCAGTTCTGACTCAATAGCATAGGGTATAAAATAACAGCAGTTAGAACAATACAGATGCCAAGAATTTGGAATGAGTGTCCCTTTAAGAAACGCTGCTTCTCCTTCCTAACCATAATAAGATTCTAAAGCCATGTAACCTAATTCTAATTCTCAGATGAGGACAGTTTAGAATAAAAAGACTCAGGGAAAATGTAAATGCAGGAAAGTGTCAGCAAGTTAAAACTTCAGTTTAAGTCTTCTAAACAGGGAAATAAGTGTTAGCATAAAGCCACACTCATGCAAGAATAAAGTGAAGCTGAGAGGTCTGTACTTCTCAAAGTCCAAGGGATCTCTCTTAAAATCTAACAGTGGGAACACGAAGTAAAATGCAATTACGAGTGCACACTCGTAATCACACGCGGAGAGTACCGGGCGGTGACGGATAGATGTACTCGTCTTCAGAGTCTGAGTAATTGGAATCAGCATTACTTGAACGAACGTACTGGTTTTGGATTTTACTGTGATCATACATTCGCATCTTTGAATACCATTGGTTCCGTTATAATCATAAGACCTACTGGGTCGGAATTATCACCAGGTTTAAGGTAGGGGTGGGCGGAATTTGCGGAATTAACCATCGCAAATTATCGCGAGAATGTTTAAAATTATCGCAAACAAGCAGAAATATCGCGAAGATGCGGAAGTTTTTTTCCGGCATGTTCGCGAGATTTTATGCATGGTTGCGGGTCGCCAACTTACCCATGTGGTTGCTTGCGGGCGCGGCCATCTTGTTTTGAGTTGTTCTCGCGGTGCATGATCGCGAGAAGAAAGACGTGATCGCGCGACGCATGACGTCACTGCGGGCGCGAACTGTCGCGAGACAGCGCAAATGGCTAAAAACAATACAACATCTCATGGAGAACGCGACCGGATCAAGAAAACTTGTCGGCGAACGCAGGGATTCAGGTAAGGCGATCGCGCGCGCGCGAGAATGTATTATTTTACAGCGCGAGCAAGAAACAAATTATCGCCAAGCTGCGGAAACCGGAATTTTTGACATTTTCGCGCTCTCCGCGGAACGCAAAAATGTCAAATTATCGCAATTTCCGCGAACGGAACGAAATTTTTGCCCAGGCCTAGTTTAAGGTCTGATATATTCGCCATACTAAGAGAAGCCCTGAAGAAGTCGGGGGTATGTGTGCCCCGTGACGAAACACGTGTTGGCTGGCTGGAATATCTGGAATTCATCATAAAACCGAAAAGACTGAATATACCTTGTTTTCCTGTGGTCCCTCATTTCTCAACTGTTTTGTTGTATGGCTCTGTTTGGGAACAAATGCTAATACGCTTTATACACTTAAAATTTAACGTGTGCACAGTCTTGCATTTTACACAAAGCAACAACATACATTTCTAAATTAAGGCCTAGTCATGTTAACTTTAACACTTGAAATGTGCACTTCGAATACATGATTAGAAGGGCCTTTCTAACTTCAAAATAAATCCAACAAAAATAAATGCAAACATGAATCAATGAGTTCATGGTTACATATTCAATGCACTTTAAAAAGAGGTAATATGATTTTAATATAAGCGTAAATATAGGTGAGAACTATATGTTTTCATATTAAACTAAACATTAATATGCACATGTTCGTAAGACTTTAGTTTCTACCGTGAATACACTTCAGAAGTACATTTGAATGTTTCACTCCACGTAAATAAAGTTGAGGCACAGAGAGTATATAGTCCTAAGTGCACATAAAGATTGGGCTTCTTTGACATGAACGGATGGAGCCTAAATTGGGCTGCTCCAATTTCCCCTCTGATAGCAAGCCTAGACATCATAATCAAGATATAGATATTATCACATGGACCAATCAAAATCACATGGTTTTTTATTCTTTCGTCTGGACTCCTCCAAACTTTTAATGCCATCACAGTATCTATACTGACTCTCCTCTAATTCTGCATTTGCTTTTCACTCCCTTCCTTGATTGGATATTCTTATACCACTTAAAGAAACAACCAGAAATATTGCACAAAGAGCAATTATCACAAGGGGCTTCAAAATGGAACCCAATATTCCACTTTCCATGTTTCCAAACCATTTACCAACTGCAGCAAATCCATTTTTAATTGCTTCCCAAGCACATGTTGCTTCTAACTCTCACAATTCTCCCTTCAGATCAGTAATATTCTTAATATAGTTCCTCAAATCTTTACTCTTGTCAGGGATGTAAGTGCAGCATTGCTGAACTTTCACCATCCAACAGACTCCGACTTCTTTCGTAAGGAGGATGTCTAAAGCAGGTCTGTTCTAGAAAACCATGAATCTTATAGCTACCATTTCAGTAGCTACAACTAATAAAGCTCCTGCTGTGCTGGTGGACAGTGTATGCACTATAGTAGAATACTTTCTAATCTTTTTATTAAGTTTGAGAAAGCTTTATTGAAACAATAACATCAAAAAGGTACATTCTAACAGTACATGTCTAATATCTGGAAAGAAGTATAATAAAACTTAGTAATGCAAAAAGATACAAGGCAGTTGACGCACAGACCGATGAAGAAAAGCTTAACAAAAAGTTATAATATTATGTAATGCATTTTATAACTTTATGCTAAAAGGAAAAAAGGGGAAAAGGAGGGTAAAGTGAAGAGAGAAAAAATAATAAAAAAGACAATAAATGTATTAATACAGTCAGAATTTACACAGAGAGAGTATTTATTATGAATAATCAAAAGCATTGCATATAGAGATAGCAACAATTAACATATTACTAATCTAATAAACAATACAGGAAAAGTTCATGGTGGTTGAAAAATAAATTGACTGTCCTGGACCGAGCAGGAGGAGTAGATAATTACGTGGTAAGAGGTGATCAAAAATTTCCTTTTGAAGAAGTGGATATGTGGAGTTGGCAGACTCTCTGTCAAGATTATGATGATGACATAGTAAGTAAAAGAGACAATGTAAGGCAATAAAAAATGAGTAAGTGTGCTCCTGGTATATTTGTACAGGTCCAACATGAGTTTCACAAGCTTGAGATACACTCACAAATAGATGTAGCAATTGAAAACAGTCTATGATAAAAGTAATATAATTTTTGTGTAGTGCTAGCATTGCACAAGGTATGATGAACTTTTGCCCAAATGGAATTCCAAGTTTGTATGGAAAAAGAGCGTTGTAATTCTTCTTCCTATAAAACTTCTATTTTGTAGCTGGGATGATTAGGTGTAGAGTAGTGGAGATGTTCACATATGTAGGAGGCCTTACAGGAAACCCCCTGTCCACCCTAACGTGTGACCTCCCTACCACTAATCCCTAGAAGCAGTTGGACTGAACCGATGATGGTGTGCCCCCCTCTAACTCCGGACTCCGTTTAACCCTATTTTAATCATTGAAAACCACTCTCTTACCAAGAAAATCCACCAAAGAAGAAAATGGAGACAACAATCATTATAGTGCAGATATAGGTATACAGATAGTAATACATATTCATACATAATTATAAATGCTTATCCTTAACTTAGAACAATAAATTCTTACAGACCTGACTGGCTGAGTTAATTTACCCAAGGGTCAAGCTTTCTAAAAACTCCTTTGCCTTGACTGCCGAAGTAAAGAAGTGAGATTTATTCAGGAAAACCACTTTAAGTTTGCCTGAGTTCATTAAGAAAACTTGGGTTCCCTTTTTCTGGAATGCTGGTATCAATTGTTGGAGGGGCCATCTCCTTCCAACTGATATATGGCAAAAGTCCTGTCTAACAAAAAACACACACCCCTTAGCGAATTGCTTCAAATCCAGACGTGCCAGAACATACCGGGCCTGTTGCAACAAAAAATTATTGAGGTAAATCAAAATTGCCTTGGGCTTTGACCCCTCCTGTATGACTCAGGAGTTTTGTTTGAAGGGAAATCAATGAGCCCTCTGCACTTCCACATCCCAGTTCTAGTTGGAGAGTTCCAGAAAAGCTTACTTGAAGAGATCCACAGTATATCTGCGGGCATGCCCCCTTTCACCCTTTTGGGGATACACATGACCCTAAGGTTATTCTGCATGTGTCTATTTTAAAAATCCTCCAGCTTCCACTGGGTGTCGATCATTTGAGCCTCCAACATTCCATTTGCTGTCTTGTGAGTAGTTGAGTCATTTTCCAATATTAAGATTCTGTTCTCAGCTTCTTTCATTCTTTCAGAAAATTCAGAGCATGTCTTGGCAACTCAGCGGATGGCTCCCTGCATCTTGTGACAGGCTGATTGTGTCCTATGACTCTGTTCGGGTCTCATCCCGGTGTGCCATAATGCTTTGGTAGATTGTTTCCAATGAGATTGTATCTGGGATTCCTTGAGTGACCTCACCTCTTCCGGGGGATCACCCTCTAGAAAGAGGAGAACAGAGCAATCCCAAAGCAGTTCTTTTGCCCTTGACTTAGCCCCCTCCTGTTGTGATGCCCCCTTTTTTTATTATTGTGCCAGTTAGCTCCGAACATACTAAAACAGATCGGGGGCTTGTTTCTCCCCCAGGCTGCTCACTTTCCTGCACTTTATTCATCTGACTTTTGTGGGACTTTGCTGGTTGTAGATATACAATTGTATTATGAGAGATGAGCTATTGCTATCCCCCTCTAGCTAAGTTAAATTGATACAGTTATAACCGGTCAATTGATGCACTTATTTAATTCAATTGTAGCTAAACGTTTATGTATGGATGTCACCCTCAGGCATGTCGGACCGTCCAAGGTTTTTGGCTTTAGAAGTGTATTTGTACCAAGTTTAGGCAATTGGACTTAGAGGTGCATTTATGCAAATTGACGTATGCTCACTGTATTGCCCAAAAACAATGCCTTGTATACTTTTAAAATTGTTTTATGCTACTCTAATGGCCTACAGCCGAAATAAAGTAATGACTTCAATATAGTGCAGTGCCCAGGGATTTTACCCTGGAACATTGTCTGGTCGAATCTGAGACTTCCTCGTCAGACCAGTCTTAATGGTCACAGATTGAAAAGAAATTATCCCACAAATCAACATCCGTAAACAAGCCTCAAGGAGCTACCAGCTGGCATTTGTTGGGGCTGTAGCATATCCCCAGCAAGGAACTCTTATAAGACAATTTCCCCTATTGGAGTCTGGGTTGTAACTTCAATTGCAGGAGCTTTCCCAGCCAGACCCCCATCAAGCTATGGTAGTTATGTGCTCCCAAAGTATACACCTGAGGGGCAGGAGGCGCCAGACCCAAACCTGAGCCTGAGATAGAGTCAGTCAGTTCCCCCTTGGATATTGTAATGATTCCATCTGCTGCCGGGGAGTGCTTAGTAATCACACCCTTCGCCCCTCAAGGGGTTTCAGAGGCACCAGTGTTTGTAAACGAATCTCCAAGACTCAAAGCCGAATCCAGAGAATTGCCGGACAACACCGCTCCGGTATCCTAGCGCAAGAGCATTTTCTGAAAGATCTTCACCACAAAGCCTGCCAGTGTCGCCAGTTTCAAGCCTCCTGCAGCTGCTGCTGCTTCAGGACTTTGTTCATTATTGATTTTCCTTGTAATCGTTTGGTCCGAACGGCAGAGCCCTGTCTCCGCTCTAAATGCGTGTTGACCACCGCAGCGAGCTTTTGATCATCTTGCGGTCTTGGGAGGCATCTCCACACCCCAGTTCACAGAATGGCTTCCTGTCTTGATAAACGCCCACTAGACCACTCAGGGAATCAATATCCTGGTCTGTCTGTCCAGCGAAGCCAAACCTTTCAGAGCCAGTGGTGACTCAGCTGGCAAGGAGTAAGCTTCATCTTAGACCTCCATTACACGGGGAGAGAAACAGAACACATTAAGAGCCCATTTCAGAGGAGTTCCAAATGGCCATCCTTATATGGCCATCATCTTTGCTTCCTCCGCAAGTGACCTCTTTATCGTTTGATTTTTTTATTTATTTTCAATTGTTGAGCAGATTTCTAACATTTCTTAACCTTTTTATATGCATTTTTAACATTTTTTTAAGATACAATTTTTCAGTATATATTAAATAATTGTATATATTTTATACTATTATTTAATTTATAGTTTACAAATTTTACATTTTGTTCATCCAAACAGTTAAGTCCTTTGTTAAGGATTTTTAAGGGTTTTGAGGGTAGGGAGGGCCAAGGAGTGTGGTCTACAATTTATTAGATATATTAGTGTTACTGTTCTTCACTTGTTTTTCATTTTGGCTTTTCAAACACTATTTTAGTATTGTACCGCTATGTTATGTTAAATAATGTTATTTTAGTTACATGTTTATGATTAACTGTTATGTATATGTATTTTTGGGACTAATGTGTTTTGCAGGTGAATTTTTTCACTTACTATTCAGGTTTTTTTCTACAAGCGTGTCCTATGGGAATTGGGAGTTTACTGTTATTTAAGGAAATCCGTTTTGGTTTTTAATAAACCACTGCTTGTTACTTTGATTTCCTTTTTTGGGTTTCCAAAGTAATTTCTTTTTTCAAACACTTTTTTTTTTTATAGTTCCTAGATACTTTGGATTGCTCTGAGGGATTTCTATTGGATACATTTTGTTTTAGCATTTTTGGGGCCATTTGGATAATATTTTTCCTCATTTAGGTGGATTTCTATTTTAGCATACATGGATACAGACAAAGATCTGCAGCTACAAAACAGTATGTTTATTTATTTATTTTCCTTTGGGTGGGAGATGTGATATTATATTGTTTGTGTAAACATTATGTGATGGTTATGGGAAATTGTTTGCTTTATCTGTAATTATTTTATGTGATGGATTGAGTTTGTTTTTATCTTTGTTGGTTGGTCGACTTTTACATTTTATTAAAACTAATTTATATATAATTGTAATATATCAGTCTTCATTAACTTTGTAATTTTTTAATTTTTCATAGTTTACGAGGTCTTTGGTAGGTTACTATTTATTTTACAATGTGCTTTTGTCATAGTGGTCATGACCGGGACCGTCCACAATACATGCAGCAGTTCCCCAACCACATTAGGATGCGACCGCCACCATGTTAGTCGCATCTTGCATAGTTAACATTGCGGCGGGTGCTGCTGACAGCAGCAGCCCCCGCACTGGTGAAAATGCATGCTGTGCATTACAGTGCACTACATGGCAGGCACCAGACGGTGCCTGCCACTTAGTGAAATGAAATGTAGGAGGTTACCATGGGTACCCCCCCAGTGCAACAGGCCCCCAAACAGGATCTCCACCAGCCTTTTCATGATGGTGTTGTCATCATGGAAAGGCTGGCTTACAGACTGCATCATAATATGGTGGACGGTGCCTGCTAGGCACCGCCACCATTTAATGCATTCAGACCGCTCCGCCAGGCAATCGGTCCGATTGCCTGTGGCGGACGGCCTTTCCGTCTGCCATGGTCGCAGTCTGGAACCCCCCGCCATCGTACTGTGGTGGAGGAAATCTGCGGTCCGATGGCAGAAGGTCTGCCATCGCATGGCTGGCGGTCCTTCTGCCATCGTAATGTTGGGTTGCTGTTCGAAAGACCGCCAGAAGATCGCCGACACCACCAGTCATTCGCAGATCACTGCGGTGGCAGTCGGGGAAAAGCAGCTGCCATTGGGCAGTTCAGAGAAGTTTACCTTTGCCTGTATTACGAGTTGGCAGTCCGACAAGTTGACCGTGGCGGTAGAACTGCCTGCTTCGAGTCAGCAGAATCGAAGGATTAGAGGTGCTTCCTCACCCATTTCTTTTTCTTCCATTCAGACTCCAACGTGAATCCCTTTCTCCAGGTCCCCCCTTCACAGCAGCATCTTGACCCCAAAGAGAACAACCCTTTTGGTGCTGAAATCCAGGTATGTCAGTTTTGTACCATATACTCATTGACTAGACTGCCCACATATGGTCCAAACTCCAGCAAAGGTTGTAGGTGTTTTTTGACATGTCATGCATATGCGTATATTTGACACATGTGCACCCAAAATATACACACGGGCATTGACAAATATGAAAAAACTTTCACCGTTGTCAGGAAGACCGTTGCCAGTCCATAGGAAACCTTATAATAGGGCAGGTGGGAGACCACTGTCATGGTGGCCTTCTTTGGACACCCGCCATGGTGGTACGAAAGTCGGACAGCCAATCTCGTAATTGGCCCCTAAGTGCAAATTTTTGGAGGTGTCTCTATATTCTTTTTTTGAAATGATTGTGACAGTCTTGTATTGCTGTGTGGGGGTAAATTTTTAGAATGGTTTGACTCATGGCTTGCTCAAAGCATAGGGCATTTATAAAGGAATTAGGAAGTTTCAAAAAATAGATCTAAATAAGTAAAGAAACTTAGGAAGAATCGTCATTTTAACAATATTGCATCGTCCAATTATGCTAATAGGGAGTTTGTGCCATTTTTTAAACTTCTTAGACGTATCGTTCAATAACGCTTCATAGTTTAATTTAAGGATACTTTGCATTGAGAAGTAACAAGAACGCCAAGGTATGTAGTTTTAAAACAATATCCCATTATGGGGATATCTGGTGTATAATTCAGCAAAATCTGAGTCTCATCAATATTCAATTTGTATCCAGAGAAGGCACCAAAGCTATTAGCCTATTGATTAATTAATTTGACAGACCGAACTGGGTCCGTCGAAAAAATTGTGATGTCATCCACATAAGTATTGAGTTTTAACTCATTAAATCCACAGGATAGTGGCCAGATACCTTCATTCATTATAAGTGTTCGGATAAAAGGTTCAAGATACAAGGCAAACAAGAGGGGGGATAAAGGACACCCCTGTCTTGTTCCCCTATTTATACGAAAAGCCCTAGACTTTAGACCCTCATAACTTACTTTAGCCTGGAGTGAGCGATAAATTGCTATTACCCATGTCAAATATCGATCAGGGATTCCAATAGCTGCATGGGCAAGCCATAAATAAGCCCATGCCACCCGATCGAACGCTTTTTCTGCATCCAAAAGTATAATTCCTACTTTAACGTTAGTTTGCTCAGCTAAATCAAATGCCATAATGGCTGTATTAATATGAGTAGTAGTGTCCCTTCCCCTAATAAAGCCATGCTGCTGCTCCGAAACCAACTTTTCCATAAAAGGAGAAAGGCAGCTGGCCAAGATTTTCGCAAACCATCAATATTTATAAGTGAGATCGGGCGCTATGAACCACAAGATGCAGATGGCTTGTTTTTCTTTAAGAAAAAGACCATGTTTGTGTTATCCCAAGAAGTGGGCACCATACCGGTTTCTCGTGTTTGGGGACTTTAGGTAATTTGTCTTTAAGGATTTTGGTTGGGGGCTCCCGGGAGCTAGTGATTGCCTCGCTTATATCCTGCAGTATCTCCCTTACATGAATTACAACATCATCTTTTGTAATTGCACTTCCATAACAAGCTAACAAGAATTAGAATAATTAGAATAATATGTAGTGTATTTCCAGTTTATATTTACTGATGATGCTCTTTCTGGTCTATAGTATGGCCTATGTAATTTAGTAACTGCGTTCCTTTCTGTGAAACAATATATTTGGCAGTTTCTGTCATTGTATCTTAAATTAGTGTCATAGTATAAAGATATATAATAATTTTAAAGTTGTACGTTTGTTATTTACATCTAAACATATGCAACTGCTTCTATTTTGTATACTTACATGTATGTTCTGTTTAAATGTTTCACACAGTTTTACAGCTTTTCTGTTGGGGGTGTTTTAATGTGGAGCGTTCTGTTCTTTGAAAAAAACAAGAAGTTTAATTTTAAAAGTAAATTTGTTGGTAGTTTCTACAGGTGGGGGACCGTAGCGAGACCGGTCATATCTCAAACCACACATTATACACCTATAAATGTATAGCTGGTTCTGTAAAAGGACCCAATACCAGACGCCATTATTGCGTTAGAGAATACAAAATTCTCTGGCCCTATTTATTACATCTCATAAACACAAACATTTTTCCATTTTCATATCAAGTAAGAATATGTACAGAACAGCATCACATGGACATAACGGAGGCCCACATGCATCAAAACAAAAACCGCAAAAAAGCAAAAATAGCAAAATAAGGAATCTCTAAATTGCGAATCCTTACATTGCGATTGAATTTAAGGAATCTCAAATTGAGATTCCTTAAATGCAATGCATGAAAGTAAAAATATTATCGATTTCGCTAATAGGGGGAGCAAATTAGCATGAAGTTGAACTTCATGGTAATTTGCAAAAACATTGAAAAATGCACTTAAGTGCTTTTTTCAAAGTTCCATTTTACACACACACATGCCCTTGGGGCATGTGTGTGTGCAAGATGTACTCATATGCAGATTTCAGGGGTGCAACAGGGTGTCCTTTTGACACCCTGGCACCCTTGAAATTGCATGAGCAATTTGCGATTCTCTAATTGAGAATGGCAAATTAAGAAAGTCTTCCCATTCAGTCCTATGGGCCTCTAGGCCCATAGGAATGAATGGGGAGGTAATTCCTTAATTGCAACTCGCAATTTGCAAGTAGCAATTAAGGAATGTTTAGAAATCGCTATTTTGTAAGCGATTTCTACATGCATAGCCTTTTGCTATTCCTTATTAGCGAATCCTTATTTTTCGCTAATAAGGAATCGCAAATGGCATTGTTGATGCATGTGCCAGTGAGACGTGAAATTCCTAGCAAATACTCCATAACAAATTCATGAAATTTCCTAGCAAGTACTCCAAAGGAGTCATGGTTGACCACCCCTCAGGACCGTTGTGGCATCAACTATTTCAATTGACTTGGACCCGGGATGAAACACTGCTGGTTCCTCAATAAGTTTTCCTTTACAAGGCAAATTCACCTGTCCCCTCAAGACAAAGGGAGCTTGGGCCAGAATGACAGCTGGTCCCCCGAACAACCAAGCCAGAGCCAACCCGAAACAGGGATCCCCCTGGCACCCATTGGAAGATGTGCCTTGACAACCAGGCCATACCTTGGTGCCCTGGCGCAGCCGCCATTCCCCAGTATACCCAGGGCCATGCAATGGAGTATGCTGGCCGGCTATGGACAAGCGCAGTAGCCAACGTCCTCAACCTTCCAATAAAGACCATAGTACCCCTGTACCGGCATGACCTAAAGGCTTAAAAAATTATTACATCCTGAATTTGCCTGCACTTATGTTCTTGATGCCAAGGTTGTCTACCTGTTTTGTAGCCAAACAGGACTCCTCCTCTGCCACAGGCTTGGGTGGTTTCCCGACCGACCAGGCCTCCCCCCAAATTCTGTTACTTTGTATTGTGAGCAATGCCTTGAATAAAATGCCACCAAATTCTACACGGACCATTTGTTGCCACTGATTGACAAATGAACCCTATCCATTCAAAGAACAACTTGCCTGGAGGCAACTACAAGGAATTGTCTTTGGCAACACTGTATTAAGCAACTGTTTCTTGTTCAAGATGCCTGACTAATTCAAATCATTCAAGCTCTTAAAAGATCTGTCCAGACTATCCCCCAGGATGACATGGGACTGCACAATGGCTAAGCCCAGACATCCTTTAGCTAATCATGACATTTCTCTCATAAAGATCCCAAATAAGATTTTGCTTTCAATATTGTCAATCGTTGTCACCAATATGGTGGATGATGACTACAGGCGGCTGCCGCCCTTTGCCTACAACCTCCTTGACGAGTGGCATAGATCACCCAAGCAGCGACTGCCTCGTGCCACTTCAGCGGAACTGAAGACTGTATTTTGATGCTTGTCTGTTCAGCTGGTTCTGCGCAAGTTGACTTTGCACACAACACGAAAAAATGACTGAGGATCCAAGCACTGGCTTAAGCCATGTGACCTAATGGAAAAACAGATAGGAGACAGAAAACCTGTCATTACCAATGTGCGTCCATTGTATCCACTTCATGTTCAGATGCACATAGCGCCGCTTCAAGCCTCTGTTTACCACCTTCTGATCCTTTTTACTACTCATGTGGGATGTTGCTGTCCCATACTAAAGCAGGTTGTATTGTTATTTGGTGAGTATGGTGTGGTGTTGACTTATAAGGGATGGATACCACCTGTGGATGTATCTTCAGGGTTTTGTGCCTTGAGGACACATAGGGCACCCACCATTCATCCTAGATTCCTTTTGATGCTCTCCCCCCTGTTGCCACAGAGTTACATAGACCCCAAGTTAAGAACCGCTGCAATCTGTGTTCATGAGTGACCTGGCCTCAGAAAAGGCGAGGGCTGGACAGATTTCTAGACTTGACATTTATCAGAGTCCCTAGACAACAAGTTGAGCAAGGGCTCTGACGTGACCCAGTGGAACTGAACTCTGGTGCAACCTGACATTAATAAATACCTTTCTCCCACGAGTGCTTGTTATAACATATATATGTGTATTATGTCTAATAGTCCATTATTGTAGAGTGCTGTATGCTCCAATCCAGAGCGACTATGCATCAGCTCAACCACAAAAATAAATGCCTTTTTAAAGTCTTAAACAATCGTGACCCATTGGATAGATCATCCTTTATGGAGGTCCACAATTAGCTGCCCACCACAGAAAAGCATCTTACCCGTTCTTTTTAGGGCATTACGGTATAAGGTTGTGATTTGCAAAAACAGTACTGCAAAATGTGTTGTATCTCAGTGTTAGAACAATTAAAAAAAAATTGGGTTGCTACCAGGAGCTAGTGCAGGCTTCCTTGAGCTCTGGGAATGTGTATGGCTTTTGGCCAGAGTTGTCTTGCCACAGAATTTGGTTGCATTTGAAGTCTGCTGATATTCCTTATTAAGGCCCCCACCAGCGTGGCATTGCATAATACATTCTTGCACATAAAACAGCCCAGGAAACAAAAAAGGAATTATATCGCATTAGTGAATGTCAAACTTCCTTAAGGGGTTGAGTAAAGAGTTAGAGGACTGAATGCACGGAATGACTTACTGTCTATAAGAAGGCACACAGCAAAATGATCTCAGAGATTTTGACCCTATGTCGTGGAAAGGGACTCAGCTTTGGATGGACTCAGGCTACGTCGATTCCCCTCTGTTCATTCACAAATTCTGGTTAAATACCTCTGCCATTTTTGCCAGACAACATTGAGGTTCAGAAGTCAGCAGGATGACCACTTGTGTGTCATCTGCCTAGCTTTGAAAACTTACCACCTGCTGTCTGGAGTTAATGTAAGGGCCAAAAGTGAATATTGCTCCTCACCAGATAACAATCCATTCAAATGGCTTAGAGACTTCTCATCAGCTAGAGTTGTCTGCACTTACCAATGGTGTTCCCAACTAGGATATCCTCAGTGTTTTGGAATGATCAGGCCTACAAAATAAACATAGGCATGTGATAATTGGTAAGTAAATGAACATTCTCCTGTTAAAATGAAATATCAAACATGATCTTATACCGATTTATGGGATGAGACATTTGGTGACTGCAGAGCCCCTGTGGGAACGTGTGGGCAGTCTTGAGTTTCATTACTTGAATCTACCGGTGATGCCAGAGTTGGCAGTAGCCGAGGTGTGACGCGCTAGATACTACGTTCCCGAGCTTTAATTCTCAAAGTATTTAACCTATTGCCGGATGTGAAGCCCATATAACTTTTCTTGCACCGTGCAAACCATTCTTCCGAGAGTTGGCTTAATCGAAGGAGCGGCTATAAAGCCCAGTAGTGAGACAGACAAGGTACGTGGTGAATGTTTGTTTAGCTCTAATCTCAGTTACAAACTGTCCAGGGCTCTTGGAATAATGTGACAGGGGAGCACCAAATTATGCAGCAGGGCTGACTAAATTATGTGGCAAGAAAAAACATACTATGCTGTATAATGCAGCACAATGTGCGGTACTATTACCCCATTATTTTGTACTTTTTAGGCATGGAATACCGGGCAAAGATTTCCACTAATTTGTACGTGTTTAACAGCCACAACTGAGGGGCATATGCATCAACATTAGCATTTGCGATTCCTTATTAGCGAAAAATAAGGATTCGCTAATAAGGAATAGCAAAAGGCTATGCATGTAGGAATCGCTATTCAAATAGCGATTCCTTAACTTTCCTTAATTGCTACTAGCAAATAGCGAGTAGCAATTAAGGAATGCCGTCCCAATCATTCCTATGGGCCTCCAGGCCCATAGGAATGAATCGGAGATTGCATGAGCAAATAGCGAGTACCAGTAGGTTCTCGCAAATTGCTCATGCAATTTCAAGGGTGCAAGGGTGTCAAAATGACACCCTATAGCACCCCTGAAAATGATATGTGCACATATGTTGCACACACACATGCTCTAAGGGCATGTGTGTGCGCAACATGAAACTTTGAAAAATGCACAAAAGTGCATTTTTCAAAGTTTTTGCAAATTACCATGCAGTTCATCTTGATGGTAATTTGCTCCCCCTATTAGCGAAATCGCTATTTTTTTTAACTTTGATGCATTGCATTTAAGGAATCTCACTTTGGGATTCCTTAAATGCAATCGCTATTTAAGGAATCGGTATTTAAGGAATCCCTATTTAAAGAATCGCTATTTAAGGATTCCTTAAATAGCGATTTTTGCTTTTGGGTTGATGCATTGGGATTGGGTATTTTTAACTTAATACCGGGAGCTCTTAGCGATTCGGTATTTTACCAACTGGATTTTGGGTTGATGCATGAGGCTGTAAATACCGAAAAAGCGACAGAAAAATGACTGGGTAACCATTAAAAAGGGCCTTCCACTGCGTGCAAACCCATATCATTGCGTTTTTAGTAACTTTTGATCTGTTTGAGATAGGAACATATATCCATTTGTTTTAAAATCTGCAAATTATGCAGTAGATGATAGATTATTGGGCAAGTGCGGCAAATCAATGGCTAAGCAAATATAGGCGCTGCATTGCATAGTTCAAGTGGCCTGGCTACGCAAAACACTTCACAAATGTTTTTGACTCATGCAATGTTCTTTTTGACCACCTCTTCACTAAAATTAACTAACAACTTAAGAAGCTAAGACCCTTTGGGACATATTTACAAGCCCCTATGGCCATCACAGCAGCACTTTCAGTGACGTTGTGATGGCGATAGAGGCCACGCCTTTTTTACAAGACAGTGTTAAGCCACTTAATGTGGCTTAACGCTGCCTTGTAAAAAGGCACCCTTCCACGCTGTGTTTAGCGTGAAAGGGGAGAGCAATGGGTCTTGCAGTGGACGTTCCACCACAACACCCATTGATTCGGACGCTGCCTCCTATTTACAAAGGAGGTGTAAGCAGGAGGCAGCACCAGAATTAAGACCAAGGAAAACCTGGTCCTACCCTGGCGCAACGAGGCCAAATGTTTAATTTCTCCTAGGTTTTGCTGTTTTCATGTGTGCTGCGTTGTGCAGTACACATGAAAACAGCAAAAAGGCCGATGACTGTTTATGTACAGAAAGACCCTGCTCCTGCACATAAACAATCCTTTTTTAAAAATGCTGTTTTGCAACTTCGAAGTTAGAAGTTACAATGCAGCATTTAAAGATTGTTTATGTGCAGGAAGGGGGACTTTCCTGCACATAAACAATCTTCCCCTGCACGCAGACACCCTTGCACTATGGTGCAAGGGTGCCTGTGTTGGCGCTAGGCTGTAAAGTATTGCGCCAGAGCAAGGGGAAATGCAGGGCTGCATCATATTCTTCTCAATATGTTGCAGCCCTGCGTTCTGTGGTGGCGGAGTGAGGTGTTAATCCAGGAAGGCTAACGCCTCGCTTCGCCACTTCCCTTGTACATATGCCCCTTTATGTGTACATATGCAATGCTGATTGATTAGCAGCAGAGTAGGATTTTCGTAGTGGTGATAACTACAAGATCTCTAAATGGTATTACCTATAAGGTCTAGTAGTTGTTCATTAACCACTAGTCCTCAAAAGACTCTGCATTTTTGATATGAAGAAATGTGCATTTCTGTCCTTAAAATTTCCTGAAAACTACAAGCAGCGTGGTAAACACAGGTTTTCAATTTTTCTGGGGAAACTTCTGGTTGAAAACAGTGGCGTAGCAAGGTCAGTTGGTACCCGGTGCGGACAATTTCTTGCCACACCGGCTTGACAAAATGGCAAAAATATGTTTTAAAACACATATTTTTGACATTTTGTCACCCCCTCAGTGATGACACTCGGGCGGCCCTCTCCCACTGCACTCCCCTTCCTCCGCCACTGGTTGGATAGTCTGCCTTCAGAGGCGGTCTAGCGGGACTAAACCCCTATTTCTACTTATATTCCTAAAGTCATTCTTCGAAAATAGGCTTTCATACAAAATGAAAGCACAATCTATCAAATTCTACATTACAAAACATCTCAAGGGTCTGCGAATCCTTTGTGCTGATAATTCCACGGGCTTGCAATTGAAGTTTCCATAGTAATTCTAGAAACATTTTTAGGGATTCCTGTATTCTGCAAACATACCTTTAAAAGAGCATGTCGTTTTCTTTGATAAATGAGTTTACTTTGAAATGTTCATAGGGTGTTTAACTGAAATGGGCATTTAGCATTCACCTGAAATGTTTGCAAAAGTTCAGCATTTAAAATAAAACAGTAACGTTTTCGAGGCTTCTGTGAAATTCTCATATATTCATATGGGAATTGTTTTGCTATAAGAGCAACAGACATCACAAACACGAAGAAAGTTTACACGTGTGTGGTGATTCTTTTCTCCAGTTTTATACAGAGCGATTTCGACTTGAAGGTATTGGAGCACTTTACTTGAGGAATAGTTTAATAAAGCAAGTTCACATTCATGTTTTTAGGAACATGGGAATTAAGGGGCATATTATCAAGGACAGCGTTAAAAATTATCGCCGCTTTAGCAGCAGAAAACTGCCGCTAAAGCGGCGATAATGGGCTTGATAATATGCCCTTGAGAATACCAATCGAAGCCCATGTTCTGGTGTCAACATGGGCTTCTATTGGAATTCTCCAGGGCAAATTATCAAGGCCATTATCGCCGCTTTAGCTGCAGTTTTCTGCTGCTAAAGCGGCGATAATTTTAACGCCGTCCTTGATAATAGGCCCCTAAGTCATTTACCCAGAATCACATAACCTTGAGCAAACGCCGCAGCTGGAACCTAGGGCCAGATGTACGACAATTGGAAATTGCGACTCGCAAATTGCATCAAATTGCAAGTCGCAATTTGCGAGTCGCAATTGCCAACGTACAACAGTGTCTAAGACACTGTTTGCGATTCCCAATGGGGTTGCAAATTGCATGCCTCATGCATAATAATGAGGCTCTCGCAATTTGCGACCCTATTGGAAATGGCTGGCAGTCCCAGGGATGGCGGCCTGCTGGGGACAGAAGAACTCCATGTCTGGGACTGCTTTTAAATAAAGCAGTTGTTTTTTTTCTTTGTTTTTTAAATGCAGCCCAATTTCCTTAAAGGAAAACGGGCTGCATTAAACTGAAACGTTTTTGTTTCAGTTTAAGGGCATGTAGTGGTCCCTGGGACCACTGCCTGCTCTGAAAAAATGTTAGCGCACCCATTCACAAAGGGGAAGGGGTTCCCTGGGGACCCCTTTCCGTTTGCGAAAGGGTAACCCCCCCCCCCCCCCTGTGAAGAGGGTGGTAAACTGCAAGTGTTTTACGACTCCAATTGTGGTTGCAAAACATTCTTACATAGGGTTCAGATTCGCTATTAGGAAGGGACGCCCTCAGAACACCCCTTCCTAATAGCGAGTCGCAAACCCAATTTTGCGAGTTGCTATTTAATCAGCGATTCGCAAAATAGGGTTAGGACATGGCCCACAGGTTTTTTGCATGCGCAAACAGGTCTAAACCCATTTACACATGCAAAAATTCGTCGTACATCTGGCCCCTGGTTCCCAGTTCCAAAGTCGGCAGCTCTCACCTTAGCACCACGTGCTCTTCCCAGACATGCTGTACAAGGGGCCAAGGCACAAGCCGCAGGCCCCGGAGACAGGTGCAGGCCAGAGTTTTAATTAGTAATACCTTAGCCCCACCTGCTTTCCTGGCGAAACAATTGCCCTTAAAGTGATAATTGTAAACCCAGGAATGAAGAATGAACATGATACCGATCTAACGATAAAAAACACCTTGATGCCTCAGAGGAAGCAGCCACCTCCACATGACCAGTTCTCTCCCGCAGTCAACACTACAGAACCAAGTGTTCACCGCCAGGACCTGTCCCCCTCACCTCTCCTCCACATCGGCCGCACCTGTACGAAATCCCAGGCACAAGCAACCAGCGGACCTCCGAGTATTAAAGACAAAAGATTCCCCAATGTCTCCACCGTCGCTGGAGCTACTGGGAGGTGCCCTCCTGGCCAGGCGGATGGGAAATCATATCAGGCGGCTATGGCCGCATAGACAAGCTAGCAGCAGTGATCCTGGACACAAGAGTCCGGGAACAAGAAAAGAAGAAATCCAGTGCTGAAAGAGTAGGGACTGCGTCAGACGTCATCAGGGGCAGCTAGCAGAGAAAAGAGCAATCAGGTAGCTTTGCATTATATAACTTGTCCTGCTGACCCTGATGCTCGCTCAGGTGACCCCGCCAATCCCATGGCAACCAATCACTGTTACCCATGGGAGACCGCCAAAATGTCAAAACTCGGCCACCGTTGGCCACTGCCCTTTACCGGTCCGTTTCGGCCCACAGCTGTCTCTGGGGCCTGTGAGCGTGTGCCTTGGCCTCTTGTTTATAGTTTGAGGTCATTAGGTTTATTTCTGCTTGTATTTGTGCGAGTTTATATATTTTTATTAATTTATTATTACTTACTTTCTTATATGTTTTTGCTAGTTTGTGGTAGTTATTTTCTGGAAGTTTATCATGTTGTAGTTTTTTGTTTTAGGGAGTGTCTGCAAAGTGATAGAGTGTGTTTTAAGATGTATTAGCTGTTTTACTTTTTGTAAGTTTAATTATATTTATGTTTCAGTTTAAATATACGTTTTTCTCACTTGATTAAGTAGTTGTTCAGATTACATTTCTTCTATAATGGTCAGGTGAAAGAATCCTGCAGTGTTTCCTTGTCTTGCAGTGTTTGACGTTTTTGAAGTGTTTAATTGTTAAAATTAGTGCGACTTTTACATTGTTGATTGAATAGTTTGTCTGATTTTATTCGTTAAAGTGGGTTGTAGTTTTATTTTATTGGTTGGTTTAATTTTAGTTTGAATTTTTTTATTAGATGATTGGTTCTATGGTAAACGCTAATTAAGGTTTTATTTTTGATGTATGACATATAATTTGATTATTTCGAATATACATATATAACTATTAATCTATAGGTTGGGCTTTAAATATGTGTAGTTAATGCAAATTTTTGTTTGGAGTTATATTGTAAATATTTTAATTATATAATGTATTGAGGTGTATGGTAAATATTTTTTGATGTACATATTTCTTTTTGTTTAAATATGTGTTTGAAATGTTTTGGGTTTATTTGGAGTAACTGTTTTTTAAAATGTTTATTCATGATTATAATGTTTTTTGCTGATATTCTTGTAGTGGATATTGTGTGAATTTTGTTTTTTTACATATTATATGTTTACTTAACCGAAACAATAGTTTTGTTTCTGATATTTTTGTTTTCAATTTAGGTAAACATCTGTATTTTTAACTATATTTGTGTTTTTGACAGTTGTGGTTTTATTAGTTAAGCATAGGAAGTTGAAATGTATGATATTGCTATTTAATTTCCAATATTTTTATGTTTCAATATTGCATGCATTTTTGACATGCCTAGAAGTACAACCATCCATATAAGGGCACCTGAAACGTTCTCTCTGGTGGCACTCTCCCCCACTCTTTACGTGTTGTCAATTTTATTTCAACCATAAATCTGCCTTAGGATTTTTACCTCCTCAAATGCAAAGAACAGCTTCAAAATTGCACGCACTGAATTGGGAAAGAATAAACGAAGATCTAGACGAGCACTTCCCTGGTCCTTTACTTTTCTTTTTTATGTTCAAATAATTCTATTGGGTTTTGTGCAAAAGAAACAAAAGAAAAATAATATTGCAAATACATGTAGAAGTAGGCAGGTACAGTGAAATTTCTCTTGTACAAGACTGATTAACAACTGTAAGGAGAACAAAAGGAAAGCAAAACATAAGGTACATTAAAATGAAGCCTGGATATGAAATAAAACATAAGAATAAACAGTGGATCAGGAGATTTACAGCAGTAGGCATGACAAAGCAGTATTTAGACACAGCAATATGCATACTTTTGAGACGGCAACAGTCTGGTTATGGACAAGAGAGGGTTTCAGGGTAGGTAATGACTATGAGGCAGTTTAATGTCATGCTTAGGGGCTCATTGTGGCTTGGTAATGGCAAAATAGTTGTCAAATGTCTTCCAAACAGATCTGCTCTGTGGTCTCCAGGGGGAGTTTTGAAGAGTGATGTTATCGGCAACCCTTAAGTAAGCAACCCAGTCCAGCCATCATCGAAACGAGGCAGCAGTATTTTTCAGTTAGGGAGGATGGACTTGTAGGCTGCAAACAATAGTATGTCTGCCAGGAGGCTATCATTTTGTGCCTTGAGTTGCGGATCAAGGAAGCCTTGAATCAGAGAAATAAAGTCCTTTTTCAGATGTACCACGAACAGAGTTTGGATAAAATCGAAAGTTTAGTCCCAGAAAGGAGATATAGTGTTGTAGTAGAAAAGTAGCTGAGGGACATTCCACAGTGGCTTTATTACACTTCCAACAAGCTGGGTTCTCTCTAAGAGACATTTTATGGATTTGTGAGTGTTAGAACCGGCGGTCTCTAGTTGGCAGAGGTATACACTTCTGACAAATAGGGACCAACCAACTCTAGTCAGGGCAAGGGGATTACACACTCAGATAACCCCTGCTACCCCTTTGGTAGCTTGGCAGAGCAGACAGGCTTATCTCAGAGGCAGTGTGTTAAGCATTTATGACCACATACAGTAATAAGGTGAATACACTACAGATGGACACGACACAGAAGTTATTATAAAAATAGTATTTTTATATAAGGCTTAGCACAAGACCAAATACCGACAAAAATATACCACAGTCTTAATAAATACTCTTTGGAAGGAAAAATGATAATTCAAGTAAGGTTTCTTCTTGGCAAATAGTTCTTTAGCAAAGTATTCTTCTGAGCACAGTTCTTTGGCAACAATGTAACCCCCACAGGAGTCACACGACGTCGAGTCTACACGATTCCCAAGGTTCGGCGTCGACCGCGAGGAGCGCTACGTCGAGCCTGGAGTCGCAACAGACCCCACAAGTACAGTACCTTGAGAAACGAAGAAAACGAGGATCCACGGCGTCGAGATGTCGGCGGCGAGGTCGGCGTTGATCGTGCCTCGGAGTCGGGTCAATCCGCAGCGGTGTCGAGGGATGTCGGGCCGGAGCAGCGCTCACGGCGTCGAGAAGGGCGTCGAGTCGATGCGATCAGCAGCGGTGTCGGGACGGGGTCGCTTGGAGGTGGAGCCGATACTCGCTCCTCACTGGCGTTGATACCGGCGTCGAGACGGGGTCCCTTGGAGCCGGGGCCGATACCCACTGCTCACTGGCGTTGCTGCTGGCGTCGAGACTGCAGTTTTTCCCTTGTGTACTGGAAACAACACTTTCCAGCAATTCAGCAAATGGTGAAGTCCTTTGGCCCTGTGACTTCAGCAGGAGACTGGCACTCTTCCAGCCCTTGGAGATTTCCTAGCAAGTGTTCAGAGAGTACACACCAAGTTCCTCTCTCCTTGTTCCTTGGCAAAAATAAAGAAGCAGCTTTCAGGTTCCTCCACAGCAAAACAGCACTCTGGCAGAAAGGGGAGGCAAGTCCTTAGATCAGCAGGCTTCTTGTCCTTGGTACAGGTTTCCTTGTCAGAAGTGATCTGAGTTCTTGGTTCAGGGGTCCTTCTCTTATACCCCTTTTTCCCTTTGTTCCCTTTGTCCAAGCAGGGCGATTCCCACCATCTCAGGTTTGTTGTGGGTGTTGCCAGGCAGAGGCACCTGGCCTATTCACTGAGTAGGGCAGAGTCCTCAGCCGCCCAGCAGGAGGCGGAGCCAGTATTGTCACTGGCAGGAGCAGGGCTATCAGTCGCCCAGCAGGAGGCGGAGCCAGTATTGTGTCAGGCAGGGCAGGCTACTCTTCCCTCACTCTATGTGTAAACGCCCCATTCACCCCACACTGACTCACTCAGACCTCTGGAGCCACCCAGCCCCTGACACACACACCAACCCAGCAGAGACCGGTAGATAGTTGGACAAGAAAATAGCCACTTTCTAAAAGTGCTATTTTCAAACATAGAATTTAAAAACCATCCATCCTAAAGGGTGTGTTATTAAATTCTGAGTTCAGGGATACTAAACTCGACTTGCTACCATGCTCCCTGGGTCAGATAGATTATAATGGAGTTAATAATCAGTCTGCCCAGTCTGGCCTATTGGAGGCAGGTAGCCCTTCAATAGTGAAAAACGAAAATGGCTGTAATTCACTATTAGGTCATGCCACACACATCAGGGCATGACCTACCTTTTACCAACAATGCACCCTGCCCTAGGGCCTACCATAGAGGTGTCTGAAATGTGGCAAAGTGAAGGTTCAGAGACTGGTAAGTGGGTTTCCTTACCAAGTCGACATGGCAGTCAGGGTCTGCACGCAGGCGCCGCGGTGGCAGGCCTGAGACACATTTTGTACGCTGCTTCTGTGGGTGGCACAACCAGTGCTGCAAGCCCACCAGCAGCAGTTAACTTACACGCCCTTGGCACACTCAGTGCACTAGACTAGGGACTGAACAGTAAGTCAACCAAGCCAATCATGGTAACACCAATCAATGTAACAATTTAACATAGGGAGCACTTGCACTGTGGCACTGGTCAGCAGTGGCACAGTGCCCAAAGCAATAATCCAGCAAAAACATCGTAAACAGAGGAGGCAAACAGAAAAAATGGAGGAGAGACTCATGCCAATGATGCCAGGTCTAACACGTGTCCCCTCCAGCTGAAATGTGGGGAGAACTACCCTTCACCCAGGGAGTCCTCATCACTAAGGCGGAAAAATCTGGACAGACCATCAGCATTGGCGTGATCTGTACCAGGGCGGTGTTCCACCGTAAAGTCCATCCCCTGTAGGGAAATGGACCACCTCAACAGTTTTGGGTTCTCACCCCTCATCTGCATTAACCATCTGAGGGGCCTGTGGTCTGTCTGAACCCGGAAGTGAGTCCCAAACAGGTAGGGTCTTAGCTTCTTCAGCGCCCAGACCACAGCAAATGCCTCACGCTCTATCGCACTCCACCTTTGTTCCCTGGGAAGTGACCTCCGGCTGATGAAGGCTACAGGTAAGTCTCGGCCCTCCTCATTCATCTGTGCTAGAACAGCCCCCACACCATGCTCTGAAGCGTCCGTCTGGACAATGAATTCTTTTGAAAAGTCGGGTGCCTGGAGGACCGGTGCTGTACACATTGCAGTTTTCAGGGTGTCAAAGGCTTTCTGACAGGCGTCAGTCCAGATCACAAGTCTCGGCTGCTTCCTGGAAGTCAGCGAGGTCAAGGGGTGCACAATGTTGCCATACCCCTTGACAAACCTCCTGTAGTAACCCGTGAGACCCAAGAAGGCTCTCACCTGAGTCTGGGTTTTGGGCGGTTCCCAAGCCAGGATGGTATCTATCTTGGGTTGCAGGGGGGCCACCTTGCCACTCCCTACTTGGTGCCCCAAGTACACCACTGAACCCTGCCCAATCTGGCACTTACTAGCCTTGATTGTGAGGCCTGCTCTGCGCAGGGCCAACAACACTTCCTGGAGGTGGCGCAAGTGTTCCTCCCAGCTGGCGCTGAACACTGCTATATCGTCCAGGTAGGCGGCGCTGAAATCTTCCAGCCCGGCCAGTACCTGGTTAACCAACCTCTGGAATGTGGCAGGGGCATTCTTCATCCCAAAGGGCATCACACGGAACTGGTAGTGCCCATCTGGTGTGGAGAATGCAGACCTCTCTTTTGCCCCATCAGTCAAGGCGATCTGCCAGTACCCAGACGTTAGATCAAACGTACTAAGGTACCGGGCAGCTCCCAACCGATCGATGAGCTCATCAGCTCTGGGGATGGGGTGCGCGTCAGTCTTGGTGACCGAATTGAGTCCTCGGTAATCCACACAGAACCGAAGTTCTGGTGAAGCACCAGGCGCTGCAGCCTTTGGGACCAAGACCACTGGGCTGGCCCAAGGACTGCTAGAGGACTCAACCACCCCTAAGGCAAACATCTTGGAGACCTCCTCCTTGATATATGCTCTGACCTTTTCAGTCACCCTGTAGGCCTTGTGCCTCACAGGAGTGCTGTCCCCGGTGTCCACATCATGGACACACCACTGAGTGACACCAGGGATTAAGGAGAACAGATCAGGGAATTGTACCAACAGATGGCGACAATCTTGCTGCTGCTCAGGGGTCAGTGTGTCAGAGAGGACAACACCATCCACTGACCCATCTTTTTCTTTTGCACACAGGAGGTCAGGAAGAGGCTCACTCTCCTCCTCCATCCCAGCATCTGTGGCAAGGAGCATGCCCACTTCGGACCTTTCTAAGTGGGGCTTTAACCGGTTGACATGCAGGACCCTTAAGGGGTTCCTGGGAGATTTCAAGTCCACCAAGTAGGTGACATCGCTCTTCTTCTCCACAACCTCAAACGGTCCAGTCCACCTGTCCTTGAGCGCACAAGGTTCCACAGGGGCCATGACCCAAACTTTCTGACCAGGTTGAAGCTCAACCAGAGTGGCATTCTGATCGTACCACCGCTTCATCTCTTCCTGACTGGCCTCCAGATTTGCCTGAGCAAGATCTCTGAAGCGCCGAGTCTGGTTCCTAAAGGCCAGCATGTAACTATATACATCCTGGGGAGGTTTCCTGGGAGATTGCTCCCAGCCTTCTTTGACCAGACTCAAAGGTCCTCTTACCGGGTGACCATACAAAAGCTCAAAGGGGCTGAACCCTAGAGACTTCTGTGGCACCTCACGGTAAGCAAACAGCAGGCATGGCAAGAGGACGTCCCATTTACGCCTCATTGGTTCTTCAAGACCCATGATCATGCCTTTTAGGGTCCGGTTGAATCTCTCAACCAGCCCATTACCTTGAGGGTGGTAAGGAGTGGTAAACTTGTAGGTTACCCCACACTCCTTCCACAGAGACTTCATATAATTCGAAATGAAGTTGGTGCCCCGGTCTGACACCACCTCTCTGGGGAACCCCATGCGGGAGAAAACACCCATCAGTGCCCGTCCCACCACGGGGGCCGTCACTGTTCGGAGAGGGATGGCTTCCGGGTACCGGGTGGCATGGTCCACCAAGACCAGGATAAACCTGTTGCCCATGGCTGTCTTGGGGTCCAGTGGCCCCACAATGTCAATTCCCACTCGCTCAAAGGGGGTACTGACGACGGGAAAAGGTTGGAGGGGAGCCTTCTGCTTCCGCCCACTTTTCCCACTTGCCTGGCAAGTTTGACAGGTCCTACAATGGATATCTGAATCCCTTCTCATCTGAGGCCAATAAAAATGGGTGACAAGCCTGTCATAGGTCTTGTCCTGCCCCAGATGTCCAGCTAACGGAACGTCATGAGCCAACCCCAGTAGGAAGGCTCTGAAGCGCTGGGGTACCACCAGCACACGGGCTGACCCAGGTTCAGCAGCCTTAGGCTCGCTATACAGGAGGTCGTTCTCCCAGTAGACCCAATGTGATCCTGACTGATCACCTGTCGTTTGGGCTGAGGCCTGCTGCCTCATACCCACAAGAGAAGGGCACACTTTCTGTTCAGCACAAAATTCCTCCCTGGAGGGACCACCATCCTGCTGCCAATGGGTCAGCTCGGGCAGGTCTCCCAGTTCGGCCACTTGTTCTCCTGTCGGTTCCAGGGCATCCCCCTCAGGGTCTGCTCCCTCCTGGACCGCGGGAACGATGGGGGACGGTTTCCCGCGCCCCCTGCCTCTTCTCTTCACGGTTGGGACCTGGGCCATACTTTCAGGCTCCGGGCCCCCATCAACACCCTTACTGACTGACATGGACCGGGTGGTCGCACACACCCACTCAGGCAGACCCAACATTTCCAGATGCGCTTTTCTCTCCACCTTAGCCCAAGGGGAGTCCTCCAAATCATTGCCCAAGAGACAATCAACAGGCATGGCGGGCCTCACAGCAACCTGAAGAGTACCTGAGACCCCCCCCACTCAAAAGGAACTTGAGCTACCTCACACTGACTCTGTGAGTTGTCGGCAGCTACAACGGGGTAGAATGCATGCGGGACCACCTGCTCTCTGGACACCAAGTGACACTTGACAGCTGTCACACTCGCTCCGGTGTCTCTGAGAGCTTCCACCCTATGGCCATTAATGGTCACCCACTGCCTATATTTCTTAGTGTTACTAGGCAGAGGGGTTGGAGGGACCATTTCCACGTCTCCTAAAGAGACCAGGGACATTTCTGCGGGACCCCACCCACCGGGGGTACCCATCTCATCCCCTCCCAGGGCTACACTCGCTACCTGACGAGGGGGTGCACGCGGCGGTGCATTCAAATCCTTCATGGGACACTGGGGATCATAATAACGGTGTCCCACCTGCTTACAGGCATAGCAGGTCATGGGGCCCCTGTGAACAGGTTTACCTGTCGGGGCCTCCGGCTTCTTTACAGGGGGAGGCTGGGAACCCTTCCCTTGGTTCCCTTGGGGATTACTTTGGGGCCCTTTCTGAAACTCCCTCTGTTTACCCCTGTCCCCCCCACTCTTCTGCTGGGGACCCTGCCCACCTTTGGCTGAGTCTCCCACTGGACCCTTGTGGACCCTGGTACTGACCCAGCGGTCCGCCTCCTCAGCAAGTTTTCTAGGGTTAGATAGCTTGCTATCAACAAGGTGCTGGCGTAGCTCTGGAAAACAGTTATTAGACAAGTGCTCCCAAGCGAACAAATCATAAAGAGCATCATAACTATCAACCTTGCTACCCTTTATCCAACCATCCATGGTTCTGCAGAAAAAAGACACATATTCAACCCAGTAGTACCAGGCAACTTCTTACATTCTCTAAAGGTTTGTCTGTACTTTTCTGGAGTTAAGCCATATCTCAGCATTAAAGCATCTTTCATATGAGTATAAGACATCCTATCCTCAGCAGGAAGGCTCAACAAGGTATCTCTCCCCTCGTTTGTAAAGCGGCTCCACAACCCCGTTCCCCAATCCTTCTCAGGGACCCGGTGGGCCAACAATGCTAACTCATACGCTTTAAACCATTGGCTAATATCTTCATTCTTACTGTAATCCTTGATCACATCTTTAGGAAAATAAAACCTACTTTCTGCAGGCACGGATGGAGTGCTGCCACCAGAGGGATTCAACTCTAAACTCTTAGTTTTAAGCTCCATCTCCCTCACCATCTTCTCACGTTCAAACGCTAATTTCTCTCTCTCAAAATCTAATCTTTTGCTCTCCATTTCAGCTTCTCTCTTGCTTCTTGCATTCTCTAATTCCAACTGCCCTCCTAATTTAAGTTTTGCCATTTCTAACTTGTACCCCCTCTCCCTCTCCCTGTCTTGTAATTCTTCAGGGGAAAGGCTCCTAGAGGACGCACTACTGCCTGGAGATGACACTGGCCCATCTGCGGGCTCTTCCTCCTCTTCTTCCTCTTCCGGTACCACCACCGGATCAGAGGGATTTCTGGCCTCTAACCAGGCCTTCAGCGCTTTGAGGAAGTCGTCTTTCCTTGTGAGACCTGTGGTAGGAACTTTAAACTGCTTGCAAAATCCTTTTAGATCCTTTAGCACGTAGGAATCTATCTTCTCCTTATCAAATTCCCCCACAACAATCTCCACAGGTGTAGCAGCTCTGGCATTCTCCATGGTCAAAACTGGCAGTGTTTAAAAAAATAAGCTCCAGGAAAGCGGAGAACAAAAATAGAATATCCTACCAAACAGACTGTGGCTGCGTTATGGTCTGCTTTCACTATGTAGCGTACACTAATCACTGCACATGAGTCATAAATGCAAAGTTCAAATCCTCACCGCTGACCACCAATGTTAGAACCGGCGGTCTCTAGTTGGCAGAGGTATACACTTCTGACAAATAGGGACCAACCAACTCTAGTCAGGGCAAGGGGATTACACACTCAGATAACCCCTGCTACCCCCTTGGTAGCTTGGCAGAGCAGACAGGCTTATCTCAGAGGCAGTGTGTTAAGCATTTATGACCACATACAGTAATAAGGTGAATACACTACAGATGGACACGACACAGAAGTTATTATAAAAATAGTATTTTTATATAAGGCTTAGCCCAAGACCAAATACCGACAAAAATATACCACAGTCTTAATAAATACTCTTTGGAAGGAAAAATGATAATTCAAGTAAGGTTTCTTCTTGGCAAATAGTTCTTTAGCAAAGTATTCTTCTGAGCACAGTTCTTTGGCAACAATGTAACCCCCACAGGAGTCACACGACGTCGAGTCTACACGATTCCCAAGGTTCGGCGTCGACCGCGAGGAGCGCTACGTCGAGCCTGGACTCGCAACAGACCCCACAAGTACAGTACCTTGAGAAACGAAGAAAACGAGGATCCACGGCGTCGAGATGTCGGCGGCGAGGTCGGCGTTGATCGTGCCTCGGAGTCGGGTCAATCCGCAGCGGTGTCGAGGGATGTCGGGCCGGAGCAGCGCTCACGGCGTCGAGAAGGGCGTCGAGTCGATGCGATCAGCAGCGGTGTCGGGACGGGGTCGCTTGGAGGTGGAGCCGATACTCGCTCCTCACTGGCGTTGATACCGGCGTCGAGACGGGGTCCCTTGGAGCCGGGGCCGATACCCACTGCTCACTGGCGTTGCTGCTGGCGTCGAGACTGCAGTTTTTCCCTTGTGTACTGGAAACAACACTTTCCAGCAATTCAGCAAATGGTGAAGTCCTTTGGCCCTGTGACTTCAGCAGGAGACTGGCACTCTTCCAGCCCTTGGAGATTTCCTAGCAAGTGTTCAGAGAGTACACACCAAGTTCCTCTCTCCTTGTTCCTTGGCAAAAATAAAGAAGCAGCTTTCAGGTTCCTCCACAGCAAAACAGCACTCTGGCAGAAAGGGGAGGCAAGTCCTTAGATCAGCAGGCTTCTTGTCCTTGGTACAGGTTTCCTTGTCAGAAGTGATCTGAGTTCTTGGTTCAGGGGTCCTTCTCTTATACCCCTTTTTCCCTTTGTTCCCTTTGTCCAAGCAGGGCGATTCCCACCATCTCAGGTTTGTTGTGGGTGTTGCCAGGCAGAGGCACCTGGCCTATTCACTGAGCAGGGCAGAGTCCTCAGCCGCCCAGCAGGAGGCGGAGCCAGTATTGTGTCAGGCAGGGCAGGCTACTCTTCCCTCACTCTATGTGTAAACGCCCCATTCACCCCACACTGACTCACTCAGACCTCTGGAGCCACCCAGCCCCTGACACACACACCAACCCAGCAGAGACCGGTAGATAGTTGGACAAGAAAATAGCCACTTTCTAAAAGTGCTATTTTCAAACATAGAATTTAAAAACCATCCATCCTAAAGGGTGTGTTATTAAATTCTGAGTTCAGGGATACTAAACTCGACTTGCTACCATGCTCCCTGGGTCAGATAGATTACAATGGAGTTAATAATCAGTCTGCCCAGTCTGGCCTATTGGAGGCAGGTAGCCCTTCAATAGTGAAAAACGAAAATGGCTGTAATTCACTATTAGGTCATGCCACACACATCAGGGCATGACCTACCTTTTACCAACAATGCACCCTGCCCTAGGGCCTACCATAGAGGTGTCTGAAATGTGGCAAAGTGAATGTTCAGAGACTGGTAAGTGGGTTTCCTTACCAAGTCGACATGGCAGTCAGGGACTGCACGCAGGCGCCGCGGTGGCAGGCCTGAGACACATTTTGTACGCTGCTTCTGTGGGTGGCACAACCAGTGCTGCAAGCCCACCAGCAGCAGTTAACTTACACGCCCTTGGCACACTCAGTGCACTAGACTAGGGACTGAACAGTAAGTCAACCAAGCCAATCATGGTAACACCAATCAATGTAACAATTTAACATAGGGAGCACTTGCACTGTGGCACTGATCAGCAGTGGCACAGTGCCCAAAGCAATAATCCAGCAAAAACATCGTAAACAGAGGAGGCAAACAGAAAAAATGGAGGAGAGACTCATGCCAATGATGCCAGGTCTAACAGTGAGGGTATCCAAAATGTCCTATGCAGGACCAGTAATTCGCTTAGAATAGAGAGGGGTTAATTTTTTGAGATACAACTGATTTCCAAATTGTGCCCCAGGCGTCCAGAGAAAAGCTCCCCAGAGGGTCCCATTTCTTCAGAAGTTTTGAGGTCAAATGTGTAGTTTGAGGTTTTAAAGGGTGGTAGATCTTGGAGGATTGGTGGCCGGTTTTATTAAAGGAGAGGATGATCTTGAGAAGAGAGGGATCTCCTTTGGGGGACTTAATTTTAGACAGACTAGCTCTGAGCTTGAGGAAGTCATAGAAGTTAATATCTGACATTATATTTTTGTTGTAGTTCTCTGAAGAAAAGAGCTGCTTGTTGTGTGCCTAATTGTTTCAAAAAGTGAATGTCCTAAGATGCCCATGAGCACCAAAATATAGGTTCCCATAGGCTTTGATTTTAGGGTTATGCCAGAGTGAGTTCAGGTTAGAGCAAGCAATTGGGGTCTCTAGGAATCCATCAAACCTCAGCAGGGCTCTTCTTATATTGTTAAAGACGTATTTGGCTGGTGGAGCGGATTTTGTTATGATAGAAGCGTTACGGGGTGCAGAGCTCCAAGAATCTCCTTCTCGATTAATAGCCATGTAGGTGTATTATCCAGAGGTTGGGAGAACCACAGGGAGCCTAGCCTGGCTAGAAAAAGCAGTTTGGTCCTTTCTGAAATCGGCCAGGTTAACTCCTCCCAGATGCATGAAAAGGCGTAGCTTTTTTAATGGATCTTCTGGGACTCTTCTCCTGCCATATACATTTTGTTAACAACTTATCAAGTTTTTGATTTAATTGGATAGTACTAGAGGCAACATGCTTATGAGGTGATTGACTCTCTTGGTGATAGTCTCATTGCAGCCCCACCAAGAGAGGAATTTGGGGTTCCAACCATCCAGTAGATTCTCAATTTTCTTTAGCATTATGTTTTCGTTATGGTGGAGCAATTCTAGCATTTCCAAGGTAAATTCTAGACCCAGATATTTTATGAAGTGGGGTTGCCAGGACAGCCCTGTAGATTTGAAGATTTGAAAAGGTCACTAGTGCAGAGATTGTTTAAACCCTTGACTTTACATTTGTCCTTATTTGGCTTATAGCTTGCAACTACGGCATATTCATCTATCATCTGCAGCAAAGGAGGAATTGACTGATATTCGTTCTCAGTCATGATTAAAATATCATAAGCCGCCACCTTCCAAATGGTTTTATTAAAGGAAACAGTGGCGATGGAGGAATCAGTCTGAATGTTATGGAGTAAAGGTTCAAGAGTCAAGATAAATACAGAGGGGCATTGGGGACTGCCTTGCCTAGTGCCTCTTTGTAAGTTAAAGGCAATGGACAGTAGGCTGCTAGATCTCACCTTGGCAGAGGGCCATGGCCATCTTAGTAAAAGTCTCACCCAGGTTAAACTTCAGGAGGGTCTCACGAAGAAATGACCAGGATGCCCTATCAAATGCTTTTTCAGCATCTAGGGTAATCACCATGGTGTCTGAATTAATTGATTTGGCCCTCTGAATGATATAGCATAGAACGCAAGTGTTGTCATTAGATATTTGACTGTTCATAAACCCCACCTGTGTGTGGCCAATCAGGCATGGCAAAAGCGATTCCAGTCTCTTGAGGAGGATTTTGGCATAGATTTTTGCATCCTAGTTAATTAAGGAGATTGGCCTGTAATTTTTTGCCAGGGTTGTGTCTTTGTCCTCTTTTGGGGTTACTACATCAGTGTGTCCACTAGCCATGCCAGCAATGACAGCAGAATCGGAGAAGTGATGGCAGAGGTCAGGAAGCGTAGGACTAAGGACAGAGGCAAATGTTATATAAAAGTTAGCCGTAAAACCCTCAGGTCCCGGTGCCTTATGTGGTTTAAGGGACTTGATAGCCAAGGCAATTTCCTCTAACGTCACTGGTGTGTATTATTTAGTAATCCCTGAAATTCTCTATAGAGGATTTTGAGTTGTCCTTGTGTAGAAATTTGTAAAAGTCTCTGAGGATGTTCAAGCTTTTTTGAGGATACTTGTGAGTGACATTCGCTTCATGTTTGAGTGCATTGATAACCTTATGCTTCTGCTTGTGTGTCAAATATGACACCAGTATTTTACCGGCCTTCTTTGCCTCACACATGGTAATGGCAGAGTGATTGGAAACTAGTCTTGATAGAATGTTGGTCTGGTCGATTAGATGTAGTGTAACTTAGGGATATCAGTAGGTAATCAATTCTGGAGTATGATTTGTGTGGGTTGCAGGAAAAGGTATAATTCTTGGTGTTAGGGTGTTGCAGTCTCCAGGAGTCATGTAGGTTGAATCTAGAGCATAGATTAAGAACCGAGTTGATCTGTCTTTCTTCATCATCTGTTATGTGAGAGTCAATAGAGAGGCCTGAATTTTTTGTAATCAGACTTATCACCCCTCTCTTCTTATTGTTTGCATGGAAACAGAGGACTTCACTAATCCAGTTCCACCCAAATTATGACATTTCTTTGTAGGTAATCTTTGTTTCCTGTGGTAGTATTACATCAGCTTTGAGTTTATAAAGGTAGTTTTCTATTTTCTTGCTCTTAACTGTATGGTCGAGTCCCCTGACATTTAGAGAGACTAATTTTAGATTCACATCAAGGGGGTTGTTAGTCATGATGTAGGGGTATATATATGGTTATGAGATGGGAAACAACCTTAACAACGCGGTTGTTACATCACGTTCCGTAACAAAGCGGTTGTTACAATGACCCATTGTTACAATGCGATGCCATTACATCGCAAGTCAATAGATCGACTTGCACTAGATGGCGCGGGTCGTTGTAAAGACCACGTTGTTACGGAACGCGATGCAAAAGCATGCTTTGGAGCATGCTATATTCTTATGAGATGCTTGAGCGGAAGACGTGAATTGTGCTTATAGTCAGGATGGCCATATTGGTCATTGATCTTAAGAGATAACTGCAATGAATGTAGCAGCAGGCTTTTGGAGTGTAGTCGTGACCATGATCTCCCTCTGAAAATGTGGGTGAGGAAGGATTGTCGCCAAGGAGAAAACATCATCAAGGAACAGAGGTGGAGTGTCAACTCACAAAGTTTATCAGGTGTAAAAAAACGAAGTACATGAAAATATAACTTAATACAACCAAAAAATGAAAGGATTTTGTACCCTAAACCCCTTCTTTCCCCCTATCTACCCCACCCACCCATCCATCCACCTCACCCCACCCTGAACATTGAATGTGAGGGAGACAACAGCGCAGTGACAACAAACAGTCATGGCATTGCAATGACTAACAAACCAAATGACTAGGCAGTAGGTGTGCAAGCAAGAAAATCACAGTAGTTGCAGAGGTCACGGAATCGGGATGCAAGTAAACAACTAAGGGTCAAAAATTGCACCCAACAAGAGTCTTGTGTAATGTCTCAGTTTTGTGACAAGGAAAGAAAGCATGCCAGGAAGAGATTGGTTTTAGACTTGTGCTAACCACAGGAGACCGCTGGTGGTAGAGGTAATGCGCATTGATGAAGGCTGTCTACAGGTGAACATGAATTGGTTATGGTATCATGGTAGGACAGCCCATGAGGCTGAGGAATATATTGTAACATAGGAACTCTTAGTGCTTGCGGATAAGCATAAAGGAATGGTAGCAATAAGGCGATCTCAATCCTTTTATGTGAAATATATATATAGTGAAACTGATGGCATCCTATGTTGGAGTCATGAAAAAATGGGTACCAGACATGTAAAACAGTGAACAACCAGTGTATTAAAACCAGTAAAAACAAAATCTGACAAACCTGGTAAACCTGGTAAATCTGGTACTTATGGTAAGGTGACCCATGAGCCTGAGGAATATATTGGAATGTAGGAACCCCTAGTGCTGCCTGGTAAGCATAAAATATTGGCAGAAGTAGGTACAGCTCACCCCTTTTATGACGAAACATATTTGTAGGGAAACTGGTGGGATCATATATCCAAGTCCTAGAAAAAGGGTACCATACGTGTAAAAGAGTGCACAACCCATGGATTAAAACCAGTTGAGGCAAAACCTGTAATACATTGTTAACCCTCATGAAGGACCCAAAGGGGCCGATTACGAGCCTGGTCGTCCTCAGACTACCAGACTCGTGGTGGGGCAGTGGTGGCAGTCTTGCGACCTCCAAATTATGACCCTAGTGGTCGTGCTGCCCTGGGACCGCCCACACCGCCTGGGAACCGCTGTTCGCTGGAGGTGGTGCGGTGGTCCAGAGGGATCCATAGGCTTGGCGGGACCTACAGGCCCTACAGGTACCCCTTGTGGCTCACGCCCTGTGGATGAACATTTATGCTCCCTTGTATGCATGCACAGAAGTTCCAGCACAGCATGGACTTTTCAGTCCATGCCATGTTGGAACTGTTTTTGACGTTCCCATGGTGGCGCCTATTTTATAGCCACCACAACGGGTACGGCAAAGGAATAGGCTGCCAGTGACTAAAATTGATTGACTAAAAAAGTCATAATACGGCAGGTAGTTTTCAGGCGGGTTTGGCGGTGCAGCAGTGGGGCGGTCCTGCTGCCACACCGTAAAACTCGCAATCAGCCCCAAAGTGTGCAGAGCACATTGAAGCTCTTCCGCTATGTTAATAGGGAGAGCAAGTGTTCCTAGTAGCAAAGCGAACATGTAATAAAGGAGATGTGCATGGGTTAATGGCATTTGCAGAGCATTATAACTTCGGCTCGGCAGAAGACGTTTGATGGGTGTCCATTAAAATGCCATCCCTTTTATCTAGAAAAGATTGTAGATCTCTGAAGTCACTGAAGATATGATGTCTTTCATCAGCAAAAACTTAAAATTTTGCTGGACCGATGAAGGAGAACTGAAGATTTGAGTTGTTAAGTCGGGGTCTAAGGGCAAACAAACCCTTTCTGGCTTCAACTGTAGGCTTGGAGCAATCCTGTGAAACTAATATGTTATGGCCTTTCCTCATTAGATGGTTATTTTTACACATATGACTGAGGATTAGTTCTTCATGTTGATATCTTAGAGGACGGCAGACAATCTGGTGATGTTCCTGTTATCAGGTTTAAACGATGCGACATGATGCTTCCTTTACAGTTCAAAATCTTTCTTGAAGGAGAAGCCTGTCATTTGTGGTATCCACCTTTCCAAAAAGGCAATGCAGGAGTCTGCTGAGTTCTCTGATCCTTCAGGCACTCTGAAAATACGCAGGTTTCCCCTACTGTTGATGTCTTCCAACTCAGCTATATCCCTTTGTAAGGTCTTGATTCGAGTCTGTAGTCTCTGGACATCCATGGTTGAGAGGGCAGTTTTGTCTTCTAAAGATTCGCAGCTCTGTATTGGTCACTTTGGCGCTGTTAGTGCTAATGTCAGATCTGATTGCGCACCATTCCTGTTGCATCATATCCATGTTAGTTTTGGTGGATTTAGCCAGGTCATGTACCTCAGCTAGTTTTTTAAGGATCATATCCATGGTATTGTTTATTTCTATTTTCCCTTTGATGGGTGAGTCCAGAAGCAGTGACTCCACTTTGGAGAGTTTGTAGTTTGGTTTGTTTTCTTTTTCTGCCATAGTTTTGGCAGTAGAATGACTTTTTAGGGTGCACATCAGGCTTGTTCTAAGTGAAGATTAGGGTCACAGGCGCCAAGTCTCAGTGCTGTTGCAAATGAAGGTGGGACAAATGCAGGTCGCACTATAGAGCCCACAAAAAGCAGAAACCAGTTCCCAGGAGTACCTTTTTGCAAGTTGTTTGGAGTTTGTCAAGGGTGGAAAACTAAAGATCCGGTACTGGAGAAAGTAGTCACATTTATAGGCAATGTAGGCCAGCTGAGCTCAGAGGGACATATGTGTTTAAATAATGAAGATTAGATCAATGTTTGGATTGAATCACAGCCAGACAGATTGAATCATAGCCAGACAGGAAGACACAGGGACCAGCAATTCAAGTGGTGATGCATGGATTAATCACTCCCAGCCACAAAGTGACAGGGACTAGCCTGTCACGAAGAGTCAGGGGCTAGCATCATTTTGTATAAAAAAAATTTTTTAAGATTGAGTTTATTGATGAAATAAAGAAGGGAAGGAGAAGGGAGGGGAACGGGGTATAATCATCATGATAAACATATACAAAAAATAAGCAATTCAATAGAAACTCTCATTAAAAGCAAATATAACAAGCATGAAGCTTACATGAACAGAGCCTACGTATAGGAATGAAAAATACCATATAGTATAGTAGAACGTAATATCATAACAAAAAAGGCATTAAAGAAACAAGAAAATCATGGTGGTTTACGCACCTCAACTCTGTTAGGGTCTGGAGAGGCGTGCGCTGGAGCAAAGGAGGAGAGATAGGATACCAAAGGGAGCCAAATCAGGTCGCGTTTAATTGCTAGGGAAACGGGAGATACGTAATTAGTATCGAGGCGATGATGGAAGCAAACTGCATTCTACCAAGATTGGTAGGAGATATTTGCAGCCTGTTTTCAATTAGAAGTAATGGTATGGAAAGCCACAGCAACTAGAAGGTCAAGTAGTAGATAATGGGAAGGAGATTGCGGGAGTGTCGGTGATAGGGAACCTAGAAAAACTTGCGAAGGGGAAAAGGGAATTTGAAGTTGGAATATCTTTTGTATTTGCGTCCAAACTAGGTGCCAGAACTTGGAGATAGGAGGGCATTCAAACAACATGTGTTTGAGATCTGCAACGGGACAGGAACAGGACCAACAAATAGGGGATGTGTCAGGTGAAAACGGGATAAAGCATGTGCAGTACATAAAGTTCTGTTATAAATGAAATATAAGGTTTGGGTAGTATTAGCAGCTCTAGAGGCTTTATGAAGCTTAGCCCATATTTTGTCCCAAAAAGGTATTGGCCAATCCTGAGAAAGATCCAATTCCCATGCATTCTCGATTTTAGATTTTAGTCTGTCAGTGGAGTACCGGAAAGAGTTATAAATAGCAGAGGCTGAGGGAGACGTCTCCAATAATAAAGAAGAAGCTTTGCGGTCCAAAGGAATATCGGTAGATGGCGCCAAAGAGCGAAGATATAAGATCAGGACTGGGAGAAGGGCATTGTATTGCGATCGAGCAGAAGATGGCAGTGAGAAAGAGGATTGAAGTTCCTGGAATGAGAGAGGGGTATCTTGGGAAATTAATTGAGAGATCCAACACAATCCTCGAGAATGCCATGTCTTCCAAAAGATGGTGCGATTACGAATTTTGAAAAGAGAGTTGTGCCATATCGGTTGTTCGTGAATGGAAAGGAGGGAAGGATAAGATGATATTATGTAAGGGAGAAGGAGAGTACGGGAATGAGAAATAACAGGCGTACGAAAGCGAACTAAAGAAGACGTGAAGGATAAGAACTCGCGAAAGGTAAAGGGGGATAGAAAGGAAGATTCCATACTTAACCAGACGGGCGGATAGTGCGGAAGATGAGAAGAGAACCAACGGGTCGATTGTTTCAAAGAGAAAGCTCGATGATATTGTCTGAAATCCGGAAAGCGCACACCAGACTGAGCCTTATCCTTGCGCAATGAAGCCAAAGCTATCCGAGACCGCTTGCCATTCCATAAGAATTTCAGCAACAAGGAATCAATCCGTTTAAAGAAGGAAACTGGAATGTGTACTGGAAGCATGGAAATGGTATAAAGAAGAAGAGGGGATAACATCATTTTTATAGAATTGAGCGGACCCCACCAAGACAGAAAGAGCTGGTTCCAACGTTGAATAGCCGTGTCCATTTTCTTGAAGACAAAATCAAAATTAAATTTGAGCGTATCAGACAAGAGAGGAGCGAACCAAACACCCAGATATTTGATCCTAGATGGTTGCCAGGAGAAACTCGTTTGGGAAAAAAAATGCTTTTGACAAATAGGGTTTAAAGGTAGAATCTCGCACTTATCAGCATGTAGGCGATGACCAGAGACCGCGGAGAAGGAAGACACCTGCTGGAGAAAAGAGGGAATAAAGGAAACAGGATCAGAGCAGTAAAAAAGAATATCATCAGCATAGACCGAGAGTTTAACCTGACGAGAACCAAATTTAAATCCAGAAATACTGTTGTCCAGACGAATTTTGGTAAGAAAGGGTTCCAAGGCTAAAACAAAAAGTAGGGGGGATAGAGGACAGCCTTGTCGCACTCCCCTGTGTAACGAGAAATAATCCGAGGTCATCCCGTTGACAAAAATGGAAGCCTGGGGATTAGAATAGAGTAAAGAAATAATAGAGATGAATTTGGAAGAAAAGCCGATCCAGCGCAAGGCCTGAAACATAAAATCCCATCCAATCCTGTCAAAGGCTTTCTCCGCGTCTAAAGAAATAGCGCGAAGGGAAGTGACAAAGAGGAAGCCTTGCTAAGTATATTAAGAAAAACACGGGAATTGTCAGATGAGAGACGGCCCTTGACAAAGCCTGATTGTTCAGGGCCAATGAGATCGGGTAAAAGGGGATCCATGCGCAATGCCAAAATTTTAGCCAGAATTTTATAATCCGTATTGACCAGGGAAATTGGTCTGTAATTTTTGCATAACGAGTGGTCCTTATCTTCTTTGGGAATTAAACAGATTAAAGCCTGTTGGAAGGAGCCGCTGGAAGAACCCGCTGCAAGGAAGGATCGGAATAATAATAATAGTTTAGGGAGAAGTAAAGAGGCGAAGTAGCTGTAAAATTCAATAGTGAAACCATCAGGGCCAGGAGACTTACCGTGCCGCAATTTAGAAACAGCATGGGAGATTTCAGAAAGCGAAATGTCCCGTTCTAGGGCAGTAAAATCAACGTGAGAAGCCGGGGGGGGAGGGAAGCGAATGAAAATATGAAAGAAGATCCGTAGTCTCCGGGATGTGTTCGGGGGTATAAAGATTGTCATAAAATTTAACAAACTCAGAAAGAATGTTTTGATCTTTAAAGCAAGAGTTCCCAGTGGAAGTCTTAATGGACTCAATCTTTGTACGCTCCTTTCTTATCTTTAAGTAATTGGCCAAAAGTTTCCCCATTTTGTTCTTACCCCCATAATACCTGGAATTACATTTTAGCAAAAGGTTAGAGGCAGCATCAGTTGTAAACTTATTGAAGGAAATTTTCGCATCAATAAGCTTTTTAAGAGAAATCTCAGATCTAGAAGCATGATAATCAAGCTCTAAAGTCCTAATATTAGCTAAAATGCGTTCGGATTTGGCTTCTCGAAGTTTCTTTCGTCAGGCTACAAAATTAATAATAAAACCCCTAGAGGCTGCTTTAAAAGAATCCCAAACAGTAACAAAAGAGGAATCAGGGGTATGATTGAAAAGGAAAAATTCAGTGGCAAAGGCAGTAAATTCGGAACAAAAAGTAGGTTCCAAAAGCAAAAAGCATTGTTGAAAAGGGGCTAGCATAATTTTGATCTACAGCTTTCATCAGGTGTTCATCAAATGTTCATCAAGGGATCATCAAGTGTTTAGCAAGCGTTCATCAAGTGTTGTACTGTCAAGTGTTATACTTTAATGCTGACTGCGTGTAGGCGCCTCAGATAGCAACTGATTGTAGCCTTCAGAGATATCTTTTAGAATGCCTCGGGCGGCCACCATCTTAGGGTCAGGAAAGGTAAGATAAGACCCTCAGGGAGATCGAGAAGGCAAATAAACTGCAGAGCCTAGTAACATGGGTCATTAGCTGGTAGGTTTTAGGTGATCCTCTGTGGTAGCAATAATTTCCTACAACAGAGCTTACTTGCATAGTGAAGCTCAAGCTTGTCCCTGTGTCAGTACCTGGTTTTGTCCGATACGGCGGCCCCATGAAAATCAGCACATGCTCGTTTCACAGATTTGGACATTAATGGGAGATATTTGCTGGAAGGTAATTCTACAAATGATTGTGCCTCCTGGGTGCCCGCAATGTTCCGACGCTCGGATATGTCCAGGGCCAGACTGGTTACCGGGCTTTCCTTAATAAACAATGCAAAACAAATGTTTAAAAAAGTATGCTTTAAAGCTATTTGTTTTGCATTGTTCATTTAGAAGCACTGGCAGCTCCCCAGCAACAAAATCAGCCCCTCAGCCGTGAACCTGGACCCCACCCTGCCACCCCAGCAAAACCGGTAGCCAGTCCGGCCCTGGATATGTCGCTCTTGTTACATGGAGAGAGCTGCAGACCATGCTATAGCTCGATTACAATCTGCAGTGGCAGGAACAGCACAGTTAAGCTGTCATTCATCGCGCTGTCCAAACCACGACCCTGGCTCTTTTACTTTTCAATAAATATAGTAATGGTTTAAGATAGATTTTTATTATGAAAGGGTTTTGCCCACAAATAATGTTTAAAGTGTTCTACACTCTATGTGCAAGCTATTGACTCACATGCAATAGTTTCGATAGTGGGATATCTTTTTTGAGCTGAATTTAATGATCACTAAACAAACGCTATCTTTTTTCTTTGCTTTTTCTCTCCTCAATAAGCCTACCACACAATCTGTCACAACTGGCATCTGTAGTTATAGTATTTTCATCAGTTCATGACAAATGGTGCAAAGTGTGGACACCAAAAATGGCTTATTTTTATGGTTCCAAAAGCCATACTATGTCTTTCAGACCGAACAACTTCTTTTTCTTGAGCAGACTTCTCAAGGGACAAGTTACCATTGAAAATTCTCAACAAAACGTTAATAGTATTCACAAAGACCCAAATGTGATCTTAATTAATCTTTATTCTGAAGCCATCTCCATATCTCCAATGTCCTGCAACAAATGTTATTTCTGCCTGAGGCTCGGCTCAAACCCACCTATTGGTTCCTGCCCCCTATTATCCATCTTCGTTAACCGCTGCGCGGGACGCGCGCGGGACGCCCAGGACGAAGCCCGGACAAAGGGCGGACAGTCTGTGACAGTCCGGGACAGGAGGGGGCTGGAGGGGGCTTAAGATCATTCATGCTGCTGCATGACGTCTGTCCAGTAGGTTGTAACGTCTAGCATTACTGCCACTTGGTTTGTAAACTGTGTTGTGGACTAATGTGTTTTTCCAAGGAGAAAGCCAACAACAGTTAAAGGAAGTAGGTTTGTGCTGTACACCACGGGGGTTTTCTTGCTATTATTGCATTGTTGAGTCAGGCAACAGGGTTAGGCCCGGCTCATAATGTCCAAAGCCAAAACTGCCCTAGCGACTGCTACTATGGATAACTACTTGGTCAAGATGGTAGACAAAATTAACCAAGAACGGAGGAAGTCTTTGGGGCGGCCGGGGCCCCAAGTCCCGACTCCCCCCTCACCTAATCGATCTATTCCTCTGCCCATCCCCTATCAGGATGCTAGCACTCATTCTAACTATATGGATAGTTCTACCTCGGTTGTCCCAATAGATCAAGTGAGCCCGGTTAGTACAACTTTAGGGGTCTCTAATGACTTGGAACCTAGTCAGGCTATTTCTTTAGATCCATCGATTCCAAGCATGACGGCTCAGAGGTCACAGAGATTATTGCGTTCATGTAGGAACAACAGCAAGAATGTTCAGTTAAAGCGTGGGGGGAGCCGTCCTTTTAAGAGAGTTGATTCTTTATTGACCAGTGCTGTTCGTGACCAAAAAACAGCACTGAATGGTACCACGGTTACTTTAGATAGTGAGCAACTTGACTTCTTGATCAGTGCTATAGATGCTAAGTTTGATTTACTTGTTAAACCTTTATTGATCAAACTTGATACAATTACAGATGATGTAGTCAGACTGGGAGGTTTATTGGAATTACATATTAATGCCTGTACAGGACCCCAAACCAAGAAAAAAGACCAGGGAGTTGTTAAGGCCCTCCCTAAAACTTCTAGTAAGGCTATATCAATGGCTATGTCTACTAATCCTAACCCATGCTCCGGGGGTATTCACGAGGAGGTAATTGCTGCACCTAACCCCCCGCAGATGTCGGGTCGAAATAAATCTTTTTCCAATTTAGCCCCAAGGAATCTGGCTGGACATAGTGCTAAAAGTCCTAATAGCCCACAGCTTGATTTACCACCAGCTTGTGCCCCTTTTGTAGCAGTTTTAACCAACGTCCCCCCAGTTAGAGAGACTGGAAGCAACAAGAGCTATAGAGAATCCCATGCCTCACTAAAGAATAAGACTGTGGATTGGCTCTACCGAGAGTGTGGTTTTCCTGTAGCTTTAGCAGATGATATCTTAAGCACCAGAAGAATCAATTGGATAGGCAGCTCACGTAAGAACTGTGGTGGAGATTGTATAGTTGTCAACTTCCGAAACCCACAACTCACCTCCACTGTTTGCTCAAAGCCGCATCACTCCCCACCCGAGATCAAGGGATCTCTCTACGTTCCCTAGGGTACTTTTATAGGGACCTCTATAATCAACCTAATGTTGAACCTATCAGGGTGGGGGACAGAGATATGAATTTGTGCGCTGGCTTTACTGTTACCACGTCTAATAGATTCCAGTCTCTGAGTGGACTTGATTCCAATGACTGACTGGAATCTGTTTTGGTTAAATCAGGGACTGCCGCTGCTTCCCTAGGAGAAGGGGGGGCAGTGCAATTCCTGGGGTACTAGATACTGTGGGTTTTAGTGGTAACTGTAGTTCCATGGTTAATTCCAATAATGATCCCGGTTGTTGCGAAGCAGGGAGATTGGTCCTTGATGGCAGGGGAGGGGACCTTTTTATTAAGACCACTCTTCCTGCCCATAGTGGATTTACATCTATGACCAATACTTCCAACAAAGGTCTATGTTCGATTGCCTGTTGGAATGTCGCAGGACTTTTATCAAAGGATGCCTGTTTGGGTTGGCCCGAGTTTATCAATACTTTTAATATAATCTGTTTACAGGAAACCTGGTGTTTGGACCCAATTAATTACAATGGTTTCGTTTCGTACCAATTACCGGCTGTGGCCTCCCCTTCGGGCAGAGCAAAGGGTGGGCTCCTGGTTTTGATTTCAGTGGAAGTACCTATCATTGTAAAAAAACATGTATTGGTTGGGGTCCACTCCCAGATTTTATGGCTTTATCAGGAGCAAGGCAGAAACATTCTTTTAATAAATTTTTACAACAACATTTTTGACAGTTCTAGGCACCAGGTAGTGTTTGCTTTGGAGTCCGCATTGGCTGACATTATAATGAAAAATGATATTGATTTTGATTTCATTTGGCTAGGGGATTTTAACACTGTTGCGTGTTCCTCTTCCGCCCAAAGGGTTTGCGGTTTTACAAATAGCTTTGGGGAGGGTGCCCCTCACTTTCCCCATAACCCTTATGGCGATTCATTGAATAAAATCTTGATGACTTACGATATGGAAATGTTGGTAAATATGAAAAGTGCCTCTGGAGTAATTATTCCCACATTCACGGGTAGGAATGCAAATACTGTGATCGATTTTATTTGCATGTCCTCTAGCCTTAGTCCATGGTGTACGGCCCCTGTGGTTGTGGATAATTTACTCAGTGATCATAATTGTATTACTATTGAGGCTATACTCTGGAAGGTGAAGCAGGGCCCTAAAATATGTTCAATTGCCAACATTGAACCGCACCGTCCGAATGGAACCAGAATCAGATGGAAAGGGGATAAAGCGGATATTTTGTCTAACTCCATTGTTAAAAATTGTTTAACTGACAGTATTATCATTTTAGAGAGCGAGAAAATAACAGATGAAATTGTGCCTAAGTTTATTAACATTAATCTTATAATTGATAATAAATTTACCAATTTTTTAAGGGCAAGACATGTCAACAAAGGGGGTGGTTTGACCATGCTAGCACTACTGCGCTCAAGGGGCTTAAACCAGCATTGGCAGCTAAGCAAAGAGATAGAATTGTGATTAGGGAGCTTAGAGCTACCTATCAGGCTGCAGTCAAATGTAGGAAGATTGAACTAAGGCAAGAGGCCTGGGACAAATTTGATCAGGCAGCCGAAACTTCGGATTCCTCTTTATTTTGGGCTACAGTCAATTGCCCTTTTTTAAAGGATGACAAGATGCCCGAATTGACGGCTAACGTTAGTGCGGAAAACTGGGTTTCCCACTTCTCTACGATTTTCGACTCGGACAAACCAAGAGATGTACGCGGGGACGGCTGGCCTGTCGTTCCTCTGGACATTTTCATTGCCGAAGTGCAGTGAAGAATTACTGCTAGTAGGGGTGGGAAGGCCCAGGGGCCCGACGGGGTGCCCGTTGACGCGTATAAAAATGAACCGGAGTTGTGGGGCCCGTTGCTAACTAACGTGTTTAATGCTGCTGTTTGTAAAGGTGTCCCATCTACTTGGGAGGAATCCATTATTATTCCTATCTATAAGAAGGGAGACAGGGGGGACGCAAAGAACTACCGTCCGATCTCCCTCCTTGATTCCTCAGTGAAAATTATGAGTAGGGTGCTTTTGGTTAGACTAGAAGAATGGGCCGAATCTAACAACATATTGGCAAATTCTCAATTTGGTTTTAGGAAGGGACGTGGGACCGTTGAACAGTGTCTTAACCTTGAATCATTAATTGGAAAGTATACGAAGGCTAAGAAAGGTTCCCTTTTTCTCTGCTTTGCAGATTTGAGCAGTGCCTTCGATATGGTGAACCATAACATCTTATGGGCGAATTGCTTGAAATGGGGGCACCTGAGGGCATTGTCTATTTTCTGGCCCGATTATATGCCAATCTAAGTTCTAGTGTTCGCTATGGTCCGGGTGGGGAGCGCACCCCAAAGTTTTAATATTAGGCGTGGCATTAGACAAGGGTGTGTGCTTGCCCCTTTACTTTTTACTCTTTTCATTAATGATGTAGACTCCGTTTTAAAGACTGTTGCGGCAGATGCACCTAAAATTAATGATTTTAACGTCCCAGTATTACTTTACGCGGACGATGCCGTGATCTTGTCCAGGACCCCTATTGGCCTACAACGCCTAATGGATAGGTTTTCCCTGTTCATTAAGGATAGAAAGTTGTTGATCAATAAATCAAAAACGTACGTCATTTGATCGCTCTAAGACCATTAATGTTGTGGCGTGCAATCTGGATAAAGGAAGAGACCTCCCTAAATAGAGCCATCATTAAAGATTGTCTTTCTATTGATGACCATCTAAAGATCCCCTGGATCAAATTTGTTACCTGTTGTTTTTTAGAGATTTATGTTTTCAATTTAAGAGAGGATTGTTACGTTGCCTTCAGCTTGTCTAAAAATGAGATGAAGACTGTTTTTATGAGCCATAAGTCAGAGAGGCGTGGGAGGGTCAGTGGTAATTTAACTACATGTTTGCTCTACGGAAGTTTTTGTGAGACGGTAGGTTATCAACCGTATTTGAGCTTTGTTACCAGAGCATCCCATCAGTTTGTCTTAACGAGATTAAGGTTTCGGATCGTGCATCATTTGGTGGCCTTCCCATGCACTAAAAAACACCCGATTGGTCCATGTCCATGTCCATGTGACAATATCTCTGCACAAAGCACTATGCATTTTTTACTGTTGTGTAAACTTTATGGTAATTTCCGCTCAGCTTTTTTAAAACCTATTTTTAAGAAGTATGTAGTTAGAAATGTACATGATTCTATGAAGCTGTTTTTAAATCCCCCATCTGACGTATGTTTCTTTACCGCTATCAAAGCAAGGCCTAGTATGCTTTTTTAACTGTTTTTTAAAACTTTTTAATTGTATTGTACTTCCCATGATTGCTGTATTTGTAGTGTAAAGGTATGTGCTTCTAGGGATTGTTATTTTTCTTTTTTAAGTTATCAAAGTATTGGCCTAGTATGCTGTCTTATTGTTTTTTTTTGTTTTTTTTTAAACTTCGTAATTTGTACTGTATTTATATGACTGTTGTATTTGTAGTGTAAATGTATGTGCTTTTATGGACTTTGTGTTTAAGCTCCGAATAAAGCCTTATGAAATGAAAATCTCCCTCTTAAATTCGTGTAGGCAGGGTGCACATTTTTTATAAAATTTCCCCAGGCTTCAGTCCATTCCAACCGCTTTCCCTTTTGGAAGTGAATCAATTGCCCTCCTTACATCATCTTTCGTTATTGGTTATCTAACAACTCTTTCTCCTCGAGGGACAGACTTTCCCCTGGCAGGCCCCTTAGATAGTCCTCTATTTCTTTCTCCTCATGATAAGTGTCCTCAGTGTATAACAGCTGGTAGAACCTCTGAAACGAGGAGCGCACCGCAGCAGGCTCAGAAATTAGGCCATCAATCGGGTCTCGAATTTCAGCGATGCCCCCCTGAACTATCTCTTCCCTTGTGCGTACGGCCAGTAAATGACCTACCCTTTCATTGTTTTCATATATTTTACTACGCCAGGCCATAAATCTCCCAGCAGAGTTTTTTAGCTGAAAGATCAATTATTGCAGATTTCCCAACTAAGACTCTAGATTGTGCTTTCTCCGTGTCTCCCCCTCCTACAATTGTCTCAATCAGTTGCATTTCCGCCACCGCCAATTCCTTGTATAGATTTTGCAGAAGCTGCTTCTCCTTTCTCTGAGCCACCCAACCATATCTAGATGTCGCCCCCCTTATCCCAGCTTTGAGGGCATGCCAAACTACGTTGATACTGGCGCTCCCTTTATTGTCCTCTGTGAACCTATGGCTCCAAACCTTTATCTGCTGAATAAATCCCTCATCACAGAGCAAAGCCCTATCAAAAGTCCATCGCGCCACCGGGGTGTGGTTAGCTTGGATGTTCAGTTCCAGTACCAGGGGGTTATGATCAGACATGACCCTTGGATATTTATATATCTTACAGGACTGTACTAGTTCCTAGGAGACGTAGAAATAATCCAGCCTACCATGCACTTGGTGCGGGGCAGAAAAGTAGGTATAGCTCGGGTCCCCTGGTTCTTGCATCGCCCAAACGTCTAAAAGCCCATGAAGCGCATATAGCTGTGATAAAGATTTTAAAACTTTAGGTTTGCGGCCTTGGTATCCTCTTCCCCCTAGTTTATCCTTTTGAGAATTACTATTTATATTAAAATCTCCACAAACTATTAGGGGGAGTGGCAACCCCACTAGTTCGACATTCAGCCACTCAAACAGCGCCGGGTCATCAAGTATTGAGCCTAACACGGAACACAAGGTGAACATACTATGACACGTACTACATTGGGTGTTCACCCATCTTTTTATTTTATCCAAGCTAGATCGCGGAAATCTGGCTATCTGGCTCTCCCTTACGTGCCATGACCGCCAACCCTCTCGTTTGCGTCCCCTGTGAACTGCTAGAGATGAGCTAAAAACCTGCCAGCTCCGGCTACATCCCAAAAACAAAAACAAAAAAAAATCAAAATAGAAACCATAAACACAAGGAATTGGAGGAGACACATTCCTCCCAATTAGCCCTAGCCTCGAAGGGACCTAAGCGCTACTATTTCTCTATATTCACAACATTTCCTGCAGATACTCTTGGGCCTGTATTTCTGAGGAAAAAACCCTGGAGGTTCCCTTATGAATGTCCTTAAGCCGTGCGGGGCTCATTAGATATACCTCACAGCCCAACTTCTGGAAGGGGGTGATTAGCTGACAGAGCCTCCATCTCCTCTCCACCGTAGCGTGGCAAAACTCAGGCCTAACAAAGAACGTGTGTCTCTCTGGTGAGCGCCTGGCTTCAGGTCTAGCTTTATCAAAGACTGCCTGCCGTAAAAGAAAATTGCCAAAAAGATAAGAATAGCCCTAAGTTTGACATTCTGATTGCTCTGCCCCCTTTCTTCTTTCACATCAGAGGGAATCGGTGTACCCTCTTCACCTCCAAATACCAGTCCCAATGTGTCAGTTCTGGGAAGGCCCCCTTAAACAGCCGAAGGACAAATCTGCGAATGTCATCCACTCCTGCATTTTCTTCAATGCCTAGGAGTCTCAAGTTATTCCGCCGTTTACAGTTTTCAAAATCCTCCAGTTTCCGTAACACATCCGTCATTCTGGCTACGTTCGCAGTGGCTTGCTGACTGGTAGCCTCAGACCCTGCCTCCAGTACCACGATCCGCCCTTCTAACGCTGTTGTGCATTCTGTAATCTCAGAGCATGCCTTGTTGACTTTTCGAATAGCTCCCTGCAATTTTTTTGTCGCCAAATGAGCCCTCTTGTGCTCTTCCGACATTCCCCATTTCTTCAGCCTCTATCCCGAAGTGAGTAGTTGAATAGCCCCACTTCATCTGGCTCAACCTGCTATTATCTGAATCTGACCCCCTGCTCTTCCCAGCAGTGCTTTTCCTTTGTTTCCAGGCAGATGCGCGTTTCTGTGCAGTTGGTTTTATAGCAGGACTGTCAGTGTCCCCTTCAGAGGTTTAGAGATCTTTATCACCATTCTCACTGCTGCTAGAAATTTCCAATTCGTCCATGAGGGAATAAAATGTATTCCCTTCAGGGGTCCCTACTGCCTTCATATGTGCTTGAGTGCTATTCAAAGTACTTAAGTCTAGAGAGTTTGCAACATGAAACTCTCCTTTTGTCGCCGGAGTTGTTTGCATCAGCTGAATCAGATCTGCCCCCAACTTCCAGCCCATTTCCTAGCGGTAGGATCAAGGGATTTGTCTTACTGCCTGCCCCCTTTGGTGTCTCTAGCGACAGCGTTTCTTTGTTTACAGTGCTTCGTAGCATGTGTTCACCAGCACTCACCGATTCCTTCAGAGCCTTAGAGCTTGCCCCGTCCTTGTTTGTCAGTTTCTTTCCCCCACCTGGTCTGCATCCTGAGAACATCCCAGGGACCGTAGGTTGCTTGGGTCATGCCACCAGCTCGGCGGTACGCTGTTTACTCACTTTCAGTTTGCAGCTTGTCTCCTCCTCCTTGCAGCCGGCAGTGTGAGCAGCATCTTCACTCTTCCCATCAGCCAGCGTCTTCCGGGCAAGCAGCAGCCCTAGAGTTCCTCCAGTCGCTCCGGTCTCCGTTCGCTCCTTCAAAAGTTTGTTTTGTTTTGAGGGGTATTTTGGTAAGCAGCGAGAAGAGCCTGTCTCTCACAAGGGGAGCCAGAAGCTTAGCTACGCTTTGAGCCAACAGGTATGTTCTTTGCTTCGTTCCTTCGATGCCTCGATATAGTGCCAATATCGGCAACACTCACCATCCCCCATACAGCAATCTCCTAGAGAATAACCAGACAAGACACCTTCTTTGTGGAGAAAAGTGCTGCAGGTTTATTAGCATTACAAATATGCCAACATGGTGGGTTATCTTACGGGCTATCCCAAGGCAGGCAGTCCCTCGCCGCCTGCCACCTGATGAGCCAAACTACACCGTGGCCCTAGCCAATCGGTGTTTGCCACATGTGGGGGAGGGGAAACCCCTCCCACCGGTGGACTGCCAGTCCACCCCCCTGCTCATGCCCCAAAAGGGGGCGGAGCCTGCCAGGCAACCCCCGGTTGCTCAGATCCACAACCGCCCGTAGGACTAACGGGGCACCGTCGCTCCTCCAGGGTCCAACACGAGGACCTCCCAGTGGATATTTGGCCTTTGCACCCTTGTTGTGCTCCTGCAGAGGGTACCCATATGTACTTTACAGCCTCTGGATCGCCCTGTTATTCCGCCTGCAACACAAAAGAATACATTAGATACACAAACCCCCCCACACCCTGCCTGTACGCCGGGTAAGCTGGAGGGAGTGAAACGGCGTCAGGGTAGTGGGCAAAGAGGGTGCCCAGAGGGCGGGGAGAGGTATAAGTACCTCACCGCCCACCCCCTCTACCCAGCAGTGACGCAGCGCACCGGACCCCTGAGGGTTCCAAACGCTGGGAGGCTGCCTCCTGTGCCCTCTTGTGGCACTAGGGTGGCCGCCCTCTTAGCGGGTCTCCTTCGTGGACCCTGGGCAGTCGGCATAATGCCAATATTGACAACACTCACCATCCCCCATACAGCAATCTCCTAGAGAATAACCAGACAAGACACCTTCTTTGTGGAAAACCGGTGCAGGTTTATTAGCATTACAAATATGCCAACATGGTGGGTTATCTTACGGGCGATCCCAAGGCAGGCAGCCCCTCGCCGCCTGCCACCTGATGGGCCAAACTACACCGTGGCCCTAGCCAATCGGTGTTTGCCAGATGTGGGGAAGGGGAAACCCCTCCCACCGGTGGACTGCCAGTCCACCCCCCTGCTCACGCCCCAAAAGGGGGCGGAGCCTGCCAGGCAACCCCCAGTTGCTCAGGTCCACAACCGCCCGTAGAACTAACGGGGCGCCGTCGCTCCTCCAGGGTCCAACGCGAGGACCTCCCTGTGGATATTTGGCCTTTGCACCCTTGTTGTGCTCCTGCAGAGGGTACCCGTATGTACCTTACAGCCTCTGGATCGCCCTGTAACTCCGCCACAGCTCTGGGTGTGTCCACCATCACCCCAGAGCCCCCTACCAAGATAGCCTCCTTTCCTACACCCTGCTGTCTCCAAGGCATCCCCCAGATCAAGTAAGAATAGGTCCATACCCACATGGACAGGTGTACCCCATCTTCATCAAAACACCCTGTGGCCTTAGTGTGCAGTAACCCATCACGGATGAAGCAAAATCCCCTTTGCTCAATGAATTTCCTCATCTGCCGGGGGGTTATCTCAGACCACCATATTTCACCGGTCCCCAGCTAGTTGCTCAACTTATACATTGTGACCGTAATTTTTTAAAGCAGTGCCCTTCTCCCCAGAGATGCCAGGTCATTCCCTCCCAGGTGTAAGACCAACACATTAGGAGGATGAATCCCCCCCAGTCTCTGCTGCAGCTTCTTCAGCAAGCAGGTCCAGCACATGCCTGGGTATCCTAGCCAGAAAAAGTCTGTGGCCGTGAGGCCGTGCCTCCATTTCCTACTTTCAGCCTACCCTGTGGACTTGGAATGCAGCAAGCCATGCCTTAAAAGCCAAACCCCACTGAACAGGGTATTTACACCAGTCACTGTTAGCTCTTTTGCACGAGGTGACCACCGCCTCCCCAGACCGGGCTCCTCACCACCCTCAACGAGGGGTATTTCTGCCCCCCTAACTCATATGCCCCCACATGGGTGCTACTTATACCTGGCGGACTTCATTTATTGCAACTGATCCCTCTTCCCCCCCAGAGAATCAGAGCAATGCCTCCCAGGTGTCGGACCATGATGTTGTGAGGGGAGACCCCCCCATTCTGTGCTGCAGCTTAATCAGCAAGCTGTCCCAGCACCTGCCTGGGTGCCTCACCCTGTTGACCTGGTGGCAGAAAAGCCCTGCCTCCATTCCCTGCTTTCCGCCCATCGTGCTGCTCACAAGACGCCCGTATGGCCAATCAGCCAGATCAAGATCCTGGCAGAAAAGCAACGCAAAGTTGACAAACCCTTTTCTAGACTCATTGTAAACAACACATACTACTCCTTACACCTGGAGGAAATCCTGCTTTGCAGCTGTGCCCTCCTACCCTGGAGATTCAATAATTGCTTCCCAAGAGAGTGCCCAAAATATTGGGAGGGGAGAACCACCCCCTAGCCTGTGCGGCCGCATTCACAGTAAGCTGTTCCAGTGCATGCCAGGGACCACCACCCAAATTAACTCTGTGGTGGAAATACCCCTGCCTCCATTCCCGTGCCCCTCTGGAGGCGCAGGAAAGCCATTCAGCCAGACCTTTGATCCTGGCACAAGCAATGCCGGGTTGCCACACCCATTCACAGAATCACTGCCCCGCCTTCTATCCCACAACTAAAGGTTGCCATAATTTCACGCACTAACACTGCACCCCACGAAACCTGTGAGGCCTCACTGGGTTGCCTTCGGTAAACTCAAAATTCACCTTGTACATAACTCACCGAGCCTATCCTACGGCCGCACCTTTGGGCGGCTTACAGACGGGAGTACCATTGCACTATGTTCCTTCACATGGTCCCGCCCCCTCATATAAGATGAGCCTATCTCCCGGCCAAGCTGGGCTGGCTAATTGGGCAGGGGAAGATAGTAACTGAAGCCACTTGTACCCTGGCCTCTGGCCTGTCATAATGTATACTAGGGCTTAGTCAGTGGGCGGTGAGAACGGGCGAACCGTCTGAACAGAATCCCATCCCCATCCAACTCTCGACTATAACTGGATGCTGTGTAGCCGTACCGGTGCCCTCACCTCGGTGGGATTACCAAGCACCCAGCTTGGAAGTATTGCTGGGGTGCCGGAGAGGAAAAGGGGTAGCTGCCCTACCCTTGTCAGCAGGCGTCCTCCCTCCAGTGTACCCCACACCTTGAGGCCCTGCCCCCCCTATAAGGGTCAACCAATCCTACAACCCCTGGCAGGCCCAGCTATGTGGCAATAGTCTCATAAGAGAAGTGAAGTGTTCCTTCGGTCCAGATTACCTTGCCCAGACCCCTCCTCTGCCCTTGGAGGTCACCATAAACAACCTGCAAGTAGCCCAGAGGTAGACACCCAGTGGGACCTGCCACTTACTGGTACTAATTATATCACCCTCACTGAGTGAAAGAATGCACTATCTCCTTATCCCTGAACATTACAGATAGGCTTTACAGCAGGCACCTACCCCAGCGAGCTCTCTTGTTAGAAAAGGACCTTGACCTGAAGAATCCATCTCAAACTCTCTGCCAATTGCAAGAACTCGTCATGACATGTACTAGTATTCAACTCTGTGACCTATAGATTATGCACAGAGCCATGCAGGAGCACATGACCCCTGTCATCAACTTTACAAGCCTTGAAAGCAACCTTTGATGGGTAACCACAGATCTTTGCAGTGCACGCCTTAACCCACTGAGCTCTTACTAAATAAGTTAACACAAGGAGACCGAAAATCAAGTGGCATATAACTGGGCATTTGAAGTCCTGCCAAATAAAAAAACCTCTTTTACAGATAACATACATCAAATAAATTAGAGGCACAGTTTGAAAGACCCTCCCCCATCCCAAGGTCTCGAAAGGCCAGATGGAAAGTGTGAGTCGGATTCGATACGCCGACTGCTTATTTAACCAATCCTGTAGTAAGATGGCCAGCTGAGTCCTGGGAATAAACCTAGGGACAGCTTGGCGCCTTGCATCTAGGGCAGGGTACCATCTGTTACACCCGGCTCTGGGGGAGCGGGAACAAATAATGGACAAGGGCAAGTCAGACAAAGGCCAATCTTCCCTTCAAAATTACAAGACGTACAGATTAACACGGCATCCATGAGACTAACTCGTACGGATCCTACACCAAATACCACCATACTAAAAGGCCTAATTAGCATGCACAAAACAACTGTGCTACCTGCAGGTTCAAACTTATGGAGTCATGCCCCTTGTGGCACTTCAACCCCTATTGCTCCAGTTAATATACAATGAGCGTACGTGTCCATCTTCCCTGTGGCACTTCATCCCCTATCGCTCCCGTTCGTAAACCTTGAGTGTATATGTCCTTCTACCGTGGACCCAAAGACATGTATACGTTAGTGACTGTCTCCCACAAGATCATTGCCTGCATAGCTTCAGAAGCAATTCGGAACAAGTGGCCTTGAGCAATGGAGGTCTTGCAATGGAAACCATAATAAACCGCAATGACCCAGGACATGTCTCTAAATGTGTGAGGTGATGTTATTGGGGAACCCAAGACAGGCAATATGCCAGAGACTGCAGATGCCAAGCAGCCATCCAGGTAAGGAGGACCATCACTCTGGAAACAACCCCTTTGAGGTATACGAAAACCACCCCTTTGAGGTAACCCAGCTGCCCCAAAATCTGCTTCCTCCGGATCCTGAACTGGAACCTATGTATTTGGCTATAGATATACATTGAGATGCAAACACTGACCAGCAATACAACAAAAATAGTCTTCATCAGGAGTTCCAAAAGAAGGCTTCCTCTCACATACTGCCCGTTAGGACAAGGGGTCATTGAAACAATTTGAGCTTGTACAGATTGGTTTTAGTAAAGAATGTCATGGAAAGTGGGGACCTATTGTAGTAATACTGTATTTTATATGTTTCTATTTAAATCGCTGGTATAGTGCAGAAAACAAGGATAATCCATTTAAAGGTCTGTTGATGATCTGACGAGACCCGGGTTAAAAATTGTTCCTAAATTAATTGGAGGAAAAAATATGATACGGTGAGACCCAGAATCTTCGAGCTTGTAATTTGGATCAAAATAATAAGGCACTGAAAGCGAACTGTGATCATTTTTGATGTGTAATGGTTGTAGAAAACTAAACTTTTTTAAAGAAATTATTTCTCTTTAATTCATTAAAGAGATTTGAAGCAACCTTAATGTCCTCACCTTAATGGGAGAATCTGCATATATTTTTTACGTTTTTGAGTTTATATAGCATGAGGTGAGTGCTTATTAAAAATTGGTTAGTGTATCAAATTACAGATCATCTGTTTATTGGTATGTCGATGGGTGTGGTAGATTTTTGGAACATATATAAAATACCCACTTTTTATCTCCCCCTTAATCCGAAGGGGAGTAAATTTGCTAAAAAAACAGACAGCAGTATAGAAAATACGGGATTAGGTGGTTTGGTAGTGAGGTAGTTATAAGAGTCTGAAAATATCAATCAAAGATGTCATTTTAAACCAACAAAGCCACTGAAATTCATCAGTTATAGTTACTGAAGTACTATAACTCGCACACCCCCATGCACTACTAATTACTTCTCAAATTACATCACTCATGACGTTCTATGAGATCAATGATAACATCACTGCACCATCTGAAATTACATCATTGATGACAGCACTGTGCATGGCGGGGCATGAGTTAAAGTTTCATTAAAGTATGAGTTATAGTTACATGAGATAATTATAAATAGTGTGAGCGATGATTTTATGAAAAAGTAAAAGAGCCCTACGTTTTGAGCTTGTGCTAACATTAGTTTGTGTTTACACTGTCTCAAAGTCACAATATATCACATGAGGACTGTTGTTGATTCTGTTTCTACACAAAACTCGTCTACTTTTCACCTGAATAAGCAGAAAGTGTTCTCAGAGAAATGTCCTCCTTGTACTGAATCAAGAACAGTTCTTACTGCCCCAGCCTATGTCAACAATGTATCTTCTTAACTGTAAAGCTAAAACTGTGAGAATGGGTGAATCTCAATTTCCCCCCATGCAGAGAGAATCTTCAAATGTATTCTGTAGTAAAATGTTTCTTCGAGAATGTTTCCTATTGGTCCAATACCATGGGAATCATGTACTCCCACAGAATGTATGAACATCTTTCTCTAAAGCACTGTATAAGAGTGTGGATTTTGCTAGCAAGGGAGACCCCCTATTCCCCATCTAAGAAGGCAAACCTATGCCAAATTTCATTTAGAACTGAACTGAGTTCGTTGTACTTATGACTTATGTTTTTCTGCTAAACTTGCTCATTGCACCTTTTCTGTATTTTGCCGATTAATTCTTTTATAAAGCATTGAAAAGAGAAGTTTTGTTTGTCATTCTTATGAGAATGTTTTCCTAACTAAAAATACGGTTCCAGTCAGGGAGCAACAAAGTCCATATCAGGACCACACCACTCCCATTCCTAGATGTTGGCACGTCCTATGGGTTAGAAAGTAATATAGATTTCCACGCTAACGGTTCTGGTAGCAAAGGTGATGGTTCGGATTGGAGCCGACCCATAGCTTGAAATGAATTGGCTGTAGAAATGGCTACAGTACCTTCATGGTCCGGACTGTTCCCCTGAGATTAAATTAACCAATCCGATCCTGGTTTTAGAGAGGCAAGGTGGCTGACAGAAAAAAAACAAGCATTGGCATAGCCAATAGATCTCGCCTTTGGGACCTTATAAGTGTTTAGTTATCCAGCACAATATCCTTGGTGCAACAAAATCAACTGTTGCATGGCTGAACACTTATGAGGTCCCAAAGGTGAGACCTATTGGCTATGCCAATGCTGGTTGTTCAGGCTATGGAGACAATGGCCGAATGGATAGGCAAGGATGCAATGTTTTGGGGAAGAATGAGTTGTTCTTTATGCGGATAACCTGCTCCTTTTCATTAAGCACTTTACTTAGTGAGTCCCCATGTCTCACAGATACTGTCCCAAATGAAGAGGCTTCTGGTCTGAAGGTTGGCTGTAGAAAATCTGCTCCGATATTCTTAGCAGGGAGGTTGAAGAGGCACCATTACAACCACAACTGGGTATTAGCTCATGCAGAAACTCTCCCTCCACCCCCACTTTCTCCCCAACTAGAAAGAAAACTGATCTGAGGAATAACGGTGATGCCTGCACCCATACAAGACTATGCATATAATAACAATAAAACAATTCCTAAGTCATACTATGGAAAATATTACAAGATATTATGCTACCAGTACGTGTAGTAACGTTTTCTCCAGCCTTTACACTGCTTGTGACATTTGCACTAACCTATGCATACTAACCCTACCACACACCAATGCACTGCAACATGAACATATTTAAAGACATCACGTTCAAAACATTTATTCCCACCCTTTCACCATTGATAGTTTTACAATCTAATTCAGTGCATGGAGCGTGCATTAAGCCTGTACAAATACAAAGTTGTGTGCAGGGTAGCCTTTGGATACATGTGCATGGCACCTTCTTCACAAGTCAGATCTACTGACTCTTCTTTAATTCTGTTGTGGCTTGTGAGAGGTAGCGATTTATGCAAGGGTTTACCAACGACAAGGAGTGGGAGTCCCTAGTCAGAGCGCGATATAACAGCTGGATGAAACCAACTTCAACAACAAGCACTAACACACGCTTTTTGGTGACTAAGAAGTCCGTGACATTCTACTGAATACCTTCTTAACGTTAACACTGTATAGCTAACCCCCAGCTATACAAATTTGTCAAACCACATGCTGCAAAACCAACCTGAATAAATTACATTCTAAAGTGCCATAGTCCATGTGGGTGCCTCCACATTCAAGTTTAGCAAATAATGACCGAGTTACACATTCTAGCCAGCTTACAGCCAACACACCAAGAACTCAAGTTGGCCACTGCCTTTGTGTGAAGTAGCATCAATCACACAAAAGCGGTGGGGGGGGCATGTAGTTACATCAAAAGGACCCACAAACGTAGTCTTGTTATGAATGCAGGATCTGTGTGTACACAGATTAGAGAGGACATGGAAGAGCTGAATCAATCAAAAGTGGCGAATGAAAGCTACTATGAATAACCGTATTGGCAAAGCTAATAAGTCTGGGTTTAATGTGCTAAGAAAGGATACCTCATTTGTGCATGCCTGTGTCTTCTCGCATCAGCACATTAAAGCAAGAACCATTATATAAACGCATCTACAACAAGGACTAAAGACATACAGTGACAAAACACAGCTGGGCACCCACGAAGCCACATAGGCACACACAGAACACCTATATAGGGCATGAACATTCTGTAAGGTTACCACGCATAAGGAAGAAGGAATGGGAGGGTGGGGTCAGCTGCAACACTTAAGGCCATTGTTAGAGCAAGTATTTCCACTGAAGTCACGAGCTTTCGCTTGGCGTAGTACTCATAAATAAATGGAGCTCAGGAAGAGACCACAGGAGGTAGGCGAATGCCTAGTTATTGGGGTATTCATTTAGGGCTGCAGACAATTGGTGATGGGTGGCAGGACGCAGGTAAGACAGACAAAAGAAGAACAAGCGGCCAGTGGCAGGACGCAGGCAAGACTGACAAAAGAAGAACAAGCGGCCGTGAAAGTAATCGCGGTCAAGCGCGGCGCGTGTGCCCGCGCACATGCACTGTAGCTCTAGGCTGGCCTGGTAGCACTTTTTGGAGCCCTCTCAATAAGTCTCGCCAGACCAGCGCATGCGCTAGGTCAGGCAAGACCTAATGACATGAGTATCAATAGGGACTGCATGTTAAATGAAGGGATGAAGTAAGAGGCACAGTGTATGCTGGAAGTTGTAGTAAGCATACAGACTAAGGAATACAGTGGATGATAAATGAGGACAAATTTTGTGTTGCTTGGATTGTCAGATTTGTTGGAGTTATAAGTATTGCGGTTCTGAAGATGCTTTTAAATTTTTGACAAGAGGTACCTCAAGTTGAATACTGAATCAGTAAACTTGCCTGTTAGGGGAGGTGTACTGTGAGGCGCTATCACATACACAAAATTAGAAATTTCACTTTCGTGTGTAAATGTAGTAACAGAGCTCAGTGGTGATTTGTTCCTTAGTGCAAAGGTAATGGACATGCTGAGTAGTGGCTTTCGCAGATCGAGAGCTCGCTTTAGTGCAAGAGGAGGTAGCATTCTTGTTTTTAGAAAACATCTGTGTAGTAGAAGCAGGCAAACAGAATAAAAGCTCAAAATGGGCTTCAGAGCGATTGGAGTATTGAGTCAGTACAGAACCACACTGCGATTGGCTGGTGAACCGTGAGTCTGCGTTGTGATAGGATGTCCTTTGACAGGGACGCACTAGAATTGGTGAATGGATTAGAGTTATTGTCAGTGTGAGAAGTTTAAAGCCGGACTGCTTGCGATTGCTGTTATAAAAAGAGAGAAGGATGTAAATGAGATAGAGAGGTTTCCTACTGAAGGCACCCCAGCTAGGGAAATGGTGGTGAAGCAATGGTTACACACACATGCATGTGACTTAACCAATGGCACAAATATATGTCCAAAGATAGGGAGCTTCAATTTTCCCTGAGTGTAACCTTTCATATTCTTCAAATAGAGAATCTGAGGAGAAGAATGTATGATCTAAAACTGCAACACAGACTCACATAATTGGAGCCTGCGAATCTTTGGGAACAAATGGCAAGTAAGAAGAAGAGGAAGAAAAGTAAATTTAAGATTCGTAGTAGGGTTCATTCATGGAAAAAGGAGCAGGATGAGGAAAGGCCGAGAAGATGGAGGGAGAAGGTCATTAAAAATGTAAGAGCCTAACCTTCTTTAGAAAAGGAAGAAAAGGAAAAGGAAAAACCTGACAAAGAACCAGATATAGAAAGTCAGGCTCATGGATGAGCTTCACAGTGTTAGAGAGCCCCCATACAATGCCATAGCTCGGGAAGTGCTGCTGCACCCCTGCTGCCTGAGTTTGCAGTGACCCCAGGATCCTCATTGGAGTCCCACGCACCCCCGAGTTATACAGGGACATCTGTTTCGTCCTCTACTAGGACCTCGTATCAGTCACAATAAGTACCATACCCTTGCCGAGCATGATTCCTGTTCCCCTATTTGAGACCTCCTCTAGCTTATCACAGAGACAACCTGCGCCAAGTTTACCAAAAGATTAAACACAAAGCACAGGAAACATCGCTATAGTTCCTTATCAGGGGGGAAGTGTGATTGACAGTGGCATTTTGGGTCGGACAACCACCTCAGACTTGTCAGTTAGTTCACCCCGAGCAGGTCAAACCATCCCAAGGATAAACTTATCCCAGTTAAAGACAGAATTTGAGGAGCTGGCTTAAGCAAAATTGAGGAAGGGATTACTTAGGGTACTATGGAGAAAAAGTTGCTTTATATGTGCAAGGAAGCAGATTGGCAAAAGAGGCCCATGCCAAAATGGAGAAGGTGGTGGATGAATGTGGTATTTATATAACACAGCGAAAGATGTTACGAAAGAATGCTAGGATGGATATGAGTGAGAAGAAATTGCAGATGTTGAAACTGAGAAGTTTAAGAAGACATGTAAAAGAATTGATTGAAAGCCTTAGAGAGTGGAGTGATACCAAGAAGCTCAGAGAATTGTGGTCAGAGAAGGAATGGGTCAAAGTTAAGCAAAGGGGAAAAGAGGGGGAAGTCATAGTTGTTCGGGAAGAGGTAAAGGAGTTTCCCTTACGAGAGGTACAAGGAGGAGTGCATGTACATATCCCATGGTCTCGATCAAATCTTTTCCATTTGATCAATTCCCTTCCAAAGCTTAGAGAAAATCCTGATAAATGATACAACCAGATGGAACAGATTATGACCATTTCTAAAATGTTGTGGGAAGATATGGATGTGCTGTTTAAGGTAGCAGTCCCAAATAATCGGGGGTGGAATTTAAGAGAGTTGCTGAATGGTCCACACAGGAACCTCAGCGGGTGCCAGGGACTAATGCTCTTCCATCTATCATGGGGACCAAATATGAGGAAGTTATAAGACACCTAAAAACTAAGGTTCCCCAAAGAGAGATTAATTGGGCTAAGATTTAGCGCAAACTTCTCAGGAGCCAAAGGAATGGATGAACACGTATTTTGAGAGATTAATGCAGGTGTATAGAGAACACAGTGGGATGAATGACCCCTTAGGTGAAAACATAGGAGGGTTTCTTGCCTCTTTTGTAAATGGATTAAGGCAAGAAATCAGCATCCAACTTATTCAAGGCATCCCCTGTTGACATAGTAAATCAGTTGAAAAGATCCTATAGTATGCAAAATATTGCAATGAGACTTTAGAGGCTTAACAAAAGGGAATGAAGGAGAATTTTATGATTGCTCTAAACCAGATGTCACAGAACGTAGGGACTTTAGTGCCTGTCCTAAGGGTTTGAATTAGATCCTATTTCAGGATGTTAATGCAAGGAGTTTCCCTGGATTACAACATGAATGTACCTGGAATGGGGAGAGGTCGGGGAAACGTGGCAGTGACTAACATAAGTGCCCTAAAGAATGTAACACAGTGCCATATTTGTAACAGGGTAGGGCACTGGAAGAACAAAGTGTAGAAGCAATTTAGACTGAATTGCGACAGAATCCCAAAGGGTGACTTTGATAGACCAGGGAGAGTATCCCCCAGTACCTAAACCCCACTTGGGTATTCTGAAGGTTTAAACAACTGGAGCATTGCCCAATAACCTTAACCCAATGCCAATGTAGGGAGGTGTCCTACTCCCGCAGCCAGACCCCACGGTCCCTCAATATCCAATAATGCTGCACAGAAACCCTGTCCCCATGTTGTTTCAAACTTCCATAGATCAGGGTCAATTACATTGCCGGAGGGAGCAGGAGGAGGAGAGCATACTTGGCGCTGTCCAAGAAGGTGATCAGAGTTGACCATATGTGGATGAAGAGGTAAACAGACATCCTGTATCTTTTCCAATAGACACTCTATTCCAATAGACACAGGAGCCACTCGTTCAATGGTTAGACCAGTTGAGGTCCCTAAGCTACCTCTCCTGGGAAAAGAAGTCCAAGTTGTAGGCCTGACAAATCAGCAACGCACTAACCAAGTTACTGCCCCAGTATCAGTGAAAATAGGAGACGTTAGTGAGAAGCACCAATTTGTAATCCTGTAAATATTTTGGTCAGAGACCTTCTCTGCAAGCTTAACTGCTTCATATATTGTCTGTAGGATTGAGAGAGAATTGAGACTGAATCGGCTGATGCTGAGTTTAAGTTCCTGTCATCAGAGCCCGTTGTTAGGCTATACCCAGTCCTCACTACTGAGGACTTGCCAATAGATTTAAGGGAGACTGCCAAAGAACAGCTTTGAAATTTTACTGGAAAAGAAATTGGGCTAATCAAGGATGCCAAGCCCCTAAAGATACGCCTACAGCCTACTGACATTTTTCCTCAGACTCGCCCATGCAAGGTGACCCCCGAAGCCATTATAGGGATTACCCCCTGTCATTGAGAACCTGATAGAGCAAGGGATATTGAAGGAGATTATTGGAAGCCTTTTTAACTCCCCTATTACCGCCTTACAGAATTCAAATAAAAAGTGGAGGTTCGTTCAAGACCTCCAAAAGATTAACCAAAGTGTTGTTCAATGCTATCCTAAGGTACCAAACCCTGCCATGGGCCTATTCAAAATCCCCCCAGAAGTGGAGTGGTTTATGATCATTGATCGTTGTCAGGCATTCTTCTCAGTCTCATTGAATTAAGAGAGCCAGTTGCTCCTTTGTGTTCGGATTCCAAAGGAAGACCCTTGTGTTGTGTTGCGCCTCACAAGGGTACACCGAGAGCCTATCCTATTTCAACCAGGTTCTTAAAAAGAACTCAGACTCCTTGCAGTTGTCATGCAGCTCAACACTAAGGAAGCTTTGAAATAGGACACCATTGCTTTACTAAATGATTTATCTGAGAACGGACATAAGGTCTCGCCTGAAAAGCTGCAATACTGTCACAGGGAAGCCATGTATCTTGGACACCAAATAACAAAGGGAGTGAGGATTGTGTGTAATGAATGTATAGAGACAGTTTTTAAAATTTAGTTCCCAACTATTCAGAGAGAAGTGAGTATATCTTTGGGCATGGTTGGCTACTGCTGACAATAGATACCAAACGTTTCCTTCGTGACAATGCCTTTGATAAGGCTCATGCACACTATTGTCGTTGACCCAGTACCAAAGGATGACAAAAGCATGGTAACCTTCCAGGAGCTTAAAAATGTACTTTGCTGAGCACCTGCTCTTGGAATGCCAGACTATAGAAAAATGTTGTGCTCTTTTGTCACAAAAGAGATGGATGTGCACTGTCCATACTAACACAAGCTTGTAAAGTCACCAAGTGCCCCATCGGCTATTTTTCAGTAACTCTTGATCCGGTGGCTGAAGCATTGCCTGGTTGTCTCAAAGTGGTTGCTGTGGTTTGCTTTAGCATTCAGCTAGCTGTGGGGGATCTGATGGGCTATCCTTTGCTTATGATGGTGCCACACTTTATCAAGATCCTCATGACTCTTACCAGAGCTCAGTATTTCATGAATAGCTGCCTAACCCCCTATGAGAATCATTTTGACAGCTAAGTATGTTTCAATCCGGCGATCTAACACACTAAATCCAGTTTCCTTGTTACCAACTCCAGAGGGAGATGATGAGAATGTCTTCGACCATGACTGCATCCGTGTAACTGAGTTGTACACAAAGATAAGGCCTTTTATACTGGATGTCCTCCTTGCCGAACCTGATCATACTCTTTTTGAAGATGGCTCATGTTTGAGAGACCAACGTGATATCTTAAGGGCTGCTTATGTTGTATGTACTTTGAGTGGGATAGTGGAAGCATCTTACTTTTGCTATGTTACGTCTGTGGAAATTGCTGAATTGATAGCCCTTAAAAGAGCATTCTGTACCTCAAAAGGATCGCAAGTTATAATTTACACTGACAGCCAGCATGGGTTTGGAGTTGTGCATGATTTTGTTCATGTATGGTCACAGCAGGGATTTTTGACTTCAACCCGTACCCGGATCCGCAATGGGTTGTATGTTTCAAATCTGTTGAATGCCCTGCAATTACCAACAGAGATCGCCAGAGTGAAGTGTGCTGCACACAAGAGCGGCAATGATTTTGTCAGCAGGGGTAACCGCTATGCAGATGAAGGCACCCGACACTGCGGTCTTGAATACGGTACCTTTCACCTAGACTAACTGTGTAAAACAGAGGGAAAGACTGTGACCAATATGCTATTAAATACTGTACATATATTCAGTGGGTTGAGGGAATTACCACATGCTGCCTCTGAGATGGAAAGGCTTAGGGGGAGAGGGTGGGTTGCCCAAAGGATGCCAGTCACATCTGGGTGCCAAATGAAGGAAAGCAAGTTCGCCATATTCTCTCCTACAAGCAATGATGAGACACATGCATGGTTCAAATCATGTGAAAATAGATGGAATGGTGTCTACTTTCGTTCTCACTGATTTAGTCCATGGTTCAGAACTAAGGCACAAGATTTATGCCTAAGATGTATGATCTGTCAAAAGCAAATTGTGGGTAAGAGAGTTGTGGTGATTATGGGTCACATGGGAAAATCTGATGGTCGATTTAATCGCCTTCAGCTGGGCTTCATGCAAATTAAGGGTGGGCAGATTTTTAATTCCACCAGCGTAATTGGAGGAATTTAGTTTTCCCGCGTTACTCTTGAAACATAACATTACTAATGAGTTAGCCACTCCACTCCACCGGCGGAATTAATCATTCAGCACAACTTCGTACAATAGTAAAAATACAAATCACAATAGGTCAAACCAGGCAGTTTGAATAGGGGCTCCACTTTTATTATTATAAAGGAAGAAGTTGTATACCTGGGCACATTCTTTGATCACTGCTTGTAGTGAAGCTGAAAGTTTTGTTAACCTGGGCTCTTTTTTCCAGTTTGGTGTGCTGCAATTTTTCATAGACATAAGCAGTGTGTCTCTGGGTTCTTCTTCCAAATCAGGTGCTCTGTGTACAAATCTGTCTTGGGATGGTAACTCTCGCAGCGGGCTCATGGCGGACGAGCGATGACAACCAAAGATTCTGCTTTATGCAAGCAGCACGGTTGAGGACAATAAGGGTTGTGTGCAGTGGCAGCTCCTCCGCTCGGTGGAGGAGCTTCGCCCCACTGCTTTCAAGCAGTGAGAGACTCATCATTTTATGTTTGTTCTGCTTTGCGGGCAGGAACGGGAGCTGCGCTGCTCTGCTCTCGAAGCAGGGCAAGGGAGGAGTGGTTTTCCCACTCCTAAGTGCGCAATGACTGTTTGGTCGGCCCTCTAGGGTCGACCAAACCACACATGCGCACTTTTCCCATTCTCCATGCAGATTGTATTACAGCCTGCATGGTGAACATGCCCAGTCTCCCATTCCCTGACTGAGCGTCCAATCAGGATGCTCAGACCAATCACAATGCTGCACTGCAGCACTGTGATTGGTCAGGGAGCCTGGGTGCTTACTAATCACAACACTGCAGCGACGTGGTACCGGCGGCAAGGCAAGTTATTTCTTTTTTGTTTTGTGCACTCCCTCCCACATTTGCTACCTCCTCTACCACCGTAGCCCATGACTCATGCCGGCTGCCACTGATTGTGTGGTGTTTTCAGTTGCGGGTTTGGCTTATGTAGTAGAAAAACTTCTATCACAACGAGGAGACTGCCTGCAGAAACCCCATGCTGAATATGAAGCCAAGGCGCCATTGAGGAGAAAAAGGGTGAGTGCTGCTATCTATTTTACCTAACATGTGAGCAGGGTTAGTTTACATATTAACGGATGTGATGCAGCGTGATGGTGCTCTTCCCTTTGTACGAGTGCTTTATAATCATGAGTAGTTCGCAACTACATTTATTCTTTTGTCATGCTAACATGTGACAGTAGAATGTGTACTGTAATAACGTGAAACGTGATGTGCTTGGGATATTTTTATATAAACGAAATGACTGTCGCAACACATGCTTGTTTAGCTGAAACATTAACGTGTAAAATTGCACTAGACTCTTGCAGAGATTCACGCATCTGATGTGGTCATGTAACATGTTGATTTAGAAACGCTCAGTATAAGAATGCATTTAATGTATGTTCATGAGGCCTATGTGCTATTCTCTTATGTTGGCCAATTTCTCTAGCCCTGAAATGCATTCTCCATGCTGCTCTCAAGTCATGGAGTTCGTAGCTAAATTTCAAATTTCTTATGCATGTTAGATTTGTTTCTTTCTCATGTTTCTGTTGTAGGTGGAGAAACCTGTCTTTGTTACACAAGAAGGCGCTAACAACCTGGGATGGTGTTCTTTCTCACTGGAGAAGGCCTGGGAATCAATGAGGAGAGAAGGAGAACCAGAACGAGCTCTGTAGCCTTTGGCTACTTGACCCATAAAACGTGAGTGTACTTCTAAGGAAGTCTTCACGCGCTCACACCTATTCCTGACTTGCCTGGGAAATGCTAAGCAGAGATGTCACGTTAGTGGTAGAGTAGTGACAGACTAATGCTTTTTACCTACGAACCTCCAAAAAAGACCGATCCAGATGTGGGGGCACTTATTGCCTGTGTTCTGGTTTTGGAATTTGTCATTCTTTTCATGTTCCAGATGCTAAATTTCGGTCGTAGGTTTGGTTTTGTATTAGTCCCAATGTATTTTTACAACCTTGTCTTGAGGTATTTTTGGCTTTGTAATAAACCCACTAAACTTGACAACCTGGAGTCTGTGATTCTTTGGAGTCCCGATTCTTTGAGCCAGTGATTCCAACTGAATGAGTTATTTTTCCCCTCTACTTCTTTCAAAGGTCTTCCAAAGGTCCATCGGCGGAGGGTTCCATAATAAAATCAAGAGGGGACTTGGCTCTTTCAGATGGATTAATGGAGGCGAAAGAGAGACTGACAGCTAACTTAACCCGAGAACACATGTGGTGTACTCTGATGAAGATATTCTGTGATCTTTGTTTTTGATTTCAGGCTGTTACTCTATATTGGTGTGAACTCGTACAGGGCACCACGTGTGCTCAAGCACTTCTATGCACATGAACACATTGCTTTCAGGTGGCCATAGTAACATGGGACTCATTTGTCCAGTTCTGACTGCATGTCTACATAGTTGAACCTTTTTTAGGTCTCGCCTGAGCCAGCGCATGCGCTGATCGGAGAGACATTTAGTATACGGGTTATGAAAGTGCTGCCACAGCCGGCCTAGCGCGCAGCCACCATCTGCCTCCCTTCCAGCGTGATCACTGCTGCGCGTGCACCACTCGCATGATTAAAGTGTTTGCACAGCTGACTACACGTGCTCACCACTCGCAGGCTCACCCCCTGCTCCCCCTCCCGCCACAGAGTGCGCCTCGCGGCCGCGCGTTGAGCTCCCGCTTCTTCCCCACCACATATCGCGTATACATGGACTTGTCGGCCTTTGCTCCCTCCTCTTTAATTAGCCCTCCTTGCGCCCCATTCCCGCTGCAACACACCGACCTCTAATTTATGGTTCCCCTCACCACATATCGCGTATACATGGACTGTCGGCCTTTGCTCCCTCCTCTTTAATTAGCCCTCCACGCGCCCCATTCCCGCTGCAACACACCGACCTCTAATTTATGGTTCCCCCACCATATAAGAATTTTGCGCCCGTAGTAACCACTCCTGGAGCCCCGCTTACTCTACGCCACTGTGCACATCAGCGGTAACTTGGAGAATAACTTTAAATATCATAAAATCGCCACATTCTGTGTTGTATGTGACTTTGCTAGCCAGGACTTTTCAAGAAAAGAGACCCAGTTCTCAAAGAGAAAGTTCCTTCATAATGAACCTTCTCCCAAAAAAGTGTACTTTGCCTTTGCTTAATATGCGCACCCTCACCAGAGAATAATGTGCATTCAGCTCAAGAGCATCTTAAGCGAAAAATGCACATTTTACACACCTATGAAAGTAGTAGTGAGCACTTTGGGCGTAGCATTTTTAAGAATCTGCAATAATGCTAAACTCTTGCACTGACATTGGTGCAAATTTGACAGTAAGGCCAACGAAGTGACAGGTATAAGCATCATCTATCAGCACTAGCCTTTCTGAGGACTTAAATACTAACACTTCTTGCTGCTGGGAGCCATCAAAGAAGACACTGTAGCCAAAGTGTTCCCACGATAACTGTTAAAATTATGCATTGAAAAATGCCTTACACAATGCTCAATCCACATACGGGTCTTTAAAATTCACAAGCTGACTTTCCGTAACTAAAATCTGCAGTCAGTCTCTTTTCTTGTTCGTCTGTTCAATTTCCAAGTGTAAACTCGAGAGCATTTTCATCCAGACAGCTGTTTAGGGACTATCGGACTTTCAGCCCAAAGTTTCTCTTACCTGGTTCAAGTCCCAGCGTCGGCTCAACATCCTGTGATTCTGGGCAAAATACCTAATCTCCCCGTGCCTTAAAAAAACCTGACTGCAATCTGGTCCTCATGTAAAGTGCTCTAATGCCCTTGAGCCAAGTTCACATTATATAAAACTGCAACCAAAAATATGTATAGGGCTGGTGTGTTAGTGGTGCAGAAATGATACCTGAGCTCTACAATTATTGTGAATCAGTCTTGAGAGCTTTATACACGTAATCACGAGGCTGTATTACGAAAAAGAGACAGCCACACTCAAGCAAGTCAGCTATAAATGCTTAGGATTGAAGCAATATACTATACTCATGAAGTGGATGCCTGTGTGGAATCCTCAAGCTATCTGTGAGGGACAGTTTTCACAGTGCACAGGGATAGTTACCGGCACTGAGCAGTATACCAAAAAGCTTCATCACTTGCTATACATCACATGACAGAAATATTGGATACACTGCATCTCCTAATAGTTGTATCACAATGTAAGCCTAGGTAAGCAGATGTGAAGTCAAGAATGGTAATTAAGTACTTACCTTGATGAAGTAATGGATGCAATATTTTTGCAGGTTGATATTATCAAGATTAATGTAGTGTGATGCATCCCATTGAGACAGTGAGAGAGTAAACAAAAAAAGTGATAAAGAGAAATGCTTGCAATAAGTATAACCACTGGCAATCGCTCTAGGTAGCCTTCCAATGCATTGATCTTTTACCACCTTGGTTTCAACCCAGCCATATGCAAATCAGTCTTGACCATGCACCAATAGGAACAATCCAGCTCGAACTGCAAGGCCAGGCCCTCTCTTAACCAGCACACATGCAACCCAAGCCCATACTTTCACTTGCTCTGCCTTTGCTACCTCCTCTTTAATTAGCCCTCCTCGCGCCCCATTCCTGCTGCAACACACCGAGCTCTAATTTATAGTTCCCCCACCACATATTGCGTATACATGGACTGTCGTCCTTTGCTCCCTCCTCTTTAATTAGCCCTCCTCGCGCCCCATTCCCGCGGCACACACCGACCTTTAATTTATGGTTCCCCCACCACATATCGCGTATACATGGACTGTCGGCCTTTGCTCCCTCCTCCCCCTTAATTAGCCCTCTTCGCGTCCCATTCCCGCTGCAACACACGACCTCTAATTTATGGTATACTGAAATATATTTTTTAATTTTGCGCCACCGTTGACTGCGGCTGACCCTATGCGTGATCTTGGTGTCTGTGGCGCTGACACTCTGTGATATTCGTCTAACAGTGTGTGATCTTAGATGAACACGGCACCTCTCCCCAGCCCAGCACAGCGCTCAGAGAACATGCAGGGTCTCCTCCAGCATGCCTCCACAGCGACCCTAATTTTACTCAGTGGTGTAGCAGATACAATATGAGACTCTGCCACTGTGTGTGATCCTGGTGTCTGTGAATCCGCCTGTCTAATCTCTAACAGTGTGCTCTGTCACTGTGTGATCTTGGTGTTTGGTGTTTGTTGCTGTCTGTTCCTGGTATCTATGCGCGTTATACCGTGCCTGATCTTGAGTTCTGTGCAGCTGACGCTATGATCCTATCCTGTTGACAGTATCTGTGATCTTGGCATCTGCACGTGGTCTTTGTCTAGCAGTGGGTGATCTTGGCGTTTGTGACCCTCACTTCGATTGCCCTTGTGTTTTCTATGTAGCTGACGCTATGTGTGATATTCGTCAGTATTGCTCTAACACTGTGTGATCTTGGTGTTTGCACCTCTGTTTCTTGGAAACTGTACAGCTTACAGTATTCATCAGTGAAGCTGACACAGCGGGTGACCTTAGTGTATGTGCAGCTAACACACTACATTTGATCTTGGTTTTGCAGTGTGTGATCTTGAGTGTCTGTGACTCCCACTGAATATACTCACTTCTATTCAGCTGCCACTCTGTCTGATCTTGGGCTGAGATCTGCGTCTGGCTGTGTGTGATCTTGGTGTCTGTGACTCCCATTTTTATACTCATTTCTATGCAACTGACACTCAGTGTGATCTTGGGCTGAGATCTGCATCTAGCAGCCTGTGATCTTGGATGAAGCCAACACCTCTCCCAACCTGGTACCGCGGCGCTATGACAGCACATAGATCTGACCTGCTTGCAGTACCGCAGCGCTATGACAGCACACAGATCTGACCTGCTTGAGGTACGCATAGCCAATAGGTCTCGCCTTTGGAACCTTATAAGTGTTTATTCATGCAACAGTTGATGTTGTTGCACCAAGGATATTGTGCTGCATAACCAAATACTTATAAGGTCCCAAAAGCGAGACCTATTGGCTATGCCAATGCTTGTCCTATCGTAGCCATAGGCATAAACGACCCAGTGGGTATGACTATGAATATGGCATTTCTATTTCCTTTCTGTTGTAACCTGGTGATATCAAACGTTTCTTTTTATTCCTCAGTGCACCATATCAAACTACAAAAAGTCTTCATTCTTAAAATGAACAATGGCCATTAAATGTATATTCTTATTTGTAGTCTCTACTTGCTTTAAATTACATGCACTAAAGATTTTTATTTTTTTGTAGTTTAATCATTTTCACGGAAAGGTATATGGCTTTCGAATTTTGATGTTGTTGTTCCTTATTCATTTGTGTAGTTTTTAAACCTAAGTAGAATATTTTACACAGAACTGATTGCGACCTGGCATGCACACACAGGCACAAACACAGACGTGACATACAACTATAGGTGCAGGTTCTCTTTCACTGCTGCCTTCCGCTGCTAGTCCGATCAAGGTTGATAAAACAGAGGGTCCCTTGGTTATAGCGATTTAACAATAACTGAGGCGTTGTAAAGGACCTTGGCATCTACAGAGGTTGCAATAGAGGAGAGCAATTATAGGAGCAGGGTTTTAAACCTTTGGGTTTGGGACAGGAACAGTAATTTCCAAAAGCATCACGTGATGGGTGAAGGCAGAATCTGGCAAACATGCTACATTGTGAGCAGGAGCTGGATTCTGCCAAGCCTGCCTGGCATGAAAGCATCTTTAAACCGGTTCATGCTGTTCGCGGAGCCTCCGACTGACTTCAAGATGGAATCAGCGGCGCCTGCACCACCGAGACTAGCTCAACGGGTTTCAAACAATTCCAACTGGCACCAACAAATGTGGACTGATCTGTCTTTGGGCTGCCGTAAGTGCTGCTGGCACAGTTTGCACAGCACCTGATCAAGGCACAGTTGTGTTGTTTACCCTGTCCTCGTAAGTTAAAGCATTATGAAGAGAAATAATTTGCATGAAAAGGTAGTGTTGCTATAAACCAGTGTCTTGCTGACACTGAACCCCTTAGAAATGGTTCCTCAACTCCGCGATATCACAGTTGGAGCCCGGGGAAATTATACTGATATCGGAGCCACATGGTGCTGTCTTTAAAAGAAGAGAAAGAGCAGAGTAGCAACAGAGTTTAAGTAGAAAGATTTGGGCAGAACTCTGCGTAACCTCGCAGAGTTTATATGTAACTCCGTGGAATTCCACAGAGTAAAACTCCGCGAGTTCCACTGACCCCTAGTGGATATACCACGATGTAATCAGATGAGGTATACCCTCGTCATTGTGTGCGTGTTTTTACTACGGGTCGAGAATTATCCTATTCGGAGATATGACAGTCTAACAGTTGCCAAACTATTGTTGCGGGAATTAGTACAACATTTCGGGATGCCAGCTAGTCTTGAATCAGATCAAGGGACACACTTCAAGAGCAAAGTGATGCAGTTGATATGTACAGCTCTAGGAATTGACCAAAGATTTCACTGTAGCTACAGACCAGAAGCATCAGGAATTTTAGAAAGATGAACAGGAAAATCAAACCTAAATTGGCTAGAGCATGTGCCTCTTCATCGCTTAAATGGCCTCATGCCCTTCTTTTAGTGCTCATGAGTATCCGCAGTACCCCATGTAAAAGAACTGGATTATCGCCAGACGAAGTGTTAATGGGAAGAGCTATGCACATAGCCTCTGTCCAGGCAGCTGCCCTTGTGAATATCACACATGACATGGTCCTCAAGTACTGTAAGGGCTTGTCTGACATGGTGCGTTCTATCTCCCATCATGTCGACATCACTACTCCAACAGTCCAAGAATCCGCAGGGTATGACTTGAACCCTGGTGAATGGATCCACATCAAGAAAAATGTCCACAAGTCTTGCTTGAAAGAGCTCTAGCTGGAATCTATCAGGTGATCCTGGTTACAAACACTGCTGTTAAGTGTGCTGATCTGCAGAATTGGACACACCTCTCCCACATCGAGAGGGCAAGGTATGAAAGTGAAGATGCAGAGCCAACATCTGCCAATTCCTTGAGTCGCCCCAGGTTTGAGGTGTCGAAGCTTCGGCGGAGGACGAGAAGGGTCAGACTGGAGATTTGTCATCTACATCAAATTAAGAGCCTGCAGAACCAGAGAATGATGGGCATGCTGTCAGTCCAGCAACCACTGTAAAACCCACAAGTGGACTGAGACTAAGTATACACCAAGAATTCATGGAAGGCTGAGACTAATCTACTGCAACAACATTCCCGAGAACAGGAAGCTGCTGCTGAACTAGGAGACTCCACCTCAGGGAGTGAATCAGCCCTATCGGAGCCAGAAATATCAAGCACTTCGAAGGAAGGTTGGCCAAGAACAACTTCTCATAGAAAAAGACTGTTGACACCTAAGATGAGACCTGAGACAATTATGGAAGATAGTGAATTAGAAGATCAGAAATCAATCGGACCAGATTGACGTTCATGATCTTGACTTGGCGCTGATCAATACTAAGCAACCTAAGAGCGAAACAAATGTGAATCGAAAGTACTAAAGTCGAGACTTGATGTACCTCACCAAAACTCAGATGACTGCCTGACAGATTCAGACAACCCTCCTTGAGATCAAAAGACTTAGGATGACAAAGATGCTGTATGCCAACAACTGACAAAACATTAAAAGGACAAATAGGGAGCAAGGGTAACGGTTAGAGGATGATAGCCATCAGCTGACACAGAATAAAAATCCTGGTAGATTTTGAGATAGGGTCGAGACAATAGGATAGCAACTAGAGGACTAATTCTTTATGAAAGGTTCCTTGATTTGCTTTAAGTTGAATATGGGGCAGTCACACTGTAAACTTATGATTGTGAGTTTGGCAGTTGCTGTTTCAGTTTCTATGTTTGAATGGCTGTTGAATGTTCACTTGCTGGGAGGGGATAACTTTCATGGTCCAAATATTTTCACTCTTGCTCCCTAGACCAGACCTCCTTTGCTCAAGAATAAGGTTTCACACCTCCTACAGTATGAGAGTGTATACAGCTATAATTTTTACTATCTGATGTTGTTTGAGTATGTAAATGTCATGGTCTTATCTTCCTGCTTCAGCAGCTTACTTTCATCTACCTTTGTCCTACTATTTCTCTTGTTCTGTCTTGTTAAATCTCTTTTACAACTAAAATACAATTCAACTGCTTTATTATGATTGTGATGGTTCTTTAACCCCTTCGCCGCGGCAGGAATTCCGCTGCGGCGCTGGGGGGGTTTGGGGGCAGTTGCGGGTCCGCTGTGCTCGTGACGGAACCACTCCGTCACGAGTCACGGTTGAGCTGTGCTCATGACGGAGTGGTTCCGTCACGTCTCCGCCCACTGCGCTATTCGCCCGCACAGGCGGGGAATTAGCGCCGCGTGGGCGGAGCGGCCGCCAACGGCCGCAGCATGACGGAACCACTCCGTCATGAGCACAGCGCAACCGTGGCTCATGACGGAGTGGTTCCGTCATGAGCGGGGAAGGGGTTAAAGAATGTGCCTATTGTCAATGGAGAAAATCTATCTATGGAGTATTAAACACATTTCTCGCCCTCACAAAGGGTCAAAATCAAGGGATCAGCATGAGTATGTGATGACATTGTTTACCCCTGTGACCTACATGAGCAGTACTAATCATAGCTTGCATGATGTAACCTGCAAAGTTAACCAAGATGAAATGATATTTGTAGATGAATTGAATAAAAGAATAAAATTTGATGAAGAAAGAGGAGAAGGTAAGACGAGTACAGAGCATTGTATTGGGAAAGGAAAGGAGATCTTAAAAAAACGCCCCCTATGTTCATCATTGAAGCCTCCAAGAAGGGAGAATTGTGCATGATATGACACCCAGAAGGGAATGAAATATTTGAAAGGCTGGGATGAAGAAAGTGTGAACATAATTATTTAGTAAAATGAAACACTTTTTTTAATCTAGATGTCAGCATTAAGGGTGTTTACTATGTAAATCGGTTTATTTACAACCACCGCACAATTAGGTAGGTAGCTGCTATGCAGCCTTAGTTTTCCCCTGGACCTATCATACTAATGAGATCGATTGTCCTCTTGAGAACTATATTAGGTGAAGTAATGCGAAGCTTTAAGCAGATTCTTAGCAATATTTGTGGAGCACTAATAACCTCCATAGGTGTAGCCCTAAATGATGTGAAGATTAGAAAACTGTCTACTTTAGTTGATTAACTTGCAACTAATACGGTGGGTGCATTGACTGTGATTAGTAAAGAATTGCTTGAAATGAGAGCTATGATTATACAAAATTGCCTTGCATTTGACTTTCTCCTCGCAGAACAAGGCGGAGTTTGCAAAGTCATTCATACTCCTGAATGCAGTACATACATTTCTTGTATATATAATCCAACTTCTCAGATGTATTGCTAACATTACAAACATAACATATGAATTAGCTAACCTGGAAGAAACAGGTGCCTGGGAGGAATTAGGATCATTCTTTAGCTCCATTAGTAAGGGGTTTGCTTAGATAGGAGAGTGGCTGGGTATTGTGGGATGAAGAATTGTTAAGTTGCTCTTAACTCCTCTTTTGATCATACTAATCAGACATTTCATCACTGAAGGGAACCAAATGAATTGAGAGTATAAGAAGCTGTCAGCATTGAGAGGAGAATGAGGAAGAGACTCGACGTAAAGGTTAAAGAAATGCAAAGCTAGCTTTATGACACCTTAAAAGATCTAGGAGAGAACTAAGCAGAAGAATCCAAAATTGATGACTGATGTGTTGTAATAAAGAATTTGGGTGATGAGTAAAATCATCAGAGATGGGTTGTGAGCGTTGATTTTTATGTCAATAAAAAGGGCACTCCGAATTGAGCTTGTGCTAACTTTAATTTGTGTTTACACTGTCCTCCATCTTGCCTGAACATCACAACATATCACTAGATCACTGTTGCTGATTCTGTTTCCAAACAAAACTCGCCTACTTTTCACTTGAATACGCAGAAAATGTTCTTAGAGAAAACTTTCTCGTATTGCTGAATCAAGGACAGCTCTTACTGTCCAAGGCTATGTTAACAATGTATCAGCTTAACTAGACAGCCAAGACTGTGAGAATGGGTGAATATCAACGTACCCCTTTGCTGTGAGAATTTTCAAATTTATTCTGTAGTAAAATGTTTCTTCTAGAATGTTTCCTATTGGTCCAAACCATGAGTATCTTGTATTCCTACAGAATGTATTAACTTATTTGTCTAAAGCCCTGTATAAGAGTGTGGCTTTTGCTAGCAAGAGAGACCTCATATTCCTCATCTAAGAAGGCAAACCTATGCCAAATTTCATTTTAAACTGTTCTGAGTTCTTTGTGCATATGATTCATGTGCTTTGCTGCTAAACTTGCTTATGCCACCTTTTCTGTATTTTGTCGATTCATTCTTATATAAAACGTTGAAATGAGAATCTTTGTCTGTCATTCTTATAAGAATGTTTTCCTAACTAAAGAGACGGTTCCAGTCAGGGAGCACCAAAGTCTGTTTCAGGACTACATCGCTCCCGGTTCTCTAAAGAACTAGGAAAGTACTAGGTTCACCCCAGTGGAGCCTCAGCTGTCTACGCCATCATAAACCAGCCATCATAAACTGGCCATGGGGCGGTCAGTCACAGTTACAATTGCACCTCCCTACTCAGAAATGTGTGAACATCACTAGATTTCCCTGTTCAGAACCACCATGTTTTGCATGGTGCTTTGGACAGGGAAATCCATCAATGTACTTTAAGTGTAAGGAGAAAACCTCCTGTATGTCAAGGACATTTTTTTTTCATGAACAAACTCCAGCTTTGCGAGTTTTTCTTGAAAAAGTAAAAAGCTTAAAGAGTAGGTGCAAAAAACATGGAGCCCACTCTGCAAACATTTCTGCCTTCAGAGTCACTTCCTCATCTGCATTTGCTTTGATGAGTTTAGAAATCCATGTCAGGTAGGCAGTGATCTCTATATCTTTGTAGGCAGTCATTCATTTGGGGATAGAAGACACATAGTCTTGAGTAAGGCCACGTACCAAAGTGGGCCTATTTAGATGTCTGAAACATGTTGACTTGGGTGTATTTGGAAACAATAATAATCCCTTAGATTGCCAATTATTATTTTTAATATCCCACAGCTTCCGACCTCAGAATAGTATTCATATTAACGGGTATCTTTGCAGGGATGTTTATGTACATACTGATCTCCACTGACCTCACCAAGAGGTGAAATACAAAATGAAACCTAGGTGGATCAAACCCATGCACCCCCCTACACAACTGTCAGGTGATGAAGCATGACATCTAGCTTGGTGTGTAGGGTTATTCTAAATTTTTCATGACTAACCAGGCATACACAATTTTTTGTGATGGTCCCCATACCAATTTATTTGTCCTAGAGAACCTCTGTGTCACATGTTAGACACCTGAGGTAATCATATGTTTTTGCTACTTACAATATGGAGACTGTTATCTTGGGTAGCCCTAATCTTTCCCCCCCTGTTGGTTTTTGGATGTGATTAAAGACAGTTCCCAGTTAGGACCTATACAAATATTAGAGTGGAGACACATGCTACTCAGAAAGGCTTAGGTGTTTGCCCTTGCATTTGTTTTTTGTGTGCAAGAACCTGTGTGGCCACTGAGGGCACTGTGGTGCTGCTACATTGACTCTATCACGACTCCAGGCTATGACAGCACTTGTAACAGTGCAGCTTGTGGATGCAGAGAACAGAAGGGTACCTACCACTTGTGCATCCGCTGCAATGAACCGGGTCCTGGGTGGAGGGAGTGGCATTCTGCCTTGCACCAGCTGATGTCATTTCCCAGGCTGTCTGTTCTAATGTTTACCTTTAGACAAAGTGCATGTCAGGGGGCTTGACTGTGTTTACTTTTTAGTGGGGGGGGGGTACAGAGGGAGTAGAGGATAGGTGAACAATAAAGAAGAGAGAGGAAAGGGATGAAAGAAAAGCAGAGGTTGATAGAACATGGAGGAGAGCAGGAAATGGTGACAGAATGGGAGAAGGAAATAAGGTTGAGCAAGAAAGAGAAACAAGATAAGGATGAGAAAAGAGTGTATGGGAAGGAGAACAGAAAGGAACCAGAAACAAGGTGAGAATTGAGGGAGACAATTAGGATGAGTGAGAGACAGAAAAGTGAGTTGAGAGAGGCTGAGGAACAGGATAGAGAGGAGAGCATTTAATGGATGAAGGACATGAGAGGAGAATGAGGTGGGGATAGGAAGGCAGGAAAGAAAGACAAGTAGAATGAGGAACTTGGTGACCCTGTAAATTACGTTGGTGTAGCAGGTGCGTTGACACTGGGATCCAAGGGTGTGATGGTTGCCCTGCACCTCATTTATAGGCGTGTTTTAGTACTAGCTTCGGGGGGGGTCATTTCTTTGCTTGCACTAGGGCCCATGATTCCCCAGGCTATGCAGCTGTCAGAGAACTGAGAGTCTGTTGTTGTCTTTGACATCAGCAGCACAGGGAGAAACATGGGGCTCAATTCATCTACTATTTCACCAACTACTGTTAGATCCAAAGTGTATTTTGTTATTGGGACCCATCACACAACTTGGAAATGTTATTTTGTGTAGATTATTGCCCATCTGGCCCTAAAGTTCCTCCTCTCCAGAGATGTAGTTGATGCGGCCGAGCACACCAGATACCTTCTAATCTGGAGAGGAGAAATTATTGCAGGCTGAGTGTCACATGCCATAAATATGCTATCTCAATGTAATTTAATTACATTTATAATATAGTTACAACCATTTATTCACCATGTTCCCGCATGACTATTTAATTAACTGAGACAGTCTAGCATGATGCTTGCTAATTATACTGACAGCAGAGATAAAAAGGGTTCCCATGTCCTTACCTTGAGCTACTTTGCTTGTTTTGGTGCCTGGCTTATCATCTATCATCAAGATTGTCGTAGGTGTTGAATCAAGACACTCGTTAATGCATGAAGACAATATGGGTTGTGAATGGAAAGTTATCTGTACAAAGTCATTTGTAAAGAAGTATGTGCAGTTTGCACACTGAGGATCAGGTGTGTCAAAGGGTTTTACCCATTCTGTGTCTATGGGGAAATGAGTTGATTCAAAGGGCCCAAGTGGTTTGTGATTAGGTATGCAATTTGTGCAGTGACCTCTGTATTAATAGGCCACTTTTTAAATTGCAGGTTCGCAGGGGGGCGCAAAATTACCTGCTTAATGAATATTAGTTAGGCTGCAATTTACGACCACCTGTGAATGCCTGCCAAAGCTGGGATGGTGGGCTGCAAAGGACAGAAGACCACTATTCTTGCATTTACTTTACCAAATGAGAAACGTTTTAAAGAGCACCCATGTCCATTAAGGGGACACATGCTTCTTTTAGAAATAAGTTTCCCACTTGGAAACACATCAAGCGGTGCAGTCACTGGTCCCTGGTTGTCTGGCATTTTGCCCAGAGAGGAAGCTGAGCCTTTTGGACAACTGCCCCTTACAGACGGGATGCCACCCACAAATGTGGTCACAAAGCATTGGCACATTTGCTGGCTTTGCAGTTGCAAAAGCGGTTTATGCATGAGGCTCACAGTCTTAACTTACGAATATGACTTTGCAACCTTGAAAACGCCCATTGCTTTTTGGACAAAACACAAGTTGGCTTATTATGTTAAACATCCATGCTAAACATCCATTAGGAGTAAACTAAACCAATGATCTATGTAGAAAATAAATGGAACTGTTTTATATATTCATATGTGCCAGTGGTGTCCTGCGTATTAGAATGTCATATTCTACCTCACAGTATCATAAAAGGACATATTTGGAACTTTTGACAATTACCTTAAAATCTTTCACTTATGAACTCTGTCAGTGCCAAGCTTTGGTTCTGACCTGATGTCAATGCCAAGCTTTGGTTCTGACCTGATGTCAAATTAGGGCTGCAAAAGCAGGGCTGTGATAAGAATGAAGGCATGTCCTTTAGCAGGGCTCAGTCACCAGTAGAATTCCAAGTCCAGTTTCCAAATGGGAAACATCTACAGAAGTTTACTTTGGTATAAAAAGTTCCTCCTCTCTGTCATAGCTGAGACTAGTGTTGCTGCTTCCACGTTTCATTTTGAGTCACTTGGCTTAGCACATCAGTCACCATGATAGCAGAGAAATTTGCCAAGGAGGTTAGAGTTCACACCTTCCAGAGATTCTTCTATGAATCTGTCAAAACCTGGGGCAGGGGCCTCAGTGAACTAATGCATCCACTCCAGGAATCTGTTTGACCTCCTGCTTGCGGGTTCACACATTATTCACAGGCCTAGATAACGAGTGTTATTGAACAGCCAAAGACACCAGCTATTCAGTGCCCTAAGGTTTGAATGTGTGCTTTACAAATATACTTTATTTTAATAGCACTACAGGTACTAAAGGTAGGGAAACGTGACTTGAGCTATGTAGTTTCACACATATTAAAATATCCTTGTAGTTTAGTAAAAGGAAGATTGTCTACACCGTTTCTTGATGAAAATTAATACATTTATTATTGCCACAGTTAATGTCCCACTGGACCTCTCTCTCCCTCCGGTGCTAGCTTCTTCCCCACAGAGTTCACTGGTGTTGGCAAGTAGGCAGGCACTGGTGCTCCAAGCTCCAGGGGCAGGTGGTTTTGGATTTCCCTGGGTGATGCACCTCACCCAGCTGGGAGACTAACAGGCCTTGGCCCCAGTCCTGGTCAGAGGCAGAAGTCTTGCAGAGGTTCCCCTACTCACAGAGCCCATCTGGATGCTTGGCAGTTGGCATTTGTTAGAAATGGGGGTCTCTGCTTGGCAGTGGCTTCCACCGTGTACAAGTAGGGACCCTTATTCTAGTTAGGGTAAGGGATAGCACAGCTAAAATAACCCCTGCTCACCCCTTGGTAGCTTGGAAGAGTCGTCAGGCTTATGCCAGAGGCAATGTGTAAAGCATTTGTGCAACACACACACACACCAGTGATACAATAAATACATCAAAAAGGAGACTCCAAACAGTATTATATAAAAATACATTTCAGAATTACATATAAACATAGACCAAAACAACATGAACCAATAATTTCTTTGCCTACTAGGCAATTGTCATAACATCACAATCAGTGTAACAAGATTAATACTTTTATGTCACACACGTCATGAAAACACCCTCACTGCTCATACAAATGCAAATTCTGAAATAATACTCGATATACAGACACTGCAAGGTAAAAACGACACATATCTTAATATCAATCAGAACATATAATGCAGCAGTTAGGTTACTAGGAGAAAACACACGAGTCACCTGGTATCACCATCAGTTCTAGTTAACACCATAAACAAATCAGCAACAATACCACCATACAGGCCAGAACCCCTGCGCTCCTATTAGCAGGGTTACTGTGGTAATCCTTGTGAGCCTGATTGTAAAAGAACAGATGGCTTACTGATGTTACACATAGGTCGCAGGAGCACATGCACGCCTACTACTAGGGATATGGTAATTTAGGCAGTTTTCCTAATATGTGGCAAGTTTACAATCAGGGGCCTTCGTCAAGGACTCACCAAGTAATGCCACCATCAAGAAATTAGTGCCCCCAAGTACAGTCCAACAGGGCAGGGGCCACCTGCACACTGCAGGATCAGTGGAGAGACCTTGCTGAGTCCCACACGTTTGAATTAATCAAATGTAGCTACCCGTGAATGCGCATTCTAGCTATTAGCAAAGTAATTGCCCAGTACCGGGAGTCCGGGATGTGAGGCGGGGAAAATCCTTAGTATTTCCCCAGGGTCCACTTGCCTTTCTTGACAACTGCAGAGTCACCAGGGAAGGAGAGCGGGATGGCTACCATACTCCCCAGGGGCCGAATCACCCACTGCTCACCAAGAAATCTGAATCCAAGAGGAACACACCAAAGAAGAATGCTAGCAGGCGGGCCTCTGAAACGGGGCCCGCATTTGTGGAAGGTGGTCTTATTTACTAGCACCAGACTGGATTCTGTTTGGGGTTTGTCTGCGTCCTCAGCTACCGGGCCACGTTGCTGTGTGCTGTCTGCTGGGAAACACAAACAGGAGTGCTAAAGCGGATGCCGGCTTGTGCCCCGAGGGCACTAACTAGTACTTGTTTCGTCTAGAACGTTTATTCCAACAGAGGCACATCGAAGGGGGAATTAACAATGAGGCGCTCACCATGCCCTAATGTGAGAAACCAGGAGCCTGACACATTGCCCACCACACAGTGCCCACCACGCTGATGAAACAGAGGAGCGCTCACCACACACTGTCCTCTGGGGGCAAAAGAGCAGTCAGAAGCCAAAAGCCAGGAGCGAGTACAGCGCTCACCATGCGCTGAGCTCCTGGGAGAGCACTTGGGGCACAAAGGACCAGGAAAGGAGGTAGACAGGCCAGCACATTCAGGGCAGATGCAAAGTGCCAGTCCCTTCTGCAGCCCAGCAATTATTAGTCAGAAGACCAGCTCAACAAAGCAAGTAGTCCGTATGGCGGTTCTTCCTGGCAGCACAGCAGTCCCTTTGCAATGTGCAATATGTAGACCAGCAGCATCTGGTTGCAAGTCCCACGCAGTGTCTAAAATCATGGGGTCAGGGGCCTCTTTACTTATACTCAAAATGCCTTTGATTTGGAGGTAACTTCAAAAGATTCTTAGAAGTGCACAACACCCCCATTCAATCCCAGCCCTGTCTCCAGACATCAGCAGCGGGTAAATGAGGGGTTTGACTGAGGGCAGGGTCCAGTCTATTCAAATGTAAGTGTGTGATGGCTGTCTGGAAAGCATGTGCAAAACCCAGTTGTCACTCTGCCCTCGACGTGGATTGGAGTCAGGCTGCAAAGCACAAAGAGTCATAAGCACAAAGGAATACCCACTTTCTAAAAGTGCCATTCCCCCAAAAAAGGAATGAAAAATCCACCTACACCAATACACAGGATGTATCACCACTATTCCATACATAGCAAACATGGCAGCACTATTACTTTCAGATCAGAAATTACCACAGAAAGAAAATATCAGGGAATTACCAATGCAAACCTATAAGAGGAGCAGTACTCACAGCAGTGAGAAACCGCATAGGCTGTTTGTCACTACCTGGACAGGCCACACAATGAAGGCCCATGTCCTACCTTTTACCTACACAGCACCTTGCCAATAGGGCTACCTAGGGCCTATGTTAGAGGTGACCTGTATGTAGTAAAAGAGAGGTTTCAGGTTCGGCAAATAACTTTAAATGCCAAGTCACTGTGGCAGTAAACTGTGCACGCAGGCCCTGCAGTGGCAGAGGACTGAGACATGTTTGAAAGGTTACTTCTGTGGGTGGTGCAAGCAGCGCTGCAGGCCTACTAGTAGCATTTAGTTTACAGGCCCTGGCTATATGGGATACCACTGAACAAGGGACTTACAAGTAAATTGAATATGCCAAACAGGTGTAGATCAATCATACCATGTTTAAAGGAGAGATCACATGCATTTTAGCGTTGAATAGCAGTGGTAAAGTGCACAGAGTCCTAAAGCCAACAACAACAGGTCAGAAAAAAATACAGGGAAAAGGCAAGAGGTATGGTAATAACTGTGCAAAAAGGACCTGGTCCAACATCAATTGAGGGGGCCTCAAGCTCCCCTTCTTATAGTTCATTTCCAGACACCAATTGTGATTTAGGGTCTGAGTCTTTAAAGTTTTTTGTTGGGGGGCTACTTTCTTTGAAGTGTCACTTGGCTTGGCGCATCAGTCACCAGTGATAGAAGGGAAATTTGCCAGGGAGGTTAGAGTTCACACCTTCCAGAGAATATTCTATAAATCTGTCAAAAGCTGGGGGAGGTGTATCAGTGAACTAATGCATCCACTCCAGTAATGCATTTGACCTTCTGGTCTTGGGTTCAAAATGTGGTGGGTCCACTGATCATATGCAGACCCGGACAATGAGTATCATTGAATCCCAACAAACATCAGTTATTCAGTGCTGATATTTCCCAAAGTTTGAATGTGCGCTTTACAAATAGACTTTATTTTAATAGTACTACAGTAGTTAGAAGGTAGGAAAACTCGACTTGAGCTGTGTAGTTTCATACTTATTAAAATCTACTTGCAGAGTAGTACAAGGAAGATTGTTTACAAGGTTCCTTGATGAAAATTAATAAATGTATTAATGCCACAACTAATTCCCCATTGGACCTCTCTCTCCCTCCAGTGCTCACTTATTTCTCACAGAGTTAACTTGTCTTGGCAAGTAGGCAGGCACTGGTGCTCCTGGCTCCAGACTCTAGGGGCAGGGGGTCTTGGATGTCCTTGGGTGATGCCCCTCACCCATCTGGGAGACTAGCAGGCGTTAGCCTCCAGCCCTGGTCACAGGCAGAAGTCTTGCAGAGATTCCCCTTCCCGCACAGCCCATCTGGCTGCTTGTCAATATAGTCCATTTTGAGACACCAAATGTAATTTAAGGTCTTAGTCTTTGAAGTTTGGGTTGGGGGTCTGATGTTATTTTAAGTTCCTTCTCCTCTGCCCTGCCCTTCCTCCATAAGCATTCTGTGCCAGCAAGAGTGACTCTAGGTCTAATACCCCTCCAACACAGGCAATGGGAGTGACTAGAGGTTCACACCTGGATGTCAGCCACAGTGAAATGTGTATCAATAGGTTACCACAGGGCCTTTGCCCTACTTTTTATGATTCTCTTTATCAGCCGATCTCCTTCCTGAGATGTGTCAAGACCCCTCTCTAGTGACCTCTCTCTCTGAATCAAAGAGCACCATTTGAAAGGTGCTGGGGAGCCTTGCTGTGCTCCCTCCTGTGTGGGTCCCACCCAGCTCACAGGAATGCAGCAATCTACATATCTGTCTGGGGGGATTTCTCAACCTCCTTGTGCTCCTTAAGTCAGCCCTGGGTCTCCCAAAATGAAACACAGAATTTCCCATGGATTGTACCATTCACAGGTACACACACACATGCAAACACACACCCAGCTCATGCATACAATACACAAGCACTGCACAGCACCACATACTAACTAGATGTTGTTGAAGGGTGAGTTAGGTACACTGCAGCAGAACCTAACATGAGTGAGCCTGTAGGCCTCACTCAAGTAACAAATGTAGAAAGGCCTGTTCACTCCTGCTGCCACAATCACGTTTATGCTGCTTAACTCCTAACAAAGGCAGTAAGTAGCCTTTCGCCACTATAAGGATAGAGGTTTGCCATGACAACAAAAATCAGCACCAGGTATCTCAACATTGATGCAGCAGGGGCACTCGGGGCATGGGTGCACGTCCATCATCATGCAAGGAACGTTTCTGTCACAACAATTTGACCATTTTACTCTCTCTGAAGAAAACAGCATGTTATGGGTACATTATATGTCAGAATTTGCAATTCTCCTTCTTATAGAATGCTAGTATTATTTATTGTTTGTTTTGGTAATAAAGAGAGTGTATAATGCATTCAATCTCATCATTTGTAATGCAATTATGAGCAAATCTACATTGACAATGAAACTGAAGCAGAATAACCAAAAAGGATTCAATATAGAGGGCTAAGGAATTGTGGAGATAATAAGAATCTTCCAGATTGTAGTGGAGGGTGAGATAGAATACATTTACTTGGAGTAAGAAGAAGTCAAGTAATAGAATGGTGGGGTCAAAGAGAACACGGTTAAGGTTGCAGGGCAAAAGGGTGCGGTCAAAGTACAAGAATATAGTGAAAAGATAGATAAATGTTAAATTGTTTTGTGAAAGCATGCAAATCTTGCCCAAAATCCCAGAGATATCTGTTTATAACCTAGAGCTGGAATTGCACATACTGAGGACCTTATTTACAGTTTGGTGCATGGGATACTCCATCATAAACGTGATAGATGTCCTGTCTGCCATATTACATGTGTATTATAGCTTTGGCACTTAGAATGCAGCAGACGGGATATCCGTCACGTTTTGCCAGAGTTTTCAGCATCCAGTCTGCCACGCTCCAAATAAAGCCCCAAATCTCCTGACTTGATGGAAGGCACCTAATTGGCCAAAAATATATCTATTTCTTTAAATAATTTCCTTTCTAAAATATAACTTACTCAAGTCAGTGGGTAATTAATGTGCTTTTGGCTGCAGAGATCTCATCTTTACAACATGTGGAAGGGCCCATCCTTTATGAACAAAATATTACTCTGTGACTAGTATGTGTGAAATGGAACAGTCCTTAGGGAATGTAGGTCCTATGTATCATGAAGCGTCATCAGGCACTCATGTAAAGGAAGCTCTCTATATTGGGGAAGGTCAGTCTTACCTCACATAAAGCTGGACAGGCCGTCATGCGGAAGAGGGGTGCTCTGTAAATCTGAGATGTGGCCTGGGAACAAAATTTATCAGAGGGTCACCATTATTATGGGAATGGGCCACCCTGGCTTTTATGGGATGGGATCTTTGACCAAGGAGGGATGCTTGATAAGGTCTTCATGTGGAGGTGGAGGTTTATAATTTGGTGTTATGTCCTGTCCATCTCCTTTAAAGGTTATTGAAGCAACTGTGTACCCTGGGTTAGGTGGGAGGTTGTCATTGTCATTATGTGGGAAGGGTTCTCGAGATGGGGGCTGGCCTCTATATGAGCATTGTGGTATGCTTCCATTACAATATTTTTTGGGAAAACTAAATTTCTTCTGGCTGTACGTGCTATTGTTCTTCGCAAAGCACAGAGATGCCAATCGGTCACATTCGCAAGCCTTTTGCGCACAGGTTTTCTTGTTATCTGAAATGACATAAAAGTACATGTTACTCCACGAACTTAGGTACCCCTCCTCTGTCTTGTACCACTAACCCCCAGTATCTGTCAACCGATAAACTGTGGTCAATGTTCATCTCAAAAGCACCACTCATGAAAACCTCTTTCCACCCCAAGAACTCAGTAATCACTCACATGTTGCCTACTACTTCCTGAAAGTCACATTCAATCCTTAAACTATAGGCATTTTTAACTGCAAAGCAGCTGTACTAAAAGTAGTTGTTCCTCCATACACACAGCTACCACCCACAATGCACTGCCACCTCATAACTAGCAGTACCATGGTATAAAAACAGGTGGACTAGTCTACTAGTACCACACTGCTTATAGTCATATGTATATTTCTAAGGAAGGCTAACAGTAGTTTTTATTTAAATGCATGTCACTCATATGTGTATTTCTAACTGTAGTGAGTGCAGTTTGTACTTACTAGCATGACATTTCACATGTTTGAAAACATGTTTCTCTCCTCTTCAATATATACCGGTTTATGCAAATTATAGGTCAAAGGGATACAAGGGTAACTAATAATTATTGCCCCTTGAGAAAGAATGATAATAGGCCCCAAAACAGAGACATACCAAAACTGCTGGGTGACCCACTATCAGCCAACTACCCCTCTCTTTCATAGGAAGGTTCTTAGCCTGCAACCCTTCTGGCCCACCTGACCAGTCAGAAGCACTGAAAGGTTTGATTCTACATTGGAAGCTTAGAAAACTGCTGAAATATTCCAGATCTTCCATTTTCGAATCCGGCCAATCCACACTCTGCTCTGATAGCTGTACAACCATTCAGAAGAAGGATAAGGTTCCTTTTCCACGTAGTACATAGTGCACCCTTTCTCAAGTTTACACAGTTAAAGATGGACAAATACAAGAGCAACATCCTTTTTTGGTCCTTATTGCACCTGTAAACAGTCATGGCCTGCTTCTGGCTTGGTAGTGAGTCATAACCATGTACCTACTCTTATGTTTCCCCAGCATAAGCTCACTCTAATCCCTCTCTAACTCAATAGCACCTATCTGGCAAACCCACCTTCTCTGCAAATTTCAGAAAGCTCATAATCAAAACACAAATGCAATACCCATCACATAAACAGGGCTACTATCCAACTTCACATATATTCTCCAACACATCAGAACCTGTCAGTGGACTTCTCCCTTTGCTGCACAGCTCCGCCTGGTAGCTGCTGCCCCCATAGCTGCTGCTGAACCTCTGGTCAGTGGTTCGAGGTCCTCCTCCACCTGCAGAAGCCCACCTGCGCCTCATCCCTGGTGGTCTAGTGGTAGAGTGTCTGCTCCACTGCTGCGCTGCCCTATGTCTCTCTGCTCTGGGTTCTTCTCCTTCTTCTCTCTCTTCCTCCATGTCACTGTCTTTTTGTCACCTTTTCACTCTGCCCTGTTGCCACTTTTGCCTCTTTGCCAATTTTGCACATTTTCTTCTCTGCTGTTCCCCGCCGCTGTGATCCCCCGCAGACCCACCCCCCTCCAGTGCCACTTTCCCGCTCCTTGCATTTCCTGCCTCCTAGCTGTTCAGCCTCCCCTGCACACTACTTAATGGTGGCCAATGCGTGCCCCCCGGTACACCAAAGGCAAGCTGTCTGTGCCTGTCTCACCTGGACCATGTCCAGCACCAAGGAACCTGGTCCTCGGACCCTCCACCACTACGACACCAGCACTCTCTACGCCCTCAACCCTTGATGCCACACTGACTTTCGTCTCACAACTCCGAAAGTCATCCATGCCCCTTCTCCTGCTGTCACTGCCAACGCACCTTCACCTACCACCGCACTCCTGCACCTCCCAACACTCAACGACCAACACCGGACCTGACCGCTTCAGCTGTATCCTACTCAACACTTGCTCCTTCCGCAAACACGTCATAGAGATTTGGGACCTTCTCGACTACATCTCCCCTGACATCGCCTTACTCACAAAAACCTGGATGAACCCCAGCTCAGCCCCGGAAATCGCCACCACCATCCTTGACGGCTACAAGATCATTCACAATGACCGCACTAACCAACTAGGGGGAGACATTGCCATCATTCACAAAAACACCCTCTGCCTGACCACCTACTCAGATGATCCAACAACTAGCATGGAGCAACTCCACTTCCAGATTTAGACCAAACCAAACACCACCCTCTGTGGCACTCTCAGCTACAGACCTCTCACTCCCTGCCCACCCTTCAGTGACACCATCATCAACTTCATCTCACCCGATGCTCTTGCATCCACTGACTACATCCTACTCGGCGACTTCAATTTTTACCTGGACAACTCCAAAGACCAGAACACTGCATCCCTACTAGAGAACTTTGCCACCGCAGGACTCACACAACTAGTCACCTCTCCAACCCACTCAGCAGGACACACACACAACCCCGTCTTCTCTGCCAGTGACAACATGGACTGACCACCGCTGCATCCACTTCTCCTTCACCAAACCCACCGTACAATACCACGCCCACTACTTCCCCCGTAGAAGCTGGAACAAGGTCACCGAATAACATCTCACCTTTTCCCTCAGCAAACCCCTCTGCTGATATCCACAAACGCCAACGCCTCAGCACGAAACCTCCACCGGTGGATCTTCAACTGTTTCGACACTCTGGTCCCCTCAACAATGCCCCCTGCTAGCAACACTCCAAGAAACCAAGCTGGTTTATTACCACCCTTCAAGAGTTTAGGCACACCTGCAGACGGCTCGAGAAGGGATGGCGGAGCAACGAAACCCCAGAAGCCCACGCAGCCTTCAAATCCGCCACCACTTCCTCCTCAAAACAACAAAGAAAATGGCCCTTCAAGAAAGATTCAATGCCAACGCGCACAACAGCAAAGAACTCTTTGCGTAGTCAAGGTGTTCACAAAGCCCAACACCAAGACTACAGACATCCTACCCTCCCCAGACCTCTGCAATAAGCTCAGCACTTTCTTTCACCACAAGATCAAGCAAATCAATGACAGCTTGGACACCCAAGACCCTCCCACCACACCCACCATCACCTCACACAACAACGCTGCCCCCACCAGCTCCTGCTCAACTGGACCCCCTTCACCATAGACGACACCCAGAACATCATGATGAGCATCCACTCCAGAGCCCCCTTGGCCCCTTGCCTTCACCACATCTTCCACAGAACCACCTCCTCCATCGCCCGAGCTCTGCCTCACAACCAACTGCTACACCGAGACCGCCACCTTCCCTAAAGACTTGAAACATGCCGAGATCAACCCCCACTGAAGAAGCCCTCTGCCGACCCGACCGACCTCAAAAACTTAAGACCCATCTCCCTACTGCCCTTCCCAGCCAAGGCTATCGAGAAAGCCATTGACGCCCAACTCTCCGAGTTCATCAAAGCCAACCACATCCTGGACCTCTCGAAATCCAGCTTCCGAAGCAACTACAGCACTGAAACCACCCTCCTCGCCGCTTCAGATGCCATCCGCTCCCTCCTCAACTGATGCAAAATAGCAGCCCTCATCCTCCTGGACCTCTCGGCCGCCTTCGACACTGTCTTCCACTGCAGCCTATGCACAAGACTCCACGATGCCAGCATCCACGATGAAGTCCTGCAATGGGTCCGCTGCTTCCTCAGCAGTGGAACGCAGAGAGTCAGACTACCACTGTTCCTCTCAGAACTCACAGAGATCAGCTGCAGAGTGCCCCAGGGCTTCTCCCTGAGCCCCACCCTCTTCAACGTCTGCATGGCCCCGTTTACACCCATCATCAGGAATGACAGACTCAACATCATCTCCTATGCGGATGACATCCAGCTCATCCTCTCCCTTACCAACAAACCCACAGTCACCAAGCGCAGCTTCCACAATGGGATGAAGGCCGTCACCACCTGGATGAGAGACAGTTGCCTCAAGCTCAACTCAGACAAAACTAAAGTGCTCATACTGGGCCTCACTCCCTGCACTGAGGATGAGTCCTGGTGGTTTGCCGCACTAGAAACATCCCCCCAAACCCACGGATCACGCACAAAACCTCTGCAGCATACTGGACTTCTTGCTCACCATGAGCCGCCAGTTCAACATCATCTTTTCATCTGGCCTTCAAACGCTTCGCCAGCTTCAAAAGATTTTCTGATGGATCCCCACTGAGTCCAGAAAGATGTTCACCCACGAGCCAGCAGCAGATTCGACTACAACAATGCTCTCTACACCAGCATCACCCGGAAACTCCTCAAAAAACTGCAGAACATTCAAAACGCTCTAGCCAGACTCGTCCTCAACATCCACCACTGCAGCCACATCACCGAACACCTGAGAGAACTCCACTAGCTCCCAGTCAACAAAAGGGTCACCTTCAAGCTCCTCACACACGCCTACAAAGCAGTCCTTGACGCGAGATCTGCATACCTCAACCACCCCCTCACATTCCACGCACCCACCAGACACCTCCGCTCCACCCAACAGGCCCTGGCTACCGTCCCTCAGATCCATAAGACCTGGGCCAGAGGTAGATCCTTCTCCTACTTCGCTGCTAAAACCTCTCCACCTCAGGGAATCACTGCTGCTTCCCCAGTTCAGGAAGGACCTCAAGTGTTGGCTCATCGACTGAAACACAGTGCCTAGACAGATCAGCAGCCCCCCTGCCCCCAGGTGCCTTGAGACCATTACGGGTGAGTAGCCGCACTTTACAAGCATTTGATTGATTGCTTGAGAATGACTTCAACTAGAGGACGATTGGCTGATGTTAACCCTCCTGACTTCTATAATACACCATATATCTCAATCTCCGATATTGTTACCTCATATCTAGTTTATAGATTGCATGTTTTTAACACAGCTTTCACCTGTAAATGTACCGCCTCTGTTACTACCACAGCCATAAATTAAATTGAGATGTTTGTCTCTGAAATCTCATCCTTCAGGAGATTCAACTAACAAAACCATGACTGAAACCCACTGTAGCCCCCTAAGCACTGTTAACATCAAACCTCATATCTCTGGTCGCATTTTCACTTCCATGCAGATGTTGCCTGCCTCCCTCCAATACCACTACGATTAATGTCTACCTCTTCCAAATGGCACATGCCCACTACTATCCAATCAAACAGATATGCTGATTCTCGTAGGACTTCCCCATAAATGCACCCCAATAAAAAAAAAGCATTGGCACAGCCAACTGAGCTCGCCTTTGGTACCTTATAAGTCTTTTGCCATGCAGCACATTATCTCCCACTTGCATGTCCACATACTCCAACAACACATAGCATGCTAGGACCAGTAGGGCCAATTTTATAAGAAGAAATGTGAACAGACAAGGCCTAGTTTTGTTGGCTACAAATAATAGAACTGGAAGAAGTACATCATCAGACATGGGTCAACTTAAAATCTATGCAGTCTGCAGAAAGAAAAACTGTCTAAAACGGTCAACAACCCCAGACACTATATAAATATATAAATGCTCCTGTGTGGGACAAGTCTAGAAAAAGAAAGTCTTGAGCAAGGGGCTGATCCAAAATCCACTCTATGTATTTGTGATGGATTGAGAAAAACAGCAATGACCAACAACAGAAATCTAAGGCTGTCTGTGGCCTACACCTAAAAAGCTCGAAGCATTAATTGAACAAATGGCCCACAACATGTTACTGTGTAGTTTGTACTTACTGCATTGTACATCACACTGTGTTAACGTGAATTGATAGTTGTCCCAGTATGGTTGACACCCCTTCTTCAGCAAGTCTTCATAGCAGCAGTCATGAGTGTGGCAGCACCTTCAGATATAAATCCAAGCACACTGCATCAGGATATATTAAAGTGCGCTCAAATACAAAGACCTAGTTTAGTCCAACCCCCACACACCAGGATCTAGGCTTAAATGCCTTACACATGCCCCTCTTAGTCGAATCCAGTACTCTGAAATGACCCAAAACATTGCAAGCCTAACAAACGGCACAAGGGCTCCATTCACTGCTTTCCACACTTAAATAACACAAATTGAACTCATCGCCCTTCCTTCACCACAAAAACCTACTGCCTCCCACTCACACATGCGACACATGACTACACCTACTTACTCAACTACAACTTCCTTCCACACACCGAGCAGAGAAAATCCCTGCTGTTTTAATGCCTTACACCTTTCTGAACACAATGTGCACGATGGAGAACCCTCTACATTTCTTACTGTCCAACTGACCGCACTGCCTTTAATTCACCCCAACTCCAGCTAAACGAGCTGTTCTTCACGCCACTTGGGACATACGTAGGTAATACCAGGCTAAACACAACACACTCAATCTACCTCAGAGAGGGCACATTCTAAGGACCCAGGGTTCTCACCTTCCCCAGCAAACCACTGCACTTATTGCGTGCATTCCATATCCACCTAAAACTACTGCTTCCATCCACCCATGTATGTCAAACCATGCTGAAGCCAAATCCATTCACTCAACAGCAACTACAGTCAGCTAACCTACTCAATATTTAACAGACCCTGGTGAAGACATTGATAAACTCACTTCATAAACCACTGTCCTGCACACACCACAGGTAGCATATGTAACTGTACCCAATGATCTCTCTCATCTCAAACCACCACACACTTTATTTCCTGCTAATTCCCTGGCAAACCACTTCCCATGTTGGGGTCTCATTGACCATCCAGGCCTTGTCTTCTGTTTATTTTGGTCGTTTATAGGCTTGATCAGTGCTTTTGGTGTTCACTCTTACAAGAAAGTGGATGGCAAACATGGAGCCTTGAGTCTGGACCTAGCGAGGAGGAATCATGATGTGGTGCCGTGGGTGCCTTATAAGTGTCAAAATCTGGACTCGATGCAATTTATCATACTGATGACAGAAGAAAGCGCGGTGGGCAAAGAAGAAAATATGTTGAGTTATTTTTCCTGTCTTTGCTGATGAATATCTGGATTTACTATTGGTGAGCATTTTACTCTCATTCTCTAGGTCAGTCCAGGCCTTCAGCCACTTTATTCTGTACTTATTTAATAAATTTACACTCTACTATTCTAGAGAACCTCAATGCTCCCTCCTCTTGAAGAAGCAAACAGTTTGGTGAGACAAAGGTAGGTTTCCGTAGCCAAACAAAGAGCAAATCTGGCCTTGGTGATAACATTGGGGCACCGAAATATTACTTCTTCTGAGCTCAATGTCTTTGGAAGAGGGAAATATATCAAAACAGTTCTTACTGGTGTCCACAACATGGGCACTGCCCTGCACTCTCAATGGCTTGGTACAAATGGTAGATGGGATGCCTTCTTGGACTTGGTCAATTCCATTGCTGGGATTGCCGGAGCTCAAGAGCCAATTACGTATGTCAAACGGTGCAAACTCTTTGTATACCAGCTAAGCTGTATGGGGTAGCAGCCATGGCACTTTGTTGGCACTGAACTCCTCTGAATTCTTAAATTCCATATCTACCTTCCAAGATTGCGATGAGATTACACATTTTCAATCTCACAAGCGAATGCCAAGGACGTTATCCTATAAAAACAGGTTCTCTTTAGGTGCAGTCTAAACAAGGAAAATTGAGGAAAAGGTAGTCAATAGTGATCCCCAGTCTATCTATGCTGAGAAAGAATCTGTGACTGTTACAGGAAGTCACTTTGCTGCTTAAAATTGAATATTAAATTCCATGCGTGTATGTTGTTTTCTACTCATTTTTGTAGAGCTCTTATAGATGTTAATCCCTTTCTTAGATTAGGGAACTTGAGATTTCAGACACCTCTTCCTAAATCTAAATGAGCTGCAGAGGTTGGGGGTCACTCCCGGCATCCATCTCTTGGGCAGGTGAGGTGCCATTCTGTCAGTGGGGATGCCCAGTGATGAAATGAGAGGGAAGCCCTCAAACATTTCCTCCCATTGGCCCATTTCTCGGGTACTAATCTTGGGGTTTAAATTAACACACATCCACACACACACCCTTTAGCCATCAAACTCCTTCAACCCAGAATGCCATGCCAGCTCCTTTTCCTTTGTTCAAGGACCATAATAAGCACAAGTGCTCATAGATACAGGATGGTGTAAGGGTACTTTTCTAGCATCAAAGTAATGGTAACAACATGTAGGAGCTCCTGTGCCAAAAGTCGAGACGTACATTGAGAGGTGCTATATGTGCAATATGGCTCGCCCTGTGTCTGGCACCTCTTCTTAATAACGAAACTGGCACTTTTCCACTGTAAAAGCGAAAAGCAAGGAAGTGGTTCTGAGACTGGACTTAAGATAGAGGCTGATTGACATTCATGCAACAATGAGCAGAGTGCATGGCTTGGCACAGCGGGCTGCTACTCTATACCTTCCCACAGGGGACAGAGGACACAGCAGCCCCAAGGGTGAAGTTCGATAGCCACAGTAGGGTGAGTATTCACTGGAATCTAAGTGTGCTGAGGGAGGCTGTTGCCACCACTGGTTCAAAGCTGACACCAATACCAGTTTCACTAACCCAGAAAAAAATATCCCTTTTTGGCAGATCACACTTACTTCCCAAAGCAGGAACAAGCCCTCAGAAAGTAAAAGATGTACACAGAAAAAGTATCATGGCACTCACATGTCTTGCATCTAAGTCTAAACAGTAACACTTGGCCAAAGACATAATGGCCCAAAGGTATCACCTTTTTACAAATGACGGCACGTTCTGTCAAGACCCACTAAGCTCATCAACACAACACATGACGGAAACACCAAGAGGTGAAATACAATTACCAGTCGGTGGCATCAATGGGCTGCCCACGGCCTCCGTACCCACAGTGGCATCCATAGTCTTTGTAGACAAGCAGGGAGTTCTTCCCAGTGATGCCCAGGATCATAAAGTGAAAGTTGAAGAGGCTGGTAGATACAGGAACCACAACTACAAACAATGGAGGTAAACAGAAGAAAACAAAAGAAAAAGGCTGAAAATGTTATTACAGCTGTAGCCTTATGCTATAATATTCACTAGTGGGCGAGTAATCCCACTTCTCCGTGCATATCTCTTACTGGCCTGTTTGATAGGATAGGCAGAGATCTAAAAAGGACTTAACCTCCAACCTCATTGACCTGGCGAGGAACAGGGGCTAATCACATTCTTCTAGATTGCTGCAGGTCAAGAGGAGTGAGTCTGCTGGCACCCTCGCATGTGCCCTGTGAACAAGCTAAAGTCACTGAAGGGCTGTAGGGACAACGCAGAGTGGCATATAGTGTGGTTGGAGGCGTGCATGTGGTGCAGAGTCGATTTTGTAGGGAAAGTAAGGGAGTAGGCAGAGGGGCTGCAGAGTGATGGAGGTGCACAAAGTGAACACACAGGGATTGCGAGTAAAATGGGGAATGCAAAGGGGCTGCACGGGGCCAGCGGCCACAAAGAGTGCATTCAGGGATCACACAGGGCGTAATACTGAGGGCCTGGAGAGGACCGAGGGCATGCACAGATGTTGCAGGGTGTGTGCTTCGAAAGGGCCTTCAGGAAGGTGCAGAGGCACGTAGGTGGCCAGAAACTCATGGGCATATGTACAAGCCCCTATCTCCACCACAACGTCACTCTTAGTGACGTTGTGGTGGCAATAGGGGCTTCACCTTATTTACAAGGCAGCACTAAGCCACTTAACGTGGCTTAACACTCCCTTGTAAATAAGGGCCCCTTTCACGCTATGTTTAGCGTGTAAAGGGTGGGCAGTGGGTGTTTTTACAAGTGCAGTGTAAATAGGAGGCAGTGCCAAAATTAAAACCAAGAAAACCTGATCTTAACTTGTCAAAGCGAGCAGAAATGCTTTATTTCTCCTTGTTTTTGCTTTTTCCATGTGTGCTGCCTTGTGCAGCACACATGGAAAGAGCAAAACGCCTTGGATGGTTTATGTGTAGGAAGGTCACCCTTCCTACACATAAACAATCCTTAAAAAAAGACATTTTGTAACTTCCCAGTGTGCTGCATTAAGCAGCACACATAGAAGTGACAAAATGGCATTTCAGGATTGTTTATCTGTAGGAAGGGGCACCTTCCTACACATAAACAATCCTCCCCTGCACGCTGAAACCCTTGCACTATGGTGCAAGGGTGCCTGCATTGGCGCTACACTGCTAAGTGTAGCGCCAGTGCAGCGGGAAACGCAAGGCAAAAACAACAGTTGCACCATATCCTTGTAAATATTGTGCAGCTTTGCGTTTCTGAAGTGGCGGACTGAGGCGTTAAGCCATGACGGCTAACGCCTCACTCCACTTCTTTGTAAATATCCCCCTCAGTGTGTTGCAAGGGTGATGTGGCCACACATAGTGGCTACAGAGTGGAAGGGGCATGAAGAGCAGATTCAGAGGAGGTGGGGGCACACAGAGGACCTGTACGGGGCAATGGACCACCCAGCAGTGGGCCACCCAGAGGGTGTACAGGGGTAGGACATGGTAGCATACAAAGTTTGCAGTGGCAGGGGCCGTCAAGAGATACAGGGGCCCGGGGCACCTAAGAAGGCAGGGTACACAAAGGCACTATCGAAGGGATGGGGCACTAGAACCACATCTTCATATGGAGTCGATAATGTAGAGTCAACCCTTTATTAACCATAACCGTTCGGTGCTTTTGGAGATACTGAATAAAAGCCAAGAAAATGTCTAAGTTACATTTGAAAAATTATTTATTGTTCAATTTTGAACACCGGAAATTGCAAATAATAATCCAGGGGAACAAAATATTACTTAAAGTACTCTTAGATCTAATTTCGCAAATTAAAAAAGCACCCTCAGCCTTAGCATATTTCAGGATGTCTAAAGATCTGCATCATCAACCAGGAAATCCTCTGTCATAACTCCGAGAAGTCCGTTCTGACAGGATGTGGTTGAGCTCATATCTGAGGTCTTTTGGAAAAAAATAGCGTGCATTTACATTTTCACATACACTGCAGTGGGATTAGGACTGACTTTGTTTCACCAGAAGCTCCTCTACAGAAAATACTACTGTGCAAAAAAGGACGAGACCTGCTAGACATGCAAATCTTCAAATCATACTTGGGTCATACGTTTTTCATGTGTTTGAGAGTTTACTGAGTTATGGTCTAAAGTTATGGAGTTGCCATGGCCCTGGAACCTAAGGTCCCAGGGGCCGATTCACAGAACTAATTTAAGACAAAATCCTGAACTTACTACTTACGGTATTCACAGAAGTTAGGATTTTGTGTTACGTTTGTCTTAAGACAAACTTAAGACAGACTTAAGACAGACTTAAGACAAATTTAAGACAGACTTAAGACAGATTTAAGACAGACTGAAGACAAATTTAAGACAAAATCCTAATTTAAGTCTGTCTTAAGTCTGTCTTAAGTTTGTCTTAAGTCTGTCTTATGTCTGTCTTAAGTATGTCTTAAGTTTGTCTTAAGACAAACTTAAGACAAAATCCTAACTTCTGTGAATACCAAAAGTAGTAAGTTCAGGATGTTGTCTTAAGTTAGTTCTGTGAATCGGGCCCGCACTATCTAAATATGTAAATATTTGTATATATGTTTACCCTAAGGGCAAATCTTTTGCTACTTCCCAAGCAATCCATATCAATCCCTTTTTGTTTGCCAGATCAGTTCTTCTCTCCCCTGGCCTCCTAAACCCCAATTAGGTTTTATTTGCATAGAGCTCCAAGCCCAAATGGTGTACACTGAAGCATATTGATTACAGCTAGCTGGCACTTCTGCATATTAAGCCAGCCTCTGTTGGATACTGCAGATGAGTGGGGTTGCAATCGACAGGAGACCCAGCATTACTTGGTTAATCAGGGTAACGAATCCTGATTGGTTAGTGTCTCGGGGGTCTGATCTCTTGTGTGCCTGGAGCTGTTAAAAGGTGGATTGGTCTTCGAGGGGCACATTTAGGGCAGAAGTTAACTGTGTCTCACATGGATGGGTTGGATATGTTTAAAAAGTGAAGTCACCCCCATATACTGGAGGAATGAATCTCCTCTCAATATACATGCTGCAAATAGTGACTAGTTGTGATGCTACCGCTGGTGAAAGGGGAATTAGAACACTGTTAGAGAAGGGCCCGGAAGCGAATATAAGGGGCCATTCATGACATGAAGTCTGGTCACTTCCTCAGCAATTTGTTTGAGAGTACTCATCAGTTTAGGGGGCAATAAGTAAACAGGTGGCAATAGGGTCACCCATAAACGGGTGAATTTTCAATGTTATGACTGGAAGGTCTAAATTTGCTAATAAAAGTATGCCACACTAGCTTTATGAGCAAATCATTCTACTGTATTTTTAGATATTTAATAATTTTATAATATGGCAAAAGCGTTATTTGTTGTTGGTTCATTGTGAGACTGAACCATTATTTTCCTTATTCCAATCTTGTAGTTTTCCTTCTTTTCCACTTTAGTCTTTTATCCTTTTAAGTATCTTCCATCTGAAAAAAAAATCATCCATTTCCCCTCCAGATTTCCCCAGACCTCGTTCCCTTCTTCATTTGTGGTGTAAGCTACTGGTAACAAATATATTTGATGTTGCCATGGTCAGCATATTAAAATTGAAAAGCACGTTTTTGGATAGCTTTAGTGAGGAACACTATGATCGAAACTGTGACGTAATTATATCCTCATTCCAAAACAACAGATTGAACAAAGTTGTCTACAGACAGATTAACACATTTCCTAAAGGGCTTCTGCTTGTCCTGCCTTGACTGTGGGAAGGTTGAACTACAGAAAAAGGTAGAGAACGTCTCGTACAACAGTAAAAGGACTCTTTAAGGATGAGGCTGAAAAGTTCAGAAATTAAACTCAAAAACATTTTTACCATTAAGAAAAGATTATGGAACAAATATGAATATCCTCAGATCCTCAGTAGGTGTCATTGCCATTAGCGTAAAGTCCAGGGCTGGCTTTAGGACAGTGCAACCGGTGCAACCGCACCTGTAGAGGGGGCACTGACCTCAAAGGGGGGAGGGGGCGTTCTGTTTAGCAATAACTTATAATTGGAGAGGTGAGGGGCACTTTTTCCCGGTAGTAGTGGGAGAATCGAGGAGGCAGTCATGGGGTGTGGGGACGACAAAAATGATTTTCACACCCTGTGCCACCAGTGCTAAAGTCAGCATTGGTAAAGTCCATTTTATACTGGCAAAAGATCCAATACTTTTGACTGAAAGACATTAGAGTGAACAATGCTTGTTCACACTCGCAATGATGGGTGTTATCGTATAGCAACAGGAAAAAGGAAAGAAATGCCCCCTCCATGTTGTAAAGTGGAAAAGTACGTTACAAATTAATGTTATGTCGATGAAATCGTGGTAACCAGTCTTCCCTGCTTATAAAAAAAATTAAAATGATAGAGTTTTATATAGCGCAAACTACATACGAGACATCGGGTATCAGAGCGCTTTACATGAGCACCAGTTTGGTTAAATGAGGACACATTCATTTTTGTAAGGCACGGGAATATGAAGTGATTTGCCCAGAATCATAGGATGTAGAGCGTTGTTGACGAGACTCGAACCCGGTTCCCCAGCTTCGAGGTCGACCGCACTAGCCTTTATGTTTCGTTTCACCTACAAACTACAAATGATCAATCATGGACTTCTTTAGTTGTACAAATTAAAAGCTATTTCTCTCTAGGAAAAGTTAATGAGATCTATAGTAAATAAATGAATTACATCATGAACAATGTTCTTTCAAAGAACCAAGAGAAAGTATGGTGCACAGAAAACTTTCATTGAAAATTCTCAGTGTGTGAGGATGAGGATTTTACCACAGATGATGATACTTGATGGAATGAACCTCCACTGTTGCTTCCAATGATGTTGAAAGGAAGAGGTGCTGAATATCTTTACAAAATCTGTTTGATAACTATAATCTTTGTCATTTAATCAGTAGAGTCAAGCCCGTTAAATTCAAGTTTTCAACATCATCATAAATTTCTCCAACCCAACTGCAGCCACCAACATCTTACCCCTTCACAGGACCTCTGCAACAGCCTCTTTTGATTTCTTCGACAACAAAATACTCAAGATAGTCAGTAATTTTTTTACCCCACTCCACCGCAAAAGACATCATCCCACAACACCTGCCTTCACCAAGAACACCTATCATCTACTGAACTGGAGCCCCCTCTGCAAAGAAGGCACCACCAGAATTATGAAGACCATTTACTCAGGGACCCCATGGACCTCTGCCCGCACCCCCTTTACAACTTGGGCAGAACACTGATCAGCATCAACCTCACCACCACCATCCACACCTCCATCCTCATGGGAACATTCCCAGATAGCTGGAAACATGCAGAAGTCACAGCTCTCATGAAGAAACCCTCAGAGGACCCAAAAGACCTCAGCAATTAAAACCCCATCTTGGCATGCCATTCCAGTCCAAGGTCTTGGAGAAAGAGATCAACAGGCAATTCTTCTCTCTCTTAGAACATTGCCACCTCCTGAACATCACTCAGTCAGGATTCCGCAACAACCACAGCATAGCAACCACCCTCCTGGCACCAACAGATGACATCCAGTATATCATGGACAGAGGTGAAACCATCATTTTCATCCTTCCCAACCTCTCAGCAACCTTTGACACAGTCCATGGCACCCTCATCGCTAGACTCCATGAATTCAAGAGACTGCCCTGAGATAAATAACTTCCTTCCTCTCCAACAGAACTCAGTAAATCAGACTGCCTCCTTACACCTCCGAACCCAAGAAGCTCATTTGCGGATCCACTTTAAGCCCAGCTTGTACATGGCACTCCTTACTCGCATCATAAGAGACCATGACATCAACATTGTCTCCTACACCAAAGACACAAAGCTCATCCTTTCCCTCGCTGATGAGAACAACACCACCAGGACTAACTTCACCTCCTGCATGACCAACATTGCCAACTGGATGAGGGAGACCTGCCTAAAACTCAACATGGACAACTCAGAGATTCTGATCTTCAGAAACAAAAGCTTCCCATGGGACTCCTCCCTCCTGGTGGGCAGCCAAACTAGCATCCAACCCCACCCCCACAGACCATGCCAGAAACCTTGGAATCTTCCTAGATGACACATTCACTTTTAATAAACAGGTTAATGCTGTGCCTGCATCCAGCTACCTCATTTTCAGAATGCTGCACAAGATTTTCAAATGGCTCCCCATGCACACAAGACACATGGTCACTCAGGGCATCACAACCAATAGACTTGACTACCGCAACACGCTCGAAATCTGCATTTCCAATCAGCTCACACAAAGACTCCAGACGATCCAAAGCACTGATGCCAGACTCAACCTAGATGTCCCCCGGCGTGCTCACATCACTCCCAACCTCACTGAACTATATAGGCTACCCATCCAGAAACTATGCCAACTCAAACTGGTAGGACACGCCTACAAAGCCCACCACAACTCCAGACCAGCGTACCTTAATGACCGACTTCAACTCTACCATCCATGCAGAGAGCTATGCTCAACCTCTCTTATCCTCACACGTGTCCTCCGCAATCAGCAAAAGCAAGTCAGGAGGGCACCTCTTCTCGTTTATCACTGCCATTACCTCATATTAACTAGCTCAAACATATCAGGACAGTCCCTTCACTACTCAGTTTCAGCAATAAACTGAAGGCTTGGCTGTTCAACTAGGAGCTCCGTCCTGCCTACGTTCCTGCTCTAGCACCTGGATACCCTCACAGGTGTTAAGTTGCGACATACAAATCAACCTAGCATAACATAACATCCATCCAGCTAACTATGCTAGGGTGTGTAGCAATTGTCGATCGGTTCTTGACTGTAATCTCGTATCAGGTGGGAGGTTTCATCAACGCACCCATTGTGAGATGGATCACAGAGAAATAAGTTATCATCATTTACACAACTGCAGTATGCGGTGGTTTAAGGAAATCAATTCATCATGGGAAAAAAGCAGGAATAGCACTGAAATTGACAACTCCATTAACTTGCAGAGTTCTAAAAATACATCAGCGAGAAAAATAATGGAAAGAGAAAATAATGGTGTCAGAATCTGTTAAGGAAATCCCAAAGGAATCTTTAACTATTGAGTTCCTAACCACTAGTAGTAGTGGAACACCTGGTATGATGCTGAAGAGACTAGCAAAAGAAGAAATTGAAGGGGGATTGCCAGAAGTGCCAGAAAGTTGGTGCTATTATTGTCTCTTGGGATAGTGAAAGACATCCGACTGGACAAACAAACAACATCTGACGACCTGGAAACTAAAGCAGACCACAATTGGAAGCAAAAATGACAAAAGGTTCTGGATGCTGGTTTAATTTGGCTAGTTGGATGCCTACGGCATAGAAATTAATTTAATAAGAGACAAGTTCTAGAGAGACCATAGTGTCCATCTGGATAACAGTAGAGCTGAAGGTGACAAGTCGCAACTACAACTTTATCCATCAAGATTTCAGAACTAAAGATCATTTATAACATTAGCAACATGAAAGCATCATCTACATGCCTGAGGGATGGTCATGTGATCATCTAAAATCAACCAGAGAATGGAGAGGTTTTATTTTGAAAATACAGATTGAATGAGTACTAAGATATTGCCACATACCTGAATGATGAAGAGGAGCAAGAGTCATGGCAATCCATAAACAGGAAACGGCAGAGCCAAATGGTCCCTCTGTGCCAGTGCTTTGTGGTCCCCACTGTTGGTTTTGCCATTACCGGATCCTTTTAAAATGTGTCAGCATTGTACAGCCAATAACAGCGACAGGCCAGCTTGAAAGACCATGCCTTATGCTTCAAGAATGGCCACCGCATTGTGTGACACAACGTGGCAACCATCTTGAAAGTATAGAAAACTAGGTTTTCAAATCATACTTTAAAGTATGAAAGCATTATTTTCATATTTTATTTTGGCATCACCACCAAGTATAATGAATAGACCTTCAAGATTGCCTGTCACAGCTATTAACATTGCTAATACTGGTTGCATTTTAAAAGCCACCTCCACAGCAAATCCAAAAGCAGCGGCCGGCAAGGTGTGGGAGAGGGACAGCAGGAGGGAGCAGTGGGAGAATAGTAGGAAAGGGCATCACCAAACCAACCATTCAACGCCATTGGGTGCCACAGAGGAGACAAGCACATCTCTGGCCAGGACTCGGGGGAAGGGTGGGAAGGGAGTCACGTAGCCGAGGAAGTCTAGGGAATGAAGGAAAGAGCCCAAGTGCACTCAAAGTGTTCACAGAGAAGAGGAAGGAACAGGACATGCACTTCAACGGAGAGCTCAATATGAAATGAAAAGTGATATAAAGTGCAACAAAAAAAAAATGAGTTCCATAACATAGATGTGGAAGTAGACGCCGCATCCTATCATAAGCGAGGGTAAAGAAGAAATGCATTAGGGGAGAGATAAACACAAGAATAAGGGAAAAAGTGATACAATCAAGGGCATGCATATAGCCAAGAAATCCATCCATTCATAAGGAAGGTGCAGTCCCAAAATGCGTTTAACGTAGAATTGTGTGCATTGCTGTTTGCGCCAGACAACTGAAGCTGCCTGCAGCGAGACTGCAAAAAGGGCCTCGTCATTATCCAGGTAACTGCAGTTTATTTTCCATGGTCTATCCACCATGCAAAATCTTTTACAAAGCTCTTGAATGGACAAAACATTGACAAGATCACTTTGCTGCTCCATAAAGGTTTTGGAGAGGGACACCCTGTAGCTCACCAATGGAATGACATTCCCTTTGATGGCAAATTGGGCCTGTCTGAGGAGGCATGCTACTGCATAGTGCATGCATAGACACAACTAAAGTGTCACCTGCATGCCATGTGCCAGGTTGTGGTCTGAAAATGTCTATATTTTATCGCAGTTACATAGCAAGATCTAGGCAATAATTAGTAAACCACTAGCAGAAGGATGTTTGCTTTCACGCCCTGTCTTTATTTAATATCTTAGGGGCATATCAACAAGGGCTTTATCTCTGCTTTTTTGGCTTTAAAAGCCAAAAAAGGAGAGATAAAACTAGCGCCCTATCAACAACAGGGTGCTAACATGCAAATTTGCATGTTAGCACCCTTTTACTCTACGCTTCCCCTTGCATCTCTAATGAGATGCAAAGGGGGCGTTCCAGAGTAAAATATTAGGAGAAATGTCACTAAGCGACATTTCTCCTATTATCAAGAATGTCGCTAACCCTGTTAGAGACAAATAAAAGCAGCGCTAACCGCGGTTAACGCTGCTTTTTTACGTCTGGTATTTTTCAGACTTAGCCATGATATCCTATGGAAGGAGGATATCATGGCTAAGTTTGCCTGTCCCTATCAACAAGGTAACGTGAGATTATCACTGGGTTTCCAGCGATAATCTCACGTTAGCCTGTTAGCGTGAGGATTTTTATCGCTATTGAGATAAGCGTTGCTAATAGCACGCTATCTCAGCGATAAAAATTCACGCTAGCCGGCGATAATTATCCTAGCGCTAAGTGCGCTTAGAGATAATTATCGCCGGTTGTTGTTGATATGCCCCTTAATTATTTACTTTTTCTCCTATTTGGGCCCCATCAAAACTAATCCACCGGGGGTATGTCCTGCTACAATCCAGGCATGTTTTGTGAAGACAGTCTTGTTTGTTGGATCATACAGTGGTGGGGTTGCAAGGACTACTGATAGCCTGCCCTTCATATACCAGACAGACTCAGTTGGAAATAAATATTGAAAAAAACAGCCACTTTTGGGTCCTCTAGGTATGATAGCTCTTGGTTAATCGACAACCATAGGTTAGAAACTGTACCAAGTACACATACTTGAGAGCAGTGATCAACAGAAACCTATACTGGGCCTTCAGACATAAGACAGAAGTGATCAAAAACCTGACTAACAGGCTCTTGAGATTTAGTTCCACATATTAAGGTCTGCGTCACGTAACCCACTGGCGCAGCTGTAAAATAGCTCCAGTTGTGCTTTATGGCACACAGATATAGCTCTTGGTCTACATGCAAGTAATTGATATTACCAAAGCTCTTGCCTGACACAAACTACCAGGGCTCAAAGTCTCCTTGTCGAGGAAAACTCTGTATCACATTTTGATTGAAAGCGTGCTTTGTCAACATTTATTGTCTGTGAATCAGAGTAAACCAACAAGGTGATCCTTCTTCACTGGTAAAGGAAAAAGCAGTGCTTAATTTGAGCAGGTGCTTTCCGGTGCTCAGCACCGGCACCTAATCCTCAGCACCGGTGCTTATAGATCCAGTTAAGGACACACTCATTTGGAAAGCACGTGATTTTCCATAGAAACACAGGATTTTGAGCCACGCCAAGACTCGAACCCTATTCCCCAGCTTCGAAATCAGCAGCTCGAGTCATTAGGCAAAGTTCTCTCCGGAATAATAAGTGCTGGGGCTCTAGTCAGGAGGCACTTTGCACAGCACATTTCTCCCGTTAGCGCTGCCTTCTAAGGAGAGCCCCGGCACTTTTTATTTTACAAAATTAACCACTGGGAAAAAGCTTCCAATGAAAAGGCTTAACATACAGTGCCACAGTAGTCTCTAATATTGATCATGTGAGTGTCGTCTCGCAAGGAATTCAAGCTTGTGCACAGATGAACTCATGCGAGAGCTCGCAGCCCAGCTCCAAAAGTAACACAAATGTACACAATTCGTTGAGCAAGGCATGTCTTGGTGCCAAAATTCATGTTGTCGCATCTCAGAAATAGGCACATCTGGTGACCAGAGACACCGTGAGCAAAAAAACATGGGCAGTATGTGTTATCATGAAAAGCGTTATGCTTTTTTATCTCAAACTCCAAAAGAGGAGATTGGACTTGAGTTAAAAAAATTGCCGCATCCACAACTTGTTCAACTGGCAATATATTCCAAGATGCAAACAGTGGCTAGATATTAATGCTGAGAACGGATTCTGGCTGGTAAGGTTACTGCTGCAGTCAAGGATTAAAATTCAATTCACAATATGGTGTCATCAAATAGATCTGCAGTTTAAAACCAGTAAACCATCATACAAGAATTAATTTTCCCTTCTGAAAGAGTCATCACGCTAGCTCAGAAGTACAATCAAAAGAGAAAGATGTTGATTCAGATGAGGTTTACCTCTTTAAAGCACCAGAAATATCTGGTCGATGGCATTGCTTCTTGCAAAGACAGTGTTGCTTCTATGCTTCAAGTATAGAACTGCTCACTCACAAAGGGCACTATTCAGGAAGGGATATCTATGAATGACGGCCGGCCATGGTGATAGCGGTAAGGCGGGCCAGGATGGGGTGGGGGATAGTCGACAGATGATGGGGTAGGTAAAGATAAATTAAAAAAGAAATAAAACCACTTACCTTTCAGTCGCCACATCGCCGATGCTGCGAGCGCAAGGTAAGTGGTTTAATTATTTTTTTTATTTAATTTTACCTACCCCGTTGTCTGTCAATTCCGCCCCTCCGCGCCCTATCCCACCTTACCGATCTTACCTGTTCTGCCCGCCACTGAAATCTATGTGAGGAGATCTGCACTGGGGCAGAGAGCTCCACCAGTGGTGTAACAAAACTTGAGGGGGCCGCCCTGCAAAGTACATGGAGAGAGTCCCCCATGCTCCAGACCCAGTCATGAGCTCTCAGACCAGGTGACCGCTGCCCATGCACAGTACAGGAGGGGACCCTTGGAGCTTGTGGGCCCTCCCCCCCCCCCACACCGCACAGGCTGTGGGGGCCAATGTTACGCCACTGAACTCTGCACGTAAAAGATAGGGCAGGCGTAGGGAGAGATTTTCGTACAGAGGTTAGAGAACTAATTTGCATTCTCAAAAATGCTTTAGGGAATAGGCCCCTTATATTCTTATATAAAGGTAGTGGGGGTAGGAAAACAATCACCTCCTTTGATTGATTTTATGCAGGAAGGTGTCCCTTCCTGCATGAAAACAATCACCCCTAAACTGCAGACACTCTTGCACCATGGCGCAAGGATGCCTGCGTTGGCACATAGCAGCCATTTGTGGCCCAGCGAGGGGAAAAGGACATGGATGCACTGTATCTCCTAGATATGGCACATTCCCGCCCTTTTCTTTTGATGTAGGACAGTGCAGCAGGAAGGCTTGAGGCGCAGCCCTACGCCAAAAGATTGTACATGAGGCCCTGAGCATCCACAAGGAAGCAGGCATGTTAAATGTTTTTGCGGAACTTAGGTAATGAAACTAACGCAGGGCCCTTCCTAGGATAAGGACCTGTTTCAAAGTTTAAACAGAAGTCCAGCAGGGAAAGATAAAGCATGTCATATTCAGCATAGAGCGTCCTCTAGTGGCACTTCCTCGTCATTAATAAATAGGGCAGCTCTGCTGAAACATCCATAAAGAAATGTTGTTGTACAAGCTCACGGCCTTCAAAAAGTCTGAGGCAGGTGACTTCACTCTCCCCCCATTTGACAGGCCTGACAGGAAGAAGGGAAAACGAGGACAGGGAAAGAGAATGTTCCACAATCGATTATAGTCAGCACATGCCAGAAACTTAGTCAGAGTCAAGATGAGACACAATAGTTTCAGACTTCTGTTAAGTTCTTGTGGCGAACTGTGATACTTACTGAATGTTAACAGCTGCAGATATGAGGAGGGCGGCATCTCCACCAGCGCCTGCAATAGATGACATTATTGGCTTAGCAAAGAGCTGTTGTTAGGCAAGCACTCTATGCATCAGTGTACCAGACCAGTGATTGCCAAATCCTGAATGCACTAGCATCAGCCAGACATCACAAGCAACACGATTCAAATCAATACATTTTCATTTATCAACATATATTTTTTTAAATGACAAACATTCAAAGGAATTCATTGTGAACAAACTAGGTCTAGCAGCGGCTACACATAGACATGGGGGAGTCAGATCGAACCTGCTCTTGTGCACAGACATTACCTGGAGTAACTCTGCTGTTAAGAAAACATAAAGTATTAGGTAATGCATAAAGGAATTCGATGATATATGGGACACACTGGGTTCCATATTTAGACTCGAGTGGTCTCCGAGCCCATATGGTTAGATTATTCCTATAGGTAATAGAATTAAAAAAGCAAAAAAAGGGGAAAAAAAACAGAAGTGCGTCTGTGGTGGATTCCTGTGTTGTTATTTGATATTGTTAATGATTATGGAATGTTTAAAAAAGGCAATACGTTCATCAAGTAGGAAAGGGTAAGTGGCCGACGACGCTATACTGCACAGGTTTGTATTCATGTTCTCTTTAGACACCACGAACTAAAAAAAAAGCAAAAAACAAATAATAAAAATAGAAATAAAAAGGAATTCAATGAAAATACAGCAATGAAGTAATTTACCACAGCATTTCCACACACAAAAGTTGATGATAGGCTGCTTGCAATAAGTCTAACCACTGGCAATAGCTTGGGGCAACACTCCAACCCATCGTTCTTTTGCTCACCATGCCACCTCAGTTTGGACTCAGCCATTTGCATGACGAGCAGGGTCAAGATTGATTTGCGTCGCTGTTGGACTTGGCCCTTTTTGCAGGGTCATCCCTGAACTTTTTGCCTTCCTCCTGTATTTTGTCTGACCTGTTTTTGTTGGTTTTATGACTCTGGGCACTTTTACCACTGCTGATCAGTGCTAAAGTGCATATGCTCTACCTATTGTAAATTGATGTATGGATTAGTGACTCCATGATTGGCTGATTTGGTTTACTTGTCAGACCCTAGTACAGTGCACTGCATGTGCCCAGGGCTTGTAAATCAAATGCTGCTGGTGGGCTTGCAGCACTGATTGTGCCACCCACAGAAGCAGCCTGCAAAATGTGTCTCAGGTCTGCCATTGCAGATCCTGTGTGCAGTCTGGTACTGCCATGCTGACTGGGCAAGTGCACCCACTTGCCAGTCCCTAAACCTTCCCTTTTCTTCATATCAGACACCCCTATGGTAGGCCCAAGGGCAGAGTGCATTGTAAGTATAAGGTAGGACATGCCCTGGTGTATGTGGCATGTCCTAATAGTGAATTTACAGCCATTTTTGTTTTTCACTATTGCAAGGCTAACTGTTCCCCATGGGTCAGAATGGGCAGTTTGATTATTACATCTTATAATCCTAACTGACTCCGGGAACATGGTAGAAATTCGAGTTTAGTATGCCTGAACTCAGAATGATAAAATACATCTTTTAGTAAAGTTGGTTTTAACATTCTGTGTTTGAAAATACCACTTTAGAAAGTAGATATTTTCTTGTCTAACCATCCAAACCTGCCTCTGCTAGGTTGTGTATTCCTTGTCTGGAGTTTGAGTGGCAGGGGCTGGGGAAATTCTCGGAGGCAGGGTGAGTCAGCACAGGGCTGAATAGGGCTATCTACATGTAGAGTGGTGGGAGGACTTGCACCTGGGACCTGAATAGGGCTGTGCCTTCCCTCCACAATGCTGGCTCCACCTCCTGTGGTGCGTCTGATGGCCCTGGCCCTGCACTCTGAAAGGAAAGAAGGAGTCATGTCAACAAAGTGCTCCAGGACTGACCAGAACTGGTTTGGACTAGGCAAAGGCCTCTCTGCCTTCAGAGAACAAAGAGAAACTGTGTATAAAAAGGGGGACCCAGACCCCAGAACTTTAGATCACTTTGGGAAACAAGAATAAACCTCTGCTGAGGAGAGGAACCAGAGAGACTGAGGAGAGACTATCCCTAAGCTTGAGGGATTGGCCTGTAGTGGTTGCCTGACTGCCAAAGAGAGGAGAAAAGGAACTTTGTGTACTTTATTCAACTTGTGAAGGATCTCCAAGGGCTTGAGAAACGAGCTTGCCTCCTGCTGAAGTCTCAGGGACAACAGACTTCACCCACCAGCTCCCCAAGAGTTCTTTGGAAGGGACTGCGTGTCGCAAGGAGCTGGAAGCATGACTCACGAACAAGAAGCGTGTCGCCGCACTGCCGCTGCCGCTTCACAACACGAAGCGTCTCGCATCGCCGGAGAAGAGGATCGAGGTCGCCGCAGACACTGCCGAATCACCGGGAAGCATGTCGCAGAAGAATCGCTGAGTCATCGCAGGGCAACCGGAGCACCTCACATCGCCTGGGGAGAGGATAGACATCGCAGCAGATGCCGCCGCATCACTGGGAAGCGTGTCGCAGGGCCTGTCGTGGCTCACATCGTGTGGAAGCATCTCGCATCGCCGGAGAAGAGGATCGACGTCGCTGCAGACACCGCCGCATCACGGGAAGCGTGTCGCATCAAGAAGAAAGCGCCATCTTTGTTTCTTTGCACCAGATCTTCGACACATCACCATCCTTGCAGCACTTTTGTTGTCTTGCGTTACGCATCTTAAGGTACATTGAACTCAGAGTGTCACATTTACCATCTTAAGAGAACTAAGCTAATTCTACCATTCTAAGAACAGTATTGTGGATTTTTGTTGTTTGTGGTATTGTGATAAGTCTATATAAAAAATAATTATTTTTGATATAAAACTTGTGTGGTGTCCATCTGTAGTGTTGTCACTTGGTTACTGTATGTGTTCACAAATGCTTTAAACACTGCCTCTGAGATAAGCCTGTCTGCTCGTGCCAAGCTACCAAGGGGGTGAGCAGGGGTTATTTTAAGAGTGTACCCTCTTACCCTGACTAGACGCAAGGGTCCCTATTTGTCAAAGGTACCTACCTCTGCCAACTAGAGACCCCCAAATCTAACAGTCGCCTATCAACCCCTGACCTTCGTTTTGTTTTGAAGAGATTATCTGCTCCTGGTCATTTAGCCTTCAAAACGTAGGTCATATTTTTGAGCCCATTTGCGTCATCCCTGCACTACGCAACGTGGTGCAAGAGCGACGCAAATCAAAAAAGAGATTTATAAAGCCATGGAAGACCACCTTGCGTGGCCCTGCGTTTCATCACTTTGCGCCTGGGAGGGGTTTCCATGGGGGTTGCATGGAAGTTTCCATGCAACATCCATAGATTTTGAAGCATTCACAGATTTACAAGAATAGGTAAACCTGGGTATGCACCAAAAAGATACACCTCCCCAGGAGAGGCGTAACATATAGAAATATCTTTATTCTTTCCTCGTGTTCTCCTCTTTCTATGTGTGCTGATTCTGCAGCACACATAGAAAGAGTAAAAAGCCACTTAGCATAGTTTTTGTGCAGGAAGGTGCACCTTCGCCCACAAAAAAATCCTGCATGCAAAGCAGGCACCCTTGTACCATAGTGCAAAGTAGCCTGCGTAGGGGCTAAGCAGCCTATTGTGCGCCAGCACAGGGGAAAGGGCAGGAATGAACCATATGGCTTTAAATGCAGGCATTTCTGCCCTTTAACAGTGATGCAGCGCAGCAAGGTGATTTGCTGCACTGCACCACTTTTTCATAAAAATGGTCTTTAGAAACTACTTTCACCTGCAATGCTGAATCACAATTTTCCTCCGCAGTAAAGATGTACGGGTGATCTGATTGCTTCAAATAAATCCTCGCTAAATCAAGTATCATGAAATCGTATTTTGATCTTCTGTTGCTCGTAAAAGATTACTGTATCTCTAGTTCATATCGAATTTCTAGCAATATATAGGATTTAATGGGCACCTACCAGAATATTTAAGTTGAGCTTCTGGAATTGTAAAGAATGGTGGGTCTGGCGATACGCAACATAGGATGACCAATATAAATATGCACTTCCCCTGTAGAAGAACATTAGATCATACACAGAAATAAATACTACACTTTCAACTGAACATTGATTTGGTTACTGCCGCAAACGTTGCAAAAGCAGAATGTCCACTTGATATACATTTGTAGAAGCTGCTCCTGGCTTAACACTGGGCATCAAACCATCCTTCCTGATGGGAAAACTGCAGCCCATTTTTAGTGATCATGGCTTTGTTATATTCACAGTGCAGATAACACTATAGGGATTAGACGTCTAACCTTTCCGCTTGTTATGGTTGATGTTATCTGAATGAGATCCATCGCCAACTCCCAGTTCACGAGGGCTGGTGGTTAGTCGTTGATTGTCACTGGTGTAGTTTGGCTTTCACATCAATATTGAACAAATTGTATTAGGTAACCTTCGCATTTGTGATACGTAAACATGCCTTTAATCATCAGATGTATTGTTGAATCTTTCATAATAATTCATTGACTTCTTTGGTTTTACTGTTTGTTTTCTTTGGATATCGAGGTGGGTGGATAAGCTCATCTGGAGTCCATCGTGAGTAGATGTTTGTGCATTTCTTGTATAACCACATTGCATCCTTAGTTCTTAGTCCTACTCACATATTTTGCCAGGTGACCAATAACTTGACTATGTCAAAATATATGTACCTGTATATTTTATTCTGACAAATCAATAACGCAATTAAATAACCCTCAAGAAATACAGTTGCAAGCATGGACATCCATTGAATTCACCATTAATACTGTTCACAGTCACTGACAGATCACAAAACTGTGCTATTATCATAGCAATTCAACACCTTCTAATCTACTGCTGGCAATCACTAAAAGTGTGTGATCTCTAGGAAAACTGCAGCAAAAGAACACTATAAATAATGCAACCCAAGGTTAGAAAATCGAGATTCCCATGCAGTAAAACAAGAGCGTGTCAGTGTTCATCGTAAAGAGTTATAGTGCTGGAGATTCCTGCTTTGTTTTCTGTTAAAATGCAAATGTTTACCTGAACTTTTGAATTCAGGCATTTTACGCTCAAAGCTGCCAGCAACAATAGAAACAAGCATTTGCAATGCAATCTGTCTCGCCTTTGGGACCTGATATGTATTTAGCTATGCAGCACATTACCCTGGGTGCTGAAACATCTACTGTTCTTTAACATGGAGGGAAAGTAAGCACCAAACTGCGTGACATGCCAGGTATGGGAACACATGGACCGAAATATTGCCTTTCAGCGGGAAATGGTATAGTCCAAAGCTCTATTTTTAATATAAAATCAGGGCCTTTGGAGGTCATATCATTGAAAATACAAGATTTGTAAAAAATATTATTGTCTATGGGTGCTCGTGGAAGACAATTTCTATGGACTGGAATCTAGAGAATGCTAAAGTGATTCTTGTATTTTACTGACCTCTGCTGGTCGTTTTCTATCAAGGAAGTTAAATAGAGGCAGTTGCCAGAAAAATAAAAAAATAAAGTCCCTCAGCAGAAAACAATACTGGTATTTTACTGACCTCTGCTGGTCGTTTTCTATCAAGGCAGTTAAATAGAGGCAATTGAACAAGCAGAAAGCAGTTTTCATATTTTACTGACCTCTACTGGTCGTTTTCTATCAAGACATTTAAATAGAGGCAGTTGAACAGAAAAAAAAGTCCCTAAACGGAAGCAGACAAGTCCTAGGGCTGATCTCCAGAGCCCACAAAGTGCATACACATAAGTATATACTAAATTATATACAAGAGGTCTCCAATGCTCGGCCTAAAAAGGCTCCACAGAATCTGATCTTTGTATTCAAGATCCCTGTCAGGGATATCTGACTCTCTGGTGGACTGTGATGTGAATACTGGCACAAAGGGCACACTCAAGAATACCATGAGATCTCTTAAAGTTTCTGGTTCTAACATGCAAATCCAGTGTTGTGTCTCTGGTTAGCACAACATGTTCAAGGGACAATCTTCTCCCATCTAAAACACTTGTGAAAGACCTGCAACCAGGCTACCTCAATTACATGGATGCTGGTGGGAAAGGGAAATGGAAAGTTTGTGAAGTCCCACAAAGGTGATTAAGCACAGTTAATAACTCAAATTAAATGTGTGTATTCACCTTTGTGGGACCCCACCCACTTTCCATTTCCTGTACCCACCAGCCTCCATGCAATTGAGTTGGCCTGGTTGCAGGTCTTTCACAAGTAGTTTAAGTGGGAGAATATTGTTTAATTTGTCTAAAATAAGTCACCTATCAACCCCAGACCTTCGTTCTGTTTTTAAGAGATATTCTGAATTGGCCATTTAGCCTCAAAAACCTATAAACTACACTCCCTGCAAAGTGAACTTCAAGTATCAGAATTTGGATCTAATTTGAATTGTATGAAAGCTTTACAACAATTCCTGAACAATTCACAAAATCAGGCTTGAAATCGAGAATGAAACGCTACCTGAGTCTACCTGCTCTATTAAGAGTCTTTGAAAAAAGAGGTACACACGTACTCTTGAGAGATTTCACTCAGTTACTGGGCAGTATTTACTAATAAAATTACAAACAACGGTCCCTCTGGCTTCTCAGATGATATAGCAACAGCATGTTGTAAGAAGAAGTTTATGACAATTAGTCAAAATATTCTCACACACTTTTTTTTGATTGAAGTTTAGTAGCTGCCATTTGGAAACCAATTATAGTCAGGTCCCTCTTGATAAGAGCTGTATTAAATCCTGAAACACCAGGTAATTACTGCCTCGCTTCCTTGACAGGACCCACGAAAATGATCTTCAGACTACAATCTCCTACTGATGTCAATACACTAGTGGGACCGCTAGTTGTAATCTCTTCCTGGCATTTGTATGCTGTGACTCTCAAAGATTCAGCATTCTATGGTACAATTAAATACGCCATAGTACAATTTTTCTCCAGAAATGAAGGGGCATCGCAGCACAATTACATGGCAAGGGACGCCTTTAAATTTGTCTTTAGGGTGGAGTATATTAAGACTTGCAAAGGGGTGAAAGACATCTTAGACAGGAAGCTGTTGGGGACTGAGGATGTCATTACAATATTAGAGAAATACTCTCCAAGTAGTCATCTCTCAGCTCTCCTGTACTTGCAGAGGGGGTTTGGGCAGCCCATCTCTGTTCCTTAGAAAGTTATAGAGGGGCTGTTTGCTACTGTGTGAATTTCATGGTTCTGTAGGTTGGCTGGGAGCCAACATGTCCACAGGAAGAGTGGCAGCAGGACAGTCCCGTTGTGATACAGCAAAGCCTCAAGCTTAGTCCATCATTCAAGGAAGTGGTTAGAATATAATGCGATGTGCAGGAAACACCTCAGCATGGTCCATGGAGATCTATCAACTGCCAGCTTCTGTTTGTTGATGGGGGCCTTCAGCTTACATGCTCAGCCCTCGGCACTTGGGTAGCAGCCCACTGCTAATCGATGTCCTGCATCTAAAGGTCACAAAATCCAACCAGTCAGATTAGAGACATTTCTCGAACTGAGGATGCTGTGAGAGCGGCCGTGTCTTGCCACCAGGATACACTGCGGGGCATGCGCCTATGTGACATCAGTCACATGCATTCTCCTATTGTGAAATTTGGCGCAAATCCTTCTATAGTCATTCAATACTGACTCTAAGGACAAAGAAGCAAGAACCAGTCGTGGCCGGCATGACTCGTGGGTGGGGGCGTGCGGCGGGTCACGCAGGTTTGCGGGGGAGGCTGGACGGGTTTAATTAAAATTTTAAAAAACGTACCTTTCCGGGTCCCGTGCCGCCTCAGATCCTGGCAGGGTCCCGCATTTTCCTGCCATTTTCCTGTTGCTCTCCTGAACAGGAAGCAGCCTAAGGCAGCCTCCCTCCCCTCCCCTCTCTTAAGCCAATCACAAAGAATGCAATGGCAGTGTTGTGATTGGTGGGGACGGCACCCAGTCGGGTGCCTATGGTGAGCCTATTTTCTCTATGTAGGCTGTATGCAGCCTACATAGAGAAAAGGCATAGTTCGCATGACTAGTTTGGTCGGCCCCAGAGGGCCGACCAAACAGTCAGGGCCCACAGCATTGGGAAAGCCACTCCTCCCGACCCGCCCACTCGCCCGCCCCCAACCAGGCATACCCTTCTGCTTTCTCGCAGTGCGAGAAGCAGAAACATAAAATGGTTTCGGTAATGGAGAAAGCAGTGGGGCGATGCTCCTCCGCCCTAATGGAGGAGCCGCCCCTGGAAAAAACAAGCTGAAAGAAGAAGTGGGGACTATACTGTCCCTGTCGATTCTCAGCGCACATTCTCCATCGTGCATTTCCCACAAACAACAAGGTACTTCCTATCATCCAAGCTGGACCTTAATGACAGGTGCTCCAAAGGTGATCAAGTTAATTTCAAATTTTTCCAATATTCACAATCAATAGAAAAATTTGAGTTGAGATCTTTCGAGATATTGGTTTGTTACAAAATCTTTGACCATCAGTGTTAGGCCAATCTCTGAGGTCTATAGGACTCAGGAGAAACTGGGAAATCTTTGTGACAAGTATTCACTGTTCCTAAAACCAGATAATACTGAAGTCTCTGGGAATTGCAAGTGCCTACTTTTTAAGCTTCTACATTCAGGTTGCATTGAAGCTGAACAGTCTAGGCGTAATCTTAGAGCGTAGTTAATGGGGTGGAAACTCAGATACAGTAAGAATTGAATTAGTAAATAATAACTTCTCTTGTCCAATCAGGTATAGTTCTTTGGTAAAAAGAATAGGACTTGTATTGATTCAAGTTCAAAAGCTCAGTAGGTGTCAAACAACTTGTAGTTTAATTACATGCCTGCCTATGTAGGGGTTACTGACAGTCTATAAAATAAACCAATCTAGTGCACCGTACACAGAAAAAATTACCAAGCATATGGAACATGCACAGTGAGCACGTGGGTGCAGTCAAGGTACTGTGGGCCAAATGTACCAATATTTTGAACTGAGGTTGTGTCACAAAAGTGACGCAAACCAGCAAACACATTTTTTTAATTTACTTTCTAGTGCAAAACTTGTTTTTGCGCTTGAAATTGCCTAAAAGTCACACAAAGTAGCAAAAAGCGCTGCTATGTGTTACTTAGTATCAAGGGGGCATTACAAGGGCAACACCTGCAACCACCCATGCCTTTTCATGTGAAACCCTACCTATCAAAAACTTGAGACAGGGTTGTGCATCAAAAATGAATGCCATTTGAAAGCAGGCATTAAAAGGAGAAATGTTTTAATTTCTCCTTTATTTTTCGACTTTACATGTGTGCTGCACTTTACAGCACAGATACAAAGTATGACAGTTTTTTAAGTTGTCTAGGTATAGTATTTTGTTACTGGCAGGGTACTCTTCTAGTACAAAACCTATTCTAGACTCATGCACACACCCTTTACTATGGCACAAAGTTGTGTGTGCAGCACTCGGCAGCAAAATTCTGCACCGGCGCTATAGAGGGGAGGAGAGAGCCATATCTCTGTAGATGTGATGCTTTCCTGATCTCTCCTCACGCCACACTGCACAGCATATTTGGCTGATGCTCTGTTTTGCATGAGAATTTAGTAAATCTGTTCTGTGTGGCTGGTTAACTTAGAAAGTTCACATTGTTTTTATAGCTTTCTCTTATATTTACTTGTCTCTTTGGCATGGTATGCTGGGGCAAACAAATTAAAAAGAGCTTTAAGGTCATGGCAAAGTCTTCTGTTGTCTGCCTGTCCATCCTGTGCCCAGGTACATATATACGGGACCAGTGTGCCTGGCAGCAAATGAAAGGAAAGTGGATTAGGAATCCTGCGATTGAGAAGAAGAACCTCAGTTTGCTTCAGTCCAAGGGGAAGTGTCGGAGCACAGACGAAGAAAGGGGAGCAATAATGATGAACTTATTTTGCACTTCGGTGTGATGAGATTCTGGTGGTGCAGCATGAGCGGTCCATTGTATGACAAGATGTTGTGCACAGGAAAGCAGTATAGCACATGATCAGGGAGGAAAGAGCACCTTGGAGGGAACAGCAAATTGGGCAGTATTATGGTCAAGATCATCCTGCGCAAGTAGGTTTCATTAACACTTCCACGCTCCCACTCAAGATCCACTTGCAGTGGAGATATCACTTTATGCAACGGATGATGCAGAAAGATAGTTTATTAATGGATTATGACCTTTAGGATTGGATGTTGCAATGGCAGAAACACCCCAATCTTGGCAGCTCCTCTTCAGTTAGTCAGCAGTCCTCACAGCAGAGATTTATCACAACTGACCAAGGTGTTTCTTCCAGCGAGCTCAGGCACATAATTGGTTCAAAATCATTCTACATCTTTTTCATCAGCAGTGACTCTCTTTATGTCATGGAAATCTCACAACTATCACTAGGTTTGTCATATAGACTTATAGTCAGCTGCCGAGAGCTATATCAGTTTTAAAGGCCCTGAACCCGAGTTATGGGCCTGCAATGACGAAGTGGGCCTCAAACAACCAGCATAGCCTGAGGCAGAAGGGCTGTAAGGCTATTAGAATATTCCACCCACTAAGGAGTTATCCACCAGTCTCCACTAAGGGTAGAATGTTCTAAATGAAAAAGGTAGAAACATGAATACAAACATTGAAATGTTAGAAGCCCCAGAGGTTCTCCATTGGGGAAACATCCATTACAACGCAGTCATTACAACGACCTACCTTTACAAAGCAACTGCTACAATGCAACTGCCTTTACATCGCATGCCATTACAATGCGTCATTACAACGCATGTCACTACAACACATGCCATTACAAAGCATAACATTACAATGCATGCCATTACAATGCATGCAATTACAACGCATGTCACTACAATGCACGCCATTACAAAGCATACCATTACAGCGCATTATAAGGTAAGTAATGGAGATATTTTTAGTATTAGGGTGGGTATGGGTTTTGGGGTACATGGGAATAGTAATATTTACCCCTACACTATCCAACACTTTCTCTACTGTTGCACTCACTGGAGTGGGAATAGTAATGTTTACCCCTACTGTTAGAACTGGGGGTCTCTAGTTGACTGAGGTAGGTATCTTAGTCCAAATAGAGACCCTTGCTTCTAGTCAGGGAAAGAAGGGACACACTCTTAGATAAGGCCTGCTCATCCTCTGGTAGATTGGCACGAGCAGCCAGGCTTATCTCCAAGGCAATTTGTAAAGTATTTGCAACCACACCCCCAGTAACACAGTGATAACACCACAAATGGACACCGCACTGATTTAGGAAAATAGCGGTATCTTTATCAAGAAGAAATATGATGAGACCAAATGATAATAATATCCAGCATATGCGTATTCATAATATTACACTGGGCCGGTTATTAAGCTAACAATCACTTGTAGGTTCTTGTGGTATTAATGAACAGTTCATGATGATTGAATGCAGTCCTAATGCAATGCTATGCAGTTCGTAATGCAGTTCGTAATGTAGAAATAAGACAGTCCTTAATGCAAGTACTAATGCGGATCGTCAAAGCAAGTAATAATGCAGTTCGTAATGCAAGTGCTAATGCGGATCGTAAAAGCAAGTAATAATGCAGTTCGTAGTGCAAGTACTAATGCGGATCATAAAAGCAAGTAATAATGCAGTTCGTAATGCAAGTACTAATGCGGATCGTAAAAGCAAGAAATAATGCAGTTCGGCACCGATCGCGGTGCTAGGGAAGGTCTCTATGCCACTCTTGGCTGACTCGCGGTCAGCGACTGCCAAAATATGCCCCCAGTACTGTTATGAAGGAAACAAAGTGAAGCTCCACAATCCGACCCCGGTACTGCCACTCCTCGGCGAGTACGGGCCGTGATACTGACTTGAGCGGAGGCTGCAAAAAGCACATGCACACAGCGTCGCTGAGACACACTTGGAAACTTTTATGTTCCTGAGTTTCCACAACAGGGAGCCAGCTCCTCTCGGGCCCTTGGAGACAAGTTACTTCAGGACACAGCACACAGCAAAGTCCATTCAAGCAGGGGGACACACCACACAGAAAAGTCCCTTGTCCTCTCCTTAGTCAAATCAGCAAACTGCAGGCCAGTCCCAGAACACACAGCAAGGGCATTCCTTCTCTTCAGTCTCTTCAGCTGTTCTTCTTTGGCAGAGGTTCCTCCTGATCACAAAGTAGTTTCAATCCTTTTTCAGGCTTGAGTTCAGTCTTGAGTTCAGGAGTTTCAGCTCTCACATTTATACCCCTAAATGCCTTTGAAGTCTTTGTGTTCAGGGGGCACTGAGCCCGGTCCAAACCAGACCTGGGTGTCTTCCTGCCAGTGCACATCTCCTTTCTTTGATAGTGAGGGTCTGGGCCTCAGACACTCCGCAGAAGATGGAGCCATTCTTTTGTGGCAGCAGCACAACCCTCTTCACATCAAAGGGGCTACTCCTCCCACCACACCAAATGCAGGCCAGTCTGTTGCTGTCTCACCTACTCCTCCCTGGTGTCAGGACACTTCCCGGACCCTGTCACATCCAAACCCAGACAGTCAATACACAACCAGGCAGAGGCACTCAGGATGGTTGGGACAAGAAACCAAACACTTCTAAAAGCATGGTTTCTAAACACACAATTTAAAAACCATCTTCACAAAAAGACGTGTTATTAAATTCTGAGTTCAGGCACACTAAACTCTATCTCTCCATCTTTTGCCTATGGGAAGATATGCTGGAAACATGTGACCCAGCATTCCCCATTCTGTCCTATAGACTAGATTGCCTTGCAACAGTGAAAAACGAATTTGGCAGTATTTCACTGTCAGGACATGGTACACACCTCAGTACATGTCCTGCCTTTCACATACACTGCACCCTGCCCAGGGGGGTACCTTGGGCCTACTATAGGGGTGTCTGATGTGCATACAAAAGGGAAGGGTAAGGCCTGGCAAGTGGGTGCACTTGTCAGGACAACCAGGCAGTTAACAAAGTGCACACAGGCACTGCAGTGGCAGGCCTGAGATCTTTTTTAGGGCTACTTGTGTAGGTGGCAAAATTAGTGCTGCAGGCCCACTCGTAGCATTTTCATTACCAGCCCTGGCACACACAGTGCACTTTACTAGGGACTTTACTAGTAAGACAAACATACCAATTATGGACAACCAATTACCATAACACTTTATACAGGGAGCACTTGCACTTTGACACTGATCAGCAATGGCAAAGTGCCCAAAGCATCTAAGTTGGCATCACAATGTCAGAAAAACGTTTAAGGAACTTTAGCCAAAAAGGGCCAAGTCCAACACCTACACTACCCAACACTTTGTCATTTTTACCCCTACACTATCCAACACTTACCCTACTGTTGCACTCACTGGAGTAGGAATAGTAATTTTTACCCCTACACTATCCAACACTTACCCTACTGTTGTCCTAAAAGTATTATGCATTGTAATGGTATGTGTTGTAATGGTATGTTTGTAATGGAATGCGTTGTAAGGATAGTTTTTAAAAATGCGTTGGAATGGCATGCGTTGTAAAATCATGCGATGTAATTGTAGTTGCAATGTAAAGACTGCGTTGTAAAAGCATGCGTTGTAATGACATGCATTGTAACATCATATATTCACTTCATTGTCTTCAATGGAGCTTTCAATCTTCCAATGTTCAAATTTTCTTTTCATCTAAAAATTAATTGCTATAATTTCACATTATCTGCTCAAATTTACACATAAGCTTCATTTGCAGACATATCTTCCTCTGAATTTGAAATCTGACTCTCCTGAACTTAACATATTACCTGCAAGTAATATAATATTAGAGGTCTGTATACTTTAGTGGCTTTGAACGAATTGGGGCAAGTTATTGAAAATTCCTGCTCAGTTCTAAATACTCATTTAGATGAATGGGAAATAGGACAGATGTATGACGTATTCATGCATGCTTTTACAACGTATGCCATTACAATACAATGCGGGCAATACAACGAACGAGTCATTACCACGCGATATATTATAACACAAGTCGTTACAACTACTTGTCTTAGGGAAGTGCTCTAGTTTGGAATAGTATATTTTACTATTCCAAATCCAGTCTGCGCAACAGTCGGGAAGGTGTTGGATTTAAAATCCAACAATGAGGTCCCTAAAGAAAGTCGTTGTAATGACTTGCATTGCTATGGAATGTTTGATAATGACGCGTTTGTTGTAATGCCTGCGTTGTAATGGCACTGCGTTGTTCTGTCTGTGTTATAAGAGATGTTTCCCGAATAGGACTTTCAAAGATAGGTAGCGGCCTCACATTGAGGTTTTGAACAATCTGACTGACTGTGCTGTATTAACACAGTCACCGGCTCATATATAACCAACTTCAAATATTGTTCTAATTGATCATCAGATGGAACTATGGTACTCAGATAGGTACAAGTGGATGGCACTATCACAATAAAACAATCGGATAAAAGTGGAAATGCAGCTATATTTTCCACATATGTTTATGTGAGAGAAGCATATAGACTTCTAAGCGATAAAAGTTATTACGTCAATTCAATGAGAATCTTACTGCTTATCCACAGGAAAAACATCTAATCCTTTAATTGAGTTTTGGCTAAACGATAGGACTATTACTGATCAACATAAATGCTTTTGTGCCAACATCCTGCTGTTTCAGCTCTATGTTTCTTCCCTAAAACACACAAATCATTAATCTCACTCAAGGATGAGCTATTGTGAAAATTGGAAATGAAACCAAGGTGAGGAAACAACCAAAAATTCCAGAGAGAAATAGGAGACTTTAAAATGTGAGAAGATGCTTTGACATGCTTCACATGGAAGACATGAAAGGAATTAGCCATAGGAAAAAAGAGGGTTCACAAGCGTATCTAAGCTCTGACATTAATTCATCTCCTAATAGTCGTCAACTTGAAGCTACATCCCTGACTCAGATATGAGAAACAGTGACTTTTTTTTAGATGAGTTTTGTCGGCTATGTCAGGGTCAAAGACTTGAAAGAGGAGAGAAGGTATAGAGTAAGAGGTAGCAAGCACAAAGTGAGAAGAGTCAGAGAAAGAGCTGCCAGTGAAACAAGTCAGGGTAGAAGTTAGACGCTGACAGGAAGAAATATGGGGCATATTATCAAGAAACGGCGTTAAAATTATCGCCGCTTTAGCGGCAGAAAACTGCCGCTAAAGCGGCGATAATGGGCTTGATAATTTGCCCTTGAGAATTCCAACAGAAGCCCATGTTCTGGTGTCAACATGGGCTTCTATTGGAATTCTCACAGGCATATTATCAAGCCCATTATCACCGCTTTAGCAGGAGTTTTCTGCCGCTAAAGTGAAGAACCGGGGTTTAACCCAGCGGCGTCAGGGGCACGCCTAAGATCTTCGAGTTCACCTGTCTTGGTAAACAGAGACACGGAATACTTCTGGATGGCATCAGAGACCAAGTTTATTAGCTGCAGCTAGTAACAGTGATCCTAGAAATACATCACGGTGTAAATTCTCAGGAGACTGCTCATTTTACTAAGGCGAGATGTCTCCTTTTATACCCAATATTCACATTATAAATGTACACCCACTGCACAAAATTCTAGCCAATAAGGTACATTTTCAAACAAAGTGTCACATAACAAAAACTCAATTTACAGTATCCCAACCCAAAAGTTAATTATTAGGAATGTCCCAAATTCAATCGCCACAAGCTGGACAAACCTATAATTGAAAGCATAACCCATGTAATGAAGAAACATAAAAAAAGAAACGGTAACAGATGCTGAACAAGATAAGGCATGTACAAGGAAACTAAAAGTTAACAATGCCCTGAACATTGATTGGCAATCTCAGACAAAGATCGATCAGGGAAATTGGCTTTGCGGGGTCAGTTTCAGGTGCAGAGGTCAGTTTCTTACAGTTCATTTCAGAGTCAAAAAGAAACCTAGGTAATGTATACATGAACTAAGAAGGCCAGGCCACTTTATTCGCCAGGCTACCTTCACAGGCCTACGTGAGGGCAACACAAAATGGTGGCACAGAACAAAATGGAGTCAGACTCGAGAATTACAGAACCTCAAAAGCGACGATAATTTTAACGCCATGCTTGATAATATGCCCCTATATGTTCCTGTCTAGGTGCCAAAAACTGATAGATCAAAATAATACAGTAGTCAAATGTAGTGAGCAACCAGGATGCTGTTGAATTGTCTTGAGTAGTTTATTTGTAGGTTACATGGAAAAGGTGATGGCTTGGAAGCAGCCAACTCCAACGGACCCTAACTCAAGAGTGCTCACTAACATTCTGCAGTAACTAAGCAGCAAATAGAACATTCCAACCAAGAACAATACATAAACATACATACATGTGAATGAATAAAAGATAATAATATACGTAATCTGACTTATAGATTACTACATTACCTCCCCTTCTTCTAACACAAAATAAAAAATTAAAAAATTTAAAAAAATAACGAAGACAATTTTCTGTAACAATAATTAGTATGACAAATAAGGAAATAAAAACGTAATCCCTATACCTAATAGGTATAACCAACTTAACGTGAGCTCCGCCTGACATCACCTGGTACAGCATCTGTGCCATGCAAAGACTTACCAGTATGTGTGGACAGAAATTGTTTAGTAGGACAATGGATTTTAGCAACCTTGGATAGATTCCACCAAAATCCTCCTACCACTTGAATAGCATTGCCCATGATCTTAATTACTTTCACAGGAGGTCCAAATTTGCTTTCCCCTTTATTACTATGAACGGACTTCCTGATTCTAACAGTGTCACCTACTTTGAGGATAGAAGTCTTCGACCCTTTTTTAGTGTCAAAGCATTTTTTTTGTTTGGCTTGAGTGATTGAAGCATTATCTTTTGCTACAGACATCAAATGTGGCACATCTGATTCTACATCAATCCACTTGGACATCCACCCTGGACGGAAAGATGTAATGGGCTTCCTTCCTCTCATTAACTCAAAAGGAGACACTTTGGTGGACGAGTGTGGGCTGGTCCTATACAACCATTCTCATGCTTTCAAGAGATTTGAGAATGTCCTGATTATTTGCTTTAGCCCATTTAACACAGTCCCCCACCACTCGATTCATCTTTTCGACTAAACCATTCCCTTGAGGATGATAAAAGGAACTTTTTAAATGATTCCCCCCAGAGGCAGACAAGAAAGATTCAAAATCCTTCCCAACAAATTGTTTCCCATTATCTGAAACAAGTATTTCAGGAGATCCCTCTCTAGATCAAACTTCCCTCAAAAAATTAATGATGCTCTTCATGTCAGCTTCTCTAACCAATTTGTATTCAGGCCATTTGGAAGCATAGTCAACTAAAACCAAGCTAAATCTTGAATTTCCGTTGAGTGTCGCATAAGGTCCCATGCCGTCAACCCCCAGTTTGACCCAAGGACGGTCTGGGCATTCTACAGGCATAAGAGGAGGGACTGAAGTTTTAAGAGACTTCTCTGATGAACTGCAAATTCATCAGTTCAAAACAAACTCGTCGATTTCGGAATCCATTCCTGGCCACCAGTATGTGTCGCGAATGCGGCGTTTGGTGAAGGAGGAACCTAAATGTCCCCCATGAGCTCTAATTATGATCCCTCTCCTAAACGAATGTGGAGGAATAAGTTTGTCATTCCGCAATAAAATACCATCCTCCAAAGAAATTTCATCCCCAATCTTAGAGAAAGGTTGTAGCGCAGGGGGCAGGACCTTTTCTTTGGGCCACCCACTCCTAACAAGATTACACACGTCTTGGAGAACACAGTCATCAGAGAATGCGACTCTCCATTCATCTTCGGAACAAAATGTCAGTTCAGGAATGTCAACACCTGCCACAAGACAATCTTCATAATCCTCTTCAATAAGGTCAGAAAAAGAAACATCATCCTCTTGAACGCTCATGGGCGGAAAACAAAAAAGAAAGTATGCTCTCCCATTCTTACCCCCAGAGATGTGTCTGATATCAAATTGATATTGTAACAACTTGGTAACCATTATCATAATTCTGGGAGTGCAACATTTACTTAAACTCCCACCCAAGATATTGACGAGGGGCTTGTGGTCAGTCCGAAGCAAAAAACGCTTTCCCCAAACATATGGCCGAAACTTTTCAATAGCCCATGAGCAGGCCAAGAGTTCCTTCTCAATGACTGAGTATTGTAATTCAGGTAACCTTAGGACTCTGGACGCAAACCCAATTGTTTTCTCAACTCATCCTCAACTTGTGTCAGCATAGCACCCAACCCTACTTAACTGGCATCGACTGCGAGACAACAAGGTAAACTTGGGTCAAAAGGTTTGAGTACAGCACTGTTGCCTAGAAGATTTTTGACTTCTTCAAACGCGGACACATATTCATTACTCCAAACAAATCTAGTGCCTTTTTTGAGGAGATTACTAATGGGACGGACTATAGTAGCATAGTGGGGAATGAACCTTGAGTAATATTCACAAAGGCCTAAGAGGGATTTGACACCCGTTTTATCAGTGGGAGTGGAGGCATTAGTAATTGCTTCCAAAAGACCAGGTCTGGGTTTAACGCCAGCCTGATTAAGAATGTGCCCTAAGCACTCTACTTCAGTACAAAAGAATTTGCATTTTTCAAGTTTCAAGACAACGCCATGTTGCTGGAATAATCCCAATACTTTGTCAAAAATGAGGTCATGTGAAGGAGCATCGTTGGCGAAAATCAATACATTATCTTGAAAAACTCCGTCAACCCCTTTAAGTATGTTGGACATGACTCTCTGAAATACCGACGCAGCCGATGCTAACCCAAAGGGCATGCGTCGGTATTGGATTGTGCCTAGAGGGGACACGAACGCTGTGAGATGCAGAGAATCAGGGTGCAACTCAACCTGGTGATATGCACAGGCCAGGTCAAGCTTGGTGAAGAATTTGGCAGCTCTGGTGAAAGCAAATAGATCATTGATTTTGGGAAGAGGATGTGAGTCAACCCAGATTTCCTTATTAAGTGATCTCAAGTCAACACACACTCTGAGTTGACCACACCTCTTCCTAGCGACGACCAAAGGAGAAAGCCATAGGGATGACTCTGTTGGCTCAATCACACCCTTCTGACATAACTGTACTAATTCTTTCTCTAAATCATCCCTGACACTATAGGGTACCCCCCTGAGTTTGTGTTTCACTGGTAAGGACCCCTCCTTGACTATGATTCTGTGTTTAAAACCCTGAATTTTCCCTAATTCAGAGCTGAAAACTGAAGGGAATTTGTCTTTGAGTGATTGTATTTCATCGGAACAGCAAACGACAAGGACCTGTTCTTTGGTTCCCGGCTTAAGTATCATTCCAAATAATCCTTGGTGAAACCACCCTAGTATGTTTAACCCTTTAACAGCAACATAGATCTTCCCTTTTATTCTCCTTCCTTTAAAACACATCTCTTCTTCAAAAAAACCCAAGAGGTTGATTTTACGACCTTCATACGACACGGGTGTGCGATCAGGGGGAAGGAGAGGTTGAGTACCTTCCCAAGTTAAATCAAAGAGTTTCTTAGTGATCATGGTTATTTTAGCACCAGAATCCACCAAGAGTTTGATGCATTTAGTCCCAACAGAAATATCAACAATAGGGTCAACACAAGATTTGGGATCACCTTCAATGACATCACCAGTAATGTAATCAGAAACAACAGAAACTATCTCAGAATCAGAGGAAGATTCTGACTCAACTATACATACAGTAGATTTCTTTTGATTCTTTTGTCCTTTAAGCTTAAGACAAACTTTTGCGAAGTGACCAATTTTTTTGCAACTGTTGCAAGTGACATTGGAAGCAGGACATCGTGACCCTTTAGAATGAGGTGAGTTCTCACATCTGATACACATTGTAGGCTCTACATTGTTTGTATTGTTAGCTGTAGAGAATTTACTGACATTACCAGCACCGCTTTTAGACTTTTTTTGATAGATTTACCAGATGCATTGAGGTTAATGGCATTAACGGGTTCCACAACTTTATCCTCTAATTCTTATAAATGAAACCATAGAAATTTCTATACTTTTAGCTAACTTGATAGTTTCATCGAGAGACGAATAACCCATGGTAAGTAAGTTGTTGTCTAATATTCTTGTCTCTGCAATGGCATACAAATTGGTCCCTGATGAGTTGGTCAGTAAAGTTCTCAAATTTACAGTCTGCTGCTAATCTACGCAACACAGAAATGTAAGAATCCACATCTGCCCCTTCTGATTGTTTTCTCTTAAAAAAAGTATGTCTGAGAACCATGAGACTTGGTTGTTTATCAAAGCGAAGTTTGAGTTTAAGAACCGTTTCTCTGTTCATCATTAGGTATGGCGACATCTTGTGGTAGATCAGGCAAATGTTTAAACACAGATCAACCTTCAAAACCTAGAGAATGTAGCAATAAATATTTCTTTCTGTCTGCGCTGAATCTTGATGCACCTATGGCTCCTAAGTAGGTTTCGAAAGCGTCATGCTACACTTCCCATCTGATAGGTGGTTCTCCAGGAGAGTCCAAAAATGCAGGAGGTGGATTGACAGATTGGAGGGTACACATGTTGGAGATCACAAACTACTAAGAATGTAGGAGGATAAGACTAGAAGTGGTCAGAAAATATAATAGACTCACATAAAGTGATTTTTGAGAAAAGAAAAAGAAAAAAACTATTGGCGAGGTGAGTATATCACCGTGATATGTAAACCAGTTTGAGAAAAAAATGAGGTGTGTGTGTCACCGTAGAGTGCACACGTGGACAAAGAGTTATTGAAGGTGTGCACATTACTGTGACATACACAAATTAAAGGAGAAGGTGTGTGTGTCACCGTAGGATACACAGAGAGCACTGAATTCTTGTGTACGTATAAATAAAAAAATTAATAAATCACAGGTGTATAAGCAATCCAAATGATGAAGGAGATAAGCTGTGCGCATCAGCGTAGATTTAATACATTGTGCGTAGATAATCTCAAGCAAGATGAATTGTACATATGCTGTTGCTTTGAAGCAATAAGGATTTACTGTGAGGAAACAGCTGTGCGCATCAGCGTTGCAGCGTTACAGTCTGTGCGCCTTGTTCGCGGTAGTGTGGTTGCTAGGAAACGTGGGACGCAGGATTAATGAAATCCGAGCCAGCAGGAAGTACAAAGGCGGCAGTCATGCGCACTGGAATTGTGACGCATAGCCGTTCTTACGTACTGACGCTCATCTAGCGGGAATGATGAAGAGATCGTTCGGGAGCAATGGTGACAGAGTTGCCCGCACGCGATGTCATCACACGCCAGGTAAGAATGTTTAGAGCGAGGCGCTTTTGAAAAATGCGAAGACAACATGAGTCCAAGTCAACTCGAAGCAAACCAAACTTAGACCCTTGAAGAGCAGCGCAAAGGTTGGGCAAATAGTAGCAAAAATAAAATATTAAGACGCTCGTCCTCAATAACGACGGGGAACGAGGGAGGACTACAAGCGAGACAACCCAGTTCAAAAGTGCTTGAGTCAATTTGATAAAACGTCTTAATAGGGGTAGTAGATTAAACAAAACGCCCTACCGTGTTGGCCGAACAACGTCTTGCGCGATAAACAGTTTACTTATGTTGAAATTTGTCTTGTGGCTTCGTAGAGTAGCTTTGATGGTAGATCATGAAGACAGGGATGTTTGATGATTCATGAATCTTGAGCAGTAGGAAGTAGCTTGTCATGAGTTGATCCGCTTCTTTCAATACTTGCACGCTGGGTAGTCCATGTAACCAGGATCGTCGCCAATTAAATGTAGTAAGCAACCAGGATGCTGTTGAATTGTCTTGAATAGTTTATTTGTAGGTTACATGGAAGAGGAGATGGCTTGGAAGCAGCCAACTCCAACGTACCCTAACTCAAGAGTGCTCACTAACATTCTGCAGTAACTGAGCAGCAAATAGAACATTCCAACCAGGTACAATACATAAACATACATACATGTGAATGAATAAAAGATAATAATATACGTAATCTGATTTACAGATTACTACACTAATCTATTACAGAGGGGCAGATTGACAAAGACGTCCTCAAATGCAGCTGAGCAACCAAAGATGTAAACGCTGCATTGCATAAGAAGGAGCGAGCAGAAAAGGGCTAATCCTAAAAAGATATGGCACAGTCCTGCTGTCTCCATAGTGCTAATGCACAATGAGGCTGCCTCGAGCCATGCACACATGTTTGCACCATAGTGTAAAGGTGTGTGCCTCATGTCTAGCCTAGGGTTTTTGCTAGAAGGGTACCCTTCCAATTCAAAATACAATGCCTAGACAAACTCTAAAACCATTCCCACTTTAAGTGTGTGCACACATGCAAAGAAATTCCAGTCTGGAAGATTAAAAGCCCTTCTCCTTTTCACGTCTGCTTCAAAGAGGTGTTATTTTCTGGTGAGAAACCTTATCTACTATAGTTAGTAGAAAGGGCTTTGTGCCACAAACATTGAGCGGATGCATAGGAACGCCCATGTCCTAACTATGAAGCACCCACATGACGCAAAATGATACTAAGTAGAGCAACTCGCTGCTTTGAATTATTTTCAGGCAACTTCCCAGTTCGAAACAGTATTGCGCTGGAAAGTAAATTTAAAATAAACATTTTGAGCTAGTTTGCATCACTTTTGTGATGCATACCCGGAGCAAAAATGTGTAAATCTGCCCCAGACTTTTGAATAAAACTGAAATGAAAGTGCTTCACTTAGGATTAGTTTTCTGCTCCAAATCTACTTCTGATTAACCTAATTCTAGAGTAGATGTGTATAAACAGGTAAGAAAATCGAAAATTTGGACATTTACAATTTACCCACACTAGTTGAACCACAAGGTGAAGAATTTGTAAATAGTTCGGAAGATAAGTGGGACCTAAAACGTATCTATTCAGATATGAACCAATAGTGGAAGTAATTTTAATCCACATTCAAGATACATGCCACGTCACCTCTTTTCATGAAGTAGTCATAGATGCTTTAAAAAGTTTAAACAGAAATGTAAAAATATGTGAGCAGAAGGCAACATATCAACTGTGGATAGAAAATACTATAGAATCGTTAAGAAAAGATTGAAGTATAATTATAAAGCCATGATAAAGTGGAAAATGCAGTGGTGGGACCAAATGACAATATATAAACAAGGCTGAATACCTACTATCTTGTTATGGAGAAATGGACAAGAGTGAGTCTTTGGAGTATCAATACTCGTACAAAAAAATGCTAAATAGATGGAAAAATGAGGGCCTTTTATAATATGAGGAATGATAATTCCTAAGGCAAGATACACCCATTCCATACCTTCTACCAAACACGCTTAGTGTATTTCTAAATAGTCTAGAAAACCGATAATATTGGCTGTTGGAAGTATGTTATAAAAATACATCTATATATATCGATGACCTTTTGTGACCTCTAGGGCCTCATATTTTACCATCTTATGAACACGATAATACTGACTTTCTTAGAGTATTTTATTTTGCCTGCAATCATCAATATCTCTTTGTGACAATGGACTTGAATTCCTTGCTAGCATTATTCACAAAGATGGCCTGAGGGCAAGTAAACTTTTCTTAAGTGTCTGCTTTCTCAATCAGCTAACCATGTATACGGTTAAATAGATTATTGTACATTGGCATATAAAGGCCTCGCCAAAAAAAACAGACAGGCTGCAAATAGTGCAAAACGAGGCAGATCGAGTGCTTAATTTGTGCTAGTTTTTTTCCAGTGCTCGGCACTGGCACCTATTTCTTAAGAACGGCACTTTGATATTCTACCAGATAGTGGCGCTGTCTGATTATTTTTTCAAGTGATCACATCAACACAGTACTTTATTTAATACTTTAAAATATGATACCAGTGAATCCAGTCCATTTTTCAGCTTTGGGTGTCCTGGAATAGTTCAAACTGTTACATTGTTAGTGGCTGGCACCCGAACTTACATTTGGAAGGGCTGGAAGTGCAGTTTGCAAAGGCCTCCTGAGAAATGTGATGGGCCCTGGCACTTACTGATTTACAAATTAAACACTGCTTAGCTGTAAGCTTAAAATGAGAAAACATCAGCATTGTAATGAAGGCACTGGTTTCCTCTCCCAAAAGCATAATTGAGGCCATAGTATGTTGCTTCATTGCCATGGTCTTCCCAGAACAAAGGCCTTCACGTTGACCCTTAACATTCAAAATTATTCACCAACAAAAAAAAAACAAGCACTTAAAACATAAAGGCGGTGAACTGCATGCAAAGTTCCAAACTGAAGAACACCCTCAGTGTGTCAATAAGAACATAACCATTCCATCTAAACTTCAGGAAATATGCTAAAAAGTTACCTGTTTCGGAAAGCTCAGCTGAGTTGAGGAAAAGTGTGACAGTAAACGAGAAAAAACACACATACCGGAACTTGACCCACATTTCACACCACCAAATGGATTCTTCCTCCCGGCTATACCGCCCTACTCATCCCCCTGAATCTCCACACCAACCCTTTTTACATTCCCTGTCTGGAGGAAGCTTTACCAACTGACTTCCGCCCCCTACTGCACTAAGTTCCTCTTAATATGTCCATTAAAGTACATCCCTCCTCTTTCCAAGCTCCACGCATGACATGTATTTTTGCATGAAAGCACACTGAAGTGGCTGCACTGCGAAAGTATGTGCTGATTTATAAACATCCTTAAAAAAGAAAACATTTACTTCAATGGCACTGCACCTATTTCTTTGCCCCAATGGCTGCTGCCCAATCCCATTGACCAATGACACTGTGGGCGTCTCATGACCCCAATGGCACTGCACCCATCCCAACCGTAAAAGGATTCTTCATTCATCCCATCACAGTCAATAGAACTGTAGCCATCCCACCCACAGATGACACTGCATTCCTCCCGTCACACTCAATAACACCTCAGCCATCCCACCCACAGATGACACTGCATTCCTCCCATCACACTCAATAACACCTCAACCATCCCACCCACAGATGACACTGTATTCCTCCCATCACACTCAATAACACCTCAGCCATACCACCTACAGATGACACTGCACTCATACCATCACACTCAATAACACCTCAGCCATCCCACCCACAGATGACACTGCATTCCTCCCGTCACACTCAATAACACCTCAACCATCCCACCCACAGATGACACTGCATTCCTCCCGTCACACTCAATAACACCTCAGCCATTCCACCCACAGATGACACTGCATTTCTCCCGTCACACTCAATAACACCTCAGCCATCCCACCTACAGATGACACTGCACTCACACCATCACACTCAATAACACCTAAGCCATCCCACCCACAGATGACACTGCATTCCTCCCATCACACTCAATAACACCTCAGCCATCCCACCCACAGATGACACTGCATTCCTCCCATCACACTCAATAACACCTCAGCCATCCCACCCACAGATGACACTGCATTCCTCCCATCACACTCAATAACACCTCAGCCATCCCACCTACAGATGGCACTGCACTCATACCATCACACTCAATAACACCTCAGCCATCCCACCCACAGATGACACTGCACTCATACCATCACGCTCAATAACATCTCAGCCATCGCACCCACCCGAATACACCACACTCATACCATCGCGCTCAGTAGCCCTTCAGCCATCCCACCCACAGATGACACTGCACTCATACCAAAACGCTCAATAACACCTCAGCCATCCCACCTACAGATGACACTGCACTCATACCATCACGCTCAATAACACCTCAGCCATCCCACCTACAGATGACACTGCACTCATACCATCACGCTCAATAACACCTCAGCCATCACACCCACCCGAACACACCACACTCATACCATCACGCTCAGTAGCCCTTCAGCCATCCCACCCACAGATGACGCTGCACTCATACCATCATGCTCAATAACACCTCAGCCATCCCACCTACAGATGACACTGCACTCATATCATCACGCTCAATAACACCTCAGCCATCGCACCCACCCGAACACACCACACTCATCCCATCATGCTCAGTAGCCCTTCAGCCATCCAACCCACAGATGACACTGCACTCATACCAAAACGCTCAATAACACCTCAGCCATCCCACCTACAGATGACACTGCACTCATACCATCACGCTCAATAACACCTCAGCCATCGCACCCACCCGAACACACCACACTCATACCATCACGCTCAGTAGCCCTTCAGCCATCCCACCCACAGATGACGCTGCACTCATACCATCACGCTCAATAACACCTCAGCCATCCCACCCACAGATGACACTGCACTCATACCATCACGCTCAATAACATCTCAGCCATCGCACCCACCCGAATACACCACACTCATACCATCGCGCTCAGTAGCCCTTCAGCCATCCCACCCACAGATGACACTGCATTCCTCCCGTCACACTCAATAACACCTCAACCATCCCACCCACAGATGACACTGCATTCCTCCCGTCACACTCAATAACACCTCAGCCATCCCACCCACAGATGACACTGCATTCCTCCCGTCACACTCAATAACACCTCAACCATCCCACCCACAGATTACACTGCATTCCTCCCGTCACACTCAATAACACCTCAGCCATTCCACCCACAGATGACACTGCATTCCTCCCGTCACACTCAATAACACCTCAGCCATACCACCTACAGATGACACTGCACTCATACCATCACATTCAATAACACCTAAGCCATCCCACCCACAGATGACACTGCATTCCTCCCATCACACTCAATAACACCTCAGCCATCCCACCCACAGATGACACTGCATTCCTCCCATCACACTCAATAACACCTCAGCCATCCCACCCACAGATGACACTGCATTCCTCCCATCACACTCAATAACACCTCAGCCATCCCACCTACAGATGGCACTGCACTCATACCATCACACTCAATAACACCTCAGCCATCCCACCCACAGATGACACTGCACTCATACCATCACGCTCAATAACATCTCAGCCATCGCACCCACCCGAATACACCACACTCATACCATCGCGCTCAGTAGCCCTTCAGCCATCCCACCCACAGATGACACTGCACTCATACCAAAACGCTCAATAACACCTCAGCCATCCCACCTACAGATGACACTGCACTCATACCATCACGCTCAATAACACCTCAGCCATCCCACCTACAGATGACACTGCACTCATACCATCACGCTCAATAACACCTCAGCCATCACACCCACCCGAACACACCACACTCATACCATCTCGCTCAGTAGCCCTTCAGCCATCCCACCCACAGATGACGCTGCACTCATACCATCATGCTCAATAACACCTCAGCCATCCCACCTACAGATGACACTGCACTCATATCATCACGCTCAATAACACCTCAGCCATCGCACCCACCCGAACACACCACACTCATCCCATCACGCTCAGTAGCCCTTCAGCCATCCAACCCACAGATGACACTGCACTCATACCAAAACGCTCAATAACACCTCAGCCATCCCACCTACAGATGACACTGCACTCATACCATCACGCTCAATAACACCTCAGCCATCGCACCCACCCGAACACACCACACTCATACCATCACGCTCAGTAGCCCTTCAGCCATCCCACCCACAGATGACGCTGCACTCATACCATCACGCTCAATAACACCTCAGCCATCCCACCCACAGATGACACTGCACTCATACCATCACGCTCAATAACATCTCAGCCATCGCACCCACCCGAATACACCACACTCATACCATCGCGCTCAGTAGCCCTTCAGCCATCCCACCCACAGATGACACTGCACTCATACCAAAACGCTCAATAACACCTCAGCCATCCCACCCACAGATGACACTGCACTCATACCAAAACGCTCAATAACACCTTAGCCATCCCACCTACAGATGACACTGCACTCATACCATCACGCTCAATAACACCTCAGCCATCGCACCCACGCGAACACACCACACTCATCCCATCACACTCAGTAGCCCTTCAGCCATCACATCCACAGATGACGCTGCACTCATGCTATGACACTCAATAATACCTCAGCCATGGCACCCACAGATGACACTGAACTCATGCTATTACCCCAATTAAAAGCGCAACTGGCACTTTATTCCCAGTGACACTGCACTCAGCCCACTGCTCCAGTGACACACTATTCATGTTGCTTCAGTGACGCTACAGTGACCAATGTTGTTATTTCCAACCACACCACGTTCACCCTTTTGCTCCCACTCATTCTGCGTTTCCAGTGTCACACTGCGTTAATGGTATCGCTCCGCACGACACTACAATCCCCCCTGAATGGAAGTGCCCTCGTGCCAGAATCTCGCGCGCTCACCAGCTCTGGCTGCAGGGCCTCGGCGCGGCCTGCGTCACGGTGGGGGCAGCAGACCGGCTTCTTAATCCGCAGCAGAGTGCAGGATCTCACTTGCAGGCCTTCCGCTCTGTTCTCTGTGAACGTCAGCAAATTAATAATACCAGTTTATGAGGAAAGAGAGAAAGATGAACAGGAAGGGAAGAGTCACTGTTTGTATTCCTTGGAACTGAGAACAGGACTTGGGCTCGGTCCAGGATCCAGGTTCCTATTACTTTACTGATACATACCTGCCAGCTTGAAGAACATTCTCACCGTGTGGGGAGGGGGCGGGGCGGGGCTCCGTGCCAAAAATACCTTTTGAACCCCACCCGCCCCTAGCCCCCTTCTACTCCTCCCCTCCAAAAAAAAAAGCTTTCCGAGGCTGGTGCGGATGTCCTGGGGTGTTTTCACACCCCTTAATACACGTCGGTATTTCGCCTCGAAAAACGAGATAGAAAAGAAAACCACTCCTTACAGTGGTTTTCAGCTCGTTTTCCCTTCCACCATGTGATATCGGCTCCTCACCGGAGACCATGTGATGGGAACCGATGCCGTGTGTCACATGGTGGAGAGCTGTGTGAGTTGGCAGGTATGACTGATATTTAGCAACACAAAGGATGGTGACACGAGGCTTCAGCTTTGGAACTCTCAGGGGTGATGGGCTTGTGAAGGCTCTCTCTCTCAGGGCTGATGGGCGTGTGAAGGCTCTCTCTCTCAGGGGTGATGGGCTTGTGAAGGCTCTCTCAGGGGCGATGGGCGTGTGAAGGCTCTCTCTCTCAGGGGTGATGGGCTTGTGAAGGCTCTCTCTCTCAGGGGTGATGGGCGTGTGAAGGCTCTCTCAGGGGTGATGGGCGTGTGAAGGCTCTCTCAGGGGTGATGGGCGTGTGAAGGCTCTCTCTCTCAGGGGTGATGGGCGTGTGAAGGCTCTCTCTCTCAGGGGTGATGGGCGTGTGAAGGCTCTCTCAGGGGTGATGGGCGTGTGAAGGCTCTCTCAGGGGTGATGGGCGTGTGAAGGCTCTCTCTCTCAGGGGTGATGGGCGTGTGAAGGCTCTCTCATGGGTGATGGGCGTGTGAAGGCTCTCTCTCTCAGGGGTGATGGGCGTGTGAAGGCTCTCCCCGCCGGTTGATAAGTATAGGGACATTCACCAGGTTCGTGGGGAGGGTCGAGGCAGGCACTTTGCAAGCCAAAAATGCGTTTGACAATGACAGGGAAGTGATCAAAAAATGAGAGGCGTGGAAAGACCGATTTGATTACAGGTTATTTGGCACAATTGTTCTATCCTAACAGTTGAAGCGTTGCCAGGGACCATTGCTTTAAGTGCGATAAGGTGAGATCGGCTCCTGCAAGGGCCGTATTGTAAATAATGTCTCTCCAGGTCTCACAACCCAAGCAGACACCATCAAGTGAGAGAACATTCCAGAAAGCCCACAGTTGGTGATTGTTGCAGATGCCTGGCTGGGTGAAGGGCACTGTTTGTTTCTCTACACTTGACTGCCCCTTTAAAGAGGTGTGGCCTAAGATGCATGACTAATACCCCGCTACAAGTGTCGTGGCTCATAAGTATAGGAGGCACAGACATTCTGGTTTTTGCCATAATACCCTCAATACGTTAATACAGACCAACCCAAATGGCCAGTTGGCTTAATAAAGCAATTTGTAAGTTCCTATGACCATGTATCACAGGGCTCTGAAGTACAATAGCTAACATGCGATACACTTATGCAAAAAAATGACAGTTCGCAAGTATGTTTTGTGGCACTAAAAGTACAATGCGGGAGGAAGATAGGATGCTATTGCAGCGAGAAGGCATTTCTGGAATAAGCTCACACTTTACACATCCTCTGTCTTCTCCCACTGAAATGACACTGCCCATGGACCCTGACACTATCTGGCCTCCTAAATCTGTGGTTATTCATTATTGGAGTTATTTGACACAGCTAGGGTCTGAGAAGGGACTGCAAGAGCACGCAGGCACTATCTGGTATCCCAAAGTCAGCAATGATCATTGAAGCTCATGCTACTTGGTACTGATTGGATTGAGAAGGCAAGGCGTAAAGACACTGACAGTGCCGGAGCCCTTAGAAGTCACATCGTAAGCACCAAGACTGCATTGCTGGGGGAAGGCCACACTTCTGATGCACAATAGCAGTAAAGTGCCCTTCTGGAAGAGTCTCGCGCTACTATAGAACTCTACACCTGAACATGCACAGTTTGCACTTACTATGGCGGAGAAGGTGCTTGTGGTACAAGCTGTCAGTAGCTGAAATCATAAAGTACTAAGAAGGCACTACTTGAAAAAGCTTATGTTGCTGGCCATCACGAAGGTGCTGCTGGAGGCTTCTAAAATTAGTTTTCCCTCTCGACCTCCAAGCTGCTGTGAATGGATGTGATATATCTGGGTGCCAGCTGCCTGTGGTATACTGGTTCACGCTGATGTGCTCGCGGGCGCCTCTGTTCCCTCCCTTCCTCTCTGGGGAGCATTATGGCAACTGTAGAATAGAGCTTGCCAGGGCCAAAGAAGGTAACCCTCCTTCCTCAACTGGAATGGAGGGTGGTCCAATTTGAAACAGATTGGCTTCATGCCATTATTTCCGGTCTAGTTCACAGCCATGGTGGTCGCCTGAACAGCTCTAGACCAGGACATGCTAATTCTCAGATCCCAGCAACAAGGACTGGAGGTACAGAACAGTCTCGACTTGGACTGGCCTGAATGTTGCACTTGCTTGACTGTGACTTGGATGGACTTCATTGTCAAGACCTGGATGTTGAGAATGTCTTTTGAGTCCACTTCTTGATTACCCAGGGAAAAGGTGTCAAACGCAAGTAGCCATGGTTCCACCCTGCGCAGAATACCACAAGTGCAAGGTGTCAATAGGTGTTGAGAGGGTCCCGGTTAGGAGTAAAAAACACAAAATGGACAACGCCCCATAGCAATCTTGCAGCTCATGATTAAAGATGAAGATTTATATTAAAAATCGGCAAGGCACTAAAGTCTCCCTGACATCAAGAAGGAGAAAGGAGCCAAGCTAGATCTCCAGGCAAAGAATCCAGAAGAATAGCAAACTAATAGAGGCAAAAATATACGAACAAAATAATAGTAATGGAGTGAAGAATTTAAAGTGATAGAACAAATGTGTTCCAATGCACATTACTCTTGGGATTGTCTCTTTTATATGTGATTCAAATAAAAACTGGCATAATAAAAAAGCACCCTAATTTATCCTAGATTGGGAACCTCAAAATATATCCTATGGACAGATGACCATTTTGGGAAGGATATGTCATGAGGCTTGTCCACATACCTTTTCAGAAAATCTTGGCATTTGTGTGGTAAACAATGAAGCCATGATTGACACCCTTTATTTCCATGCAGGATTCCAGTGTCTCGCTGCTGCTCTTTTTTGCGTGGTGCTCCTGGAAGTTTGGATCACAGCACCAGAGTGGCTCAGGGGGCATAGATATTCAACTATGCGCTGAGTGCTGTGTTTTGGAACATGCTGGCTGCATCACAAAGAGTGATTCTACCCTCTTTGAATGTTGTAAGTTTGCCGAACATGAAATTAAATGCCTCACTCCGGCAGCTTTGGACTTATCATGGTGCCCTGGATGAACTGAAGAGGCATTGTCCCAAAAACATTCATTTAAAAAGCTTTCTTGTGGATCAGAAATTAATGAAGACGGGGGCGTGACTTTGGAGCCGAGAGAGATGGCCGCGAGTCTCGGGAGCTCTGTGTGAGGGTGAGACGCTGGGAGCTCTCCAGCCTTAATTTTTAGTTGCGTGACCTCCGCAATCACAGATACTTAAATCGGAAGTCCGGCCTCAACTGCAGTGCTCACGGGTAAACGGGGTGAGCGAGCAATATGTTTATTTTATTTTTATCGCCGCCTACGGCCCGCGACTGAATCGCAGCCGCCATTTTGTTTTTCTGCTGCATCTCGTGTCTCCCGCGAGACATCCTGACATAGTGTACTGTCCTGCCAATATGTTAAATTGCAGATAAATCAGCACTTTTTCCACTTTTTACCTGCTATTAAGTCCCTACCTACCTGGAATTTGCTTGTTATGTGGGACTTTATTTGATCTTTCAGACTGCCTCACAAGTCTCATTATACTATTTGACCGCCATTTTAGGTCCTACTGTTTTCCTGTCAGCACTTCCTTCCTCTCATACCTCCAATGGCTACGTCATGCACCAACCGCAATAATGCTCAACACTAACTGTGCATCACTGGAGGACAATAACCCTTTCAGTGTGCTTCAGGGCAATTTGGAAGAAGTTGTTAATGATCCTGTTGGAATAAAAGGACCTTCTTCTAATTCTTCACGTTCAGGCTCTAAGGTTAATTCCAAAATACCCTCCGCATCTATCTCTACACCAGGCAAACGAGTAAAGACACATCCTTCTTCTCCTCCCAGCTCTTCCTCCTCAATTTCTATGGAACTCTTGCTTGAGGAAATTCGCTCGCTTAAACCTTATATGGCAGAAACAAATACTCGATTTCAGAACCTTGAGGATAATTGGTCTCACACTGAACAGAAAGTTGGAAATCTTGAACGACAAGTTGCTTCGGTTCAAATAGTCACTGACCAAGTTCCAGGGTTACACAGAGAAATACACTATCTCAAGCAGCAGGTTGAAAATTTGGAGAACCGCAATAGGCGTAATAATCTACGCATTTATGGCCTTGCGGAAGGTCTCAAAGGCTCTAATCCTATATCATTTTTTCAATCCTTTCTGCCTAATCTTCTTGGTCTTCCGGATTCCCCTGCACTGAATATTCAGCGAGCTCATCGATTGGGTCAGAATTCTCGCTCTTCAATTTATTCGTCCTCTTCAACGAAACCTAGAGGTGTTATCCTGTACTTTCTAGAATACACTAATTTACTTAAAGTCATTCAAACTGCCAAACAGAAAAGGAAAATCATTTGGAATGGCTCTATCCTTTTCTTCGCTCAGGACTATGCCAAAGTGTTAGACCTGTCAGCCCTTTGGGTGGTCCCTCCTCATCATTATTTATTTTGTCCCACTTTTGCCTCAAACCCTGTTTGAATTTTTCCTTTTTGGGAACCACCAGACTTTTTCGTGTTGCTGCAGATTCAGGGAGCCATTTTAGCTACCCCTGAAACTTCTGTCTGGAGGCCTGAAGCACAAAATGGTGGCCACCTGTGACATCACCAGCATCCACTGGAACCTGCTAGCACCTTCCAGAACATTCCAGAACCCTGTCACAGTTGGAGGCGGTTTAGAATGTTGGGAAGCTAAGAGAGAGAGTTGGCAGTTGGAGCTGGCAGTTGGCACCTGACTGGTGAGGAGTGAGCAGCAAAAACGTGAAGGAGGAAGGAGTGAAGCAGCAGGGGTGGAAACTTGTGCCTGGAGTGGGGTCCATAAACCCACCCTTGATACTAGTCCCTACTGACGGAGCCCAGCCTAGAGCCCTGTGTGGGAAGAAGTCAGAAAAACCATCCTGAGGACCTGGACAGCAGGAACAGGCCTTAGAAACAAGAGAACAGCAAGATCCTGACCTGGAAGCTGGTTTCCCTGGAGTCCGACGTCGAGTAGCCTAAGACCTGGAGCCCGAGGTGGAGAAGCGGCGCTGACTGGAAAAGCAGACGTCGTGCCCGGAGCCGCCAGAGGTCGAGAGAGGGCGCCGTCAGAGGTCGGGAGGAATACCAGAGGTCGAGGAGGAAGTCACCCGAGGTCGAGTGAGCGGCGTCATCGGAGGAGTGAAGTCCGCCCTCCGGAGTCGTCGGAGACCGAGGTGAAGGGTAACGGAGGTCGGGAGTGAGGATCGCACTTCGGAGTCGCCGGAACCTGTGAGAATCGTGCCGGAGGTCGGGAGTGGAGGTCGCACTCCGGAGTCGCCGGAAACCTGTGAGGAGCACCGGAGGTCGGGAGTGAGGATCGCACTTCGGAGCCGCCGGAAGTCGACATCGAGGCAAGGCCGGCCGACGTCATCGAATCCGAGGTCGCCATCGGACCGGAGCCGCCCGAAGTCGACATCGAGTAAAGACTGCCCGACGCCATCGAATCGGAGGTCGAGGTCGAACCGAGGCCGCTGACATCGAGACCGGATCCGCCTGCCGGCGTCGTCAAAGAACTGACATTGTGCCGAGGCCGCCGACATCGAACCGGAACCGCCTCACGGCATCGATACGACTCCAGCGGCGTCGGAGCATCAGAAAAAGGGCAGTAAGTGGAGTAGAGGGCGCCTAAGGCCCTGTGGAGACCTGAGAGACTGCTCTAAGGTGCCAGGGGTGAACTGGGACTAATCTAGAGAGGTTGTGTGGAGAGAGAGAGCCAGGTCTCTGGTATTTCCCCCCTTTATCTACCTCAGTTTAGGCCTCAGCCTTGACCAAGCCAGGGAGTAGACACCCCCAAGCCTTCCACATCCCTACAAGCTGTGCCTGGGCCAAATCAGCCCTTAGGAATTCAAAAGTGATCTGAATCCATGAGTGTCACTGTCAGCTTTTAAGTATTTATTAGGGGCACTGTATTTATTGTATTTAACCTATTTATTGTTCCACTGTATTTATTGGTCCACAGTATTTATTGATGCACAATATTTATTGGTTACAGTATTTATTGCCTCAGAATATTTAATTGCCTGTCTGTATTGCACTTTTATTTATGCCTTCAGTATTTATGATCACCCCTATTTATTGAATCATTAAGCCAGTATTTATTTGTCCTGCACTTTCTAAAAAGTTTGTATATTGTGATTGTTATTTATTTTCTCCAATCAGCAACTAAGAGAAAAAGCAGATAAAGAAAGTTATTTTCATAATTTTTACGGTGTAGAGTCGTTTTTGGAACGGATGCACGCATGGTTATTGTTTGGGTATGTTGTATGCTTAGCACGGAGCCTGATTCTTGACCACTCGAGCCAAGCTACCACAGTGTGTCCGGAAGACCACCACCACCCCTTCTAGTGTGGGAGTGGTTTTCCAACATAAATTGGTGTTCAGCGGTGGGATAGAGCTGTGCCTACGCATACTCAACAATAACTGTGGGTAGTCCATAGGCCTACACCGGGAGTTTTCTCAAGAGCGGCCTTCCTAATTGTGGGTTTTTGTTTTTTCCAAATTTACTCTGGTGGTGGGAGGAGGTATTATTAAAGGTACCCCCCTGCATAGTTACTGCACAAAAACCTGTCCTCTAACCTGAGTGGGCAAGATGGAGTTTGTCCTAGAAAATCTAGAAGCGTACACTGTGGCCCAACTCAGGGAGTTTTGCCAGCGGGAAGGGGTGTACTGTCCCCCAGGAGCAAAGAAGGGTGCACTCCAAACCAGCTTAAGGGCTTGGGGGGAGGCACGCCGAGAAAGCAAGGCTGAGGAGGAGGACAGGGATAGAGAGCCTGACACCGAGGGGGCTGAGATGTACCAACCTGAGGTGGGGAACCTGTCAGCGGGGCCCGGAACCATTTCTAGGAAGGGCAGCAGTGCCTCTAGCGGTGGCTTGTCTGAAGTGGAGTTAACAGACCGGAGGGAGAAAAGACAGCTCACATGGGACTTAGCAAGGCTGGAGAAGGAGAAGGAGGAGCAGAGGATGGCCCATGAATTGCGACTGAAAGAAATAGATCTTCAGATCTTGAGAATCGGGGCACAACCTGTTCCTAATGGTGGCAGCCAAACCCAAGAGATCACCAGGGAACCTAAACCATACCTGCCAAAGGACATAGTAGCTAGCTATGGAGTGGGCGACGACATCGCCAAGTGGCTAGCGGCCTATGAGGTCTCGTTGAGGGCCCATGGGGTTCCAGAGAAGTACTGGGGAGGGGGATTGTACAAGTACATGCCTCCAGCTGGTAGGGATGCTTTATTGGCCCTCGAGGAGGATGAGCAGACCCACTACCCCACCATGAAACTGGCGCTCATCAGAAAGTTTGGACTAACACCTGAAAAGTACAGACAGAAGTTCAGGGGTAGTCACAAACTGGGCACGCAGAATTGGGTGGACTTCCTGGACTATGCAAAGAAGGCACTTGAAGGTTGGATTCAGGGCAGTGAAGTGAGGAACTACGAGGGGTTGTTTGACCTAGTACTGAAGGAACACCTGCTCGAGAAATGTTTCCCTGAACTGCGGCAACACCTGGTGGATAGCAAGCTGACCAGTCCCCGGAAGCTTGCTGAGGAGGCGGACATTTGGGCTAGTACCCGGGTGTCCACAAGGGGGACTGGAGGGGATACTCAAAAGGCCGGACAGGGCACCCCCCAGAAGAAAGAGGGAGGGGAAAAGAAAAAGGAGTTCTCCAAAGGCCCCCAAAATAACTTCCAAGGGAAGGGAACAGGATTCACCCCTAAGGCTAACCCGCCCAGAAACCCTAATCCTGGCCAGAGTCAGCAGCCAAGGGTTGTCCATTGCTATGAGTGCGGTGGCGTTGGACACTATAAAGGAGATCCGAAGTGCTTGAAACGACCACCCCCTCCCACTGGAGGAAAGACCCCCGGAGTAGCTAGTGTAGTGCTCGGGGAGGAGATGCCCTTAACTAAGGGAAGGGAGTGGGCGGGTGTCACTTTAGTGTCCCTGGGAGAACGGGAGACGGTTCCTAAGATCCAGGTGCCCGCAAATACCGCAAAGTATGGGCAATGGGTCACCATCAACGGCCAAAGAGGGGAGGCTCTGAGAGACACAGGAGCCAGTATGACTATGGTGCGTAGCCAACTGGTGTCTCCAGAGCAGGTAATTCCCGATGTACTCCACCCAGCCGCGATGGCTGACGGCAGAACAGGCCACTATCCCGTGGCCGAGGTTCCCTTTGAATGGGGGGGGGTTGCAGGTTCACTTCGAGTTGCTGTAAGCCCTGCCGTGCCAGTCGATTGTCTGCTGGGGAATGACATGGAGCACAACGCTTGGAAGGAGGTGGAATACCGGACTCACACCGAGATGCTGGGTACACCTGACTGGGCCTGTGTTAGCACAAGGTCCACGACTACCCGAAGAGGGAGTTCATTTCGGCTGGAGCCTGGAACAAAGGCCCAGCCAGCTGCCAGTCAAGGGAAGAACCGAGGACAGGAGGAGCCTGCCTCGGCGTCCCCACCCCGTAGGACGGATAGGCCACCGGAGGTGGTGGACCAGGAGTCTGCGGTGGGGGACGTTACCAACCTGGAGGACCTACCCATCCCGGCCGAGTGGCACGTGGAGGGAGGCCCGTCCAGGGAGGAATTCTGCCAGGGCCAGAGGGAGTGCCCTACCCTTGAGGGGCTAAGGCGACAGGCCGAAGCCCAGGCAGCAGGGAACGTTGAAGGGAACTACAGTGTTTACTGGGAGGATGGCCTCCTCTACAGTGAACCCAAGGCACCCCTACATGGATCGTCACGAGCCTTGGTGGTTCCTCAACGTTATCGAGCCTTCCTTCTGGAGTTGGCTCACGAGATCCCCTTGGCAGGACACCTGGGGCAAGACAAGACCTTCGCCCGTCTTGTCCCACACTTTTATTGGCCTCAGATGAAAGTGTCGTCCGATACCTACTGCCGGACATGTGTGTCTTGCCAAGCCAGTGGGAAAACAGGGGTGAAGCTGAAAGCTCCCCTGGAACCACTTCCTGTCGTTAGCACCCCCTTTGAAAGGGTGGGCATCGACATTGTGGGTCCGTTAGATCCACCGACTACAGCTGGTCACAGGTTTATCCTGGTTCTGGTGGATCATGCCACACGGTACCCAGAGGCAATACCTCTGAGGACCATAACAGCACCTGTTGTGGCTAGGGCCCTGATGGGAATCTTTACCCGAGTGGGTTTTCCCAAGGAAGTTGTGTCCGACAGGGGGACCAACTTCATGTCAGCGTATATGCGGGCAATGTGGAAGGAGTGTGGAGTGACATACCGGTTCACAACTCCTTACCACCCCCAGACCAATGGTCTGGTGGAGAGGTTTAATAAAACCTTGAAGGGCATGATCAGAAGTATGCCTGAAAGCCTGCGGAGGAAATGGGACGTCCTCCTACCCTGTTTACTTTTTTCCTACAGGGAAGTGCCACAGAAGGGAGTGGGCTTCAGCCCCTTCGAGCTTCTGTATGGGCACCCTGTACGTGGACCTCTCAACCTGGTGAGAGACGGATGGGAAAGAACTCCCAGAAAGCTTCCCCAGGATGTGGTGAGCTACATGCTGGCCTTCCGGAGCCAAATGGCTAAGTTGTGGAAGCAAGCTTCTGACAACTTGGAAGCCAGCCAAGCAGTGATGAAGGCGTGGTATGACCACAATGCTCACCCGGTGGAGTTGGAGCCTGGCCAGAAGGTGTGGGTGATCGAACCAGGAGAGCTTAGTGCCCTCCAGGATCGCTGGTCAGGACCCTTTGAGGTGTTGGAGAAGAAGGGTAAGGCTACCTACTTGGTGGACCTGAAGACCCCTCGTCAGCCCCTGCGGGTGCTGCATGCCAACCGCCTCAAACCCCACCACGAGAGGCCCGAAGTCATCTTGATGATGGTGACTGACGGAGGAGAGGACGTGGAAAGCGAGCCTCTCCCTGATCTGTTTGCGTCTCAAGAGAAGGATGGGTCGGTGGAGGGAGTGATTCTCTCCCCATCTCTAACTCCTGAACAGCAGGAGGACTGTCGCCAGGTCCTGGGGCAGTACTCCTCGTTGTTCTCCCTTGTCCCGGGTAGGACTCACCTGTGCGTCCATGACGTGGACACAGGAGACAGCCCACCTGTGAAGTCCAAGATCTACCGGATGTCAGACAAGGTGAAGGCCAGCATTCATAGTGAAGTCACTAAGATGCTGGAGCTAGGAGTGATCGAACCTTCTAGCAGCCCCTGGTCCAGTCCGGTGGTGTTAGTACCAAAAGCTGCACCACCGGGTGCCCAACCAGAACTGAGGTTCTGTGTGGATTATCGGGGACTGAATTCAGTGACCAAAACTGATGCTCATCCGATCCCTAGGGCGGATGAATTGATTGACCGGCTGGGAGCTGCCCAATATCTAAGTACCTTTGACCTTACTTCTGGGTACTGGCAGATCTCTTTGACTGATGGAGCAAGGGAAAGGTCAGCCTTCTCCACGCCCAATGGCCACTACCAGTTCTGTGTGATGCCCTTTGGGCTCAAGAACGCACCTGCCACGTTTCAGCGCCTGGTAAACCAGATCCTCACCGGAATGGAGAGTTTCTCTGCTGCTTATCTGGACGACATAGCCGTCTTCAGTAACAGCTGGGAGGATCACTTGCGTCACCTGCAAGCTGTTCTCCAGGCCCTGAGACAAGCTGGATTGACGATCAAGGCCAGCAAGTGCCAGATCGGGCAGGGGTCGGTAGTGTACCTTGGACACTTGGTGGGTAGGGGAGCGGTGCAACCCCTCCAGGCGAAGATCGAGGCCATCATGGCCTGGGAACCCCCCAAGACACAGACTGAGGTCCGAGCATTTTTGGGCCTCACGGGATACTACCGCCGCTTCGTGAAGGGGTACGGTACCATCGTAGCCCCCCTCACGGAGCTCACGTCCAAGAAACAACCTCGACGGGTAGTCTGGACGGAGGCTTGTCAGCAAGCCTTTGAGAAATTGAAGAAAGCCATGTGCGAGGCCCCGGTCTTAAGGGCCCCAGACTTTTCCAAGGAGTTCATTGTCCAGACAGATGCATCAGAACATGGCATTGGGGCAGTGTTATCGCAACTCAACGAAGAGGGTCTGGATCAACCCGTGGTCTTCCTATCCCGGAGACTACTTCCCAGGGAACAGAAGTGGAGTGCAATAGAGCGTGAAGCCTTTGCAGTGGTATGGGCTCTGAAGAAGTTGCGGCCATACCTGTTTGGCTCGCACTTCCTAGTTCAGACCGACCACCGACCCCTTCGTTGGCTGATGCAAATGAAGGGGGAGAATCCCAAGTTGTTGAGGTGGTCTATTTCCCTACAGGGAATGGACTTTCAGGTGGAACATCGGCCTGGAGTGGACCACGCCAATGCAGACGGTCTCTCAAGGTATTTCCGCCTTAGTGATGAGAACTCCCAAGGGGTTGGGTAGCTCTCCCCACTTTCAGCTGGGGGGGACGCGTGTTAGACCTGTCAGCCCTTTGGGTGGTCCCTCCTCATCATTATTTATTTTGTCCCACTTTTGCCTCAAACCCTGTTTGAATTTTTCCTTTTTGGGAACCACCAGACTTTTTCGTGTTGCTGCAGATTCAGGGAGCCATTTTAGCTACCCCTGAAACTTCTGTCTGGAGGCCTGAAGCACAAAATGGTGGCCACCTGTGACATCACCAGCATCCACTGGAACCTGCTAGCACCTTCCAGAACATTCCAGAACCCTGTGACAGTTGGAGGCGGTTTAGAATGTTGGGAAGCTAAGAGAGAGAGTTGGCAGTTGGAGCTGGCAGTTGGCACCTGACTGGTGAGGAGTGAGCAGCAAAAACGTGAAGGAGGAAGGAGTGAAGCAGCAGGGGTGGAAACTTGTGCCTGGAGTGGGGTCCATAAACCCACCCTTGATACTAGTCCCTACTGACGGAGCCCAGCCTAGAGCCCTGTGTGGGAAGAAGTCAGAAAAACCATCCTGAGGACCTGGACAGCAGGAACAGGCCTTAGAAACAAGAGAACAGCAAGATCCTGACCTGGAAGCTGGTTTCCCTGGAGTCCGACGTCGAGTAGCCTAAGACCTGGAGCCCGAGGTGGAGAAGCGGCGCTGACTGGAAAAGCAGACGTTGTGCCCGGAGCCGCCAGAGGTCGAGAGAGGGCGCCGTCAGAGGTCGGGAGGAATACCAGAGGTCGAGGAGGAAGTCACCCGAGGTCGAGTGAGCGGCGTCATCGGAGGAGTGAAGTCCGCCCTCCGGAGTCGTCGGAGACCGAGGTGAAGGGTAACGGAGGTCGGGAGTGAGGATCGCACTTCGGAGTCGCCGGAACCTGTGAGAATCGTGCCGGAGGTCGGGAGTGGAGGTCGCACTCCGGAGTCGCCGGAAACCTGTGAGGAGCACTGGAGGTCGGGAGTGAGGATCGCACTTCGGAGCCGCCGGAAGTCGACATCGAGGCAAGGCCGGCCGACGTCATCGAATCCGAGGTCGCCATCGGACCGGAGCCGCCCGAAGTCGACATCGAGTAAAGACTGCCCGACGCCATCGAATCGGAGGTCGAGGTCGAACCGAGGCCGCTGACATCGAGACCGGATCCGCCTGCCGGCGTCGTCAAAGAACTGACATTGTGCCGAGGCCGCCGACATCGAACCGGAACCGCCTCACGGCATCGATACGACTCCAGCGGCGTCGGAGCATCAGAAAAAGGGCAGTAAGTGGAGTAGAGGGCGCCTAAGGCCCTGTGGAGACCTGAGAGACTGCTCTAAGGTGCCAGGGGTGAACTGGGACTAATCTAGAGAGGTTGCGTGGAGAGAGAGAGCCAGGTCTCTGGTATTTCCCCCCTTTATCTACCTCAGTTTAGGCCTCAGCCTTGACCAAGCCAAGGAGTAGACACCCCCAAGCCTTCCACATCCCCACAAGCTGTGCCTGGGCCAAATCAGCCCTTAGGAATTCAAAAGTGATCTGAATCCATGAGTGTCACTGTCAGCTTTTAAGTATTTATTAGGGGCACTGTATTTATTGTATTTAACCTATTTATTGTTCCACTGTATTTATTGGTCCACAGTATTTATTGATGCACAATATTTATTGGTTACAGTATTTATTGCCTCAGAATATTTAATTGCCTGTCTGTATTGCACTTTTATTTATGCCTTCAGTATTTATGATCACCCCTATTTATTGAATCATTAAGCCAGTATTTATTTGTCCTGCACTTTCTAAAAAGTTTGTATATTGTGATTGTTATTTATTTTCTCCAATCAGCAACTAAGAGAAAAAGCAGATAAAGAAAGTTATTTTCATAATTTTTACGGTGTAGAGTCGTTTTTGGAACGGATGCACGCATGGTTATTGTTTGGGTATGTTGTATGCTTAGCACGGAGCCTGATTCTTGACCACTCGAGCCAAGCTACCACAGTGTGTCCGGAAGACCACCACCACCCCTTCTAGTGTGGGAGTGGTTTTCCAACATAAATTGGTGTTCAGTGGTGGGATAGAGCTGTGCCTATGCATACTCAACAATAACTGTGGGTAGTCCATAGGCCTACACCGGGAGTTTTCTCAAGAGCGGCCTTCCTAATTTTGGGTTACTGCAGATCGTCGGAAACAATTTCTAGACATGACATGAGACCTGCTCTGCGTACCTTGAATGCTCGATATGGCTTGTTCCACCCCTGCCTCTTCAAAGTGACTTATAATAATAAAACAACAACTTATGAAGATCCTGCGCTTCTTCAATTCTTCTTGAACACTTGCAGAGATGAATCCATGGACGTTTCCAGACCATAATTCTCCTGATCAATTTAATGTTGGCTGCTGTTCTTTGTACACATCATCTTTCCCATTGTTTTTTGTTATGTCGTGAATTCCTCAGTTAATATTTTCTTTTTCCTTCTCTCAGGTGCAGTTCTGTGGTCCCTTGATTTATGTCCCCTCTTTTTATTTCTGGAGATTGCTCACCGCTTCGCTTCCTTCTGGAGTCTCCCGTCTGGCGTGCTACCTCCGTTATGTGGCTCCACCATCCCCACTCTCATTGTCTTTTTGTGGTATGTCTTTTTGGGTTTTTTCTTTACCAGCAATTGTTTGATTTGTATTGTATTTATGTTTCTCGTTTTGTTCTCTTCTTCTTTTGTTCTCTTTTATTTTTCTTCCTTCCCCTTTCTTACTTCTCTCCTATTTTCATTCTCATATTCCACGATAGCTTTCTCACTACTTCCCCCTTCCTCTTTTTAATTCTCAAACTCCATTTTATCCTTTCTTTATCTATCTCTTTTCCATTTTTCAATAGTAATTTTGAATTTTTTACTGTTTGCAAAATAACTGTTCATGTTAAAGTTCATTGGTTACTTTCAGGGTTATTACATGGAACGTTAAGGGAGTAAATAATCCTATAAAAAGACAACGGGTATTAACTCATCTGGCCAGATTAAATGCTGACATTGCATTGATTCAAGAAACCCATCTATCTGATGTTGAAGCGTCTAAACTGAAACGTTGTTGGGTGGGTAATGTTTTCTCTTCCCCAGCTCTAGGTAAGATTAATGGAGTATCAATCCTTTGTCATAAGAAATATCAGACTTCAATTATTTATCAAGAATCAGATTCAGAGGGTCGTCGGATCATTGTTAAACTCCTCATTGATCAGATACCTTTAGTTCGATGTTTGATGATGAGTATATTATATTTGGCGGCAATTGTAATCAAGTTTTGGACCCCATATTGGACAGACATTCTTCTGTTCAATTCTTAAAAACCAAGATGCACTCACAATTTATGGCCACCATACGCCGTAAAGCTTTAGTTGATTTGGAGGCTTTGTAATCCAGATGTTCGAGAATATCGTTTTTATTCCCCTCCGCATCACTCACAATCCTGAATTGATTACCTCTTCTTTAGTAAATCCCTATTTCAACAGGTTTCCCATTCTGAAATCGGCTTTATTTTAATATCAGACCATGCCCTAGTATCTGTTGATTTTGAGTTACTACCTTATACTCCTCATGCAGGTAGATGGAGTTTTAATAATACTTTATTATCTGATCCTAATTTTTCAAGCCAATTCACTTCCTTTGCTCCTGAGTTCTTTTCTTTAAACTCTACTCCGAATTCTTCTCCTGTAATGATCTGGGACTCCTTCAAGGCTGCTGCCGGAGGTTTTATTATAAATTTTGTCTCACAAAAAAAGAAATCTTTTGAAGCCCAAATTCCCAATTACTTGTCAAAATTAAGCAACTCGAGTATATTTACTATCGCTCGAATTCAGAATCTTCGTTAAAAAATCTGATTGACGCAAAATTTACTTTTAATAAAATATCTACTGAAGCTGCATCCTCTTATCTTTTAAAAAGTAGTTCTCGTTATTATGGGGGCCAAAATAAAATGGGGAAATTACTAGCAAACTATTTGAAAATAAGACGTGAACGGACTAGAATAGAATCTCTGCAAAGTAATACCGGTACCTCTCTTTTTAAAGACAAAGATATTCTAGACGAGTTTCTTTCCTTTTACAAGAATCTATTACCCCTGAAAAGCAACCATCCTTAAGTTATATATCTTCTTATTTACAATCTATTGAACCTTCCCTTTCCCATAATACTGATTTTGCTTCTTTAGAAACCAACATCACCCTACCCGAAATTATGCATGCAGTCTCCGTATTAAAAAGAGGAAAAGCTCCAGGCCCAGACGGTTTCACTATTGAATTTTATTCACACTTTGCTAATCTGCTTCTCCGCAACCTTTTACTACTCTTTAATTTGTTTATAACAGCTGGGTCTTCGTCTGGCACTTTTCAAGAAGCTATGATATGTTTAATACCTAAAGAGAATAAAGATCCCTCTCTTTGCAAAAATCACTGTCCAATCTCCTTAGTTTATCTTGACTATAACATTTTTGCAAAAATTCTTGCTCTCCGTATTGATCCTATTATATCTAATCTTATTGGCCCTGAAAAGTCAGGATTTGTAAAAGGCTTCCTCTCTTGACTATCCCATTGCGGCCGTAGCATTAGACGCTGAAAAAGCTTTCGACAGAATTGGATGGGACTTTATGTTTCAGGCTCTAAAATGGATAGGGTTTCCTCCAAAATTAATATCCCTCATTTCTTTATTATACTCAGGTCCTAGAGCTTCCATTTTTGTTAATGGCAAAATCTCGGACTATTTTCCCCTTTTTAGGGGAGTACGTCAAGGTTGCACTCTATCTCCTCTTTTATTTATAGTGGTATTAGAACCATTTTTAACCAAAATTAGACAGGATGCTCAATTTACTGGCTTTCAGCTTGCTACCTCTCATGTCAAAATGTCTGTTTATGCTGATGACATTCTCCTATACTGCTCCAACCCTTCCACGTCCATTCCTTCTTTTCTTTCCCAAGTTGAATGTTTCTCTCAGTTATCCGGCTATCGGCTTAATTCGGATAAATGTGAAATCCTTCCCCTCAATGTACTTTGCCTCAAACAAGACTTCAATTCTACTGGTTTTTCTTGGCAACCCTCTAAGATAAAATATTTAGGCCTCTGGTTTTCTTCAAACATTCCAGACACACTAAAACTAAATTATGACTCTATTCTTAAAACTCTAACTGACTCCATTGATCGCTGGCATCCACTTTTTCTTTCCTGGTGGGGACATATGAATTCCATCAAGATGATGCTTTCTCCTTTAATTTTGTACATTCTTTCTATGATACCGGTGCACATTCCTGGATTTTATTTTAAGAAAATTGACTCTCTTCTATCAAAATTCCTCTGGAAAAACAAATCTCCCTGGATAGCCCTATCAGCTTTGAAAGCGGACAAAACTTCTGGTGGTCCTAGGTTTCCTGACTTCAAGTCATACCATTGTGCTTTTTCTTTAAAACAATCTTCTCGTTGGCTCTCCTCTGATCAGTGTATCCATCCTCCTATTTGTATAACTCCAGAAAAATCTTTTATCTCTCCTTTTGATTTTAAAGAATCTCTTGCTTTTACCAATAATATATCCTCCTTTCGTCACCCGGTTATTTCCCATACACGTAAAACTCTCTCCCCTCTTTTTCCCTCCTCATATCCTTCTTCTTCCTCATTAGATCAACAACCTATTTGGCATAGTAAACAATTATGAATTAAAAATCGCACATTTTATTGGAAGTCCTGGAGACTCAAGGGATTGCTTTGGATCTCGCAACTTTTACTTAATGATGTTCTTTTATCCTTTTCCGATCTTCAAATAAAATTTTCTTTACCATCCTCCTGTAAAGCTCAATATAACCTACTATCTTCCTCTCTTTCCCAATATCTTTGCTCTTTACCGTCGACCCCCTCTCCTTCCTACAGTTGTTCCACTCTCTCTCCCTTATTGTCTACTTCCCCTTCAGCCTCTTCCCTATTTAAGTGTTTAATTCTTTCCTCTGTTAGGAAGAAAATGAAGGCTGAATTGGCTTGGGAAAAGACTTAGCATACTGCTGGCCGATACCTCTTTGGGATAAGCTGTGGCTTAAAATCCACAAAACCTCTAGAGCTGCTAATACTTCTCAAACCCTTTATTTTTATTTATCAATGACTTTTATTTACTCCTGCAAAACTAACCTCTTTTTCTGCGAATACTTCCCCTACCTGCTGGTCTTGCTCCTGTATGCACGCAGATTTAAAACACATGCTCTTTGATTGTCCTCCTATTTCATGCTTTTGGCAATTTGGTCTTAAATTAATAAAATCTTTAACACCAACATATCATTCTCCCTCTCTAATATTTTCTTAGGCTCCTTGTCACCTTTCTGGCCTCAAACTCCCTCTAACTTCAAATTAATAGATTTATTATTAGCAGTTGGCCTCCATTTAATAACTTCCAATTGAAAACAAGCCGATAAAGTTACCTTTAAGGCATGGTGGAATGCTTTCTGTTTCCATCACAGACTCGATACTAGTCATGTCACTCCCATTTCTTAATCCATTAAAAGGGATCTCTTATGGCTCCCTCTTTCTATTTATCTAACATGCATTGCCTCAGCTATTGCTCCTCCAGTCAATACGTCTGATGAAGTCCGAAAACAGCCATAATTCATTTGTTGTCTTTTTATTTTTTTAAATATGCTTTTATTCCTGCTCCTTCTGTTACTTTCCCTATTACAATATGCTTTTTACCTTGAAATGTTTTTTTATACTTACAGTGATTATTTCCTTGTGTTATTTTCTCCGTTACTGTTATAATATTATAATGCATTTTCCTTTCCCTGTTTCTTCCCCTCCCTGCCTCCCCCTCCTCCTTTTCCTTTCAATATATATATATATATATATATATATATATATATATATATATATATATATATATATATATATATATATATATATATATATATATATATATATATATATATATATATATATATATAACATGTTCTTTGCTAATGATTATATTCTTGCTGTATTGTACTTGTTATAAGTTATTTTTCCTTGTACCCTTTGTTACTGCTTAATAAACTTAAACTTAAAAAAATAAATTGATGAAGACCTTCAAACATCAGAGAATCACAAATGTATTTATCCTCATATTCTGGTAGCCTTTGTACCACAACATGTGGAGGTTCCAATGAAAGATACTGATAATAATCAGGAACATATGGCTTCAGCTGGCATGAATGAAATATTGAATGAATTTTACTACTAAGAGGCGATTCCAATCAAAAGGCCACACGATTGTCCTGATGAGTGATCACAAATGGTGCCAAAAGTTTGACTGGCAAGGAATAGACACATAAGAAGAAAGCCAAACCTTTGTCCCGGGGCATAAAGACCTGAACTTGATCTTGATTCATTTGCATTTTCATTCATTTTAACCTTAGAATGGCACAGGCTTTCAGAATTAAGCTTCCCATGCTTCTGTTACTGTATCAACTAATCAGTTGTCCCAGGGCCCAAAGGATCAATATGAGAAGCAGATAGAAAAACTTTTGGCTGAAAGCCTTGCATAAAAAAGCAAGGTGAAACATTTATGGTACAATGAGTCACATTATTGTAGGAAAATTCAGCAATTGTTGAGTAGGAACACCAATTATCTTCAGTTGCATTAAAATAGCACAGCAAATATTACTCCAATCTTTGATTTTTTGCTATTGTTGCCCATTAGACTTGAAATGATAGCCAGAAGAAAGAGCTTGTTCAACTCCCAAGGCCGTACACAAGGTGTTACAAAATTATGACATATATTAAGGGTTCATATCAGAAATGGTAGTAAGAGGAAAATCATCAAGATGGAAAAAATGTGTCAAATCATTTGACCATTTCTTTAGCTGCTGATAATTTGGAGAAAGGAGAAACATTGGCTATATTTTAAAACAGGTGTCTACAGTGCCCTTTAACACTGGATATCATTCTAAAGGTGGAACATCAGTTATGAATTCGGCAGAAGTTGTATGCCAAGTTTCAGAAGCTGCTAGTGAGAGCTGCAGATATCCAAAAGACTCAGAATGTATTGATACCACCTTGTTCAAATAACCCTAAAAAATCCCAAACCCCTAGAATGGTGTGCAATGTCAAGACTACAACTATCAGGTACCCACCTATTATGTAAAAGGACCGTTACCCACTCCATTAGTGGCGTGCTTCTGGCATGCTTCAACATTCATTCATTTCTGGTGTACTAAATACCAAGACGGGATGAACCTCAGTGTAGAGAGCACTTTGATACTGTTTTGTTGTAGGGGGAACTAATGATGGTTAAAAAATACGTCGAGGCTACCCCGGTATCCCTTTATTTTTGTTACTCTTGGCACAATTAAAAATAGGAAAATGTTTATGCAGTTAAAAATTATTTGCCCAATCATCCTGCTCGTTAACCAATTTCAGCTCATGGGTCTAAGGCTTTGACCATATTGTGCTTTTTGCATTAGTACAATGCACATTTAGACATTTGCTCCCACAGGGTACAATGCAAACTGAATTGCTTCCATGCACTCTTAAATATTTGACATATCATCTAATGGTGGAACAGGCATGACGTTATTTGACCAATATCATATATTTAATAAAATGAGGGAGATGGGATTTCAGCTTGGGTCACCCATTTCCAAAGCCTGAAACTTGTGAGCTACACATTAGAATGCCACAGACTTTCCCCTAAATGTGCATTTCACAATAATTGTGGATGTTCTTTTCTAGTGACTGTAATGCAACCCTTGCTGTGTGAGCCAGCCCATGTCCATTTCACTTCCTGCAATGGTTTGATATGCTGTCTGATACCGATGCCCATGTCTTCATCAGGGCACTTCTAAGCACTGTGGGATGATGCACAGGGTGCAACAGAGGCTTCATGTTCCATGTTTCAAACATTAACTGAAAAGTAGTAGGTAGTCTAGAAAAATATTAGGATCCACTGCACCAGACATTGCTAGGAGTCGAGAACGATCAGACCTTCAACCCGTCGTAAGTGTCTAGTTGATTTTATTCTCTGACATTGGCTACAATAGACTTGGTGGCACTAATTGAAAAAGTGGCATTTTACTTCACTCTATATGATCTTGCTTTGAATGTGAAGACTTGAAATTGGGAGATTATCCACCAGATCTTTAGAACTTGCAGTCGGCTATTTCAGAAGAGGAGTTACTACTGTATACTTCAGATTATGGGAACAGTTTGTGAAAAAGAATGCACGTATGAACACGACAATATCAGAGCTAGGGTGTGAGCGTGGGTCCTGGCAGTTGTTGCTAAACACTTCTCTTTTGGAAGGTTGAGTACATTGATGTTTCCTTTCACAAGAAGGACTTAGGGAAAGTTCACTACTGTGAGGGTAGTCAAGTGTGGTGCACTCCTGGTTAATGAGACGGAACCAGGTACATTTTACCAGTTTGTCCTTACTGGCCTTTATTTTGAAGATCTTGTCTCGAAGAGGGACAAACGATGTTCACTATGCTTGGGGCAGGAAATAAATGGAACATTCATTGTTTCCTCTGCCGCTTCTCCAAAATCTTTAAAAACAAGCGTTTTTTTTACACCCGGGTAATCTGAAGCGCTAATCCTTAAGCAATGTCTTATGATATCCTGCAGCATATGTGCTTTCCAGCCATTATTGTAATTCAAATGTGTGCATGCACATGATGTCTAATACAACAGATAATTGATCTGAAACTTTTTAATTAGGTCTGGTTTGGGCCTTATTTAGATCTTGGCATAGGGCTACTCTGTCACAACAGTGAAGGATATCCCGTCCGCTGAAATATAAATCCCATAGGATATAATGGGATTTTTATTTCGGCTGATGCAATATCCGTCCCTGTTATAACGGAGTAACCTGTCTGCCAAGATCGAAATCAGGTCCTAAATGCGTCTAGGGTGATGGTGAATACAGGATCCAGGGTATTTTGCTCTCTATAAGGTGGAGGTTAACCTGGCGTATTCATAGGAGCCCAGATCGTCAACTATTCAACTATCCTAGATTCTTTTTTACTGTTCATTATACCTGCTCAGAGATCCCGCATCAATAGGCCCCCTTAAGATAGAAATTGAATAGATGTGGTAATGGAAGTGATTTCTTTGGTTGAAGGCAGGACTGTATTGTGGCTTCTAGTAAACTAGATTGATAATGAAGAAAAGCTATGGAAACACTACTCAGTCTGGAAATGCTTCAATCAGGCTGCCATTTGGACCCCCACCCCAAAGTCATATCATAAAACCTCATGACTCTATTACACCGCCTTCTCTCATAGCCTAAATCTATCTTTAGTCCCTTCCATTGTTCCTTCTTGTATTAAGCATGCCATTGTAGTTCATCTGTTGAAGACTTCTTTGGCAGACTCATAGGTCCTTTCCAACGTTCACATCATTTCTCTTTTTCCATGTCCCACAAAACTGCTAAAACAAAGATAGTGATTTGTTGACTCCCTAATTTCCTGGTATCAACACTGGCTGTAGGCCTTGCACAAGCTGGAATTCATTCAGCCCAGGGCGCAGAGGTAGTACTGTCAGCAATACTGCATGATACTTGTGTAGCACTCGATGTTACGGCAGAGATGTTTTAAGTTATGAGTAAAGTGAGCGGTCGGACTAGTGGCGTGGGGAAGAGTCTGAGCACCGGCAGCACCCGGGACGAACTACAAGCACCAGGTGAACTCGCTGCGGCAGACGAAATTCCTTTGCGCCCAGAGGTGGCCTTGAAAGCCCTGCAGTGGGTCCAGCGATGCCGGCCACGCACGGGCCATGCCCGGGCGTGTCCTAGGCCAAGACCGGGAAAAGAGTGGGCCCGTCTGCACCAATCCGTGGCCGGCCGAGGCTGGGCTTGTACACCCCTCTTGGCTCTGCTTCTTTGCTCTCCATCGGCAAGGTGCTGTCATCACTTTTATTTGTACTTTGACTGTTTTCATTTTCCCCTAAAGTTCCTGTGGGATCAGGTGTCTGCTCAAGTGGCTCTGCTCAGGCCCTGTACAATTGACGCTAATGCAACCTAGTCTGTGGATATTGCTACCAAGGGACCACAAGTTAGGAGTTGTTAGATCTGGGGGTCTCTAGTTGGCAGAGGTAGGTACCACTGTCCAAATAGGGACCCTTACTTCTAGTCAGGGTAGGGGGGGATACACTCTTTAGATAACCCCTGCTCACCCCCTTGGTAGCTTGGCACGAGCAGGCTTATCAAAGGCAATGTGTAAAGTATTTGTACCAACACTCACAGTAACACAGTGAAAACACCACAAATGGACTCCACACCAGTGTAGATAAATAAAGTACTTTTATATAAACTACACAAGACCAAAACGACAAAAATCCAGCATACACAGTTCAAGAATATGGTTTCAAAAGAGTTCTTAGCTTAGCGACAAATTAATCCACCTTAGCGTCGATTTTAGCCAACAGTACCTGGTGATGCGATAAAAGTTCCAAGTGGCGCTCAGGCGTCGAAAAACAAGCAACATCGTCAGTCCTGAGACCCTGGTGAGGCGATGCGATAACCCCGCTGCACGCAGCAGGCGTGTGCGATGAATCCGGTCTGTATGGGGAGTGAGGTGATACTTGTATGGATTTCAAGGCGTAGTTTCTCCGGTAGAAATTTACTTGCAAAGGCACGATGCGACGATCTTCGATGGTTCTGCAACGATGTTTGCAGCGACGAAATACGGCCCGCTAACGAGCGGTGCGATGATCTTCGATGGCTCTGCGACGATGTTCGCAGCGACAAAATGCGGCCCGCTAACGAGCGGTGCGACGATCTCACTCAGCGGCGGCAGGCTCTGTGACGATACTTGCAGCGACGGGAATCTTCCTGCTCCGGGGGCGATGAGCTCCGAAGATGAATGCGGTGTTGACGTTGCAGCAGCGACAGGCGCTGCGACGATCTTCGCGGCGACGGAAATGTTCTCGCTAAGCCGGCGGTGCGCGAGAAAGTTGCAGATCTTTTACTTCTTTTCTTTTGGTCAGCTTCCCAACAGCAGGCACAACTTCCATAGACCCCACAATGGATCAAGCACTCTAGGAAGGGTAGAACTCACACAGCAGAGTTCAGGGGGAAGCTGGGGGTGAAGTCCTTTTGTTCCTGGGACTTCTTAACAGGAGGTCAGCTCTTCTCAGGCCCTTGGAGATTCCTTCAAGCCAGGGGACACAGCACACAGCAAAGTCCTTCCCCTCTCCTTGGCAGCAAAGCAACTGTAGGTCAGCCTTACAGCAGGTCAGTCCTTCTTCTTCAGTCTTCCAGCTTTCTCCTTGGCAGAGGTTCCTTCTTGATTCCAGGATGATCTAAATTCTTGGGATCAGGGTCCCAATATTTATACCCCAAAATCCTTTGTCCTCTGAGGGCAGAGGGGCCTTTGCCCAGTCCAAACCAGTTCTGAAGCACTCTGTTTACATGACTCCTTCTTTCCTTTCACAGTGCAGGGCAGAAACATCAGACGCCCCACAGGAGGTGGAGCCAGCATTGTGGAGGGAAAGCACAGCCCTGGAGCACTTTGTTGACATGATACCTTCTCTCCTTTCACAGTGCAGGGTAGAGACATCAGACGCACCACAGGGGACGGAGCCAGCACTGTGGGGGGCAGGCACTGTCCTATTCAGGTCCCAGGTGGAACTCCTCCCTCCCATCTAGATGTAGATCTCTCTATTCAGCCCGGTGCTGGCTCACCCTGTCCCCGGGAATTCCCCAGCCCCCTGGAATTCCCCAGCCCCTGTCACTCAAACTCCAGACAAGGAATACACAGCCTAGCAAAGGCAGGTTTGGATGGTTAGACAAGAAAATACCTACTTTCTAAAAGTGGTATTTTCAAACACAGAATGTTAAAACCAACTTCACTAAAAGATGTATTTGATCATTCTGAGTTCAGGCATACTAAACCAGAATTTCTACCATGTTCCCTGAGTCAGTTTAGGATTATAAGATGTAATAATCAAACTGCCCATTCTGGCCTATGGAGAACAGGTAGCCTTGCAATAGTGAAAATCGAAAATGGCTGCAATTCACTACCAGAGCATGTCACCCACACTAGTACATGCTGTACCGTTCACATACACTGCACCCTGCCCAGGTGGGTACCATAGGGGTGTCCAATGTGTATAGAAAGGGAAGGGTTAGGCCTGGCCAGTGTGGACACTGGTCAGGGCAGCATGGCAGTTAGCAACTGCACCCAGGCACCGCGGTGGCAGGCCTGAGACACCATTTTAGGGCTACTCATGTGGGTAGCACAATCAGTGCTGCAGGCCCACTAGTAGCATTTGAATCGCCAGCCCTGGCACACTTGGTGCACTTTACTAGGGACTTCCTGGTAACACAAATATGCCAATCATGGATAACCAATTACCATAACACTTTATACAGGGAGCACTTGCACTTTGACACTGATCAGCAGTGGGAAAGTGCCCAAAGCATCTAAACCAGCAAAAACGAAATCCAGCACAGCGTAAAAAATACAGGAGGTAGAGGCAAAAAAGTCATAGGAAATCACGCCAAAGATGCCAGGTCTAACATGAGTACTCTTTAGTTTTTGTCCCCCCAAATGTGAGACGCCGTGGGCAAAAGGAGGATGAACACAGGCATGTCTGGGGAGATACTATTACTACCATAAACTCCTTTTTGGTCAGAGCAACACGCGTTATCTCTAAAGAGATACCTCTGACAGAAAGAAGACTCTCTCTGGAGCCGGAGAAAGGTACCCAGTGGACATATCCTCCTGTTGTCCTAGAGCAGAGGTCTTCAAACTTTTGGATGCCGAGACCCCCCTGTCAACATTTTGAGGCGTAAGGACCCCCTCCTGACAAAAATGTCTAAACCTGTTGACTAAATTGCGTGGGATGAAAATGTAAATGAGGTTATGTGATGCCGCGTATTTTGGGATAGCATTGCTTCATTATTTTGATATTTGTTACACACAGTAACGCTGAGGAAAGATTTCACCCAATCAGTACCCATTTATAACCAAAATACAGCAATTATCATCAGAAAGATTTCAAGTCAACCTTTGTGAAGGGCCTTCCACTCTGCAGCAATACGTGCTGCCACATTAGAAGCTCACCTGGCCCTGACCGGAAGAAGCAGGGGTCCCTTAAAACCCTGGCGGTTGTGTGTAGAGTTAAGCCGTTTACCCATGCAGCTTTCCTCTCACCCCCTCCATTCCATCCCTCTCTCCTCTCCTAACCCCGGATCCCTCTCTCACTTTGCAGGTCATTTTCTATCACCCCTTTTTACAACTTCTGAACTCTCCCCATTCAACCTCTCACTTCACCTTTAATCACCTCTTGCCATTCTGTCCTTTCACTGCCCTCATCTCTAACAGTCTCTCACATTTATCTCATGGCCTCTCTGGTCCTGTCACCTCCCGTGCCCCTCAGCACTTCTCATTCACCTCGTCTCTTCATTCAAATTTTTGTCTATTTGTATCTTACACCTCTCCAGTCCCCCTATTCCTCTTTCACATCTCCCCTTTGTTTTAACAGAAGCCCTCACCTTTGGATCACACTCACTTCTTGCGTGTCCACACTTCTCTTCGGCAATTCACATTTCTCCTCATCCCTGACCTCTTCAATCAAATTCTCTCACTCCCTTGCTGTCCTCTCTCATTTTGGGTGCGGATGCAAGTTCAGAATGGGATGAATGAATGTATGATTACTGATGGGATTGTTTGAGTGAGTTGCATATTGAGTAGTGAGGGGGACAGGTGAGTGAAGTGTCACATGAGTGCAGGATGAGTAGTGTACTCGTGTGACTGCAGGTTGAGGTATAGTGTGAGCAGGACAAGTGCATTTTGGATGCCGAGACCCCCCTGTCAACATTTTGAGGCGTAAGGACCCCCTCCTGACAAAAATGTCTAAACCTGTTGACTAAATTGCGTGGGATGAAAATGTAAATGAGGTTATGTGATGCCGCGTATTTTGGGATAGCATTGCTTCATTATTTTGATATTTGTTACACACAGTAACGCTGAGGAAAGATTTCACCCAATCAGTACCCATTTATAACCAAAATACAGCAATTATCATCAGAAAGATTTCAAGTCAACCTTTGTGAAGGGCCTTCCACTCTGCAGCAATACGTGCTGCCACATTAGAAGCTCACCTGGCCCTGACCGGAAGAAGCAGGGGTCCCTTAAAACCCTGGCGGTTGTGTGTAGAGTTAAGCCGTTTACCCATGCAGCTTTCCTCTCACCCCCTCCATTCCATCCCTCTCTCCTCTCCTAACCCCGGATCCCTCTCTCACTTTGCAGGTCATTTTCTATCACCCCTTTTTACAACTTCTGAACTCTCCCCATTCAACCTCTCACTTCACCTTTAATCACCTCTTGCCATTCTGTCCTTTCACTGCCCTCATCTCTAACAGTCTCTCACATTTATCTCATGGCCTCTCTGGTCCTGTCACCTCCCGTGCCCCTCAGCACTTCTCATTCACCTCGTCTCTTCATTCAAATTTTTGTCTATTTGTATCTTACACCTCTCCAGTCCCCCTATTCCTCTTTCACATCTCCCCTTTGTTTTAACAGAAGCCCTCACCTTTGGATCACACTCACTTCTTGCGTGTCCACACTTCTCTTCGGCAATTCACATTTCTCCTCATCCCTGACCTCTTCAATCAAATTCTCTCACTCCCTTGCTGTCCTCTCTCATTTTGGGTGCGGATGCAAGTTCAGAATGGGATGAATGAATGTATGATTACTGATGGGATTGTTTGAGTGAGTTGCATATTGAGTAGTGAGGGGGACAGGTGAGTGAAGTGTCACATGAGTGCAGGATGAGTAGTGTACTCGTGTGACTGCAGGTTGAGGTATAGTGTGAGCAGGACAAGTGCATTTTGAGTGCAGAGTGATCACTGTGAGTGCAAGGTGAGCGGGTGAATGGTGCAAGTGCATGGTGATCAGTGTGAGTGCATTGTGATCACTGTGAGTGCAAGGTGAGCGTGACAATAAAGGGCGAGAATGAGGAATGAGTTGTCTGAATGCAGGGTGCATTCCCAGACCCAGGAAGTAACTCAGCATGTTATTGACGGGGCGTAGACTTTAAGATCTAAGTTAAACTATTGCGGCATTAATCGGGGATCGAGGGTGAAGGAAATAAATAATGTGCTGATCCTGCAACAAACTTCCAGTCCTATGGTTAGGGTTACCAGCAGATTATTTTGATGGCCCAGTCGGTACAAAAAAAAGCAGTCCCTAAAGCGGTATTTTCAGCGCTTATCTGTGCATACTTCCCAGGGCCGGCTTTAGTGCTGGTGGTGCCCTGTGCGACAATGTTTGTTGGTGCCCCCCCAATGACCACCCCCACCACGGATTCTCTCACTAGCACCCTTTAACAGTGACCAAGTCTCCATAACCCCACACTCTCAGATGCATTGAATTAGTTATATAGTGCCACTCATAGCAGTATAGGGTGTCCGAGCACTTTGCATCACACACACATTACACAATCAATCATAAGTGTGTAAATCAGTGTATAGGAAATGTTACATAAGCCAAAGGACTAAAAGTATAGGAGTCACATGTCATCCATACGGGGAACAACCTTTACAACGCAACTTTTACAACGCACTACACTTACAACGCATTTTTTACAACACAAAATCCATTACAACGCACTACACTTACAACGCATGACACTACAACGCATTTTTAAAAACTACCTTTACAACGCATTCCATTACAACGCCTACCATTACAACGCATAATATTACACTACACTATCCAACACTTACCCTACTGTTGCACCCCCTGGAGATAGAATAGTAATTTTTACCCCTATACTATCCAACACTTACCCTACTGTTGCACCCCCTCGAGATAGAATAGTAATTTTTACCCCTATACTATCCAACACTTACCCTACTGTTGCACCCCCTGGAGTTAGAATAGTAATTTTTACCCCTATACTATCCAACACTTACCCTACTGTTGCACCCCCTGGAGTTAGAATAGTAATTTTTACCCCTATACTATCCAACACTTACCCTACTGTTGCACCCCCTGGAGTTAGAATAGTAATTGTTACCCCTATACTATCCAACACTTACCCTACTGTTGCACCCCCTGGAGTTAGAATAGTAATTTTTACCCCTATACTATCCAACACTTACCCTACTGTTGCACCCCCTGGAGTTAGAATAGTAATTTTTACCCCTATACTATCCAACACTTACCCTACTGTTGCACCCCCTGGAGTTAGAATAGCAATTTTTACCCCTATACTATCCAACACTTACCCTACTGTTGCACCCCCTGGAGTTAGAATAGCAATTGTTACCCCTATACTATCCAACACTTACCCTACTGTTGCACCCCCTGGAGTTAGAATAGCAATTTTTACCCCTATACTATCCAACACTTACCCTACTGTTGCACCCCCTGGAGTTAGAATAGTAATTTTTACCCCTATACTATCCAACACTTACCCTACTGTTGCACCCCCTGGAGTTAGAATAGTAATTTTTACCCCTATACTATCCAACACTTACCCTACTGTTGCACCCCCTGGAGTTAGAATAGTAATTTTTACCCCTATACTATCTAATACTTACCTTAAATGCAATTTTATATTATGCGTTGTAATGGTATGCGTTGTAAAGGTAGTTTTTAAAAATGCGTTGTAGTGTCATGCGTTGTAAGTGTAGTGCGTTGTAATGGATTTTGCGTTGTAAAAAATGCGTTGTAAGTGCATGCGTTGTAAAAGTGTGCGTTGTAACGTCATACATCCCATCCATACTGGTAGGCAGTATAGTTCAAGAGTGCTTGGTGTGGAGAAGCACAAACTCAGAGTCGAAAAAGAAACAGCATAGTTGGGAGTTTCCTTTAATAATAAGAATCAATTTCTAGCCAAATTAACCCTTTTTGCAACATTAATCAATGTTCTAATAATGTATACTTTGCAGTGTGTATGCTGTTCTAGGATGAAAGTTAATAGCTCACTATTCTATATTAGGACTTTAAGTTATAAATTGCAAGTAACAAAAGGATGTCTCTTTTGAAAGCAGTAACCTGCTGATCTGTTTACTTCATATGCACTCTGTAATCTACTTGGTACACGTTCTTTGCAGCAGGCATATTAACCCTCTGCACTAACTTCACATAAGTCAAAACCTCAACTATACAAAATTCTGATCTCTCTCCAGGAAGATAATTAATCACAGGAGTTATCTTGACATTTATGTGAGGCCTGGTAATTGCCGGTGAAAGAAACGCTGCAGCAGGTGCTTCAAAAGCACAATAAACTTTCACACATGGCGCCCCCAGAAAGCCAACTTTGTATTCCTTTCCATGAAATGCATTCTCACACTACAGCAGTGAATGTAAAATCCAAATGTAAGGAATAGGCACAGTGGGGACCCAGGGGGTACTGGAACCAGCAAAAAAACCTAAGCCTCTGTAACCAGTTTACAAAGGCATGTTAAAATGCAAATGGTCTTTAAAGACCTGTGAAAAAACACGGGGGTGCCGGAGATAGGAATCCAGACACTGCCCAGCTGAGCCCCCAGCAGCTCAAGTTTCACTGCAGCAGCCCGGGCTGAGACACAGGACGGGGGAAGTGTGGGGGGGGGGGCTGAAGCCTTTGGGCCTGGGCAGAAGTGTGACTGGGAAGGCGCGACCCCCTTTGCATCACTCCACGGCCCCCCTGGGGGTCGCGCCCCACAGTTTGAAGACCCCTGTCCTAGAGGGAGCAGCTGGTACCTCATCAGCAGTTTTGTCATTTCCTGTAGTTACGCATGTCATGGAGTCACAAACAGATGATAACACCATGCTTATTGAGCCCTCAATTAAAACAAAGAGGTGGGAAGAGAGTACCAATGTCGCAAAAGAGGATGGCTTCGCCAGTTACATGTGTCACAGATTCTGACTCAGACAAAGTAATGAACAAGTTATTTTCCAGGATCAAATCACTGCTTAAAGGTTTCTTGTCCCCTATCCAGATGGGACCTGAAGGGATAGAAGCTAAGGTTTGTTTGATGTCATTCCCAGACTTGATTGCCCCTAACAGTATAGCAGCAGCCACGGTCAAGGGATCTACTTGTCATGTTGGGCCCTCACCTGTGAAACTTTTTACTCAAGAGGGAGTCCCCACAGAGCCCAGCAGCAGAGTGCCCAGTAGTATCATGCCAACTTCTCAAGGGGGAGTCCAGGTGACGAGGCCAAACTGTACTACACAGGTCGCTGTATACCCTAGTCAAACGGACTCCATCAGGGGTCCATTGCAGCTTACCAGTGGTAGTGCCAATATACACACACCAAGTAGGTCCCCCAAGGCATGAGTGGGTAATCATACTTCTTTATACTTACCTCTTGAGTCAGTACCTTTTGTTGCAATTTTGAAGGGGGTCCCACCCATCAAGCAAGGTATGAAGGAGTCCACTGTAGACCTCATGCATAAGGTTAAACATTGGTGTGACACAGTAAAAGGGCACCTTTTGTCCCCACACATCATAATGGCAAGAAGAGTGGGCTGGGTGGGCTCCAGGGTCAGGAACAATCTCGCAGGAGATTGTGTAATAGTTAATCTAAGGCATCCCAGGTACACAAAAGCCTTGGTACAGAGTAACCATCCTCAGGATGTAAGGTTAATTATCAAGATTGTTCCCCTTAATTATTCCCACCTTCTTCCCTCTTGAGTATTAGTGGTCATGCCATCCCCTGGCTTCCCGGTACATTTCAGGGCGAGTTTGGCAGAACTGTCACCCCACTTGATAACACGCTTACACCCCTAATAGGGCTAGATGACAATGATTAACAGATGATGCAACAGGACAGGTCACCAAGCCCTAGGCCAGCAGGTCCCATAGATCTGGCAGCCCTTTGTCCTAATTGTGTAGTTGGCATTCCCCCCCCCCCACTACTTCTTTTATGAAGGTTATGGCTTGGAACATTGCGGGCCTGAGGGATAAAAGAGATGATGCAAGATGGTTAGATAAGTTTGGGAACTGTCCTATAGTCGCTTTGCAGGAAACGTGAGATACAGAGAAACCCTTTTACATGGATGGATTCTCCTCATTTTTTAAGGTTGTGTTCCTTCACTTGCAGGTTGTGTCAAAGGTGGTCTACTTGTCTTGGTGTCCCTCAAACTTCCATGCACACCTTACGAGGTGGAAACTGATTCCTCCAACCTCTTGGCAGTGGAGCTGGTGTTCAAAAACAATCCCTCTCTGTTGGTAGTAAATTTGTATAATTATTTATGTAAAGGATCAGACATTGAACACATTGCTGCCTTAGAACAATTTATGGAACACTATGGTGAGATGAGGGCCCCTTACTATCAAGTTATAATCTTGGGTGACTTTAATGTACATTAGTGTCAAACAGAGCCCACCCCTGTGATAGCCCCTTTGGATGCAACCCTCATGGTCACCCATTTTGAGCACACTGATCAAGGTCGTTGTTTGGAGGAGCTCATTGCCTATAACAATTTGTGCTGTCTAGAACAGACAGGGGTAAGCAATCTTATTCCCTCTTTTTCTGGTAGGGGTTGCTCATCTATTATTGATTTTATTACGTTATCTGTCTATTTTCTCCCTGTTGTTATTGCTGTAAAAATTTCCTGGAATAACTTCAGTGATCATAATCCCATCATGCTATATCTGGCCTGGAATTTAGACCTAAACAGGCAGGTGGGCAAGAGTATCCCAAACTCTTCTATCAGCACAAGGGACCATGCTCGTAGGCTTAAATGGGATAAGGTGACACCTGAGACCTTTTTAGAGAATGTATTTCTTGTAAGGGCTGGTAGCATTGCTTTATGCCTGGATAGTGGGACACAGGACAAACAAGTTTGAGATGCTTTTAATAAAATAACCTATCAGATTGCCAAAAATGTGACTGCCTGTGGAAAGACCAATGCTAGTAACGGGGAAAGGTGGCTTGACAGGAACTGTTCAAAATCAATTAAGAATTTAATGGCTGCAAATAAGCAGCAACCCAGGGACGAGAGTAGGATAAGGTCATGTAGGAAAGCTTATAGAACTGTGATCCAGCTGAGGATAAAGTACATTAGAGAACAGGCATTGGAAGGTCTGTGTGAAGCTAGCGTGCTGGTTGACAGTTTTCCATTTTGGGAGATAGTAAATAGCACTTTTTTCTCCGGTTCAGCAAATTCTACAGTGGACTCTACCATTGCCCCAGAGTTATGGGTTCAACACTATGAAGGAATATATGGTGGGGAGTCCCTGGGGGTGTTTAACACCTATTGGGAACCCGGAATATAAACCTTACCTTTAACTTTTATTGTTGATGAAGTGCTCAAAGCTCCAGATCTTTATAAAGCCGACCCCCTGACTGTGGCCAAGGAAGATCTTGATATGTGTTTTTAACGTGGTCTGTAAGAGTGGCTTTCCAGCCTCTTGGTCCAAAGCCATCATTTTACCAATTTTTAAAAAAGGGGGAGGGATGACCTAGTCTGTTATCGCCCTAGCCCCCTCCTCAATTCTGCTGCTAAAATCATGGGGAAGGTTGTTTTGAAGTGAGTAACTTGTTGGCAGGACAATGTCATTTCGGAGCTTCAATATGGTTTTAGGCAGGACAGAGGGACAGTGGACCAGTGTGTCAACTTACAATTGATAGTGGGAAAATACACCATAGCCAAGAGGCGTTGCCTACACAGGGCCTTTATGGATTTAACCTCGGCATTCAATCGTTTCAATAGATCTAAGCTTTGGCCAATCCTCCAGGAGTTGGGTATGGATGCAGACTTGGTGGCCTTCCTTCATATGTCTTTTTTAAATGCTTTTATTGATTTTAAGGATTCCCTGGATCTTTCCGCTAATTTTATCAAAACTCATTCAATGACTATCAGGAGCAGTAAGGCCACGGGGGGCACATTTCTTTGCAGAGGCTCGGAGCTTACTAAGGTGTCAACTTTCCCCGATCTGGGAGTGCTGTTTGACGACAGGGGCTCATGGGTTGCCCAAAGAACTCTTTAAAAAAATACTTTGGCGTGGGCGGTTGGTGCCACTATGGATTTTTCCAAAAGATTAGGGGCTAAACCTGTGCCTGCACTTTTAAAGGTTTTTAAAGAAAAATGTATCCCTATGGCAAGCTATGGTTGTGATGTGTGGGAGTATAAAGATGTTGGTGAACTACAGTCAGAAGAGACCACCTTTTGTGTAGACTCCTTGCTGTTCCGATAAGTACCCCCACATTTATTACTCATGAGGAGCTAGGAGTGGGCTACATATCTGACCACATCGCTGTGGCGCCAATAACACACTGGCTGAGAATCTGGTCATGTTCTGCTTCCACTCTGAATCACTATGTTTTAAAGGACTGTAGTGCCTTTTTAGGAGCCCTGCGTATCCCGTGGTTAGGATATGTTCAGGAGCAGCTGATGAGGCTTGGTTGCTCGGATTTGTTCACTAACCTCAAACCTTTATGCCCAAGTGAGGCGCAGGCCATTAAATGCATGTTTTTGGCCAGGCAGCTTGAGGAAAGGGAAGACAGGGAACTTATGAAACCCCCAGTGTGTCGTCAACATGCTCTGTTGACAACAAGCTTGAGGGGGGAACCCTACTTGTCATTTGTCAATAATGTTCCCCCATTGTTTTATATTGACCAGATTTAGATTTAACTCTATGCACTGGTTCTTAACTGTCCTACGGGGATTGTCAAAGCTAGAGGCCGTGAAACCTTACCTTTGTGATAATTTTTCAGAACAGGACATTTCGCATTTTATATTTTTCTGTGATTTTCTATTCTGCCATGAGGCATAAATTTACCATTCCGTTGGTAAGAAACAACCAATTTGTACAAGTAAGGTGTGCTTTGTTGTTATTTGCAAACCTTACCCTGCCCTATGATTTGTTTTGGGGCTGCAAGATTCCTTTCAGGTGCCCTCGTATTGAGGAAAAAACTATTTAAGGACTAGAAGGATCCTCTACCAATATCATCACACAGGGTAATTTTGTACTTATTCAAAAATGGAATTTTATTGTAAAACTTCGAATTTGTTGAACCTGTCTAAGATAAAGCACTGGGGTACTAGTACTTTTAAGCACACTTTGTAACGTTTTTACTTTGCATTTGGTAATAGGCTTTTTACATTTGTATTTATCTTACCCGATGAAATTGTGCTTTTAGTTTGTATCTATTCGAAATGTATGATTTTATGTGCTTTTATGCTCTATATTGATCGAATAAAGATTTATTGAATCGAGTAAAGTGGGCAGTTGCACAGGTACCCCACTTTCCAAGTTGCCCCCTCGTAAAATAACTTTTTCTCTAGCTCACTTCTGTGTATTTCTGTATCTCAGCCCTCATCCTATACTTCAATATTGTTAGGCAATTAGCAGAAAATGGATAATACAAGTCAAAGTTATTCCAAATAGAGGTCCCCAAAATAGGTTTGGCCCAGGAACCCCAAAATCCTTAAGATTACACGGTGTTAGAGCCATGCGCCATCTAGGTCATTCATCTGTGTTTGACATCGCTGAATATTCCAGTATAGCTGTCAGTTTCCTACAAAAGGGAATTAAATAGTATCCATTTGTATCTCAGTGACTTGCTCTCAAATGGTTGCCATGCCACATTTTCAGTTTGCTCTCTTCGTTCCTAAATACAAAGCCTCACCATGTTCACCCTCTAGCCTTGTTGTGCCCAATGGATATAATACACGGGTGAAAATTCTCACTCTATCTGCCGGTGAATCGGTTTGCATACGCGGTATAACTGTGGTCAGATAACACCCATAGGCTCACCTCAGATAAAACAGAGGTTTTGGTCTGCGGTGGTTCTCCTTCTGTTGTGGGCCTCTGAATTGTGGCTGGCAGGCGTAGGAAGAACCCCAGTCTCACCCACTGCTATTCACAATCAAGGAGTCATTTGTGGTCAGTCCATACTCTTTACTCTCCCTCCCACACCCAATCCTCCCTCCGCAGAAAAGGGAGGCTTCGGTTTGCTTCCTTCTCCTCAAACCCCTCATGCCATTTCTGTTGGAGGATGGGAAGAGAACAACGATTCCAGTACTTGTGTCTTCATACTTGGACTAAGACAAGCAATACATATTTCGGATTTCCAAAATGTATCTTCTCCCAGCTTCAGTCGATATAGAATGTTGCAGAACTCCTGCTCCTGACCTCAGTCATCGCACTTTTGTTTGTGCCTGTCTTGCAAACGTCATTGCACAGAAAAGCAATGCACATTCTTCAAGGTTTTCTGCTAGAAACATTGCAGCACCACTGTTGCTTCGGAATCGTTTCCATCCGTACTCTCCCAGCTGACGCTAAGATCCGCTTCTGTAACCTTCCAGTAAATCCCCAGAACCCATTACATTCCTATGTGGGATTTCTTATGTTCTCTTCGAACCAGACGTTTGAACCCAACGGTCGTCTATACTATCTCCGATCATATATCCTTTCATTATGAAAAAAAAAAGGCACTTTCTGCCATAGGTTTTTCAAAACTATTTTTTTAACTATTTTTATTTCAGTTTTGAAACTTCACATCAAGTTTTCACGATAAGCAAAACATATAGACTCTATGAGAAAAGTGCACAATTTGCAATTGAAACAGGACAATAAAATAATCCCAGATTTTGTGAAGATATATAACCAGTTAAAGGATGATTATGAAGGAGGTTTCAAGGAAACAGAACAAGTAAGAGGGGTGTTTTTACTCTTAAGTGAAAAGTTCCAGAAAGTCACACCAAATCTTTCTGGCTTAGTTGCTACAGTTTATGTGGGGGCAGTGTAGCCGAGTAGGGTAGCAATATGGTTTACAAAGGTGGCATTCATGTATGTGACGATAAAGGTCGCCTTAGGGCTTGTGGGACATTTGTAGCCATGGGTTTGAAGAAGAGTTGTTCCAAGCATGTTAGACTTTCCTGGCGACAACTGCCCCTGAAGTAAGGGTCTTTAGAAGTAGGGGATGATTTGTCTGTGAACCAAGACTGCAACATTGCCTACGATTGGCAGTTTGAATGTTTAGAACCCAACGATTCATACATTAGGCTGGCCTTGAAGGCATCATGGCTTACGCTGGTAATAACAGTTGGGAGCTGTTGGTGAGAGTGGAGAGGGTGAATGCAGGATAGAGATCTGGTGGGTGCCGGTCAATAGCTGTATTAATCTGGTTGACAAAGTAGAAGATGGTCGCCTGGGTAAGGACTAAAAACGTCTGAAATTGTCAATTTTCCCTCGTCATCGTCCATCAACCCCCCCCCCCACCACACCCGGCCCTACCGTTCTTACCTGCACGGGCCGCGGCTGCTTTGAACCGAATGTTCAAATTAGAGTGACCATACGCTAGTGATCTGTAGACTGCAGATAATGAGTGAAGTAGTAATGAGTGTCATTAACACTTTGCTTTCCCTCACCAGAGCCTACAGCATGGGGACGTGGGTCAGCCTTGACAGCATTTTGTTCTTGCACATGTGCTCATCCACCTAGAAAGTAGTTCACTTCAATGCCAGGGTTATAGTCCATGCTCTGCTTTCATTTGATGTTTTATTTTACTAATATTTGCAATGGGTCATTTTCACTTGCTTTTTGGCAAATATATGGGTAGCACCATTTACAATTTCTCCATTTTTACTTTTGATTACATTTTGTATTTGTATTGGTGTGCCACTTTTAGTACTTATTGCATATGTTTCCAAATAACAAATAAAAACAATTTGCGGGTCTGTCAAGGCCAAAACTGCTTGTTTTGTCACTGCTAGCTTATTCATGAATTTTACAGTTGTGACTTCCAAAGCTGCCAGACCTAAAAAGGTTCACTAATAATTCAGAGCTCGCTGTATAAAATATATAAAGTTCCTATAAAGAATTGCTTGTTGAGTACTTACTAGGCATAGACAAATTCCAGTGAGCAACATTTGTGCTCTGTATCCATCTGGCTTTGGACAGGTTCCATTTGATAACATTTACATAGACCACAGTGGTTCGAGGTTGATGATAATGCAGTGTACGTCATTTGATTTTATCACTGAGAGAAGGTTAGTGTGACTGAAATTTTGGCAGGGCTTTGCCCCAAACCATTAGCGTTTGCCCTTCCTGTTTACCCTATACTAAATGGTGTGTTTGCTAATAATCTTACTCATCTCAGAAATGCACCAGTGATTAGGTTCATGAAAGGTTTATCCTCAGAACTGAGTTTGTTTGCTCACCAATTGTTTGATGTTTGTCATCTGATTGAGGAAGAGAACTTGCCACATTGTTGAAAGACCTGTTCAGGAATTTTACCTGTTAACTTAATTTACGTTATGCACTGCAGGAGCTGATTTGATAATGATATCTCTGCTTTTAATGGTGCCGCCATTTCCTTGAGTTGGCCTCTTACTTCCAATCTCAGTGCTTGAACGTGGACCAAGCAAAGAGACATTTTATTTTCTGGCACGCCTTCAATACACTCCATTTTCAGGGTCAGATTGGGATCACAATTTGGCCCGGGCACTGCCCAAAGAAATGCCCCACATTCGCGGGGCATGCACTTTCATGAAACACCATTTGGTTAATTTCAGAGGTCTCATTTGTAGAGAAATGCATTTTAAAGCTTATAGAGCCAGTAACATTGGTAAAGACTAGGAGCACTACAGTTCTGAAATCTGAATCCTTACTTGCAGTCTTAACACCCTTCACCATGTAGTTAGATACTATTTCCCAACCAGCTATGTCCTTGACTCTGATAATCACATAAACCAGAAATCTAGTGCAAAGTCAAGGTGAAAGGGTAAGACTAGAATCTCTGGGAATAGAACATGTAATAACAATAGTAAGAGGAAGAGCAGCTCTGAGCTTCTGGCTTTGGAGAATAGAACTTCTATTGACAAACAATAAAGAAATACATTTTGCATACCAACTATAAAAACATTTTGCAAAACACTGAAAAGAAATTAAATCTAGCTCACTCACACATTTTGCACTTTTCCCTGAATGTAAGTACCTTTTACCACCTTATCCTACCTCCCCTCTTTCTTTGTGTGCACTACTCTAGTTAGACAGTGATCCCCAGTTCTTATGGGTGGTTCCAACTGGAATGCTGGGGGAAAAGAGGAGGTGAACTGAGAGATAAAGAGACAGCATAATGAGAGAGATGAAGTAGAACTGGAAATCAGGTAGTGAGAGGTGTGACGGGGAGAGACATAACATGGGATAATCGGGTAGCCAGAAGAAAAGGTACATAGCTATAAATAGAGGAAGAGGTAGGTAGATAATAAGTATAAGAGATATAGGTAATATTTTATGGTCATAGTAAAACACATGCAAACCTGCAAAGTGAACCTCTTCACTTTAAAAAAATATATATTTATCAAATGCCACACAGACCTCAGAAGAAGCAATAAACACCCTGTGTTCTCAGAATCATGGTTCACGTGACCTAAAGACAACTAGTGATATTGGTTTAAATATTCCATCGGTGTAACAATCCCTCACACTTCTTCACATGCACATCCATGTGTAAGACACATGCTGTAGTACCAAATCTGAAGCACGTTCTGTGGGTCGCATGCATGATAACAAAACAACTGGCCCTCCTCTTGAAGGCAGAATAAAGCCACATGTTTGGGTATAACAGGGCCAAAGCCCTTAAAAAGACCAGAGGCAATTATCTTACAGAATAACTCCTCTAAGGATGGCAATAACCATGAAAAACGTAGAAAATCAGCAAAAACGACATATAACCCCAACATGTTGGAAAAGGCAATCCTGCTGCACAGAGAAGTGTCAAATTAGCTAATTTTGTTTAGGCCTGGAGCATGGCCTAGCTTAGAATGAGGCATCAAACAGTTCTCTTTTGAGGAAGCACATTACACAGTCTTAAACAGATCCTGAAATTAACACACACACACACACACGTTGCCACATTCCGGCTTAAGACCGAAAACAGAGTCCAGTCAGAATGACCTCCAGACTACAGCCCAAAACAAGCCAAAAGTTACTAATTAATATTCCTGACATATGGAGAAATAAGTCCATTGTCTGAATTTTGGATGAGGCCTTTAAAATATAGCTGAAAGGTTGACTGGCACACAAATGAATCAGTGTAATTGTACAAACAATTGGTAAAATACATCTATTAAAAAGGTTCCTACCTGTTCCTTCGTGCTGCAGAGGAAGGGATCTGCTAGCAACGCACTGCATTTCTGGGTGCTGGATGTAGTAAGTCAGTAAAGCTTTGGGGCAGACCAATTACACTGAGCCTAATGCAGGATTTTCTGGATGTGGTGGAGCCACGATTGAGGAGCACTTGATGTGTCCTTGATTACTGCTTTACTCCTGCCCTCTGTGTCTCAGCAGTTGGATGGAGGAGCCAGGAACTACACTGTCGTGATCACCCCTTTTTTCTGTTATCAAGTGCCTCTGTCCCCACCTGTTGCCACGTGTGTGGGGGCAGGTGTGGCCTAAATGACCTCCCCCAAAGCCTTGATACCCATTTCCCTCTCAGCTACTGATGCAGGCCTGCGGGTGGGCGCCCCCTGAGCAAGCAGCATGTTGGGCAAGCACTACAAAGGGCCTGAGGTTAGCTGCTGCATTGCTTTAACGTGGTTCCGACCCTGCCCTTGCTCACCTTGCCACTGGATTCAAGCTAGCCTGGCTGATGAGGGCTGTTAGCCCTAAACCGGTTCCAGGATGCTTGTTTCCGGTCCAGGTAAGACATGGCTTGGCAGTTCAGGCTGGATTGCTCCCATGAGACACAGGGTCAAGACTGATTTGCATATAACTGTGTCTGAACTGGCAAAGTGAGCTAAAGAATGATGATGGATTCAACCCAGATCTGTGACTGGGGGTCAGTGTCTGAAAAGTTTCAGCGCTCCGTCCATCATCTCCTGTGTTTTCTTTTCTCTGAGGCTCAGCAGTTGCATAAATTCCATAGGGGTAAAGCCACAGTCAGGCAAGCCACACCAATAAAGGCAGTAAGCGACTGTAGGCAGGCAGTGAGTACACAGCCTTATATGGTGCAAATGTGGTGTGGCTGCTTTCACAGTATTGTGTCAGGTGCTGCATACAGGTTTTTTTGTTGCCTGTTTGTGGACTGAACAGGCAGTGGCTAAATACCCAAGTTGGTCAGCAGTGTGACAGAAGAACCGTGTATTTCACCACAACTGCTGCATGCACATTTGAAACATACACTACTTAGGCAAATCACAAACCAGGCATTCATACACAAACCATACACATATTTGTCCAGGCTTCTCTGTGCCCCCTGTGCCTCGTTCAGGCCCTAATCCTTCCTGAACCCTACCACGTCCCGTTCCTGCCCCTCTTTCCTGGAGTCTCTGTCACTCCTTACACTGACTAAATCTGTCTACCACCAAACCTCTCTCTGGACCATTCTCCTGGTCTGTCTTCCGACGACCCTTCCCTCACCCAGAAAGTGCCAAAAGCATCTAAGCCAGTAAAAATGAAATCCAGCACAGCATCACAAAATACAGAGGCAAAAAGTCAGGTGAAACCACGCCAAAGATGCCAAGTCTAACAATACCACTGTGAGGGGATGTCTTTGGAAGCTTCTTGTTTATTTTTAGTTTGTCATCTCCCTCACACACTACCTGTTGTTTCCTCACTCCTACTCCACCCACCCACCTTTGCTGCACCCCCATGATTATTCATTTATTTAGGAGAGCCTGGTAGCAATTGCCAACAACGGCTCAACATTATAAAAAGCGCTTTCCACCACATGGAATTTCATTTGTTTTTATTTATTTACCAATTTATTCATTTACTTTTTTATTCCACCCGTTCACCTCTCTTCGGACGATGACTCAGTGGGTTAAACGCACTTTGCGGAGGTTGGAACCTGGAGCCAGCTAAATTTTGTATTCTTCCAATGTGGATGAAATGGCACTGGTGCAAAACACTACTGCTCTCCTAGTACATATCCCTTCATGGTATACGTACAGACAGCACTGCAGCCCAGAACAGTGCTCTCATGGGGTGCACCTGAATGGCGTCCATGCACCCCGCAATGCTTGGAGTGTATTGTAGCTCCCAGGAGCACCCTTTGTAGATGCAAAGTTTGAAGGATGGTTAAGCATTATCATTCCACACAATTCAGCAACACACCACATAATTCAACGTAACAACACATTTACAAAACACACCACATACATCCAATCCACACCACACAATACCACATCATGCAACAAACTTTAACAACACACCACATAATTAAACTGCACAACATACACAACACAAAATACCATTCCACATAATTACACTCCATGATACACAATCTCACTCTACATAATTCCAGTGCACTCAAAACCACTTAATTACTATCCACATTATTCCACTGCACACCTCGGCACATAATTCTACGCCACACGATTCCACAGCTAACAATTCCAGTCCAACCCACATAATTCCACTCCACACCACATACCTCCACTCCCTAACACATGGATAAAACACACTATCATTTACAACGCCAATAACTCTAACTCTCGCAAATGTGAGACCTATTGGCATTGCCAATGCTTGTTTTTTTATTGCTGTTCTTCCTTTTGACAGTTTTATATAGTGTGAACTTAGCCCAAGGCAAAAGCTATTTGAGCACTATTCATGAGCCCCAATTACAGTGCACACGATCAGAGTCTTTGTTTATGGGCCTAGGAGATGAAGTGATTTGTCCAGAATCCCAGGATGTTGAAAGCAGATGCCTGGACTCAAACATGTTCCCCATTTCTGAAACTCTGACCTTCAGGCGAAATAAGCCTATGCACATGGAAAGCGTGGAAGTTGGAGGATAGGGTTCTTGGGAAGGGTACTGGGGCCTGGGTGACCATGGCCTACAGGCTGAGCAATAGAACAACAGCGAGACCCCTTCGCTTACTAAATTACTCAGCCCCTCCCCAGCCCTCCAATGCCTCAGGTCAATGACCTAGCAGGGGAGGGGATTAAGCATAAAACACAGCTGCTGGGCCGTCCATAGGGGCAGGGGCTGAAGTGAAGATGGCCCTAGTCACAACATCACCCCTCCTCTACAGCGAGGCTCCAGCATAAACTGAGTGTCATTGGCATATTTAATTTCAACAACGTTTTGGGAATAAAAGACAAACAATGGTGCTCACCCTCTGACGGTGCACAACGCACAGGGCTTTCTCAGCTTTAAGTCTTCATAGCTTGACAAAAGCAATGCACTTCTATTGGTAAAAACATGACTGCTAAACTTTCAATGGAGAATTTCGATTCAAGTCAGAGGGCTATGAAGCTGATGTGTCATCCAGGAGCAGCACAAAGGTAGTACCCACAGAGCGGGGTGTAGTAACTGCATGCAAGCTTGCAATTTTATCAGTTGCTGTTTGGAAAAAAACAGACTTTATAGGCAATTTGTCAACATTTTCAGACAGATTCCTTGATGCGATTATATTTTGTCTGGATCCTTTTTTCAACTTTTAAACCGGAGCTTCTCCCTAAACCCAGGCAGAGATATTAATATCTCTCTAGGTTCCCCCCTCCCACCGCCACCAATGTCCTGATGAAGACCCCGTCAGTAAGGACTTAATCAACCTGCCTGGGTTTAGGGGTCGAAACGTCGACATACAACCTATACCAGTACCATCAATAGTGCAATTTGCACTGTGTTTGTTGAAATGTACATGGTTCTTTAAATGATTGTATATTCAATGAATGAATTTCTGTTTGATTATGTGGCATAGAATAGTATGCCCAACAATTTAATTGTGATATTGTCAAAACTTTATATGTCAGTTGCCCTTTTTACCTCACTCATTCCACTTCCCTCCCTTTTCTGGGCACCCTCCTTTGTTGTACATTGTCTATCTACTGTGGATTTATTTCTTAAAGAAATGATAATTTTGCTAAGTGTGATTAAATAACACTCTGGCATCATTTTTTGCTTATTATTTTTGATGTTGCTTTTGATACTGCTTTATAAGTATATATGCTCTGGGACCTTCCCTCTATAATGCAAGCAAACAGTCAGGCATGAGTTTAGAAAGGATTTCTTCTCAATCTTTCCTCATTCTAATGTTGCTAAAAACTGTTTCTTTAGGTAGCAATACACTCTTATTAGCATATACAACCCCAATCAATCACTGTGTTCCATTTAAACCCCTGAGTTTGTGTTTTTCCACACTAAGCACTCTAACAATCAATGCCTATTAGTGAGAGAATCTGTGCAGAAGGAGGTTAATGGGCGCCAAGAAACATTGTCCTACCAGGCTCCACCAATGCAAAAGTGGGCCCTGCCTGAATGAGAAGGGCCATGGTGTCAAATAGAACACTGTTTCTTGTCTGTGTGGGCCACAGGGGGGCTGAGGTGAGAATGGCTCAATGGCCTGAGCAACACCTGGCCCCCAGGAAGGCAAAGTTTCGCACACAGTCACCTGATCCCCAACTCCCCTTCACGGCGATTGCTTGGCAAGGCAGGAAGTCAAGGAGAGGCCACCACTGATCCTCGCCCAAGGGCCATATCACACAGCCCCCCAGCAGGGCTGCTTTACTCTCCCTGTCCAGTGCCCTCTGTGGGCTGAGAAAGAAAACAAAACAGGGCCACAGAGGGCACTGAGACACCGGCTCTTCGGCCAATGCCCGACTGCCCGCTGTGCCAATCCATCCCTGTCCATGATAAAACATGCAGTTTTCAGGATTGTATGTTTGTTTTCGCCTTCACTACATCTTGATGCATTACATCATTTTAGGAGGACACGTCCACAATGTCCTTTTTTATTTCTTTTATGTAAAGTGTAGCTAAATATATTTTATTTCACTTATTTTGCTCTAAAATTTAATTAAACAACCCTTACTCTTTTGGAGACTAGCATACCTGAATCAACATAGTGCCCACCAGGCGATGTAGTGGCAGCTCATTTCCCGGAGGTGGTGTAGAGGGTTATAGATTTGCTGAACAAGTATTCTACGTCAACTGATTTTTTTTTGGGCAGCGCTGTCTGTTTTTTTTTTGATTGGCTTAGAGTAGCTAGAGCAGAGAGGGGAGATAGCTGGAGAGTAGCAGCAGTTACATTTTTAATGGTCTTCTTCGGGTTTTTTCTTCCTCTTTCTGTTTTTTGAAGTTTGTATATGCAGAGATTTAGGGAAAATAGTCTTATAGCATCCTTAAGATATTCTTGCAAAAAAAGGAGAGGTGTACCCCGAAATATGAGGGTAATAACTTTTTCCAGAAATGAGGTTTTGATCTGTCTAATTTTTTTTTAAAGTATTTTGAAGATAGGACCAGGATGAAGGGGTACAGGGATTTTGTGAGGGGAGTGGCAAAGCTGTAAAGATAGGATGGTGTCAAAAATGCACTTTCCTATTCAAATACATATAGAGAATATTTGTAACTGTGCAGCACAAACATCAATGAGAGAATGCTCCCCAAATGTACAAGGCAGATTGAAGTTTCTTCTCCCTCAGTTCCTCTCAGAGATTTGGAAAAATGGTTGTTTACATATTTTTTATTACAGGTTTCCAATTTATCTGTCTAGTGTGCATGTGTGAACTGTGCATGTTTTCACTGTAAGATTCGCAGTCACCGGGCTACGTTCTGGACTTCTAACCCACTAATTGTCTTAAGGCCAATTAGCGATTTTTCAACAGACCTTTCTTCATGAATATCAAAATTATTTCCCCTAAACATTTGTTTGAAAAACAGAAGGTATATCATGGGTTAATTTTGCTAGAGAGCAAGAGAGGATAACCCCGAAAGTTTATATATATATCACCTACTGGCGGTCGCCAGTAGGTAGTTATAGTTAGAACCTCTTTTCCATAGGAAAAGCATTTTTTGATTTGCTAATAACTTTGGCGTCGTTTGACGAATCTTCTCGAAATTCTCCCCAAAAAAAAGACTTTCCAGGTCAGCTCCTATCCTGATAGTTTGGGGGTGAGTTGACAAGCGGGGGCAGAGAAAAAAGAGGGGTCCCAAAACGTGTTTTCTCCATGTTCATTTCTATAGGAAATCTTGAGACGGGCTACAGCCCGAACTGCTGAACGGAATTACCCCAAATTTGGGAAAAGGTAGAGCTTGGTTCAGAAAGCGACTTTTTTTTAAATGGTGTAAATCCGTTCAGTAGTTTTTGAGAAATTCAAAAAATAAGAGTCAAAAAAATCAATTTCCCATAGGAATCTTTGGGCAAGGCTACAGCCGAAACTGCTTAACGGAATTACCCCAAAGTTGGCAAAACGGTAGTGCTTGGTTCAGAAAGCGCCCTTTTTTAAAATGGTGTAAATCCGATCAGTAGTTGCTGAGAAATTCAAAAAATAAAAGTTTTGATATCTAGGGCAGCGGTGGAGTCGCGACCCCTCCCAACCACGAGCTTCATTCTACGACTACAAGCTTCATTCTAATTGGCTGTCAACACTCCAAACAGGAAGTGTTGGCAGCCATCTTGTGACTCGGTAGAAGTGAGTCACCAGAAAACAGAGAAATAAAGATTTAAAACAAGAATAGGGGGCAGGGTCATAACACCCTGACCCCTTAGGCCTGCTCAGGGGGTCCCAGAAGGACCCCCAGGGCCCAAAAAAGCATTAAAAAAAAATATATTAGGCACCATACGTGCTAGGGTCGAGAATTCCACCAAAATTGTTTAAAAACAATGAAGCGCGGGTTCCCGCATTTTATCTAAATGAGGCCCCCTGGTGGGCTAGGTCCTGGGGGCATTTCTTAAAAAATATTAGTGGGGGCCCGCAGGGCCCCTGCAGCCCTGGGGACCACCACCTCCCCAGGGCTTCACTCATATTGCGAGGGGGGCGCGCAGCCCTCCTCCTGGAGCCCATGATGGCCCTGGGGACCGCCAGGGCCGGCTCCTGCAATGTCCCAGGGTGCCCACTCCGGGACACTGTTGTTTGCTATGACAGGGCGGGAGCCACGCGGCTCCCGCCCTGTCATAGCAAACTTGCTTTGGATTTTGGAAGCAAGAGCAGGGAAACCTGCTCTCGCTTCCAAAATCCAAAGCTGATTGCTTTTCCACACGGGGAGCTGCATGTCAGCAGCTCCCCATGTGGAAAAGCAGTGCCGGCTCCCGCAGGACGCAGGGAGCCCGCGGGACTGTGGGGGCATTGGGGCCCCCACACGGTCCCCAACGGTGAGGCCAGACCCCAGGGGATGGGGTCCTCAGGGCCGGAATTGGCCACGGGAGGGGGGCTGGCGCAGCCCTCTTCTCGTTTAAAAAAAAAAAATAATGAACATGTCGGCATGCTTCGGGGGATGGGGTCCCCGATGCGAATGTAAATTAGTGAAAGTCGACATTAAAAAAAAAAAAAGGATTTGCGACTCTAGCGCGGCTCTCAGCGTGGCCCCCCGTGTGAAAGCGATGGGTGCGCGGCTCTCAGCGCGGTACTCAAGTACTTATAAAAGTCTTTCAAACACCCAGGGGTATATTCTGAAGGACAGATCACTGAGTTAATGGCACTTTTTTGCAACCAAAATGGTGATAAATTTAACGCACCATTAGAAAGTTGGAGCAAACAGCCCACATCACAAGTTTACCAGCAAAAGCAGCCTCAAAAAGCATTGTCACGGATGACCCCGGCAAATATTGCTAATGAGATGTAGAGTAGGCGTTCCCGTGCAAAAAGGAGCAAACACATAACTTCGCAAGTTTCTCAACCACCAGCAAGATCGTCGAAGAGAGTACAAAACAGGCGATAAGGTGTGTTAGTAGCAGGAAGTTTACACCTGCTCTGAGCTGGTGTAAAGTCGGACTACAACCTGCAACAGGAAAGGGAGCCCAGCCCAGAGCCACACCTGAATGACCACAGATGCAATGGAGCCAACGATCATGCAGCTCGGACACCCAACACTGCTCCGCCACCCCCTGCCATCAGCGCCTTGTCTACCATCCCCCCTCACCCCCACCACCCCACAAACAAATGTGACAGCAACCTTAGTAAATCTGGAACATAACAAATTGGCTGATGTCGCACAATTATAATTAAAAAGATGCATGCGAGGTTGGACAAATAAGAATCTCAGTCATCTATGGATTTACATATAAATCATTTTATTTAAACAAAACAACAAAATAAAAGTAGGCACAGGCACGGCGTGTCATCCCTCGACAATTTGTGAATCACAGCCTGCAAGACAAAAAGAAAGATAAGATTGTGCATCATGAGTCCATCAAAGGAGAGAGAGAGAAAGAGTGAGAGAGAGGAAGAGAGTGAGAAAGAAAGTAGGAGTGAGAGAGAAAGACAGAGAAAGAGAGAGAGAGAGAAAGAGAAAGAGAGAAAGAGTGAGATACAAGGAAGAGAGAGAGAAAGAGAGAAACAGTGTGAGAGAGAGGAAGAGAGAGAGAAAGAGTGAGACAGAGAGGAAGAGAGAGAGAAAGAAAGAATGAGAGAGAGAGGAAGAGACAGAGAAAGAGTGTGAGCGAGAGAAAGGAAGAGAGTGAGAGAGAGAAAGAGTGTGAGTGACAGAAAGGAAGAGATGGAGAGGGAGAGTGAGTGTTGACACTGTGGAGAAAATCCTCACAGCTCACCTTTCTGCCACCGGTGTGTCTCCAACCACGTGCCGGGACATAATGCAGCCCTCAAGTTTAGTCATCTGAAACATAGTATAGAATCAGTAATGGCAGAGTACATACAACTGCACATGCGTAATTCTCTGTTTTGCCCCTGCGCACCCAGGCTGCTGCACCCCATTGACTCCCACTGCCCAGAGGTGTCTGTCCGTCCTGCACACTCAGGCTGCTGCACCCCATTGACTCCTGCCGCCCAGAGGTGTCGGCCCGCCTCTGCGCACCCAGGCTGCTGTACCCTATCCACTCCCACTGCCCAGAGGTGTCTGCCCGCTGCTGTGCACCCAGGTTGCTGCACCCCATCCACTCCCAGTGCCCAGAGGTGACTGCCAATTCCTGCTCACCCAGACTGCTGCACCCCATCAACTCCCACTGCCTAGAAGTGTCTGCCTGCTCCTGTGCACCCAGGCTGCTGCACCCCATCCACTCCCACTGCTCGGAGGTGTATGCCTGCTCTTGTGCACCCAGGATGCTGCACACTATCCACTTCCACTGCCCAGAGGTGACTGCCCGCTGCTGCGGAAACAAGCCTCTCTGATCACCTTCTGCCACTGGCGTGTGTGTAAGATGGTCCACCACGTGCCAAAGCAACCTCCTCAGCCGTTGTGTACACGCGGTCAAGCCGAGCTCACAATTCAGAGTGGGTGTTGATTGCCAGGATGGCCACGCATCATCGCAAGCTGCACACACGTTCCGTTCTGGTGGCACTAACTCAGTGGAACTGAAGTCATCGCCTCGTGGCGGGAGGTCCGTGTGGGGGGGAGGGGTCGTCAATTTGTGAATCACAGCCTGCTAGACAAAAAGCAAGGTAAGATTGTGAGTCATGCGTCCATCAAAGGAGAGAGAGAGAGAGAAAGAGTGAGAGAGAGGAAGAAAGAGAGAAAGAGTGAGAGAAAGGAAGACAGAGAGAAAGAGTGAGAGAGAGAGGAAGAGAGAGAGAGAAACAGTGAGAGAGTGGAAGAGAGAGAGAAAGAGAGAAACATTGTGAGAGAGAGAAAGAGAGAGAGAGAAAGAGTGAGAGAGAGAGGAAGAGAGAGAGAAAGAGTGTGAGGGAGAGAAAGGAAGAGATGGAGAGGGACAGTGAGTGCCCACACTGTGGACAAAACGCTCACAGCTCACCTTTCCGCCACTAGTGTGTCTCCAACCACGTGCTAGGACATAGTGGAACCCTCAAGCTCACTCATCTGAAACATAATACAGAATCAGTAATGGCAGAGTACATACAACTGCGCACAGCTAAATCGCAGTTCTGCCTTTGTGCATCCAGGCTGCTGCACCCCATCCACTTCCACTGCCCAGAGGTGTCTGCCCGCCACTGTGCACCCAGGCTGCTGCAACATCCATTTCCACTGCCCAGAGGTGTCTGCCCACTTCTGCGCACCCAGGCTGCTGCACCCCTTCCACTCCCACTGCCTGGAGGTGACTGCCCACTGCTGCGCATCCAGGCTGCTGCACCACATCCACTCCCACTGCCCGGAGGTGACTGCCCGCCGCTGTGCAAACAAGTCTCTCTGCTCACCTTTCACAACCTGCATGTGGAAAAGAGTGCCTACCGTGCCGCTGCAAGCCCCAAGCCCAGGGCCCGCGGACAGGGCAACCTGCATATTATGCAGCTCCTCTCCGCAGGCCACCAGGTCTCACATTTGAGGCTGCGTCTTTTACCACGGCAGAGGACATACCAGTGCACCCGCCATCATCGCAGGTTGCACACCCGCTCAGCCCTTGCAGTGCCACTAACTCTGTGACCAGTGAGGCCATGCCACGTGGCGGTAGGCCCCTGCTGTTCGATGGCTCAGGCCTACACTGTGGTCCAGCAGGGCACACAAAACCTGACCTGTCTGGACCACCGGGACGGGCATCATAGCAGGCTGCACACCCGCTCAGTACTTACAGTGCCCCTACCTCAGTGCACCGAAAGTCACCATCCTGTGGCAGTGTGCCTGTGACGGCCGCAGTGCATCCGGTACCACCAAGTCTGAAATGGAAATGGCGTGGAGCACGTGTGCCCGGTCCTTTTTATTGGCAGGGTCACTTGTCCTGTGATGCCTGTGCTTGATGGGTGTGGTGTGGGTGTAAAGCAGCCATCAGGGAGTGGCTGTGGCATACTGACAACTAGACCTGTGAGCAGCAGATCACTACAATGAAAATCTGGGCCATGTAGTGTTGTTGTCCCTCCCTGTATGCGTAAGTGGAGTGGGCTGGCCTGGCGTATGTCAGTCCTGCGTGAGGCTGTGAACAATGACTCTGGAGCTCTGGCCGTGTTTCCGTCCTGGGCTGTATGAGGAATCAACTGATGCGGGTGTCCCTGTTGTAGTGCTGCCGCCACCTGGGCCACAAGCGCCAATGTGTCACCCTGTGACCCAAGTCCCAAAGCATGGCCAACATGGAAGGTAGGGGGAATCACTGACCCTACATTTATCCATACTTCCACTCATGAAAGATCGTGCATATGACATATCTGTGTGGATATGAATGTTTATTGCACATTCAGTGGAGTGTTGCAGCTGTAGCAATACAGGGCCATGCAAAGCCCAAATTTCCGTTTTTGGCACATGGAGGGCAGCCAATTAGAGCCAAGCTCGTGCTCAGGGGTTAGGTTCTGCCAACATATGTACTTATCCAATCACTCCGCCAATTCCGAAGCACTTATAAATTCACTATACACTCTCCTTGCAGTACTCTAATGATCCAGTCTCTACCTATGTACTTATTCAATGACCGAGACAAAGTTACCTTTTCCGAAGTTTTCCCCTCTGCCAGAGGTAACATGGTTGCGAGTGCTGTCCTCAGCAGAATGTAATGTGGTAGGGCCCAGGGGCAGCATCATGCATACATAATGTACACACGGACACAGTTAGATAGATAGTGGAACTGGGTACGGGCACGTGCGCTCGGCCCCTTTTTATTACCAGGGTCACATGTCCAGTGACGTCTGTGCTGGATGCGTGTGGGGTGAGTGTAAGCCAGCCCTCAGCTAATGGTTGGTGCTGACAAGTACAACAGTAATCATTGGATCACACACAGAGATTCAATCATAAAGGGTCCATGACTTGTGCTGCACTAAGGTAGGGGCACCAGATGTGAAATAATACACAAAAGATTCTATCGTAAAAGGTTCATCACTTGTGGTACACTGAGGTAGGGGCAGCAGATCTGAAATCATACACAAAAGATTCTATCATAAAGGGTCCATGAGGAGTTGTGGTGTACCGAGGTAGGGGCATCAGAAGCATTCCGCGTGTGCACAGCTAGCAATGATGCGTGGTCCGGGAGGGCCGCACCGGTAGCAATGTCTGTTGCCTACTGGACTGCATCATCTGCAATCACAACTCGATCTGAATTGTGAACCCTGCTGTCCGCAATGTAGATCGAAGGCAGTAGTCAGCACAGACATCGAGGAATACTTTTTGTCACTTCCTCTTAACAAAATCCGAGGACATAGAGTACAATTCGGTCTGCAATTAATAAATCATGTCTCAATGTAAATTGTGAGCTCTGCTGACCACAGTGTGGGCGTATGGAACAAAAGATGAAATATGTATTATGTAAGATGTCATCAGGGATGTCACTGGCCATGTCATGAGTGATGTAATATGTGACGTCATCAGCAGTGCATTGCGGGGCCGCAAGTTATAGTTAGCTCTACTGAGTAGAACGTTCACATTTCTCTGGTTTTGTACGAGTGAAATGTCCAACTAACTATAACGTCCCTGACACCTATGGATTTTTCAGTGAATTTCTAAGGTTTTTTATAAATGCTAATTTCTAACTATAAGGTCACTGAAACTATATATATCCAATTGTAGGTGCTCGGCAAGTAAGGCGCCACACACAATCACGTTTTCACCTTTTATTAGGATAGGACAGCAGGACCACTTCATCATCCTCTCAGCTAATTGCAATGTCCAAACGCGTTTCGGGCTTATGGAGCCCTTCGTCAGTGGTGCTCTTCGGAGGAGAATCACAGCATGAATAAGACGCCGTGGTCACGGTGTTCAATTTGAGTCCCGCCCCAGTGGGCGTGCCTTACCACTGCATGCTGGTATATGAAGTCTCGGTAATATTCAAGTTCATAGTGAGTTGTCGTGACGCTCCTCCTGTTTTTCAATCCTCTAGTGGGATGCTCGAGAAGGTGAGTCTGGAGCCCTGCTAATAATGATCCTATCCATACGGTCGTGATGTTCCCATGGCGCTTGTAGTTGTGGCACGAAGGAGCTGCTCGTCCGCAGCGGGGCGCATTCGCGGTCAGAGCGGACCGCTATATATCCAATTGTAGGTGCTCGGCAAGTGAGGCGCCACACACAATCACGTTTTCACCTTTTATTAGGATAGGACAGCGGGACCACTTCATCATCCTCTCAGCTAATTGCAATGTCCAAACGCGTTTCGGGCTTATGGAGCCCTTCGTCAGTGGTGCTCTTCGGAGGAAAATCACAGCATGAATAAGACGCCGTGCTCACGGTGTTCAATTTGAGTCCCGCCCCAGTGGGCGTGCCTTACCACTGCATGCTGGTATATGAAGTCTCGGTAATATTCAAGTTCATAGTGAGTTGTCGTGACGCTCCTCCTGTTTTTCAATCCTCTAGTGGGATGCTCGAGAAGGTGAGTCTGGAGCCCTGCTAATAATGATCCTATCCATACGGTCGTGATGTTCCCATGGCGCTTGTAGTTGTGGCACGAAGGAGCTGCTCGTCCGCAGTGGGGCGCCTCGTGGTCAGAGCGGACCGCTATATATCCAATTGTAGGTGCTCGGCAAGTGAGGCGCCACACACAATCACGTTTTCACCTTTTATTAGGATAGGACAGCGGGACCACTTCATCATCCTCTCAGCTAATTGCAATGTCCAAACGCGTTTCGGGCTTATGGAGCCCTTCGTCAGTGGTGCTCTTCGGAGGAGAATCACAGCATGAATAAGACGCCGTGCTCACGGTGTTCAATTTGAGTCCCGCCCCAGTGGGCGTGCCTTACCACTGCATGCTGGTATATGAAGTCTCGGTAATTTTCAAGTTCATAGTGAGTTGTCGTGACGCTCCTCCTGTTTTTCAATCCTCTAGTGGGATGCTCGAGAAGGTGAGTCTGGAGCCCTGCTAATAATGATCCTATCCATACGGTCGTGATGTTCCCATGGCGCTTGTAGTTGTGGCACGAAGGAGCTGCTCGTCCGCAGCAGGGCGCCTCGCGGTCAGAGCGGACCGCTATATATCCAATCGTAGGTGCTCGGCAAATGAGGCGCCACACACAATCACGTTTTCACCTTTTATTAGGATAGGACAGCGGGACCACTTCAGCAGAATGTAATGTGGTAGGGCCCAGGGGCAGCATCATGCATACATAATGTACACACGGACACAGTTAGATAGATAGTGGAACTGGGTACGGGCACGTGCGCTCGGCCCCTTTTTATTACCAGGGTCACATGTCCAGTGACGTCTGTGCTGGATGCGTGTGGGGTGAGTGTAAGCCAGCCCTCAGCTAATGGTTGGTGCTGACAAGTACAACAGTAATCATCGGATCACACACAGAGATTCAATCATAAAGGGTCCATGACTTGTGCTGCACTAAGGTAGGGGCACCAGATGTGAAATAATACACAAAAGATTCTATCGTAGAAGGTTCATCACTTGTGGTACACTGAGGTAGGGGCAGCAGATCTGAAATCATACACAAAAGATTCTATCATAAAGGGTCCATGAGGAGTTGTGGTGTACCGAGGTAGGGGCATCAGAAGCATTCCGCGTGTGCACAGCTAGCAATGATGCGTGGTCCGGGAGGGCCGCACCGGTAGCAATGTCTGTTGACTACTGGACTGCATCATCTGCAATCACAACTCGATCTGAATTGTGAACCCTGCTGTCCGCAATGTAGATCGAAGGCAGTAGTCAGCACAGACATCGAGGAATACTTTTTGTCACTTCCTCTTGACAAAATCCGAGGACATAGAGTACAATTCGGTCTGCAATTAATAAATCATGTCTCAATGTAAATTGTGAGCTCTGCTGACCACAGTGTGGGCGTATGGAACAAAAGATGAAATATGTATTATGTAAGATGTCATCAGGGATGTCACTGACCATGTCATGAGTGATGTAATATGTGACGTCATCAGCAGTGCATTGCGGGGCCGCAAGTTATAGTTAGCTCTACTGAGTAGAACGTTCACATTTCTCTGGTTTTGTACGAGTGAAATGTCCAACTAACTATAACGTCCCTGACACCTATGGATTTTTCAGTGAATTTCTAGGGTTTTTTATAAATGCTAATTTCTAACTATAAGGTCCCTGAAACCTATTGTTTTTTGTTTTTTCAGTTAATATTTATATATATATATATATATATATATATATATATATATAACTCCAAAGACAGCGCTCCTTCTGATTGCTGGGACCCAAGGGAGCTGGCGCACACGCCGGCGGAGCACGCCGGAAATTAAATGTTCCAAATGTCAGATGTCGTGCGCTCTCAGGAACAAAGTAGATCGACACAGATAGCGGAGAAACGGGTGTTTATTCACAACGCGTTTCGGCTTACAAGCCTTGATCACGTGAATAACAGTGCTATGGTGGCAACGAACTTAAAAAAGTGAAGAGCTGTGAATACAAACAAAGGACCAGGTACATGGTAGTAATACAGTATCCCACTGTGGCGGCCATCTTAGAGTGGTCAAATACCAGCATAAGCATGGAAGTTATCACCTACATGTTGTCCTACTGCTGCATGGAGAACAAATAAGCAACAAAACATAGAAACAAAATTAATGACTTCCAAACTACATTGTGTCCTGGAACCTGGCAAGTGCCTGCGGTGTGTTGTTCAGACCACCCCATGTGACTCCAATTGGAGAGAAAATTACAAAGGCAGAAGATGGAACCTGTGTATGCGGGATGTCAGAACGAGCATAGCAGTGGACAATGCATAGCGACAGAGGGAGGATAGTATGTGTTCCCCAAGTGGGGCTAACCGTGTTAACCAAGAGATGGACCAAAGTCTTTCACACGCCCATGTGTCCAGAACTGGTGATGACCTCGGTGAGATGGAGGGGAGAGAGGGTAGGCTGCCCGTGCAGAGTGAGTGTCAGTGTTGGGGCCCCTTCCTCTCCTCCTAAAAGAAAATCAGAATGAGAATACATTGTTAAAAACAGATGCAAAGGAGTCTGCATCATACACAATTCTAGTGCAAGTTCTAAAATAGGAAGAAGGGAAGAAAGTGCACACTGGTTGCAACGACAAGACATAATACAACCCTATGTACATCATGCATAGACATATTGACAAATAATCCAAATACATCATTCTCTAAGGTGTATGGCCAATTCTTCGTCCTGATTAAGACCACCAGGGTCCTTGCTTTGAAAGTCAACAATGTATTTGGATTCCCTCTGTCTCAACCTCAGTACCCTGTCACCTCCCCTGGGATTGATGGGGATTTGTTCCAGAATAAAGTATCTGAGTAATGTGGAATCAGAGAAATGATGGTCCCTGTAGTGCCGTGCGACAGGATATTTTTCGTCTATGTGTGTTATGGCCCTACTGTGTTCCAGTACCCGTTTTTTGGCCTGGAGGGTAGTGCTCCCTATGTACCACTTGTTGCAAGGACATACAATCACATAGATGGCGAATGTGGTGCTGCATGTTAGAAATTGTTCTATTTCTTTATACACTCCATTGTATGTGGTCGTTTTGAGGAATGTACTTTGTTTGCATGCCTTGCAATGGCCGCAGGGAAAAAATCCCTGCAGACCATGTGTGTGTCTGTCAGGGTACATGGTTACATCGCTGCGTACCAACATGTCCCTGATGTTCTTCCCCTTCCTATATGTGATACTGGGTCTCTTAGGAATACTGGTACCAATGATGTTGTCAGTAGTGAGAACATTCCAATGTTTAGTCAGGATATGCTTGATGTTGTCTGAATTGGTGTTGTATGTCATGATGATGCGCGTGGTATCGTCATCATCCTTGGATGTCGGTGTCTGTTTGTTTGTCAACGTTGAAGTTCTAGAGATCCCGCTGGCCCTGTCTCTAGCTCTGTTGAGTACCCAATTGGGATAGCCTCTATCTCTGAAACGTTCAAACATCCCCTCACTCACTTGCAAATAGGCTTCTTCTGAGTTACCGACATCCAAGGATGATGACGATACCACGCGCATCATCATGACATACAACACCAATTCAGACAACATCAAGCATATCCTGACTAAACATTGGAATGTTCTCACTACTGACAACATCATTGGTACCAGTATTCCTAAGAGACCCAGTATCACATATAGGAAGGGGAAGAACATCAGGGACATGTTGGTACGCAGCGATGTAACCATGTACCCTGACAGACACACACATGGTCTGCAGGGATTTTTTCCCTGCGGCCATTGCAAGGCATGCAAACAAAGTACATTCCTCAAAACGACCACATACAATGGAGTGTATAAAGAAATAGAACAATTTCTAACATGCAGCACCACATTCGCCATCTATGTGATTGTATGTCCTTGCAACAAGTGGTACATAGGAAGCACTACCCTCCAGGCCAAAAAACGGGTACTGGAACACAGTAGGGCCATAACACACATAGACGAAAAATATCCTGTCGCACGGCACTACAGGGACCATCATTTCTCTGATTCCACATTACTCAGATACTTTATTCTGGAACAAATCCCCATCAATCCCAGGGGAGGTGACAGGGTACTGAGGTTGAGACAGAGGGAATCCAAATACATTGTTGACTTTCAAAGCAAGGACCCTGGTGGTCTTAATCAGGACGAAGAATTGGCCATACACCTTAGAGAATGATGTATTTGGATTATTTGTCAATATGTCTATGCATGATGTACATAGGGTTGTATTATGTCTTGTCGTTGCAACCAGTGTGCACTTTCTTCCCTTCTTCCTATTTTAGAACTTGCACTAGAATTGTGTATGATGCAGACTCCTTTGCATCTGTTTTTAACAATGTATTCTCATTCTGATTTTCTTTTAGGAGGAGAGGAAGGGGCCCCAACACTGACACTCACTCTGCACGGGCAGCCTACCCTCTCTCCCCTCCATCTCACCGAGGTCATCACCAGTTCTGGACACATGGGCGTGTGAAAGACTTTGGTCCATCTCTTGGTTAACACGGTTAGCCCCACTTGGGGAACACATACTATCCTCCCTCTGTCGCTATGCATTGTCCACTGCTATGCTCATTCTGACATCCCGCATACACAGGTTCCATCTTCTGCCTTTGTAATTTTCTCTCCAATTGGAGTCACATGGGGTGGTCTGAACAACACACCGCAGGCACTTGCCAGGTTCCAGGACACAATGTAGTTTGGAAGTCATTAATTTTGTTTCTATGTTTTGTTGCTTATTTGTTCTCCATGCAGCAGTAGGACAACATGTAGGTGATAACTTCCATGCTTATGCTGGTATTTGACCACTCTAAGATGGCCGCCACAGTGGGATACTGTATTACTACCATGTACCTGGTCCTTTGTTTGTATTCACAGCTCTTCACTTTTTTAAGTTCGTTGCCACCATAGCACTGTTATTCACGTGATCAAGGCTTGTAAGCCGAAACGCGTTGTGAATAAACACCCGTTTCTCCGCTATCTGTGTCGATCTACTTTGTTCCTGAGAGCGCACGACATCTGACATTTGGAACATATATATATATATATATATATATATATATATATATATATATTCACTGAAAAAACCATAGGTTTCATGCACGTTATAGTTAGGGATTGGCATTTAAAAAACCTTTGAAATTCACTGAAAAAACCAAAGGTTTCAGGGGCGTTATAGTTAGGAATTGGCATTTAAAAAACCTTAGAAATTCACTGAAAAAACCATAGGTTTTAGGGGCGTTATAGTTAGCTGTACATTTCCCTCGTACAAAACCCTAGAAATTCCCCTGTTATAGTTAGTTCAGCTAACTATACCTGGCGCCCCCGCAATGCACTGCTGATGACGACACATATTACATCACTCATGACATGGTCAGTGACATCACTGATGATATCACTGATGACATCTCAAATGACTTCACTGATGACATCACTGATGACATCATCCATGTGATAAATTAGTGCATCTTCTCACACCCTAATATAACCTTTGATACACCGACTCAAAATTTCAGACGGCCATTTTGAAAACCATAGATACTCCAATACCAATAACTACATACTCTCTCATTAACTCTTAGGTCTACATCTACCTCCACTCACTCACCTGTACAGTCACTCATACTTACAGTCACTCCGTACAAGACTATCATATGCATTTATACACCTATATAGACACTCACACACCGCCAATCATCCATTGAGGTACTGACACACCTAGTCAGCCGTGCAAGTAATTAAACACAGTCCAATTTACTCACCTATACAGCTAAACACACTCAAGTTCACTTACTCATAAAAAATAGTACCACATTCTTACGCTCTTATACAATCATTGATACAAGCACACACTCATCCATACAGCCACTCTCACAATCACACACTCTCACATATACCCACTTATATACTCTTACACACATATATAATGCCTTTCACTTAGTGGTTTTAGTCACGAAGTCATAGTACCGTCATAGAGCCGATACACGGCATGATATATGTTCAAATAATAATATATCTATTTTGCTTTACTATTGAAAGCAAATGCGAGTATAATGACTTTTTTTTAATATGTAATGAATTGCATTATATGTTGGGATTGTGATTTGATTCTGTGATACTACGTGGCATTTAATGCATTTGCATATGTATTGAGATACGAATACAATATGTACTGTATATACTACAAGATGGTGCCCATTTTAAACGCATCTTGCTGAGTCCCTTTTCAATTGTTAAAGCACACTTTTTGATTGTTAAAAGATGGCTGCTTCCGGTGTGTCAGTGACACCGAGGAAGGCAGACCGCCGAAATGCGTTTGTTTCTGGAATAATAAACACATCTTCAAACGCAACCCGCGAGTGCTTATTTCCCATAAAGCGAATGAAACAGAGACTAAATATATATATATATATATATATATATATATATATATATATATATATATATATTCACTTAAAAAACCATAGGTTTCACACATGTTATAGTTAGCTGGACATTTCACTCATAAAAAACCAATGAAATTCCCCCGTTATAGTTACTGCAGGCAACTATAACTCACGCGACCGTAATCCTCTGCTGATGCTATTACTGTATTTAGACACTTATTTACCCATGTCTTCTTCCATTAATCTTTAGCTATACATATATTACAAATATTTATTTTTCAGAAAGACACATATGTCATCAGTGATGTAATATCTGACGTCATCAGCAGAGGATTGCAGTCGCGTGAGTTATAGTTGCCTGCAGTAACTATAACGGGGGAATTTCATTGGTTTTTTATGAGTGAAATGTCCAGCTAACTATAACATGTGTGAAACCTATGGTTTTTTAAGTGAATTTGCAAGGTTTTTTAAATGCTAATTCCTAACTATAACGTGTGTGAAACCTATGGTTTTTTCAGTGAATTTGTACGGTTTTTTAAATTCTAATTTATTTATGAATTATTTTTTTTATATATTTATTTTACAATAAACTACGTATTAAAAATTATAATTTTTTTTTTTTTTGGTTTTCAACCTGCGAATTTTTTTTTTTTTTTTGTAAAAAAACAATTTTTTTTTGTGTTTTTCAGGGTGCGCGCACTGTGCGATTTAAAAAAAAAAAAAAATTTGTTTGCCTTTGGGGTCCTTCAGGGACCCCCTGACAAAGGCTAGGGGGTCAGGAACTCTCTACCCTGCCCCCTTTTCACGTTCGCCACCTTCCTTTTTCACTCTCGCACTGAAAACAAACAAAATGGCGGCCGACACTTCATGATTTCGACCGATTCGAACGTTGACTAACATGTAACCACCAATCAGAATTACGCTCGCGCACGTTAGGGTGCTCGCACGGTGCTCGCACGGTGCGCGCACCCTGCGCGCATATAGATATATATATGCTTTTAAATGCTATTTTCTCTGGAAATACTGAACAGATTTACACCAGACCTGCAAAAGGCACTTCCTTGACCTTATGGCTACCTCTCTGCCTAATTTCAAGTAATTCTGTTCAGCCGTTCGGGCTGTAGCTGTGTCTAAAGGTCCTATGGAAAAATGCATGGGAAAAACGTGTTTTGGGACCCCCCTTTTATCTCAGCCCCCGCTTGACGAATCCCCCCGAGACTTTCAGGGTAGAAGCGGAGCGTAGCGCCCCACCTATTTTGAAAAATTCGCGAGGATTCGTCGACCGGCGCCAAAGTTATTCAAAATAGAATGTTGCGGATTTCCTATGGAAACGTGGTCCTAACTATAACTACCTACTGGCGACCGCCAGTAGGTAATATATACATATATATGTATATATATAACATCTTTTTTGCAGTGGGACAACCACCGAAGGCCTGACGGTGGCGTCCCACCACCATGGTAATGAGGCCCCTGTTTCCCAGGTCCAAACTCGGCAAGTCTGGCCGTTATGTCATATCCAGAATGATTTTGTTCAAGCTCTTAGTCGTTATAACCTGTGGGCAAACATTTGTTGGGAACACAAAAAGAACTTTATAAATATATGCCATGTTGTTCTTTACTAACTGCCATTAAGTATTTGCAATTACATTGAAAATTGTTTTTTGTTTACTAAACTTGCATGAGACATGCAGTTCACTTATGCAGGAAACAGAGCATGCCTCTCATTGTCGCAGCGTAGTACATTTTCACACTCTACACCATATGTGTCACACAGATACGCTTAATTAAAATAACTCTTTGCAACCCATGGTGTGTATGATCGAGATTCTCTCTCTGACAATCTGCTCTTATGAACATATGCTATTGAGCTTCATAATTACAAAATATTTTATACATAGACCACAGGAATCATTGTTCGCTGACATTGCACAGCAGCAGATGAGCTAGCCATGCCTGACATTAAACAGCAAACGGGTTAGCCATGCCTACTGTTGGATCTGGAGCTGCTCAGTAAATCCCTCCACAAAGTGTAACTTTTGCAGTGTTTTTAACAGTTTGCCTCCACTCTCCACCTAAGGTGGCAGAGTTCAACTGTTGAACTTCCTGCCACATGCAGATGTTACTCTCGGAGCTCATGACATCTGCCTCTGGTGGCTGGAGCCCAAACATAACTGGGTGATGTTAATGGAGAAAAAGTTCCTTGATCCCTTTCAACGAAACCTTCATAGACCTTATTTTGGTCACATGGAGTAAACACCTTCTGCTCACATGGTGAATCATCAGGTCACCCAGTGCCATCATCTTTCCCCTTAACCTTCTTCCCTTGCTCACTAGCAGAGAGTCTTGTGGTACAGATTTTCTCTTTCTCTAAGGAAAATCCTGACTCTTTCCTCTCTACGCCCCACAAGAGAGTATCAGAGGATTGAGACAATGTGGAAGAAGGTGCTCTTTTCAGGGAGCCTTGCCATTTTGCTCCAAAAATGCAGCTTGCCTTCTGGTCTGTTACTCTCACGGTCTTAAGGAAATTGCACAAATGGTTTTCATGTGGCTTTATAGTAGGAGGCTACCCTCTCGCTATCACAATGCACTTTCTTGTCATTAAGTGCTGTCAACAATCGTAAAGGAGGGTGAGCGACTGGAGGCTCAAGGGATATGCCTCACCTGGAGATCCACTTGGAACCTCAAGACCAAAATGAGCTGTGGTTTCATCTACCTGCCACCCGCACTCTAAGCTCAATTGTCAAGAGTTAAAGACAAACATTAACCTTTAATGTAAAACACAAGAGAGAGAATGGCATACCCATCCAGTGCTGGAATAGCATAAAATATATTGGCTTCCCTACTTCACCAAACTGTGTGATCTTGAAAAAATATTTTATTTCACTATCTATTTTTTCTTCATTATTTCCTATAACAGTATCTTGAAATATGTAAGTTCAGGATGTGTATTGTGCCTAACACTTCGTGTTTGATTTAGTAGACTTTAATGTTGATCCACATGACAACTGACTTACCGCCTAGTTCACTAATGGTGTTGTCAGGGCAGGGGGCATGATTGATTCTAACTTCATATTAAAAAATAGCACTTTTATTAAATGCTTTTCAATGCAGTAAAATATTCTGATATACTAAGGTGAAACACTTCCAAATGTTATAGAAATCCACTTTCTGGAACTTTGAAAAGACTTTCTTATATTTCTGCATGATGTTTGTTGCATATTTTGCACACCACATGCACTCAAGACTTGGCTTGGGCACGTGCTCTTAGAGCCAAGCCAGACCCATGGCTCAGCTCAATCTTTTCATTTGTTTACCTTACCACTTCGAATACTTCACTGTCAATATCTCGACAGCTATGTGTGTCCTTCACACATTTTCTTCTATAATCATAATTCCAATTGCCACAGATGTTACATTCTTTCTGTGCTCTACTGGGATGCCAAAGATTGCATGATAATGTTTTATTAACACTTATTAACCAGCGAGAGGCACAAGGAGAAATTTGCATCGCTTTCAAAAACAATATCGGGGCTCTCATTCTTACCCTATCATAAACCCCAACCCCCAAACACTTGGTGGCAGCTCAGCTTGCATGATGTGCTGTACAAGATTCAAAAGCTGCATGATAAACTATAATACTGACACTTGGGAAAATAAAATACTCATAGGAAACAGGATTAATATACCATATAACATCAAGTTAAAAAAAGTGAAATGTAACATGGACTGTATTTCTGACCTGTATTACCTTTGGAGTTCTTGTACATGTTGATGAGAAAAATTGTTTTAACTTGAAATATTAAGGGCATGAATATAGGAGATGGTAGGGGCGCATTACTTTTTTCATCGATCCACCCCGCATACACCCCTAGCTTCAGCCAATACACAACAGTGGTTTTCTTGAAACCTGAGAGGCTAGTGTCATGCAAATCGCACAGTCCCCAAAGGGACTGTTAAATGTCCAGTTAACTTTAGCAGTCCCCACTAAGGCACCAGTCGCACAGAACTGCTGAGCCGTGTCAAGTTTCCCATGTTATTGTGTGATGTGCTGCTCCAATCCAGGTTTTTTCTTTGAATTCTTGGACTTGTAGTCGTATTTAGTCCAGCATAGAATTCAAAGGAAAAACCCTGGCTCGAGCTGAAGCGAATTTTTGTTGGATAGATACTTTGTATCAGCTCCAGCCCGCCCTGCTGTTTGTGAAGTGGTTTTTGAAGTTGGTCTTGCGTCCCTAAGAAAGAAGCCGTAACAGAAGCCCTCGTGAAGTCGAGAAAAGGATTGCTTCGAAGTACGGCTTGAACAATCGGGTAAGCGCGAATGTCTAACTTTACATCGTGTTTGGACCAGAATACTATTCTTAACAGCTTAAGGGCAGATGGAGTCTTAAGGATCGTCGTACTTAGACTTTCCAAGAAGACCGCTTTTGTTGGCAGATACGCTTATAGCGTTTGATAATATTAAATAATATCATGGCAACACAGAGGAATACAAAACGCAGCGAGGCTGCCACATTAATGTTTGAAGATGACATCGTTATTGAAGAAAGAGACAGCGCTGTAAATGCGCCAGAGAGAACTGGGACCGAAAGTAAGAAACAACTATGGGATTACCTATGGAAAGCCTTAAAATCTGAACAAACGAAGTGGTGGGAGGCAACCACCCTCCAAAAATATATTGATGTGGGTAGGATCCCACGTGGGCTTAGAATTTTTACAACACCAACGTTTAACAACCCCGACCCAGAGCTGGTGGAGGAGTGGGCAGGTAATAGCCACAATTGTTGCACGATAATGTTGGGCTTGCTCGTCAAATATGCCCGCAGAGACCGTGATAGACTGGCAATTGAAATTGATGACATCACAAGTAAACTGAAAGTAATGTGTACAGTGGATGAGTTCCAATCTGCCATGACCAAAATGCAAACCAAACTGGATAGAATTGAAGAGGACATTAAGGCGAAAAAACAACAGAAATATCACAGAGACCAAGTAGATTATGAGAAAGGACAAATATTAACATTTGCCAAAAAATACGATCACATTGCACGCTCAAACACCAGCTCCTATCCTTAAATCTAAGAAAAAAGTCCGGATAGTCACGACAACCCCAGAAGAATTAGATAAAACTGGAGAACAAAGTGAAACGGGAGAGAGTGACAATTATGAGAGCGATGCTTCAGCCATCTCAGAACATCAAGGAGCAAAAAACAAAATTTTAAACGAGTTTACACTAATGGCACAAGGAAGGAATACAATCCATTACAAACAGGGTGCCGGCGGTTACAGAGGACGTGGGTGCGGCGCGAGAGGAGAAGGAAACAACACAAGATTATCGACAAGAGAAGTCGACAGCCCAGTGGGAAAAAGAACAAGGGGCCAACAAAAATCAAAATGAATAACAAAAGAACGGTGGTGAACCTCTCAGGTCGGATTTTAACTCAAACTGAGATTGATGTACATTCTCTTGGTCTCTCTTTCTGCCCTAGTGCAAATTTCAATTTTACACAGAGTCGAATCGACCTTTTCCACTTCATTCGTAAATTGAAGTTAAAAAAATGGTTTGCTACAAAAGTAACTAATTCTAATGTAAAACAGTCGCGTGCATTGAGCATTTTGAATATTAGTGATATTAAGTTTTTGCATGATATGCATGAACTACAAGATGATGAGAATTTGATCAATGACCCCTATCTTAATCTGATCAATGATAATATTGAGTTGGATGTGTGTTGTACTAGTGGCTTTAAACCTAAATCCATCTTTCTCCCTCAAATATCCAATGAGGCGATTGATGTCTTTGAAAAAGGAGTATTACATGAATTTGACAAAATCCGCAAAAAAGAGCGGTATAGAAATAACTTTAAAAATTACAATCTAAGTCAAGAACAGTATAATGCAATTGAAACATTAAAAAATTATGTCAATATTGTAATCAAAAACTCTGACAAGGGTGGGAATGTGGTGGTCTTATCGATGTATCTCCAAGAGGGGCTTCGCCAATTGAGCGACACCAATAATTATGAGATCACCACTAGCCAACAATGATTATAGAGAGCTACTGGGTGACTGGAAGGAGAGAGGTTTGCTTGAAAAAGAGGAATATGATTTTCTTAGTTGTAGGTATCCCAAACCCCCAGCTTTTTACCTCCTCCCAAAATTACACAAGGATGAGGTCAACCCACCGGGAAGACCGATTGTGTCCTCCAGGGTAAGTTGCCTGGAGAACACGTCACGGTATGTAGATTTCTATCTGCAACCCTTGGTTCAAAAACTTCCATCCTTTATCAAGGATTCAAGTGACTTTTTAAGATTGATTGAGCAGATTGAATGGGAAGAGAGTTTCTTGTTATTAACTCTGGACGTAACAAGCCTATATACCTGCATCCCTCATGAGGCGGGCATTTCGGCTTGTCGTCATTTTTTGAAGCACAGGTCAATTTCACATCTTTTTCACACGGAAATGATCATTGATATGATCTTTAGATGCCTTACACAGAACTTTTTCATTTTTGACAAAATCATTTATCGTCGGATACTTGGGACAGCGATGGGGACCTGCTTCACTCCCAGCTTTGCGGGATTATATCTCGGCTGGTGGGAGGAGCAGGTCGCCATCGCATTACCACTGTACAAGGAATGTGTTTTTGTATGGGCTAGATATATAGATGATATCTTTGTGGTATGGAATGGCAGTGTAGAGCAGGCAAATCAATTTGTTGATACCATTAATCAAAATGATTTTAATCTTCAATTCAGTAGAAGAATCGAGAAGGAAACTATTGAATTCCTGTTCTCAAAATAATGGTATCAGGCCAACGACTAGAAAGTCAACTTTTTCGGAAAGAAACGGCTGGCAACAGCCTATTACATGCAGAGAGCTGCCATCCCAACAACCTGATACGAAGTATTCCGCTAGGAGAACTACTACGGGCAAAAAGAAATTGTAGTAGTGAGCAAGGTTTTGACGTTGAAAAGGAGAACATGACCAAACGCTTCCTGGAAAGGGGCTACTGTATAAAAGATATTTCTAAAGCTTGTGAGGAAGTGAGTAACAGAACCAGAAATACACTTCTCCAAGTAAGACCGGTAGAACCTGAGACTGATACTTCTGAGAATAAAATCAGATTCATCACCACATACTCTAACCAGGCACATAAGGTTAGAGAATGTCTTTAAAAATTTTGGAATGTACTAAAAACTGACAAAGACATTGAACCTACAATCGAACATTACCCTCAGGTAACATATCGGAAGGCCAGATCCCTCAAAGACACACTGTGTCAAAGTGTGGTGAGGCCATTACTAATAAATAGTAATCCTATTCAGGGGTTCTATACCTGCCAAAAATTCAAGGCATGCAAGTATAGCAAAAACTGTAAGGTGGTGACCCTTTCCGAGAATGCAAAACCTTTCCTGATAACAAAGCATGTTTCATGTAATTCTGATCATGCGGTTTATGCTCTGAAATGCCCATGCAACAAATATTATATAGGCAGTACAATTCATCCTGCCAAAAAGAGAGTCCTTGAACATCTAAGGGCCATAACCAAGAATGACAGACAATATCCAATAGCTAGACATTTCAAAGCTGAACATCACCAAAACACCAGTCTGCTCTCATTTTGTGTCCTGGATACTGTCCCTTTAAGAGAAAGAGGGGGTAACAGAGTACTTCAATTGAGACGACTAGAGTCGAGAATGATAATTGAATATCAAACAGTAAAACCTCTGGGACATAACATTGGCGAAGAACTTGCTGTACATTTGGGTTAAGATTGATTATTAAGAGTATCCTGATGTTTTCTCTTTTCTTTTCATTTGATGCCATACTTGCCTCATCTGTTATGTTTGTATGTTTTTATTAAGAGTATAGTTGTGACACTGTTTTTATTATGTGTATTGCTGCAGATTGCCACCATCTTGTGAATAATGGTCAATAGTCGGAATGAACCACAAGAAGAAAAAGGACAAACATAGTTTTTTTGTATTTTGAGCAACATGAAGACTAATATCTCAGTATATAACCATGTGGCAAATGAAACCGCCCAGTATCAGCCCACTGGGGCTAGAATGTGTTGGATACCTATTTTTTGATGTTATAATTATGCAGGGATATGCGCACTTGTGCATTCTATGTTTACGTAATGTCGACTATTTTGCAAGAAAACCGGCATCAGATTGATAGCACGATCAAAATGGAGTGCTTTTGAGTAAGGAAACAATACATTTGTTAGCCCCTATATGTCTCAAGCTTGTTGTAAGAAGCTATGTTGAGTGATAAAGTTTTGTTCAACATAAAAAAACAAGGAATGATCGAGAAATCTGACCCGTTTTAGAAACATGAGTTACGGTGATCTATGGGTCCGATAATCTGGAGGAAATGATTATTATGGTCATAAAATGGACTACATGAATAAGAAAGGCAACATGTATTGTTAATAATGCCGTTCACAAATGTAGTTAATGTGTGCCGAAGTCTGCTTTCACTTTTCTTTACACGGAAGTCACAGGTCACGTGACTGGTGATATTTATGTGTTTGTTTCACTAAGCCTCAACACTCGTGAGCAAGGGAACAGGTTTCCCGAAACGCGTAGAGTTGTTTTTTGCCTAAATAAAACTCTGCCTCAAAAGCATTTGGGTGCCCTGAAGCGTTGTTTCTTCTGATGGAGTAATGCAATGTATTTTTGGAATATATATATATATATATATACACCTCTAATCCTGCTTAATTAAAAACGGGTCTGACACATGCTATGGTTGCCAAACTCAGGTTTAATGCCACCAGGATGCACAAAACAGTCTACGCGATAGCCGCACTAACAGCCCCTGGCAGACTCGTTTCGGCGGATGCCTTTCTCAATGCCGGGTGTCTGCTGTGTGCTACAAGCTGTAAGTTTTCGCTGTGCTTTTGTTAAAAATCCTGCTGAGGCCTCTCATTGGCTGAGGGTTTATGACAACAGAAAGCGGACAGAGAAAGTTCTCCAAGATCGTACTTGACGCTTTCCTACCAAACAGTCCTCAGGTTGCTGTGCAGAAGATCCAGCTATTAGGAACAGGACAGTCCAAAATACAGAGCGAGGTACAGTGACCCGCCTTCGCACATGATAATGATTTTTGACTCACCCGCTCCTTTTACTTTGCAGGATCTACATGGTGGACTTCATCGTTGCCAGGCAACCCTCTCAGCAGTCAATCTGCTCCCTCTCCCCAGTGCCTTTAACACAGTCCGGGCTGGAGGGGCGCCGCGTTGTGCATTCCATGCACCACAGACCACAATATCCCACCGCAAGTCCCAGAATGCAGCAGGGACCTATACACCTGGAAGGGCCCATTTGAGGGCGATAAATTGAAGGCAGGTGCGCTTGGCTGCGCGTTACCATGTGACACCAAGAAGAAGGGTGCAATGCCCAAAACGCGTCGTGATCGAGATCCACACATCGGAATGAGGATTGATTGACTGTCATAGTATTAGCGGTTTTGCCTGAAATAAAGACTTGCCACAGTCAAGCGCTGTTCGAGTGTGCTCTTGTGCGTGGGCCCTTTTGTGCCTATATATATATATATATATATATATATATATATATATGTCTTTGCAAGGATGGAATCTGCGAGTTCCCAGAAAATAATCCAGCGGCACACCCAGGACAAAGCAATACATTTTTTATTGCTTTAAACGAACAGAACTACGCGTTTCGGCGAAGCCTTTGTCAAGTTAGTGACCTGTGCCCCAATTCCCTTAGAAATATAGGTCATGGTTGATAAACAGTGAAGAAATACTATCGCCGTCAAAAATTTCATTTGTTTAGATTTTCGTAACATCAATAATAATATTGCTTATAGACCAGTCAATAATGTTAATGATCAAAAAAATATAAATAATAATAATGATAATACGATTATTTACACGGCCCGATGAAAATCCAAGGAAAAGAAATGACAATCACATTTCCGCCTATGAATGCCAAAGTGCAATATCTCATGAATAATAAGACAATTCATGTTAAATAACAGAAAAGGTACCCAGAGTGCAGAGGGTAATGTACTCACATTGTGACACGTGAATGCTCCACTCCATTTACATTCCCATTATAAAAGTGCCAATTATTCGAATTCGGTCACATCGTTAATATTGCTTGTGGTCAACCAATAATATTAATGATCACCAGAATATACAATTATTTACATACCCCAATGGAAAAGGAAAAGAAAGGAAATACGAGTCACATTCCACTTATCAATACCAAAGTGCAATATCTCCTGGACACAACGACAATTCCTTATTTATATCCTTATGGAATGACAAAAAGGGGGAGTCCTAAGAGTGCTTGGGTAATGTACCCACATTGCAACATGTTTTCCACTCTATTAATAGTACCATTATAATAATTCAAATCGTCACCGGGTAATGTACCCGAACTCTATTCATGTAGCAGCACAGAGCATTCGTTTCATACATCTCATAACAGGCCATTACCTAAACATCATCTGGTCATTATTTCATGATAAGATATATTATAGTTGTAATTTAGATAAACAGTTCAACAATTTATATCAGCGATAAATTTCTCCTACCACTGCATTATATGTATCATTTTCAAGAAGAGAGGGATATTTAGGGGCGGGGGTCATCAGCTGTTCGTGGTGAAAACCGTGAAAAATGTATCTATACTAATGAATACACCCAGTGAAAAGTAAAAAAATGAAGAAGATGACTATAACCGAAGGGTTAGGGCAGCATATCACTCTGCTAAGCCTAGCTAGTGATAAACAATAGATCTATGCAATTATATTGACATAATCCCATCACAGGTCATTATTATAATTCTGCCCTTGACTCCGGTATTTAAAAAAAAAGAGAAAAGGTGTTAAAATGCAATATGCAAATGGGGAGAACATATCGGAGGAAGAGGAAAACATCTAAACCCCTATGTGGGTGGCCAGTTCTTCACCATAGTTCATCCCGTTAGGGATTTTGGTGTTGAGTTCGATAATGTACTTGGACTCAGTAATTCTTAGAAGTTTCTCACGATCTCCCCCTCTAGGGAGAGGTAAGATCCTATCAATGCCATAGAACTTAATCAATTTGGCATTGCTCTGATGTTTATCTTGGTAATGCCTCGCTACAGGATAGTTGAGGTCGATATTTGTCACGGCTCTCATGTGTTGTAAGATGCGGGTCTTAAGCTGTAATTTTGTGCTGCCCACATAATTCATACCGCAGGGGCATTTCAGGACATAGATGGTATAGTCACTGGTGCAGGTTATGAATTTATTAATCATTTTTCAGTTTTTTCCTACGATATAGCTGTCACAATTTTTGCTGTGCTCGCATGCCTTGCAAGAGCCGCATTTTTTGAAACCCTTAGCAGTTCCCAGCCATGTGATGTTATCCGGAATGTTCTGATAGCTGTGCACAAGTTGATCTTTAAGGGACTTGGATTTTTCGTATGTTATTAGTGGAGTGGGACCTATCTCAGTACCAATAACGGGGTCAGATTCAAGTAATCCCCAGTGTTTCTTCATTAGGTACCTAAGAGTGTTGGATTTGCTGTTATAGGTGGTAATCAGCCTGGGTATTACTGTCCCTTTCTCTTTCTCCCTTTTCTTTTGCGAAGAAAACAATGCCTCATTGCGTGAGATATTCTCAACTTTTTTGATTGCTGTTGAGATCACATTAGGCAGATAGCCTCTTTGTTCGAATCTCATTTCCATGGTACGTTTTTCTTTGGAGAAACCACTTTCGGTGTTCCAGTTCCTTCGAGCCCGAAGGAACTCTCCAAAGGGAATGCTGTTTCGGAGTGGTGCTGGGTGGTTACTATTCGCATGAAGTAGGGTGTTCCCTGAGGTTTCTTTACGGAAAAGGGTGGTTACTATCCGATTGTTTTCTATGTTGATGGCTACATCCAGAAATTCACAATGTGAGGTACTGATGGAGTGAGTAAATGACAAATTAAGGACATTGTCCCCCAATTTGTTTATGATTTTTTTTGCCAGATCTAGGGGTCCATCCCAAATCAGGAACAGGTCATCAATATACCTGATCCAGATTGGGATGTGTTGTACATACTGCTCATTCTCGTCTACCCATACAATACATTCCTCCCACCACCCTAGGAAGAGATTCGCTAGGCTGGGCGCGAAAGATGTTCCCATCGCTGTACCTGACTTTTGGCGACAGTGTTTTACCAAAAATGAACATATTCTTCTCCAGACAGAATAGCATCATCTTTTTCAACATTTGGGTGTGTTCCCATAATGATATATGTCTTTGTTTTAGAAAGTACATGCAGGCCTCCACACCCTTCTGTTGGTCTATACATATATAGAGGGAACATACATCTAATGCTATCATATGATAGTTATTTTCCCATGTAATGTCATGTATTCTGCGTAGAAAATCGGTACTATCCCTGCAGTATGATCGTAATTTAATGACATGAGGTGCAAGGAAGAGATCTAGGAAGATTGCGGTATTTTCCAATAATCCTCCATTAGATGATACGATTGGTCTTCCCGGTGGTCTGGTGGGGTGCTTATGGACTTTGGGTAATAGGTAAAAGCATGGAATACGTGGGTTTTCAGTTTTCAAAAAAGCAAATTCATCTGTAGACAGTAGCCCACCCCTCCACCAACCCTCTAGCAATACGTGGTAATCAATAATTGAAGCTTTGTAGGTCCCCCAGTTTATCTCCTCATAGCATGAGGTATCGTTTAATTGTCTGAACGCTTCTTGATTGTACTGGGCGATGTCCATTACGACCACGTTGCCCCCCTTATCTGAGGGTTTAATTATTATGCTGGTGTCATTAGAGAGAGCTCTTAAGGCCTTCCTTTAAGCTATTGTTAGATAATCTTCTTTTCTTTTAATCCTCTGTTCCTTAAGTTTGTTAATTTCCCAAATCATGGTTTGGTTAAAAGTTTCGATGTTGTCGTTTGGGACATTAGGATTAAATTTGGACTTTGGTCTTAGGCCTGTGCAGTATGTGGCATCTGGTCTACACCCAGCATTGATAAGTATCTTGCTTTTTTCTTTGACTGACAAGTCCGTTACATCTTCCTCCATTTGGTGTAGATTCAAAATGAGATTAGCATCTTCAATATTAAGATTGAAATCCTCTTCACCTAGAGTACAACCCATTCTCAGTGTTTTAGATTTGGTGTTTGTTTTATAGATCTTCATGAGCTTTAACTTGCGGATATACAGGAACAGATCAATCCGTGTGTTGACAAAATTTATGTCCGTTGTAGGGCAGAAAGAGAGCCCTAATCGTAATAGTGCTACTTCTTCCGCTGTGATATCTCTCGAGGACAGATTAATTACTGATTTGTTAGTCTGTTCATCTACATTGGATGGTAGTGATATTGATTTGTCCCTGCCTCCACGTCTGTTCTTTACTCTGAGTCTTTTCTTGTTCCTGCTCCTCTCCCTCTTTTGGCGCCTCTTCCTTTTCCCCTTCCTCTCTATATATACATTCGACTCTTGTTTTGCTTCTTCTATATTCTTCCCAGTTCTCTTAAATAACTCTCTCTACTTATACATATCACCTACCCTTATTTTTCTTTCTCTATCATTCTTCTATTTGGCTGCTTTTTCTTATATATTCTATTCTCTATCTCCCTGCTGCTATTCTTGTTCTTGATGCTGTCACGTCTCATGATCTCTTCTTATGCTCTTCATTTCAGATCTGGATCTTTTTCCTTCATCTGTTTCTTCATCTTAATATCCTTTCTCGTTGTTTCTTTTTATTATTTTATTCTTTTTCTTCTTTTTTAGTGAGTGCTTTAACATCTTGTATTGTTTTCATTGTTACACTGTGTATATGTTATACATTTGTTAATAAATGTTGTATTTTTATTTCCTTCAGCTTGTCACCTGTGTTCCTGTCTTCCTAATCCCAATCCCCAATATGTTTAACATTGTCTCGTGGAATGTTTGTGGCCTAGTAAACTCTGTCAAAAGACAAAAGGTACAATCTCATTTCTCCAGATTCTTTCACATGTTACTTGTTTGCTGGAAACTCACTGTAATGATGTCAAATCACTTAAGCTGAAACGGACAAGTTGTTTATTCTTCGTCTATTAATTTGTAAAAGTGGTGTGGCCATTCTTTTTCTTAAGTCGTGGCATGTACAAATTATATCGACTCAATGTGATAATTATGGACGATGGATATTGGCTATGGTTGAAATTCATAATAGACAGATTTCTCTATTTAATATTTTGGTCCTGTTAAACCTGATCCAGAGTTTTGGAACAACATCAAGATAACATTAGCTTCCATTGATAATCGTAACACTAGTGTTTCAGGAGATGTCAATCAATGGTTAGATCATTTTACATATAGGAAGTCCAAATGTAAATGGAATCCTGACAAATCCCATAAAATATTTCAATCTGCCATTGCTATTCGTCCATGATTTGATGTTTGGAAAACATGTAACCCTATACTTGTGAATTTACATTTTTTTCCCAATGTGAATCACACCAGCTCTAGAATTGACTATATTCTGATTACTAAACATTTACTTCCTTGCAGAATCCTCAGAAATTGGGTTGGGATGCTTTTGAGGCTCCTTTTCATGCTTTCACCATAGCCTACTCGGCAAAAAGGTAAAAAATATATTATGCTAAATATACTATTACTACAACAAATTAAAACATTAGAACATATGTATTTCCCCTCACAGTCTTCTTCTGTTCCACACAAACTGATTAAGTCTGCCCTTAATAAACGCCATCAGTGATGCTTACATTATCCTTCTTAAAATAAAATCTAAATACCATTGGGGTCAAAACAGAGCAGGCAAGATGTAGACCAACTATTTAAAAATTTAATTTGAACGTAAAAACATTAGACCTATTCTAAATGAACTCTGATCCTGTGGAAAAAAATAAACATACTTTTTCCAGTTGTCTCCCTAAGCCTCCTCCTATGCTTGAGAAATTTGACTCATTAGCAGCTGAAATAACTCTTCAGGAGATTACAGATGCCATCAGATCCTTAAAAAAAGTTCCTGGTCCAGATGGCTTTTCTATTGAATTTTTCTTTTCCTTTGTTCCATTTTTGCCCTGAAATTACTTGAGCTTTTTAATTTTTTTCTTTTAGGTTCTAAGACCACTGGATCCTTTCTAAAAGCATTGATTTTCCTTATTCCCAAACAGATAAAGACCGTACCCTTTGTAAGAAAAGCACTGTCCTATATCATTAACTAATTATGATTGCAGCATTTTGCCAAATATTTGGCATCCTGCCTTCAGAACATCGTTCCTTTACTTGTAAAATCTGCTCAATCGGGTTTGTTTAGGGCCAACTTGCTATAGAGACTGCTAGAATGTTTTCAAATTATCATTCTCCCCTTCCTGCACTGTCTCTTGATGCCAAAAAGGCTTTAGACCGTATTGACAGAAAAATTACGTTTACTACTCTCCGATAGTATGGTTTTGGCCCTAATTTTATTTCACTTGTAACATTATTATATTCAGATGCCAGTGCCAGTGTTGTCTTCTGTTTCCTTTGCTTTTTTTCTGTGTTTAGAGCCTTTCCTTGAGTGTATTTGCTGTAATACATTTATATTAGATTTTAAACATAATTTCACTGAAAACAAGTTATAGGATTATGCTGACAATATTTTAATTTATATGTCTAATCCCCTCTCCTCTTTAACTACTTTTTTGCACAAAATTCTATTATATTCCAGTACTTCTGGATACTAAATATTTTTTTTCCAAAACTGAGATATTGCCATTAAATTCTTTATGTTATCAGCACATGTTTGCTAATACTAACTTTACCTGGTGCCCTAACAAAATCAAATATTTAGGTATTTGGTTTTCTTCTACCATTTCAAACACAATCAGATACACTTGCAGCATTTTAAAAATCACACTTCAGAAACTAATTTTATCATGGTCTCTGCGCCACCTAGCATCGAGGGGTCGATTGGATACCATTAAGATGGTGATTGTACCACATATCCTTTATACATTATCTATGCTACCTTTTAACCTTTTAAGATTCACATTTCCTATTTTTCCTCAAATTAATTCAATTTGTGCCAAATTTGTTTGGAAAAATAAGCATTCCCGTATTGCTTTTGCTAAACTCAAATGACCTAAGAATGAAGGCAGTGTCTGCTTTCCTAATTTTAAGTTGTAAAACTCTGCATTTTTAATTCAACAAATTTTTGCCTTAACCCATGATTTTCATGATTTTCCCTTATCAAGATGGATTGTATTTCAACATTATTTATTGAAGGATTTCTCATTTAATAATATAATTTATATGTCTAACTGCACCTTTATATCACACATCTAAGAATTATTACATACAGTATTTTCTACAGGTTTTAATTTACATCAGTGTTTCCTTGCTTCCTCCATTTGGTATAACAATTTTATCTAATTTCGATGTAAGTCATTCTTTTTTAAACACTGGAAAGAGAACGGTATTATGTTTATCCATCAGCTTGTACAGCATAATTATGTAGTGCCTCTTTCCTAATTGCACTATTTGACTAAGAAACAATGGCTCCTGTGGACTAATAACCATTATATAATAGTAGGAAGGTCTGCACAATGGCAATAGTAAGAGTTATTGTTTGATATCTGAGACAGAGCAGCCAAACACACATGGAAAGCAATAAACAATTATGTTTATGAAATAAATTGAAATAACATGAATAACAATGAACAGAAAAACTTTTTTTGTGAAAGGTGTCCCAGTGAAAGTATAAGGAACCTATAACGAAGGTGACATATTTTTGTGACATATGTACATGGTTTCCTTAAAAACAAAAAGCGACCATTAACAGATATATATTTTTACAATCAACACTTTATACAATAAAAAGTGCTGAGTGTTGATTCGCTTTTAAAGTAGTCGACGGCGTTTCGACCCTGTTGTGCAATGAAGGGTCTCTTCCGGACCTCCAATGGAAGGGACACCTGAAGGAATATAGGCACTGTCTTGTGTATGAAGTGTCACCGTGCATTGCAGTGAAGAAAAGGAAAAGATTACTCACAGGGTGACCCATCCGGGCACCCATGTGAGGGTAGAGGTCGACAATGCTTATAGTGGATGGCACGTCTCGTATAAATCCATAGTTGGGCTGGTCCAGATGAGGGCGCAGAAGGCTGCGTCTGAACGCCGAGCCACCGGGAGACAGACTGCTTCTGTAGCAGTAATAATCTTCAAAGTTATCTTACAATTCCTGGATTCAAGTGTGTCTTCTTTCGGGTGGGTGCAGAGCAGACGTGTGTTAATCACTCTGCTCTTTCCTAATTGCAAACACAATACAATTTACCAAGTACACTTTTAAACAAATATAATTTAATATAATCTACTCTTTAATCCTATTTAGCAGCCAATCATTTCCATTTGGATAATTTATCACTCACACCCGCATTGTATTACACAACATTTCTCATGACTCTACACCTAAGGCGGCCTATTTGTTTACTATGTTGTTATTCCGTATTACTGTAAGATCCAAAACTTTTACTGAAATACTATTGGAAGCTGATTAATCTATTTCATTTCCTTCTTATACTTGGGATAAATGATGTCTTAAAATATTGAAAACATCAAAAGCTGCACGAATTACACAATCTTTATTTTTCTTTATAACAGAGCTTGCATTACCCCTGAATATATTTCTAAATTTTCTTCAACCTCATCTCTACAGGCACTTTAATTAATTTACTTTATTATTGTTCTAATGTGCTTGGATTTTGGGAAATTCAAAATGTTTTAATTGGAACTGCTTCACCAGATTTTGATCAACTTTCTCTTAAACCAATAGTATTCAATCTATTTATTGCTCTTGCTTTTAAGGTGATACTTTCTTGTAGGAAGATACTTCTAAATTGTCAATATTAAAATGGTGGAACTTTATTTGTGATTAACATTGGATATCTACTGTTTCTTCATTATCGTTATCTCAGAAAATTAAATCTGATGTAATTAGGTTACCTTTCACTATATATGTTTCTTCTCACTCGCCTATGCCTTAGCTCTTAATCTATTTCCATTTTTATTATCTCCTCTTTCTTTTTTTCTTTCTATTTTCCCTATTTTATCTGTTTCATTTCTCTCTGTTTCTCTCCCTTTCTTTCTCTTTTCTTTTTCCCGTTCTCTTCTTTTTATATAAGAAAATATATCTATTATATATTTATTCTCTTAAGTAACTACTTTATATACTCTGAGCAATTCCATTAGTTTGTTATTCAATATTGTTGTTATATTGCTACTGTTTATACTTCTGTTGCTTTAACTCTTTAAAACCAAAATGTATCCAACAAAAAAAACATACCCGCCCGCAGCTGGGCCTCAGGAACAAGGTCCATCGCCCTATGCCCGAATTCCCAGCATCCCATTTCTTTATATGTTATTTACACCAAACACCCCAGACTGTTCCATGGAGATAAAGGAGGGAGCAGTCCCTATGTGCAAAATCTGCTTGTTTCCGTTCTAAAATGCCCCTGTGTGACCCCCTACTTCTGTAAAAAAAACTCTTGCACAAGCGTAAGTGTCAGCATGCCCAAAGAGAAACTTTCAAGTCGCTCATTTTAAATGAGCACTTGACAAAGTCTCTCTGTACATATTCAAATGCTGGCTCCAATGGAGAACCTGGATGCTTTCAACAGGAAAGCTGTGCGTGGCAGGCGCACCCTAAAGGGAACATAGCTTGCAACACTAAATTCATGAAATTACCAATTAAGTCAGTAAGTCTAATTTAATGACTGGGTAAAACTCCTATTTCCGGAGCATGACAATAATGCAAACGAAAGTCAATTAGGCAAATTTCACACGCCCCCAATGTTAGAGTCGCTTTCCGTTTATGTATTAAATGGCACTAGAAACTGAACTTGTGTCAACATAAGCTGTGTCTACACAGTTTTTCTCACAATGTACGTGTTTTTCTGTACTACTCATCGCCCTTACTTCCCACCTATTGAAGGCAAATCTATGCAAGTTTTCATATAGAACTTTTTTGAGTTCCATGCATTTAAAAATGATATGCTTTGTTGCATAGACTTATCAGTAGCATACGTTATGTATTTTTGTCTGATTAACTCTTTAAATCAATTTTCAAACTATAACCGATGTCTGTCATTCTTATGAGAATGTTTCGTTACTGATTCTTGATCTAAAAATGTAATATTGATCAATCCAATCGGGGTGCACCAGTCCTTATCGGGACCACACCGCTCCTGGGCCGAGCTGGAGTCACATAACTGGGACAAAGCACGTTTCATAACAATTTGTCATGCCTGAATTTATTTTTGTGATTTTCTGAAATGTCCTTTGTTATTTTAGGTACTGACAATGAACAATGCGACATTTTTTTAAAATCCGATGTGGCTACTATACGTGGTGTACTTGATAGAAAAAACACCCAAACTACCTAATTTGGATTCTCTAGGGATATTATTCTTTAACAGTGTCACATCCCCAGTGATCTTATGGATTTTACTTTCTGTATGATTGAAGATCTTTGAATTATAACCCCTAGCCATAAACCTCCTTTTCACAACCATGATGGTAGCCAGTAAGGTTTCAGACTTACTACAGTTCCACCTAATACAGATGATCTCTCCATATAGTATATTTTCAGGAACTGATCTGGGGTAGGCACTTTCTGCATGCAAAATGCTATAGCCAACTGTGATTTTTCTAAACATAGTGCTCTTTATTATACCCCCAGCAACATAAAACTGGAGACTCAAGAAATGTATTCTTTCCTTGCTATGGTGCATGGCTAACTTGACATTAAAGGAGTTATCATTAAGATATCCAAAATACGAATGTAATTGCTTTTCTGACTCGCTCAATGTGTGGAAATGTGGATTTTCCTGATCAGTTATGTCCCCTATCTTGGACCCCAACGGTTCTATATGCATGTTACAAGTACATGTATGTTCCCTCCAGTTCCAGTTTCTAAGACGCAAACATATGTGTGTCTACCGTCGACATGTTCTCTGTCAGATCCGCCATCAATGGGCTGGATATTCGATTCCTAAGTATGAAAGGCCACCGACTTTATATGGCTAAGTTACTCCATTTTTACAGTTCAGGCAAGTAGGCCCGATTCTGTCCTCAAAGCCTTTCCCTGCTCTCTGTCTTTGACAGCTTCAGCTTGAGCTCGCATCTGTATCCATGAACTTTGTCCTACTCCCTGTGCAGCTAACGGTGACTGCCTCGGCCAGTTTTCGCCTGTCTGCCAAGAAGTTGTATTTCACCTTCGAATTATCTATTTTACTCTTCAGCCGATGCATTCCTGTCCAGTGATTTAGGTAAACATTTCCTTTAGCTCACAAGCAAAGGACTCAGCCTTTCCGTCCTCCTGCAAGTGATTCATAGCCCTGTTGCCATGGAAAGTTTTCTATCCCTCGCATCTCATATAGACACTTAGACGCTTGTACACGCACACAGTCAGTATAGAATAGATTCTGTCCGAGAGTTCTTCCTTGTGGATAACATAGTTCTTTAAACATAGGATGTTAGATATGATTTGGGATTAGGTTGACTTGACCCCAGACTTCTCGTCTCCACATGTAGAGCTAAATGTCAAGTCCCCTTCACCCCCTAGTTGCACGTCAATTACACGTCATGCTGCCGCGCGCGCATCTAGGCCAAGTATTATCTTATAGATCCACCTATGTCTGATAATTCTAACCAATCATGTTTCTTTTATTCCTTATTACGCCTAGTTTCGATTATGTCACTGTTTTGTCACTTTTCTTATCAAATGTTACGCCTTCTACATTCGTTTCATTATAATGCACTTATTATAAAAATACATGTCTGTTAATGAATTATTGTACTTCACTTCCTGAACCCTCGTGGTGACGGAACCTGAGGACCGCGACTCGAGTCGGCCATTTTGAATGGAATAAAGCCCATTAGAAAACCTCTTATACCACGGATTCTGCCTCTTGTTATTTTGAGCTATTTACTTTAATTTAAGATTCCGCATGAAATTCAGTCCGGTAATATTTATTTTATTTACCACATAATGGCGCCCGAATAGGGACACTTTCTCATCTCACGCGCCGGCGGTGCGTTGCAGGCCCGGTCTCCTGCCACAGCTGGACGGACCATAAACGCGTACCAGCAGGATTTCCTGTAAGCTCCCTCCGGTCAAGCGGGGGCGACTGAGGCTGCGATCAACCCAGACGAGGCGGTGAGAAGTGCGAAGTATCCCGACCAGAGCCTAGCTGAGAGAGCAAGATCCGAGGTATACAGAGGCCCACCAGGTTTTCCGAAATCCCGACGTCCAGAGGGTCCGATGTCCGCAGTTATCGAGTCCTGTCCATTCTCTGAGGCCTTCCGTTTCAAGGAGCTACTCGGTGAGTACCATCGCCGGGGAGGCGTGTTGACGCGCACATAGGTTGTGCCGGTCAAGACGGATTTGGGTACACAAATCCGGTCTGCACTGTTTAGCAGTGTATATGTACTGTTTAGCAGTATATCAAGTATTCCGAAGTATTCAGTTATTGTCAAGAATTCAGCGTGGTGATTAGTTAGGCAGACTGTCATCATTGTCGACCATTGTTATAATGTTTAATGTTTAAAGTTTAAAGTATTCAGAAATGTCTTGCATATTGTGGTATGAATGACTGTTCATTGTTCACTGTTCATTATTGTGTTTCTCGTATTAAGCAAGTTCAAGAGTAAGTATCAGATCAGTTGTAAATATGCCGCTCTTCTCGAAGTTAAGACAGATTACTACCAGAAAAGGGGTGCTTGAAGAAGCAGTTCCTATTCCTCCTAGGGATACTCCAGGGCATTTCATGTACCATAAACATGGCTTAGATGCCATATTGTTTCTTGATCTATGGGTAGATTATACCAAAGGATTACCGGAAAGTCAAAGGTGGCCCATAGCGGGAACCTGGGATGCAGAGTGCATCATGAAAGTGGAGGAAGAGTTATGGAAAAGAAAGGTCAGACAGTCACAGAAAGACGCTGTTGAGTTATGGCGTAAAGAATCTCATAGACGAACAGAAAAAGCACGTAGACAAGAAGAGAGGAGTAAAGAAAGTTCAAATAAAGTTCAAGAAAATCTATTAATTGAGGAAGGTATCCGAGTGAAATCAGAACAAGTGAATAAGACAAAGAAATGCTCTCATGAATGGTATGTATCCCCTTCTAGCCGAAGGACTACCTAAGGCTGCTCCAGAGATACCAAAAGACTTGCCACCCCCATTATTTCCAATTAAGGTACATCCAAAGGGGCATCCCAGAACCGCAGAAGATGTTTTTCTTTCCTCATATCTAGACGATGCAGCTCCCGAGTATGCTAACGCCACACCACATAGACCGTTTGGCGGAGGGGTCCAACGTCAGGATCAGGTATCTGTCCCCGTGCAACAGCAAGTCCCGATACAAGCTTCGGCAAGCACATCTGTTTCCGCATCTGTCTCCGCAGTCGACTCTACAGAGGTATCGACACCCATAGTTGCTGTGTCACGTTCAACGAACCCATTCACACCCGACGCCCCAGATAGGGCCACGGGAGGTGCTAGCAGTACTTTTACACCACCTAGAATAAATAAACTTGTCTTTCAAGAGTCAGCGCATTCACGTACACCTAAATTCGTAAGTGAACGTACGCTTAAAGAACTCCTTGTAAATTGTAGATATGACCCAGTGGTTGGTAAAGAGGACGAAATGGTCCTGGCATCATTACGTATCAGGCGAGCCGCAGAATATTTAGCAAGGTTACCAGGGATGACTACGCATCTAGATAACATATATCATTTTGTTCAAACAGGACGAGATCCAGGATGTATTAACAGAGCTATGGAATTCCAGAAAGTAGAGATACAGGGGGAACTGTTACGTTTCCTCATAAACTGTGTAATCAGAAATCAAGATCGTCCGGGGGTAGACCCGAATGCAATGCTTATTCTTACAAGATGGAGTCAGAATATATCAGAAGGGAGACACGATAAGCAAAATTGTATAATAGCCATGTGCCGAAAAATACGTAAAGAAATAGAGCGTATTCATGAAGAGAGATTGGGAACAGACGAGTTTGAGCAAGATGAAGTGTCCGAATCAGGGAATTCCGCAAGACAGTCAGAGACCATAGCTTATGTAGGCAGAGGAAGATCTTGTGAAAATACTAGATGTTTTTCTGATCCCATACACTCCGTATGTCCAAATAATAGCAGAACGTATCCGACGCCTGTAAAAAATCTGAAGTCTCCTGAACATTCGTTTCAAGCCGCAGATAAGATACTACGAGAACGAAGAGGTTACCACCTCCTCGATTCTATGGATGAGCAAGAATTAGCCAGATCAGCCGTTCACTGGATTGACAGTCCTGAAAAATACGGTGATGAGACCGTAGCACACACGTTTCTCAACCTCAGTACAGATGAACAACGCTTAGCTGGAATCTATATGATTCAGCAACTTCTCATATCATATAAGAGCCAACATGCTGACCCTGGTCCTTTACCTGATATATTAACGGAACTACTCACAAACAGATGGAGAGGTTCTAGTAATAAGCTAATTAAAGAGATATTAGTGTCACGTAAGCAGTACGTCCTTTTTGTAAGTCCGGATTCTCTCTCGCTGCCCCACAGAGAAAGAACGCCGTACTATATGGATAGACAAAATCCTTTACGAGAAGTGCACCCAATAAAAGGCGAAGACAATGAGTTTCACCGTGTATTTGTTTACACACCCATATCAAAAATGGAATTATTAGAAATGAAGAAAGTAGTACCTAGTCATGACAAAGACCCAGCGGGTTTCCACCGAGAAATTAAAGACATGTTACTGATGGGAGAGTACACCTTTCCTGATATTATGACGATATTAAAGGTGCTTTTGCCTGCTGGCATATATGAAAAACTGAAAGAAAAAGAGTGGGAAGTGGGAGACCAAAAGATAGACTGGACAGCATTAGCAGAGGAAGAAAGGAGCCGAGCTGCAGGTTCAGGGCTCGGGGATAAAGTTAAACTGTTACCAGGTTTACTAGTACAGGTACTGCCACGTTTATTAACTACAAAAAAGGAAGATTGGGGTGCAATCACAGCCTGCAAACAAAAGCAAGATGAAGACACAAGCGATTATTATGCTCGATTTGAAAAATGTTTTGGTATAAATAGTGGTATAAAAGCAAGTAGTGACTCATATCCACATTTATTTGTGACAAAATTGGTGGAAAATGCATTGCCTCCAGTGAAGAATAGAATATTGAAATTCGAGAGTACCTGGCAAAGTAACACTCCGTCGCAAATGCTACAAATGTTACAGTATCATCACAATAGAATTAGGGATGAACAAGAACACGAGCATAGACGCATGAAGGATACAAAAATGAAAATGCTAGTTTCTCAGACAGTACCAGCAGATGGTCACAAAAAGGGTGTGACACATTCTGGTGATTCTGCAGTTCCTGTAAAAGGAACCTGCAATTACTGTAAACAACTAGGCCATTATGTACATGATTGTCAAGTCCTGAAACGTAATATAGCTACAGGTATTGCAAAAGAGAGACCACGATTAGTTAGACAAGATCAGAATGAACAAGGAGCTATGCAGCATGGACAGTCCATGCCAGTTCAGCAACAGTCTATGCCAGCCTCACAGCAACCCATACAGTTTGTGCCAGCTGCACCACCGTTGCCTGCTACTGCCACACAAACCACAACACGACAAATGTATCAGACTGCACAGTATGAATACCCTGAGTATCAGCGCTACGCATGAACCAGCCTAGAGAGGGAAGTCGACTTACCGCTTATCGAGATTCCTGTAGATCAAGAAGGACCTTATGTACATAGTGAATTATTAGGTCAAGATAGAAAATTCTTACTCGATACAGGGGCAAGTCGAACAACCATAAAACGTAGTGAAGTTCCAGGGGCACCCCTCTCAGGCTCTCAAAATGTTTCCCTTGGTTTTTCAGGAAAACCTATTGTTAATGAAGTATCACAGCCTCTACCACTTACGTTAGGACCTTTGACACGAACTACAGATTTATTGCTTACTAAATCATGCCCAGAAAATCTGTTAGGAATTAAGACTCTGAAAGCACTAGGAGCCATAATATGTTGTTCTCCGGAAGGAGTAAGGTTGTTTTTGCGTGATTTTAAAGGTCACTATGTGTCTAGAGACATGGATCCCCGACTACAGACTTTACCAGTACATCTATGGGCACAAGGCCCTACGGATGTTGGCTGCATGAACATTACACCCTATCGAGTTACATTGAAAGCAGGAGTGGTACTACCACGAATGCGACAATACAAGTTACCGCATGATGCTGTAGTGGCTTTGTTGAAAATCATTGATGAGCTAATTGCCCAGGGAGTAGTTGTAGAAACAGACTCCAATGTATGTAATTCACCGATAATTCCGATTCTTAAACGAACTGATCCTACTGCTCCGCCAGTATACCGATTGGTTATTGATTTGCGTGAACTAAACAAGTGTATTGTACCACAATTCCCTGTGGTCCCTGATATATCATCATTGTTGACAGCAATTGATTCCGAAGCAACATTCTTTACTGTAATCGATCTCAAGAATGCCTTTTTCAGCGTCCCAATAGATCCGGAAAGCCAATACTTGTTCGGATTCAGTTCAAATGGGCGCAGTTTTAAATTCTCACGCGCTCCCCAAGGATTTACAGAAAGCCCCAGCATCTACAGCCAAGCACTGAAAAGAGAACTTGACAGTATCCACATGCCAGTCAATACTGCACTGCTTCAATATGTCGATGATCTGCTGATCACCGCAAGAAGCGAGTCAGAATGTGAAAAAGCTTCTCTGACAGTTTTACATTTCCTAGCCGACAAGGGGCACAAGGTGTCCCCTTCTAAGCTGCAATTCTGTGTTCAGCGAGTTATTTATCTTGGTCACTCGCTGTCCAAGGAGGGAAGGCAGCTTACACCAGATCGCATTCAGTTAATTGCTAACATGTCAATACCCCAGACACAAAAGGAGGTGCGAGCTTTCATAGGCCTCACTTCATATTGTAGGCAGTGGATCCCTCAGTACGCATTTCTAGCAAAACCACTTATTCAGTTAACCACACAGGAGGCAGCCACATCGACTGTTCTCCCTTGGACTCAGGAACATACACAAGCTTTTGAAAGCCTAAAGGAAGCTTTATGTCAAGCACCTGTTTTAGCAACGCCATGTTATAGCAAACATTTTACACTCTTTGTTACAGAACGCGAAGGTACTGCCTTGTCAGTACTCACTCAGGATCAAGCAGGATCATGCAAGCCATGTGCTTATTTTTCCAGTACATTAGATCCCGTAGCTCAGGCTTTGCCTGCATGCCTGAAATCAGTGGCAGCGACAGCTTTAGCAATCAGACAAAGCGATGCCATAGTATTAGGACACCCATTGACAGTTCAAGTACCACATGCAGTAGAGGTTCTTGTGAACCGAACACAAACACAACACTTGACCATAGCAAGACTTACCGGTTATGAACTGACATTGTTTCAACCACACATAGAGATCCGACGGTGTAATACATTGAATCCTGCTACACTATTACCTGTAATTGGAACAGACCCACTAGCTCATGATTGTGTTGAAATCATTGAAATAAAGACGAAACCTAGACAAGACTTGACAGACGTTCCATTGTTAGATCCAGACCTGACGTTGTATGTAGACGGATCATGCATGAGAGCAAGTACAGGAGATTTAGTGGCCGCGTATGCAGTCACAACAGACACTGAAGTTATTGAAACAAATTGTATAGATACTTTGTCAGCCCAAGCAGCAGAACTCATTGCTCTAACGCAAGCCTGTATTCAAGCCACAAATAAGAAAGTTAATGTATACACTGACTCACGTTATGCATTCGGAGTTGTACACGACTTCGGCGTGCTGTGGCGAGAGAGAGGTTATTTAACGTCCCATGGTGCCCACATTCAGCACGGACCCCTCATTCATGCTTTGTTAGACGCAATACATCTACCCACTGCTATATCGATTATGAAATGTAAAGCACACACGAAGGTTACTGATACCATTTCTCAAGGCAATGATTTAGCTGACAGAACAGCTAAACAGACTGCTCAGAATCGCACATTAGACATGACAAAGCCAATAGTTCAGACACCAACACAGTGTATGACAATTAAGGATCCCGCACTTGATGTAATTGACATACAGACACATGCCACAGCAGAAGAAATAAAGAAGTGGACTGAACTAGGAGGGATCCAGACAGATCAAGGGTGGATGACAAAGGAGAAATCTGTATGGTTTCTCCCTGATTCCATGGTTCAAGCCATTATAGCTACAGTTCACAGCCCAGCACATTTAGGAGAGAAGGCTATGCTAGACAGCATTCAGCACATTTGGTTCAACAAACATTTACGAGCAGCAGCTAAACAAAAGGTTCGTACCTGTATGATATGTTGTCAGTTTAATCCAGGAAAGAGTGTTCCCGTAGAGCAGGGTGGATTTCAGCCTCCTGACCATCCTTTTGAAGTCCTCCAGATGGATTATATTCAGATGGAACGTTGTCGAGGATTCAAATATGTCCTCGTAGTTGTCTGCGCTCTCTCCCGTTGGACAGAGGCGTATCCCGTATCAGATTACACTGCCCCGACTACTGCCAAGCAGCTAGTTCGAGAATTCTTCCCACGGTACGGTTTACCACGTGTTGTATATTCAGATAACGGTCAGCCTTTCTCATCCGAATTAATGAAACATGTCTCACTCTTGTTGGGATATCAGTGGAAATTCCACTGTGTCCGACACCCCGAGGCAGCAGGTCTCGTAGAAAGACATAACCAGACACTGAAAATCAGACTGTCCAAAATATGTAGAGAGAAAGGTGTCGACTGGATAGTAGCATTACCAGTTGCACTCTTTTATATGAGAATGGTAGCACACTCTAGAACAGGGCTATCCCCGTATGAGGTGATCTTTGGTAGACCACCGAATATGTGGGGGACGCCTATACCACGCAAAATAACTGACATTGACTGTAACATGCTGACAGATTACTTGGCTTCCTTGATGTCTGCACTACAATCTTCTCGTTCACAGGTAGCTGCAGCCTTTCCCGACAACACTGAGGCGAAACCCCATGACATTGTTCCGGGTAATCTTGTCTTTGTGAGAAATTTCGACAGGAAAAGTCAATTGGAGCCCAGGTGGAAAGCACCGAAGTTGGTCCTGTTGACCACAAGAACAGCCGTGAAGATCGAGGGACGTAAAGGGTGGATTCATTCAAGTCACGTCAAAAAATTCCATGGACTACCTTCAGATATAGACACTGTGCCCTGCACTCCCTCACAGACTGATTCAAAACTTCCTTTTGTTGAAAAGAATGACTCTCAGTGCTATAAATTAAAGCTTAGGCCCAAACAGTCGAGCAATTTGATTGTTTAAGTCCTCTCCAAGGTGAAGCGGTTGAATTGTCTCCGACATGTATCCCTTGGACCTGAGTAGAGAAAATACCCGAGAAATGTTGAAACGACAGGCGTATTGTAAATCACTGCGTAGCCACTGTATTGTGACTTTATTAATTTTGTTTTTCTTGAGTTTTTTAATAGTTACTGCAAGTATATTGTTGCATATGTATTATCCTGATTCTAAACGTGTTTTCAATATAACTGATGAACACTCTTTTAGTGACCTACCGCCACATGAATTGTCCTATAGACTTGCGCTGCGTAATAACACATTCATTAGTATGTTACATCATTCCCATCAGACTAGTAATGCCACCAATTGTTGGGTGTGTGGCCGACTCCCTCCCTATCAGAATAACAAAGGAGTTCTGCCTTTCTTTCCACATCCATTCACACACAATGGCTCCTGTGGAGCATGGTTTAGTTTATTAAATTCCATAGACCCAGACACAGCAGTTTATCAACAACACTGGATATGGGGAAATCTGAATCTAGTTTTATTCAAAGTCTGTCACCCTAATAAGGAGGGTTACCCCAGTAGAACAGGAACTGATTTAGAAAATGAAGTGTATCAATTAGGTAATTTTACGCCTAATCTTATGATTTTGAATGTCAAATCCGAAGTTGAACTAATTCTGCCCACTATGTCAGTATTTCCAGTTAAGGGTGAATTATGTGTAAGAAAAGTTGGTTCCATACACATGGGCCATAGCCAATGCGTTACTACAGTAGAATATAGTGATCAAGGTAAATCTTCATTTAGAGCTTCTCGCCATTCTTACTTTATATGTGGTCAGACGGCATATATGCGTCTGCCTCTAGATTGGGATGGTACTTGTTACATAGCATTCCTTTTGCCACCTGTTTTCCTAGCTCCCCCTGATTATTATCGAAATGTTCATTTAGTACACAATAGAGAGCAAAGAGATCTCCCAGTTGTCGATTATACTGAAACAGCATGGGACAAGTATGTAGATTTCAATAAAGGTATCTTTCCCTATATAGGTACAATATCAAATAGTAAGCTGATACGCAGACTCACCAAGACTCTTGAAGCTGTAGTAAACGAGACTATAGCCGCCCTAGGCAATCTGACAGAGGAACAATCAGTGATGAGAATTGTTGTTCTCCAGAATCGTCTTGTCCTTGACGTCATCCTGGCCGATAGGGGCGGAGCTTGCAGGGTCATCGGATCCAGCTGCTGCATATTCATACCAGAAAATTCGCCATCTGTATATAAAGCTATAACACGCCTTCATAAGATTGTAAGCCAGATACACGAGAATCCAGGCACTTGGACGTGGTCCGGGTGGTTTTGGAGTGTGATATCAGCCTGGGGATGGAGAGTTCTATCCTTCCTAGGTATTGGCCTTCTTATGCTCTTCAGTTGTTGTTTATGCCTACAATGTGGTCCAGCGATTTGTGGTCTGTGTGCCACATCATGCATTCCACATCACAGGTCCCGTTCAGAATACCGGAAGGAAGAAGAAATGATGCTCCATGAGCTAATCAATGGAATGATGAAGATTGATGTCTCGTGAAGGGCAAGAAGGGGACAAGGAGGGAATGTGGAAATGTGGATTTTCCTGATCAGTTATGTCCCCTATCTTGGACCCCAACGGTTCTATATGCATGTTACAAGTACATGTATGTTCCCTCCAGTTCCAGTTTCTAAGACGCAAACATATGTGTGTCTACCGTCGACATGTTCTCTGTCAGATCCGCCATCAATGGGCTGGATATTCGATTCCTAAGTATGAAAGGCCACCGACTTTATATGGCTAAGTTACTCCATTTTTACAGTTCAGGCAAGTAGGCCCGATTCTGTCCTCAAAGCCTTTCCCTGCTCTCTGTCTTTGACAGCTTCAGCTTGAGCTCGCATCTGTATCCATGAACTTTGTCCTACTCCCTGTGCAGCTAACGGTGACTGCCTCGGCCAGTTTTCGCCTGTCTGCCAAGAAGTTGTATTTCACCTTCGAATTATCTATTTTACTCTTCAGCCGATGCATTCCTGTCCAGTGATTTAGGTAAACATTTCCTTTAGCTCACAAGCAAAGGACTCAGCCTTTCCGTCCTCCTGCAAGTGATTCATAGCCCTGTTGCCATGGAAAGTTTTCTATCCCTCGCATCTCATATAGACACTTAGACGCTTGTACACGCACACAGTCAGTATAGAATAGATTCTGTCCGAGAGTTCTTCCTTGTGGATAACATAGTTCTTTAAACATAGGATGTTAGATATGATTTGGGATTAGGTTGACTTGACCCCAGACTTCTCGTCTCCACATGTAGAGCTAAATGTCAAGTCCCCTTCACCCCCTAGTTGCACGTCAATTACACGTCATGCTGCCGCGCGCGCATCTAGGCCAAGTATTATCTTATAGATCCACCTATGTCTGATAATTCTAACCAATCATGTTTCTTTTATTCCTTATTACGCCTAGTTTCGATTATGTCACTGTTTTGTCACTTTTCTTATCAAATGTTACGCCTTCTACATTCGTTTCATTATAATGCACTTATTATAAAAATACATGTCTGTTAATGAATTATTGTACTTCACTTCCTGAACCCTCGTGGTGACGGAACCTGAGGACCGCGACTCGAGTCGGCCATTTTGAATGGAATAAAGCCCATTAGAAAACCTCTTATACCACGGATTCTGCCTCTTGTTATTTTGAGCTATTTACTTTAATTTAAGATTCCGCATGAAATTCAGTCCGGTAATATTTATTTTATTTACCACAAATGACACAATGATACTATCTATATACCTCCCCCAGAAGATGATAAAGTCCATCCAGGGAGATATTTAGGATGTAATGTTAAAGATGTGCAATCTTCTCTCTCCCCCCACCTCTGCATTTCCTATTGCAATCCCTTGATTTAATGTGTCTTGGATTAGATAAGTTCCCTTGCTTGTGTATTAATCAATATAGTTTTCTTTTCTCTTCTATGTCATAACATTTCAACTTGTTTTTCATATTTGTACATTGACACACGGGAATTGCACACCTGTTATGTGAATGTTGTTTTTTAGTGTGATTTTTCACTTTTGTTGTGTTAACACACAGAATTCCAGTATGTGAAGGGGTTCCCATTTGTTTGGGAAAGGGTTTTTAAAGTATTGTTTTTCAGATATCATAGGATAAGTTTTCATGAATTGCATTGCATTGCAAACCTAAATAAGTCCACTGCTGTTGACAAAACACATTGGCTGAGACTAAACTATGAAGACACAAGAGTATTTTGGAATATAAAAATAAAGAAGAAATCCAGAAAATTGGATGATCTAATCGGAATTTGTCCTTTCAGATATTATTCCATTTTGAGTGCACCTCTATATTTATATAATTGGAGGGCTGCTTGGCAGAAGAATCCAAGAGCAATGGATACTGATAGAGTATACACTGTGTATATATCTGTGGCGATATATGAGAAGCAAAGGGGGTAGGGGTACAATTTATTTTACCTGCCCCTTGTTGCATTTGTTGAAACACTTTGTTAATCTGTTAATATTATTTTATTTTAAAGAAGTTGCAAACCCCCTGAGCAGGTGTTACAGACCCCCAAGGGTTTACAGTGCACAGGTTAAGAACCCTTGTTTTAGATCTTTTCAGTCGCGCCACACACAGAAGTTTAATAACAACAACCATTATGTACATTATTGATTCAGTTTTATATATTCTTAATGTGTTTAACCAGTCCAATGTGCCCATATTTCAACATAATGGAATGACCAATTTAGCTCAAAACCAGGAATAGGCAGCACAAAAAACAACAAATGTTCCTCTACCATACAACATAAGGGACATAGTATGGACTGACTGGCAGATGACCAAACAAATCCAACTTTAGCTAATGGTAAAACACCATATCGGAACTTCATTTAAAATAATATGATCTAAAATTTCTGCTCACAAAATATTTTATGATGCAAAAATATTGCATCGTGATAAAGTGCTTAGGTATATAGAGGACTCCCTCTTTTCCACGAATGCGTTATAACACCTGACTGTTAGAAATGGGGTCTCTAGTTGGCAGAGGTATGCACCTTGTCCAAGTAGGGAACATCACTCTAGTCAGGGCAAGCTAGATACACACTTAAGAATAGCCTGTGTTCACCCTCTGGTAGCTTGGCATTGAGCATTCAGGCTTATCTAAAGAGGCAATGTGTAAAGTATTTGTGCAAAACACACACACAGTAACACAATGGAAAAATTACAAAAAGACTCCACACGAGTTTAGAACAATAGCTAATCATTTTATAAATAAATCAAGACCAAAACAGAAACATTCTAATAAGTAGAAGTTAAGTTTTGAATTTTTAAGGAATAAAAAGAGTTCTAGCACTAAGAAGCAATAGACACCTATGGGGGTTAGCTGGTCACACTGGACCAGTGTAAAGTCAACACTTGAGGCCGACCACGATAGGGCAAAGGCCGGGGACAAGAGCCACGCAGGCCCTGTAATCAGAGTACCTTGATCCTAGTTGAAACAGCAAGATGTGGGGTGCAGACGAGTAATGCATCGATGTCGGGCCCATAGTCGAAGTGATGCATCGCTTTTATTCACGCAGTGGCAGCGTTGCTTCTGGTACGCTGACGAAGTGCCTGTACTGAGTGCAGCGGTTCTGAAGACGATGCGCTGGGTTAATCCATGCTGGAGGGATGATGTGTCGATCTTCTCTATGCAGTTGTGGTGATGCGTTGCTTCCAAAGTGGTGGTTCTGGAAGAGATATGGTGGTTCCAAGTGCAATGCTCTGAGTTCTATTCTCACAACATGGTTGACACACCGGTTCTGGTACACACAGATTGAAGATGCATCCATTTCTCTGGTGCAAGTATCTGGATACTCTCCAGGGAACAAGGAACATGAGCAGGGGTAGAGAATTTGATAGCAGAGAGTCTTAAGCAACAGGAAGCAAGCCAACAAGCCCTTGGAGATCACTTTAGTTGCCTACAGAATGCCCACAGCAGGGTCAGAGAGCAGCAGGCAGCAGGGCAGCACAGCAGAAAAGCAAGCCTTCCAGGCCAGCAGTCCAGCAGAGTGTCAGTCCTTGTTGAAGCACAGCAGTTCCGCTGACACAGTCCAATTGTGGGTCCAGAAGTGTCTGATTTGGTGGAGTCAGAGACCCAATACGTATACCCAAATGTGAACTTAAAGTGGGTGACTTCAAAGAAGGGTTTTTGAAGTGCAGAAGTATACTTTCTTCATCAGCTCTGGCTCCAGAATATCTGTGGAGGGTAATCAGCCCTGTGTGTGGGTTCAGGCCACTACCTATTCAGATGTGAGTGTCAACCCCTCCCTCCTTCCCTTCCTGCTCAGGAAGAGCCTTCAGAATGCAGATGAATACTCAGACACATCTAACCTTCCTGTGTTTGCAGCTTTCTACAGTGAATGCACAAAGTGTAGGTGTCACCCACCCCAGATGTGTATCGGAGACAGGTTGCAGGCTGCAGTCTGTAAGAGCAGAAAAATGCCTACTTTCTAAAAGTGGACTTCCTAAAATAGTAATATTAAATCTAACTTTATCAGTAAAAAGCATTTATCATTGCAATTTCAAAGATATGAAACATGGGACAGCTATTCCTTTCTAATCAGGAATTACAGCTTACAAATGAATTAAGCAATTCTGGATGTTCACCCATGAGAGTAGTATGTCTCACAGTAGTGAAAAACAAATGTAGGTGTTTTCACTAGCAGGACATGCAAAGCTAAAAAGAACATGTCCTACCTTTTACTTATACAGCACTGTTCCCTATGGGCTACTTAGGACCTACTTTAGTGGTGACATATGTGTAAGAAAAGAGGGGTTTAAGGCTTGGCAAAGGGTTTTAAATGCCAAGTCAAAGTGGCAGGAAACTGCACACACAAGCCCTGCAGTGGTAGGCATGCTTGAGGTTTGGAAGGTTACTTGTGTGGATGGTATCTTCAGTGCTACAGTCCCAATAGTAGAGTTTAATGTACAGGCCCTGGGAATATGGTACACCAATTTACAAGGGACTTACAAGTAAATTAAACATACCAATTGTGTATACACCAATGTTACCATGTTATAGGGGAGAAGCAAATGCACTTAAACACTGGTCAGCAGTGGTAAATTGATCAGAGTCCTAAGGCCAACAAAAAAACACAGCAAAGACAGGAGATAAGCTGGCAAAATGTTTAGGGGAAGACCACCCTAAGGATGACAGACCTAACACGTGTCCCCCAGCTGAAAGTGAGGAGATCTACTCAACCTCTACGGAGTTCTGATAACTAAGGCGGACCATCATCATTGGTCTGTGTCCCACCCTGAATCCCAAACCCTGTAGGGCCATGAACTCCTCAGCAGTTTGGGATTTTCAACCCTCATTTGCATGAGCCACCTGAGGGGCCTGTGGCCAATCTGAATGAGAAAGTGAGTACCAACCAGGCATGGTCTCAACTTCTTCAGTGCCCAGACCACAGCAAAGGTTTCTCCGTCTATAGCACTCCGCCTTTGTTCCCCGGGGAGTAACCTCCTGTAGATGAAAGCTACAGGTTTGTCTAGGCCCTCTTCATTTAGCTGTGAAAGTATTGCCCCTGTGATATGCTCTAAGGAATCTGTTTGAATGATAAACTCCTGGTGTACTCAGGGGCTTTGAGCATAGGATCTCTGCATATGGCTTTCTTAAGGGAGTCAAATTCTTTTTGGCATGCCTCTGTCCAAATCATATTTCTGCGCTGCTTCTTAGAAGCCAGCTCTGTCAAGGGGACAACAATGGTGCCATAATCCTTAACAAGCCTCCTATAGTACCCAGTGAGGCCCAAGAATGCTCCAACCTCATTTTGGGTTTTGGGGTGCTCCCAGGCCATGATAATCTCTTTCTTGGCCTGGAGGGGCTGCACCTTGCCCCTGCCCACTTGGTGTTCCAGGAACACCAGAGACCTTTGCCCTATCTGGCGCTTACTGGCCTTGAAAGTCAGGCCTGCCTGTTGCAGAACCTGAAGCACTTCCTGGAGGTGAAAAAGGTAGTCCTTCCAACTGCTACTGTGGACAGCTATGTCATCTAGATAGGCAGCTGTGAAGGCCTCTTTCCCAGCAAGGACCAGGTTCACTAACCTCTGGAAGGTGGCAGGGACATTTCTGAGTCCAAAGGCCTTCACCCTAAACTGGTAGTGGTCCTCTGGAGTGGAGAAGACTGACCTCACGTTGGCTGCTTCTGTTAGGGTGATCTGCCAGTACCCTGACATTAGGTCAAAGGTACTTAAGTACTGGATAGCCCTTAACTGGCCAATCAGCTCATCAGCCTGGGAGATGGGATGAGCATCGGTCTTTGTGACTGAGTATAGCCCTCTGTAATCTATATAGAACCTGAGTTCAGGTGTGGTGCCCAGTGGGGCAGCATTTGGTACACCACAGAATTCCACCAGGGGCTACTGGAGGGTTCTATGATCACCCCAATTCCAGCATTTTCGAGACGTCACTCTTAATGCTGGCCCTCACCTTCAGACAACCTGTAAGACTTATTCCTGACAGGGAGGTTGTCTCCCGTGTCTACATCATGGGCACACAGGTGGGTAGTCCCAGGATAAGGGAAAACAAAGAGGAGTATTGCCCCAACACTTGGTGACTGTCCCTCTGCAGTTCAGGAGTCAGACTTGGGGACAGGATTCCTCCCTTTACAGATCCGTCTTTCTTCTTAGAGTCTGACAGGTCAGGGAGGGGTTCACTCCCCATCTATCACCAACAGCATGGTAAGCTTAAACCTCTCAAAGCAGGGTCTGAGGCCATTGATATCAGTACCCTGTGGTGTTGCCTAGGGGTCTTGAGATCCACCAGGTAGATGGCCTCACCCTTCTTCTCAATCATGTCTTAAGGCCCAGTCCAACAGTCCTGGAGGACCCTGGGCTCCACTGGTTGCATAACCCACACTTTCTGCCCAGGAGTCAATTCCACAGTGGTAGAAGTTTCCTCATACCACTGCTTCATGACATCCTAAGTGGCTTCCTAGCCTGTCAGGAACTTGCTTCCAAAACTTAGCCATTTGGCTTCTGGAGGCCAGCATGTTGTTCACTACATCCTGGGGAATCTTCCTGGGAACTTGCTCCCAGCCCTCCTTCACTAACCTCAGAGGTCCTCTGACAGGGTGCCAATAAAGAAGCTCAAAGCGGCTGAAACCCACTCCCTTCTGTGGTACTTCCCTGTGGGCAATCAACAGGTATGGCAAGAGGATGTCCCACTTACTCCTCAAGGCCTTAAGCAGACCTCTCACCATGCCCTCCAGGGGTCTTGCTGAATCTCTCATCAAGACCATTTGTTTAAGGGTGGTAAGGAGTGGAGAACTAGTAGGTTACCCCATACTCCTTTCACATTTACTGCATATAGCAGGCATGAAGCTGGTGCCCCTCTCAGACACCATTTCCTTGGGGAAACCCACTCGGGTAAAAATTCCCATCAAAGCTTTTGAAACCACAGGTGCAGTTGTGATCCTCGGAGGGATTCCCTCTGAGTATCTAGTGGCATAATCCATCAGAACCAGGATAAACCTGTTGCCTGAAGCAGTTTGGGGAGCCATAGGCCCAATAATGTTGATGCCCACCCACTCAAAGGGTGTGCCAATGACAGGCAAGGGATTAAGGAGGATGTAATATGGTGGACACTTCCAACATGACTGATGAAGGAGACCAAGGAAACTATATGCCGAGCACTCCAGATGCCCAGACGTCCCTGTTGATGACATCAGAGAGAGGGTGGAAAAAGGAGGAGGGAAAGATGGAGGTAAGGGCAGGGAGGAGAGGTGACGAGTCTGTTGTGCAGGAGGAACGGTGAGGAAGAAAGCCGTCAGGAGTCCGGGGAATGGCAGCCCAAGGAGCCAAGAACCTGAAAGAGAGCTGCACCAGGGGAGAGAGGGACGACCACTACCTGGACCGTGGAAGGAGGCAGAGAAACAGCAAACTGGCCAGTCTGCACCGGTATTCAAGGTGAGCAACACCAGGACTCCATGGCTTTGACTTTGGGCCGTGGCCAAAGGCAAGCTCCACATTGGGAATTTTGGGGTCGTTGGTGACGTTGTTTGTCTGAAGGGATACCCTCAAGGAAAAGGGAAGAAAGGGTACTAAGAACCTAAGCACTCCCTCACACTTCCGTTTTATTTCTTTGGCACAAAACACAGGTGTTGGTAGTGGTTCCCGGGTGTGTTTCTTTTTGAGGTACCCGGAGAAACAAAATGGAGTACTATTCCAGGAGTGGATGAAATCAAGCTCTTCGATGAGGACTCCTATTCAAAGGGGGGGGGGCGGACCCAGTCCAAAGACTATATTTGGAAGGCCTACATTATAATCCAGTGGCTGAGAGTTGTCAGCGGCAGACATTTCTGTTTGTCATATTCATACAGGGGCTTTTGGCGTCCTTGCTCTCTTAACAGTGGGCTTTAAGCCTCTGCCGTGTCTTCCCACTGGCTTGGCAAGTTGCAGAAGTCCTACAGAATGCATCTGAGGAAGCCATAATCTGAGGCCAATAAAAGTGGAGGACAAGCCATGCCTTGGCCCAGGTGTCCTTCTAAGAGAATGTTGTTAACCAGATCGAGGAGGAAGATGCTGTAACATCGGGGGACCACCAGGGCCCTTGTTGTCCAATGCACAGGAGCCTTAGGCTCACTGTAAAATATGTTGTCCTCCCAGTAAATATGACGTCTTCAAGAGCTGCTTGGGCTTCGACTTGTTGCCTCATTCCCAAAAGGGTTGGGTACTCCATAGCTCCTCTTTGGGTGGTCCTCCTTTCACATGCAATCTAGCAAGCTCAGGCAGGTCGCCAATTGAAGCAATGTCCCCCTCAGTGGGCTCTGGAGCAACCACCACATGTGCTTCATCCACCTCACTGGGAAGAGATTCAGGGGCTGGTTTCCCACACCCTCTTTCTTCACCCTTCTTAGTAGCTGGCTGGCCATTATTCCAGGCTCCACCCCTTTATTGACTTCCATTCTTGGCAGCCATGGACCTCGCCATAGCACAGATCGGGTCAGGTAAACCCAGCATCCGCACATGAGCCTTGAGCTCCACTTTCTTCCAGGTAGTGTGCTCAAGGTCATTACTATACAAACAGTCCACAGCCATGGCAGGGCTCACAGCAACCCTCAGAAGACCTAAAGTCCCCCTTTCAAATGGAACAAGGACCTTTGGACAGTGACTATATCTGTTGTCAGCCACCACAACCTGGTGGAATACATTGGGAATAACCTGCTCAGGGGCACCAACTGGCTCCTTCCCATAGTCATGCTGGCACCTGTATCCCTCAGAGCCTCAACACCATTCCCATTGATGGTAACCCATTGCCTATGCTTGGTAGTATTTGAGGTCAAGTGGAGGAACCATCTCACTGTCACCCAGGTGCACTAGGGTAACCACACTAAACCTCCCCCATTACCTGGGATGAGCTTGGGCTGCTGAATCGCCAGGGTAGTTTTTCTTCCAGTGGGCAGATTAGGAATGAGAACCATACACTTTCTCCTGTGAGTTGTTTTGGGCACCTATAGAGAACGCTGTCTTTTTATCTTGATGCTGACCCAGTTCCCCGTCTCCTCTGAAAGCTTCCTGGGATCAGTAAGCTTGCTATCAGCCAGGTGTTGGCGCAACTCTAGAAAACAAGTATCAAGCATGTGTTCCTTTAAAAATAAGTTGTACGGCCCTAAATAATCATCAACCTTGCTGCCCCTCACCCAGGCCTTTAGTGCCTTACTAGCATAATCAACAAATCACAACCATATCTGTGTGAAGAGTTTGTGGCTGGCCCTGAACCGTTGCCTATACTTTTAAGGGGTCAACCTACACTTGCTGACTAAGATGGCCTTCATAGAAGTGTAGCATGTCTGGTCTTCTATATATAGTGTAAGGAGTATGTCCCTTCCAACTGTGGGCATATACCTCCATGCACGACCACCCCGACTCCTCTGGGGCCTTGTGTCCTCTCAGAGCCGCTTTATAGGCTGCAAACCATTTACCTATTTCACCCCCCCCATTCCATAACTGGGCACCTAATCCTTGGGTATCCTTACTGTTGAATCACTAGTGGACACTGCAGGAATGCTGCCAGCATTGCTGGACCCCACTTGGTGGGCTCTTAAGTCCAGCTCTCTGAGACTCGGCTCATGAGACATCTTTCTCTCCTCTATGGCTATTTTCCTCTCCTCTAGAGCTTGTTTTTTCTTCTATCTAGCAAGAGCCTGCTCCTTCTCCAATCTGGCAAGGGCTTGCTCCTTCTCAGCCAAAGCAAGTGTTTGTGCCTGCTCCAGTCTGGCAATCTCCAAGTTTAGTTTTTCTCCCTCCCTCCTGTCTGCCGGCTGATCCATGGAGAGGTTCTTGGAGGAGACACTGCTCCCTGCTCTAGGGATCACTACTGCTTCCAGCAAGTTGCTGGCCCTCTCCACAGGCAGTCCCAGAGCCACCTCAGACTGCAGAATCAGGTCATCCTCCTCTTGAATTTCCTGCTCCTCCTTCTCCGGAGCCTCAGTCACAAATGTTTGGGCCTCTACTCAGGCTCTCAGAGCTTTCTGCAGCTCCACCTTCCAGATGAAGCCTCTCATGGGCACGTGAAAGTCTTTGTAAAAATCTTTAAGCAGAGCCACACTATAATGTTCCAACTTGGCCAGCTCAAAATCAATGACGCCAGATGCAGGTGTGGCATCTTCAGAGAGAGGCATGGTTTAGCAAGTAAATTAAACAGCCAATCAGGTAGAATTGAAAAAGGCTCAAATTGGTGTTAGTATAGACTTGTAGTGAACAATGGGTTACTATATGTTATTGCACAAACACAAATCCTATCCTCACAGCGGATAATCAGTGTTAGAAATGGGATCTCTAGTTGGCAGAGGTATGCACCTTGTCTGAGTAGAGGCCACCACTCTAGACATGGTAAGATAGATACACATGAAAAAATAACCTGTGCTCACCCTCTGGTAACTTAGCTTAGAGCAGTCAGGCTTATCTAGACAGACAATGTGTAAAGTATTTGTGCAGCACACACACACACAGAGTAACACAAGAAAAACACAACAAAAAGACTCCACAAAGGTTTAGAAATATAGACAAAATTGTATAAATAAATCAAGACCAAAACGACAAAAAATCCAATAAGTAGAAGTTGAGTTATGAATTTTTAAACAATAAAAAGAGTTCTACCGCTTAGAAGAAATAAGAGGCTAAGGGGGTTAACTGGTTGTGCTGGACCGGGGCAAAGTCAACAGTTCAAGCTGACAGCGATGGAGCACTTACTAGGGACAGTAGCCACTCAGGCCTAGTGAACAGAGTACCCTGATCCTGGTCACAGCAGTGAGATGCACGGTGAAGATGAGTGATGCGTTGATGTTGGCCCTTCATCGAGGTTATGGGTCGAGTCCATTTAGTGGTCCACCGCTTGAGGGCGTGGTGGTTCCAAAGACGATGAGCTGTGTTAATCTACACTGGAGGGACGAAGCGTCGATCTTCTCCATGCAGTGGCGGCAATGCGCTGGTTCCGAAGCGATGCACAGGGTTCTACTCTCGCAACCAGATTGATGTGCCGGTTCTGCTATCGCAGACTGGAGATGCGTCAATTTCTCTGATACAAGTATCTGGGTCCACTTCCAGTGAACCTGGAGCAGGGGTAGAGACTTTGATAGCCCTGAGTCTCAAGCAACAGAGGCAAGCTAACAAGCCCTTGGAGATCACTTTAGTTGCAAATCCAGCTCTCCTCAGCAGGGTCAGTAAGCAGCAGGGCAGCACAGCAGAAAAACAGCCGTCCAGATCAGGAGTCCAGCAGATTGTCAGTCCTTGATGCAGCACAGCAGTTCTTCTGACAGAGTCTAGTTGTAGGTCCAGAAGTATCTGATTTTGTAGAGTCAGAGACCCAATAATTATTCCCAAATGTGCCTTTGAAGTGGGGTGACTTCAAAGAAGGGTCTTTGAAGTGCACATGTATCCTTTCTTTGTCAGCCCTGGCTCCAGACTATCTGTGGAGGGAAATCAGCCCTTTGTGTGGGGTCAGGCCATTACCTATTCAGATGTGAGTATCAGTCCTTTCCTTCCTTACTGCTCAGGAAGAGCCATAGGAATGCAGATAAGTGCAGATAAGTACTCAGACACACCTTTGTTAGTGGCTCTCTAGAGGTAATGCACAAAGTGTAGCTGTCACCCACCCCCAGACATGTATCGAAGACAGCCTGCAGACACACAGAGCTATAAGAGCAGAGAAATTACCACTTTCTAAAATAGTAATGTTAAATACAACTTTACCAGTAAAGAGGATTTATCATTACCATTTCAAAGAAATGAAATATGAAACGTGACACAGCTAATCCTTTCTAACCAGGAATTATAGCTTAAAAGTGTATTAAGGAATTCCCAATGTTTACCTATGAGAGGAGTAGGTCTCACAGTAGTGAAAAACGAATTGATGTGTTTTTCACTACTAGAACATGCAAAGCTTAAAAGTACATGTCCTACCTTTTACTAACACTGCACCCTGCCCTATGGGCAACTCAGGGCCTACCTTAGGCGTGACTTAAGTGTCATAAAATGGATGTTTATAGCTTAGCAAAGGGCCTTAAATGCCAAGTTGAGGTGTCAGTAAAATGCACATACTGACCCTGCAGTGGCAGGTCTGAGAGCGGTTTGAATGGCTACTGCAGGTCCACTATTAGCATTTAATTTACAGTCCCTGGGTGTATGGTATACTATGACACAGGATTTGTTGTCCTTTTGTGAATTTAGAAATAAGGAGGGTGTCGTCAACAAAAAGTAGCATAGAAACTGTCTTCCTGGCAAGAGTCAGCGCATCATTTTCACAATTAGTCAAAAAGCTAACACAGCCATTAATTTTTCTTTATCCAGTCGCTTAACTTATCAAAGACCTTTTTGGATTATATTTACGGATGTCATCCTGGAGACTAAGGGCAAGATAATTTCCCGGCAAGTTTCTGCAGCCCTTCTTAAAGATGGATACAATGTCAGTACCCTTCCAAGGGGAAGAAATTGAAGCCCTCATGGCTAAGGCATTAAAGATAAGATTTATGGAAGTCGCCCAGATCTCTGAATGGAACAAGTCCGTAGGGGCCCTACTCAAACCTAGGATGTTCCTCTGCCTCTGGGAAGTAACTGCCTTCTCACTAGCTTGCAGAGAGAGAGAGAGTGATGTTGTCTAATACTACTTGCTTGGGAATAATTGTTCTCATCATTCAAGATATCTGGAATAGAAAACGGGGATGTACTTGCACAAAGTGGTTCAAAATGATTCACCTAACCACTGAGCAGGATGTGGATTTCTGGTCTCATAGTAAAGTCATGACTGCCATGCCTCAATATATGCCAGAAGATCTTCACATCATTAGTCTTGGCTGCTTCTAATAATTCTGCTCACATTTCCAAATTCCCACTCCATTTTTGCTGAGTGCTGCCTAGCAGTGTAAATTGGCAAGGCTGTCAATATCTTGGCCCTTTCTCCCTGCTTAGTAATCACTAGGAGTGCAGTCTTGGCAGCTCTACAGGTCAGTGTGAACTATTCTTAGGGGCTAGGAACTCTAGTAATAGGCTTGTATACTTTCTGAAAGTAGTCTTTGAGTTTCCCAAAAAAGGTTGGCATGAGTCTCTAAGACTAGGTTGTGCCCGTCAATATTTTCAATCATCAAATGTAGTGCAGGACCCACTGTCTCATAGATCTTTGAGATGACATCATTGGAATTACAGATGGCATTCTATCTGACTGTCCTGTGATTGTCGCTAATTGTCAGGGCATCAGGATTCTTACATGAGTTACATGGTGGGCCATTGAGCAGTAAATCATGTACTTAAAGAGATAATGGGTAATGGTCACTCTCTTCTCTTTGAGTTACCATCATTCCGACCATGGCACTCCAAAACCTAATGTCCAAAAGAATATAGTTTATATTACTCTTGTAAACCTCTCTTCGAGAAGTCAGGGAAGCATTGGCATTGGATGGAAAGCGGCCATTACATACACTTATGCCATTTTCCTATGTTCTTTTACCCTGTCTTCTTACTCCTCTCTCTTTCAATGTGTATGATTTTTTGGGTAGAAAGTGACCTCTGACTGCTTTGTAAGAGAAATGGGAGGAGGCAGCAGACAGAGATAATCAGGAAGATAATAGAGAATGGTGTATTGAGAGAGGTGATGTAGAGGAAAAAAGGGTAGAAGAAGAGATGAGGTAGACAGACAGATGCGATGAAAAAGGGGTGAGATAGTAAGGATTATGGGTAGAATGAGGGATGGGTGAGTAAGACTGAGATGTATGGTACAGAGAGATGAATCAGTGAGAGGTAGAGGAAGAGAGAGGTAGATGTACAAAGAAAGAGAAGTGAGGCAGTGAGATGTGTATAGAAAGATGCAAGATAGGGAAAGTCATGAGGTAGAAATGGGTAAAATTAGAAGTGACTTCTAAGAACACAGATCAGGTAAAGTGAATAGTGAGGCTGAGAGAAAGGTTTGTGGAGTAGGGTGAAAGATAGAAGGAAAGATGAGGTGCAGATGGAAAAAATGGCAAATAGAGAGACCAAGGTAAAGTAGAGAAAGAGTTTAGGTTAACACAGAGGAAGAGAGAGGGTCAGGAAGATAAAGTTAGTTGTGAAATCTAGAGAGAAAGATGCAGTCGGGCATGTGAGGTAGAAAGATGCATAAGTACAGATAAAGAGGCTAATTACAGAGGATGGGTTGAAATGTAGATGGAGCAAGGAGAAATGAAAATGAGAGGAGATAATGATGGAGAAAAAGAGGTAGTAATAGAGAAAGAGTTGCAAGAATGAAACAAGGTAGTGAGACGGGGAGGGAGCAAACTCAGGTAAAGAGAAAGTTGGAGAGGTGGAGGGGCGAAGCAGCAAACAAATGGTTATATAAATAGAGAGGTTATGTTGTGGGAGAGAGAGAGAAAGAGATGGGGTAGTGAGAGAGATATGACATTGGAAGATGGGAGGTAGAGAGAGAAAGAAAACAGTGGAAGTGAAGTAGAAAGTGGTCAAGTGAGTAAGGGGGTAAGGGGTGAGAAAAAGAAAGGGAGTTGTGGTATACATATATGACAGAGAAAGAGAGGTGAAGTAAAGACATGGATGAGGTTGAGACAAAGGTAAAATAGATGTAGGACATACGCAGCGAAAAGAGAGCAGTGGGGTGCCAGGAGAGGATAATGTAGAGCGAGAGTTTGGATACATTCAGGGGGTAGAGAGGTTGAAACGTATAGTCAAACAGAGAGTAGTTGAGGGAGTGTTCAGAGGGCACCTTGGAAGGTGAGGGCCCTGGGCAATTGCCCACTTTGCCCATGGTCAAAATGTCTTGGATTGTGTATCCTTGACCTCATATTACTATTGGAATTTGGTGAACATTTTGTGTCTAGATGTTATGAAAAGGGCCGTTAGATGATTGCTTTATACTGCTTTACACATAATGCCAACAAAATCAAATTTCAGATTTTTTGATAGGGCTTAAAACATCAATGTGAATGGAGGAGCGGTGAGAAACAGGTCCCAGGGCCCCCAGATAATTTCTGTATTTCTACTGAAAACAGGGGTGGGGGCAACTGAGTGTGAGGTGAATATTCTGAGCCATGAGTGACCCAATCTCTGTTAAATATTCTGGAATATCTACATTAGGAGGGATAACTACTTAGAAGATGGAAACACCGGTGTGACGACTTTGGCATGAAAGCAAAAGACACAGAAAGTGCTCTCCATGCCACTGGACTCAAGCTATCCTGGCTGAAGAGGGGTGAAACCCCGTAACCGGTCCTAGGATGCTTGTTTCCAGTCCAGGGAGGACCTGGCTTGGCAGTTCAGGCTGGACTGATCCCATGAGACACAGGGTCAAGACTGATTTGCATATGGCTGGGTTCAAACTGGAATGGCATTGTGAGCAAAAAAACGATGGATTTAGGCCCAGATCTCTGTACTGTGGTGAATGTATGACATTGTTCTGCATTCTGTCCATCAACTGTTCTTTTTGCATTTGTCACCCCGAGTGGGACGGGTATGCCCAGACGTGGGTCCTGTGCTCTCCATGCCACTGGAATCAAGCTATCCTGGCTGAAGAGGGGTGAAACCCCGAAACCGGTCCTAGGATGCTTGTTTCCAGTCCAGGGAGGACCTGGCTTGGCAGTTCGGGCTGGACTGATCCCATGAGGCACAGGTTCAAGACTGATTTGCATATGGCTGGGTTCAAACTGGAATGGCATGGTGAGCAATAAAACAATGCCTTTAGTCCCAGATCTCTGTACTGGAATCAAGCTATCCTGGCTGAAGAGGGGTGAAACCCTGAAACCGGCATGGTGAGCAAAAGAAACGAGGGATTTAGGCCCAGATCTCTGTACTGGGGTGAATGTATGACATTGCCCTGCATTCTGTCCATCAACTGTTGTTTTTGACTTTGGTATGAAAATTCTCCACCCATGGGATGTAGGCCACCTGCTGAGAGAATAAGCGCCAATTGGCTGGTAGATACATTAACCCAAGGATGATGAATTGTGGGTAGGGGTTGCTAGAGGCCTGAGGATCTAATTAAAATTGCCTTTGCTTAAACATAACAATACATGTTTCAATAATCGTTAACTCTTTTCTAAGAGGCCAGGCCACCAGTAGCGATGTGATACTAAATAACTAGTTCTTCTGATTCTGGGATGCTCAATTTCAGGTGAGTCCTAGCACCACTGCATGATTCATTGGTCAGAGTCAGAATGAGCATGAAATATAAGCTTGGCAAGAAATTGTTGTGACAAACCTACTACTGGACTAGATGTTCAGAACACTATTTCTGCATATCACTTTTTCCTTTCTGACTCTTGAGGTTCCGAGGTTGTTCAGGAAGCATTCCGCTTTGTTTTCTTTTCCAACTTGGGTGGGGGGGGCTGTATGGATGGAGCTGGTGGAGCAATTTCACCATCTGTCATTTGTCAAGACAATGCATCAGCCTTTAAATGCCTTTATCCAGACTAATCAAAAATAATATGGTGAAATCTCGAGAAAAAAACAGACTCTATATTGCATGTCTAATATTAAGATGCTGCATGGATCTAAATATCCCTACATTTCTATCATTGGTCCATACTATTGCATCTTGTTGCGCTACTTCCTTATAGTGCTTCAACTATATAAATACCTCTTTGATACCCATTAATTCCCTATCATAGATGGTATAATTTCATACAACTGTTAACTTTTGAGACTGAGGGTCTCTGTGATAAAATAGCCTTTTCCTTTTTAGCAAAGTTGGAGGCATCTGTCTCTGTCAAAACCTTTGACTACAGTCAGTATGTCATGAGGCATAATGGAATTGTTGCAAGGAGCAGAACGGGAGAAAAAGATAATCATTCAAGTGGTGTAACATCTGCTAAATAAAGTAAAACACTACACCTGTAAATATTTAAACAATGCGTAATCGCCTACATGAGTGACCTTGACCAAACTCCAAGTTTTATTAGTCTAGAAATAGTCTAGAAAGAGTATAAAAGAGTGAGAATAAGAAACTATACTGGATGTGGAGAGGCCCAGCATCTGCTCTCAGAGCACCCAGAACTTGTGTCAGAGTCTTTGGTCTTCAACACAGGCAGTTGCATTTGACTGTGGGAGCCTGGCTAAGAGAGACAAATTCTCTCACTAGTAAGTCAATAGCTCAGTCTAGTGGGGGTGATGTATCTGTGCTTTAAGTCAAAATACAACCAGGGTCTCTTGCTATACAGGATTGTTAAAGGTGATTATTCAGATGCAGTAACTGTGAGCCAAGAAGAAGCTGAATCTGGTTCATACAAGGGAAACATTGGCATGTACAATGCTTCAAGGAAAAAGTTATTTGTATGCAGTCCAATTAATACGCGATTTATGCCAAGGAATACCATAAATTACTGAAAAATAAGTGGCATTAATCAAGTCAAGTCAGATTCCGTACACTGCAATCATAATGAGCATTATTAGTGATAAAGATTCTTTCCTCACATCTCCGGATGTCAGTAGTATCCCATCAACACTTTTGGTTTCTTCAGATTTCTTTTCATGCAGACTGTTAAAAGGGCCTTTTTAAGTTTCAACTGCACAATGCCTGCGAAGTCTTTTGTATTTCAAAAAAATCTTGAAAGGGTCTTACAGCCTGCTATTACTTTTAATGTGTTCATTTGCTTGCCACTCCGTTTTCCTTGCTTGCAGTAAGCTATTTCCTGTTGTGTTTGTATTTCTCTGTGTGTTTTCTTATTAGTGGATCTTGGACCAAGTGCTCTTTTTTAACTTTTCTTCCTCCTTTTTTGGCACTACCTTTTTCTTTGTGAATAAGCGTGCTTGGCGACTGCACCACCCTAAGGTATTGGAGTGCTCTACATCAGCACCAGTTCCTTACACAAGGATACATTCACTTTTGTAGGCACAGGGAGATTTAGGGATTTGCCCAGAATCAAGGGCGTTTAAGCCAATGCCGAAACTCAAACCCAGTTACAAAGCTCCATAGTGGGCAGCTTCTGGCCCTTATCCCACATCCTCTCCCAAGAGGATGCCACCTTAGCCTCGGCATCAGTTCAGCATTTTGTGATTATGGCCAAATCACTTAATCACCCCATGGCAGCCTGCATTTGCTGTTGGTTGCCAGTCCACCTCCCACATGTGGCTGCTTGCCCTGCTGAACTCCGTTGCACAAATCCCCCCTCCTCTTACTCTGCTTTTCACATTTTTTTGTGCAGTTTTACATAGCGCCAACACCACCCGAAGGAACTGGAGTGATTTACATTAACACCAGTAGCTTTTCACGAGGACACCACAAACACAGGCAAATCACTTAAACTCCCTGTGACAACCTCCATTGGCTTTTGGTTGACCATCAACCTCCCGCCCGTCGCTCCTTGCCCAAGATGAACTTCCATTGCAGAGATCCCCTCTACCCCAGATCCCCTCCACCCCCGACTGTGCTTTTCACGTTTGTTTTAGGTGGCATCAACACCATCCGAAGGTATTTGAGCGTTTTACATAAGCACCAGCGACTTTTTTGTGTGCAGTTTTATATAGAGTCAAACACCACCCAAAGGTATCGGAGTGCTTTACATTAGCAATAGTTACTTTGCACAAGGACACAATCATTTTTGTAGACACGGCGAGACTAAGTAATTCACCCAGAGTCAAGGATGTTAAGCCGACGCCAAAACGAAAACCTGGTTTCGCAGCTCCATAGTCGGCAGTTGTGGCCCTTACGCCACATCCTCTCCCAAGAGGACGCCACATTATCTCCGTAGCCTCGACCTCACTTCCGCATTTTTGTGATTATGGCCAAGTCACTTAATCTCTCCATGGCAGCCAGCATTTGTTGTACATTGCCCGTCCACCTCCCACATGTTGCTGCTTACCCTGCTGAACTCCCCTACTCCCCCAACTCTGCTTTTCACATTTTTTGTGTGCAATTTTATATAGCGCCAACCTCCTCTGAAGGAACAGCAGCGCTTTACATTAACACTGGTTTCTTTTCATGAGGACACCTTAAATGTAGGTAAATCACTTAACCTCTCAGTGGCAGCACGCAATCACCCCGTATCTAAATTACAAAAATCATTGACAAAGCCAGTAGGTTTCGCCTGTGCAAAATCTATTGTTTTTAGGTCTTAGCTACATAGCGCATGCGCTGCTCGGCTAGGCAGTACAGGCGCTGTCTCGAAGAGACATGTTGTGTTCTATTTGTGGGTTTACAGGCCATCCATCTCCTACTATTGGTAAACTTCAGCGTCGCTCTAGTTTTCTTTGATGCCATTCTTCATGTCCTCTTCTTGTATTTGGCCCATAGCGCATGAAACAACTATATGTCTCCTTACCCTGCTCCCGGTCTGCGCAGCAATTTTTTCTTTGTTTTCAAGCACACCATAGGAGCACTTGTGTTTTCAGGCCATCTCCCTTGTACACGTACACACACACCACAAAAATGCATGACGTGTATATAAACAAATGCATTTCGTAAAACGCTGGTAAAACATGCACAGCGCTTGTTTTTTTGTTTTTTTGCACAAACTGATGGTATTGGAGCGCTCACTCTGTCCTCAATCTTGCCATAGCACCGACACGAGCCAATAGAATTGGATCACTTTAAGTGCTCACCAGTTATATTCCACAATGACACATTCATTTTTGTCGCTGATCCTGCTTCAATTAAGGTATGTTTTTAACCCCTTCATTGATGCTTTCTCCTGCCCTCTCCCGCCGTTGCTTGACATCTCCCCATCCCCTCCTGATTCCCTCTTTCACACATCCCCCTCAACCTCCATTAGCACTGCTGCTTTTATTTTACTTTTTTTGTATGATCAGATTCTATTGGAGCGTTCGTTCCATCCTCCGTCTTACCATAGTCTCCCTTTTACACATACATACCACTAGACTGCATGCAAGTGTACATAAACAAATCCATTTCTTAAAAAGTTGTTAAAACATGAGCAGCACGTGTTTTTTTTTACACGATCCGATGGTATTAGAGCGGTCGCTTCATCCTCCGTCTTGCCATAGCGTGAACAACGAGCATTTTAAGTGCTCACCAGTTACATTCCATAATGATACATTCATTTTTGTCGCTGATCTTGCTTCAATTAAGGTATGTTTTTTACCCCTTCATTGTTGCTTCCTCCCACCCTTTGCTGTTGTTACTTGCCCATCTCCCCATCCCCTCCAACTTCCATGCTTGTACCGTCCCCCCACTACCTGCCTCTTCCTGCTCCTTTTATTTATTTATTTGCACAATGTCACATTCGTTGTTGTACGCAGGGGGAAGCATAAGTGATTTACCTAGAATCACTAACTGTTCAGCTGACCCCAAAACTCAAACCCGGCTCCCTGGTTCCCCTGTCGGCAGCTATGGCCGTTGCATCACAGCCTCGTTTCACTTTGCTCTTCAACTGTTTTTCACTATCAATTCCACGTTTGTTCTGCAAGACTCCTTCAACACCGAACAAGCATTATCTATTATCCATGTCTTGCAGCACATCTGCTGTTCAGCATGGCTGAAAGTCACTGAAAAAAGCGATATGATGTGCCCAGAGCAGGTCACGTCATATCGCTTTTTAGTGTCAGGAGGGGCAGGACAATAAATAGAACATTGGGGCAAAGAGACTCAATATTAGCTCAACATCCTGTGAGTCTGGGCTTTCAGTGACTTTCTGCCATGCTGAACAACAGATGCGCTGCTAGACAACATGGCTAAAAACCATTCACATTGAAAAGGCCAATAGCTCAGGCATTGCCTCGAACTATTGGCTTTGCCAATGCTTGTCATTAAAAACAAGTCAGTATCCTCTAACAAAATCTTTAGATTATGTAAATATTTTATAGGCAGTGCCACTTTAAATATGACTTTGTCAAAAAATGTTTACATCTCTCAAAGATGTTTATTAATGACTTGACACATTTCACCCTATTTATTTCTTGTCTATGGGATGTGATCGTTAATTGTTGAGAGTAGCTTGAGGGGAAGGAAGCAAATAGCAAAACACCTCCATGCCAGGGTGACTAAAAACAAGCAGTGGCAAAGCCAATAGGTTTCGCCTACTGTCCATGTCATGGAGCTTTTTTTTTTTTACCTTAAGTTATATTGCACAGCAGCTCAACTGCTCTGCAATATGTAAAAAAAAAAAACATTGACAGAGTCAATACAATTCGGATAGGCAAGACCTGCTGGTTTTGCCAATGCTTGTTTTTAACGCTGTTGCCCAGAAATCACAGAAAAACCCCAAACTAAATCAGTGCAAAGCCCATTACTGGCCCTGATATTTCTAATTCAATATTTAGCAAAGGAACCTTCTGGTTGACAACCTGCTAATAGTCTTCTGTCAGTTATCTTACATAGACAAACATTGCAAATACCCAAACCTCTTGGTAAACTATGCAAAAAATATCCAGCTTTTCTGCAACAAGGATAGAGACCATTCTTTCTCCTTCTCTCTTTTTAGTCTTTGTAAGAGGGTGTTTTATACTTCCAGACTGTATCTGTTAATCAACTCCTTCAGCAGTGCTGGTGGTTGTCAACTCCTGCTGAGGGTTTCGTTTGGGGTAATCCTCATCTTTCCCATTGTTGATTCTGTTGTCAGTTTAAAGTGCAAACTCAATCAAAGATGTGGATGCATTCAGTTGATTTACCACCAATGATAGAGTGTCTTTTAGTTCATCCTTTATCCCTGATAAAAAGCGTCAGCTCTCGCTTTATCAGTCCACACTGCTTTGGGGCTGAATGTTGAAAATAGTCATATAATTTATTGTATTATTAGTTTTTTACATTAATTGCAGGGGACTCATATAGGCTGCCTGTCTACTATGCCTCTTCCAAAATATTGAATTGAAATATTATAAAAAATTATCATAATTTGTGAGCCAAAGACTGGCTCAGAATATGGCTGTACCCACAGTTAAGCGTTTTGTTATGAGGTACAATAATATAGAAGTTATTTTGGCCTCATCGGGGTCAAAGAGAGAGGGTATAGAGATGAAGTGTAGATTACATTGGCTAAAAATTACTAACAGGGCCAAACCTAGCCCTCCTTAATCACCTAGATTTTTTTGCCCATAGTGGGTTGTTTATTCGTACGTGCTGGTCGTTTGCCTGAGTTGTCAACTGTGTCTTCTGCTGTAACAAGAGAGCTCATTCTTGCAGTACAGTGAGGAAATATTCCTGAATCTTTTTAATGCCTTGAACCCCATGTGGGGATAATCACTCCACCCCCATATTCTTCGTCATTATTCTTTCTTTGTTAGCATTGCCCACCTCAAATATCAGAACTGTGATGAGGTAGACTAGAGTTTAGAAAAATGAAGATGAATTGGACAATCAAGGCATTAACTGCTTGACAAGCTTTCTCCTCACAACCCTGCTCTGGGTGGAAGCCACAACTCAATATGGTACCAGAATTATGTTGTCAAATTTTAAGACACAATGGGGGATATGCTCGAGAACGGGCGATAATTATCGCAAAACTATGTTAACGCAATCATACATAACGCCGTCTATTGCGGGAAACGAACACCGTGTTAACGGTGTATTCTCAAAACGCCGGCAAAAGGCGATAGTCCCCCGATAAGGCGTCAAATGTCCGTGTAAAATTTACCTGGACGCCGATAAAAAAGGAAACCCAAACGTGAAAAAAGTTGCGAAGGGCCCAACAGCGATAAAAATAACAGAGATAAGCAGCGCCAGCTTGCTATCCCCACGTCAGGTGGGAAAAATCACCATAAAAGCTGCAAAAAAAAAGAAAAAAACCCCAAACAACTGAGGAGCACCATGGAGGTCGCTGGAGCAACTACAGAGCACAACCAGAACCCCACAAACCCCCCTGAGGACCAGCCAGGGACCTCGGGGAAGGAGAAGGGCAAGGAGAAGAACAACCGGAAAGCAGCAATGCAGACTGGAGGTGGGAGTCCAGCGCCACAGCAGGAGCTGGATGAGATGGAGGAAATGGTGTCCACAGTCATCATTGGGGAGACGGTGGCAGGAGTCGGGGGCTGGACACTGCTCAAAATGACCTGACCCAACAGCAACAGGGTGAGTAACGATCAGGGACTGGGGGGATGGGTGGAGATGGGCACAACGGCAGACATGCACAATTAAGCATAGCACAGTGCACACCCACAATGACTATGGATCATGTCCCTGATCTCCTTGGCATATTGCAGCACATATAGAAACAGCAAGTAGGCCCCGTCAACAATGTACCTAGAGGGGGCCCTCCCCACACATCACAAATCCCACAACAAACCCATGCATGTTCAAACCCATTAACACATGCACATTCTGGCCCTCCACGGGGCAACAATGCAAAGTGGGGTTTGCATGACCATGTACCTGTCCAGCTTCAACACTCCACGGAATGGGACCAAAACATTGTAAATCACACAGATGTGTTATGTCTATGACCAAGCAAGTATGAAAGTATGGATGAATGTAGTGGCAGTGATTCCAAAAAAAGGAACTCCCTGGGAACTGATAAAAATGCGCATGCTTCACCGTGACCCAGATAGGCAGTTAGATGCCTGGGAATGTGTGAACTACCTGTGGCCCCATTGCCCCTAAACAACAACCTCGCAATGTCCCAAATTAGCCACACGTCAATGTAAGAAATAGGGCTGTGTGTAAAAAAGCCGAAGTCTAAGTTATGTGGATGCCACAGCTTGGAGCAATGATTTGTTTGAGTGGGCAGCGGTTGGACTCCTGGGATGGTCTGTGCGTAAGTGTGAAGGTCATTCCATGCAAGAGAACTGCGAGCAAGGACTACTGTGTGTGGGGTGTGTATATGGTGGTCTTTGGTTTGCGCCGTGAGAAGTGTGGGAGTCGACATCAGCTGCTATGGTATCTCTCAGGGGATGCCGGGCGCATGCAATTCCAGGGTCAGAGGTGCAGGTGTACCACCGCCTTCTAGTTCAGACAAAGGTGCTTACATCCCTAATGTTAGTTTGTCATCTGCTTGCATTCTGGAAAAGTGATGTGGGTTTGGGGGGGTGTCACTGCTTCACCTTCCAGCACGTTTGAACCCTAAACAGCCATATACGTGCCCTCACGTTCAATTTTGCATGCTCAGATGTAGCAGTGGTGTTTGGCTGCAGTCTGACAGTGATGTATACAGGTAGCTGTGAGGAGGCACGTGACTTCTCACCTTGCATCTATTAGCTGACGCTGTTCACTACTACTGATGGATAACGTCCAAGTACACATGTGATCTGTACATGGCACATATGTCCAGGGGACACCTAGGTGTGTTCCATGCAAGGCATTCCTGCTGGCTTTTTGGCTAGTTTGCATCTCCCATGTTGCTGAGGTGTTCACTGTGCCCCCATCCCCCTTACGTCAATGTTGCACATATTGTAGGACTTGAGTCACAGGGTGCATCTCTGCATCAGGGTGGTTCAAATTGCACCCCAAATGACACCCGCAATTCCATATTGGACTCCAAATGACACCTGCAATTCCATATTTGACTCCAAATGATATCTGCAATTCCATATTTGCCCCCAAATGACACCCGCAATTCCATATTTGCCCCAAATGACACCCGCAATTCCATACCTGACCCCAAATGACACCCTGTTGTCTTTTTTTGAACACCAATGACAGCCTTCATGTCATGTTATTGTACCCGTGTGATACGCTGAGTGGGATTACGTACTACACTTGACACCCTGAAATGGCATTTCGAATACGTGATACCCTAAACAGCCTCTCTGTACCGAGGTGACATACCCACCATCTATATGCTAATTGTGAGATTGTTAGCACTTAATGTTGCACTTACACTTGTCAGAGTGATGTGCTAATGCAGAGGGCTGACATTCACCCAGGGAATGTGTGTTGCAATGAATTTATCTAACATGCTGTTCATGTGGTCATTTAGTATTGTTACATGATTGCTAAGGACAGTCACAATGTGACGTGCTCATGCGAAGAATTTGCTAATGACTGTGTTCCTTCGGGCTATTCCTGCTGCAGCTGCAGTGGGGTGTGGTCCACCTGCCTCATCTTCCTCATCACCGTCCGGTGCATCTGGCACTTGGATCCATGGTGCATTGGTGCGTACACATATGTTGTGCAATACACAACATGCAATCATCATCTTGCACACTATTTCCGGGCTGTACAAGGGTCTTCCACCTGTGATGTCCAGGGACCTGAAACGTGACTTTAACACGCCAAATGTGCGCTCAACAATGCCCCTATTGTGTTTGTGGGCCACATTGTACTGCCTCTGGGCCGGGGTGTTCGGGGCTCGGAGGGGTAACATCATCCATGGGCAGAGTGCATATCCCTGATCACCTGTGAGAGGTAAGTGAGATTAGTGTAAATTGGTGGTTCAGCATGCTGTGTTGGCAGACTTACAAGTTTTTTGGTGTGTGATTTGAGCAATTTTGGGATTCATGTTTGCCATGTATTGCTTCTGGCTAATGTGCGGGATCAGTGTGTATCACGTAGTCTCACAGCTGCTCGTCCGTCCCCCGAGCCTATTTATGTGTGTGCTCTGCGCGGTTGCATCACTTGCACTCCTAAGGCACACCATTGTCATGCCTGTCTGTGCATGTCCGCAAGCCTGACAACAACACTGTAATGTTGGCCATTGAAGGTGGGCGGCCACGTGTGTGTAAGCCCATGGTAAGGATATGGCGGACCCAGATTTGGATTTCAGGCCTGGCTGAACTCATGCTGCAATTGAGGCTAGGCCTTTGGCTCATGCTGCTGCAATGAAGATACACACACAACAGTTGGCATGTATGAGCCAAGACCCTGAGCGCTCCTTCATTTTTCCATTCAGGGGAGCCCGCCCTCCGGGTGCATGCTACTGTCATGTCATGTCATGTGGGTAACACGATCATGCATAAAACGCTTTGGGTACGAGTGGCGGCTCTCAAAGAGGGCTTGCCACTTACACATGTAATACATACTCTTGGCCATCGGCACTTGGGACCACATGCTGTAGGGAACACTCTGGCTGTCGAGGCAGCCAGAAATGCAGTAGCCACTTGTTCAGTAGCAGCGGTCACAAGGTCTATGACAAAAGTTGATGCCGACATACTGGCAGCCGTAGCGGCTACCAGAGACGGGACGAAATGCCCACACGGTTTTCCGTCCAAATATAAATACCAATTGTCCCGGAACAAGTTCCGACAGTAACAATTCCTTCCGTTGGGGATCCGCTGATTCCCAACGACAATCGCAGACATGCGTTGTTCACAGCTGCACATGTGGACATGGCTTCGGCGCATGCAGGTGTATCGGCAACGGTGTACCTCTTGCAGCAACGTCCTGTTTCCGCCCCCCACATGGCATTGCTGATAGCTCTCTATGGCCTTCTGTTCCCGCTATGAAAGCAAGCTTCAACCAAATAAGTAGGCGCAAAGCACTGTTATTCTAACATGAACTTGCCTGTCCTGGTATTTGTTTTACTACTTCGTAATGGCTGCCCTTCATGTGGTACTCGATAATCCGGTCCAGCTGGAGCTGTACCGTAGTCGATTAAAGGAATTCCTTGGTTGCCTGCCTATGGCTGTTGTGGGTGCTGCCTACAATGTGACTTACAGATACGCATACTTTACATGCGTCCATCCAGTTTTTTGGTGCCGCAACTGTCCTTTCTCCTGGGCTTTGGATTTGTGCCTCTCAAACGCCATATGACCTTGCCCTGATTACGACCTGTTGCTGTGGCCCCTATTGTGTCAAGATCAATCATGTGCAACTGGTACCCGCATACGGATGGCAGCCTTGAATGGAGTGCTGGCACAATGGGACATCTGTGAAGGGGCATCACACCTGCTGCACCACAGCTACATTGAGTACGATACAGGATGTACGACCATGCTTTTTCATGCTATGGATTATGATGAGCACGTATGCTCCTTCGAGTTGTTGAATTGGATGTTGTTCCTCCTTGTCTCTGAGGAGGTGAACCGTCTTTTGGAACACCTTGCCTTCCAAGATTCAATGGATCTCATATGATTCCGATGATTAATGTTCAACAAGACATTATATATTTTCTTCTTCTCGTATTTTACCACTAATCAACATTATGATGATTGTAATTTTTTGGAACTTTGCCCCAGCTATGCTCAGTGCTTTGACTCTGCTTGCGACTTGGATTGTGTTTTTCCTATTCTTCTGCAACCTGGCCAGGGGGAGGGTGTCATGTGGATTTAAGGGACCCCGTCGGTATCTTTAGATTAGAATTGGTCCAGAGGCCATGATGCTGCTTTTGCGCACAACACTACAGGCTTATCCTTATGCAAGAATATTTCTGCTGGTCACCTGCGACCCGCTGTCTGCCCTGATTCCCTGCTTGATCCTGGAGTTTAGTCTGATCATTGTGAGCAAGGTCAAACAACACTGTCCCTTGTTAATTTGATCTGGTCAGGCCCTAGCACATAGACGAAACATACCCTGCAGCTGCTGTTTGTGAGACACGCACCTTATTTTTGATATTAGGTGATTGCATGTAACACTCAGACACACTTGAGGATCGACTTATCAAGAATGAAGAGCTGTAAGTAGCTGTGATGTAGGGACACCATCTATGTCTTAGAGGTATGGGGTCTGCTATACAAACCCAGAGATCTTCTATGATATCATCTTAGTTTTCCCGTCCATGGGGAGGGAGAGTAGGTTTTGTAGTCCTGTCTATGGAATCAATATACAATGATTCATCCTTTTATAATGTATGGACTTGCTACAATGCTGACAATGTTTGTATTATGCATTCTGATTTTAGTAGTGGCTCGTATACTGCATTTCAGAGCACGTTAGTTAAAATGAACATTTTGAACTGACTCAGTTACTCTGTCATTGACACATATTATGGAGCACTAGAGTTGACACTATCAACCAACTGACCACAATAACAAACAATCCTATTCTGATCTTTTGTGGAAGATAGAGAAATTATGCCACTGAAACAGGTAGAGAGAGATTCAAGCTCAGCACATTGCGAGTGTGTAGGCAAATTTGTATGTACGTGTACGTGTGTGTGTGTGTGTGCGTGTGTGTGATCTATACCCAAGGCAGCTTAACGAATGCCCGATTATGAGACCAGAACAAAAACGTTGCATGCAATATTTATTTATTAATTTAAGCAGACATTGGGCCATGTCAAAATGGTCAAAAAAGGAAAACATTGTCCTCATTATTTCCAGGTAGATTGAAACTATGAAGACAGAGGAGAGGACAGTTGTGTAACATTAGCCCCTGTGATGCGGGATGCCCCCTGACCTCCAGGGGGTCTCATCAGCACAGTGCACTGACTGGGTCTGCGACCAAAGTGGTAGGGGGTTTGCATTGTTTTCTTATGCCACTGGGAGAGGAACTGGGCAGAGAATCATTATCCAGGTCGTGGATGAAAGACAGCACTGTGTATGATAATTTAGAATTAAGGCTGATGGTGCTAGGATGATCTCTGGAGACAATAGGGTTGTAACCAAGCCACTGTCTCTATGGTCAGTTTGAGTTGAATGGAATCGCTGCATCTGACTTGGACAGGACTAAAGCAAAGAGGGCACTTAAGGGAATGTGAAGAACAGAGTGGGGATCACTCTGGTAGGGAGATGCCCATGATGGCTTTGGGGTCACCTGGGTAGAAATTGGGGGATCACCAGCTCCAACAACGGGCTAAGAGAAGAACCATGTGGGCAATAAATGGCATGGGTGAATACCATGGGTTTGTATAGTAAGCATCTTCCACTAGTGTGGCTTCATTCCATTTGGGAGCTATCCGGTAGTGTATAATCACACTGGTTTTGAGGTGTCTGCATTTTCCTTTGGCACATGTGCCTGTGCTTCCTTGGTGTATTTTTCTGAAGCGATGTCTGTTGAGCTGGATGGAGAGTTGGCGCTGGCATCGCTGTTCTATGTACACTGCGGCTTTTCCCCTTTGCAGGTACTATCTAGTTTAAACGTGTTTCTCATTTTATACGTGGTTAAGTTCTCCTTGAAGCAAACAGCCGCTGCTTTGTCACACTCACAAGCCTTTCGTTGGCATCCCATAGGATGGTCTCCTGTAATGAAGCACAAACAATTAGATTAATTAAAACCCAAGCCTGAACAGTCCAAAGACATGAGACCAAAGATAAAAGCATCAACTAGATCTTTGGTGGCCCACTGCCATGCGCATTCATTATCCATCTTAAAATGTATAGCTTAACATCATTCTCAGTCTTAGACAGCCCAGTTGGCAATGGTACAGGTGCAGAGTCCATTTCAGAAAAAATCCCTTTCTGACACTGAAAACAATCTTAAAAGGACTGTGTCCTCAACATACATTCATCCCTGCACTGCGCCATGTTGTTTTGAAGAAAAAGATCTATAAAACACTTAATTCTCAATTAAAATCCTTCCCAGCTCAGTGTCAATACCCTCCTCACCTGGGACAGTTCTCACTGTGCCCTGTTCTGCACCATTTCCTTCTTTGGTGAACAATAACTTTCGAGAGAATTTTGTTGACAATGTTTTCATTCACAAAAGCCCGACGAGGCTAAAAGATATCAGAGCTCACTAGCAAGACACACCCACTTGTAGTTAGATATTTATTTTTAGTTAAGAAAAAGGTTACCTTGTCTATTAAATATAGAGGTATCAAGGTAAAAATAAATAGAGGCACTCATTAGAACTACCAGCATGGCATTTATGCACGAGCTGTCAGATTACAGCACACACGAATATCAACAAAGTCATTAGGGTAAGCAAGACTAACACTAGTGAACAACAATTTGCATGATTATAATTCAAAAACCTAAAAAATCAGTGCAAAACCGTGTTGTCATGCAAATCTCCCTAAACAATATGTCAATATAAAGCTTGAAACATTAATACATTATAAATATAAAGAATAAAATATAAACAAAGTCCTGCTTTATGAAACACACAAAATGGTATATTAATTCAGTGCCTTTGTCTACATATTCACCCAGCATTCCCTGACTAATCAGTCTCTCTACACCCGTGCCCAGGTGACCAGACATTTTTGATGAAACTCAGCATTGCTCTGTTCAAATTTTACATTAATAATCAGGGCCATGGTTATGTTGTCCATCAATGCAATCTTGACATCCAGTTCAACAAAATCTTGGAGGGACAGCTCACATGACATTACAAACCCTACAAACATATCCAGCGCCTCTTTAAGGATTATCAATTTGCCCCTATAATTGACAACACTCTCACTCCAACTAAGAGGCTCATTACGATGTCGGGCGGAAAGCCTCCTCCTGAAGGTCGGAATGCGATCGGAACTTAAACCGTCCGGTCACTCCGTATCGGTTTCGAGTGACTCGCAGAGTATTCGTGTTGGTCAGAACCGCATTGTACACCCCTATGGAAAGCGTTTCTGCCCTTGGGATTACAATGTCGTTTTCCAACAGCCTTTCTACGTTGGCCTGTCTGACACGGAAAGGCTATCGGAAAGTGACTTTTAGTCCCCTGGCAGGGCCCCCTTGGCCCGCAGCCTACGGTTGATGGCCGAGGGGGTACTTAAGGGACCCCCTGTAAAACCCTGCACTGTGTGGCAGGAACCATGGGGTGCCTGTCATAGCATGCAGGGTATACTGCAATCACCCCATTTCCCCATAGGAGCCTGTGTTATGGCTGGTTCTCAACCGTAAGACAGTCTTCTAAAGGAAACAATGGGAATCTGACCGAACAGTGTTCGGTTGCATTAATAATCAAGTCGGTCGGTTCTGAATCCGAGATGGTGTCCGGCGGAGGCTTTCGGCTGAACATGGTAATGAGCCCCTAAATCTAGGAAAAAATGAGAAATTCATTGGGTTGTATATTTTATTGTTTTCTAGCAATGTCCAAAAAATCCTTTTCTTTTTACTAATATTTGTCGTTTTTATAGAATTTTTTGTCATCCATACTGTGCAAGAAGCCAATGGAAATACCTAAGCCCGGGCGGGTAACTACACTCCACCAGTGGAGTTTACGTATTTTGCATACTCCACGTTCCGTTGCGAACGCAGAGTTTAGACAAAACTACGACTTCGTGGTGGAGTGTAGTTAGCCGGCCCCTCCACCCTCCCAAAAGTAATTATAAAGTAATAAAAAAGGCACTTACCTGCCGTGGCTGCCTCCTCCTTGCCATGGCCGCTCTCCTTCCTCGCCATCATTCTTCTCTGATAACCCCTACATTGTACGTCTTGCGACTGCACATGTGCAAGAAGTACAACGTAGGGGTTATCAGAGAAGAAGGACGGTGAAGACAAGGAAGGAGAGCAGCCATGGCGAGGAGGAGGCAACCACGGCAGGTAAGTGCCTTTTTTCTTACTTTAATGTTTTCCTACTCCGTGGAACTCCGCATAGAGGCACTCCACCTGCTCTGCCCGGGGTTAGAAATAACCTGTTAATGAGACAAAAATGTTTTGTTGAAGTCATTGTCAATGTTTAGGTGTGGAGATACAGAACTACCTGGCCTACTCGTTCGATAATCAAGACAAAGTGTTAAAGTTTTGTTTAAAGAAGAGAACTTGGAGGACCCAGAATGAAATTGGTCACTAGGAACAAGGCACATTGATCTGCCTTAACCCCTTGCATGCCCGCCCCTTTCCCCACCCAGTGCCGCGCTTAACATTAGCGGGCGGAGTTCATGACGAGCTGGACTCGTCATGGGCACAGCGCCACCGCAGCCCATGACGAGTCCAGCTCGTCATGGGCACTGAAGGGGTTAAGGAATCTCTGGATATGTCTAAAGCAGTGGTTCTTAACCTTCAGGCTTCTGTGGACCCCCAGTAAATAACTACTGGATGCCAGGGCCCCCACCCTAAGCAATTTCTATGATTTGAACAAAAGTATAATCAAACAAATGCAAAAATAATGCAACATTAATTAATTCACAAAGAAAACATAAGCAAAAATTGAAACTTTAATTTTCCATGGGAAAGATGGAGCTTTTCAAAATGTTTTTTATTTACAAAAGAAATGAAGCACTATGCTAGATTCTAACATAACACTTTGTCTATTTTGCGCCTAATACGAGCTCTCTTTTTGTTAGTGCATTCCATTGCTTAAATAGAGTCCACCAATAAACCATTGTATAAAAATGTATATTAATTTTGTTTATAAATATACAGCTTTTCAAATAACCCTTTCAAGACTTTTCCCTCCTCTACCACCCCCTTGTATCATCTCAAACCTTTTACAATTCAGATTGCCCAAACAAGCCTTTCTAAACCCTTCCCTCTGACTCTACCCCCCTCTACTCATCCCAACCTGCTCCTGCTGTTATGATCTCTGCATAAACTCTTTCTTGACTCTTCCCTTTTCTATCCCTCCACTATCCTTTTCAATCCAAATAACAGACTCACATGTCCAACGCTCAAATAAATTTCATATTTCACTATACTAATTCACCACTAATCATGTTTGGGTTCCGGAGTAGCACGCTACTCTTCGAAGAGCACTTTGATGTCTCATCATCAGGGGTACCAAGTGCTATATAAAAATAAGCTCCTTCCTCTTCTTTCCCTCCACTATCCTCTTCAACCCTAATACCAGACTCACATGTCTACCGCTCAAATGAATGCCATATTTTCCTGTACTAATTCACTACTAAATGTTTTTGGGTTCCGGAGTTGCGTGCTACTCATCGAAAAGCACTTTGATGCATCATCAGGGGTGCCAAGCACTATATAAATGCAATTACAATTACTAAATTCCATTAGCTGTACCTGCAGCGCTCCCATGAATCAAGCAAAGGATACCAATTTAGCTTAGTTAATTTTTAGCCTTCAGTTTCACATTCCTTCACAATTACTGAACATTTTAAAGTGTTATTTTTTTCTAATATATGTATGTATTCTTTATTCAGCTAATAAAATATAAGTTTCTAAACCGTATGGGAATCCCTGATTAGGCATAGCTGACCCCAGGCTAAGAACCAAAGGTCTCGAGGGTTCACAAGAATTGCCTTTCTTTTGTGAGAGACCTGAGGATTTCAGGATGGACTAGTGTGCAACATTAACAACATCCTAATAAAGGCTGGATACATATACCTGAACCAAAATTCAGTGACAACACGTGTTATCATTTAACCTTGGCGTATCCTACAATTAACCATGAATACCTGATCAGTGGGTCAGAGCCTATATTTTCATAAAGAGGTCAAATTAATGCCACAATTTAATGTGTTGCATTTAGGAGAATTGAATTTGTTTATTTTCTGTCCATTATCTTTCTACTGTTATAATTCCTCATCTTTTGCATAGCTAATAAATAGTAATTGGCATAAGAAAATTAGTCTGGAATATGTTGTAATTGTGTACGCTTTTAAATTATAATAAAATGAAATGGCGATCATTCTTGTGAGGTGTGCAGTTAAAAAGCAGGTTAGTGTCTTCATGGAAAAAATGTATTCGTAGATAAAAAGTAAGGTCCAGTGAGTCCAAACCTTGTACTCCAGTGTGAGGGTCAGGTTTTGCTATGCCCTTCCCAAACATCAATGGACAGGTAAATCAAGGGGAGCAATTAACAGGCAATGAAACACTAATGCTAGTTTACCCATTCGATGTTCAGAAAACAATCTAATTTCAAAATTATCATTCTAGCCCTTTCTCTACAGAGAGTGGTTTGTGCTATTTGTTATCAACTACTTAGGACCCGATTACGATGCCATAGGAAACAGCTCCGACCCTCGGTCGGAGTTGTTCATAAAGCATCGTAATCTCCTGTTTGGATTCATTTCCGACCTACCCATTGGGATGGAGTTGGTCAGAAATGAACCCAAACAGGATTTCCGAATGGCTTACGACGGGCTCAGAGAGCCCATCTGCCATTTGGGAAGGGGCCTGTAATTTCAAGAGTGGCTCTTTCCGCCCAAGGTATTACGATGGCAGATTCCCACAGCCTTTCTGTACCGGCCTTTCCGACACAGAGAGGTTGTGGGAAGTCGATTTTGGGGGCCCCCAGCAGGGCCCCCATGGGTACAAGTCCTCTGGATGGCAACTTAGGGGGCACCTATGGTGCCCCCATGTTGATCCCTGCACCCGCTGGCAGGCACCTTGAGGTGCCAGCCACAGGGTGCAGGGATGAACTGCACCTCCGCTCTTTACCATGAGAGCATGCATTGCAGTTGGAATACATGCTCCCATTGTAAAGAATCGGAGTGCGACCGAACAGTGTTCGGTCGCATCCTAATTGCTCGGGTTGGGACTGCCGAAAGGAGGTTGGTAAGTCCCAGTTCCCAAACAATGTCGGACAGACTCAGGTCCCTCTGACATCGTATTCCGGCCCTTAGTTGGAGACTGCCAGACATACATTACAAAAATAAATTTTCTGGCCTGGCAAAGGAGAGAAGAGGGAACATACAATGTACTGAAGCTTGTCTGAATTGAGGGGTTGGTGGAGAGATATGTTGAGTGGGAGAGCAGAAAAAGGGCATATAACATTTGTCTTTTTTATTAAGCTTACCAGGCAATCCCATGACATCAGAGACACCATTTTCAAGTCCTGGTTCTTCTTTCAACAGCCTAATACATACTGGGATTTGTAGTCGGACATAATCTGAATTGAATGAATTGGACTACCACAATTGAAAGCAATGATTTTTAACAGGAATCAACAGAACTGGAGCCCGGTATCCTTGATAATAGCCATAGTTTTTACAGGGCGACATTGGCAATGTATCTAGTATCGATCACATACTTCCATATACTTAGCATCTGTCTCTCTTTAGGAAGATAAACTCGCCTTTCAGACCCAGATTTTCCAAGTGTGAATATACGCTGGTTCTTTTCACCTCTCAAAAATCAATTCTGCTTCAGGTTGGAAGGCATCATTTCTCACTGTTGGAGAAAGGAGTAGTGCAACATGCAGCATGCCAATGCCCAAAGTTCCCTGTATTCTACATTCCAATTTGACGAACAGTTTTCATTTACACCATATTAAAATGTATATGTCTTCTTTTCCCGTGGAACACGACAACCTAGGGTTTAATCCCAGTTTCCTCATAGACCAATGTGATGCTCCTGCTACAATAAAAGTGCTGTGTATAAGATGCACCGCTACTCCTTGTAGCCTGTTGATAATGTATCAGATAAGTAATATAAACTTGATATACCCTTGAGGAGCGTACTCTCGTGCAGTAGATGCAGTACCCGAACAAGCTACGCTATTGGTTTTGGACCCAGTGAGCTGTGGATGACACGTAGATCATGGTATAGCAGTTTTGGCTGGACGATACCTTCTGTATGGGAAGCAAGGCTGAATTGCATGTTTTTGATCTCCCTCTGCAAAAAAATGGAATGGAATGTGCCCATAGAAATTCCCAAGTGAACAACTTAATTGAAGCATCTCCGTCCACCATTTTAAAAAAATACTTTTTTCTTTTTCCTGCACTGAGGAGACACTTTCCTCATATGCGGTCTCCTAAATACACCTGCTGCACCTGAACACTATTTTGAACATCACAGGTTAATTTTAGAGTGTAACTTTGACATCCTGTATCTTACTTGCTTTGATGAGACAAGCACCATAGCAACCTCATTGTAATGGGTTATCAAGGCTTTTTGAAAAATGACGAAAAGGAGGAGGGCTGAATATAATTGTTAACGAATACCTTGCAATAAAATAACTTGATACTCCCCCCTCTGGGACAATCCAAAACCGGGTTAGTCCAATCGATGTATCTCCACTTTAAACTGAATACTTTATGGTGGTCCACAAACCCTGAAACCATAAAAAAACAATACTGATCCCCATTTGGATTTGAATTCCTCATTATTAGACTATTGTGAACAGCATTATGGGGGATTTAATTTATGGCTAGACTGTGCCTTTGATCACAAGGCTTTGCAGGTTTGTGACGATATCTTATACATGCATTTAGGGGGACATACTTTGTACTTGTTCTTTACCTCAAATGAAAGGTCTTTTGGTATTTCTTCTCAGAACACATTTTCTGGTCTGACTGTTGCTTTGCTTTTTGCTTATACTTCTCTATCACAGTAAAAATGCCCCTGTCCATAAATAAAGAAACATAAATGAGATGCATTGAACTTCGAACGCCTTCCGAAACACTTCAAACTTCTCAACATCCATTCCTATTAGCCCCAGGTTGAATATTAAAGCAGTTTGTACGAAGATTAGACCAGCATAGCCCAGAGTCCCACCCTAAAATATATCATCGACATTTAAAAAAAATAGTACGCTGATAAAGTGGGCAATCTAAAAGAAAAGATAGAAAGTAAATGTTGAGGGAACTTTTACCTTCAATGTAAACTCCTCTTCTGAAAATACAGCAGTAATCACAAACTCACATATTAATGACATAAGCATTGGTAATTCATGGGTTTTGCGTATGTATTGATTAAAGAGCTGTTTGCATCAATCATTGTCCAGAAGGAGGAAAGAGCTCCCTGACAGATAAAACGGGAGTGGAGCGGCCAGAGCTGCTGACTCTAGAGCTGGGAATCTCGGTTCCAATCTCGGAACATCCAGTGATTTTATGCAAATCACGTAATCTCTCCAGGTGATGAATTGTTATATAAATATGCTGCAAGAGTAAAAGGCAAAACTTTATGAAAATATAGTTCCACCAAAGCTGATGTTAACAGTATTTCAGTGGCTGGAAACTGATCAGAGAAGCATACGAGGAATAAGCATTGGTAAATGCAGTTAAATATGCTACAGTCAATACAAGTGGAGGAAAGGTAAGTGGCACACTCAAGAACCAATTAGAAACCAGGAAAAAGAGCCCCTTTTAAGTTTATATTAAAAACAATAGATTTCTCAAGCACAGAACAAGCATTGTGCAGGTAAAACCTAAAGAGAGCCTTCTGTTATAGTTGTTCATCTCTTGCTGCAAGCCCTTTGAGGGAAACCTGGAAGATAATAAATGAACTTCAGAGCTTTGAGTCTTCTGAAGATAACAGTTCTTTGTAACAATATATTTGTACCACTAGTGTGGTTTCTTCAGTCAAAAGCTAAATAAAATGGAGTTTGAACCTAGCAGGAAGCTTCTTAGAGCCGACACAGAAAACTCTATGTTGACTCAGGGGTTAATTCTTCCTTTGAGAGTTTTAGAACCAGCTCTAATGCTGGAACAATTAATACAGTTAGTAAAAGCATGGTTCCTGAGTGCATGTCCAAGATGGATGCAGAGTGAAGTGGCTCCGTGCACACAAGCCCGCCCAGCACCATTTTGACGACTCTCACTCTGCACAGATGGCAATCGCCACACACTTTTGCGGAATTGCTCCACCTTTTGAGGTACTGACTGGGGGCATTCCTGACTACTCAGGAGCCATGCCCCGCCCAGGCCTGAAGCCGCAGTCTCATGCACCACACCATGGGATCCTTTGGCCTGGCCGGGCCTGACCCACGGCAACACCCACCATGCGTGCTCCCCGTTGTGCCTGGAGGATCGGGGACTGCAGCCTGTGTGAACCCAAAGCTGCGGCCTCGCGCACCACCCTCTATTGCTCGGATTTACACCTGAGACACAACATGAGATTGTCGCACACGGTGCAGCCAGCACTAAAAGCTTTAGAAACACCTGCTGCAGCGTTTCTTTCCGCCGGCAATTACCAGGCCTCACAGAAATGTGTAGGAAACTTGTGTGATGAATTACCATCCTGGAAAGAGATCCGTGTTTTGTATAGTTGAGGTTGTGACCTCGGTGAAGTTAGTGCAGAGGGTTAATATGCCTGCTGCAAAGAACATGTACGAAGTTGATTACAGAGTGCATAGGATGGAAACAGATCTGCAGATTAATGCTTTCAAAAGAGACATCCGTTGGTGACTTGCAATTTATAACTTAAAGTCCTAATATAGAATAGTGAACTATTAACTTTCAGCCCAGAACTGCATAAACACACCGACAAATATACATTACAAAATTGATTAATGTTGCAAAGAGGGTACATTTGGCGAAAAGATCCGTGTTTTGTATAGTTGAGGTTGTGACCTCGGTGAAGTTAATGCAGAGGGTTAATATGCCTGCTGCAAAGAACATGTACAAATTCGATTACAGAGTGCATAGGATGGGAACAGATCTGCAGATTAATGCTTTCAAAAGAGACATCCGTTGGTGACTTGCAATTTATAACTTAAAGTCCTAATATAGAATAGTGAGCTATTAACTTTCAGCCCATAACTGCGTAAACACACCGACAAATATACATTACACAATTGATTAATGTTGCAAAGAGGGTACATTTGGCGAAAAAACGATTCTTATTATTAAAGGAAGCTCCCAACTTTGCTGTTTCTTTTTCGATACAACTTACCGATTCACAAGGAACGTAGGGCTCACGTCTGGCCAGCTGCAAAAGTGAGAGGGAAATGGCAGGAGGCACGCTGGCTGACACCTTTTATATCCCACCCATATGTTTTTACAAGGGTGACGGTAAATTAGTACATTACGTATGGTTTGAAATGTACGTATTTTGTAGGGATAAATACACAGCCAAGGGTGACGGTAAATTAGTACATTACGTATGGTTTGAAATGTACGTATGTTGTGGGAATAAATACACAGCCAAAAAAAATGGAAATAAAGGGGAATAGAAATAAAAGAATTGCCGTCAGGGTTAAGGGGAGGGTGCGCAGGGTAACAGGGACGCGATAATATCGCTTGACAAGTTTTCCTTTAGCATTATTATTGCACAGCATTCAATGGTTTACTGATTTTAATAAAGCAAAAATATATAAATGTTTCTCTGTCAGCCGGAGCCCTTAGGTTTGATGTGGAACGGGGGTAGGTGGGACAAGTGGATTTTACAGGACATGTAGATCTCAGTGGCATTTTGTCCCTTGGACAACTAGATTATTTGGAAAATTCCACACCCCTAAAATAAAAGACCGGCATCGCGCCAGAGCCCACGCCCCCTCCTTGCAGCACTCTGCAAACGCACCCCCTGGCCAGTTGTAAGTTGAGGAATTAATTCCCCTTCAATACTGAGAGTCCCTGAGGGCCAACTAGCCCAACAGGTATCTCCAGTATGCGCCAGGGAGCTGCGTTGCAGACAGGTGTTCTGAGGCCACGCCCCTTTTTACACCTCCATGCAACGCAGCTCTGTGGCGCTTACTGGAGGTACCTAGCGGGCTAGTTTGACCCTAGGGACCCTTAGGATTCAAGGGGACTTAATCTCTCAACTCAGAACGCCCACATGCCCTGTGGCGCGTTTTTAAGTTGGGGAAATAATTCCCTTTCAATCCTGAGGGACCCTGGGGTCCAACTAGCCCACCAGGTGCTTCCAGTAAGCACCACTGCTCTGCGTTGCAGAGAGGTGGTGCAGGCCGTGCCACTTTTTACACCTCTCTGGAACGCAGCTCTGTGGCGCTTACTGGAGGTACCTAGTGGTCTAGTTGGACCCTAGGGACCCTCAGGATTCAAGGGGAATTAATCTCCCAACTTAAAACAGCTACAGGGCGTGTTTACACAGTGGGGAAGGGAGGGGACGGGGCATGAGGTGACGTGTTCAAACACGCCCTGTGGTGCGTTTTAAGAGGTAGTTTTAATCCCCTGCCGTATTATATACTAGGGGCTTACAGAGGAGGTCATGCTAATCACAGGGGGACCCCAACACATAGTGTGCCCTAGTGTATGTAGGTGTTTTCACTGCATTCTGAGTATCTTTTAACATAGCACTGGCTCTAGAACTGGTTAGTCAGACTCAGTTACCACCAGTATCCGATTTTGCAACAAGGCTTGTTTCTGCTCTTCTGTTTGTTCTTTCTGCACGTTATACTTCTTCCTGCACTTTTCTTCTTCTTTGAGGACTTCTGTTGCTTCATTCTGCATTTCTTTTTTTTCTTTCTGTGCGTTTTTCCTTCTTTCTTCACATGTCCTATCTCTGTAGGCATAGCTAGAAATTAGCATTTAAAAAACCTTTGAAATACACTGAAAAAAACATAGGTTTCAGGCACGTTATAGCTAGGAATTAGCATTTAAAAAACCTTAGAAATTCACTGAAAAAACCATCGGTTTCAGGGGCGTTATAGTTAGCTGGACTTTTCACTCGTACAAAACCATAGAAATTCCCCCGTTATAGTTAGTTCAGCTAACTATAACTCGCGCACCCGCAATGCACTGCTGATGACGTCACATATTACATCACTCATGACATGGTCAGTGACATCACTCATGACATCACTGATAACATCACTGATGACATCATCCTTGTGATAGAGTGGCAGACCTCCTCTCCCCCTAATATAACCTTTGATACACACATTCAAAAATAGAAATTAAACTTTTCAAAACAATGGACATACCAATACCAGTTACAACAACCTATTCAGTAATTGTAAGAGCCACATCCACATCCACTCATTCACCAACAGTCCTATACAGTCACTCATACATGTACTCACTCATCATATGTACTCATACACCTATACATCCTGTTACACAACGCCACTCATCCATAGAGTTACTCACACACATAGTCACTCATGCTAATAAAGAATCAAACATCCGTTTACCTGCATATACAGTTATACACACACCACCACGCTTACTTCTACAGAAACTTACACATACTTAGTCTTTTTAACAATCACTTATAGAAACACATACTTATTCATACAGGAACTCTTTCAATCTCTCACTCTCACATATACTCACTTATATACACCAATAGTCACATATACTAGTTTAAAACATATGTAGTTACTCATAGAGACACTATTGAGACAGTCATTCACTCACTAACACACCCATGCACACACTCATCCACCCATACAGTCCTGCACACATGCTGTCTTCAACAGTGAGTCACTCATTCATGCACCTATGCACTACGTAATACCCCTCACCGAACCATACAGACATCAGACACTTATACTGATACTCAAAAAACCAACTAATAACCTATATAGACACTCATGTAGCTACTCACCAACCCATGCAGCCACTTATACACAAAGTGAGAGACTGATACAGATATTTACATATTTAAACATTACTCACTAAGCCATGTATTCACTAAGATACACTTAATCAGTCAGTTATACAATCAATTTTTCAAAAACAAATCATCCATTTAGACACTTATATACCCATTTATTCTTCCATCGACCTTGAGATATACATATATAAAACATATGTAATTTTAAGAAAAACACACATTCTTTGGATGATGTCATCAGTGATGTCATCAGTGATGTCATTTGAGATGTCATCAGTGATGTCATGAGTGATGTCACTGACCATGTCATGAGTGATGTAATATGTGACGTCATCAGCAGTGCATTGCGGGCGCACGAGTTATAGTTAGCTGAACTAACTATAACGGGGGAATTTCTATGGTTTTGTACGAGTGAAAAGTCCAGCTAACTATAACGCCCCTGAAACCTATGGTTTTCTCAGTGAATATAGATATATATATATATTATCTACTGGCGGTTGCCGGTAGATAGTTATAGTTAGGACCGAGCTAACATAGGAAATCTGAAAATTCTATTTTGAATAACTTTGGCGCCCGTTGACTTATCTTCGTGAAATTTTTAAAACTAATGGGGCGCTCTGCTCAGCTCCTACCCTGAAAGTCTCGGGGTGATCCGTCAAGCGGGGGCTGAGAAAAAAGGGGGGTCTCAAAACGCGTTTTCCCCATGCATTTTTCCATAGGACCTTTAGTCGTAGGTACAGCCCGAACGGCTGAACAGAATTACATGAAATTTGGCAAAGAGGTAGTCCTCAGGTCAGGCATGTGCCTTCTGCATATATGGTGTCAATCTGTTCAGTAGTTCCTGATAAAATTACAGTTAAAAGTACATAAATATCTATATGCGCGCACCGTGCGCGAACCAAATGTCCGCGAGCGTAATTCTGATTGGTGGTTAGATGTCAGTCAACATTCCAATCGGTCGAAATCAGGAAGTGTCGGACGCCATTTTGTGTGTGACAGTGAAAAAGAAAGGTGGAGAACGTGAAAAGAGGGCAGGGTAGAGAGTTCCTGACCCCCTAGCCTTTGTCAGGAGGTCCCTGAAGGACCCCGAAGGGTAAAAAAAACATTTAATTTTTTTTTAAAAAAATTGCGGGCTGCGCGCGCGCAAAGTTTTTTAAATGCTAATTCCTAACTATAACGTGTGTGAAACCTATGGTTTTTTAAGTGAATTTGCAAGGTTTTTTAAATGCTAATTCCTAACTATAACGTGTGTGAAACCTATGGTTTTTTCAGTGAATTTGTACGGTTTTAAATGCTAAGTTATGTAGGTATTATTATTTTTTTTATATATTTATTTTACAATGAACTACGTATTAAAAAAGTTAAATTTTTGTTTTGGGTATTTCATAGTGCGCGCATGGTGCGCGCACCCCCGCGATTTTTAAAAAAAAAAATTTAAATTTTTTTCTGCCTTCGGGGTCCTTCAGGGACCCCCTGACAAAGGCTAGGGGGTCAGGAACTCTCTGCCCTGCCCCCTTTTTCACGTTCGCCACCTTCCTTTTCTCACTCTCACACTGAAAACAAACAAAATGGCGGCCGACACTTCCTGATTTCAATCGATTCGAACGTTGACTAACATGTAACCACCAATCAGAATTACGCTCGCGCACGTTAGGGTGCTCGCACGGTGCTCGCACGGTGCGCGCACGGTGCGCGGCTATAGATATGTATGTGCTTTTAACTGCAATTTTCTCAGGAACTACTGAACAGATTGACTCCATATATGCAAAAGGCACATCCCTGAGCTGAGGACTACCTCTCTGCCAAATTTCAAGTAACTCTGTTCAGCCGTTCGGGCTGTACCTTGGACTTAAGGTCCCTATGGAACATTGCATGGGGAAAATGCGTTTTGGGACCCCCCTTTTTTCTCAGCCCCCGCTTGACGAATCCCCCCGAGACTTTCAGGGTAGGAGCGGAGCGGAGCGCCCCACCTATTTTGAAAATTTCATGAGGATTCGTCAACCGGCGCCAAAGTTATTCCAAATAGAATGTTGTGGATTTCCTATGGAAACACGGTCCTAACTATAACTATCCACTGGCGACCGCCAGTAGATAATATATATATATATATATATATATATATTACCTACTGGCGGTCGCCAGTAGGTAGTTATAGTACCTACTTATAGTATATGTAGTATAGTATAGTATATGTAGTTATAGTGCTACGCGCACCGCGTTCCCACCGTGCGTGCACGGCACTAACTGCGTAAAGTGGGCGCGCGGTGCGCGAAGCGCACCACGTGCTCACTGTGCGCGCACGGTGCGACCGCAATCCTCTGCTGATGACATATGTGTCTTTATGAAAAAAAAATATTTGTAATATATGTATAGCTAAAATTTAATGGAAGAAGACATGGGCAAATAAGTGTCTAAATACAGTATTAGCATCAGCAGAGGATTGCGGTCGCGTGAGTTATAGTTGCCTGCACTAACTATAACGGGGGAATTTCATTGGTTTTTTATGAGTAAAATGTCCAGCTAACTATAACATGTGTGAAACCTATGGTTTTTTCAGTGAATTTGCAAGGTTTTTTAAATGCTAATTCCTAACTATAACGTGTGTGAAACCTATGGTTTTTTCAGTGAATATATATATATATATATATATTTCCATTGCTCCGTCATCAACATCCGTTCCAAAAAGACAAAGATAGACCCAGGTTTGTGTGCATCTTCAAAGATTTCTTTTCGAATGCCCTGCACCATCGCCATTACGCGTTTCAGCCTCACGGAGGCCTTGATCACATGATACGCAAACAGACAGTTTTTTTCCTCTTTTAAAGTGCCAGTGCGCAAAATCTTGTGTTAAAACACTCCCACAGTAATTCATAGACATAGAGAACAAATTGTCCCTGCATATGTAATGTGTCCCATAGAATGTGCAAAAAAGCAGCGTAATACAGTACAATGATAAATATCAATGTGCAAATTGACGCTGAGCTTAGTAAATATATACGAATATAAATATATAAATACTCAAGGATAAAATCATAGCATTGATAAAATACCTTAAAAATGCTAAAAGAATCCACAGCTAAAATGTTATATTAGTTTAAAACCATCTAACCTCATAGAGTTGGCAGCATAATATCTATTCCAATCCCTATCTAGGGTACACAGTTAAACATATATATCTTAGTTGTCAACAAATTGGTTTTTAGGCATAAATGCCGGTTGGGAATATCGACAACTAGTTAACCTGGGTCTTGCAACATTACGAACTCATTACATGCATAAAATTTCAGATTGTCTGCCCCAGTGGGCCCAGACATTCTCACGTGGGAAAATTAAAGTGCAAAATGTGCTGTGCAAAGTACGCCTTATTACATCCTATCACAGCCGTGAATATGGTATGTAAACATATACAAAAAGGAAATGAGAATATGTCAATATTCCCCTCAACTTATACACAGAATTAAAATCATCAGTTTCATAAAAAAAAAAAACCTACAATCAAGAGGCAGCAGTCGATCTAAATTCTGATATCTGCCAATAGTTATTCATTTATAAACAGGTAAAAAAATCTTCACTAGCATTCAACCCCTGAGGTGCCTTACTGTCCAATTTGAGTATATATCTCGTTTCCATCTGGCGTAATAACCGTTCACGGTTGCCACCCCTTCTCAGTGGCAAAACCGTGTCAATAACATAGTATTTAAGATGTGACAAGTTATTTTCATGGCACTCCCTAAAGTGCCTCGCCACTGGGTATGCAGCATCACAATTGATGATGGCTCTAATGTGCTGGAGCACCCGTTTGTGAACCTGCAGTTTCGTACTGCCGACGTACCGCAGGCCACATGAGCACTCCAGCACATATATTGCATACTCCGTTTTACAGTTTAGAGCTTTGGTGATTTTCACCGGAATGAGCTGAAATGGCGTTTGGTATGTTTATGTACTGATACCATATTTACATGCTTTACAGATAGCACATTTGATAAATCCCTTTCTCTTGCCAAGCCAAGTATTTGTGAGCCTGACCTCTGGGCTGCTTTTCACCAGGGAACTGCTCATAGATCGCGCTTTTCTGAATGCGATACTGGGGGATTTAGTCATTTCTTTACCTAAGACAGGGTCACTGCAAACTAACGGCCAACTTCTGTTGATAATCCTACGTACTGACTTGTGTTGTACATTGTATGTCGTTATGAGACGAGTAGGCTGAATCTGATCGGTATTGGTGGTGGCTTCAATACTCAATATATCCGATCTCTGTCTCTTATTGGCCTTGGTCATAGCTTGATCTAATACCACTTCTGAGTATCCCCTGTCAAGAAACCTCTCTCTGCATTCCAGCTGAGCTAGTGTACACTCCTTATCCGAGCTACAGATCCTGCGAATCCTCAACATTTCCCCAAAAGGGATACTACTGATTAAATGTGGAGGATGATGACTATGAGCATGCAAGACCGTATTGCCAGATGTGGATTTTCTATGGAGTCGTGTCTCCAGTCTGTCATTAAACACAAAAACCTCCACATCCAGATAAAATATACTACTCTTACTCATCTCAGCCGTGAACTTGAGATTTAGGTTATTGATATTCAATTTGACAATAAACTCCTGCGCTGCCTGTTCCGTGCCATTCCAGATTAAAAACAAGTCATCAATATACCTGTACCAGCAAACAATCTGAGTTCTTACAGTTTCACCATGGTTTGCCATGAGGACCTGCTCCTCCCAGAGCCCCATATGCAAACAAGCATATCCTCCGTATTCCTTTCTTTCCACGGTTCAATCCTTGAAACCAAAAAAGGCATGAACTCCAGTTTATCAGTGCAATTCTTTAGTTTATTTTTCAGTGCATAGCCAAAATGACGCATTTCAAACCTCCAATGACACACTACGTTGTTTTTCCCCCGTTTTGAAAGTGACAAGTTAATTTTTTCTTTCTTTCTCAATCATAGTGAAACTGGAAAACAGATTACCCATTTGTTTTCCACATCTGCCTTAACAATTTTCACCTATATTTCCAGTTAATCACTCTGTTTACAACATATAAATATGCATAAATGCAGATCATTATATAAACATTGACATTGTTATTTTGATACTAGTATTAATACTGTGTGCTGCTTAGTACCATTTTGAGCTTTATACGTTGATACTGCATAGAGCTCATTCAAATTTGTCCATAATGCTTAAAAATCATGATTAAAAAGTCAACAACCTTGTATACAATTGATAGTTGTTAAAATAGTATAAATACTTATTTTTAAAAAATGACGTGCTTTCAATATATCAATAATTCATGATTTCATTATCAATGTGCAAAATACGCTAATATATGTAAACATTTCCAATTTCTGTAAACAGTCAATTTCATTTAGCAGGCGAATATCTTATATGTGCAAAATGTAACAAAAGTGCTAGTGCATTTATCTCCACCCTTAACTTGAGCTTATGTGTAACTTGTCGGAAGTGTGTTGTTCACATGAGCCCATGTTTTACAACAACACTTAAAAAAAAGGGAAATGAGTCAAGGGGGATTTCTGAGATTCAGCTTATTAAAATCATAGGGCCAGGTGTAGGTGGCTAAATACCGAGCGCTAACGCAGAAATTTGCAGAATTTCCACGTTACCGACCAGTATTTAGCCATGTACAATGTAGGTAACACCAAACGCCATCGCAAATAAGGAATCCCTAAAAATAAGGGAAACCAGTTAGCGATTCCTTAATCTACGATTAGCAGACACCGAAACCCCAAATACCAAATCGCTAAATAAGAAATCCTTAAAAACTCGCAAATCGATGTACCAAAATTCGGTAATACTGATTTTTCAATAATTCAGTAATTAGGAGTCGCTAATTACCACTGACTCAAAGCAGGTGGTAATCAGGTGCACTGCATTTAAACAGCCCCAAAATGCAACAGTGTGAACACAATGGCGGCCCTCTATGTTATTGCAAGGCAGCTTCGTATGCAAGCAGCAGGACTGAGGATCTGGAGACGGGAGGAACGCGTGTACAGACTGCGCGTTACATTGTTCCAACTGACTGAGGCTGAAATCCATGAGAGGTACGGGCTAGACCCCCAAACTATCCTAGTCCTGATATGGGACCTGCAACCACTCCTGGAGCATCAGACACCAAGGGCGCACGCTATACCAACACATGTTCAGGTGCTCAGTAGCCTGCACCTACTTGCATCAGGTAGTTACCAGGGGGTGATAGCTGTTGCAGGTGGTGTGTCACAGAGTTGCCTGTCCCGTTTCTTCAATACTTTCCTGGATGCCATGATGCAAAGAATGCATCACTACATACGCTTCCCCAGCACACAGGCGGAACTGCAGAAAACCAATCTGCCCACCTGCAGCTACAGAGTACATATATAGGAACCGCAAATCTACACATTCTATCATCGTGCAGGTAATTGTAGCCAAATTTCCAGGGAGCCCCCATGACTCCTACATATTCCAGAACAGTGGGATCTACACACGTCTGGCTGGGGGCGAATTTGGAGAAGGATACTGCTAGGCAAATCAATGTGACACACCCTGATGTATACCTTGGATGAATGTGTTAGTGACTGTTATTAATGGCACTTCCTTTCTCACTCAGGTGATAGCGCATATGCCGTGCGGGCATTTATCCTGACTCCATTTCTCAACCCATCTACCCCAAGTGAGAGAAGATACAATGTGGCACAAAGATCTATGCACAATGTTGTGGAGCGCACATTCGGACTCTCAAAAAGCAGGTTCTGCTGCCTCCACAAAAGTGGAGGTGCACGTCAGTACCGCCCCATCATCTGCTGTAAAATAATAGCAACATGTGCCATGCTGCATAACCTTGCCACGAAGAAAGGAACAGCAGTGGATCTAACTGACTCCAAGGACAAGGGTGAGGATTGTCCACAGCCAGAGCACAGCGCAGCAGGTGTGGCAGCAGCACCAGATGGGAGACACAGACGGGCTGAGATCACACTCAACTATTTCTGAGTAAGTAAGGAGACACAGCCAGTAACTGTAATTGAGTGACAGTGTTGTATTGACCTTAACTCAGGCAATAGCATAGCACACCGCCACAACATTAAGGCCACAACATGCCATGCCAATATGCTATGGACATTCAAAAGGCAAAATGGGTTACATCACCTATTGCACAATACCAGGTGATGTCTGTAATTATTTCCTGCGGCCACGAACAGCACTGCTGCATTCCCTAGGCACACTGTCCTCACTGGCGGTCTGTCCTGTAGCAGCGCTGTGCCGTTCGCTGCACCTCCTGGACTCAGTTATCGGGGGCGGGATGCTACTGCAGCTAGTTGCCTCTTCACTATCCCCCCCATCCCCTGCACCTGTAGTGGCTATTTGGTTTGTTTGGAGCACTTCCAGTGCACTGGTCACTGTGACCAGCCACTTGCCATGTCACGGCTGCAGTGGGCCATCTCCTCCTGCATGGCCACCGAGCACCTGCAGAGCACAGAGGTGGCATTGGAGAGGCAGTTCACCACCTTAGTGTAGCTGTCCATGTTTTGCCGGTCCCTGCGCCTCACCAAACGGTCCTCATCCATTTTGCTGCACAGCAGCCTCACTGCCTCTGACATGTCCCTCATGCCCTCAGCCACAGTATTGTTCATGATTGTAATGCCCTCCTTGATTACCAGCATGTGTCTGTTCATGTGGACCATCTGCTGTTGCACTGATCTGATTGCCTTTCCTAGCAGGCGCTGTACCTTGAGCATATTCCCCTCAAGACCAGTGAATACGCTTGGATCCTCGCCCTGTGCAACAGGACTGGCTGCCCTTGCTCTGTGTCGTCTGACACCTGTGAGCGTGCGCTCGGTGGGGGACTGTGTGCCTGCACTGTTGTCATCCTCTGGCAGTGTGAAATGTTGGCCTCCCATGCTGTCCTCCTCGGACACCTCCATCTGCTGGAGGCTAGCCACTGTATGCCTCCTGGCCCTCGGTGGTGGTGGCGGTGATGGTGGCGGTGGTGATGGTGGCAGTGGTGGTGGTGGTGGTGTGGTGTGCCCTGCATGCGACAAGACCTCCTCCCCCTGTGTTCTGTCTCTTCTGGGTGCCTTTCCTTTGTCTCCTTTGGCAGCCTTGCGCGATGGCTTGCCTGTGAAGACAGAATGTACATTTGCTCACTTGTCTGGCAGCATTGGCGTAATAATAAATTTCATGACTGCCAATCAAACTGACTGTCTTCTGCTTGCAAATAGCTGATGTGTGTCACATGCCTTTGGGTTCAGTGGACTGACTGTTATGATATGTGTGACTTCTGACTACATCTCCCATAATGCATTGCAGGTTTTTAGTAAAACATGTACTGGAGTGGGAATCATACTGCCTCATTGGGGATTGGGTTTAGGGAGTGGGGGGCACAGGATGATGTGCATGCATCTTACCTTGCCTGTTGCCTGCTCTGGCTGAGCTGTCTGCATCGCCAATCCCACTCACACTCTCCGGCTGGAGGTTGTACTCCACCAAAAGATCCAGGGCAGTTGGTACAGGCGCAGTGATCTCCCACTACCTGTCTGCTTGGGTTGCTTCAGTCTCTCTGCCACCCTCTCCTTTGCATGCTTCCTGAGGTCATACCAGCATTTTTTAAGATCATCACTAGAGCGCTGGGTTACACCAATGGCATTAATCCTTTCCTGGATAACCAGCCATATCTGCCTCTACTGTGACTCAGGGACGTGCAGAGAAGTTTTGCCAAACAGTTTATCATGGTCCTTTGTCACATCCTCAATCAGGACCTCCAGCTCCCTCTCACTGAATTTGTGTTTCCTTTTGCGCTCTCCTGCATCCTTTTCTTTGCCCCGGTTGTCCATTTCTGCTCTGTGGTGTCAGCAAAAATTTTGAAGAGCTGCTCCTGGGTTGTTTGCTGTGCTCCCTGCCTCTCCAACAGCTTCAGGATCAGTGCAGCTGCATGTGGGTGGCCACTTCCTGGTTGGGAGATAATGAGGAAGCACAGGATTGGCTGATTCAACAATTTGCGAATTTTTAAATTACCGAATCCGCTAATTACCGAATCCGTATTAAGGAATCGGTTATACCGATTCAGTAATGGGGATTCGGTAATTCTTTCACGATTTTTACCGATTCGCTAATTTTTACCAATTTTTTATCTACATTAGAAATACTGAGTTCTTAATTACGAATCAGTAAAATTCGTTATTAAGGACTCGGTATTTCTGTTCCACCTACATCGGGCCCATAGTGATTAAAAGATGAGTTCCTATGTGTTTCATTTAAGTACCTATTTACATTTCTAATTACCATCAACTGTCAATATTGCGATTAAAACCAGGTATGTAAGTTGTCCATCGTATTAAGTCCATGAGGGCTTTTACTATCCAGTTCTAAAATGTATTTTGTTTCAAGTCGCCTTAACATGGCCTCCCTGTTGCCTCCTCTTCTTCAGGGAGGCACACTCTCTATTGCATAATACTTTAAGTGGTTCAAACTACTAGAGTGGATCTCTTCAAAGTGGTGGGCCACTGGATAGGTAATATCTTTGTTAGTGATGGCCCGCATGTGCTGGAGTATTCTCTTGTGGACCTGCAATTTTGTGCTTCCCACATACCGCAGTCCACAAGAGCACTCCAGCACATACACGGCGAACTCTGATTTGCAGGTCAGAATTTATTTATGACCATGGGCTTATCTTTAAAAGCTGTTAAAAATGACGTTCTACTTTCCCCGTATTTGCAAGCCCTACATGCTACACAGCGGACAAACCCTTTTCGGTTAGCCAGCCAATTGGTACTCATGGTAACCTCTGGACTGCTGCTAACTAAATAGTCTCCTGTGCTTTGTGCCTTCTTGTATGTTATCAGGGGAGTAGCTGGCATTTGATCCCCTATAATTAGATCACTTTGCACTAAATGGCAGTTATCCTTGACTATTTTTCTCAGGCTGTCTTTCTGTTTATTGTTTGTAAGTATTAAACGAGGGCTGCTTTCTGTGGTTGAGCTTTTCATTTGTTTAATCTTACTAGCTGATGGTTTGAAGAGTAAATCTTCCCATGTTTTGGCCCTAGTTTGTCTTATAGCATCATCAACCATTTTCTCTTTGTATTCTCTTGCTAGGAAACAAGTTTTACACTCATTCTGCGCCTTACTTAAATCAAACTTGTTACTGCATATTCTGCGAATTCTTAGCATCTCGCCGTAGGGAATGCTAAGAATTATATGCTTTGGGTAGAAACTACTTGAGTGCAATATAGTATTGCCAGATGTTGGCTTTCGATGCAGACGAGGTTCCAAGATTGTATTGGAAATGTACACCTATACATACAGAAAACAAATTGTGCTTTCACTGATGGTATAAGTGAGCTGGATATTGACATTGTTGTTATTTAAACATCTTATGAATTCCTCTGCACTTTGTTTGTCCCCCCGCCAGATCAGAAACAGATCGTCTATGAACCTAATCCATTTGATTACATTTTTTGACCATATCTCTGCATATTCTTTTTTCACTACCACTTCCTTCCAGGGAGAGATGATTGAATTGATCAAATACTAAGAGGAAGGGTGCTTAATACAAGCCGATATTATTTGCACTAGGTCTGTTTTGACTAGACCATTGATTCAGCCCACTTGGGCGTTATGTTGTTTGATGAGTAGCAACGATGTAAGCATACGATAATAGCACCTTACTCCCTGTGTGTTTTTGCACGCACCAACGATTCGATAAAGTTTTTACTTGTTTGAATTTCATACACCACATTACGGCATGATTATGTAAATGCATCAGTAATAATGTTTGAGTTCCACATATCTTCGTGCATACATTTAATACGCATTAGTTGTCACCTGATTTTGAATTGATTTAAAACAACACGAAGTATAGTATGTTTTTCATGTCTAGAGCACGTGACCGGCACTTGCGCTTTAATATTGTGAAAAAAACACAGTCTGTTGCCCGTGAGAAAGGAGTGCCATTAAACTCCGAAACGCGTCGGACCTGGTGTTAAAATAAACACGCATTTTGATTGTGGCCACGGCTCCAGTGTTCTTTCGTCCTGTGATGGGAAAGTGAGACGCAGCGGATCGTGTGGAATATTTGGGGGTGGCTACCCCTGCCGTGTGCCCGCCGTTCAAGTGGCTCGGGAACAGCCAACTAAACATTGGGGATATATATATATATATATATATATATATATATATATATATTACCTACTGGCGGTCGCCAGTAGGTAGTTATAGTTAGGACCACGTTTCCATAGGAAAACCTCAACATTCTATTTTGAATAACTTTGGCGCCGGTCGACGAATCCTCGCGAATTTCTCAAAATAGGTGGGGCGCTATGCTCCGCTCCTACCCTGAAAGTCTCGGGGGGATCCGTCAAGCGGGGGCTGAGATAAAAGGGGGGTCCCAAAACGCGTTTTTCCCATGCATTTTTCCATAGGACCTTTAGAACGAGCTACAGCCCGAACGGCTGAACAGAATTACTCAAAATTTGGCAGAGAGGTAGTCCCTAGGTCAAGGAAGTGCCTTTTGTAGGTTTGGTGTAAATCTGTTCAGTAGATTCTGAGAAAATAGCCTTTAAATCAATATATATATCTGAGCCCGCTTACGGTACGCTTACCGTACGCTTACGGTAAGCGTACGGTGGCGTGCGCGAGCGCGATTCTGATTGGCTCTTAGATCTTAGTAAACATTCGAATCGGCCGAAACCAGGAAGCGGCGGCCGCCATTTTGTGTATTTCACTCTGAAAAAATAGAGTGAAAACAAGGAAAGGGGGCAATGAGGAGAGTTACAGACCCCCTTACATTTGTGAGGGGGTCAAAGAAGGACTGTAAAGTACAAAGAAAACATTTATTGATTTTAAAAAAAATCACGGGGTACGCGTACGGCAAGCTTACGGTAAGCGTACGGTAGAAAAAAAAAAAAAAAAAATGAAAATCAGATTTAAGTGTTTAGATATTAGGGGGCTCTAAAAAGAGCCGTTGTGTTTATGAAATGATTTTTTAGTGGTACCTACAAGTAAGTACAGATTTGTTGACGTGCTTTCTTGCTTTGTCATCGCACCTCGTGCCCACCGTGCGTGCACGGAACGAACTGCGTTAAGTGGGCGCGCACGCCACGAATGGCGTAAAGTAACTTAGCATTTAAAAAACCGTACAAATTCACTGAAAAAACCATAGGTTTCACACACGTTATAGTTAGGAATTAGCATTTAAAAAACCTTGCAAATTCACTGAAAAAACCATAGGTTTCACATATGTTATAGTTAGCGGAAATTTTACTGATAAAAAACCAATGAAATTCCCCCGTTATAGTTAGTGCAGGAAACTATAACTCACGCGACCGCAATCTTCTGCTGATGACATATGTGTCTTTATGAAAAAAAAATATTTGTAATATATGTATAGCTAAAAATTTATGGAAGAAGACATGGGCAAATAAGTGTCTAAATACAGTATTAGCATCAGCAGAGGATTGCGGTCGCGTGAGTTATAGTTTCCTGCACTAACTATAACGGGGGAATTTCATTGGTTTTTTATCAGTAAAATTTCCGCTAACTATAACATGTGTGAAACCTATGGTTTTTTCAGTGAATATATATATATATTCACTGAAAAAACCATAGGTTTCACACATGTTATAGTTAGCGGAAATTTTACTGATAAAAAACCAATGAAATTCCCCCGTTATAGTTAGTGCAGGAAACTATAACTCACGCGACCGCAATCCTCTGCTGATGCTAATACTGTATTTAGACACTTATTTGCCCATGTCTTCTTCCATAAATTTTTAGCTATACATATATTACAAATATTTTTTTTTCATAAAGACACATATGTCATCAGCAGAAGATTGCGGTCGCGTGAGTTATAGTTTCCTGCACTAACTATAACGGGGGAATTTCATTGGTTTTTTATCAGTAAAATTTCCGCTAACTATAACATATGTGAAACCTATGGTTTTTTCAGTGAATTTGCAAGGTTTTTTAAATGCTAATTCCTAACTATAACGTGTGTGAAACCTATGGTTTTTTCAGTGAATTTGTACGGTTTTTTAAATGCTAAGTTACTTTACGCCATTCGTGGCGTGCGCGCCCACTTAACGCAGTTCGTTCCGTGCGCGCACGGTGTGCTTCGCGCACCGTGCGCGCACAGTGAGCACGCGGTGCGCTTCGCGCACCGCGCGCCCACTTTACGCAGTTAGTGCCATGCACGCACGGTGGGCACGCGGTGCGCTACGCGCACCGCGTGCCCACGTTACGCTAGATGGGCCATGTACGCACGATGCGCTTCGCGCACCGTGCGCACATGGAGGACATATGATGCGCTTCGTTATGAAAGGTTAAATTTTATTTTTTTAAACTGTTGATAAGCCATGCACAAATGGTGCCCTTCGGGCACCATTTGCACACGGGGAGGGGAGCGTGTGGATAATTTATTATTTTCAATAATTTTTTACCGTACGCGTACGGTAAGCGTAATCGGCGAAATTAACGAAAAAATTAACATTGTGTTTTTGGCCTTGGGGGATCTTTGGGGACTCCCTCTACATGGCTAGGTGCTTTGGAGCTGGCTAAACAGCTCCTTTACATGTTTTTGCCCTTTGTTTTGTAATCCACACTCTGAGTGCGAGAGAGAAAATGGCGGCCGCCGCTTCCTGGTTTCGACCGATTCGAATGTTTACTAAGATCTAACAGCCAATCAGAATCGCGCTCGCGCACGTCACCGTACGCGTACGGTAAGCGCACCGTAAGCGCACCGTAAGCTGGCTCAGATATATATATTGATTTAAAGGCTATTTTCTCAGAATCTACTGAACAGATTTACACCAAACCTACAAAAGGCACTTCCTTGACCTGAGGACTACCTCTCTGCCAAATTTCTAGTAATTCTGTTCAGCCGTTCGGGCTGTAGCTGTGTCTAAAGGTCCTATGGAAAAATGCATGGGAAAAACGCGTTTTGGGACCCCCCTTTTATCTCAGCCCCCGCTTGACGAATCCCCCCGAGACTTTCAGGGTAGGAGCGGAGCGTAGCGCCCCACCTATTTTGAAAAATTCACGAGGATTCGTCAACCGGCGCCAAAGTTATTCAAAATAGAATGTTGCGGATTTCCTATGGAAACGTGGTCCTAACTATAACTACCTACTGGCGACCGCCAGTAGGTAATATATATATATTTATATATATATATATATATATATATATATATATATATATATATATATATATATATATATATACACATATATATTCACTGAAAAAACCATAGGCTTCAGGGATGTTATAGTTAGAATTAGCATTTAAAAAACCTTTGAGATTTACTAACAAAACCACAGGTTTCAGGGCCGTTATAGTTAGTTGGACATTTCACTCGTACAAAACCAGTGAAATTTGGCCGTTATAGTTAGTTCAGCTAACTATAACTTGCGCCCCGCAATGCACGGCTGATGACATCACATATTACATCACTCATGACATGGTCAGTAACATCACTGATGACATCTCAAATGACATCACTGATGACACATCATCCAGTGATTGAGTGTTTGTAAAAAGTTTAAATATGTTTTATGTGTGTGTGTGTGTATATATATATATATATATATATATATATATATATATATATTTATATATATATATATATATATCTTCCAAACAATGCCCATGCATTCAGAGGCGCCACTCCTCCAGCAGGTGATTTGCAAAACCTTTATTTCAAGGGAACAGCCATTTCAACTCCAAATCAATTATTTCCGCGTGCCTGACGCGTTTCAGAGCCTGTGTGCTCTTTCTTCAGAGGCAGTTTGTGAATACGACAGATTGTTTGGCTCCCATGGTTCCCTGCATGCTCAATCAATTTAAAGGCCTCCGGTGTGCCATTGTAAGTCAATTTCATTACGATGCATGCTGGAACTTGTGGTTCTGCTCTTAATAATTTTTTACCTCCAGTGGTATGCGTGTACTTCAAACCCTTTCCCGGACCAATAACAGCCCTCCAGTGGGCCTCAGAGTCTCCATTCTGCTCCGTAATTATAGAACCAGCTGCGCCATCACTGAAAACCTGAATAATTCAGGTAAGATGATCCCTTTCTGATTTTTCCAAAGGGCGGTGCGCACTCTCACGGCTGGACCCACCGTGCTTTAAATCTTCCAAACAATGCCCATGCATTCAGAGGCGCCACTCCTCCAGCAGGTGATTTGCAAAACCTTTATTTCAAGGGAACAGCCATTTCAACTCCAAATCAATTATGTCCGTGTGCCTGACGCGTTTCAGAGCCTGTGTGCTCTTTCTTCAGAGGCAGTTTGTGAACACGACAGATTGTTTGGCTCCCATGGTTCCCTGCATGCTCAATCAATTTAAAGGCCTCCGGTGTGCCATTGTAAGTCAATTTCATTACGATGCATGCTGGAACTTGTGGTTCTGCTCTTAATAATTTTTTACCTCCAGTGGTATGCGTGTACTTCAAACCCTTTCCCGGACCAATAACAGCCCTCCAGTGGGCCTCAGAGTCTCCATTCTGCTCCGTAATTATAGAACCAGCTGCGCCATCACTGAAAACCCGAATAATTCAGGTAAGATGATCCCTTTCTGATTTTTCCAAAGGGCGGTGCGCACTCTCACGGCTGGACCCACCATGCTTTATATCTTCCAAACAATGCCTCTGAAGAAAGAGCACACAGGCTCTGAAACGCGTCAGGCACACAGACATAATTGATTTGGAGTTGAAATGGCTGTTCCCTTGAAATAAAGGTTTTGCAAATCACCTGCTGGAGGAGTGGCGCCTCTGAATGCAAGGGCATTGTTTGGAAGATATATATATATATTAGTGGCTGTTTGGGTTGGTGAGTAGCTACATAAGTGTCTATATGGTTTATTGATTGGTTATGTGAGTACCTGAATGGGTGCCTGAGTGTCTGTGTGGGTGGGTGGGGAGTTTGTGACTCCCTGCATGGATGTGTGAGTGGGTTATTGACTGTTTGGATTTAAGATTGCATCTGCGAGGGGCTGTATGGGTGGGTGAGCATGCATATGGTTGTCTTGGTGAGTGAATAAATGTCTCAGTGGTATATGTGTAAGTAACTACATATGTGAAAAGTGATATATGTGAGAATTGGAGTATATAAATGATTATATGTGAGCATGAGTGATTGTGAGAGTGGCTGTATGGATGAGTGTGTGCTTGTGTCAGTGATTCTATAAGAGAGTAAGTATGTGTTAGTATCTGTATAAATAAGTGAGGTGGTGTGTGTATAACTGTGTACACAAGTAAATGGGAGAGTGATTGATTCTTTGCATGACTGACTAGTTGTGTGAGTAACTCTTTGGGCGAGTGTTGGTGTCTGAGTGTCTGTATAGGAGTATGAGTGCATATGGTAGTGGCAGACTTGATAAGTGACTGCATGTACGAGTGATTGTATGGGAGAGTCAGTAGATGTGAGTGAACATCTAAGAATCAGTGAGTAGGTATGCAGTTATTGGATTTGGAGTGTCTATGGTTTTTAGTCTGTAATTTAGAGTGGGTGTATCAAAGGTTATATTAGGGTGTGAGGAGGTGCATCAGATTATCACATGGATGATGTCATCAGTGATGTCATCAGTGATGTCACTGACCATGTCAAGAGTGATGTAATATGTGATGTCATCAGCAGTGCATTGCGGGGGTGCGAGTTATAGTTAGCTGAACTAACTATATCAGCCGAATTTCAATGGTTTTATGTGAGTGAAATGTCCAACTAACTATAACATCCTTGAAACCTGTGGTTTTTTCAGTGAATTTCAAATGTTTTTTACTTGTGAATTTCTAACTATAACGTCCCTGAAACCTATGTTTTTTTCAGTGAATTTCAAGGGTTTTTAAATGCTAATTTCTAACTATACCGTCCCTGAAACCTATGGATTTTTCAGTGAATTTCAAAGGTTTTTTTAAATGCTCATTTTGAACTATAATGTCCCTAAAACCTATGGTTTTTTCAGTGAATTTCCAAAGTTTTTTAAATGGTAATTTCTAAGTATAATGTCCCCCAGTTTTAAAAAAAAGTTTTTTAATTGTAATAAGAATAATATAATGTTTTCTCTTTTCTGACAAAAAAAATATATATATATTTTATGAATTTTATTCAAAAAGTGGTTTCGCGACCCGATCGTGTACCTGTCTCGTTTGGTGCACAAATCCAAGAATTTTGCTACCATATTGGTTAAGTCGTGTATGATGCGCGTTGGGTATGCGATGGGTGCGCGGATCGTGGCCACGTAACTTCACGTTTGTAGTCAAGGGGTGGCGCCGGGTGCGCAAATCCATCGTAAATCTTTTAAGTTTAAAAGTATATGTATCTAACGTTATTATATATATTATACCAAGACATTATTTAAGATAATTGTAAATAGCATATATGTGTAACTGGAATAAAGATATATTATTGTTAAATATATTTTTCAGAAATCGCGCTGGGTGCGTGCCGGTTGCCTGCCGGCTGCATGAATCTTAACCTCGCGTAACATCACTGTTGTTGCTCCAGGGAGGAGGGGTTGCGTCGGGTGCGCCAATTCGTCGCAAATCCTTAAGTTTTAAAAGTACATATATATATATATATAACTTTATTATATATATTATACCAAGCGATTACTTAAAATAACTGTAAATATAAATTATTTGTGATTGTAAAAAAGATATATTATTACTAAATATATTTTTCGGAATTCGCACCGGGTGCGCACCCGTTGCGCGCCTGGCGCGCAAATCCCATGTGACTTCAAAAGAATGTATTTGATTGGTTAAGAGGCTCTTGATTCTAGAACTCGAAGGTCTCACCCTACTTTTTTATTCTTTCAACTGCATCTCAGGAGTGACAGGTCTTCTGTTTTGCTCTTCTTCTTTGGTTTTTTTTTGGTGTGTTTTTTTTCTTCATCAGAAAATAGCTGCTTTAAATCCAGCAGATCAGTTTCCACAAGAAGATGAAGATGAGTTGGAAGAACCGGTGACGGTGAGATATGAAAATATCATTTGGGCTTTCTTCACATTTCCATCTGGGGAGAAGAAAGTTAATGCATGAAAGGTTACGTGCACCATATGTCAGAATGTCTTGTCACAAGGATCTGACAAGAAGCATTCCTGTGGCACCTCTTCAATGCTCAAGCATTTGCAAACTATGCATCCATGATGTCTCGCGAGAGAACAGCAGAGAGGAGACCTTCAAAAGCAAACAAGACAGGACAACAGTGGAAAAGCAAGTACTTCATCTGGTTCCTCTGCAACTTCAACACCACAGATCATACCTCAATTTTCCAGAGTGGAGCAGACTTGCATAAAATGCAAAGCAATGTTGTGTCATGGCAAACAATCAGTGGTTATGATTAATAACCACCATTGTTAATTTTTTGTTTTGTTTTGTTTTGTTTTTTGCAATGACTTTGTAATTGCATACTGTTTTATAACCTTTCACAGTTGGTTCTGTTAATTGTTTCATTATTTTAAAACAGCACCCAAAAAGTACAAAAAATTGTTCTTTTTAGAACCGCCTACTTGGTTAAAAATAGACGAAATTGGAAGTGTTGTATGAATTGTGGCAAGTGTAATATAAGGAAAAGAGAATGTGTGATTGCATGAATGCATGTAGAGTGCCTCGGTGATTGGAGATGTGCAAGTGTACTACGTGATTCCATGAGTACATGGCCAATGCTGGGAGATTGTAAGAGTTCATGGGTAGTTGCTGAATAATTGATTGCATGACTGCAGCGGTAGTGTCTGAGTGATTGAAGGAGTGCATGAGTAATGCCAGGGTGCATGGAAGAGTGCATGGGTACTGCCTTCATGCATAGACGAGTGCATGGGTAGTTTCTGTGTGATTGGAAGAGTGCATAAGAAGTACCTGGTTGATTGGATGAGTGTACGGGTAGTGTCTGGATGATTGGAAGGCTATATGGGTAGTGGTTGAGTGATTGTATAAGTGTAGCAGAAGTGTGTAAGTACATGTATGAGTACATGGCTAGTGCCTGAGTGATTGCATGAGTGCATGGATAGTGTCTGGGTGATTGGAGGAGTGCATGGGTACTGCCTGAGTGATTGAAGAAGTGCATGGGTAACATCTGGGTGATTGTATAAGTGCATGGTTAGTGCCTGGGTGATTGCAAGAGTGCATAGATAGTGTCTGTGTGATTGCATGAATGCAGGGGTAATATCTGGGTGATTGGAGGAGTGCATGGAAGAGGGCATGGGTAGGGCCTTGGTGCATGGAAGAGAGCATGGGTAGTTTATGTGTGATTGGAAGACTGCATAAGAAGTACCTGGTTGATTGCATTAGTGTCTGGATGATTGGAAGACTGTATGAGGAGTGGTTGAGTGATTGCATACGTGCAGCAGAAGTGTGTAAGTGCATGTATAAGTGCATGGCTAGTGCCTGAGTGATTGCATAAGTGCATGGGTAGTGTCTGAGTGATTGGAAAAGTGAATGGGTACTGCCTGAGTGATTGAAGAAGTGCATTGGTAATTTCTGGGTGGTTGCATAAGTGCATGGTTAGAGCCTGGGTGATTGCATGAGTGCATAGATAGTGTCTGCGTGATTTCATGAATTAAGGGGTAATGACTGGGTGAGTGGAGGAGTGCATGAGTACTGCCTGACTGATTGAAGAAGTGCATGGGTAATGCCTGAGTAATTGAAGGAGTACATGGGTAATGCCTAGGTTATTGTATGACTGCAGGGGTCACATCTGGGTGATTGAAGAAACGCATCAGTTATGCCTGAATGATTGCATGAGTGCATGGGCAGTGTCAAGGTGATTGTAGGAGTGAATGGGTACTGTCTGAGTGATTGAAGAAGTGCATGTGTAATGTCTGGGTGATTGCATAACTGCATGGTTACTGGCTGGCATGATTGGGTGATTGCATGACTTCAGGGGTAATACCTGCATGAGTTCAAGGGTAATGTCTAGGTGATTTTGCAAGTGCATAAGTAGTGCCTGGTTGAATGCATGAGTGCGGGGTAGTGCCTGAGTGATTGGAGGACTGCATAGGTAGTGCCTGTATGATTGCATGACTGCACGGGTAATATCTGGGGAATTTTAGCAGTACATGGCAAGTGCCTGAGTGATTGCATGAGTGCATGGTTAGTGTCTGAGTGATTGAAGGAGTGCATGGGTACTGCCTGAGTGATTTAAGAAGTGCATGGGTAGTGTTTGGGTGATTGCATAAGTGCATGGTTAGAGCCTAGATGATTGCATAAGTGCATAGATAGTGCCTGCGTGATTGCATGACCTCCGATTTGTTTTATACTCCCCCTTCTTTTACCTCTATCCTCTAGTGGGGACATGTTCTTCCGCTACTTAACTATGCAACTGTAGCCTATGTAACTATTCAAAACTGTTTTTCCTGAATGCTGAGACCTGAACAACATGGCTGATGCCCGGTGGAGCTGCTAGACAGCTATAGAGGAGATTGGCTCTGGTATTCCCCTTGACCGTCACCTACCCAGCCAGACATCGGGCACAGTTCTTCCTCGTCTCCCTGCTATGGCTCCTTCCTCCCCTCCCTCCTACGAATTCACACAACATTGTTTTTGTTTACTGTACCTTACTATGCTCTTGTACCTGATGTAACGTGTAACACAAAGATCCTCTTGTAAAGCACTCTGAAACCTCCGGATCTAGCCAGCGCTATATAAAACTCTTCAAATAAATAAATAAATGACTGCAGGGGAAATGCCTGTGTGATTGCATGAGTGCAGTGGTAATGTCTGGGTGATTTTGTAAGTGCATAGGTAGTGCTTGGTTGATGGCATGACTGCAGGGGTACTGCCTGAGTGATTGAAAGAGTGCATGAGTAGTGCCTGTGTGATTGCATGAGTGCAGGGGTAATGTGTGGGTGATTGAAGAAGTGGATAGATGATGCCAAGGTACATGGAAGAGTATATTGCTAGTGAGTGGGTGCATCTAGGACTGCATGGGTAGTTCCTGGATCATTAGAGGAGTACATGAGTAGTACCAGGGTGATTGCATGAGGGCAGGAGTAGTGCCTGGATGATTGGAAGACTGCATGGATAGTGCTTGGATAATTGCACGAGTGTAGCAGAAGTGCCTGAGTACATGTATGAGTGCATGGGCACTGCCTGAGTGATTGGAGGAGTGTATGGGTAATGCCTGGGTGCATGGAAGAGTGCATGGGTAGTGCCTTGGTATTTGGGAGACTGCATGGGTGTTTTCTGTGTGATTGGAAGACTGCATAATAAGTACCTGGTTGATTGCATGAATGTATGTGTAGTGTCTGGATGATTAGAAGACTGTATGGGGAGTGGTTGAGTGATTGCATAAGTGCAGCAGAAGTATGTAAGTGCATGTATGAGTACATGGCTAGTGCCTGAGGGATTACATAAGTGCATGGTTAGTGTCTGGGTGATTGAAGAAGTGCATGGGTAATTTCTGGGTGATTGCATAAGTGCATGGTTAGTGACTGGGTGATTGCAGGAATGCATAGATAGTGTCTGCATGATTGCATTAATGCAGGGGTAATGTCTGGGTGAGTGGAGGAGTGCATGAGTACTGCCTGACTGATTGAAGAAGTGCATGGGTAATGCCTGAGTGATTGAAGAAGTATATGGGTAATGCGTAGGTTATTGTATGAGTGCAGGGGTCATAGCTGGGTGATTGAAGAAACGGATCAGTTATGCCTGAGTGATTGCATGAGTGCATGGGTAGTGTCAGGGTGATTGGGAGTTGCTGGCTTCTTTTTCTCGCAGCACGCTTGAAGTCGCTAGCATTTTTAGATTGTTTGCCTGATAACATTGTGTTTCTTTTTTTTAAAAATATACTATTTTCCACTGACCTGAAATTCACGTTCTTAGAATTTATGATTCGTGTCTATCTATTGGGGGCCATCGATTTTAATATTGTAATCTTTGTGAGGCACATTTGTTGTTATTTGCCACAAGGGTCTCTCCGGTCCACCACGGTCTCGTTCATGACCGATTGAGTGGAGAGAGGAAACCCATGACCAGAGGGGCACTAAGCGGGTGCCATTTTGGGAAGTTAGCGCTCTAGTGATCCACCGCTGAGTCATTTAACATCACGTTACTCGCGGGCGCGGGCAGCGGGCACGCCGCTGGCGCACCGAAGGCAAGCCTGTCTGCACCCGTCCGTGCCAGAACGCTGCCAGCTGACAGAAATTTCTGCTATACCTCCCATCTTCATTAATGTCGCCTCTAACCTACTCCAGGGAGGAGCTGTTGGAACTGGGGACCATTAGCGTCTGCCTGAAATGTGAGGGTAGGTTTTGCCTGGACACTGGAGCCTTTAAAAATTGTCGCCCTTGTTGCAAATGGCTAGTTAGTCAACCCCAGAAAGCAGGTGGTCTTTGGAACAAAAATCAGCCCTCTGGGCCGCAAGTAACTACCAATACGACCCCTAAGGAAGACGTTAATAAAGGTATGAGGCCAGACGGCATCTTCCAAGTGCTATACATTAATGCCAGATCTATATCCAAGCATGTCACGGAAATTTGGGATCTTTTGGATGATCGAAAACCGGACATATGTTTCTTTACTGAGACATGGTTACACACACATTCTGCTCCCTCTCTAGCTGTCGCTTTTCCTTCCGACTACAAGGTATTAAGGCTGAATAGAACTGGAAAAAGGGGAGGAGGGCTGGCCATTGCGACCCGTTCTGTTTTAAACTTAAAAGTGCTGGACACAATATCGTCTCCTATGATGGAGTTGATGATTGCATCGGTACATGGACACAAAATGTTAGGAGCAGTTGTGTATCACCCTCCTGGGGAAAATAAGAAGGTCTTTTGTGCCTTACTATTAGAAATACTGGCCCCATACGTCCTGCAAACAAAGGATTTTTTTCTTTTAGGAGATTTTAATTTTCATTTCGACATGAATTTTAATACTGACACTGCTGATTTGCTAGCAGCTATGGAGTCGTTAGACCTGTTCCCTAAAGTAACTTTTCCAACTCATATAGCAGGCCATACGCTAGATAATATTTTTCCGAATATCCCTAGCTGGAGCAAAGATCCACCTCAAGTAGTTAGTTGGTCGGACCATTTGGCCCTGAGTTTCTCTTTTTCAGCTCCTAAAGGTCTGGACAATCCGCAAGGATGGAAAGTCTTACGTAGACAATGGAGGAAAATAACACCGAAGACGTTTAGTACAGTATTCTCTCCTCCTTTGTTCAATGAAGGTCAGGACATCAACGTAGCTTTATGTAAATTAGAGTCAGAGGTCATAAGGGATTTTGACAAGATTGTCCCTAGCAAAACAGCTAAAATATATGACAAAAAAAGTCCAGCTCCATGGTATTCTGATAGTTTAAAGACTGAGAAGGCTGCCTGCAGGGTAAAGGAGCAAAAATGGAGGAAAACAAAATCATAGGCAGATAGACTTGCCTATAATATTGTACATAGGATATATCTTAATAATTGCAAGACGTACATTCTTGGTCACTTGTATAGAGGGGGCAAAGGGTTATTCCAAAGACCTTTTTAGGAATTTACTGCTCCCAGAGTAGTCAATTCTACCTGTCTCCCCACACAGGAACTTTGCGATAAGCTCGCGATGCATTTCAAAAATAAGATAGACAACATCTATTTTTCTTTCAAGCAGGTCTCAGATAACAGGGAAAGAATCCTAATTACTGATAAACCCTCCCTGGTGAGATTGGAGTCCTTCGCTACCATCACTAGGGAACAGGTGCTACCTTTACTGAAAGGCATCAAGTCAGGCTCTCCGTCTAATATAGCCCCCCCTTATGTGTTGTCGGATTTAGCAATGGAGCTAGTAAATCCCTTAACGGAAGTATGTAATCTATCCCTAGCAACCTCTTCTTTTCCGGCTAGATGGAAAAAGGCCTTTATTAAACCCCTGCCCAAGAAGCCATCTTCAGACTGTGCCGATCTGCAGAGTTATAGACCTATTTCGCTCCTCCCGGGCTGCTCTAAAGTTATGGAAACTCTGATCAATCGCCAACTTTCAGACCATCTGGACCAGCACGGCCTTTTGGATCCCTCGCAGTCGGGCTTCCTTGCTGGCTACAGCATGGAGTCCACTCTGGTAGAGGTAACCGACACCATCAGGCTGCTACTGGATGAAGGGACTCCAGCTGTGCTGGTCCTACTTGACCTGTCAGCAGCCTTTGACACCATCTCTCACAGAATTCTGCTGGATAGACTGAGAGAGATTGGTGTCACTGGAATGGCATGGGAGTGGCTGCGGAGCTTCTTATCGGACAGATCTCAATCTGTGCAGTTAGACTCATTGGTCTCTCAGACCACAGTCGTGGATAAGGGGGTTCCTTAGGGCTCCATTTTAAGCCCCACTCTGTTCAACATCTATGTGGCATCTCTGGCTATCATTGTAAAATCCTGTGGATTCCAAACCATCTCCTATGCGAACGACACTCAGGTGATAATCCTAATAGAGAAGGACCACACGGTGACCAGAGACAGATTTAAGAGCTATATGATCAAAATATCCACATGGATGAAAAACAACTGCCTCCAACTTAACTCCAACAAGACGGAGATCCTATTGTTTGGTAAAGCGGAGGAATTGTGGACAGATGAGTGGTGGCCAGAGGAAATAGGATTAACCCCCTCCCCTAAAAAATGGGTAAAAAATCTGGGCATCGTAATGGATAACAACTTATCCATGGAAGAACATGTTAAAACCCTATCAGGCAAATGTTTCGGACTGATTCGCACCTTGAAGAAGGTCTTCCCATGGATTCCTCTCTCTGCTAGAAGGGTTTTGATCCAGTCACTGCTAGTCAGTAGACTGGATTACGGGAATGCTCTCCTAGTGGGGGTGAGGGAGGACTTGCTTTCTAGGCTACAAGTTGTGCAAAGCACGGCTGCCCGTGTAGCCTTAAATAAACCTCCACTTACACCATCTTTACCGCTACTGAGAGAGCTGCATTGGCTGCGATAAGAAAGAGGGCACTTTTCAAACTTTTGTGCCTAGTTTTCAAAGCACTCTTTGGACAAGGACCCATATACCTTACAAAGAAGTTGGTATGGTACACTCCGGCACGACTGCTAAGATCCGGCAGCCAAAAGCTTCTCCTAATGCCGAGAATTAAAAAAGCTAAGATGGGAGGCCATGCCTATTCCTATCTGGCTCCTAATTACTGGAATACGTTGCCCCTAGATTTTCTCTCATGCCCCAACCTAACCATTTTTAAGAAGCACCTAAAAACCTGGCTATTCAACTGATTCGCTTTAGAAGCCTGTCTCCCAAGGCGCCGAGAGATCCTCTTGGGGATGATTCGTGCGCCATATAAATAATAAATAAATAAATAAAGATAAATAAAATAAATTGTAGGAGTGCATGGGTACTGCCTGAGTGATTGAAGAAGTGCATGGGTAATGTCTGGGTGATTGCATAACTGCATGGTTACTGACTGGCTGATTGAAGGAGTGCATAGATAGTGTGTGGGTGATTGCATGACTGCAGGGGTAATACCTTCAAGATTGCATAAGAGCAAGGGTAATGTCTAGGTGATTTTGTAAAGATTGCATGAGTGCATGAGTGCAGAGGTATTACCTGAGTGATTGAAGGACTGCATAGGTAGTGCCCATGTGATTACATGACTGCACAGGTAATGTCTGGGGAATTTTAGCAGTACATAGGAATTTTATATGTGCATCGATACTGCCATGGTGATTGAAGTAGTACTATTTTAGTGTCTGAGTGATTCAAGGAGTGCAAACGTAGTGCCTGGGTGAAATGGAGGAGTACTAGGGTAGTGTCTGGGTGATTCCATAAGTACAATAGTAGTACCTAAGCGATTGGAGGAGTACATAGATCCTGACAGGATGATCGGAGGAGTGGAAGGATAGTACCTGGGTGATTGAACCACTGTATAGCTAATCCATTGGTGATTGCATGAGTGCAGGGGTTCTACATGGGGGATTAAGGAGTACATAAGTATTGCCTGGGTGATTCCATGAGTTAAGGGGTAATATCTGAGGGATTACAAGAGTACATAGGAATTGCCTGGGTGATTTTATAAGTGCATGGCTAGTAACTGAGTGATTTTATAAGTGCATGGGCACTGGCTAGGTGATTGGAGGAGTGAATAGATGCTCACAGGGTGATTGGAGGAATGCAAGGGTAGTGCCTAGGTTAATAAGCCAGTGCATAGTTAATGCATTAATGATTGTGTGAATGCAGAAGTAATATCTGGGGAATTATAGGAATACATACATAATGCCTTGTGATTGCGTGAGTGCACAAATAATGTCTGGGGATTTCAGGAGTACATACGAAGTGCCTAGGTGATTTTATATGTGCATGGATACTGCCTTGGTGATTAGAGTAGCACTATTGCAGTGCCTCAGGGATTGAAAGAGTGCACAAGTAGTGCCTGGGTGATTTTACAAGTGCATAGGTAGTGGGTGGGTGATCAAAGGACTTCAGGGGTACTAGGTAGGTGATTGAAGAAGTGCAAGGGAAGTGCCTGGGGGATTGCATGTGAACAAGAGTACTGCCTGGATCATTGGAGGACTACTAGGGTACTGTCTGATGGATTACATAAGTGCATAGGTAGTGACTGAGTGATTTTATAAGTGCATCTGTACTGGCTAAGTAATTGGAAGAGTGCATAGATCCTGACAGGGTGATTGTAGTAGTACAAGGGTAATGCCTGGGTGATTGGATCAGTATATAGCTAATGCATTGGTGATTGCATGACTGCAAAGGCAATGTCTGGGGGACTAAGGAGTACATAGATAATGCATGGGTGATTGCATGAGTTGAGGGGTAATATCTGGGAGAGTACATAGGAAGTGCCTGGGTAATTTTATAACTGGGTGGGTACTGCCTGGGTGATTGGAGTACTACTGTGTTAGTGCCTGAGTGAGTGAAAAAGTGCAACATTCTGAAAGCATGCATGCATATGTCTGTATAACAACACTATGCAAACCTCAAAAATTCACAGAACATGCTTCATCTTTGAAGCAAACACCGAACATTATGTGGCATATTTCAACTGTACTTCTCTAGAGACTTATAAAAACTAGCATAGTGACTAATACCTTATCTCAACTTCCTGTAAACGACACTTTTATGCTGTATCTTCACCATTCTACTACTACTCACAGTCTTGACCCTACCACATAAAAAGCAACAATACCTTTTTGTTATACATCATGCACTTTCAAATGTACAAGACATACAAAAATACATATACAAATAAAGACTGACTGGGTGTTTAAAGGAATGCGGGGTAGTGCCTGGGTGATTGTATGAAAACAAGTGTAGTACCTGGGTGACTGTATGAGAACAAGGGTAGTACTTGGGTGATTGCATAGGTAGCAGCTGAGTGATTTTATGAGTGCATGGCCACTGGTTGAGTGATAGGAGGAGTGCATGGATCCTCACAGGGTGACTGGAGGACTACAAGGGTAGTACCTAGGTGATTAAACCAGTGTATACCTAATGCATTCATGATTGCATGATTGCAGAACTAATATCTGGGAGATTAGACAAATACATACATAATGCCTCGTGATTGCATGACTGCACAGGTAATGTCTGGGGAATTTCCAGAGTACATAGGAAGTGCCTAGGTGATTTTATAAGGGCATGGATACTGCCTTGGTGATTGGAGTAGTATTGTTTTAGTGCCTGAGTGATTCAAGGAGTGCAAAAGTAGTGCCTAGGAGATTTTATATGTACATAGCTAGTGGCTGGGTGATCGAAGGACTGCACAGGTACTGACTGTGTGATTGAAGGAGTACAAGAGAAGTAACAGGTTGGTGGAGTGGTGCACCGCTTATTAAAATCTCGATAGTAGTCAAAGAGTCAAATAAGCCTTAGTAGGTGATAAGTTCCTTTTATTTTCAAAGAAGATTAGCCAGCCAACGCGTTTCGTTCATAAAATGAACTTCTTCAGGGCTGCAATTTACAATGAAAACACATAAATGGTGTGCACTCAACACATAACCGTATACACAAATGAGCGTGTGTACAGTATGGTGACACAGAAGTGAATATGAAATCTGAAGAAAGCAATCCTAGATAGGAAGAGTAAGTGTTGGGAAGGGGAAGGTGTGGATTAGTGAACAAGTCACAAGTGTGTGATAAAAGAGAGGGGGGGGTTTGTAGGAAAGGAAGGGAGATAAGGGAAATAACCAAAGAAGATGGTTTAATAAACAAAGTAGTGACAACTTAAATATAAAATTAAAAAAACAAACATGACATTGGACATATATTCAGACTTATATAATATAGATCAAACTCTAGAGTCAACGATCAAAGGACAAGAAAACAGCGAAATCAAGAAAAACATGACCAGACACAGAAAACAGTTTTAATAGCATACGTTATGATATATTATTATTATTATTTTCATTCATAGATTAAGATTTTATTGGTTGATTGCCACAAAACACTGTTTTCTGTGTCTGGTCATGTTTTTCTTGATTTCGCTGTTTTCTTGTCCTTTGATCGTTGACTCTAGAGTTTGATCTATATTATATAAGTCTGAATATATGTCCAATGTCATGTTTGTTTTTTTAATTTTATATTTAAGTTGTCACTACTTTGTTTATTAAACCATCTTCTTTGGTTATTTCCCTTATCTCCCTTCCTTTCCTACAAACCCCCCCCCTCTCTTTTATCACACACTTGCGACTTGTTCACTAATCCACGCCTTCCCCTTCCCAACACTTACTCTTCCTATCTAGGATTGCTTTCTTCAGATTTCATATTCACTTCTGTGTCACCATACTGTACACACGCTCATTTGTGTATACGGTTATGTGTTGAGTGCACACCATTTATGTGTTTTCATTGTAAATTGCAGCCCTGAAGAAGTTCATTTTATGAACGAAACGCGTTGGCTGGCTAATCTTCTTTGAAAATAAAAGGAACTTATCACCTACTAAGGCTTATTTGACTCTTTGACTACTATCGAGATTTTAATAAGCGGTGCACCACTCCACCAACCTGTTTCTTCATTTGTCTGCATAAGCAGTTAGCACTCTTCAACGGCAAGTGCTGGAGTTTGTTTTTGTGCACGCACTTTCGACTTTTTATGACTAAATACTAACAAGGGAACAACAGAAGGTAGTGCGGTCTCAGTGTCCGCCGTTGCTCGGTACCATAAACTCGAGTACAAGAGAAGTGCCTGAGTAATTGCATGAGAACAAGAATAGTGTGTGGATGATTGGAGGAGTACTAGGGTAGTGCCTGGGGGATTGCATAAGTGCATAAGTAGTGCCTGAATGATTTTATAAGGTGTATGAGTACTGGCTAAGTGATTGAAGAAGTGCATGGATCCTGACAGTATGATTGGAGGAGTGGAAGGATAGTACCTGGGTGATTTAATCACTGTATAGCTAATGCATTGGTTATTGTATGAGTGCAGGGGTAATGTCTAGGGAATTAAGTAGTACATAAGTAATGCCTGGGTGATTGCATGAGTTAAGAGGTAATATCCAGGGGATTACAAGAGTACATAGGAATTGCCTGGGTGATTTTAAAAGTGTATCAGTACTGCCTGGGTTATTGGAGAAGTACTGTGATAGTGCCCCAGTGATTGGAAAAGTGTAGATCCTAACAGGGTGATTAGATAAGATCTATTTACTGTAAGTCTCACCATATTCCTAAAAGCATACATGCATATGTCGGTACCTTTTCCTAGCAGCATCATAACACATACCATAATACATATGCAAGTAGAGACATACCTCACTCACAACAGCATCCACAGCTTAAAACTTCACAAACTATACTTCAAATTTCAAGCAGACAGTCAAAATTATGCAGTAAAATTGAAATATCCCTTTCCACACTCATACAAATTACTCTTATAAATAATATCTCTACAAACATATCTCAAACCTCGCTTTTGTGCTGCTGCTTTACCATTCTACAACTACTTATAATGTTACATGTAGCCAAATACAAAGCAAAAACCCTTCACATGTCTCTGGTATAAGTCTCATCATATTCCTGAAAACATGCATCCATAAGTCTGTACCATAACACTATACACACCTGGAAAATTCACAGAACCATCTTCCAATTTCAAGCAAACACCAAACATTATGTGGCATACTTTAACTCTAACTCTCGAGAGACTTATAAAAAGTAATCTAATCACTAATACCTTATCTCAACATCTTTTTAAATCACACTTTTGTGCTCCATCTTCACCATTCTACTACTACTCACAATCTAGAGCCTACCATATAAAAAGCAACAACATATCTTTGTTATATATCATGCACTTTCAAATGGATAAGACATATGAAAATACATATATAAATAGACACATACTTCATACATAAGTCCATACACACCTGAAAACGTGACAGACTGCACATCCAATATGAAAGGAACAGCTTAAATTATGCGATATACTACAAATGTACATATCCACTCAGTAAAACAGACTACCATAATCACTAATCCAGCTTCCAATATACATATATTACTATACAGAATCTTTTTCAAACAAAATTTAAGCACAATAAAGCAAACTACAATACACATCTCTGCTTTTAATAATATATTTCAAACATCACAGTTCTTGAATATTTTTTTAAGTTTAAAAATAAACCTAATACATAATACAACTCACAAATGTATAACTCACCTTAAAAATTGATTTGTAGAATGTCAAATTTCATAAACTCATAAAAGATTTTCTTATGCACGCAATCAATATAATGCATTTTCGCTACAAGGTTAAACCAGTAATGGAAAACCTTTCCTCTCTTTCTCCACACAAATGAATCTAAATAACAAATCACATTCCTTCCTACATAATTTCAAATTGAAAAACAGATTTCTATTGGTCAGACATATTGGGGTATATGTATCAAGCCTTTTTCCCATTCGCAAACGGGCCGATTCTGAGAATCGGCCCATTTGCGAACAGGAAAAGGCCTTTGGGGATGTATCATCCCAAAAGGCCATCGCAAAATAGGGAATCTCAAAATCTTACTTTAATAACATATCACTTGTATTCGAATTACAATTCCACATTTTAAAACCACAGATAACATTCAACCCTTCGCCCCTTCTGCCTAATGCCAGTTTCCATAGTTCCATTACAGTTCATGTAACATTGAAGTGAACTGCCAGGTCACAAGTTCACCATATCTTCAAGTTCACTACACAAGTTTACAGATGCAAATAGCAGGTGTGGTTGACGTTTGCAAAATAAGACCTTATCCTATTTACTGTACCTTTCAAACATTTTTAGGAAACATGCTTTTAAAAGAAAGTAACATACACCCTATATTTTAGTGTACAATGTTCTTAAACAGTCAATCAATTATCTACTTTTTAAAAACCAGCATCTTGTCCACCATTTTAGATATCTCTCATTCTACCAACTGACTCAGCTACAGACATCTTTTCATTACTTCCAGACATCCCTTCAAGATGCTTTCAGTGTGGAATATTAGGCACAGCTATGTTTTCTGGTTCAAAAGGTATGCTGAACACAGAGGTATTGACAAAGACCTAGCTTTGCAAAATATGGATATTAAATGTCTTGCACAGAGAGGATTAAAGGGTCACCAATTGATGCCTTTGGTTAAAACCCTTTTGCATGTCCAACCCTTGACCTCATGATTGTGCACTGTGGTGGCAATGATCTAGGCACATTGACTGGGGTAGGTCTGGAAATGCTCATGAAGGAAATCTTTGCACAATTGATGTTGCTTTTACCTCAAACTGTCTTTGTTTACTCTAATATATGCCAAAGACAGAAATGGAAGTGGTCAAACCAATTTTGTCCACACATTGAAAAAGCTAGGAAAAATGTCAATAAAGCTGTTTCTGCATACCTAAGAGATCATAGACTGGGGTCCTTCTACAATAACAATATATGTTTTGATATGGATGACATCTACAGAAGTGATGGAGTACACTTCACAGATCAAGGAAACAGAGTCTTTCTCAACAACCTAAAGCTCTACATCCGCACTTACATGTAGCTACAACAAACTCATAATAAACACAAGGGCTCTTGTTAGAGCCATCCTATAACCCATCAGGTAAATCTTACCTTTAAAAAACATACATATTCTTTTTTTAAATTTTGCTTGGAGTCGCAAACCCATTGCGTTTACACTGGGGGCGTCACTGGACGCGATGGAGTTGTGACTTCAAGCACGCAAGAATAATAAATGCCCTCATTCTTAATAGTTTAATTCCGCCTCGGGGACCCCATCCCCCGAGGTCCAAACACTTCATTTAAAAAAAAAAAATATTACCCCCCCCCCTTCCCCCAAAGGGCTTTATTTTGCCCTGGGGACCCCATCCCTGAGGCATGCCCTCATGTTGGGGACCGTGGGGGGGAGACCCAATGCCCCCACGGTCCCTGCCGGCTCTCCTTGCCCAAAAGCAATTCTGCTTTGCTGTGTTGAAAAGAGAGCAGGTTTCTTGCTCTCGCTTCAATGAAGCAAAGCAGAGTTTGCTATGACAGGGCGGGAGCCGTGCTCTGGCCCTGCCCTAGCAAATGGAAATGTCCCGGGGTGGGCCCCTGGGACATTGAAGGAGCCACCGCAGGGGTTGGCGGTCCCCAGGGCCATAAAGGGCTCCAACCTACATTTGCATAGCCCCAGGGGGGTGGTGGTCCCAGGGGGCTTGGATGGCCCGCAAGGTCTCCCTCCTCAAATTTATTAAAGCCCCAGGGAGGTGGTGGTCCCCGGGGCTTGGTGGGGCCTGCAAGTCCTTCCCCTAATTAAAGAATAAAGCCCCAGGGAGGCGGCGGTCCCCGGGTCTTTGGGGGTCCACGAGGCCCCCACCTCAAATTTATTAAAGCCCCGGGGAAGTGGTGGTCCCCGGGTCTTGGGGGGCCCGCGAGGCCCCCCCAATTAATGAAGGAAGCCCGGGGAGGTGACAGTCCCTGGGGCATGGGGGGCCAGCGAGGCCCCCACCTCAAATTTTAATAAAGCCCTGGGGCGGTGAGAGTCCCCGGGGCTGCGGGGGCCTCGCAGGCCCCCACACCATTATTAAATGTTGCTCACGGAACCTGGCACACCGAGGGGTTTCAAGAAAACAAAACACGGGAGCCCGTGCTTTTTTAAAAATTATTTTCTCTGCCGGATTATCATGCACCCAGCGTGAATTCAGACGATTTTTTAAAACCTAGGGGGTCAGGGTGTTTCTACCCTACCCCCTTTTCTTGATTTTTAACCTTTTTTTTATTGTTTTCTTGTGACTTGGTTACCGAGTCACAGGATGGCTGCAAACACATTCTGGTTTGGAGTGTTGGCAGCCAATATAATATATATATATAATACTCCATGGAGGTGTCTAATTTAATTAAAGGGTGTGACATGCTGGTTAAAACCAAATGGAAGGATGGGGGTAAATGAGAGGTACATGTGGGTGTGCTACTAGAAAAGTTCAAAATATGCACAGAATAGGTAGAGGTAGAGTTAAGACAAAGTGGTAGTATTCAAGGTAAGAAGCAACTGGGAGATACAGAATTAACTAATGAGTGATGGAGGTGCAGAGAACCCCAGGAGAAACAGAGGAGAAGGTAAGATTGTCAGTCACAGACACAAGAGAGCAAGAAAGGTGTGTAAGGAAACATGGTAATTATGAGTGATAAGGAGGGTGATCCATTTGAGTGTGATGGGAAAAATGGAAGAGATGGATGTAATATGACAACATAGATGGATTTGCTTGGAAAGTACGGAGAATAAGATGGAGCGAGGAAGAAAGCATGGAAAGTTAGAAATGAGAATGACAGGGTAAGAGGATAGATTTTCAGGAGAGAATGTGGCTTAAACTTTTTGAAGATTGAATGCTTTAAAACCCACCCAAATCACAAGAATGATTCTAGCACTGTCAGGAGACAACATTGTTCCACTTCACTTTGAGAAGTCAGACTAGACCCTTCACCTCTCAAAGAAGATATAGTATGTTTTTTTAAGTTCAGTTTATTGTTTTTCCCTCACACAACAGAAAATACACAGACAAGAAGAATAGCACATTTCAACAATCTTACTGACTTCACATCAAAGTACAAGTTACAGCAAAACATTTCAACAATCTTACAGACTTCGCATTAAAGTACAAGTTACAGCAAAAGTGTATTAGATTATTCAATGGCAGTCTGATCATATATGTCCTAAAGGTAAGCAATCTTGAAAATGGTTTATTCATTTACCCAAATTACCTTATATTTTTGTGGACAGACCTGGTCTCTATTTACGGATTCCTCAGCAAGGGCACAGCTGTTCAAGCCCCTAAACCATTCTGGAACAACAGGAATGCTATTTGCCTATCAGTGTCTGGATATAACTCTTTTGGTATTCAATATGCATTAACACTTTGTCTCTGTTTGACCCACCACAATCATTTGTTATTTAAGGTATCTACCACAAATATGAGTGACCATATTATTTTAGCTGTAAAAATGGACATAGAAATTGAGAAGCCTGAACTTTGGAATCAGAGGGAGGAAAAGGTCTCTTATAATCGTAACAATGGGCGTACTTGCTGGTCAAATAATTTGCTTCCAAATTTTAAGAGGGTCTTTGAAAATATTGCCTTTATTCCCAGCCAAGAAACACCGGTTCAGAGGTTCGAGAGAGTCTTGGCTGCAATTAGAACTTTCGGAAAAAAGAAGCACGTTTTTAGTTCTACTCCATTAATAATAATACCATGGGAAATTAAAAAACTGAATCGGAAAATTAATGGTTTAATTAGAGACCAATTTAGAGTGCCCACGACACAAAGGCAGAGAGAAATAAGTAGGCTGAAACAGGTACGGAAAAGGAAAATAACTTCAGAGCGAAGGAAGGCTGAAGACGAAAAATGGGTTAGACTCCAAGAGGTGGCTCTTTCTGGGGACACTAGGAAGCACTGGGCACTGATAGCAAAATTTTGTGATGGGAGAGAGAAGTCAAAACCTTTTTTAATCCCAGAAGCTGAATGGTCTATGAATATTTCCCAGCTTATGCTTTAAATCTCATAGTTGGACAGAACCAAGAGGTTAGTACCACTCTAACTGCGGGGGGCGACTATGGTGCACCATCATGCATGGAGATTGAGGGTTACATTAAAGGGGCAAGATGTTCCAGCGCAATGGGCCCAGATGATGTACCAGTAGCCATAATAAAACAGGATTGTGAAGAATGGGCAAAAGTGTTACATCCGTTGTTTGTCCATTGTTATACCTATGGTGATATTCCTCAATCCTGGAAGGGAAGTATACTAGTTTCGCTATATAAAAAGGGTCCAAAAAATTGCCCGTACAGTTTTAGACAGATTTCGCTCCTGGATGCAACGGGTAAACTGTTTGCAAATAGTATTCTCACTCATCTTCAAGAGTGGGCATTTGGAAATAATGATCTCCCTTTGGAACAAACAGGATTTCGTAAGAATAGTGGCACACTGGATAATATCTCCATTCTGCAAACTTTAACAGAAAAATATCCAGTAAGTCAGGGTGTGCCATTATATTCGGCTTTTACAGATTTCTCCACAGCATTCGATAGGGTGGATCGGGGGAAGCTGTGGCGGAAATTGGTCACTATTGGGGATACCAGGGAATCTTTTAAGATTAATAATTGCTCTCCACTCTTCTACCTGGACTTAAGTATTATTGGGGGGAACACAAGGCCTTTAGAAGAGAATAGTAACCAACAATGGATTGAGGCAGGGGTGCCTTCTGGCCCCTTTACTCTTTTCCATCTATATTAATGATTTTCCAAGAAGAGTGGCGCTTAGTAAAGGGGATCCCCCTAAATTGGGAAACTTAGAGTTGAGCTGCCTGCTATATGCTGATGATGCCATAATAATGGATTTAACCCCAATTGGACTGCAAAGACGACTTGCTGAGCTAATTAGGTACACAGAGGAGTATTATCTAAAAATAAATATTTTAAAATGCAAAGTCATGATTTTTAGTTATCAAGGATGTAAGGTCAGAAAAAATTTGAATTGGTTCCTGGGAAAAGAGAAATTGGAAGTAGTAAAATTGTATCCATATTTAGGAAAAATATTTACAAATAGGTGCTCAGCTAATAGACATATGGACCATTGCAAAGGCAAAGCAATTTCACAAGCCTTTGCAATTAATCGTCTGTACACACACTGTAGGAAAACACATTTCTCACACATTATTTCGGTTTATAAAATAAAGATCCCACCAACCCTGAGCTACGCTAGTGAAACAATAGATGCACAAAAGTGGGCCAGATTCGAGAAAGTGGAAGGACAAATCTGGCGCCAAATATGTAATCTGAATTGTGCGGCACCGATTGCAGGGCTTAGGCTCGAATTGGGTCTTCTTTCTACATATGTGCTATCAATGGCCGCGTGCTTAAGATGGTGTAATGCACTGATAAATAGCTCCGAGAATTTGCTATGGGTAGCACTGTACAGAGAAATATTTGTAAATATGAAGGAAAAAAGTGCTATTTTTAGGAATAATTCAAAAGCATTATCAATGTTTGGTTTAGATATGGATAGGGTGGTGGTTCTTCCCAAAAGGGCTTTGAAAATTATAATTAAGAAAACAATCTAAGGGGTTTCTTGTGAAAGAGATATTAAAATGTGTTCAAAGAATAGAAACACTGACTGTATTATGGGGAGCAGTATTGTCAAAAATACCCAACCATACGTTTTATGGAATCTTAAACATGGAGTGCGCAGGGTGATTTTGCTACTGAGATTGAATTTACTCCCCCTAAGATTTGTAACAGGAACTTGAGAGGGTATTCCTAGACATGAAAGGTATTGTCATTTATGTAATTTCTATATACAAGACTTGAATCATGTTTTATTTGTTTGTCCCGCATTACAGTCAATACGTCGTAGATATTTAAGAAATTGTTTTTAAAGTATAATATCGTTACAGCAGAAGAGGCCCGAAATTGTCTGATGTCCCCCCCCCCCCCATCTGAACGGATGTGTTTTAAAAAAAATTCCGGTCTTTTTGGCCGATTTATTATGTTTACAATTAAGCATGTGCACTTTTACAAACCCTTTTTGCTGCTAGTTACTCATCTTTGGATTTCAACCACTTTACTAAATTTGTTCTGCTGCTAAATTATCATGTATTAGATGATTTTTCCGATTTACTAGGTTTGGAATTAAGCATGGGCACTATTATAAACTATTTCCTCTTCTAGTTTCTTATCCTCTAGGATCCCAAGCACCTTACTAAATCCTTGTTTGCTGCTAAACTATTGTATATTTAATACTAAAAAAGGCGAGTTTATGGTATTGAACTACTTTTCACTGTTATTATGCTGCTGGTTATACAATACAGATTAGTGAATAGATAAATTATCTTTTTACATGGTTATTGCGTCCATAATCTATTACTGTATAGCAAATTTGAAATCTTTGTATTTTACAATAAGTTTTAATATTGAATGTTTTAGGATAGTATTTGATTATAAATCCGTTAGAATTCATGTATGACAATATGATTACTTAAGGTACACCCCCTCTTGCACTGGAAAACCACAAGACCGACTGCTACTGTTATGTTCATCCAGGTTTTTAGATGTAATGACAATATGAATTTACATTGGTAATTTTTGCGGAATGAAATGTGTTTTTAAGATGTATTTTTTATTTTTTAATATTTTTTATTAGGCAACATCAATATGATCAATAATATGTAATACAAAAATTAAGGCAATACTTCAGTTCTATATAATTCATAGAGAGAAAAATAATAAGTCAGTAACATATTAAGACATTTAGATTTTATATATTTTTATATATTTTTAAATAAAAGGAAATCAAACATATACCTTGAATTACGTTAATTTTGATTTTAGAAAATAAAGACAGAACTAAAGCCTTTCTTTCCAGGATATAATAGGTAGCCAAATTTGAGTACCTCGTTGTCTAGCTTTCAAGCCCTTAGCTGAATAGATTGCCATTTCTTGATTAGAAATCGACAGAAACCGCGTTACCCAAACTTGAAAGTTAGGGGAATCAATATCTTTCTATCTAGTAGCCAATATTAATCTATATACAGCCATACCCCAAAACAAGCATATTTCTTCTTCCTTACTATGCCCAAGAATATTATCATAGCCTAAGAGGAGAAGAGTCGGGGACATATGAACTTTATGACCGAATACCTCTTCCCAGAAATCTAACATTTTTAATTTGAGGGAACACAATTTATTACATTCGACAAACATGTGTATTAAGTGGGCCGAACCTATACCACACCTTGGGCATTTATCATCTATTCGTTTCCCCCATGCATATAGTTTTGCCGGTGTAAAGTATAGATTGTATACAGTCTTATATAGTTGAGCTTTAAGAGTTAAGAAAACTTTACCGGCAAGAGAAAGAACCTTATCAATATCAACATTTGGATTAGTCAATTTAGATGCCCAAAGTGACTCTGTTCTCTCCAAATCATCACATTGTTGTGCCAATAGCAATTCATAGAGTATGCTTATACTAGAATTTTTCATCCGCCCTATGTACTCAAAAATAGAAATATTCCTCATTGAAATATTTGAGAGTTTCGCAGACAATATGGCATTCATTTGAATATATTTAAAACGATCAGAGATAGGAATATTAAATTTTATTTGAAGATTCAAGAACCTCATGTTTGGCATAGTGTCAAAAAAGTCTCCAACTGATATCAGTCCAAGTCTCTCCCACCTCTTAGCAATATCATCATTAATTTGCCGGGAGAGAAGAAAGGAGTGCCATAGAGGCGTATATTTATTAATTTTGGGGATATCCAAATGATTGGAAATTTTTCTCCATACCCTCCAAGCACTCTCAATAGTCTTAAACTTAACCTTTTTATAGTATGATGGTTCTATCTGTCTCAGCAATAAGCCATTGGCTTTACTCCCTACTGCTAGTTCGTATATTGAAGGGATTCCAATCCGATCTGTGTCATTACATATTGGTTTTATGTTAAAGAGCGGAAACATCCCTTGGAGTAAACTAGCCAAAAAATAAAAAGTTATATTTGGAAGGCCGAGGCCTCCTCTCTCCTGTAGTAGGGATAATCATTTTGCAGATCTCCTAATTTTACCATAGCCCCAAATAAATTTAGAAATTTGTGAGTCTATGGCTGTGATCAACTTCTCCTCAACTAGTATAGGGATTGCACGAAAAACATATAATACCTTCGGAAAAATATTCATTTTAACGAAATTGACCCTACCAATAATAGAGAGATTGAGGCTATTGACCCTCAAAAGATCTTTTTTTATAATTTCAAGCATAGGGTCATAATTAAGTTGATTAATGTTTTCAATCTTAGGGGATATAGAAACTCCTAGATAAACAGCATTTGTTGCTTTTCTGGGGTCATTAAATAAGATATTATTTTTGCAAATAACAACAGTTTTCTCACAATTCAGAGAGTATCCCGACATAACCCCAAAAGACCGGGTTAAGTCTTCAATTTCTTTGATTGCCTCAGTAGGGTTAGTTGTTACAACTGCTACATCATCCGCATAGGCAAGTATCTTAGTATCATACTTGCCTGTTTTAATTGGTGTTATCTCAATACTTGCCAATAGTTTTAAGATCAACGGATTAATATAAACGGCAAACAATATTGGGGAACAAAGGCACCCCTGCCTTGTGCCCCTTAGAATGTTGAAAGATCTAGATTCGAGGCCCATCGTCTGAACTTTAGCAGTTGGATCTTGATACATAGCTTGTATAGATTTAGCCAAACCAGCCCCTAAATTATTGATATCCATTATTGCCCATAGGTATTTCCAAGAGACTCGGTCGAAGGCCTTCTCGGCGTCAAGGAGGATCATAGACATCCGGCCCCCCGTCGCAGCCATAATATCAAATAATGATATGACCCTACGAATATGATCAGTAGTTCTTTTATGAGGGATAAAACCATGCTGCCACGGGGAGACCAGATGTTCTACAACCCTCCCGAGCCGATTGGCCAAGACCTTAGCATATATTTTGGAGTCTGAATTTATTAGTGAAATTGGGCGATACGAAGTGGGGAGCTCTGGGGGTTTACCCTTCTTGGGGAATATTACTATATTAGTCTCTTTCCAAGATGGAAGTGTATTGCCATTCACCTGTATTCCTATACAGAGATCTAATATATATGGTGTAATGACCGAACCAAGAATTTTATAAAGATCTAGGGGGATCTTATCAGGGCCAGCTGCCTTGCCGGAAGCGAGACCAGATACGGCAGCTTGTACTTCGGCTAGCGTAATATCTTTATCTAAATCGTCCTTTGTGGCTGCGTCAACAGTATTAATCAATCCACAATCCGTTAGCCAAAGCCGTAGTAGTTCTTTAATTTCGTCCGACTCAAAAGTCTCTTCGTTAGTATAGAGATTCTCATAATATCCCCTAAAGACCTCCAATATCTTATCTGGTTGAGTATGAGTCTTACCATTTGCATATATATGGCTAATTTTATTAGATGATTGTTTCTGTCGGGTACGGAGGGCTAGTTGCTTTCCGACCCTTTCTCCATCTTCATATAATTTATTACGACTGGCTTGGTAAGTCTCTGCTGCCTTCTGATTAAGCTCACTATTAATCATAGTTTTCAAAATTAGCAGTTTATTTAATGTGGCTTTACCATCCCCCCCTTTAGTTATATCAGACATGTGTTCATGCTCAATTTCGGCAAGATCTAACAGCTGCCGCTGATTAACCAGGAATACCTCTTTCCTTTTTTTAGCTATGAAGCTGATAGTTTCACCCCTAAGAGCAGCCTTGAAGCAGTCCCACAATATGACCCTCGACGTACTATAACGATTGCAATCGAAATACCCTTGTGTCCACGTCTTGATGTAGTTAATGTATTCTTTATTAACAAGAAGGTTTCTGTCAAAAGTCCAACTATAGCGGGGCTTATACAAATTGGACAAATTAATAGAAAGAATAAGCATGTTATGGTCAGAAAGTGTCTTGGGACTTTTTTTGATTTCTGCACCCAAGATCTGTTCACTGACCAGCCACATATAATCGATTCGAACATATTTATTGTGTGGAAATGAAAAGTAAGTATAGCCAGGATCAGAATATCGTTTAAAGGCCCAAACATCAATTAAGTCAAGACTTTCTCTAAGTTGGGAAAATGCTCTATAAACTTTGGGTTTCCTTCCTATATAAGTAGACAAATACTGATGGTAGGGCATTCCTAAGTGTTTAAAAGAGATATTTAAGTCGCCACACAATATCAATGTCTTGGGCCAGGAAGCCAACTCAAGCTCTAACTCTTCGAATATATGTGGATCGTCGTGATTTGGAGCATAGACTGAGCAGAGTGTTATTCCAGGCCCTAGCTCAATGATAACCCATCTACCAGAGGCATCCACTAGCTTACGCTTCGCTTGCCCCAAAAAGCTTCTGGCAAAGATAGCTACGCCACAAGTTTTGAAAGTTTGTGACGTATTTGCTAGTACAGTGGTTCCCAAAGTTTTGACGCCGGAGGACCCCCATTGAGTCACCACTGGAAGCCGGGGACCCCCAAGCAATTTGTAGGATTTAAATTTCAAACATTAAAACGGTAATTTGAAAAAAATAAACACACATGTGCACACAAAACAAATACTCGAATTACTAAGGATTTTAGGGGCATATTTACAAGCCCCTATCGCCATGGGAACACCACTTTTTGCGACGTTCCCGTGGCGATAGGGGCTTTGCCTTATTTACAAGGCAGGGTTAAGCCACATAACGTGGCTTAACACTGCCTTGTAAATAAGACCCCCTTTCACCCAATGCTTAGCGTGAAAGGGGTGGGCAGTGGGTGTTCCACCCCAACACCCATTGATTTTGACGCTGCCCCCTATTTACAAGGGCAGCATAAATAGGAGGCAGGGCCAAAATTAAGACCAGGGAAAACCTGGTCTTAACTTGGCGAAACGAGGAGAAATGGTTTCTCTCTCCTCGTAATTGCTTATTCCGTGTGTGCTGCCTTGTGCAGCACACATGGAAAAGCAAAATGCCTTGGATTGTTTATGTTAAGGAAGGTGACCCTTCCTGCACATAAACAATCTTTAAAAAAAAAGGTCATTTTTTAACTTCCATGTGTGCTGCATTAAGCAGCACACATAGAAGTGACAAAACTGCATTTCAAGATTTCATGGGGGACCTTCCTGTACATAAAAAATCTTTCGCTGCGCGCAGACACCCTTGCACTATGGTGCTAGGGTGCCAAGTGTAGCGCAATAGAAAACGCAGGACTGCACCATATTCTTGTAAATATGGTGCAGCCCTGCGTTTCGGAAGTGGCGGAGCGTGTCGAATTTGCAAAAAACTAAAAACTGTAATAGGAAGGTTGATGCTGCATCTCCGTGACTAACTCTTAAATGGTTGGTTTTATTTCGCTCTACGAGGCTCCTGCTCCTGCCAAGGCCAGACTGGAAACCCAAAGCAGCCCTGGCAAATATTTTCAGATCAGTCCCCATACGGTGTACACCAAGTGCAGTGAGTGAGCCTGACCACTACAAAGAGGGCTTTGGGACGCTCTCCTCCCCAAAAAATTTAGGATGCAATAGTGCAGTCTAAAACACATTTATCACTATATATTTAATTGTATCAGCTTTGAAAGAATAGTAAATGAAGACCTTACTATGCACCAGGATGCGACAGCCTTTGTTGGGGTTCTTCAATGATCCCTTACTAGCACCCTCCAACAGTGCCTCTCATCTCTCCATAGCCTCTCTCATACCATTGTAGGATGTCAGAGCACTTTACATTACACACATATAGAGACAAGGAATCATACGTGTAAATCAGTGTATAGAAAATGTTACATATGACAAAGGGGACTACAAGGTGTAGGATTCACATGTCATTCATACTGATTGGCATTTTTAAAGAGTGCTTGGTCTGGAGAAGCACAAACTCAGGATTCAGAACATAACACAGTGGTTAGCATGGACTTTAACAATAAAAATGTATTTCCACCCAAATAAACCTTTTTAGCAGCATCAGGATAATGAAAGACTTAGGAAAAACATAAGTTACTAACTTGTACTATATAGTTTGAAAACAGCTCTTTGATGCCAATTTATAGGTCACTGTGCTAGATTACGATTGTCACTTATGAACTGCACAGTAACAAAAGAATCTCTGTGACAAAAGCAGTAACCCACTGACCTATGCACATAAAATACTGTTTTTTTAAATTGCATGGTACACCTTCTTGGCAGTAGGAATATTAACCCTCTGTGCTACATTAGATAAGTCAACGCTGCTACTGGACAAAACTCCCCTCTCTCTCCAGCAGATACATTAATCACTGGCGTTATCTTGACCCTTTTATTGTTGCTCGAAAACTGCTAATTGTACAAGGAACATTGCAGTAGTGCTTTTTAAACTGCTGCCTGCGGACCCCCTGGGAATGTGTCACGGACCCCTAGGGGACCCCGGACCACAGTTTGGGAAACACTGTGCTAGTAAATTAAATCCAGGCATTTTTAATAAGTCCCTATCTGCCCAAGCAATATGGGTCTCCTGAAAGCAAAGAATATCATATGCCCCTTGCCTAATTAATTCATGAATAGATGCTCTCTTGGCCCTATCATTAAGCCCTGCCACATTCCAGGAACATATTTTTAACTTCCCCATAACTGTGTCCATGTTTATCTCACCACAAATATAAAAAAACATTTTCTTTATTACTTTAAGATTCAGTAAACGTAAGAGGTTGCAATTTTTTCCCTTGTTTCCCCCCCCATTCCAGCTTCTACCGACCCTCCCACCCCCCTGACTACCACCCCCCGAACCACAACCCCCACACCTCCCACACCCTCAGTGAGGCTTTTAGACTCCATGAGAGTCTATTTGATGAGCGTGCATAGTGAGACCCAGCACTGGAGATAGTATTTAAATGTTTGAAGTAACATAATATCCTCTGAATAAATCGGTAGCTCAGAAAAACATTTTGAGCAAAAGAGCATAAAACCACAAGGATTATTTAAGACCATAATAACCTTGGAATGCTTCAATAAGCACAACCAGATAATACCATAGTAACACCCTAGTATCAAGGAAATCTAATCAAATAGCACTACATTAGAAGTTGCTTCATAAGGTATCTAAGTATTCCTTGGCCTTAATCTCGGAAGTAAAAAATGTTATGGTCCCCCCATTAATTATTTTGAGACGGGCTGGATTATTCAAATACGCCAATACTTTCTTCTCTTGAAAAGGACTAATCAACTGGCGAAGACGCCATCTCCTTTCCACTGTGGAGTGACAAAAATCGGGGCGAACAAAGTAAGAAATAGTGCCGCTCACTCGCTTTGACTCAGGTTTAGCTTTCTCTGATATTGCTTGTCTGAGGAGGAAGTTACCAAAGTAAACTAAGATTGCACGGGGATATGCTCCCGAACGTACAGGCACGCGATGAGCACGTTGTATTTCCAAGTCCCAATTCCAATTCGACAATTCAGGTAAAGAGTCACGAAATATTCTAATAATAAAGACTCGAGCATCCTCCCCTTCTAGAGTTTCAGGGACTCCTAGAACACGGAGGTTATTTCTGCGGAGGCGGTTTTCAAAATCCTCTTCTTCCATCTTACGTCAGAGAGCTCTGCTTCATGTGACTCCACTAACTCATAGTTTGTTGCGATCTCAGTTTCGTTGGATACTATGCGAGACTCAAGATCAGAAAGTCTATCACCGAAAGAGTTGACAGTTTTGTTCAATCTCCGAACCACCCCTTGCACTTTTCGGAGGGTATTTTGGGCCTTACGACCATCATGTGCAGTCTCTTTCCTATGTGCTGCAATTGTTTGGAGAACAGTCTCCATTACTGTATCGAGAGTGGCTGGTGGACCCGACGAGTGATCTGGGCAATCCGAAGCAGTGGGTTGGTGGAATGGAGATAAAGTATTTGTCGCTGTGTGATCTGTAAGTTGATCCGGGATAGATTGGATAGATTGGATGGGTTGCGATGTAGGAGTATAATCCCATGCCAAATCTGTCGAACAGTGTTGGCCCTTTCTTTTTTTAACTACTGTTTTTTGAGCTCTTGAGCCAGAATCAACTTCGTTGTCGCTACCCGTTGATAGAGAGCATGTCTCGTCAGACCATTCTAACTCGTCAGAAAACGAATAGAAATCGCTTGGGTCTTTATCTATATCTGTAACAAGGGCTCTCCTGTTGTTTGTATCAGTGCTACATCCAGCACTTTCAATGATTGGTTCTTGGGTAACGTTAGAGTGACCCACCTCCTTCAAGCTAGGCATAGTTAGCGTCTTACTTTGAAATAAATTACTTATAACAGCCAAATCGACCACAGTCTCCTTGTTAGAAACTTCAGATGCCATTGTAGGAATTAGCGCAGTCTCAGCGACCTTGTCTATAATTTTAGCTGGACTCAGGTAAGGCAGTTTACTTATATTGATATTTGTATTTGTGACAGTTTGTGAATAAGGTAGGATAGATACGTTAAGAGTGTCTTGAGGAAAGTCCTTGGTGTTGCCTGTATCTGGCAAGTTCCTTTCAGACTCTTCAGCCACACCAACCACATCTCCAGAAGAAATATCAGGACTTACTTCAATAACTAGCTCTCTAGAGTTTTCAAGGCTTTCACTGCTTCTTAGGCGAGTCTCTGGCGCTGCGTCTGTATTTGCTGGCTTACCTCTGCTTCGCCTGACCTGGAAGTGCCCCACCAGGTGTTCGACGAAGGAGGTCAGCGACTGTAGGACCGGCAGCACTTCCTTTTGCTTTCACCAATGATGCAGACCCCTGCCTTGGAGTCCTGGAGCCCGCATTCGATTCTTGGACGGTCCGCTTGCCGATCGCGACATCTTCACGCTGCGCCAATCTCGCTGCTGCTGCTGCTGCTGCCGCCCTCGCCTTAGTCGCGGTAGAGGAGCCTGCATTCTTGGGAGGCATTATAATTTCCTCATCGGCGTCAGCGTTATCGTTGTCACTGAAGGCAGATTGGAGATCGGATCCCCTGTGCGACAATCCGGTCGACTTCCGTGATAACAGCTGCTCGTGGCAAAGGAAACAAATGACCGAAAGACCAATAAATGTGCTGAGAGTCTTGAGGTAAGATCCTGTACCTGCGCGCAGTATCTTTTCATTTGTCAGCACCATCGGGAGACATAAAGATAGCGGCCTCTTATTATCTGTTTGACTGTTTGACTGGTAACTTCCTCTATATGTTCTGTTGCTCCGTTGCTCCGTTGCTCTTACTATTAAAATTCAGATTCAGAGTCCACAGTTCTCCTCCAGCGCTGGGCCGTTTGCACCACGATCTTAGTCGACCGCCATCTTGCCTCCTATCCCCTGTTAAGATGTATTTTTATGTGGAATTCTGCGGAATTCCAAATCATAATGAATAAAAATTGAATTGAATTGGAAACCAATTATCTCCTGCAACGTAGAATTGACCAGTGTCCAGTAGGCTTGGATTTTAGGGCAGTCCCTAACTATGTATAAAAATGTCACTGCCATCAAGTAGCACTTTGTACAATTGGCATTAGAAAACCTCCCAATCCTATGCAGTCTATTTGGGGTGTAATAAACCCAATGGAAGAATTTAAACTGGATGGGGAGCAATCTCGCCAATATTTCCGGCACCCTGTCCACCCCTTTGCCTCCATTCATTTTTGTGGCATCAAAAACAAAGTGTTGTATTGAATGCTTGAATTAATCTCAACCACAGGCAATAAATAGGGGTTGCATCCCAGTCCATAGTTTTATGGCCACAATCCCACCTCAGTTTGAACCCTGCTATATGCTAATCATACTTAACCATGCTCCAATGTTAACAGCCTGAACGGCCAGGACGGTTCCTCGCTGACCACAAGCAACCCTGGACCGGTTTTACCCTTATTAGAGCTCAATAGCCAGGTATAGCTTGGTTTCAATGGCACAGTGAGCATGTGTTGCAAGGTTGCCCTCATTATCATAAGAGGAAATGTGTTATGAATAAGAATAGCCACTCTCTGTGAGCCCCTTGTAAAGACTGCACTATAGGCTCTAGAATAGCCCTATTGGCCTAAAAAAACACATTGGGTACCCATTAGATGTGCCTCCTGCAAGAGGAACCTCGGATCATGTTCTTTGAGATATTGTACATCCGTCCCCTCTTAAATTTATGGTTTAATCCATTGACTTTCCATGAATTTACCATAAAAGTCGATGTCAAAATTTAGTATCAGTAACGTCTGCACATACCTTGCAGCCATGCTACACCAAAACTCATTGCACCACCCTAATAAAACAACATGACACCCTAATCGCCTCCTCCAGACATACCTTCCAATATGAATCATCCATCGCCCCTAAACAGTAACTTGGTGACTTCCAAACTTGGTCTAGAGAAGTCTGACCTCTAAACAGAATTTCTGCCATTGAAACTCAGCCATACTACATGTCTGATTAAAATAAAGTCCCCTCGTTTCCTATACAAATATGGTAGAAGCACCTGCCACTCATCAAAGGACTTACTTTGTTGCACCTTGTTTGTATAGTCTGAGGAGTTGAGGACCTTGGCAGAGTTTAACGGACCATTTTTGTGTTCTATGGCTTCTAGAAGAATGACATCTCTGTCCACAAAGTTCAGGACTCTAAAAGTCATATGGTGGAGAGGTGTGGCGGGAGTGGCCCTAGGTACCCTTGCATGGTGTGCACCTTCAAGGATAATACAGGATGAGAGCACTGTTGGGTTGTATCCATGACAATCCTTCTTTCCAGAACTTCCACTTTGGAGTTCTGGAATGTGGAGGGAGATTACAGTTGGTGAATACTGGATGTGGCTGTATTTCATTGCTCCTGTCTTGATGGCATTAAAGAAGATTCATACTCTTACTCTAATCTTCTTTTCACTGGTGACGATCTGCCCTCAAGACTACCACGCGTGCTGTCTCTTTTGTGTGAAGCGGTCAGCTGATAACCCGGAGGAGCGATCATAATACAAGCCAGTGCAGCGAGCGAAATCTAAGTGCTGAGTTTGCGGCGATCCTGAAGTTTAAGGATCATCCATTGTGTTTCCAGCACAGCGGAGTGAAGAAATTGGACGTAGGTACGTGTATTTTGTCAAATTCACCCTCATCGTCCAGTTAGCTCGCGCACTCTCCTCATGACCACCTTCCTTCTCTTCATGCGCTTACGCTGTTGTCTCATGTTCTAACGTGCAGACGTCTTCATGCAACGTGGCGCCATTTTGTTTTAGGAAGAAAAGAAAAGGGATACATTGTTGCAGTGATTTTAACACGAAAATCGCAGAATTTCACAACGCGTTTAAACTTTACTACAGCGATATGCACGCTTGGAATTTCACAGTACATTTAAACCTGTATTCAAACAAGCTTTTCGTTTCAGCGACGCACACGCTAGTAGTCAAAATTGCGTGTCAAGCAATTAGAATCCTACAGCGCGTCTACCTTCTCCAGCTACGTGCACACTAGTAATCTACAATTTAGTCACCTTTGAACTAAATAATGCCTTATTAGCAATTGTTTTGTTCTACTCAAGTCATATAACATTTACCACGTGTGAAGCCTACAAAATACATCAACAACAAAATATATATACTTCTTGAGGTGTCATTATTTTGCTATTGTTCCCTCCAACATGCAACAATCTTTAACAGCTCCTTTTGCATTTTCTCTTTATCCTGCTTCTCCTGAGTTGGATTGGGAAAAATGGAAAGAAAGTTTCGAAGCATATCTAGATGCTCTGTAAGGTGATTCATTCACACACAAGAAGAAATGTGCAATTTTAAGACACTGTCTCGGTTCGGAGTGTCGTACCATTCTTAAACACACTACCAAGTTGTAGTTTTACTAGTTGAAGGCGAAGGCGACAGAGTAGAAGATGAATATGCCACGGCAATTAAGTCTCTTGACACCAAGTACAAAGCTCGTAAAAACATTACATTAGAAAGACAGAATTTCCTGGAGAGTCTGCATCCACATATGTTGGTGCATTGCGTATTTTAGCAGTTTCCTGTGACTATAAAATCAGTCTGACCCTGTGCCTCATGGGAACAGTCCAGCCCGAACTGCCAAGCCATGTCTTCCCTGGACCGGAAACAAGCTTCCTAGGACCGGTTTCTGGCATTTCAGCCGTCTTCAGCCAGGCTTGCTTGAATCCAGTGGCAAAGTGAGCAAGGGACTCACGTCTGAGCATACCCTGCCAACTTATGGCGAACAAAGCAGAAACCAAAGGAAATGATGGACGGAGTGTTGAACATTGCAAGCACTCACCCCCAGTCAACTGATCTGGGTTTAATCCATCACCGTTCTTTAGCCCACTCTGCCACCCCAGTTCAGACATGGCTATATGCAAATCAGTCTGACCCTGTGCCTCATGGGAACAGTCCAGCCCGAACTGCCAAGCCATGTCTTCCCTGGACCGGAAACAAGCTTCCTAGGACCGGTTTCTGGCATTTCAGCCGTCTTCAGCCAGGCTTGCTTGAATCCAGTGGCAAAGTGAGCAAGGGACTCACGTCTGAGCATACCCTGCCAACTTATGGCGAACAAAGCAGAAACCAAAGGAAATGATGGACGGAGTGTTGAACATTGCAAGCACTCACCCCCAGTCAACTGATCTGGGTTTAATCCATCACCGTTCTTTAGCCCACTCTGCCACCCCAGTTCAGACATGGCTATATGCAAATCAGTCTGACCCTGTGCCTCATGGGAACAGTCCAGCCCGAACTGCCAAGCCATGTCTTCCCTGGACCAGAAACAAGCTTCCTAGGACCGGTTTCTGGCATTTCAGCCGTCTTCAGCCAGGCTTGCTTGAATCCAGTGGCAAAGTGAGCAAGGGACTCACGTCTGAGCATACCCTGCCAACTTATGGCGAACAAAGCAGAAACCAAAGGAAATGATGGACGGAGTGTTGAACATTGCAAGCACTCACCCCCAGTCAACTGATCTGGGTTTAATCCATCACCGTTCTTTAGCCCACTCTGCCACCCCAGTTCAGACATGGCTATATGCAAATCAGTCTGACCCTGTGCCTCATGGGAACAGTCCAGCCCGAACTGCCAAGCCATGTCTTCCCTGGACCGGAAACAAGCTTCCTAGGACCGGTTTCTGGCATTTCAGCCGTCTTCAGCCAGGCTTGCTTGAATCCAGTGGCAAAGTGAGCAAGGGACTCACGTCTGAGCATACCCTGCCAACTTATGGCGAACAAAGCAGAAACCAAAGGAAATGATGGACGGAGTGTTGAACATTGCAAGCACTCACCCCCAGTCAACTGATCTGGGTTTAATCCATCACCGTTCTTTAGCCCACTCTGCCACCCCAGTTCAGACATGGCTATATGCAAATCAGTCTGACCCTGTGCCTCATGGGAACAGTCCAGCCCGAACTGCCAAGCCATGTCTTCCCTGGACCGGAAACAAGCTTCCTAGGACCGGTTTCTGGCATTTCAGCCGTCTTCAGCCAGGCTTGCTTGAATCCAGTGGCAAAGTGAGCAAGGGACTCACGTCTGAGCATACCCTGCCAACTTATGGCGAACAAAGCAGAAACCAAAGGAAATGATGGACGGAGTGTTGAACATTGCAAGCACTCACCCCCAGTCAACTGATCTGGGTTTAATCCATCACCGTTCTTTAGCCCACTCTGCCACCCCAGTTCAGACATGGCTATATGCAAATCAGTCTGACCCTGTGCCTCATGGGAACAGTCCAGCCCGAACTGCCAAGCCATGTCTTCCCTGGACCGGAAACAAGCTTCCTAGGACCGGTTTCTGGCATTTCAGCCGTCTTCAGCCAGGCTTGCTTGAATCCAGTGGCAAAGTGAGCAAGGGACTCACGTCTGAGCATACCCTGCCAACTTATGGCGAACAAAGCAGAAACCAAAGGAAATGATGGATGGAGTGTTGAACATTGCAAGCACTCACCCCCAGTCAACTGATCTGGGTTTAATCCATCACCGTTCTTTAGCCCACTCTGCCACCCCAGTTCAGACATGGCTATATGCAAATCAGTCTGACCCTGTGCCTCATGGGAACAGTCCAGCCCGAACTGCCAAGCCATGTCTTCCCTGGACCGGAAACAAGCTTCCTAGGACCGGTTTCTGGCATTTCAGCCGTCTTCAGCCAGGCTTGCTTGAATCCAGTGGCAAAGTGAGCAAGGGACTCACGTCTGAGCATACCCTGCCAACTTATGGCGAACAAAGCAGAAACCAAAGGAAATGATGGACGGAGTGTTGAACATTGCAAGCACTCACCCCCAGTCAACTGATCTGGGTTTAATCCATCACCGTTCTTTAGCCCACTCTGCCACCCCAGTTCAGACATGGCTATATGCAAATCAGTCTGACCCTGTGCCTCATGGGAACAGTCCAGCCCGAACTGCCAAGCCATGTCTTCCCTGGACCGGAAACAAGCTTCCTAGGACCGGTTTCTGGCATTTCAGCCGTCTTCAGCCAGGCTTGCTTGAATCCAGTGGCAAAGTGAGCAAGGGACTCACGTCTGAGCATACCCTGCTATAAAACATTTGAGGAGGAAATGATCAGAGACAAGCTGGTAGAAAAGACTAATAACAAAAAAGTCCAAGAGGCTCTTTTAAACAAGCCTGAACTGTCTCTACAAAAAGCAATAGAAATTGCTACCAGAATTGAAAGCACCTCATCATATTTGAAACAAATGTCGAATTCTAGTTCGGATACTCCAACACAAAGTGTTTCAGCCATTAAAAGTAAATCCGACGCCATTCCAAAAGACAAACGTGATGGAAAAAAAGAAGCATATTCAAAAACAAACACCAATTTCAGACCTTCTAACAGACATTGGCAATGTTACCAGTGTGGTAGCACTAACCATCTTGGTAATGCTAAATTTTGTCCTGCCCTTAATAAGACTTGTAGCAAATGTTTTAAAAGAGGGCCTTTTGCAAATGTTTGCAGATCCAATAGTAAACCTTCTGTCAATTCCAGCACTTCTTCAACAAAGAAAATTCTCAACATTGAACAAACTTCGGAGTTATCATCTTCAAGTGATGAAGATCAGATTTGCATATTGAAAGAATCTCCCAACACAGATGTTGTTTCCATGGTTCTACAAGTATCAAAATGACCATTATGTACTCTTACTGTGAATGGTAGAGATATCAAAGTGTTAGCCGACTCAGGGTCTCCATTTACTCTTATAAGTGACAAAATATGGGAAGATTTATTTCAATCCCAAGGTCATGTTTTAAGTCATTCACTGGTTCGACCTATTGCTTATGGTGGTAAAAACATAAATGTCATAGGTGAATTTCATGCCAACCTATGTTTTAAAGGCAATTGTGCACAAGGTACTGTCTATGTTGCCAAAGATGATTCATGTCTTTTGGGTTGGCAAGACCAAGGCAATCTAGGAATCATTTTAGATCCTAATGATCCACATCATCATATTAAAAAAAGATTTGATTTTGGTGCAAGCCATTAAGGAAGAAACATGGGAAACTACCCACCCTGAAATTTTCAATAGCAAATTAGGTTTATTTAAAGGTTTCAAGCACAAAATCAAATTACTTGATGGTGCCCAACCTGTAGTACATAATGTTCGGAGAGTGCCATTGGCTTTATGAGAAGGACTTAAAAAAGAATTAGAAAAACTTTGTGCTAGTGATGTCATAGAACCCATAGAATCGTCTGATTGGGTTTCTCCAATTGTTCTAGCTCGGAAAGCCAATGGATCCTTGCGCATGTGTGTTGATCTTCGCGATTTAAATCGTCACATCTGGATTGACCAACACCCATTGCCAAACATCACTGAGATGACAAGCACTCTTAAGAACAGTAAAAGGTTTAGTCTACGTGACATGAAATCAACTGATCATCAAGTCGATTTACATCCTGACTCATGACATTACACAGCTTTCATCACCCCAGAAGAACTGTACCAATATAAACGCATGCCATTTGGTCTTGCATCTGCTTCTGCAGTTTTTCAGAGGATTGTGGGAAACATGTTCAAGGACGTCCCTGGGGTGATGGCTTTTCAAGATGATGTTTTGGTTTACAGTTCAGACCAAAATCAACATGATCTAACATTACGTAATGTGTTCAACATTTTGAAGGAAAAAGGTATCACATTGAGTGTTGAAATGTGTAAAATGAATGTAACCTCTGTGGATTACTTGGGGTACAAATTATCTGAAAAAGGTGTTGAACCGAAAGCCAGTTTAGTCAAGGCCATAGAAGAATTTTGTGTTCCCAATGACAAGGATCAGTTGAGATCTTTCATCGGACTCATTGAATTCTATGCTAGGTTTGTACCCAATTATTCTTGAAAAACCTTTCCCATGAGAAACCTTCTTAAGAAATATGCCGTTTTTAAATGGTGTGAAAAATGCACTAAGGAATTCCAATTAATCAAGTACAAAATTGCATATGCCATTCGTCTCAAGTCTTTTGACATTAATGACCATACCATAATCATGACAGACGCTAGTCAGAAAGGTCTAGGCACTGTACTAATGCAGTGCAGAAATGGTAGAGACGAGGTTGTGGCGTTTCAAGGTTGCTGAAGCCACATATTCTGTAATAGAACGCGAGGCCATAGCATGTTGGTGGGGCATTGTTAATTTTAAACACTATCTGTGGGGATCAAAATTCACTGTAAGAGTGGATCATAAACTTTTAGTCCAGCTTTTCACTACAAAAGGGGGAGAAAAAGCCGCGTCCCGTATTGCAAAATGGCAGTATAGGTTGTTGGAACATAATTTTGTGATTGACTACATTCTTGGAATACGGAACATTTTGGCAGATTGTTTATCCAGATTGCCTAGTGTAAATGACACAGATGAGTGTTAGGACATAAATGGCGATTATGTGTTTTGTTATGCCATTTCTGAGTCTTGTGGTACCATTTTAGAAAGTGCGTGGAGAGATGCCTATTCCACAGATGTGGATATTAAGAAACTTATGAATATGTTTAACACAGGTTGGAGTAGGGAGTGTTCCCTTGGCGAACCCATTGGAAAATGTAAGCATGTTTTTGACGAACTTTCAACAATCAATGATTTATTGAATCGATCTGAATCTCTTGTGGTTCCTGCGAGCATGAGGAATAAAATACTTACTCTTGCTCATGAGGGCCATATAGGTATGCGTGCGACGAAGAGGAGAGCTAGGGATCAGTTCTGGTGGCCTGGTCTTGACAAACATGTAGAACATTTTGTTAGGGATTTTTTCCACTGTACTGTTAGTGACAACTCTCAAGTAACAGTTCCTAGCCCAGTTCAAGCTGTTGATGTTCCTTCTAAACCCTGGTCTAAATTAGCCATATACATAATCGGTCCTTTGACATTATCTGACAGTGGTGTTCCTGAATATGGTATTGTTCTCATAGATTATTATAGTCACTGGCCAGAGTTAAAATTTGTTAAAGTTCCCACAACTTTTTGTATTATGTAATTTCTTGAGTTTCTTTTTGCAAGGGATGGCATCCCTGATGAAATTGTGTCAGACAATGGGTGCCAATTTACATCTTCACAATTTGAAAAGTTTAAACGTTTTATGGATATCAAACACACCAAAACCTCCCTCTATCATCCTATGAGTAATGGTCTTGTTGAAAGGGTTAATAGGGTGATTAAGGACAATGTACAACTGTCCAAGGCTGGCAAATTGAATTGCAAAAATTAGCTAAAATTTTCCCCATTTATTTCACTTAGGGGTTGCATTCCTTCTTCAAAACTGTTAAGGGGATGAATGGGTGCATTTAATTTGCCGACAGCCAAAATACAGGATGTAAACAAAAAAAGAGCTGAAGCTCAAAAGAAGTACATTCAACATTGCACAAGAGAACTTAAGGTAAAAGTAGGAGATTTTGTCAGAGTCAAATGTTCCCGTATTTTGCCCAAAGGTTCATCTAAATTCTCTGATCCCAAACTTGTAGTAAGAGCTAATAAAAGTGCTGTACAACTGGAAGATGGAAAATGTTGGAATAAAAGTAAAATCTCTGTTTCCAAACTTCCCCATACTACCTGTGGTAACCAAAGTAGCACGCATCATGGTTCTCACATTCGTAAACCTTCCACCAGACCTACAAGGTCACCCAGAAAGTTTCATGATTACATTATGTATAAATAATTTCTTTTTCTGTAGTGTTATACTCTTTTATTAGTCATTCCCTTGTTTACTATGTTATTCTCTTGTTATGAATCTTTGTATTTATTTTGCTTTCCAGTGTTTTCATTGTATAGGGGAAAGATGTGTTGGGTTGGGGCCATGACAATCCTTCTTTCCAGAAGTTCCATTTTGGAGTTCTGGAATGTGGAGGAAGATTACAGTTGGTCAATACTGGATGTGGCTGTATTTCATTGCTCCTGTCTTGATGGCATTAAAGAAGATTCAAACTCTTACCTCGCATCTTCTTTTCAAGCACCCCCTCTGGGACCCATAATCAAAACCAATCTGCTAGGAATTGTGTGGGTGTGGCCCCTCTGGACCCCCAGGATTCCCAGTAGGTAAAGGTTATTCCCTCTTCACCGTGCTTTGGCATCTTCCATCCTTAAATCATTTATTGTCTGCCTTAAGGAGATGAAGTTTATCTTCTGCCGTGGATACCGAAGCCTCCGCCTCCTTAGTGCAGTTTGCCAGATTATAGATGTACCGCCACCCACCCTACTTATTTTGCCCTTCAGGGTCTTTGTATATACTGAATAGCTTGAAGGATCATTTCTGGCAACACCGAAGCCAGAGATTGAATTCGCAAAGTGAGTAATCCTGCTTTGGGATGCACACTACCCCTTTGAGAGGAATTGAGTACTCTGGGAGTTTCCACACTTTTCACTGAGAAATCCACAGTAGTAAAATACATTCACATCACCAGGAATACCAATGTCAATTCTTGACAGGTGTAAAATAGGTATTTTCTGTCACAAAATTAAGTTTACTGCCAAAACTACATTTGCGAGCGTGCCGTATGTCTTTTGCTGTATCTACGTTTAAACAAACAGCTCAAATGCAGTCATTGACTTCTCTGATTGGCATTCTTCTTATTGGCACTTTCACAGCTGTTTTACAAAGCAAAGAATGTGCGTTTTTATTGGAGGTTATTTTATTTAATACATTTTGTCACATAATAACCAAGAACGCGCCTTCTCTGTCTCTTCCTGTCCCCTCGCCTTCCCTAAAGGTAAGCCTTCACTTGAGCCAATCAACCCATCCATACATACTCAAGGTTGTTCCAATAAAGCTACTCTTCTACCTTTCTAGCAAGTCTGCTAATTTCTTTACTTTAAGTAACCTTGTATTTGAACATGCTTCAACGAGCCAGAAAAGCCCACAAAGCAACATTCCAATGTTACTTTTGTTGACAGCTTCTGCTTTGAACAAAGGACTCTTGGAGCCTGAGGGGATTTAAACCCCCTCGGCTCAGAGAAACCTTTATTTTATTTGTTATAACATTCTGCCCTCTAGTGGCAGAATGTTCTAATAGCCTTGTAGCCCTTCGTAGCTGAGCTATACCGTCCATTAAAGTCCTGCTCTCTTGTTAAAGGCCCTCAGGGCCTTTAATGGTTGGTATAGCCCGCTACAGCGGGCTATATGGCTGTAATACAGTCCCGGAACCTTCTGTTAAAGTATCACAAATAAATGCACATACTCACCACACATCACAGTATCACCACGAGGTATGTGTATGTAGACGTCACTCTTGGGGTTGCATCCTTCCAATACTAACTTGTCATAACAGCAGTCGTGAGTCCAACAACACCTACATAATTTAAACAAATACACATAAATGGCCATTTATCAGAGTGATAAGTTCACAACATCACTGTAAACATCTGCTCCATTTAGCTTCACTCACCAGTCTGTGTCATCCACCGGCATTCCAGTTCCACCCTTGCCACAGTGGCATCCATATGATGAGTAATACGGAAAGGAGGACATTTTAGTAAGGTGCACAATCATTTCACCAAAGTTTAGAAGATGCCCATTGGCCACCTGGCAAACTGCAAAGAGAAAGAGATGAAGAGTGTCATGTCTCTGCCAGAAGTGCACTGCTGAAGATGGAGATGTCTGGCTGTGTTGGGGTCTGTATAGGTAGAGTTTATTTAGAAGTTAGCGGCTATTGACCAACCTGCAGAGTAAATAGTGAATTTCTGCTGCTATTTACATGGTTGCCGGCTATATAGCAGAGATTATGTACTGTATGGCTGGCATTCGTGCAAACTGAAAAAGGAACTTCACTATTTACCCAGCAGCCTACAAGACAGCAGAGATCATGCACTATTTGGCTAGCAGCTGCTCAAACAGAAAAGAAACTTCTATATTTACCTGGCTGCTAACTAGTGAGCAGAGATCATTTACTTTGGGCTGCTGGCTACATAGTAGTGATCATGCACTATATGGCCAGTGACCGCACAAACGAAAAAGAGGCTTCACTATTTGTCCATCTGTCAATTAAAACGGTAGAGATAATGGACTATTTCACCAGCAACCATGAAAATAGCTAAGCAACTTCACTATTTACCTAACCTCCAAATAAATAGCAGGGATTATGTACTATGTGGCTGGTGGCAGTGCAAGAAGCAAAAACAATTCAGTTTCCCTGGCCACCGACTAAATTGCAGAGATCATGTACTATGTGCCCGAAGCCATGCAAATAGCAAAGAAGCTTCATCATTTATGCTGATACCGACAAAATAGCAGAGATTAAGTGCCATATGGTAAATAAACTTCACTATTTATACTATTACCAATTAAATAGCAGACATTCTGAACTAATAAGCCTGTTATCAGATAACGACTGAAGTTTCACCGAAGATTAGGTGCACTTGGTGACTACGTTAGTAGTAAGTGGGGGGAGAATGGATGTTGTGGAAGTGTTAGGGGACTGCGCTTAACATGCTGAGACATGATGCACATAACTGCAAACCTTAGGCTTTCATTCCTATTTGAGTCTCTGCTCTTACTCTGCAGGCCTCTGTCTTCCTCTGCTAATACCAGAATCTGGTCTACCCTGTACATCTTTGCGATGATGCAATCGTTCTATAACTGTCTTTGGTTTCTGTTTCACCTACACTCCTATACAGTCTGTGCCCTAATATTCCTTCACTGTTAGTTCACTTAATGCTCCTGTAGTTTTGGACTCCGTCTGGCTCCTAACCATCTCACTATACTTAAAGGGGCAACAATATTCAACAATAAAGTGGTCCCTATGGGGGAAGTGTAGTCCTTGACTTCCACAGCAATAGTATTATACTAGGGCTAGAAGAAAACCGTTCAAATGAGTAAGTTTCAGTTATGAGTTTAGTGCATTTATTTATACATATCTAACTTAAGGATATATTAATCAATTCAAAGAATATATTACTGTACTTGTACAATGTGCTCCCAACAGGTGACTTTGCAGTGAAAGGTATGTATGGTGAATAAAAAGTCCATTTGTGCTATGTACAAAAATATATATACATGTGGCTGATAGAGACAAATAGAATGTTTGAAGTCAACATGAGATATCCACCATCAAATTCTTAAAAACACAGTCCGCATATGTTATTTGCCAACATTTAGACCCCTGCACATAAGTATTTAGAGCAGGATCAACATCAGGACGCAAAATATATATCGGAGACACCAAAGAATTGGGGCAGAAATTCTATTTTGGCAGGGGACTCCTTACCTGGTGTCGCCCCAGTGATAACAGAAGCACAATGGTTTTCTCATTTTTCATCAATCTATCTCCTAGATGATATCCAAGGACAGCCATTATTTAATGATTGCCCTGAGGAGGTTACCGCTGGCCCATCATTTTTATCCCTGAAGTTATTGGAGCTATTAGTCGACTGCCAAGGCAGTCCACCCCCACCCACCTCGCCGGACACACACTCGACGCAGTCTTCTCATCCAGCACAGACATCGCCTTCAGCCACGCCACAGAGCTTCAATGGACGGACCACAGCTGTGTCCACTTCACCTTCAGAAGAACGACGACCCACCACCACCAGCAACAGGTTGCCCGCAGAAGCTGGAACAAGATCACAGCCGACCAGCTCGCCACCTCCCTGAGCCAGCACCCTCCTGCCAGCTCAGCGAACCCCAGCCAGGCCGCCGACAACCTCACGAAGTGGATCAGCAACTGCGCGGACGAACTCGCCCCGCTGAGGACCCCGCCCAGCAGACCCGGCAGCAAGAAAGCCCCATGGTTCACCGACGAACTCAAGAGCTCCAAGAAGAACTGCCGAGCCCTCGAGAAAGTCTGGAGAAGGGAACCAACACCGGACAACATGACCACCTTCAAGCTGGCCACCCGGAAGCACCACCAGCTGATCCGCGCCGCCAAGAAAACCGCATTCAAGGACCGGCTAGACAACAACGCACACAACTGCAAGGAACTCTTCAACATTGTGAAAGAGCTATCCAACCCCAGCGCAGGAAACAACGACATCACCCCATCGCAAGACCTCTGCAAATCCCTCGCCTCATACTTCCACAACAAGATCGCAGACATACACAACAGCTTCAGCACCCAACCAACGCACACCACGACCGAACCACCGCCCCCCACCACCACCCTCTGCACCTGGACTCCGATCAGCACCGAAGACACCATCCGCATGATGAACTCCGTCCACTCCGGATCTCCGACCGACCCTTGCCCTCACCACGTCTTCAACAAGGTCGACGCTGTCATCGCACCCCACCTGCGGGACATTATCAACACCTCCTTCGACACCGCCACCTTCCCTGAGAGCTGGAAGCACGCCGAACTCAGCGCTCTACTCAAGAAACCTACAGCGGACCCCACCGAACTCAAGAACTACCGCCCCATCTCGCTCCTCCCGTTTCCAGCCAAAGTCATCGAGAAGACCGTCAACAAGCAGCTGGCCGCCTTCCTTGAGACGAATGGATCCCTCGACCCCTCACTGTCTGGCTTCCGAGCCAACCACAGCACCGAGACCGCCCTCATCGCTGCCACCGACGACATCCGAGCCCTGATGGACGGAGACACAGCGGCCCTCATCCTCCTAGACCTCTCCGCGGCATTCGACACTGTCTGCCACCGCACCCTAGTACAGCGCCTCAGCTACGTCGGAATCCAGGAGAAGGCACTGGAATCATCTCCTTCCTCGACGGAAGAACACAGAGAGTCCGCCTACCACCGTACAAGTCAAAAGCCTCCGAAGTCATCTGCGGCGTCCCTCAAGGTTCCTCCCTGAGCCCCACCCTCTTCAACGTCTACATGAGCCCCCTCGCGGCCATCGCACGCAAACACAACCTCAACATAATCTCCTACGCCGACGACACCCAGCTGATCCTCTCCCTGACCAACGACCCCGCCGCCGCCAGAGCCAATCTGCACGAAGGGATGAAAGATGTAGCCGAGTGGATGACGACCAGCCGCCTGAAGCTGAACTCAGACAAGACGGAGGTCCTCATCCTGGGCTCCTCGCCCTCCGCCTGGGACGACTCCTGGTGGCCTCCCGCCCTGGGCTCTGCACCCAAACCAACAGACCACGCGCGCAACCTGGGCTTCATCCTGGACTCCTCCCTCTCCATGACCAGGCAAGTCAACGCCGTATCCTCGGCGTGCTTCAACATCCTACGCATGCTACGGAAGATCTTCTGGTGGATCCCCACCGAGACCAGGAAGACCGTCACCCAGGCCCTCGTCACCAGTCGACTGGACTACGGCAACGCCCTCTACGCCGGTACCACCGCCAAGCTCCAGAAGAGACTCCAGCGGATCCAGAACGCCTCAGCCAGACTCATCCTCGACATCCCATGAACCAGCCACATCTCCGGACATCTAAGAGACCTGCATTGGCTCCCCGTCAACAAAAGGATCACCTTCCGCCTCCTCACCCACGCACACAAAGCCCTACACGACCAAGGCCCGAGCTACCTCAACAACCGAATCAACTTCTACGCTCCCAAACGCCACCTCCGATCAGCCAACCACGCCCTCGCCACCGTCCCCCGCATCCGAAGAGCAACAACAGGAGGAAGGTCCTTCTCCTACCTGGCCGCCAAGACCTGGAACTCCCTCCCGACCGACCTGCGCCGGACCCAAGACCACCTCTCCTTCAGGACGAAGCTGAAGACCTGGCTGTTCGAGCAGTAACGGCACCCCCCTCCGCCCAGCGCCTTGAGACCCTACGGGTGAGTAGTGCGCTCTATAAATGTCATTGATTGATTGATTGATTGAAGGCTCCAGGTTCTGATGGGGTCCTGGCATATTTCTTTAAATGTGACATCATTATTTGGGCTCCCTTATTGACAAATGTTTTAAATGCTGCAGTTGCTAATGGTCCCTTGTCATCTTGGGTGCAATCCATCATTGTTCCAGTGTTCGAGAAAGGGGAACAAGGTGACCCTAAATAATATCGCTCTATCTCGCTTATAGACAACACAGTGAAACTGTTGGGGCAAATTGTTCTAAAAAGATTGGCGGTTTGTGCGGAGGATAACAATATTATGTATAATTGTCAATATGGGTTCAGACCTGGATTAAGTACTTTGGGCCAATGTCTGAATCTCCACCTGTTGATAAAGAAATGCACTATTGCCAAGAAGGGATCAGTGTTCTTGGGATTTATGGATCTCTCAACAGCAGTCGATCAGGTGAACTGATTAAACCTGTGGCCCCTGTTATTATCTTCGAGGGTGGCAGGTGCAGCCAGCACTAGACTCCTTTTTGGCAGATCGTCATAGGGAAATTTCGGGTTCCATCAGATATACTAGTGAGGGTGCCTGTACGAAGAATCTCCCTATTTCCAGTGGTGTCCACCAGGGATGTATCCTGGCTCCATTTTAGTTTATATCTATATAAATGGCCTGGATTTGGCTTTAATGGAGGAGCAGGAAGATCCCCTAGGGTAGGCTCAAAGGAAATCCCAGCCCTCTTATATGTGGATGATGCCGTCCTGTGGTCAAGGACGGCCTTAAGTCTTCAATTTCTCTCGGATTTGTATGCTTCCTTTATGGGGAACTTGGACTTGTTGGTTAATTCCGCTAAATCATTTACAATGAGGTAGGGGGCTAAGCCTACAAAATAGAGGAGTCACTTTTGTCAGAATGCCAGAATAGCCCAGGCCGGATCTTTTAATTATTTAGGTGTTTATTTGACAATAAATCCTCACAGGCACCCTTCATGTACTCAAAGAAGTTAGCTTTAGTGAGGTTGTGCAGAGAAGTAATGGATTTTAGTTTGTGGGTGGGAAAGAAACCTGTGAAAGCATTGATTAAGGTTTATAAGGCCAGGTGTGTCTCCGGGCCCAGCTACAGAAGTGACCTCTCGGGTTATCGGGATTGTGATCCAATTTAGCGGGCAAAAGAAAAATTCCTTAGGAGGCTACTGGGGGCTCCCCCGGGTACCTCCACATTCGCGATACATGAGGAGCTGGGCATTGGTAATATTTCAGACGTCCTTAAACTTAGACCCTTATTGAGCTGGATTTATATCTGGTGTAAGAATGAGCCCATCGTAAATAGATTGATTATCCAGGATTATCTTTCCCTTGATAATCATGAGATAATCCCTTGGTGAACTTTTTTTTATGTATCACTTATTATAAAATGGTATGTGGGGATAGTTCATTATGTTTTTATGCACCTTATACAATGAATCAAGATTTTATGAGTTTATGTATCGTGTTTGTATGATTAATATGTTTTACATCTTTTATGGTTAAGCATTTAACCGAATTAGGAAATGTATCTATCTATCATTGCTGTGAGGCCTGGCAGTGCGCTCCATTAGCATTCACATGAACTGAATAGGAAGCGCATCTTGACAGAAGGCTTCTTGCTTTATTTTGGATGAAAAACACATCCGTTTAATACACTGGTTTAAATTTTGATCCCAATGCCACCCCACTTAGGCTCTCTTGAAGTAATTTGGCGCGCTGTTTAATATGCATTCTAATTTTCAGGGAAATCATTGTAGACTGAATTATCCCAGGGGCGTAACAAACACCCCCGCAGACCCCGCAGTGCGGGGGGGGGCCCCAGTCTTCAGTAGGTGAAGGGGGCCCCCTCAGCTCTTCTGTGTGTCTCACTCTTTAAAGCAGCTGCGTGTGCAGTCTGCTCTGAGCGCCTGCGCTGACCCAGGACTGAAGAGAAACAAAGTAACAAGTTACATTGTTTCTCTTCAGTCAGAGCCCACCGGAAAAAGGATCGGGGCCCTCAGAGTTACAGGCCCGGGATGTGCATTTAGAGGGTTCTCGGCAAGTAGGCTGTTAACCCAGTGATCAGGGACATTTTAAGGAATTTGGGGGCCCGGGGCCAAACGGATTTTGGGGGCCCCTGTGCAGAACAGTTTAGAATTTCTGATCCTCTTTCAGCTCTATTATGCCATCTTTGGCAGGAAAATGCACAGACTCACTCATCCACTTTCTAAATGTGTTTATTTCTAAAATTCAGGGACAGTGATGTGCGTTTTCAATATTGTAACACAGCAGCAGTTCACTAATATTACTGCAAATAATCTCTTGAGACCCCCTCCCATTTCTCATACATGGGGTCTGGTTTTGATCTAAAAGAAAAATATTTATGTATGTTTGATGAAACCTAAACCTAAACCCTGCACACCCTGAGCCCACCCACCCCCTGGTGCCAGCACAGCCTGGCAGGCCTCGGACCCTGCACATCAGAGCCCTCCCCTGGTGCAGGCGCAATCTGGCAGGCCTCGGACCCTGCCCACACCGAATCCAGGAGGCCCACCGGCAGGACCCAGCCCCGAGCCATGGCAGGGCCATCGTTGCTGCTGCCCCGGGCCCTGCGTGCCCCCGCCTGCTCCTCCACCTGAGGACCCCCTCTGCCATCCTGCAGCGCCCCCAGGTAACCCCTGCTGCTTTGCAAGCGTGGGTGTAGCGCTTCACACCAGCTGAGCTGCTTCAGAGCACTGGATGGCGAGGGGGAGTTGGCAGTAGATGAGAGGATAAGCGGATGCAGAAGAGAGAAAGGTTTGAGTGTAAAGTAGACACGCCCCCTTACCTCTCCAATACCTAGCAAGCCCTCCCGACCCTGGCTTTTCGGTACTCTCTGCAAAACCAGAGGCATAACTAATTCAAATCATGCACACACGTGCCCCAGCCTCGCGCAAACCTGCATGTACACACGTGATCCCACCCATGAACCCCTACCTTCATATACCCACATGTCCAACCCATGAAACCCTACCTGCATGTACCCATGTGTCCCACCCGTGCACCTACCTGCATGTACCCACGTGTCCCACCCATGAACCCCTACCTGTGACTACACCCCCCGACCACCATCTGTGGTTTACATTTATGGCGTGTCCCCTGCCTACAGGGAGCAGGAGACAACACACTGTGCGTCCCAGGCGTAGCTCCACCCTCACTCCCGGATGAGAGAGGTGCTATGAACGCACCCCATGCAGGAACTAGGAAGTACCTTTGAGGAAAAAGAGAAGAAGGCCAATCAACAAAAGCCGCCCAGGCACCAGCTGCAGGGGCACCCAGCCGCTCACTCCTCATCATTCACATGGTTTAATAATCGTACGACCTTCCTTTTACTGGGTCGAAAAAGTTGTTCAGAAGACAGCCATCCAATCGTTGGCCTCTCTGTAGAGCGCACAGAGCAATTGTTCACTATTCCAGTTGCCATATTGTGTAATGTTTGCGCTGGAGATACACAGCTGTCTAAAGGCTGATAAGGCAAAATAAAATACAGTGTTTATAGGTGAGTGGGTGCGTTGTGTGTTTGAGTGATTAAAACACTCTGAAGATCACTACAGCTTCCACAGGTCCCACAATTTCAGAATTAAAAAAAATCAATAGTAATTATTTACAGCAAAAGAATAGCTGTTACTTATTTATCTTGAAGAGCTAACGATCATTGATAAAGCCAATAGTCCTGGCTGATTTTAGGTTGTCAGTTGTGTTACATATCTGGATACAAGTACAGAACGCTCAGAGAGGAACCAAAATTCCGATTGGTTGGCACACTATCAGAATCACAGAAATGTAGTTTACTTCTTTAAGTCACACCCTTAATTACATAGACCACCCCCGTTTCAGAGACCCCCGCTTTTTTCCATCCCACGTAAAGCCCTTGTCAGTAGCGTCAAGAAGTCTCTGCATGGGACTGGCTGCATCATTCTGTATTAGGCCGGTCCCTACACATTCTTCTGCTGTATCTCGATTCTTGTATGTGAAGTCTTTTATAGCACTTTGCAACCTACTTAATCGGTTCTAGTTAGGGTGACCAACTGGCATGGGTGCAAATTCAGGACAGTGAGTGTAAAAATTCAGGACAAATTGTCTGTATTCAGGACAAAAATTCAGGACAGGAAGTCAAAATTCAGGACAAAAGGTAAGTTTTACAGACACACCAGAGGAGGTTGCGCAAAAGTATGTCAGTAAGTAAATAGACAACCACTTAAGTACAAGTGAAAATAAGTTTATATTAGGTTGAGTCAATTGTGCACTTCATGGTTTTTCAGTATGTGCAGCTTTGAGCAAATGAGCAGGTCTGTTTGTGGTAACAAAACCGCCCCCACCCCACCTTTCCAGTCTCCCAGGGAAACGCATGATGCCTGGACCGGCCAGTCCGGCCTTGCTACCACCCTCCAGTGGTGCCCCTAATCTCCACATAGACCCTCTCTCATGTTTATTTAATTTCTTTTATAGTGCTACTCATCCCAAGTAAGTAGGACAGGATCTTGGGTGCGTTACAGCACACGCATATTATACAGAGACAATGACTCCTATAAATGTGAAAGTCAATGTATAGGAAAAGTTACTTAAGATAATGGGGGTTACAAGGTGTAATCATTCTTTCATCCATCATTCAATCTTTCACCATTCATTCTGTCCTTCCATCTGTGTGCCCATCCATATCAATATTCAACCATTTGCTAACCTATCCATCATCCATCCTTCCATCCATTCATCATTCCACTCATCTATCCCTCCATCCACCCTTTCACTCATCCATCCCTCCATTCATCCTTTCATCCTATCCATTCGTACACTCATCCATCCACTCTTCCACTCATCCATTCATTCACTCATCCATCTAGCCATTTAACCTTTCACCCATCCAGCCATACTTTCACTTACTCATTCATCCACCCAGTCACTCATCCTTCCACCCATTCACCCTTTGTCATCCATCCTCCCTTTATCTCTCCATCCACTTTCACTTAGTCATCCATCCTTCCATCCACCCATCCATCTACTCATCCACTCATGAATCCATCCATTGACCCTATGATTCATCAATCCTTTCACTCATCCATCCATCCATCCTTTCTCTCATCCATCCACCCTTTTACTTCTTTTTGTTTAAATCTTTTTATTAACATTTTGTTTTAGCATTTTGCACAGTTTTAGGGGAAAAATCCCAACAGTGTACAGGGTGTATGTGGCAGGGTTAGCCAACAGAACAGATACAAATACGCCATTAGTCAATGTATGACTTTTGAGTTACATGGTAGTCCATTGCAAGAGTCCAAGGATCTCACCTCCCTGATAAAAGGGGGGTATCTAGTCCCAAAGACCGCATCGCCAGAGTATGTAAACACAGCTAGAACATGGTGCGTTATGCGTCAACCGTGGACATAGGGAACAACATAATGAGGACAACATAAGATAATGAGGGGTGGGAGGAGTCGCCTGGGACCTGTTTCTGTGCCTAGTAGAGCCCGGGGGTGGGGGGAGAAGAGGACTAGAGTTTGCCAGATCCAGGGACAAGGACAGGATTCATCCACCCTTTTACTCCTTCACTCACCTATCCACCCTTGTGTCCATTTACCCTCCCTTGCACTCACTCATCCAGCCTTACATCCACCCTTTCACTCATCCATACATCCATCCTTTCACTTATCAATTCATCAATCCTCCCATCAGTTCACTCATCCATCCACACATTTACTGGCCTTTCATCCACCCGTTCACTCATCCATCCATCCACTCTTCCATCCATTTACCCGTCCATCTACCCTTCCACCCATACATCCATGTATTTACCTTCTCTCATCCATCTGTCCACTAACTTATCCGTCCATCCTTTCTCTCATTATCCATTCATTCACCCTTTCATTCATCCATTCACCCTTTCACTAATCCATCCAGCCATCCACCCATCCCTTCACTTACTCACTTTTTCACATTAATTATGAGCTGAGCCTTTGTCTGCAGAGTTGCAGACAGGAGAGGCCCATCAAGTGTTTCACCCCTGCTGTAGTTCCTAAAGCAAGGGATGGGACGAGGAGGGCTCACTATACCCCTGTACATAGGCAATCCAAAAAAGTGGAAGTCATGAGTCATGCATGAAGCACAGTGCCACTGTGACATGGTGTTGTTTCCAGGGCTTTAAGTGGGATGAAAAAACTGGGGGGTCTCTCCAAAGGGGGTGTTTGATGTAACTAAGGGCATGGCTTAAGACAACTAATCTAAAAATCTGTGTTTAGCATAGTGTGCCGCCATACTGGAAATTTGCTGCTTCTTTCATTGCATCCAGATATATAACACAACAAGTAGAGTTACACCTACAAGCCAGAACTATTGGCTTTGTCAATGGTTGTCAGTTGCATAAAATAAAAAAGCAACAACCATGGCTTTGTTGAATATAACACTGAAAATGCGTCCGTTTTAAAATGTTTTTTTTAACTTGTTTCACTGCCTTCTTTTCGTGAACCCGATTCTCGTGTAGCAGCATTGGCGTTTTTGTGCATTTCTTCCACCTGACTGAATGCCCTGCCCTAGACCGAGGCTGCAGGAGGCTCACCACATGCATTAAGAGTACAGACTGTCCCATTGTCATTCTGTATTTGGCATCAGCCCATACAGAATGACAATGGGTGGATGGGGCTTGCCTTGCGCTCAGTGTGCTCAGAGGATAAGCATGTGGCGGCCCCATCAGGGAGGTGAGGCTTCTGGGAGGAGAACAGTGATGTTCCCCCATGTCCAAAACTATGGACAAAAGGCGCCCGTAAAAGGGATCGTCCCGGACAACGGACATGAAATCCAAATTATGGACGGTCCGTCAAATTTACGGACGGTTGCAGGGGCGGCTGGTGACATTTGAAAGTGGTGGGGCGCAAAGTTTGTGGTGAGTGCGCGGTGGCGAGCGAGCGTAGCGAGCGAGCTCCAATGTTATAGGGAGGGTTCGGGGGGTTTTACCCGAGAAAATTTTGAAAAAAGAGTGAGCAAATGGTGCATTTTAAAGCATATTTGCAAAAGCAAGAAGGTTAATAAAGCAATGGTCATAGTGTCTTTTCAGACTCACAAGCCTGTCAATAAATCTGCCGGCACGGCTCCAGCCAAGCTGTCCTTACAGACTCCTGTACACCCTTTAGCACTCCCAGGCCTGCCAGTAAGTCTAACGTCACTGCCCCAGCTCCACTATCCTTTCATACTTCCAGGCCTGGATCCACACAAATGGGATCCACACAAATGACTTACATCTACCAGTGAAATGTATGATTATTGGCTTTGTCCATAAGTGTTGCATGTTGTGGTTTATTTAAAACACCAAATGCTAATTGTGAAACACGTAGCCAATCTTATTTGATGAACATGATGTATAACTGAGTATCGGGTGATATCAGGACAAGTTTGAAGCCACCCAGCTTTGGTTGTACAAGACACAAAACGTTAGATTACAGGCAGTGGCTAAGTCCTATGGTTAACACAATTGGTAACAAAACACCTTTGAAAGCAGATAGCATGCGCCTTTGGTAAATGTTATGTTACTATGCGCACGTGACGCAAAACAATTGCACAATCACAGTTCTCCACAGAACACTTCCGAAGAGAACATCAAACCCACTTCAACTGTAAGGTTTTCAATGCTGTACTTGTTGCACTCAGTCCACAGACAGTGCCACAACCCGAGAGGTGAACAACAACAAAGACGTGGGACTGGAATTCCATTCAAAGTTTAAAGCATTCAAGTATTACTTACCGAGAAGTCACAACATGCATTCAACATACAGCGGGCACGACAGAGCACCCACCTGCAAGAGTATCGCGACATAGATATTCCCTGTTTCATGCGCTTTAGGCATATATGCTGCCAATGCTAGGGAGCCGGTTTATGGGCTTAAACACACAACATTAAAAAAGCTAATTTAGTTACTAAACGGAATTTGTCCATATCTAATTTTAGCCTAATGTTAAGACACGTTCGAAACATACGTAGCAGACCCATTAAACAGCCGCAGGACCATGGCAGCAATGGATTTACCAAACACTCAGGGGTAATCTGGGTGTACAGCCTCGACATCATGCTGGACGCTGTAAAATAACACGATGGTAACACCAATACACCCGAAACATGCACAGCTTTCGGTGCATTACGAACCGCTCACACCGTCAACTATCAGCTGCAACTTTTCCAAAATGAGAAATGTGGAAATGTGGATTTTCCTGGTCAGTTATGTCCCCTATCTTGGACCCCAACGATTCTATGTGCATGTCACAAGTACATGTATGTTCCCTCCAGTTCCAGTTTCCAAGACGCAAACATATGTGTGTCTACCGTCAACATGTCCTCTGTCAGATCCGCCATGAATGGGCTGGATATTCGATTCCTAAGTATGAAAGGCCACCGACTTTTTATGGCTAAGGTACTCCATTTTTACAGTTCAGGCAAGTAGGCCCGATTCATTCCTCAAAGCCTTTCCCTGCTCTCTGTCTCTGACAGTTTCAGCTTGAGCTCGCATCTGTATCCATGAACTTTGTCCTACTCCCTGTGCAGCTAACGGTGCCTGCCTCGGCCAGTTTTCGCCTGCCTGCCAAGAAGCTGTATTTCACCTTCGAATTATCTATTTTGCTCTTCAGCCGATGCATTCCTGTCTAGTGATTTAGGTAAACATTTCCTTTAGCTCACAAGCAAAGGACTCAGCCTTTCCGTCCTCCTGCAAGTGATTCATAGCCCTGTTGCCATGGAAAGTTTTCTGCCCCTCGCTTCTCATATAGACACTTAGACGCTTGTACACGCACATACAGTTAGTATAGAATAGATTCTGTCCGAGAGTCCTTCCTTGTGGATAACATAGTTCTCTAAACATAGGATGTTAGATATGATTTGGGATTAGGTTGACATGACCCCCTAGACTTCTCGTCTCTACATGTAGAGCTAAATGTCAAGTCCCCTTCACCCCCTAGTTGCACGTCAATCACACGTCATGCTGCTGCGCACGCATCCATGTTAAGTATTATCGTATAGATCCACCTATGTAAGATAATCAGAGCCAATCATGTTTCTTTTTGCTCCTTATTACGCCTAGTTTCAATTACGTATCACTATGTTAATTTATCTTATCAATTGTTACGCCTTTCTGCACTTGTTTCATTGTAAATGTATGACCTATAAAAGTTACTTTTTGTCAATAAAGTATTGTACTTCACTTCCTGAACCCTCGTGGTGACGGAACCTGAAGGCCGCGACTCGAGTCGGCCATTTTGGATGGAATAAAGCCCATTTAGAAAACCTCTTATACCACGGATTCTGCCTCTTGTTATTCTGAGCTATTTTACTTTATTTTAAAGATTCCGTATGAAATTCAGTTTCGGTAAAAAGAATATTTACCACATAATGGCGCCCGAACAGGGACACTTTCTCATCTCACGCGCCGGCGGTGCGTTGCAGGCCCGGTCTCCTGCCACAGCTGGACGGACCATAAACGCGTACCAGCAGGATTTCCTGTAAGCTCCCTCCGGTCAAGCGGGGGCGACTGAGGCTGCGATCAACCCAGACGAGGCGGTGAGAAGTGCGAAGTATCCCGACCAGAGCCTAGCTGAGAGAGCAAGATCCGAGGTATACAGAAGCCCACCAGGTTTTTCGAAATCCCGATGTCCAGAGGGTCCGCTATCCGCAGTCATCGAGTCCTGTCCATTCTCTGAGGCCTTCCGTTTCAAGGAGCTACTCGGTGAGTACCATCGCCGAGGAGGCGTGTTGACGCGCACATAGGTTGTGCCGGTCAAGACGGATTTGGGTACACAAATCCGGTCTGCACTGTTTAGCAGTGTATATGTACTGTTTAGCAGTATATCAAGTATTCCGAAGTATTCAGTTATTGTCAAGAATTCAGCGTGGTGATTAGTTAGGCAGACTGTCATCATTGTCGGTTATTGTTAAAATGATTAATGTTCAATGTTTAAAGTGTTCAAATGTCTTGCATATTGTGGTATGAATGATTGTTCTTTGTTCGCTGTTCATTATTGTGTTTTTCGTATTAAGTGAATTCAAGAGTAAGTATCAGATCAGTTGTCAATATGCCGCTCTTCTCGAAGTTAAGACAGATTACTACCAGAAAAGGGGTGCTTGAAGAAGCAGTTCCTATTCCTCCTAGGGACACTCCAGGGCATTTTATGTACCACAAGCATGGCTTAGATGCCATATTGTTTCTTGATCTATGGGTAGATTATACCAAGGGATTGCCGGAAAGTCAAAGGTGGCCCGCAGCGGGAACCTGGGATGCAGAGTGCATCATGAAAGTGGAGGAAGAGTTATGGAAAAGAAAGGTCAGACAGTCACAGAAAGACGCTGTTGAGTTATGGCGTAAAGAATCTCATAGACGTACAGAAAAAGCACGTAGACAAGAAGAGAGGAGTAAAGAAAGTTCAAATAAAGTTCAAGAAAATCTATTAATTGAGGAAGGTATCCGAGTGAAGTCAGAACAAGTAAATAGACAAAGAAATGCTCTTATGAATGGTATGTATCCCCTTCTAGCCGAAGGACTACCAAAGGCTGTTCCAGGGATGCCAAAAGACTTGCCACCCCCGTTATTTCCAATTAAGGTACATCAAAAAGGGCATCCCAGAACCGCAGAAGATGTTTTTCTTTCCTCATATCTAGACGACACAGCTCCCGAGTATGCTAACGCCACACTACATAGACCGTCTGGCGGAGGGGTTCAACGTCAGGATCAGGTATCCGACCCCGTGCAACAGCAAGTCCCGATACAAGCTTTGGCAAGCACATCTGTCCCCGCAGTCGATTCTACAGTGGTATCGACACCCATAGTTGCTGTGTCACGTTCAACGAACCCATTCACACCCGACGCCCCAGATGGGGCCACGGGAGGTGCTAGCAATACCTTTACACCACCCAGAATAAATAAACTTGTCTTTCAAGAATCAGCGCATTCACGTACACCTAAATTTGTAAGTGAACGTACGCTTAAGGAACTCCTTGTAAATTGTAGATATGACCCGGTGGTTGGTAAAGAGGACGAAATGGTCCTGGCATCATTACGCATCAGGCGAGCCGCCGAGTATTTAGCAAGGTTACCAGGAATGACTACGCATCTAGATAACATATATCATTTTGTTCAAACAGGACGAGATCCAGGATGTATTAACAGAGCTATGGAATTCCAGAAAGTAGAGATACAGGGGGAACTGTTACGTTTCCTCATAAACTGTGTGATCAGAAATCAAGACCGTCCGGGGGTAGACCCGAATGCCATGCTTATTCTTACAAGATGGAGCCAGAATATATCAGAAGGGAGACACGATAAGCAAAATTGTATAATAGCCATGTGCCGAAAAATCCGTAGAGAAATAGAGCGTATTCATGAAGAAAGATTGGGAACAGACGAGTTCGAGCAAGATGAAGTGTCCGAATCAGGGAATTCCGCAAGACAGTCAGAGACCATAGCCTATGTAGGCAGAGGAAGATCCTGTGATAATGCTAGATGTTTTTCTGATCCCATACACTCTGTATGCCCAAATAATAGCAGAACGTATCCGACGCCTGTAATAAATCTGAAGTCTCCTGAACATTTGTTTCAAGCCGCAGATAAAATACTGCGAGAACGAAGGGGTTACCACCTCCTCGATTCCATGGATGAGCAAGAATTAGCCAGATCAGCTGTTCACTGGATTAACAGTCCTGAAAAATACGGTGATGAGACCGTAGCACACACGTTTTTTAATCTCAGTGCAGACGAGCAACGTTTAGCTGGAATCTATATGATTCAGCAACTCCTTATATTATATAAGAGCCAACATGCTGACCCTGGTCCTTTACCTGATATATTAACGGAACTACTCACGAACAGATGGAGAGGTTCTAGTAACAAGCTAATTAAAGAGATATTAGTGTCACGTAAACAGTATGTCCTTTTTGTAAATCCGGATTCTCTCTCGCTGCCCCACAGAGAAAGAACGCCGTACTATATGGATAGACAAAATCCTTTACGAGAAGTGCACCCAATAAAAGGCGAAGACAATGAGTTTCACCGTGTATTTGTTTACACACCCATATCAAAAATGGAATTATTAGAAATGAAGAAAGTAGTACCTAGTCATGACAAAGACCCAGCGGGTTTCCACCGAGAAATTAAAGACATGTTGCTAATGGGAGAGTACACCTTTCCTGATATTATGACGATATTAAAGGTGCTTTTGCCTGCTGGCATCTATGAAAAACTGAAAGAAAAAGAGTGGGAAGTGGGAGACCAAAAGATAGACTGGACAGCATTAGCAGAGGAAGAAAGGGCCCGAACTGCAGGTTCAGGGCTCGGGGATAAAGTTAAACTGTTACCAGGTTTACTAGTACAGGTACTGCCACGTCTATTAACTACAAAAAAGGAAGATTGGGGTGCAATCACAGCCTGCAAACAAAAGCAAGATGAAGACACAAGCGATTATTATGCTCGTTTTGAAAAATGTTTTGGTATAAACAGTGGTATAAAAGCAAGTAGTGACTCATATCCACATTTATTTGTGACAAAATTAGTGGAAAATGCATTGCCTCCAGTGAAGAATAGAATATTGAAATTCGAGAGTACCTGGCAAAGTAACACTCCGTCACAAATGCTACAAATGTTACAGTATCATCACAATAGAATTAGGGATGAACAAGAACACGAGCATAGACGCATGAAGGATACAAAAATGAAAATGCTAGTTTCTCAGACAGTACCAGCAGAGGGTCACAAAAAGGGTGTGACACATTCTGGTGATTCTGCAGCTCCTGTAAAAGGAACCTGCAATTACTGTAAGCAACTAGGCCATTATGTACACGATTGTCCAGTCCTGAAACGTAATATAGCTACAGGTATTGCAAAAGAGAGACCACGATTAGTTAGACAAGATCAGAATGAACAAGGAGCTATGCAGCATGGACAGTCCATGCCAGTTCAGCAACAGTCCGTGCCAGTTCAGCAACAGTCCATGCCAGCCTCACAGCAGCCCATACAGTTTGTGCCAGCTGCACCACCGTTGCCTGCTACTGCCACACAAACCACAACACGACAAATGTATCAGACTGCACAATATGAATATCCTGAGTATCAGCGTTACGCATGAACAAGCCTAGAGAGGGAAGTTGACTTACCGCTCATCGAGATTCCTGTAGATCAAGAAGGACCGTATGTACATAGTGAATTATTAGGTCAAGATAGAAAATTCTTACTCGATACAGGGGCAAGTCGAACAACTATAAAACGTAGTGAAGTTCCAGGGGCACCCCTCTCAGGCTCTCAAAATGTTTCCCTTGGTTTTTCAGGAAAACCTATTGTTAATGAAGTATCACAGCCTCTCCCACTTACGATAGGACCTTTGACACGAACTACAGATTTATTGCTTACTAAATCATGCCCAGAAAATCTGTTAGGAATTAAAACTCTGAAAGCACTAGGAGCCATAATATGTTGTTCTCCGGAAGGAGTAAGGTTGTTTCTACGTGATTTTAAAGGTCACTATGTGTCTAGGGACATGGATCCCCGACTACAGACTTTACCAGTACATCTATGGGCACAAGGCCCTACGGATGTTGGCTGCATGAACATTACACCATACCGAGTCACATTGAAAGCAGGAGTGGTACTACCACGAATGCGACAATACAAGTTACCGCATGATGCTGTAGTGGCTTTGCTGAAAATCATTGATGAGCTAATTGCCCAGGGAGTAGTTGTAGAAACAGACTCCAATGTATGTAATTCACCGATAATTCCGATTCTTAAACGAACTGATCCTACTGCCCCACCAGTATACCGATTGGTTATTGATTTGCGTGAACTAAACAAGTGCATTGTACCACAATTTCCTGTGGTCCCTGATATATCATCATTATTGACAGCAATTGATTCCGAAGCAACATTCTTTACTGTAATTGATCTCAAGAATGCCTTTTTCAGCGTCCCAATAGATCCGGAAAGCCAATATTTGTTCGGATTCAGTTTAAATGGGCGCAGCTTTAAATTCTCACGCGCTCCCCAAGGATTCACAGAAAGCCCCAGCATCTACAGCCAAGCACTGAAACGAGAACTTGACAGTATCCACATGCCAGTCAATACTGCACTGCTTCAATATGTCGATGATCTGCTGATCACCGCGAGAAGCGAACCTGAATGTGAAAAGGCTTCTCTGACAGTTTTACATTTTCTAGCCGACAAGGGGCACAAGGTGTCTCCTTCTAAGCTGCAATTCTGTGTCCAGCGAGTTATTTATCTTGGTCACTCGCTGTCCAAGGAGGGAAGGCAGCTTACACCCGACCGCATTCAGTTAATTGCTAACATGTCAATACCCCAGACACAAAAGGAAGTGCGGGCTTTTATAGGCCTCACTTCATATTGTAGGCAGTGGATCCCTCAGTACGCATTTCTAGCAAAACCACTCATTCAGCTAACCACACAGGAGGCAGCCACATCGACTGTTCTCCCTTGGACTCAGGAACATACACAAGCTTTTGAAAGCCTAAAGGAAGCTTTATGTCAAGCACCTGTTTTAGCAACACCCTGTTATAGCAAACATTTTACACTCTTTGTTACAGAACGTGGAGGTACTGCCTTGTCAGTACTCACTCAGGATCAAGCAGGATCACGCAAGCCATGTGCTTATTTTTCCAGTACATTAGATCCCGTAGCTCAGGCTTTGCCTGCATGCCTGAAATCAGTGGCGGCGACAGCTTTAGCAATCAGACAAAGCGATGCCATAGTATTAGGACATCCATTGACAGTACAAGTACCACATGCAGTAGAGGTTCTTGTGAACCGAACACAAACACAACACTTGACCATAGCAAGACTTACCGGTTATGAACTGACATTGTTTCAACCACACATAGAGATCCGACGGTGTAATACATTGAATCCTGCTACACTATTACCTGTAATTGGAACAGACCCACTAGCTCATGATTGTGTTGAAATCATTGAAATAAAGACGAAACCTAGACAAGACTTGACAGACGTTCCATTGTTAGATCCAGACCTGACGTTGTATGTAGACGGATCGTGCATGAGAACAAGTACAGGAGATTTAGTGGCCGCGTATGCAGTCACAACAGACACTGAAGTTATTGAGACAAATTGTATAGATACTTTGTCAGCCCAAGCAGCAGAACTTATTGCTCTAACACAAGCCTGTATTCAAGCCACAAATAAGAAAGTTAATGTATACACTGACTCACGTTATGCATTCGGAGTTGTACACGACTTCGGCGTACTGTGGCGAGAGAGAGGTTATTTAACCTCCCATGGTGCCCGCATTCAGCACGGACTCCTCATTCATGCCTTGTTAGACGCAATACATCTACCCACTGCTATATCGATTATGAAATGTAAAGCACACACGAAGGTTACTGATATCATTTCTCAAGGCAATGATTTAGCTGACAGAACAGCTAAACAGACTGCTCAGAATCGCACATTAGACATGACAAAGCCAATAGTTCAGACACCAACACAGTGTATGACAATTAAGGATCCCGCACTTGACGTAATTGACATACAGACACATGCTACTGCAGAAGAATTAAAGAAATGGACTGAACTAGGAGGGATCCAGACAGATCAGGGATGGATGACGAAGGAGAAATCTGTATGGTTTCTTCCTGACTCTATGGTCCAAGCCATTATAGCTACAATTCACAGCCCGGCGCATTTAGGAGAAAAAGCTATGCTAGATAGCATTCAACACATTTGGTTCAATAAACATTTACGAGCAGCAGCTAAACAAAAGGTCCGTACCTGTATGATATGTTGTCAGTTCAACCCGGGAAAAAGTGTTCCCGTAGAACAGGGTGGATTCCAGACTCCTGATCATCCTTTTGAAGTGCTCCAAATGGATTATATCCAGATGGAACGATGTCGAGGATTCAAATATGTTCTTGTAGTTGTCTGCGCTCTCTCCCGATGGACTGAGGCGTACCCAGTATCAGATTACACGGCCCCGACTACTGCCAAACAGTTAGTTCGAGAATTCTTCCCACGGTACGGGCTACCACGTGTTGTATATTCAGATAACGGCCAGCCTTTCTCATCCGAATTAATGAAACATGTCTCACTTTTGTTGGGATATCAGTGGAAATTCCACTGTGTCCGACACCCCGAGGCAGCAGGTCTCGTGGAACGACATAATCAAATTTTGAAAATCAGATTGTCTAAAATATGTAAGGAGAAAGGTGTTGACTGGATAGTAGCCTTACCAGTTGCACTATTTTACATAAGAATGGTAGCACACTCTCGAACAGGGCTATCCCCGTATGAGGTGATCTTCGGAAGGCCACCGAATATGTGGGGGACGCCTGTACCACGTAAAATAACTGATGTTAATTGTAATATGCTGACAGATTACCTGGCTTCCTTGATGTCTGCACTACAATCTTGTCGTTCACAGGTAGCTGCAGCTTTTCCTGACAACACTGAGGTGAAACCCCATGACGTTGCTCCGGGGGATCTGGTGTTTGTGAGGAATTTCGATCGGAAAACCCAATTGGAGCCCAGGTGGAAAACACCGAAGCTAGTCCTGCTGACCACAAGAACAGCCGTGAAAGTGGAGGGCCGCAAAGGATGGATACATTCCAGCCACGTTAAGAAATTTCATGGACTATCCTCGGATATAGACACTGTGCCCTGCACTCCCTCACAGACTGATTCAAAACTTCCCTTTGTTGAAAGGAATGACTCTCAGAACTATAAATTAAAACTTAGGCCCAAACAGTCGAGCAATTTGATTGTTTAAGTCCTCTCCAAGGTGAAGCGGTTGAATTGTCTCTGACATGTATCCCTTGGACCTGAGTAGAGAAAATACCAGAGAAATGTTGAAACGACAGGCGTATTGTAAATCACTGCGTAGCTACTGTGTGAGGACATTATTAATTCTGTTTTTATTGAGTGTTTTAATAATCATTACGAGTGTGATTTTGCACATATATCATCCTATTTCTAGACATGTTTATAATATTACTGCTGAACATTCTTTTAGTGACCTACCGCCACATGAATTATCTTATAGACTTGCGCTGCGCAATAACACCTTCATTAGTATGTTACATCATTCCCATCAGACTAGTAATGCCACCAATTGTTGGGTGTGTGGCCGACTCCCTCCCTATCAAAATAACAAAGGAGTTCTGCCTTTCTTTCCACATCCGTTCACACACAATGGCTCCTGTGGAGCATGGTTTAGTTTACTAAATTCCATAGACCCAGACACAGCAGTTTATCAACAACATTGGATATGGGGAAATCTGAATCTAGTTTTATTCAAAGTCTGTCACCCTAATAAGGAGGGTCACCCCAGTAGAACAGGAACTGATTTAGAAAATGAAGTGTATAAATTAGGTAATTTTACGCCTAATCTCATGATTTTGAACGTCAAATCCGAAGTTGAATTAATTCTGCCCACTATGTCAGTATTTCTAGTTAAGGGTGAATTATGTGTGAGAAAAGTTGGTTCCATACACATGGGCCATAGCAAATGCGTTACTACAGTAGAATATAGTGATCAAGGGAAATCTTCATTTAGAGCTTCTCGCCATTCTTACTTTATATGTGGTCAGACGGCATATATGCGTCTGCCTCTAGATTGGGATGGTACCTGTTACATAGCATTCCTTTTGCCACCTGTTTTCCTAGCTCCCCCTGATTATTATCGAAATGTTCATTTAGTACACAAAAGAGAGCGTAGAGATCTCCCAGTTGTCGATTATACTGAGACGGCATGGGACAAGTATGTAGATTTCAATAAAGGTATCTTTCCCTATATAGGTACAATATCAAATAGTAAGCTGATACGCAGACTCACCAAGACTCTTGAAGCTGTAGTAAACGAGACTATAGCCGCCCTAGGCAATCTGACAGAGGAACAATCAGTGATGAGAATTGTTGTTCTCCAGAATCGTCTTGTCCTTGACGTCATCCTGGCCGATAGGGGCGGAGCTTGCAGGGTCATCGGATCCAGCTGCTGCATATTCATACCAGAAAATTCGCCATCTGTATATAAAGCTATAACACGCCTTCATAAGATTGTAAGCCAGATACACGAGAATCCAGGCACTTGGACGTGGTCCGGGTGGTTTTGGAGTGTGATATCAGCCTGGGGATGGAGAGTTCTATCCTTCCTAGGTATTGGCCTTCTTATGCTCTTCAGTTGTTGTTTATGCCTACAATGTGGACCAGCGATTTGTGGTCTGTGTGCCACATCATGCATTCCATATCAAAGTTCTCGTTCAAAATGCCGGAAAAGGAAGGAAGAAGAAATGATGCTCCATGAGCAAATCGATGGAATGATGAAGATTGATATCTCTTGAAGGGCAAGTAGGGGACAAGGAGGGAATGTGGAAATGTGGATTTTCCTGGTCAGTTATGTCCCCTATCTTGGACCCCAACGATTCTATGTGCATGTCACAAGTACATGTATGTTCCCTCCAGTTCCAGTTTCCAAGACGCAAACATATGTGTGTCTACCGTCAACATGTCCTCTGTCAGATCCGCCATGAATGGGCTGGATATTCGATTCCTAAGTATGAAAGGCCACCGACTTTTTATGGCTAAGGTACTCCATTTTTACAGTTCAGGCAAGTAGGCCCGATTCATTCCTCAAAGCCTTTCCCTGCTCTCTGTCTCTGACAGTTTCAGCTTGAGCTCGCATCTGTATCCATGAACTTTGTCCTACTCCCTGTGCAGCTAACGGTGCCTGCCTCGGCAAGTTTTCGCCTGCCTGCCAAGAAGCTGTATTTCACCTTCGAATTATCTATTTTGCTCTTCAGCCGATGCATTCCTGTCTAGTGATTTAGGTAAACATTTCCTTTAGCTCACAAGCAAAGGACTCAGCCTTTCCGTCCTCCTGCAAGTGATTCATAGCCCTGTTGCCATGGAAAGTTTTCTGCCCCTCGCTTCTCATATAGACACTTAGACGCTTGTACACGCACATACAGTTAGTATAGAATAGATTCTGTCCGAGAGTCCTTCCTTGTGGATAACATAGTTCTCTAAACATAGGATGTTAGATATGATTTGGGATTAGGTTGACATGACCCCCTAGACTTCTCGTCTCCACATGTAGAGCTAAATGTCAAGTCCCCTTCACCCCCTAGTTGCACGTCAATCACACGTCATGCTGCTGCGCACGCATCCATGTTAAGTATTATCGTATAGATCCACCTATGTAAGATAATCAGAGCCAATCATGTTTCTTTTTGCTCCTTATTACGCCTAGTTTCAATTACGTATCACTATGTTAATTTATCTTATCAATTGTTACGCCTTTCTGCACTTGTTTCATTGTAAATGTATGACCTATAAAAGTTACTTTTTGTCAATAAAGTATTGTACTTCACTTCCTGAACCCTCGTGGTGACGGAACCTGAAGGCCGCGACTCGAGTCGGCCATTTTGGATGGAATAAAGCCCATTTAGAAAACCTCTTATACCACGGATTCTGCCTCTTGTTATTCTGAGCTATTTTACTTTATTTTAAAGATTCCGTATGAAATTCAGTTTCGGTAAAAAGAATATTTACCACACTTCTACTACAGTGCCTTGGAGTACAGGTTACAGAACGAGGCTCCCTGCATTTCAAAACCACTATGCACATTTTGTACAGGGATAATTAAAACAGTTATAAAAAAAAACAGAACACAGTCAGGAAGGGGATGCCAGCCAAACTTGCCGAATACCAGGGAGACGATACCCAACCGTATTCGTGAAAATCAGAGGCTTACCCGCTCGTTTACAGGCAGTGGCTAAGTCCTATGGTTAACACAATTGGTAACAAAACACCTTTGAAAGCAGATAGCATGCGCCTTTGGTAAATACAGTTGAAAAGTAAACCCGTAAAACAGGTTTTGGAAATGTTAAATTACATCAGCAGCCTGCTTCTGGTGCAATGACATGTGGGCACATCCAACAGCAAGGCTGCGCAGTCTTAAATCCACCTCACACGGCTTTAATCAACTGCCAGATACTCTGCCCCTTTGCCCCATTCACACAGGTTCCCGCTTCCTCCCTTTACGACAGTTTTTTCCGTTCTTCTCGTTCACCGTCTTTTTGCTTTGCTTGTTTTTATCTCCCGTGCTCGGTAAATGTCTGACGGCTGCTGAAAAACAAGTGCCATTTCCCAAACATGAGCGCGGGTGGCCCCCGCCGGCTCAAATTAAGCACTGGTTCGTACTAAAGTAGGAAAGAAAAGGACTAGGCTACAAGACTGTAGCACACATCAACATTTCATGTGTTGAGTATAATACTGTACTCCGTCCTGGTCACCCATTGGCACTATACAGAACGCTTTGCATAGTTTTGATGCATTTCTTTCAGGTGACATTTAGTTGCGGACGGTGCATCCATCAGAACAATAAATGACAGAGAGGGGAAACGTGTTAAAACGTCGGGTGGGCAGTGGGTAAGTATTGTGTTTTAGTAGCATGAATTGTACTAGGGTACTTGCATTTAAATTGGCAAAACATACATATTCTTTCGGCAGATTCTGTCGATTAACCGCTAGCGCCGAGACACCTTCGGGTAAATGCGCGCTTTATAAAATACAGTTAAAAAATCAAAATGTAGTTATTTGAAGAAACAAAATTATTATTTATAAGTTTCTTGCATTTCTTACTCCCACCCCTGCATATAAAATCCAGTAGACCTGCTCAAATAGAACCTTTCAAGTGTAAGCCTCCCAGTTGTAACATACAGACAGGTCGAACACAATACACACATAGATGTAGGGTGAAAGAAAATGCATTTTAGGACGTTTTCGCACTTTTTTATTTCGACATGAAAAACATTTTTCCATATGGATAAACAGTGCTTGAAATGGAACAAGAGAAGTGCAGGTACTCTGTACCAGAGTACCTGCTTGTTTCTGAGAAGTGCTGGTACTCTCCAATTAAAAGTATACCATTCTCTTGAGAAGTGCCGGTACTCTCTCTTCCAAAACAAAAAAGTGCTGGTACTCCGTACCGGATAGTACCGGCCCATTTAAAGCACTGTGGATAAATCCATTCACGTACACCTTTTCCATACACTTTCCCTTTTTGAAAAACACCACTAACTTCACTGCCAATGCTACCGAATAACTTTGTGGATGTTAACCACTTTCACAATAGATACTCCAGTGGCACTCGTATGGGAATATCCATTTTCACTATGACTACACACACTTACGACATTTATTTTCAAACATCTACTACCCTCAAAGCAGGAATCCCACCTTTCATTTAGAATTCCTCAACTTCACTTCCACTCTTTTTACTACATGAAAGATGTCCTCAAGGGTAACTAAAACTAGAAACAAGGTCCTTAACACCACATGCACAAAGGCAGAATGACCACTGCTAATAGTTCAAACGTGCACAGAAGGAACCACGTGACATACACCAGCGACGGCCCGGGTCACAGTCAGGAAACCTTAACCACCCTAAAATAAATTAAAAAACACTTACCTGACCGGTGACCGCCTCGCCTTCTCCTGGCCCGCGTTGGCGCCTCTCTGCTCCTTCAAACGGTCCGGAACACCGTGACGCGCAAGTGACTGGCAACCCGGCCCTCAGCCAATCCTGGCGTTGCAGCAGCGCCAGGATTGGCTGACGGCACCGCCTACTCCTCGCCCGCCGCCTGCCCATTAGGAGACCGAGGGGCTCCTAATGGGCATGCGCAAGGCAGCAAAAACACAAGTACGCATGACTGGGCACGGAGTAAAATAATAAGCTCCATGCCCACTCATGCGCACTTGTGCTGCCTTTCCCAAATGTGTCTGACAATGATGTCAGTCAACATGACGCGGACCGCCCACGGTCCGACCTCATGCTGACTGACATTCACAGAGGAGGGAGAGCTGCGGGCGCGAGGCGCGGGCTTCACAGAGGAGAGGGAGAGCTGCGGGCGCGAGGCGCGGGCGGGGGGGCTACGCCCCCACGCCCCAATGGACGCACCGCGCCTGGACGGTTGGTCACCCTAGCTCTAGTTGAGTCAAGCAGATCACGTTTCTCTGAAAGAAGTATATGCATTCTCTTTTTTTACAGAGCACAAAACGCAAAGCCAACCTGTTAATGTATATAGATTTAGTCGTTTTTCGGTAAAACGCAAGCACACAGCTGGTCTGCTTTTAGTTATTTAGGTTCCGGTCTGCTTTTAGTTATTTAGGCTCTCTCGATACAAAGAAGGGTGTTTGATGTATTTCTTAACTAACTCTGATATATTGTGCCGTTTTGATTAAATTCCTAATTAATTTTGTAACTGCACTAGATTGTACCGACTCTGTTTAGGGAAACGAATAACATCTCCAAAAATGCAACATGCTATTGGCTCGAAGGTCAGGACTGTCTGGAGTTTGTCACACCTGGTCTAGCTGACTTGGTGGGGTGTCACATAATTTATTTTTAAAAAGTTTTTATAATTGCAAAGTTTGGCTCTGTTCTCAATAACTATCAGATATACAATCTCCCCTTAATCAGGCACTTAGGCTGGTATTAATGTATAGTAAATTTACCAGATAGGCCATGTCACCAGGGGCACCCTATTCAGGGCCATCTATTCCTTTTACAAAGCATTGTAATATGGAATTGATCTATCTGGCCAGAATAGAAAAATAAGGCTTTACATTTTAAGGACCATATATTGTATTAATCTTTGCAATCAAGACAACCAAGGAAAGTTTTTCAGAGCGTACATTGCCAGGATGAATATATTTATTTCACAAAACAGAAAGGGGCTGACACAAGAACGAGAAGTTTCTGAAAGTAAACAGTTCTTATCGGCATCCTGTTTGCCTTCTACTCTTCATTTTGATCTACCTGCCACGGGTCGCAAGGGGAGTGCCACGGGTCGCAAGCGGAGTGCCACGGGTCGCAAGGGGAGTGCCACGGGTCGCAAGGGGAGTGCCACGGGTCGCAATGGGAGTGCCATGGGTCGCAAGGGAAGTGCCATGGGTCGCAAGGGGAGTGCCATGTGTCGCAAGGTGTCGCAGGTGCGATCCCTGGCGACTTCTAAATGATAGTCCATGGCTGCATCCTCTTGGTACTTTTCATTGGCTCCTGCCTCTGCCTCAGTGCCTCACTAGGAGCCCCTGCCTCGCAGCTAGCACTGACTACTAGAGAAGAGCACTAGCCACCAACCTCTGGAGGGCCTAGGATGACTTGGTGTCCTGGATTCGCCAGGACAGTCCAGGTTTTTCACCAGCTGTCCCATTAGATTTCGACAATTTTAGCACATGTCCTGGTTTTCAGAGAGGGTCGACTAAAGACATAGGAAGACACGTTTTTATGTGTTTCATGGGCAGTATGGTGGGTCGCTGGCTTGAGAGCTCTTGACTGGCATGGAGAATGGGGGGCCCCCTCCTTGTACTTTGCAGGGGGGCCCCCTCAAGTTTCGTTACGCCACTGAATTATCCAGGTTTACCTATGAGATTCCCTTGTGTGTGAAAATCCATTTTTGAAGTTGTCCTTTGAAGTAGTGTGTGACACTTTTATAAATGTATGGGACTCTGTTTGCCACAGTCCTTGGCATGCAAATATCCACTTTGAAGTTGCTACAGGATATATTGTCTGACATTTGCTTGATTGTGGGAATTTCTGCCCCGAAACTTTGGTGTCTCCGATATATATTTTGCGTCCTGATGTTGACCATGCTCTAAATACCTGTGCTCAGGGGTCTAAACGTTGACAAATACCCATGTGGAATGTGTTTTTAAGAATTTGATGGTGGATATCAACACTCATTTTACGGGTGTTGACTTCAAATATTGTTTTGTCTCTGTCAGCCACATGTATGTATATTTTTGTACGTCGCATAAATGTACTTTTTATTCACCATAAACCACTTTAACTGCGTTGTCACCTATTAATAGCAGAAACCACCAGGTAGAACTGCAAACAAGGAGAGTATATAATTGACATCCATCTCCTTATGAAAGTTATGATCCTGATATATTATTACTTCATATACATTATGTGGTTTCAAAACGCAAGCATATTTTTTGTAACTGAAATAGAATCTACTAAACCGTCCTATAAACTATTTGGTCAGTTAACAAATTAGTTAATAGCATGGGGGGTTCCAGGATGACCTGCCTAATTTATATTGATTAGGCAGATTTCAATTAGTGACCCTCTGTGATTGGCTGTAATCATGGGGGGATTGGCTTGCAAGGGACAGCACACCACCATCCTTATGGCTGCATTCCACAATGGAAAACACGTTTTACTTTAAAACTACCTGTTGGACTTGGCCCTTCTGGCAGGTTCACCCCTGAACTTTTTGCTTTTTATTGGTGACTTGGTGTGGGGATTTTTGGTTTCTGCGCACTTTCCCTGTGTCCCAGGGTAAAGTGCGTGCGCACTCTGAGTGCATGTGGTGAGATAGGCCTGCCCTCCCATAGGAATGCATGGGGAATGGATGTGTCCCTAGTAGTTCCTGATGCGTGGGGTGTGCAGGCCCGAGTTTGGTATGTGCGGACTCGTGTGATTGAATGCTGCACGATGATGTGTGCGGCGTGCATGTACCTAGTGTGGAAGTGCCACTTCTAGAAGTGGGCACTTCTGTGTGCAGTGTGTCTGGCGTGTGATTGGCTGGAGCTGGCTGGTGAGCCTGGCTCCAGGAGTCTGGTTGGGTCTGCCCCAGTGGTGAGTGTGAGATTAGCATGCTGATGGCTGGGGAGGAGTGCACCTTGGACCTGAATAGGGCAGGGTTTTCCCCACACAATGCTGGCTCCGCCCCCTGTGGTGCGACTGACGACCCTAGCCCTGCCAGTGAATAGAGTGAGGGGCTAAGCACATCAAGGGTGCTCCCCAACCAGCTGCGACTGGTTTTCCCCCTCACCCTGAACCAAGAACAAAGGGTTTTAGTGTATAAAAATGGGGCTGTGTCCCCACAGAAACTGTTCTCTTCCAGGATCCTGAGGGGGGCTGCTGCTGCTGGAGGCCAGGAGGAACCGCCACTTTGGACTGCCTTCCTGCCTGAAGGGCCCAGTGAGCTGGCCCCTGGCCCAGCCTTGCCCCTGCCCACCTTCCTAAGGACTTTGCTGGACTTTTGTGTTTACTGGCACCCCTAAGCGCCTGGAAGCGCTTTCCATTTACTTATAGCACTAGGAGCGCTTTATGCGTGGCCAGCAGCGCGGAGCTGCAATTATTAGCGAGGGAACCCCGACGTAGGGATTCCCTGCTAGTCCGCCGTGTAGTAAAGCGGGTGCCCACCCCGCATTGTGGAGCTCGAGCGGGAGCCTACCCCGCTTTATTGAAAAATCAATATCCCTAGCGGGTGCCCACCTCGCCAGGAACTTGCCGCTTGTTTCCGCCACTTTATACTTGAAATCCGAAGGCGGGAGCCCACCCCGCGCTTCGGAGAAAGCCGTTTTGAATTCACCGCCGGCAGCCCGAGAGTTCGCTGACGTCACCTCCCTGCCGCGCTGGGATTGGTCCAGCGGCAGGGAGTGTCACCCACGTGACCGAGGCCTCAACCAGGAAGCGACGCTCGGATTCACGGAAGCAGGCGGGAGCCTACCCCGCTCTGCCCCGAACGGAAGAAAGCAAGAGGAGTCCGCAAGCAGCAGCACCGCTGCTGTCCCACCGGAGGGCTACCAGCCCCCGCCGAAGGAAGGAGACGACGCGGGAGTCCCCCGAGCGCAGCCCGGTAAGTGAGAAGGGCTGGGGGACTCCGTGCGTGTGCCTGGGGGTGCCGCTCCAACATACAGGGGCGCATTGCTGGATTCAGAATCCGTAGGGACTCCAACGTTAGGGGCATCTTTGTATTCGAGCGCTCCCGCGCTCCAACGACGGGGGCAGTGGTTTTCGGAGAAGAGCGGCCCCGGAAGATAGCAGGCCACTCCAACATTGGCCCCCACTATTGGTTGTAGAGCCTGAAGGCTCCAACCGGGTACATTAATGATCAGAGCCTGCGAGGCTCAGGGCACTTTATTGATTAGAGCCTGCGAGGCTCAGGGGGCATTTTGTTGAGAGCCGTGAAGGCTCCAACGACGGGGGCATTTCGTTTATGCTCAGAGCGGCCCCGGAAGGCAGCGGGCCACTCCTACGTTATCTAGGGGGCATGTCTTGTTTTAGAGCCTGCGAGGCTCAGGGGGCATTGCTTGTTGTAGAGCCCAGAGGGGCTCAGGAGGCCATAACTGTTCTAAAGGGCCCAGAGGTGCCCAGGCCTCAGTCCCCACAGCTGCCCAGCACTTAGTGGGCAGCTGCCACGTTTAGGCCCCCCCCCCCTGACATTGCGACACAGGGCGTCCTTGCCCCTTCAAGGCCAGTTGGCCTAGGGACTGCCACAGTGGTGGCTAAAGTGAGTTTGGCGTTATTGTTTCTTGTTCTACACCTCTGAATGTGTTATTTTATGCATCATGTGTTTTTCTTGTTCTACACCTCTGAATGTGATGCATCATGTGTAATGTGCGGTTACCCCTATAGGTATTGTGATACTTAGGTGGTTGTTTTCTCCCTAGTAGAGGTGGTGCTAGTGAGGTCCTAGTTCCCTGCGTGACATTCTCCTAAGGTGGTTAGGGTTGTGTAGGTGGTACTTACCTGATACCAGTAAGTACTGGTTGTGTGCTATATATGTTATTTTGTGCTACAGTAATTTTATTCCTATGTCCTATGTGTTACTTTCTACAAAGTGCTAATGCCTGACAGTGGTCCATGTGGCCCTGTCCCCTGTATATATAATCCCTTGTAAATTCTGCCCGTGCCTGTTGGCACATTGTAAAGTGTGTGTTTTTATCTAATGTGTTTGGTATAATACAAAGGTTATTTTTATATAATACCTTGTGTGGAGTTTCCTTTGTGGTGGGCCTTGGGTGTTGTTGCTGGGTGCGCGCGCAAACACTTTACACATTGCCTCAGAGATAAGCCTGACTGCTCGTGCCAAGCTACCAAGGGGGTGAGCAGGGGTTATCTTTGGCGTGTAACTCCCCAGCCCTGACTAGAGTGGTGGTTTCTGCCTGACTTTGGCGCAAGCCTTAGCCAACCAGAAAACCCATTTCTAACACTACCCATGTTCCTTACAGGAACCAGTGCTGCTTTAAAAAAAACTTTTCTATTTTGGAAAACGTCTCTCCCCTGAGTTTGCTTACTTGATTCCCAAAAGTAAAGGGCTCCTAAAGGGACCCCTTCCCCTTTGCAAATTAGTTACCACCCCAAATACTGGTTGTAAGCATATAAATGGTTTGTGACAGCAATTGTATTCATAAATTATCAATACATTATTTTCCGAATTGGAAAGGGAAGTGGGGAAGCCCATTTCCTGATCCCTCCATTTTGCAATACAGATACAATCACAAAAGTCATTTTACAAGCCAAAAGAATTTTCCAACTCATAAAAGGGGTTTTGCACATATTGTTACACATTTTCATGGTTACAGACCCTGTGATTTTGCGACAAGGGGCCCTTAGTGCTAATTCTTGCTTAGATGTAAGCACTAACTTATAGGTAGGCCTGGGCAACATTTCCATTATGCTGGAGTAATCTGAGTAATTTTAGAAAATCTGCATTACTCTTACAATGCAAAATTACCAAAATGTATTGAATTATGTCCACTTGGTAATTAAGAGTAATTTAGGGCGAAAATCCTACCGTAGGAGCACAAGAACTACAAACATAGTGAGTACATGCAGCTGCTGGCTGCTGCTGTTCCTGTTCTGTTGCATTTAGAATTTAGTGCATATTGCATCCTTGGCCCGAATTTAGATGTAAGGGTGCATTTGGGCAAAGAAATTAGCATTAAATGCTGTGTTCCTCGCGCACTTTTGCCTAATTTTGCTGCAAGTATGCATAATTATGCTTCAGCTAAGTACGCAAGCTACGCCAACCCTTACTTAAGGTCTAATGATCACAAATGGTTGAATTTGCCAAGTTATTTTAACATACATGGCACAGAATGCCACTTCATTGCACCATGGGCCAAAACACAGTAATTTGGGAGGCTCTTTATGGAGCTGTCTTGTGTTCCCCCCATGCCCCTACTTCTTTAGGTTTATCTGCAGAGGTGGCTACTAATAAAGATGATTAGAAGCTTTGGAAGACTAGTTGTAGCTGCTTACTCTTCAACAGATATGTACTCGCTCTTACTCACAAAGCTGTGGGTAGGTACCAGGGCCATATACAGGATTTACAAAACTATTCATGATTTTAGAACCCCTTTTTTTCTTCAGCAAATCAGTGCATTCTTGAGTTAATAGTTCTGGTTCAGTTCAATTCAATAAATCAGACTAAAACACCAGAAAACAATGATTTTTAAAAGCAAAGGCCATATTCAGAAAATGCTGTATCCCAGTGACATTGGGCCATCTGATATTTAGGGGGATCTCATCAAAATAGAAACAATTGCAGCAGACCCTCATGAAGTCACCAACACAGACTAATTGAGAGGCTTAATTACAATCTCAGGATGGCAGAAAGAAAAACCATGGGCCTGAATTAGAGTTTGGGGACGGATGTAAGTGCATAAGGATGGCAGAGAACAATATCTCTGCCATCTTGAGGGACCTCTGTCGCCAAATTTAGATTTGTCCACCTGCACTGTGAACAACTCTCTACCGGAGTAGCTATCACAGTGGTTAGTGTCTATTTATGAAAAATGTTTGAAGCACAATACCGTCAGCTATATTGGTCATCCAGCCGACACTCCAAAGCAGGAGTTATTTTTTTTTAACAGTGAATGTGCCTACACGCTGGGAGTTTGTTTCCAGAGTGTTGGGGTCATTGTCATTCTTTTTTTTCCTGCCCCTTGCTGCCAGGTTTTACCCTCAATAAGGTGAACAGTGTAAAGTCAGTCCTCCTCCAACCCATATTCTGCCGGGCCATTACAGTAAGTATTCCGTAGAGGAGCCACGAGCAAAGGAATGGAAGTATAATTAGGTGAACTGAATGTCAATAGAATATGAATTAATATTTACTGTAAATTAGAGAAAGATATATAGGCATCAAAGACACAGAAAAAAAGAAACTGAGAGATACTTTATTCATTGACTTTATGACAAATATTGTAAGCTATAAGACACTGAATAAATAGACATTTTCTTTAATGTTATGAACTTTTAAAGTATAAGCTTCAACATAGCGCCTAAAAGATCAAAGTGGCAACTGCAGACATCTAGTCGCACGAGACCAGGTCAAAGTTGAAAGTTAAGGCTGACCGCGATGGAGCTCGATTCGGATACAAGAAGTGGATTGGGCCTGGCCAGCACTTACCTTCGGGCAGAAAAATGTCTGTGAAGGAAAAGTTCAGTGGGGCAAGGCTGCAAGGAGTGTCCTATGAGGGAGCATTATCGTTGGATGGCCTTGGGTCAGAGACATTGTGAAGATTTTTACATTCAGACTTAGTCGCAGAAAAACTCCAGCGGGACGAAGCAGAAGGCTGTATCCGAAAATTGCCCCACGAGGTCCAATACCCCTTTGGCGAAGGACTGCTGTAACAAATTTGCTGCTGCAGAGAAGAACAAAGCAGAAGAAGCCTCAAAGTCAATCTTACGGGCGATGCACCTCAGGCGGATAGCTGGGAAGGTTGGTCCTGGTCTCCTCCTGGTTCTTAGAGCACTCTTTGGCCAAATTTTGCATATGTCCTCAGTTTTGGAAAGTGTCCATCTGGGCACTTTTAGCACCACAATCAAAGGTCCAAGACTGATGGGACAACTCTTGGTGATTCAGGACTCACTCAGACTGGGTCTAGGAGCAGGTTCAAGATGGTGGGTGCCTGTTATGCCTCTGTGGCTTTGAACAGACGGCCAGCAAACTAAACCTTGAAGTCACTTTTGGTAGTCATGGGTGCAGATGTAGATGCAAGGCTGGCCTGTGGGGGTTCAAGGCAGTTTTCAGGCAGCAGGACAGTCCTTCCAAATACAGCAGCAGAGTGCACAGCAGGTCACAGCAGCAGGCAGGTCTCTGAGAGTCCTTACACAGAGCCGTACATTTATCTGTTAATGTTAATGAAGTTTTGAGATCTAGGTATGGTAATATTGTTTGTCAAAAATGTCAAACAAAGTAGTGCTAAAGGTAATAAGTGCTCCCAGGCACGGAAACACTTTACTGAACTATCACCTGCCAGTAGACCCATAATGATCATTACCTTTTGACTTATTTGACTCATGACAGGCAATTTTAGAATAATTTTATTGAGATAAAAGCACAGAGGCACTATACTGATATAGCCGCCCTTTATTGATTATTATTAATCTATTTTCCATGGAAGCACCAATTCAATCAAATTATCCTAACAAGGTTAGTTTACGATGTTAGCTGACCTATGAAATGGGATATTAACAATAGCAATTTAGCTTGGAGAAACATGTACTGAAGCACCTATTAACTGTTGGCTCGGAACGCACCACAATTTTTACTGCAGAATGGCTCTTTATCCGAAGACTCAAGGAATGTGACTTTTTAAAATAGAGTTCAGTTTTGGATAAGAAAGCGAGGAGGCATGCTTTAGAATTCTAAATCTTTACAATCTTTGCAGCAAAACTGTTTGAATGATATGTTTCATGAAATATGGCACCAAAAAATGTAGTTCAGTTTGAAAGAAGCAGGGAGGCGCTTTGTAGTTCAAGTCCGAAAATTATATTTCTCGTGAAGTATGTCTCTAAAAGAAGTAGTACAATCTGGATAAAAAGCACGACAACACTTTAAAGATCAAATCAAAAAAATTCTATTAACTACAGAGAAGTGAAGCAAAGAACTGTCTGCACAAAAAGTTTTTATTTATTTATACAGAAGTTCTGTTGAATAATAGAACGGAATCCTAAGAATGCTATAAGTAATCAGTAGAATGAAATGCTATCTTAATGATGTGTTCATGCGATAGCAATGATCCACTATGGTATGTTATCTCTTAAACACCTCAATATTTGTAATGTAATTGTCTTGAATTTGAGGATCCTTTTACTTAGCTCTGCTATTTTAAATACCTTTAAATTTATTTTTAAGAACCAATGCATTTTTATATATTCCTTTATTATAATGATTTGTATTCATCAGATGTTAGATCTGGGGGTCTCTAGTTGGCAGGGTAGGTACCACTGTCCAAGTAGGGACCCTTGCTTCTAGTCAGGGAAAGGGGGATACACTGTTAAGATAACCCCTGCTCACCCTCTAGGTAGCTTGGCCTGAGCAGTCTAGGCTATCAAAGGCAATGTGTAAAGTATTTGTACCAAAACTCACAGTAACACAGTGAAAACACCACAGATTTACTCCAAACCAGTTTTAGAAAAATAATGTATCTTTACTAAAAACTTCACAAGACCAAATACTACAGACAAACCAACATATAATTCAAAAGGTTACTTTAAAGATAGTTCAAGAGTTTGCAGAAAGTACTCCAGGATGTAAAAGTCAGTGTCCTGCACAATGCGACACTCAATGCACAAAATGCGACACTCTCGTGCCCAACAGTACCTGTAGTTGCGATAAGGTTCCCAAAAGCTATAACAAGGAAGATGGCAAAGGCGATGCGATGCTCCTGAGATCCTGGGGAGGCTTTGCAGCAGCCCTGCTTCATGCAGCAGAGGTGGATGCGCCGGCTCCGATCTGTAGGGGGAGGATGCGATACCTTTGGCTTTCGTTGCGTAGGTTTCTTGGGGGGAAGCTTCACGCACAGGTTCGATGCGACACTCTTCGATGTGGTGCGATGCGTGGCGCAGCATTGCCTTCCGGCGCCGCAACTCTCGATGCGCCACGGAACGGGACTCTGCGTCGACGCACGCAACGACTGGAGACTTTTCACGCACCGGCAGTGTTGCGGCCCGCAAACTGGTTCTGCGACGACCCTCGCAGCGTCAGGAATCTTCTCGCACCGGGACGATGCTCGACGCACTCGGCGATGCGGGGACCCTGCATGTTGCGATGGTGCCGCGATGAAATTTTCCTCGCACTCTCGTCTTGCGACACGCAATCAGATGATGCGTTGGGTACCAGTCACTCTTGTTCACGCTTCTGCTTCCCAGCTCCCAAACACAGCAAAACGACCTCCTGAGGCCCCAAGACTGGGCAAGCACTCCAAGGCAGGTCAGAACTCTCTCAGCAGAGTTCAAGGGGAGCTGGTGGTGAAGTCCTTTTGTTCCTGGGACTTCTTAACAGGGAGCCAGCTCTTCTCAGGCCCTTGGAGATCAGAATCAAAAGAAGGGGACACAGCAAAGTCCTTCCCCTCTCCTTGGCAGCAAAGCAAAACAGCAAGCAGGCAGTCTTCTCCTCTTCAGTCCTTTTCAGCTTTCTCCTTGGCAGAGGTTTCTTCTTAGTTCCAAAGTGATCTAAAGTTTTAGGTGTCTGGGGTCCTCTTCTTATACCCCTCCAAGTCTTTGTCTCTCTTTGTTCCAGTGGGGGGATTCCCCTGCTCAAACCGGTTCCTGGGTGTGCTCTGCTCTGGAGCACCTGGTTCCTTTCAGAGTGAGGGGCAGGGTCGTTAGACGCTCAGCAGGAGGTGGAGCCTTCTTTGTGCCAGCAGAGGCAGAGTCCTCAGCCTGGCCAGCAGGGGGTGGAGCCAGCTTTGTGTTTGGCAGGGACAGCCCTATTCAAACCCAGGGACTACTCCTCCCACCCATCTAAAGCAGATCTCCCTATTCACCCTGCTGCTGACTCATCCAGGCTCCTGGAGCCACCTGGCCCATCACATGACACCCTTCAGCCAACCAGCACACAGGCACACAGGAAGGTTAAACAGGAGAATAGCTACTTTCTAAAAAGTGCTATTCTCACACAGTGAATTTAAAAACCATCTTGCTAAAAAGATGTATAATTAAATTCTGAACACAGAGATACCAAACTTGGATTTTCTATCTTGCCCTTATGGGAAGATAGGCATGTAACCAGCCTTCCCCATTCTATCCTATGGGCAAGATAGCCTCTCAGCAGTGAAAAACGAAAATGGCTGTAATTCACTACCAGGGCATGTTACACACCTCAGTACATGCCCTACCTTTCAGATACACTGCACCCAGCCCAGGGGGGTACCTAGGGCCACCATAGGGATGCCTTACATGTACAGAAAGGGAAGGATAAGGCCTGGTCAGTGGGTGCACTGGCCAGGTCGACATGGCAGTCCTGGACTGCACATAGGCACTGCAAGCAGGCCTAAGACATCATTTTAGTGCTACTCCTGTGGGTGGCACAATCAGTGCTGCAGCCCACTAGTAGCATTTGAATCACCAGCCCTGGCACACGCAGTGCACTTTACTAGGGGCTAACAGGTGAAACAAATATACCAATCATGGATAACCAATCAATACAACAATTTACCAAGGGAGCACTTGCACTTTGACACTGATCAGCAGTGGCAAAGTGCCCAAAGCATCTAAACCAGCAAAATCGAAATCCAGCATAGCATCAAAAATACAGTAGGTAGAGGCAAAAAGTCAGGGGTAACCACGCCAAAGATGCCAGGTCTAACATCAGACAATAAAGATTTCATTCATTAAGGTCCAGTAGTCAACTGAAAAGTGGGTCTGAAGGTCCTAATTTCACACCCTGGTGCCCCTTTTCTTCAAGGTGGGAGAAGCTTCTGGAAAGGTTGTTTGAAGTGCTTGGAATTTCCTGACTCCCCTGCCCTGGCTCCCAAGCTGGCTGCAGTGAAAATACAGGGTCGTTAAGCCCTTTGTGTAAAGGCAGAGCACAGGCTAGTCAGGTGAAAATAGGGCTGTGCTCAGCTCTGCCACCATACTGCCAGCAGATGGCCCATTCAGGCAGAACCAATTCCTCTATTGTTTCTGGTAGCAATTCACAAAGTCTTACTGTCAGCTACGCCCAGCTATGTGACCCAAGATAGGCTGTAGGCACAAAAGGCTAAGGGCAGGATATTGCAAACCTTCTAAAAGTGACATTTTCTAAATTGTAATGAAAAATCTGACTTTGCCATTAAAGAGGGTTTCATCATTACAGTTTCATAGGTACCAAACATGACATAACACCTTTCTCTCAATTAGGAATTACAGCATATTAAATGCAATAAGGAATCCACAGTTTTATCCTATGGGAGGGGTAGGCCTCATTGTAGCGAAAAAACAATGTGGGAGTTTTTTACTAACAGGACATGTAAAACTAAAAATTACATGTCCAACCTTTTAATTTCACAGCACCCTGCCGTATGGGCAAAATAAGACCTACCTCAGGAGTGACATATGTAATAAAAGGGGAGATTAAGGCTTAACAAGGGGGTTTAAATGCCTAGTCAACAGTGCAGTTTAAAAATGCATTCACACTGCAATGGCAGGCCTGGGAGATGTTTTAAGGTGCTACTTAGGTGGGTGGCAAAATAAGTGCTGCACCAACTTGGAGCGGTCTTACCCAGGACTCCACATCCCAGAATTCACAGGGCCCTAGGAGGCGGTCCCTGCAATGTTCCAGAAGCACACCTGTGTCGGCGCCATAAAGTATGTTCCAGTCTCCTGTGGTGCGGGTTTCACCAACTTTGGGCGGTCTTGCTCAGGAATCCATGTCCCAGAATTCACAGGGCCCCAGGAGGAGGTCCTTGCAACATAGCAGCAGTACACCAGTGTCAGCACTGTAAAGCGTGTTCCAGTCTCGCACAGCATGGGTTTCATCAACTTGGAGTGGTCTTGCTCAGCACTCCATATCCCAGAATTCACAGGGTCCCAGGAGGCGGTCCCTGCAACGTAGCAGCAACACACCTGTGTCTGCACTATAAAGCGTTTTCCAGTCTCCCATGCACAGGACGCATGCGAACCGCACTCGGGCAAACCCCAGGTCAAGGGTGGGCCCATCCTGAGCCCGTCAGCGACAGGAAGAGGCAGAGCTGGGCAAGCCCGCTTGGCTCCTGGCCAGTTCTAATATTGTTTTATTTTTCTCTTCCTGTTTCCCGTACATTTTGAATTACCTGGTAACTCGCTCCTCTCAATATGTTAGAGCCGAACACTACCTTCCTGCACATTGCTGGCTGGACCCTCTTACCTTGTGGATACATGGTCCAGAAGGTTTGACTGTGTGAATGTAACTGACATTATTATCTGGAACACAGTAGCTAGTTCTGGGAGCTTATCATTTGGCTCCCATGCTTTAGCTGAAGTAAATGTTTGTGATCTAAACCCTAAGTAAATTCTCATTGCGGTTAGAAACTAGAAAGTGCTTTGTTGTGAAACACCTTTGAGGGAGTCTCTCTCTTCAAAGTAGTTCTTCCCAGTGCCGTAACCAGGAGGGTGTGACATGGGTAAGTGTAAGGCATCAGATAAACCAGTAGGGGTCGAAGGTGTAGGTAAAGCACCTAGGCACTATGCTGAAAATTGCACTTGGAGTGAACTAGGTGACCTGATAGATGAGTTTGAAGGCCTGCTGGCCACTAAGGACCCAAGTATTAATACAAGGAAAAGAGGAAAGGTGTGACCCCAAAAGAGCATTGGCTTATACTTTGGAAAAGCTTAACTGTCTGCAGACCAGGGGGGAAAAAACCTGTGGCATCTCGACTTCTCATTCAGAGCTGGCAGCGGTCACTAACGTTCTGCCACCAACTCAGGCATCCTCTTTGAGTCAAATCCAAAGTGCGTTAAGCCCCGAGGTGAATGTTGTCAGTTTGAAAAGATTTGCTACTCTGGTGGATATGGAAACGGAGATAGGCCCTGGCCAACTATGCCCCCATCCCTCTCTAGTGAAAGATAAGATTGAAGCAGTGTCCTCAAGTCAAATCCACTTACTAAGGGGAGAAATTGTTAGCTTAAGATGGATGTTAGAAAAGTTGTCTAAGGTCCTCTTTGAGAAAATTGATCAATTATCAGACATAGTCACAAATTAAACCAACCCCCGCTATTGAAATGAAAATAGAGCCGGCCCAGTTATCTACCAAAGAGGTTCCCCCCAGCACAAGGTACCACAGAGACATGTCAAGTACTCAACCTAAGACCCTACATCTGGGATCACAAAACCTAACAGGCAATCATAGGATGACTAGGGATTCAAATGGTGAAATTTATAGGTTCAATAATAGTAGCCCATTTAATAAGCCGATATTCCCAGGCCATATACATGATGTTCCACATAGTTCTTCCACTCAAAGAACTCTGATTGATACTTTCCCTATCACCTCTAAGCCTTTTGTGTATGTATTTTCTAATTGTGCCCAAACTCCTGAAAGGTGCTTACGAATCTTCTGACTCAAGAATCAACAAAGTGACCCACTGGCTGAGACACTTGTGGGGCTGTAGATCGATAATTAGGGAAGACATACTACAGGTCACACGTATCAGCTAGGGGAAGAGCACATGTGACAGCATAGGTCTCAAACTTATGTCTAGCACTCTAGCAGATGAGTTAATATCATTAGAGTTAAGGTTTAGGCCGCAGAGCAACTCATTCATATATCTAAAATATAATATACCTCATGAAAGATCTGAGTGTCCCCAGCCTTTGGCTCCTATAGCGGAGTCATCTCATCTTTCACAGATCGACTGATGTCATCCATGTCAAGGGGGCCCTGCTCAGAGAATGTTAAAGCTAAGGAATCTAACTAAATTTAACCAGGTGAATGAGCTCAATAGGGCTTGGAGCTCTAGCAGAAAGAGAGCAAGGTCTCTGAGCCATCTTAAAGGCGCCCTTGGTGAAGCCCCCGGGCGCCTTCCTTCAGTAGGGCTTAATGGAGGGGACAATGAGATGAGGGACGTATCTCTTCGTTTTTTTATTTTGGAATATTGCGGGTATTAGAGCTAAACTCTCTAACCATGAGTGGGCAGCATTCATAGATCAGGATCATATTATTCTCCTACAGGAGACCTGAGCAGTGGACCCGGTATACAGGAGTGGGTTCTACACCTAATCTGTTAATGCGGTTCCATCTTTGTCTGGTAGAGCGTCAGGGGGTTTGCTAATCTGGCTCAGGTTGGATCTCTTTCCAAAAACCAAACGGGTTTTATGTAACAGTAGGGATCTCTTAGGCCTGAAAATAACAGTGAATACATCTCAGGGAGAGAGACAACTTCTTCTTGTAAATATATACATTAGATCAGTCCCACCTAACTCGGTCTCTCTAATAGTAGACAAACTCAGATATATGCTGACCCAATCCAATCAAGGTGTTTTAAAACATATTTTCAGGGGATTGCAGTAGCAGACTCTCTCTGGATGGGATGAATATGACAAGACTTGCAAAGCCTGAGGACTTAGCGTCTCAAGAGGGTGTCATGAATCAAGTAGCATTGAAACAGATGGTTCTCACCACTCAATTAGAAGAACTGGTAGTTGAATTAGACCTGAGAATTACCAATGGCAACACCTGTTCTGACTTCCCTCTACGACTAACTTTAAAAAGAGGTGTTTCAACTAGCCATATTAATTACATTTTAATTGATCAGGCACTCTGGTTAGCGCTTGTGGACATGGTCATCATCCTGAGGCCGGACAATGATCATCAGGCTTTATGTGCCAGGTTCGACATAGCCATATTTATTAGAAATAGCCAGGCACCCATAACCTTTTCCAGCTCATTTGAGACACTTAATAATAGGCATAATATAAAATGGAAGGAAGTTTCATCTAATGTGGTGTTCCAGAGGCACATCTATGAAGCCGTTATTTACACCTTTTTGGCCTATGATGCACCTGCTACTGCTCATTGTCAGTTTGACTTTGTCACTGTGCACTGCCAGTTCTTGGATCAAATAAAGCCCCTCTTCCTCAAGGCTATAACAAGGGGAAGTATCATAAAGAAACACCCTAGCTGGTTTGGTAAAAATTGTAAACAGGAAAAAACTCCCTTATATAAATATTTTAAAAAGGCAGCAAACCTGCGATATCTATGGCCAGAAATAATACACTGCTGGCAGCAAAAAAGAGATGCGAGTGGGGTCAATGGGCTGACCTTACTGAGGCACTTGATAGCAAAACCCCCAAGTCCTTCGGGAAGTTAGTGGGTGAAGGCACATGTACCATTAATGATCACCTGGAAGTTGTGGTCCAGCCTGATAAATGGGTTACCCACTTTATGCCACTTTACAAGGAGGAAGCTCTAGGCGGGCAGTTTGATGGGCCACAGGAGACAGCGTATGTATTAATGCCCCCTCAACCATAAGCCAACTTGACAAATGTGGCCAGTCCACCCAGGGATTCCCCCCGTTTTACCCTAAGCGAACCAAAGAATGCTCTTAAACAAACTAAGAAAGGAAATGCGCCAGGACTGGATGCTATTCCAGGAGATTTGTTTCTGTCCAAACCTGAGGTCTGGGTCCCCTACCTCAACCACTTGAGTAATGCCATCATGAAGGGCAGTAAAATGTCATCATCCTGGCAGGGTGCTGCTATCATCCCAATCTATTAAAAGGGGGGTTGGGACAAACCATCAAACTACAGGCCTGTTAGCTTACTGGACAACAGCCAAAAATATTCTGTAGACAGTTACTAACTAGACTGCAAACCTGGCTTGCTGACAACCATATCCTGGAAGACACCCAGGCAGGTTTTAGAAACAAAATAAGCACCATTGACCAGGTCTTTCGTTTTAATGTTTTGTGTTGGAAGTTTGTCATCCTAAAGAAAGAACACTTAAATGTTGCCTTCATTGACCTTCGGTCAGCTTTCGATCTGGTCCCTAGGGATAGGCTGAGAAACTACAGGGTTCCAGAGGATCTCCTCTGGGTTTTTAGAATCTTGCATACCGACACCTTTGCTCAAGTAACGTGGAACAACGCTGGTGACCTAACAGATAAGATCCCATCAGAAGAGGTGTCAAACAATCCTGTGTACGTGCCCCAACCTTATTTAGTATGTATATTAATGGGGAAGTGAACTGGGTCTCTGCAATTGAAGATGATGCCCCAAAACGTGTTGGTATCCTGGTCCCGAACCTAATGTTTGCTGATGGCATACTACTTATTTACAGAACCCAGAGGAACTGAATTAGTTTGCAGCGCTCTGTAAAAACAGAGACTTAGAAAGGAACCCAGACAAATCCAAATTGATGGTGGTGAATCCTCACAGGTCCTTTAGAGGAAAAAGGAGAATTGACGGTTCCCTGATAGAGTAGACCGTTCACTTTGATTATCTGGGCATAAGGATGTCAGATTCTATAAAATGGGGGATGCCAATAGGTAAGCGTAATATCCGATTAAACCAGCGCGCACTCTTAATCAGAAGGAAACACAAGTCCACAGCAGGAGAGGCCGTTTCACCGGTCCTAAAAATCTATCAAGCCTCCACAGTGTCGTCCGCCCTTTAGAGAGCTGAAATTTGGGGCTACACCGATGCATTCATATTGTCCATTGAGAAAACAAAATTATTAAAGGTCTTCTTAATTTGCCACAAAGTGCCCCATTGGTTCAGTTGAGATTTGATCTAGCCCTTAACACCATTCATTTGGCATCTCTTCTCAAACCACTGTTATATTGGGTGAGGGTTTGGCCTACCCCGGAATTAACTATTCATAGAGAGGCACTGAGGGACCTGATTAACTGTGACAAACTCATCTGTACCCCATTATTGAAGAGTGTCAAAAAGCAGTTTGAACTGTTTAATCTATGAAATTTATGGATTACTCCTGACAAAGTCACTAAAGGTGTTAAGCTAATCTTATGTAAAATCAATTGGGATTGGGGCTTGACTATAACCTGGGTTGAGCACAGGAAGGGGTCCCTAACAGGGCAATTCCTGTTTCACAAATGTTCGCCCAGTTTTGAAATCTATTTGGACAAGATTTATCCTGTTGGGGCAAAACGTCTGTATTTCCAGTTCAGATTTGGCACCCTGCCCTTGAGATCCTTTGCCTCTAGATGGTGCAAAACGGAGTGTGATCTAGAGAGCTGCCCCTTTTACCTACTGTCAAAAGAAACAGAGACCCATTTTCTGCTTTTTTGCCCCAGATATTCCATTGTACGCAAATAATATATATTACACTGTGCAAGTTGAAGGGTGTAAGACACTAGTGGGAGGCATTGCGATTATTGAAAAGTGAAAGGATAGAGTCAATAGTATTTGTGGTCTAATGCTTCGTTTAGGGGCTTGGTCAATACAAATGAAAAGTCTAACAACAGAGAATCTGTAACCATTATTGCTGCAACTTATGTATGAAGCATACTTCTTACAAATCCAGTACCAATAGCCTAAATTGTTTTAACCAATTGAATTTAATCTTGCCTCTTTTAATGTGATCTTTTTAATTATTTAATAGCAGGTCGGGGTACCTAATGTTGATGGACATTATGAGAGGGATAATCCTTCTCTTAGTGATGCCAGGGCATTCAACATGATGGACTAGTTATAGTGCTACATTATTATGGAGGATTATACTGACAGAGGTAACTGTTTTCCATGAGGTGCACTATCAGGCTTATTACAGTGCTTACTGTTTAACACAATGTTTATATACTTTACCTGTCTGCTCTATGTTTTATTTTTTATAATGTATTTACCACTTTTAAGGTCACTAGACCGAAATAAATTATATTGATGATGAAGTGCTGCAAGCCCACTATCGGTATTTAATGTACAATCCCTGGGAATATGGTATACCAGTCTACAAGGGACTTATAAGTAAACTAAATATGCCAATGAAGTGTATGCCAATCAAGCCATGTTGAGGGGATTGAGGACAAGCACTTTGGCACTGGTTAGCATTGGTAAATTGCACAGAGTCCTAGGGCCATCAAAAACAAATTCAGCAAAAAGTGGAGGGTAAAAGGCAAACAGTTGGGAGCGTGGTTCCGCTATGAATGGAGTGAGACGCATGCCTCGGGAGCTCCGGCAGGCCGCCACCTTTAGAAGCCTTTACTGCGGAGCTGGGACCCTAGTGGCGCAACAAACTGAGGCGCACGGGTAGCGGAGCGGGTAGGGCACCTCCTGAAGTTCGGACGACAGCTTTGTTTGGTCCGTTGCGGGGACGCAGCTTCTCTACCCTCAACGCCCGGGCCCGACTGTAGTGGCCGCCATCTTGCCTGCTGCGGTCCTGAGCCCCGTCAAGTGCGGAGCACTGCCGTTTGCATCCACCGGCCCCACTGGAGACTCTGCTACCCTGTGGGTGGCGCCTGGCCCTGTGTGGACGCCCGCTGCGACTCGGGTGCTGGCGAGCTGACGGGGGCTCCGGCCTCATTGCCTGCAGCGACCGCCATCTTGGGCCTATCCACTGCTCAGGGCAAGGCTGGACCGGTCTGTCGCTGATGTGGTCTTCTAGGACTGAAGCCCTTCTTCACATCGACTGGTGAGTCCAGGCGGCCTTCGACGATCCGAGGGGGCGCCTGGGGGGCTCTAGCTCACGGAGGAATCTGCTGCGTTCCTGCTGTGGCTTGGCCTACAATCGACGGCCCCCCGGACTGGTGAGTCTGAGGCCGGGCACGGGCCTGCATCTCCCCTTGCCCACTTCACGCCGTCTCTGTGCTGGGCCCCCATAGCGCTGGTGCTTTGTGAAGGTGCGCCATAGCGGCATGGCTCACTGCACGCGATAGCCCCGATCTGCAAGTCGCTGCGGACCGCCCACTGAGGACTACTGCTTACCGGCCACCCGCTCCACCCGAGCATCGAGCATCGGGGATTGGTTGGGGCCTATCCCAGCGGTATGTTAGTGCTTCCCCCTGTGGACTGCTGCCTGCACTCTTGGAGGATCGGCTGACTTTGGGAGCGTGAGGCTCTCCTTACCTACGCCTTCCGCTGCTGGTGGGCCCCTTGCACACCTCGGACTCCCGGGGCCACGCTTGTCTGGGCTGGGTCGCTGCCACCTTGCCGGTCTACCTTGCGGCTGTGCTGTCTGCCTTGGCATATGGGACCCGGGCTGCTGGGACTTGCCGCCGCCGACTTCTGCACAAAAGGGGGCCTCTGATGAACCTTATTGTCTTCTGGAGGCCAGCGCTGCCCTGGCCGGGATTAACTTTTCCGCCCCTCCCCGCCTAGAGCAACCGGTGCTGCGGCTCGTCCTGTTGCCTTGAACGCTATGCTCCGAACTGGCACTCGCCTCCAGGATTTTTTTGACTCACCTGGCCCACAGCGTCTCCGGTCCTCATGATTCCGCCATCCGGGGAATGAGTGCTCTGGCAGCGAGAAACCTACTGTAGCACTGACTCCTGCAACGTCACTTGGCCCCCCTCCTACCTCACCAACTGTGGGACCCCACTCATTGTGCCTTTTGTGGGATCTTGCGTCTCGCCGTCCGTTGATTTTTGTTGGATACTGCTGGTACCCCTGATTGACCACCCGTGCCCTCTCGCCCAACAATGCCATCTTACCTGGCACCAGAAAGGGCTAGGCCTTGAAGGGAGATGATGCGCACAGTCAGTGAAGGACTCTGCGGAACCACCAAAGGACAATCCGGCTGCTGCACTTTGGAATAAGCCGGGCACTACCGCTTCTGGAGAAATGGCATCATCGACTGGAGGAGATTTGGCACCAGTCACCCAGTCCTTCATGGCCAACTTCATGGTGGAGCTCAAATCTGAAATTGGCTCCTCACGCTCAGAGGTCCATTCCTGTGTTCAGGAACTCAGAATGGAGGTCGCCGAAATTGGGGGGAGAGTAGATGGCCTCGAAAAGACCGTAGACGCACAAATGGAGGACCAAGAACACATCTGGCAGCGCCTGGCCGCCCTAGAAGAACAACATATTAACTTACAGTTAAAGCAGGAAGATTTGGAAAACCAGAGCCGCCGTAATAATCTCCGCCTTAGGGGGATTCCTGTTGGGGCCGAAGCAACGGACATCATGACATTTGTTGCCAAGCCACTACATGAGGTCTGGGGTGATGATGATGCCTCCCCACCGGCTTTGGACCGGACACACCGCGTGTCAGGCCCTTCCAACCGAGCGGGCCTTATTCCTGACATTGTAACCCGGGTCCACTTCTTCACTGAAAAGGAGGCAATTCTTGAAGCAGCACGCTCCAAACCGGAGCTCACTTATAAAGGTGCCACCATACAGATACTCCAAGACCTTGCACCCACAGTGCTTCAACGGCACCGGGATTTTAAACCAGTGACAGATAAATTAAGAAGTCTGAACATCCAGTATCAATGGGTCCACCTGTTTGCGCTTATCTTTCAGTGGGAGTCTAAACGCCGGATGGTGCGATCCTTCCAGGAAGCTGCACAACTTCTACATCTCTCCTTACACCGCCACCTAGCCCTAAAAGTCTACCCGCCTTAAATCGAGAACCTGCAAAGGCATCCTGGTCCAAAGTACGCCCCTACAGACGTACATCACACCCTGGGGAACAATCTTCTTCGCAAGCCAAGCAGGACATTATCCAGCACATTCGCTCTATGGAGGAGAGTTGTTCCCCGGCTAGTTCTCGGCCTTCTACATCCTGAAACAACGGATGTGCACCTTCCCCTGAATCGGTTTGCTTCGACGCTCACACCTGATGCCTGGAACGGATGTGTCGGTGCCTCGCACTCTCAACTGACGTCTTCCCAGATCCAAATATGCAGTGCTGGCGGTGCTGGGCTGCCTACCCGGATGACACGCTCTAAGCTTGGAGACCCACCCCCCTTCCTGCTCCTGGGAGAGTGACTTCTCCAGGATAACCTGGGCCCTCGGGCCAAGATTGTCCCCGTACTGGAACAGGACACTGTGGCCCTGTTGGCCGATGTTGCATTTTTTCTATTGCGCTTTTTCATTCTCTTCTTTCTTCTTTTCTTTCTCCTCCTCCTTTTTTTTCCTTCCCTGCGGAGGGTGGGGGCGCCTCTCACGAGTGCCCTTCCCTCTCCACGAGGGTGACTTCCCACTGTCCCTTCCTCTTGTTGCACCGCCCTGCTCCCTAATACAGCGAAACAGATTGCTCACAACCTTAACCCAATCATGGCTACTGTCCTCTGCTTGAAAATCCTGTCCCTCAACGTTAAGGGACTCAACTTTCACAATAAATGACACCAGATATGGCGTTACCTCCTTCACCACAACCCAGATGTAATTCTCCTACAGGAGACTCACCTGGTGTCAGCTGATGTCCCGCGCATGGCCCACCCTCGATACCCTCTTCAGTTCTGGGCCACGGCCCCTTCTAAAACAGCTGGAGTGGCGATATTCTGTAGACCTGGCATCCAGCAGGGGGAACCCAAAGTATTTTGCAGCCAAGATGGTCGCTTCGTCAAGGTGGGGGTCAAGATCGGACACTGGTCTTTCACCCTGTGCAATGTATATGCACCTACCCAGGCACAGGACCTCTATTACCGGGCACTCCTGAGGGACCATATACCGCAGGCGGATCCTTCCCTTATAATAGGGGGCGATTTCAACATGGTGTGGGATGCTGCTATCGATCGCAGCGATGGCTCCTTTCACGGGACGGGGGCTATGTCGTCTGCCCTCAAGAGGCAGCTGTCAGACCTTGGCCTGCTAGATTCCTGGCGCAATCACTCTCCCGACACACGCGACTATTCCTACTACTCCTATGTGCACCGCTCGTACTCGCGTATTGACCACATTTTTATCTCCCACGCCCCGATCGGTGAGACGCTATCGGCCTCCATGTCCGACATCTCTGTCTCTAATCATGCCCACATTGAACTTCGTCTGAGGGATCGGGCTACAAATGCTCCCCAGGCATCCCGCTGGTGCCTACCTCCACACATCCTCCAAAACCCAGTAGATGTAGCGGAATTACAAGCTGCCATTGGGTCTTATTTTGAAACGAACAACATTCCCGAAACCCCCTTCCCTGTAGTGTGGGAAGGATAAAAGGCTACGATCCGTGGTCATATCACATCTATTGCGATTGCACGGGCGCGGGAAGCGCGCCTTCTGGAGAACAACCTTTCCTGAGATATAAAGGCTCTTGAAAAACATGACCAGGAGCACCCCTTACTCACACATAAAAGATGCCTGGCAACTCTGCAAGGGCACCTGCGCACCCTTAGAACTAATAAAGCTGAACGGGCTCTCCTGGCACTGAAGCAAAATTACTACGAAGGGGGGACAAGGTGGGTGCAGTTCTGGCTAGGCGCCTGCAGTCATGGGCAGCTACGGTGCACATAGATAACATCCAGTGTGGCAATGGCAAGCGGGCTACTACTGAGGCGTAGAAACGCAACGCCTTTCATACATACTACTCGTCGCTTTATGCCAAAGCCACACCCTCTCCAGATCAGGTACAAGCTATTCTGAACAAATGCACCTGGACACCGATCAGTCAATATCTCGCCCAACAGCTGGAGGACCCACTTACCTGAGAAGTTCTTGCGAGTGCTCTAAAGGACCTCCCCTCGGAAAGTCTCTGGGCCCGGATGGCCTCCCCCTATCCTTCTATCGCATTTTTTTGCCACAGCTTCAGACACACCTATTACGTCTTTTTAACTCTTTCATTGACACTGCCGGGCCTTCTCACTCTATGGGGCTGGCAGAAATTGTCCTCATTCCCAAGCCGGGTAAGGATCCCACTCTTTGTTCATCTTTTCACCCCATAGCTCTCCTAAACATGGACCTAAAAATATATACTAAAATATTAGCTAAGCGACTCGATCCTCACCTACCTGACCTTATTGAGCCCGACCAGGTTGGCTTCATCCGTCACCGTCAGGGCGCGGACAACCTGTGTCGTATTGCACACCAAGTAGGGAAGGGCCACCACTGGAACATACCTGCCTGTTTACTATCTCTCGACGCGGAGAAAGCATTCGATCGGGTAGATTGGACCTTTCTTCGGGCAGTCCTCCATAAAATCGGGCTGGGCCCGTTAATGATACCCCGGATCATGGTCCCCTATCTTTCCCCGCAGGCCCGGGTGCGAGTCAATGTTCAACTCACAAATCCCGTATCCATACATAGAGACACGCGGCAGGGATGCCCTCTTTTTCCCCTGTTGTTCGCCCTTGTGGTGAAAACCCTAGCCGTAATGATCCGACATGCCCCTGACATCCATGGTTTCCACCTTGGAGGCCAGCAACACAAAGTGGCTCTTTTCGCAGACGACCTGATTCTCACGCTCGCCCGCACGCACACCTCCCTCCCGGACCTTTTCTCCCTGCTACGGTCCTTTGAATTGGCATCTGACCTCAAAATTAACCACGAGAAGTCCTGGGCACTGAGCCTCACGATCCAGAAGGATGAAATCCCTACACTTCAGTCCCATGCCCCTTACCAGTGGGCTACCGACTCCATTCGATACCTGGGGCTCCAATTAACTCCCATGCTCGCCACATGGTCCCAAGTCAACTGGCGGGACTGCAGGAGGGCGGTGCTGGAGGATCTGCGAGTTAGGAAGCCCCTTGCCCTCTCTTGGTTGGGCCACCAACATGCAGTCAAAATGTCGGTGCTTCCCAAAGTCTTATATCTATTTCAGTGTCTCCCTACTCCTATCCCTCAACACCTGATCCAAAGTCTCCAACGTGAACTCACTAACTTCATCTGGGGCGGACGCAGGCAGCGTTTCTCCAACAAAATTCTTATGTTTTCTCTGGATAGGGGTGGGCTGGCATGCCCCAATTTGTTCGAGTACTACTGGGCCTCCCATCTCCGCTTCATCTCTGAATGGATGGTGTGGGAGAGCAAGAAGGTCTGGTTCCATATGGACATGGATCCATTTGGGATCACCCCTGGCTGCCCCGGACCTCACGCTCCAGTAGTGCCTACATTGCCCTCCCCACCAGGACAGTTCTTGACGTTTGGGACCAAATAGCAGTTTCTAAGGGCCTTACCACTTTCCTGTCCCCTCACAACCCAATCGCTGGGAACTCACAATTTCCGCCTGCTATCAACCCCTAAGTTTTCTCTGAATGGCTGGATGGTGGATGCAGAACGATTAGTGATCTGTTTCTGGGTGATACATTTAAATCCTTTGATCACTGCTAAGAAAAGTTCCAACTCTCGGAGGGAGCCAGACTACAATACATACAGCTCCGTCACTGGATACACTCATCTTCTTTGCAACAGGCCACCACTCGAGAGCTCACCCCTTTTGAACGCTTAGTACGCTCCTTTGATGACTCTAAGGGGCTAATATCCCGGACTTATCATGCTTTGCAACATCCCCCACTCGTTGCCCTTCACCCATATCAGCGTCAATGGCAATCGGCCGCCTCTTCTGAAATCACCCCCACCCAATGAAACCGCCTGTGGCGAGACATCCCGAAAGTCTATCGCTGCATCTCCCAACAAGAAACTGCGTACAAGATTATGACTCATTGGTATTATACCTCCCTTAGACTGCGTAAGATGTTTCCCACCACCTCCCCTCTGTGTTGGAGATGCTCGAACTCCCCGGGTGACTTTCTTCATATCTGGTGGGCTTGTCCGCTCTTGACCCTATACTGGAAAGAGGTCCTTAGTTATATCAGAATGGTGCTTGGCTTCCCCCTGCCTGAAACTCCAGTTACAGTACTCCTAGGCCTCAAACCTGACAATCTGCGTGCACTAACTCGCAGCGATTGGCACATCGCCCTCCATATGTTAGGCGCTGCTAAACAACTTATTGCACTATATTGGAAGAAAGCAGAGACCCCTCCAATTAATGTCTGCTTCACGCGGTTGTGGCATACTGTGACCATGGAATTGCTCACCGCGTGCTTGCAGTCTCGCGACACGCGCTTCACCAAATTATGGCAGCCACTAGTCACCTACCTCTGTAAAATGGAACACGCTCATCTTCAACCGCTGAAGCTTCAGGCCATGCGCTTCTTTGAAGATGCTGTGTATCCTCCTGACTTTGACAGATCATCTGCACTTCCTGACTGAGCCCCCTCCTGCAACACTTCCTGCGCACTCCGAAGGGTGAGCTGGCTGTTCTACGCCCCTGCCCTCCACCCCTATTACCCCCCTCTGTTTTTTTCGCTATTGTCCCTGGTCATACTTCTCAGACTTGATAGTCCCTTCAGCATTATCTCCCTGTATCTCTCTACTCGCCCTCAACTCCTCCGTCATGGTGCCCTTCTCTTCTCTCCCCTTTTCTCCTCTAAGAGTTCCTGACACCTCTCCTTCACCTGTTTATTTCTTCATGTTCATATCTTTATTTTCACTTACGTTGATTTTGTTTTTCTTGTTCTTCTTGACTGAAGGCTCCTCATAATCGAGCTTTGAAGCTGAGTCTATTTTACTACGTGGCCGGTCTGTCATGGGTTGTAGGCGACTTGCTGTGTAACATCTGCATAGACAACACCCACCTGCATTTTCCATGCCTACCTAAACTATGCGGCCGGCCCTTCACAGGGTTGTAGGCGACACGCTGTGAACGTGAGAAAAACCCTTCTGGTTCTCCTTTGAAAATTAAAAGATTTAAATCAAAAGGCAAACAGTTTGGGGGGGACCATGCTGAGAGGGCTAGGTCCAACAAGGAGTATCCAAAACAAGAGCACAATAAAGTGTGAAATCTCAGTACCTGACTGTCTTCAGCCTTCCTGAGCACTCATCAGGCACAGAGAGAAGGGCCTGATTTAGAGTTTGGCAGATGTGTTACTCGATCGCAAATATGACAGATATCCTGTCCATCATATTACAGGTGCATTATATCCAATGGCAGTTGTAATACTACGGATGGGATATCCATGTTTCTGATATAGTAACTTGTCCACTGACCTATAAATCAGGCCCTTTGTCACTTTTAACAGGAGAAAACTCTGACTTACCCCTCATTCCTTTGTCAAGAACCAATCAGCAGCCCTTTGCTAACAAAGATCTCACAACATTTCTGTTGGTAGACTTTTATCCATCCTCCCCCAATTCAATGACTGTGCTTCCATCCTCCAGCCACAGGGGTGCAGTCAATACACTTCCAGTATCTAGGGAGGCTGCATCTACCCTCTATCACGTAATGCAAAATGCTTACCACTGATCTCATAGACTTTCACCTGATTATAGAGTTTTACCACAGACATACTACATATTCATTGTGCACGCGCACACATGTTATGTTAAAGAGCGCATGGCTGCCCCAACAACGGGGCTTCCCAGCTCTCCCAACAGAAGATGAGACATCGTACACCAAAAATAAGCAAGAAGGGCGCAGAACAGCTTAGATAGCAAAGAGCCAGGTTTTGAGTATTTTCTTGAAACACAGATGGCTCTGTGTGTTCCTTAGTTCAGGGGACAAACTGTACCAAAGGGCCAGAGCCAGAATCCGGAAGAAGCTGCCTCCTAATCTTTGCCTTTTGAACCGAGAAGTCACCACCAGGCTTAACTCGGCTGAGCAGAATGCAGAGTGGGAAGATAGGGTTGGATAAGTACAGAAAGAATAAGCGCACCTGAAGAATTCAAAATCTTGTGCGCACTACTTAGAACTTTAAATTGAATACTCTTCTCGATAAGTAGCCAGTGGAGCTTCTGAAGGAGCCCCGAGGCAGAACAGACCTTAGGGAGGGAGAACAGTAATCTGGCAGCAGCATTTTGGACTGCCTACAGCCTCTCTAAGATTGATTTCTTATTTGAAATGTCAACTCAAATGTTAGGAATTCACATGGACTATTCTACTGGCTGGGACACTGATTGCCTCTTTGCTAGCCTTCCATATACTTCTGCCACATATGTATCTCCACCAACCTTCATGTAGTTCTTCTTAGCATTTCAGAGACTACTCATCTAGTGTAGAAGCTATCACTACTGGCCCTGGTTCCCAGTGCTTTCAGAGCTGGCATTGAAAGTCTTTGTTACTCCAAATCACTCTTTAAGCTATCTGAGACAATATAACTGGAATCTCTCTCACCCCTTTTTGTGCTCATGTGAGCCTTCCTATTATTTTGAGCCCACTTTGCTGTTTGCCATTGCCCTTTGACTACCTTTGTCAGTCATAAACCATCTTTGTTGACTTCGTCATCTGAATTTCTCGACACCTTTCTGCCATTTTTCACAGATTGAACTGCTTTTCATTACTCCAACTTTATACACCTCTGCCAAATTTCAGTCCCTCTGCCTTTGCATTCACTCTCAGGATACTGTGCCAGCACTAGACAGCATCTGCTATTCCAGAGTGTAACAGTCCTGACTTTTTATTCCCTTTGCATGATCTCATTTTTCAGCAAATACTACAGTTCTATAAGTGGGATAAAAAAGGTGGAGGATTCTGGGGGTAGACAGCACATAAAGCATGAATAAGAATTGTTTACAAAAGGGATATCGTAATACATGTGGCGTAGAATCATGTGTCCTTCTGCTCCTGGACTTCTCTCTTCTCCTCCAGGTGCTTCTGGTGCTGGTCATCCTCCTAATCTTGTTCCAAGGCCTCCATTTCTGGGTTGTGTAGCTCCTCCGAGCCTCATCATGGCCCTTCTCCTAGTTATGGTCACCCTGGTAAAGGTTTCCTGAATCTGGCACTCCCTCAATCCAGTCCTTCTCTGCACTTCCTTGTATTAGCCTTTCCTGGGCCTCCTGAAACCTGGTACTACTGATACTCACCCTGACCCTACTGGGTCCTTTCCCACTTACCCTTTTTGTCCTGGTTCTCATAGATCTGGCACATATATTCCTTCTGGTTTGGGTCATCATAATTCTCCTTGCCCTGGTCCCTCTTTTTGTGGTCCATCTGGTACTGCGTCTGCGGGTCTTGGTCCTCCTTATCAGGTCATCTTGGACTGGAACTGTTCATTTTGGTCCTGGTCTAGTCTCATTAGTCCTTGTGGCCCTGGTTGTCCTGGTCCCCCTGATCCTCTCCAGCCTAGTCATGATACCCCAGTTACTGGTCCCCCTGCTCCAATTGATGCTTTAGGTGCTGGCCCTCCTAGCCCTGTTACAACTTATTCTGATCCTTATAGTTTACCTAATCCTCTCCAATTTGTCCCCTGGTCATAAGTCGCTAGTGAACCTGCCCCTGGCCTGACTAATTCTCCTGGTCCTCCTCCAACTTGTCATGATACTCCTTGCACTAACTTGTCCACTTAGTAGTGATCCTCCTTGTTCAGGTAATCTAAAACGTAAACACCCGGCTTGATCATCATGGCTCCTGTGATCTCGGCCCTCCTTGCCAGGTCCTGATACCCCTAACCCTCTATGACTTGATCGTCCTTTTCCCCTTGGTTGTGGTCCCATTGCTCCTCCTTGCCCTGGCCCTCTTTGCTCTTGTCCTGCTAGCTCTGGTTGCCTGGCCATCTCCTTCTGATTCTCCAGGCCCAGTTCACCCACTCTCAGTCTGGGTTGCCTAGCACTGGTCTTCAGATTCCTGGACCCCACAGTCTATGTTCTCTTCCTGGTATTGGGCCCACTAAACTTGATCATTTTGTTTCTGGTCCTCCTTATATGGTTCTTTGTATGCATAATGCTCTTGGTTCTGGCCCTCCTGGCAATTCTGGTTCTTCCAGGCTCCCTTCTCTTAGCTCTTCCTCTTCCGCCCTTATCCTGTAGACTCTCATTCCCTTGACCGCGTCATTCTGATCTTTCTCACAGTGCTAATCCCATTTCTAATGCAACAGATACTGGTCCCCTTGGACCAACTGGCCTCTTGTGTCCTGATGTTCCTAGTGTTTGTTTCGCGTGGTATGCTGGGCACTGGTCCTATGTCCATGGTCCGAACAAAGCAAACACAAGGAGATGATGGACGGAGCACTGACACTTTTCAGACATTCACCCCAGTCACAGATCTTGGTTAAATCCATCATCATTCTTTAGCTCACTTTGCCACCTCAGTTCAGACCCAGCTATGTGCAAATCAAGCTTGACCCTGTGCCTCATGGGAACAGTCCAGCCTGAACTGACAAGCCAGGTCTTCCCTGAACCGGAAAGAAGCACCCTGGGACCGGTTTCTGGGTAACACCGTTCATCAGTCAGGCTAGCTTGAATCCAGTGTCAAAGTGAGCAAGAGACCCACGCCTGGGCATACCCTGCTAACTGAGGGCGAACAAAGCAAACACAAGGAGATGATGGACGGAGCGCTGAAACTTTTCAGACATTCACCACCAGTCACAGATCTGGGTTGAATCCATAATCATTCTTTAGATCACTTTGCCACCTCAGTTCGGACCCAGCTATATGCAAATCAGTCTTGACCCTGTGCCTCATGGGAACAGTCCAGCCCAACCTGCCAAGCCAGATCTTCCCTGAACCGGAAACAAGCATCCTGGGACCAATTTCTGGGTAACACCCTTCAGCAGCCAGGCTAGCTTGAATCCAGTGGCAAAGTGAGCAAGGGTCCCTCGTCTGGGCATACCCTGCCAACTTAGGGTGAACAAAGCAAACACAAGGAGATTATGGACGGAGCGCTGAAACTTTTCAGACATTCACCACCAGTCACAGATCTGGGTTGAATCCATAATCATTCTTTAGATCACTTTGCCACCTCAGTTCGGACCCAGCTATATGCAAATCAGTCTTGACCCTGTGCCTCATGGGAACAGTCCAGCCCAACCTGCCAAGCCAGGGCTTCCCTGAACCGGAAACAAGCATCCTGGTACCGGTTTCTGGGTAACACCCTTCATCAGCCGTGCTAGCTTGAATCCAGTGGCAAAGTGAGTAAGGGCCCCAAGGCTGTGTATACCCTGTTAACTTAGGGTGAACAAAGCAAACACAAGGAGATGATGGACGGAACGTTGAAACTTTTCAGACATTCAACCCCAGTCACAGATCTGGGTTGAATCCATCATCATTCTTTAGCTCACTTCGCCACCTCAGTTCGGACCCAACTATATGCAAATCAGTCTTGACCCTGTGCATCATGGGAACAGTCCAGTCCGAACTGCCAAGCCAGGTCTTCCCTGAACCAGAAACAAGCATCCTGGGACCGGTTTCTGGGTAACACTCTTCATCAGCCAGGCTAGCTTGAATCTAGTGGCAAAGTGAGCAAGGGACCCACGTCTGGGCATACCCTGCCAACTTAGGGAGAACAAAGCAAACACTATGAGATGATGGACGGAGGGTTGAAACTTTTCAGACATTCAACCCCAGTCACAGATCTGGGTTGAAGCCATCATCATTCTTTAGCTCACTTTGCCACCTCAGTTCAGACCCAGGTATATGCAAATCAGTCTTGACCATGTGCTTCATGGGAACAGTCCAGCCCGAACTGCCAAGCCAGGTTTTCCCCGAACTGGAAACAAGCATCCTGGAACCGGCTTCTGGGTAACACCCTTCATCAGCCAGGTTAGCTTGAATCCTAAGTCCATGGTCCCCCAGCACCCTAGGTATGTTACTGGTCCTCTAAACACTGATACTTCTAACCCTCATTGCTCTGGTCCTGGTCCTACTGGTGTCTTTGGTACTGGCTTCTCATCTCTCTTCCTTGATTTTTCTGGTGCCCAATTCTATTAGCCACAACCCTCATGCCCCTAATATTCCTAGTTTTCTAGAAGCTGGTTCTGAGCTCGAAGCTGGTTCTGATCCACCTGCTCTTTGTCCTTATGCTTCTACAGATATTGATCATGGTCCTCTTTGCTCTGGTCACTTTTGGCCTGGCCATCCTGTTCCTCATCTTCCTGGCCATCGTGTTCCTTGCCATTTAGCCAGGAACTCCAAGGTGTGGTCATCTTGGACCTGATGTCCCTAAGCCTGATCCTCATTTTCCTCCTCACCCTGGTCCTTGTACTTAAAGTCTTAAGCCTATTTGTGCTGATCTTCCTGGTCCACACGGCACACTTGGCCATGGTCCGGCTATTGCAGTTTTTATATTTCTTGCCCTTCCCAAGATTATGTGACCATTGGCCATGATCCCATCGGTCCTGGTCCTTATACTATGGCTTCTTCTGGGACTAGTTCTCATGGATCTGGTTTACCACCCATTCTAGACTTGGGCTCCTTGGTTCTGGTCACTCTGGTTCTTCTTGGCCCAGGTCAGCTTGTCCTGGTACCCCTCACCCTGAACCCCCTAGCCCTGCTATCACAGCTCCTGGATCATCTGGCTTCTTTTATCCTGGCCTTCTTTGTCTTTATGCTTCTGATTTGGGTTCTCCTAGTCATGCCAAATCTATTTTTGTTTCCTCTTAGTCCTACAGGTACTGAAGTCCCTCTGGATCTGCTATTTTTCCTCTCAGTCCTCCGGGTACTGAACAGTGGCGGCCGCTCCATTTGGGCGTCGGAGCGCCGCCCCACTGCTTTCTCGAAGTGCGAGAAGCAGAAAATAAAATGGTATTGAAAATACCATTTTATTTTCTGCTTCTCGCGTTGCGAGAAAGCAGACGGCATTGGTAGCATCCCGGTTGGGGGCGGGCGGGAGTTATGCCTGGTTGTGGGCGGGCAGGTGGGCGGGCCAGGGAGGAGTGGCTTCCACCATTCAGTGTGCCCGGACTGCTTGGTCGGCCCTGGGGCCGACCAAAGCAGTCATGCTCACTTTACATTATCTCTATGTAGGCTACATGCAGCCTACATAGAGAAAATGGCGTCCCTACTGGTGCCCAGCTGGGCGCCGCCCAGGACTCCTCACCAATCACAACGCTGCCATTGCAGCGTTGTGATTGGCTTACAGGAGGGAGGGAGCTGCTTCATGCCTGTTCCTGTTGAGAATGCGGGAGGGACCCTGGCCCAAGAGCAGAGGCGGCGGCGCGGTACGACCCGGTCAGGTAAGAAGTTTTGTTTTTATGCTTTTATTTTACTTTTAATGTTAAACCCAACCCCCCCCCCGCAAACACCCCCCCGCCCGCATTGGTGCCAACGCACAGCCCCCCCCGCGAGTATTGCCGCCAATGTAAAGCGTTTTGTGTCCATTCAGCTTTTCTTGTTCTCCCGCCCCCCACCCCCCCCCCCCGCAGCAGCCGAACATATCCCCGTTTTAGAAATGATGAACAGGGCTCACCTCACTCCTGTCAATAAGTGCATGTAAGAGAGTCTGGGGCGGCATGTTAAAAGATCTGCCTTAATAATGTATGCATCTATAATTACATCTTAACGTTTGTTCCTGAATTGTGTTTTTTCGTAAGAGGAAGCTTTTTTTTGTAGGCTCAGACCCCTCTCTGCCCCTTATCACTCCGTTTTCCAATTTATGACCATCCGGTGGTTGGTGGGGTTGAGCGGAGGGTGTTCTGGGGCTGCCCCCGGCTGACACCACCACTGGATAAGGTACTTCTGACATTACGGGTAATGGCGGGGGGAGGGGAAAGCAGCCACATAAACACTGGATGCCAGACTCAGGCGAGTTATTTTCACCCCTGCTGTGTAGAGTGCGCGTGCCGTGTGATCTGCTGCAGGTGAGTTTTCGGGGAGGTAGGTCTGGAGCCTGAGAAGTTACTGAGTGAGGGGGTTTTGTTCCCTCCTTCTCTTTGCAATGTAATTTCGTGTAAGGCGCTGAGCTGCCAACTTTAGAGCATGTAAACAAGGTTCAGGTTTCAGCGTCTGTTCCACATCCTGTGATTCTGAGCAAATCACTTACCCTCTCCTGCCTCATATACACTTTGAATATATCCCTGTGTAATGTAACTACATACCTGCCAACTTGTATATTCAGTTATTTTAGTGACAATTGCACACCTCATGAGTGGAAATCACTTTTCACTCAGCTACAGTAACAGCTGGACACTTCTACTCAGCAACCAATCTTACCTCAACATTTGAAACCGCTGCTTTAAACTGCCTGGATCTCACCCATTCAGAGGTCTGATATTCTGGCTACCTAGTCCCACTGAACTATCAAGATAGCACACTGTTTCCGAATGAACTATGCTTCAACCAATCTGCAACCACAGCGAATATCTCACTGTTATGCTATACATAAATGGAATTCAAGAAAACATTTTCAAATACACTGTTCTCAGGGGTCTGCTTTTATTGATTTAAGGCTTTGTGAATTACTAAGTGAAACATCTATCTATATGTCCCTGTATAGTAAATACAGGTATGTCATTTGTATGTGGCCCCGCCGTTTAGAAAGCTGTCATGTCTCCGCACAGATCTCTTCATTATGCCTGCACCCCTACAACTGAAACTGCGGTATTCTGAAGCTAGCCACGTGCCATCTTCTATTGCTGCTCAGTTGCGTGAGTGCTGGAGCTTATTTGACATAAATATTTCGTATCACTAATCCGAGTTTTGATTTATAGGTGGAAACACACCTGCTAGGAACAGAAGGCATTAATCTTTCATTGTGCACCCTCAGGTCAATATTCATGCCCTTATTAATGGTAGTTAGTTAGTGTATGATAGATTGCCGCCCTGACACTCGGAGGCCAAGTTTTGAGTCACTTCTCGCTGAACTATGTTGGGGCCAGTGTTCTTAATGGAATGTAGAAATTCATAGACCGATAAACGCACGTGTTCTGGTATTCAGCCCTGTTTGCAATCCATGTCTGCATATTTATTCTTCCACAAAGCTTAGTCACTCAAGTAAATAATACCTAGCTTGATGATCGAATTGCTTGTTCAGCACCAAAAAGGGGGTCATTTATCTAAGTTGGCAATCCTGCCGATATGTACAAGCAGCAGTTTGTGTCACTCTTCAGATTCCAGAGGTGCTTCGCTGTCCAGGAGGTAGGTACTGGACTGGTAGACATACTCTTACAGTACAGAGCACGCAGGTACTTGACCAGGGGTAGACATGATCTGACAGTACAGAGGATACACCACACAAGATGCTGCATCTGTGAAAGTAAGGCTGCCCAGTCTAGGTATCGCATTCATGTGGCAGTGAAATGACATGAAACATCACTTGATGGCACGCACACATGACATATAATGAATATGTTGGTAGAATAATGTAGATTATTGAACAGGGTCAGTCTGGTGTTTTGAATTTGTGATACCCCCACCCCCTCTCATAGACCAAATGTTGTCTGCTGGAGTAATAATCATTTTAAAATGGACCTGTCTGTATTTTTTAATATTGACTATGATGGGTTTACAATACTGGACAGAGATAGGGTTTTCAGGAGTAAGTCTGCTGGTATAGCTCATGTATGTCTTGCCCTACTGGCAGCTGTGAGTGGTCTTTCGGTAGTGGGTAGTGAGTATTAATTACCTGAGGCTGTTGACCAGAGTGCTATTTATCTGATGTGGGAAGGGTGCAAATGTGACTTTCTTTGACAAATGGTGTCTCCCTCATAGAGCAAGGGGTGAGTGGAACGCAGCAAAAGTCAAAATCCCGGTTCTGGGCTGTTCTCGCATCCTCTATTCTGTCTGATTCGTGTCTGGCACGCATTTTTTATAACACTTTGCTGGTAAAATACGCAAAGATTGTCCTCTATAACTCATAAAAATTGGCAATTTCTTAAATGATAAATATTTCAATCATATTGCTTTATTAACCTTCCTGCTTCCTCAAGTTTGCTTGAAAATGCACCATTTGTCCACTATTCATTTCAAAATGTTCTTGGGGGGGGGAGAATCCCCCAAACCCCCCTTATGTTGTATAGGCTCGCTCGCCATAACGCACTACGGCAATAATTTTACGCCGCACCACTTTCAAATGTCACCAGCCGCCACTGGTACTGAAGTCACTGATCCCGACCCTCTTGAACCATGTCAACCTTGTTCAGGTTCTCCTGAGCCTGGTAATGTTGGTCCTGGAACTTCAGCCCACCACTGTCCAGTCCTCCTGCCCACCCATTCCTGCTACCTGTAATGATTGCTCATCTCGACTTGGCAATCCAAACCCTAGTTCCCTAGGTCCTGATCGTAATGGATCTCATAGTCTTGTTTCTGAAACTCCTAATCATGATCCTTTGAGTTTGCCTTCTACTTCTTTCTCTGGTTTTCTGGGTGCTCTTGGTACTGGTCCCTTGGTCTTCCTACCCACTATCCTGCTTATCCTGGTTTCCTGGTGCCACTAGCCATTTCAGCCCAGGTACTGATGTTTTTAGTCTTCATCAATTTGGTCCTGATCCTTATGGCCCTATCCTCCTGCTCATTGCCCTCATAGTTGTGCAATAACTTGTCCTGGACCTTCAAGGATCATCCTAGCCTTTCCTAGTTCTGACTTTCCTTGACCTCTGGTTCATTCTAGCCATTGAACTTCCTGGACCTGTACTTCCTTGCCTGTCTGGTTGTTATTACCATGTTTCCATGTACCTAATTCTTTGTATCCTCGGTCTCCTGTTTTACAGGCTCTTAGTCCCAGACCTTTTCATCCCCATTACCCAAATTCTTGTCCAGCAGCCTTTCTGGTCCTGCTCCCCTGGTTTATCTAGTCGCCTGGTGTGCCTAATCCTTCTTCTCATGGTCCTCCTGGTCCATGTAGTCTAGGTCTTAGTCCTGGCACTCCTTTGTCTGGTCTTCATGTATCAGGTATTCTGTTGCTGGTCACACTAGCCTTGGTTTCCCTTGCCCCCCTTGTTCCCCAGTCATCCCACCCACCTATTCCTACTAGTCCTTCTGGTCTCTTGGTTTGCCTGCTCCACCTTGTTCTTGTCCATCTGGTCCAGTCTATCATAGTCCTCCTAGTAAGGGTCGCCCTCGGTCTTCCTTATCCTTCTGGGGCTATACCTCCAAGTTCCCATGTTGCGGATCTCTCTGTTTAATGTAGTCCCTGGCACTCTAGTTTAGGATCCCCCAAGTATGCCCCTTATGGACCTTCTTATCTTGGTACCACTGGGCCTGGACTTCCAGGGTCTTTATATATTAATGGGTCATTCTAATACAGGTTCTTCAGATCCTACTAGCCCTGGTCATTTCGGGTCATGGGTTTCCCGGTCCTGGTCCTTTCTCTTCTGGCCCCTTGATCCTCCTTGAATTGTGGCCTTGGCACTCCAGGCTCTGGTCCTTCTTTCCATCAGTCTCCTGTTACTGGTCCTCTTTGATCTGTCTACTTGAGTCTGCTTCTCCTGGCCCTGGTTGCCCTCATCACTCCGGTGCTGATAGGTGCACTCAACTCCGCCCCGTTGTTTTGGTCCAGGGCCTTCTATTCCTCCTTAAACTCTGGTCCTTCTGTTCCTTTGGGCCCTTGTCCACTGGGTCCATATCCCCGCTGTTCAACATCCTGCTGCAGACCTGATTTGGATGTTTTAATGTTGGTTGCAATGCTATGGAGCATGTCTGTTCCCAGCTCATCTCTGCTTTTCTAATGCAAATAATAGCTGTATCAAATCTTGTGCGTATTTCGTAAAGGGGCTGGAATTTTGTGGCAGAGACACTTGCTTGAAGACTGACTGAACAAATGAATGTATGAATTAGATAGTGACCGTTGGGCTGTGACAATGGGACGTTAGGACAAGATTTACTAAGATTTTACATTGTGGTTGCACCACTTTTGTGGCTCAGCCAGACGCAAAATCCATGTTGGGATTTACAAAGCCACACAAATCACGATTTATGTGCTTTGCCTGTGATTTTTACCAAGAAATAATGCAAGGTAGCTCAATGAGCTGTCTTGTGCTACTTTGCGTATGGGAAGCATTACATGTCATAAACCCATATTACTAATGTCAGTAAACATGGGTATGCTCCAAAAGCTTGCGGCTACCAGAGGCTGGCCGAAAAAGGAAAAATATATTTATTTCTTGTTGTTACTTCTTCTTTGCATAAGTGCAGCATTTAGGAATAAGCCTCTAAGGGGCCAAATGTACGACCATCAGGTTTTGCGACTCGCAAATTGCAATTTCTAGCAACTTGCAATTTCTAGCAACTTGCAATTTGCAAGTTGCAAAACCTGATGTACAACAATGTCTCAGACACTGTTTGCGATTCCCAAATGGTTTGCAAGGGACCTGACTCATTAATATTCATGAGGCAGGTCGCAATTAATGACCAATTTGGAATGGCCGCCACTCACAGGGATGGTGGCCTGTTGGGGTCAGCAGACCACTAAGGCTGTGAATTCTTTTTAAATAAAGCAGTTTTTTTTAATGGAGCAAATGGGATGCATGTAAAAAATAAAAACGAAAAGTTTTCTTTTCATGTTTTTTACAGTGGTCTGTGAAACGACTGCCTGTTCTAAAATATTTTTGGTGCCCCCATTCACAAAGGGTAAGGGGTCCCTTGGGGGCCCATTCCTGTTTGCGAATGGCTTACCACAAATTTGAAATTGGTGGCAATCTGCGAACGTTTATAAGAAAGCAGAACGGTGTCACCTCTTAGTAGAGATGGTGCATTTCTGCCCTCTCTCTTTGACACAAACCAGTACAGCAACTTCCATTGCTGTGTTGCGTCAATGTTTAGTAAATCTCCGGCTGAGTTTAGTCCTCACAAATGGGACATCTGCCATGTGATTGGCTTCTGCACAAACAACAGCTAAAAACACCTTCAAGGAAGAGGATTGTTCAACAATTACCTAAAATAGATTCACTCATGGGATGAGAGATACAAGGCTGTGTGGGGTGTGCTGGCCTTCTAAGGTACAGGGATCTAGCTGTATTTATGTTGAACTGCATAGGTAAAGAATTATGGGGGGCGTGGCCAAGATGGCCGACGAGTAGGACGTGCCTGCTCGTTGCTCCATCCTAACGTCTGGGCCCTGCCACTATAGCCTTGTGAAGCAGGCCAGGAGGGATGCCAAAGCTTGTGATCTAGCCCAACCCCTACCCCCAGCGATAAACTGGAGCCCTTGTTGGCCGCAGCGAGCAGTAGGGAGGCGGTAAAATCGGTGCTCACCCGAGCAGTATGGCTGGCCCTGAATGATGACCGGCCTGGGACCAGCGACAGGGCGGTGCTTGACCAGTGTGAGACGTAGCCTGGTGTATGCTGTCCACTAATTAAAGTGGGCACCTTGCAACACTCCAAACGACCCTTATTGATGATTAGGTTAAAGACAACCTTTATTGAAAGCTATCCTAGTGGTAGCTATGGAGAGCAGCCTTTAGGCTAAGTCTCGAAGGAATGTAAGCAGATTGTTTTACCAGTATATAACCTCCTGAATGACCAAATGAAAGGAGAACCACACAAGAAATATATAAAATATACGTATTTATTACTAAACACTCTCTACTAACCTCTTTATGAGATTAGAGATCAAAGCACACAAAATAAATCACTTGAACGATAGTAAATAGCACAGTACACAGTGGGCTCCAGGGGGAGATCAAACCATATACTAAGAAAGTAGTATAACAACCCTGACTTGACTAGACACAGTGCCTAGAGCACGTAGAATCACTGGGACCCCAAGGAACCACCCAGGGTAGTGACACAGGGGACCCACAGAGGACGGGTGCAGTGAGTGAACACAGGCGCGAGCTCCGTACAACTCTATGGGAAAGTCGCGGTTGGAAATTTAAAGATTAAGGACACTTCGGAGAGGACTTCAAGCAAACCCTTTGGAACATAGAAGGTTCTAAGGCCAGCACCCTTGAAAGTACCGAGGTACCCGTGTTACCTATCCCAGAGGAGCCGGGTGCATAGGGGTCAAGTGGTGTCGGAAACGCTTGTTGATTTTCAATGGTGTGATGCGAAGAAGTGCTGCTGCCGGGAAGATGGAAAGTGTCTGCTGTGATCCAAGCCTGGATCGGAGCTAAGAAGAACCTGAAAGCAGAGGGGACAGTGTCTGGGTCACTTCACAGTGACCAGGGGCATGATAGATGAATGCCCACCGATTACAGGTGTTTCAGATGAGAAGTGAAGCTTGACTCTGCAGCCATGGGGACCAGGAGACGTCGATGACAACCAAAGTCCAGAGGTGAGCTTTCCCACAAAGCGTGTCGAGTGCTGGGGGTCAGTGTCCAGATTGAACACCAACAAGCCTTGGCAACTGCAACCCAGGCGGTCAGAGGAAAGATGCTTTGGTGAGGACCAGCAAGGTCCTGGGGACGCTCCAAGCTATGGAGAGTCAGGGCACATCTAGAGTAACCAAGAAAGCCCACAGAAAGTCAAAGTTACCTTCACAGGGACCCACAGGTCAATGGACCAGGGATCGCGAAGGGACCTCGAGCTGAATCACAAAACACCAGTCCACGGAACACTTGTAGAGTGTAGGCCAGAAATCTTCAGTGGAATTACTGTTTGGGGTTAGGACTACAAGTAGCCCAAAGCACAGCCTCAGGGATTGCCGAAAAGCATATGCTGCTGCAAAAGTACACGGTGCACAGGGGTTCGGGTTGCATGGTCCCCACCAGGGATAAGGGCCTCAAAATTGCTGAGAGCGCAGATCAACCTCAGAGACGTCGGGAACCCACCTACTGTGTTGGGGAAACCTTCGGAGTCCTCAGGAGCTCGGGAGATGCAAACTAGTCAGATGCATTTGGGTGCCTGCCTTGCAGGGGAGTAACTCCTTTACTTCAAAGGAGATTCTTCAGTCATCCAGCGTTGTGCAGATCATCGAAGTACTTGGTTTCTGTAGCAGAGTATAGTCCAGGTAAAATCTAAAGTCCTGTAGTCAGGGGTTCCTAGTTTATACCCAAGGAAGGGGTGGGACAAACTCTGGGGACCCACCTATGGGGGGTCAGGACAGAGGGGTGGCCACACCCATGTCCTTTGTCCAGTTTCGCACAAGAGCAGGAGCAAATGGCTTGTGCAACCGGTTTGAGCTTGACTATGCACAGGGACACCAAATATGCTGGAGTTAGTGGCGAGGTTGCTGCAAAGCAAAAATACTGGAATTACACCGTACCTTGAATGAGGTGATTGGAATGAGACATTTGAAATTGAGGAAGGTGCAGAACCTTTGCGTGTAGAGTGGTGAGAGGGGCAAAACGATTTGCAAGCTGCTAGGTTTGGCGATGTCTAGTGTGTGTTTATCACATCACAGAATATGCATCTCGCTGGCTGTGAGAGCTGACCTATGCATCTGGCGGACGTTTTTGGAGCAGTTCAATGGAGTGTCCTTGTTGTTCATTGAGGATGACACAGTTTGACAAGTGCAAATTATTTCTGACGCAGCTGGTGCAAAATGGTTTAGCTTGTTATGGGAGGGTAGGTGGTGTGCGGAGCGGTGGCCTGAGCATTGGCTGAGACAAGGGAGGAGCATTGCCTTCCTCGAATTTTTCACCTTAGGGGTGGCTTTGGTGGTGTGAGATGGTTTTTCCCCTTGGAGGTGGCTTTGGTGGTGTGAGATGGAGAACTGGTGAACAGAACAGTGATGTTCAACATTGATAATAAGACAATAGTGGAGTTGGAGAGCAAACAGAAGGTGTGTGACCTTCTGGTCCTATGATTGTTTTAGCAACAGTTTAAGTTGTTCTGTCTACAGTTAAATGTGGTTTTGAGGCACTTCCCGTGTCTGGGGTAAACAATAATATAGCAGATTCTTTATCTCATTCGCAATGGCAGCGGTTTTGGGTGCTGGTTCCGGGAGAAGAAGGCAGGAAGATGCTGTTTCCACATGACATTTGGGCATGGGGGGATTGAGAGCGATTGAGCTGGTTGAAAGATCCTTGGTGGACTCGACACCGAGGAATTACCGGCTGGCGTGAAGTGAGTTCGGTAGCTCTGAAGGGAGTTAGCAGGAGAGGTCATGTGTTGGGTTCAGACAAGAGGAATGCACAGTACTCCATTTTGTTTTGCATTTGAGTGATAAAGGTCTCTCTCCTATGACCATTACGGGAAAGTTGGCTGGGCTGTCTTGTTATGGGAAGCTGTAATGGGGCTTCGACCCAGTGCAAGGGGATATCTTGCGGCAGACTCTGAAGGGTTGGGGGAAGGAGTGTGGTTCAGGTGCTCCAGAGAGGTAGACTATTTTTTTGAGTTGTTATACATTCTGGAGATTTTGCTGTCTGTTGTTATGATCGCTTTGAGTCTGCAGCATTTTGTTTATGCTTGCTGTGAATGTTGTTGGTGCTTTTAGGGTTTCTGACGAACTTGGCAATGTCAGGAAGACGGAGGTGGTGAATGATGATGTGCGTTTGGGGCAGTGCCAGTTGAGGATCTAGCTGAGGGGTTCTAAGACTGATCTGCCAGGAGGGGTAGATGGGTGTGGCTCACAGCAATAGCGGTAAGAAAGATGTGTGCCTGGTGGAGTAATGGCAACATTTTTTTACATGGCCAGGCCACAGATAAGAGTACATTTTCTGTCATGAGGATGGCAAGAGGGTGACTGCTTTTCAATTGTTGCTGGTGTTGAGTATGGCTCTGCGGACACTTGGGCTGAACCCGGGAGCACAGCACAAACTCATTCAAGATTGAGGCAGCCACAGCTGTGGGGAGGCTGGGTGGGGATTGGTGACAAATACTGCGATCTGTAGTGGGAAATCGAACTGCTGCAAGCATTATCTACTGAAGTAACAGGGGTGTGGGAGAGTACTTGGTGGCCAGGTGTGAATACTCTTCTAAAGTTGCATTTTTCATCATAGGATGTGTGAACAGGCACCAGAGGAGTAAGATTCGGATGTGGCTATTGGGACATTCATTTGTATGATGGGCTGCTAAGTACACTGATCAGCAGATATATGGAAGAAGCCTTAAATTGTCTAGTAGCAGGCACATGATGGTATGGTGGGGTAGGAGTAGAATGCGATTGGGCAGTTTACTTCAGTTCTTGGCAAAGTTGGTGTCACAGAGGGGTTGCCCTGATATGCTCCTGATTCATTTGGCTGAAAATGACCTGGTGAAACCTTTGGTAACATTCCTGAAGCAAATGAAGGAAGATTTACAGTTGGTCAAAAATACATTTGTGTGTTCGTGTCTGATTTGGGCAGAATTCATACTCAGGTGGCTATGAAGAGGGGCTTTGAAACATGCTGCTATTGACTAAGCCAGGCAGAAACTGAAGAGAGCCATGAGGGTTTTTTGTAGGGCTGTGGACATTGCAGCGATAGCACATCATGGCATTAAAGAGGAGGAGCGGTTTTTGTTTTGGGATGACGGAATACATTTGTTTCAGTTTGGTAATGCATATTACATGATGGAATTGAGGGATACCGTGGGGAAATTGTGGGATGAGAAGATTTGGTGCAAAGGAGTCTACAAATGAGCAATATGGGAAATTAGCTTTTTTTGGGGGGGGGGGGCAGAAAAACACCCAGGGGGGGGGGGGTGTTCTGAATAATGGCAGTATTTTGAGGGATTGTAAATCAGGTGCAGGCATATCCACCCCCCTGGTGGGGAGCCCACAGTAGAGGAAGATGACGTTTTGGGCTTTGAAGTAGGACAAGGAGGCTTCATTCGGAGGATGGAGGGTAGGGTGAGAGAGAGGGAGGATGGGGAATGCAAGTTGGACAGTGGATGAAAGAATGAGGTCTGTATGGGTATTTGATTGGGGAAAGTTTGGTACAGCTGGTAAATTATTGATGGAAAAGGCATTGTCAAGAGATAATGTATTGACAAAGTTAATAAAATGTTTAAGTGGGTTTTAAGTTAAATATGCATGAATACAAATCTGTCCTAAAAAAGTGGCCTTATGCACTTCAGGGTGGCGTGGTGTGTGATTATTTCACAACTGCGACTATCTCCAGGCCGCACCCCGAATCTAAACGATTGCTAGGCTACACAGCAGTATCCAGGGCTGCATTTTGTATGCCAGCATGCTCTGCCGTCACTGTGAGCACAGGGGAAGTTCTGTACAGTTGACAGATTTTTATTCGAGGTGGGTGCTCAGGATTTCAGTATAATTTTCAAGTGGAGTGCCACTTTCAAGCTGCTGTTTACAGTCCTTTACAGTGATCTACAGTCCGATCGTTGTAAAGGATTGATGTTCTCTGCTCAGATGCTGCAGGAATCTGGCAAGGCTTCTATAAAGGGGGTCCTGCAGAGGGACAAAGCCTTGGCATAAGGTAAATCCAAAGAGTGACCACATTGTGCTATAAAGGGAAATTAAGGACCTCTCAAAAAGATACACAACAAATCCCACCCCAGACCTACTACGAGGTCTGGAGAAGAAAACATATGACCTCAATTATCCGTTCACCAAAAGAGCGATGTATGCCTTGTCTGTCTGAAACAGACTCTTTATGCAAAATGCTGGCCAACATTTGGTGGTGCAACTTAAACACATAGAGGTCTGGATTACCACCCCAGCCATTAAAGACCCCAACCATACTTTGGTCTCTCACTCGCTTGAGATAAGTAAGATATTTGCCTCCTACTTTGGTTATCTATCTGGTTCTTAACAATCAGATACAGGAGCAGCATAGAAGGAATTATTTATGCATCTACCCTTGATCGGGTAATTTAAAAAGGGCAGGAACATCTGGATAGGAATATTAAAGAAGATGAAATTAAGTCATATCAGACTAGTCCTACTATAAATCCCCCTGAGATGGTGGCATTCTGCAGGGAATTTTACAGGCTGACCAAGTCACTACTGGTATTGATGCTACATGAGATTTAAAAAGTGGTGGAGGGAACTGGTCAGCTTTGCAGTGAATTGAACAAGGCAATACCAACTCTACTTCCCAAGCCAGAGAAAGATCCCCTGCAATGCACCAGCTACAGGACCATTTATTGATATTTAGATTCTAGTGAAAATATTGGACATCCTCAGTTTCAACCTAAGCAGCATTTGTTATTTGGTGTTTCTCTAGGAACCACTTGAGATTTCTGACTTACATTGACCTCTCCAGATAGGGATTATCTAGTTCACAAGCAGTAATCTTGCTAGATGGCAAAAACGTGTTTTCACTGTATCAAATTGGGATCTATGGATACTGCAGGTATTAGAACAGATTTTATCAAAAAGGTGAAATGGCAATACATTGATCCTGTCACCCTATTTTTTAATGGAGGATTTCTTTCGGACACCTTCCGCATCCATAAAGGTATAAGACAGGACTGTCCACTGTTGCAAGTTCAATTTCTAATTGCTTTCGAACTGCTGGTATCAGACACATAAATGGTGAGTGGAGTAATGATTGCAGATAGTCGAAAACACTGATAATCACTCTGTGTTTGTAACCTTTGGATCCCAATGTTTTAAATCAATATTGTATTATTGTACACAGAACAATGAGTCAGATAAAAATCAATATAGGAACCAAAATATTGGCTTTTTGAAAGGCTAGGAGGAATGCATTCAATTATACTTACAGTTGAGGTATCTAAGGGATTCACATGTATATAGTTTTCTTTTGAAATTCAGAGTCCTCAAATCTTCCTTGCACAGTTGCGCAAGGTGCCAAGTCCCCCTATTTTGTGTTTGTATCAGGTTGTGCTGATCCATCAGTATAGAAAACATCACAATATTCATGTAATTTTTCAACTGATGAGGACTCAGGCATTACCTGTCAACATTGAATTAATTCCTATGTTTCTAAACTGTGATCATATTCAAACTATATTTCTGAAGTGGCCTTATTTGCAGCTCATTGAAACCAGTGCACATGTAACTCATGGGCAGCTGAAATCCTTGCTTTAGATGCAGCTTCCCATTTAGGTATAGAACTTTCTGAGCTCAGTTTCTTTCCACAGCAGTGAGTCATTTTTCAATGAATGCTGTCTACACAATAGTGAGAATCTCCTCTGTCATGGCAACCCAATCTTAGATATTAATGTATAAATCGGATTTTTAAGCAATTAGTATTGTGTCATTGTACAAACAATAAGTCTACCCTGACTGATTAGGAATTATCCTTATTACAAGATTGAGTGTATTGTCTTGGAATTGTAAATATATGGATGCAAGCATGTCTCTCTGTTGCGTTCTAACAATTTGTGTATGTTCATCTTTCAAAATTTTCTTCGCAAATGTAGGGCTGATAAACTGATAGAGGTGTTTCAACCTTTCTTGCAATACTTTAAGAGATCCGGGACCTCAAGTGTTCAGCATTTTACTAAGAACCAAAGTATGCATTCTTTGCTGTTAATTAATAACTCGTATCGTAGGATGATTACAATCAAAAAGCTTATTTTGGATTTTCTGAAATTATATTTGTAACTTGCTCTGTACATATTGTAACTCTTCTGTCCTAGTGTTCTATATATTCCTGCAAATCATCACCTATAATATATATGCCATCAACATATGAGACTACGCTCAACTCACTCTGTAATATTTCAATTATTTGTGCTGAAATTCCCCCATGGCTCTTCATATATCCTCAAGGCAATTATTAAAACAAAATTAGGTTCCCCTAATAGTGATGGAAGTCAAATAATATAACTCGGGGGCTATACTTTGTGTGAAAAACACTTTGCTATATCTATTATGGTTTTGTATACCTTGGATGTCACTTGTCATTAAGCCAGTACTGAGTGCATTTTTTTTACAGAATTGGTTTTACAACGTTAGTACAAATTGCGACAGTCCAGCTAATATCCTAGTATGATGTGATTTTAAAACTAGGGGGCATATTCCCAAGGAGATATCGCAGAGTTATCGGCACTTTATCACACCTAAATTGGTGATAAATGTATTGCCCCATTCACAAGCTGGTGCAAACAGCTGATATCACCAGTTTTACGGCGACAGCATCCTCAAAAACATCGCCACAGATGACCCCGGCAACTATCGCTAATGAGATGCAGAGTAGGCGTTCCTGAGCAAAAAGCCCCAACAACACCACACCTCAAAATTCTCAACGACCAGCCTGATCTGCAATAAGATCACAAAACAGGCGATAAGGCGCGTTAACAGCAGGAAATTAACACCTGCTCTGACCTGGTGCATAGTCGGACTACAACCGACACCAGAAAAGGGAGCCCAGACCACAGCCACACCTGAAGAACAACAGATGCCATGGATCCACTGACCATGCAGCTCGGAGCCCCAACAGGGCCACAACACCCTCCGCCACCATCCCCAGGCCCCCCCCCCGGAACTTCCCAACCCCCTCCCGGACCACCACTGAGGCAGCGACCTCCTGAAAACGCACCAACTTCACAGACCCAACACCAGGGAATGTCATTGCCCACCACAGGATCAAAAGGACGACCATCCCACGCATCCAGACCACCATTGTCCACAGGCGGACGGTACCAACACAGTGGACAACCAACATCCCACCTCAGACAAAGCTGCTGGCTGTGCTGCATCTGTTGGCATCTGGTACCTTCCAAACAACAACTGCCAGAGTCGGAGGAGTCTCACAGCCAGCCCAATTCAAGTTCCCCACAACTGTCTTGGATGCCATCATCAGCTTGGTACCACACTACCTATCCTTCCCCCACACTGCGCAGGAACAGCTGGAGACCAAGCAAGGTGGCTACGCCATAGCTGGATTCCCGCATGTGTCAGGGGGCAATTGACTGCACACATGTCCTACTGGTACCCCCTGGCAACACTGCATACAATATCCGCTACCGAAAGCACACGTATCCCATCAATGTGCAGGCAATAGTGAACCACTGGGGAATCTACACCAATGTTGACGCCAACCACCCAGGCAGAGTGCATGAGTCCTACATCTTCCTACAGTCCATCATCAACTGGCGCTTCCAGGCTGGCACCTACGGAAATGCGCTGCTCGTTGGCAGGTACCAAATGAACAAACCACACACCTCAACTCCACAATCATGCAACTCAGAACACTGGGAATATGCTCGTCATAAACTCACATACAACATGCCAAACAACATGCCCACCCACCAGACAAGATAGCACAACTTACTTTGGCAACCTGGGCCAGCCATGCACATAAGCCATCAACGGCATGGCACCTCAGCCACACGATAGCAGATTGTGGGAAGAGGTGTGGACCAGGCATGTGCGAAGGAGGCAAGTGACCGATGAATGAGAATGTACACAATGCCAAGTGTGGCGTGGATGCAATGGCCAGACTGCAGTATGCAGACCACACACATATCCATGTCGACATACACCACTAGTGTTTGGAGTGTAGTGGACAGCGAACGCAACCATGTCACCCCAGCCAGTGAGGAAGATACCGGAAATGTAGCTTGTTACGTCCCCCCCTGTAAGCGTGTGCAGAGTGGGCTGGCCTGGCGTACGCCAGGTCAGCGTAGGGTTGTGAATAAAAAGCCCGTAGCCCTGGGCGTACTTCTCCTCCGGAATGCCCAACGTGTCTGCCAGGGCGGCGCCTCTAACCTCGCCACGAGGCCGACGCCATCGCTGTGAGCGGTGTAGCCTGCGATCCTGTGCGCCTGCTGCACCCTGAGCCGCTGGTCCCCGTACCAGTCCTGCCAGGCCCTGCGCACCCAGGCCTCAATGCACACCTGCCGACACTGACATGTGTCAAAGAGGGCCCACCACGTGCCGGTGCAAGCTCCAAGCCTGAGTGCCGCAAACCTGGCAGCCTCCTCAGACCATCACGGCTTCAGCGACTCAGGCCCGCAGAACTCTCTTCTCATTGACGTACTCCACTGGCATACACAGCAGACTAGTAGGTCACACATTTGGAACTGTCTCTTGATAACACTATGGCAGAGAACATCAATTATGGCTGATTTTATGTCACTATACTCCCTTCAATGTGGTGACACCAAGTCTGTGCATAGCATTCAATCCACACGTGTCCGTGGGCCCACGCGGACTACTGCCCTCGGGCCACGCTGCACTCGAGTCGGTCGCACATGTGGGACTGAGTCTTGATTTTCAATGGCAGAGTACATATCATTGCACGCAAGGAGAGGTGTAAGAGGATGACGCATTTCAGTCACGAGGAAAGAAGGATCATAGTTACGGAGGTGATCGAGCACTACCGACAACTGCCCTGATGTCACTAACTCTGTGCATCGCAAGCCAACGACACGTGGATGTGGGCCCCTGCTGACCGCTGCCTCCGGCCTACACTGCGGTCGAGTAGGTCACACATTTGGGACTGAGTCTTTATTTTACAATGGCCGAGTACACACATTAATGCAGCGTGCACATCACTGTACTCCCTTTGATGTGGTGACACCAAGTCTGTGCATAGCATTCCAACCACACGTGTCTGTGGGTCCTTGATGACTATGCCTTCGGCCTACACTGCGGTCCAGCAGGCCTCACGCCAATCAAATCCAGTCCATACCAGGCAGGACACGTCATCGTCGCTGACAACACCTGCTCAGCTCTGGTGCTTTTACCTCCGTCAACCACATGTCACCCCCAAATGCCATGTCAACTTCGTGTGTTAGAGTTCCAGGAGGAGCTTGCTGAACCGCGTTTGTCCAGCGCTGACCGCTGCCTCAGGCCTACACTGCGGTTGAGTAGGTCGCACATTTCGAAATCAGTCTTGATTTGTTTATGGCAGACTTGATCTCATTGTACAGGCCTCATCGCAGACTGCATACCCTTTTAGCTCTGGTGCCACTAAGTCTGTTCCCCGAGAACCATGGACACTTTCAGGTTGAACTTTGGTGGCGACTGAGTCCATGGACCGGGGGTTGTCGTCACCATCATGTCGGGGATATTGACTTGTTGGCAAAAACGAGGCAGTAGCATTCCACTCCTCCATTTGCTGCTTTCGGACGGCTTCTACGCTCTGCATCAAGCCCTGGAGGAAACTTTACTCTGTCCCCGCAACCCTCCGCCACATTCACCTCGGACATCGATAAGGAACCGCTCAGCTCGCGTGGCCCATCTCACTGCACCGCAAGTCATCGTCCCTTGGTGGTGTGCCTGTGCCTGCCGCAGTGCATCTGGGGCCACTACTTCTGTGCAGCTCAAGTCAGGGACCCTGGCTCTTGAGATATTGGATGGCCTCTGAGACGATGGCCTTGGGGTCATTGACACCATGTGTATGTGGCCCTGCACTGTCCGCTGCCTCCGGCCTCAACTGCGTTGCACCAGGGCTCACACATCAAATCAAGTCCTGACCGGCCCAGACAACGCATCACCACAGGAGGCACTTGCCACCACCGCCAGGGCCACCTCCAACTGCCAACTGTAAGAATCGAAACAGTCATACTGGCAGACTAACGAAGTTGCTCACACCTGCCATCATCTGCCTGATACCCTGCTTGGCACTCCAGGTGCCCCAACCTCAGTGCACTGCAACTCACAGACACTTCAGTTTGCATATTGGGTGCCCTCTGTACTTACTCCGGCTACCTCCATGATGCTCCGCATGTGTCTCTGTTATGCTGATTTCCGTTTTAATTGTGTTCACTGTTCAGGTTGTTGCCAGCACCAACCACTCCATGGGGGCTGGCTCACCCTCACCCCACACATCCAGCACAGGCGTCACTGCACATGTGGCCCTCCCAATAAAGGGGCCGGGCCGTGCCCGTGGTCAGTTCCACAAACTATCTGCGTGTGTCCGTGTGGTCATAATGTATGCATGAGGGCCCCAGGCCCAACAACATTACATTGTGTTGTGTACAGCGGGCACCAACATGTCACCACAGGCAGCGTGTTAGACCTTGGACATGTAGCTTTATCGTCACTCACTCAATATATAAGAGGAGTGGACTGGGCCGTGGTAGGCAGGTCCAGCGTGGGTTTATGAATGAGAATTAGGTGCCTCTGAGCGTGGTTCAGTACTGGAAATGTGCAAATGCATGTGTCTCTGTCGAAGTGTGGGTCTCTTTGCGTGGTGTAGGTGGTCTCTGAGGGGAATTAGACACCCACGCATGTGATCTAGTTCGTAAACCATGGGTTCGGACCCCACCCGCACCTGTTCGGCCACCTCCGTTTGGGATCCTGACACCTGGCATTGGAATGCCATGTGTGGCTCGGTGAGGTGTTGGGAGCCAGCCGTGCTGGCGGGTGCTTCCTGCTGTGTGGTCTGTGCATGGGCTGGGTTCTCCTTTATGTAGCTTGGCTGCCCTGGTCCTGGTGGTGGGTTGCCTGGTATGTGCATGAGTTGTTGTGGGCCATCAGTGGTGTTGTCGTCCTCTCCAGCATCGCTGATGAGTAGTCTTGTCTGCTCTGCTGGAGGTGTTGTTTATCCCACTGCAATGTGAAGGGGAGATGCATGTTGATATTGCGTTGACATGTATGTTGGCGCAGTGTTCTTGTTACATGCGGACTTTATGACTATGTACATTGTGACTGTTTGGGAGGTGCTGGATTTTGATGCAGGACAGTGGATATTTTGGACTACATGACGGATGTGAGGTTGTAAGCGTACATTTCCTTCTCACAGCTTCCTGCTCTGTTAGATGTGATTGGCCTGTTTCAGTGCATGAGCGCAGCCAGTTGTGTCCTCTGTTCTGCGGTGTCGGGTTTGCACATTGTACCACATTGCCGTCAATGTGGATGTGCTGTGATTGCTATGAGTGTGTGCTGCAGTGTGCCACGGGGATCAGGGACATGATCCAGGGTCATTGTGGGTGTGCAGTGTGCTACACATCGTTGTGAATGTGTGCCATTGTGCCCATCTCCCCCAGTCCCTGTTCGTTACTCACCGTGGACTCCCACCTCCTGTCGCCATTGCTGCCTTCCTGTTGGCAGCGGGTTTGTGCTTGGTTTGGCTTTTCACATCATGCCAGCACCTCGTGGCCTCCTCCATTGCCCTCCTCGACATTTCGACTGCATTCACTTTGGTCTAATTGTGTGTCAGTTGATGGTAGTGTTCTGTCACCTCCGTGACACTAATCTGGTTTTCCTGCGGACTGCAACCCGTCTTCCTCTCACCCTTCTCCTTGGCCTTCCCCGACCCCGTTGTTCCTTGCTGGTGGTCTGTGGGGCTTGTGGGGTTCGCGTTGGCCTCTGCACTCAGTCCAGGTGCATCCATGGTGCTACGCAGTTTCTTTTTTTCTCTCTTTTTTTTCCATTGCTTTTATAGTGCATTTTCCGCATGCCGCTTGGGATTTGCAGGCCTGTGGCTGGATTTTGCTGCTTTTTGTATCGCGATTGGCCTCATCGCAACTTTTTTTGCATTCCTGTTTCGCATTTTTGCAGCGTCACGTTGACTTCATCACGGACATTTGACGCATTATCCTGGGCCTATCGCATGGTACCGCCGGCCTGTGAATACCACGTTACCACGTGTTCTTTTCCCGCGATGGACTGCGATGTGAAGAGTTGCGTTAAGCTACTTTTGCGGTAGTTATCACACATTATTGAGAATATCCCCTTAGGTAAATAAGGTATTATGATGGGTATAGGATGACGATTTCCTGCTACTGTGCCCGAGCAGAAAGAAAAACTAAAATGATAACAATTATAAGTTATTATCATTTTAGTTTTCCTTTTTACAGTGGGGGCAACGCTCCTCCGCCTTAGCGGGGGAGACACCGCTGCTTTTAAAACTTCGGTTCATCTCTCTACAGAAATGCATGTGGTGTTTATCCCAGCCTGCTTGATTTTTGTATAATGTAAAAGCTATCTTTAACACCCATTTTATGGCATGCCTGTCCTTAAGTCTCTGGGGAACTGAAAAAGATAACACTTCTGTGAAGTCAGTACATTCCAACTAAATCCAGAAGAATAGTGTTTCTTATTTAGCGCCTCATTCATCCAGTTTCGTTCTCCAACTGCTACTTTGACTCCTTCACCCAACATTAAACAAGCATTTGCAATGCAATAGGTCTCGCATTTATGTAAATCTAAGCTATTGGCATTGTAAATGACAATGCTTTTTTCATGTTTTGGGTTTTAAAACATAAATAAAAGGCATTGTCATTTACAATTCTAATAGCCTAAACTCTCGCAAATGCGAGACCTTTTGCATTGCAAATGCTTGCTTAAAAGGCAGGGACACTGCCTAGCACTTTATGATCATCATTGACTTGGGGAAGAACACCATGATGTGAAAAGACTGATGCTCTTAAATATTTTTCCCTGGTCCTCCTGAGGTGACCCGTCCTGGATTGGTCTGTGATCCCAGGGCAGTGCAGAACTGTGTGCACACACGCACAAACAGACATAAGGTCAGTCTCACGTGCTCTGCAGCAGCTCCCCCAAATTCCGCTGCTGTTACGCGAACAGGTCACGAGTGCCTGTCACACACTGTGAGGTGTCTGGGCGCTCTGGGAAGCCACGAGGAGGCGAGCTGGACACAAACACAGACATCACGTCCTCGACCCGCAATGTCTAACATCATGCATTGTCTGGACAGGAGCACATGGGATGCACCCAGTGGGCAGGATCGGCAGGGCTCGGCGAGCCCGTACTTCTTTAATTTTATGCAATCCGTTCCCCTACTTTTTCTTATTTTAAACAGGCAGGGCTTTAAGTGGGCCGGGTCGCACCGGGTCTGAGCACCGGCAGTTTTTTTCAGGGGGCCTCGAAACGGGTCTCTATCGGGCTCTGCTTTGTGCCCTGGCACAGGTGGTCCGTTTTTTTTTTCTGGACTGCAGTGACAGAAGGCACGTCGATGTGCGCGTGGTGAGCACTGTAGAGGAAGGGAAATCCTTTAAAGGGGGTCATTTTCTCTCTGGATTTCTCTTCTCATTTTGAAACTCAGGAGCAGCAACATTGTCGTGTTGTCACCAGGGCTTTAAGTGGAAGTTTTTTCAATATTATATACAAACAATAGTTGCTGCCTATTTATCTTATGCAACTAGCAACCATTGACAAAGCCAATAGCCCTGACTTGTAAGTATGACGTGACTTGTTGTATCATATATCTGGATGCATTGACAGGAACAGCAAAATACAAGTCGGGCGGCACACTGTGCTAAACACAGATTTTTAGTTTCCGTGTTTTTAAGCCACGCCCTTAATTATCTTGACCACGCCCCTTTGAGAGACCCCTCAGTTTTTTCATCCCACTTAAAGCCCTGTAAACAGGTGTCCCTGGACGGCAGAAATAGCCAAGTCTTATAGATAAGGCTTGGTGTTCCTGGCTGTTCGGGGACAGGCGGGGCGGGCATAGAAGGAAAGGGCTCTGTCTCTTCCTTCTTGCCCGGAGACCACGAGGACAGTCAGTGTTCACTTCTCCTGCTCTGCTGCTGCTCCGCCTGTTTTTTCTTCTCTTCCTCTTCTTCCCTGTCACTCCTCCTCACTTGCTGAAACCTGTGACTTCAAGAAACGGCTCCTACCCTCTCTTTTCCTTTATTTATTCCACTGTAAAATGGATCCAAAATAGAAAAACACTTTTGCTGGAAATGTCGGTTTCCACCACACCTAAGCGCTCACACACACATATCAAAGATGTCAGGTTGGCGACCGCCCTCTCCTCCTGCAGCCCACACTCCGGCCTGCAGTACAGCAGGATGTCACCTGACTCCACCGCACACTGTACGGCGTCTTGTGCCTTCAGTGAAGCGCCAAGAAGGGTGAACACAGACGCACATTAAATGTCATGTCTACTGCCAACAACAGCACTCGTGTCTGGTCTCCAACCACGGTGCACAACACACAGCGTCTGTTACTGCACTGGGTAAGGAACACCCAGGCTGTGAATGATCTGCCAAGCACCCTCATGATGTCACTGCACCCCTATACACACACGTTTCCGTGCCATGCTGTACAGTGTCTCCAGCCGGCAGTGGTGCCAATGAAGGCCCTCAGAATTCATAATGCCTATAACTTCAAGTCCAACAAATGCGAGCCCCATTGCATTTTTAATGGTTGTTTTTCTTTTAAGTTTTGTATAACGCAAACTCGCCCTGAAGGTATTGGAGCGCTTTACATGAGCGCCACCAGTTACATTGCACAAGGACACATTCAGCTTCTTTTAGGCACAGGGAGATTAGGTGATTTACCCAGAGTCACAGAATGTTGAGCCCATGCCGAGACTCAAACCTAGTTCCCCTGTGACAAAGTGGGCAGACCTCTATTCTTTACCCATCGTTTAATTCTTTTTAATTTATAAATGGTCAGATCACAAAAACTGTAGTACACTGCAAGCAACTAAAGTTAATACGTAGACATAATATAGTATACCTAAGGTCGTTATTAAAACTGCGCACCAAAGACCACGTGGTTCTATCCGCAGGAACAAATTTACCATCAGTCATTTGCACATAAGGTGTGTGTGTAAGCCTCCAGTCGGACTCAGTTCCTGGTTCATATCACAGGTGACCACAGACTACACTTCCCGTCACTCATTATACTTTGCAGTCATGGGCATCCTAGATGTCTGGCCAATAGCCTGGTTCCGATTTCCACAGAAAGCACAGAAACGCGAAGACGTTTTAAAAGCGCCTAACGGTTTGAATAGTGTATGTACGTCTCATTTCTGGCTATTCATCTGGCGTGGGTGATCTCTTTCATATAAGCCGCCTACTGTTCCACCTTTCCGGGAGCAAGTAACCTGCCTAGCACCCACGACGGTGCTAGCGGAGCGAACAGTCTCAGAGCCTACCGTGCTCCTAGATTCCAGTCTGCCCTGCAATGATGGTGGACGCGGCCTCTATCCCAGGCGCCTCTCTTCCTCCCCAGTTCCAGCTGTACTTACAACAGTACACCAACTGGCCCTTCACAGAAGGCTGTGCCTGCACCCCTCGAGCGGTGAGGAAGGGTCGGGCGCGTTTGTGTGATCCCTTTGCGATCATCGTGGATGACAAAACCATTCGATTTATGTTTCGGGCATAAGCTTAGGGAGGTGAGGAGCACTGGCTTCTCTTTTCCCGTGCTTAAATCTGTTATGTGGCTGCCAGGGCCTGGAATATGGTGGATCTGAAGGGTTTCTCGTTTGTGTGCCAGTCTATGAGAGAATAATATTGTACCCTCCGGTTAAGCAAGTGTTCGTTTATGGAGTGCTTTTAGTGGGATTAAAAAGGATTTGGTGGGGGAGGGGGGCGGCGGCGAAGTTCCTTGAAGGGGGCATGGCTGAAGAAGCGTAATTTGTAATCCCCTCGATGAGTGTCCCATGTAAAAATTGTGTATCATTGTCGTCGCATTGAATAATGAAACGGGCACCGTAAATCGCCACAGACCATGAAGCGGGCGCAGTGGCGAAATCTTGGTATTAAAAAAGCCAAAGTAGTCCCAAAGGGAAACTGAGAAAGGCCTACAGCACAATAGAACTGTAGTTGGTCGGTGCTGCTTCTAATAAAAATGGAAGTGATGCATCTGACCAGCAACCAATAGGTGGGCCGGAAAATCTCAGTAACGCTAAATAAGCCAATTGCAAGCAGGAGGCAAGTGGGAAGCGGGATTACCTTCGTTATATGGATTACCAGATGTCTCGGAAAGACAGCGCATGCGTGCTGCCTAGCGAGACCTACAAACTGAACATTTAAAGGCTTGCGGTGGAAGCACTCTTAAAGAAAAAAGCATTTCAATATATCACACTTTGCCCCCATTTATAAAAACAAAAATAAATTACCGTTTTTAATGCAAACGAAAACATTAACAAAATAACTATGGAAAAGAATGTTGTACAAATAGTTACAATTAATTTCATATACTTTTCAAGTTAACATAGAACAATATTCTTTTAATGGCATACATATTTTCCTGGAGGAAGGTTTATTGCATCACAAAATTATCTAAATTCGCTGAACGTCTAAATATTCTTTCTCTTCTCTTATATCTGGACCCAACCACACTTTCATTTTGCCCACCTGAGTCTACAGCCACTATGTACCTCTTTTACCCATGTTTATGGTTTTGTTCGTTTATCACACTGGAGATCAAACTTTCACTACACCATTTTTGTCCCAAATGCAAACATCACTAGTTTTCACTGAATTTTCGAAAACGTAATCACTTACATTGCCTGAGAAAACTTTGACTAATCTTGACACCCAATAAGTGCTTTTACCTTCATCATTTCACCTAACTTGATCTTTATATCCACCACTCCCTTCATCACATAAAAGTAGTTTTTCTTTTCTAATTGGTAACCCTGTTCATTCTCCACCAATTCATCCACATTTCTCTCTTTTATTCCTTTGTTCCATTTCATCCAACCTGGACACATTTACACTTGGTGTCTCCCTTTGACCAATTCAAAAGATGAATTTCCAGTTGTGGAATGTGGCGACATACAGAACGTGGCACTATTTCTCTCCAATTGAGATGATTTTTGTTCTTTAAAACTTTTTTTATTGATCTTATTTGATAAGATATGCATTTAATACATCACAGAAGTGTACATAGTTTCATCCAATGCAAATGAAGGAGATATCTTTGCAAAAATCAGTATAAAAAAAGTCAGGTCTTGCAACCACTGAGAAATTCCAGTTGAGATGATTGGCACTCGCCAACTGAATACACTCTTTCAGCGTTCAGTTCATTCTTTCTACAGAACCATTGCTTTCGGGATGAATCACTGAACTCTTTTTATGTTTTATGTCACACACTTTAAAATATTTCTCAATGACAGCCAAGCAAAACTGTGAATCATTATCAGACAAAATGCTTTCTGTATTAATTTCCCTTTTGAACACTTCTTCCAAAATTACATCATGCTCCAGATGGAGTCTGGATTCAGAGTGAGCCCCAACATTTTTGGATGAGGCTAACTAATCAAATTATCTCATTTGACATATACATATAGTTCACCAATGTTATACCTATCATGCAACTCCATACATGCAACAAAATAGCCTAACATATTTATAGGAACAACAGCATATTTACCAGGTTTAATATCCATCTTTACTTACCTTGGTTTTGAATTTTTCTTCATAAGTATCCTCTGAAATGATGGTCAAATGTGAGTTTAAATCCAGTTTCAGAGCTAACTGCACACCCTCAATTACTACCCTTTCACATGAATGCTTCCTGTCAGTCTTTTTTGTTTTGTTCTAACTTCATGCCATGCTGATACATTTTAAAGACCAATTCACAGTCCACCTCTTTAACGTCCTGTTTTCTCTTTTCTGTTTTTCACATCCCTTCTGCAGCATTCTCAGAATGCCTTTTTTTGCCACACCATGACATTGAGCAAAACTGTTGGACACTCCTTTGCATCTGCCCTATGACCATCATTTGCACATCCATAACATTCACCATTAAACTCCACTTTACCTCTTGGCAACATTATCTTTTTTCATTTATCTACTACAACATTAACACCTTTTTTCTCCACAAACGTGTGTTTTCTCTTTTTTCAACTCATTTACACATTTAATCATATGATTCACTCTTTCAGCCACTGCAATAACTTCTCCCAAGTGTGATCCATCTTTCACCCAAAGTTGTTCTCTAATCTTCCCACTGTTACATTGCAATACAAATTGACCACAAATCTTTGTTTCAATGACATTACCTAATTTAGATATAGAAACGTATTTGCATAAACTTCTTATATATTCCACCACAGTCTTCTCAACGGCTTGTGCCCTAAATCAAAATGGTATCACTCCATTATGGTACTCACCCTAGGAAGCTAATGTATATCCAATTCACATATGCAAATGTTACATTAATTGAAATTATGCATCACGTCCTGACTAAACTCTGAAAACTTTTCTAACACTCTAATAATCTTGACCTTCAGCCCTAAAAACAGTGCAATAACAAATAGCAACTGGCAAACAAATACTTTCTCTCTGCGCTTATGTTTGTGCCACAAACTCTTAAATAATTAATGAAAACTTTTTTTCCACTTTCCCCACCTCAGTGCAGGTTCTCCAGGCATTGGTAAAAAAAATCTGAGATAGAGCTCTATTCTGCATAGGCCTTCCTCATAAAAGTACACAACCAAAACTCGGTGTTCCTCCTTACATGTTACACCAATGACAAGTTCAATTGTTAGGTTTATCGGTAATACAGACTATATTTAAGCTTTATTCCTGTAGGTGCAGAGATGCTGCACTTAGTGTGCCACTCACCGATTCAGCCATTCATTGGCTTTTATACACTATAAGAGTGCCAATGACTGTTTTTCAAAAGATGTGCCTGTAGGAATCTGGGTTACTGGTTGAGGAAGGTGAAATCCTACTCAAGCAGCAGCCACAATGCTTGTTAGAATGAAACACAAGCAAAATCCAAATTAACCTGTGCTTAATCCTCTGGTAGCTTGGCACAAAAGCAGTCAGGCTTTACTTAAAGGCAATTTGTACAGTATTTATGCAGCCCTTCAAACAGTGATAGAGTGAAAACAGAAAGAAAAAGCCCTCACCAATTTAGAAAACTTAAGTAAATTTGTAGAAATTATTTGAGACCAAAGTGACATAAATCCAATCTGTAGAACTGGAGATATGCAATTTTGAAAAGTTCAGACACAGAAAGTGCCTAAATGCACAAAGTGTCTCTCACGGCTATTAGGTCATGCGGGACCGGCCAAAAGTCACTAGTTCAGGCTGTGATGGAGGGCAGGCCAGATGCAAGAGACCAGGTTAGTCTGATAAAAAATGTTACCTTCAAGAGTGTGGCGCAAAAAGGCCAGTTCATGGTGGAAGGGCCAGCGAGGAGCAGGGAAAGTATTGCTGATGGTCGCCATTGCAGCGTGAAGAGCAGGCCGTGCGTTGCAGATGGTTGTCGCTGTAGTGCTAAGATTCTGGCAGGTCTCGTGGACGGTCAGTGTTAGAGATTTACTTTTTCGGTCACTGGGTGCTGCAGATGCTGTAGCACGAAATGCAGATCTTGTGTTGCGTGTTTCTGGTGTTTGCTATAGTGCGAAGAGTCTGGTACGCCAGAGCTTTGCGTTGGTGGGTGGCACAGGTGGCAAGATCTTGGCCCACTAGCAATCACGAAGAGCCCAAAACTTCAGGATTTTTCCTTTCTTTGAATGGGGAGTGCCACTGAAGCCTTACCAAGTGCTCAGGACTTGATGGGCACCTCTTGGGGTTCAGCAACTCACTCCAGCAGAGGCCATCAGGGCTCAGGCAGGTCAAGTTGGAGTTCCAGGCAACCAATCAGCTGGGTAGATGCAGGGAGTCCTCTGGAGCTTGTTATGTCCCTGTGGCTCAGAACAGGAGGTCAGTCAGCTGAACATTGGAGTCAATTCAGCCTTGGATGAAGGGTCCAGGTCCAGTCTTCCTTCTCAGTATGCAGGGCAGCAGGCAGCACAGCAGCAGAGTAATAGGGCAGCAGAATAACACGGCAGCAGAGTAGCAGTCCTTCAGGCAGTATGGCAGCACAGCAGTCCTTTATTTGTCCAGGAGTGTACTGAAGAGTTTTGTCTGAGGGTCCAATATGTTGTTTGGTACCCACTTCGAAGTAGTAGATGGTTCTGGAGCTTTCCAACCCTGGAGTTGCTCAAACTTTCATGCCTCCTCGCCCTTGCCCAGCTTTTCTGGTGTCACAAAAGACCAGCGCTAAACCCCTTTGTGAGTGTGCTCATGCAGAGGCTTAGTGATGTGCCAGTGTGGTAGGTGGCAGCCCCTCCCCACCATCAAGTCAGTAATGGCCCATTCAGCCAACACCTATTTCCCCTTTTTCTCACTGTCTGAAAGCAATACACAAAGATCAACTGCCAGCTATACCTAGGCATGTGACCCAGAAAACAGCCTACAGGCACCAAATGGTAAGGACAAAAAAATTGCAACTTTCAAAAAGTGGCATTGTCAGAATTGTGACTTGAAATCAGACTTTACCATTAAAGAGGGTTTTAAAATACAATTCTTCAGACACCAAACTCAATATTCCTATCTTCTCACAATTGAAAGTTACCACTTATAAAATGAAATAAGGGAACCCAATGTAATCCTATGGGAGAGGGCAGCCTCACAGGAGGTGAAAAACGAATGTAAGAGTTTTTCACTACTAGGACATGTAAAACTTTAAAGTGCATGCCCAGCCTTTCTAAATACACTGCACTCTGCCTTCCGGGCTGTGTAGGGCCTACCCAAGGAGTGATTTCTTTGAATTAAAAAGGGAGGTTTCGGCCTGGCAAGAGGTTTATCTTGCCAGGTCAAAATGGCAGTTTAAAGCTGCACAAACAGGCTGCAATGGCAGGTCTGATACATGTTTAAAGGGCTACTTAAGTGGGTGGCACAGTAGGTGGTACAGGCCCAATAGTAACATTTAATTGATAGTCCTTGGGTACATGTGGTACCACTTTACTAGGGTCTTACAAGTAAATTAAATATGCCAATTGGGTGTAAGCCAATTTTGCCATGTTGAAAAAAGACAATACCAGAGCTTCAGCACTGGTTAGCGGTGGTAAAGTGTGCAGAGTCCTACAAGCCGTTTTTACTTATTTTATTTGTTTTATATCCCAGCGTAGACCAAATGCTGTACATGTGACAGGCTCCAAGATAAGCTTAACACCAATATTTTATTGCTTTCAATATGCTATTTTGATTTTTTTCTTATTTTGAAATCACCTGCACACTGCCAACACAATTCCACTCACAAATTATTGCACTTTATTTTCTTTAGATGAGCTTCCATATGTTGAGATGCTGTTTGGAAAATTAAGCTCGTTGCCAAGCTATGAAGTCTCTGAGAGCCAATATTTTTAGATCATAGGAAATACTCAATTGAGTCCAGAAGACCATTGAAAGTATCCTTTTAGCATCACTTTACATTTGAATCCAAACTCTGTAAATTAGGTATGATTCACTCATAAGCCCATCTGGTGTTTTAAGTTGAATATAGTTATTGGTCTCCTCCAATGTTACGAAAGGCTTGCGGCCATGTATACTATTGTTTTTCACACAAATCCACCTAGTACATCTATTGAGCCACTTTCCGATCCTCAGCAGAGCCCTCTTTCTATGAAGCATCCTTCTGACTTGTTGCAGCTACCCTTTTCTTCTGAAAAGGTCGTCTTGGTGGTTACCTTGTCAGGTCCTGGGGAAGGATGGGCACTTCTGCCTGACTATGATCTTTTATCTCTACAGTCCTGTGAAGAATGAGACTTCTGCTCATCAGAGGATTGATATCTCCCTGGAACCTTAATTCTCTTCAGTATCTCAGGTTTTACCCTCCATGTTCCTTTCCCTCTACAATAAAAGAGTTTCTTTCCCATTTCAAATCCACTCTGGGAATTCACACTCTCCCCATGAGATTGTTGCAACTCCAGGTTTCTTTCTTTCTTACTATTCTCGTTTTTCACCTTGAGTTTCACTTGAGGTCTTTGCGGAATTACGCTGAGGATGTCTCTTCCTACTGAGACCTAGACATCTTTTTCAATAACTGCACTTCTTTCTGACATGGAAACCTTTTTCTGATCTTGTGGAGTTGCAGCATATCTGTTGCACATGGCCAACAAAGCTGCATCACTTTTCATATTTTAGCTACTGTGTTTAGATCACTTTAGGACTATGCAATGTCTGTCACATGCAGCTATTTGCTTTGAGAACATCCAAGGCAAATCCTGTCATTAAGTGTCTAACAGCACTGCTTTTATTAACACTGTATAATACCGGAGTGGCTCAGGCAATGACATCTGTGACTGTCCCTGAAAATTGCTGTTTAATAGGAATCTTAAGTGCACCTATTACCCTATGATATCACCCTATCCTGATTTACTACCTTAATTCACACCATGCTTTGACACAAGTAAAATATTTAGTTAATATATCTTGTTTTCCCTAAAAGTACCTAAGCTTTACTTTTTTGGTATAAAGGCTCCTGGTAAATAATTTTTACTGATTTTTAGGTAAAGTGGTTAAGGAATATCTAAATGTACTATTTTGATCACACTGTATATCAACTGAAGTTTGGGTTATTGATATTGATACAATGTAACACATTCATCTCATTAAAATGTGCATCAACATTTTGTTAATGATCAGGACTGCCACCAGTGAGAGGAAGGGAGGAGTATGGATGATGTAATATAAGTGTCAATGGTGACCATGAGCAACCACCTGCAGAATTTAAGTATTGGCAGGACAAAAGAGGCACAGAGGCGCTGGATACAGAGGAAACTATGAACCAACAGGTATGAGAGAAGGAATCCTGGCACAAGAGTGTTGAGAGGAGGCAGACAGCACACCGTAGATAAAAGAGGGAATCTGGGAAAGTTCTGTGATTGGACGCCAAAGGACAGAAAGACTGGCACATAAATTAAAAACTAAAATTAGTATTAGCACCATACAGAATACCAATGCATCCTTATGCACGTCTACTATTCCAACATTCAAGACACCCAGGAGAATTAATTACAGACCTATCTGCCCAAATACCATTTTCCTTTAGGAGGGAGTCTTAACAATAATGTGCACTTTGGGCAAATTAAAGACAAAAATGCAGGCACACCAATATGCATGATGGTCTTCTGGTCAGCAACTCATAGACAATTTTCCTAAAGTGTGCTGCATGAGAAACGTTTTGCTTTTGGTATAGTTCATGATAATTCCTGGGTAACCTTCCAAATTATAGTGGGCTGAGGTCTACAAAGTGGTCAAAAATATAAGGAGGAGTTGATTAGTTTCTGCACAGGCCACTACCATGTGCTGCAGACATAAATGGTATACCTGTCCAGTAGGCGTGTTAGAAACTATGCGCAATGTGGTCCGCTGGCAAGCAGATCCTCAGCAGTGAGGTCCACCAAACACCAATTAATTCCAGAGAGAGTGCAGGATTAAAAAATGTATGGTTTCGGTATGCTTTCAACATGGATTGTTAAACAGAATTAGTTCTGCGAATTTTGACCATGGCTATGTATGGGTTTGCGACTATTGGGAACATGAAAGCTGTCACAGAGCCCTTAGTTCCAGAGCTGCTTCAGGGATGATAGGCACAATTGGACTCAACAGGCATTTGGGGAGACAATATTTACACAAAGATATCCCTGAAAGTGGAACCATTACCCTCTGTTCTAACATCTTTGGATAAAAGAGAGGTACGGCAGAAACACTTTATGGTGAGAAAAGACATTATAATGCAGGACGAGGAGAACAATTTAGAAGTGTGGAGGTAGACAGGAATAGGCTGGGTGGAGCTTGAGGCACTTTAGATAGTGGAGAAGTAAATGTCGAAGCTAACAACATGCGGGAGAGAGAGAGCGAGAAACAACTTTGCAAAATTACTAGACCAGTGATTCTTAAACTTTTGACTTCTGAGAACCCCCAATTAATCATTACTGGAACCCCGGGGCCCCCACTGAATCATTATTGGAATCCTAGAACCCCCACTGAGTCATTACTTGAAGTCGGGGACCCCAGCATAAATATTTTTAATGATTTGAAACACAAAACTATACCCAAAAAATGTGTTCATCAAACACATACATAAATTATTAAATATTTAATTCACAAACAAATATAGAAAATCAGAATTTTAATTTTAATGGGGAGTTGGGAGCTTTTCTAAATTTAATTTAGGCCGCTCGTCCTTCATACCTTATTCTGTTTGATGCACTTGCACCGCTCCCACTAATAAATCAGAGGATATTAACTTAATATTTTGCCTCCCATTTCAAAATCGATGACATTTACAGAACATTTGAAAATTTTCAACTTTAAATTTTGCTACTTCATTGATATACACTTTATTAGTCTGTTTATATTATCTAATTTTTGTAGCAGTCGCAGACCTCCTGAGTAAGTCCAGGGGTCCTCGGATAACAGATTAAGAACCACTGCAATAGACCACTCCAGTCTTTCCTCGATGAAAGCATCAGAAGATCCAGGTGCTAAGGAGATATTGAACAGAGCTGGTCACTGTGTCCCCAGAAAATGTGTCCTTGGGCATGGCCTAAGAAAAGCCTTATCGGTGGGCTAAAGAGGAGATGAGAACTGGGAGAATAGGTTAAGGGAACACACAAGCTTATCTGAAGGTAAATGAAAAGGAAGTACTTGAAATTCACAGGGTGAAGGAATTCTTTACTGGGAAGAGGATATCTTGAGTAGCGGTGATCTCCAGTGCTCTGCGGGTGCAGTGATTAGCTCCTTTGCCTCACATTATTTGGGCCCATTAATTTCCTTATTTTCTCTCCCTTTCTTTGTTGCCGCTCCCTCTACCTGCCAAAAGGAATGAGGTCTGACTTCTTTATTAATATGTTATTGTCCAGTTTCCCTTTTGGACTCCTCAGTCAAGATTTTGAGAAGAGTGATCCTCCAGAAATTGGAAGACTGGGCAAAACAGAGTGTGTTTTTTCCCCTCTGATGTCCTGGTTGGTTTAAGACATGGTGTGGGTACCGTGGAGCAGTCTCTCAACCTACTCCTGATCATTGGAAAGTATGTTAAGGCCATACATGGCTTTATGTATCTTGCCTTCATGGACCTTTCCAGAGCTTTCAATTTCTTGGACAAGGGTAGGTCGGGGGAACTAATGACATTAGTTAGGGTAGGCAATTCCCTGATCCACGCTCTCATGCATCTACATTGGGATACCCAGGCCTATTATGGCCCCAATGGGTAATGTACCCTTGTTTTAAGATTCGTAATGGGGTAAGACAAGGTTGCTTTTTAGCCCCTTTTCATTTTTATATTAATTCATTTTACCAATTTTTACAAGTTAAATGGAAGGACTTACCGAGGGTAGGGACTCAAATGGTCCCCGCCCTACTTTACGCAGATAATGTAGTACTCTTAACCCAGACTGTGAATGGGCTCCAGATATTGCTGGACTTCTTTAATGAGTTTATGGAGGGTTTAAAATTAAGGGTAAACCACTAGAAATCTTTTGCAATGACCCTTGGCCCTAAAAGTACCTACCCCCATTGGTATGTCATTGATGGGATCCCAATCATTAAAGTTCTGAATTTTAATTATCTCTGGATTTGACTGGATTTGAATTATAAATGGGATAAACTCTTGACCCAGAAAAAACTTAAAATGGAAAATTCAGCTGATGCTGTTTTTAAATTTGCGACGCGGCTAAATCAAAGGTTAGTCTGCGAGCTTATCTCCCTTTCTAAGTCTAAATGTCAATCTTTGGGCCTGTATGGAGCTGAAGTCTGGGGATATGCGGACTGCCATCCCTTACAGATCACACAGAACACAACCCGTTCAGAGGTGTATTACCCTATATAGTGGATTTGGTCTATTTATCATCATTGTTACTTCGGGTAAATGTTTGGTGTTTCCCATATACAAAATGTTCTCGCTCAGTTGTAAACAATTGTATTAATTTGGATCATGGCGACAAAATTCCCTGGTTAGCTTACATTAAAAAAACATTGTCAAGAATGGACATTCCACATATCTTTCAGTCACCTGAGGAAACTGATGCTAACTCAAGGGCCTTATTTGTACCCTTTTTTAGTCAAACAGGGACCTGAATCGAGCCAATAAATCCATACACAGGGACACAGTTAGTTCGTATTTAGAGATTACAGCCTCTGACTGTATTGGGTCATATTTGCTGTGGGTCACTAATCAGGAACATAGGTTAAGGCTAGCCGCGCGAGCAGTGAAAAAGCTCTGGAGGCGGCAAGGGCTTGGGCAGTATTGGTGGTCTTGTTAAAAGCTTCGGAGGCTGACCAGGAGGCAGAGTCTTCAGCTAGTGATATGGATGCCATGCCCTGACGGGGATAGATACCACATCCACTTAATTGATCTTGCCATATCCCTGACTGTATTTGCATCTAGCTCTATTGCAGTAGACTTTTTTTCTTGATATGCACTGTATACTACCTGTATAACGAGCTGCTGTACTACAACCTCTAGGTTTATAGCATCCTGATATATGTGCCATGCCAAGGGGGGGAGGAGGGTATTAGGTGGGGGAGGAGTATTGGTTTTGTTTGCTTTCTTGAAATTTGGGGTCCATGTGCCTTTCATGTGGTCCTCATTGAGTATGGTCTGCTCTAACGATGTCTAACTTATAATCCTGCTCGGGCTGTTATGAAGAACTGCTTAGGTGAACTGCAATTCTGTTTATTGTGTACCACGGATAGCTCACTTGTTTATGGGAGTGATCAAAGTACATTATTATCGGGTGAGCACCTGCAGTAATTGTATTCCGGCAATGTCGAAATTTTTGTTTTGAAACTAATAAAAACATATCATTTTTTTTTTTTTAAAGTCAGGAACATAGGTTCTTTTTGACATATTTCAGGTTGTTTACATCTCAATATTTGATAGCTTATCCTCTACAAGGCAGCTGTTTTTCTTCCTTGCCTTGCTGCCCATGTGATGATACCAGCGAGCAATCTTTCATCCATTTTATATTTTTAGGACTCGCCTGACCCAGCGCATGCGCTGGTCTAGCAAGACTTTTTATGAGGGCTCAAAAAATGCTACCATGGCCAGTCTACAGCTACAGTGCATGTGTGCGGGCGCGCGCTTAGGAGCAGAGGCTGGCAAACCTCGTCATGCTCATTAAGCGCCCGCGATCACTTTCACTTTCGCCCGCAATCACTTTCGCTGCGCCCCTTTGATGTTCTCGTTCAAAGAACATCAAACATCAAAGAACATGTTGTTGTGTTAATGCTTTGCTGCGCCCGTTTGACTTACAATGTGCTTTCTCTTTCCACAAACTCGATGTTTGTGTTCCTTTATTTTGAGATGCTTTTAGTATTACTGTTTTGTGACTTAAAGAACATTAAGGAAATGTCACTGTGAAACTGGACAACGTTCACAGTGTTTATTTCTGAGCGCAGCGGCTGCTTCATGTCCGTTGCACCATTCAGGGAGTCCTTTCGTTGGTGCTTTCATGAGGACATGATGAGGAAGCTGGAAACTTTTGGCACATTCTCTTTAAAAGCACAGCATGTTGGCGACTGGTTAATCGATTGGAACTATGTAACGCTTTAGATCTCAAAGCGCTATGGTGGGTGCAGCAGTTACAACTCATGAAATATGGGGTGCAACTCACAAGGAGGGGCAGGTTTGAGTGCAAATTGGCTACAATCGAACTCTTAAGATGATGGGCTGTGTGTATCCATTATCAGCACTCAGTCTTCGCTAAGGGATTTTGTTTTGTTGTTGTGTTAATGCTTTGCTGCGCCCGTTTGACTTACAACGTGCTTTCTCTTTCTTCCAACTCAATGTTTGTGTTCCTTTCTTTTGAGATGCTTTTAGTATTACTGCCACACACACAACCACAACCACATACACAACCACAACCACACGCACAACCACACACAACCACACACACACACACACACAAAACCACAACCGCACACACACAACCACAATCACACACACAACCACACATACAACCACACACACACACAACCACACACATACACACAACCACACACACACCCGCAACCACACACACACAACAACCACACACACAACCACACACACAATCACACAACCACACACAACCACACACACAACCACACACAACCACACACACAACCACACACACACGTACAACCAAACAACCACACCCACAACCACACACACAACCACACACAACCACACACACACACAGCCACACCCAACCACACAACCACACACATAACCATAACCACACACACAACCACACACACACAACCACAATCACACACACAACCACACATACAACCACACACACACACACACAACCACACACATACACACAAACACACACACCCAACCACACACACAACCACACACACACAACCACACACACAACCACACACACACACAACCACACACACACACACAACCACACACAACCACACACACAACCACACACACAACCACACACATGTACAACCAAACAACCACACCCACAACCACACACACAACCACACACACACAACCACACAACCACACACAACCATAATCACACACACAACCACACACACAACCACACAAACAACCACACACACAACCACACCCACACCCACAACCACACAACCACAACCACACCCAACCACACAACCACACTCACACCCAACCACACACACAACCACAACCACACACACACACAACCACACACAACCACACACACAACACACACAACCACACACACAACCACACACACAACCACACACACATGACACACACACACACACAACCACACACACACAACCACACACACAATCACACACCACACACAAACACATACACACTCACCATACACACACACACAACCACACACACACAACCACACACACAACCACACACACAACCATACACACAACCACAACCACACACACAACCACACACATGCAACCACACACACAACCACATACACATGCAACCACACACACACAACCGCACACACACACACAACCACACACACACACACAACCACACACAACCACACATACAACCACCCACACAACCACACACACAACCACTCACACAACCACACACACACAACCACAACCACCCACACAACCACCCCCACAACCACACACAACCACACACACACAACCACACACACAACCACACACACACATAACCACACACAACCACACACACACACCACACACACACAACCACATACACACAACCACACACACACAACCACACACAACCACACACAACCACACCAAGCATTGGCATAGCCAATAGGTCTCGCCTTTGGGACCTTATAAGTGTTTAGCCATGCAACAGTTGATGTGGTTGCACCAAGGATATTGTGCTGCATAACTAAATACTTAGAAGGTCCCAAAAGCGAGACCTATTGGCTATGCCAATGCTTATTTTGTAAGTTGTATTCAGTCCCAAGAGCCCGGTTTTTGCATCCTATCTTGCGCTCTCTAAATTTTAGATCTGTGAGGGTGAGCCTGCAGTTTCTTCAATGCTTGGAAAGTGAGTCTATATGGCAGGCTGTAATCAGTTTAATCTCTCATTCCTATAAGATTAGAAGATTCACAGGAGGCTATGTTCACTATTGGGCACACCTTCGGGAGTCTGCTAACTCCTTTTACCATGCATGTTAGCTCTCCCAACCGATCAGCAGTTCCACCCCTCATACGGCCATTGCCCCTTCCGGCGTTCCAACTTCTAGCATGAATTTATCCCTCTCTAACGCCACACGCTAACCACAATAGCGTTCCATTCTCTATTGAACATACCACTGTGTACATACCACTTTTGTTTACCGTCACTGTATCTATCCAGACGGTTTCTAGCATGAGGACTTGAGGACAAACTCAATTTTGTCTCTACCGTATACTCCACAGTCACTATGGCAGGACCACTCCAAATGTTGATACTTTATTACCGCCTACCCCATTGTCTATCTTTGTCCATCATTAGCCTACTGCTTTTTGCCTGTAGACCCAGGATAGCCACCCTCCCTGGGCACTACCCTCTCTCTCCTCCCGGCCTTTGATTAGCTTACACAGAATCATTGGATTCAGCACTTTTGGTTCTCTGCTATACCCTGAATTACAGGACCTCTTAGTATGAAGCCCCTGAGAGATTAAGCATTTCTTTGTCTGTCCACTATATTTATAGCTGTGTTAGCCTCATATACAGCTCCCTTTATCCCCCCCTCTCTTCTCTTTCATTATGTCTCCAACAGGTTCCGGTTATTTAGACTACGCACAACACGTGTCTCGGACGCAGAGACGTCTTATCTTAACTGACGATAGGTAAAGTGGTTGTATAGGGTGTCTCTTTCCCTGACTACCACCAATTTTGTTTACATGCACTAGGTCCTGAAGAAGCGCACGGGGATCCATTAGGGACCGTCGTTTTGCGCGAAACATGTCGACCATCACCCACTTTTAGCTCACCACACATTTTTGCTTACGGTTTGAGAGCAGGTGGGAACACACTAGTCCCTCCCCTCATTTAGTCAAAAGGCGAGTCTCCAAACCCCATTATCTTTTTAATTTACCTCAAAGACCAGTAATTAAACTCATTTAGGTACCGAGAGGTAATTTTAAGCTCACTTTCACCCACCTTCTTGACCCACACACCCACATGCACAAGTACAGCACCTCCTTAAAAGATCTCCAACAAAGAGCTCTCTTGGAAAGCCCGTGAGGGACTGCAGAGCCACCCCCACGAGGAGCACCGCCCAATGATGATGCTTTACACTCGCAAGAGTGTGTGAGGGCAAAAAGATATTAGGAGTTCTTACTCTTACGAGCACACTCAAATATCCTTTGGAGACACTTATACCTCACTCTTAACCACACCTGGGTTACTGAGTACTTATCCTCTCCCCTATTAGGAACTGCTACCTTTTTGTGATACACATATGCTCACTCATTACCACAGCTATGAGTTTTTTTATTACGGTCAGCCTATACTCGTAATTATTACTTTCTTCTAAATGTTGATTTTATTGCAAATTGTTTTATTGTTGTTTTTATGTCTTTTCATGGGTAAAACTACATGAATAAAGCATTTGCCTGACTGATACCTGACTTCTTTATATTTTGAAGCAGACAGCCAAATGAAAGCTAGATGTCCTCTGTCACCTACCTTGGCAAAGAGTCCTGGAACGACCACAGAAGGAGGATCCCGAGGGGCTTATTATTTATTTCTCTTTTATTTATTTGTTTCTTCTGAAAGGCAACATTGTGGCTGTAACAGTGACTTGTTGGGAAACTAGACAATAAACAGCATTGTAATTGCCATATAGAGTTAATGTGACTTCATACCTTACAACAAACAAATTGTACACTTGACTAGTACCATCAAATTCAGAAGAACCCAAGGTGTAACTAATGTGTGTTGAACCCCCTGTGACATTTCTTTGTATGCTTATGAGAACTGTGGCAGGATGGGCAAGTCTTCCAGACAGGTCAATGTAGAGCTGGTCTTTTGGCCAATGGACTTTAGGTTCCCTGGGGTTTAAGCTTCCCTATGCTGCAATAGGTTGTTATTGGCACCCAGTGACACTATTGCAAAGCTCAGTTGTGGGCGGATTTCATTCAGAAATGTTTTGAGAGGGATCAATACGTGTTTGTTACTGTTGGGAACTCAGACTTATTGAAATATTACCAATGTTTGCTACCACAGACTTTAGGAGATCTGGGAGCCGTGTTCCTGATGAAGGGTCAATCGAGCCCGAGACAAGAGGTCGAGGCGGAGCACCAACCTTGGAGTAAGTGTTAGTACAGGGTGTCTCCTCCTCTTACTCGCCAGTTTAAGTATGGCTTATTTGAAATTCGATTATCTGGAGTAAGTTACTGAAAGGGTCCCTATCTCTGAGAACAATTTGTTCTGGAGTCTATAAACGCGGGGTACTGAGGGACTGATTAAAATTCTGGGACCAGGAAAGTCCTGATGAATGCTGTGGTAACCTGAAATTGTAAGCACAAGTTAAGCAGCTGAAACATGTCGACAACCTAGCAGTAAGGAGGGGTGAAGGAACTCCTAATACTTTCCTGTCACCACCATACTTCACGTTTTTAACCCTAATCAGTGGATCTAGGAATAAATTACTTATATATGATACCACTGAAGTAGTTTTAATCTTCACTGCACTTTTTCTTTCGGTGATCCCAGGATCCATTAATAATATTTATATTTTTATATGTTTATATTGTCTTCCCCTCCATTTTGCTCCACCCCAGGCGTTGGTCTGCACAGGGGTGTATTGAAGAAAGCTTGATAATGAAGCATGTCACAATTCTGTGAGTGAGGGCAGTATTTTTTCACTGAGCACGTGCCACCTATTTTGAACAGAGTTATACACACTACTCCTCTCTGTGTGTGCTACAGTCATGACAGGGGAAGCTGGTGTGAGAGAAATTGTCCAGGGTTTCTTGCCAGCCTGTTACGAAGAAGCATATCTGAAATCCACCAATCAATTCCCTAGTGTGTTAATAATTTTAAAATATATTGATTTGGTATGTTTCTCTATGCTCTTTGGTGGTTATTGGAGTATGACGAAGACTAATTCAAAGACAAACTTTACAAAAATGAATCCTGAAATATCATGACAGCCCTTTGTGCCACATTTAGAAGGGATTACAACAGGAAACATGGCAGAAGGTGGCAGAAGGTGGCAGGTTTCTCAACTGCCATGCTCTTAGGTCCACCCCCCCTCCCAATCATTTAGGGAGTAGAACTACTTAAACAGCAACAGCAAAACCTCAGTAGGCTCAGTTGGATCTGTTGTCAAAACATCTTGCTGGTGAGCCAGCTGCTAGAGAATCTACAATGCCATAGGCAGGAGCGGCCCTTGCAGGTAAGAGCAGTGGGCGGGTAGGGGGGATTCGACTGATGACACAGAGGGAAAATTAATTATTTATTTAATTTTCCCTCAGCGGCATCAGTTGAATCCACCACCACCTCCTCACCCCACCGCTCTTACCACCACGGGCCGCTCGTGGCCATAGGCTTTCGAAGTACTGTCCCAGTTAAAGCATAATTTCATACTTTGCTTTTTAGTGCCTACGAACTTCAAAATTTGCATGGATGTCCCATGCAGGAAATAAAAAAGCAATGTTAACGTCTTCAGCGAAATTTATTTGTTTGTATTTCAGAAACAGGCCCATGCTTTGGGGTGGCCCAACAGGCCAAAAGTGGTCCTGAAACGCTAGCAGAAGCATTTAAGACGGAAATACTCAGCTGGCACAGCAGGGAGCCCCACATGTAATGATCTGGCATCCCAGCAGTTTTTTGGCCAGTCTGCCCAATGCTAAATGGTGCCTAATGTCTGTGCAATGCTACCTAATTAATAGCAGATGTGCATTGAAGGCGAATGTGAATTGCAAACAAGGGTCATTTACAAACCTTCAATTTTTACGTTCTATTAAAAAGTTTGTGATATGCCCCCTTCCTAACAAATGAATTACATTCTCATACAGCTTAATGCAATACATAATACGTTAACCACATAAATTATGAAGAAAACAGTACTGTGATGTATTAGCTTATTTAAACAGTTGTTTGGTGTACATCAAATGCCACCAGATGCATTCTGCTGAAAAAGGCCTCTCTGTCTCTGTTAGTTTTCCCTTCTGTGTTGCTTTACCACAACCTCTATGTTGCTTCACGCACAACCGTGCCTCCCCTCTTTGTTCCTTCCCCCAACCTGCTCTACTTTTTGTTTGTTTTTTTAGCAATCCACCTCAGATCGAAAAAATGAAAAAAAGTGCTTGCATAATTTGATAGGACATTTATGACTTTTTTTCCTTATTAAAAAGCCATGCAGCACAGTATGAGGGTGATGTTGTACAGGATGGCTAGAACTATTGTCAAAGTCAATTAGTTCAAAATGGAGACCTGTTGACTTTGCCAATGCTTGTTTTTTATAGCTGCTATATAGATTTATAGCAGTCCATTTCCACATGGATCTTATTATCGTGTCTTGAGCGTGAATTAGATTTAGTTGACCCAGTGGAACATTCCAAGTGCATAATTTGTCCCAAACAAAAGTTTTCTCTACCTACTGTCTCAAATGCAGTATGGAAGTCCACACAAAAAACGGCACAACCTCTGATTTACCTCTATGGTCTTCTTTACAATTTCCCACATTGCAAAGCTCTACTGAGTTGTGGAGTGGCCTGCTGAAAACCTACATGCTCTAAAGGCAATAGATTATTATCCAAATGCAGTCCTCATGGTTGGTCAACAAAATCTTGGGAAAGATCTTCTCAGGAACATCAAGAATTCTAATAGATCTATATTTACTCAGGATTCACTCTTCACCTTTTTTCAGTGATGGCTTTATAATGGAACCCATCCAGGGTTCGGGGAAAATTCTAATTTTTGCAATCTACTGAAATAAAATCTGGAGAGTTTCTGGCCACCAATCAATAATCATTTTTTTTTAAATCTCCGAAACATTATCCAGTCCAGCAGCACTGCTCAGTTTAAAAGTTATTACTGTTTCCTTTATACATTTCAGTAAAAATAAACCTTTTATATTGTTGCCAATTATTGGCAGATTTTCTATTATATGGCATGGTGCAACAGCATTTACATCAAATAAATTGTTTATCAATCCCCCAAATTATTTCTGCTTTCATCTGTATTGCTGCCAACATTTCATTCTATTGATTATTACAAAATGTCTCCTTCTATTTTCTAACGAGTCTACTACACTGTCTTTTCATTCTTTGTATTTGTTCTACATTGATATCCCTTGAGCCTATCCTGTATACCTGCTGCAGTTTCTGAAGGGATTTCTTATGCTCTCTACATTCTTGATCAAACCATACCATTGATTTATTGCATAAATTATTATTCCTCACCTTGCTGATTATGCTTGCTGGTATTTGCAAAAATGCAAGCACACTATCAATTACTGAAGCAAACCAGGCTAGTTTAATTCCTGTGAGAACAGAAATTATTACATGTTTCAGAAGGCAGTTGGTGTTCTGCAAGTATATGAAGTGGTCTTGGATCAAGTTGTGCCTCTGATTTTCTTGGAAAATCCATTTCTTATATTAACACCCTATCTGTTAATGCTATATTCTTTAAAACTAGTATGCCCTGTAATACACAATGATCACTACCTTCATGTCTCATTATAATAAAATCATGAAGAAATGTAAAGACATCAGGAACAAATATATAGTAAATCGGGCAGTGATAAGAACCAAAGCAAAAAGCTATCTGCCATTGGGCTATCATAAATAATCAAATCAGCCAATTAGGCTTATTGATCCACTTCTCCCTAGCCAGTCATACACATGGCTCACTTCATTCTAGTGAGGTACTGCCGGTAAGATTGTAATGGGGATGTTACACATTTCAAGAAGATCTTTTAATACTTCATCCACTTTCGTCGATTTGATTTTCAGAATAAAATCTCCAGCTATAATCAGGATATCTTCTACGCATTCCGATCTTCTGTTTTAAAATATGATTTGAAGTTTATTCAGGAAATTATTCAAATTAGATTTTGATTTCTGGTGTCAATAAATATTCACTAGAATTAATCCTACACATTAATCATTGTTAACTTGTTCCTCGATAAAAAGGGGTTTCAACTTAATACTTTAGAATGCGTATCTTAATCCTTATCAGTCCTTCCTAATGAGTTGCCCATGGTGTTATTAGGTTTCAATTACTGGTTTTATTAATGTGGGCAGACAGGTATTAACTTTTGTAAATTCGCCTTTCATATTCTGAAGGAGATTAGAATGGGTTTGTTGATCGTATTTACTAATACCAACGTCTCTAACATGCTGTGTAATGTCCCTCGCATAAACAATAATACATCTGATAAAGCCGAGGACGATGTTGGATTCATATTTAAACTTGAGGTAATAAAGATGGCGAAGTACGGTTATCTAAAGACCAACATCCTTTACTCTAACATCCTCTGAAATGTAATGCTACTCAGTCATTAAGGATTATCTCCTTCTGATGTATGAGTTGGCTCCAAGATCCCATCTTGAATTATGTATTGCAGCCATGGGGCTGATGATAATTTAGGTCTTGTTATCCTGCCATTGGAGGCTAACATATCTGAACCACCTAATTCCCTTAAACCTTGAATTGTAGTATTTTAAGAAATGCTGGACTCGGGGATATATAACGGATCATCAGATAAAGGTGAACACTGTTGTGTTTTCACCCCCTTAGAAAACTCGAAATGTGTTGTTATACATTTTTCTAATAGAGCTTGAGAGAGGTGATCTAATGTCTGTTTATCTCTCTTTTGAAGGCTGTAAAATGTTCTCAAATAAGTGATCTAAAATATCCAGTAACTTCACTTCACTGTACTTCCTTTTTTACTTTAAATCTTACTCGATCTTTACCGGACCTAAGGGTGCATGCAGATAGTTGAGGTTTTCCATTATCACAGCTCCCAAGTATTCTGAAACCCACAATGCTCTATTTTCTTAAAGGTTTAATGTTTCAGTAATTTAATTCTACCAGCCGCGCCTCGTGCAGGTAAGAGTGGTGGGGCCTGGTGTGGACGGGGTGTATTGCAACAGACGATTACGAGGGAAAATGAAATAAATAATTCATTTTCCCTTATCATCTGTTGAAATCCCCCACCCCCCACCCGCCCCATCGCCCCGCTGCTCTTACCTGCATGGACCGCAGCTCAATTCCACCACTAATCAATACTCACCTCTGCTCAACATCCACTCAGTTTTTAGGTGCCCTAAAATGGATAAAGCAAAGGGAGGAAGATAAAGTCTTCGGTTCAGAATACTACTTCCACCCTGGTAAATGTTCTCTGTGGTATCGAGCTCAGTATGCAACCCTGACCATAGCAGACTGGTTTCGAAAGCACTCATTTCCTGAATAAGTCATAGCTTCAGATGGTGATTTACCAATCTCCAATGGGCCTCTCCTTGAAAGAGACTTCACCTTCTGTAGCCTGGCTGAGAGACTCAAAAACCAGTGGAAGGCTCAATTCACAGTGTGAAAGGCCACAGGAGCGGCCAACACGGGGCACGAGCATGCAGGTCCACTATTGCCACACTCTAGGTGCCTGTGCCTAGACCCAAACAGAGTTCCTGTACGAAGAGGCCAAATGTCAAGATGCATACAGAAAGCATGCAGCTTGACTGAGGGCATGAGAAATCCTTCTGAAAATATAAACTCTGAACTTCTCCTTCCAAAATGACGGATCCATTGGGACCCATGGCTACACACCCCTCAAGGCAATAAGCGGGTACCTACTTAGGCTACCAAGGTATGGGCTGAGCCACCACTACTCTTCACGCCGCCTCCTCCTTCACTCTTGACAGTGATCACTGAGGCCGTAAAATGTCTGGCTTGTGCCATCACCGGCCCCAAAGTGCTCTGGCAGGCTCCAAGCTCCAGCGGCGTGGTGTGGCTGACTGCCAAGTATGCCCACCGGCAGAAGACAGGTAGCAGGAAATGGGCATGAGTGTCAAAGGGTCAATTTCTTGGGATTGTGGGCTTCGAATCTCCATGGCGGCAGAATAAATGAGGCATCTCAGCAGTTGCTTCTAGGCAATTTCTCTGTCCCTACGAGTAGTTTTCCGATGCTTTGTCCACCACAGGATGTGCCAGGGACCGTCCTGCGGCTCACGGTGGTCTCTAGGCAGAGAAATCAATCAATGGCTCAGACGCATAGGTAGAAAGTCATAGCAGGTCGAGCAGTTGATTGTTTGATTTTCAAAAACTTCTTCTTTGGACTATTTGATAAAACACACACATTTGAGTAGAGCTAAACCAGCATGGCTCACACTCAGCATTGGCATCATCCTACTGTGGAGATGCGGCACCAGCAACTCCACTTCATGCTTAAAGATCCCCACCATGTAGGTGGAAATCTCTAAATAGGGTGATTGGTCCTCTGATGTCCTTGTAGGGCATAATGCCAGCCAACTTGCGAAAAATTAGCTTTTATGTCTCTTTTTAGTAGCGCTGAATATACTCCAGAGGAGTAAGGAATTGAATAAAGAAGGTTTCTGAAGTGAATATTCAGAATTATTCTTCAGAAACACCTTAATTTAATCAAGGCCATAAAAACTTATGCACAAGGTGTTTCACAAGAATTCTAATCAGATTTTATACTTGGACACAAATCAGATTCCATCAATAAACACTTAAAGTGTACAACTGAGAAGTTGATATTAATGCAAAGATGAAAAGGCTCTCCGATTTTAGCCCCAAAACTAAATTATTTATGAATTCAATTAAAGTGTAATAGACAACTCAGGGCCTCATGAATGAAAGGAGTTTGTGGGTGCAAGCCTATGAAACTCAAAATGGCCAGCATTGTGATTGCAACACCTCAAGCACAGAGGATGGCCCCCTCTTCTTGTGAATTGCAATGAAATGTACCAATGGTTTGAAACTTCTTTTGGGGCCGCAAACCAGTGAACGAATGCCAACATCTGAAGGAGAATCATATACATCTTCAAAGGTTGAGCTGTCCAAGAGGGACAGTTTTCACTTTCTGAATGTAGGTCTTCAACAGTCCAGGGGTTCGCTGCATGCTCCCTCAGTGTCATTTTCGTGGTGCTACTATTTTTGTCTACCTTGCAGCCCCTGTTCTTTTAAGGAAACAGAACTGTAGTGTCAGCTTCTTACAAAAACACATGTAGAGATGTAGGTTTGCTGCCTCATGCAGCCTCCATCCCTGCATTGTAGCCTTTCTGTGGGTTTTGTAAGGGAAACCAGCCCGGTTCCTGGATTCTGGATCTGGGAGGGCCAAGAAGAAGCATGGGGAGTGGGCAAATGGCAAGCTCTTCTTACTTTTCCTGCAAGCAGGTCAAGTGGTCACTTCCCCGAGCTGCGCAGCCTCTTCTTGTTCTCTATGCTAGCTTGGGTGTATCTTTTTTTGTTCTCTTTGTGTCACCGAATGTGCCAAGCCAGCAGTGAATATTTAGTCATAACCACTGTTCCACAGTCTGTTTAGAAAACTGGGTGTTGTGCAATCAGATTGGTTCAGTAGTGAATGAATTAGGTGGGTGAGGAGTAGGCAGATTGCTTGTTGTCTCAAAAGAGATTTGCAGCTAGTTTTTCTTTGTTGCCATTAGTTGGTACAACTTATTTTTGTGAAAAGCTCATTCAGTCATTGCAAACTCTTTTATCTGTTTTGCTAGCCGGTCGGGTGCTGTTTTTAACTCGAGCCTTGCAGAAACTTCCCATTCTCACTCGCCTGAAAGTTTTTCCAAGGACCAGGAAGCTTAATGGGGATGTTGTTTACCTTATCTATAGCGCCACTGAATTACTCATGCTGTTTCCCACAGTTGCATGTGATTTCATAGAAAAACGATTTCATGTAATACAATTACTGAGAAACCATTTCATCTAAACTGTGAATGGAAATTTTCAGAATGAATGGAATTTACGTTTTCATAGAAACCAATTCATAGAAAGTCTTCTTGGTCAAAATTGACTTTTCAATGCTTATTTATTTTGTGTAAATACAATGGTTGGAGGTCTTAGTTTCAGAAACATTTTTGTTGTAGATATTTATTCCAGTCGCTTACTTCATAGGGCATTATTTAATATTTATATTGTCTATACTGTCAGACAATTACTTCAGATGCTTTTAATTCTCTGACCCAAGACTACTTGTAACACAACATCCATCGCTGACCCCTCACAACCCCTAAACACCATCAACCCCATCCCCTAAAACCCCTCACCAAACATAAACAACACTCCTCCTGAAGCCCAAAAGCCTTTTCTACCCCAAAAATCCACCATCCCTGAACCCTAAAATCACTCACTAGCCCTAACACCACCCATTCCTGAACCCTAGAACCGCGTTCTACACATAAACCCCACCCATCCCTTACCCCTTTAAACACATCAGCACACCCAAACTCCAGCCTTCTTTAAACTCTAAAAAACCCTCACCGCCCTTAAACATCAGCCATCTATGACCCATAAGAACTCATTACCCTAAACAACTAATCCCTGAACCCTAAAAACTCCTTTCTAAATCAAAGCTCCACCCATCCATGAATCTTTAAAAACCCTTGCATCTCCCTAAACTCCACCCCACCCTGAACCCTAAAAACTCTTCACCATCCCAGCCACTACCCATAATTGAACCTTAAAAACCCTCACCAGCCCTAAACTCCACCTATCCATGAACCCTATAATGTCTTGACATCCATACAGTCCCTGAAACCTAAAAGCACCTCACACACCGAAACACCACGCATTTGTGAACCCTAAAATTCCCTCACCACCCCAGCACTCCACTTATCTGTGAACCTTAAAAACCCCATTCTATGCCCTAACGCTAATTATTCCTGACCTATAAGAATCCCTTCATCACCTTAAACATGATCCATTCCTGAGTGCAAAAACCCCTCTGTAGTCCTAGACTCCACCCAAGTTTAATGTAATTTTGGATTTGCTTTAAAATTTTCTTTCCTTCAAAATGCAAAATGTTAATTTTTTTGTATTTCCTTAAAATTGGTTTCCATGATTTGGTTTCCTCCAATGTGGTTTCTATGTATTTGTTTTTCTATGAATTCACGTAGTACTTTTTCCCCCTTATCGTTCTGATGCTGCCAAACGTTCTCTAAAATCAGAGACTATATACAACAATGTTCCTCTGTAGAAAATCTCATCATATTTAACTGTTCTCGGTGATCTTCCATGTACCATCTAAAAACTGTTATGTAATGTGAGATCAGCCATGAAAACATATCCTTCAGATTGCTGATTTCAAGTGGAGTTGGATTGGAAGAGCTTGGGGGTCGATCACCTTGCAGGACCAGATTAATTGAACTGGGCAGTTGTATGTTATGGGACAGAGCTCCAGTGATGTCTCTAAATTCCATTGACCACAGAGGCTTGCCAGTGACTCTTTGTGTTTTTCACTGTTATTCCTTAAAACTCATAAAGTTTATTATAAAGAAGAGCATTCTTTAAAGCCCTTCTGATACAATCCTTTTCTCTCATTCCTGACTTCTAATTTTGAATGTTCTTCAGTTAACCTGACATTAGATGAAATATTGTGTTTGTTCACCTAATATTTATTTTTCATATACCACTGTAAGTTAGTAATGAAACCACTAACAAGACATGCATTGCAAATGTATGTACCTTTTCATTTACTTTTCTTGTTCTGCATTCATCCTTTTCAGATTATTTCTTTCCTATAACTCAACCACCTTTTGATATGAGCATGCAGTCTCCTCTGATGTTGTAAAGGGAATGTCTCAGGCAAGGAGTAGCCAGAAAATTAAAATACCCCCCACTTGATACCTATCTCAAATCAGACCGAGCACGCTTAGTGAGCTAATGCAAGCTTCCCAAGAAGAGTTCCTTTCACTCACCTTCCATCTATCCATCCATTATCTTTCTAACTATTGCCCATCCATTTGTCCATATTTTCACCTTTACATATACCCACCTATTGCCCAATCCATCTTTTCACCCACTCACTCATCAATATGTTCATGTATCCATCTATCTTTTAATCATCCATTAATTCATTCTTCTTCAACTGTGCATGCTCCAACACTCCCATCCATGCACACTTTTGCCAGTCAATCCTCTCACTCCATCCAGTCATTCATTTACTCTTTCATTCTACCTTTCACCTTCCTTTTATCTTTTCCTTTGTTTCCTTCCTTCCTGTGACCCTTCCTTTCACCTTCCGTTCTTTTTCCCTCTGTATCTGCCCATTTTTTTTCTCTCATTGCTGATTTTTCACTTGTCCAGGAGCAGCCACTCATATTGCGAAATGGTGGGGCAGAGGGAAGGGGAACACAAGCAGAATTATGAATAAAGAAAATAGCATTTACCTGCTCCGATGGCCGCCGCCTTGCTCCCAATCCTCACGTTCCGTCCAGGAATTTCTGCACACTGCGCAGGCTCCCAATCCCAGTGCTTCTCTTATGCTGGGAATACTATTCCCAGGATGAGAGCAGTGCTGGGATTGGTCTGAGCGTCATGGGTTGGCGCTCAGACATGGACTAGGAGTTGGTTCTCCACCCAGCTGTACAACACAGCTCGGATAGGAGAAAAGCTAAGTACCATGAGGGTGCCCACCAATCCCTGGTGCTGCAGCCCACTATGGATGGCCAAGCCCCTCCCTCAGCTCGCAGCCTGCAGGAAGAAAAATAAAATGATAATAAAATTGTTTATTATAATTTTATTTTTGTTCTTTGCCTCTGCTGGCTATAAGGGGGGGAGAGGGGCATGGAAGCCGCCCCTGTCTATGCGCTGTAAAAGGCACCTAAATAAATGCTTGATATCATGAAATTCAGATTAGAAACAAAGAAACTGTGAGGTTCCCACTTGTGAAAGGGTCTTGAGTGGGCCAGGGGGTCTCTCTTGGGGAGGGGCCTGGCCCTCCTGACACACCACATAGAACCGGGCCTGAAAGGGAATGCGGCGTCATTAATATGGGTGAGGCAGGAGTTTTGTGAATCCTACAGAAAGATGATTTTGCTCACTGACAAATCAGTACATCCGCCACAACCCAAAATAGGCTGTGGGAGGTGCAAACCAGTATTTTGCAAAAACATAAATTGCTTTGCAACCAGAGCCTTAGTGCATCAAGCACTCTGTATGAGATCAAAAAAGACTGAAGAAACAGAAGGTGAAATTGGGATTATTTCAGCAGAAGTCATTCTTTGTTATCAAGAGCTGCGTGTTTACTACTTACGGCAGGATATCAGCAACAGAGACAGGAGTGACGACGGCATCTCCAGATGTGTCTGTAAAAGAAAACGTCATTGGTATAGAGCCGAGCAGTATTCCTAGCGTTAGTGCATGTCACTGCACACACTAAATTGCTGCACTTTCTTTGTTTGCACATGTGTGTCGCTGACAGCCTATGGTTAACGGATGCAAAAGGAAAGGGTTTGGTTCTATGCGGTATGCGATGGCGCCTACTCATGTGCGCTTCTGGGTGTATGTAAAATTAAGTGACCCACGGTGCTACAGGCGAAGGGATAACCATAAACTTCTCAAAAAGACACAAGGCCTAACAATTTATGTTACAAATACCTATGCACAAGCTCTTTTGTATACTGCAAAAACAGTACTGCGTAATCTCAATTCAAAACAAATCAAGTTACATTTTACTATCCACACATCAAAAAAATGAAATGACAGCAGAACAATCCAGGTATATTGTCTTCTTATGGTTTAATGAGGAGCGAATGCCCAGCCAACACGTGTTTCGTCAGGGTGTGAACCCACAACTTCTTCAGGGCTCTATGGCAAGATACAACAAAATATTCGATCACTCTGCCGGTTGTACTTCCGTCCCGACTAGCGTATAAAGGAAATATTCTCCCAAAAATAATCCAAATTGGAACTATTGAAATAAACGATCCACTAGCTTTTGGTGTTGTAATAGTATAACGTGGCTTTTCAAAGAAGAAAAGGCTGAGTATGGCTCTAGCCAGGGTCCATTAAACCCTCGAAGATCCCTGTAACAGCAGCCGAGTACGCTGCTTGTTTCCGTGACCCATGACGAAAACCGGAAGCTCAATAACACTAGACACATCCCCTGCCCCATCCACTCCGCCCTTATTAAAACTTGTATCTTGTTTTGTGATAACAGCTGTAGACGAACTTTATTTGATTAAAAGTATAATCATAAAAGCAGAACATACATATCATACATATACAAAACTGAGAGATTAAAATGACCAAAATATAATAAAACTACGTATTTTAAAACCACATAGCAGCAGAATATCATTAAAAACAATTAAAAACAAAAATGAGTGTTGCTGCGAAAAACTACAAGTAAAACACTCACTGAGTTGCAGAGAGACCCAAAGGATAAGAACAGTTCAGTGAAGCAGCTATCGGTTGTCTATAGTCAGTATCGAGTCGTGGGGATCACATTCCATAATATTTCAGGGGCAGAGAACACAGGTTTTATACAGAGTCACCTGTGCACTTCCTCGAGATTGCTACCGGGCCTGCAATTTGCTGGTTAAATTTACGATATGCACGGTGAATAAAGTTTTGTGATGTATTTGTATATGCAGTACTCGCTATATGACGAGTCATGGTATATACATGTGCACCTGAAGAGTGAGAGGATAAAACCAAAAGCCCCGCCTCCCATAAAACATAGATCACTTTCCGAGGGCTTGGGTTATCACAATGGGCAGGTAATGGTGTCCGAGGTCAACAGCAGATATCCTAAGCCAATGACGAGTCATTCCCACAAGTGGAACATTAAAGCATTTTACTGTGCATTTCAATTAAATTGTAAATAAATATACTGCAAACGCTTGGATGTGATACATAATAATCAACCTGAAGAGAATACTATACACACCAGAGTGGGACAGCAATGACCGTGGATCAGCAGTAACAAAAATAGAAGCTGTCATGCTTAGCTAAAGTCGACCAACGTCTTACGTAAGTAAAGACAAGGTACTGTGGAGGATGTAAATTAGAAATAAAGGCAGTGGCAAGTGCGAACAGTGCTTAATTTGAGCCGGTGTTTGCAGGTGGCACTTCGTGATAGGCACTTATTTTCCCTCATCAGTCTTTCACCCAGTAAAAGACAGAGAAAAACACAAAAGGGGGAAGATAACGACGGGAAAACAGTGACAAAGGGTGAACGGAGGGAGGAAAACTACGTGCAATGTGTGAGAGTGTCTGAAGGTGTGTGAGTGGCACTTTGCTACGGTGTGAGGGTCTCACCAGAGCGTTGTCCAGGAGCTTCTGTGAGGACGGTGGCTCAACAGGCTCAGTCCGAAGGAAGGCTGTTGGTAGAGTGCAGTCGTCTGCGAAACCTTCCTCGTGTGTCTCTCTGACAAGTTCTTGTTTGTCACTTAAATAGCTTCAGGGAACGAGAGAGGGGCAGGAAAAAGAGGGAGATTCATTGTTTGTCATCTTTGAAAATGAGAAGCATTTTTTTCCCATTATGGCTTCTGCACTGCATTTTGTTTTTCAGAAAACTGTGTATGCACACGGTGATATCGATAACCAAGGCTCTTCTTATGTTTCGCTACTACTCTAAACATAGTTTAAAAAAATATGTATTTATCTCAAATAAAGTCATGAGCTACATACCGCGTGTCTAACTTCCGCTGTCTGCAGACTATCGAAAATACTTTTGAAAAGTTTCAAAATACACATTGTCAGTGACTGGCTACCGCCCTCCCCCTATGACCTCACCACCCCCGGACACAGAACATAGACGTGGTATCTTTGGAAGGCGGGAGGTCGCGAGACCCCCCGGCCGTATTTATTAAGTTATAAAACAATAAATTTTATAATTTGCATGATAAACAGTTATACAAAAATCAGCAGGACATTAGATACATTATTGTCAACAGGTGTGAGTGACTATCCTTAACAAAGACTCTAATACAGATTGTTTCCTAACCGAGTCTAACATCCTACTCTGCATTTTTGTATACTAACATTTCTGGGCCATATGGCAAGGTCGCTAACCGGTGTCAGGTCCTACTAGCTGCGCCTCCCCTACAGGTGTGCGCATGCGCAGCCAGGCCCGGTAATTACCCGGTCCACGCCGTGAACTTCATTTACCCACTAAAGGAGGGCCCTTACTCTGCGCCATCCGGTGACGTCATGAGTATGCGCGCGCGGGGTGGCTACCAGCCTAAGGAAAGCGTGACTCCCCAACCCGCGCCCCTTTGAAGCACCAGTTACCTTGCCCCTGAAGTTCTAGGAGGGGCCAATGGCCCCTCCCCCTGGGCGGGCACCTCCCTAGGATGATGCCCGCCCCCTCAGACCTTCAAATAGTTGCTCACCGGTCATGACCTTCCCGCATGCCCCATACCTAATAAATACGACGACCTATGGGAAAAAATTCTAAAGGACAACTACACTGACTAAAATCACACATCATGTATAACACCATAAAGCTACAAGGGAAAGAAGGGCCTAAACACAACTGCACCAGTTACACATAATACAGTATCATTCACTACCTTGGGAGAAAAAGGCCTACGAGAAAGCATAAACAAGAACATAACTTCACGAATACAATATTGATCACTACAATGGGGGAAAAAGTCCTAAAAGAAAACCTCATCAGAAACTAACATTTCAAAACAGTTTACCGCGCCAAATGCCCACTACTCGGACTAGTAACGCATCAACCGCGTACTCCAGGGATGGTGGGTGGGGAAAATTGAAACCCCGAACGCCGGGGCACGTCCGTTGTGGGGGAGCATCCAGGCAACAAGGGGGTCACCTGGGCGCTCCCCGCCTCTTTATCCCATAGTGGCCCGCCCCCCTCCCCTCCGACCCGGACGTCGATTCACGACATCCGGGTCACGGTGGCAACCAATCGGTGGCAGGGCGCGCCCCAGTGGACACGCCCCACCACCGAGAAGTCCGGAAGGACGGGGGAGGTCGCCGCACCGCCATGCAGGCGGGGGGGCCAAGAGCCCCCCCTTTCCACATGGTCAGTGACTGGCTACCGCCCTCCCCCTATGACCTCACCACCCCCGGACACAGAACATAGACGTGGTATCTTTGGAAGGCGGGAGGTCGCGAGACCCCCCGGCCGTATTTATTAAGTTATAAAACAATAAATTTTATAATTTGCATGATAAACAGTTATACAAAAATCAGCAGGACATTTGATACATTATTGTCAACAGGTGTGAGTGACTATCCTTAACAAAGACTCTAATACAGATTGTTTCCTAACCGAGTCTAACATCCTACTCTGCATTTTTGTATACTAACATTTCTGGGCCATATGGCAAGGTCGCTAACCAGTGTCAGGTCCTACTAGCTGCGCCTCCCCTACAGGTGTGCGCATGCGCAGCCGGGCCCGGTAATTACCCGGTCCACGCCGTGAACTTCATTTACCCACTAAAGGAGGGCCCTTACTCTGCGCCATCCGGTGACGTCATGAGTATGCGCGTGCGGGGTGGCTACCAGCCTAAGGAAAGCGTGACTCCCCAACCCGCGCACCTTTGAAGCACCAGTTACCTTGCCCCTGAAGTTCTAGGAGGGGCCAATGGCCCCTCACCCTGGGCGGGCACCTCCCTAGGATGATGCCCGCCCCCTCAGACCTTCAAATAGTTGCTCACCGGTCATGACCTTACCGCCACAGGCCAGCATTGTTAACCGACGATCTGGCCTCCCCCTTTACCTAGACCTAAACCAGGAGTGCGCTTACTTTGCAAATCCCTCCAACCAGGCCCAGACATTATTAGACCACAAGACGTTCGCTGCCTCAGTCAAGTGCACCCCGTCCCTCAAGTAAAAATGCTCGCCCCAGATACACCCATGTGGAATCGTCTGCAACTGGGGGGCCCGAAATAATTTGTCCAACTGTGTGTTGATCCTCCGTACCGAGTGATTCAACGCCCTGACCGAGACCCCCCCTCGCCACTGCCACCGAGGGATAAGTTGAGACCAAACTACTGTGGAACCCGGGCAAGTCCTGGCCACCCACCCCGCAGTGGAAATGATCTCCTCAAAAAGCACGCGCCTCCCCAATTTGGCCAAATCATTCTCCCCCAGGTGAAGTATCACCACTGACGGGGGGGGCCGCTGCTGAGCTAAGAGTCCCCGGAAAAAATTCCGAAACTGGCTGAGGCATAAACCCCCCCTCCCGAAAAATGAGATATCAAACCCCTTTTGCGCCGCCCTCGTCCTACGGTCTCCTGAAAGAAAAACATATTCCGCACGCCTAACATAAGAGTGGCCCACAATCCAAGTCACCAATTTCCTGTGTCCTCCGTGCTGTGCTGGTGTCGGCCGTCGGTGCCCGGTGACGAGTTCCTCCCCTGCGTGACAGGCTTGAGAAACTGCAAAAAACCAAAACATACCAAGCGTGAGCACCGTTTTGTCACAACATGTCAATTCATACATAACTCTTGTAACGTTCGGACGACCATCTCCCCAGTCTCTTAACAGTCTCAACTGAGAGACCCCTTGCCACTGCCTCGGTTGCTGCCCCAATCCTAAATGAGTGGGTGCCGAATTCCTTTGGATCGAAACCTGCCAGTCTTACCGTTAGCTCCAAGACTCGTCTAAACTGGTACCTAGTCAATGGTGTCCCATCGGCGTGACACAGCAGTGCGCCCCCCGCCGTGCCCTCTTGCTGCCTGCAGAAGGCCTCCACGTGAGAAACCGGACAGCAAGGGTTGGCCCGAGCCCGGTGGAGCACTATGGTGTGACCCCTAGAATCCTGATCAGTTTTCGATCTCTGAATTGTTATCCGCATCACGTCCTCCCTGATCTTCACACCAGACCACTGTAGTCCGCCCACCCTATCCGCTTTCGACCTAGCCACTAACTCCCCAACCCTCAAAGCCCCATAAAAGGCCAGGGAAAATGCAGCTTTGAACAAAAGTCCCTCCCACTGCGAGCTACATACACCGTGCAGCGCCCCCAATAAGGCTGTCAGCCATGCCAGTCCAATGGGCCTTCTCTTATCACCCTGGTAACCCTGTATACGGCGCCAACCCCTCAAGGCCTTGCGTACCAGAAAGGTGTTAGTGGGATCTCGCATGCCCTTACCCTGCGCGAAGAAGGAGACCGCCGCCCTATGTCTGCTCGCAGCCGCCACTGAGCGCCCTTCCCTGTGCATCGATTCTAGGTAAGCTGCGAAGCTGTCCTCCTGAGCCCACCTAACCTCCCATTCCTGCCCCAAAAAGGCCCGGTAAGACAAAACGCCCCTTCGTAAGCTGCCCTGGTCCTGGGGGCTAAGCTAGCAACCACGAGGTCCTGTAATCTGGGGCACCAATCTGCCAAAGTACTGCTGGGAATTGCGCTGGCTGAGGGTCTGCTGCAGGAAGATGTTCCCTGAAAACCTGCATTTTAAAGCGAGAAAGGGAGTCAGCTGCATTGTTGAGGATGCCAGGGACATGTTTGGCTCTGAAAACCACATTCCATTTTAAGCATTGCAACACAATCTCCTTTATTAAGCGCAGTATTAATGGACAGCGTGCCCCCTGCTGGTTTATACATTCCACAACTGTCATGTTATCCGACCAGAACACCACGGATTGATTGTGTAAGTGTTCCGGCCAGACCATCAATGCTACCCATATCGGGAAGAGTTCCAGAAAGCCAATATTGGCGGTCAGACCCCGAGTTCTCCATTCCGCCGGCCACCGTTGGGCGACCCACTTGGTCCCCAGGATGGCACCAAAGCCCTCACTCCCCGCAGCGTCCGTCCATAAGCCCAATTCTGCTGATGTGGCGGGAGGACCTGACCACACAACTCTGCCATTAAAATCCTCCAGGAATGCCATCCAAATAAGCATGTCCTGGCGAACCTCAGATGACAACCTCGTGTGGTGATGTTTTTCCCGTAACCCTTTCATAGCTTGGGCAATGGAGCGCGAGAAAGGGCGCGCCATTGGGATGACCCGCAGGGCAAAATTCAGTTGCCCCACGACCTCCTGTAGTTGTTGCAATGTAACCTTGTCTTTGCGTAGGCACTGACGTAGGGTGGCTCTAAACCTAGACACTTTGTCCATGGGTAACCTGAAGCATCCTTCCACTGAGTCAATTTCGATACCAAGAAACTCCAAACAGGTGGACGGTCCAACCGTCTTCCCCGGCGCTAGCGGGACCCCAAAAGCCCGCATGAGCACACAAAATTCCTGTAACGCCCAAGCGTACTCCTGAGATCCCGCCGCACCTAAGAAAAGGAAATCGTCCAGATAATGCATAACCTGCTGGTGGCCCGTCGCCTCTCTCACGGCCCATTCCAAAAATGAGCTAAACGTCTCAAAGTAGGCACATGAGATGGAACAGCCCATGGGCATGCATTTATCCATATAGAACTTACCATCGAAGGCGAAACCTAAGAGATGGTAGTCCCGAGGATGGACTGGGAGGAGACGGAAAGCAGATTCTATGTCTGATTTTGCCATCATCGCCCCTGGCCCCAGTGCCCGCAACAGGTCAACTGCCTAGTCGAATGAGGCATACTTTACACTACACATCCCCTCATCAATCGCATCATTCAATGATGCTCCTCTAGGCGCCGACAGGTTGTGAATCAGCCTGAACTCCCCTTTCTCTTTTTTGGGTACTACCCCTAATGGAGAACACACAAAATTGGGGACCGGCACCTTCTGGAAAGGCCCAGCTATCCTACCCAAGGACAGTTCCTTGCTGATCTTAGCAGACACCACTACGGGGTTATGCTGTACTGACAGTTGATTCCTGCAATGTACGCTACCTGTGTACCCCCCTGCCGGAATCCTAAAACCTTGGGAAAAACCGTCCTGAAGTAGAGTGGACGCTGTGTGATTCGGGTACCTATTCAACCAAGGGATCATTGCAAAAACATCCATAGGGGTGGGGATATCCAAAATATCTGAACTACGCTGGCCTCCCCCTCCCCCTCTGACTGTGGTTGCCCTGCTTAGACCTGCAAGATGACTCGGGGTGGGAGGGGTGACCGCAGACTGAACATGCATGTCTGAATTTACAGGTGCCAGGGGCCCTCGTGCAGGTGCGTTTATTAAAGTCCCAACACACTCCTTTTCTCTCAGACCCCCCCCCTACTCCTACCCGGGACCTCGCTCCCCTGGGCCGCCCGAAAGGGGTGTTGGGGTCTGGTGGAGTACCCCCTGACCCCACTGGTGGACTGAAGTGGGGCTGAGCTCCCTGAGAACTGCCTATGCCATGACACAGAGTCAACCTTGTCCCATGTCAATGATGTGTCAAATTCCTTAGCTTTCCTGAAATTGACATCATACTCCTTCCAGGCATCCCCCGGGTACTGCTCGCTCCACCCCACAATCCTACTCTGGTAGCAAGCCAATGGCGCCTGCACATTAGGAGGCCGTTCGGCCATGATGGTCGTGAAAACTGCGAAAGCCCTAACCCAATTGAGCAAGGTCTCCTCTACCCTAAATCTAGCACACTGTGCCCTCCATTCACTTGGATACATCCACTCCTTTAGTGTCTTTGCCTGTTCCATTTCCCTGTGATCAAGTAGCAATGAAAAAATGTAAACATATTTTCCCGCCCAGATCAATTCTTTCATTGCCTGGGACACATGTTGTGCCAAATTCTCACTCCTAGAGGGCAATGACCCATCACCCAAGAGAGGCAGGGCCACCTCCTTACCATTCTCTTGCACCCGGGCCGGTTGACCACCATCTGCCTTCGGTTCGGCGGGGCTGGAACCTGTAAGTGAAGAAGATGAGGGAACCGCAGCTCTATCAGCCGCCGCTGCCGATTTAATCTTTTCTACCAACTGTGCTGCTTCCGCAGCATGATCTGATGACGCTGGTAACACGCCTCCCTTTTGTAGCCAAGGCAATAAGGCCGCTATTTGGGATACCAATTCAGCCGGGACCGAGTCCGGGGTATCCGCTGGGACTACGGACGCCCCCGGGGGCATGGCTGGTGGCACTGGTATGGTAGGCAACGGAGTGACCGGCGGCGGCAGGCCCGGTACCGGTACCACGGGCGGGGAGGCAGGCCCCACAGGAGGTGGCGCCGGCGGCATGGCAGGAGCCGGTGCCGTGGGCGCCGGAAACACCGGCACAGGTATAAGGGGTACCGGAACCGCGGGTGCGGGTGGAATCGAAACCGGTACTACTGGGGCTGGGGCACTCCACCTGGGCTTCTTGGCCTTAGACGTCTTTGGTGGGCTAGCAAAATCCCCTCTCGGCAAGGGTGCCTTCCGCTGCCGCGCGGGCCTGCCTGAAGGGACTGGGGGATCAGCAAACCTTTCATTCATGCGGGCCTCCAATTCATCCACTTTACTCAATCTCCTATTAATGGTGTTCATCTCCCGCATCATGGCCTGCATCATAACCTCCATCCTGGACCCTCCTTCACCACCCAACGACCCCGGCATTACTTGGGTGCACCGCCATACACTACTATTCCAACACAGGTGTAATTACGCGTATTACCTTCACCAGATGGAGGATATACAGGGGGCTGTAAGCACCATGCAACCGTAACCGCAACGCCCCGGCTTATCCGGATTGTCAGGGGTGAGTAAACTCTAACGTAGACCCACCCGGCGGCTACCAGAAGCAATGCAATGCGAGCCCCCCGCTCTCCTCTTACCGTTCAAAATCCGGCACACTCTCAGCCGGAATATCACCCGCGACCACACTGATGTCCACCACTCCGCGCACTACGTGAATTACAGGAATGCAGTGTTACCGTGCCTAAAATAGAAAATGCATTAATACATGGGAATATTGCATACAAGCAGCTGGTGAAAGCGGACTGTACCAGGTTAGACAAGGTATGTAACTTGAACTTTCTTTCAACTCACCCTCCACTGTCCTTGGCTGTTGCCCCTACCTTAGCAATCTCTTAAAAACCTTTAATTATAGCCCACACTCAATCCTAGGGTATCAGGGCGCCTCACACCAACCCTATATATGCGTGCGATCAATGCAAGGCTTCACAAAGGAAATTCCAATGTTATTATGCTTCTATAACGACTTTGCTTTGTTAGGTACGGGGAGATTAAGTGATGTGCTCAGAATCACAAGATGTTCGGTTTTCTTGCCCAGTTAACTATAGCATCCGAGCATTCAGAAAGGCGCCCGGTGAGCAGGGACAAAGCCGCTCGCTCTCTCACCCCCACGCGTCGAAGACTTGAAATTGCCGAATGCCTAAGCGTCCGACCGCCACAAAAAAGGCCGCACACACCCCGCACCAGCCCCCAACACCTCACCTCAATGCAAGGGGGCTACACCTCCGAATCACAGGATCAAAAACCAGCCGCCCGACGCAGTCCAAGAAAAGGCGGCAAGCTCCGCAGTCCCGGTCCCGCAATCTCCTGCTTGCTCCCCACGCACGGAAACAGCCTCCAGCCGCGTCACCGCCGAGAAGTCCGAGATCACGACGCCTGGATGCGGACCTGGAAAACAAAAGAAAAAGAAAATTGAAACCCCGAATGCCGGGGCACGTCCGTTGTGGGGGAGCGTCCAGGCAACAAGGGGGTCACCTGGGCGCTCCCCGCCTCTTTATCCCATAGTGGCCTGCCCCCCTCCCCTCCGACCCGGACGTCGATTCACGACATCCGGGTCACGGTGGCAACCAATCGGTGGCAGGGCGCGCCCCAGTGGACACGCCCCACCACCGAGAAGTCCGGAAGGACGGGGGAGGTCGCCGCACCGCCATGCAGGCGGGGGGGCCAAGAGCCCCCCCTTTCCAGTGCAGTTAAACAACCACTATTTGGTGCGTATAATAGGATTGGACGAATCAAGTAAACCCACTACTCTGAAGGGTGGATTTCACATAGACACCTAAAATAAAAAGAGCCACGCAGTGCATTTAACAGTCCCGTTCATAAAAATATTCCCTAGTTCTGATGAGAAACTAGCATAATATTTCAATCCTTCAAAGTCTTCTGGAAGATCTTGAAGCATTAATTGTTTAGGGCCGAAAATCAAGTATGTTCCCGAAATATGTAATGTGCCTTGTACAAAAAGACCTGGACCCAGAGCAGGCGTATATTGTCCTGGTTAGACCCGGGATCCCCAGTTGGCTGAGGTAGGTACCTTAGGCCAAATAGGGACCTTCGTTTCCACGTCAGGGAAAGGAAGCTGACCTTCTGAAATAGCCCCCGCTCACCCCATTGGTAGCTTGGCAGGAGCAACCAGGCTTATCTTCAAGGCAAATGTGTAAAGAATTTGCAACCACGCTCCCAGCAACCCAATGATGACACCACAAATGGACTCCACATGAGTTTTATAAAAACGAGTATACATTTTATATAAAAAGATATACGATAAGCCCACCCGATATAAATCCATCATATGAGTGTTTGTAATATTCCTCCAAGCTGGTTGTTAGGCCAGCCAGCCCTTGTAAGTTCTGGTGATATTAATGAGCACTTCTAAACATTCCACTGTAGTCCTAATACAATGTTATGCAGTTTGTAATGCTAGAATCAGGTACTTTGCATGGTAAAAATAATGCAATGCGTAACGCAACAATCAGGCACTTTGCAATGTAGAAATAATGCAATGCGTAACGCAACAATCAGGCACTTTGCAATGTAGAAATAATGAAATGCGCAACGATCAGGTACTTCGTTATGCAGAAATAATGCAATGCGTAATACGCTAATCAGGTAGTTCCTTATGCAGAAACAATGCAATGCGTCATGTGACAATCAGGTAGTTCGTTATGCAGAAATAATGCCATGCGTAGTACACTAATCAGGTAGTTCATTATGCTGGAATAATGCAATGTGTAATACGACAATCAGGTACTCCGTTATGCAGAAATAAGGTAATGCGTAATACACTCCAGCCCCAATCACGGTGCCTTAGGCGGTCTCTCCGCCACTCGTGCTGACTCGCAGTCAGCCTCTGTCAACAGTTGCCCCCAACACGAGTATGGTATAACAAAAAGTGCAGCCCTGCACTCCGGCCCCGGTACTCCCTTGGTCAGTACGGGCTGCGATACAACCGAAGCAGAGGCTTGCGCTGCCGGAATGAGAGAGGGCGAGAGCATCTCCCTCCGAGCCTGCACCCCCTCCAGGAGTCGACACATGTAACCTGGGGGGTGCGACCTCACTCTCATCTCCTCTTCCAGCGACTTGGGAGTCCAATGCAATCTTTGTGAATTGGCAACGTCGGGCTTGGGCCAGCGGCTCAGCTCCTCCGGGGCTGCCGGTCCAGGCCGCTACTGCTACGAAGATCTCAGGCTGCCACAGGGCACACGCACACAGCGTCGCTGAGACTCACTTGAGCTTCAGGTGCACGATCACCGGGCACTCCTCACGAAGGTCTCAGGCTGCATGAAGAACACGCACACAGCGTCTTTGAGACTTACTTTAAATCTGGGTGCACGATAACAAGGCAATCCTCACGAAGGTCTAAGGCTGCACAAAGCACACGCACATAGCGTCGCTGAGACTCTCTTGGATTCTGGGTGCATGATAACAAGGCAATCCTCACAAAGGTCTCAGGCTGCACAAAGCACACGCACACAGCGTTGCTGAGACTCACTTGGATTCCGGGTGTGCACATTAACAAGGCAATCCTCATGAAGGTCTCAGCCTGCACAAAGCACACTCACACAGCGTCACTGAGACTCACTTGGATTCCAGTGTACACGATAACATGATGAACCTCATGAAGGGCTCAGACTGCAAAAAGTACACGCACCCAGTGCCGCTGAGACTCGCTTGGACTCTAGGTGCCCATGATCACAGGGCACTCCTTACGAGAGTCTCAGGCTGCAAAAAGCACACACACAGCATCACTGAGACTCTCCTGGAAACGTTTGTGTTCCTGAGTTTCCGCAACAGGCAGCCAGCTCACCTCGGGCCCTTGGGGATAAGTTACTTCAGGACACACCACAGCAAACTCCTTTCAAGCAGGGGGACACAGCACACAGCAAAGTCCCTTTAGCCTTTCCTTGGTTAAAACAACAAACTGCAGGCCAGCCCCAGAACACACAGCAACGGTCAGTCCTTTCCTTCAGTCTCTTCAGTTGTTTCTTCCTTGGCAAAGGTTCCTCTTGATCACAAAGTAGCTCCATTCTTGTTCAATCTTGATCAAGCCATTCTCCAAAGTTCAGGGGCTTCAGCTCTCATAGTTATACCCCTCAATGGCTTGGAAGTCTTTGTGTTCGGGGGGCACTGACCCCTATTCAAACCAGCTCTGGGTGCCTCCCTGCGAGTGACACTTTCGTCCTTTGTTTAGTGGGGGTCTGGATTCTCAATCACTCAGCAGGAAATGGGACAATTGTTTTATGGCAGTAACCCAAAGGGGTATCTTTCTTTCTTCACAGCACAGAGCAAATCAGCCTTGCTTGGAACAGAGTGTGTGGGAGGTGTGTTTGAAAGCGTGAGAGAGGGATGTACTTCTTAGTTTCTTAGTCAAAACAGAGAGGTTTGGCCAGCTTCAGTCTTTACCTCAACATAGACCAGTGCGGTCAGCATTGGTTTTGCAATAGATGAAGGGAGTGGGAATTTCTATAAGTCTCTCTCTGTGTTTGTAAAAGGTATTAAAGATGGAAAATCTTGGAACTCAGATGGAAGCTCACCTGTAGGGTGGACGCACCGTCACAGGGACATTTTTGGTGTTTCCCGATTGAGACTTCTGGATGAGTGAAAATGGTTTCCCGGTCAAACTGACAAGAATGATGTGTTTATCTCAATAGGTGACGTATAAGGTATACGTTTCATTGCTCTGGTATGTTTTCATGTTGTGTATACATGTCTTTATATATTTGGTTTTTACATTTGACAGTGCTTATCCCTGGCATTGAACAGTGTTCATTTCTTGCATTGGAAGTCCATTATTACTTGCTTGTGTTTACCCCCTTACATTTGACTTGTGAGTATTCCATCATTATTTCCAGGTTTTACTCTCTTGCATTTGACTTGTGAGTGTTTCATTATTATTATTTGCACGTGTTTCACTATTATTATCTGCTTTTGATTTATCTCAAGCATTTGACAGTGGGATTACTTGTGAGTGTTTTATTATTACTTGCTTGTGCAGATATGTATATATATATATGCATGTTGTTTTACCTGTTTCATTTGACATCTGTGAAAGTCTCTCTATTAGAGAGTGTTAAATTGATAAAACCCTACACTTTATTTTGAAACTTCAGTTTGAAGGTTAATTTGCTTCATTTTGTGAGTGCTGAGTCTCTTTTCCAGGTGCTTCTTCCTGCTTTTCTGAGTGCCTCATCTTGGGAATGCTGAATTTATATTATTTAGTATAACTGTAGCTTTATTCCATGATGGAGGTATCGCCGACCCTTTCTTGAACATATGCCCAAACAGAAGCCATCAGGTCCTGCTGCCTTATTTAATTTACCAGAATTAATTGCTTGCCTAACCTCCAGGGTGCTTATATTGCTATTAAGATAGATATTATTATCTTCATTTAAAATGGCTAGATTATCTTGTTTCAGACAGGTCTTCACCCCCTTCTCTGTAGTCACTAGATCTTCATGGTATAGCTCTTGAAATACATGTTGAAAAGCCTTCACAATCTCCCCACTATATCTTAACAATAGTCCAGTGTTATTGCATTTTATTTCGTTGATTACATTTCTTACTAGGTCTAGATTCGTTTTCCAAGCAAACAACCTGCCACATTTTTTTCCATACTCAAAATTAGATAACTTGCTAGCATTCCACCTCTCTTTAGTTTTATCTTTCACCACTGCCTCTAGTTTTGTTTTTATATTTTGCAAAGAGGTCTGTAGAAGCTCTATATCCCCATGGTCTAATGTCAATTGCAACAGTTTTGCCTCAGCCTCCCGTATTTGAGGCTCCATTCCTTTAACCTCTCTCATGTACGCTTTCCTTTTAAAGGAAATAAATTAAAAAAACTCCTGCTTAAAAAAATGTTTTATGTGTCCCAAACCACTCCCAAAGAGGCCGTTCCTAGATTAATATGGAAAATTTCCTCTGCTACAATTCGAATGCTTTTGCAGCTTCTTCATCTTGCAGAAGAGTGCGGTCCATTGTCCATCTACTCTGCCCTGCTAACTGGGGTCAGATCTAATGACACTGCAGAGTGGTCTGACATGTGAGCCCCTATACATTTACCCACTTGTACATGTCTCTTTAAACTCTGGTCTACTAAAAAGTGGTCAATTCTGGATTGATGGCCATATTCTTTGTTACTATATATAAAACCTCTTTTGGATCCCGCCCTCTCCCTCTATATATCACATAAGCCCAACTGTTTCATAGTGAGTTAAATCTGTGATACCATTTTCGTGTTAGCTATTTATCTACTTTTTGCCGGCCTGTCTAAAATACCATCCAGGGCACACATTAAAGTCCCCTGCTAAGATAATAGGGTCAGAGAAGTTTGGCAGATTAGCTAACATTTCTCTAAAAAGTCCTACATCATCTACATTCGAGCCATAGAAACCGACCAAAGTATAACTTTGATCATATCCGACAAGCTTCACAATGACCCATCTCCCAGCTTTATCCACAACAGTCTCTTTGATGGTAATTCTCAGGTGTGTCTTTACCAGTATAGCTACCTCCTTTGTGTTAGTATACTGAGTTGTGTCCACCAATTGCTGTATCAATTTCCTTGATATAAACAAATATACGCACTCTGTCTCAGTCAAATGGGTCTCCTGCAAAATAATAGTGTGTACTGGGGTGTCTTTTAAATATTGCAATCCCAACCATTTTCCTTTGACTTGAAGAAAGAATTCCCATGGGTAAAATGTATGGCAGCTAGAAAGGCATCTAAAAAGCCTAAACCATCTGAGGTTATTTTTTTTAATTGTCTTTAATGCTCCCCATCCGGTAACCCTACTTCTGTCCCATTCCCTCACCCCTGGAGAACCTGCCCTACCCTTCTCATGGCTTAAAGCCTTAGGAACGCATCCACCGTAATGCACCATAGTGACAAATAAAATAAAAGGCCAACATGACAAGAAAAAGTAAAGAGAAGGGTCTGAAGTTGAGAGAAACCCTTAAATTCAGCTACTTCCATCAATTACCTCTAGTTCGCACTACTGCTGGTGCAAGTACTTTTTATAAAATCTTCAACGTCTTTGTAGCACCTGAAGTTGCGCATCTTATTATTATACTGTCCTATAATTTTCAAAGAAAGACAAAAAGCTAATGAGACACCCAACAAATGTGAATTAAACAATGACCAAATAATTTGGTTAAGAAAAGGAGTTTTATTTATAAATGTAATCAAATATTCACAGTATTCAAACGTTTGCTCCAAGGTGGAAAAAGTGAATGAAGTGCTCAAGGTAGTGCTCGTGAAGTGGTGGGGAAGTGACAATCAAAATGTAAGTAATTACAATACTTACAAGAATGAGAACGACCTGTCTAACAATACATTCAATAGCTAATTAAAGAAGCCCAAGTGATGGGATACCAGGAATGTTTATTCTGTTCATCGCTTCCGGGCTATAGAATGAGTACAGGTCAAATTACATATGAAAGTCGACATTTCTACCCCAGAACTTGGAGAGGGCAATTGATTCCTATCAACGGGGTCTTCTTCAGGACAGATAGCAGAACAACCTTAATGTAGGACTGCCAGTGGAGCAGTGGAGAAGTTCAGGATAGGGCCAAAGGCTCCAAGTCAAGAAAGAATGAAGGCACCAAACACACAGAAAAGGACGGAGATTTGTCAAGAGACTGACAAAGGGATGTGATTTAGCCAGGAGCCTGTGGTGATTCCTCCCTCATCGGAAGGGAACATGCTGATTCATTCGGCAGTACCATGCTGACCAGAATTTGAACCCAATCGTGATTGACTCACAGCCTCATGTTCTTATGCATACAAGACTCGTCATCCCTTTGTCAGTCTCTTGACAAATCTCCGCCCCTTTCTGTGTGTGCTCTGCCCCTTCTGGAACATTTAGATTTGCAGATTATTTCCCCTTTGATTATTTTCTAAGGGCTCTATTTTCTCATGGCATCCTTCCACATTTGCTTTAAAAAAACGGACATCATCTTTATTAGTCTCTATTTTAGATTTCTGATCCTTGACCTTACCCTCCAAAATGGCAGTTCTATTTGCTAGGTCATCTATTTTCTTTTCCCGAGTGATCCCATGCTACCCGAATGTCTTTTTGGTTAAGTTTGGAGATATCAAATCCACTCATATTCTCCAAAGTACGGGCTTGAATCAAAGACTCAACCGAATGACATGTCTCTGCCCATGTTGCGGATATTTGAGTAACTGCTAAGTCTACAGTAGGATGTGTATTTGGCAAAAAGTTTTCACTGAGTGGGGTCTTACCCCCCTGGTGAGATTCTCCTGTTGCAATCAAACCTTGCTGGTGCTGTATGCCGGCGTCTACCTCCTCTGGTTTCTTTACCGCTAAGACTTAGGGGTCTATTAGGATGGCGGGCGGACACCTGGCCGCCCGCCACCCTAGCGGTGCCGGGACCGGCCGCCAGTGGTGCGGCGCTCCCGCACCTTCAACTAGGATGCCACTGTTACGGTGGCATCCCGCGTTCACAGCATTGTGGAGCGGTGCCTGTCGCTTTGTCAATGCCAATGCTGGGGGGTACCATAGGTACCCCCAAGTGCAGCCCCTACCCCCAACCTCCTGGGGGCCCACAATGGGCCCCCGTAGCATTTACCGCATGCCTTTCCATGGCGGAGTCTCCGCCATGGAAAGGCATGAGAAATGCCCCATGGATGGCGGTGTCTTGCAGACACCGCCACCATATTGAGTCCCTTTTCCGCCCGGTCGATATTTCGACCAGCAGAAAAGTGGCGGACGGTCTTCCCGTCTGCCGTGGTGCCCCCGGCCATACTAATATGGCGGGGGTGAACCAGGGACATATGGCGGGCGGATCTCCACCGACTGGCCGGCGGTGGAGATCCGCCCGCCATCCTAATAGACCCCTTGGTATCTATTTGGTCCAATAAAATTTAAGGATCCTCTAGCAGCCATGTTTCCACATAAGGGCAGTATCCGAAGGTTCAAAGTTATCTCTTGTGGCTCCTCGCGGGGACTTTTCTCTTGCACCGCCTCACTCAAGATTAAAGCCTTGGGCACTATTTTAATGTAAGTTCGAAGTGAGGGTGGAATCTTTACCTTATGATCAAATTTCCCAGGCTTTATACGTCCCCCCTCTCAGGGGTATCCATTCAACTGGGGGCTGGTTTCTTCGTAATATACAGGGGCTAAAGATTAATAACTGAATTCACTTCTAATGCTTACCGCCTCTGCCTGATATGAGCTCTTTGATACCAAATGGGAATCAGAAGTAAGAGCTTAATTACAGGCACTTCCTAGTGCATATCTCAAATGTTTTTAACTCTCCTTCTGATCTCTATGGTCCTTAGACACTGCGGGCCCGATTCACAAAGGTAAAGTTAGACGAAAGTCGAACTTTACTATTTTCAGTATTTACAAAGTGCATTTGCGAGTAGTAAATGCCCTTTGTGAATATCGAAAGTCGTAAAGTTAGACTTTCGTCTCACTTTACCTCTTTGAATCGGGCCCTACACTTTTAAAACTGGACCCCCGACCCACTATTGCAATTTGCAACCTTATCCCAGAACACAATTTCTTTCCACGGTGCAGTCTTGTCTCATCTGCAGGGTCCTCTGCCTCCATATTTTGCTGAAGTGTAGTGGGATTTCCCAACTCAGCTCTACGCTCTCCACGTCTCCTGTTGCTGCCTCCTTCACCCCTCCCCAGAAGGAAAGCCTTGCAGCGGCTCTCCGAGCTCTACGGAGCTCATGTGTGGCTCTCATCCAACGCTGCTCGCTCTCCCCAGTACCCGCTGTGCACGCAGTGACAGCACTGCTGCAGCGCTGACCCCACAGGAATCAGAAGAGGGATAAGAAGCCCATACAGAAGAACAAACTAATGAACGTTGGCAAGTTACCTTTCCCCTTCTCCTTTCCTATCTCCTTACTTGTGATCTTTTCCCTAAATCATATTGAGGTCTTCATGCATTGTAAATGTGTGCTTTCGGTGGGTTGTGATCCCGCGACCAGCCGCTAACCGTCTGGCATGCTCTCCCAGGTCCACCTAAGATCTTCTGTCTACACATCCAATCTTCAGGCTGCATTGCCAATAATTAAGAGATTGGCTCTAGACTTTGGTCAGGTGGCTGGTATTTCGTCAAACATCTTAAAACAGAAATTATGACCTGGAATATGATATGGGAAAGTAATTTGGTAAATAAAGACATGAGGTATTTAGGAGTAAAAATGACACAAGATATCAGGAAACTCCCTGAGGTGAACTTCCTAAGAGTCATGAAAGAGGCATGTAACTTGATGACGAGCTGGGCTCATCTACCACTATCCATATATGGGAGAGTAAATCTGATCAAAATGTTTATTCTGCCCAAATTCACCTTCTTATTCAACACAATCCCACTTACCTTTTATGACTGAATGGTTAGATAGATTACAAGGCTGAATTAACAGCTTTATTTGAGCCTTAATGGGGGCACGGATAGCCTGGAAGAAACTGTGGCGGAACAATGATAAAGGTTACTTCACTCTCTCGGTTCTGCAATATTATGCCTGGGCTTTCATGTTAAAAAATGGAAGGATGCTGTTAGATAGTCCAGATAGCTCTGAAATAGGTATGATGTTTAAAACTATGTTGAGGCACACTTGGGATGGAGATTCCTGTTTCACATATAGGTTTGGAGACCCTTTGTACTATAAAAAGGTGGAACTTAAAGTAATACAAGGCATGGCTGATTTATGGTATCACATTAAGAAGGCCACTAAACTCACTCATTATAGTAATTTCATAGGACATATTGGATCCCACTCAGACTGTCAAAGTTGGGAAAGGGGGAGTGGCGAGTTGCGCGAATGTTTATGAAATGCCCAAGAGTCAAAAAAGTCTGGGAGGATGTGAGTAAGGCTTTAACTGACATTCTTGACATAAAAGTTCAGCTAAGCCTAGCTCTTGTATCCTGTATATACTGTAACCGACTCCTTAAAACCCATACTTAAACCCTAAAAAATCTGTACCCCCAAATAAAACTACTCAGACACCCTAAACCTTGAAAAATTGACCCAATATTATTATGCTATCCACCCATTCCCCTTTATACCCTGTACACCACAAATGTGTTGCATAGGTTAAAAGTGATCAGGTGTTCCCAAATTTTGTAATATTATTTTCACTCTACAAAGTTAAATATTGGAAGATTACTGAACATTGATTATTTACAATCCTAGAACCATTATAGTGTGGATAGCACTAAAGCAACACAGAAACATAGTCTCATTGGTCTAAATTTTTCATCTGTAGTTCTTGTTATAGTGCTACTATATCCTATAAAGGTGGCTGCACAGTGTCCAACACAAGGCAATATTGTTTCCCGCCATGCAAAAAGTATCTGCAAAACATTGTCCCTCACACTGCCTCTGCCTTGATATGAGTTCACATGGAACAATTGTACTGGGACATTTTAAAATCTGATTTTCCAAAATGAGTTTATGTGACTCCGATAGGATTGTTGAGAGCAGGTACCTCCTTTTGCCCAGTCCTCATCCATTTGTTTTTGGTTTATAATCAAAGGAAGAAGACTGTTTGTACATTTGCGACAATCTTAAAAAAAAATTAGAATAGGAGAAGGCAGGGTGAGATTCTGCCAGTGAGAGATCCTGTGGCAAGGTGTTGGCGAAGTGAAGTTCTCATGCCTTCCATATCAAATCTAAGGTCTATTCTCCCACATGATGTGGGGCATCTGACCCAGAAGACTACTTCTGGCTATACTCCAGCAATGCAATTTACTCCTAACCTGCCCCACCACCTGCCAGTATCCCCAACCTTGATATGCAGTCAGTGTCCAGGCTTTTATAGTACTTGATCCCGCACACATAACTGTCTAAATCGCCCTTCAATCCTAAACTAACATGTTTAGCTATTCCAGCAGTATTCCAGTAGTAAGACCCACGAACTGCTTTCAAAATATCCCCCGAGTGTTGATCTGTAAACCCGCTGCTATAGCTGACTAAAAAATCAAAGAACAAAACTCCCAATGCACCTCTGTCCAAACATACATGCTAGGCATTATTTTATCTTCACCCATTAAACTGAGGGAAGTTGGAAACTGTTGCTCTTGCGAAGGCAAATGATGTGTCTCAGCCTCACTCAGGGAAAGTTTGACCCACCTACACAGGCACTGTGGAGGGTCAAACACAAGATGTCCTGCTTATGGAGGATTAGATGTCTGGCTACTAGAAATAGCCTGAGAGGACGGTATGGTAGTGACAGGGGTGGGGCAGGAGGAGGAAGGGGACTGAGGTCTTTGGAATCTGGAGTTGCCTGCAGTGTGGGAGGACAGAGGGGCTCAGAAAAAGGAACTTTGCTGAGGATGGAAAGAGAAGGAGACATTGCAGGGTGAAAAGGCTTAGCAACACACATGCTGGAGCTGGCGCTCTGAAAGGGGACAGTTTCTCAGTGGCAGATGAGTGCGCGCAGCTCATCCTTGTAGAGGGAACTGATTGCCACCACAACCTTCCACTCATTCAATACATATGACACAGCTACAGGGCAGGTGTTCCACTTCTGCTTTGTCAAATGCCTCGGCTCTTATAGAATTCCTCTTCTACCACAACTTCTTCTGCATTATAGTTTTTGCGATATGTATTGTTAATATATTGATCATGTAGCCTGCAAACTTGCAAGTGGATATACTAGTTTTGTGTGGATTTCAAACTCTGGGTTGGGGATCTTTCATGTATCCAGGATTATGTTCACTATGGGTGACAAATTTCTCTGAAAATGTTGTGGGCCTCATTACACATATGCTGTCCTTTGCTCGGATACATCAGTTCATGCCCTGAAAGTTTAAGGTTCCTAAATCTTTTCTGTCTAAGCACTGCAGCAGAGTGTGTCCCCTGTTTCCTTTCATAGATTCATCTAATTCTCACACATGTTGACTCCTGGCTAATCAGTTGATAAGGTCCAGTGCTGAGAAAGTTACTATGGTTGTAGGAAACAGTTGCCAGGAGGAAATCAGACTGGTATTGGGCTTAAGTTCAGAAAGGCTGCTGCATTACTCTTCACTCTTTCATGTTTTTTTAATTTTTTTCATTAGCTAAAGAGCTTATTGATGCCAAGAAAGGCAGGACTAACCAGTACATGGATATTTGAACTTTATTGACATCATACTTAGGCATGTGTTTTAAAGAAACAGTGGTCCCATTCAACAAGAATAAGAATAAATATCACAATTACTTAAAATAAGAAATTGGAGTCCAAACAACGAATCAATACTGTGATGAAAAGGAACAAGTAATAAACAATTCAATGAGTGAGCTAGCCGTGAGGAGGTTAGAAGGGAAATCAGCCGATTTCCTTAACCCAGGCTGGTGACTTAAAAGGTGACTTTTTAATGAACAGTTGAAAATACGCAAAACTCAGATCTGCATCTCATACTCAATCAACAGATATGCAATAAAGTATTGAGTTTAGAGACGTAGTTCGACGACGTTTCGATCCCCATGCGAATAGTGGGATCTCTTCAGGACAGGGCGATGGTAAGGGTGCCTGGGAAGTTAGCGTGATAGCAACACTTGAACGGGGGCCGGAAGGGCTCAGGTGCGGCAGCGCATGTGGAACCGGCGTGATAGTAAACTTCAAAAATGGGGCAGGAAAACCTCAGGTGCGATGACGCACACACGATTAGGAGGGAGGGTGAGCGCCGGCAGTCCGCAGCGTGATGGCAGAATTGCGAGTTCAAGCCTGAGCTCATACTTAGGCATGGCGGCAGCTTTTCTAATTTTTGCATTGTAACATTTAAAGCAATGTTTAATTAACATAGCTATAGACAAATGTTCATCAGATGGGTACTGGGACTAATTGGCTTCAAAGAAAGCATTCCGTATAAGTTTTAGCAAGTTTATTTGAATTCTAATTGTTAAACAAGTATAGGGCACTGACCAAGAGCCTTTTGGCTTTGTCAATGCTTATTTTTGTTTTTTCACAGTTTTTGCAAACCGTTATTGTTGAGAAGCAGCCGGGCCTTCTCATCTAAATCTTTAAATGGTAGCTAAAAGCAAAAATTATTTTCCTTGTCTCAAAAATCTCACAATGCCATAATAGTCCTAGGCACTTCAGGAAACTATTTTGCGTGGGAATGTGCTCCATGTGAATGGGAAGAATGCCATCACTTGCAGTGAAGCTATCCAATGGCTGAACATTCTATGTGCTGCAGCAGTGGCCTGGCAGTTTGTGCTGACCCATTGGAGCAGGGTCAGGACGGATTTGGATATGGCCGGCTACAAACTGGGGTGGCAAAATGGGTGAAAAACGATGAATTGGGTTGCGCCCCTGAGCGATTGCCAGTGGCTAAGATTAGTTCTAGAAATCCATGCATCACCTTGTTTTTGATACAATAAGTATGGTGAAGCTGTCAGGATAACAATGTGAATGACACAATAACAGACCAATGAAAAAAAGGGGTTGGCTGAATTTTTTTTTTTTTTTTTTAAATCAAAAGGTCTTGACTAATGCCAGGAGTAAAAATATAAAATTCTAAGGAGCCTATTCAATGTAAGGAATATTGTGAGAATCAAATTGAATCACTTATCACTAATAGAAAACCATGCTTTTGGCAGAGCGTGGATTGTAGAGGCAGGCACTACAGAGTCTGCAATTCTAGTGAAGAGGCTGAATCCATTTTGTTTTTATGGGGAAAAAAAGATTACCTTACATGTACTCATTGTCTCTTAACATGAAGGCCTCTGTCAGAAATTTGCTATGATCTTTTAATGGTTATTGTGCTATTTATATGCATGAAAAAAACACATTTTCTGTAATGTTTTTTTTCACCTCTGGTTAACTGCATATAAAATAACAAACACGCTTTAGATGAAAAATAAATGCAAATTAATCAGTGGGAAAACAGCTGTTATGTTATGAATCATCAGTTTGTGAATGCAATCACTGCAGGTTTCTGTGCCTGAGACCAGAAAGCCACAGAATGTAATCCTACCTAGAGCAGTGGGAAATGGTGACTTTTGTATTTATAAGTGCTGCGAGGTCCCAGTCTGGGACAGAAAGCACTGTGTGTCTGTCATTACTTTAAAATTATTTTACACAGAGAAGAAGGCTTGTTGTAGTAAAATGATTTAGGCAAAGTTGACAAAGACTTAGCGTCGGGTTTGTATTACTTTTTTAATGCAAACCTGATGCAAAGTGCTGTGGTGGTATTTACAATCCCAATCCTATGTATTGGATTGTGATCAAAAGTGACGCAAATCTGAGCAGTGTGCAGCCTTGTATTACTTTGATCATGGGGACATTCCATGGGTGGTACATAGCTGTTCCCATGAACCCACCCATGGGTTTTGATGAAAATCCCTATCTACAAAGAACTTTGCACAAAAATCCTGAGCCTCTTTGAGGCAGGCGTAACAAGGAGAAATGGTTTCATTTTTTTCTCCTTTTTGCTGCATTCTACAACACAGATACAAAGAAGGAAATGCCTTAAAGCATAGTTTTTGTACAGGAAGCATACTCTCCTGTACAAACACTATGCATTCCACAGTGCAGATAGCCTTTCACTATGGCTCAAAGGTGTCTAGGTTGGTGCATGGCAGCATAAAGTGAGTCAGCACAAGGAGAGAGCAAAACGGTGCCACATTTTAGTAAATATGACGCTGTTCTCCTCTGTCCCATTCACGTTGCTTGCGGCGCTGCATTGCATAATTTCTTACAAAAACTGGGCCTTATTGCTTAAAAAACCCTCAGCCACTATACTGTTTGCCAATAACTTGGCCTCTTACAGAATATTTCCCACCTATTCAGCATATGCTAGGGGGGTGGTTTTATTGATTAATAAAGGACTGTTACTCTGCATGCTGGCTGAAATTACAGACCCACAGGGGAGGTTTGTTATCCTGCAATTAATGCTACAGGAGAAACTCCTCACCATAATTAATGGCTACGGGCCAAACATGGATGACTTGGGTTTCTTCTGGGACCTCTGGAAATACTGCCTCACCCTTTACCCTAGCAGTGTACTCCGGGGCGGGAGACTTAAATCTTGTATCCCTGTTTCTCACACGCAACATGCAGCTGCTGCTACATTTTAGCACCTTTTGAACACTAATGACCTGCTAGACATTTGAAGGGCATCACCATCCAGTATGTAAGGAATGGAAAACATGTATCCACCATCCATGCATATTGGGCATGACTTGACTTTTGGTTGGGAACTCCTGATATTTGCAGATGGGCCACACATGTAGAACACCTTCCTCGGACTCTTTCCAACCTCTTTCCCGTGATGCTTACTCTTGCTTTTCCTACCTTCAAACACATGTCTCTTTTAGGAAAGCTCTCCCCTTAGGCTCTGATGGATCCCGTTTTTCACTCTGACATACATGTGACATTGCAGACTTTTGTACGACAAACGAGGATTCAGTGACATTAGGTGGGTACGGTCTGGGAAACCTTTAGGGTGTACCCCAGGGGCACGTGCTTGTCTAAACAATTGTCGATCTGTAAAATGCTAAAGCGCCAGCTAGACCTACTGTGGCAGCGCATTAGACAATTAGAGCATGACACTGAGGTGGCATATCATCAGTATTTAGTGGCTGAGCTCCACTCTCTTTTAGATTATTATCATGATCAGGCAGATAGCAAAAGCAAACATCTAAGGTGCACATGCATCAACATCCAGAAAAGCGATTCCTTATTAGCGATAAATAAGGAATCGTTATTAAGGAACGCATTTCGGAATGCATCAACAGATTCGGTAAATATGAGCGATTCCTTAAAAACCGCTAATATTTACCGAATCCACATTAGCGAGTAGAGCAAACACCGATTAGCAATTACCGATTTCGGTATTAGCGAAATCGGTAACAGCAACTTCGCAAATACCGAAATCGGTAATAGCGAAATCGGTAATTGCGAAATCGCAAAAAACGGGTCGCACGGGGAACGGTTTTATGACATCACTACCAGGAAGTACAGCAGCCCCACCCTCATTCACTCGCCAGAGTTGCTCACAGGAGAAGGAACAGGAGACAGCCTGAGCCCACTGATTAACCACTGACAGGACTTCCACCCTACCCTCACCAGGATGGACAAAGATGCACCAGCCAGCGCAGAATCTGCTAGGAAGAGAAAGCGCAAGTTCTCCGACCGGGAACTGGAGCACCTGATCGAGGGGGTGAGCAGCAAACATGATCGGCTGTTCGGGAATCTGTCCCTCAAGGTGCCAGAGAATGAAAAGTGACGCATATGGCTGCGCATCAGAGAGAGGGTCAATGCGGTGGGAGTGACGCCCCGCAGCATAAACCATTTAAAAAAGAGGTGGTACGACCTCAGGAAGCGGGCCAAGGAGAGGATCGCTGAAAGGGTCCGGGAGGCAGCTGGCACAGGAGGGGGACCATCAACAGTGCCTGCAAACACTGCCCTGGAGGAGCTAGTAGAAGGGACCATCGAGCCAGAGGCGGTCGTGGGAGTCACACAGATGGACACCTCCGGCGCAGCCACAACTGCCCAAGGTAAGATGCATGGCTGTGCCCATACTCTGCATTGCGTAAAGCCATTCCCATCCCCCCAGCTCGATCACAGTGTGCAGGCAGAAGTGCACCACACAGAACAGTAGTGCATCATGGGAGTTGTAGTCATGTCAGACCGGTGTGCATGTACAGTCAGAAAAGCACAAATTTTTCCCAACAGCAGTAGATGCGAGACATAGACTCAAATACAGTGATTTATAGAAGGACATGTATGAAATATTACAAACTGTAGTAGCAACAATCCCACTAACCATGCACTGTTTCACACACAGATGCATCTCCTGGCGATTCAGATGACAGCGGCCGGCTAATCATCTCAGAGACACCAGCAGATTCTGAGGGTGACACTCCGGCGGAGGGTCAATCACCACCTCCACCAGCAACCATACCACCACCACCACCAACACCTGCTGCTGCGCCTACTGCAACAAAACAGCGGAGACGCAGGGCACAAGTCCCCCCCATGCATGTGATGGATGCCTGTCCGAGTCCTGCAACACCATCGCTCCAAAGTACAACACTCGTCCCACCGCCTGCAGCACCACCAGCACGTGTCCGAGTCCCACAGCGGCGCAGGTCCCTGCGCTGTACATCGGATGTAGGCGACCATGCAAGCTCCCCATATGGTGGCAACGAGGCACAGATGCTGCGTGTCCAGCGCCTGCAGGGGAGACAAATGGGTACCATCAGCATTCACATGGCGCGCCTAGCAAAGGAAATGTGTACCCTGACTGCGGCAGTGCGGGACATGACCACTGTGGTGGCAGAGGGTAACGGGAAACTGAGCGAGGACATCCAGGAACTCACCTGTGCCATGAGAGCAGGGCATCACAGCGAGAGACGGAGGCACAGGCAGAACTTGCTCCGTTCCGCTGCTTCAACCAAGGCCATCACTAGGCTGTGCAACAGCACTGCTGTTTTGTCTCGCCGCTCGGTGTCACTGCAGGTGGACCTGGGCCATTATTGTGGCGACGTTGCCAAGGCCCTAGGCCAGGTGAACACTGCAGTCTAACACTTGCAGAGCGGATCTTTCAGTGGCAGCGCCTTGGGGGGGGGAGGACGGCAGTGAGGCTGCCTCAAGTGTCAGCAGTGTATCCGTGGCGGAGGCCAGCACCAGGAGGCACAGTTCGCGCTGCTCCACAGCCACAGGGGCAGGCCGTGGTGAGGTGGAGGAGACAAGTGAAAGGAGGCTGGCCGTTCGTGGCAAGCGCCACTAGACATACTGTAAGCCATCCATGACCATGGTGGGGTAACCAGGGTCCTCTCCTATTTGACACTTGCACACCCGTGACTACAAAGGGCATGTTTAGTTACTCTTGTTTTGGGGAGCTCTTATTTTCGTTCATGTGTGCCCGCACATACATCAGTGCTCCTGTGCATTAAACAGTAGCACCACAACTGAAATCGTAATGGTTCATTCTTACCTGGATCAGAAATGATGTTGCATGATGTCTGTCCGCCTCCTACGGCCCTCAGCTGTGTTAGGGATGTGTGCCTGTCGGTGTTGTGCGGGTGGTTGGTCATCCCGGTAGTCGTCATTCCTGTCCACATCTATGGGTATCCCCCTTCTGGTTGCGATGTTGTGCAGCGTGGCACATACAGCTACAATCCTGCAGCAGGTGTCTGGTTTGTATTGCAAGGCACCACCAGTCTTATGTAAGATTCAGAATCCCAAAGGTCCTCTCAATTACATTTCTGGTGCTTATGTGCCCCGCGTTGTATCGTTGCTCCTGTGATGTTGCTGGATTGATGTAGGGGGTGAGTATATATTCCCGCAGGGCATATGCACTGTCACCTACAAGATGGAAGCAAAGGCTTAGCAACGGTGATGAATATACATGTGTGGTGCTCATGTTTGGAAGAGGAATGTGTACGTACCAAGCAGGAGTCCCTCTCCAAATTCGCCGTTGAGTAAGCGCCTGTGGATGCCACTGTGTCTGAATATGTAGGACTCGTGTGTGCTCCCCGGAAATTGTGCCACTAGGTCCGTGATGATGTGCTTGGCATCGCACACGACCTGCACGTTGATAGAGTGGTAGGACTTCCGGTTACGGAAAATGTACTCATTGGCTGAGGATGGACAGATGGGGACATGCGTGCAGTCGATGCATCCTATGACATGGGGGAATTGGGCCACCTGGTAGAATGCCTGTTTGGTGCGGTCCAACTGCAGTGGGGTTGTGGGGAAGCTGATGTGGGTGTGTATCATTGTCAGCATGGCATCAATGAATTTGTGGAAGAAGCGTGAGAGTGCGCTTTGCGATACGCCTCCCGCTACGGCGATGACCCCCTGGAAACTTCCAGAGGCCAGTAGGTGCAGGCTGCATAGGACCTGGACGTGTTCAGGAATTGCATTGGTCCGATGTGTCTGGTGCTGCAGTAGTGGTTCAAGGTCTGCAATTAGGCGCATGATCATGGCACGATTCAGACGATACTTGTCGTACACCTCATCCTCATTCTGTCCTAGCACTGTGATGCGCACTCTGAAGACTCTCTCCTGGACCCTTCTCCTGCGCTGTCCTGCTGCATTGATTCGCATCCTCCTTGCAAGCACGTAGAGGGCTGCCATTTTGTGCAAGCCAACAGGGTCTCCTGGGCCAATTTGAATGGCTTACTGATTGGTACCATCTGTGGCACATGTCTCTTTTTTTTGGTGAATTTCTTTTTGTAAACGTAACTTTACCTCCAGGTTCTGATTCCCCTTAATCTGCTCATGCAAAATAGCGATTTTTGGGAATTTCGGTATTTGCGATTTTTGATGCATTAAGTAGCGATTCGTAATTAGCGATTGGCACTTGCCGGGAGCTATTAGTGATTTCGGTGATTGCGATTTCGGTTTTTATCGATTCTTTATTTTTGCGGTTAATTATTTAGCGATTCTTTATTTTATCCCGATTTGTGTTGATGCATTGGGATTCGGTTTTTGCCACTCGCAAACGGCTGATTTTAGCGATTCGGTATTTTACCGACTGGATTTTTGCTTGATGCATGTGCCAGTAAATTGCTACTCTCAGGCACTGGGGTACTGGGAATCTGACATGCCGGGCTTGACTCTGGCACAGCTGCTGGGTCGAGTCGGGGTCCCCAGGCTGTTACACAGTTGACTCGGGATGGCGGTAATCTCATATTAAAAACCAAGGATATACTGGCAGAATTTGCAGACTATTATACTCATTTTGAGACCCCTAGGCATTCTTATGATACAGAAGACAATATTACTTACTTTGATTGCCTAACATTGGCATGACTGGAGGGGCCCTGTAAGCCTTCCTAGTGCAGTCGCTAACCCTGAGTGAGATAACTACTTCAATTAGTGGCCTGCCAACCAGTAAATCTCCTGACAGCCTTCCATCTGAGTTTTATAAGGTGCATTCCACTCTTCTTACTCCTCATCTGTTAAAAGAATATGAGGAAGCCTCGCAAACAGGCACCCTACCACCATCTCTGTGTGAAACTTTACTTATCATGCTTCTGAAGCCTGTTTCCCCAGAATCTTATCGCCCTCTTTTCCATCAACACTGATGCAAATGTATTTGCCAGGGCACTGGCTAATCACTTGATCGTGTTGCTCCCTGAGTTAGTACTGCCGGACCAGGCTGGTTTCCTTACAAGCTGACCACTTCCCACATACTTCAGATGCTCTTTGCTCTACAATAGAATTTGAAGCCTTAGGAGATGACGGTGGCTGTCTTCCTTTATGCCATCAAAGCTGACTCTTTTGAGTGGTCTCTCCTATTTGTGGTTCTGAGTATAATCAGGATCCCTGATTTTTTTGTGCGAATGTATGACGTTACAGTGCAAACATTTACAACGCATGCCTTTACAACCCTGTTTTTACATCGCAACATTCATTACAACGCATGATTTTACATCGCATGCCATTACAATGCATTTTTAGAAACTACATTTACTACTAATTCTATTACAACGCATACCATTACAACACATACCAATACAACGCATATTACTTTTAGGGCAACAGTAGGGTAAGAGTTGGATAGTGTAGGGGTAAAAATGACTATTCCCACTCCAGTGAGTGCAACAGTAGGGTAAGTGTTGGATAATGTGGGGGTAAAAATTACTATTTCCTATTACTTACCTTATATTGCGTTGTAATGACATGCGTTGTAGTGACTTGCGATGTAATGGCTGCATTGTAATGGCATGCGATGTAAAGGATGTTGCGTTGTAATGACTGCGTTGTAAAGGTAGTGCGATGTAATGACTACATTGTAAGGTTTGTTTCCCCTTTTGTGCGTCTGATCAGGCTACTCTACTCCAAAACTTCTGAATCGGATCCAATTGAATGCTCTGTTGTGTGACCCCATCTTGATTGGCAGCGATATTCCGACAGGAATGCCTTCTATCGTCCTTGCTCTATGCTCTGACTATGCACCTAAACCACGCATACTACCATTGCCCTTGACCTGGGTGACTGACACCTGTAAATACTTGGGAATCCAAATCAGCACTCAACCCCGGAAGACACAGTGACTGCCAACCGGCCACGCCCAACAAGACCCATGGCCAGTTCCCCTGCCGATACTGCCATCAGACCTTCACCACCACTCCGGCCGCCAACACTGCCGTTGCCCTAAGATGCATCGTACTCAACATGCGTGCCATACAAAGACACGCCATTGAGATCTGGAACCTACTCGACTCTCTCTCGCCCGACATTGCTTTTTTCACGGAAACCTGGACCAATGCCTCGCCCCCGCCCCTGACATCACCACCGCCATCCCGGATGGATACAAGATCCAGAGGAAGGACTGCCCCAACCACCCGGGAGGGGGTCTCGCCATCGTTCACAAGAACACCCTCTGCCTCGCCCCCTCCAGAGAAGCCTTCCCCTTTGCTGTACACCTGCACTTCCAGATCAAGACCAGCCCCAACGCCACACTCCGCGGCACCCTTGCCTACAGAACCCATAGCTCCCAGGCCCCCTTCGCCACAACCATCACCGACCTCATCGCACCCCACGCCATCGCCCCAATGAACTACATACTAATAGAAGACCTGATCATCCACCTTGACAACCCCAGCGACCCCAACTCCACCACCCTCCGTGACAATCTCGCCAACCTCGGACTCAAACAACTCGTCACCACACCGACCCAAAGGGCAGGACACACCCTCAATCCCATCTTCGCAGGACAAAACAGCGTCCACTTCAGCCACACAACGCAACCCCCATGGACCAACCACCACTGCGTACACTTCCTCGTCGACAAACCCAAGGCACCTGAACCAGCCCCACACCCACCTTGAAGGAACTGGAGCAAAGTCTCCGACGAGCAACTCAACTCCGCCCTCACCCGAGACAACCATACCACGGCATCTGACGCCAGCGAAGCCACGGACATCACCCCATCCCAAGACCTCAGCGACAAGCTTGGATCCTACTGCCACCTGAAGATAAAAAACCTCTACGACAACTTTGTCGACCATACGCCCAACTCCGCAACCAACCCGACCCCCGGCCATGCCAGCCATGCCAGCCACCTACCATCTCCTCCGGGACTCCAATCACAGCCGTAGAGTCCACCTCAACCATGAAAAGCATCCACTCAGGGGCCTCCCCGACCCCTGCCCAACACATATCTACCACAGAGTCGCCACCGTCATCGCACCCGAACTTCAATGCACCATTAACACCACCTTTGAAACTGGCACTTTCCCAGACGAATGGAAATACGGAGAAGTCAGGCCCCTGCTCAAGAAGCCCTCAGCTGATCCCACGGGCCTCAAGAACTACCGGCCCATCTTGCTTCTCCCCTTTGCCGCTAAAGTCGCAGAGAAAACAGTCATGCAGAACTGACGACATTCATCGAAGACAACGCCATCCTCGACCTGTCTCAATCTGGATTCTGAGGCAGCCACAGCACCGAGACTGCCCTACTCGCCTCCACAGATGAAAGCCGCACCCTCCTCGACCAAGGCCAAAGCCACACCACAGCCCTGATTTTACTCGGCATATCATCAGCTTTCGACACCATCTTCCACCGTACACTTGTAGCCAGACTACACAATGCCGGCATGCAAGGAACCTCCCTCGACTGCATCCGGTCATTCCTCACCGGCAGAAGCCAAAGGATCAGACTGCCTCTCTGATCCCACGGAAATCACCTGCGGAGACCCACAGGGATCATCTCTCAGCCCGACCCTCTTCAACATCTACATGGTCCCCCTCGCCACCATCATCTGACAACATGGCCTCAGCATTGTATCCTACGCCGACGAGACCCAGCTCATCCTCTCCCTTGCCAACGACCCCACCACCGCCAAACTCAACTTCCAGAAAGGAATGCAGGACATCGCAGCCTGGACGACCAACAGCTGCCAAAGATCAAATCCAAGAAGACAGAAGTCCTCATCCTAGGATCCACCCCCTCAAAATGGGACAACACCTGGTGGCCCACCGCCCACGGCAGCCCACCGACCCCAATAGACCATGCCAGAAACCTCGGCATCATACTCTTTATGAACCGACAGGTCAACGCCGTCGCCTCCAGCTACTTCAACACCCTCTGCATCCTCCATAAGACGTTTAAATTTATCCCCCCCTAAGTCAAGGAACACAGTCACCCAAGCACTCATCACCAGCAGGCTGGACTATGGAAAAGCACTTTACGCCAGCATTAACAAGTCCCTAATCCACAAACTCGAGACAATACAGAACACCACCGCCAGACTCGTCCTCGGCATACCTTGACACGAGCACATCAGCCAACAGCTATGGAAGCTCCACTGGCTCCCCGTGGAGAAGAGAGTTACCTTGAAGATCCTCACCCATGCCTACAAATGCCTACACAACACCAGGCTCAAATACCTCAACGAAAGAGTCATCCTCCATGTACCCAAAAGAAACCTCAGATCAGCGAACCTCGTGCTCGCATAAACCCTCGCAACCATACAGCCAAAGCTGGAGGAAGACCCTTCTCCTACATCGCGGCCAAGACCTGGAACAAGCTCTCGACAGACATCAGACGCGCTCTCTCCCTAAACACCTTCAGGAAGACTCTTAAGACCTGGCTCTTCAGCTGAACAGCACTGATAACCCCCCCCCCCCAGTGCCTTGAGACCCTCACAGGTGAGTAGCGAGCTCAAAATTGATTGATTGATTGATTGATTGATTGATTGATTGATTGATTGATTGATTGATTGATTGATTGATTGATTGATCTGGGCAAACATATCACAGACAAAGAGTCTGACCAGTCCTTTTCCCCTAATGGCAAACTGCGGATTATACACTCCCATTACATCCATCAGATATACGACACACCCTCTAAATTTACAAATATAAACTTCGAGCCCATGACCGATGTGCCAGATGCCATGGGGGAGAAGCAGATTTTTGACATTTAGCCTGGATATTCCCTCCCATTGCGGCTCATTGGACCTTGCTTTTCTTCATACTCTCTGACATTGCTGAAGACACAACTGCGCCCCATCACCAATGGAAATGCCAGATGATAAAAAAGAAGCTTATAGCATTAGCACTGCTCCTTGCTAAGTACAGAATAGTCTGCGTGTGGGTTGGCAGGCGGGCACCCTCTTGTCTGAATTGGTTGGTGGACTTGGCACAATGTCATGGACAATTGGATATATATTACACCCTGCTGCCCACTTCTAGTCACCCCAATAATATTTGGGGCCCTGTGAAAAATGAATTAACACAAACCATTTGCTCAGCCCGATGACCTCACGCATACACATACTATACTTATTGGGCCCTCTCCCCCTATTACTGTACATTGCTTTTCTCCTCTAATTTTCTCTCTACCACCCTTTCTTGTTTCTAATGTATTTTGATTATATCCCGGTTTACATGAATTTCTATTTGGCCTACGCACTACTGCACTGTATGTATCTCCTGAGCATTCTTTTTAATCTGCATGCCATGTATGACTGACGATATATTGGTTCTGCAAACCTTTTTTTGCAGCTGATTGATTCCTCTCTTCTAATTGTATTCTGATTGTATTCTATAGTGAGATGCAACTTTTGTGTTATTATTGCAAAGACATTGGTTTGGAAATACTAATAAGCAAATAATAATAATAAAAAAAGCTACGGTAAGTGGTTTTATAAAGTGAAAAATTCCCACTAGCTTCCACCTATGTTTACATCCAGATTCTCCTTGCTAGCATTGAGGCCCATGTCACCCGTGCTGAGCAGGTCCCAAGCAAAAGAGTGACAAGATGTGGGTCTATTTATACCTTTTTTTAACAGAAAGGATCAGGGAGGCTGCTTTGGGTCTTAAGCCTATAAGTGATTGTCCAAGTGGAATGGGCAGAGGAAACAGCCTTTGGTGCTATTATTGGTGCTGTAGGTTCAGTGGCAGCGGGTCAAGGAAGTGAAGGGTCCATTTTTTACTGTCATTACTGGTTTGTATTAGGGCCAAGTACATTCTTGCAGTGCCACCAATACTTTGACTGACTGCATGATGCTAGAACGATAGGCATTAGGCCGACGGCCCCAACAACGATAGCATTAGATCGATGCTGGCATTTTCACGCCAGTTACAAGAACCAAGTACAAAAGCACGCTGCCAAATAGTCTGATTTCAAACAGAAAGCAAGCTTTTGCAATGCAAATAGGTCTCGCATTTGTGAGTTAGAGCTGTTTACGTTGTAAATGGCAATGTTTTTTACCTACACGTTTTATTTTGGGAGTGAATGTATGTAGTGTGCAAAATCCCTTGGAAAGTTCCTGCACTTCGTAATAAATATATTGAAAAAGACGCAAAGTGTGGACTGTGTCAACAATTGCTTGGCACGTACCTCATGGTTGAAGTGTCGCCACACATGCACACCGCGGTGCTTTACTAATGATAAATTCATTAATAAAAGTAGTGCTTACAGACTAACCAACGCGATCGGGATCGGAGCATGGGACCGGATCCCGGTTTCTCTTTCATTTTCTAGACTATTTGACTCACTCTCCTCTAGGTTATCCCCCAAACACTGGGAGGCAATGAAGTTCCCAAAAGGGCAGGCGGAACGGGGGCTTCGGGTTACATAAAAATGTGTTCATTGCCTAGTTGTCAAAGGTCGCCCGGTGCTATTAGTTAAAAGTGTGCAGATTTCATTAGGATATTAAGAGTACTTTACTCGCATCTATGAGAAAATCGACATTAACTAAACAAAATGCCAGAATGCGTGTCAGTTTTCACAGTGTTTTAGACGTACTGGTTGCTTAGTTTCATGGCAATAATTTTTGTATTTACTCTTTTACACAGCATCCAAAGTCGGTTACCTAACCCCAAAGCCCGAGTTGTTAAATGACCCATAGAAGGGAGTGTTTTACAGTTGAGCAAATGTGTCCAAATGTAATTTTGGTGGTGCCATGGAATGATCAGCCAATGATGTACTCGATGATCAGGTATTTAACTACACATTCAAAATGTACAGTATTGTGGCTATTGTTTGTTTGTACACAAATACCTCTCTGAATGTGTTTATTAACACAGAGCTGCATCTACCAGACAGTGCTCACAGAGGCGACTAAAGCACAGAACAAAATTCATTTATCCTGAGTGTGAAGGCACCCGGATGGCTTAGGTGCCTGCTCGGAGAGGCTAGGGATCCCAGAACCTCTACAGACTCTGCCGTGCTCCTCTGCACCGGCAGGGCATAGCTCAGAATCTGCCGCTTCTGCTAAGAATAGGTGAGGAGGATAAGGTTGGGGCATGCGGGAGTTGCCGGCAGATTTCCAGGTTATTGAAAGTGGTGATTCTGCAGTGAGGCAATGGAGACTGACTTTGTCTGTTTGTCTGCACCAGTCTATTTCTCTACCATCTACCGGGCTCACTGTCATGTATCCATTCATCTCTCTTTGTTAGAGGTGCGCGAGCCAATATATTAAATAGCAGGTAGAGCTAGCCGGAGACGATCCAAGCGTATACGAGCCAGTGGGCAAGCCGTGAAAATGATTAGCATGTTAATCATACAGTAAACATGATGTAAATGTGCGATAATGTCTCTTCAGAATTCAAAAAAGTGCATCTCTTTAGCGCGTCACCTCACTACACTAGATCATAGCTCTGAATTGAGAGGAAGTTATTAAAAGTGCTTGTTTTAAGCTTGAGTTAAAACACTGCTGCTCCTCCTGCCCGACAACAATGCCATTTGTGAACTAAGAGGCGTCAGTTGCCATGCATACTCCGAATGTTGCCTAGAGTCTTATTATATTTAGAGTAACATTAAAATCTAGTTAATTAAACACAAGAAGTTTTTGTACAGCGCTCATCTTGAATTCGCATATTTCAAGGTGGCAATAATAAAGATGAAAATGGAAGTGCTGGCAGGCAAGAAAACACGAACAGGAGTGGGGGGCGGGGGAGGGTGAGAAGTCTCAGACTGAGGAAGGGGGCGGTGGCGTGGGGAGACAGGGAAGAAAATGGTGTTAGGAGTAAAGGGGCCAATAGCCGTGGAAGGACACAAATGATGAATGAGGAGCAACTAACAAGCCTCAAACCAATCGGAAGGCAGCATTTAAGACAAAAGCCAATGGGCAGAGAGTGGGCGGAGCTTCCATGAAGCTGCCACACTACAGTATATACTGCATGCCTCGCAAAGCGATGGCAGTGCATTCGTGCTGCAACGCTAGGCGAGACCTAAAAAAAGCAAATGCCTTAAATACACATCATTTTGTATTTAAATATTTTGCATTTAAACATTTTACTTATTTTCACTTTGTCGTGTTTACTGATGCTTGCCGCTTTGGAGTCGGGAAAGAGTTAAAAGATTGAACTTCCTACCCTTGCCTTGTGATCTCCCTGGGTGGTTCCGGCCGCCAGAGCAGGGAGCATGAAATCCATCATGTTTGAGGCAGTGAGTCTCCTATTTATCCGTGGCTCGAGTCAGGGAAGGCGCAGAGTGGGATGGCGCCATTTGTTTCCGGCGAGAGGACATGCATTCCCCACTCTTTGCCCTAAACTGCCCCCTCACACTCTTAGCCCTGATACTGCATGCACTACCCTTAGCACTAAAACAGCCCCTTCCCTTAGCCCTAAATCCCCTCCATACTCTTAACCCTAAACCACCCCTCACACCCTTAGCCCTAATATTGCCTGCAGTACCCGTAGCGCTATAACAGGCCCTTCCCTTAGCCCTAAATAGCTCTTCCACACTCTTAACCCTAAACCGACCCCTCACACCCTTAGCCCTAATACTGCCTTGCACTACACGTAGCACTATAACAGCCCCTTCCCTTAGTCCTAAATCCCCCCTCCACACCCTTAGTCCTAAACTGCCTCTTCACACCCTAAAACCTCGCGTTGAGATGCCACTTGCAAAACGATTCAGAACGTAGTTTCGACGCCGTTGGAATGCCGATTTCTTTCCAAAGGCTAGTCACAATATCACCTTCGTGAAAGAGGATGTTTCCCACTTTGAATCTCCAAGAAATGATCTAGGAGTGGGGGAATAGTGATGCAGAGGAGAATCCTTAGCTTGAGCATTAGAGAAATAGCGTAGAAGGTAATGGGGCAAGAATGGCCCATGTTTTTAACAAAGGGCAGGGGAGATAGCTTGCTTGCAAGGAAGTAGCTAGTAGCTATCATTAGTGAAGCAGATGCAGTGCTATTGGGGCCCAGGTGTGTGAGGGACTCACTTCACTGAATTAGGACTGTCTTACTTTACAAAAGGGGCATTGTGGCACCTACTTCTTGCTAGCATAGGAGCCAAGGGCACCCCTGCTGCAAGGAGGTAAGGGCAACATTTGGGAGCAATGTTTTTCTGAATGTGACAGAGCCTGTGTCAAAACTGGATTGATGGCCGACATTGGTGGGAAGGGGCGGAAGGAAACTCAAAGCCACAGATATAGCAGATGCTGCTCCATTGGGGCCCAGGAGTGTAAATAGCTGACAAAACCCAACTATAGAAAGAAGGGTTTGTTGATCAATTTCTGGTTTTGCTCTTTTATAAGCAGGGCACGAGTCGGGGGTACACACGGGTGGACAGCATCCACCCACTTTTTTCACACGGTGGACGCCGTCCACCCTGTCAAGAAGTTGGGCCCCACTGATAAAGATGCTGAATTCGTCCCGGTGTAATTTCCAAACACCGGAACACATTCAGCAGCGCCTGCATGTTGTTATCTGCTTTCGATCGGCAACAACGTGCAGGCAGGGACGGGGCTCTCTTATTTATGACTCCTGCTGACCCTTAACAAAGGCCGAGTCTGAGGGGTCATTAGGCCTCCTTTTGTTCGAGTCTCCTGGCTGGCAGCAGTCAGGTGCCTCACACCTAGAAGAAAATGCCGCATAGGGGAAACAAAGGGTCACACCTTGTTAGCACTTCACACATACTTAAGAGAGGCAACTTTTCACTTTGTTCAGTCCCTGTTTATGAGATATGCATGCACTGTAAGAACGTCAGATGTGTTGACCTTTCCCAGTATTTGCACAAAATAAATACCATTTATATAGTGCTTACTAACCCTGAGGAGGCCTTGTAATAATTTAAATATCACTATTTTTTCTCTTAAAGCACTATGGCTAGAGGAAGCTTTACGCTGACAAAAGGCAACATTGTTTTATGTGTAGCGTTCAAAAGTGTGACTCTTCTGCCTTAATCAGGAGGGTTCTCAAGTATACTTGAAATGTGCTCAAATGCACTCATGATACACCTGCTAAACATATATGTGAGGGCTTAAGATCTGATGTTACTTCTTGTGATGCCACTTCCTGTGATGTCACGCGCGTGACACGCTGCGATGTCACGCGCTGTGATGTCACTTGCTTACTGATTAACTAGGTTAGTCCCCCCACTTCTTTTTTTAGGACTTGTGCCCTGTTTATTATTCTCACATTTAGTGTGTATAATGAGCTACAAAAAAAGTACCTATGAAATGATCTCTCAAGCCCAGCCCCTGCTCTCAGCCGTGCCACTCCTGCACTTCCAGTCTTTGCAATTAGATTTTGGAGAGGGACCTGGCTTTAAAACATTTAACTTAAGGATGGTTCAGAGCAAAAAAGTTTGAAGGCCTGTGACTTAATATTATTAATGATTAAAAAAAAATGTGTTTACCTGTCTCAATTCTAGGAATATACACTAACACGGCCGTTTCAGGGTCCCAAGGACAACTGACTTCCCAGGCTCAATATGGTGGGAGCCTCATGCCTTTTGCCATTATCTGCAAATATGTATAAAAAGAACTTGAAATCATAAGGTGCTGCAGATATTGTGCTCCAGCCTCGTGAAGCTATTGTGAGAACATCCAGCTTTTTTGAAGCAAACATAATTAACTAAAGCAAACAAAATAGTCACTGCTGTCCTTTAACACGGGCTCTTTCTAAACATCTTGACTTGGCAGTTTAACCCCTTGGCTGCGGCAGGAATTCCGCCGCAGCGCTGGGGGGGGTTTGGGGGCAGTGCGGTGGCGCTGTGCTCATGACGGAGCCACTCCGTCAGGAGTCACGGTTGAGCTGTGCTCATGACGGAGTGGTTCCGTCATGACTCCGCCCACTGCGCTAATCGCCCGCACAGGCGGGGAATTAGCGCCGCGTGGGCGGAGCGGCCGCCAACGGCCGCAGCATGACGGAACCACTCCGTCATGAGCACACGGCGCCCGTGGCTCATGACGGCGTGGTTCCGTCATGAGCACGGAACGGGTTAAGTTGAAAGATGCATGAGCCAGTCAATAGGTCTGGTCTTGGCAAGCTGTTGTGTTGGTCATGTTTATGTTTTTTAGTGCAAGCGTATGCCACAAAAATGAGCTAAATTGGAAAAAAGGGAAACATGGTGCCACCTAAACATCACAGTAATACGCTGGCAATAAAAATATTACTATTTTTAAAATAGTGAATCATCACATAAAATTGTAAAAGACCACGACGTGTTCTTCCTAGCAGTCCAGTGTACTTAGAATACCTATAGAAACCCCTATTAGTTTAATAAACATCACACGAAAATATTGTTCAGATAGGCACAAAGACAAGGCATTATTGACTGTCAATTCCTGAAGCCTTAGTTTAAACCCAAGGATGAATGCATTTTTTAAAGAAATGGACAGAGAATATATTGTATCCTCCAATTAATTACACGTTATAATGAACTTACATGTCAATACTCTATACGTGCAATTAATTGTTGTTAGTTTTATTTTTCCAAAGACTCTTAATAAGAATACCAATAATGCTTCTTTACTTTGTAATACATTTTACAGTTTACAGTTTCTATGAGTTACTCATGTCTCAGAAGTATTCAGAATTAGAATTTCACAACCACGAAATATGAAAAGGAAGTTATGAGTGTGGGAACTTCATGTTTACTTATTAAACCACCAAAAGTCCTGAGGGATAACCTGGCATTTTTAAATTAAAAAGCCTTGGCCAGGATTGGCCCACCTTTCTTGTACTGTTGTGCATTACGTTTTAGGTGGATGGGTACATTTGAAAAATGTTGACACTAAGAGTACAAGTGGACGGCCCCATCACCACATGATGTACGCTGTGGTGGGTGGATGCAAAACGTGAACAGACCAGTAGATCAAGAAAGTTCACCCAAAGCCTCAATATAACTAGTTGATTGCTTTTTTTATTCACAGCTTTTAATGACAACATGAAGTTAAATAGATATCTAAAGTTGTATCTAGGCCATATGTGAGATAAGGGAAATACAGTCTGTGTTACACTTAAGAACAAGCTAACATAAATAATGTTGTATTCACTTTGCTCACTACATGATCTCCCTTCATTAAAACTCCTATCTCTGTTTCCCCTTTATAGTTAGTAGCTGATAACAAGTATTCAACTAGACAGGGAGTAGAACTGACAAATGGATCGTCCCTCTCCACTATCATTGTACTTTAATACCTAGGAATGCATTCACACTTAAGAGATCTCTATGGCGATTTCTGTGTTGACAATGCACACGTATACTAGAACCTCACAGGAAGTCATCAGGCATCAGCACCTCCTTCTGCACCCAAAAACACGCTATGTGCTATGAGCAGAAGTAATTCAGTGACCATGTACAGCAAGATGGCGTCTTCTTGTGGAACTCTATCAATCACTTTACCCTCAGCGGAGCAAAATATAGTAACAGCAGTTTCAGTGCCCAGGGCCTATATATTCTAGCAAGTTGTTGAAGGTCAGAATATTGAGAGCAAAAATATCGACCTCTCAAAATATGGTTACCAAAATATTGACTGCTTGAATACTTTAAATAGAAGAATGTATCGGTAAGTAAAGATTTACTATACTTAACCCAAATTCACATGAATTGTGTTTTGTGTGGTAGACATTAATTTGGTGTTTATGATTTCTTACTTTTGTGTTCCTGCTTTTAGACAAATTATATAAATATGCCATTTGGCAATGAGAATAGCAATCAACACACACATTATTTTACTGTGTATACTTTTCTGCATCTGTTAGTAGTGGTTTTTATGCTAACAATTGCTTTCATATAATAAATCACGACTTTAAAAAAACATCTGTTCAACACCAAGATAACCATCTGGGTGAATGTGCGCTTTACAAATACACATGTTATGTTATGTTATGTTAAAAAGAGGCCCCTTTTGTAAAGATGCCCCCACTAACTCCGCTTCTGATGGGCATTCCTATGAATAGCATAGCAGTGAATAAATATCTGTCTTGGGCTGTGTGTACACAATAAAAAAAAAAAAAGATATATTCGCAGGTTTACGCACATCTTTGATCATACATTTTCGAATTTCTGAAATCCTTAAAGGTTTCCAGGTCTGAAAATATGCAAAAGTCACTGGTTGCCAGAAGTGCTTCTAGAAAGCACTTGAGCATTCCTTTTTTACACAAATGCAAAGGTATTTCCACTAGTGTAATTGTACATGCCATACACTTATTCATGCAAATGTCTCATGATATTGCTATTGCACTTTTTTTTATAACAAATTTTATTTGGTTTTGCCAGTGGTATAACCCATCAGGGTCACATACATACATATTATACTGCAGTATGAATGTTTTGGCTTTACTCCAGTAGCCCTGATACCAAATGGAAACAATATAAAATAAGAACAAAAAGAACAAGCACAAATGCACATATGGCCCTAACCACCCCCACTACCCTCCGATCCATGAAACAAAATCCCAGATATGTATGTTCTGTTCTGTCCCTGCAGAAGCATTCATATCTTGACCATACTGACTGTCTGATTTCAATGTCCATCTGTTGTTCAGCAGTATTTATCGGCTTTAAGTTCAATTCCCTATAATCCGCCTACCCTTGCAAGATCCTAGGATGTTTCTGAGGACATCCCCTTACTTGAAAGACTGCAACCTCAAGTCCATGCAGAAGTTCATTCCCCGTTTCCATACTCCCACTAGTGGCTGTGCATCTGCCTTCCATTTCTGTGCAATGTGATACTTCGCAAATGTGAGGCCTGGAAACAATAGGTGGTGTTTGTATCTATTGCCGCCTATACCATCAGTGATATGCGGAAGCATCAATCGCGAGGTAAATGGGACATCCCACACAATACCTCTGCCAAGCAGGATACCACCCCCCTCCAGAACTGGGTTAGCCTACTACATTCCCAAACTGTATGGAGAAATGTGCCCTCTGCTGCTCCACATCTATGACACATAGGAGAGTCTACATCTCCCATGCTCCATAAGTGGCTTCTTGTGAAGTATGGCCTGTGAAGGTATTTGAATTGAATTAGTCTCAATCTGAAGGAGATTGCCGCACTACGTGGAGACTCAAGGGCTTCCACCCAAACCTCATTCTCAATATCCCCTACATCTTCCTGCCATGCCGTCCGGAGGGCGGATAATGTAGTGCAGCTATTGGTAACCAGTGTTTGGTAGATCTGGAAGGTTTTGTGGTGTTCTAAGTCATCCATCAGGAGTTTGCCCTCTAACGGGTTGCAATCAGGGAGACTGGTGTGGGTGCGAAGGGACGGGGACACTGCATGATGCAATTGTAAGTATTTATAAAACTGACTCCTATGCAAACCATATTCAGACTGGAGATCCTGAAAGGATGTAAGTGTAGTGCCCTGCATGATGTCCCCCAGCGTAAAGATCCCTATGTGGTCCCATTCCCTAAAACTCTTCAGTCCTGCCACCTGCAGGAGAAAGTCACCACCCCAGAGTGGTGTCTCCTTTGTCAAGCGTTTCCACCATCCCATTTTCCGAAGGGTCTGTCACCACAGCCGTACCACTATTTGAGTCACAGGGGGGAAGGGTGTCAATATTAAAAGTACTATATGGGGGGCGTGGCTAGCGCCCGACGTTGATGGCGGCGCTTCTGTGAAGCTCCCGGTCCGGGGTGCTGACGGCGCATTTTATTATGCACAGCAGTGGCGTTTTTTCTGGTGTGAGGCTGTTGGAATGATGCCTTAACAAGATGGGGACATTTTCGCTGACTCCTGTTTCGTCTTTAACCGGCGAACGAAGGTAATGCGTTGGAGCGAATTCAAGCGGCGGCCATTTTGTTTCATCGGCTCTGCCCGCGTATGCTCCCCACAGATGTTTTCATATCAGCGCTACATTTGTAACTGTCTATGAGGATAACGTTTTTATGCTCATGTCTGCTGGAATGCATTTTGTGCATTTTGTGCCCTCTATTGATGCTTGGGCATGATTAGGAGGATGACCTGCTTCTGACTGACACTTGCATAGCCGCCATCTTAGGAATCTGTCACCTTCTCCAGTGCGCTGCAGGAATATCAATGAAGCATGAGTTGTATCCCTCATTACACAATACTTGGAGGGTCTCAATTTCATCCTAGCAAACAGTTTTTGATGCTGGCTGTGGTCTGTGCTTTCCTGCTACGTTCCAGTCCTTTCTTTGGTAGTGGGACTGTGACCAGGTCTTGCCTTGCCTTTTTCTAGTGACTGAGTTGATGCGGTTTTTGGTCGGATATGACGAGACCCTGCGGAGGCTGACCTGTATACCTGTACTCTTACTACATTTCTTGGTGATGCTAGGGGGGCGCAATTACAGCCCGATGAGTATTGAGACGTCGGAATGAGACCCCTGGAACCAATGCGACAACTTTGCGCTCTCAGGCTACTTGATATGTAGTTATCTAGAGGATTGAACTATTGCGCATCTTTGAAGGTCTTCATTTGTTACTCCCCAGGACAGTAAGGAGTTGTTTCTGTAAGGTATAAACACCATTTTGAAGAGACCTTTCAGGTTCCAGTACCCTGTGAAGGGTCTTTTCTTATAGGACTACAATATGTTTCCTCTCATACATTTCCTATTTCCTTCTACCTCTGCATGACCATACTTACTTTTGCTACCCCTCCGCATTGCCTCGCCTGTGGTGACTTCAGCCTGTCTGTCTTTTACGCTTGCTTGTCCTTCTTCGACTCCGGTTTCCTGCACTTTCATCATTGACCTATTGCTTTTGTCCAACTGCCTCTACAACCCTTCATGGGGAAACTCCGGAATATAAAGCTGGCTACTTCTTCTCTCCTACCTGTGGACTCAGATTCGGACTCTCCTCCCCAGGACATGGTGGACACCGCGGCACCGAAATCGGATTCACCACGAGGAGCCATCCCCAAAGCGCGCAGCAAATGGAAGTTGCCGTCTTCTCTAGCTTCCTCTAAGCGCCTGAAGAAAGACCCACCATCCCCGGGGAGTACCTCATCATCTGCTTCCACGGATCTCATTTTGGAAGAACTTCGTGCGTTCAAACCCTTTATGGAAGCTACCACAAAGAACATGCAGGCTTTGCAGGAGAAATGGTCGTCTCTGGAGTCCCGTGTTCAAACTTTGGAAACATCCACAGACTCTTTGCAATCTTCTTGTTCCCACATTCCGTCTCTGGAGGCGGAGATACTTCTACTTAAACGACAGACAGAGGATTTGGAAAATAGGAATCGTAGGAACAATCTACGCTTATATGGTCTTCCAGAACTTACAGAGGGGTCAAACCCCACGTCTTCTTTCAATCCTTTCTTGCCAAGATCTTAGATGCTCCGGCCCTGACTTCCGTTAACATTCAAAGGGCCCATCACCTTGGACCGAAGGTCGCTAGTAAACCTAGAGGTATCATTATGTTATTCCTGCAATTCACTGATCTCCTACAGGTCCTTTCAGCTGCCAAGCTCAAGAAACAAATTATGTGGGAAGGTCATCGCCTCTATCTTTCACAAGATGTCTCCAAGGCTACTGCGGATCGAAGGAAGAAGTTCTTGGACATGCGACCTCAATTACGGGCCCTGAATGCTAGATATGGACTACTACATCCTTGTCTCTTCAAGGTCACATATAAAGACAGAACAATCACCTATGAAGACCCTGCAGCCTTGCAAGCATTTCTTCAACGGCAAGCCCCAGATGTTATGGAAGTATCCAGACCTGGTTGACGGGTCCTGCGACTTCTCTTTGGAACTCGTGTTCTGTTTCTATTGTCCCTCCATTATCGCTGATGTTGTGAATTCCCTACTGGAACCCGTTTCACTTCCACATGTCTCCTCTGTAGTTCTATTATAATTAGTTTTTTCTTGTTTCCCTATGACACGTCTTTCCCTTCAATTTTATGTCTCTCTTGTTTCTACAGATTCTCTTTACCCCCTCATGCCCTGTTGTGCCATGCTACTTTCTGTATGCTGCGTTTTTGGATCCATAGTAATTTGCGGTCTGATGTCTGCTCTGGATGTTATCGTCATTGTCTCCTGGCGCCACCACCCCATCCTCGTTCTTGAGTTTTTCGTTCCGTAAGTATGTTTTTCAGTCGTTCGTTTCGAACATGTACTGTCTTCTTGTTGGTTTATGTTTCTGTCCTTTTTTCTATACCTGATTTCTTACCTTTTGCTCTCTCCTCCTTCTTTTTCACTTTCTCTCTCCTCCCTTTTCCCTTCCTTGTACCTTCCTTTTCTTGGACTCCGTATTATTTTTATAGTGGTTCCTTCCTTCTTTTCTTTCCTTTTCTTCCTCTTTATTTTTCCTTTCTTTGCCCTCTCTCCTTCATCAATTTGGTACAATTCTCTCAGTTTTCTCAAGTTATTTTTTCTGCAATAACAAGCATGTTGGTGTTAGCTGTTTCTCTTTGCCGTTCCATTCCGTGTTACATCGTGGAATGTTAAGGGTTTAAACAATCCCATAAAAAGGCAAAAGGTTTTATCACATCTAGCGAGACTTAAGTCTGATGTTGCCCTCCTTCAGGAGACTCATCTCTCTGAAACGGAGGCTCTAAAACTCAGGCGTTGTTGGGTAGGTCATGTTTTTTGCTCCCCCACAGTTTCCAAGAAAAAAGGTGTTGTGATTTTATTACATAAAAGTTAAATGTTTCCTCAATTTCTCATGAATGTGATGTTGATGGTAGATGGGTTATTGTTACACTGCTTATAGATGATATTCCTATCACCCTTTTTAATGTCTATGCCCCAACTGGGATCGATAAATTATTCTGGCCCTCTATTTCAACTAAGCTATCCTCCCTTCCTGGAAGTTATATACTTCTCGGGGGAGATTGTAATCAAATTGTTGATCCTTTCCTCGATCGTCATTCCAATGTTAAATTTCTCCCCTCTAGGATGCACTCTCAATTTGTTAATACCCTTCAGCATAATGCCTTGGTGGATATCTGGAGATTGTGTAATCCTGATCTTAGAGAATATAGTTTTTATTCCCCCCCACATCAATCACAATCCCGCATTGATCATATCTTCCTTAGTAAATCCCTATCCCAGCATGCTATACGCTCTGACATTGGTTCCATCCTAATCTCGGACCATGCTCTGATTCATGTGGACCTTGATCTACTTCCTTTTCCCCCCCACTCTGGCAGATGGCGTTTCAACAATGCTTTGCTGTTAGAACCTATTTTTTGTTCTGAATTTACTGCCTTTGCCACCAAATTTTTCCTTCTCAATCATACCCTTGATTCCTCTTTTGTTACTGTTTGGGATGCTTTTAAATCAGCCTCTAGGGGTTTTATTATTAATTTTGTAGCCCGACGAAAGAAACATCGAGAGGCCGAGTCTAAACGCATTTTAGCTAATATAAAGACTTTAGAGCTTGATTATCATACCTCTAAATCTGAGATTTCTATTAAAACACTTATTGATGCAAAAATTTCCTTTAATAAGTTTACAACTGAAGCTGCCTCTAACCTTTTGCTAAAATGTAACTCCAGGTACTATGGGGGTAAGAATAAAATGGGGAAACTTTTGGCCAATTACTTAAAGATAAGAAAGGAGCGTACAAAGATTGAGTCCATTAAAACTTCCACTGGGAATTCTTGTTTTAAAGATAAAGACATTCTTTCTGAGTTTGTTAAATTTTATGACAATCTTTATACTCCCGAGCACATCCCAGAGACTACAGATCTTCTTTCATATTTTCATTCTCTCCCCTCTCCCCCGGCTTCTCATGTTGATTTCATTGCCCTAGAACGAGATATTTCTCTCTCTGAAATCTCCCATGCTGTTTCCAAATTTCGGCATGGTAAGTCTCCAGGCCCTGACGGTTTCACCATTGAATTTTACAACCACTTTGCTTCTCTGCTTCTCCCTAAACTGTTACAGTTATTCCAATCCTTTCTTGCGGCCGGTTCTTCAAGCGGCTCCTTCCAACAGGCTTTAATCTGTTTAATTCCCAAAGAAGATAAGGATCACTCATTATGCAAAAACTACAGACCAATTTCCCTGGTCAATACGGATTATAAAATCTTGGCTAAAATCTTGGCATTGCGCATGGATCCCCTTTTACCCGACCTCATTGTCCCTGAACAATCAGGCTTTGTTAAAGGCCGTCTTCCATCTGATAACTCCCGTGTTTTTCTCAATATACTTAGCAAGGCTTCCTCTTTGTCGCTTCCTTTCGCGGCTATTTCCTTAGATGCGGAGAAAGCCTTTGATAGGATTGGGTGGGATTCTATGTTTCCGGCCCTACGTTGGATAGGCTTTTCTTCCAAATTCATCTCTATTATTTCTTTACTCTATTCTAACCCCCAAGCTTCCATTTTTGTCAACGGGATGTCCTCAGATTATTTCTCGTTACACAGGGGAGTACGACAAGGCTGTCCTCTATCCCCCTTACTTTTTGTTTTAGCCTTGGAACCCTTCCTTACCAAAATCCGTCTGGACGACAGTATTTCTGGTTTTGAATTTGACTCCCGTCAGGTTAAACTCTCGGTCTATGCTGACGATATTCTTTTTTACTGCTCTGATCCTGTTTCCTCTATTCCTTCCTTTCTCCAGCAGGTGTCTTCCTTTTCCGCGGTCTCAGGTTACCGCCTAAATGCTGATAAATGCGAGATTCTGCCCTTAAACCCTATCTGTCATAAGCATCTTTTTTCCCTAACGGGTTTCATGTGGCAACCATCTAAGATCAAATATCTGGGTGTTTGGTTCGCTCCTCTCTTGTCTGATACGCTCAAATTTAATTTTGATTATGTCTTCAAGAAAATGGACACAGCTATTCAACGTTGGAACCCGCTCTTTCTTTCCTGGTGGGGTCGGCTCAATTCTATTAAAATGATGTTATCCCCTCTTCTTCTCTACACCATTTCCATGCTGCCGATACACATTCCAGTTTCCTTCTTCAAACGGATTGATTCCTTGTTGCTGAAATTCTTATGGAATGGCAAGCGGTCTCGGATAGCTTTGGCTTCACTGCGTCTGGATAAGGCCCAGTCTGGTGTGCGCTTTCCGGACTTCAGAGAACATCATCGAGCTTTCTCTTTGAAACAATCGACCCGTTGGTTTTTCTCTGATCTTCCGCACTATCCGCCCATCTGGTTAAGTATGGAATCTTCCTTTCTGTCCCCTTTTACCTTTCGCGAGTTCTTATCCTTCACGTCTTCTTTAGTTCGCTTTTGTACGCCAGTTATTTCTCATTCCCGTGCTCTCCTCCTCCCTTACCTAAAATCATCTTATCCTTCCTTTCTTTCCATTCACGAACAACCGATATGGCACAACTCTTTTTTCAAAATCCGTAATCGCACCATATTTTGGAAGACATGGCATTCTCGAGGATTGTGTTGGATCTCTCAATTAGTCTCCCAGGATACTCCTCTCTCATTTCAGGAACTTCAATCCTCCTTTTTATTGCCCTCTTCTGCTCGATCGCAGTACCATGCCCTTCTCCCAGTCCTGATCTCCTATCTCCGCTCCTTGGCGATATCTACCGATATTCCTTTGGATCGCAAAGCTACTTCTTTACTATTGGAAACGTCTCCCTCAGCCTCAGCTATTTATAACTCTTTTCGATACTCCACTGACAGACTCAAATCTAAAATCGAGAATGCATGGGAATCAGACCTTTCTCAAGGTTGGCCAATATCTTTCTGGGACAAAATATGGACTAAGCTTCATAAAGCCTCTAGAGCTGCTAATACTACCCAAACCTTATATTTTATTTATAACAGAACTTTATGTACTCCACTTGCTTTATCCCGTTTTTCACCTGACACCCCCTCTACTTGTTGGTCCTGTTGCTGTCCCGTTGCAGACCTCAAACACATGTTGTTTGAATGCCCTCCTATTTCCAAGTTTTGGCACCTGGTTTGGACACAAATACGAAGAATATTCCGATTTCAAATTCTCTTTTCCCCTTTACAAATATTTCTAGGTTCCCTATCACCGTTCCTCCCACAAACTCCTTCCCACGATCTATTACTTGATCTTCTAGTTGCTGTGGCTTTTCATACTATTACTTCTAATTGGAAACAGGCTGCAAATGTCTCCTACCACTCTTGGTGGAATGCAGTTTGCTTCCATCATCGCCTAGATACTAATTACGTATCTCCCGTCTCCCTAACAATTAAACGCGACCTGATTTGGCTCCCTTTGGTATCCTATCTCTCCTCCTTTGCTCCAACACATGCCTCTCTTGACCCTGACACGTTTGAGGTGCGTAAACCACCATGATTTCCCTATTACTTTAATGCCTTTTTTGCTATGATATTACGTTCCATTATATTATATGATTTTCTTTCATTACTATACGCACGTTCTGTTTATGTAAATTTCATGCTTGATATATTTGTTTTTAAATGAGAGTTTCTATTGTACTGCTTATTCATTGTATATGCTTATCATGATGATTGTACCTCTTCCCCTTTCCTTCTCCTTCCCTTCTTTATTTCTTCAATAAACTCAAACTTAAAAAAAAAAAAAAAGTACTATATAATATGTCAGGTATGGATGTCCCACCCATCACCCATCACTCCACCGCATAGGAAGGATCGCTGTGTGAGCTGTACCAGCAGTCATCAAGATCCTGTAGCTGGGATGCAGCATAGTAAGGTTGAGAATCTGCGGCTACGATGCCACCGCAGTACTTTGACTGTAAACATGTTCTAAGGGCCACTCTGGAAGCTCCTCCCCCTCAAAGGAACTGGCCTAGAAGTACATTCATCTTTGTGAACCACACCAGAGGGATAGGGTAAGGATAGTTTTATATCTGATACAGAAGACGTGGAAGGGAGACCATCATAAAAATCACCGATCTGCCTTGAAGGGATAACGGTAGCTGCGACCAAGACCTGACATCCAGCTTAACCTGCTCGAACTTTGGGGCCAGATTATGATTCCATGATACATTCGGATCTGGTGCCAAACCCCCCCTCCCCCAGATATGTGATCCCATCTATGGCCATACACAGCTCAGATGCCCAGGTCATATACACTCACAATCTCCTGAGAGGTAATAATTTAGACTTGCCTATGTTCATGCATAGCAATGTGGTCTCGCCAAACATTTGCATGATGCGCAAAATGTGGGGTCCCATGGTCACAGGGTCTGTCATCAAAAACAAGACATCTTTGGCGTATAAAGCTATTCAATCTGACAAGCTGGAAGACCATTTGAAGCCCCTGACTTGAGCGTCTACTCTAAACCATTCAGCTAATAGCTCTATCGCCAGAGCGAACAACAGGGGGGACAGTGGGTCATCCCTGTCTGGTTCCACGTCCTATGGGGCGGAAGCCACCACCACACGCACTGAGGCCATCAAGTCAGTGTATAACATCTGGATATATGATAGAAATCTAGGCCCTATATTGAGGTGCCGGAGAAGGGTGAACAAGTAGGTCCAGCTTACGGAATCAAAAGCTTTGTTGATGCCTGCTAACAATAGCTCCGCAGGTTGACCCAGTCGATCTGCAAGAGCCAAGGCATTATAGACACAGCATTGGTTATGGCGGGTCACACAATGTGGCATGAACCCAGACTGATCTGGATGTACTAGGTCTGGCATGTGTGCCACCAGCCGATTTGCAAGGTCCTTCGCAAGGATATTTATAAGGGAGACTGGGCGATAGGAGGAATGAGCCTCGGGCGGACGCCCCGGCTTGGGAAACCCTACAATCTCTGTATGCCGCCATTCCGAGAGCATATGTCCCTCCTTAAATGCGGTCTGGATTGCCGCTAGCAGATGTGGCCCAATCTGTAGAATTCGGAAGGGAAACCGTTGAGTCCAGGGCTTTCCGAGGACGACTCTCTGTCAAGGCCGCAGTAAGTTCCTCAATTTGTAAGTGGCTAATCTAGTTGCACTCTGGCTGGTGTCGAGAAGGACTAAGGAGGTATAACAGTAAATGAAGTCATCAATTTGAGATACTGTCATCGCCTTATTCTCTGTGTAGAGGGCCTATAAGAATCTGCAAAACTCTGAGCTACCGCTGGGGGGGGGGGGGGGGGGGGAGGCGAGAGAACAAAAAACACTATAGAGAGGGACGAGGAGCTGATAAAGGTCCAGTACCCTTGCTTCCAAGATTATGTATGTGTTAGACCTGGCACCTTGGCGTGAGTTTCCCTTCCACTTTTTGATGGTGTGCCTCAAATGTTTTGCTGGTGTTGTCCGCTCAGGGCACTGCGCCACGGCTAATCCGTGCCGCAGTGCAAGTGCTCCCTAGGTAAAGTGTACCTGTAATTGATGTTCATGATTGGTTTATTGGATTTACTGTCAGTCCCCAGTAACGTGCACCAGGGGTGCCGGGGCTTGTGAATGCCAATGCTGCTGGTGGGCTTGCAGCGCTGGTTGCGCCACCCACAGAAAGCGGCCTTGTAAAATGTGTCTAGGGTCTGCCACCGCAGACCCTGCGTGCAGTCCCGGTACTGTCGCGCTGACTGCGCAAGTGCCCCCACTTGCCAGTCCCTAAACCTTCCCTTAACTACATATTAGCCACCCCTCTGGTAGGCCCAAGGGCAGGGTGCATTGTAGGCATAAGGTAGGACATGCCCTGATGTGTGTGGCATGTCTTAGTATTGAATTACCACCATTTTCGTTTTTCACTATTGAAGGCTACCTGCTCTCCATAGGCCAGAATGGGCTGCTGGAGTCACTACGCGCTGTGACCCCAGTGGACTCAGAGAGCATGGTAGAATGTCAAGTTTAGTATGCCTGAACTCAGAATAATAAAATACTTCTTGTAGTCAAGTTTATTTTAATATCCTGGGTTTGTAAATGCTACTTTTAGAAAGTTAGTATTTACTGACCTGGCCATTTCAGTCCGCCTCTGCTGTGTGTGTGTGTTCTGCCTAGCAACAGTAGGAGCAGGGTTGGGGAATCCCCAGAGACAGGTTGGCTGCCAGGTGGTGGGTAGAGAGATGACACCAGGATGGGTGGGAGGAGTACACCTTGACTCTTGAATAGACCTGTGCTCTGCCACCACAAAGCCGGCGCCGCCCCCTGTGGAGCGGCTGATGTCTCTGCCCTGCTGCTGAAAGGAAAGAGCAGAGTCACCATAACAAAGTGCTCCAGAACTGGACAGAGCCAGGCCCAGGCCCCCTGGCGCTAAAGAACAAAAGAATCAGGGTATAAAAGTAGGAGCCTGGCTCCTAAGAAATCAGAATCCTGTTTTACCACAAAGAACCTCTGCCCGACTAGAAGGAGAAGAAGACGCTGGAGGAGCTGGCCTGCTGCTTGCCTTGCTGAGAAAGGAGAGGAAGAGACTACTGAAAAGACTTTGCTGCTTTGTGCTTTAAACATTCTCCAAGGGCTTGATCTGAGCTTGCCCCCTGAACTGAACCCCAGGACCAGTGGGTTCTCTGTGCTTTTGCTCGTCCTCCGATTCGAGCCGTGTGTGCATCCCGCTGGAAAGAGACTGCGCCCCTCAACGCCCCTCCTAGGGCCGTGACACTCAGGAGCTCGCCTGCCGCAACCCCGTGAGAGCCCCGCTCCGTCCGGAGCCGCTCTCTGTCCCCGGGCTAGGCCGCCTGCGCCCCTGTCACCGCCTGCCACTGGAGCGCGCTGAACGCGCTAACACCCCTCCCGCCGGAAACCGTCCGACGACTGTGATCTACGCCGGGTCATCCAGCTGCACCGACCGTGCCCTGTGACCCCGCTTCGCTATCCCCGGACACCTCAGGCCGCGCTGCCCCCGCTGTGGAGACCCCCCTGCACCGCCGTGCTGAGGGTCGCTGGCCGCGCCTGCCTACCTGCCCACACCCGCTGATCGAGGAGCCAAGACCACTTCCCAAGCTGAGAGTCGCACCGACCTGTGCCGACTCTCCACGTCACGAAGGAAGTTCCAGTATCGGGCTCGGGCCCGCAACGCCTTATTTCCCCGTTCGCAGGAGCCGATCTCTGTAAGTACTGGAACCACAAGTAACCTTTGCAAGAGACTACAAAGTATCCATTTGAAACTACGAACAAAGAACATTTGCCTGCTTTACAACCTGGTGGCATAGCGAAAACGTTATTGGTCTTGTGATAAGTCTGCTGAGATATATATATACCTATTTTTACATAAAGAAGCGTATTTTTCTACATATCCAAGTCTGGTGTCCGTTTCTGGGGGGATTGATGTATTTACTGTGTGTGTGATTGTAAGTGCTTAACCAACAACGCCTGAGGAATCGCCTTGGCTGCTCACGCCACGCACCTAGAGGGTGAGCAAGGGTCATTCACAAGGGGTTATCCTGCGCCCTGACGTGGAGGAGAGGGTTCCTGCTTGACACAAGGGCAACCTTGCGCCAACCAGAGATCCCCGAATCTAACAGTATGTAGCACACAAGGGGGTAGCTGTTCCTAAGAGAGTGACATAATACAAGTGGATAGTTGGTACTGGGATGAGTATCTTCCTTGTTAGGAAGTAGTGCCCTCACACACCTGTGAAAGTGCCATGCTTCATTATTGGTCATTTGCTCCTTGTGGAGTCGGCTCTGCAATACCCAATGGGCCCCATGAAAAGGCTCTTTGGCAGAGATCTTGTAGGAGAATGCCGAGATGGTGAGTGCAGATGTGTGGAACAAGTGGGTTCAAAATACCACTGAGGTACCCTGAGGATGAGTTTTATTCCTGGGTCCCCCTGGTAATGTTAAAAACAGTATCTAAATTGTAAATTCCCATCAATGAGGAAACACAATTTAGTGGTAAGTGCTAATGATGTGGATTGACATGTTTCATGTCATAATGGTCCCGGGGGAATCCATGGCGTTTTATCAGGGCCGGGGGGTGGTTTAGTAAATAAGAAAATCGATCCCTACCCTAGCTAAGGTATGGGAATTGGGGGGCAGATATCAATTGATTACCGACCTGTACACATATAGTTGTCAGAATGATATAGAATGTGTTTACCTAGTAGAGGGTAAACCCTTTGCGGTGATTTTAATATCCAACCCTACCACTAAAAAAGCCTGTGCCCCTTAGGTTAGAGCAGGCACCAGTATCAAGACTGGGGCATGAAATATTTCTCTATGTAGTGTCAAGTATAATCACCTACCCCATCGACTGCTCGCCCGGAAGCTAGAGAACACCTCACCCTGTGCATTGCGTATCATGGGAGCTGGTGTAGTCACTAGGGATGTCTGGCAAAGTCTATGCAGCACTTAATGGATTTGTTGCCTTATTGATATATGCAGCTTTGAGACACTTGCAAAGCATATTTAGCTTAATCCATGTGCGCCTGCTGAAACAGTTGTTTAGTCAAACCCAGTTGTCTGCATGCCCCTGCCCCTCCCCTCTGCACCACGCCCCCGCTCCTCCAACTCTGACATCTGCGCATCTAGTTGGGACAGATTTTGGGTTTTAAGTCTACGTTCGGCGGAACAGTAGCTTATGCCTACACCCCTAATGATTGATTTTATCGCTTCCCACAGCACTAGCTGTGTAGAGGAGGGCTCAAAATTGAGAGAGAAGTATTCCTCTAAAGCGCGATACATGTGTGCTTACAGGAGGACGGCGCGGGCCCATACGGAGCCACAACACCACTAGGGAGTGGTCTGACAGTCCTCTAGGTAACATGTCTATATCTGATACTCTGTATATGGAACTGGTAGTCACCATCAGGTAGTCAAGTCGATAGAATGAGCTCAGTGCTGTGGAGTAATATGTGTATCCAATCTCCTCTGGGCGATAAGCCCTCCAGATATCTGTCCACCCCACCACCTCCACCAATGACCGCAAGCGAAATGGCCATGTGTCCATACAGCACCCTCCCGCCCACCATCTATCTTTCCCCAGGTGCATGACGTCATTCCAATCACTGCCTATGATGGTCATGGCAGCTGGTAAGTCCACCCAGAGGCCGATAATGCGATCGACAAGGGGTTGCCGAGCGGCAGAGGTGCATATACACAGCCCACAAACAGGTGTTCTCCATGTACTGTCCCTGCCACAACAACATACCTGCAGTGTGTATCAACCTACGTCTCACGATGTTATAAAGGAACCCTTTGATGAATGAGGATGGCGGTACCCCATGAACCCCTAACGAACCCAGAGTGGAATACGTGAGTGAACCCAAACTGAGTCAGACATGGAACACTGGATCCCAAAAGGTGTGTCTACTGCAACAGGTGGACATCAGCTTACATTCTTTTGGCCTGCCTGAGTACCGCCCCTCATTTGACCTTATCTAACATGCCTTGGACATTCCATGTTATTACACGGAATCGTCCGGTATATACATTGGGGTCTGCATCAGCCATCTGGGCTCAGGGTATACCTATCCAAGATGAACATTGGCAGAGTCATAGGTGAGTGAGTGTTGGGCCTGTGCATTACAAACTGTAGCCAAACTTTTAAACAAACCTCCCCACCCGTCCCCCCTCCCCAATGCGTCCCAAAATTGCAAGTATCTGTCATGGGATGAGGCCAATCCCGACCCCAACAGGGGGACAGGACCTGGCTCACTCCAATGGATCTCAATATATACCCAACAGTCAGTTTTTCCTGCGGAGGACTGTTATCCAAAGCATGTCACATATGCAACTCCAACTGTGTGCCATTCCCCAATCTTAGACAAAAGTACTGGTGTGGCCTCATAGGAGCAGCAGCGGCGGGCAACGCATCGGTCAGCCAAGCCAGGATCCAGTCTCTATCACACGGGGCACCTTCAGTGCTTATTATCCCGGTTATAGGATCTCCACGACAAGTGTGTTCTGCGTCGTCATTTCTCCTTGAGCTTGGCCTGCTGCGAGCGACAATCACTTAACTATGAGTCTGAGTCGAAGCAAGGTGAATTATGAGGCTTCATATTAACTGTCTCATCTGCGCGTACAAATATTTCTTAAGGGGTGTCAAAGAAGAGTGTTTGAGAGTTATACACCACACGCATGCGGGCAGGGAAGAGAAGCATGTATTGAATCTTACGGTGGCAGAGACGTTTTTTAGCTGCATTGAGGACTGATGTTATTGCTGTAACATTTTGGAATAGTCCGTAAAAATCATGATGCGATGGGACTCGTAGAGCAATTTTTCTTAGTTCAGTGCGAATTTCAGAATAGCGTCTTTATCATGAAAATTGAGTATTTTGGTGATGAGAGGTCATGGTCAGGCTCCTGGATGAGGTTTCTTGACCAGGGCCTTGAGAGCGCTCTATGATGAAGCAAGAGGAGCGGGAGTCTGAAGGCATCAGTGTGGCAATCCGCTGGACTAGGAACCTTCCGATATTCTCTCCTTCACAGCACTCCAGAAAGTCCACAAACTGTAAGTTGTTTCGTAAGGCTCGCCCTTCATCATCTTCAACGTGGGCCACTAATTCTGCAGTCATGGACATAAGTGTGGTGACTTGATGCTGTAGTGAGGTGACAGTATCTTCAAAAGCGGATGCCCTTGTTTCAGTTTTCGTGATGCGTTCTACAGCCTTCCGTAGGTCCTGGCATAGCAATGTCATGTCTGAGCCCACCGCCCCAATCTTGGCGTCTAGCATATCTCTTGACTGAGTAATAGCTGCCAATAGCGTTGCGTTATCTGGTATCAACTGTGGGTCTTCTCGGGGTCCACTATTGCCGCCCCAGCCCCAGTGAACTTGTTCATGGTACTCTGTCTGGCCATCGAGCCAACTGATTTATCCTTGGTCATGATGTGACTCTGCCAATGTTGCGGTCGTCAAATGTCCACTTCCTAGTGTCTCCAGGGCCACGGACCCACCAAACCCCTCCGTCTATGGAATCAGGAGGGCGGCACGAGCAGGCAGGGGTCCCAACAACAAGAGGGCCACAGTGGCCGTTTCACACCGGTCATACTGGGTGTGTGAAAAAGAGGTAATCCGCGCAGGCTGACTTCTAGTCGCTGATCACACTGGGAACTGCTGCTGTATTCCAAGGATCCCCTTGCAGCACTCTCCTGTACCCAATGAGTCAATCCCTGGCTGTGTCCATGCGGTCCTACACTACAGACAGGTCAGTGTCCAAACAGCTCTGGCACATACACCTCAAGCCCACCGCTATCAGGCCCTCGCACCAAAGCTCCTCACATGTGGTAATCTCACTCACCGGCCATAGCAGTCAAATCCCATCCATGAGGAAGAGTTCAGTTTCTGCCACCTTCTCACCACCAGCAACTAGCTCCCCTGCCGGCACACCAGTGGTGGGCCCCACCGAGTCACACCACAGCCCCACCCTGCGGAGTCTGGGACGCTCCTCTTAGTCAGTGTCACAGGTCTCTTCAAAGAGGGCCCGCTGCAGGACAGTGAGCAAGCTCCAACGTGGGTCTACCTGGACTGGCCCCCGTCACCTCCTTCAGATCCATAGGTTTAGAGCAGTGCCGTTGGAAGCAGCCCCAAAGAGCCCAAAGTCACAAAAGGATATAAGCAAGGGGATCGGCCTTCAATTCCCAAACAGCAAAACTGGGCCGATCCGGGCTGCAGCGCATAACACGGGAAACCTGTCCCCGACCGATGCCATTCTTGGAAGGCATCATGCAGACCAGACAAAGCATCACGCAGTCCAGTCCGAACAGAAAATACTGCATTCCCCTAAGCATTCCCCTAAACAGGCAAGCTCCAGGCTAACGATACTCGAGAAAGAACCAAGGAATACAACTTCAAGTTTGCAGAGCAACAGTAGGGAAACCCAGTCAAAGGCAGAGACCCATAGCAGTTGCCAATTTGGAAATCCTGCGCCCGTCAATGACCACCAACAGAAAACACTTCTACAGAGAGCTACACAGGAGGCCACGCATGCCACTCTCCATTTACCCATGTTTACATCAAAAGGACACCAGGACATCCTGAACAGGGGGAATATTCTAAGGCCGCTGCAAGCAATTTCAACTCTGGCCGACCTGAGCTCAACTGACCTACTCTCAATAGAATTCATTTGTCCCGCAAACCCTTTGATACCAGAGGCCATCAAAGCCACTTGGAAATCAATAGCAGTCGCCCAGAAAGTTCTAGCAAAACAGTGCAACTTCAAAGCCTGGGGGATAGACATTGCACCGTATCTTATTCCAGCATACCCTGCACCTTTTTAGCCCCCATTTTAAGGCCAGTACTGACAAAACCACATGGGTGTCCAAACTCACTGCTCAGAGGGGATCTTGATCAATCACCTCAACGGGGGGCCAACTCGATGACGGATATACAAAACAGATCTTAGGCAGCACCCGCCCCACGGAGCAGATCTCCAGACGTTAGGTCAATCACTCAGACAATAACCACCTCTGCAGGAAGGCAATTACGACCAACACAAAACGGATCTAGAGTTAGAGCAGACGTCAACCCACTCCGCCTAGGCTCATGGAATATCAATGGCCTGTCAACAAAAATTATGGCTCAGGACTTCCTGCAATACTTCAAACTTTTCGACATAATTATGTTGCAGGAAACATGGCTCACTCTACCGCAGCACATCCAAGGTTACATTTGTTTTTCCACACCGGCCATAAAGAGCGGCAAATTTGGACATCCATAGGGAGGGTTGGCAACCTACGTATCCACAACGAGTGTTACCTCAGTGGTCATTGTCGACTCCCCTGCACCGGCCACCTCTGCAGTGAAGATCACCGTCTCTCTCCATGGAGGGCAAGATGAGGTGGTTTTAATCAACACTTATGTCCACCCACAATAGAAAACCATAGATTCAGAATAGCTAATAGCTAAAGTATCTAACTACATAACTGAGATGGAAATCCCATATTTCATCTTGACTGGGGCCTGAAACCAACACCTCTTTGGCACATCGGGGGGTGAAGAGGCCTGCATTCTAACCTCACTCTGCAACATCCCGCCACAATGTGCCCCGCTAATCGCAAGCAAGAGCAGCAAGAAAAATCGTCTCTTGGAAAACCTAGAACATCTAAACTTTAGGGCTGTCAATGGCAGATTCCCTGAGGACTCCCCCGTCCCTTTACACTACTCTGCTTCAACATGCTCAATACTAGACTACACGTTTGCAAGTCTCTCACTGTTTCGCTTCATTCATGGGTTCAGAATGGGGGACAAGGGCGACAGTGACCACTGGCCACAAGCCTTGGTGCCTATTTACACCTCAAACTTAAGGAGGATCAAATGTGAAGCACCAACTACGGAGTCTCTGTCAAAAATAGCATAGCAATTGATCTTTTTCAGTCAAAAGTAACAGGCACAACTGACCGGATTACACACTGGTAATATTTTACTGCAAAGCTATTAACCTCTGGGGCACACCATCACCAAAAGCAGATTCTGTCCAGGCACTCGGCCGGAGAAACAGGATCCCAAAAGCACAATGGGACCAACTAAAATTTCTCAAGAAATCAATAAATAGCACCCTAAGCTCACTAAGAAGACATCGGGATGACCCAAGTGCCCACATACTCTTGCGAAATCAACAGAACCTTTTGAAAAAACTGAAATGGGAAATTAAAAAAGAGCAAGAAGACAAAACCTGGGCAAAGTTTCTTCATGATGCAAACCACAACAATAATGCCTGATTCTGGTAAAAGGTGAACGCTATAATCTGCCCACACCATGAGGGAATTTCGTCACATATTTCAGAGGAAATACGGCTCAAATTTCTATCTGCAAAAACCAAAGGAAATGATGGACGGAGTGTTGAACATTGCAAGCACTCACCCCCAGTCAACTGATCTGGGTTTAATCCATCACTGTTCTTTAGCCCACTCTGCCACCCCAGTTCAGACATGGCCATATGCAAATCAGTCTGACCCTGTGCCTCATGGGAACAGTCCAGCCCGAACTGCCAAGCCATGTCTTCCCTGGACCGGAAACAAGCTTCCTAGGACCGGTTTCTGGCATTTCAACCGTCTTCAGCCAGGCTTGCTTGAATCCAGTGGCAAAGTGAGCAAGGGACTCACGTCTGAGCATACCCTGCCAACTTATGGCGAACAAAGCAAAAACCAAAGGAAATGATGGACGGAGTGTTGAACATTGCAAGCACTCACCCCCAGTCAACTGATCTGGGTTTAATCCATCACTGTTCTTTAGCCCACTCTGCCACCCCAGTTCAGACATGGCCATATGCAAATCAGTCTGACCCTGTGCCTCATGGGAACAGTCCAGCCCGAACTGCCAAGCCATGTCTTCCCTGGACCGGAAACAAGCTTCCTAGGACCGGTTTCTGGCATTTCAACCGTCTTCAGCCAGGCTTGCTTGAATCCAGTGGCAAAGTGAGCAAGGGACTCACGTCTGAGCATACCCTGCCAACTTATGGCGAACAAAGCAAAAACCAAAGGAAATGATGGACGGAGTGTTGAACATTGCAAGCACTCACCCCCAGTCAACTGATCTGGGTTTAATCCATCACTGTTCTTTAGCCCACTCTGCCACCCCAGTTCAGACATGGCCATATGCAAATCAGTCTGACCCTGTGCCTCATGGGAACAGTCCAGCCCGAACTGCCAAGCCATGTCTTCCCTGGACCGGAAACAAGCTTCCTAGGACCGGTTTCTGGCATTTCAACCGTCTTCAGCCAGGCTTGCTTGAATCCAGTGGCAAAGTGAGCAAGGGACTCACGTCTGAGCATACCCTGCCAACTTATGGCGAACAAAGCAAAAACCAAAGGAAATGATGGACGGAGTGTTGAACATTGCAATCTGAGCACTTCAACAATGAAGCTGGGGACGCCTGTACAACAGACTCAAACAGACGGACGCCAAGCAATCTCTCAGGAGCAGGCTCCAAGGTGACGCTTGCACCAAACATGCCTGACCCAGCTAACACCTCGGTGTGCAAGGCAGGTGACACAGCACCATCTGCAATCAAGAAGCAGATTACAAAAGGGAGGAGAGAGGGAGCTCCAGATCCAAATGGAATCCCACCGGCACTATTGAAACATAAACCGGCTGATTGGGCAAATATTCTGCTACCCTTATTCGTGGAAGTCAGGTCACAAAGCAGAATACCTGAATCATGGAAAGGCTTGAAGATCGTGCTGATTAATAAGAGTGGTGACAAGGCTCGGCCTAGCAATTATCAGCAATTATCGCCTAGTGGCCCTGATCGATAATGAGGCAAAGTATTATGCGGGCACCATCTTAGAGGATCTCACAGCCTGGGCAGACCCCAATAACATAACACTGATAAACTAGACTGGTTTCTGCAAAACGTCCGGCACAACAACAAATATTCTTGCACTCTCTCTTCTTATTGATGCGACCAAGACAGCTAACCTGTAATTACATCTATGCTTCATTGACTTTAGTGCTGCATTCAATAACGTCGAGAGGGGGAATCTCTGGGGGAAGCTGGCACGCTAGGGAATCCCTCAGAACATCTTGAACATCTTGTCACTCCTGCATACCAATACCTGGGTCCAGGTGAAACTGGGAGGGGGGACCCACCTTTCTAGAAAAGTCCCCACAACCAAAGGCCTGAAGTAGGGTTGTGTGCTGGCACCTACTCTGTTCAATCTGTATATGGCCGACCTCCCTCAAGCTCTTAACATCAGTAACACACATGCACCCAGGCTAGGAGGCAAATCACTGACCAGCCTTCTGTATGCTGATGATGTGGTGCTGCTTAGCCACACATATGTTGGTCTTCAACATCTACTCGACAGAATGCAGAAACATGCCATAGAGAATAACCTAAAAATCAATTTTAAGAAAACAAGGACTATGACGGTGAATAATAAAAGAAGACCGCAGAAGATGTTGCACCAGAGAGGTACCCAAATTGAACCCATTGCTGATTACAAATATCTAGGTGTAATCATTGACAAAGAAGGGTCCTTCGCTCGCCAGAAAGAAGAAATCAGAAGAAGAGGCTTGGTCATAGCAATAACGCTGAAAAACCTGACATTAAAATTGATGGGGGCTTTGCTCTCCTGACGGTCCACAGGCTAAGCTAATCCCATTATAACTTATGGCAGCAAAGCATTGCTGGAGAGGGATGCTAGACAACAAGACAGCAGCCTGGTCATGACCCCTTCCCCTTTGTGAGTATGTGAGAACATATTTTTAAGAGCAGACAGTGGTCCCAAACTGAAAAGTTTCATTTTTCTTTTTTAAATGCATCCCGTTTTCCTTGGAAAACGGGCTGCATTGGAAAAAAAAGACGGCCTTATTTAAAAACAGTCCCAGACATGGTGGTCTGCTGACCCCAGCAGGCCACCATACCTGGGAGTGCTAACCATTCCTAATGGGGTCGCAAATTGCAACAGCCTCATCAATATTCATGAGGTGTGAAATTTGCGACCCCATTAGGAATCGCTAACAGTGTCCGAGATACTGTTATACATCCCAATTTGCAAGTTGCAAATTGCGAATCGCAAATGCGACGCAATTTGCGAGTTGCAAATTGGAGGGCCGTACATCTGGCCCTTGATCCCTTAGTTTCTTGCTGTGCCAATGGACCACAAATGAAAGTAGCAAACAATTATTAGCATGTGAGAAAGGCAAACTTCATCCCTATGCCATAATGATCAAGCCATCACAGAGCAATTTAACAAATCACCATAAATGGCACAAGCACCTATAGGTCCAACCTAAGAACAAAATGAGCCTGGAAAGTGTGAACTTTTGCGTAGTGGTACTTGTCAGTAACTTCATCCCTGTGCCATAATACTCAAGCCATCACAGAGCAATTCTGCATATCAACTCTTTAGTTCCTTCTTGTATGTTATATACAATAAATCACTATAAATGGCACAAGTCCAACCAAAAAACCAGGAAAGTGTCAACTTTTGTGTAGTGATACTTGTCAGTAAAAAAGGAAACATGTTTAGAGGGCGGAATCCTTCTGTTAGATGACAGAATTTAGATGTTCAGTGGCTTGTCTACTGCTCCACACTCAGGGCACTAGTATGGACTGTCCGCCACTAACGTGCCTATGCAATGTACCAAACAGCAACTTCAAAATAATACGTTTCCTGCCATTCAGCCAATGGGAATTCAAGGAGAAAGTGCACAAAATTCAAATAACAAGATTCTCCAGGAAACAAGAACACAGACTTTGGAATTCTATGAGCCAGTGCTAACATGAAGTGGGCACCAGCCTGATTCCGGTTCCAGCAGCTTTTCTAGTGTCAGAACCAGCTACACCTTGGCTCCTGTGAATCATCCTGCTTTGTCATGCTACACAGTGCATTGACACTAAAATACTTACAGCAGCACATTCAGGCTTTTAGTGTATGTTGTACCTGGGGGAGCAGTAGTCTGCATCCTGCTAGAAGAGGTAGAGGGATTGGAGCCCCTTTCTTCCTCCAGCCCTTAGCTTCTAATGCTTCACTTCAGTGTCCGCCTGTAATTTGAATTCGGCTGGTTGTGACCAGATTGGGAATTAGTATCTAAAGACAAAGGTACTACAGCTGGATACTGCCACAACTCCCAACATTTCAGAAGCCCAAGAAAGGAAACAAAGGCACATCCAGTGCTTAATTTGTAAAGTAAAAAGTGCCAGGGACCAACCTCTTACTCTGATGCCATGGCCGACGCTATCCAAGGCCAGGGTGCTGAATGCCAAGGCTGTGTAGTCTTGATTTGATCTCAGGCCTCTATAATGCACCGCCAGATGCTGCTGCCATCTTCATTTCATTCCTGCAGTTTTTTTCATCCTTGGATTCTCCAATTGTCACAGGTTTTCACCTTTCTCCCCTACCTCATTGCCTCTTCTGTTTTTTTCTGTCTACCGATCAAAATCTGATGAGAAAATATAAGTGCCGGTCTCCAACAATATGTGTGGGTGGACGCCTCATGCAACCACTGGCTCAAGTCAAGCACTGGGCACACTCTACCCTGCCATTTCATAACATGGACAAAAGATAAATAATAATAAGAAAACAGGTAATTTTCCAAAACCAAGTATGCATTTAAGGTATAAAGGTGTATCTGTGTAATTACACTAGTACGGACCATTTATATAGTATGCAATATAACATGTTTTTTTTATTACTATGTGTCAATGCTATGCATCTTAATAGCAATAGAAGTACAGGTGGCTGAGGTAAATCAAACAAGCATTTAAAGATACGCTTTGAAGATTACATGCAGATGTATTAGCAGGAACATAATCAACCATCAGAGATATTTCACTAGAACTGTAACTTGTGACCTTTAGGTTACACAAGGATCTCTGCAACAAATGCATTGTACCACTCCTCCATCTTACTAGGATGCTGTCATGGGTAAGTTAAATGCAGCACTCTGAAGCAGGCGCATTAACTCTTTACGCTTCTTTATGGTTGAACCCTGCAGACAGAGATTTTACACAGATATCTGAAGAAGATCTGAAGCAAATGCTCAACCCCCGGGACTCTCTTACCAGCATTATTGCTTAACGTTTGCTTTATACACATAGTGGGTGCCTTACACAAGATAGCATCTTGAAATAAGGTATATTTGTGAACAATAAAGTCAACCAGAACTGCTTTACTTCTGCATTCATTATTCATTGTCTTTTATTTGGGGACAGAGTTTGTAAAAAAAAAAAAAAAAAAAAAATATATATATATTGGTAGGACTGTACTATAGAATTATCATAATATGCTAATATTGTGAACAGAAAATTGAGGGATAAAATGTCAAAAAGTAAGGACATATTGAGGAAGCATACATTAGCTAATCGTAACCTTTTGCACCTTAAAGGGGACTCCAAGCTTACTGACTCCACCCCTTTTTTACATCCTCCCACTCCCATCACCTCCCAGAAGACTGTGGGTTCCTGGAGTAATTTTTATCCATTTTTATAACCAGACCTTTTGATCTCCAGGAAGCTTCTAAAAATCGAACTGCTCAAACAGGCCTTAAAATACTAAGTCACTGTAACTGAACATAGAAGTCTAAATAGTTTGGAAATGGGAGAACATTTTCGACACGCCAATAATCAGTCAATCACATACTTGGTCAAACTCACAGAATACCCACTACTTGCATTGATGGGGAACATTTTCATAAAGACAAGTCCAGTCTATCTATGTTCTAATGTTGTTTTAACATGTTTTGCCATCACTCTTTTTGATAAACTCAATTTTTATATGTGTTTACTTATTTGTAATATAGAATTCAGAAATTACATCTGAGTGACATGTTTAGCCCTACTTAAAACAACTAAATGCAGAAATATGTTCTGAAAAATACACAACTCCTTTTCTCATCAGTGGTCCCTTAAGAATGTTTGGGGTCCCGAGCGAGACATATTTTGACATCACAAATGAAGCTCCCTTCACACTGGTATTCTTGCTGCAACACTAAAAGTGAAAGTCTGCTCTGAATATTTCCACCATTCATTGGATGAAATCTGATCAGTACCTCCTTAATACTACTCCTCCTCTCTTTTGTCCCTCCTCTAATGTCTGTTTCAGAACACTACTAGGCTAAACAGTGGCCTCTGGCTCTAAATGGGATGTGGTGGGAGGCGGGTGATAAGAATGCCGTAGAGAGAGGCGAAGAGGAGGAATGTTAGATCCGGACTGAGAGCGTTCCAGAAGCAGCAAGAAAAAAACAATGCGCTATTCGCAGCGTCAGGCAAGGTTTTGCAGGATGATGCGCTTAACAGGGGGTTGGCCATCCTCATCTCTGCGACCACCCTGCTGTTTCCATGGCCGTGGTCCTCTGGGGGGGGTGCTACACAACCTCAGCAGGGAATCGGGCATGAAAAGCGCGCTCTGCATTAGATGAAAGTCAAACTTTTCCTTCTACTTTTCATACTTTGCCAAGACCATGTGGTAGAAGAGAGGGTCGGTCAAGCCTTATAAATTTCCCTTCCTAATATAGTGGTTGGAACGGAGATTTATGCCTGAGTTTCCCAGTTCAAAAGTTTAATCTTCCCTTGATGGCAGTTCCAATTTGAATCATATATGAACAAAGGCAATAATGTGTGAAGGATGCTTTGCAATGCATTCACTCCCTTAGTTTTTGGCTTCTTCCTTACCCACTTGCTACTATTTATGCTCCTTATTTGTGCTTCTGAATTCCTTTTTGATCTTTCACTGGATGCCTGTGCTGGACTCTTTCCTGATGACAGCCAGAATGTTGAGCCTTTCGTAGCTACAGACTCATAACCTGCATCTTGAATCAGGACTTAGGAGATTTCCAAGGAAGTTTCTTGCCCAAGATTCATGGATGGTGATATGTGTGTACCCTCCTCACACACCGGATGGCGAGTCCTGCAAATGTCTAGAAGATCATTCCCCAGTGGGCAATTCTGTGAGCTTTTCACTGGAGAAGTGTGGCTCATTGGTTAGAGTAGGCAGACCTGGAAGCAGAGGTCAGCCCGGGACCAGGGTTCAATTCCTGGCTCGGCTGGGTCTTGAGTCCATAAATTGTCCATGGACTTGATAATTCTCGCTCCAGTGCATACTTGATTCATGGGTTCACACTCTGCGACTCTGGGCAATAGCTTGCTTAATCTCCACAATGGCCCCTCGCGGCGGGATGCCTGGCTTTCACCTTGTGGATGCCCTGCTGGGTTATCTCACAGGGGAATACCAGGACGGGTTCCCTAAGCAAGCGCTTAGAGACCGGTTGGTGATTTGCGCTATATAAATATCTGTACATTTACATTTACATTTACACTACAGACACGAGCATCCCGCTGGACTCACTAGACCTTTTTACTTTTTTCCGTATCAGAGTGCTGCTTCAGGAACACTATCCAGACTTCCCAATGACGCCACTGGAGTGTAAGACCTTTACCCCCATTCTTATGGCGTCTTCCTCGCACCATCTCCTCTCTCACCTTTACAGGTCTGCAGAATCTGAGACGTCGATGCTGCTCCAGCTTGCTAAGTCCCGATGGGAGGTGGATCTGGGTAGACATATCACGGAGTCCACGGACAAAGAATAGGCGGGTATATGTGGTCCGACCCAGTCCCTTTCCCCTAATGGAAAACTGCGGGCTATACACTTCTGTTACATCCATCAGATATACTGCACACCAGAGGCGCAATTAGAGCCAAATTTCAGGGGGGGGGGGGAGGGGGGGAGCTAAGAAAACATTTCGGGGGGGGAGGGGCTGAGTCTTTTAAGCCATAGGCAGAGTGGAGCTGCAGGGGCTCTAAGAAGGGGTGAAACAACAGCAAGGCCTCATTAACATGCAAATGGTGTTTTAAAGACCTGTGAAGTGCTCGGGTGCGGTTGTGTGTGCGCCGGGAAGCTGTCTCATCCCGGGCTGCCACACACGGGGGGGGGGGGCGGGGGCTGAAGCCCTGTGGGTGTTGCGCGCCTGCTGCACACCCTCTAAGCTTTACAAATATAAGCTTCGAGTCCATGACGAATGTGCCAGAGATGTAATGGGGAGGAACAGACGTTCTACATTTAGCCTGGCTATGCCCTCCGATTGCGGTTTATTGGCCCTCTGTTTTCTACACTTTATCCGACACGCTGGGAATACAACTGCACCCCATTCCGCAAGAGGTGGACGATAAAAAGAAGCTTATTGCATTAGCACTGCTCCTTGCTAAGCACAGAATAGTCTGTAAGTGGGTAGGCGGCGGGCACCCTCTCATCGGGACCGGTTGGTGAACTTGGCCCAATGTCAGGAACAATTGGACACATATTACTCCATGTTGCCCCCTTCTAGTACGCTCAAAAATATTTGGGGTTCTGTGAAAATGTATTCATTAACATGAACCGTTTCCTCAGCTTCATGACCTCACGTATACACATACTATACATATTGGGTCCTCTCCCCCTATTACTATACGTTGCTTTTCTCCTCTAATTGCCTCTCTCCCGCCCATCCTTCTTTCTAATGTATTTTTATTATATCACGAATTACATGAATTTCTATTTGGCCTACACACTACCGTACTGTATGTATTTCCTCTGCATTCTTGTTAATCTCCATGCCATGTATGACTGACGATGTAATGGTTTTGCAAGCCTTTTTTTAATTGCTGATTGATTCCTCTCTTCTGGCTGTATTCTATATTGAGATGCAGCTTTTGTGTTATTATTCTAATGAAATTGGTTTGGAAGTACTAATAAACAAATAATAATACATTTTAAAAAACTATGGGAAGTGTTTTTGTAAAATGAAAAGATTCCCTCTAGCTTCCACGTATGCTTCCTTCCAGATTTTCCTTGCTAGCATTAAGTCCCAGGTCACCCTTGCTGTGCAGGGCCCAAGCAAACGCGGGACAAAATGTGGGTTTATTTTTTACCTTTTTTTCTTTTTTAACACAATGGGTCAGACAGCCTTCTTTGGGTCGTAAGTCTGTAAGTGATTGCTGAGTGTGATGGCCCTGGGTAGTGAAGGCTCAATTGAACCCCAATTATGGCTTTTTTACTATCATTCGTGGTTTGCATTATGGCCCATTGTCCTTGCAGTGACACTAATAGTTTGACTCTTGAAGAAATGGTCAAAGGGAGAAGGAATATTGATGCAGAGGAGAATTCTTACTTGAACCTCAGAGAAATAGCGTGGAAGGTAATGGGGCACGGCCGGGCCCATGTTTTGAACAAAGAGCAGGGGAGATAGCCTGCTTGCAAGGGAGTAGCTAGTAGTTATCATTAGTGAAACAGATGCAGTGGTATTGGGGCCGAGGTGTGTGAGGGGCCCGCTTCATCTGAATTACAACTGTCTTACTTTACAATAGGGGCATTGTGACATCTACTCCTCGCTAGCATTAGAGCAAAGGACACTTCTGCTGCAAAGAGGGGTGGGGGGCAACATGTAGGAGCTATTTTTACTAAAAGGCACAGAGCTTGTTTTAGAACTGGAGTAAGGGCCAGATATGGTGGGAAGGAGTGGAAGGAAACTCAGGGCCGCAGCTATAGCTGGTGCTGCTGAAATGGGCCCCAGGAGTGTAAGTAGCTGACAAAACCCAACTATGTGAATCAGTGTTTGTTGATCGATTTCTGTTTTTGTTTGATCCATTTGCTCTTTTATAAGTCTCACATTTAGTGTGGATTACGAGCTACAGAAAAAGTAGAATATGTGACATTACAACTCAATCAAAATGATCTCGGAACGTTACATCGCAGTTTTTACAGCGCAAGTCGTTACAACGACTTGCGTTGGAGGGCGCTGGACTTAGGAATAGTATGATTTACTATTCCAACACGAGTCTACGTACAGTAGGGAAGGTGTTGGAATAGTAAATCATACTATTCCTCTGGTTAGAGCGCCATCCAGTGCAAACAACTTGCGTTGTATTGCCCGCGATGTAAAGGGATTGCGATGCAATGCCCGCGTGGTACTAGATGTTTCCCGAAAAAGTACACATAAAATGATCTCACAAGCCCAGCCCCTGCGCTCAACCGTACCACTCCTGATCCTCCAGTCCTTGCAATAAGATTTTGGAGAAGGACTCGGCTTTAAAATATTTAGCTAAAGGATGGATCAGAGCAAAAAAGTTTGAAGACCTCTGACTCATTATTATTAATTAAAATAAAGAATATGTTTACCTCTCTAAATTCTAGAAATGTTACACTAACACTGCCATTTCAGGTTCTCAAGGTACAAATTGCTTCCCAGGCTCAATAAGGTGAAAGAATCATGCTTTTTGCCATGACGTACAAATATGTATAAAAATAACCTAAAATCATAAGGAGCTGCAAATATTGTGCACCAGTCTCGTGAAACTATCGAGAGAACAGCCAGCATTTTTGGAGCAAATATAATAAACTGAAGCAAACAAAATAGTAATTGCTGGCCTTTAACACCTGCTTTTCAGACATCTTGACTTGGCAGTACAATGTTGCAAGAAGCATTAGCCAGTCAATAGGTCTGATTGTGTTGGTCATGTTTATTTTTTTACTGCAAGTGCATGCCACAAAAATAAATAAAATAGGAAAAAAGGGAAACAGGGTGGCACCCAAACATTACAGTAATATACTTGCAATAAAAATGTTACCTTTCAAAAACAGTGAACCATCACATATAATTGGAAAAGGCCACTATGTGTTCTTCCTATCAATCAGGTTTCCTAAGAATATCTATAGAAACCCTTATTAGTTTTAATATACATCACAGAGAAATATGTTTTACATAGGCACAAAGAAAAGGCATTTTTAACTGTTTATTCCTGAAGCCTTAGTTTAAACACAAGGATGAATACATGTTTTAAAGAAATGGATAAAGAATATATTGTATCCTCCAATTAATTACAATTTATACTGAACTTATATGTCAATACTCTGAACTTGCAATTAATTGTTGTTTTTTCTTTTTCCAAAGACTACCAATACTGTTTCTTTACTCTGTAACAAATTTTACAGTTGCTATGAGTTAATCATGTCTTAGAAGTATTCGTTTCGTTTCATTAGTCTTTATTATCGATGTATTACATCATGAAAGACAATTACAATACATAAAAGAAATACATAATTTTAAAAATACATAGATTAAAAAGAAGAAGAACATGTGCAATATACACAGCAATATTTCAGTACCTTAGTGCCTCTTGGTTCTGATAAACCAAACCCAAGCCAAAAATTTGGCAACAGCGATAGCAACATATTCGCTAGGCTCAAATCTCAACATTTCAAGTGCTTCAGACCCTCGTCTGGTGCCCAAAATTTGACATAATGGTTTGAGCCATTTAGCTCGGGGTGCAGCGTAGGCAGGACAAACAAAAAAAATGTGTCCGACAGAATCAATACAATCAAAACAATTTTTGCAGAAGTCGCTGGTCATGCCCTTCCATTTTTTGGTGAAAGAGTTGGTCGGAAGAGTACCTACCCTAAATTGGTGGTATAGTTTCCTGTCATAAGGTCTGGTGATGGTGTCCCAGTAAGCTTCGAGGAGTGGAATTCTTTTTAGGGCTAGGAACCTTCCTGACAAGGACTCTGCGGTAGCTGTGTTAAAATGTTTCTGCTGTACCATTGACCAATAAAGGCTCTTAAAATCTTTCTTAGAGGGAAAGGGTTCGTTGGCGGGATCGGACCATAGGTTGCCTAACCCCATAGATTCCAGGAGTTGTTTGGTCTGTTTGAACCAGGGAATGTTGCCAGCCCCCAAGATGGCTCGCACATCCAGAAAGGCCTTAGCATAAAGGTCCAACTCAGGGACTGTCCATAAACGCCTCCAGAAAGCCAATGGTTTGAACCTTGCAATATCATCAAACGAGTGACAACCAAGGTCCAACAGGAGGGGTTTGACAGGGGTAGAACAAGGAAGCCCCGTGAGCAATCTGAGGAATTTATATTGCGCCTTAACCAGAGGAGAAAGATCTGCGAAGCCCCAAAGTTCGGCGCCGTAGAGGATCGCCGAGTTGATCCTTACATTGTAGATTTTAATGGGGGGACCTATCATTCTCGACTGGGATTGCTTATGTTCTTTAACTAGGCAACCTGAAAGCTGAGCAAATTTTAGCGATAGAACGTCAATTTGCGGTCTCCAATCCAACTTATTTTCAAAAACTACCCCTAAGTAGGTCATAACATTAGTACGTTCCAGCAAGGCTTTGTCCATACAGACATGGCCCTTTACACCTCTCCCTTTATTAAAAACCATGTATTTGGTTTTGGACACATTGACAGACAGATCAAAATCAAGGCAGAATTTCGTGAAGACGTTGAGTGCCACCTGTAATCCAGACAGGGTCTGGGAAAGGAGAAGGGTGTCATCGGCAAACATAAGGAGGGGTATTTTTGTACCTCCCAACGTTGGGGCGTCAGTCGATGTGTTAGAATAATACTTAACTACACCATTAATAAACAAAAGAAACAAAGTAGGAGCAAGGACGCACCCCTGTCTTACACCCCGATTGACCCTGAACCGATCCGTAACCTGGCCCTGTTTCCCCCAGCGAACTTGTGCAAAGTTGTTGTCGTGGAGCCTAATGATGATATTCAGGAGATCGGGAGGAAGCCCTAGCTCAGCCAATACGCTCCAGAGTTTCGTCCTATTGACTAGGTCAAAAGCTGACCGAAGGTCTACAAAGGCAGCGTATAAAGTACCGCCACACAGGTAGACCGTTTTCCAGACAATTAGTTGGAATTTAAATGCCTGGTCGATGGTACTGGTACACGGTCTGAAGCCAGCTTGGAGGGGAGAGATGATATCCTCCTGCTCAATCCAAGCCTGTATTCGTGCCAAGATCATTCTAGCGATAATTTTCTGGACCGAGTCAATAAGGCCGATTGGGCGGTAGTTCCCCGGGCATGAACGATCACCTTTTTTGAAGATGGGAAGAATCTCAGCCCCCCCCCAGGAGTCAGGAATATCAGCCCCTCTGGCTACAGCGTTGGCAAGGTGGACAATATAAGGCACCCAATTCCCTAGATCAGATTTAAAAAGATCCGTAGGTACACAATCCATACCAGGCGCCTTACCACTTGGAATCTTACTTAAGGCCTTTTCAACTTCGGCATTGACAAAAGTCAATGTCGAGTGAAGGGGAAGATCCCTGGTTATGGCTGGAGCAAAACCCTCAACCAGTGGGGAAACCGAGAACTGGGATTCAAAATGAGTCACCCAGGCGTCCGGAGAGACGTGATTGGTCGGAACCTGACTGTTCTGGGAGTTGCCCCACTTGACAATATGCCAGAAGAGGGTTAGATTCCGGTGCTTGCTAGCAGCCAAAAGATTATTCCAGTGGTCGTTGTCCCACTCTTGTTTGGCCTTGACTTTAGCCTTATTGTAGGTTTTCCTAGCCAGTCTGGTATTAACTGGATCATTATTAGCAATAGCAGATTTTAAATTGCTAAAAGATTCACGGCACTCTTTGTTATACCAGGATAATGGCTTTAAAGTGGCAGATTTCTTAGCCTTACAAGGCTTGGAGAAAAGAGATTTGAGGCCAGTGAAAAGATGGTCATGAACACGTGTGGTTTTACCAACAACATCCACGATACTCTGGAAAGACTGTAAATCAGCCAGAGCACCGGATACCTTGGAGCTAATCACTGACAGTAAATCGACATCAATTGCAACCTTGTCCCAGCGAACGCGCCGCCGATCATTAGCTAGGACGGCTTCCGCGGTCGCTATTTCGGTGGGTTTGGATCTATGTGCCGGGCAAAGTAAGAGACTTAAGACCAACGGGTTGTGGTCACTCTCTGGCCGGTCTAATACCGCCATATCACTTAGTGTTGACCAGAACTCGATTTTAACAAGGGCATAATCAATTCTGCTGTTGCAACGTCGGCCATCTGAGAAAGTCATCTTTCCACCCTTATCCGACGTGGTCCTCCCATTTGCGGCCCTAAAACCCCGCTCCATGCATAATCCCATCCACTGGGTGGCAGACTCGGTCCACCTCTTGATGGGAGGGAGATCAAGAGGGGGAATATTTAAAATCGCATCCACTTCCCCAGTTAGTGGATCTAGAGTAGAAAGCAGGGGTTCGAAACAACAATTTAGATCGCCCACAATATAGACATTGGTGTAAATATTAATGGTGTCCAAGAACCCATCTAATAATAAAAAGGTGTTAGTACCACGTCCACCGGGGAGGCCTCTGTTATAAACATTTATAATTAAAACAGCGGGATCGTTGTTATGTTGCAGGGAGATAATTAGTATGTCGGGGCTGTCAATAGCTAGTTCCTTGAGTGAATACCCAAGGGATTGCCTAACCCATATACAGAGCCCGCCGGACGGACGGCCCCTGATGCCACGAATGGCCCCCTTAGAAAAGTTTACAAACCCAGAAAGATAGATCGGATCCACCGCCCAGGTTTCCTGGAAAACCAGGATATCGTGTGTATATACCCAGCCTACCCATTCTTCAGAAGTTACCCTACTACTAAGGCCCGCAACATTCCACGAAACCAGGGTCAAAGGCATGGAACTAGATGGCATGGCACATAGTGCTGCAGAGACGGGACCAGTAGTGACTGGGGTTAATACAATATCGATGGGGCCCCTAGTCTCACTTTCGGGTAGACAAGAATCAGTGAGAGGGGAAAGTAAACTAATTGGTTGAGGAGGCGGGGTGCTGGGAAAGAAAGCAACCAAACCAACTTGACCACCCCGAGAGCCACCACTCCCCTTGTGCACTGAGTTAACTGGGCCAAGGCAGCCTACCAACGGAAAACTAGAATTATCCTGATAAGATAACTGTCAATCAACCCCTTCTAATGAATTCAGGGGTGCATAATAATTTGACAGTGGGAGTTGAAAATCCGGCCTTATCAGACGGTGGGAAGTCCCATTGACCCTTTCCCAAACAAGAGACATGTCACGTATTGCGGCAAAGGGTTTTTGTGGATAAAAGTATGACAAGTCAACCGTGGATATGCCCGTCCCTCTCAAAATGTTGGGAAAGGAACAAATATGCCTGACAGCCCTGGGGTCACGGAAGTTAATAATCACACAATCACCCACCACCTGTTTGACAGTACTGCCCAACCAACATACCCTACGAACAGTCATTATTTCAGCCCCTAGACCAGCTGGTAAAGGCCTGTTGGTATTTAACCAGTGTGAGACTTTGTTCTTCAGCTCACTATGACACTCGAACTTTGACTGAGGGAGCCGAGGAACACCCACCATTATGACAGTGTAAGGCTGGGACTCGGGTGGAAGATTAATAGATGGAAAATTTTGGGGGGAATCAGCTTCCTCTATGTTAGACTTACTGGTAGAAATAATATTAGAATTGATGGCAGTATTAGTGTGGCGATCTGTTTCTCTCGGGGCCTCAGTATGGGCCTGGGGACGAGGAACGTCCACCACCTGAACATTAAGAGCCGGGTTATTAGGTAAAGCTCCGTCCAAAGATGTAATGGCCGTGGGAGCAAGTCTAGATTTGTCAGCAATGTCTAAATTAGAAGAGGTTACATGATCAGTAGGAGACACTGCAATCTTTTCCAGTAAAAACGTATTGGCTAAGACCATACCCTCTAACTTCACAAGCGACGTAGCGAGACGAGTAACTCGCTCTAATAGTGGGAGGAGTAGTGATTTAAATAGCTTCTCTACAGGCTTGAGAAAGTCGGAGGTAAAAGAGTCTACATTGGGTTGAACAGAGGGAGGGTGCGGGGACTTAGAACTAACAGATGCCGACTGAGAACTAGCAGGCGTAGCGGGGTTGGAAGCTTCGCCGGTAGCTACAAATTTATGAGGGTTAGACACTTTAGATGTTTTGACACGTTTCCCCTTGGGAGGGGCTCCCGTACGTTTCCTTTTACTTGAAATGTACCTGGGCTTATGGACCTGAGTCATCGCTCCAGCAGATGGCTGGTCGAAGGTGGGCTGTTGGATACAAGTGCCATCGATGGTTTGGATGCCACTAGTAACTGGGGTACTTATTGTCTCATGGAAGTCCACCGACGAGCAAGAATCAACAGTGACTGGAGGTACATTTGAAGTAATACCTGACATAATAGAATGAAGTTGGGGCTGGCTATTGTCAGGCGAGACCGCTGTCATAATGTTGCCAAGGGATGATCTTTTAGCAGATAGTTCCAGGGACAATCTTTTTTCTGTTAATATAATCTCGTGTTCGAGAACACGAGCAGCTCTAGTAATAAAGTTGTCTAGGGTCCCTGTTACTTGACCCCCTATACTGCCCCGGGCCACCTTCCTGCCAGACCTTAAAGAGGTCATGGTTTAGGGAAAAAACAAACAAACAAACAAACTCGGAATGTGGTAAACTGATAAACCTCCAATGGTTACAACAAAATTAAATTGACTAGATATGTCCAGAACACATTTCATTAGTTAAGGGCAAAATATAGGCCACCAATGCTGTAAAACAGTTCGCCAGACGGCAGGTGCGGTTATACTCACTGCGCCAGCAAAATAAATAGTTCATATATGGTGGCAGGTTTAAGGGAGGTGGCCCGCCCCGACCACGACCGACCACGAACGGCCTCAAACGGCCCTGTCTTTGCCCAGTCTTAGCCCGGGCTGCGTCCCGCGCTGCGGGAGTGAAATGTAGATTTAAAACCTCAGGAGGGCGGGGGGCGGGGCAGCAGGGAGAGCGGACCGGAAGCTCGTCGTTGGTCTGGCAGGGACTTCTGGGAAATGAAGTCCCCGCACGCTCGCAGCCCCGCTGCAGCCACACGCCTGTTGCCGGTTTAGCTCCTCCGGACTCCTCCCAAGCGTGGATTATGGTCCGCTCCTCGAGACAGGCGAAGGGGCACCCGCGAAGCGGGTGCGCCGAGCAGTGATTGGGCGCAAAGTAGGAAACAGGTAAGCTCCTCCGCTGAATCCCCTGCAAAAACGAGCAAGATGTCCCGCTTGATTCAAGGCAAACAGGTGTATTTAAACCTCAGGAGGGCGGGGGGCGGGGCAGCAGGGAGAGCGGACCGGAAGCTCGTCGTTGGTCTGGCAGGGACTTCTGGGAAATGAAGTCCCCGCACGCTCGCAGCCCCGCTGCAGCCACACGCCTGTTGCCGGTTTAGCTCCTCCGGACTCCTCCCAAGCGTGGATTATGGTCCGCTCCTCGAGATAGGCGAAGGGGCACCCGCGAAGCGGGTGCGCCGAGCAGTGATTGGGCGCAAAGTAGGAAACAGGTAAGCTCCTCCGCTGAATCCCCTGCAAAAACGAGCAAGAAGTATTCAGAATTAGAATTTCACAACCAGGCATAACGAAATGTGAACGGGAAGCTATACGTGTGGGATCTTCATGTTTACCTAATAAACCACAAAAAATCCTCAGGGAAAACCTGGAGTTTTTTTCAGAATGGAAATTAAAAAGGATTGGCAAGGATGCATTACTTTTTAGGTGGATGGGTAAATTTGATAGGAAATAATGTTGACACTAAGGGCCCTATTATGAGTCTGGCGGCTCAAGGACTTCCAAACTCGTGGTGGGGCGGCGGTGGCGGATTAAGCCACCGCCGCACCGGCGGTCTGATCGTCCAATTAGGACTTGGGTAGTCTGACCGCTCTGGGGCTGCCGGCTCCACATTGGAACCGCCGTTCCATGGTGTAGGAGCGGCAGTAAGAGGCCACAATATACTTCGTGGGACCGCAGCGGTTCCAACAAGCATATTACGAGTTTCATCTCAGCCAGGCTTTTCATGGCGGTTCCACTGCCATGAAAACCCTGGTAAAGAGGAAACAGTAGGGCCCCCCTGTGCCTCAGACATATGTGGATGCACACAGGAGGGCATAACATGCGCCCACCTTTGTGCATGCAGATAGGTTCCTGCATGGCATGGACTTTCGAGTCCATGCCGTGCAGGAACCTGTAGTGCGGTCCTATCGTGGTGCCTTTTTTAATAGCACCGCCGCCTTTAAAAGAGGCACCAAAATGAGACCGCCATGCTGCCCGCCCGCCTGCCAGACTATGAAATCTGGCTTTGCACCGGCGCACCACTGCTCTGCCAAAATCTCATAATGAGAGCCTCTGAGTACAAGTGAGCCAATGGCTCAAGCGGACTGCCCCATCACCACATGCTGTACCCTACGGTGGGTAGATGCAAAATGTAAATTACAGTTTAATAGACCAGTGGATCAAGAAGGGTGACCCAAAGCCCCAATATAACTGTTTGAATGCATTTCTTATTAATATTTTTATTGATTACATCTAGCTAAAGAAATTTCTAAAGCTGTGTATAGGCCACATATGAAATAAGGAAAATACAACCTGTGTTAAACGTAAGCAGTACGCTATCATAAATAACGTTGCATGCCCTTTGCTCACTACATGACCCCCTCTTCATTAAAGCTACTGTCTCTGTTTCACCTTTATAGTAAGTAGCTGATACTTGGTATTGAACTAGACAGCATGAAGGGAATATGAATGCCCTCCATCAATGTCAAATGGATCCTCCCCCTCCACTTGCGTTGTACTTTAATCCCTAGGAACGCCTTCTCACTTCACTACAATAAGGGCTCTCAATGGTGATTCTTGTGTTGACAAAGCACACGTATACCTGAACCTCACAGGAAGTGCTCAGGCAGCAGCACCTCCTTCTGCTTCCAAGAACAACCTGTGTGTTATGAGTAGAAGCAATTCAGTGACCATGTACAGCAAGGTGACGTCTTCTTGTTGTTGAACTCTAGCAATCACTTTACCCTCAGCGGAGCAAAATATAGTAACAGCAGTTTGAGTGTCCAGTGCCTATAATCTAGCAAGTGATTGAATGTCAGAATATTGAGAGCAAAAATATCCATATGTAAAAATATTGTGGCCAAAGTATTGACTGTTTGAATACTTTAAATAGAAGTATTTATTGGTAGGTAAATATTTACTAAACTTAATCCCACATCAGGCACATATTGTCATATCAAAGATGAAGAAAGATGAAAAAATACAAGAAATTTCACATTAATTGTGTTTTACTGTGGTAGACATGACTTTGGTGTTTATGATTTCTTAATGTTGTGTTCCTGCTTTCAGACAAATTATATAAATATGCCATTTGGCAATGAAAATAGCAATCAACACAACTTATTTGACTGGGCTTAGTTTTCTGTATCTGTTAGTGGTTTTTATGCTAACAATTGCTTTCACATACTAAACCACAGCTGTAAAAAGAAGCCCATTTTTAAAGATGTCCGCACTAACTGCGCTACTGATGGACTTTCTTATGAACAGCATAGCAGCAGTAACTGTAAATATCTGTCTTGTGCTGTGTGTTCACAATAAAAAGATATGCTTGTAGATGTTCGAATCTCTGAAATTCTTAAAGGTTGCCAGTTCTAAGTATGAAAAGATGCAAACAGTCATAGGTTGCCAGAAGTACTTCTGGAAAGCACTTGAGAATTCCATTCTCACAGTAATGAAAAGGTATTTCCACTTGTGTTTTTGTACATGACCTACACTTATGCATGCAAATGTCTCATGATAATGATGTTTCACAATTTAACTAAATTCTTTTTTACTCCTTTGGGAAAATATGTTCCGCCTCCAGAAAACCATTCGCCTACATCCCTTCGATTTTGGGTGTGATCCCTTCCCATTCCCACCTTGGACCTTGATTTCCATCTGCCTTTGATTGCTGCTCTTGGCAAGAGTAAACCTCAGCCCGTTTCTATGGAGGTAATGCAAAGATAAGTATTCAGGGTGTTTACAAACTCCCTCTGCACAGGAACACCCACTCCATGTACATTGATTTACTCCACCCTAATATTACACATAATTCAGTAATATGACACATGAGTAGACAGATTAAAAAGGGCTGATTCATGTTTAACACTACAAAATATCTGCACTCAAAATCATGCTATTTGTACATGTAAGGTGAACATGCACATCCAAATGGTTTTGTGATTTGGGGCCATACTTACAAAGGTTTTTATCAGTCACAAATCCTCTTATTCGCTAAACCAGAGGGTTTTCAATTAGTAAAAATCTATTTTCTATGCACTAAGCCCATTTTACGAGTCAGTAAAGTTTTACAACCTGTAAAATGTGTTTTGAAATTGTTACCGATTTGCAGTTTGGAAGGGGTGTGGTTTGTGCATTCCTGCCAAAATGCAAATCAATAACATATGCAGCTATGGTTTGCCACCATAATTCCAGTCGCAAACCATATACCAATTATTAACTCCCAAGTGAGATTAGTAACTGATTCTCAAAGGGAAAGCAGTCCTCTTTCAAACCTTTCCCCATTGAACCCGCTCACCTTTAGGAATCATGGTGTTATCTTCAAGAGGAGTGGACAGGGGTCCAAATGACCATGCCTGTTCTCACTGAAGTTTTTCAAAATATAAAAACTGTTTTTAAGTAGTCATTTCCTTTAAGAAATCAGGCTGCTTTAAAAAATCAATTTTGAAAAATCTTTCACAGGGATTGTGGTTTGCTGTCCCTCAAAGGCCACCAAGTGAGATGTATGTGAAGGTAACCAGTTGGAGGCAGTGGCAATTTCTGCCTTGTATAATGGATATTAACTAGGCTGGTCATTCTGTGAACCCCCGCTCCCCCGGGATTCCGTATTTTTGAACTGACCGAATAGTACATTGGAGTTTTAACAAAATTAGATAAGGATCACAAAATGTCAATTTGAAATTGCAACCACTTTTTGCAACTAGTACCTTTTTGTATCAGGCACTTAATTCCTTAGTTTCTTGCTGTGCCAATGGCCCACCAGTGAAATTAGCAAACAATTATTATCATGTGAAAAAGGCAAACTTCATTCCTATGCCATAATGCTCAAGCCATCACAAAGCAATTCTAAACATCAACTCTTTAGTCCCTTTTTGTATATTATATACAGTTAATCACCATAAATAGCACAAGTACCTTTAAGACCAACCTAAAAACAGAATGAACCAGGAAAGTATCAACTTCTGCATAGTGGTACTTTTCAATAAAAAATGTAAATATTTAAAAGGTAGAATCTTTCTGTTATATGACAGTATCTAGATGCTCAGTTGTTTGTCTACTGCTCCATGCTCAGGACACTAGTATGGGCAGTCTCCCACTAACATGCCTATGCAATGTACCAAACACCAACTTTAAAATAATACGTTTCCTGACATGCAGCCAATGGGAATTCAAGGAGAACATACACAACATTCTGATAAGAAGATTCATCAAGATACAAACACACAGACTTTGGAATTCTATGAGCCAGTACTAACATGAAGTTGGCACCAGCCGGATTCCGGTTCCAGCAGCTTTTCTTGTGTCAGAACCAGCTACACCTTGGCTCCTGTGAATCATCCTGCCTTTGTCATGCTACACAGTGCATTGACACTAAAATACTTGCAGCAGCACATTCAGGCTTTTAGTGTCTGTTGTACTTTGGGGAGCAGTAGCCAACATCCAGCTCCTAATACCTCATTTCAGTGACTGTCAGTATTTGTTATTTGGCTGGTTGTGACCAGATTGAGAAATGGTATCTAAAGCCAAGTGTACTACAGCTGGATACTGCCACAACTCCCTCAATATTCAGAAGCCCAGTAAAGGAAGCAGAGGTACATCCCGTGCTTAAGTTGTAAAGGAACACGTGCCAGGGTCCTACGTTTTGCTCCGATGCCATGGCCGGCGCTATCCAAGGCCAGGGTGCTGAATTCCAAGGATGTGTAGTCTCGATTTGATCTCAGGCCTCTATAATCCACCAGCAGATACCTTCGCCCTCTTTATTTCACTCCAGTTATTTTTCATCCTTGCTTTCTCCCTGTGCCACAGTTGTTCCATCTTTCTCCTCCTCCTTCATTGCCTTTGTTTTTTCCTGTCTATCACTCTTGATCAAAGTCTGATGAGGAAGTATAAGTGCCAGTCACCAAAACTTCATGTGGGTGGATGCCTCCTGCAACCACTGGCTGAAGTTAAGCACTCGCCACACCCTTAACTGTACTTGATAAAATGGTCAAAAGATAAATGATAATAAGAAAACATGTAATTTTACAAAGCTTGGTATGCATTTCAAGTATAAAGGTCTATCTGTGTAATTACACTAATAATGAGTATATACATAGTTTACAATATAACATGTTTAAGTTTTTAATTAATGTGTGTCAACACTACTGATTTTAATACCATTAGAAGAAGAGATGGCTGCGGTAAATACGGCAACCATTCAAAGATAGGCTTTCAAAATGACATGCAGATGTATTCAGCGGGAACATAACCAAGCATCAGAGGGATTTTACTAGAACTCTCACTTGCGACCTTTAGGTCACACAATGAACTCTGCAACAAATGCATTGTACCACGGATTCTGTCATGAGTAAATTAGATGCAAAGCTCTGAAGCAGGCGCATTAACTCTTTACGCTTCTTTATGGTCGAACCCTGCAGACAGATATTGCACATAGATCTCTGAAGAAGATCTGAAGCAAATGCTCAACCCCTGGAGCTATCTTACCAGCATTATTGCTTGAAATTTGCTTCGCACACATAGTGGGTGCCTTACCCAAGATAGCATCTTGAAATAAGGTCTATCTGTGAACTATAAAGTAGACCAGAAATGATTTATTTCTGCATTCATTATTCACTGTCTTTTTATTTGGGGGCAGAGTTTGTAAACAGCCCAGTATTTATATTGGTAGGATTCTACTATGGAATATCGAGGCTAGGAATATCATAATACACAACTATTGTAAACAGATTATTGAGAGATGAAATGTCAAAAAGTGAGTGCATATAGAGGAACCATAGATTTACTATTCTTAACCCTTTGCACCTTAAAGGTATATATATATATATATATTCACTTAAAAAACCATAGGTTTCACACATGTTATAGTTAGCTAGACATTTCACTCGTGAAAAACCATTGAAATTCCCCCGTTATAGTTAGTGCAGGCAACTATAACTCACGCGACCGCAATCCTCTGCTGATGACGTCAGATATTACATCACTGTATTTAGACACTTATTTACCCATGTCTTCTTCCATGAATTTTTAGCTATACATATATTACAAATATTTTTTTTCAGAAAGACACATATGTCATCAGTGATGTAATATCTGACGTCATCAGCAGAGGATTGCGGTCGCGTGAGTTATAGTTGCCTGCACTAACTATAACGGGGGAATTTCAATGGTTTTTCACGAGTGAAATGTTCAGCTAACTATAACATGTGTGAAACCTATGGTTTTTTAAGTGAATTTGCAAGGTTTTTTAAATGCTAATTCCTAGCTATAACGTGTGTGAAACCTATGTTTTTTTTAGTGAATTTGTACGGTTTTTTAAATGCTAAGTTATGTTTTTTTTTTTTTTCTTAAGGTTTTTCACCGTGCGCGTACCGTACGCCCACATTACGCAGTTCGCTGAATTTTTCCGTTTCTACCGTACGCGCACGCTACGCGTACTCCGCGATTTTTCGCAAAAAAATTAAAGGAAATTTTGGCCCTTGGGGGTCCTTCTGGGACCCCCTGACAAAGGCTAGGGGGTCAGGAACTGTCCACCCTGCCCCCTTTTCATGTTCTCCACCTTTGTTTTTCACCTCCTCAGACTGCGAGAGACAAAATGGCGGCAGACACTTCCTGGTTTCGAACGATTCGAATGTTTACTAAGATCCAACAACCAATCAGAATCGCGCTCGCGCACGGCAGCGTGCGCGAACGGTAAGTTTTACCGTACGCGCACGGTGCGCGCTTATAGATATATATATGCTTTTAAATGCTATTTTCTCAGAAAATACTGAACAGATTTACACCAGACCTGCAAAAGGCACATCCCTGACCTGAGGACTACCTCTCTGCCAAATTTCAAGTAATTCTGTTCAGCCGTTCGGGCTGTAGCTTGGACTAAATGTCCTATGGAAAAATGCATGGGGAAAATGTGTTTTGGGACCCCCCCTTTTTCTCAGCCCCCGTTTGACGAATCCCCCCGAGACTTACAGCGAAGGAGCGGAGCGGAGCGCCCCACCTATTTTGAAAATTTCGCGAGGATTCGACAATCGGCGCCAAAGTTATTCCAAATAGAATGTTGCGGATTTCCTATGGAAACACGATCCTAACTATAACTATCTACTGGCGACCGCCAGTAGATAATATATATATATATTGTCAGGTCACATATATGTGTAGTTAGGTATACAAAATCTATACTTACTTACCCTTCGACCTTTTATCCTTCAATATTGTGTCGACAATATTTGGCGCTATTGAGATTCCTATCTTAGTATTCCGTTGGCTTACCTACATGTAGAGACCATAGGCTGACTGTAATCGACTATGCTCCTCAGCACTACTCTTCATCTGACTTCAAGCTTTCCGACTCCCCCCTTTCTGATATCCTCCCATCACCTCCCAGAAGACTGTCGGTTCCTGGAGAACTTTTGATCCATTTTTATAACCAGTCTTTCTGATCTTCAGGGAGCACCTGAAAACTGAACTGCTCAAACAAACCTTAAAATACTAAGTCACAGGAACATAACATAAAAGTCTAAATACTTTGGAACTGGGAGAACATGCTCGACACGCTAATGATCAACCAATCACATAGTAGGTTAAACTCACAGAATACCCACTACTTGCAATTATGGGAAACATTTTCATAAAGAAAAGCCCACTCTATCTATGCTCTTCAGCCAAGGCATATAACACTAATGTTTTACCACTTTTTCCCACCACACTTTTTAATAACCTATTTTTTTGTATTTGTTTAGTAATTAATAATATAGTAATTCAGAAATTACATCTAGGTAACATGTTTGGGCCTACTGAAAACAACTAAATGCAGAATAAATTCTGGAAAAATACACAACTGCTTTTCTCACCAGTCGTCCCTTAAGAATTTTGGGGGTCCTGAGCAGAACATATTTTGAAGTCACAAATAAGGCTCCCTTCACACTGGTATTCATTCTGCAACATTAAAAGTGAAATTCTGCTTTGAATATTTTCACCATTCATTGGATGAAATCTGATCATTTCCTCGTTAATAGTACTCCTCTCTTTTATCCCCTCTCTGATCCCTGTTTCTAAGCCCTACTATGTCTAAACAGTGGCCTCTGGCTCTAAATGGGATGTGGTGGGAGGCGAGTGTTGGACAGAGATAAGAATGCTGTAGAGAGAGGTGAGGAGGAGGAGGAATGTTAGATCCAGACTGAGAGTGTACCAGAAGCAGTGAGGAGGAATGAGTGTGCTATTCACACTGCCACTCAAGTTGGTGCAGAATGATGCGCTTAACACAGGGTTGGTCATCGTCATCTCCAAAGCCATTATGGTGATTCCATGGCAATGGGCATCTAGGATGGGTGCTACACAACCTCGGCAGAGCATCGGGCATGACTGCGCACACTGCATTAGATAAAACTCGAACTTTTTCTTCTTCCTTTCATGATTTGCCAACACCATGTGACAGAAGACAGAGGTGATCAAGCCTTATAAATTGCCCTTCCTAACATGATGGTTGAAACAGAGATTTCTGCCTGGGTTTCCCCCTTCAAAGCTGACTCCTTTCTCTTGATGGCAGTTCCATATTTGAAGCATATGTAAACAAAGGCAATGATGAGTGAAGGTTGCATTGCAATGCATTCACTCCCTTATTTTTCGTCATCTTCTTTGTCCACTTGCTTCTACTTATGTCTCTGATTTTCGCTTCTGAATTCCTATTTGATCCCTTACTGGATGCCTGTGCTGGGCTCGTTCCTGATGACAGCCAGAATGTTGAGCCTTTCATAGGTACTGGTGGCTCATAGACTTCATCTTCAATCAGGAGTTATGAGATTTTCAAGGAAGTTTTTTGCCTGAGATTCCTGGACGGTGGATACGTGTGTACCCTCCTTATACACTGGATGGCGAGCTATCCAACTGTCAAGCGGATAATTAGTGTTCATGAGATGAGTGTTTTTTCCCCAACGGGCATTTCTGTGAGCGTTTCCCTACAGATGCAAGCCTCCCGCTGGACTCACTAGACCTTTTTACTTTTTTCTGTATCAGAGTGCTGCTTCAGGAACACTATCCAGACTTCCCAGTGATGCCACTGAAGTGTAAGACTTTTACCCTCCTTCTGGTGGAGTCTTCCTGGGGTTTCCTTCTCGGTCTCCCTCACAGTTCTGCACAATCTGAGATGCCGACAGGCTTCGAGCTTGCTACATCACGGTGGTAGGTGGATCTGTGCAAACATAATCCAGACAAACAGTGGGCTAGAGATACAACTGCACCCCTCTCTCGATGGGAATGATGGATGGTGAAAAGAAGCTTATTGTATTAGCACTGCTCCTTGCCAAGCGCAGAATAGCCTGGGTGTGGGTTGGGAGGCAGGCCCCCTCTCCTCTGGACTGGTTGGTGGACTTGGTCTAATATCTGGAAAAATTGGACATATATTACTCCATGCTGCCCCCTTCTAGCCGGCCCAAAATTATTTGAGGCCCTGTGAAAAATTATTTATTAACACAAACCGATTCCTCAGCCCCATGACTTCACACATACATATACTATACTTATTGGGCCATCTTCCCCTTTTAATGTTAATTATTTTTCTTTTCTAATTGCCTCACTTCCACCCTTTCTTGTTTCTAATGTATTTCAATTATGTCACGGTCTACATGAATTTCTATTTGGCCTATGCACTGCTGGACTGTGTGTATTTCCTGTGCATTTTTTTAAAATCTGCATGCCATGTATGACTGATGATATAATGTTCTGCAAACCTTTTTTTAACAGATGTTTGATTCCTCTCTACTGACTGTATTCTATACTGAGATGCAGCTTTTGTTTTATTGTTGTAATGAAATTGGCTTGGAAATACTAATAAACAAAAAATATTAAATCAATATAAAGTTTGGGAAGTGTTTTTGTAAAATAAAAAAAAATCCCACTAGCTTCCACCTGTGTTTACATTGAGATTTTCCTTGGTAGCATTAAGGCCTTTTTTACCCTTGCTGTGCAGGGCCCAAGCAAAAAAGGGACAAGTTGTGGCTCTATTTTTACCTTTTTTTTAATATACAAGGTCAGACAGTTTCCTTTGTGTCTTAAGCCTAAGAGTATTTGCGGAGTGGAATGGGCAGAGGAAACAGCTTTTGGTATAATTGGTGCTGCAGGTAGAGTGGCAGCAGGCCCAGGGGTGTTAAGGGCCAATTAAACCCCAATTATGGCTTTTTTACTATCATTCCTGGTTTGCATTAGGGCTCAGTGCATTTCTCAGTGCCGCAGATACTTTGACTCTCGAAGAAATGGGCCAAGAAAGGGGGAATATTGACGCAGAGGAGAATCCTTACTTGAACCTCAGCGAAATAGCGTGGAAGGTAATGGGGCAAGATGGAGCCCACGTTTTTAACAAAGGGCAGGGGAGATAGCCTGCTTGCAAGGAAGTAGCTAGTAGCTATCATTAGTGAAGCAGATGCAGTGGTATTGGGGCCCAGGTGTGTGAGAGGCCCACTTCATCTGAATTGCTTTACAAAAGGGGCATTGGGTCTCCTATTCCTTGCTAGTATTGGAGCCAAGGGCACCCCTGCAAGAGCGGGCCAACATGCAGGAGCTATTTTTCTTTTTAAAGGAGCAGAGACGTTTCATGACTCGAGTGATGTCCAGACATGGTGGGAAGGGAAGGAAGAAAACTCAGGGCTAGAGCAGATGCTGCTGTATTCGGGCCCAGGAGTCTGAGTAGCTGACAAAACCCAACTATGGGAAGCAAGGTTTGTTGATCAATTTCTGTTTTTGTTTGATGCATTTGCTCTTTTATAAATCTCACATTTTGTGTAGATTATGAGCTACAGAAAAAGTACCCATACAAATTATCTCACAGGCCCAGGCCCTGTGCTCAGCTGTGCCATGCCTGCTCCTCCAATCCTTGTGATAAGATTTTGGAGAGGGGCCGGCTTTAAAACATTTAGCTTAGGGATGTCTCAGAGCAAAAAAGATTGAAGACCTCTTACTTAATATGATTAATTGAAAAACAAAAACATATTTCCCTGTCTCAATTCTACAAATGTACACTAACACTGCAGTTTCACATTCCCAAGGTACAACTGACTTCCCAGGCTCAATATGGTGAAAGCATCATACCTTTTGCCATGATGTAAAATATGTATAGAAAGAACCTAAAAGCATAAGTAACTTCAAATATTGTTTACTAGCCTCTCTGAAACCATCAGGAGAACATCCAGCATTTGTGGACCAAACATAATAAACTGAAGCAAACAACATAGTAACTGCTGGCCCTTAACACATGTTTTTTTAAACATCTTGTCTTGGAGTGCAAGAAGCATTAGCCAGTCAATAGTTCTGGTCTTGGCAAGCTGTTGCGATGGGCATGCTTATGTTTTTTAGAGCAAGCGTATGCCACAAAAATAAACAACATATGAAAAAAGGGAGACATGTTGCTACCTAAACTTTGCAGTAATATGCTTGCAATAAAAACGTTTCTTTTTTTAAACACTGAACCATCACATATAATTTTTAAAGGTGACTATGTGTTCTTCCTACCAGTCAGGTGTACTTAGAATACCTATGGAAAACCCTATTTGTTTTAATATACATCACCACAATATAGTGTTCATATAGGCACAAAGAAAAGGCATTATTAACTGTTGATTCCTGAAGCCTTAGTTTAAATGCAACAATGAATTACTTTTTTTAACAAATTGATTAAGAATATTTTGTATCCTCCATTAAGCTACAAGTTATACTGAACTTTTATGTCAAAACTCTGAACTTTCAATTCATTATTGTTAGTTTTGTTTTTCCCAATACTCTTAATAAGAATACCAATTATGTTTCTTTACTTAACTCTGTCATACATTTTACAGTTCCCCTGAGTTAATCATGGTTCAGAATGTTTAAGGATTAAAATTTCACAACCAATCCTAACGAAATGTCAACAGGAAGCTATGAGTGTGAGATCTTCATGTTTACTTAATAAACCACCAAAACTCATCAGGGAGAACCTGGAGTTTCTTTCAAAATGTAAATAAAAAAGCATTCAGTATTGGTTCACCTTTCTTGTACTGATGTGCATTACTTTTTAGGTGGATGGGTACATTTGATACTGAAAAATGTTGATGCTCGGAGCACAAGTAAGTCAATGGCTCACGTGGACTGCCCCATTCTGCATGCTGTAAGCTCTGGTGGGTGGACGCAAAATGTCAATGACAGTTGATAAGACCAGTGGATGAAGTAGGGGGACCCTAAGCCGTAATATAACCGTTTACATGCATTTTTTAGTCATTGTTTCTGCTGATTACATTTGGCTAAAGAGATCTCTAAAGTTGTGTCTTGGCCATATGTAAAATAAAGGAAAGACAGTGTGTTACACTTAAGAAAGAAGCGCAAATAAATGAATTTGTATGCATTTTGATCACTACACGAACCTCCCCTTCATTAAAGCTACTATCTCTGTTTCACCTTTATAGTTAGTAGCTGGTACTAGGAATTAAACTAGAGAGCATGAAGAGAATGGTGAAGCTCTCCATCAATGTCAAATGGATTCTCCGTCTCCACTTGCATTGTACTTTAATCCCTAGGAACACATTCTCATATCACCGCAGTAAGGGCTCTCAATGATCATCTCTGTATTGACAAAGCACACATATACTAAAACCTCACAGGAAGTGCTCAGGCATCAGCACCTCCTTCTGCATCCAAGTACAAGTTATGTGCTACGAGTAGAAGCAATTCATTGACCATGTACAGCAAGATGGTGTCTTCTTGTTGTGGAACTCTAGCAATCACTTTACTCTCAGCGGAGCAAAATATAGTAACAGCAGTTTGAGTGTCCAATGCCTATAATCTAGCAAGTGGTTGAATGTCAGAATACAGAGAACAAAAATAACCACCTGTCAAAATATTGTGGCCAAAGTATTGACTGCTTGAATACTTTAAATAGAAGAATGTATTGGGAATTAAAGATTTACTATACTTAACCCCCATCAGGCAAATATTGGTATTTCAAAGATAAAGAAATATGAAAAATACAAGGAAATGCACAATAATTGTTTTTTTACTGTGGTAGACATACATTTGGGTGCCGATTCCGATCCTGTAAAACCGGGTACGAATGGTCGTACGGAGCGTATTCTCCATACGACTCGTACCCGGGAAATCCACCTTACAAACCAGCAAGTACGATTCGTACAGAAATACCATTTCCGTACGAATCGTACAAAACTACGTGCGGCGAAAAAATACCCACAATTCCGATCCGGGACATCGCGTACGTGACGTCCGGACGGAGTCAGGCAGCGTTTTACGGACCAGCAAGTACGATTCGTGCCTACGTCACTCCGCACAGCTCATTTTTTACGGCAGTCAAAAACTCCCGGGAAATCGAGAACGACGCAAAGAAGGAGCACCGGTACGCGACGGACAGCCATGGACCCCATCCTACGTGTCATCCCGGCCCTCCTAGCCTACGACCTGGTGCACCGAAACCGCCGCGCATGCCTCAGAAGGTCAGAACAACACCCAGGGGCAAAGGGGGGGCGAGGGGCAGGAAACATAACCTCTACCTAATTTAAAAAATACCATATTCTGTACATACATTACCTCCAGGGTCTGGTCACTTCGGGGGGCGTGTCCACCAATCCCTGCGTCCCGCTACAACGGCAGTGGGCGTGTACGCGTTCCCGTCACCACTACAATGGTGGTACGGGCCGTACCCACGCTCTGAGGGCGTGGGTACGGCGCGTACCCCTATATCACCACTACAATGGTGGTACGGGCCGTACCCATGCTCTGAGGGCATGAGTACGGCCCATACCACCATTGTAGTGGTTATGTAGGGGTACGCACTGTACCCATGCCCTCAGAGAGTGGGCACGGCCCGTACCACCATTGTAGTGGTGATGTAGGGGTACGTGTGGTACGGGCCGTACCCTCGCTCTGAGGGCGTGGGTACGGCGCGTACCACCATTGTAGTGGTGAGGTAGGGCTACACGTGGTATGGGCCGTACCCACGTTCTGAGGACGTGGGTACGGCCCGTATCACCATTGTAGTGGTGAGGTAGGGGTACGCGTGGTACGGGCCATACCCACGCCCTCAGATCGTGGGTACGGCGCGTACCACCATTGTAGTGGTGAGGTAGGGGTACGCGTGGTACGGACCGTACCCAACCTATGAATGCGGGGGTACAGACCGCATCACCCGTACCCCTAGGGCACCAGTACATTTGTGATACAAGGCATACACACGCCACGAATGTTGGCTTAGGGCCTGGTGCAGCATATAACCAGTATATTGGGGTGGGTTCATGGCAAGGACAGCAGTGTACTGCACCAAGGGTGCGGGTGGGTGGGTGTCTGCCTAGGATTCCCAGCAGTGGACAAAGACATGTGAGGCGTGGGTGCAGAAGAATACCAGCAGTGGACAGAGACATGTGAGGGGTGGGTGCAGAGGACTCCCAGCAGTGGACAGAGACATGTGAGGGGTGGGTGCAGAGGACTTCCAGCAGTGGACAGAGACATGTGAGGGGTGGGTGCAGAGGACTCCCAGCAGTGGACAGAGACATGTGAGGGGTGGGTGCAGAGGAATACCAGCAGTGGACAGAGACATGTGAGGGGTGGGTTCCTATCACTCCCAGCAGTGGACAGAGACATGTGAGGGGTGGGTGCAGAGGAATACCAGCAGTCGATAGAGACATGGGTGTGGGTGCCTATCACTCCCAGCAGTGGACAGAGACATGTGAGGGGTGGGTGCAGAGGACTCCCAGCAGCGGACAGAGACATGGGGTGGGTGCCTATCACTCCCAGCAGTGGACAGAGACATGTGAGGGGTGGGTGCAGAGGAATACCAGCAGTGGACAGAGACATGTGAGGGGTGGGTGCCTTTCACTCCCAGCAGAGGACAGAGACATGTGAGGGGTGGGTGCAGAGGACTCCCAGCAGTGGACAGAGACATGGGGGTGGGTGCCTATTACTCCCAGCAGTGGACAGAGACATGTGAGGGATGGGTGCCTATCACTTCCAGCAGTGGACAGAGACATGTGAGGGGTGGGTGCCTATCACTCCCAGCAGTGGACAGAGACATGTGAGGGGTGGGTGCAGAGGACTCCCAGCAGTGGACAGAGACACGTGAGGGGTGGGTGCAGAGGAATACCAGCAGTGGACAGAGACATGTGAGGGGTGGGTGCCTATCCCTCCAGCAGTGGACAGAGACATGTGAGGGGTGGGTGCAGAGGACTCCCAGAAGTGGACAGAGACATGGGGGTGGGTGCCTAACACTCCCAGCAGTGGACAGAGACATGTGAGGGGTGGGTGCCTATCACTCCCAGCAGTGGACAGAGACATGTGAGGTGTGGGTGCAGAGGAATACCAGCAGTGGACAGAGACATGTGAGGGGTAGGTGCAGAGGAATACCAGCAGTGGACAGAGACATGTGAGGGGTGGGTGCCTATCACTCCCAGCAGTGGACAGAGACATGTGAGGGGTGGGTGCAGAGGACTCCCAGCAGTGGACAGAGACATGGGGGTGGGTGCCTATCACTCCCAGCAGTGGACAGAGACATGTGAGGGGTGGGTGCCTATCACTCCCAGCAGTGGACAGAGACATGTGAGGGGTGGGTGCAGAGGACTCCCAGCAGCGGACAGAGACATGGGGGTGGGTGCCTATCACTCCCAGCAGTGGACAGAGACATGTGAGGGGTGGGTGCCTATCACTCCCAGCAGTGGACAGAGACATGTGAGGGGTGGGTGCAGAGGAATACCAGCAGTGGACAGAGACATGTGAGGGGTAGGTGCAGAGGAATACCAGCAGTGGACAGAGACATGTGAGGGGTGGGTGCCTATCACTCCCAGCAGTGGACAGAGACATGTGAGGGGTGGGTGCAGAGGACTCCCAGCAGTGGACAGAGACATGGGGGTGGGTGCCTATCACTCCCAGCAGTGGACAGAGACATGTGAGGGGTGGGTGCCTATCACTCCCAGCAGTGGACAGAGACATGTGAGGGGTGGGTGCAGAGGAATACCAGCAGTGGAGAGAGACATGTGAGGGGTGGGTGCAGAGGGCGCCCAGCAGTGGACAGAGACATGTGAGGGGTGGGTGCAGAGGACTCCCAGCAGTGGACAGACACATGGGGGTGTGTACATCATTAGCAGATGACCACAACTCCATGGGTGTATGTATGCATCCCTAATTGTCGACTATGTTGATAGTGCCAGAACAACACATCACTGACCGCAGTGTCCCACTCCCATGAGGATGGATGTCTTTCCCCCACTGCATGACACACCACATGTGGGTGTGAGGACAAATGACACATGCATACCCACCCCTGGCGGATGCAGCACTATACATACACAGAGATCATGCCACAAGACTGGATAGTCATGTCAATGCCTACTAAACTAAGAGAGCCAAAGGGAACACACACTGTCACGCACATCCCAGGACTGATAGGAATGTACAGGTGCTGGGACAGCCACCAAGATGTTGTCTCTCATGGAAGGAATAGGGTGGAGTTCCCACAGATACAATGCCCACAATTGTCAGTCAGGTGCCCAAATACCCTGCAGAACAAGTACCATATGTGTGCTAAGCTGGGATTACACACATGCATAGTGCAGAAAAGGGACAATTTCTCCATGAAGGCATGGCCACATACTCAATACACAAGTACAGTGACTAGCAAGGATGGCACAGACGATGCAGCCGGAGACATTGCTGAGCAGGCATGGCCATAGTTGAAGGGATCCGTCACCAACAAAGGGAATGTATACACAGGTCAGCACAACAATTGTGCAACTCTCTGCAGGGAAGATGTCAGGAGCCACGGAGGAAGGGACACTCCTTGGGACAATGTCTCCAAACACAAATAGCACACACGACCAAAGATTCTTTGCAGAGACCTTGTGATGGCACGCAGATACCATGGTCCACCCCATGAGCATCAGACTACGACATTTCCCTGAAACATAACACATTACCACAACCCCAACTCCTGGAGCATCAGCACCAACATCAATACTTGAAATGCAATAGTGTTCAAAGTAAAAATAAAATGCTTTATTCAGCATTCAACGAAAAATAATTAAAGGACACTATTTACAAAGGCCAATGGCCAGTCCAGATCATAAGTCCTTGGGGGGGACACATGGCCACGCGTCTCCCCTAGCTTGCCTGCACATTAGAACCCTCAGGTTCGTCGACTGGGGGGGGGCATCATGTGGGGAAGGACCAGGCACCGCAGGGACAGGAGGGGGAAGGGTAGGTGTGGTGGGTGCAGGGCTGGATGCCTCCACCACAGGGGGTGGGGCAGCGCCAAAGGTGGAGGTGAGCTCAGCGCTGCACACTTCTGCCAGGGCGTCCAGAGTATCCCCTGCACCCGAAGAAACCACAGGCACAAAGGAGGGGGGGGTCGGAGGGATGGGGTGCAGCGCTACTGGGGGAGGGGGTGGACGGGGGGGACTCAACTCCCCTGCCCGTGGAGTGCCTTGCCCGTTTGCGGGCTGGTGAGCCAGTGGGGCTTAGGCCCAGCACAGCCAAGTAGCTCTCTTTGTCAGACTGTGTGGCAGGGGAACCAAGGGGAGTGCCTTTGGAGGGACTGGGTAGTGAGGCATGCGGACTCAGACTGTGGCTGCGTGTATGCCTGTGTGCCCCAGACCCAGTGGGTGTGCTTTTATCCCCCTGAGTGTGCGTGCCAGGAGGTGTGCGCCTGCCCTTACGTGTTTGTGTGCTGCCTGTGTCTGGTGGGGTACGTGCTTGGGAATGTCTGGGTGTGGATCGGACAGGCATGGGAGTGGGAAGTGTGGATGGTGCAGGGGTGGGGGGGACGAAGCGCTGCAGGAGACTCACTGCTGCCGTCAGTGAAGAGTCCATGGACCTGAGCAACATCCGTTGGTCAGACATCGCTGCTGACATGCCCTCCATGAACGACACCATCTGTGTCAGCAGTCTGGTGTGGCCATGGAGGACATTCAGCATCGATGTCTGGCCAACCTGCAACTGCCACTGAATGTCCACAGACTCTGCAGTGAGGGCAGCAGGGGGACAGGGGCAGGGGGTGCGGTGCCTGGCATGAAGGAGACACGGTGGTGCCCTGCACGGACAGAAGGGACCGGAGCAACTGGGATGGCGGGGATGGGAATGGAGGGGGCGGTGACAGATGTTGTGCTGCTGCCAGGTGTTGTAGCAGCCTCCGCCCCCTCAAGGAGTTCAGCCTCGGACCCGTCAGCGTCGTAGTGGGTGTCGCCACCAGACAGGTCCTCCGCCTGACTCCCCTCGCCCTCCGTGCCACTTGCTCCCGCAGACTCGCCAGCAGTGGTGGCACCGGTGCTGGATCCCTCCTCCAGGTCCGTGCAGGTGTCTCCCTCGGTGTCCTCCGATGATGCTGTGGGCAAGGTGAAGATACAGAAAATAATCAGTCACCTGTATACATCTGACACCTGAGTCCAAACAAAATATGTCACAGTGCATATCAGGAAATGCATCATGAGTAACATCTAGAATACTCCGCACATATGTAAGCCCTGCACTCCCCAGTTGGTTGACCCACCATGCCACTTGGAAACCAGGAAAATTAGGACACAACAGCAAATAACTTGATATCGAATTAAACTGAGAAGCTAGTGTCTGGGAGCAGTTGAGCACAGCAAGACTATGAAGGCATGCCACCTCATGTTCACTGTGAACGAAACAGTATTGGTGCAGCCAAGGCCAAATAACAGACCTCAATGCTGAGGGTGTCCCCACACTCAGAGACCTGTGAGTACTTTGGAAACCCAAACGAAATACATTGTGATCCCTTGGGAATAACAACACTTTACACAATCTCCATGTTTAGAATGTGTGAATGTGCCACTTTGTGAACAGAACACACATGTGCCTGTATGAAATAAGTCACACAATGAGGTGCACACAAACCTACATTCACACAGTCATTGTATGAGCTGCCAGCCTTATTCATATAAGCCACTGTTAGGAAGAAATGGGGTTTCAGTAAGTACATATACATGGCACCACAGCGGTCTGGATGACTTGATACTCGTAAGTTGGTATCAGCAACAACCAAGGACTTACCCAAATGCAACCACACTGTGGGAACATGTATATGTATAATCTGAAAACAAGTGTTATTCGAACTGTGCCTTCCTTTAAAATGTTCCAGCGTGTCCCCGGAAAGTGTAAAGGTGGTTTCTTGTGCACTTCCTTGGGAGACATCTGTCAAGCAGGCACATTATTGTCCTTCACAACAAAACATCAAAGTCAAGCATAGAAAAAATCGAGACATGTTGACAAGTGTAGTGAGTGCCAAGGTACAAGACTTCTTGACTAACAACTTGAATCATGCCACCTGTCACATGGCCATCCGTACCATGATGACACAGTTGGCCACAAAACTGACCCACTGCCTGTCATGTGGAGTGGCACACATGTCCAAACACAGGACAATGCATAAGCTAATGGGCCTGCAATTGTGTCGGAATAAGGAGCACCTGCACTGAGGAGACACCCTCATGGGAAGCAAGAATGTCCACACAGATGTCAGCACACAAAGACCAAACTACGTAGCATCTGGACCACACACTGGTGCCAACAATGGATGAGCAGGAACCATGTATTTCAACTTTTGACACATGCTGCAAAGCACAAACATTAAACCCTGCACAACATGACTGGGTCACTGCATGTTGAGTGTCTGTCCAGACAATTATCACACACAGGTCAGACCTGGCAAGGAGACATAAGGTTTGGACATGTAGGCCTTGCCCGCACAAACCCCCCATACCTGAGACAATGTTATTGAGACAGATCAAGAAGTGACATCCCTTAATCTGGGTTTACTAAAATGTGCATCAAGATCTCCTAAATGTACTCCACATCACCTCGTGAGGCTGCCAACACATATTTGTGACAAACAACCATCAACAGATAGTTGTACATAGACACACAGGCACTGCCCAGTGTGAGGATGCACAGGCAAAATGGGTTCACCCTGTACAGTGGACACATGTAGCACACTTTACATAAATACAAATGAGGCCAGGGAACAATGCCACAGAGGCCAACCTATGCTGAACACACAGAGAATGGGCACAGTGTTGGATGACACACATGATTCCGAGGCAAGGGTGTCTCAGGGGACTGTAGTGGGCACACTGCTCCATGGTCCTGGAATGATCTGACTGTAACATGACCAACCGTCCCGGCACTATGCATATCTCCCACTCATGCACATCATGTCTGAGGCTCCAACATCGGTCATGCATGCTGCAAGTCTGTTAATTTGAATCCTCACACTCCTATGTTGAGCCTCAGCATCAGCGCCAACAAATATGGACCCCCAAATGACTGAACAGGGCAGGGCACAGGCAAGGTACCAACACATGTCACAGACCACCCCCACACATGATGCAGAAAGCAATGTGCATGTGGATTAACTGGCAGCCTAGATGACCATGTGCAATAGTGCTTACACACAGACCAGGGAACACATGTCAAGGAGGGGAAGAGAGGAAGAACAGCACCGGTTGACTTGGGAGAAAAGGATATGCACTGCACATATAAACCCTGGCAGTGTATCCAGGTGACTGAGCACTTCTAAAAGCTGGTGTCACACAACAAACACACATGTACCTACCCCCTTCCTGCTGCTGTATCTCCTGTAACCGCCTATCCATGTCAGGGAAGACCACCGCCAGGACACGCTTCATCTGGTGGGTCAGGCGCCGGCGCCCGCCGTGGCGGCGTGGAGGTAAGTCCTTCAGCAGGACACGGGCGATCCTCTGGGTCCAGCACCGGATGTCCTGCCACCATTTTCTCACTTGTGCTAGGCGCCGACTGCGACCCTCCACTGATCTCACGGCCCTGACGGCCTGCTTCCATATCTCCCCCTTGGCGTAGGCAGTTACCTGTGAGGATGACAAAGTGAGACAACATCACTACACCTGCTCCATGTCAGAGAGACAAACATTTGAACATCTTTGAAATGTTGAACAGGGCATAGTATGCTGCCAAGGAATTGCATCTTAGTCATATGGACAATGGTCTCTGTGGAAGCCCCAATGCACTACATGGCATGTAAAGTACACAGGTGGCATGAGGGGTGCAACACACTCCCTGAACATGGCACACACGGTGCATCACAAGAGACACCAGGCTGATGGACAGCACCTCCAAGCAGTTACATGCCCCAGAACACTGACGCAATCTCAGCAGAGTACACAGACACACACAGGCACAGATCAATCACATGCCATTGGCAACAGCGGATACAAACCTCACTCTGCACATGTGCCACTTGCCTGTGGGGGGCGACAGGTGTGGGGCTAGCTCAGCAAGTCAGACACACAGCACGGCTTACTTCTCACATCAGATGGGTAGCGCTGTTGCGTCCTCCATGCAGCTGTGGTGCAACACTTCACATAGACACTCACCAACATGACAAGGAACATTCACACACATCAATGTCCAGGGGGCGTACACATCACTTGGAGACTCTCACCACAGCTCCACTCAACTCAGACACATCTGTGGGAACAGTCACCTGTCACACCAGGGGGACCACTGAATCACCCCAGGACAATAGACAAAATATGCCAGAAAGGATTAGCCAGGCTGAATGTGTCATGCACTATGCAGTGAATGTCACAGTAAGCACAATGCAAGTGAGGAGTGCACACATGAACTACATCATGCTCTGCATGGGAGACATAAGCCATTCCCCCCCTGGGACCCACTCTAAACAACATTGCATGTCTGTCACACCTGGACACAATGCCAGAAGTGACAGTCACAATAAAGGTGCACAGTCAAAGCTAGTGGAGTCAGCACTCACCTGCTCCCCTGGTCTCCCATACAGGCTGGGGTACTGTGGGAGGATGACATCAAGCTAAGCCTCATTCTCCTCCTGTGTGAAAGGCTGGGCCCTCTCCACAGACCTTGACATGGTGCCAGAGGAAGCACAGGCAGCAGCAGTGGTGTCCACTGAAAGGTTGTGCAGGCAAGTGCCCTCTCATGGGTTCTGCCTGACTTATATCTGCCTTGCTGGGTCCTTTCATTTACAGGAGTACAGAGTGATTGGTCAGACTCATTTGCATCCTACGTTTCCTCCAATCCCTTTAAACATCCACCAGTGACAGCATTTGCATGGTTCAAATTAGCAGCATCATGTCAAGTCAACAACCACTTTGCAACAATGTAATTTTGTGGCCAACTGACTTTTCTAGGCCACCTGATGGAAAAAATTGAACAGAAAAATCGGTATCCATGACAACCAGCATGCATTAATGGCCTAAAACTTGTCCCTTATGTGTCCCCTATGTAAATTTCTAATCCCCACACAGGTACGGTTTGTTTCACACGTATGTGTAGGCACTGGTAGTACACGTATGTGTACTACCTCAGTATACGTACGTGTACAACTAGTGCGTACACATACGTGTACAACTAGTGCGTACACATACGTGTACTACCTCAGTACACGTACGTCTACTACCAGTGCCTACACGTACGTGTACACGTACATGTGGGCACTGGTAGTACACGTACGTGTACTACCTCAGTACACGTACGTGTACTCCCAGTGCCTACACGTACGTGAACTGAGGTAGTACACGTACGTGTAGGCACTGGTAGTACACGTACGTGTACTACGTACGTGTACTACCTCAGTACACGTACGTGTACAACTAGTGCGTACATGTACGTGTACTACCTCAGTACACGTACGTGTACTCCCAGTGCCTACACGTACGTGAACTGAGGTAGTACACGTACGTGTACTACCACTGCCTACAACAGTACTTGTACACGTACGTGTAGGCACTGGTAGTACACGTACGTGTACTACCAGTGCCTACACGTACGTGTACTACCTCAGTTCACGTATGTGTACACCTAGTGACTACTGAGGTAGTACAAGTATGTGTACGCACTAGTTGTACACGTACGTGTACTACCAGTGCCTACACGTACGTGTACTACCTCAGTTCACGTACGTGTAGGCACTGGGAGTACACGTACGTGTACTGAGGTAGTACACGTATGTGTACACACTAGTTGTACACGTACGTGTACTGAGGTAGTACATGTACGTGTACGCACTACACGTGTACTACCAGTGCCTACACGTACGTGTACTACCTCAGTTCACGTATGTGTACACCTAGTGACTACACGTACGTGTACTGAGGTAGTACAAGTACGTGTACGCACTAGTTGTACACGTACGTGTACTACCAGTGCCTACACGTACGTGTACTACCTCAGTTCACGTACGTGTAGGCACTGGGAGTACACGTACGTGTACTGAGGTAGTACACGTATGTGTACACACTAGTTGTACACGTACGTGTACTGAGGTAGTACATGTACGTGTACGCACTACACGTGTACTACCAGTGCCTACACGTACGTGTACACGTACGTGTAGGCACTGGGAGTACACGTACGTGTACTGAGGTAGTACACGTACGTGTACGCACTAGTTGTACACGTACGTCTACTAAGGCAATACACATACGTGTGTACGTCCTGTAACACGGGTGCTCCTACAGCAACACTACTATAGTGATACGGACCGTACACACGCCCTCAGAGCATGTGTACGGTGTGTTTCACACGCTTACACTGGTGATAGGGAGCGCACACGAAATCCATGGAGGTCTCAGACTCGCACAAGGCTGTACATCAAGTCATTGTCATTAATGTCCTTCATGTGCAGGGCCTAGGTGTGTCAGGCAGTGATATTGCACATGTCTCCTCATGTTTGAGCACAATAGATGTGTGATGACCTGTGTACACATGTCATGTGTGACGTGGCACTATGTGGCACACTTCCCCTTCACACTTTGCACATGTGTGCATGTAGTCCAAACGTGTCAAGCACAGCATCACTGGTATGGCACAGTCACCAACACCCGCAACTGTCGCATGATACCAGGGACAGGGACACTGATAACTGACATTGAACGACCAGCGTGCCACGATGTGACCATGTCATGTGTGTGTCATGTGTTCCCATGAGCTGGCAGTTGGTGTCCCGTCAACTGCATCTGCTGTTGCTGCATCCAACATGTGACGGTGTGTAGATGGGCATGGCACACATCTACACACACCATGCCACATGTGGAATCCCACGTAACATGTGTCTGTATGCATTGAACATGGGATTTTGACATGAGGACAGATCTGCGTTGTCCCAATGTCTGTGTTTTCAGTTTTCCCGTGTACCCCCTCATCGCAATGTGTGTGATCTGTACATTTGACCTTTCATGTGACCTGTGCAGCTTGCCGTCAGCTGTCTGTATGAGATGACATCCTTCAAATGCAGATATGTGGATGTGTGTCACTCCTGTGATGTCTATGGCTGTTCACTTACACTGGCCCACAGCTCATTTCAGGGCATGTCATGTAGACTTGCCAATCAACGGTTGTATCTGGCTTTTCGTAGGAGTATCACCTGGCTGGCATACGTGTCCTGGATGTATTGCACAGACCAGATTCTGTATTAAGCAGATGTTTAGTAGCAGTTGAGCATGTGCTCACTTCATTGACATTGATGTTGTCATGTTCTCACTCTTCGTTATTCATTCCAATTTTCTGCAGGGCACCGCCTCTCCCCCGACCAATGCCAGACTTGGCTGCCATGAGGGAACGTGACTGCATAAGACGTTACCGATTCTCTCAACAGTTGATTGAGGACTTGACCGCCAGGCTGGCACCACACCTCCAACCGCGACACAGGTATCCTACAGCACTGACCCCCAAGATGAAGGTGATGGCAGCCCTACATTTTTTTGCCACCGGTACGTTTCAATTCACCATAGCTGATGTCGGTGGCATGTCTCAGACGATGTTCAGCCGTGTCCTGCATGATGTTTTAGAAGCCATGTTGGAGCACCTGGATGAATTCATCCATTTTCCGACTCCTGAGCAGTTGACAGGTGTCAAGGGTGATTTCTATGCCCTGGGAGGGATGCCCCATGTAATTGGGTCCATTGATGGGACACATGTGGCTTTGGTACCACCACAGGCACAGGAGGTAGCCTATCGCAACCGTAAACATTACCACTCTATTAATGCCCTTGTGGTGTGTCTTGCTATCATGCTGATTTCCCATGTCTGTGCACGTTTTCCAGAATCAGCACACGATGCCTACATCATGAGGCGTAGCAGGGTGCCACAAATGATGCTGCGGCTGCACAACGAACGAGCATGTCTTGTTGGTGGGTATACTCTGTTTGTCCTGTGTGTTGCGGTATCTTTGTATCTTACGGCATCTCCGGGCCCACTTCTTCACATGATGTTTCCATGTAGGGGACTCTGGCTATCCCAACATGCCATGGCTGATGACGCCTCTCCGCAACCCAAGATCAGCTGCAGATCACCGTTATAATAATGCACACGGGCAGACCAGGCGAGTGATTGAGAGGACGTTTGGCCTCCTGAAGAGCCGATTCCGGTGCCTTCACAAGACAGGCGGGTCCCTCCCATATGCACCGGCAAAGGTCTGCAACATCTTCCTCGTGTGCTGCATGCTGCACAACATGGCAGTGGAGAAGGCAGTGCCACTCATCCTGGATCCGGATGAGCTGGAACATCCACCCATGGAGGATGAAGGGCTTGGTCACAAGGCAAGTGAGGAAGAGGAGGAGGAGGAGGACATCCGGAGTCAGCTCATACGCAACTTCTTCTCATGATGGTGAGTCACTGGGTCTCAGTGTGCACGCTTGGAGCCTTGTGTGGCAGGTGTTGCAATGTGTGTGTCCAGCTGACTGTATGCTAAGTGACTTAGAGGTGTGTTCTGATGTGTCACTCGAGTGATGATGTAATTCCACACATTTTAGCAGAGACACAACATTTTAAATTGGCATGGTGACAACATTATTCATGTAGAGTAAGTGACCATGCATGCAGATAACAATATTTTCGCTGTCTCCTTGTGTGTCTGTCATCCCCAGGGTCTTGCGCATGTTGTCTGCTCGTGTCATCGTTGGCCTCCTGATATTCCTCATGAGTATTGCAACGTGTGCTGAATCAGCGTTCCATGCACGGACATGTTGAAAATACATTTTGGGTAAGGATTGCAGCAAGGCTTTTTGGGGGTCTTACGTGTTTTGAATGTGTGGGGACTGCTCCTGTGCATGTTGTGTTACCATGCATACATGTCGACTCACCATGGGGCACATGACATGTAGCATGACTCCCATGAATTGATAGTCACCCTTCGTGACAGTCATCTGTAATGGTTTGTGGATTCTGAGGAAGGCATCAATGTGTGCAAAACTTCACTCAGACACATACAGGATGCTACGGGTGGACATAGTGTGGGACGTCCCCATAGGAGGCTCACTGGGGAATTGCAGCCTCTCCGTGTGCAGCAGGGAGTGTTTGGGCCACCTCCTTGACTTGTGTGCCAGTTCATTTGGATGTACAACATCTGTGTTGTGAAGGGGGTGTCCAGTGTAGGTCCCACATGTTCAGCCAAATGACCTGTGAGTCTGTTAATATTGATGCATTTCCCTTAGTGTGAGTCTGAGTAATAAAGGTGTACCTCACACTCCAAGGTGCCTCATCTCTGTCAATGCAGGTCTCTTGCCACTTTGCATGCGGCATCTCTGGCATAGTTGTCAAAGATAGTGCATATGAGTCTATGTGTATTTTAGCAACATGCATGCAGTTCTTCATGGATTCGAATCTGTATTGTGCATGAAGTCCATGGTTGTGTATGTATTTGGGCATGTTGGTCCCCACAACGGGCCGTCAACACCTGCTGAGTGTGTGTCTCCTGTGCGTAGCTCGGCCTTCTGTTTCCTGATCATGTGTCAGTCATCTTTGGTGATTGTGCATCCATTCTCTCGGGGTGTGCCATGGTGACCGGACACTCCTTCCTTTACATACGCCTGTTGCAGTTGTCTTTTCTGACATCCTTGTCTTTGTGTGTAACTCTTGACATGCTTTCCAGGGCATGGCGCCTGCTGCTGCAGCCCCTGCAGCAAGGGCCCACAAAGTAGCGGGAGTCGGCAACACACACGCCTCAAAGATGCTCCTCCCTGCCTCCCTCAACCCATTCATTTGGCTGTCATCATCTTGTTTGTGCCACTGTTGCGGCCATGCGGTGCCAAAGGCTGGACCGTCAGCACATGCAACGTGCACATTGCATGACCCTCATGTCCTTGCATGACCCACATCACACTACAGTCTGATGTTGTAGCCACCCTCCAAGCAATGTCTATCCAAAACTCAACCGCCTGCTCTCAGGAATACCCTAACCGCACACACAACACCTTTGCATGCTGAGTGTGCAACTCCAACTGGCTACACAGCGCTGCCCCGCCTTCCAGGCCCTGTCACACCAACCAGATCATGTCCCTCCTGCTCCACACAGGCTCCCTCCACCAGCAAGGCCATGGGAGTGGGACTCAAGCCTTCAGCATGTGGTATAGTGGTGTCATTTGGCACATGGCCCAGGGATCATCTCTCAGCGTGTCAATCTTCAATGTGTCCAGGACCCCCCTCTCCACCGTCACATGCGCACACAACCTCCACATCATGTCGTATGGCATTGACACCCAGGTGCTCCTCAGCCTCACCAAAGACGCAGCCATTGCCAATTCCAACATTCAAGATGGCATGAGGTCTGTGGATGAATGGCTAAACATCAGCCACCTGAGGCTGGACTTGTACAGGACTGAGGTAATCATCTGAGGATTGTCCCCTTACAGCTGGCTCAACTCCTTGTGTCCCACCCACGGGGGCCCTACACAAGCACCCAGTGGGCACGCACACAAGATGGTGTGCATCATGGATTTGTCACTCACATTTGCCATGCAAATCACCAGCATCTGTACCTCATGCTGCAACACCCACTGCATGATGCACATGATCCTCAGATAGATCCACTCCAAGGAAAGACAGACCATCCCCCAGGTCCACGACACCAGCCGTGTCAACTACTGCCCCGCCCTCTACAGAGCAAGTACATCCAAACTCACGGGAAACTTGTCCACATCCAGGGTGCATCTGCACAACTCAGCTTCAACACCCTGCACCCCATCAACATCACCGTCCACCTGAGATAGCTGCAAGGGATCACTGTGTGCTGCAGGATGACCTTCACACCTCACACACACTCAGGAGGCAGTCAACAACCCCATATCCCAAAATCAACCTTGTACGTCTGTCATCCAAGACCCCGTTGGCCCAATTCTATGCATCCGAACTTGGCCAGGACAACATTCTTCACATCCACAACACTCCAGCATGAAGGAGATGTTTCTCACGCCTGGACAAACATACCTGGGACTCCCTCCCCGGGAACATCCACATGAGCCATGACCTCTAGGCCTTCATCATCCTCTTCCTGATTGGTGTGTCCGCACAGTATTTCAAGCCCCCCCTCAGCAGCTTGAGGCCATCACGGGTGAGTATTGGGATCCCAGGCTGTATCGGATGATACATTGTGACCCATGTGTGTCCTGTACCAGACTCAGATCCCAGGATATGGATGGCTGGAGTTAGTTCAACACTCAGGCATAGTTTGACATTTACACACACGTATGTTGTGGACTAATGCAGAATGACAGCAACATCTCATGACAAATAAATAGTTTTATTGTCGGTGGGGTGCGTGTTTTTGTAGAAAATATAAGGTGCTCTACTGGGTGCATAGAATCCAAAGTTCACAGGGGGAGATGGGATCCTTGGCATTTGAGGTCATCAGAGTCCAGACCACAGTGTTGGTCATCATTGGTCAGACTGTGACCAGCAAGTCCATGTGGCAGAGAATGTCAGTGAATGATGTGTTGCTGTTGCGCATGAAGGCCAGGTGCCAGGCCAGGTGACCTGGGAGATGTGGATGGTCCGCTGCCTCTCACGGTCTTTTCCATGGACGACCCACCTTCCTCCGGGGACCCTCAGATGCAGGCCTTGACGATGTTTGGGAGGCTCCGTCGGACGAATCCTCCTCCTCCTCCTCCCTCCCTGTGGCTGGTGCTGGTCTGCACCTGGTGTCGCAGGGAGGGTTGCCCATGTTGTCGGCGATCCGACGGAGTGAATGGCTCATGTCCATTTGCACCGCCAGGAGCTCAGCCAGTCTTGCCTCCATCCGTCCTTGGTGTTGTTGTTGCCTGGTGTGTTGCTCGGCCTGCTGATTCTTAATGTCTGTGAGGGTCGCTACTACCTGACTGATGGCCCTGGTGTCACGCCGGTATGCCTCCATGATGTTGCGTACGTGTGACATACCGGTCCGTTCAGCTGTCTGGTCAGGTTCTCGCCTCCGCCTTCCTCCACTCCCACCACCCCTGCCCACACGAGCCTGGCGATTGCTCTGGGGACATCACCGACACCCACCAAACACGCACGCAACCTAGGATTGATCCTCGCATCCTCCCTCTCCATGCCCAAGCAGGTCAACGCCGTCTCCTCCTCCTGCTATGACACCCTACGCACGCTCCGCCGTATCTACTGGTGGATCCCGACCTAAACAAGTAGAACTGTGACACAGGCCCTCGTCAGCAGCTGACTGGACTACGCCAATGCACTCTACGCAGGACTCCCATCCAAACACCAACGGCGGCTACAACGCTTCCGAAACGACTCCGCACAACTGATCGTCAACACCCCCCGCCACAGCCACATCACCCCCCTCCTGAGTGACCTGCACTGGCTCCACATCGACAAGAGGATCACCTTTAAGCTCCTCACCCACGCACACAAGGCACTCCACACCACAGGACAAGCCTACCTGCACATCAGACTCAGCTTCTACACCCCCACCCGCCAGCTCCGCTCCGGCATCCTCGCCCTCGCAGCTGTCCCCCGCATCCAACGTACGCCTGCCTGCAGCAGAGCCTTCTCCTACCTCACCGCAAAGACCTGGAACACCCTCCCAACCCACCTACGACTGACCCAAGACCTACTTGCCTTCAGAAGACGCCTCAAGACCTGGCTCTTTGAGCAGTGGTGGAAACCCCCCCCCCCCAGCACCTTGAGACCCTGACAGGTAAGTAGCGCGATTGATTGTTGATTGATTGACGGTGCCTGCTGGTGGGTGTGGTGTGATTTGGCAGTGTGTCTCCCAGGTGATGTATCTGTCCCCCCATGGCGCATGCTGCCATGTCAGTGAGTGTGAGTTCCTGTCCTAGATATCTGAGCTTGTTGTGTTTGTATTCGAGTTTGCAGTTGTCACAGGAGGGCCTTGTGCTGCCTACAGCAGGGCCAAGTGTCAGCTACCTTGTCAGTACTTTGCCAGTCCCTGTACATTGCGCATGGTACATGGGTATGTACCTGGGCCATATGGGCTGAGGGCAATGGTGTCTGTTTCTGAGTTGTACAATATGTTTAGTGATCCCCACCCTCCCAGCATCCCGGACATCCTGTCTTGGGTTTGTGGTTTATGTAGGCTGGGACATGGCATGGCCTTGCTTTGTGAATGGGGCATACTCATGTTAGTGGCATGAGCGTTGTTTTTGAGTGTGGTTGTGTCCGGTGAGGGCTTGGGGGTAGGTGAGTGCATTTGTTGTAGTTGGGGTGTGGATGCCATTCCCCCCATGTTACGTAAGTTGTTTGTGTACTCACCAGGCTCTCGAACTCCTTCGAAGCAGGGCCATCACCTTCTCCTCCCAGGGATGGTAATGTACCGGTCTGCGGGGCAGCCCACCTCCTGTGATGTTACTCTGGGCGTAGTCCTCGTTCATTTTGCGCTTGACTGCCCTCCGCAGATCGTACCACCTGGCTTGGCATTCATTCCTGGTCCTTCTGATGGGCGCAACATCATTCACCCGATCGGCGATCCTCTGCCACAGGCGTGTTTTTTCTGCTATGCTGGTCTGTCTGACCAATGTTCCAAAGAGCTGTGGCTCGACTCTGATGACTTCGTTGACAAGGATGTCCAGCTCCTCCCTTGTGAACTTTGGATTCTTGTCTGTGGGCATGTTGTGGGGTGTGGGTGTGGATGGTTGTGTGTGTGTGGGTGTGAATGTGTAGGTGTGTGTGTATGTGTAGAGGGGGTATGTGTGAAGGAGGTTGTGTGAAGGTGTCTAAGTTAAGGTGTATGGGTGCAGTTGTTTGTGTGTGATGTCTGTCAGCAGTGGGTCTGTAGTAAAGGCTCATGGTTTGTGAGTGTGGGCCCTTTTTATTGGTCCATTTGTGGGTGTGGCTGGGTTTGAACTTTTGGTGGGTGTGTTATAAGAGGTGGTTGTGAGTTTGGGCCTCTGTTTGCCTGTTTGGATGTGCCAGGTCAGTCTTTTGGATGTTTTTTGTCCTGTAGACGGGTTTTGTGGTGTTGTGCGAGTCGAATTGACGGTCCTTGTGCTGTTTTACAGTGTCCTGGTTCAGTACGAGTCGTTTTCGCGTATGTAATGTGCGTACATACGCTATGTTGTTGTACAGTGATCACATATGCAATGGTGTTGTACGATTCATACATACGCGATGCTGGGGTACGGTGTTGGGGTACGGTGCGTCCGAGTACGGGGCTGGGGTGGGGGGTACGGGGCATACATACTAGGGTGCTGGGGTGGGGGGTACGGCGTGTACATACGTGGGTGCTGGGGTGGGGGGTACGGCGCGTACATACGCGGGTGCTGGGGTGGGGGGTACGGCGCATACATACGCGGGTGCTGGGGTATGGCACGTACATACGCAGGTGCTGGGGTGGGGGGTATGGCGCGAACATGTGCGGGTGCTGGGGTGGGGGTACGGCGCGTACATACGCGGGTGCTGGGGCAGGCGCGTACATACGCGGGTGCTGGGGTGGGGGGTACGGCGCGGACATGCGCGGGTGGGGTGGGGGGGGCCATACGACTCGTACCCCTGGCGTAAGTGTACCCGGGGTAGGGGTCGTACAAAGTTCACTTCGTACGGGACGTTTTCCATAAGCTTGTGTATTCGGGACGCCGGTACGGATCGGACTTGTGCGCTCGGACTTCAGTTTTACGACTCGTACGTAAAACTGTCCGGGGACGTCTCGTAGACTTTTCCCAAAGTCATTCGTATGGATTTTTCACGTGTGAATCGTACTTCGCCGTTTGTACGGGACTTGTACGATTCGTACGTAAAAAAATACGGATACGAGTCGGACGGTAAATTTTTTTAACGGATCGGAATCGGCACCTTGGTGTTTATGATTTCTGACTTTTGTGTTCCTGCTTTCAGACAAATTATATAAATACTGCCATTTGGCAATGAGAATAGCAAACAACACACAAATGATTTTACTGTGCATAGTTTTCTGCATCTGTTAGTGGTTTCTATGCTAACAATTGATTTCATATAATAAATCACAGCAGTAAAAAGAGGCCTGTTCTTAAAGATGCCCCCACTTACTCTGCTTCTGATGGGCATTCTTATGAATAGCATAGCAGTGACTATTAATATCTGTCTTTTGCTGTGTGTACACAATAAGAAAAATTTAAAAAGATATGATTGTAGTTTTACACATATCTTTGAGCATAGGTTTTCAAATTTCAGAAATTCTCAAAGGATCCCAGGTCTAAGCATGAAAAGATGCAAAAGTCACAGGTTGCCAGGCCTACTTCTGGAAAACACTTGAGAATTACCTTTTTAAACTAAAGCAAAGGTATTTCCACTTGTGGAATTGTACATGGCGTACAATTATGCATGCAAATGTCTCATGATAATGCTATTCCACTTGTTTAACTTTATTCTTTTTCACTCCTTGGGGAAAGTATTTTCCCCCTTTAGAAACCCATTCGCCTACATCCCTTCAATTGTGGGTGTGATCCCTTCCCATTCCCACGTTGGACCTTAATTTCCTTCTGCCTTTGATTGCTGCTCTTGGCAAGAGTAAACCTCAGCCTGTTTCTATGGAGGTAATGCAAAGAGAAATATTCAGGGTGTATACAAATTCCCTCTGCACAGAAACACCCACTCCTTGTACATTCAGATTACACATGAGCAGAAAGATTGATAAGTGTTGATTCATGTTTGCCACTACAAAATGTCTGCAATCAAAATTATGCTATTTGTACGTGAAAGATGAACATGCACCTCCAAATGGCTTAGTGATTTGGGGCCATATGTACAAAGGTTTTATCAGTTGTAAATCCTCTTATTCGCCAAATCAGAGGGTTTGTAATTTGTAAAAATCTTTTTTCTTGTGCACTAAGCCCATTTTATGAGTCAGTAACATTTTACAACTTGTAATATGTGTTTTGAAATGGTTACCGATTTGCAATTTGGAAGGGGTGTGCTTTGTGCATTACAGTCAAATTGCAAATCAATACCATATGTAGCCATAGTTTGCCACCGTAATTCCATTCGAAAACCATGGACCAGTTACTGACTCCCAAGTAAGGGTAGTAACTCTCCCCTTTGAACCCCTTAACCTTTGGGAATCATGGTGATTTCTCACTGACGTTTTTCAATCTATAACAACTGTTTTAAGTAGCCACTTTCTTTATGAAACTCAGGCTGCTTTAAAACAATCCATTTTGAAAAAAACTTTCACAAGGATTGTGGTTTGCTGTCCCTCGAAAGCCACCATCCCTGTGAAGGTACCAATCGGAGGGAGTTGCAATATCCGACCTGCATAATGAGTATTAATTAGGCTGGTCATTCTATGACCCCCCACCAGATTCTGTATTTTTTAACGGATGTAATAGTACATATGTGTTTTAACAAAATTAGATACTGATCACAAAATGCGAGATTGAAATTGCGATTACTTTTTGCAACCAGTACCTTTATTTATTAGGGCACTTGATCCCTTGGTTTCTTGCTGTGCCAATGGACTACCAGTGAAAGTAGCAAACAATTATTAGTATGTGAGAAAGGCAAACTTCATTCTTATACCATAATGTTCAAGCCCTCAACTCATTTGTTCCTTATTGTACATTATATGCAATAAAGCACCATAAATGGCAAAAGCACCTTTAAGTCCAACCTGAAATCAAAATGAACCTGGAATGTGTCAACCTTTGCGTTGTGGTAAATATTTAGAGGGCTGGCTCTTTCTGTTATGTGACAGTATTTAGATGCTCAGTTGTTTGTCTACTGCTCCTCGCTCAGGACACTAGTATGGACTGTCCCCCACTAATGTGCCTATGCAATGTACCAAACAGCAACTTCAAAATAATACGCTTCTTGCCATTCAGTCAATGGGAATTCAAGGAGAAAATACACAAAATTCAAATAAGATGATTCTTCAAGTAACAAATACACAGAAGTTGGAATTCTATGAGCCAGTGCTAACACGAAGTGAGCACCATCTGGATTCCAGTTCCAGCAGCTTTGCTTGCATCAGAACCAGTTTCACCTTGTCTCCTGTGAATCATCCTGCCTTTGTCATGTTACACAGTTAATTGACACTAAAATGCTGCAGCACATTCAGACTTTTAGTGTATGTTGTACCTTGGGGATCAGTAGCCTGCATCCTGCAAGGAGGGATAGGGTGATTGGAGCCCCTTTCTGGCCCCAACCCTTAGCTCCTAATGCCTCACTTCAGTGACTGCCAGTAATTTTTGTTTGGCTGGTTGTGACCAGTGGCGTAGCTAGCCCTTTGGCTGCACTGAATAGCAGGGGTGCTGGCGAAATTCCGCCAATTGCTGCAACGGTGGCATTGTAGAACCGGGGGTGTGGCGATTGCTGCCACGAGATGGCAGGTAAGATCTGGATAAGGCAAGCGCCCCCTCCCCCTTGCTACACCACTATTTGTGACCAGATTGGGAAATGGTATCTAAAGGCAAAAGTACTACAGATGGATACTGCCACAACTCCCTACATTTTCAGAAGCCCAGTAAAGGAAACAAAAGTACATTCAGTGCTTAATTTGTAAAGGAGTAAGTGCCAGGGTCCTACGTATTGCTCTGATGCGGGGGGCTGATGCTATCCAAGGCCATGGTGCTGAATACCAAGGCTATAAAGTCTTGATTTGAACTCAGGCCTCTATAAATCCACCACCAGACACTCTCAACCCATTATATTTCACTCCTGCCATTTTTTTAAATCCTTGTTTTCTCCCTTTTTAACAGTTTTTCCATCTTTCTCTTCCTCCTTCTTTGCCTCTGTGCCTCTTCTGTTATTTTCTGTCTACGGCTCTTGATCAAAGTCTGATGAGGAAATATAAGTGCCGGTCACCAACAATATGTGTGGGTGGACGTCCCCTGCAACCACCAGCTAAAGTTAAGCACTGGGCACATCCTTCTCTGCCATTTCATAAAAATGCTGTAGGACTTGGCCTTTTTGGCTAAAGTTCCCTAAAACCTTTTGCTTTCCCCCTAGACTGTTTTCCAGACATAGAGTTGCCAATTTAGATGCTTTGGGTACTTTGACACTGCTGATCAGTGTCAAAGTACAAGTGTTCCCTGTGTAAAGAGTGATGGCAATTGGTTGGCCATGATTGGTATGTTTGCCTTACTAGTAAAAGTCCCTAGTGATGTGCACTGTGTGTGCAAGGGCTAGAAATGCAAAGGCGCGCAGAGAAGGGAACTCAGGCCTTCAGTGTAGGGCCTGTGCGCAGTGTGCTAAGCTAGCATGTTGTCCTGACAAGTGCAACCACTTCTCAGGCCTGACTTTCCCTTTTGCGTACATAGTGGGCACCCCTGTGGTAGGTCCCAGGTAACCCCTGGGCAGGATGCAGTGTACCTAAAAGGCAGAACATATACTTAGGTGCTATGTTCTGACAGTGAAAAGCACTCAATTTAGTTTTCACTGGTGAAAGGCCATGCTGCCCATCGGACAGAATGGGGGAGGCTGGGTATTGTGTTTTGTTAGACTAGTTTACTTTCAGTTTAAAATGGAGAGGTGTAGTTTAGTATGTATGAACTCACAGTGTCATAACACATCTTTCTATAAACGTGGTTTTCTCACTGTGTGTTCAGAAACCACTCTTTTAGAAAGTGGCTGAGTTTTGTGCTTTAAGCATTTCTCTATGAGTCTGCTGAATGTGGATTGATGGTCTGGATCTGAGACGTGCGAGCAGCTGGGAGAGGTCTTGACCCAGGGAGGGGTTGAGATGGCACCAGGCTGCCCTGTATCTGGAGAGTAGGGGGAGGAGAAGCCGGGAGGTGAACAGGCCTGGGCTGGTGCTATAAACCAAGCGACCGCTGAGCCTCCCCTTAGGCGAGGTCGCCCCACGCTCCACTGCCTTCTGCCTCCTGACCTGCTTCCCGGATTGCGCCTGATTGCCGCTGCTCCTCGAGGGCAACCCAGCCTTCGCTGAGCCACCCACCTCCTCTTTTCCCGCCGATTCCTGCCGCCGGATTTTCCTTTTCCCGCCGCTGCCTCCCTGCGGCCCCGCCCCCCTCCTGCCCATTCGCCGCCCCGCTCCCGCCACCCAGCTGACCCTCCCTCCCGGCTCCTTACTTAAGGGGTCCACACCAGAGACAGGTAGCGACCGCTGAGCCTCCCAAAGGCAAGGTCGCCCCACGCTCCACTGCCTCCTGCCTCCTGACCTGCTTCCCGGATTGCGCCTGATTGCCGCTGCTCCTTGAGGGCGACCCAGCCTTCGCTGAGCAACCCACCTCCTCTTTTCCCGCCGATTCCTGCCGCCGGATTTTCCTTTTCCCACCGCTGCCTCCCTGCGGCCCCGCCCCCCCTCCTGCCCATTCGCCGCCCCGCTCCCGCCACCCAGCTGACCCTCCCTCCCGGCTCCGTACTTAAGGGGTCCACACCAGAGACAGGTAGCGACCGCTGAGCCTCCCCAAAGGCGAGGTCGCCCCACGCTCCACTGCCTCCTGCCTCCTGACCTGCTTCCCGGATTGCGCCTGATTGCCGCTGCTCCTCGAGGGCGACCCAGCCTTCGCTGAGCCACCCACCTCCTCTTTTCCCGCCGATTCCTGCCACCGGATTTTCCTTTTCCCGCCGCTGCCTCCCTGCGGCCCCGCCCCCCCTCCTGCCCATTCGCCGCCCCGCTCCCGCCACCCAGCTGACCCTCCCTCCCGGCTCCTTACTTATGACGCCCCCTGAGCGACCGCGCAGAGGACGCTCGCAGCGGGAGTGCCGAATGTACGCTGAAGGTGCGCCAAAGGTAAGCCCATCTGCGCCCGTCCGCGCCTGGACCACGCCCAGCGCCACACCCCCTGGTCCTCGTTGCCGCCAGCGCAACCGACTCACCTACGACGCTACAACCCTCCTCGCACTCAACGCCGGACAAAACAACGCCTGCCACCACACCACCCCGAGACGCACCCACGGACCCTTCTCCTGCCATGCCTGCCGTTTCTCCTGCCTCCGACCCCGCACCGCACCAGCCAAACCGAGCCCCAGCAACAACCATCTGAAGTGCATCCTGCTCAACACCCGCTCCATCCACCGTCACGCCGTCGAACTCTGGAACCTCCTCGACTCGACATCACCAGACATCGCCTTCCTGACGGAAACCTGGACGAACGCCTCCTCAGCGCCCGACATCGCCATAGCCATCCCGGACGGCTACAAGATCACCAGGAGGGACCGCGTCAACCAGACAGGAGGTGGCATCGCCATCGCCCACAAGAACACCTTCCGCATCACATCCAACTCGGATGACACCCTCACCTCCGCCGAACACCTCCACTTCCAGATACACACCGACCCCAAGACCACGCTCAGGGGAACCCTCGTCTACAGACCACCGGGACCACGCACACAATTCAGCGAAGTCATCACTGATTTCGTCAGCCCACACGCCATCAACTCCACCGACTACATCCTCCTAGGGGATCTCAACTTCCACCTGGAGAACAACAAGGACTGCAACACCGTCGCCCTGCTGGACAACCTTGCCAACCTCGGACTCAAGCAACTGGTAACCACCCCCACCCACTACGCCGGCCACACGCTTGACCCAGTCTTTTCATCCAGCAAGCACGTCGCCTTCAGCCACTCCACCAAACTCCAGTGGACCGACCACAGCTGCGTCCACTTCAACTTCAGAAAAACGACGACCCACCACCACCCGCAACAAGCCCCTCGAAGGAACTGGAACAAAATCACTAACGACCAGCTCACCACCTTCCTCAGCCAGAACCCCCCCACCAACTCATTGGACCCCAACGAAGCCGCCAACAACTTCACGAAGTGGATCACCAACTGCGCAGACGCCCTTGCACCACTGAAGAACCCCCCCAGCAGACACGGCAGCAAGAAAACCTCCTGGTTAACCGACGAACTCATCACCTCCAAGAAGAATTGCCGCTCCCTGGAGAATACCTGGCGCACCAACCAGACCACAGACAACATGACGGCCCTCAAACACGCCACCCGCAAACACCACCAACTGATCCGCGCCACGAAGAAGACAGCCTTCAAGGAACGATTGGACAACAACACCCGCAACAGCAAAGAACTCTTCACAATCGTCAAAGAGCTCTCCAACCCCGATGCCGGAAACAACGACATCACTCCCTCGCAGGACCTCTGCGACTCTCTCGCCGCCTTCTTCCACGACAAGATCGCCGACATACACAACAGCTTCGGCCCTCCAACCACGAACACCGAACCGATACCCCCCACCGCCACCCTCCGCAGCTGGACCCCGGTCAGCACCGAAGACACAACACGCATGATGAACACCATCCACTCCGGATCCCCCACGGACCCCTGTCCACACCACATCTTCAACTCGGCCGACGACATCATCGCACCCCAACTCTGCGACATCATCAACGCCTCCTTCAAAACCGCCACCTTCCAGGATTGCTGGAAACACGCTGAGATCAGCGCCCTGCTGAAGAAACCTACAGCAGACCCCACCGACCTCAAGAACTTCTGCCCCATCTCGCTCCTCCCGTTTCCCGCCAAAGTCATCGAGAAGACCGTCAACAGACAGCTAGCCGCCTTCCTTGAGACCAACGGCTCCCTCGAACACTCGCAGTCCGGTTTCCGAGCCAACCACAGCACGGAGGCCGCCCTCATCGCAGCCACAGACGACATCAGATCCCCACTGGACAACGGGGAAACAGCGGCCCTCATCCTCCTGGACCTCTCCGCAGCATTCAACACTGTCTGCCACCGCACCCTGGTACAACGCCTGAACAACACCGGATTCCAGGAGAAGGCCCTAGAGTGGATCACCTCATTCCTCGCCGGAAGAAGCCAGAGAGTCCGCCTCCCCCCGTTCCAGTCCGCTGCCACTGAAGTCATCTGCGGCGTTCCTCAGGGGTCATCGTTCAGCCCCATCCTCTTCAACGTCTACATGAGCCCCCTCGCAGCCATCGCACGCCAACACAACCTCAAGATCATCACCTACGCCGATGACACCCAGCTGATCCTCTCCCTCACCAACGACCCGGACACCGCCAGAGCCAGCCTACACGAAGGGATGAAAGACGTCGCCGAATGGATGAAGAACAGCCGCCTGAAACTGAACTCAGACAAGACGGAGGTTCTCATCCTGGGATCATCACCCTCCGCCTGGGACGACTCCTGGTGGCCCCTTGCCCTTGGCGCCACCCCCAAGCCAACGGACCACGCACGCAACCTGGGCTTCATCCTGGACTCCTCCCTCTCAATGTCCAGACAAGTCAACGCCATCTCGTCCTCGTGCTTCAAAACCCTGTGCATGCTGCGAAAGATCTTCCGTTGGATCCCCACCGAGACCAAGAAGACGGTCACCCAGGCCCTCGTCACCAGCCGGCTGGACTACGGGAACGCCCTATACGCTGGCACCACCACCAAACTCCAGAAGAAACTCCAACGGATCCAGAACGCCTCAGCTCGACATCCCCCGTCACAGCCACATCTCCGGACATCTGAGAGACCTTCACTGGCTCCCTGTCAGCAAAAGGATCACGTTCAGACTCCTCACCCATGCACACAAGGCCCTCCATGACCTGGGCCCCAAGCTCCTCAACAACCGCCTGACCTTCCACCAGCCCACCCACCAGCTCCGCTCCGCCAGCCTCGCTCTTGCCGCCATCCCACGCATCCACAGAGCCACCGCCGGAGGAAGATCCTTCTCCTACCTAGCGGCCAAGACATGGAACTCCCTCCCCATCCACCTCCGGACAACCCAGGACCATCTCGCCTTCAGGAAGCAACTCAAGACCTGGCTGTTCGAGCAGTAACGTTCCCCCCCCCCAGCGCCTTGAGACACTCCGGGTGAGTAGTGCGCTATACAAATGCCGCAGATTGATTGATTGATTGACCCATCTCCTGCTGAGTGATTAAGGATCCAGACCCCCAGTATCAAAGGGAGAAAGGTGACACTGGGAGGGAGACACCCAGAACTGATTTAGGCAGGGGTCAGGGACCCCTGAGCACATATGAACTTCAAAGACATTTAGAGGTATAACTATGAGAGCTGAGGCCCCTGAAGGTGGGAATGAAACAGAAATGGATTGAGACTGAAAAGGCTTCGACCCGTGTATGTGGTCAAGAGGAACCTCTGCTAAAGAAGGAGTAACTGAAGATACTGCTGGGGAAAGACCAATTCTTCTTCGTGATCTGGGGCTGGTCTGCGATTTGCTGCTCTAACCAAGGAAGAGGCTGTTGGGACAGTGCTTGGAGGCGCTGGGTCCCCCTGCTTGACAAAGACTGTGCTTTGTGCTGTGTCTTGTAACCCCAAGGGCCCAAGGTGAGCTGGCTCCCTGTTTGGAAACACAGGAACATAAAAGTTCCCGGAGAAGTTTCAAGCGACGCAGTGGATGCGTGTTGTGGCAGCTTGAGACCCTCGGAAGGTGTGATCTGTGATCTTGGACACACGGAGGAGAAGTGAGACTCAGACACGCGTGGTGTGTGTTGTGGTGCACAGGAGGCGTTAGGAAGAGTGCCTGGTCAACATGTGCACCGAAGCTGAAGTGAGTCTCGGACTCGCTTGGTAAGTGTCGTGGTGCACCGCAGTCGTTAGTGAAGAGCGCCAGGTCAGCGTGTGCACCAAAGCTGGAGGGAGACTCGGATGCGCAGGGTGCGTGTCGAGGTGCACCGCAGGCACTGGTGAGGAGCATCTGGTCAGCATGTGCATCAAAGCTGGAGTGAGTCTCGGGCGCGCAGGGTGCATGTCATGGTGCACAGGAGACGTTGGTGAGGAGCGCCTGACCAACGTGTGCATCGGAAGTGGAGTGAGCCTTGGACACACAGGGTACGTGTCAGGGTGCATCGAAGACATTGGTGAAGAGCGCCTGGTGATCGAGTTCACCGGAGAAGAAGTGAGGCTCGGACACAGTGAGTGTGTCGAGGTGCAGCCGAAGGCATTGGTGAAGAGCGCCTGGATATCGGGGCACCGGAGTTGGAGTAAGTCTCAGTGAAGCAGCGTGAGTGCTTTGGTGCAACCTGGGACTGTGGAGGTGATCGGCTGATCATTGTGTGCACTGGAAGAAAGTGAGTCTCTGTAAGCGCGGTGAGCGTGTCTTGGTGCCAACTGAGACCGCAAGGAGGAGTGCCTGGTGAGCGTGCACTCGGAGTCGACGTGAAGTGCCATCAGCGTTGTGAGTGTGGCTTCGTGCCAGAGGAGACCCGGAGGGTGCGGTGGTGAACGTGCACCCGGAGTAAAAGTAATCTCAGGGCCGTAGGGTACGTCTGCCCTGCAGCCACCTGAGAATTTCCTAACAGTCGTGGCCCGGACCGGCAGCCCCGGAAGAGCTGAGCTGCCAGGCCGAGCAGCTGAGGCCGGTTGAGAGAGTTCTGCACGGCAGGCCTAGTTCAAGGAAGGAGGAGTGGAGAGTGGGGTCGCGCCCCCAGGTAGCGTGGATTATTACCTGGGTGGGGTGCGGGCTCGGAGGGACACTCTCTCGGCCTTTCAGTCCTTCTGACGGCGTGAGCCTTTTAATTCAGCTCAGAATGAGGCCCGTACTGACGAAAGGAGTGGCAGTACAGGGGCCCGAGTAATAAGCTGTACTCTCTGTCATTGTTGAACCGTGTGGGGGGCAACTGTTATCGAAGAGGCTGATTGTTGCAAAACACATTGCCAATATTGCTGCTAATGAACTGCTGGACTGTCTTAGGACGCCTGACATTATTATTGCCTAATGAAGTACACGATTGTAGTGCTACGCATTGCATTAATTCTCCCTAGCCAAGTACATGGTTGTAGCGGCCCACATTGCATTATTTCTTCAGTGCAAAGTACATGATTGTCGTCACATTGCATTATTTCTTAATTGTAAAGTACATGATTGTAGCAGCCCGCATTGCATAGTTTCTTCATTGCAACGTATGTGATTGGGGTGTGATGCATTGCATAATTCCTTCATTGCACAGTACATAAAGGTAGCGATACTCATTCCATTATTTCTCCCATTGCAGGTACCGGGATGTATCGTTACGCATTGTATTATATCTCCTTTGCCCAGCACAGGATTATATAGTTACGCAGTACACTATTGTTTGTCTATTGCAACATGTGTGATTCTAGCATTGGGACCAGCATAGCATGTTGAAAGCGGTGGTATGGATTTTAACCTACCAACCAGCCGGAACGAATATTACCATTTATTCTATGTTTGCTTATGTATCATGTGGTCTGATCGTATACCTTTTGTTTTAAAGTTTATATTCGTTTTTATCAAACTCCTGTGGAGTCCATTTGTGGTGTCACCAGGGGGTTGCTGTGGGTGTGGTTGAACATACTGAACACTTGTGCCGTGGAGATAGGCCTGGCTGCTCGTGCCAAGCTATTAAGGGGGTGAGCAGGGCTATCTCAAACGGTGTCCTTACTTGGCCTAACTTTGATTGAGGAGCCCCGGGCCGCGCACTTAGTGACAGTAGTGCGGGACTGGGACTCCGACCTCCAGCAAAAGTCATAAGATAAATGATAATAGGAAAACAGGTAATGTTCCAAAGCTCTGTATGCATTTGAGGTATGAAGGTCTATCTGTGTAATTACACTAGTACTGACCCTTTATATAGTATACAATATAACATATTTTTATTTTTTAAATTAATATGTGTCAACGCTACTCATTTTAATAACATTACAAGTACAAATGGCTGAGGTAAATCCAGCAAGTATTCAAAGATATGCTTTGAAGATTACATGCAGATATATTCAGCATGAACATAACCAGACAGCAGCCATTTTACTAGACTGTAACTTGTGACCTTTAGGCTACACAAGGATCTCTGCACAAATGCATTGTACCACTCCTTCAGCTTACTAGGATACTGTCATAAGTAAGTTACATGCAATGCTCTGACGCAGGCACATTAACTCTTTATGCTTATTTATGATTGAACCCTGCAGACAGAGATTGCTCAGAGATCTCTGAAAAAGATCTGTAGCAAATGCTCAACCCCCAAGACTATCTTACAAGCATTATTGCTTGAAATTTGCCTAATACATATTGTGGGTGCCTTACCCAAGATAGCATCTTGAAATACGGTCTATCTGTGAACAATAAATTAAACCAGAACTGATTTACTTCTGCACTCATTATTCATTGTCTTTTTATTTGGGAGGCAGAGTTTGTAAACAACCCGGTATTTCTATTGGTAGGATTGTACTATGGAATATCGAGACTAGGAATAGCATAATACGCTAATATTGTGAACAGAAAATTGAGGAATAAAATTTCAAAAAGTAAGTGCATACAGAGGAAGCATAGATTTACTATTCTTAACCCTTAACCCTTTGCACCTTAAAAAAAAAAATATATATATAAATATATAAATATATATATATATATAGGCGGTCGCCAGTAGTATATTACCTACTGGCGGTCGCCAGTAGGTAGATATAGTTAGGACCTATTTTCCATAGGAAATCCGCAACATTCTATTTGGAATAACGTTGGCGCTGATTGACGAATCTTCGCGAAATTTTCCAAACTTTTGGCGAGCTCCGGTCCGCTCCTATCCTGAAAATTTCACAGTGAAAAAAGGGGAGTCCCAAAACGCGTTTTCCCCATGCATTTTCCCATAGGACCTTTTGACGCAACTACAGCCCGAACTGCTGAACGGAATTACACCGAATTTGGAAAAGAGGTAGTCCTCAGTTCAGACTCGTGCCTTTTGCTTAAATGGTGTAAATCCGTTCAGTAGTTCCTGAGAAAATCAAAAGTAAAATCATAGATATATCTATGGCCTCGGAGGATCCGCGCACCCTCCCCGCACCCAGCGTGCACCCTGCCGTGCACGAGCTGTATTCTAATTGGCTGTCAACACTCCAGATCAGGAAGTGTTGGCAGCCATCTTGTGACTCGGTGGAACCGAGGCACAAGAAACTTATAAAACAAACATGAAAAACGCAAAATGCAAAAAGGGGGCAGGGTAGAAACACCCTGACCCCCTTGGCCTGCTCAGAGGGTCCCACAAGGACCCCCAGGGCCAAAACAGCATTAAAAAAACTAAAACAATTCGGCAAGATTCGCGCACCCAGCGCGAATTTTGGCCGAAAAAAAAAAAAGAAGTGCTGGTCTCCCACTTCTTTGGTAATTGGCCCCCGGGTTGGCCAAATCCCAGGGGCAGAATTAAAAAAAGTGTGGGGGGTCCCAATACCCCCACACTGCCCCGGGGACCGCCACCCCCGGGGCTCAAAGATAGTATATGCGGGGAGCTAACGGGCTCTCAGGCTCCCCCAGCCCCGGGGACCGCCACCCCCGGGGCAACTTGTCAATGTGGGAGGGGGGCCATGCGGCCCCCCTCCTAGACCCTTGAATAGGCCCTGGGGACCGCCACCCCCCAGGGCCGGCTTCTGCAGTGTCCCGGGGTGCCCACCCCCGGGACACTGTAGTTTGCAATGATAGGGCGGGAGCCTCGCGGCTCCCGCCCTGTCATTGTGAACTGCTTTGCTTCATTGAAGCGAGAGCAGGGAAACCTGCTCTCGCTTCAATGAAGCAAAGCTGATTGCTTTTCCACATGGGGAGCAGCATGTTAGCTGCTCCCCATGTGGAAAAGCAATGCCGGCTCCCGCAGGACGCGGGGATTGGGGACCCCCCCACGGCCCCCAACAGAGGCCAGGGGGATGGGGTCCCCGGGGCCTTAAAGTGGCCAAAGGAGGGGGGCTACGCAGCCCCCTCCATAAAAAATAATTTAAAAAAAAGGGCCATGCCCCGGGGAATGAGGTCCCCGGGGCAAATTATGGCGTCTGGAGGGGGGCCACGTGGCCCCCTTCCCGATTTCTTTTTTATAAACAAAAATTGGGGGCAGGCTCTGGGGGATGGGGTCACCAGGGCCAAAAAAATGGAAAAAGAAGGGAGGCTACACAGCCCCCCTTCTAAAAAATAGGAGGAAAAAAAAAAGCTCCCTGGCGCATACTGGAGGTACCTGGTGGGCTAGTTGGCCCCCAGGGGACCTCTGGATTGAAGAGGAATTAATTCCCCAACTTAAAACGCACCACAGGGCGTGTTTGCAATATATATATATATATAGCAATTATTGTGGGAAAATGTATACATGGAAAAATTGGTATGAAAGACACCTATGTATTTCTGAAATGGGAACAAATTACAGAGTTTAGAAACAGTGCATATTTGGACATTTTCGAAATTGGGAATACTCATACTTGCATGACAATTATTGGTCATTTTTCAAAATGACTTTTTTTTTACAAAATGTCTTTCATTTGGAAGGGAGAAATGCATCAAAAAGCAATAGGTAATAACAGTTGTTTTACAAATCTGAACTACCCTAAGTCTCCCGATAAAAATGGTACCTCACTTGTGTGGGTAGGCATAGTGCCCACGACAGGAAGTGGCTCAAAACCTAAGGTGAACACACCACATTTTCACAATGAACATTTACACTTTTTTTTGCGAAGAGTCTAGCTGTAGTTTTTGAACCCTAGCCCTGCCGGCACCTAGGGAAACCTAGCAAACCTATACATTTTTGAAAACTAGACACCCAGGGGAATCCAGGATGGGGTGACCTGACTGCCTCCCACCATGGTCTGTTACCCATAATCCCTTGCAAACGTAAAACATTGACAAAAAAAACACATTTTCTCCACATTTCTGTGATGGAAAGTTCTGGAATCTGCATGGATCCACGAATTTCCACCCACCCCGCGTTCCCCAAAGTCCTACGAGAAAAATGGTATCTCACTTGTGCGGGTCGGCATAGTGCCCGCGACAGGAAACGGCGCAAAACGTAACGTGGTCACACCTCAAGTTTGCAGTGAAAAATGACCCCTTTTTGGCAAAGTGACTAGCTGTAGTTTTTGAACCCTAGCCCTGCCGGCACCTAGGGAAACCTGGCAAACCTATACATTTTTGAAAACCAGACACCCAGGGGAATCCAGGATGGGGTGACTTGACTGCCTCCCACCATGGTCTGCTACCCAGAATCCCTTGCAAACGTAAAAAATTGACTAAGAAAACACATTTTCCCCATATTTCTGTGATGGAAAGTTCTGGAATCTGCGTGGATCCACAAATTTCTACCCACCCCGCGTTCCCCAAAGACCTATGAGAAAAATGGTACCTCACTTGTGCAGGTCGGCATAGTGCCCGCGACAGGAAACGGCGCAAAACGCAACGTGGTCACACCTCAATTTTGCAGGGAAAAATGACCCTTTTTTGGCAAAGTGACTAGCTGTAGTTTTTGAACCCTAGCTCTGCCGGCACCTAGGGAAACCTAGCAAACCTATATATTTTTGAAAACTAGACACCCAGGGGAATCCAGGATGGGGTTACCTGACTGCCTCCCACCATGGTCTGTTACCCAGAATCCCTTCCAAACGAAAAGAATTGACAAAAAAAACACTTTTTCCCCACATTTCTGTGTTGGAAAGTTCTGGAATCTGCGTGGATCCACAAATTTTCACCCACCCCACGTTCCCCAAAGTCCTACGGGAAAAATGGTACCTCACTTGTGCGGGTCGGCCTAGTGCCCGTGACAGGAAACGGCGCAAAACGCAACGTGGTCACACCTCAATTTTGCAGTGAAAAATTACCCTTTTTTGGCAAAGTGACGAGCTGTAGTTTTTTAATCCTAGACCTGCCGGCACCTAAGGAAACCTAGCAAACCTATACATTTTTGAAAAGTAGACATCCAGGGGAATCCAGGATGGGGTGACTTGAGTGCCTCCCACCATGGTCTGCTACCCAGAATCCCTTGCAAACGTAAACAATTGACAAAAAAAACACATTTCCCCCATATTTCTGTGATGGAAAGTTCTGGAATCGGCGTGGATCCACAAATTTCCACCCACCCCGCGTTCCCCAAAGTCCTACGAGAAAAATGGTACCTCACTTGTGCGGGTCGGCAGAGTGCCCGCGACAGGAAACGGCGCAAAACGCAACGTGGTCACACCTCAAGTTTGCAGTGAAAAATGACCCCTTTTTGGCAAAGTGACTAGCTGTAGTTTTTTAACCCTAGCCCTGCCGGCACCTAGGGAAACCTAGCAAACCTATACATTTTTGAAAACTAGACAACCAGGGGAATCCAGGATGGGGTGACTTGACTGCCTCCCACCATGGTCTGCTACCCAGAATCCCTTGCAAACGTAAACAATTGACAAAAAAAACACATTTTCCCCATATTTCTGTGATGGAAAGTTCTGGAATCGGCGTGGATCCACAAATTACCACCCACCCCGCGTTCCCCAAAGTCCTACGAGAAAAATGGTACCTCACTTGTGTGGGTCGGCATAGTGCCCGCGACAGGAAACGGCGCAAAACGCAACGTGGTCACACCTCAATTTTGCAGTGAAAAATGACCCTTTTTTGGCAAAGTGACTAGCTGTAGTTTTTTAACCCTAGCTCTGCCGGCACCTAGGGAAACCTAGCAAACCTATACATTTTTGAAAACTAGACAACCAGGGAAATCCAGGATGGGGTGACCTGACTGCCTCCCACCATGGTCTGTTACTCAGAATCCCTTCCAAACGTAAAAAATTGACAAAAAAAACACATTTTCCCCACATTTCTGTGTTGGAAAGTTCTGGAATCTGCGTGGATCCACAAATTTCCACCCACCCCGCGTTCCCCAAAGTCCTACAAGAAAAATGGTACCTCACTTGTGCGGGTCGGCCTAGTGCCCGCGACAGGAAACGGCGCAAAACGCAACGTGGTCACACCTCAATTTTGCAGTGAAAAATGACCCTTTTTTGGCAAAGTGACGAGCTGTAGTTTTTGAACCCTAGCCATGCCGGCACCCAGGGAAACCTAGCAAACCTATACATTTTTGAAAACTAGACACCCAGGGGAATCCAGGATGGGGTGACTTGACTGCCTCCCACCATGGTCTGTTACCTAGAATCCCTTGCAAACGTAAAAAATTGACAAAAAAAACACATTTTCACCACATTTCTGTGATGGAAAGTTCTGGAATCTGCGTGGATCCACAAATTTCCACCCACCCAACGTTCCCCACAGTCTTACGAGAAAAATGGTACCTCACTTGTGCGGGTCGGCATAGTGGCTGCGACAGGAAACGGCACAAAACACAACGTGGTCACACCTCAATTTTGCAGTGAAAAATGACCCTTTTTTGGCAAAGTGACTAGCTGTAGTTTTTTAACCCTAGCCCTGCCGGCACCTAAGGAAACCTAGCAAACCTATACATTTTTGAAAACTAGACACCCAGGGGAATCCAGGATGGGGTGACTTGAGTGCCTCCCACCATGGTCTATTACCCAGAATCCAATGCAAACGTAAAAAATTGACAACAAAAACACATTTTCTCCACATTTCTGTGATGGAAAGTTCTGGAATCTGCGTGGATCCACAAATTTCCACCCACCCGGCGTTCCCCAAAGTCCTACGAGAAAAATGGTACCTCACTTGTGTGGGTCGGCATAGTGCCCGTGACAGGAAACGGCGAAAAACGCAACGTGGTCACACCTCAATTTTGCAGTGAAAAATGACCCTTTTTTGGCAAAGTGATGAGCTGTAGTTTTTGAACCCTAGCCCTGCCGGCACCTAGGGAAACCTAGCAAACCTATACATTTTTGAAAACTAGACACCCAGGGGAATCCAGGATGGGGTGACTTGACTGCCTCCCATCATGGTCTGTAATCCAGAATCCCTTGCAAACATAAAAAATTGACAAAAAAAACACATTTTCAGCACATTTCTGTGATGGAAAGTTCTGGAATCGGCGTGGATCCACAAATTTCCACCCACCCCGCGTTCCCCAAAGTCCTACGAGAAAAATGGTACCTCACTTGTGCGGGTCGGCCTAGTGCCCGCGACAGGAAACGGCGCAAAACGCAACGTGGTCACACCTCAATTTTGCAGTGAAAAATGACCCTTTTTTGGCAAAGTGACTAGCTGTAGTTTTCGAACCCTAGCTCTGCCGGCACCTAGGGAAACCTAGCAAACCTATACATTTTTGAAAACTAGACACCCTGGGAAATCCAGGATGGGGTGACTTGAGTGCCTCCCACCATGGTCTGTTACCCAGAATCCCTTGCAAACGTAAAAAATTGACAAAAAAAACACATTTTCTCCACATTTCTGTGATGGAAAGTTCTGGAATCTGCGTGGATCCACAAATTTCCACCAACCCCGTGTTCCCCAAAGTCCTACGAGAAAAATGGTACCTCACTTGTGCGGGTCGGCATAGTGCCCGTGACAGGAAACGGTGCAAAACGCAACGTGGTCACACCTCAATTTTGCAGTGAAAAATGACCCTTTTATGGCAAAGTGACGAGCTGTAGTTTTTTAACCCTAGCCCTGCCGGCACCTAGGGAAATGTGGTGATGTCATGGCATTAGGTCATATGTGGAACGTTGTTAGGTCATTTAGAGTGTTGATAGATTCTGTGTGTTCAATGTACTTTTCTGACAGTTGGTTTCCTGGTCTGGTGATGCAAGGCACGGCTCTCTGTGTCCGAGAATAAATCTACATTATAATCACCGTGTTCCAGTCATCATTTCATTGGCGACAGAAGGATGGGATTTCGCTCCACAAGCTACCACCATACAACGAGGTGCCAATTCTGACTCGTTTACGCTTGATTACAGAGTGTTCTCATCTCGTGAGATTGAACTTCTACTGTGAGTAAGTTCGTTTTGCTTTAATTTCACTCTCACGACACATCTTCATTATTCTGGACGCGGACTTTTTGAATGGAATGGGAGCAGAGCCTTTAAACAGAACGAAAGCAGAGAGCCGTGCCCTTTTGAACTCTGCTCCTAGTTTTTTTTTTTCTTTCCGCTCATTTAATTAGACTCGCTTTGTGCACACTGTTTAAAAGCCTGTAATATTCAAAGATACAGTTCGATCCGCAGTAACATTTTATTTTTAATAGCCGCGCTTGTTTTGCTCGAGCTCGAGCACAGTTTGAAAACGCTCACGCGGCTCACCTTCGTCAATGTTCTGTCATCCTTCGTTTACCGAACTTATGCTACTCTGAATCCTTCGGTAAGAACGCAAAGAACGTCTTGACGTAACAGCACTGTGGAACGCATCGCAATTGGAACGCATCGCAATTGTCTTCATCAAGGAAGCCTCACATTCACGCTGATGCGCACAGCGTATGTGCGTCAGTTTCACTGCTTTACAGCTCAACAACCGAGCGTCAGTTTCGTTTTTTTTTTTTGTTTGTTTTATTTGTCAACGCTGATACGCACAGCAGGAGCGTGTCAATCTCAAAGAGGATCATGAGTTGTATATCGCGCTGATGTGCACAGCAAGCACGTTTTGGCTCAAATCAGTCAAAGGATTTATTTTGCATTGCGCTGATGCGCACAGCTTTGTCTGATATTATTAAGAACTTTACATGACAGTATTCAAGTGTTCGCGCTCTATCTCGTCAGACAAATTACTCACACATTATAAATAAAGTATCGTAACAGTTGCAGTTCCAATATTACAAATATTTATTTATTTATTTATTTATTTATTTTTTCTTCCTTTTTCTTCTTCCTTTTTTTTTTTTTAAATTTTTTTTTTAACACTTTGCAGTATGCAGAGTGTGACTCCTCCGGCACCATTTTTACAAGAACCAGGTGATCCTCCACTTGAATGGAAACTATGGATTAGATCTTTTAAGGCTTATCTTGGTGCAATTGATGGTCAGAGGTACAGACCAGAAAGGAAGAAAAATGTAATGTACTATCACTTAGGGGTAGAAGGTCAAAATGTGTTTGATCATCTTCCTGACTTTGAGGCACCTGAAGGGGAAGATCCAGATGATTTTGATATTGCAGTTATGCAATTGGATAAGTACTTTGCGAAAACAAAAAATATAGTTGTTTATAGATACAATTTTTTCACTAGAGCGCAGAAACCTAACGAAAGCTTGAATACTTTTATAACTGCTTTGAAAGTTCTTGCTGCAAAATGTGAGTTTGACAATTTTACTTCGCAGTTGATAAGGGATCAACTTGTGGCTAGGTGCTATTGTAAAAAAGTCCAACAGAAATTGCTCACTTGTAAAGATCCCACTTTAGATGAAGCAGTAGATATCGCTAAAAGCATCGAAAGGTCAATGGACGATGCGAAACAACTTGAGTCTGCATTTTCGAATTCAACTATCTCTGGAGCAATCAACTCTAAGCCTTCATCTTTTGGTTCATCGTCTGGTTCTTCATGGAATGCTCCAAGAAGACTCATTACATTTAGAGGTGGAAGAGGTTTTACACCTAACAGGGCTGGAAGAATGTTCACGCCTAATAGACAAAATAATTATAACATAAGCTGTTATAGATGTGGATCATCCATGCATGTGTCATCTTTTAAGAATTGCCCTGCACTTAATCGTCAATGTACTAAGTGTGGGAAAATGGGACATTTTGCAAATGTTTGCATGGGAGGTAGAAGAGGCAATGTGAGATGTGTAGTTAATGATCGCGTAGGGGTATCTAATGATTTTGACAGTCAATTCAGTGACGAAGTTACTAGTCAAGAATATCTTGTGGTTGTTAAAAATTGCACGAACAATTGTGTTACATTAGAAATTCCTGATCCAGAGGTTGATGTCATCATTGACAGCAATCACATTCAACTTCTTGTCGACACTGGTGCTCGCATCACCATAGTGTCGCAAGAAAAATACCTTGTGTATTGGTCTAACAAGAATCTATTACCTCCTGACATACTCACGGTTGCCTTTGAGGGCAGTAAAATTGACCTCCTGAGTTATTTTTGGGCAAGTATTAGTGTTTTCGACTCAACTATCAAAGGTAAGGTTTATGTAGTCAAACGAGGCATCAATGTCCTTGGTCTTTTACATCAAGCAGAATTTGGTCTCACTATTAAACCTGGTCTACCAAATCCAGTTTTCATTGACAAGCAAAGTCACGCCAATCTTAGTACTAGTATTGGCTCTACGGTTGTCCCTCAATTAAGTACCTCTTGGGAAGAGAAATATTCAAAGATTTTTGAGGATAGGTTAGGCAAAATTACAAACTTCCAACATTTTATCAAAGTTAAGGATGGTTCGTTACCAATTAAACATAAACTTCGCAATGTTCCTTTAAGCATTAGAAGTGATCTCTCAAAACATTTGCAATCTCTGTGTGAGCAAGGCATAATAGAGAAGGTTGAGTCCACACTTTGGCTTTCTCCCATAGTTTTGGCTAAAAAGAGATCTGGGGATCTGAGGATGTGTGTTGACTTGAGGAGTCTCAACGAAGCTATTTGGGTTGATGGTTTTCCTCTTCCGCGTATTGAAGATCTTATCGCCAAAGTAGGAAAGTCTTCTTGGTTCACCAAACTTGATCTCAAAGCGGCTTATCACCAAGTTGAGTTGCATCCTCAGTCCCGACATCTGACAGCGTTTGTTACTCCTGATGGGGTTTTTTAATTTTGTCGTCTTCCTTTTGGTCTTGCTTCAGCTGCGCAATATTTCAGAGATTAATGACAGAAATGTTTAGTGATGACCCCAATGTAGTGGTTTTTCAAGACAATATCCTTATTTTTTCGGAAAATGAAGTTGAACATGATGTTGTGATTGATAGAGTGTTCAATGTTTTGTCGAATAGAGGTGTTACTTTGCAAAAGAGTAAATGCATTTTCAAAGTAAGGGAAATTGAGTACTTGGGACATGTCATCTCAGAACAAGGAATCAGACCCAGACCAGGTCTTATTAAAAGTATAATTGAGGCTCCCTCTCCACAAAACAAAGAACAACTAATGTCATTTCTAGGTCTTTGCGAATTCTACTCCAAATTTATGAAAGATTTTGCTAAAACCACTGAATGTTTTAGGGCATTACTTAAGAAGGGTGCAGATTTTATTTGGTCTGAAGAGTGCCAAAAAGGTTTTCAAACTATTAAAGATCACATTGTCAAGGCTCCTGCCTTGCAGGCATTCAAGGAAGGAAATCAAACTGTCATCACGGTTGATGCTTCTGACTATGGTTTAGGAGCGATTCTCTCACAGTATGCTTGTGGGAGAGAATATACAGTTGGTTTTGCTTCCAGGACTCTCCGTCCGGTTGAACGGAAGTACTCTGTGATTGAAAAGGAACTCCTAGCCTGTGTGTGGAGTGTGGAAAAATTTAAGCAATATGTTTGGGGTAGATCTTTTATTTTAAAAACTGACCATAGACCCCTTGTTGATATTCTCTCTGGCAAAAATGTCAAACGTACCACTGCACGCATAGCACGTCTGTCAACAAAACTCATTGAATACACTTTCAGTGTAGAATACATTCCAGGAGGGAAAAATTGTAGAGCTGACTGTCTGTCGAGACTTCCTATTTCAGACCCGGATGATCAAGATTGGGAAAGTGAAGTTGAGGAATGTTTTGTAGCTCTTATTAGTCAGGAGAATTTATCCTTTGCAGAGGAGGATTGGATTATACAAATTGACAAAGATCCGGTTTTAAAGGAGGTTGCATCTTTAATAAGGAAAGGGTGGCCGAAAGAAAAGTGTTTATCACCTGAACTTCAAATGTTCTGGAAAATCAGTAGTGAACTTTCTGTAGAAGGTGGTAAAATAATTAGGGGTGACAAACTCATTCCTCCCAGTATTTATCGTGAGAAAATTGTTTTGGCTGCGCATTCTGGTCACCTTGTGTCAACTATCACTAAAAGAAAAGTCAGGAATGATTTCTGGTGGCCCAGGATGGATATTCAAATAGACACATTGGTTAGAAATTGTTCACGTTGCAATACCAGCGACAAAGTGTTAGTACTTGAGGGTACTGTTGAGTCTCCTGTGGTTCCTCCAAGTAGAGCGTGGCAATAGATTGGAATGGATTTTCTTGGTCCGTTTCATGTTCTTCCCTCTACTTCAAGGTATTTTTTAGTAATTATTGATCATCTCTCCAGGTGGGTTGAAGTTGAGCCCATCTCTGCACCAAATTCGAAAAGTGTTATTAATTGTTTGAACAACATTTTTGCTAGAGAAGGCTGTCCGGAAGAAATTCTTACGGACAATGGGGTGCAATTTGTGTCACATGAAATGACCACTTTCTTAAATTCCTGTGGCATAAAACATACTAGAACTCCTTTATATCATCCACAGAGTAATGGTAAAACAGAAAGATTTAATAGAGTTGTGGTAGAATGTGTACAAGCAGCGTTCAGATCTAGATCTTGTGTTTTTAAAGCTGTTAAGGATCTTGTGTGGTCGTATCGTACATCACCTCATGTTACTACAAATTTCACACCGTTTGAACTCATGCGAGGAAGAAAAGCATCTAGCCAAGTATATCCTTTCTGGATGGTTAAATCTTATCATCAGGGTTGTGATTTGAAATGTTTATGGGAATCTGCATGGAAAACTTCGAGTGATGTTTCATCTAAATGTTGTCTTTCATCAAGTAAAAAGGAGCCGCATAGATTATCAATCGGAGATTGGGTTAGAGTCAAAAATCCAGTTTCGGTAAGAAAAGGATTTACTAAATTTCTAGAGTCACAACAAATTATAGATGTAGGTAAGAATGCTGTGAAATTGTCAAATGGTAATTGGTGGAGTACTTCTCGCATAGCGAAAGATCCATCTTTCTCTTCTAACTTTAGCAAATGTAATCAAAATGTTTCAGGAGGGGATAGTGTTAGGAAAAGCACTATAATTTGTTCTAGACCTCGTAATTTGCAGGATTATGTATAATTGTCAGTTATTGTTTTTTTTGTTGTTGTCTGAAGAAAAAGTTGTTTTATTTAAGGGGGGAAGTGTGGTGATGTCATGGCATTAGGTCATATGTGGAACGTTGTTAGGTCATTTAGAGTGTTGATAGATTCTGTGTGTTCAATGTACTTTTCTGTCAGTTGGTTTCCTGGTCTGGTGATGCAAGGCACGGCTCTCTGTGTCCGAGAATAAATCTACATTATAATCACCGTGTTCCAGTCATCATTTCAGGAAACCTAGCAAACCTATACATTTTTGAAAACTAGACACCCAGGGGAATCCAGGATGGGGTGACTTGACTGCCTCCCACCATGGTCTGTTACCCAGAATCCCTTGCAAACGTAAAAAATTGACAAAAAAAATACATTTTCTCCACATTTCTGTGATGGAAAGTTCTGGAATCTGCGGGGATCCACAAATTTCCACCCACCCCGTGTTCCCCAAAGTCCTACGAGAAAAATGGTACCTCACTTGTGCGGGTCGGCATAGTGCCCGTGACAGGAAACGGCGCAAAACGCAACGTGGTCACACCTCAATTTTGCTGTGGAAAATGACCCTTTTTTGGCAAAGTGACGAGCTGTAGTTTTTGAACCCTAGCCCTGCCGGCACCTAGAGAAACCTAGCAAACCTATACATTTTTGAAAACTAGACACCCAGAGGAATCCAGGATGGGGTGACTTGACTGCCTCCCACCATGGTCTGCTACCCAGAATCCCTTGCAAACGTAAACAATTGACAAAAAAAACACATTTTCCCCATATTTCTGTGATGGAAAGTTCTGGAATCGGCGTGGATCCACAAATTTCCACCCACCCCGCGTTCCCCAAAGTCCTACGAGAAAAATGGTACCTCACTTGTGCGGGTCGGCATAGTGCCCGCGACAGGAAACGGCGCAAAACGCAACGTGGTCACACCTAAATTTTGCAGTGAAAAATGACCCTTTTTTGGCAAAGTGACTAGCTGTAGTTTTTGAACCCTAGCTCTGCCGGCACCTAGGGAAACCTAGCAAACCTATACATTTTTGAAAACTAGACACCCAGGGAAATCCAGGATGGGGTGACCTGACTGCTTCCCACAATGGTCTGTTACCCAGAATCCCTTCCAAACGTAAAAAATTGACAAAAAAAACACACTTTCACCACATTTCAGTGATGGAAAGTTCTGGAATCTGCGTGGATCCACAATTTCCACCCACCCAACGTTCCCCACAGTCTTACGAGAAAAATGGTACCTCACTTGTGCGGGTCGGCATAGTGGCTGCGACAGTACACGGCACAAAACGCAACGTGGTCACACCTCAATTTTGCAGTGAAAAATGACCTTTTTTGGGCAAAGTGACTAGCTGTAGTTTTTGAACCCTAGCCCTTCCGGCACCTAAGGAAACCTAGCAAACCAATACATTTTTGAAAACTAGACACCCAGGGGAATCCAGGATGGGGTGACTTGAGTGCCTCCCACCATGGTCTATTACCCAGAATCTAATGCAAACGTAAAAAATTGACAAAAAAAACACATTTTCTCCACATTTCTGTGATGGAAAGTTCTGGAATCTGCGTGGATCCACAAATTTCCACCCACCCCGCGTTCCCCAAAGTCCTACGAGAAAAATGGTACCTCACTTGTGTGGGTCGGCATAGTGCCCGTGACAGGAAACGGCGAAAAACGCAACGTGGTCACACCTCAATTTTGCAGTGAAAAATGACCCTTTTTTGGCAAAGTGACAAGCTGTAGTTTTTGAACCCTAGCCCTGCCGGCACCTAGGGAAACCTAGCAAACCTATACATTTTTGAAAACTAGACACCCAGGGGAATCCAGGATGGGGTGACTTGACTGCCTCCCATCATGGTCTGTTATCCAGAATCCCTTGCAAACATAAAAAATTGACAAAAAAAACACATTTTCAGCACATTTCTGTGATGGAAAGTTCTGGAATCGGCGTGGATCCACAAATTTCCACTCACCCCGCGTTCCCCAAAGTCCTACGAGAAAAATGGTACCTCACTTGTGCGGGTCAGCATAGTGCCCGCGACAGGAAACAGCGCAAAACGCAACGTGGTCACACCTCAATTTTGCAGTGAAAAATGACCCTTTTTTGGCAAAGTGACTAGCTGTAGTTTTTGAACCCTAGCTCTGCCGGCACCTAGGGAAACCTAGCAAACCTATACATTTTTGAAAACTAGACACCCAGGGAAATCCAGGATGGGGTGACTTGAGTGCCTCCCACCATGGTCTGTTACCCAGAATCCCTTGCAAACGAAAAAAATTGACAAAAAAAACACATTTTCTCCACATTTCTGTGATGGAAAGTTCTGGAATCTGCGTGGATCCACAAATTTCCGCCCACCCCGCATTCCCCAAAGTCCTACGAGAAAAATGGTACCTCACTTGTGCGGGTCGGCATAGTGCCCGCAACAGGAAACGGCGCAAAACGCAACGTGGTCACACCTCAATTTTGCAGTGAAAAATGACCATTTTTTGGCAAAGTGACTAGCTGTAGTTTTTGAACCCTAGCCCTGCCGGCACCTAGGGAAACCTAGCAAACCTATACATTTTTGAAAACTAGACACCCAGGGGAATCCAGGATGGGGTGACTTGAGTCCCTCCCACCATGGTCTGTTACCCAGAATCCCTCGCAAACATAAAAAATTGACAAAAAAAACACATTTTCTCCACATTTCTGTGATGGAAAGTTCTGGAATCTGCGTGCATCCACAAATTTCCACACACCCCGTGTTCCCCAAAGTCCTACGAGAAAAATGGTACCTCACTTGTGTGGGTCGGCATAGTGCCCGTGACAGGAAACGGCGCAAAACGCAACGTGGTCACACCTCAATTTTGCTGTGAAAAATGACCCATTTTTGGAAAAGCGACAAGCTGTAGTTTTTGAACCCTAGCTCTGCCGGCACCTAGGGAAACCTAGCAAACCCACGCATTTCTGAAAACTAGACACCCGGCGGCTTCCAGGGAGGTATAGCTTGCGTGGATCCCCCAACGTTTCCTTACCCAGAATCCCCTGCAAACCTCAATTTTAGCTGACAAAATCACGTTTTTCACACATTTTGGGGTGGGAAAGTTGTGGCATCACCGGGCTCACACAAATTTACAACCACCCAGCATTCCCCCAGGTCTCCCGGTAAAAATGGCGCCTCACTTGTGTGGGAGGCCCAAGTACCCGCGGCAGGCAAGGGCCCAAAACGTAGTGAGGCGACATCAAAATGGCCTATCGCAAAACCACCTGGTTTTGCCTGGTGGGTCACTTTGGTTTTTGGCCCGGTGCTCAGCAGCCATCTAGGGAAACCTACCAAACCCACACATTTCTGAAAACTAGACACCCGGCGGCTTCCAGGGAGGTATGGCTTGCGTGGATCCCCCAACGGTTCCTTACCCAGAATCCCCTGCAAACCTCATTTTTAGCTGAAAAAATCACTTTTTTCACACATTTTGGGGTGGGAAAGTTGTGGCATCACCGGGCTCACACAAATTTACCACCACCCAGCGTTCCCCCAGGTCTCCCGGTAAAAATGGTGCCTCACTTGTGTGGGAGGCCCAAGTACCCGCGGCAGGCAAGGGCCCAAAACGTAGTGAGGCGACATCAAAATGGCCTATCGCAAAACCACCTGGTTTTGCCTGGTGGGTCCCTTTGGTTTTTGGCCCGGTGCTCGGCGGCCATCTAGGGAAACCTACCAAACCCACACATTTCTGAAAACTAGACACCGGGTGGCTTCCAGGGAGGTATGACTTGCGTGGATCCCCCAAAGTTTCCTTACCCAGAATCCCCTGCAAACCTCAATTTTAGCAGAAAAAATCACTTTTTTCACACATTTTGGGGTGGGAAAGTTGTGGCATCACCGGGATCACACAAATTTACCACCACCCAGCGTTCCCCCAGGTCTCCCGATAAAAATGGTGCCTCACTTGTGTGGGAGGCCCAAGTACCCGCGGCAGGCAAGGGCCCAAAACGTAGTGAGGCGACATCAAAATGGCCTATCGCAAAACCACCTGGTTTTGCCTGGTGGGTCACTTTGGTTTTTGGCCCGGTGCTCGGCGGCCATCTAGGGAAACCTACCAAACCCACACATTTCTGAAAACTAGACACCCGGCGGCTTCCAGGGAGGTATGGCTTGCGTGGATCCCCCAACGTTTCCTTACCCAGAATCCCCTGCAAACCTCAATTTTAGCCGAAAAAATCACTTTTTTCACACATTTTGGGGTGGGAAAGTTGTGGCATCACTGGGCTCACACAAATTTACCACCACCCAGTGTTCCCCCAGGTCTCCCGGTAAAAATGGTGCCTCACTTGTGTGGGAGGCCCAAGTACCCGCGGCAGGCAAGGGCCCAAAACGTAGTGAGGCGACATCAAAATGGCCTATCGCAAAACCACCTGATTTTGCCTGGTGGGTCACTTTGGTTTTTGGCCCGGTGCTCGGCAGCCATCTAGGGAAACCTACCAAACCCACACATTTCTGAAAACTAGACACCCGGCGGCTTCCAGGGAGGTATGGCTTGCATGGATCCCCCATCGTTTCCTTACCCAGAATCCCCTGCAAACCTCATTTTTAGCTGAAAAAAACACTGTTTTCACACATTTTGGGGTGGGAAAGTTGTGGCATCACCGAGCTCACACAAATTTACCACCACCCAGCATTCCCCCAGGTCTCCCGGTAAAAATGGTGCCTCACTTGTGTGGGAGGCCCAAGTACCCGCGGCAGGCAAGGGCCCAAAACATAGTGAGGAGACATAAAAATGGCCTATCGCAAAACCACCTGGTTTTGCCTGGTGCGTCACTTTGGTTTTTGGCCTGGTGCTCGGCGGCCATCTAGGGAAACCTACCAAACCCACACATTTCTGCAAACTAGACACCCGGCGGCTTCCAGGGAGGTATGACTTGCGTGGATCCCCCAACGTTTCCTTACCCAGAATCCCCTGCAAACCTCAATTTTAGCTGAAAAAAATCACTTTTTTCACACATTTTGGGGTGGGAAAGTTGTGGCATCACCGGGCTCACACAAATTTAGCACCACCCAGCGCTCCTCCAGGTCTCCCGGTTAAAATGGTGCCTCACTTGTATGGGAGGCCCAAGTACCCGCGGCATGCAAGGGCCCAAAACGTAGTGAGGCGACATCAAAATGGTCTATCGCAAAACCACCTGCTTTTGCCTGGTGGGTCACTTTGGTTTTTGGCCCGGTGCTCGGCAGCCATCTAGGAAAACCTACCAAACCCACACATTTCTGAAAACTAGACACCGGGCGGCTTCCAGGGAGGTATGGCTTGCGTGGATCCCCCAACGTTTCCTTACCCAGAATCCCCTGCAAATCTCATTTTCAGCTGAACAAATCACTTTTTTCACACATTTTGGGGTGGGAAAGTTGTGGCATCACCGGGCTCACACAAATTTACCAGCACCCAGTGTTCCCCCAGGTCTCCCGGTAAAAATGGTGCCTCACTTGTGTGGGAGGCCCTAGTACCCGCGGCAGGCAAGGGCCCAAAACGTAGTGAGGCGACATCAAAATGGCCTATCGCAAAACCACCTGGTTTTGACTGGTGGGTCACTTTGGTTTTTGGCGCGGTGCTCGGCGGCCATCTAGGGAAACCTACCAAACCCACACATTTCTGAAAACTAGACACCCGGCGGCTTCCAGGGAGGTATGGCTTGCGTGGATCCCCCAAAGTTTCCTTACCCAGAATCCCCTGCAAACCTCAATTTTAGCTGAAAAAATCACTTTTTTCACACATTTTGGGGTGGGAAAGTTGTGGCATCACCGGGCTCACACAAATTTACCACCACCCAGCGTTCTCCCAGGTCTCCCGGTAAAAATGGTGCCTCACTTGTGTGGGAGGCTCAAGTACCCGCGGCAGGCAAGGGCCCAAAACGTAGTGAGGCGACATCAAAATGGCCTATCGCAAAACCACCTGGTTTTGCCTGGTGGGTCACTTTGGTTTTTGGCCCGGTGTTTGGCGGCCATCTAGGGAAACCTACCAAACCCACACATTTCTGAAAACTAGACACCCGGTGGCTTCCAGGGAGGTATAGCTTGTGTGGATCCCCCAACGTTTCCTTACACAGAATCCCCTGCAAACCTCATTTTTAGCTGAAAAAATCACTTTTTTCACACATTTTGGGGTGGGAAAGTTGTGGCATCACCGGGCTCACACAAATTTACCACCACCCAGCGTTCCCCCAGGTCTCCCGGTAAAAATGGTGCCTCACTTGTGTGGGAGGCCCAAGTACCCGCGGCAGGCAAGGGCCCAAAACGTAGTGAGGCGACATCAAAATGGCCTATCGCAAAACCACCTGGTTTTGCCTGGTGGGTCACTTTGGTTTTTGACCCGGTGCTCGGCGGCCATCTAGGGAAACCTACCAAACCCACACATTTCTGAAAACTAGACACCCGGCGGCTTCCAGGGAGGTATGGCTTGCGTGGATCCCCCAACGTTTCCTTACCCAGAATCCCCTGCAAACCTCAATTTTAGCTGAAAAAATCACTTTTTTCACACATTTTGGGGTGGGAAAGTTGTGGCATCACCGGGCTCACACAAATTTACCACCACCCAGCGTTCCCCCAGGTCTCCCGATAAAAATGGTGCCTCACTTGTGTGGGAGGCCCAAGTACCCGCGGCAGGCAAGGGCCCAAAACGTAGTGAGGCTGTCAGGATCCCGGCGTAGCGGCGCCTACGCAGCCCGAACTACAATTCCCAGAAGCCCTGGGGCAGGGGCAGTACTTCAGACGCCGGCGTGAGGGTGTCGGCGTGCGTAATTCCGATTTCCTGTTTGTGTTGGGCCCCGTGCGGCTGGGTGAGAGGTTCCCCCCAGCGTACTTGGGGGCATCGTTCAGCGTATCTGGAGGCTTCGTTCACGGCTGGGATGCCTAGCCACGGAGAGGAGTAGAGGAGCCTTACCCGACGCTGGACTCCGCAGAATCCCGGTAGGGAAGCGAGTAACTTGGAAACGTGACCCGTTCCCCTTGAGCGGAAGGCAGCGGCGTAATTGTGGGAGCTGCGCCTTCCCGTTTCCGGGGTTCGAGGTTAGCACTTAAGCCCAGCTCGTGACGGAACGAGCAGGAGAGGCAACGGAGCGAGTAGCGGAACGCGGGGGAAGTCCTCCGCTGGTTGCCGTCCGTGGAGTGCTTATAGGCCCTCTAGCCGCCTACGTATCGTGGTGATTCTAACCACGCTTAGGCGTCCTAGACTACCCTCCTCAGGGAAGTACTATTCAACTGTTCGCGTGAGTGGGTGTGCTGGAACATCCTTCACTTTAAGATTCCGGCTGGGATCTTACCACCATTACATTGTTTGCTTTGGATCCGTTGTTTGTTGGGGATCCTTTCTTTATTCTTTGCACAAGGGAGGAGGGGGAAGGAAGCTTACGAGACTATGGGGATTGTTTCCTGGCTTCACATTTGAAAGCCGTGAAGGCTATTAGGACTAGGGTGGTGATCTTGCAGTACTCAAGCATTTGAGGGGGCTTGAGGATATCGCAGCCATCATTACAGGTACACGGTCACGTTAGTGAGAATTGATGAGAGTAGTCATTTGTGTAAGCTCCTTATTTATGCTGTGTTCCTTGTCATTTCAGAGCCTATCAAATCCCGCGCAGTTCCTTCCCTTTTTTCCCTTCCCTCGCCTGATCCCTCGAACACCCCGTGCCTTCTGGTATATTCCGGGGTGTTGGTGATATCAGGAGGTGGACCATTGCACAACGCATCTGGACCCTGCGAGGCTCGAACCTGACAGAATTACGCACCCACGAAATAGTGCCTCGCCCGGTCCGGTTGTCTTGGGCTATGGCCTCCATGGAGGAAGTCCTACAGGCCTTAGTGGCGGTTCAACAGGAACTGGCGGCCTCTAGGGCCGAAACAGCGGCCCTGAGAGACAAGGTGGATAGAATGTCCCGAAACCCCTTTGACGTCGCACCAGTGGCTTCACAAATACAGGTCACGGTGCCACCCCCCATCCCGCTGGCAAGCCCTGAAAGGTACGCAGGGGATCCGCAGAAAGTGCAGGTTTTCCTGACACAAATTATGTTGCATTTCTCCTGTAGACCCGCTTCATTCCCCAATCACCATTCCCGGGTTGCGTTCGCGATATCCTACATGATAGGGGACGCCGCGAGCTGGGCAGTTCCTCTAGTGAGGAATAACGACGCAGTGTTATCGGACTGGCCGGCCTTCAGGGCCGAGTTCGAGAAGGTGTTTGATCGTCGGGCCACTACGTTCAGCGCCGACAAGGAATTGTTGGAATTAAAACAGGGTAGAGCGGATTTAGTGACCTACCTGACTACGTTTAACAGGTTAGTGGCGGAAACCGCCTGGCCAGAAGAAAAAAGGATGTCCTTATACTATCAGGGACTAAGGGAGGAACTTAAGGACGTGGTGGCTCAGATAGACCCCCAACCTACGACCTGTGCCGACATGATCAACCTTACTCTGCGATTAGATGGCCGAATGTCGGAGAGAGGGGGAGAGAAGAGGAGACGAGAGGGGGTAGCGGCTTCCGTGTGGAGAAACCGCCTCGTAAGGGGACTTCGGAAACCGGAGTGGAACCCATGGAAATCGGGGCGGTGAGGACACCCTTAACTAGAGAGGAGAGAGAAACCCGTAGGATACAAGGCTTATGCATGTACTGCGGAAAGAAGGGTCACTATGTTAGAGAATGCCCTTCGAAACCTAAAGGACCCGGTAGTTGGGGGAGAAACAAACAAGTGGCCGTTTCCCATACGGGCCCGGTAGGGGAAGGAGGAAGGGTGGTGGAGACAGAGGCGGCTTGGAGAATACCCTCCCTAGCCACCACCGAGGCACGTGACACAGAGACTCACATCGTGCTCCCTATGAGCATTGATTGTGACCACCGCTGCCACTCGGTAGTGGTGATGATCGACTCCGGAGCGACCGGTAATTTTATAGACAGCGGGTTGGTGACCCGTCTGGCTCTGAAGCGGGTGCTGAGGGAAACACCCGAGGAAGTGGTAGCCGTAGACGGTAAACCACTTAAATCTGGCCTCATTACGGAACAAACGGAGGTGTTAGGCCTGTCAGTGAGGGTAACCCAAGGCTGGCATAGGGAGGAGCTACGGTTGAACATCATAGAAGCTCCCCAGTATGAAGTGATTTTGGGGATGCCATGGCTGAGTTACCATAACCCCTCCATTGACTGGAGAACCAAGACAATACGATTCCCAGCAGAGGAATGTGAGAAACATTTCGAGCGGGATGAACCCTCCCAAGCGGCCGCTCTGTCGTGCCCGTTTGCTGTAGCCACGGCAGCAGAAAAGGCAGTGGAATTGCCTGTAGAGTACCAGGAATACGAAGACGTGTTCAGTGAGGTTAAGGCGGAGCAGTTGCCCCCTCATCGGGAGTACGATTGTCGTATCGACTTGGTGGAGGGGGCCACTATACCGGCCTGCAGAGTCTATGCCTTGTCCACTTCGGAAACCGCACACTTGCGGGCCTATCTAGATCACTACCTGGCCATAGGATTCATTCGACCATCCCGGTCCCCGGCAGCCTCTCCCCTTTTTTTTATATCAAAGGCGAACGGGGACTTAAGGGCCTGTGTGGACTACCGCATGCTGAATAAGAACACAGTGCGAAACAGATACCCTCTACCCCTCATATCTGTGTTGCTAGACCAAGTGCGAGACGCCCAGATCTACACCAGGTTAGATCTGAGAGGGGCATACCACTTGGTGAGGGTCCGATCTGGGGATGAGTGGAAAACGGCCTTCAAGACTCGTTACGGGTTGTATGAGTATACTGTAATGCCGTTCGGGCTGTGCAACGCCCCGGCGGCATTTCAGTATTTCCTTAACGACGTCTTGAAGGACTTTGTGGATCTATATGTGGTAGTATATATAGATGACATTTTGATTTACTCAGACACCGTCACAACACACAGGATACATGTTTCCACTGTACTACAAAGGCTGCGTGAGCACCACCTGTTTTGTAAATTGAGTAAGTGCGAGTTTGGGGTGAGAGAGGTGGAGTTCCTGGGAGTCATGCTCAGCCCCACAGGTCTACAGATGTCCGAGCGAAAAGTGAAGGCAGTACAGGATTGGCCGATCCCAAACAACGTTAGGGAGGTACAGTGTTTCCTAGGCTTTGCGAATTACTATCGCAGGTTTATCCTTCGCTTTTCACAAGTGGCTGTTCCCCTGACCCGGCTGCTCAGAAAGGGAGTACCATTCGAATGGTCTCGTGAGGCCGACAGCTCCTTTTCCTATCTAAAGAGAGCGTTCACCACGGCCCCAGTACTCGCCCATCCAAAAACGGAGCACCCTTTTGTGGTGGAAGCCGACGCCTCAGATGAAGCGATTGGGGCGATCCTATCACAGAGGGATTCCTCCACTGGCCAGCTCCATCCGGTCGCCTTCCTGTCCAACAAATTAACTCCCGCAGAGAAGAACTACACCGTTGCGGAGAAAGAACTATTGGCGATAAAGAAGGCGTTCCAGGAATGGAGACATTACCTGTGGGGGGCAGGTCATCCGGTCACGGTCTATTCGGACCATAGGAACCTGCAATACATGAGGACCGCTCGGCACCTCTCTCAACGCCAAATGAGATGGATGCTCTTTTTTGCCGAGTATGACTTCGTTATCACCTTTCGTCCAGGGATCGACAATCGCAAGGCCGACTCCCTGTCCCGGCTGGGAGCGAGGGAGGTGGGGGACAAACAACAGGCCATGGGAGCCATTATCGAACCATCCAAGGTGATATGTGCCATCAGAGCGGAAGACTTCCTGGACCAAGTACGGCTATGCAGAACAGGAGTCACGTGGGAGGAATGGGCTAAGCAAGAGGACAGGAGAACCGTGAAACAGGGACTTCCGTTCTTTAATGATCGACTCTATTTACCCTCTAAAGCCCTACAGAAGAAGGCGTTCTCATGGTGCCATGTGTCTCCCCTAGCGGGTCACCCGGGAGTACAGAAAACCACCCATCTGATACGAAGGCATTTCTGGTGGCGCTCTCTGCTTGCCGATGTCAAAGAATGGGTGCTCAGGTGTGAAACCTGTGCCAGGGCAAAAAGTAGCACCTCACGAGCCAAAGGAAAACTCATGACCATGCCCACTCCGCAAAGACCCTGGAAGAGTATCAGCCTGGATTTCGTCACAGGGCTCCCGAGGGAAAACGGATACTCGGCTATACTGGTTGTGGTGGACAGCCTAACGAAAATGGGGCACTTCATCCCCTGCTCTACTCTCCCTACAGCTGGACAGACAGCCCAGTTGCTATTGAGCAATGTCATCCGCTTGCATGGAGTTCCGGAAATCATCATATCAGACAGGGGGCCCCAGTTTGTAGCGAGATTCTGGAAGACTTGGTGCCAGGCCCTGCACATCGAATCCTCGCTATCCACCAGCTTCCATCCCCAAACCGATGGCCAGACCGAAAGGCTGAACCAGTCTCTCAAGAAGTATCTCCGCTGCTATGCGAAAGAGGCTCAGGACTCCTGGGTATCCTTGTTGTGGATGGCTGAATTAGCGTATAACAACGCCTGGCACAGTTCAGTGGGTGTTACTCCGTTTAGGGCTACGTACGGGTATGATGCCCGCATCCTGCCCATCGACATCCCAGAGGAAGTGGCCTCTCAGCCCGCAGTGCTGGAACACGTCAGGTTGCTACGAGGAGTACACAGAAAGGTGCAGGAACAACTGAATAAGGCCAAACAGACCTACAAGAAGTGGGAGGATCGGCACAGAACGGACGGACCTACATATCAAGTAGGAGACAGAGTGTGGCTCTCCACCAAAAACATCAGGTTCAAGCTACGCAGTGTGTTTCACCCCCGGTACATAGGACCCTATACGGTGGTGAAGCAGATCAATCCGGTGGCATATAAACTACGGCTGCCGATCTCCCTTCGTATACATCCAGTTTTCCATTGCAGTCTGTTAAAGCCAGCACGCACTGCGAGACGTCGTACACCTCCCCCGGTGTGGCAAGACGGTAACCTGGAATATGAGGTGAAAAGCATCAAGGACTCCAAATGGAGGTGAGGCGTTCTATGGTATCTAGGTCTCCTGGAAAGGGTATTCGGCGGAGGACGATTCGTGGGAACCAAAGCGGCACGTTCATGCACCTGCTGCTGTTCGGGCTTTCCATCAAAAACACCCCTCTAAGCCTGGCCCTAGGAGGCGCTAGGGGGGAGGACCTACTGTCAGGATCCCGGCGTAGCGGCGCCTACGCAGCCCGAACTACAATTCCCAGAAGCCCTGGGGCAGGGGCAGTACTTCAGACGCCGGCGTGAGGGTGTCGGCGTGCGTAATTCCGATTTCCTGTTTGTGTTGGGCCCCGTGCGGCTGGGTGAGAGGTTCCCCCCAGCGTACTTGGGGGCATCGTTCAGCGTATCTGGAGGCTTCGTTCACGGCTGGGATGCCTAGCCACGGAGAGGAGTAGAGGAGCCTTACCCGACGCTGGACTCCGCAGAATCCCGGTAGGGAAGCGAGTAACTTGGAAACGTGACCCGTTCCCCTTGAGCGGAAGGCAGCGGCGTAATTGTGGGAGCTGCGCCTTCCCGTTTCCGGGGTTCGAGGTTAGCACTTAAGCCCAGCTCGTGACGGAACGAGCAGGAGAGGCAACGGAGCGAGTAGCGGAACGCGGGGGAAGTCCTCCGCTGGTTGCCGTCCATGGAGTGCTTATAGGCCCTCTAGCCGCCTACGTATCGTGGTGATTCTAACCACGCTTAGGCGTCCTAGACTACCCTCCTCAGGGAAGTACTATTCAACTGTTCGCGTGAGTGGGTGTGCTGGAACATCCTTCACTTTAAGATTCCGGCTGGGATCTTACCACCATTACATTGTTTGCTTTGGATCCGTTGTTTGTTGGGGATCCTTTCTTTATTCTTTGCACAAGGGAGGAGGGGGAAGGAAGCTTACGAGACTATGGGGATTGTTTCCTGGCTTCACATTTGAAAGCCGTGAAGGCTATTAGGACTAGGGTGGTGATCTTGCAGTACTCAAGCATTTGAGGGGGCTTGAGGATATCGCAGCCATCATTACAGGTACACGGTCACGTTAGTGAGAATTGATGAGAGTAGTCATTTGTGTAAGCTCCTTATTTATGCTGTGTTCCTTGTCATTTCAGAGCCTATCAAATCCCGCGCAGTTCCTTCCCTTTTTTCCCTTCCCTCCCCTGATCCCTCGAACACCCCGTGCCTTCTGGTATATTCCGGGGTGTTGGTGATATCAGGAGGTGGACCATTGCACAACGCATCTGGACCCTGCGAGGCTCGAACCTGACAGAGGCGACATCAAAATGGCCTATCGCAAAACCACCTGGTTTTGCCTGGTGGGTCACTTTGGTTTTTGGCCCGGTGCTCGGCGGCCATCTAGGGAAACCTACCAAACCCACACATTTCTGAAAACTAGACACCCGGCGGCTTCCAGGGAGGTATGGCTTGCGTGGATCCCCCAACGTTTCCTTACCCAGAATCCCCTGCAAACCTCAATTTTAGCTGAAAAAATCACTTTTTTCACACATTTTGGGGTGGGAAAGTTGTGGCATCACTGGGCTCACACAAATTTACCACCACCCAGTGTTCCCCCAGGTCTCCCGGTAAAAATGGTGCCTCACTTGTGTGGGAGGCCCAAGTACCCGCGGCAGGCAAGGGCCCAAAACGTAGTGAGGCGACATCAAAATGGCCTATCGCAAAACCACCTGATTTTGCCTGGTGGGTCACTTTGGTTTTTGGCCCGGTGCTCGGCAGCCATCTAGGGAAACCTACCAAACCCACACATTTATGAAAACTAGACACCCGGCGGCTTCCAGGGAGGTATGTCTTGCATGGATCCCCCATCGTTTCCTTACCCAGAATCCCCTGCAAACCTCATTTTTAGCTGAAAAAAACACTGTTTTCACACATTTTGGGGTGGGAAAGTTGTGGCATCACAGAGCTCACACAAATTTACCACCACCCAGCATTCCCCCAGGTCTCCCGGTAAAAATGGTGCCTCACTTGTGTGGGAGGCCCAAGTACCCGCGGCAGGCAAGGGCCCAAAACATAGTGAGGAGACATAAAAATGGCCTATCGCAAAACCACCTGGTTTTGCCTGGTGCGTCACTTTGGTTTTTGGCCCGGTGCTAGGCGGCCATCTAGGGAAACCTACCAAACCCACACATTTCTGCAAACTAGACACCCGGCGGCTTCCAGGGAGGTATGACTTGCGTGGATCCCCCAACGTTTCCTTACCCAGAATCCCCTGCAAACCTCAATTTTAGCTGAAAAAAATCACTTTTTTCACACATTTTGGGGTGGGAAAGTTGTGGCATCACCGGGCTCACACAAATTTAGCACCACCCAGCGCTCCTCCAGGTCTCCCGGTAAAAATGGTGCCTCACTTGTATGGGAGGCCCAAGTACCCGCGGCATGCAAGGGCCCAAAACGTAGTGAGGCGACATCAAAATGGTCTATCGCAAAACCACCTGCTTTTGCCTGGTGGGTCACTTTGGTTTTTGGCCCGGTGCTCGGCAGCCATCTAGGAAAACCTACCAAACCCACACATTTCTGAAAACTAGACACCGGGCGGCTTCCAGGGAGGTATGGCTTGCGTGGATACCCCAACGTTTCCTTACCCAGAATCCCCTGCAAACCTCATTTTCAGCTGAACAAATCACTTTTTTCACACATTTTGGGGTGGGAAAGTTGTGGCATCACCGGGCTCACACAAATTTACCAGCACCCAGTGTTTCCCCAGGTCTCCCGGTAAAAATGGTGCCTCACTTGTGTGGGAGGCCCTAGTACCCGCGGCAGGCAAGGGCCCAAAACGTAGTGAGGCGACATCAAAATGGCCTATCGCAAAACCACCTGGTTTTGACTGGTGGGTCACTTTGGTTTTTGGCGCGGTGCTCGGCGGCCATCTAGGGAAACCTACCAAACCCACACATTTCTGAAAACTAGACACCCGGCGGCTTCCAGGGAGGTATGGCTTGCGTGGATCCCCCAAAGTTTCCTTACACAGAATCCCCTGCAAACCTCATTTTTAGCTGAAAAAATCACTTTTTTCACACATTTTGGGGTGGGAAAGTTGTGGCATCACCGGGCTCACACAAATTTACCACCACCCAGCGTTCTCCCAGGTCTCCCGGTAAAAATGGTGCCTCACTTGTGTGGGAGGCTCAAGTACCCGCGGCAGGCAAGGGCCCAAAACGTAGTGAGGCGACATCAAAATGGCCTATCGCAAAACCACCTGGTTTTGCCTGGTGGGTCACTTTGGTTTTTGGCCCGGTGTTTGGCGGCCATCTAGGGAAACCTACCAAACCCACACATTTCTGAAAACTAGACACCCGGTGGCTTCCAGGGAGGTATAGCTTGTGTGGATCCCCCAACGTTTCCTTACACAGAATCCCCTGCAAACCTCATTTTTAGCTGAAAAAATCACTTTTTTCACACATTTTGGGGTGGGAAAGTTGTGGCATCACCGGGCTCACACAAATTTACCACCACCCAGCGTTCCCCCAGGTCTCCCGGTAAAAATGGTGCCTCACTTGTGTGGGAGGCCCAAGTACCCGCGGCAGGCAAGGGCCCAAAACGTAGTGAGGCGACATCAAAATGGCCTATCGCAAAACCACCTGGTTTTGCCTGGTGGGTCACTTTGGTTTTTGACCCGGTGCTCGGCGGCCATCTAGGGAAACCTACCAAACCCACACATTTCTGAAAACTAGACACCCGGCGGCTTCCAGGGAGGTATGGCTTGCGTGGATCCCCCAACGTTTCCTTACCCAGAATCCCCTGCAAACCTCAATTTTAGCTGAAAAAATCACTTTTTTCACACATTTTGGGGTGGGAAAGTTGTGGCATCACCGGGCTCACACAAATTTACCACCACCCAGCGTTCCCCCAGGTCTCCCGGTAAAAATGGTGCCTCACTTGTGTGGGAGGCCCAAGTACCCGCGGCAGGCAAGGGCCCAAAACATAGTGAGGCGACATCAAAATGGCCTATCGCAAAACCACCTGGTTTTGCCTGGTGGGTCACTTTGGTTTTTGGCCCGGTGCTCGGCGGCCATCTAGGGAAACCTACCAAACCCACACATTTCTGAAAACTAGACACCCGGCGTCTTCCAGGCAGGTATGGCTTGCGTGGATCCCCCAACGTTTCCTTACCCAGAATCCCCTGCAAACCTCAATTTTAGCTGAAAAAACCACTTTTTTCAAACATTTTGGGGTGGGAAAGTTGTGGCATCACCGGGCTCACACAAATTTACCACCACCCAGCGTTCCCCCAGGTCTCCCGGTAAAAATGGTGCCTCACTTGTGTGGGAGGCCCAAGTACCCGCGGCAGGCAAGGGCCCAAAACGTAGTGAGGCGACATCAAAATGGCCTATCGCAAAACCACCTGGTTTTGCCTGGTGGGTCACTTTGGTTTTTGGCCCGATGCTCGGCGGCCATCTAGGGAAACCTACCAAACCCACACATTTCTGAAAACTAGACACCCGGCGGCTTCCAGGGAGGTATGGCTTGCGTGGATCCCCCAACGTTTCCTTACCCAGAATCCAATGCAAACCTCAATTCTAGCTGAAAAAATCACTTTTTTCTCACATTTTGGGGTGGGAAAGTTGTGGCATCACTGGGCTCACACAAATTTACCACCACCCAGCGTTCCTCCAGGTCTCCCGATAAAAATGGTGCCTCACTTGTGTGGGAGGCCCAAGTACCCGCGGCAGGCAAGGGCCCAAAACGTAGTGAGGCGACATCAAAATGGCCTATCGCAAAACCACCTGGTTTTGCCTGGTGGGTCAATTTGGTTTTTGGCCCGGTGCTCGGCGGCCATCTAAGGAAACCTACCAAACCCACACATTTCTGAAAACTTGACACCCGGCGGCTTCCAGGGAGGTATGTCTTGCGTGGATCCCCCAACGTTTCCTTACCCAGAATCCCCTGCAAACCTCATTTTTAGCTGAAAAAATCACTTTTTTCACACATTTTGGGGTGGGAAAGTTGTGGCATCACCGGGCTCACACAAATTTACCACCACCCAGCGTTCCCCCAGGTCTCCCGGTAAAAATGGTGCCTCACTTGTGTGGGAGGCCCAAGTACCCGCGGCAGGCAAGGGCCCAAAACGTAGTGAGGCAACATCAAAATGGCCTATCGCAAAACCACCTGGTTTTGCCTGGTGGGTCACTTTGGTTTTTGGCCCGGTGCTCGGCGGCCATCTAGGGAAACCTACCAAACCCACACATTTCTGAAATCTAGATACCCGGTGGCTTCCAGGGAGGTATGACTTGCGTGGATCCCCCAACGTTTCCTTACCCAGAATCCCCTGCAAACCTCAATTTTAGCTGAAAAAATCACTTTTTTCACACATTTTGGGGTGGGAAAGTTGTGGCATCACCGGGCTCACACAAATTTACCAACACCCAGCATTCCTCCAGGTCTCCCGGTAAAAATGGTGCCTCACTTGTGTGGGAGGCCCAAGTACCCGCGGCAGGCAAGGGCCCAAAACGTAGTGAGGCGACATCAAAATGGCCTATTGCAAAACCACCTGGTTTTGCCTGGTGGGTCACTTTGGTTTTTGGCCCAGTGCTCGGCAGCCATCTAGGGAAACCTACCAAACCCACACATTTCTGAAAACTAGACACCTGGCGGCTTCCAGGGAGGTATGGCTTGCGTGGATCCCCCAAGGTTTCCTTACCCAGAATCCCCTGCAAACCTCAATTTTAGCTGAAAAAAATCACTTTTTCACACATTTTGGGGTGGGAAAGTTGTGGCATCACCGGGCTCACACAAATTTACCACCACCCAGCGTTCCCCCAGGTCTCCCGGTAAAAATGGTGCCTCACTTGTGTGGGAGGCCCAAGTACCCGCGGCAGGCAAGGGCCCAAAACGTAGTGAGGCGACATCAAAATGGCCTATCGCAAAACCACCTGGTTTTGCCTGGTGGGTCACTTTGGTTTTCGGCCCGGTGCTCGGCGGCCATCTAGGGAAACCTACCAAACCCACACATTTCTGAAAACTAGACACCCAGCGGCTTCCAGGGAAGTATGGCTTGCGTGGAACCCCCAACGTTTCCTTACCCAGAATCCCCTGCAAACCTCATTTTTTGCTGAAAAAAATCACTTTTTTCACACATTTTGGGGTGGGAAAGTTGTGGCATCACCGGGCTCACACAAATTTACCACCACCCAGCGTTCCTCCAGGTCTCCCGGTAAAAATGGTGCCTCACTTGTGTGGGAGGCCCAACTACCCGCGGCAGGCAAGGGCCCAAAACGTAGTGAGGCGACATCAAAATGGCCTATCGCAAAGCCACCTGGTTTTGCCTGGTGGGTCACTTTGGTTTTTGGCCCGGTGCTCGGTGGCCATCTAGGGAAACCTACCAAACCCACACATTTCTGAAAACTAGACACCCGGCGGCTTCCAGGGAGGTATGGCTTGCGTGGATCCCCCAACGTTTCCTTACCCAGAATCCCCTGCAAACCTCAATTTTAGCTGAAAAAATCACTTTTTTCACACATTTTGGGGTGGGAAAGTTGTGGCATCATCGGGCTCACACAAATTTACCACCACCCAGCGTTCCCCCAGGTCTCCCGGTAAAAATGGTGCCTCACTTGTGTGGGAGGCCCAAGTACCCGCGGCAGCCAAGGGCCCAAAACGTAGTGGGGCGACATCAAAATGGCCTATCACAAAACCACATGGTTTTGCCTGGTGGGTCACTTTGGTTTTTGGCCCGGTGCTCGGCGGCCATCTAAGGAAACCTACCAAACCCACACATTTCTGAAAACTAGACACCCGGCGGCTTCCAGGGAGGTATGGCTTGCGTGGATCCCCCAACGTTTCCTTACCCAGAATCCCCTGCAAACCTCAATTGTAGCTGAAAAAATCACTTTTTTCACACATTTTGGGGTGGGAAAGTTGTGGCATCATCGGGCTCACACAAATTTACCACCACCCAGCGTTCCCCCAGGTCTCCCGGTAAAAATGGTGCCTCACTTGTGTGGGAGGCCCATGTTCCCGCGGCAGCCAAGGGCCCAAAACGTAGTGAGGCGACATCAAAATGGCCTATCGCAAAACCACCTGGTTTTGCCTGGTGGGTCACTTTGGTTTTTGGCCCGGTGCTCGGCGGCCATCTAAGGAAACCTACCAAACCCACACATTTCTGAAAACTAGACACCCAGCGGCTTACAGGGAAGTATGGCTTGCGTGGAACCCCCAACGTTTCCTTACCCAGAATCCCCTGCAAACCTCATTTTTTGCTGAAAAAAATCACTTTTTTCACACATTTTGGGGTGGGAAAGTTGTGGCATCACCGGGCTCACACAAATTTACCACCACCCAGCAGTCCCCCAGGTCTCCCGGTAAAAATGGTGCCTCACTTGTGTGGGAGGCCCCAGTACCCGCGGCAGGCAAGGGCCCAAAACGTAGTGAGGCGACATCAAAATGGCCTATCGCAAAACCACCTGGTTTTGCATGGTGGGTCACTTTGGTTTTTGGCCCGGTGCTCGGCGGCCATCTAGGGAAACCTACCAAACCCACACATTTCTGAAAACTAGACACCCGGAGGCTTCCAGGGAGGTATGGCTTGCGTGGATCCCCCATCGTTTCCTTACCCAGAATCCCCTGCAAACCTCATTTTTAGCTGAAAAAAATTAATTTTTTTCACACATTTTGGGGTGGGAAAGTTGTGGCATCACCGGGCTCACACAAATTTACCACCACCCAGCGTTCCCCCAGGTCTCCCGATAAAAATGGTGCTTCACTTGTGTGGGAGGCCCAAGTACCCGCGGCAGGCAAGGGCCCAAAACGTAGTGAGGCGACATCAAAATGGCCTATCGCAAAACCACCTGGTTTTGCCTGGTGGGTCACTTTGGTTTTCGGCCCGGTGCTCGGCGGCCATCTAGGAAAACCTACCAAACCCACACATTTCTGAAAACTAGACACACGGTGGCTTCCAGGGAGGTATGGCTTGCGTGGATCCCCCAACGTTTCCTTACCCAGAATCCCCTGCAAACCTCTTTAGCTGAAAAAATCACTTTTTTCACACATTTTGGGGTGGGAAAGTTGTGGCATCACCGGGCTCACACAAATTTACCACCACCCAGCGTTCCCCCAGGTCTTCCGGTAAAAATGGTGCCTCACTTGTGTGGGAGGCCCAAGTACCCGCGGCAGGCAAGGGCCCAAAACGTAGTGAGGTGACATCAAAATGGCCTATCACAAAACCACCTGGTTTTGCAAGGGGGGTCACTTTGGTTTTTGACCCGGTGCTCGGCGGCCATCTGGGAAACCTACCAAACCCATGCATTTCTGAAAACTAGACACCCGGCGGCTTCCAGGGAGGTATGACTTGCATGGATCCCCCAACGTTTCCTTACCCAGAATCCCCTGCAAACCTTAATTTTTGCTGAAAAAATCACTTTTTTCACACATTTTTGGGGTGGGAAAGTTGTGGCATCACCGGGCTCACACAAATTTACCACCACCCAGCGTTCCCCCAGGTCTCCCGGTAAAAATGGTGCCTCACTTGTGTGGGAGGACCAAGTACCCGCGGCAGGCAAGGGCCCAAAACGTAGTGAGGCGACATCAAAATGGCCTATCGCAAAACCACCTGGTTTTGCAAGGGGGGTCACTTGGGTTTTTGGCCCGGTGCTCGGCGGCCATCTGGGAAACCTACCAAACCCATGCATTTCTGAAAACTAGACACCCGGCGGCTTCCAGGGAGGTATGACTTGCATGGATCCCCCAACGTTTCCTTACCCAGAATCCCCTGCAAACCTTAATTTTTGCTGAAAAAATCACTTTTTTCACACATTTTTGGGGTGGGAAAGTTGTGGCATCACCGGGCTCACACAAATTTACCACCACCCAGCGTTCCCCCAGGTCTCCCGGTAAAAATGGTGCCTCACTTGTGTGGGAGGCCCAAGTACTCGCGGCAGGCAAGGGCCCAAAACGTAGTGAGGCGACATCAAAATGGCCTATCGCAAAACCACCTGGTTTTGCAAGGGGGGTCACTTGGGTTTTTGGCCCGGTGCTCCACGGCCATCTAGGGAAACCTACCAAACCCACGCATTTCTGAAAACTAGACACCTGGCGGCTTCCAGGGAGGTATGGCTTGTGTGGATCCCCAAACGTTTCCTTACCCAAAATCCAATGCAAACCTCAATTTTAGCAGAAAAAATCACCTTTTTCACACATTTTGGGGTGGGAAAGTTGTGGCATCACCGGGATCACACAAATTTACCACCACCCAGCGTTCCCCCAGGTCTCCTGGTAAAAATGGTGCCTCACTTGTGTGGGAGGCCCAAGTACCCGCAGCAGGCAAGGGCCCAAAACGTAGTGAGGCGACATAAAAATGGCCTATCGCAAAACCACCTGGTTTTGCCTGGTGGGTCACTTTGGTTTTTGGCCCGGTGCTCGGCGGCCATCTAGGGAAACCTACCAAACCCACACATTTCTGAAAACTAGACACCCGGCGGCTTCCAGGGAGGTATGGCTTGCGTGGATCCCCCAACGTTTCCTTACCCAGAATCCCCTGCAAACCTCAATTTTAGCTGAAAAAATCACTTTTTTCACACATTTTGGGGTGGGAAAGTTGTGGCATCACCGGGCTCAAACAAATTTACCACCACCCAGCGTTCCCCCAGGGCTCCCGGTAAAAATGGTGCCTCACTTGTGTGGGAGGCCCAAGTACCCGCGGCAGGCAAGGGCCCAAAACGTAGTGAGGCGACATCAAAATGGCCTATCGCAAAACCACCTGGTTTTGCCTGGTGGGTCACTTTGGTTTTTGGCCCGGTGCTCGGCAGCCATCCTATGAAACCTACCAAACCCACACATTTCTGAAAACTAGACACCCGGCGGATTCCAGGGAGGTATGGCTTGCGTGGATCCCCCAACGTTTCCTTACCCAGAATCCCCTGCAAACCTCATTTTTAGCTGAAAAAATCACTTTTTTCACACATTTTGGGGTGGGAAAGTTGTGGCATCACCGGGCTCACACAAATTTACCACCACCCAGCGTTCCTCCAGGTCTCCCGGTAAAAATGGTGCCTCACTTGTGTGGGAGGCCCAAGTACCCGCGGCAGGCAAGGGCCCAAAACGTAGTGAGGCGACATCAAAATGGCCTATCGCAAAACCACCTGGTTTTGCCTGGTGGGTCACTTTGGTTTTTGGCCCGGTGCTCGGCAGCCATCTAGGGAAACCTACCAAACCCACACATTTCTGAAAACTAGACACCCGGCGGCTTCCAGGGAGGTATGGCTTGCGTGGATCCCCCAACGTTTCCTTACCCAGAATCCCCTGCAAACCTCAATTTTAGCTGAAAAAATCACTTTTTTCACACATTTTGGGGTGGGAAAGTTGTGGCATCACCGGGCTCACACAAATTTACCACCACCCAGCGTTCCTCCAGGTCTCCTGGTAAAAATGGTGCCTCACTTGTGTGGGAGGCCCAAGTACCCGCGGCAGGCAAGGGCCCAAAACGTAGTGAGGCAACATCAAAATGGCCTATCGCAAAACCACCTGGTTTTGCCTGGTGGGTCACTTTGGTTTTTGGCCCGGTGCTCGGCGGCCATCTAGGGAAACCTACCAAACCCACACATTTCTGAAAACTAGACACCCAGCGGCTTCCAGGGAGGTATGGCTTGCGTGGATCCCCCAACGTTTCCTTACCCAGAATCCCCTGCAAACCTCAATTTTAGCTGAAAAAATCACTTTTTTCACACATTTTGGGGTGGGAAAGTTGTGGCATCACCGGGCTCACACAAATTTACCACCACCCAGCGTTCCCCCAGGTCTCCCGGTAAAAATGGTGCCTCACTTGTGTGGGAGGCCCAAGTACCCGCGGCAGCCAAGGGCCCAAAACGTAGTGAGGCGACATCAAAATGGCCTATCGCAAAACCACCTGGTTTTGCCTGGTGGGTGACTTTGGTTTTTGGCCCGGTGCTCGGCGGCCATCTAGGGAAACCTACCAAACCCACACATTTCTGAAAACTAGACACCCAGCGGCTTCCAGGGAAGTATGGCTTGCGTGGAACCCCCAACGTTTCCTTACCCAGAATCCCCTGCAAACCTCATTTTGTGCTGAAAAAAATCACTTTTTTCACACATTTTGGGGTGGGAAAGTTGTGGCATCACCGGGCTCAGACAAATTTACCACCACCCAGCAGTCCCCCAGGTCTCCCGGTAAAAATGGTGCCTCACTTGTGTGGGAGGCCCAAGTACCCGCGGCAGGCAAGGGCCCAAAACGTAGTGAGGCGACATCAAAATGGCCAATCGCAAAACCACCTGGTTTTGCGTGGATCCCCCAACTTTTCCTTACCCAGAATCCCCTGCAAACCTCAATTTTAGCTGAAAAAATCACTTTTTTCACACATTTTGGGGTGGGAAAGTTGTGGCATCACCGGGCTCACACAAATTTACCACCACCCAGCGTTCCCCCAGGTCTCCCGGTAAAAATGGTGCCTCACTTGTGTGGGAGGCCCAAGTACCCGCGGCAGCCAAGGGCCCAAAACGTAGTGAGGCGACATCAAAATGGCCTATCGCAAAACCACCTGGTTTTGCCTGGTGGGTGACTTTGGTTTTTGGCCCGGTGCTCGGCGGCCATCTAGGGAAACCTACCAAACCCACACATTTCTGAAAACTAGACACCCAGCGGCTTCCAGGGAAGTATGGCTTGCGTGGAACCCCCAACGTTTCCTTACCCAGAATCCCCTGCAAACCTCATTTTTTGCTGAAAAAAATCACTTTTTTCACACATTTTGGGGTGGGAAAGTTGTGGCATCACCGGGCTCACACAAATTTACCACCACCCAGCAGTCCCCCAGGTCTCCCGGTAAAAATGGTGCCTCACTTGTGTGGGAGGCCCAAGTACCCGCGGCAGGCAAGGGCCCAAAACGTAGTGAGGCGACATCAAAATGGCCAATCGCAAAACCACCTGGTTTTGCCTGGTGGGTCACTTTGGTTTTTGGCCCGGTGCTCGGCGGCCATCTAGGGAAACCTACCAAACCCACACATTTCTGAAAACTAGACACCCGGCGGCTTCCAGGGAGGTATGGCTTGCGTGGATCCCCCATCGTTTCCTTACCCAGAATCCCCTGCAAACCTCATTTTTAGCTGAAAAAAATCACTTTTTTCACACATTTTGGGGTGGGAAAGTTGTGGCATCACCGGGCTCACACAAATTTACCACCACCCAGCGTTCCCCCAGGTCTCCTGATAAAAATGGTGCCTCACTTGTGTGGGAGGTCCAAGTATCCGCGGCAGGCAAGGGCCCAAAACGTAGTGAGGCGACATCAAAATGGCCTGTCGCAAAACCACCTGGTTTTGCCTGATGGGTCACTTTGGTTTTCGGCCCGGTGCTCGGCGGCCATCTAGGGAAACCTACCAAACCCACACATTTCTGAAAACTAGACACCCCGCGGCTTCCAGGGAGGTATGGCTTGCGTGGATCCCACAACGTTTCCTTACTCAGAATCCCCTGCAAACCTCATTTTTAGCTGAAAAAATCACTTTTTTCACACATTTTGGGGTGGGAAAGTTGTGGCATCACCGGGCTCACACAAATTTACCACCACCCAGCATTCCCCCAGGTCTCCCGATAAAAATGGTGCTTCACTTGTGTGGGAGGCCCAAGTACCCGCGGCAGGCAAGGGCCCAAAACGTAGTGAGGCGACATCAAAATGGCCTATCGCAAAACCACCTGGTTTTGCCTGGTGCGTCACTTTGGTTTTCGGCCCGGTGCTCGGCGGCCATCTAGGGAAACCTACCAAACCCACACATTTCTGAAAACTAGACACATGGCGGCTTCCAGGGAGGTATGGCTTGCGTGGATCTCCCAACGTTTCCTTACCCAGATTCCCCTGCAAACCTCATTTTTAGCTGAAAAAATCACTTTTTTTACACATTTTGGGGTGGGAAAGTTGTGGCATCACCGGGCTCACACAAATTTACCACCACCCAGCGTTCCCCCAGGTCTCCCGGTAAAAATGGTGCCTCACTTGTGTGGGAGGCCCAAGTACCCGCGGCAGGCAAGGGCCCAAAACTTAGTGAGGTGACATCAAAATGGCCTATCACAAAACCACCTGGTTTTGCAAGGGGGGTCACTTTGGTTTTTGACCCGGTGCTCGGCGGCCATCTAGGGAAACCTACCAAACCCATGCATTTCTGAAAACTAGACACCCGGCGGCTTCCAGGGAGGTATGACTTGCATGGATCCCCCAACGTTTCCTTACCCAGAATCCCCTGCAAACCTCAATTTTTGCTGAAAAAATCACTTTTTTCACACATTTTTGGGGTGGGAAAGTTGTGGCATCACCGGGCTCACACAAATTCACCACCACCCAGCGTTCCCCCAGGTCTCCTGGTAAAAATGGTGCCTCACTTGTGTGGGAGGCCCAAGTACCCGCGGCAGGCAAGGGCCCAAAACGTAGTGAGGCGACATCAAAATGGCCTATTGCAAAACCACCTGGTTTTGCAAGGGGGGTCACTTGGGTTTTTGGCCAGGTTCTCCACGGCCATCTAGGGAAACCTACCAAACCCACGCATTTCTGAAAACTAGACACCTGGCGGCTTCCAGGGAGGTATGGCTTGTGTGGATCCCCAAACGTTTCCTTACCCAGAATCCAATGCAAACCTCAATTTTAGCAGAAAAAATCACCTTTTTCACACATTTTGGGGTGGGAAAGTTGTGGCATCACCGGGCTCACACAAATTTACCACCACCCAGCATTCCCCCAGGTCTCCTGATAAAAATGGTGCCTCACTTGTGTGGGAGGTCCAAGTATCCGCGGCAGGCAAGGGCCCAAAACTTAGTGAGGCGACATCAAAATGGCCTATCGCAAAACCACCTGGTTTTGCCTGATCGGTCACTTTGGTTTTCGGCCCGGTGCTCGGCGGCCATCTAGGGAAACCTACCAAACCCACACATTTCTGAAAACTAGACACCCGGCGGCTTCCAGGGAGGTATGGCTTGCGTGGATCCCCCAACGTTTCCTTACCCAGAATCCCCTGCAAACCTCATTTTTAGCTGAAAAAATCACTTTTTTCACACATTTTGGGGTGGGAAAGTTGTGGCATCACCGGGCTCACACAAATTTACCACCACCCAGCGTTCCTCCAGGTCTCCCGGTAAAAATGGTGCCTCACTTGTGTGGGAGGCCCAAGTACCCGCGGCAGGCATGGGCCCAAAACGTAGTGAGGCGACATCAAAATGGCCTATCGCAAAACCACCTGGTTTTGCCTGGTGGGTCACTTTGGTTTTTGGCCCGGTGCTCGGCGGCCATCTAGGGAAACCTACCAAACCCACACATTTCTGAAAACTAGACACCCGGCGGCTTCCAGGGAGGTATGGCTTGCGTGGATCCCCCAACGTTTCCTTACCCAGAATCCCCTGCAAACCTCAATTTTAGCTGAAAAAATCACTTTTTTCACACATTTTGGGGTGGGAAAGTTGTGGCATCACCGGGCTCACACAAATTTACCACCACTCAGCGTTCCCCCAGGTCTCCCGGTAAAAATGGTGCCTCACTTGTGTGGGAGACCCAAGTACCCGCGGCAGCCAAGGGCCCAAAACGTAGTGAGGCGACATCAAAATGGCCTATCGCAAAACCACCTGGTTTTGCCTGGTGGGTCACTTTGGTTTTTGGCCCGGTGCTCGGCGGCCATCTAGGGAAACCTACCAAACCCACACATTTCTGAAAACTAGACACCCAGCGGCTTCCAGGGAAGTATGGCTTGCGTGGAACCCCCAACGTTTCCTTACCCAGAATCCCCTGCAAACCTCATTTTTTGCTGAAAAAATCACTTTTTTCACACATTTTGGGGTGGGAAAGTTGTGGCATCACCGGGCTCACACAAATTTACCACCACCCAGCAGTCCCCCAGGTCTCCCGGTAAAAATGGTGCCTCACTTGTGTGGGAGGCCCAAGTACCCGCGGCAGGCAAGGGCCCAAAACGTAGTGAGGCGACATCAAAATGGCCTATCGCAAAACCACCTGGTTTTGCCTGATGGGTCACTTTGGTTTTCGGCCCGGTGCTCGGCGGCCATCTAGGGAAACCTACCAAACCCACACATTTCTGAAAACTAGACACCCGGCGGCTTCCAGGGAGGTATGGCTTGCGTGGATCTCCCAACGTTTCCTTACCCAGAATCCCCTGCAAACCTCATTTTTAGCTGAAAAAATCACTTTTTTCACACATTTTGGGGTGGGAAAGTTGTGGCATCACCGGGCTCACACGAATTTACCACCACCCAGCGTTCCCCCAGGTCTCCCGGTAAAAATGGTGCCTCACTTGTGTGGGAGGCCCAAGTACCCGCGGCAGGCAAGGGCCCAAAACGTAGTGAGGTGACATCAAAATGGCCTATCACAAAACCACCTGGTTTTGCAAGGGGGGTCACTTTGGTTTTTGACCCGGTGCTCGGCGGCCATCTAGGGAAACCTACCAAACCCATGCATTTCTGAAAACTAGACACCCGGCGGCTTCCAGGGGGGTATGACTTGCATGGATCCCCCAACGTTTCCTTACCCAGAATCCCCTGCAAACCTCAATTTTTTCTGAAAAAATCACTTTTTTCACACATTTTTGGGGTGGGAAAGTTGTGGCATCACCGGGCTCACACAAATTCACCACCACCCAGCGTTCCCCCAGGTCTCCTGGTAAAAATGGTGCCTCACTTGTGTGGGAGGCCCAAGTACCCGCGGCAGGCAAGGGCCCAAAACGTAGTGAGGCGACATCAAAATGGCCTATTGCAAAACCACCTGGTTTTGCAAGGGGGGTCACTTGGGTTTTTGGCCCGGTTCTCCACGGCCATCTAGGGAAACCTACCAAACCCACGCATTTCTGAAAACTAGACACCTGGCGGCTTCCAGGGAGGTATGGCTTGTGTGGATCCCCAACCGTTTCCTTACCCAGAATCCAATGCAAACCTCAATTTTAGCAGAAAAAATCACCTTTTTCACACATTTTGGGGTGGGAAAGTTGTGGCATCACCGGGCTCACACAAATTTACCACCACCCAGCGTTCCCCCAGGTCTCCTGATAAAAATGGTGCCTCACTTGTGTGGGAGGTCCAAGTATCCGCGGCAGGCAAGGGCCCAAAACGTAGTGAGGCGACATCAAAATGGCCTATCGCAAAACCACCTGGTTTTGCCTGATGGGTCACTTTGGTTTTCGGCCCGGTGCTCGGCGGCCATCTAGGGAAACCTACCAAACCCACACATTTCTGAAAACTAGACACCCGGCGGCTTCCAGGGAGGTATGGCTTGCGTGGATCCCCCAACGTTTCCTTACCCAGAATCCCCTGCAAACCTCATTTTTAGCTGAAAAAATCACTTTTTTCACACATTTTGGGGTGGGAAAGTTGTGGCATCACCGGGCTCACACAAATTTACCACCACCCAGCGTTCCCCCAGGTCTCCCGGTAAAAATGGTGCCTCACTTGTGTGGGAGACCCAAGTACCCGCGGCAGCCAAGGGCCCAAAACGTAGTGAGGCGACATCAAAATGGCCTATCGCAAAACCACCTGGTTTTGCCTGGTGGGTCACTTTGGTTTTTGGCCCGGTGCTCGGCGGCCATCTAGGGAAACCTACCAAACCCACACATTTCTGAAAACTAGACACCCAGCGGCTTCCAGGGAAGTATGGCTTGCGTGGAACCCCCAACGTTTCCTTACCCAGAATCCCCTGCAAACCTCATTTTTTGCTGAAAAAATCACTTTTTTCACACATTTTGGGGTGGGAAAGTTGTGGCATCACCGGGCTCACACAAATTTACCACCACCCAGCAGTCCCCCAGGTCTCCCGGTAAAAATGGTGCCTCACTTGTGTGGGAGGCCCAAGTACCCGCGGCAGGCAAGGGCCCAAAACGTAGTGAGGCGACATCAAAATGGCCTATCGCAAAACCACCTGGTTTTGCCTGGTGGGTCACTTTGGTTTTTGGCCCGGTGATCGGCGGCCATCTAGGGAAACCTACCAAACCCACACATTTCTGAAAACTAGACACCCGGCGGCTTCCAGGGAGGTATGGCTTGCGTGGATCCCCCATCGTTTCCTTACCCAGAATCCCCTGCAAACCTCATTTTTTGCTGAAAAAATCACTTTTTTCACACATTTTGGGGTGGGAAAGTTGTGGCATCACCGGGCTCACACAAATTTACCACCACCCAGCAGTCCCCCAGGTCTCCCGGTAAAAATGGTGCCTCACTTGTGTGGGAGGCCCAAGTACCCGCGGCAGGCAAGGGCCCAAAACGTAGTGAGGCGACATCAAAATGGCCTATCGCAAAACCACCTGGTTTTGCCTGATGGGTCACTTTGGTTTTCGGCCCGGTGCTCGGCGGCCATCTAGGGAAACCTACCAAACCCACACATTTCTGAAAACTAGACACCCGGCGGCTTCCAGAGAGGTATGGCTTGCGTGGATCTCCCAACGTTTCCTTACCCAGAATCCCCTGCAAACCTCATTTTTAGCTGAAAAAATCACTTTTTTCACACATTTTGGGGTGGGAAAGTTGTGGCATCACCGGGCTCACACGAATTTACCACCACCCAGCGTTCCCCCAGGTCTCCCGGTAAAAATGGTGCCTCACTTGTGTGGGAGGCCCAAGTACCCGCGGCAGGCAAGGGCCCAAAACGTAGTGAGGTGACATCAAAATGGCCTATCACAAAACCACCTGGTTTTGCAAGGGGGGTCACTTTGGTTTTTGACCCGGTGCTCGGCGGCCATCTAGGGAAACCTACCAAACCCATGCATTTCTGAAAACTAGACACCCGGCGGCTTCCAGGGGGGTATGACTTGCATGGATCCCCCAACGTTTCCTTACCCAGAATCCCCTGCAAACCTCAATTTTTTCTGAAAAAATCACTTTTTTCACACATTTTTGGGGTGGGAAAGTTGTGGCATCACCGGGCTCACACAAATTCACCACCACCCAGCGTTCCCCCAGGTCTCCTGGTAAAAATGGTGCCTCACTTGTGTGGGAGGCCCAAGTACCCGCGGCAGGCAAGGGCCCAAAACGTAGTGAGGCGACATCAAAATGGCCTATTGCAAAACCACCTGGTTTTGCAAGGGGGGTCACTTGGGTTTTTGGCCCGGTTCTCCATGGCCATCTAGGGAAACCTACCAAACCCACGCATTTCTGAAAACTAGACACCTGGCGGCTTCCAGGGAGGTATGGCTTGTGTGGATCCCCAACCGTTTCCTTACCCAGAATCCAATGCAAACCTCAATTTTAGCAGAAAAAATCACCTTTTTCACACATTTTGGGGTGGGAAAGTTGTGGCATCACCGGGCTCACACAAATTTACCACCACCCAGCGTTCCCCCAGGTCTCCTGATAAAAATGGTGCCTCACTTGTGTGGGAGGTCCAAGTATCCGCGGCAGGCAAGGGCCCAAAACGTAGTGAGGCGACATCAAAATGGCCTATCGCAAAACCACCTGGTTTTGCCTGATGGGTCACTTTGGTTTTCGGCCCGGTGCTCGGCGGCCATCTAGGGAAACCTACCAAACCCACACATTTCTGAAAACTAGACACCCGGCGGCTTCCAGGGAGGTATGGCTTGCGTGGATCCCCCAACGTTTCCTTACCCAGAATCCCCTGCAAACCTCATTTTTAGCTGAAAAAATCACTTTTTTCACACATTTTGGGGTGGGAAAGTTGTGGCATCACCGGGCTCACACAAATTTACCACCACCCAGCGTTCCCCCAGGTCTCCCGGTAAAAATGGTGCCTCACTTGTGTGGGAGACCCAAGTACCCGCGGCAGCCAAGGGCCCAAAACGTAGTGAGGCGACATCAAAATGGCCTATCGCAAAACCACCTGGTTTTGCCTGGTGGGTCACTTTGGTTTTTGGCCCGGTGCTCGGCGGCCATCTAGGGAAACCTACCAAACCCACACATTTCTGAAAACTAGACACCCAGCGGCTTCCAGGGAAGTATGGCTTGCGTGGAACCCCCAACGTTTCCTTACCCAGAATCCCCTGCAAACCTCATTTTTTGCTGAAAAAATCACTTTTTTCACACATTTTGGGGTGGGAAAGTTGTGGCATCACCGGGCTCACACAAATTTACCACCACCCAGCAGTCCCCCAGGTCTCCCGGTAAAAATGGTGCCTCACTTGTGTGGGAGGCCCAAGTACCCGCGGCAGGCAAGGGCCCAAAACGTAGTGAGGCGACATCAAAATGGCCTATCGCAAAACCACCTGGTTTTGCCTGGTGGGTCACTTTGGTTTTTGGCCCGGTGATCGGCGGCCATCTAGGGAAACCTACCAAACCCACACATTTCTGAAAACTAGACACCCGGCGGCTTCCAGGGAGGTATGGCTTGCGTGGATCCCCCATCGTTTCCTTACCCAGAATCCCCTGCAAACCTCATTTTTAGCTGAAAAAAATCACTTTTTTCACACATTTTGGGGTGGGAAAGTTGTGGCATCACCGGGATCACACAAATTTACCACCATCCAGCGTTCCCCCAGGTCTCCTGATAAAAATGGTGCCTCACTTGTGTGGGAGGTCCAAGTATCCGCGGCAGGCAAGGGCCCAAAACGTAGTGAGGCGGCATCAAAATGGCCTATCGCAAAACCACCTGGTTTTGCCTGATGGGTCACTTTGGTTTTCGGCCCGGTGCTCGGCGGCCATCTAGGGAAACCTACCAAACCCACACATTTCTGAAAACTAGACACCCGGCGGCTTCCAGGGAGGTATGGCTTGCGTGGATCCCACAACGTTTCCTTACCCAGAATCCCCTGCAAACCTCATTTTTAGCTGAAAAAATCACTTTTTTCACACATTTTGGGGTGGGAAAGTTGTGGCATCACCGGGCTCACACAAATTTACCACCACCCAGCGTTCCCCCAGGTCTCCCGATAAAAATGGTGCTTCACTTGTGTGGGAGGCCCAAGTACCCGCGGCAGGCAAGGGCCCAAAACGTAGTGAGGCGACATCAAAATGGCCTATCGCAAAACCACCTGGTTTTGCCTGGTGGGTCACTTTGGTTTTCGGCCCGGTGCTCGGCGGCCATCTAGGGAAACCTACCAAACCCACACATTTCTGAAAACTAGACACACGGCGGCTTCCAGGGAGGTATGGCTTGCGTGGATCCCCCAACGTTTCCTTACCCAGAATCCCCTGCAAACCTCATTTTTAGCTGAAAAAATCACTTTTTTCACACATTTTGGGGGGGGAAAGTTGTGGCATCACCGGGCTCACACAAATTTACCACCACCCAGCGTTCCCCCAGGTCTCCCGGTAAAAATGGTGCCTCACTTGTGTGGGAGGCCCAAGTACCCGCGGCAGGCAAGGGCCCAAAACGTAGTGAGGTGACATCAAAATGGCCTATCACAAAACCACCTGGTTTTGCAAGGGGGGTCACTTTGGTTTTTGACCCGGTGCTCGGCGGCCATCTAGGGAAACCTACCAAACCCATGCATTTCTGAAAACTAGACACCCGGCGGCTTCCAGGGAGGTATGACTTGCATGGATCCCCCAACGTTTCCTTACCCAGAATCCCCTGCAAACCTCAATTTTTGCTGAAAAAATCACTTTTTTCACACATTTTTGGGGTGGGAAAGTTGTGGCATCACCGGGCTCACACAAATTTACCACCACCCAGTGTTCCCCCAGGTCTCCTGGTAAAAATGGTGCCTCACTTGTGTGGGAGGCCCAAGTACCCGCGGCAGGCAAGGGCCCAAAACGTAGTGAGGCGACATCAAAATGGCCTATCGCAAAACCTCCTGGTTTTGCAAGGGGGGTCACTTGGGTTTTTGGCCCGGTGCTCCAGGGCCATCTAGGGAAACCTACCAAACCCACGCATTTCTGAAAACTAGACACCTGGCGGCTTCCAGGGAGGTATGGCTTGTGTGGATCCCCAAACGTTTCCTTACCCAGAATCCAATGCAAACCTCAATTTTAGCAGAAAAAATCACCTTTTTCACACATTTTGGGGTGGGAAAGTTGTGGCATCACCGGTATCACACAAATTTACCACCACCCAGCGTTCCCCCAGGTCTCCCGGTAAAAATGGTGCCTCACTTGTGTGGGAGGCCCAAGTACCCGCGGCAGGCAAGGGCCCAAAACGTAGTGAGGCGACATAAAAATGGCCTATCGCAAAACCACCTGGTTTTGCCTGGTGGGTCACTTTGGTTTTTGGCCCGGTGCTCGGCGGCCATCTAGGGAAACCTACCAAACCCACACATTTCTGAAAACTAGACACCCGGCGGCTTCCAGGGAGGTATGGCTTGCGTGGATCCCCCAACGTTTCCTTACCCAGAATCCCCTGCAAACCTCAATTTTAGCTGAAAAAATCACTTTTTTCACACATTTTGGGGTGGGAAAGTTGTGGCATCACCGGGCTCACACAAATTTACCACCACCCAGCGTTCCCCCAGGTCTCCTGATAAAAATGGTGCCTCACTTGTGTGGGAGGTCCAAGTATCCGCGGCAGGCAAGGGCCCAAAACGTAGTGAGGCGACATCAAAATGGCCTATCGCAAAACCACCTGGTTTTGCCTGATGGGTCACTTTGGTTTTCGGCCCGGTGCTCGGCCGCCATCTAGGGAAACCTACCAAACCCACACATTTCTGAAAACTAGACACCCGGCGGCTTCCAGGGAGGTATGGCTTGCGTGGATCCCCCAACGTTTCCTTACCCAGAATCCCCTGCAAACCTAATTTTTAGCTGAAAAAATCACTTTTTTCACACATTTTGGGGTGGGAAAGTTGTGGCATCACCGGGCTCACACAAATTTACCACCACCCAGCATTCCTCCAGGTCTCCCGGTAAAAATGGTGCCTCACTTGTGTGGGAGGCCCAAGTACCCGCGGCAGGCAAGGGCCCAAAACGTAGTGAGGCGACATCAAAATGGCCTATCGCAAAACCACCTGGTTTTGCCTGGTGGGTCACTTTGGTTTTTGGCCCGGTGCTCGGCAGCCATCTAGGGAAACCTACCAAACCCACACATTTCTGAAAACTAGACACCGGGCGGCTTCCAGGGAGGTATGGCTTGCGTGGATCCCCTAACGTTTCCTTACCCAGAATCCCCTGCAAACCTCAATTTTAGCTGAAAAAATCACTTTTTTCACACATTTTGGGGTGGGAAAGTTGTGGCATCACCGGGCTCACACAAATTTACCACCACCCAGCGTTCCTCCAGGTCTCCCGGTAAAAATGGTGCCTCACTTGTGTGGGAGGCCCAAGTACCCGCGGCAGGCAAGGGCCCAAAACGTAGTGAGGCGACATAAAAATGGCCTATCGCAAAACCACCTGGTTTTGCCTGGTGGGTCACTTTGGTTTTTGGCCCGGTGCTCGGCGGCCATCTAGGGAAACCTACCAAACCCACACATTTCTGAAAACTAGACACCCGGCGGCTTCCAGGGAGGTATGGCTTGCGTGGATCCCCCAACGTTTCCTTACCCAGAATCCCCTGCAAACCTCAATTTTAGCTGAAAAAATCACTTTTTTCACACATTTTGGGGTGGGAAAGTTGTGGCATCACCGGGCTCACACAAATTTACCACCACCCAGCGTTCCCCCAGGTCTCCTGATAAAAATGGTGCCTCACTTGTGTGGGAGGTCCAAGTATCCGCGGCAGGCAAGGGCCCAAAACGTAGTGAGGCGACATCAAAATGGCCTATCGCAAAACCACCTGGTTTTGCCTGATGGGTCACTTTGGTTTTCGGCCCGGTGCTCGGCCACCATCTAGGGAAACCTACCAAACCCACACATTTCTGAAAACTAGACACCCGGCGGCTTCCAGGGAGGTATGGCTTGCGTGGATCCCCCAACGTTTCCTTACCCAGAATCCCCTGCAAACCTAATTTTTAGCTGAAAAAATCACTTTTTTCACACATTTTGGGGTGGGAAAGTTGTGGCATCACCGGGCTCACACAAATTTACCACCACCCAGCATTCCTCCAGGTCTCCCGGTAAAAATGGTGCCTCACTTGTGTGGGAGGCCCAAGTACCCGCGGCAGGCAAGGGCCCAAAACGTAGTGAGGCGACATCAAAATGGCCTATCGCAAAACCACCTGGTTTTGCCTGGTGGGTCACTTTGGTTTTTGGCCCGGTGCTCGGCAGCCATCTAGGGAAACCTACCAAACCCACACATTTCTGAAAACTAGACACCCGGCGGCTTCCAGGGAGGTATGGCTTGCGTGGATCCCCTAACGTTTCCTTACCCAGAATCCCCTGCAAACCTCAATTTTAGCTGAAAAAATCACTTTTTTGACACATTTTGGGGTGGGAAAGTTGTGGCATCACCGGGCTCACACAAATTTACCACCACCCAGCGTTCCTCCAGGTCTCCCGGTAAAAATGGTGCCTCACTTGTGTGGGAGGCCCAAGTACCCGCGGCAGGCAAGGGCCCAAAACGTAGTGAGGCGACATCAAAATAGCCTATCGCAAAACCACCTGGTTTTGACTGGTGGGTAACTTTGGTTTTTGGCCCGGTGCTCGGCGGCCATCCAGGGAAACCTACCAAACCCACACATTTCTGAAAACTAGTCTCCCAGCGGCTTCCAGGGAGGTATGGCTTGCGTGGATCCCCCAACGTTTCCTTACCCAGAATGCCCTGCAAACCTCAATTTTAGCTGAAAAAATCCCTTTTTTACACACATTTTGGGGTGGGAAAGTTGTGGCATCACCGGGCTCACACAAATTTACCACCACCCAGCGTTCCCCCAGGTCTCCCGGTAAAAATGGTGCCTCACTTGTGTGGGAGGCCCAAGTACGCGCGGCAGGCAAGGGCCCAAAACGTAGTGAGGCGACATCAAAATGGCCTATCGCAAAACACCTGGTTTTGCCTGGTGGGTCACTTTGGTTTTTGGCCCGTTGCTCGGCGGCCATCAAGGGAAACCTACCAAACCCACACATTTCTGAAAACGAGACACCCGGTGGCTTCCAGGGAGGTATGGCTTGCGTGGATCCCCCAAAGTTTCCTTACCCAGAATCCCCTGCAAACCTCAATTTTAGCAGAAAAAATCACTTTTTTCACACATTTTGGGGTGGGAAAGTTGTGGCATCACTGGGATCACACAAATTTACCACCACCCAGCATTCCCCCAGGTCTCCCGGTAAAAATGGTGCCTCACTTGTGTGGGAGGCCCAAGTACCGGCGGCAGGCAAGGGCCCAAAACATAGTGAGGCGACATCAAAATGGCCTATCGCAAAACCACCTGGTTTTGCCTGGTGGGTCACTTTGGTTTTTGGCCCGGTGCTCGGCGGCCATCTAGGGAAACCTACCAAACCCACACATTTCTGAAAACTAGATAACCGGCGGCTTCCAGGGAGGTATGGCTTGCGTGGATCCCCCAACGTTTCCTTACCCAGAATCCAATGCAAACCTCAATTTTAGCTGAAAAAATCACTTTTTTCACAGATTTTGGGGTGGGAAAGTTGTGGCATCACCGGGCTCACACAAATTTACCACCACCCAGCGTTCCCCCCGGTCTCCCGGTAAAAATGGTGCCTCACTTGTGTGGGAGGCCCAAGTACCAGCGGCAGGCAAGGGCCCAAAACGTAGTGAGGTGACATCAAAATGCCCTATCGCAAAACCACCTGGTTTTGCAAGGGGGGTCACTTTGGTTTTTGACCCGGTGCTCGGCGGCCATCTAGGGAAACCTACCAAACCCATGCATTTCTGAAAACTAGACACCCGGCGGCTTCCAGGGAGGTATGACTTGCATGGATCCCCCAATGTTTCCTTACCCAGAATCCCCTGCAAACCGCAATTTTTGCTGAAAAAATCACTTTTTACACACATTTTGGGGTGGAAAAGTTGTGGCATCACCGGGCTCGCACAAATTTACCACCACCCAGCGTTCCCCCAGGTCTCCCTGTAAAAATGGTGCCTCACTTGTGTGGGAGGCCCAAGTACCCGCGGCAGGCAAGGGCCCAAAACGTAGTGAGGCGACATCAAAATGGCCGATCGCAAAACCACCTGGTTTTGCCTGGTGGGTCACTTTGGTTTTTGGCCCGGTGCTCGGCAGCCATCTAGGGAAACCTACCAAACCCACACATTTCTGAAAACTAGACACCCGGCGGCTTCCAGGGAGGTATGGTTTGCGTGGATCCCCCAACGGTTCCTTACCCAGAATCCCCTGCAAACCTCATTTTTAGCTGAAAAAATCACTTTTTTCACACATTTTGGGGTGGGAAAGTTGTGGCATCACCGGGCTCACACAAATTTACCACCACCCAGCGTTCCCCCAGGTCTCCCGATAAAAATGGTGCTTCACTTGTGTGGGAGGCCCAAGTACCCGCGGCAGGCAAGGGCCCAAAACGTAGTGAGGCGACATCAAAATGGCCTATCGCAAAACCACCTGGTTTTGCAAGGGGGGTCACTTTGGTTTTTGACCCGGTGCTCGGCGGCCATCTAGGGAAACCTACCAAACCCATGCATTTCTGAAAACTAGATACCCGGCGGCTTCCAGGGAGGTATGACTTGCGTGGATCCCCCAACGTTTCCTTACCCAGAATCCCCTGCAAACCTCATTTTTAGCTGAAAAAATCACTTTTTTCACACATTTTGGGGTGGGAAAGTTGTGGCATCACCGGGCTCACACAAATTTACCACCACCCAGCGTTCCCCCAGGTCTCCCGGTAAAAATGGTGCCTCACTTGTGTGGGAGGCCCAAGTACCCGCGGCAGGCAAGGGCCCAAAACGTAGTGAGGTATCATCAAAATGCCCTAACACAAAACCACCTGGTTTTGCAAGGGGGGTCACTTTGGTTTTTGACCCGGTGCTCGGCGGCCATCTAGGGAAACCTACCAAACCCATGCATTTCTGAAAACTAGACACCCGGCGGCTTCCAGGGAGGTATGACTTGCATGGATCCCCCAACGTTTCCTTACCCAGAATCCCCTGCAAACCTCAATTTTTGCTGAAAAAATCACTTTTTTCACACATTTTTGGGGTGGGAAAGTTGTGGCATCACCGGGCTCACACAAATTTACCACCACCCAGCATTCCTCCAGGTCTCCCGGTAAAAATGGTGCCTCACTTGTGTGGGAGGCCCAAGTACCCGCGGCAGGCAAGGGCCCAAAACGTAGTGAGGCGACATCAAAATGGCCTATCGCAAAACCACCTGGTTTTGCCTGGTGGGTCACTTTGGTTTTTGGCCCGGTGCTCGGCAGCCATCTAGGGAAACCTACCAAACCCACACATTTCTGAAAACTAGACACCGGGCGGCTTCCAGGGAGGTATGGCTTGCGTGGATCCCCTAACGTTTCCTTACCCAGAATCCCCTGCAAACCTCAATTTTAGCTGAAAAAATCACTTTTTTCACACATTTTGGGGTGGGAAAGTTGTGGCATCACCGGGCTCACACAAATTTACCACCACCCAGCGTTCCTCCAGGTCTCCCGGTAAAAATGGTGCCTCACTTGTGTGGGAGGCCCAAGTACCCGCGGCAGGCAAGGGCCCAAAACGTAGTGAGGCGACATAAAAATGGCCTATCGCAAAACCACCTGGTTTTGCCTGGTGGGTCACTTTGGTTTTTGGCCCGGTGCTCGGCGGCCATCTAGGGAAACCTACCAAACCCACACATTTCTGAAAACTAGACACCCGGCGGCTTCCAGGGAGGTATGGCTTGCGTGGATCCCCCAACGTTTCCTTACCCAGAATCCCCTGCAAACCTCAATTTTAGCTGAAAAAATCACTTTTTTCACACATTTTGGGGTGGGAAAGTTGTGGCATCACCGGGCTCACACAAATTTACCACCACCCAGCGTTCCCCCAGGTCTCCTGATAAAAATGGTGCCTCACTTGTGTGGGAGGTCCAAGTATCCGCGGCAGGCAAGGGCCCAAAACGTAGTGAGGCGACATCAAAATGGCCTATCGCAAAACCACCTGGTTTTGCCTGATGGGTCACTTTGGTTTTCGGCCCGGTGCTCGGCCACCATCTAGGGAAACCTACCAAACCCACACATTTCTGAAAACTAGACACCCGGCGGCTTCCAGGGAGGTATGGCTTGCGTGGATCCCCCAACGTTTCCTTACCCAGAATCCCCTGCAAACCTAATTTTTAGCTGAAAAAATCACTTTTTTCACACATTTTGGGGTGGGAAAGTTGTGGCATCACCGGGCTCACACAAATTTACCACCACCCAGCATTCCTCCAGGTCTCCCGGTAAAAATGGTGCCTCACTTGTGTGGGAGGCCCAAGTACCCGCGGCAGGCAAGGGCCCAAAACGTAGTGAGGCGACATCAAAATGGCCTATCGCAAAACCACCTGGTTTTGCCTGGTGGGTCACTTTGGTTTTTGGCCCGGTGCTCGGCAGCCATCTAGGGAAACCTACCAAACCCACACATTTCTGAAAACTAGACACCCGGCGGCTTCCAGGGAGGTATGGCTTGCGTGGATCCCCTAACGTTTCCTTACCCAGAATCCCCTGCAAACCTCAATTTTAGCTGAAAAAATCACTTTTTTGACACATTTTGGGGTGGGAAAGTTGTGGCATCACCGGGCTCACACAAATTTACCACCACCCAGCGTTCCTCCAGGTCTCCCGGTAAAAATGGTGCCTCACTTGTGTGGGAGGCCCAAGTACCCGCGGCAGGCAAGGGCCCAAAACGTAGTGAGGCGACATCAAAATAGCCTATCGCAAAACCACCTGGTTTTGACTGGTGGGTAACTTTGGTTTTTGGCCCGGTGCTCGGCGGCCATCCAGGGAAACCTACCAAACCCACACATTTCTGAAAACTAGTCTCCCAGCGGCTTCCAGGGAGGTATGGCTTGCGTGGATCCCCCAACGTTTCCTTACCCAGAATGCCCTGCAAACCTCAATTTTAGCTGAAAAAATCCCTTTTTTACACACATTTTGGGGTGGGAAAGTTGTGGCATCACCGGGCTCACACAAATTTACCACCACCCAGCGTTCCCCCAGGTCTCCCGGTAAAAATGGTGCCTCACTTGTGTGGGAGGCCCAAGTACGCGCGGCAGGCAAGGGCCCAAAACGTAGTGAGGCGACATCAAAATGGCCTATCGCAAAACACCTGGTTTTGCCTGGTGGGTCACTTTGGTTTTTGGCCCGTTGCTCGGCGGCCATCAAGGGAAACCTACCAAACCCACACATTTCTGAAAACGAGACACCCGGTGGCTTCCAGGGAGGTATGGCTTGCGTGGATCCCCCAAAGTTTCCTTACCCAGAATCCCCTGCAAACCTCAATTTTAGCAGAAAAAATCACTTTTTTCACACATTTTGGGGTGGGAAAGTTGTGGCATCACTGGGATCACACAAATTTACCACCACCCAGCATTCCCCCAGGTCTCCCGGTAAAAATGGTGCCTCACTTGTGTGGGAGGCCCAAGTACCGGCGGCAGGCAAGGGCCCAAAACATAGTGAGGCGACATCAAAATGGCCTATCGCAAAACCACCTGGTTTTGCCTGGTGGGTCACTTTGGTTTTTGGCCCGGTGCTCGGCGGCCATCTAGGGAAACCTACCAAACCCACACATTTCTGAAAACTAGATAACCGGCGGCTTCCAGGGAGGTATGGCTTGCGTGGATCCCCCAACGTTTCCTTACCCAGAATCCAATGCAAACCTCAATTTTAGCTGAAAAAATCACTTTTTTCACAGATTTTGGGGTGGGAAAGTTGTGGCATCACCGGGCTCACACAAATTTACCACCACCCAGCGTTCCCCCCGGTCTCCCGGTAAAAATGGTGCCTCACTTGTGTGGGAGGCCCAAGTACCAGCGGCAGGCAAGGGCCCAAAACGTAGTGAGGTGACATCAAAATGCCCTATCGCAAAACCACCTGGTTTTGCAAGGGGGGTCACTTTGGTTTTTGACCCGGTGCTCGGCGGCCATCTAGGGAAACCTACCAAACCCATGCATTTCTGAAAACTAGACACCCGGCGGCTTCCAGGGAGGTATGACTTGCATGGATCCCCCAATGTTTCCTTACCCAGAATCCCCTGCAAACCGCAATTTTTGCTGAAAAAATCACTTTTTACACACATTTTGGGGTGGAAAAGTTGTGGCATCACCGGGCTCGCACAAATTTACCACCACCCAGCGTTCCCCCAGGTCTCCCTGTAAAAATGGTGCCTCACTTGTGTGGGAGGCCCAAGTACCCGCGGCAGGCAAGGGCCCAAAACGTAGTGAGGCGACATCAAAATGGCCGATCGCAAAACCACCTGGTTTTGCCTGGTGGGTCACTTTGGTTTTTGGCCCGGTGCTCGGCAGCCATCTAGGGAAACCTACCAAACCCACACATTTCTGAAAACTAGACACCCGGCGGCTTCCAGGGAGGTATGGTTTGCGTGGATCCCCCAACGGTTCCTTACCCAGAATCCCCTGCAAACCTCATTTTTAGCTGAAAAAATCACTTTTTTCACACATTTTGGGGTGGGAAAGTTGTGGCATCACCGGGCTCACACAAATTTACCACCACCCAGCGTTCCCCCAGGTCTCCCGATAAAAATGGTGCTTCACTTGTGTGGGAGGCCCAAGTACCCGCGGCAGGCAAGGGCCCAAAACGTAGTGAGGCGACATCAAAATGGCCTATCGCAAAACCACCTGGTTTTGCAAGGGGGGTCACTTTGGTTTTTGACCCGGTGCTCGGCGGCCATCTAGGGAAACCTACCAAACCCATGCATTTCTGAAAACTAGATACCCGGCGGCTTCCAGGGAGGTATGACTTGCGTGGATCCCCCAACGTTTCCTTACCCAGAATCCCCTGCAAACCTCATTTTTAGCTGAAAAAATCACTTTTTTCACACATTTTGGGGTGGGAAAGTTGTGGCATCACCGGGCTCACACAAATTTACCACCACCCAGCGTTCCCCCAGGTCTCCCGGTAAAAATGGTGCCTCACTTGTGTGGGAGGCCCAAGTACCCGCGGCAGGCAAGGGCCCAAAACGTAGTGAGGTATCATCAAAATGCCCTAACACAAAACCACCTGGTTTTGCAAGGGGGGTCACTTTGGTTTTTGACCCGGTGCTCGGCGGCCATCTAGGGAAACCTACCAAACCCATGCATTTCTGAAAACTAGACACCCGGCGGCTTCCAGGGAGGTATGACTTGCATGGATCCCCCAACGTTTCCTTACCCAGAATCCCCTGCAAACCTCAATTTTTGCTGAAAAAATCACTTTTTTCACACATTTTTGGGGTGGGAAAGTTGTGGCATCACCGGGCTCACACAAATTTACCACCACCCAGCGTTCCCCCAGGTCTCCTGGTAAAAATGGTGCCTCACTTGTGTGGGAGGCCCAAGTACCCGCGGCAGGCAAGGGCCCAAAACGTAGTGAGGCGACATCAAAATGGCCTATCGCAAAACCACCTGGTTTTGCAAGGGGGGTCACTTGGGTTTTTGGCCCGGTGCTCCACGGCCATCTAGGGAAACCTACCAAACCCACGCATTTCTGAAAACTAGACACCTGGCGGCTTCCAGGGAGGTATGGCTTGTGTGGATCCCCAAACGTTTCCTTACCCAGAATCCAATGCAAACCTCAATTTTAGCAGAAAAAATCACCTTTTTCACACATTTTGGGGTGGGAAAGTTGTGGCATCACCGGGATCACACAAATTTACCACCACCCAGCGTTCCCCCAGGTCTCCCGGTAAAAATGGTGCCTCACTTGTGTGGGAGGCCCAAGTACCCGCTGCAGGCAAGGGCCCAAAACGTAGTGAGGCGACATAAAAATGGCCTATCGCAAAACCACCTGGTTTTGCCTGGTGGGTCACTTTGGTTTTTGGCCCGGTGCTCGGCGGCCATCTAGGGAAACCTACCAAACCCACACATTTCTGAAAACTAGACACCCGGCGGCTTCCAGGGAGGTATGGCTTGCATGGATCCCCCAACGTTTCCTTACCCAGAATCCCCTGCAAACCTCAATTTTAGCTGAAAAAATCACTTTTTTCACAGATTTTGGGGTGGGAAAGTTGTGGCATCACCGGGCTCACACAAATTTACCACCACCCAGCGTTCCCCCCGGTCTCCCGGTAAAAATGGTGCCTCACTTGTGTGGGAGGCCCAAGTACCCGCGGCAGGCAAGGGCCCAAAACGTAGTGAGGTGACATCAAAATGCCCTATCGCAAAACCACCTGGTTTTGCAAGGGGGGTCACTTTGGTTTTTGACCCGGTGCTCGGCGGCCATCTAGGGAAACCTACCAAACCCATGCATTTCTGAAAACTAGACACCCGGCGGCTTCCAGGGAGGTATGACTTGCATGGATCCCCCAATGTTTCCTTACCCAGAATCCCCTGCAAACCTCAATTTTTGCTGAAAAAATCACTTTTTTCACACATTTTGGGGTGGAAAAGTTGTGGCATCACCGGGCTCACACAAATTTACCACCACCCAGCGTTCCCCCAGGTCTCCCTGTAAAAATGGTGCCTCACTTGTGTGGGAGGCCCAAGTACCCGCGGCAGGCAAGGGCCCAAAACGTAGTGAGGCGACATCAAAATGGCCTATCGCAAAACCACCTGGTTTTGCAAGGGGGGTCACTTGGGTTTTTGGCCCGGTGCTCGGCGGCCATCTAGGGAAACCTACCAACCCCACACATTTCTGAAAACTAGACACCCGGCGGCTTCCAGGGAGGTATGGCTTGCGTGGATCCCCCAACGTTTCCTTACCCAGAATCCCCTGCAAACCTCAATTTTAGCTGAAAAAATCACTTTTTTCACACATTTTGGGGTGGGAACGTTGTGGCATCACCGGGCTCACACAAATTTACCACCACCCAGCAATCCTCCAGGTCTCCCGGTAAAAATGGTGCCTCACTTGTGTGGGAGGCCCAAGTACCCGCGGCAGGCAAGGGCCCAAAACGTAGTGAGGCAACATCAAAATGGCCTATCGCAAAACCACCTGGTTTTGCCTGGTGGGTCACTTTGGTTTTTGGCCCGGTGCTCGGCAGCCATCTAGGGAAACCTACCAAACCCACACATTTCTGAAAACTAGACACCCGGCGGATTCCAGGGAGGTATGGCTTGCGTGGATCCCCCAACGTTTCCTTACCCAGAATCCCCTGCAAACCTAATTTTTAGCTGAAAAAATCACTTTTTTCACACATTTTGGGGTGGGAAAGTTGTGGCATCACCGGGCTCACACAAATTTACCACCACCCAGCGTTCCTCCTGGTCTCCCGGTAAAAATGGTGCCTCACTTGTGTGGGAGGCCCAAGTACCCGCGGCAGGCAAGGGCCCAAAACGTAGTGAGGCGACATCAAAATGGCCTATCGCAAAACCACCTGGTTTTGACTGGTGGGTCACTTTGGTTTTTGGCCCGGTGCTCGGCGGCCATCCAGGGAAACCTACCAAACCCACACATTTCTGAAAACTAGACTCCCAGCGGCTTCCAGGGAGGTATGGCTTGCGTGGATCCCCCAACGTTTCCTTACCCAGAATGCCCTGCAAACCTCAATTTTAGCTGAAAAAATCACTTTTTTCACACATTTTGGGGTGGGAAAGTTGTGGCATCACCGGGCTCACACAAATTTACCACCACCCAGCGTTCCCCCAGGTCTCCCGGTAAAAATGGTGCCTCACTTGTGTGGGAGGCCCAAGTACGCGCGGCAGGCAAGGGCCCAAAACGTAGTGAGGCGACTTCAAAATGGCCTATCGCAAAACCACCTGGTTTTGCCTGGTGGGTCACTTTGGTTTTTGGCCCGTTGCTCGGCGGCCATCTAGAGAAACCTACCAAACCCACACATTTCTGAAAACTAGACACACGGCGGCTTCCAGGGAGGTATGGCTTGCGTGGATCCCCAACGTTTCCTTACCCAGAATCCCCTGCAAACCTCATTTTTAGCTGAAAAAATCACTTTTTTCACACATTTTGGGGTGGGAAAGTTGTGGCATCACCGGGCTCACACAAATTTACCACCACCCAGCGTTCCCCCAGGTCTCCTGGTAAAAATGGTGCCTCACTTGTGTGGGAGGCCCAAGTACCCGCAGCAGGCAAGGGCCCAAAACGTAGTGAGGTGACATCAAAATGGCCTATCACAAAACCACCTGGTTTTGCAAGGGGGGTCACTTTGGTTTTTGACCCGGTGCTCGGCGGCCATCTAGGGAAACCTACCAAACCCATGCATTTCTGAAAACTAGACACCCGGCGGCTTCCAGGGAGGTATGACTTGCATGGATCCCCCAACGTTTCCTTACCCAGAATCCCCTGCAAACCTCAATTTTTGCTGAAAAAATCACTATTTTCACACATTTTTGGGGTGGGAAAGTTGTGGCATCACCGGGCTCACATAAATTTACCACCACCCAGCGTTCCCCCAGGTCTCCTGGTAAAAATGGTGCCTCACTTGTGTGGGAGGCCCAAGTACCCGCAGCAGGCAAGGGCCCAAAACGTAGTGAGGCGACATCAAAATGGCCTATCGCAAAACCACCTGGTTTTGCAAGGGGGGTCACTTGGGTTTTTGGCCCGGTGCTCCACGGCCATCTAGGGAAACCTACCAAACCCATGCATTTCTGAAAACTAGACACCTGGCGGCTTCCAGGGAGGTATGGCTTGTGTGGATCCCCAAACGTTTCCTTACCCAGAATCCAATGCAAACCTCAATTTTAGCAGAAAAAATCACCTTTTTCACACATTTTGGGGTGGGAAAGTTGTGGCATCACCGGGATCACACAAATTTACCACCACCCAGCGTTCCTCCAGGTCTCCCGGTAAAAATGGTGCCTCACTTGTGTGGGAGGCCCAAGTACCCACGGCAGGCAAGGGCCCAAAACGTAGTGAGGCGACATAAAAATGGCCTATCGCAAAACCACCTGGTTTTGCCTGGTGGGTCACTTTGGTTTTTGGCCCGGTGCTCGGCGGCCATCTAGGGAAACCTACCAAACCCACACATTTCTGAAAACTAGACACCCGGCGGCTTCCAGGGAGGTATGGCTTGCGTGGATCCCCCAACGGTTCCTTACCCAGAATCCCCTGCAAACCTCATTTTTAGCTGAAAAATCACTTTTTTCACACATTTTGGGGTGGGAAAGTTGTGGCATCGCCGGGCTCACACAAATTTACCACCACCCAGCGTTCCCCCCGGTCTCCCGGTAAAAATGGTGCCTCACTTGTGTGGGAGGCCCAAGTACCCGCGGCAGGCAAGGGCCCAAAACGTAGTGAGGCGACATCAAAATGGCCTATCGCAAAACCACCTGGTTTTGACTGGTGGGTCACTTTGGTTTTTGGCCCGGTGCTCGGCGGCCATCCAGGGAAACCTACCAAACCCACACATTTCTGAAAACTAGACTCCCAGCGGCTTCCAGGGAGGTATGGCTTGCGTGGATCCCCCAACGTTTCCTTACCCAGAATGCCCTGCAAACCTCAATTTTAGCTGAAAAATTCACTTTTTTCACACATTTTGGGGTGGGAAAGTTGTGGCATCACCGGGCTCACACAAATTTACCACCACCCAGCGTTCCCCCAGGTCTCCCGGTAAAAATGGTGCCTCACTTGTGTGGGAGGCCTGTTGGACTTGGCCCTTCTGGCAGGTTCACCCCTGAAGTTTTTTTTTGCTTTTTACTGGTGACTTGGTGTGGTGAGTTTTTGGTTTCTGTGCACTTTCCCTGTGTCCCAGGGTAAAGTGCGTGCGTGCTCTGAGTGCATGTGGTGAGATAGGCCTGCCCTCCCATAGGAATGCATGGGGAATGTATGTGTCCCTAGTAGTTCCTGATGCGTGGGGTGTGCAGGCCCGAGTTTGGTCTGTGCGGACTCGTGGGAGTGAATGCTGCGCGATGATGTGTGCGGCGTGCGTGTACCTAGTGTGGAAGTGCCACTTCTAGAGGTGGGCACTTCTGTGTGCAGTGTGTCTGTCGCGTGATTGGCTGGTCATGTCATGTGACGGGCTAGGGATTCCCCAGAGTCAGGATGAGTCACCCAGTGGTGAATGGGGAGATCAGCAGCCAGATGGGTGGGAGGAGTACACCTGGGTCCTGAATAGGACAGGGTTTTCCACACACAATGCTGGCCCCGCCCCCTGTGGTGCGACTGACGACCCTAGCCCTGCCAGTGAATAGAGTGAGGAGCTGAGCACATCAAGGGTGCTCCCCAACCAGCTGCGACTGGTTTTCCCCCTCACCCTGAACCCAGAACAAAGGGGTTTGCTGTATAAAAATGGGGCTGTGTCCCCACAGAAACTGTTCTGCTTTTTGGATCCTGACAGGAGGGGGCTGCTGCTGCTGGAGGCTAGGAGGAACCGCCACTTGGGACTGCCTCCCTGCCCTGGAGGGCCCAGTGAGCTGGCCCCTGGCCCAGCCTTGCCCCCTTCCTAAAACTTTGCTGGACCTTCTCTTTTTTCTTTAATTCTCCCCTAAAGCGCTGGGAGCGCTTTATTTGTGTCCCCAAGTGCCTGGAGGCGCTTTTATTTTACATATAGCGCTAGGAGCGCTTTATTGGATGCCCCAGCGCGTTTAGAGCGCTCCTGTGTCGCCTCTTTCCAAACGAGGGAATCCCTGGCGTAGGGATTCCCCCCCCTCGTGTTATTTAAATCGGCGGGTGCCCACCCCGCATTGTGGTGTGCCCGTGGGTGCCCACCCCACTAATTTGTTTATTTTACGGCGGGTGCCCACCCCGCCGTATATCCACTATCAAGAGGGAGCCTACCCCTCGTTGCCGCCGTAGTAAAAGTCACCGCCGCGGCCCCGGGGAAGCCCAGGAAGTCAGGCAACGCGTGTTGTGACAGGGGCGGGACTTAGAAGCAGGAAGCGACGGGAGCCTACCCCGCGCTCCTGCACTGGCCGCGAGGAGAGCCGCGCTTGGATTGGAGGAAGCGGACGGGAGCCCACCCCACGCTTCCCCAAGGAGAAGAGTACGGCTGGAACTGGTGCGGAGGGGGCGCGAGGCACATTGTCGGTGCCTGCCCCACCGCGTTGCAAGAGCCTGGAGTCCTCCCTTCAGCCCGGTGAGTGGGGCTCTTGCGGGGAGGGGGCCGGAGCAGCCTGGTCAGTTACAGAGCGCTGGTGCGCTCCAACGGGGCCTGCATCGTATTCCTCGAGCGCTGGTGCGCTCCCACGGCCGTATTGTATTCTTTTCGAGCCCCGTGAGGCTCCAGCAACTATGGGGCATTTCCGTTTTCCAGAGCCCGAGAGGCTCAAGCGCCCAGCAGTATTTCTTTAGAGTCCCGAGGGACTCCGGGGCCACGGTTGGTTTATCGAGCCTGTGAGGCTCCAACAGGGGCATTCCTTGGTCGTTTAGAGCCCCGAGGCTCCAACATCTGGGGGCATGAATGTGTCGAGTCCCTGAGCAGGACTCCAACGCGGAGGCCAATCATTGTTTTAGAGCGCTGGTACGCTCCAGCGGGGCACATGGTTGAAAGAGCCTAGAAGGCTCTAAAAAGGCGCATTGTGTATTTCAGAGCCCTGAGAGGCTCCAGGTGCGACAGCATTGTGTTGAAGGGCCCCGTGGTGCCCACGCCCCTTTCCCCAGCTGCCCAGAACTTAGTGGGCAGCTGCAACGTTTAGGTTGTGCATTGTGCGCCTGGCTTGCGCAGCCTGCGCAGTCGCGACCTGACAGTATTGGATATTGGTCATTTCTACACCCCTGAGAGGCCAGTTGGCCTGGGGACAGTTATCTTGTGTTGTGCCCTCCCCTGGGGCGCCTGGTGATTTTCATACATGTACTTTTTGCGCCTGCGCAATGCCTTCATGATATTTTCTTTCCTAAACTGTGTTTACACCTCTAAATGTATTTTATGCATCCTGTGTTTATGTGCTTAGACCCCTACAGGTAGAGTGATACTTAGGTGGTTGTTTTCTCCTTAGTACAGGTGGTACTAGTAAGGTCCTAGTTCCCTGCGTGATATTCCTAAAGGTGGTTAGGGTTGCGTAGGTGGTACTTTCTGGTTACCAGTAGTTACTGGTTGTGTGCTATATGTTCTATTTTTAGTGCTACAGTGATTGTATGTGCTATGTTCTAAAATATGATTCCTACGTTCTAAGTGCTATTTCTACAAAGTGCTAATTCCTGACAGTGGCCCATGTGGCCCTGTCCCCTGTATATATAATCCCTTGTAAATTCTGCCCGTGCCTGTTGGCACATTGTAAAGTGTGTGTTTTTATCTAATGTGTTGTGTATAATACAAAGGTTATTTTTATATAATACCTTGTGTGGAGTTTCCTTTGTGGTGGGCCTTGGGTGTTGTTGCTGGGTGCGCGCGCAAACGCTTTACACATCGCCTCAGGGATAAGCCTGTCTGCTCGTGCCAAGCTACCAAGGGGGTGAGCAGGGGTTATCTTTGGCGTGTAACTTCCTTGCCCTGACTAGAGTGGTGGTTTCTGCCTGACTTTGGCGCAAGCCTTAGCCAACCAGAAATCCCATTTCTAACATTGGTGATCAGCGGTGGGATTTGGACTTGCGTTTGCGCTGTACCGCAGCGGCAACTGGCCGCACTACAAAACTCTGCATTTAGATAAATCACATGGTATAGGGATTATTGTTTTAAGTTTGTTTTTAATTGTCATTTCTTTGGAAATGTGTTTTTGTGCACTGTGAGTTAGGTGCCCCTAGCTCGGGAGGGTAGATCATCCCCCTTAGTGCATTGTGTTTCTGGATTCACCAGAGGGTGGGATCCAGTGGTGGCAGCGTAATAGTGTCCTGTACATTTGTCCCCTGCCCTGCGCCCAGAGTTGGTACCTGTGTCACGTGGTGGTCAGGTTGAGGAATCAGGGGTGGTAGAAACTGCCTTACCAGTCCGAGGGGAGGGTTGTGTGTGGATGAATGGTGTGTGGCACTAGGTAAGTGAGTGTGAGTTCTCTGGGTTAGAGAGCTTGCTGAATCTTTTTGTGAAGTGTGTACTCCTGTGTTAAACACAGACCCCTAGGTTCCCTGTGTGATCTTTTCTCTAGAACGTCTGCCAGAATGGAGCCTGCTTTTGATCTCAGTGATCTAGTTTATTACAGCATGCAGGAGTTGGAAAGGTTCTGTAGAGAGAGAAACATAGGGGTGAGCGAGTCAGACACTGTGTACGAATTGAGGAACTACATGATTGGATGGCAAGCAGATGAATGGAAACGTGAGCGCAGTGAGGAAGAAAGGGCCCGGGCCTCACACCTGGAGGGTGGTGGGTCTGTGGGGAGCCCTGAAGATTTAGAAGAAGATGACAGTACCTGGACTCCAGTAGAGAGTGAGGACCCCGTAGGTAGGGAGTCCCTTGCTGGGTCCAGCGTAGGAGATAGCGCCTCATCCCTTTCCTTGTCCCCTGAGTATAGTGGTAGTTTTCTGGATTCCCCAGTGAGGGTGGAGTCCAGGGGGGGCAGCGATATAAAGTGCAGTACAGAGAGTCCCAGTCCCCCGAGTGTGGTACCTTGTTCCCGAGAGGAGGAATGTAGGTTGAAGTTCAGGGGCAGTAAGAAGCTGTCTCACCAGTCTTGGGAGGAGGCTGTGGAGGAATGTCATGATGCACTGGTGGACTGGTTGGTGTTTAACCCGGAGCAGGATTTGGATGGAGTACTAAATATGATTATCAAAGAGCAGATGCTCAGTAGTTGTTCTCCAGGGTTGCGCCAACACCTGTTGAGGTATAACTCTTTTTGTCCATTTGAACTTGCAGAGGAAGCAGACCGCTGGGAAAGGGCCAGAGGTTCTCTAGTGTCATTAGTGAGTGATTCCAACAATAGTGGGTCAGAGATCCTCCAGCCCAGCGTGGTGGAGGAGGCGGCTCAGTGTAGCCCAGCTAGGTCCCAGGATAGCGAGGAGGGTGTAGGGGCTCACTGCCTGGCTCAGTGGAGCAGGAGTGAGGGGGTGACCGAGGGTCCCCAGACGCCCGAAACCCTGCCTCAGGACTTGGATGGTTTCATGAGGGAACACCAAGTTGGGGACCTAGGCTGTCCTGTTAGTCCACTTGAGGAAGATCTCTTAGTGAGTGGAGGACCTGGAGCGCCTGTAAACAGGGCTCCTGTGGTTCTGGAGTCTGGCAGTACCGCTCCGGTAGGGAGGGTACAGGAGTCCAGCGTGAGTGATTGGGGGATGAGTTCCCCAGTGGAAGAGCCGGTGGGTCAGGGACTTCCCAGTTGGGCTAGGATCCCGTGTAGTGACCAGGGTGACACCACTTCTGTTCTGGGGGATCTCCGCGCACTGTCAGGTGGACAGGGGACGGGAGATCAGCGCCAGACAGACAGTCGCTCGACATATGTGTCATTTGATAGCCTCAGAGGGATGGAGTGGAAATCCCCAGAAGTCCTGGAGTGCCAGGCAATTATTCCACCAAAGGTTCTAGGCCGGAGGTTGGAAGGCCAGGTTCGGGATCAGCCTGACCTGAAGGGTGGGACGTCTGTAATCAGCGTCCCGACCAGTTCTTCTTCCAGAGGTACCGCCCCAGTTGGTAGGGAGCAGGGCTCTGGAAGGGGGTGCAGAGGGTGGGAGAGCCCACCTCTGCCCCCGGTACAACCTGAGGGGTTAAACCCTGGGTTGGAATGGCGTTCTAGGTGTACCCCTCGCCAGAGGAGGAGGAACCCTAGGAGAAGAGGTAGGGGGAGGAGAGCCTTCCCTGAGACTCCTGGTCCGCCTGAGGGTGTAGACCCTAGGCTGGAGAACCAGTGGCAGTCTAGTCCTGTCTTTCAGAGAGGAAGAGTGGAGAATGGCCGCTATGTGCCAGGGGTTACTACCCCCCACTCTGTGATTAGGCAAAGACCGGTGGCACCTGGGTGGCCTAGGGCCTGGTCTTGGCCGCGGACAGCTTGGGAGTACCAGTGGGGTAGCCCAGTTGGTCCAGACAGTGGTGTTAGAAAGAGTTCCATGGGTTCACCGTGGCGTAGAACCGGAGGGTGTCCCTGCAGTTGCGGGCCCGCGTCCGTGTTCTATCGCCCCAAGCAGGGAAGTCCATCACGGTGGTGATTGGGCTGCCCTGCGTTTTGGCTGGAAGGGGGTTGTGTTGGACTTGGCCCTTCTGGCAGGTTCACCCCTGAACTTTTTTTTGCTTTTTACTGGTGACTTGGTGTGGTGAGTTTTTGGTTTCTGCGCACTTTCCCTGTGTCCCAGGGTAAAGTGCGTGCGTGCTCTGAGTGCATGTGGTGAGATAGGCCTGCCCTCCCATAGGAATGCATGGGGAATGTATGTGTCCCTAGTAGTTCCTGATGCGTGGGGTGTGCAGGCCCGAGTTTGGTATGTGCGGACTCGTGGGAGTGAATGCTGCGCGATGATGTGTGCGGCATGCGTGTACCTAGTGTGGAAGTGCCACTTCTAGAGGTGGGCACTTCTGTGTGCAGTGTGTCTGTCGCGTGATTGGCTGGTCATGTCATGTGACGGGCTAGGGATTCCCCAGAGTCAGGATGAGTCACCCAGTGGTGAATGGGGAGATCAGCAGCTAGATGGGTGGGAGGAGTACACCTGGGTCCTGAATAGGACAGGGTTTTCCACACACAATGCTGGCCCCGCCCCCTGTGGTGCGACTGACGACCCTAGCCCTGCCAGTGAATAGAGTGAGGGGCTGAGCACATCAAGGGTGCTCCCCAACCAGCTGCGACTGGTTTTCCCCCTCACCCTGAACCCAGAACAAAGGGGTTTGCTGTATAAAAATGGGGCTGTGTCCCCACAGAAACTGTTCTGCTTTTTGGATCCTGACAGGAGGGGGCTGCTGCTGCTGGAGGCTAGGAGGAACCGCCACTTGGGACTGCCTCCCTGCCCTGGAGGGCCCAGTGAGCTGGCCCCTGGCCCAGCCTTGCCCCCTTCCTAAAACTTTGCTGGACCTTCTCTTTTTTCTTTAATTCTCCCCTAAAGCGCTGGGAGCGCTTTATTTGTGTCCCCAAGTGCCTGGAGGCGCCTTTATTTTACATATAGCGCTAGGAGCGCTTTATTGGATGCCCCAGCGCGTTTAGAGCGCTCCTGTGTCGCCTCTTTCCAAACGAGGGAATCCCTGGCGTAGGGATTCCCCCCCCTCGTGTTATTTAAATCGGCGGGTGCCCACCCCGCATTGTGGTGTGCCCGTGGGTGCCCACCCCACTAATTTGTTTATTTTACGGCGGGTGCCCACCCCGCCGTATATCCACTATCAAGAGGGAGCCTACCCCTCGTTGCCGCCGTAGTAAAAGTCACCGCCGCGGCCCCGGGGAAGCCCAGGAAGTCAGGCAACGCGTGTTGTGACAGGGGCGGGACTTAGAAGCAGGAAGCGACGGGAGCCTACCCCGCGCTCCTGCACTGGCCGCGAGGAGAGCCGCGCTTGGATTGGAGGAAGCGGACGGGAGCCCACCCACGCTTCCCCAAGGAGAAGAGTACGGCTGGAACTGGTGCGGAGGGGGCGCGAGGCACATTGTCGGTGCCTGCCCCACCGCGTTGCAAGAGCCTGGAGTCCTCCCTTCAGCCCGGTGAGTGGGGCTCTTGCGGGGAGGGGGCCGGAGCAGCCTGGTCAGTTACAGAGCGCTGGTGCGCTCCAACGGGGCCTGCATCGTATTCCTCGAGCGCTGGTGCGCTCCCACGGCCGTATTGTATTCTTTTCGAGCCCCGTGAGGCTCCAGCAACTATGGGGCATTTCCGTTTTCCAGAGCCCGAGAGGCTCAAGCGCCCAGCAGTATTTCTTTAGAGTCCCGAGGGACTCCGGGGCCACGGTTGGTTTATCGAGCCTGTGAGGCTCCAACAGGGGCATTCCTTGGTCGTTTAGAGCCCCGAGGCTCCAACATCTGGGGGCATGAATGTGTTGAGTCCCTGAGCAGGACTCCAACGCGGAGGCCAATCATTGTTTTAGAGCGCTGGTACGCTCCAGCGGGGCACATGGTTGAAAGAGCCTAGAAGGCTCTAAAAAGGCGCATTGTGTATTTCAGAGCCCTGAGAGGCTCCAGGTGCGACAGCATTGTGTTGAAGGCCCCGTGGTGCCCACGCCCCTTTCCCCAGCTGCCCAGCACTTAGTGGGCAGCTGCAATGTTTAGGTTGGGCATTGTGCGCCTGGCTTGCGCAGCCTGCGCAGTCGCGCCCTGACAGTATTGGATATTGGTCATTTCTACACCCCTGAGAGGCCAGTTGGCCTGGGGACAGTTATCTTGTGTTGTGCCCTCCCCTGGGGCGCCTGGTGATTTTCATACATGTACTTTTTGCGCCTGCGCAATGCCTTCATGATATTTTCTTTCCTAAACTGTGTTTACACCTCTAAATGTATTTTATGCATCCTGTGTTTATGTGCTTAGACCCCTACAGGTAGAGTGATACTTAGGTGGTTGTTTTCTCCTTAGTACAGGTGGAACTAGTAAGGTCCTAGTTCCCTGCGTGATATTCCTAAAGGTGGTTAGGGTTGCGTAGGTGGTACTTTCTGGTTACCAGTAGTTACTGGTTGTGTGCTATATGTTCTATTTTTAGTGCTACAGTGATTGTATGTGCTATGTTCTAAAATATGATTCCTACGTTCTAAGTGCTATTTCTACAAAGTGCTAATTCCTGACAGTGGCCCATGTGGCCCTGGCCCCTGTATATATAATCCCTTGTAAATTCTGCCCGTGCCTGTTGGCACATTGTAAAGTGTGTGTTTTTATCTAATGTGTTGTGTATAATACAAAGGTTATTTTTATATAATACCTTGTGTGGAGTTTCCTTTGTGGTGGGCCTTGGGTGTTGTTGCTGGGTGCGCGTGCAAACGCTTTACACATCGCCTCAGGGATAAGCCTGTCTGCTCGTGCCAAGCTACCAAGGGGGTGAGCAGGGGTTATCTTTGGCGTGTAACTTCCTTGCCCTGACTAGAGTGGTGGTTTCTGCCTGACTTTGGCGCAAGCCTTAGCCAACCAGAAATCCCATTTCTAACAAGGCCCAAGTACGTGCGGCAGGCAAGGGCCCAAAACGTAGTGAGGCGACATCAAAATGGCCTATCGCAAAACACCTGGTTTTGCCTGGTGGGTCACTTTGGTTTTTGGCCCGTTGCTCGGTGGCCATCAAGGGAAACCTACCAAACCCACACATTTCTGAAAACGAGACACCCAGCGGCTTCCAGGGAGGTATGGCTTGCGTGGATCCCCCAACGTTTCCTTACCCAGAATCCAATGTAAACCTCAATTTTAGCTGAAAAAATCACTTTTTTCACAGATTTTGGGGTGGGAAAGTTGTGGCATCACCGGGCTCACACAAATTTACCACCACCCAGCGTTCCCCCCGGTCTCCCGGTAAAAATGTTGTCTCACTTGTGTGGGAGGCCCAAGTACCCGCGGCAGGCAAGGGCCCAAAACGTAGTGAGGTGACATCAAAATGCCCTATCGCAAAACCACCTGGTTTTGCAAGGGGTGTCACTTTGGTTTTTGACCCGGTGCTCGGCGGCCATCTAGGGAAACCTACCAAACCCATGCATTTCTGAAAACTAGACACCCGGCGGCTTCCAGGGAGGTATGACTTGCATGGATCCCCCAATGTTTCCTTACCCAGAATCCCCTGCAAACCTCAATTTTTGCTGAAAAAATCAATTTTTTCACACATTTTGGGGTGGAAAAGTTGTGGCATCACCGGGCTCACACAAATTTACCACCACCCAGCATTCCCCCAGGTCTCCCTGTAAAAATGGTGCCTCACTTATGTGGGAGGCCCAAGTACCCGCGGCAGGCAAGGGCCCAAAACGTAGTGAGGCGACATCAAAATGGCCTATCGCAAAACCACCTGGTTTTGCAAGGGGGGTCACTTGGGTTTTTGGCCCGGTGCTCGGTGGCCATCTAGGGAAACCTACCAAACCCATGCATTTCTGAGAACTAGACACCCGGCGGCTTCCAGGAAGGTATGGCTTGCGTGGATCCCCCAACGTTTCCTTTCCCAGAATCCCCTGCAAACCTCAATTTTAGCAGAAAAAATTACTTTTTTCACACATTTTGGGGTGGGAAAGTTGTGGCATCACCGGGATCACACAAATTTACCACCACCCAGCGTTCCCCCAGGTCTCCCGGTAAAAATGGTGCCTCACTTGTGTGGGAGGCCCAAGTACCCGCAGCAGGCAAGGGCCCAAAACGTAGTGAGGCGACATCAAAATGGCCTATCGCAAAACCACCTGGTTTTGCCTGGTGGGTCACTTTGGTTTTTGGCCCGGTGCTCGGCGGCCATCTAGGGAAATGTTAGAAATGAGGGGGCTCCGGTTGACGCAGGTGTGAACCCACAACAAGCAGGGACCCTTTACTTCTTGTCAGGGCGAAGGATGACTCCCCAGAATAACCCCTGCTCACCCTCTAGGTGCGTGGCGCGAGCAGTCTAGGCTAAGTCTCAGGCGTACACGGTTAAGCAAATGCAATTACACATACAGTAAGCCCCTTGCATGCACCACAAACGGACACCAATCAGGAAGTATATATATAAAATAAGCTTTTATGTAGATTCAGCAGATTCAAATACAAGGCCCAGTAACGTTGAACTGATGGGGCCACAATTCTTGGAAATACGGTAAAGTTCTCTTTGTTTTACGGAAAGTTCTTTTGGCGGGCACAAGGTAACTGTAGGCCTCAGCGCACTTTGGGCTGAGGCAGCGCCCAGGAAGCACACAGTAGATGACAGGGAAATAAGAACGTTGCGGACCCTGGATCCGATGCGAGCTCGCGGTCGAGTTCGTGAGTACAGTACCTTGTTTCTGGACGCAAAGGCGGGTGCGGGATTTCAGCGGCCCTTCGACAGAAGGGCGAGGCGGCGTCCGAGGCTCCCACACTTCACGATGGGGGGTCTGATCTTCAGGCTCACGACAAGAGCGGGATGTTGCAGGTGGCGGGTGAACAAAGCGGGGCAGCCGGGCACGCAGATACGTCCGGGCCGTCCGAGGCTTGGAGATGCTCACAAACGCCGGGAGGGTGAAGGTGCACAGCGAGCCTCCAACGAGCGAGGTGACGGGGCAGCCCAGCACAGCGTAGGGGGAGCGGCTCCGATCAAGCGAGGCTCTTCCCAAGGCGGGGGCGGCTAAGCAGTCCTGGTCACGGCTCAAGGAGGGACTGGGGCACGAGGGTCACAGCTCCGGCGAGGGAAAGGACACCACAGTCCAGCAGCAGGCGAGTGAAGATCAGGTAGAGCCCAATGGTCCTGGGGCTCAGTTCAGGGGGCAAGCTCAGTTCCAAGCCCTTGGAGATCGTTTTGGAAAAGCACAAGTCTTGAAAGTAAAAGTAAAGTGAAAGTCTTCAGCAACAGTTTCTCTTCTCTCCTTTGGCAGCAAGGTCACCACTGCAGGCCAATCCCCCAGGATAGGGACAGTCTTCCTCCTACAGCTTTCCCGGTGCCTCCTCCTCAGGCAGAGATTCTTCTTGGTCAAAAGCGGATCTAGTTTCTCAGGAGCAGGGCTCCTCCATTTATACAGCAAATCTTTTGTTCTCCCAGGCCAGGGGGGCCCTTGCCTAGTTCAGTCCGGTTTCTGAGCACTTTGTTTACGCGATGCAGGCTTCTTCTTTCAGAGTGCAGGGCAGAGTCATCAGACGCTCCACAGGGGGCGGAGCCGGCATTGAGGTAGCAGAGCACTGTCCTATTCAGAGCCTAGGAGCACTCCTCCCACCCATCTACCTGTCGATCGTCCTATTCATTACCAGGCTACCTAGCCCTGCCCATCTGGGTTCCCCCAGCCCTGTCACTCATACCAGCCAGACATCAGATACACATCACGCAGAGGCGGCTGAAAGGTTTAGGCAAGCAAAGGCCAACTTTCTAAAAGCGGCATTTGCAAACCCGGAATATTAAAATAAACCTTGCGAAAAGATGTACCTTATTATTCCGAGTTCAGGCATACTAAACTCGATCTTCTACCATGTTCCCTGGGTCGGTTAGGATCATAGGGTGTAATAATCCAGGCCGCCCATACTGGCCTATGAGAACAGGGTAGCCTTGCAGTAGAGAACAACAAGATGGCGGTAATTCACTACTAGGACATGCCACGCATCCGGGCTTGTCCTACCTTAGGCTTACACGCACCCTGCCCGTGGGCCTACCAGAGGGGTGACTAACATGCAGCTAAGGGAAGGTTTTAGGGACTGGCAAGTGTGGGCACTTGCCGGTCAGCATGTCAGCACCAGACTGCACGCAGGTTCTGCGATGGCAGACCTCAGACATATTTTACCGGCCGCTTCTGTGGGTGGCACAACCAGTGCTGCAAGCCCACCAGCGGTGTTCGCATTTACATGCCCGGGCGCCCCCGGCGCACTTTACTGGGGTCTGACAGTAAATCAAACAATCCAATCATGGAATCCAACCAACATATACAATTTACATAGGGAGCACTCGCACCGCGACACTGGTTGGCAGTGGCACAGCGCGCTGAGCGGCCAACACCATAAAAACACATGAGGCACAGCGACAAAAAGAGGAAGGGAGACTCACGCCAAGGTGCCAGGTCTAACACGTGTCCCCTCCAGCTGAAAAGTGGGGAGAACTACCCTACCCCAGGGAGTTCCTCATCACTAAGGCGGAAAAATCTGGACAGACCGTCAGCATTGGCGTGATCTGTACCAGGGCGATGTTCCACCGTGAAATCCATACCCTGTAGGGAAATGGACCACCTCAACAGCTTTGGATTCTCACCCCTCATATGCATCAACCATCTGAGGGGCCTGTGGTCCGTCTGAACCCGGAAGTGAGACCCAAACAAGTAGGGTCTTAGCTTCTTCAGCGCCCAGACCACAGCAAATGCCTCACGCTCAATAGCACTCCACCTTTGTTCCCGTGGAAGTAACCTCCTGCTAAGAAAGGCTACGGGTTGATCTAGGCCCTCCTCATTAATCTGTGAAAGAACAGCCCCCACACCATGCTCTGAAGCGTCTGTCTGAACGATAAACTCTTTGGAGAAGTTGGGAGCCAAGAGCACGGGCGCCGTGCACATAGCAGTTTTCAAGGCCTCAAAAGCTTTCTGACAGGTGTCAGTCCAGATCACTTTCCTGGGCTGCTTCTTCGAAGTCAGCGCGGTCAAGGGGGCAACCATGTTGCCATACCCCTTGACAAACCTCCTGTAGTACCCGGTGAGACCTAGGAAGGCTCTCACCTCCGTCTGGGTTTTGGGCGCCTCCCAATTCAGGATGGTTTCTATCTTGGGCTGAAGGGGTGCCACCTGGCCACTCCCAACTTGGTGTCCCAAGTACACCACGGAACCCTGCCCGATCTGGCACTTACTCGCCTTGATCGTGAGGCCTGCCTTGCGCAGCGCCATCAACACTTCCCAGAGGTGACGCAAGTGTTCCTCCCAAGTGGAGCTGAACACTGCGATGTCATCCAGGTAGGCTGCACTGAACGAATCCAGCCCAGCCAACACCTGGTTGACCAATCTCTGGAAGGTGGCAGGGGCATTCTTCATCCCAAATGGCATAACCCGGAACTGGTAGTGCCCATCTGGGGTGGAAAATGCTGACCTCTCTTTGGCCCCCTCGGTCAAGGCGATCTGCCAATACCCAGACGTTAAATCAAACGTGCTGAGGTAGTTGGCAGCCCCTAGCCGATCGATGAGCTCATCAGCTCTGGGAATGGGGTGTGCGTCGGTCCTAGTGACCGAATTGAGTCCTCTGTAGTCCACACAGAACCGGAGTTCGGGTGTGGCTCCCGGCGCTGCAGCTTTTGGGACCAAGACCACGGGGCTGGCCCAAGGACTGCTAGAAGACTCAATTACCCCGAGTGCAAACATCTTGGAGACCTCCTCCTTGATGCATGTCCTCACCCTGTCAGTCACCCTGTAGGCCTTGTGCCGCACAGGTGGACTATCCCCAGTGTCCACATCATGGACGCACCAATCAGTGACACCAGGGACCAGGGAAAACAGGTCAGAAAATTGTCCCAGCAACTGGCGACAATCATTCTGTTGCTCAGGGGTCAGGGTGGAAGAGAGGATGACACCATCCACTGACCCATCTTGCTCCTTGGCTGACAGGAGGTCAGGAAGAGGTTCTGTCTCCTCTTCCATTCCAGCATCTGTTGCCAAGAGCATGCCCACTTGGGACCTCTCCAAGTGGGGCTTGAGGCGGTTGACGTGTAGGACCCTTAAGGGGTTCCTAGGAGACTTTAGGTCCACCACGTAGGTAACAGGACTCTTGCGCTCCACCACCTCAAAGGGACCGGTCCACTTATCCTGGAGCGCACACGGCTCCACGGGGGCCAAGACCCATACTTTCTGCCCAGGCTGAAGCTCTACCAGAGTGGCGTTCTGGTCGTACCACCGCTTCATCTCCTCCTGGCTGGCTTCCAGATTTGCCTCAGCAAGTTGCCTGAATCGCCTAGTCTGATTCCTGAAGGCCAGCATGTAACTATATACATTCTGGGGAGGTTTCCTGGGAGATTGCTCCCAGCCTTCTTTGACCAGACTTAGAGGTCCTCTGACTGGGTGACCATACAGAAGCTCAAAGGGACTGAACCCCAGAGACTTCTGTGGCACCTCACGGTAAGCGAAGAGAAGGCATGGTAAGAGGACGTCCCACTTACGCCTCATGGCTCCTTCCAGGCCCATTATCATGCCTTTGAGGGTTCGGTTGAATCTCTCAACCAACCCGTTTCCTTGGGGGTGGTAAGGGGTGGTGAACTTGTAGGTTACACCACACTCTTGCCAAAGAGATTTCATGTACTTGGACATGAAATTGGTACCTCGGTCAGACACCACTTCTAGAGGGAATCCCACTCGGGAGAAAATTCCCATCAGTGCCCGTCCCACCACGGGGGCCGTCACTGTCCTTAGAGGAATGGCTTCCGGGTACCGGGTGGCATGGTCCACCAGGACCAGGATGAACCTATTGCCCATCGCTGTCCTGGGGTCCAGTGGCCCTACAATGTCAATCCCCACTCGCTGGAATGGGGTACCGACCACAGGGAATGGCTGGAGTGGAGCCTTCTGCTTCCTTCCACTCTTTTCACTTGCCTGGCAAGTCTGGCATGTCCTGCAGTGAGTATCTGAACTCCTGCGCATTTGAGGCCAATAAAAGTGGGTGACAAGCCTTTCAAAGGTCTTGTCCTGCCCCAAATGCCCTGCCAATGGCACATCGTGAGCCAGCCCCAGTAGGAAGGCTCTGAAGTCCTGGGGTACCACCAGCGCACGGGCTGACCCAGGCTCAGCAACCTTAGGCTCTGTATATAGGAGGTCGTTCTCCCAGTAAACGAAATGTGATCCTGACTGATCACCTGCGGCCTGGTCTGCCGCCTGCTGCCGCATACCCACGAGAGAAGGGCACTCCTTCTGTGCCTTGCAAAAGTCCTCCCTGGTGGGACCCCCTTCCTGCTGCCAATGGGTCAGCTCCGGCAGGTCTCCCAGTTCAGCTATCTGCTCCCCTGTAGGCTCCAGGGCATCCCCCTCAAGGTCTGCTTCCTCCTGGACCGTGGGAACTTCAGGGGCTGGCTTCCCGCGCCCCTTGCTCATTCTCTCTGAGGCCGGTTCCTGGGCCTCCCTCTCAGGCTCCAGGACCTCTTGAGTACCTCTACTGGCTGCCATGGACCGTGTGGTGACACACGCCCAATCCGGCATACCCAACATCTCCAGGTGAGCACTCCGCTCCACCTTAGCCCAAGGTGAGCTCTCCAAATCGTTCCCTAACAAACAGTCTACAGGCATGGCGGGCCTCACAGCTACCTGAAGAGTACCAGAGACCCCCCCCCACTCAAAGGGAACCTGAGCCACCTTGCAGTGTCTCTCTGTGTTGTCAGCGGCAACAACGGGATAGAATGCGTTGGGGACCACCTGCTCCTGAGACACCAGGTGACACCTGACAGCTGTCACACTGGCTCCTGTATCCCTAAGAGCTTCCACTCTATGGCCATTTATGGTCACCCACTGCCTGTACTTCTTAGTGTTCTCAGGCAGCTGGGTTGGAGGGACCACTTCACGGTCTCCTAGCGAGACCAGGGACATCTCTGCGGGACCCCACCCACCTTGGACATCCCTCTCCTCCCCCAAGGCTACACTAGTCACCTGCCGGGGTGGAGCACCAGTGGGCGCTGGTTTACCAAACAATGGACACTTTACATCAGAGGCAAAATGCCCCAAATTGTTACACCTGTAACATCTTACGGGCCCCTTTTGAACAGGAGGACCTGTCGGGGCCCCGGTCGGTTTCTGGGGTGGGGGAGGCTGAGAACCCTTCCCTTGGTTCCCTTGGGGACTATGTTGGGGCCCTTTGTGGAACTGCTTCTGTTTACCCCTGTCCCCCCCACTCTTCTGCTGGGGACCCTGCCCACCTTTGGCGGAATCCCCCACGGTACCCTTGTGGACCCTGGTACTGACCCAGCGGTCCGCCTCCTCAGCAAGCTTCCTAGGGTTAGTCAGCCTACTATCGATCAGGTGCTGGCGTAGCTCAGGAAAACAATTACTGGACAAGTGCTCCCATGCCACTAAATCAAGAAGCCCTTGATAATCATTTACCTTACTACCCTTTACCCAACCATCCAGCGCTCTGCAAAAGAAAGTCACATACTCCACATACGTACTATTGGGAATCTTAGTGCAACCCCTAAACCTCTGTCTATATAACTCAGGGGTCAACCCATACCTAGCCATCAATGCTTCCTTCATATGGGCATAAGAATTATGAACATCAGTAGGTAAATCTAACAGTGTGTCCCGCCCTTCACTCAGGAACCGTCCCCACAACCCCGCTCCCCAATCTTTCTCAGGGACCCGGTGGGAAGACATGGCTACCTCGTAGGCTCTGAACCACTGCCCGATGTCGTCATTCTTGAAGAACTCCTTCACCACATCCTTGGGAATATAAGCTCTTGGTTCCGCCGGTACTGGCGGTGTGCTGCCACCAGAGGGATTAAGCTCCAAACTTTTTGCTTTCAGCTCCAGCTCCCTCAGCTTCATGTCATGCTCTAATTGTAGTTTCTTTTCTTCCATGGCTAGTCTTTGTTTTTCCATATCCATCTGCCCATGAAGTTTTGCCATCTCCACCTCGTGTGCCCGGGTTGCTGCCCTGTCTGCCAACTCTTCTGGCGACAGGCCTCGGCCAAACTCATGGACACTTTCTGGTGGAACCACTTCCACCTGATTCTCTGGTGCCTTTGACTCATACCAGGCCCTCAGCGCCTTCACGAATTGGGTCTTGTTTTTCAATCCAGTTTGGGCAATTCTGAACTTGGAGCAAAAACCTTTCAATTCTTCATTGCTATAATTCCGAAGTGCGCTTTCTTCCCAATCTATGTCCTCAAATCCAGAGATTATAGAAGCTGCCCTTCTGGCGGGAAGTGAACCAGGCATGGTTCTAACAACGGAGATTCTTGGCAAAACAAAAACAAATTCTAGTCTTGTGGCTGTGTTACTGGTCTGCTCTCACTACGTGGTGATCAGTGGTTCACTATACGCAAACCGCAAATGCAAATCCGTAAATCCTCACCGCTGCCACCAATGTTAGAAATGAGGGGGCTCCGGTTGACGCAGGTGTGAACCCACAACAAGCAGGGACCCTTTACTTCTTGTCAGGGCGAAGGATGACTCCCCAGAATAACCCCTGCTCACCCTCTAGGTGCGTGGCGCGAGCTGTCTAGGCTAAGTCTCAGGCGTACACGGTTAAGCAAATGCAATTACACATACAGTAAGCCCCTTGCATGCACCACAAACGGACACCAATCAGGAAGTATATAAAAATAAGCTTTTATGTAGATTCAGCAGATTCAAATACAAGGCCCAGTAACGTTGAACTGATGGGGCCACAATTCTTGGAAATACGGTAAAGTTCTCTTTGTTTTACGGAAAGTTCTTTAGGCGGGCACAAGGTAACTGTAGGCCTCAGCGCACTTTGGGCTGAGGCAGCGCCCAGGAAGCACACAGTAGATGACAGGGAAATAAGAACGTTGCGGACCCTGGATCCGATGCGAGCTCGCGGTCGAGTTCGTGAGTACAGTACCTTGTTTCTGGACGCAAAGGCGGGTGCGGGATTTCAGCGGCCCTTCGACAGAAGGGCGAGGCGGCGTCCGAGGCTCCCACACTTCACGATGGGGGTCTGATCTTCAGGCTCACGACAAGAGCGGGGTGTTGCAGGTGGCGGGTGAACAAAGCGGGGCAGCCGGGCACGCAGATACGTCCGGGCCGTCCGAGGCTTGGAAATGCTCACAAACGCCGATTCCGGCGGGAGGGTGAAGGTGCACAGCGAGCCTCCAACGAGCGAGGTGACGGGGCAGCCCAGCACAGCGTAGGGGGAGCGGCTCCGATCAAGCGAGGCTCTTCCCAAGGCGGGGGCGGCTAAGCAGTCCTGGTCACGGCTCAAGGAGGGACTGGGGCACGAGGGTCACAGCTCCGGCGAGGGAAAGGACACCACAGTCCAGCAGCAGGCGAGTGAAGATCAGGTAGAGCCCAATGGTCCTGGGGCTCAGTTCAGGGGGCAAGCTCAGTTCCAAGCCCTTGGAGATCGTTTTGGAAAAGCACAAGTCTTGAAAGTAAAAGTAAAGTGAAAGTCTTCAGCAACAGTTTCTCTTCTCTCCTTTGGCAGCAAGGTCACCACTGCAGACCAATCCCCCAGGATAGGGACAGTCTTCCTCCTACAGCTTTCCCGGTGCCTCCTCCTCAGGCAGAGATTCTTCTTGGTCAAAAGCGGATCTAGTTTCTCAGGAGCAGGGCTCCTCCATTTATACAGCAAATCTTTTGTTCTCCCAGGCCAGGGGGGCCCTTGCCTAGTTCAGTCCGGTTTCTGAGCACTTTGTTTACGCGATGCAGGCTTCTTCTTTCAGAGTGCAGGGCAGAGTCATCAGACGCTCCACAGGGGGCGGAGCCGGCATTGAGGTAGCAGAGCACTGTCCTATTCAGAGCCTAGGAGCACTCCTCCCACCCATCTACCTGTCGATCGTCCTATTCATTACCAGGCTACCTAGCCCTGCCCATCTGGGTTCCCCCAGCCCTGTCACTCATACCAGCCAGACATCAGATACACATCACGCAGAGGCGGCTGAAAGGTTTAGGCAAGCAAAGGCCAACTTTCTAAAAGCGGCATTTGCAAACCCGGTATATTAAAATAAACCTTGCGAAAAGATGTACCTTATTATTCCGAGTTCAGGCATACTAAACTCGATCTTCTACCATGTTCCCTGGGTCGGTTAGGATCATAGGGTGTAATAATCCAGGCCGCCCATACTGGCCTATGAGAACAGGGTAGCCTTGCAGTAGAGAACAACAAGATGGTGTTAATTCACTACTAGGACATGCCACGCATCCGGGCTTGTCCTACCTTAGGCTTACAACGCACCCTGCCCGTGGGCCTACCAGAGGGGTGACTAACATGCAGCTAAGGGAAGGTTTTAGGGACTGGCAAGTGTGGGCACTTGCCGGTCAGCATGTCAGCACCAGACTGCACGCAGGTTCTGCGATGGCAGACCTCAGACATATTTTACCGGCCGCTTCTGTGGGTGGCACAACCAGTGCTGCAAGCCCACCAGCGGTGTTCGCATTTACATGCCCGGGCGCCCCCGGCGCACTTTACTGGGGTCTGACAGTAAATCAAACAATCCAATCATGGAATCCAACCAACATATACAATTTACATAGGGAGCACTCGCACCGCGACACTGGTTGGCAGTGGCACAGCGCGCTGAGCGGCCAACACCATAAAAACACATGAGGCACAGCGACAAAAAGAGGAAGGGAGACTCACGCCAAGGTGCCAGGTCTAACAGGAAACCTACCAAACCCACACATTTCTGAAAACTAGACACCCGGCGGCTTCCAGGGAGGTATGGCTTGCGTGGATCCCCCAACGTTACCTTTCCCAGAATCCCTTGCAAACCTCAAATTTAGCTGAAAAAATCACTTCTTTCACACATTGCGGGGTGGGAAAGTTGTGGCATCACCGGGCTCACACAAATTTACCACCACCCAGCGTTCCTCCAGGTCTCCCGGTAAAAATGGTGCCTCACTTGTGTGGGAGGCCCAAGTACCCGCGGCAGGCAAGGGCCCAAAACGTAGTGAGGCGACATCAAAATGGCCTATCGCAAAACCACCTGGTTTTGCCTGGTGGGTCACTTTGGTTTTTGGCCCGGTGCTCGGCAGCCATCTAGGGAAACCTACCAAACCCACACATTTCTGAAAACTAGACACCCGGCGGCTTCCAGGGAGGTATGGTTTGCGTGGATCCCCCAACGGTTCCTTACCCAGAATCCCCTGCAAACCTCATTTTTAGCTGAAAAAATCACTTTTTTCACACGTTTTGGGGTGGGAAAGTTGTGGCATCACCGGGCTCACACAAATTTACCACCACCCAGCGTTCCCCCAGGTCTCCCGGTAAAAATGTTGCCTCACTTGTGTGGGAGGCCCAAGTACCCGCGGCAGGCAAGGGCCCAAAACGTAGTGAGGTGACATCAAAATGGCCTATCGCAAAACCACCTGGTTTTGCAAGGGGGGTCACTTGGGTTTTTGGCCCGGTGCTCGGCGACCATCTAGGGAAACCTACCAAACCCATGCATTTCTGAAAACTAGACACCCGGCGGCTTCCAGGGAGGTATGGCTTGCGTGGATCCCCCAACGTTTCCTTACCCAGAATCCTGTGCAAACCTCAATTTTAGCAGAAAAAATCACTTTTTTCACACATTTTGGGGTGGGAAAGTTGTGGCATCACCGGGATCACACAAATTTACCACCACCCAGCGTTGCCCCAGGTCTCCCGGTAAAAATGGTGCCTCACTTGTGTGGGAGGCCCAAGTACCCGCGGCAGGCAAGGGCCCAAAACGTAGTGAGGCGACATCAAAATGGCCCATAGCAAAACCACCTGGTTTTGCCTGGTGGGTCACTTGGGTTTTTGGCCCGGTGCTCGGCGGCCATCTAGGGAAACCTACCAAACCCATGCATTTCTGAAAACTAGACAACCGGCGGCTTCCAGGGAGGTATGGCTTGCGTGGATCCCCCAACGTTTCCTTACCCAGAATCCAATGCAAACCTCAATTTTAGCTGAAAAAATCACTTTTTTCACGGATTTTGGGGTGGGAAAGTTGTGGCATCACCGGGCTCACACAAATTTACCACCACCCAGCGTTCCCCCCGGTCTCCCGGTAAAAATGGTGTCTCACTTGTGTGGGAGGCCCAAGTACCCGCGGCAGGCAAGGGCCCAAAACGTAGTGAGGTGACATCAAAATGCCCTATCGCAAAACCACCTGGTTTTGCAAGGGGTGTCACTTTGGTTTTTGACCCGGTGCTCGGCGGCCATCTAGGGAAACCTACCAAACCCATGCATTTCTGAAAACTAGACACCCGGCGGCTTCCAGGGAGGTATGACTTGCATGGATCCCCCAATGTTTCCTTACCCAGAATCCCCTGCAAACCTCAATTTTTGCTGAAAAAATCAATTTTTTCACACATTTTGGGGTGGAAAAGTTGTGGCATCACCGGGATCACACAAATTTACCACCACCCAGTGTTCCCCCAGGTCTCCCTGTAAAAATGGTGCCTCACTTGTGTGGGAGGCCCAAGTACCCGCGGCAGGCAAGGGCCCAAAACGTAGTGAGGCGACATCAAAATGGCCTATCGCAAAACCACCTGGTTTTGCAAGGGGGGTCACTTGGGTTTTTGGCCCGGTGCTCGGTGGCCATCTAGGGAAACCTACCAAACCCATGCATTTCTGAGAACTAGACACCCGGCGGCTTCCAGGAAGGTATGGCTTGCATGGATCCCCCAACGTTTCCTTTCCCAGAATCCCCTGCAAACCTCAATTTTAGCAGAAAAAATTACTTTTTTCACACATTTTGGGGTGGGAAAGTTGTGGCATCACCGGGATCACACAAATTTACCACCACCCAGCGTTCCCCCAGGTCTCCCGGTAAAAATGGTGCCTCACTTGTGTGGGAGGCCCAAGTACCCGCAGCAGGCAAGGGCCCAAAACGTAGTGAGGCGACATCAAAATGGCCTATCGCAAAACTACCTGGTTTTGCCTAGTGGGTCACTTTGGTTTTTGGCCCGGTGCTCGGCGGCCATCTAGGGAAACCTACCAAACCCACACATTTCTGAAAACTAGACACCCGGCGGCTTCCAGGGAGGTATGGCTTGCGTGGATCCCCCAACGTTTCCTTTCCCAGAATCCCCTGCAAACCTCAATTTTAGCTGAAAAAATCACTTCTTTCACACATTGCGGGGTGGGAAAGTTGTGGCATCACCGGGCTCACACAAATTTACAACCACCCAGCGTTCCTCCAGGTCTCCCGGTAAAAATGGTGCCTCACTTGTGTGGGAGGCCCAAGTACCCGCGGCAGGCAAGGGCCCAAAACGTAGTGAGGCGACATCAAAATGGCCTATCGCAAAACCACCTGGTTTTGCCTGGTGGGTCACTTTGGTTTTTGGCCCGGTGCTCGGCAGCCATCTAGGGAAACCTACCAAACCCACACATTTCTGAAAACTAGACACCCGGCGGCTTCCAGGGAGGTATGGTTTGCGTGGATCCCCCAACGGTTCCTTACCCAGAATCCCCTGCAAACCTCATTTTTAGCTGAAAAAATCACTTTTTTCACACATTTTGGGGTGGGAAAGTTGTGGCATCACCGGGCTCACACAAATTTACCACCACCCAGCGTTCCCCCAGGTCTCCCGGTAAAAATGTTGCCTCACTTGTGTGGGAGGCCCAAGTACCCGCGGCGGGCAAGGGCCCAAAACGTAGTGAGGTGACATCAAAATGGCCTATCGCAAAACCACCTGGTTTTGCAAGGGGGGTCACTTGGGTTTTTGGCCCGGTGCTCGGCGACCATCTAGGGAAACCTACCAAACCCATGCATTTCTGAAAACTAGACACCCGGCGGCTTCCAGGGAGGTATGGCTTGCGTGGATCCCCCAACGTTTCCTTACTCAGAATCCTGTGCAAACCTCAATTTTAGCAGAAAAAATCACTTTTTTCACACATTTTAGGGTGGGAAAGTTGTGGCATCACCGGGTTCACACAAATTTACCACCACCCAGCGTTGCCCCAGGTCTCCCGGTAAAAATGGTGCCTCACTTGTGTGGGAGGCCCAAGTACCCGCAGCAGGCAAGGGCCCAAAACGTAGTGAGGCGACATCAAAATGGCCCATAGCAAAACCACCTGGTTTTGCCTGGTGGGTCACTTTGGTTTTTGGCCCGGTGCTCGGCGGCCATCTAAGGAAACCTACCAAACCCACACATTTCTGAAAACTAGACACCCGGCGGCTTCCAGGGAGGTATGGCTTGCGTGGATCCCCCAAAGTTTCCTGACCCAGAATCCCCTGCAAACCTCAATTTTAGCTGAAAAAAATCACTTTTTTCAAACATTTTGGGGTGGGAAAGTTGTGGCATCACCGGGCTCACACAAATTTACCACCACCCAGCGTTCCCCCAGGTCTCCCGGTAAAAATGGTGCCTCACTTGTGTGGGAGGCCCAAGTACCCGCGGCAGGCAAGGGCCCAAAACGTAGTGAGGCGACATCAAAATGGCCTATCGCAAAACCACCCGGTTTTGCAAGGGGGGTCACTTGGGTTTTTGGCCCGGTGCTCGGCGGCCATCTAGGGAAACCTACCAAACCCACGCATTTCTGAAAACTAGACACCCAGCGGCTTCCAGGGAGGTATGGCTTGCGTGGATCCCCCAACGTTTCCTTACCCAGAATCCCCTGCAAACCTCAATTTTAGCAGAAAAAATCACTTTTTTCACACATTTTGGGGTGGGAAAGTTGTGGCATCACTGGGATCACACAAATTTACCACCACCCAGCATTCCCCCAGGTCTCCCAGTAAAAATGGTGCCTCACTTGTGTGGGAGGCCCAAGTACCCGCGGCAGGCAAGGGCCCAAAACATAGTGAGGCGACATCAAAATGGCCTATCGCAAAACCACCTGGTTTTGCCTGGTGGGTCACTTTGGTTTTTGGCCCGGTGCTCGGCGGCCATCTAGGGAAACCTACCAAACCCACACATTTCAGAAAACTAGACAACCGGCGGCTTCCAGGGAGGTATGGCTTGCGTGGAACCCCCAACGTTTCCTTACCCAGAATCCCCTGCAAACCTCATTTTTAGCTGAAAAAATTACTTTTTTCACACATTTTGGGGTGGGAAAGTTGTGGCATCACCGGGCTCACACAAATTTACCACCACCCAGCGTTCCTCCAGGTCTCCCGGTAAAAATGGTGCCTCACTTGTGTGGGAGGCCCAAGTACCCGCGGCAGGCAAGGGCCCAAAACGTAGTGAGGCGACATCAAAATGGCCTATCGCAAAACCACCTGGTTTTGCCTGGTGGGTCACTTTGGTTTTTGGCCCGGTGCTCGGCAGCCATCTAGGGAAACCTACCAAACCCACACATTTCTGAAAACTAGACACCCGGCGGCTTCCAGGGAGGTATGGCTTGCGTGGATCCCCCAACGTTTCCTTACCCAGAATCCCCTGCAAACCTCAATTTTAGCTGAAAAAATCACTTTTTTCACACATTTTGGGGTGGTAAAGTTGTGGCATCACCGGGCTCACACAAATTTACCACCACCCAGCGTTCCTCCAGGTCTCCCGGTAAAAATGGTGCCTCACTTGTGTGGGAGGCCCAAGTACCCGCGGCAGGCAAGGGCCCAAAACGTAGTGAGGCAACATCAAAATGGCCTTTCGCAAAACCACCTGGTTTTGCCTGGTGGGTCACTTTGGTTTTTAGCCCGGTGCTCGGCAGCCATCTAGGGAAACCTACCAAACCCACACATTTCTGAAAACGAGACACCCGGCGGCTTCCAGGGAGGTATGGCTTGCGTGGATCCCCCAACGTTTCCTTACCCAGAATCCCCTGCAAACCTCATTTTTAGCTGAAAAAAATCACTTTTTTCACACATTTTGGGGTGGGAAAGTTGTGGCATCACCGGGCTCACACAAATTTACCACCACCCAGCGTTCCCCCAGATCTCCCGGTAAAAATGGTGCCTCACTTGTGTGGGAGGCCATAGTACCCGCGGCAGGCAAGGGCCCAAAACGTAGTGAGGCGACATCAAAATGGCCTATCGCAAAACCACCTGGTTTTGCAAGGGGGGTCACTTTGGTTTTTGGCCCGGTGCTCGGCGGCCATCTAGGGAAACCTACCAAACCCATGCATTTCTGAAAACTAGACACCCAGCGGCTTCCAGGGAGGTATGGCTTGCGTGGATCCCCCAACGTTTCCTTACCCAGAATCCAATGCAAACCTCAATTTTAGCTGAAAAAATCACTTTTTTCACAGATTTTGGGGTGGGAAAGTTGTGGCATCACCGGGCTCACACAAATTTACCACCACCCAGCGTTCCCCCCGGTCTCCCGGTAAAAATGGTGTCTCACTTGTGTGGGAGGCCCAAGTACCCGCGGCAGGCAAGGGCCCAAAACGTAGTGAGGTGACATCAAAATGCCCTATCGCAAAACCACCTGGTTTTGCTAGGGGTGTCACTTTGGTTTTTGACCCGGTGCTCGGCGGCCATCTAGGGAAACCTACCAAACCCATGCATTTCTGAAAACTAGACACCCGGCGGCTTCCAGGGACGTATGACTTGCATGGATCCCCCAATGTTTCCTTACCCAGAATCCCCTGCAAACCTCAATTTTTGCTGAAAAAATCAATTTTTTCACACATTTTGGGGTGGAAAAGTTGTGGCATCACCGGGCTCACACAAATTTACCACCACCCAGCGTTCCCCCAGGTCTCCCTGTAAAAATGGTGCCTCACTTGTGTGGGAGGCCCAAGTACCCGCGGCAGGCAAGGGCCCAAAACGTAGTGAGGCGACATCAAAATGGCCTATCGCAAAACCACCTGGTTTTGCAAGGGGGGTCACTTGGGTTTTTGGCCCGGTGCTCGGTGGCCATCTAGGGAAACCTACCAAACCCATGCATTTCTGAGAACTAGACACCTGGCGGCTTCCAGGAAGGTATGGCTTGCGTGGATCCCCAAACGTTTCCTTTCCCATAATCCCCTGCAAACCTCAATTTTAGCTGAAAAAATTAATTTTTCACACATTTTGGGGTGGGAAAGTTGTGGCATCACCGGGATCACACAAATTTACCACCACCCAGCGTTCCCCCAGGTCTCCCGGTAAAAATGGTGCCTCACTTGTGTGGGAGGCCCAAGTACCCGCAGCAGGCAAGGGCCCAAAACGTAGTGAGGCGACATCAAAATGGCCTATCGCAAAACCACCTGGTTTTGCCTAGTGGGTCACTTTGGTTTTTGGCCCGGTGCTCGGCGGCCATCTAGGGAAACCTACCAAACCCACCCATTTCTGAAAACTAGACACCCGGCGGCTTCCAGGGAGGTATGGCTTGCGTGGATCCCCCAACGTTTCCTTTCCCAGAATCCCCTGCAAACCTCAATTTTAGCTGAAAAAATCACTTCTTTCACACATTGCGGGGTGGGAAAGTTGTGGCATCACCGGGCTCACACAAATTTACCACCACCCAGCGTTCCTCCAGGTCTCCCGGTAAAAATGGTGCCTCACTTGTGTGGGAGGCCCAAGTACCCGCGGCAGGCAAGGGCCCAAAACGTAGTGAGGCGACATCAAAATGGCCTATCGCAAAACTACCTGGTTTTGCCTGGTGGGTCACTTTGGTTTTTGGCCCGGTGCTCGGCAGCCATCTAGGGAAACCTACCAAACCCACACATTTCTGAAAACTAGACACCCGGCGACTTCCAGGGAGGTATGGCTTGCGTGGATCCCCCAAAGTTTCCTGACCCAGAATCCCCTGCAAACCTCAATTTTAGCTGAAAAAAATCACTTTTTTCAAACATTTTGGGGTGGGAAAGTTGTGGCATCACCGGGCTCACACAAATTTACCACCACCCAGCGTTCCCCCAGGTCTCCCGGTAAAAATGGTGCCTCACTTGTGTGGGAGGCCCAAGTACCCGCGGCAGGCAAGGGCCCAAAACGTAGTGAGGCGACATCAAAATGGCCTATCGCAAAACCACCCGGTTTTGCAAGGGGGGTCACTTGGGTTTTTGGCCCGGTGCTCGGCGGCCATCTAGGGAAACCTACCAAACCCACGCATTTCTGAAAACTAGACACCCAGCGGCTTCCAGGGAGGTATGGCTTGCGTGGATCCCCCAACGTTTCCTTACCCAGAATCCCCTGCAAACCTCAATTTTAGCAGAAAAAATCACTTTTTTCACACATTTTGGGGTGGGAAAGTTGTGGCATCACTGGGATCACACAAATTTACCACCACCCAGCATTCCCCCAGGTCTCCCGGTAAAAATGGTGCCTCACTTGTGTGGGAGGCCCAAGTACCCGCGGCAGGCAAGGGCCCAAAACATAGTGAGGCGACATCAAAATGGCCTATCGCAAAACCACCTGGTTTTGCCTGGTGGGTCACTTTGGTTTTTGGCCCGGTGCTCGGCGGCCATCTAGGGAAACCTACCAAACCCACACATTTCAGAAAACTAGACAACCGGCGGCTTCCAGGGAGGTATGGCTTGCGTGGATCCCCCAACGTTTCCTTACCCAGAATCCAATGCAAACCTCAATTTTAGCTGAAAAAATCACTTTTTTCACAGATTTTGGGGTGGGAAAGTTGTGGCATCACCGGGCTCACACAAATTTACCACCACCCAGCGTTCCCCCCGGTCTCCCGGTAAAAATGGTGTCTCACTTGTGTGGGAGGCCCAAGTACCCGCGGCAGGCAAGGGCCCAAAACGTAGTGAGGTGACATCAAAATGCCCTATCGCAAAACCACCTGGTTTTGCAAGGGGTGTCACTTTGGTTTTTGACCCGGTGCTCGGCGGCCATCTAAGGAAACCTACCAAACCCATGCATTTCTGAAAACTAGACACCCGGCGGCTTCCAGGGAGGTATGACTTGCATGGATCCCCCAATGTTTCCTTACCCAGAATCCCCTGCAAACCTCAATTTTTGCTGAAAAAATCAATTTTTTCACACATTTTGGGGTGGAAAAGTTGTGGCATCACCGGGCTCACACAAATTTACCACCACCCAGCGTTCCCCCAGGTCTCCCTGTAAAAATGGTGCCTCACTTGTGTGGGAGGCCCAAGTACCCGCGGCAGGCAAGGGCCCAAAACGTAGTGAGGCGACATCAAAATGGCCTATCGCAAAACCACCTGGTTTTGCAAGGGGGGTCACTTGGGTTTTTGGCCCGGTGCTCGGTGGCCATCTAGGGAAACCTACCAAACCCATGCATTTCTGAGAACTAGACACCCGGCGGCTTCCAGGAAGGTATGGCTTGCGTGGATCCCCCAACGTTTCCTTTCCCAGAATCCCCTGCAAACCTCAATTTTAGCAGAAAAAATTACTTTTTTCACACATTTTGGGGTGGGAAAGTTGTGGCATCACCGGGATCACACAAATTTACCACCACCCAGCGTTGCCCCAGGTCTCCCGGTAAAAATGGTGCCTCACTTGTGTGGGAGGCCCAAGTACCCGCGGCAGGCAAGGGCCCAAAACGTAGTGAGGCGACATCAAAATGGCCCATCGCAAAACCACCTGGTTTTGCCTGGTGGGTCACTTTGGTTTTTGGCCCGGTGCTCGGCGGCCATCTAAGGAAACCTACCAAACCCACACATTTCTGAAAACTAGACACCCGGCGGCTTCCAGGGAGGTATGGCTTGCGTGGATCCCCCAAAGTTTCCTGACCCAGAATCCCCTGCAAACCTCAATTTTAGCTGAAAAAAATCACTTTTTTCACACATTTTGGGGTGGGAAAGTTGTGGCATCACCGGGCTCACACAAATTTACCACCACCCAGCGTTCCCCCAGGTCTCCCAGTAAAAATGGTGCCTCACTTGTGTGGGAGGCCCAAGTACCCGCGGCAGGCAAGGGCCCAAAACGTAGTGAGGCGACATCAAAATGGCCTATCGCAAAACCACCTAGTTTTGCCTGGTGGGTCACTTTGGTTTTTTGCCCGGTGCTCGGCAGCCATCTAGGGAAACCTACCAAACCCACACATTTCTGAAAACTAGACAACCGGCGGCTTCCAGGGAGGTATGGCTTGCGTGGAACCCCCAACGTTTCCTTACCCAGAATCCCCTGCAAACCTCATTTTTAGCTGAAAAAATTACTTTTTTCACACATTTTGGGGTGGGAAAGTTGTGGCATCACCGGGCTCACACAAATTTACCACCACCCAGCGTTCCTCCAGGTCTCCCGGTAAAAATGGTGCCTCACTTGTGTGGGAGGCCCAAGTACCCGCGGCAGGCAAGGGCCCAAAACGTAGTGAGGCAACATCAAAATGGCCTATCGCAAAACCACCTGGTTTTGCCTGGTGGGTCACTTTGGTTTTTAGCCCGGTGCTCGGCAGCCATCTAGGGAAACCTACCAAACCCACACATTTCTGAAAACTAGACACCCGGCGGCTTCCAGGGAGGTATGGCTTGCGTGGATCCCCCAACGGTTCCTTACCCAGAATCCCCTGCAAACCTCATTTTTAGCTGAAAAAATCACTTTTTTCACACATTTTGGGGTGGGAGAGTTGTGGCATCACCGGGCTCACACAAATTTACCACCACCCAGCGTTCCCCCCGGTCTCCCGGTAAAAATGGTGCCTCACTTGTGTGGGAGGCCCAAGTACCCGCGGCAGGCAAGGGCCCAAAACGTAGTGAGGCGACATCAAAATGGCCTATCGCAAAACCACCTGGTTTTGACTGGTGGGTCACTTTGGTTTTTGGCCCGGTGCTCGGCGGCCATCCAGGGAAACCTACCAAACCCACACATTTCTGAAAACTAGACTCCCAGCGTCTTCCAGGGAGGTATGGCTTGCGTGGATCCCCCAACGTTTCCTTACCCAGAATGCCCTGCAAACCTCAATTTTAGCTGAAAAAATCACTTTTTTCACACATTTTGGGGTGGGAAAGTTGTGGCATCACCGGGCTCACACAAATTTACCACCACCCAGCGTTCCCCCAGGTCTCCCGGTAAAAATGGTGTCTCACTTGTGTGGGAGGCCCAAGTACGCGCGGCAGGCAAGGGCCCAAAACGTAGTGAGGCGACATCAAAATGGCCTATCGCAAAACACCTGGTTTTGCCTGGTGGGTCACTTTGGTTTTTGGCCCGTTGCTCGGCGGCCATCAAGGGGAACCTACCAAACCCACACATTTCTGAAAACGAGACACCCGGCGGCTTCCAGGGAGGTATGGCTTGCGTGGATCCCCCAACGTTTCCTTACCCAGAATCCCCTGCAAACCTCATTTTTAGCTGAAAAAAATCACTTTTTTCACACATTTTGGGGTGGGAAAGGTGTGGCATCACCGGGCTCACACAAATTTACCACCACCCAGCGTTCCCCCAGATCTCCCGGTAAAAATGGTGCCTCACTTGTGTGGGAGGCCAAAGTACCCGCGGCAGGCAAGGGCCCAAAACGTAGTGAGGCGACATCAAAATGGCCTATCGCAAAACCACCTGGTTTTGCAAGGGGGGTCACTTTGGTTTTTGGCCCGGTGCTCGGCGGCCATCTAGGGAAACCTACCAAACCCATGCATTTCTGAAAACTAGACACCCAGCGGCTTCCAGGGAGGTATGGCTTGCGTGGATCCCCCAACGTTTCCTTACCCAGAATCCCCTGCAAACCTCAATTTTAGCAGAAAAAATCACTTTTTTCACACATTTTGGGGTGGGAAAGTTGTGGCATCACTGGGATCACACAAATTTACCACCACCCAGCATTCCCCCATGTCTCCCGGTAAAAATGGTGCCTCACTTGTGTGGGAGGCCCAAGTACCCGCGGCAGGCAAGGGCCCAAAACATAGTGAGGCGACATCAAAATGGCCTATCGCAAAACCACCTGGTTTTGCCTGGTGGGTCACTTTGGTTTTTGGCCCGGTGCTCGGCGGCCATCTAGGGAAACCTACCAAACCCACACATTTCTGAAAACTAGACAACCGGCGGCTTCCAGGGAGGTATGGCTTGCGTGGATCCCCCAACGTTTCCTTACCCAGAATCCAATGCAAACCTCAATTTTAGCTGAAAAAATCACTTTTTTTCACAGATTTTGGGGTGGGAAAGTTGTGGCATCACCGGGCTCACACAAATTTACCACCACCCAGCGTTCCCCCCGGTCTCCCGGTAAAAATGGTGCCTCACTTGTGTTGGAGGCCCAAGTACCCGCGGCAGGCAAGGGCCCAAAACGTAGTGAGGTGACATCAAAATGCCCTATCGCAAAACCACCTGGTTTTGCAAGGGGGTCACTTTGGTTTTTGACCCGGTGCACGGCGGCCATCTAGGGAAACCTACCAAACCCATGCATTTCTGAAAACTAGACACCCGGCGGCTTCCAGGGAGGTATGACTTGCATGGATCCCCCAATGTTTCCTTACCCAGAATCCCCTGCAAACCTCAATTTTTGCTGAAAAAATCACTTTTTTCACACATTTTGGGGTGGAAAAGTTGTGGCATCACCGGGCTCACACAAATTTACCACCACCCAGCGTTCCCCCAGGTCTCCCTGTAAAAATGGTGCCTCACTTGTGTGGGAGGCCCAATTACCCGCGGCAGGCAAGGGCCCAAAACGTAGTGAGGCGACATCAAAATGGCCTATCGCAAAACCACCTGGTTTTGCAAGGGGGGTCACTTGGGTTTTTGCCCCGGTGCTCGGCGACCATCTAGGGAAACCTACCAAACCCATGCATTTCTGAAAACTAGACACCCAGCGGCTTCCAGGGAGGTATGGCTTGCGTGGATCCCCCAACGTTTCCTTACCCAGAATCCTGTGCAAACCTCAATTTTAGCAGAAAAAATCACTTTTTTCACACATTTTGGGGTGGGAAAGTTGTGGCATCACCGGGATCACACAAATTTACCACCACCCAGCGTTCCCCCAGGTCTCCCGGTAAAAATGGTGCCTCACTTGTGTGGGAGGCCCAAGTACCCGCGGCAGGCAAGGGCCCAAAACGTAGTGAGGCGACATCAAAATGGCCTATCGCAAAACCACCTGGTTTTGCCTGGTGGGTCACTTTGGTTTTTGGCCCGGTGCTCGGCGGCCATCTAAGGAAACCTACCAAACCCACACATTTCTGAAAACTAGACACCCGGCGGCTTCCAGGGAGGTATGGCTTGCGTGGATCCCCCAACGTTTCCTTACCCAGAATCCCCTGCAAACCTCAATTTTAGCTGAAAAAATCACTTCTTTCACACATTGCGGGGTGGGAAAGTTGTGGCATCACCGGGCTCACACAAATTTACCACCACCCAGGGTTCCTCCAGGTCTCCCGGTAAAAATGGTGCCTCACTTGTGTGGGAGGCCCAAGTACCCGCGGCAGGCAAGGGCCCACAACGTAGTGAGGCGACATCAAAATGGCCTATCGCAAAACCACCTGGTTTTGCCTGGTGGGTCACTTTCGTTTTTGGCCCGGTGCTCGGCAGCCATCTAGGGAAACCTACCAAACCCTCACATTTCTGAAAACTAGACACCCGGCGGCTTCCAGGGAGGTATGGTTTGCGTGGATCCCCCAACGGTTCCTTACCCAGAATCCCCTGCAAACCTCATTTTTAGCTGAAAAAATCACTTTTTTCACACATTGTGGGGTGGGAAAGTTGTGGCATCACCGGGCTCACACAAATTTACCACCACCCAGCATTCCCCCAGGTCTCCCGGTAAAAATGGTGCCTCACTTGTGTGGGAGGCCCAAGTACCCGCGGCAGGCAAGGGCCCAAAACGTAGTGAGGTGACATCAAAATGGCCTATCGCAAAACCACCTGGTTTTGCAAGGGGGGTCACTTTGGTTTTTGACCCGGTGCTCGGCGGCCATCTAGGGAAACCTACCAAACCCATGCATTTCTGAAAACTAGACACCCGGCGGCTTCCAGGGAGGTATGACTTGCATGGATCCCCCAACGTTTCCTTACCCAGAATCCCCTACAAACCTCAATTTTTGCTGAAAAAATCACTTTTTTCACACATTTTGGGGTCGAAAAGTTGTGGCATCACCGGGCTCACACAAATTTACCACCACCCAGCGTTCCCCCAGGTCTCCCTGTAAAAATGGTGCCTCACTTGTGTGGGAGGCCCAAGTACCCGCGGCAGGCAAGGGCCCAAAACGTAGTGAGGCGACATCAAAATGGCCTATCGCAAAACCACCTGGTTTTGCAAGGGGGGTCACTTGGGTTTTTGGCCCGGTGCTCGTTGGCCATCTAGGGAAACCTACCAAACCCATGCATTTCTGAGAACTAGACACCCGGCGGCTTCCAGGAAGGTATGGCTTGCGTGGATCCCCCAACGTTTCCTTTCCCAGAATCCCCTGCAAACCTCAATTTTAGCAGAAAAAATTACTTTTTTCACACATTTTGGGGTGGGAAAGTTGTGGCATCACCGGGATCACACAAATTTACCACCACCCAGCGTTCCCCCAGGTCTCCCGGTAAAAATGGTGCCTTACTTGTGTGGGAGGCCCAAGTACCCGCAGCAGGCAAGGGCCCAAAACGTAGTGAGGCGACATCAAAATGGCCTATCGCAAAACCACCTGGTTTTGCCTGGTGGGTCACTTTGGTTTTTGGCCCGGTGCTCGGCGGCCATCTAGGGAAACCTACCAAACCCACACATTTCTGAAAACTAGACACCCGGCGGCTTCCAGGGAGGTATGGCTTGCGTGGATCCCCCAACGTTTCCTTTCCCAGAATCCCCTGCAAACCTCAATTTTAGCTGAAAAAATCACTTCTTTCACACATTGCGGGGTGGGAAAGTTGTGGCATCACCGGGCTCACACAAATTTACCACCACCCAGCGTTCCTCCAGGTCTCCCGGTAAAAATGGTGCCTCACTTGTGTGGGAGGCCCAAGTACCCGCGGCAGGCAAGGGCCCAAAACGTAGTGAGGCGACATCAAAATGGCCTATCGCAAAACCACCTGGTTTTGCCTGGTGGGTCACTTTGGTTTTTGGCCCGGTGCTCGGCAGCCATCTAGGGAAACCTACCAAACCCACACATTTCTGAAAACTAGACACCCGGCGGCTTCCAGGGAGGTATGGTTTGCGTGGATCCCCCAACGGTTCCTTACCCAGAATCCCCTGCAAACCTCATTTTTAGCTGAAAAAAATCACTTTTTTCACACATTTTGGGGTGGGAAAGTTGTGGCATCACCGGGCTCACACAAATTTACCACCACCCAGCGTTCCCTCAGGTCTCCCGGTAAAAATGTTGCCTCACTTGTGTGGGAGGCCCAAGTACCCGCGGCAGGCAAGGGCCCAAAACGTAGTGAAGTGACATCAAAATGGCCTATCGCAAAACCACCTGGTTTTGCAAGGGGGGTCACTTGGGTTTTTGGCCCGGTGCTCGGCGACCATCTAGGGAAACCTACCAAACCCATGCATTTCTGAAAACTAGACACCCGGCGGCTTCCAGGGAGGTATGGCTTGCGTGGATCCCCCAACGTTTCCTTACCCAGAATCCTGTGCAAACCTCAATTTTAGCAGAAAAAATCACTTTTTTCACACATTTTGGGGTGGGAAAGTTGTGGCATCACCGGGATCACACAAATTTACCACCACCCAGCGTTGCCCCAGGTCTCCCGGTAAAAATGGTGCCTCACTTGTGTGGGAGGCCCAAGTACCCGCGGCAGGCAAGGGCCCAAAACTTAGTGAGGCGACATCAAAATGGCCCATAGCAAAACCACCTGGTTTTGCCTGGTGGGTCACTTTGGTTTTTGGCCCGGTGCTCGGCGGCCATCTAAGGAAACCTACCAAACCCACACATTTCTGAAAACTAGACACCCGGCGGCTTCCAGGGAGGTATGGCTTGCGTGGATCCCCCAAAGTTTCCTGACCCAGAATCCCCTGCAAACCTCAATTTTAGCTGAAAAAAATCACTTTTTTCAAACATTTTGGGGTGGGAAAGTTGTGGCATCACCGGGCTCACACAAATTTACCACCACCCAGCGTTCCCCCAGGTCTCCCGGTAAAAATGGTGCCTCACTTGTGTGGGAGGCCCAAGTACCCGCGGCAGGCAAGGGCCCAAAACGTAGTGAGGCGACATCAAAATGGCCTATCGCAAAACCACCCGGTTTTGCAAGGGGGGTCACTTGGGTTTTTGGCCCGGTGCTCGGCGGCCATCTAGGGAAACCTACCAAACCCACGCATTTATGAAAACTAGACACCCAGCGGCTTCCAGGGAGGTATGGCTTGCGTGGATCCCCCAACGTTTCCTTACCCAGAATCCCCTGCAAACCTCAATTTTAGCAGAAAAAATCACTTTTTTCACACATTTTGGGGTGGGAAAGTTGTGGCATCACTGGGATCACACAAATTTACCACCACCCAGCATTCCCCCAGGTCTCCCGGTAAAAATGGTGCCTCACTTGTGTGGGAGGCCCAAGTACCCGCGGCAGGCAAGGGCCCAAAACATAGTGAGGCGACATCAAAATGGCCTATCGCAAAACCCCCTGGTTTTGCCTGGTGGGTCACTTTGGTTTTTGGCCCGGTGCTCGGCGGCCATCTAGGGAAACCTACCAAACCCACACATTTCAGAAAACTAGACAACCGGCGGCTTCCAGGGAGGTATGGCTTGCGTGGATCCCCCAACGTTTCCTTACCCAGAATCCAATGCAAACCTCAATTTTAGCTGAAAAAATCACTTTTTTCACAGATTTTGGGGTGGGAAAGTTGTGGCATCACCGGGCTCACACAAATTTACCACCACCCAGCGTTCCCCCCGGTCTCCCGGTAAAAATGGTGTCTCACTTGTGTGGGAGGCCCAAGTACCCGCGGCAGGCAAGGGCCCAAAACGTAGTGAGGTGACATCAAAATGCCCCATCGCAAAACCACCTGGTTTTGCAAGGGGTGTCACTTTGGTTTTTGACCCGGTGCTCGGCGGCCATCTAGGGAAACCTACCAAACCCATGCATTTCTGAAAACTAGACACCCGGCGGCTTCCAGGGAGGTATGACTTGCATGGATCCCCCAATGTTTCCTTACCCAGAATCCCCTGCAAACCTCATTTTTAGCTGAAAAAAAATCACTTTTTTCACACATTTTGGGGTGGGAAAGTTGTGGCATCACCGGGCTCACACAAATTTACCACCACCCAGCGTTCCCCCAGATCTCCCGGTAAAAATGGTGCCTCACTTGTGTGGGAGGCCAAAGTACCCGCGGCAGGCAAGGGCCCAAAACGTAGTGAGGCGACATCAAAATGGCCTATCGCAAAACCACCTGGTTTTGCAAGGGGGGTCACTTTGGTTTTTGGCCCGGTGCTCGGCGGCCATCTAGGGAAACCTACCAAACCCATGCATTTCTGAAAACTAGACACCCAGCGGCTTCCAGGGAGGTATGGCTTGCGTGGATCCCCCAACGTTTCCTTACCCAGAATCCCCTGCAAACCTCAATTTTAGCAGAAAAAATCACTTTTTTCACACATTTTGGGGTGGGAAAGTTGTGGCATCACTGGGATCACACAAATTTACCACCACCCAGCATTCCCCCAGGTCTCCCGGTAAAAATGGTGCCTCACTTGTGTGGGAGGCCCAAGTACCCGCGGCAGGCAAGGGCCCAAAACATAGTGAGGCGACATCAAAATGGCCTATCGCAAAACCACCTGTTTTTGCCTGGTGGGTCACTTTGGTTTTTGGCCCGGTGCTCGGCGGCCATCTAGGGAAACCTACCAAACCCACACATTTCTGAAAACTAGACAACCGGCGGCTTCCAGGGAGGTATGGCTTGCGTGGATCCCCCAACGTTTCCTTACCCAGAATCCAATGCAAACCTCAATTTTAGCTGAAAAAATCACTTTTTTCACAGATTTTGGGGTGGGAAAGTTGTGGCATCACCGGGCTCACACAAATTTACCACCACCCAGCGTTCCCCCCGGTCTCCCGGTAAAAATGGTGCCTCACTTGTGTGGGAGGCCCAAGTACCCGCGGCAGGCAAGGGCCCAAAACGTAGTGAGGTGACATCAAAATGCCCTATCGCAAAACCACCTGGTTTTGCAAGGGGGTCACTTTGGTTTTTGACCCGGTGCACGGCGGCCATCTAGGGAAACCTACCAAACCCATGCATTTCTGAAAACTAGACACCCGGCGGCTTCCAGGGAGGTATGACTTGCATGGATCCCCCAATGTTTCCTTACCCAGAATCCCCTGCAAACCTCAATTTTTGCTGAAAAAATCACTTTTTTCACACATTTTGGGGTGGAAAAGTTGTGGCATCACCGGGCTCACACAAATTTACCACCACCCAGCGTTCCCCCAGGTCTCCCTGTAAAAATGGTGCCTCACTTGTGTGGGAGGCCCAAGTACCCGCGGCAGGCAAGGGCCCAAAACGTAGTGAGGCGACATCAAAATGGCCTATCGCAAAACCACCTGGTTTTGCAAGGGGGGTCACTTGGGTTTGTGCCCCGGTGCTCGGCGACCATCTAGGGAAACCTACCAAACCCATGCATTTCTGAAAACTAGACACCCAGCGGCTTCCAGGGAGGTATGGCTTGCGTGGATCCCCCAACGTTTCCTTACCCAGAATCCTGTGCAAACCTCAATTTTAGCAGAAAAAATCACTTTTTTCACACATTTTGGGGTGGGAAAGTTGTGGCATCACCGGGATCACACAAATTTACCACCACCCAGCGTTCCCCCAGGTCTCCCGGTAAAAATGGTGCCTCACTTGTGTGGGAGGCCCAAGTACCCGCGGCAGGCAAGGGCCCAAAACGTAGTGAGGCGACATCAAAATGGCCTATCGCAAAACCACCTGGTTTTGCCTGGTGGGTCACTTTGGTTTTTGGCCCGGTGCTCGGCGGCCATCAAAGGAAACCTACCGAACCCACACATTTCTGAAAACTAGACACCCGGCGGCTTCCAGGGAGGTATGGCTTGCGTGGATCCCCCAATGTTTCCTTACCCAGAATCCCCTGCAAACCTCAATTTTAGCTGAAAAAATCACTTCTTTCACACATTGCGGGGTGGAAAGTTGTGGCATCACTGGGCTCACACAAATTTACCACCACCCAGCATTCCCCCAGGTCTCCCGGTAAAAATGGTGCCTCACTTGTGTGGGAGGCCCAAGTACCCGCGGCAGGCAAGGGCCCAAAACGTAGTGAGGTGACATCAAAATGGCCTATCGCAAAACCACCTGGTTTTGCCTGGTGGGTCACTTTGGTTTTTGGCCCGGTGCTCGGCGGCCATCTAGGGAAACCTACCAAACCCATGCATTTCTGAAAACTAGACACCCGGCGGCTTCCAGGGAGGTATGACTTGCATGGATCCCCCAACGTTTCCTTACCCAGAATCCCCTACAAACCTCAATTTTTGCTGAAAAAATCACTTTTTTCACACATTTTGGGGTCGAAAAGTTGTGGCATCACTGGGCTAACACAAATTTACCACCACCCAGCGTTCCCCCAGGTCTCCCGGTAAAAATGGTGCCTCACTTGTGTGGGAGGCCCAAGTACCCGCGGCAGGCAAGGGCCCAAAACGTAGTGAGGCGACATCAAAATGGCCTATCGCAAAACCACCTGGTTTTGCAAGGGGGGTCACTTGGGTTTTTGGCCCGGTGCTCGGCGACCATCTAGGGAAACCTACCAAACCCATGCATTTCTGAAAACTAGACACCCGGCGGCTTCCAGGGAGGTATGACTTGCGTGGATCCCCCAACGTTTCCTTACCCAGAATCCTGTGCAAACCTCAATTTTAGCAGAAAAAATCACTTTTTTCACACATTTTGGGGTGGGAAAGTTGTGGCATCACCGGGATCACACAAATTTACCACCACCCAGCGTTCCCCCAGGTCTCCCGGTAAAAATGGTGCCTCACTTGTGTGGGAGGCCCAAGTACCCGCGGCAGGCAAGGGCCCAAAACGTAGTGAGGCGACATCAAAATGGCCTATCGCAAAACCACCTGGTTTTGCCTGGTGGGTCACTTTGGTTTTTGGCCCGGTGCTCGGCGGCCATCTAAGGAAACCTACCAAACCCACACATTTCTGAAAACTAGACACCCGGCGGCTTCCAGGGAGGTATGGCTTGCGTGGATCCCCCAACGTTTCCTGACCCAGAATCCCCTGCAAACCTCAATTTTAGCTGAAAAAAATCACTTTTTTCACACATTTTGGGGTGGGAAAGTTGTGGCATCACCGGGCTCACACAAATTTACCACCACCCAGCGTTCCCCCAGGTCTCCCGGTAAAAATAGTGCCTCACTTGTGTGGGAGGCCCAAGTACCCGCAGCAGGCAAGGGCCCAAAACGTAGTGAGGCGACATCAAAATGGCCTATCGCAAAACCACCTGGTTTTGCCTGGTGGGTCCCTTTGGTTTTTGGCCCGGTGCTCGGCAGCCATCTAGGGAAACCTACCAAACCCACACATTTCTGAAAACTAGACACCCGGCGGCTTCAAGGGAGGTATGGCTTGCGTGGATCCCCCAACGTTTCCTTACCCAGAATCCCCTGCAAACCTCAATTTTAGCTGAAAAAATAACTTTTTTCACACATTTTGGGGTGGGAAAGTTGTGGCATCACCGGGCTCACACAAATTTACCACCACCCAGCGTTCCTCCAGGTATCCCGGTAAAAATGGTGCCTCACTTGTGTGGGAGGCCCAAGTACCCGCGGCAGGCAAGGGCCCAAAACGTAGTGAGGCAACCTCAAAATGGCCTATCGCAAAACCACCTGGTTTTGCCTGGTGGGTCACTTTGGTTTTTGGCCCGGTGCTCGGCAACCATCTAGGGAAACCTACCAAACCCACACATTTCTGAAAACTAGACACCCGGCGGCTTCCAGGGAGGTATGGCTTGCGTGGATCCCCCAACGGTTCCTTACCCAGAATCCCCTGCAAACCTCATTTTTAGCTGAAAAAATCACTTTTTTCACACATTTTGGGGTGGGAAAGTTGTGGCATCACAGGGCTCACACAAATTTACCACCACCCAGCGTTCCCCCAGGTCTCCCGGTAAAAATGGTGCCTCACTTGTGTGGGAGGCCCAAGTACCCGCGGCAGGCAAGGGCCTAAAACGTAGTGAGGCGACATCAAAATGGCCTATCGCAAAACCACCTAGTTTTGCCTGGTGGGTCACTTTGGTTTTTGGCCCGGTGCTCGGCGGCCATCTAGGGAAACCTACCAAACCCACACATTTCTGAAAAGCAGACACCCGGCGGCTTCCAGGGAGGTATGGCTTGCGTGGATCCCCCAACGTTTCCTTACCCAGAATCCCCTGCAAACCTCAATTTTAGCTGAAAAAAACACTTTTTTCACACATTTTGGGGTGGGAAAGTTGTGGCATCACCGGGCTCACACAAATTTACCACCACCCAGCGTTCCCCCAGGTCTCCCGGTAAAAATGGTGCCTCACTTGTGTGGGAGGCCCAAGTACCCGCGGCAGGCAAGGGCCCAAAACGTAGTGAGGCGACATCAAAATGGCCTATCGCAAAACCACCTGGTTTTGCCTGGTGGGTCACTTTGGTTTTTGGCCCGGTGCTCGGCGGCCATCTAGGGAAACCTACCAAACCCACACATTTCTGAAAACTAGACACCCGGCGGCTTCCAGGGAGGTATGGCTTGCGTGGATCCCCCAACGTTTCCTTACCCAGAATCCCCTGCAAACCTCATTTTTAGCTGAAAAAATTACTTTTTTCACACATTTTGGGGTGGGAAAGTTGTGGCATCACCGGGCTCACACAAATTTACCACCACCCAGCGTTCCCCCAGGTCTCCCGGTAAAAATGGTGCCTCACTTGTGTGGGAGGCCCAAGTACCCGCGGCAGGCAAGGGCCCAAAACGTAGTGAGGTGACATCAAAATGGCCTATCGCAAAACCACCTGGTTTTGCAAGGGGGGTCACTTTGGTTTTTGACCCGGTGCCCGGCGGCCATCTAGGTAAACCTACCAAACCCATGCATTTCTGAAAACTAGACACCCGGCGGCTTCCATGGAGGTATGGCTTGCGTGGATCCCCCAACGTTTCCTTTCCCAGAATCCCCTGCAAACCTCAATTTTCGCTGAAAAAATCACTTTCTTCAAGCATTTTGGGGTGGGAAAGTTGTGGCATCATCGGGACCACACAAATTGACCACCACCCAGCGTTCCCCCAGGTCTCCCGGTAAAAATGGTGCCTCACTTGTGTGGGAGGCCCAAGTACCCACGGCAGGCAAGAGCCCAAAACGTAGTGAGGTGACATCAAAATGGCCTATCGCAAAACCACCTGGTTTTGCCTGGTGGGTCACTTTGGTTTTTGGCCCGGTGCTTGGCGGCCATCTAGGAAAACCTACCAAACCCACACATTTCTGAAAACTAGACACCCGGCAATTTCCAGGGAGGTATGGCTTGCGTGGATCCCCCAACGTTTCCTTACCCAGAATCCCCTGCAAACCTCAATTGTAGATGAAAAAATCACTTTTTTCACACATTTTGGGGTGGGAAAGTTGTGGCATCACCGGGCTCATACAAATTTACCACCACCCAGCGTTCCCCCAGGTCTCCCGGTAAAAATGGTGCCTCACTTGTGTGGGAGGCCCAAGTACCCGCGGCAGGCAAGGGCCCAAAACGTAGTGAGGCGACATCAAAATGGCCTATCGCAAAACCCCCTGGTTTTGCCTGGTGGGTCACTTTGGTTTTTGGCCCGGTGCTCGGCAGCCATCTAGGGAAACCTACCAAACCCACACATTTCTGAAAACTAGACACCCGGCGGCTTCCAGGGAGGTATGGCTTGCGTGGATCCCCCAACGTTTCCTTACCCAGAATCCCCTGCAAACCTCAATTTTAGCTGAAAAAATCACTTTTTTCACACATTTTGGGGTGGGAAAGTTGTGGCATCACCGGGCTCACACAAATTTACCACCACCCAGCGTTCCTCCAGGTCTCCCGGTAAAAATGGTGCCTCACTTGTGTGGGAGGCCCAAGTACCCGCGGCATACAAGGGCCCAAAACGTAGTGAGGCGACATCAAAATGGCCTATCGCAAAACCACCTGGTTTTGCCTGGTGGGTCACTTTGGTTTTTGGCCCGGTGCTCAGCAGCCATCTAAGGAAACCTACCAAACCCACACATTTCTGAAAACTAGACACCCGGCAGCTTCCAGGGAGGTATGGCTTGCGAGGATCCCCCAACGTTTCCTTACCCAGAATTCCCTGCAAACCTCAATTTTTGCTGAAAAAATCCCTATTTTCACACATTTTGGGGTGGAAAAGTTGTGGCATCACCGGGCTCACACAAATTTACCACCACCCAGCCTTCCCCCAGGTCTCCCGGTAAAAATCGTGCCTCACTTGTGTAGGAGGCCCAAGTACCCGCGGCAGGCAAGGGCCCAAAACGTAGTGAGGCGACATCAAAATGGCCTATCGCAAAACCACCTGGTTTTGCCTGTTGGGTCACTTTGGTTTTTGGCCCGGTGCTCGGCGGCCATCTAGGGAAACCTACCAAACCCACACATTTCTGAAAACTAGACACCCGGCGGCTTCAAGGGAGGTATGGCTTGCGTGGATCCCCCAACGTTTCCTTACCCAGAATCCCCTGCTAACCTCAATTTTAGCTGAAAAAATCACTTTTTTCACACATTTTGGGGTGGGAAAGTTGTGGCATCACTGGGCTCACACAAATTTACCACCACCCAGCGTTCCTCCAGGTCTCCCGGTAAAAATGGTGCCTCACTTGTGTGGGAGGCCCAAGTACCCGCGGCAGGCAAGGGCCCAAAACGTAGTGAGGCGACATCAAAATGGCCTATCGCAAAACCACCTGGTTTTGCCTGGTGGGTCACTTTGGTTTTCGCCCGGTGCTCGGCGGCCATCTAGGGAAACCTACCAAACCCACACATTTCTGAAAACTAGACACCCGGCGGCTTCCAGGGAGGTATGGCTTGCGTGGATCCCCCAACGTTTCCTTACCCAGAATCCCCTGCAAACCTCATTTTTAGCTGAAAAAATTACTTTTTTCACACATTTTGGGGTGGGAAAGTTGTGGCATCACCGGGCTCACACAAATTTACCACCACCCAGCGTTCCCTCAGGTCTCCCGGTAAAAATGGTGCCTCACTTGTGTGGGAGGCCCAAGTACCCGCGGTAGGCAAGGGCCCAAAACATAGTGAGGCAACATCAAAATGGCCTATCGCAAAACCACCTGGTTTTGCCTGGTGGCTCACTTTGGTTTTTGGCCCGGTGGTCAGCGGCCATCTAGGGAAACCTACCAAACCCACACATTTCTGAAAACTAGACACCCGGCGGCTTCAAGGGAGGTATGGCTTGCGTGGATCCCCCAATGTTTCCTTACCCAGAATCCCCTGCAAACCTCAATTTCAGCTGAAAAAATCACTTTTTTCACGCATTTTGGGGTGGGAAAGTTGTGGCATCACCTGGCTCACACAAATTTACCACCACCCAGCGTTCCTCCAGGTCTTCCGGTAAAAATGGTGCCTCACTTGTGTGGGAGGCCCAAGTACCCGCGGCATACAAGGGCCCAAAACGTAGTGAGGCGACATCAAAATGGCCTATCGCAAAACCACCTGGTTTTGCAAGGGGGGTCACTTTGGTTTTTGACCCGGTGCTCGGCGGCCATCTAGGGAAACCTACCAAACCCATGCATTTCTGAAAACTAGACACCCGGCGGCTTCCAGGGAGGTATGACTTGCATGGATCCCCCAACGTTTCCTTACCCAGAATCCCCTGCAAACCTCAATTTTTGCTGAAAAAATCACTTTTTTCACACATTTTGGGGTGGAAAAGTTGTGGCATCACCGGGCTCACACAAATTTACCACCACCCAGCGTTCCCCCAGGTCTCCCGGTAAAAATGGTGCCTCACTTGTGTGGGAGGCCCAAGTACCCGCGGCAGGCAAGGGCCCAAAACGTAGTGAGGCAACATCAAAATGGCCTATCGCAAAACCACCTGGTTTTGCAAGGGGGGTCACTTGGGTTTTTGGCCCGGTGCTCGGCGGCCATCTAGGGAAACCTACCAAACCCACGCATTTCTGAAAACTAGACACCCGGCGGGTTCCAGGGAGGTATGGCTTGCATGGATCCCCCAACGTTTCCTTACCCAGAATCCCCTGCAAACCTCAATTTTAGCAGAAAAAGTCACTTTTTTCACTCATTTTGGGGTGGGAAAGTTGTGGCATCACCGGGCTCACACAAATTTACCAACACCCAGCGTTCCCCCCTGGTCTCCCGGTAAAAATGGTGCCTCACTTGTGTGGGAGGCCCAAGTACCCGCGGCAGGCAAGGGCCCAAAACGTAGTGAGGCGACATCAAAATGGCCTATCGCAAAACCACCTGGTTTTGCCTGGTGGGTCACTTTGGTTTTTGGCCCGCTGCTCGGTGGCCATCTAGGGAAACCTACCAAACCCACACATTTCAGAAAACTAGACACCCGGCGGCTTCCAGGGAGGTATGGCTTGCATGGAACCCCCAACGTTTCCCTACCCAGAATCCCCTGCAAACCTCATTTTTAGCTGAAAAAATCACTTTTTTCACACATTTTGGGTTTGGAAAGTTGTGGCATCACCGGGCTCACACAAATTTACCACCACCCAGCGTTCCCCCAGGTCTCCCGGCAAAAATGGTGCCTCACTTGTGTGGGAGGCCCAAGTACCCGCGGCAGGCAAGGGCCCAAAACGTAGTGAGGTGACATCAAAATGGCCTATCGCAAAACCACCTGGTTTTGCAAGGGGGGTCACTTTGGTTTTTGACCCGGTGCTCGGCAGCCATCTAGGGAAACCTACCAAACCCACGCATTTCTGAAAACTAGACACCCGGCGGCTTCCATGGAGGTATGGCTTGCGTGGATACCCCAACGTTTCCTTACCCAGAATCCCCTGCAAACCTCAATTTTGGCTGAAAAAATCCCTTTTTTCACACATTTTGGGGTGGGAAAGTTGTGGCATCACCGGGCTCACACAAATTTACCACCACCCAGCGTTCCTCCAGGTCTCCCGGTAAAAATGGTGCCTCACTTGTGTGGGAGGCCCAAGTACCCGCGGCATACAAGGGCCCAAAACGGAGTGAGGTGACATCAAAATGGCCTATCGCAAAACCACCTGGTTTTGCCTGGTGGGTCACTTTGGTTTTTGGCCCGGTGTGAGGTATTCAAGTCATTATGGTATGATTAGCGCAGTATATCTAATGATGGTATGCTTAGCCATGGTGCATTCAAAGGATCGAAATCCCCGTTACGTTTAGCATGACAAAAGGGCCGAGAACCAAACCGCCTCCATCTTGGATTGCGGCTCCTTCGCTTAGGAGTCACGTGGCCCTCTTACACACCATCTGCCTTTGGTTTTCACGGTAATTATTAGGAGACAGACAGAGTTGCTGAGAAGCAAGGTCACATCTGCTAAAAGGGAGTATCAAGCGAATTCCTCTAGGCCTGGGATGAGAAGGGAGTCACCCTTCCGACCTTCTCTGTAAAGATAGTAACCCTTTGTATGTGTAACCGAAACTAGAAATAGGCATGAGCTCATTAGGGGCACCAGGACTAACTGGTACTTTTATAAGGTTTTGTATGCTGTGCTGATAATGTATAAAAGTGTGTTGCTGTCAAGGAGCCAGCAGTCTTCCTCGGCGCACCTGATGGGTGAGGATCGACGAGGCTCCTCTATATAGAGATCAATGGTGATTAATAAACGTTTGAACCTTCCACGTTGCCAACTGCTCCTTATTTAATGGGTATTGCGGGCCAATGGTAAGTGTGGCCCTTGGAATAATTATTTGAACACAACAGTTGGCGACCACGAAGGGACCCCGTGACAGGGTCAACCCATCCCGTATTCGGGTGGTGGGATTGGGGGCGTCCTGACCGGTCGACGGGAGAAGGAGCCTGAGGATTTCTCCCACCCTGCGCGACTTTTCGGTACGTCCCCTGCTGCTAGTCACCCTTCACCGGGGTCCTACGGGCTTAACCCAGAAAATGGACTAAGTTGGTCAGGAGGAGTTGGCAGCGGAGAATGAACATTCGTATCTGGGTGCACCCGGTGAGTATAGATTGATTTGATTTGATTTGACGCACGCGTTGAAAACGGTGCATTATGTTTTGTTGAAGCACGCGTCGAGGACGGTGTGCTATTTGATCGATTTAAGAGCATTTGTTGAGAACGATGCATTTGTTTTGACTTGAACACTGGTTGCATTTGTTTGAAGCTCGCGCTGGACAGCGGTTCGTTGATTCGAAGACACGCACCGGAGAGTGGTGTCTTGTTTGATTAGGTTCGCATTACAGTGATTTGACTCGAAGTACATACAGATGGTATTGGTTTGATTAGAAATAGCGCGCCGGAGGAATCTAGACGGATTGCACGTGGAAGGACCTGTGACCTGGACTGGGTAGCCACAGGCCATACTCCCGACGGGACAAGTCCTTGTTGGGGGGGGTTGGTCTTAGTGGTGAGCCAGGAGGGTGACCGGAATCACCGCGTGCAGTTTGAAGTCTGGACTGTGAACCAGAGTCGACGGGCTCGGTTCTCTGATATTGATTGTATGTTGTGTCTGATTGCTGTTTTATGTGTACATGTCTGAAAACTAACCAAAATGTCCTGTTTCAGTAAATTGAATTGTTTTGGCTGCTGCGGCCGCACAAGTGACTCCAGGTTAGCTGAGAGCCAACCCGCCCCACCGGAAGGCAGTCCGAGCCATTTTATGTATGTTAAGCATGGGATCTCGCCTTTATTGTTCTGCACTCTGTGGCATAAGTATACCAAGGGTAATGAAGAATTACGGTGGCCCAAGACTGGTTCGTTTGATGAAAAGAAAATTGCGTTCCTACAGGAACAATTATTTTCTAGGCGAAGTAGGCAAGCCATGTTCGATGCTCTAATTGCATGGCAGAAGGAGGCCAAACAACGGCGAATAAAGGAAGAGAAAGTAGCTGGAGCTAAGGCAGGACAGAATGTTACTCAGAAGGCTATGGCCTATGACCGAGAAAGTGTAGAGAAAGGATTAAATTGCTTGAATCGCGATTTTAGACTAAAAATTGATAAAAGTTATGTGACCCGTCCGAATGCGGAAGACGAAATAGAGGATTTGTTGGACACCAGACCACCGCCCCCTTATGTGCCCCAGAGACTATACCCCGAGGTGTCAAGAGCCTCAGCCCCGGCCCCAGATATGTCCCTGGGGGCCTCGGCTTCGGCTCCCCCGGCCAATACTACCCCTCCCTCCCTGCCAAACCTCTCCCGGTTGTCGGCATCTGTGTCCGACGTTATAGCCCTGTTACCTAATTTATTGACGACAGCTGCAGCTGGGACCCCTCAGCTGCCGGCGGGGTCAATGTCTACCCCTTCTGTTCTACCCTCCTCCTCCGCTAGTACAACACCAGTAGCAGCTGTGACTACTCCGGTACATCCGACCAGTCTAACGGAGGGTAGGAAGTTGTTCACTCGTTCTGCCCTGGGAACGGAAGAAAGGGCAGCTATTGCCACACAAGCATCCCAGTGGATGCGACATCCTATTTATACTCTTGCTGATATCTGGAGTACCATGAGGGACTACGAACCAGTAATGCAACAGCATGCCCTGGAACACATGGCCAACCGTCTCATCTCGGTATGGGAACAGGTACACCAGGAAGGGAGAGCTCCGGCCATATTGTATGATATTCTTGATCAGACCCACAAATCCCAATTGACGCCTGAAAACGTGTATGGGAAGGTGCAGACTTTGGTTTCTTATAGAACTCGTCTGCAGTCTGCCCTTCCCGCCGGATCCTCCCAGTTCCCTATGCGGGAAGTACACCCTATCTTCCATCCGGAAGTTGCCGCGGTGGTGGATGACAACGGTGCTGTTACCCGTCCGGGAATAGACGCCCGGTTCCAGGAACAATGGGTCTATACCCCTTGGAAGCGGAGTGAGGTATTATCCTTGAAAAGCCAGTTGCCCGACCCTAGAAAAAACCCCACTGCATATTACAAAGAACTGACCGAAGCCGCCTCGTCAGCAGTGATGACGTTGGCGGATATTGAATTATTCTTTGCCCTACTAGTACCGGTGGATATTTGGCGCCAGGTACATGACCAGGACCATGTCACGGAATTTGGTGGGACATGGGACCAACTGAGAAACTGGGATAGAGATCGCAAACCGGGGAACAAGCCCCGACCTGAGATATTGGCTCTACCTGAGAGAATAATAACATATATGCATTCATTGATCCCGCCCAGAAAGGTAGATTGGGATAAGCTGACGGCCTGTAAGCAAAAGAAGGATGAGAGCGTATCTGATTTCTTCACAAGGTTTGAGGGAGTATTCATTGATTTCAGCGGACAGGACCTGGCTACAGAGGGGGGTGTGCGTTTATTTGTTAGTAGATTTGTAACAAATTTGCTACCCGAGGTATCGGCTCGGCTGCAAGCAGCCGAGAGTACCTGGACGACCACCACGCCTTCCACGATATTAAGCATGGCTCAGTATTATGAGCATCGGGAAAATGAGAGCAAGGATAAGACAGAAAGAAAGTCGAAGGATTTGAAGACACGAGTATTGTTACAGCAAGTGGAGAGGGGTAGAGGGAGGGGGAGAGGGTTGCAGAATTTCGTTCCGAGAGGGGCGGGGCCCGTGCACGCGACTGGGCGAACGGATCTAGGCATAAATCAATGTGCTTTCTGCAAGGAGGAGGGGCATTGGAGAGCTCAATGCCCGTTATTGCATGAGCAGAACGCTGCTTCTAGGGGACGTGGAAGGGGAAGAGTAAGTGGACATCGAGGTGGATACACGAGGCAAGAACAGGCGGTGCGAGGTGAGAACAGTCAGAATTATTTTGATCAGAGTCAGGGTAAACAATACTACCATGACGGACGTGTGACGGATGGAGACATCGGGTACACTCAAGCATAGGATAGCCAAGGGCAGAGTGAGGGGCATGTGTCAATCCCGATAGATCAGGCTGGACCTTATGTCCATGCACAATTGCTGGAGGCATCAGGTAAGTTTTTGGTTGACACAGGGGCTATGAACAGTTCTGTTTCACGTGCCTTGGTCCCGGGGGCTGCTCTGTCTGGCCAGACTAATGTGTCCGTGGGGTTCTCTGGAACCCCGGTGGTAAGCCCCATTTCGAAGCCACTTTCCCTTACTGTTGGACCAGTAACGATCGAATCACCGTTCCTCCTCACCTCCCAGTGTGGGGAAAATCTCCTGGGTATGGATATATTAAAAAGATTACATGCACGCATCTTTTGCTCCCCCGATGGAGTTTACCTAACCATTAGGAATCCCTCTGTCCCCTCCATCCAATGTTTTTCAAAAACTGACTCCTTACCCCCTGAGCTTACGACACTCCCGAGGGATCTTTGGGCCCTGGGGGACACTGATGTGGGGTACCTACAAATTCCACCAGTGTCCATCACTTTAAAACAGAATGCTAAATTGCCAAGGATCCCGCAATACAAAATAGCCCCCGAAGGTGAACGTGCCTTACTGGCCATTATTTCCGACCTGATTAAAACAGGGGTGGTGGAAGAAACGGCGTCTAACACCTGCAACAGTCCGATTCTCCCGATTCTTAAACGAGCCCCTGTACCCTAGTCCCCTGATTATGCTGATACCTATCGATTTGTGATTGACCTACGAGAAGTCAATAAGATTGTGGTACCCCAGTATCCTGTGATACCGGACATTAATTCTATCTTAACCATGATTCCTCCCACTGCCACATTTTTCTCGGTGATTGATTTAAAGAATGCGTTCTTTAGTATTCCCATTCATCCAGATAGTAGACATTTGTTCGGTTTCTCATTAGGAGGCCGCAGCTTTAGATTCTGTCGCGCCCCCCAGGGGTACACCGAAAGTCCTAGCATTTATAGCCAAGCCCTGAAGAGGGTATTGGACTCTTTGCAATTGCCCCCAGGTAATGTCCTATTGCAGTATGTTGACGACCTCCTTGTGGCTTCTGATACAGAACAGGGTTGCCGCGATGCCACGGTTACCCTGCTACGACATCTGGCCACTCACGGTAACAAGGTGTCGCTCTCTAAATTTCAATATTGTCGACCGGAGGTGACCTATCTCGGTCATCTCCTGTCGAAGGAGGGAAGACGGTTGACTTCTGAGCGCATCACAACCATAACTAACATGCCTGTTCCCCGCACGCAACGTGATGTCCGCGCTTTGCTTGGCATAACCTCCTACTGTCGCCAATGGATCGCAAACTATTCTCTCTTGACTAAACCTTTCCTGTATCTAACTACGAAGGATGTGCATGAACCTTTACCGTGGACTGATGAATGCCAGAATGCTTTTTCCGCTCTAAAAACTGCTCTTTGCTCTGCTCCTGTGCTTGGCACCCCTGACTACCGGAAACCTTTTGTGCTCTACGTGCATGAGGTGGACGGTTGTTCTCTTTCAGTGTTGACACAAGACTTTGGTGGTAAGCAAAGGCCTTGTGCATACTTCTCGGCGGTTTTGGACAATGTCGCCAGAGCACTTCCCAGTTGTCTGAGGGCTGTAGCGGCAGTTGCCATAGCAATCAGACAATCGGAAGGGCTAGTCCTGAATACGGATCTGACAGTGATGGTGCCTCATGCTGTGGACGTATTATTAAACAGGACACAGACGCAGCACTTAACTAGTGCACGTCTTACAGGGTACGAATTGACCCTGTTTGCACCTCACATAACGATCAAGAGATGTGTTAATCTGAATCCTGCCACGTTGTTACCCCTCCCTTCGGAAGGCGGTGGACAAGACATACATGATTGTATCTTTCGAACTGAAGAAGAAACCAAGGGCCGGATAGACCTAACTGACACCCCACTATCTGATGCCCAAGGGGAATTGTATGTAGATGGGTCATGCTTCAGATTACCGGATGGTACGACAGCTGCGGCTTATGCGATCACTACTCTACAAACGGTAGTTGAGGCGGCGAAGATACCATACCGGTCGGCCCAGGCAGCCGAATTGATTGCATTATTCAGGGCCTGCGAGTTAGGGAAAGGCATCAGGCTGAATGTCTACACCGACAGCCAGTACGCGTTCGGTGTAGCGCACAGCTTCGGGAGGTTGTGGGCGGAAAGAGGATTCTTGACATCCCATGGTGAGAGAATAAAGAATGGGCCATTAGTTGAACGGTTACTAGCCGCATTAACATTGCCCAAGACTCTGGCTATAGTCAAATGCAGTGCACACAAAGTTATAACTGATGATGTGGGGAGGGGGAATTTCTTTGCGGACCAGATCGCCAAGGAAACGGCCCAGTCTGACACCACTTCCATGCTTGTAGTGACAAGAATGATAGAAGCAGAGGTTTTTAATAACACCATAGATAGTGTGAAAGAGCTGCAGAAAGAGGTGACCCCGGAAGAACTGACATACTGGCAAGAGCAAGTGGGGAGGCTTGATGAGAATGGGTGTTGGACCGATCTGTCAGAGAGGTGTAGATGGTTACTGCCGAACGCCTTTGTAAATGCGGTGGTAACTATGGCACACGGACCTTCGCACGTAGGAGTTCAGGCCATCTGTGCCATATTGGATTCTGTCTGGTATAATGTCAATATCCCTAAGACAGCTAGGAACTTGGTCCAGCATTGTATAATTTGTCTCCAGCATAATCCTGGGGTCAGTATCCCCGTCCAAGCAGGTAGTTTTGCACCACCCACTCTGCCTTTCGAAGTACTCCAAATGGATTACATACAGCTAGAGCGAGTTAACAATCTGAAATACGTGCTAGTGGTGATTTGTACCTTTAGCAAATGGGTAGAGGCGTACCCCACGAAGGAAAACACTGCTTTGGCAACTGCGAAAGCCCTGGTGAAAGAGTTCTTTCCTCGATATGGGTTGCCACGGGTGATTTGGAGTGACAATGGGACCCATTTTAATGCTAACCTAGTTAAGTATGTATGCAAGGGCCTGTCCATCCGGCAGAAGTTTCATGCAGCTCGACATCCCCAGTCAGCGGGTCTAGTTGAGAAATATAATGGAATTTTGAAATTACGATTGGCTAAACTTCAGGACACGACGGGATTAAAATGGCCCGATCTCTTGCCCCTGGCCCTGTTGTCCGTAAGAACTACTCCCCATTCACGGAGCGGTATCTCCCCTTATGAAGTAATTTTTGGCAGACCCGCCAACGTATGGGGAGTAGCCCGGCCCAAATCTTTCAGGGACATTGAATATCCTATGTTGACTGATTACTTGTATGCTCTGACTAAAGATCTTCGTTCCATTCATCAACAGATATCTGCCGCACTGCAGCCCCTGCCGGAGGGTCCTGGACACGGCGTAGAACCAGGACAGTGGGTCCTGGTCCGAAACTACCAACGGAAATCGAGTTTGGATCCGCGCTGGTCCCGGCCGTACCAGGTGCTCCTGGCCACGCGAACAGCGGTAAAAGTCGAAGGGAAGCAGCACTGGATCCATATCTCCCATCTTAAGCGAGTTCCCCTCCCATTGCCAAGGGAGCAACTTGACCAGGAGGAAGGTCAGCCGACTCAAGGTGAACCCAGCACAGACGAGTCACTTTCCCCGGACACCCGCAGAGAGGTTGACGGGCGAGGGGGGAGTCCACCCAATTGTCCAAAGTGAAGCATCTGGTTGGGAGCCCAGCTCCTCATCTGACCCCACTGTGCCCACCTTGTTTACGAATCCCGAAACCCCTGGTCGGGATCGATATCACCTGCGGCCCCGGAAATAGACAAATCCCAGGTCTAGCCCCGGCAAGTGTAGCTGGAGGCCGCCGCAGAGACCTGAGGATTGTTGGAACACTGGACTGAACTCGTTGAGAGCATGGAACTTTAAGTAAAGCTCTGTTCAGAACGAAGATAGAGACATTGATCAGACTAATGGAGGGGCCCAGGTGGAGGTCTCTTTTCAACACGAGTTGCGTCAAGTGTGACTCCAACGCGAGAAGTTTTTCCTTTTTTCCTTTTTGTTTTTCTGAACAATAGGAGTCTGCCTGTGAGGCTCTATACGGACACAGGAAAGAAGCACCCTCCGGCAGGTCGGACTGCTTGTAGACCCCCCTTTTTCCCGAGATTATATTGGACTTTTAGTGAGGAAATGTACCCTTTTGTTCGTTTTGTCCCTGAAGACGGGCGTCCCATAGTACCCCGTGCTGTCCCCCCGCATTTGCCAATGTTCTCCTCATGGAGCTTGCTTGTTAGAATTGTTTTCATTTCTATACTGATGGTATCATTTGTACTATGTCTAGGTTTGTTCATATATTTAGAGTTTCGTCATCCTGTACACACCCTGATAATGTCTACTCCTGCCCCTAAGGAACATCATTTCCAGACCTTTGCCCCTCATAAAGAAAGACACCGACAGACATATGTACATAATGCTTTTATTGAAATGCTGCACCAGACTCATAGCTCCACAAACGTTACCGATTGTTGGGTTTGTGGGCTTCTCCCGTCAGTAATGCATAAGCAAGATTTGTTTATATCAGTGCCTTTATCTTACTTAGGTAGTTGCGAAGCTTGGTTTAAAATGTTATCCATGTTGTACGAACACTACGCTATAGATGAACGTCGATTCTCAGAGAAGGATTACGCCTTGATTTTAGCATATATAGAGACACACCAAGGTTTTACCCCTAATGCTGAGGGAACGGATGGTACCCTTGACCCCACCGCCTGCATGAATGTATATACTGATCATGAAAATGATACCTGGTTGAAGGATGAGGTACTGGATTTCATGACCTTTAACTTTACTGAGTATTTCAAATACTTCCAAGAGCGAAATGTCTCAGATGAGAAAATCATTCCGGTCCCGGTGTTGAATACATCCTCCTCTTTCTGCGTGCAGGGGATGGGGCATTTGTTCGTAGGATATAGTAGATGTAATTACACTTATAGACTGCAGACATTCAGTAGCCCCCCTACACTCACCCCTCCCAATGTTTATTTTGTGTGCGGTGAAAACGCATACACTTGGCTACCCAGAGGGTGGATGGATAGGTGTTACTTATCTTTCCTTTACCCACCAGTGTACATAGCTCCTTCTGATTATCATAAGTCTCATTCCTTAAATCGGCGGAGCCTAAAAGCCGAAGCCGCCAGTAACGATGCCACTGACCAGACTGACACTCCAGCCCAACACTTCGTTGATATTATAAAAGGGGCGTTGCCCATATGGGGACCCATCCTCAATAGTAAGGAAGTTAGGAGGTTATCCAGAGTGGTGGAAGGGGTGGTTAATACTATGGCAGGGATATTAACTAATATCACGGTGGAGCTCCAGGCGACCCGGCTCGTGACCCTTCAAAATCGTCTTGTTTTAGACGTTATCCTAGCTGATCGTGGAGGAGCTTGTAGGGTCATCGGCAGTTCCTGTTGTGTATATATACCTGACTCCGCCCCTTCCGTCCATCTAGCTATCCAGAAACTGCATCGACTGGCCTCTGAAATTCACACCGAAACTGGTACTTGGTCCTTGTCCGGGTGGTTCTGGGATTTGGTGACCACCTGGGGATGGAAGTTATTTATGATTCTCCTGGGAGTGGTAGGATTCCTTTTCACCTGTTGCATTTGTCTACAGTGCGGGCCGGCCTGTTGTGCATATTGTGCTGCTCAGGTTCGCCGATCCATCCCTAAGCCCACGTCCATCCAAACCAGGATAGATGCTCAGCGGACTCAGAAGGAGATGCATGATTTAATGCAGATTGATGAGGGTATTTTTGAAGACTGACTTCGTTATTAGCTATGCTGCGCTAAAAGGGCCGTTCTGAGGTATTCAAGTCATTATGGTATGATTAGCGCAGTATATCTAATGATGGTATGCTTAGCCATGGTGCATTCAAAGGATCGAAATCCCCGTTACGTTTAGCATGACAAAAGGGCCGAGAACCAAACCGCCTCCATCTTGGATTGCGGCTCCTTCGCTTAGGAGTCACGTGGCCCTCTTACACACCATCTGCCTTTGGTTTTCACGGTAATTATTAGGAGACAGACAGAGTTGCTGAGAAGCAAGGTCACATCTGCTAAAAGGGAGTATCAAGTGAATTCCTCTAGGCCTGGGATGAGAAGGGAGTCACCCTTCCGACCTTCTCTGTAAAGATAGTAACCCTTTGTATGTGTAACCGAAACTAGAAATAGGCATGAGCTCATTAGGGGCGCCAGGACTAACTGGTACTTTTCCACATATAAGGTTTTGTATGCTGTGCTGATAATGTATAAAAGTGTGTTGCTGTCAAGGAGCCAGCAGTCTTCCTTGGCGCACCTGATGGGTGAGGATCGACGAGGCTCCTCTATATAGAGATCTATGGTGATTAATAAACGTTTGAACCTTCCACGTTGCCAACTGCTCCTTATTTAATGGATATTGCGGGCCAATGGTAAGTGTGGCCCTTGGAATAATTATTTGAACACAACAGGTGCTCAGCAGCCATCAAGGGACACCTACCAAACCCACACATTTCTGAAAACTAGACACCCGGCGGCTTCCAGGGAGGTATGGCTTGCGTGGATCCTCCAACGTTTCCTTACCCAGAATCCCCTGCAAACCTCATTTTTAGCTGAAAAACTCACTTTTTTCACACATTTTGGGGTGGGAAAGATGTGGCATCACCGGGCTCACACAAATTTACCACCACCCAGTGTTCCCCCAGGTCTCCCGGTAAAAATGGTGCCTCACTTGTGTGGGAGGCCCAAGTACCCGCGGCAGGCAAGGGCCCAAAACGTAGTGAGGTGACATCAAAATGGCCTATCGCAAAAACACCTGGTTTTGCAAGGGGGGTCACTTGGGTTTTTGGCCCGGTGCTCGGTGGCCATCTAGGGAAAACTACCAAACCCATGCATTTCTGAAAACTAGACACCCGGCGGCTTCCAAGGAGGTATGGCTTGTCTGGATCCCCCAACGTTTCCTTACCCAGAATCCCCTGCAAACCTCAATTTTAGCTGAAAAAAACACTTTTTTCACACATTTTGGGGTGGGAAAGTTGTGGCATCACCGGGCTCACACAAATTTACCTCCACCCAACGTTCCCCCAGGTCTCCCGGTAAAAATGGTGCCTCACTTGTGTGGGAGGCCCAAGTACCCGCGGCAGGCAAGGGCCCAAAACGTAGTGAGGCGACATCAAAATGGCCTATCGCAAAACCACCTGGTTTTGCAAGGGGGGTCACTTTGGTTTTTGACCCGGTGCTCGGCGGCCATCTAGGGAAACCTACCAAACCCATGCATTTCTGAAAACTAGACACCCGGCGGCTTCCATGGAAGTATGGCTTGCGTGGATCCCCCAACGTTTCCTTACCCAGAATCCCCTGCAAACCTCAATTTTAGCTGAAAAAATCACTTTTTTCACACAATTTGCGGTGGGAAAGTTGTGGCATCACCAGGATCACACAAATTTACCACCACCCAGCGTTCCCCCAGGTCTCTCGGTAAAAATGGTGCCTCACTTGTGTGGGAGGCCCAAGTACCCGCGGCAGGCAAGGGCCCAAAACGTAGTGAGGCGACATCAAAATGGCCTATCGCAAAACCACCTGGTTTTGCCTGGTGGGTCACTTTGGTTTTTGGCCCGGTGCTCGGCGGCCATCTAGGGAAACCTACCAAACCCACACATTTCTGAAAACTAGACACCCGGCGGCTTCCAGGGAGGTATGGCTTGCGTGGATCCCCCAACGTTTCCTTACCCAGAGTCCCCTGCAAACCTCAATTTTAGCTGAAAAAATCACTTTTTTCACACATTTTGGGGTGGGAAAGTTGTGGCATCACCGGGCTCATACAAATTTACCACCACCCAGCGTTCCCCCAGGTCTCTCGGTAAAAATGGTGACTCACTTGTGTGGGAGGCCCAAGTACCCGCGGCAGGCAAGGGCCCAAAACGTAGTGAGGCGACATCAAAATGGCCTATCGCAAAACCACCTGGTTTTGCCTGGTGGGTCACTTTGGTTTTTGGCCCGGTGTTCGGCGGCCATCTAGGGAAACCTACCAAACCCATGCATTTCTGAAAACTAGACACCCGGCGGCTTCCAAGGAGGTATGGCTTGTCTGGATCCCCCAACGTTTCCTTACCCAGAATCCCCTGCAAACCTCAATTTTAGCTGAAAAAAACACTTTTTTCACACATTTTGGGGTGGGAAAGTTGTGGCATCACCGGGCTCACACAAATTTACCACCACCCAACGTTCCCCCAGGTCTCCCGGTAAAAATGGTGCCTCACTTGTGTGGGAGGCCCAAGTACCCGCGGCAGGCAAGGGCCCAAAACGTAGTGAGGCGACATCAAAATGGCCTATCGCAAAACCACCTGGTTTTGCAAGGGGGGTCACTTTGGTTTTTGACCCGGTGCTCGGCGGCCATCTAGGGAAACCTACCAAACCCATGCATTTCTGAAAACTAGACACCCGGCGGCTTCCATGGAAGTATGGCTTGCGTGGATCCCCCAACGTTTCCTTACCCAGAATCCCCTGCAAACCTCAATTTTAGCTGAAAAAATCACTTTTTTCACACAATTTGCGGTGGGAAAGTTGTGGCATCACCAGGATCACACAAATTTACCACCACCCAGCGTTCCCCCAGGTCTCTCGGTAAAAATGGTGCCTCACTTGTGTGGGAGGCCCAAGTACCCGCGGCAGGCAAGGGCCCAAAACGTAGTGAGGCGACATCAAAATGGCCTATCGCAAAACCACCTGGTTTTGCCTGGTGGGTCACTTTGGTTTTTGGCCCGGTGCTCGGCGGCCATCTAGGGAAACCTACCAAACCCACACATTTCTGAAAACTAGACACCCGGCGGCTTCCAGGGAGGTATGGCTTGCGTGGATCCCCCAACGTTTCCTTACCCAGAGTCCCCTGCAAACCTCAATTTTAGCTGAAAAAATCACTTTTTTCACACATTTTGGGGTGGGAAAGTTGTGGCATCACCGGGCTCATACAAATTTACCACCACCCAGCGTTCCCCCAGGTCTCTCGGTAAAAATGGTGACTCACTTGTGTGGGAGGCCCAAGTACCTGCGGCAGGCAAGGGCCCAAAACGTAGTGAGGCGACATCAAAATGGCCTATCGCAAAACCACCTGGTTTTGCCTGGTGGGTCACTTTGGTTTTTGGCCCGGTGCTCGGCGGCCATCTAGGGAAACCTACCAAACCCACACATTTCTGAAAACTAGACACCCGGCGGCTTCCAGGGAGGTATGGCTTGCGTGGATCCCCCAACGTTTCCTTACCCAGAATCCCCTGCAAACCTCATTTTTAGCTGAAAAAATTACTTTTTTCACACATTTTGGGGTGGGAAAGTTGTGGCATCACCGGGCTCACACAAATTTACCACCACCCAGCGTTCCCCCAGGTCTCCCGGTAAAAATGGTGCCTCACTTGTGTGGGAGGCCCAAGTACCCGCGGCAGGCAAGAGCTCAAAACGTAGTGAGGCGACATCAAAATGGCCTATCGCAAAACCACCTGGTTTTTCCTGGTGGGTCACTTTGGTTTTTGGCCCGGTGCTCGGCGGCCATCTAGGGAAACCTACCAAACCCACACATTTCTGAAAACTAGACACCCGGCAATTTCCAGGGAGGTATGGCTTGCGTGGATCCCCCAACGTTTCCTTACCCAGAGTCCCCTGCAAACCTCAATTTTAGCTGAAAAAATCACTTTTTTCACACATTTTGGGGTGGGAAAGTTGTGGCATCACCGGGCTCATACAAATTTACCACCACCCAGCATTCCCCCAGGTCTCCTGGTAAAAATGGTGCCTCACTTGTGTGGGAGGCCCAAGTACCCGCGGCAGGCAAGGGCCCAAAACGTAGTGAGGCGACATCAAAATGGCCTATCGCAAAACCACCTGGTTTTGCCTGGTGGGTCACTTTGGTTTTTGGCCCGGTGTTCGGCGGCCATCTAGGGAAACCTACCAAACCCACACATTTCTGAAAACTAGACACCCGGCGGCTTCCAGGGAGGTATGGCTTGCGTGGATCCCCCAACGTTTCCTTACCCAGAATCCCCTGCAAACCTCATTTTTAGCTGAAAAAATTACTTTTTTCACACATTTTGGGGTGGGAAAGTTGTGGCATCACCGGGCTCATACAAATTTACCACCACCCAGCGTTCCCCCAGGTCTCCTGGTAAAAATGGTGCCTCACTTGTGTGGGAGGCCCAAGTACCCGCGGCAGGCAAGGGCCCAAAACGTAGTGAGGCGACATCAAAATGGCCTATCGCAAAACCACCTGGTTTTGCCTGGTGGGTCACTTTGGTTTTTGGCCCGGTGTTCGGCGGCCATCTAGGGAAACCTACCACACCCACACATTTCTGAAAACTAGACACCCGGCGGCTTCAAGGGAGGTATGGCTTGCGTGGATCCCCCAATGTTTCCTTACCCAGAATCCCCTGCAAACCTCAATTTCAGCTGAAAAAATCACTTTTTTCACGCATTTTGGGGTGGGAAAGTTGTGGCATCACCGGGCTCACACAAATTTACCTCCACCCAACGTTCCCCCAGGTCTCCCGGTAAAAATGGTGCCTCACTTGTGTGGGAGGCCCAAGTACCCGCGGCAGGCAAGGGCCCAAAACGTAGTGAGGCGACATCAAAATGGCCTATCGCAAAACCACCTGGTTTTGCAAGGGGGGTCACTTTGGTTTTTGACCCGGTGCTCGGCGGCCATCTAGGGAAACCTACCAAACCCATGCATTTCTGAAAACTAGACACCCGGCGGCTTCCATGGAAGTATGGCTTGCGTGGATCCCCCAACGTTTCCTTACCCAGAATCCCCTGCAAACCTCAATTTTAGCTGAAAAAATCACTTTTTTCACACAATTTGCGGTGGGAAAGTTGTGGCATCACCAGGATCACACAAATTTACCACCACCCAGCGTTCCCCCAGGTCTCTCGGTAAAAATGGTGCCTCACTTGTGTGGGAGGCCCAAGTACCCGCGGCAGGCAAGGGCCCAAAACGTAGTGAGGCGACATCAAAATGGCCTATCGCAAAACCACCTGGTTTTGCCTGGTGGGTCACTTTGGTTTTTGGCCCGGTGCTCGGCGGCCATCTAGGGAAACCTACCAAACCCACACATTTCTGAAAACTAGACACCCGGCGGCTTCCAGGGAGGTATGGCTTGCGTGGATCCCCCAACGTTTCCTTACCCAGAGTCCCCTGCAAACCTCAATTTTAGCTGAAAAAATCACTTTTTTCACACATTTTGGGGTGGGAAAGTTGTGGCATCACCGGGCTCATACAAATTTACCACCACCCAGCGTTCCCCCAGGTCTCTCGGTAAAAATGGTGACTCACTTGTGTGGGAGGCCCAAGTACCCGCGGCAGGCAAGGGCCCAAAACGTAGTGAGGCGACATCAAAATGGCCTATCGCAAAACCACCTGGTTTTGCCTGGTGGGTCACTTTGGTTTTTGGCCCGGTGTTCGGCGGCCATCTAGGGAAACCTACCAAACCCATGCATTTCTGAAAACTAGACACCCGGCGGCTTCCAAGGAGGTATGGCTTGTCTGGATCCCCCAACGTTTCCTTACCCAGAATCCCCTGCAAACCTCAATTTTAGCTGAAAAAAACACTTTTTTCACACATTTTGGGGTGGGAAAGTTGTGGCATCACCGGGCTCACACAAATTTACCACCACCCAACGTTCCCCCAGGTCTCCCGGTAAAAATGGTGCCTCACTTGTGTGGGAGGCCCAAGTACCCGCGGCAGGCAAGGGCCCAAAACGTAGTGAGGCGACATCAAAATGGCCTATCGCAAAACCACCTGGTTTTGCAAGGGGGGTCACTTTGGTTTTTGACCCGGTGCTCGGCGGCCATCTAGGGAAACCTACCAAACCCATGCATTTCTGAAAACTAGACACCCGGCGGCTTCCATGGAAGTATGGCTTGCGTGGATCCCCCAACGTTTCCTTACCCAGAATCCCCTGCAAACCTCAATTTTAGCTGAAAAAATCACTTTTTTCACACAATTTGCGGTGGGAAAGTTGTGGCATCACCAGGATCACACAAATTTACCACCACCCAGCGTTCCCCCAGGTCTCTCGGTAAAAATGGTGCCTCACTTGTGTGGGAGGCCCAAGTACCCGCGGCAGGCAAGGGCCCAAAACGTAGTGAGGCGACATCAAAATGGCCTATCGCAAAACCACCTGGTTTTGCCTGGTGGGTCACTTTGGTTTTTGGCCCGGTGCTCGGCGGCCATCTAGGGAAACCTACCAAACCCACACATTTCTGAAAACTAGACACCCGGCGGCTTCCAGGGAGGTATGGCTTGCGTGGATCCCCCAACGTTTCCTTACCCAGAGTCCCCTGCAAACCTCAATTTTAGCTGAAAAAATCACTTTTTTCACACATTTTGGGGTGGGAAAGTTGTGGCATCACCGGGCTCATACAAATTTACCACCACCCAGCGTTCCCCCAGGTCTCTCGGTAAAAATGGTGACTCACTTGTGTGGGAGGCCCAAGTACCTGCGGCAGGCAAGGGCCCAAAACGTAGTGAGGCGACATCAAAATGGCCTATCGCAAAACCACCTGGTTTTGCCTGGTGGGTCACTTTGGTTTTTGGCCCGGTGCTCGGCGGCCATCTAGGGAAACCTACCAAACCCACACATTTCTGAAAACTAGACACCCGGCGGCTTCCAGGGAGGTATGGCTTGCGTGGATCCCCCAACGTTTCCTTACCCAGAATCCCCTGCAAACCTCATTTTTAGCTGAAAAAATTACTTTTTTCACACATTTTGGGGTGGGAAAGTTGTGGCATCACCGGGCTCACACAAATTTACCACCACCCAGCGTTCCCCCAGGTCTCCCGGTAAAAATGGTGCCTCACTTGTGTGGGAGGCCCAAGTACCCGCGGCAGGCAAGAGCTCAAAACGTAGTGAGGCGACATCAAAATGGCCTATCGCAAAACCACCTGGTTTTTCCTGGTGGGTCACTTTGGTTTTTGGCCCGGTGCTCGGCGGCCATCTAGGGAAACCTACCAAACCCACACATTTCTGAAAACTAGACACCCGGCAATTTCCAGGGAGGTATGGCTTGCGTGGATCCCCCAACGTTTCCTTACCCAGAGTCCCCTGCAAACCTCAATTTTAGCTGAAAAAATCACTTTTTTCACACATTTTGGGGTGGGAAAGTTGTGGCATCACCGGGCTCATACAAATTTACCACCACCCAGCATTCCCCCAGGTCTCCTGGTAAAAATGGTGCCTCACTTGTGTGGGAGGCCCAAGTACCCGCGGCAGGCAAGGGCCCAAAACGTAGTGAGGCGACATCAAAATGGCCTATCGCAAAACCACCTGGTTTTGCCTGGTGGGTCACTTTGGTTTTTGGCCCGGTGTTCGGCGGCCATCTAGGGAAACCTACCAAACCCACACATTTCTGAAAACTAGACACCCGGCGGCTTCCAGGGAGGTATGGCTTGCGTGGATCCCCCAACGTTTCCTTACCCAGAATCCCCTGCAAACCTCATTTTTAGCTGAAAAAATTACTTTTTTCACACATTTTGGGGTGGGAAAGTTGTGGCATCACCGGGCTCATACAAATTTACCACCACCCAGCGTTCCCCCAGGTCTCCTGGTAAAAATGGTGCCTCACTTGTGTGGGAGGCCCAAGTACCCGCGGCAGGCAAGGGCCCAAAACGTAGTGAGGCGACATCAAAATGGCCTATCGCAAAACCACCTGGTTTTGCCTGGTGGGTCACTTTGGTTTTTGGCCCGGTGTTCGGCGGCCATCTAGGGAAACCTACCACACCCACACATTTCTGAAAACTAGACACCCGGCGGCTTCCAGGGAGGTATGGCTTGCGTGGATCCCCCAACGTTTCCTTACCCAGAATCCCCTGCAAACCTCATTTTTAGCTGAAAAAATTACTTTTTTCACACATTTTGGGGTGGGAAAGTTGTGGCATCACCGGGCTCACACAAATTTACCACCACCCAGCGTTCCCCCAGGTCTCCCGGTAAAAATGGTGCCTCACTTGTGTGGGAGGCCCAAGTACCCGCGGCAGGCAAGGGCCCAAAACGTAGTGAGGTGACATCAAAATGGCCTATCGCAAAACCACCTGGTTTTGCAAGGGGGGTCACTTTGGTTTTTGACCCGGTGCCCGGCGGCCATCTAGGTAAACCTACCAAACCCATGCATTTCTGAAAACTAGACACCCGGCGGCTTCCATGGAGGTATGGCTTGCGTGGATCCCCCAACGTTTCCTTACCCAGAATCCCCTGCAAACCTCATTTTTAGCTGAAAAAATCACTTTTTTCAAGCATTTTGGGGTGGGAAAGTTGTGGCATCACCGGGACCACACAAATTGACCACCACCCAGCGTTCCCCCAGGTCTCCTGGTAAAAATGGTGCCTCACTTGTGTGGGAGGCCCAAGTACCCGCGGCAGGCAAGAGCCCAAAACGTAGTGAGGCGACATCAAAATGGCCTATCGCAAAACCACCTGGTTTTTCCTGGTGGGTCACTTTGGTTTTTGGCCCGGTGCTCGGCGGCCATCTAGGGAAACCTACCAAACCCACACATTTCTGAAAACTAGACACCCGGCAATTTCCAGGGAGGTATGGCTTGCGTGGATCCCCCAACGTTTCCTTACCCAGAATCCCCTGCAAACCTCAATTTTAGATGAAAAAATCACTTTTTTCACACATTTTGGGGTGGGAAACTTGTGGCATCACCGGGCTCATACAAATTTACCACCACCCAGTGTTCCCCCAGGTCTACTGGTAAAAATGGTGCCTCACTTGTGTGGGAGGCCCAAGTACCCGCGGCAGGCAAGGGCCCAAAACGTAGAGAGGCGACATCAAAATGGCCTATCGCAAAACCACCTGGTTTTGCCTGGTGGGTCACTTTGGTTTTTGGCCCGGTCCTCGGCAGCCATCTAGGGAAACCTACCAAACCCACACATTTCTGAAAACTAGACACCCGGCGGCTTCCAGGGAGGTATGGCTTGCGTGGATCCCCCAACGTTTCCTTACCCAGAATCCCCTGCAAACCTCAATTTTAGCTGAAAAAAACACTTTTTTCACACATTTTGGGGTGGGAAAGTTGTGGCATCACCGGGCTCACACAAATTTACAACCACCCAACGTTCCCCCAGGTCTCCCGGTAAAAATGGTGCCTCACTTGTGTGGGAGGCCCAAGTACCCGCGGCAGGCAAGGGCCCAAAACGTAGTGAGGCGACATCAAAATGGCCTATCGCAAAACCACCTGGTTTTGCAAGGGGGGTCACTTTGGTTTTTGACCCGGTGCTCGGCGGCCATCTAGGGAAACCTACCAAACCCACACATTTCTGAAAACTAGACACCCGACGGCTTCCAGGGAGGTATGGCTTGCGTGGATCCCCCAACGTTTCCTTACCCAGAATCCCCTGCAAACCTCATTTGTAGCTGAAAAAATCACTTTTTTCACACATTTTGGGGTGGGAAAGTTGTGGCATCACCGGGCTCACACAAATTTACCACCACCCAGTGTTCCCCCAGGTCTCCCGGTAAAAATGGTGCCTCACTTGTGTGGGAGGCCCAAGTACCCGCGGCAGGCAAGGGCCCAAAACGTAGTGAGGTGACATCAAAATGGCCTATCGCAAAACCACCTGGTTTTGCAAGGGGGGTCACTTGGGTTTTTGGCCCGGTGCTCGGCGGCCATCTAGGGAAACCTACCAAACCTATGCATTTCTGAAAACTAGACACCCGGCGGCTTCCATGGAAGTATGGCTTGCGTGGATCCCCCAACGTTTCCTTACCCAGAATCCCCTGCAAACCTCAATTTTAGCTGAAAAAATCACTTTTTTCACACAATTTGCGGTGGGAAAGTTGTGGCATCACCGGGATCACACAAATTTACCACCACCCAGCGTTCCCCCAGGTCTCTCGGTAAAAATGGTGCCTCACTTGTGTGGGAGGCCCAAGTACCCGCGGCAGGCAAGGGCCCAAAACGTAGTGAGGCGACATCAAAATGGCCTATCGCAAAACCACCTGGTTTTGCCTGGTGGGTCACTTTGGTTTTTGGCCCGGTGCTCGGCGGCCATCTCGGGAAACCTACCAAACCCACACATTTCTGAAAACTAGACACCCGGCGGCTTCCAGGGAGGTATGGCTTGCGTGGATCCCCCAACGTTTCCTTACCCAGAGTCCCCTGCAAACCTCAATTTTAGCTGAAAAAATCACTTTTTTCACACATTTTGGGGTGGGAAAGTTGTGGCATCACCGGGCTCATACAAATTTACCACCACCCAGTGTTCCCCCAGGTCTCTCGGTAAAAATGGTGCCTCACTTGTGTGGGAGGCCCAAGTACCCGCGGCAGGCAAGGGCCCAAAACGTAGTGAGGCGACATCAAAATGGCCTATCGCAAAACCACCTGGTTTTGCCTGGTGGTTCACTTTGGTTTTTGGCCCGGTGTTCGGCGGCCATCTAGGGAAACCTACCAAACCCACACATTTCTGAAAACTAGACACCCGGCGGCTTCCAGGGAGGTATGGCTTGCGTGGATCCCCCAACGTTTCCTTACCCAGAATCCCCTGCAAACCTCATTTTTAGCTGAAAAAATTACTTTTTTCACACATTTTGGGGTGGGAAAGTTGTGGCATCACCGGGCTCACACAAATTTACCACCACCCAGTGTTCCCCCAGGTCTCCCGGTAAAAATGGTGCCTCACTTGTGTGGGAGGCCCAAGTACCCGCGGCAGGCAAGGGCCCAAAACGTAGTGAGGTGACATCAAAATGGCCTATCGCAAAACCACCTGGTTTTTCCTGGTGGGTCACTTTGGTTTTTGGCCCGGTGCTCGGCGGCCATCTAGGGAAACCTACCATACCCACACATTTCTGAAAACTAGACACCCGGCAATTTCCAGGGAGGTATGGCTTGCGTGGATCCCCCAACGTTTCCTTACCCAGAATCCCCTGCAAACCTCAATTTTAGCTGAAAAAATCACTTTTTTCACCCATTTTGGGGTGGGAAAGTTGTGGCATCACCGGGCTCACACAAATTTACCACCACCCAGCGTTCCTCCAGGTCTCCCGGTAAAAATGGTGCTTCACTTGTGTGGGAGGCCCCAGTACCCGCAGCATACAAGGGCCTAAAACGTAGTGAGGCGACATCAAAATGGCCTATCGCAAAACCACCTGGTTTTGCCTGGTGGGTCACTTTGGTTTTTGGGCCGGTGCTCGGCAGCCATCTAAGGAAACCTACCAAACCCACACATTTCTGAAAACTAGACACCCGGCGGCTTCCAGGGAGGTATGGTTTGCGTGGATCCCCCAACGTTTCCTTACCCAGAATCCCCTGCAAACCTCAATTTTAGCTGACAAAATCACTTTTTTCACACATTTTGGGGTGGGAAAGTTGTGGCATCACCGGGATCACACAAATTTACCACCACCCAGCGTTCCCCCAGGTCTCCCGGTAAAAATGGTGCCTCACTTGTGTGGGAGGCCCAAGTACCCGCGGCAGGCAAGGGCCTAAAATGTAGTGAGGCGACATCAAAATGGCCTATCGCAAAACCACCTGGTTTTGCCTGGTGGGTCACTTTGGTTTTTGGCCCGGTGCTCGGCGGCCATCTAGGGAAACCTACCAAACCCACACATTTCTGAAAACTAGACACCCAGCGGCTTCCAGGGAGGTATGGCTTGCATCGATCCCCCAACGTTTCCTTACCCAGAATCCCCTGCAAACCTCAATTTTAGCTGACAAAATCACTTTTATCACACATTTTGGGGTGGGAAAGTTGTGGCATCACCGGGCTCATACAAATTTACCACCACCCAGCGTTCCCCCAGGTCTCTCGCTAAAAATGGTGCCTCACTTGTGTGGGAGGCCCAAGTACCCGTGGCAGGCAAGGGCCCAAAACGTAGTGAGGCGACATCAAAATGGCCTATCGCAAAACCACCTGGTTTTGCCTGGCGGGTCACTTTGGTTTTTGGCCCGGTGCTCGGCAGCCATCTAGGGAAACCTACCAAACCCACACATTTCTGAAAACTAGACACCCGGCGGCTTCCAGGGAGGTATGGCTTGCGTGGATCCCCCAACGTTTCCTTACCCAGAATCCCCTGCAAACCTCAATTTTAGCTGAAAAAATCACTTTTTTCACACATTTTGGGGTGGGAAAGTTGTGGCATCACCGGGCTCACACAAATTTACCACCACCCAGCGTTCCTCCAGGTCTCTCGGTAAAAATGGTGCCTCACTTGTGTGGGAGGCCCAAGTACCCGCGGCATACAAGGGCCCAAAACGTAGTGCGGCGACATCAAAATGGCCTATCGCAAAACCACCTGGTTTTGCCTGGTGGGTCACTTTGGTTTTTGGCCCAGTGCTCGGCAGCCATCTAGGGAAACCTACCAAACCCACACATTTCTGAAAACTAGACACCCGGCGGCTTCCAGGGAGGTATGGCTTGCGTGGATCCCCCAACGTTTCCTTACCCAGAATCCCCTGCAAACCTCATTTTTAGCTGAAAAAATCACTTTTTTCACACATTTTGGGGTGGGAAAGTTGTGGCATCGCCGGGCTCACACAAATTTACCACCACCCAGTGGGAGTGGGAGGAGTACACCTGGGTCCTGAATAGGACAGGGTTTTCCACACACAATGCTGGCCCCGCCCCCTGCGGTGCGACTGACGACCCTAGCCCTGCCAATGAATAGAGTGAGGGGCTGAGCACATCAAGGGTGCTCCCCAACCAGCTGCGACTGGTTTTCCCCCTCACCCTGAACCCAGAACAAAGGGATTTGGTGTATAAAAAGGGGCTGTGTCCCCTTACAAAATGTTCTTGTTCTGACTTGAATCTGCCAGGGGCATGCTGCTGCTGGGGCCCAGGGGAAGGCTTGCCTCCCTGGGCCCTGCCCAGCCCCTGGATGCCATGAATACCTGGAAGACCTCTTTGCTGGGAGCTTTTTGCTCCATTTCTTTATGCCTCCAGGACTTTATTGACCTAGCGCCTGGATAGCGCTATCTTTTCCCCCAGGAAGGAGGAACATGTGGGCCTTGGCAGCGCTGGGCTGCGATCTCCGCCGAGGGAATCCCGACGTAGGGATTCCCCCCGTAATGCTGGTCTCGCGGGTGCCCACCCCGCTGTCTTTGCGCTAATTGTATGCAGGTGCCCACCCTGCGTCTTCATTGCCGTGTTATCACTAATGCGGGTGCCCACCCCGCTTATGGTTGTTCTATTGCGGGTGCCCACCCCGCGATCATTGAAGGAGAAATCACCGCCGCGGCCCGAGCTTCAGTTCAAAACCGCCGCCGAGTCCGCGGCCCGCCTGGTTGTGAGCGGGGCAGCGGGACGGAAGCGGAAGTGCCGCCATTGTGATGGGAGGCGGCCGCCGGGAGCTTGCGAGGCTCCACTTAGAAGTTCCGGCCCGGAGAGGAGCGGAGTCCCCGGAGAACGGCCCGGTGAGTACAGACGGGCTGGGGGACTCCACGCAGGTGCTGGGGGTGCGGGGGCAGTGCTCACGAGCCCCGTGAGGCTCCGACGTTGGGGGCATTATTTCTCGAGCCGGTGAGGCTCTAGGGGACATTGTTCTTTGGTGCTGTGTAGAGCCCCGAGAAGGCTCCAACGACGGGGCGATCTTTGAAAGAGCCCAGCGAGGCTCCACCAACAGGGGGCACCAGTTGTTTCTTTACAGAGCGGCCCCAGATGGCAGCGGGTCGCTCCCCCTTTGCCCCACCGTAACGTTTAGGGCCACGAAGGCTCTAGGGGGCATTTCAATTGTTTTATAGCCCAGAAAGGGCTACAGAGGCACGCCGGTGCCTGAGTTTGTTCCACAGCTGCCCAGCACTTAGTGGGCAGCTGCCACGTTTAGGTTGTGCCCCTCTGAGTTTTGGACTGTGCCTCCTGCGCAGTCTGGCCCCTGACTTTGCTGAACATAGGGCGTCCTAGCCCCGACAAGGCCAGTTGGCCTAGGGACTGCCACAGGTGGGGGCTTATGTGAGTTTTGGCGCTATTGTTCCTTTCCTGCACCTCTGAATGTGTTTATGCGTCATGTGCTTTGCTTTACACCGCTGAATGTATTTTATGCATCATGTGTTTCCCTTGTGTTTACACCTCTGAATGTTATGCATCATGTGTTTATGTGCTTAGACCCCTACAGGTATTGTGATACTTAGGTGGTTGTTTTCTCCCTAGTACAGGTGGTGCTAGTGAGGTCCTGATTCCCTGCGCAATATTGTCCTAAGGTGGTTAGGGTTGCGTAGGTGGTGCTTACCTGACACCAGTAGTTACTGGTTGTGTGCTACGTTTGCTATTTTGTACTACAGTATTATTCCTATTTCTAAAAAGTGCTAATTCCTGACAGTGGTCCATGTGGCCCTGTCCCCTGTACATATAATCCCTTGTAAATTCTGCCCGTGCCTGTTGGCACATTGTAGAGTGTGTGTTTTTATCTGATGTGTTGTGTATAATACAAAGGCTATTTTTATAGAATACCTTGTGTGGAGTTTCCTTTGTGGTGGGCCTTGGGTGTTGTTGCTGGGTGCGCGCGCAAACGCTTTACACATCGCCTCAGGGATAAGCCTGTCTGCTCGTGCCAAGCTACCAAGGGGGTGAGCAGGGGTTATCTTTGGCGTGTAACTCCCCAGCCCTGACTAGAGTGGTGGTTTCTGTCTGGCTTTGGCGCAAGCCCTAGCCAACCAGGAATCCCATTTCTAACATGTTGTGTATAATACAAAGGTTATTTTTATATAATACCTTGTGTGGAGTTTCCTTTGTGGTGGGCCTTGGGTGTTGTTGCTGGGTGCGCGCGCAAACGCTTTACACATCGCCTCAGGGATAAGCCTGTCTGCTCGTGCCAAGCTACCAAGGGGGTGAGCAGGGGTTATCTTTGGCGTGTAACTTCCTTGCCCTGACTAGAGTGGTGGTTTCTGCCTGACTTTGGCGCAAGCCTTAGCCAACCAGAAATCCCATTTCTAACATTGGTGATCAGCGGTGGGATTTGGACTTGCGTTTGCGCTGTACCGCAGCGGCGACTGGCCGCACTACAAAACTCTGCATTTAGATAAATCACATGGTATAGGGATTATTGTTCTAAGTTTGTTTTTAATTGTCATTTCTTTGGAAATGTGTTTTTGTGCACTGTGAGTTAGGTGTCCCTAGCTCGGGAGGGTAGATCATCCCCCTTAGTGCATTGTGTTTCTGGATTCACCAGAGGGTGGGATCCAGTGGTGGCAGCGTAATAGTGTCCTGTACATTTGTCCCCCGCCCTGCGCCCAGAGTTGGTACCTGTGTCACGTGGTGGTCAGGTTGAGGAATCAGGGGTGGTAGAAACTGCCTTACCAGTCCGAGGGGAGGGTTGTGTGTGTGGATGAATGGTGCGTGGCACTAGGCAAGTGAGTGTGAGTTCTCTGGGATAGAGAGCTTGCTGAATCCTTTGTGAATTGTGTACTCCTGTGTTAAACACAGACCCCTAGGTTCCCTGTGTGATCTTTTCTCTAGAACGTCTGCCAGAATGGAGCCTGCTTTTGATCCCAGTGATCTAGTTTATTACGGTATGCAGGAGTTGGAAAGGTTCTGTAGAGAGAGAAACATAGGGGTGAGAGAGTCAGACACTGTGTACGAACTGAGGAACCACATGATTGGATGGCAAACAGGTGAATGGGAACGTGAGCGCAGGGAGGAAGAAAGGGCCCGGGCCTCACACCTGGAGGGTGGTGGGTCTGTGGGGAGCCCTGAAGATTCAGAAGGAGATGACAGTACCTGGACGCCAGTAGAGAGTGAGGACCCCGTAGGTAGGGAGTCCCTTGCTGGGTCCAGCGTAGGAGATAGCGCCTCATCCCTTTCCCTGTCCCCTGAGCATAGTGGTAGTTCTCTGGATTCCCCAGTGAGGGTGGAGTCCAGTGGGGGCAGCGATATAGAGTGCAGTACAGAGAGTCCCATTCCCAGTTCCCCGAGTATGGTACCTGTTTCTCAAGAGGAGGAGTATAGGTTGAAATTCAGGGGCAGTAGGAAACTGCCTCACCAGTCTTGGGAGGAGTTTTTGGAGGGATGTAATTAGGCACTGTCCGATTGGGTGGATCAGTACTCGAAACGTACTTATGACGACCTGTATGATCTGGTCCTCAAAGAACACCTGCTCAGTTGTTGTGTGCCGGGGTTGCGCCAACACCTGTTGGGGTGTGGATTGTCTGAGCCATTTGAGCTTGCAGAAAAGGCAGACCATTGGGAATGTGCTAGAGGTCCTCTAGTGTCATTAGTGAGTGATTCCAACAATAGTGGGTCAGAGATCCTCCAGCCCAGCGTGGTGGAGGAGGATCAGTGTAGCCCAGCTAGGTCCCAGGATAGCGAGGAGGGTGTAGGGGCTCACTGCCTGGCTCAGTGGAGCAGGAGTGAGGGGGTGACCGAGGGTCCCCAGACGCCCGAAACCCTGCCTCAGGACTTGGATGGTTTCATGAGGGAACACCAAGTTGGGGACCTAGGCTGTCCTGTTAGTCCACTTGAGGAAGATCTCTTAGTGAGTGGAGGACCTGGAGCGCCTGTAAACAGGGTTCCTGTGGTTCTGGAGTCTGGCAGTACCGCTCCGGTAGGGAGGGTACAGGAGTCCAGCGTGAGAGATTGGGGGATGAGTTCCCCAGTGGAAGAGCCGGTGGGTCAGGGACTTCCCAGTTGGGCTAGGATCCCGTGTAGTGACCAGGGTGACACCACTTCTGTTCTGGGGGATCTCCGCGCACTGTCAGGTGGACAGGGGACGGGAGATCAGCGCCAGACAGACAGTCGCTCGACATATGTGTCATTTGATAGCCTCAGGGGGAGGGAGTGTAAGTCCCCCAAAGTCCTGGAGTGCCAGGCGATTATTCCACCAAAGGTTCTAGGCCGGAGGTTGGAAGGCCAGGTTCGGGATCAGCCTGACCTGAAGGGTGGGACGTCTGTAATCAGCGTCCCGACCAGTTCTTCTTCCAGAGGTACCGCCCCAGTTGGTAGGGAGCAGGGCTCTGGAAGGGGGTGCAGAGGGTGGGAGAGCCCACCTCTGCCCCCGGTACAACCTGAGGGGTTAAACCCTGGGTTGGAATGGCGTTCTAGGTGTACCCCTCACCAGAGGAGGAGGAACCCTAGGAGAAGAGGTAGGGGGAGGAGAGCCTTCCCTGAGACTCCTGGTCCGCCTGAGGGTGTAGAACCTAGGCTGGAGAACCAGTGGCAGTCTAGTCCTGTCTTTCAGAGAGGAAGAGTGGAGAATGGCCGCTATGTGCCAGGGGTTACTACCCCCCACTCTGTGATTAGGCAAAGACCGGTGGCACCTGGGTGGCCTAGGTCTTGGCCGCGGACAGCTTGGGAGTACCAGTGGGGTAGCCCAGTTGGTCCAGACAGTGGTGTTAGAAAGAATTCCATGGGTTCACCGTGGCATAGAACCGGAGGGTGTCCCTGCAGTTGCGGGCCCGCGTCCGTGTTCTATCGCCCCAAGCAGGGAAGTCCATCACGGTGGTGATTGGGCTGCCCTGCGTTTTGGCTGGAAGGGGGTTGTGTTGGACTTGGCCCTTCTGGCAGGTTCACCCCTGAACTTTTTTGCTTTTTACTGGTGACTTGGTGTGGTGATTTTTTGGTTTCTGCGCACTTTCCCTGTGTCCCAGGGTAAAGTGCGTGCGTGCTCTGAGTGCATGTGGTGAGATAGGCCTGCCCTCCCATAGGAATGCATGGGGAATGTATGTGTCCCTAGTAGTTCCTGATGCGTGGGGTGTGCAGGCCCGAGTTTGGTATGTGCGGACTCGTGGGAGTGAATGCTGCGCGATGATGTGTGCGGCGTGCATGTACCTAGTGTGGAAGTGCCACTTCTAGAAGTGGGCACTTCTGTGTGCAGTGTGTCTGTCGCGTGATTGGCTGGTCATGTCATGTGACGGGCTAGGGATTCCCCAGAGTCAGGATGAGTCACCCAGTGGTGAATGGGGAGATCAGCAGCTAGATGGGTGGGAGAAGTACACCTGGGTCCTGAATAGGGCAGGGTTTTCCACACACAATGCTGGCTCCGCCCCCTGTGGTGTGACTGACGACCCTAGCCCTGCCAGTGAATAGAGTGAGGGGCTGAGCACATCAAGGGTGCTCCCCAACCAGCTGCGACTGGTTTTCCCCCTCACCCTGAACCAAGAACAAAGACTTTTACTGTATAAAAAGGGGCTGTGTCCCCTTACAAGTTGTTCACTTCCAGGATCCTGAGGGGGCTGCTGCTGCTGGTGGCCAGGAGGAACCGCCACCTTGTACTGCCTTCCTGCCTGGAGGGCCCAGTGAGCTGGCCCCTGGCCCAGCCTTGCCCCCTGCCCACCTTCCTAAGGACTTTGCTGGACTTTTGTGTTTACTGGCACCCCTAAGCACCTGGAAGCGCTTTTCTTAGCCCCTAAGCGCCTGGAAGCGCTCTTATTTTACTTAGAGCGCTTGGAACGCTTTATTTGGTGCCCCAGCACTCCTAGAGCACGCCTGTGTCGCCCCTGCAGCACCGCTCCTCCTACACGAGGGAATCCCCGGCGTAGGGATTCCCCCTCTGGTGGCCGAGAGTTGAAGCGGGTGCCCACCCCGCATTGCCGTGGTCATTGGCGGGTGCCCACCCCGCTTATTTTATTATTTCGATAGCGGGAGCCCACTCCGCATACCGGTGCTGTCGCGGGTGCCCACCCCGCTTATTTGCGTGGTATCGAAATCACCGCCGCGGCCCGGGCTGGGACAGGAAGTCAGGCTGTCCTGGTTGGGACGTGGGCGGGGCCTCATTCAAAACAGGAAGCGGACGGGAGCCTACCCCGCGTTCCTGTGCCAGGAAATAGAGCCGGAAGGCGTCGGGAGGCCACCCCGCGCTCCGGTGCAGCCCGAAGAAGTAGCCAGAGGAAGCGGAACCCGTCCGGGGCAGGGCTGTCACGGCGCGACCAAGGAGAGAGAGAGGAAGCGCCGTGACTGCCCTCAGCCCCACCGAGAGAGAAGTAACTCCGACGAGAGGAGGACCGGGAGCCCACCCCGCCTCCGTGTGTTGCCTGCCCGCAAGCCGGTAAGTGCGGCTCAGCTGCTGGGTGGCTGGGGGATGTGGTGAGGCGCGTTGTCCGGTGCCGCCCCTGTGATGAAGACGAGCACTGCGGGCGCAGTGCTCATCCCTCCCTCCCGCTGCCCCGTCTGACAGTGGGCAGCGGCAGCGCTTCGGGGACAGAGTTGGTAAAAGCACCTCCTTGGCTCCAGTGGGGGCCTGAGTCAACTCGAGTCCAGAGGGACTCCACCGTTGGGGGGCCTTTCTGTCCTTGCCTAGGGCCCCATGAAGGCTCCAACCCCGGGGCCATTGGTGGATTCCGAGCGCTAGTGCGCTCCAACGAGGCCATTGTTTAAAGAGCCTGAGAGGGCTCCAACGACGGGGGCATTTCTTGTTTTAGAGCCTGCGAGGCTCAGGGGCATTCCTTGTTTTAGAGCCTGCCTGCGAGGCTCAGGGGGCAATAACTGTTCTAAGGGCCCAGAGGTGCCCAGGCCTCAGTCCCTACAGCTGCCCAGCACTTAGTGGGCAGCTGCCACGTTTAGGTTGGGCATTGTGCGCCTGGCTTGCGCAGCCTGCGCAGTCGCGCCCTGACATTCTTGGATATTGGTCATTTCTGCCCCCCCCTGAGAGGCCAGTTGGCCTGGGGACAGTTATTTTGTGTTGTGCCCTCGCCCAGGGTACCTGGTGATTTGCATATATGTACTTTTGCGCCTGCGAAATGTCCTCATGATATTTTCCTTCCCTACACCTCTGAATGTTATGCATCATGTGTTTATGTGCTTAGACCCCTACAGGTATTGTGATACTTAGGTGGTTGTTTTCTCCCTAGTACAGGTGGTACTAGTGGGGTCCTAGTTCCCTGCGTGATATATTCCTAAAGGTGGTTAGGGTTGCGTAGGTGGTACTTACCTGTTACCAGTAGTTACTGGTTGTGTGCTACATGTTCTATTTTTAGTACTACAGTGATTGTATGTGCTATGTTCTAAAATATTATTCCTACGTTCTAAGTGCTATTTCTACAAAGTGCTAATTCCTGACAGTGGTCCATGTGGCCCTGTCCCCTGTATATATAATCCCTTGTAAATTCTGCCCGTGCATGTTGGCACATTGTAAAGTGTGTGTTTTTATCTGATGTGTTGTGTATAATACAAAGGTTATTTTTATATAATACCTTGTGTGGAGTTTCCTTTGTGGTGGGTCTTGGGTGTTGTTGCTGGGTGCGCGCGCAAACGCTTTACACATCCCCTCAGGGATAAGCCTGTCTGCTCGTGCCAAGCTACCAAGGGGGTGAGCAGGGGTTATCTTTGGCTTGTAACTTCCTTGCCCTGACTAGAGTGGTGGTTTCTGCCTGACTTTGGCGCAAGCCTTAGCCAACCAGAAATCCCATTTCTAACAGGAAACCTACCAAACCCACGCATTTCTGAAAACTAGACACCCGGCGGCTTCCAGGGAGGTATGGCTTGTGTGGATCCCTCAACGTTTCCTTACCCAGAATCCCCTGCAAACCTCAATTTTAGCAGAAAAAATCACTTTTTTCACACATTTTGGGGTGGGAAAGTTGTGGCATCATCGGGATCACACAAATTTACCACCACCCAGCGTTCCCCCAGGTCTCCCGATAAAAATGGTGCCTCACTTGTGTGGGAGGCCCAAGTAGCCGGGGCAGGCAAGGGCCCAAAACGTAGTGAGGCGACATCAAAATGGCCTATCGCAAAACCACCTGGTTTTGCCTGGTGGGTCACTTTGGTTTTTGGCCCGGTGCTCGGCTGCCATCTAGGGAAACCTACCAAACCCACACATTTCTGAAAACTAGACACCCGGAGGCTTCCAGGGAGGTATGGCTTGCGTGGATCCCCCAACGTTTCCTTACCCAGAATCCCCTGCAAACCTCAATTTTAGCTGAAAAAAACACTTTTTTCACACATTTTGGGGTGGGAAAGTTGTGGCATCACCGGGCTCACACAAATTTACCACCACCCAGCGTTCCCCCAGGTCTCCCGGTAAAAATGGTGCCTCACTTGTGTGGGAGGCCCAAGTATCCGCGGCAGGCAAGGGCCCAAAACGTAGTGAGGCGACATCAAAATGGCCTATCGCAAAACCACCTGGTTTTGCAAGGGGGGTCACTTTGGTTTTTGACCCGGTGCTCGGCGGCCATCTAGGGAAACCTACCAAACCCATGCATTTCTGAAAACTAGACACCCGGCGGCTTCCATGGAAGTATGGCTTGCGTGGATCCCCCAACGTTTCCTTACCCAGAATCCCCTGCAAACCTCAATTTTAGCTGAAAAAATCACTTTTTTCACACATTTTGCGGTGGGAAAGTTGTGGCATCACCGGGATCACACAAATTTACCACCACCCAGCGTTCCCCCAGGTCTCTCGGTAAAAATGGTGCCTCACTTGTGTGGGAGGCCCAAGTACCCGCGGCAGGCAAGGGCCCAAAACGTAGTGAGGCGACATCAAAATGGCCTATCGCAAAACCACCTGGTTTTGCCTGGTGGGTCACTTTGGTTTTTGGCCCGGTGCTCGGCGGCCATCTAGGGAAACCTACCAAACCCACACATTTCTGAAAACTAGACACCCAGCGGCTTCCAGGGAGGTATGGCTTGCGTGGATCCCCCAACGTTTCCTTACCCAGAGTCCCCTGCAAACCTCAATTTTAGCTGAAAAAATCACTTTTTTCACACATTTTGGGGTGGGAAAGTTGTGGCATCACCGGGCTCATACAAATTTACCACCACCCAGCGTTCCCCCAGGTCTCCCGGTAAAAATGGTGCCTCACTTGTGTGGGAGGCCCAAGTACCCGCGGCAGGCAAGGGCCCAAAACATAGTGAGGCGACATCAAAATGGCCTATCGCAAAACCACCTGGTTTTGCCTGGTGGGTCACTTTGGTTTTTGGCCCGGTGCTCGGCAGCCATCTAGGGAAACCTACCAAACCCACACATTTCTGAAAACTAGACACCCGGCGGCTTCCAGGGAGGTATGGCTTGCGTGTATCCCCCCACGTTTCCTTACCAAGAATGCCCTGCAAACCTCAATTTTAGCTGAAAAAATCACTTTTTTCACACATTTTGGGGTGGGAAAGTTGTGGCATCACCGGGCTCACACAAATTTACCACCACCCAGCGTTCGCCCAGGTCTCCCGGTAAAAATGGTGCCTCACTTGTGTGGGAGGCCCAAGTACCCGCAGCAGGCAAGAGCCCAAAACGTAGTGAGGCGACATCAAAATGGCCTATCGCAAAACCACCTGGTTTTGCCCGGTGGGTCACTTTGGTTTTTGGCCCGGTGCTCGGCGGCCATCTAGGGAAACCTACCAAACCCACACATTTCTGAAAACTAGACACCCGGCAATTTCCAGGGAGGTATGGCTTGCGTGGATCCCCCAACGTTTCCTTACCCAGAATCCCCTGCAAACCTCAATTTTAGATGAAAAAATCACTTTTTTCACACATTTTGGGGTGGGAAAGTTGTGGCATCACCGGGCTCATACAAATTTACCACCACCCAGCGTTCCCCCAGGTCTCCCGGTAAAAATGGTGCCTCACTTGTGTGGGAGGCCCAAGTACCCGCGGCAGGCAAGGGCCCAAAACGTAGTGAGGCGACATCAAAATGGCCTATCGCAAAACCACCTGGTTTTGCCTGGTGGGTCACTTTGGTTTTTGGCCCGGTGCTCGGCAGCCATCTAGGGAAACCTACCAAACCCAAACATTTCTGAAAACTAGACACCCGGCGGCTTCCAGGGAGGTATGGCTTGCGTGGATCCCCCAACGTTTCCTTACCCAGAATTCCCTGCAAACCTCAATTTTTGCTGAAAAAATCACTATTTTCACACATTTTGGGGTGGAAAAGTTGTGGCATCACCAGGATCACACAAATTTACCACCACCCAGCGTTCCCCCAGATATCTCCCGGTAAAAATGGTGCCTCACTTGTGTGGGAGGCCCAAGTACCCGCGGCAGGCAAGGGCCCAAAACATAGTGAGGTGACATCAAAATGGCCGATCGCACAACCACCTGGTTTTGCAAGGGGGGTCACTTTGGTTTTTGACCCGGTGCTCGGCAGCCATCTAGGGAAACCTACCAAACCCATGCATTTCTGAAAACTAGACAACCGGCGGCTTCCATGGAGGTATGGCTTGCGTGGATACCCCAACGTTTCCTTACCCAGAATCCCCTGCAAACCTCAATTTTTGCTGAAAAAATCACTTTTTTCACACATTTTGGGGTGGGAAAGTTGTGGCATCACTGGGATCACACAAATTTACCACCACCCAGTGTTCCCCCAGGTCTCCCGGTAAAAATGGTGCCTCACTTGTGTGGGAGGCCCAAGTACCCGCGGCAGGCAAGGGCCCAAAACGTAGTGAGGCGACATCAAAATGGCCTATCGCAAAACCACCTGGTTTTGCCTGGTGGGTCACTTTGGTTTTTGGCCCGGTGCTCGGCGGCCATCTAGGGAAACCTACCAAACCCACACATTTCTGAAAACTAGACAACCGGCGGCTTCCAGGGAGGTATGGCTTGCGTAGATCCCCCAACGTTTCCTTACCCAGAATCCCCTGCAAACCTCAATTTTAGCTGAAAAAATCACTTTTTTCACACATTTTGGGGTGGGAAAGTTGTGGCATCACCGGGCTCACACAAATTTACCACCACCCAGCGTTCCTCCAGGTCTCCCGGTAAAAATGGTGCCTCACTTGTGTGGGAGGCCCAAGTACCCGCGGCATACAAGGGCCCAAAACATAGTGAGGTGACATCAAAATGGCCTATCGCAAAACCACCTGGTTTTGCCTGGTGGGTCACTTTGGTTTTTGGCCCGGTGCTCGGCGGCCATCTAGGGAAACCTACCAAACCCATGCATTTCTGAAAACTAGACACCCGGCGGCTTCCAGGGAGGTATGGCTTGTGTGGATCCCCCAACGTTTCCTTACCCAGAATCCCCTGCAAACCTCAATTTTAGCAGAAAAAATCACTTTTTTCACACATTTTGGGGTGGGAAAGTTGTGGCATCATTGGGATCACACAAATTTACCACCACCCAGCGTTCCCCCAGGTCTCCCGATAAAAATGGTGCCTCACTTGTGTGGGAGGCCCAAGTACCCGCGGCAGGAAAGGGCCCAAAACGTAGTGAGGCGACATCAAAATGGCCTATCATAAAACCACCTGGTTTTGCCTGGTGGGTCACTTTGGTTTTTGGCCCGGTGCTCGGCGGCCATCTAGGGAAACCTACCAAACCCATGCATTTCTGAAAACTACACACCTGTCGGCTTCCATGGAAGTATGGCTTGCATGGATCCCCCAACGTTTCCTTACCCAGAATCCCCTGGAAACCTCAATTTTAGTTGAAAAAATCACTTTTTTCACACATTTTGCGGTGGGAAAGTTGTGGCATCACCGGGATCACACAAATTTACCACCACCCAGCGTTCCCCCAGGTCTCTCGGTAAAAATGGTGCCTCACTTGTGTGGGAGGCCCAAGTACCCGCGGCAGGCAAGGGCCCAAAACGTAGTGAGGCGACATCAAAATGGCCTATCGCAAAACCACCTGGTTTTGCCTGGTGGGTCACTTTGGTTTTTGGCCCGGTGCTCGGCGGCCATCTAGGGAAACCTACCAAACCCACACATTTCTGAAAACTAGACACCCGGCGGCTTCCAGGGAGGTATGGCTTGCGTGGATCCCCCAACGTTTCCTTACCCAGAGTCCCCTGCAAACCTCAATTTTAGCTGAAAAAATCACTTATTTCACATATTTTGGGGTGGGAAAGGTGTGGCATCACGGGGCTCATACAAGTTTACCACCACCCAGCGTTCCCCCAGGTCTCCCTGTAAAAATGGTGCCTCACTTGTGTGGGAGGCCCAAGTACCCGCGGCAGGCAAGGGCACAAAACGTAGTGAGGCAACATCAAAATGGCCTATCGCAAAACCACCTGGTTTTGCCTGGTGGGTCACTTTGGTTTTTGGCCCGGTGCTCGGCAGCCATCTAGGGAAACCTACCAAACCCACACATTTCTGAAAACTAGACACCCCGCGGCTTCCAGGGAGGTATGGCTTGCGTGGATCACCCAACGTTTCCTTACCAAGAATGCCCTGCAAACCTCAATTTTAGCTGAAAAAATCACTTTTTTCACTCATTTTGGGGTGGGAAAGTTGTGGCATCACCGGGCTCACACAAATTTACCACCACCCAGCGTTCCCCCAGGTCTCCCGGTAAAAATGGTGCCTCACTTGTGTGGGAGGCCCAAGTACCCGCGGCAGGCAAGGGCCCAAAACGTAGTAAGGCCAAATCAAAATGGCCTATCGCAAAACCACCTGGTTTTGCAAGGGGGGTCACTTTGGTTTTTGACCCGGTGCCCGGCGGCCATCTAGGTAAACCTACCAAACCCATGCATTTCTGAAAACTAGACACCCGGCGGCTTCCATGGAGGTATGGCTTGCGTGGATCCCCCAACGTTTCCTTACCCAGAATCCCCTGCAAACCTCAATTTTCGCTGAAAAAATCACTTTTTTCAAGCATTTTGGGGTGGGAAAGTTGTGGCATCACCGGGACCACACAAATTGACCACCACCCAGCATTCCCCCAGGTCTCCTGGTAAAAATGGTGCCTCACTTGTGCGGGAGGCTCAAGTACCCGTGGCAGGCAAGAGCCCAAAACGTAGTGAGGTGACATCAAAATGGCCTCTCGCAAAACCACCTGGTTTTGCCTGGTGGGTCACTTTGGTTTTTGGCCCGGTGCTCGGCGGCCATCTAGGGAAACCTACCAAACCCACACATTTCTGAAAACTAGACACCCGGCAATTTCCAGGGAGGTATGGCTTGCGTGGATCCCCCAACGTTTCCTTACCCAGAATCCCCTGCAAACCTCAATTTTTGCTGAAAAAATCACTTTTTTCCCACATTTTGGGGTGGGAAAGTTGTGGCATCACCGGGCTCACACAAATTTACCACCACCCAGCGTTCCCTCAGGTCTCCCGGTAAAAATGGTGCCTCACTTGTGTGGGAGGCCCAAGTACCGGCGGCAGGCATGGGCCCAAAACGTAGTGAGGCGACATCAAAATGGCCTATCGCAAAACCACCTGGTTTTGCAAGGGGGGTCACTTGGGTTTTTGGCCTGGTGCTCGGCGGCCATCTAGGGAAACCTACCAAACCCATGCATTTCTGAAAACTAGACACCCGGCGGGTTCCAGGGAGGTATGGCTTGCATGGATCCCCCAACGTTTCCTTACCCAGAATCCCCTGCAAACCTCAATTTTAGCAGAAAAAATCACTTTTTTCACACATTTTGGGGTGGGAAAGTTGTGGCATCACCGGGCTCACACAAATTTACCACCACCCAGCGTTCCCCCAGGTCTCCCGGTAAAAATGGTGCCTCACTTGTGTGGGAGGCCCAAGTACCCGCGGCAGGCAAGGGCCCAAAACGTAGTGAGGCGACATCAAAATGGCCTATCGCAAAACCACCTGGTTTTGCCTGGTGGGTCACTTTGGTTTTTGGCCCGGTGCTCGGCGGCCATCTAGGGAAGCCTACCAAACCCACACATTTCTGAAAACTAGACACCCAGCGGCTTCCAGGGAGGTATGGCTTGCGTGGATCCCCCAACGTTTCCTTACCCAGAATCCCCTGCAAACCTCAATTTTAGCTGAAAAAATCACTTTTTTTCACACATTTTGGGGTGGGAAAGTTGTGGCATCACACAAATTTACCACCACCCAGCGTTCCCCCAGGTCTCCCGGTAAAAATGGTGCCTCACTTGTGTGGGAGGCCCAAGTACCCGCTGCAGGCAATGGCCCAAAACGTAGTGAGGCGACATCAAAATGGCCTATCGCAAAACCACCTGGTTTTGCCTGGTGGGTCCCTTTGGTTTTTGGCCCGGTGCTCGGCGGCCATCTAGGGAAACCTACCAAACCTACACATTTCTGAAAACTAGACACCCGGCGGCTTCCAGGGAGGTATGGCTTGCGTGGATCCCCCAACGTTTCCTTACCCAGAATCCCCTGCAAACCTCAATTTTAGCTGAAAAAATCACTTTTTTCACACATTTTGGGGTGGGAAAGTTGTGGCATCACCGGGCTCATACAAATTTACCTCCACCCAGCGTTCCCCCAGGTCTCCCGGTAAAAATTGTGCCTCACTTGTGTGGGAGGCCCAAGTACCCGCGGCAGGCAAGGGCCCAAAACGTAGTGAGGCTAATGGCCTATCGCAAAACCACCTGGTTTCGCCTGGTGGGTCACTTTGGTTTTTGGCCCGGTGCTCGGCAGCCATCTAGGGAAACCTACCAAACCCACACATTTCTGAAAACTAGACACCCGACGGCTTCCAGGGAGGTATGGCTTGCGTGGATCCCCCAACGTTTCCTTACCCAGAATCCCCTGCAAACCTCAATTTTAGCTGAAAAAATTACTTTTTTCACATATTTTGGGGTGGGAAAGTTGTGGCATCACCGGGCTCACACAAATTTACCACCACCCAGCGTTCCTCCAGGTCTCCCGGTAAAAATGGTGCCTCACTTGTGTGGGAGGCCCAAGTACCCGCGGCATACAAGGGCCCAAAACGTAGTGAGGCGACATCAAAATGGCCTATCGCAAAACCACCTGGTTTTGCCTGGTGGGTCACTTTGGTTTTTGGCCCGGAGCTCGGCGGCCATCTAGGGAAACCTACCAAACCCACACATTTCTGAAAACTAGACACCCGGCAATTTCCAGGGAGGTATGGCTTGCATGGATCCCCCAACGTTTCCTTACCCAGAATCCCCTGCAAACCTCAATTTTAGCAGAAAAAATCACTTTTTTCACACATTTTGGGGTGGGAAAGTTGTGGCATCACCGGGCTCACACAAATTTACCACCACCCAGCGTTCCCCCAGGTCTCCCGGTAAAAATGGTGCCTCACTTGTGTGGGAGGCCCAAGTACCCGCGGCAGGCAAGGGCCCAAAACATAGTGAGGCGACATCAAAATGGCCTATCGCAAAAACACCTGGTTTTGCCTGGTGGGTCACTTTGGTTTTTGGCCCGGTGCTCGGCAGCCATCTAGGGAAACCTACCAAACCCACACATTTCTGAAAACTAGACACCCGGCGGCTTCCAGGGAGGTATGGCTTGCGTGGATCCCCCAACGTTTCCTTACCCAGAATTCCCTGCAAACCTCAATTTTAGCTGAAAAAATCACTATTTTCACACATTTTGGGGTGGAAAAGTTGTGGCATCACCGGGCTCACACAAATTTACCACCACCCAGCGTTCCCCCAGGTCTCCCGGTAAAAATGGTGCCTCACTTGTGTGGGAGGCCCAAGTACCCGCGGCAGGCAAGGGCCCAAAACGTAGTGAGGCGACATAAAAATGGCCTATCGCAAAACCACCTGGTTTTGCCTGTTGGGTCACTTTGGTTTTTGGCCCGGTGCTCGGCGGCCATCTAGGGAAACCTACCAAACCCACACATTTCTGAAAACTAGACACCCGGCGGCTTCCAGGGAGGTATGGCTTGCGTGGATCCCCCAACGTTTCCTTATCCAGGACCCCTGCAAACCTCAATTTTAGCTGAAAAAATCACTTTTTTCACACATTTTGGGGTGGGAAAGTTGTGGCATCACCGGGCTCACACAAATTTACCACCACCCAGCGTTCCCTCAGGTCTCCCGGTAAAAATGGTGCCTCACTTGTGTGGGAGGCCCAAGTACCCGCGGCAGGCAAGGGCCCAAAACATAGTGAGGCGACATCAAAATGGCCTATCGCAAAACCACCTGGTTTTGCAAGGGGGGTCACTTTGGTTTTTGACCCGGTGCTCGGCGGCCATCTAGGGAAACCTACCAAACCCATGCATTTCTGAAAACTAGACACCCGGCGGCTTCCATGGAGGTATGGCTTGCGTGGATCCCCCAACGTTTCCTTACCCAGAATCCCCTGCAAACCTCAATTTTAGCTGAAAAAATCACTTTTTTCACACATTTTGGGGTGGGAAAGTTGTGACATCACACAAATTTACCACCACCCAGCGTTCCCCCAGGTCTCCCGGTAAAAATGGTGCCTCACTTGTGTGGGAGGCCCAAGTACCCGCTGCAGGCAATGGCCCAAAACGTAGTGAGGCGACATCAAAATGGCCTATCGCAAAACCACCTGGTTTTGCCTGGTGGGTCACTTTGGTTTTTGGCCCGGTGCTCGGCGGCCATCTAGGGAAATGTTGGACTTGGCCCTTCTGGCAGGTTCACCCCTGGACTTTTTGGCTTTTTATTGGTGACTTGGTGTGGTAATTGTTTGGTCTCTGCGCACTTTCCCTGTGTCCCAGGGTAAAGTGCGTGCGTGCTCTGAGTGCATGTGGTGAGATAGGCCTGCCCTCCCATAGGAATGCATGGGGAGTGTATGTGTCCCTAGTAGTTCCTGATGCGTGGGGTGTGCAGGCCCGAGTTTGGTATGTGCGGACTCGTGGGAGTGAATGCTGCGCGATGATGTGTGTGGCGTGCATGTACCTAGTGTGGAAGTGCCACTTCTAGAAGTGGGCACTTCTGTGTGCAGTGTGTCTGTCGCGTGATTGGCTGGTCGTGTCATGTGACGGGCTAGGGATTCCCCGGAGTCAGGATGAGTCACCCAGTGGTGAATGGGGAGATCAGCAGCTAGATGGGTGGGAGGAGTACACCTGGGTCCTGAATAGGACAGGGTTTTCCAAACACAATGCTGGCCCCGCCCCCTGTGGTGCGACTGACGACCCTAGCCCTGCCAGTCAATAGAGTGAGGGGCTGAGCACATCAAGGGTGCTCCCCAACCAGCTGCGACTGGTTTTCCCCCTCACCCTGAACCCAGAACAAAGGGGTTGCCTGTATAAAAATGGGGCTGTGTCCCCACAGAAACTGTTCTCTGCCAGGATCTTACCTGAGGGGGGCTGCTGCTGCTGCTGCTGGACCAGAGGACCGCCACCTGGACTACCTCCCTGCCTGGAGGCCCAGTGAGCTGGCTCTGGGTCCAGCCTTGCCCCCCCACCCCTGCCTTGCTGTGTGCAGGGGAGACTTTTTGGCTGGACTTCGTTATTATCCTTCTTAAAGCGCTGGGAGCCCTTTATTTGCATCCCTAAGCGCCTGGAAGCGCTTTTATTTTCCTTCAGCGCTCAGGAGCGCTTTGTTGCTGCAAGCCGGTGCCCACCCGGCGTTTGCCTCGTCTTTTCCGATTCTAACGTCCCCTGGCAGGTGCCCACCCTGCCAGGGGCCTTGCCGCCCATATCGAGTGCCCACCTCGATTTATTGCAAGTTCATTGGCAAGCGGGTGCCCACCCCGCATTGTGGCGACCTCGAGCGGGTGCCCACCCCGCTCGTATGCTTAAGGAAGAGGGAGCCTACCCCTCATTGCCACCGTACCGAGAAACCCTGGGCCGCCGCGCTGCCTGCGGCGACCCGGAAGGAGTCAGGAAACCCTTGGTTGCGGGCGGGGCTTGTGACGCGCCCCGGACGTAGTCGGGCCTCCCGTAAGCTGAGGGAGACCCGAGTCAGCACCGAAGAGAGGCGGGAGCCCACCCCGCTCTCGCAACCGGAGGAGGGAGCCCTGCCGCCGGAGTGTCCAGAGCTGGAGTCCCGGTGAGTGCGCGGAGCAGTCTGGTGGGTGGCAGAGCGCTGGTGCGCTCCCACGGGGCCCGCATTGTTTTCCTAGAGCGCTGGTGCGCTCCTAGGTGCTGATTGCAGAGCGCGAGCGGCGCTCCAACGTAGAGGGCACTTTTTCCTGTGATCGGAGCGGCCCCGGAAGGCAGCGGGCCGCTCCAACCAAAGGGGCACACGATTCTAGAGCCAGCGAGGCTCCAACGCATCAGCATGAGTTTCTCGAGCCCCTGAGAGGCTCCAACTACTAGGGGGCATTCTTGATTTAGAGCCCCGAGGCTCTAACATAGAGGGGCATTTATTTTTAATGATAAGAGCGGCCCCGGAAGGCAGCGGGCCGCTCCAACGTTGCCCCCCCAGTTGGTCCAGAGCCCACGAGGCTACAAAAGAAAAGGCGCATTCTCTCAGAGCCTAGAAGGCTCCAAAGGGCACGCATTGTGTATTTCAGAGCCCTGACAGGCTCCAACGTTGCGGGGCATTGTTTTTGCAGAGCCCAGAGAGGCTCCAAGTGCCGCATATTTGTGTTAAAGGGCACAGTGGTGCCCACGCTCCTTTTCCCAGCTGCCCAGCACTTAGTGGGCAGCTGCAACGTTTAGGTTGTACATTGTGCGCCTGGCTTGCGCAGCCTGCGCAGTCGCGCCCTGACAGTATTGGATATTGGTCATTTCTGCACCCCTGAGAGGCCAGTTGGCCTGGGGGACAGTTTTTCTGTATTGTGCCCTCCCCTAGGGTACCGGGTGATTTTTATATATGTACTTTTGCGCCTGCGCAATGTCTTTATGATATTCTCCTTCCTAAACTGTGTTTATGCATTGGAGATTGTTTTACTAGTAGTAATTATGCTAGTGTGTTCTTGTTCCTTTCCTGCACCTCTGAATGTGTTTATGCGTCATGTGCTTTACACCCCTAAATGTATTTTATGCATCCTGTGTTTATGTGCTTAGACCCCTACAGGTAGAGTGATACTTAGGTGGTTGCTTTTCTCCTAGTACAGGTGGTACTAGTGAGGTCCTAGTTCCCTGCGTGATATTCCTAAAGGTGGTTAGGGTTGCGTAGGTGGTACTTTCTGGTTACCAGTAGTTACTGGTTGTGTGCTATATGTTCTATTTTTAGTGCTACAGTGATTGTATGTGCTATGTTCTAAAATATTAGTCCTACGTTCTAACTGCTATTTCTAAAGAGTGCTAATTCCTGACAGTGGTCCATGTGGCCCTGTCCCCTGTATATATAATCCCTTGTAAATTCTGCCCGTGCCTGTTGGCACATTGTAAAGTGTGTGTTTTTATCTAATGTGTTGTGTATAATACAAAGGTTATTTTTATATAATACCTTGTGTGGAGTTTCCTTTGTGGTGGGCCTTGGGTGTTGTTGCTGGGTGCGTGCGCAAACGCTTTACACATCGCCTCAGGGATAAGCCTGTCTGCTCGTGCCAAGCTACCAAGGGGGTGAGCAGGGGTTATCTTTGGCGTGTAACTCCCCAGCCCTGACTAGAGTGGTGGTTTCTGTCTGGCTTTGGCGCAAGCCTCAGCCAACCAGAAATCCCATTTCTAACATTGGTGATCAGCGGTGGGATTTGGACTTGCGTTTGCACTGTACCGCAGCGGCAACTGGCCGCACTACAAAACTCTGCATTTAGATAAATCACATGGTATAGGGATTATTGTTTTAAAATTGTTTTTAATTGTCATTTCTTTGGAAATGTGGTTTTGTGCACTGTGAGTTAGGTGTCCCTAGCTCGGGAGGGTAGATCATCCCCCTTAGTGCATTGTGTTTTCTGGATTCACCAGAGGGTGGGATCCAGTGGTGGCAGCGTCATAGTGTCCAGTACATTTGTCCCCCGCCCTGCGCCCAGAGTTGGTACCTGTGTCACGTGGTGGTCAGGTTGAGGAATCAGGGGTGGTAGAAACTGCCTTACCAGTCCGAGGGGAGGGTTGTGTGTGGATGAGTGGTGAGTGGCACTAGGCAAGTGAGTGTGAGTTCTCTGGGTTAGAGAGCTTGCTGAATCTTTTTGTGAATTGTGTGCTCCTGTGTGAAACTCAGACCCCTAGGTTCCCTGTATAATTGTTACCATAACGTCCGCCAGAATGGAGCCTGCTTGTGATCCCTATGAGCTAGCTTGGCGCCAGAGGCAGGAGTTAGGAAGGTACTGTACAGAGGTAGAGGATGACAATACCTGGACGCCAGTAGAGAGTGAGGACCCCATAGGTAGGGCGTCCCGTGCTGGGTCCAGCGTAGGAGGCAGCGCCTCATCCCTTTCCCTGTCCCCAGAGGAGTGGGAAGATAGGAGGGAAGAAAGGGAGCACCAGCTGGCGTTAGAGAAGCTCAGGTTAGAGCATGCTCAGGCTATGGCGCAGCTGGAGGCCAGGAAGCAACAGCGAGAGACTGAGTGGGTCTTGGCGCGGGAGAGGGTAGAGGAGGCTGAGAGGGCCTCCACCAGAGGCAAAGTAGCTCTGGAGGGTAGACTATCCCCTGCGCGCAGTTTTAATTTTCTGGGCTCCCCAGGGAGGGTTGAGTCCAGTAGTAGTAGCGATGTAGATTCCAGTGTAGGAAATCCCAGTCCCAGTTCCCCCAGTCTGGTACCTGTTCCCCAGGAGGAGGAGTTAAGGTTGAAATTCAGGGGCAGTAGGAAACTGTCTCACCAGACTTGGGAGGAGTTTGTGGATGGATGTGAGGATGCAATGTTTGATTGGATTTCCACAGCAAGTGATTTTGATATACTGTGTAATCTGGTTCTCAAAGAACACCTGCTCAGTTGTTGTGTGCCAGGGTTGCGCCAACACCTGTTGGGGTGTGGATTGTCTGAGCCCCTTGAGCTTGCGGAGGAAGCAGAGCGCTGGGAAAGGGCTAGAGGTTCTCTAGAGTCATTAGGGAGTGACTCCAAAAGTAGTGGGTCAGGTATCTTCCAGCCCAGCGTGGTGGAAGAGGCTCAGTGTAGCCCAGCTAGGTCCCAGGATAGCGAGGAGGGTGTAGGGGCTCACTGCCTGGCTCAGTGGAGCAGGAGTGAGAGGGTGACCGAGGGTCCCCTGACGTACGAAACCCTGCCTCAGGACTTGGATGGTTCCATGAGGGAACACCAAGTCGGGGACCTAGGCTGTCCTGTTAGCCCATTTGAGGGAGATCTCCTGGTGAGTAGAGGACCTGGAGCACCTGTAACCAGGGCTCCTGTGGTTCTAGAGTCTGGCAGTACCGCTCCGGTAGGGAGGGTACAGGAGTCCAGTGTGAGGAGTGATTGGGGGATGAGTTTCCCAGTGGAAGAGCCTGTGGGTCAGGGACTACCCAGTTGGGCTAGGATCCCGTGTAGTGACCAGGGTGGCACCACTTCTGTTCTGGGGGATCTCCGCGCACTGTCAGGTGGACAGGGGACGGGAGATCAGCGCCAGACAGACAGTCGCTTGACGTATGTGTCCTTTGATAGCCTCAGGGGGATGGAGTGGAAATTCCCAGAAGTCCTGGAGTGCCAGGCAATTATTCCACCAAAGGCTCTAGGCCGGAGGTTGGGAGGCCAGGTTCAGGATCAGCCTGACCTGAGGGGTGGGACGTCTGTAACCAGCGTCCCGACCAGTTCTTCTTCCAGAGGTACCGCCCCAGTTGGTAGGGAGCAGGGTTCTGGAAGGGGGTGCAGAGGGTGGGAGAGCCCACCTCTGCCCCCGGTACAACCTGAGGGGTTAAACCCTGGGTTGGAATGGCGATCTAGGTGTACCCCTCGCCAGAGGAGGAGGAACCCTAGGAGAAGAGGTAGGGGGAGGAGAGCCTTCCCTGAGACTCCTGGTCCGCCTGAGGGTGTAGACCCTAGGCTGGAGAACCAGTGGCAGTCTAGTCCTGTCTTTCAGAGAGGAAGAGTGGAGAATGGCCGCTATGTGCCAGGGGTTACTACCCCCCACTCTGTGGTTAGGCAAAGACCAGTGGCACCTGGGTGGCCTAGGGCCTGGTCTTGGCCGCGGACAGCTTGGGAGTACCAGTGGGGTAGCCCAGTTGGTCCAGACAGTGGTGTTAAAAAGAATTCCATGGGTTCACCGTGGCGTAAAACCGGAGGGTGTCCATGCAGTTGCGGGCCCGCGTCCGTGTTCTATCGCCCCAAGCAGGGAAGTCCATCACGGTGGTGATTGGTCTGCCCTGCGTTTTGGCTGGAAGGGGGTTGTGTTGGACTTGGCCCTTCTGGCAGGTTCACCCCTGGACTTTTTGGCTTTTTATTGGTGACTTGGTGTGGTAATTGTTTGGTCTCTGCGCACTTTCCCTGTGTCCCAGGGTAAAGTGCGTGCGTGCTCTGAGTGCATGTGGTGAGATAGGCCTGCCCTCCCATAGGAATGCATGGGGAGTGTATGTGTCCCTAGTAGTTCCTGATGCGTGGGGTGTGCAGGCCCGAGTTTGGTATGTGCGGACTCGTGGGAGTGAATGCTGCGCGATGATGTGTGTGGCGTGCATGTACCTAGTGTGGAAGTGCCACTTCTAGAAGTGGGCACTTCTGTGTGCAGTGTGTCTGTCGCGTGATTGGCTGGTCGTGTCATGTGACGGGCTAGGGATTCCCCGGAGTCAGGATGAGTCACCCAGTGGTGAATGGGGAGATCAGCAGCTAGATGGGTGGGAGGAGTACACCTGGGTCCTGAATAGGACAGGGTTTTCCAAACACAATGCTGGCCCCGCCCCCTGTGGTGCGACTGACGACCCTAGCCCTGCCAGTCAATAGAGTGAGGGGCTGAGCACATCAAGGGTGCTCCCCAACCAGCTGCGACTGGTTTTCCCCCTCACCCTGAACCCAGAACAAAGGGGTTGCCTGTATAAAAATGGGGCTGTGTCCCCACAGAAACTGTTCTCTGCCAGGATCTTACCTGAGGGGGGCTGCTGCTGCTGCTGCTGGACCAGAGGACCGCCACCTGGACTACCTCCCTGCCTGGAGGCCCAGTGAGCTGGCTCTGGGTCCAGCCTTGCCCCCCCACCCCTGCCTTGCTGTGTGCAGGGGAGACTTTTTGGCTGGACTTCGTTATTATCCTTCTTAAAGCGCTGGGAGCCCTTTATTTGCATCCCTAAGCGCCTGGAAGCGCTTTTATTTTCCTTCAGCGCTCAGGAGCGCTTTGTTGCTGCAAGCCGGTGCCCACCCGGCGTTTGCCTCGTCTTTTCCGATTCTAACGTCCCCTGGCAGGTGCCCACCCTGCCAGGGGCCTTGCCGCCCATATCGAGTGCCCACCTCGATTTATTGCAAGTTCATTGGCAAGCGGGTGCCCACCCCGCATTGTGGCGACCTCGAGCGGGTGCCCACCCCGCTCGTATGCTTAAGGAAGAGGGAGCCTACCCCTCATTGCCACCGTACCGAGAAACCCTGGGCCGCCGCGCTGCCTGCGGCGACCCGGAAGGAGTCAGGAAACCCTTGGTTGCGGGCGGGGCTTGTGACGCGCCCCGGACGTAGTCGGGCCTCCCGTAAGCTGAGGGAGACCCGAGTCAGCACCGAAGAGAGGCGGGAGCCCACCCCGCTCTCGCAACCGGAGGAGGGAGCCCTGCCGCCGGAGTGTCCAGAGCTGGAGTCCCGGTGAGTGCGCGGAGCAGTCTGGTGGGTGGCAGAGCGCTGGTGCGCTCCCACGGGGCCCGCATTGTTTTCCTAGAGCGCTGGTGCGCTCCTAGGTGCTGATTGCAGAGCGCGAGCGGCGCTCCAACGTAGAGGGCACTTTTTCCTGTGATCGGAGCGGCCCCGGAAGGCAGCGGGCCGCTCCAACCAAAGGGGCACACGATTCTAGAGCCAGCGAGGCTCCAACGCATCAGCATGAGTTTCTCGAGCCCCTGAGAGGCTCCAACTACTAGGGGGCATTCTTGATTTAGAGCCCCGAGGCTCTAACATAGAGGGGCATTTATTTTTAATGATAAGAGCGGCCCCGGAAGGCAGCGGGCCGCTCCAACGTTGCCCCCCCAGTTGGTCCAGAGCCCACGAGGCTACAAAAGAAAAGGCGCATTCTCTCAGAGCCTAGAAGGCTCCAAAGGGCACGCATTGTGTATTTCAGAGCCCTGACAGGCTCCAACGTTGCGGGGCATTGTTTTTGCAGAGCCCAGAGAGGCTCCAAGTGCCGCATATTTGTGTTAAAGGGCACAGTGGTGCCCACGCTCCTTTTCCCAGCTGCCCAGCACTTAGTGGGCAGCTGCAACGTTTAGGTTGTACATTGTGCGCCTGGCTTGCGCAGCCTGCGCAGTCGCGCCCTGACAGTATTGGATATTGGTCATTTCTGCACCCCTGAGAGGCCAGTTGGCCTGGGGGACAGTTTTTCTGTATTGTGCCCTCCCCTAGGGTACCGGGTGATTTTTATATATGTACTTTTGCGCCTGCGCAATGTCTTTATGATATTCTCCTTCCTAAACTGTGTTTATGCATTGGAGATTGTTTTACTAGTAGTAATTATGCTAGTGTGTTCTTGTTCCTTTCCTGCACCTCTGAATGTGTTTATGCGTCATGTGCTTTACACCCCTAAATGTATTTTATGCATCCTGTGTTTATGTGCTTAGACCCCTACAGGTAGAGTGATACTTAGGTGGTTGCTTTTCTCCTAGTACAGGTGGTACTAGTGAGGTCCTAGTTCCCTGCGTGATATTCCTAAAGGTGGTTAGGGTTGCGTAGGTGGTACTTTCTGGTTACCAGTAGTTACTGGTTGTGTGCTATATGTTCTATTTTTAGTGCTACAGTGATTGTATGTGCTATGTTCTAAAATATTAGTCCTACGTTCTAACTGCTATTTCTAAAGAGTGCTAATTCCTGACAGTGGTCCATGTGGCCCTGTCCCCTGTATATATAATCCCTTGTAAATTCTGCCCGTGCCTGTTGGCACATTGTAAAGTGTGTGTTTTTATCTAATGTGTTGTGTATAATACAAAGGTTATTTTTATATAATACCTTGTGTGGAGTTTCCTTTGTGGTGGGCCTTGGGTGTTGTTGCTGGGTGCGTGCGCAAACGCTTTACACATCGCCTCAGGGATAAGCCTGTCTGCTCGTGCCAAGCTACCAAGGGGGTGAGCAGGGGTTATCTTTGGCGTGTAACTCCCCAGCCCTGACTAGAGTGGTGGTTTCTGTCTGGCTTTGGCGCAAGCCTCAGCCAACCAGAAATCCCATTTCTAACAGGAAACCTACCAAACCTACACATTTCTGAAAACTAGACACCCGGCGGCTTCCAGGGAGGTATGGCTTGCGTGGATCCCCCAACGTTTCCTTACCCAGAATCCCCTGCAAACCTCAATTTTAGCTGAAAAAATCACTTTTTTCACACATTTTGGGGTGGGAAAGTTGTGGCATCACCGGGCTCATACAAATTTACCACCACCCAGCGTTCCCCCAGGTCTCCCGGTAAAAATGGTGCCTCACTTGTGTGGGACGCCCAAGTACCCGCGGCAGGCAAGGGCCCAAAACGTAGTGAGGCTAATGGCCTATCGCAAAACCACCTGGTTTCGCCTGGTGGGTCACTTTGGTTTTTGGCCCGGTGCTCGGCAGCCATCTAGGGAAACCTACCAAACCCACACATTTCTGAAAACTAGACACCCAACGGCTTCTAGGGAGGTATGGCTTGCGTGGATCCCCCAACGTTTCCTTACCCAGAATCCCCTGCAAACCTCAATTTTAGCTGAAAAAATCACTTTTTTCACACATTTTGGGGTGGGAAAGTTGTGGCATCACCGGGCTCACACAAATTTACCACCACCCAGCGTTCCTCCAGGTCTCCCGGTAAAAATGGTGCCTCACTTGTGTGGGAGGCCCAAGTACCCGCGGCATACAAGGGCCCAAAACGTAGTGAGGCGACATCAAAATGGCCAATCGCAAAACCACCTGGTTTTGCCTGGTGGGTCACTTCGGTTTTTGGCCCGGTGCTCAGCAGCCATCTAGGGAAACCTACCAAACCCACACATTTCTGAAAACTAGACACCCGGCGGCTTCCAGGGAGGTATGGCTTGCATGGATCCCCCAACGTTTCCTTACCCAGAATCCCCTGCAAACCTCAATTGTAGCTGAAAAAATCACTTTTTTCACACATTTTATGGTGGGAAAGTTGTGGCATCACCGGGCTCACACAAAATTACCACCACCCAGCGTTCCCCCAGGTCTCCCGGTAAAAATGATGCCTCACTTGTGTGGGAGGCCCAAGTACCCGCGGCAGGCAAGGGCCCAAAACGTAGTGAGGCGACATCAAAATGGCCCATCGCAAAACCACATGGTTTTGCCTGGTGGGTCACTTTATTTTTTGGCCCGGTGCTCGGCTGCCATCTAGGGAAACCTACCAAACGCACACATTTCTGAAAACTAGACACGCGGCGGCTTCCAGGGAGGTATGGCTTGCGTGGATCCCCCAACGTTTCCTTACCCAGAATTCCCTGCAAACCTCAATTGTAGCTGAAAAAATCACTTTTTTCACACATTTTGGGGTGGGAAAGTTGTGGCATCACCGGGCTCACACAAAATTACCACCACCCAGCGTTCCCCCAGGTCTCCCGGTAAAAATGGTGCCTCACTTGTGTGGGAGGCCCAAGTACCCGCGGCAGGCAAGGGCCCAAAACGTAGTGAGGCGACATCAAAATGGCCCATCGCAAAACCACCTGGTTTTGCCTGGTGGGTCACTTTATTTTTTGGCCCGGTGCTCGGCTGCCATCTAGGGAAACCTACCAAACCCACACATTTCTGAAAACTAGACACCCGGCGGCTTCCAGGGAGGTATGGCTTGCGTGGATCCCCCAACGTTTCCTTACCCAGAATCCCCTGCTAACCTCAATTTTAGCTGAAAAAGTCACTTTTTTCACACATTTTGGGGTGGGAAAGTTGTGGCATCACCGGGCTCACACAAATTTACCACCACCCAGCGTTCCTCCAGGTCTCCCGGTAAAAATGGTGCCTCACTTGTGTGGGAGGCCCAAGTACCCGCGGCAGGCAATTGCCCAAAACGTAGTGAGGCGACATCAAAATGGCCTATCACAAAACCACCTGGTTTTGCCTGGTGGTTCACTTTGGTTTTTGACCCGGTGCTCGGCGGCCATCTAGGGAAACCTACCAAACCCACACATTTCTGAAAACTAGACACCCGGCAGCTTCCATGGAGGTATGGCTTGCGTGGATCCCCCAACGTTTCCTTACCCAGAATCCCCTGCAAACCTCAATTTTCGCTGAAAAAATCACTTTTTTCACACATTTTGGGGTGGGAAAGTTGTGGCATCACCAGGAGCACACAAATTTACCACCACCCAGCGTTCCCCCAGGTCTCCCGGTAAAAATGGTGCCTCACTTGTGTGGGAGGCCCAAGTACCCGCGGCAGGCAAGGGCCCAAAACGTAGTGAGGTGACATCAAAATGGCCTATCGCAAAACCACCTGGTTTTGCAAGGGGGGTCACTTTAGTTTTTGACCCGGTGCTCGGCAGCCATCTAGGGAAACCTACCAAACCCACGCATTTCTGAAAACTAGACACCCGGCGGCTTCCATGGAGGTATGGCTTGCGTGGATACCCCAACGTTTCCTTACCCAGAATCCCCTGCAAACCTAAAATTTTGCTGAAAAAATCACTTTTTTCACACATTTTGGGGTGGGAAAGTTGTGGCATCACCGGGATCACACAAATTTACCACCACCCAGCGTTCCCCCAGGTCTCCCGGTAAAAATGGTGCCTCACTTGTGTGGGAGGCCCAAGTACCCGCGGCAGGCAAGGGCCCAAAACGTAGTGAGGCGACATCAAAATGGCCTATCGCAAAACCACCTGGTTTTGCCTGGTGGGTCACTTTGGTTTTTGGCCCGGTGCTCGGCGGCCATCTAGGGAAACCTACCAAACCCACACATTTCTGAAAACTAGACACCCGGCGGCTTCAAGGTAGGTATGGCTTGCGTGGATCCCCCAACGTTTACTTACCCAGAATCCCCTGCAAACCTCATTTTTAGCTGAAAAAATTACTTTTTTCACACATTTTGGGGTGGGAAAGTTGTGGCATCACTGGGCTCACACAAATTTACCACCACCCAGCGTTCCCCCAGGCCTCCCGGTAAAAATGGTGCCTCACTTGTGTGGGAGGCCCAAGTACCCGCGGCAGGCAAGGGCCCAAAACGTAGTGAGGTGACATCAAAATGGCCTATCGCAAAACCACCTGGTTTTGCAAGGGGGGTCACTTTGGTGTTTGACCCGGTGCCCGGCGGCCATCTAGGTAAACCTACCAAACCCATGCATTTCTGAAAACTAGACACCCGGCGGCTTCCATGGAGGTATGGCTTGCGTGGATCCCCCAACGTTTCCTTACCCAGAATCCCCTGCAAACCTCAATTTTCGCTGAAAAAATCACTTTTTTCAAGCATTTTGGGGTGGGAAAGTTGTGGCATCACCGGGACCACACAAATTGACCACCACCCAGCATTCCCCCAGGTCTCCTGGTAAAAATGGTGCCTCACTTGTGTGGGAGGCCCAAGTACCGGCGGCAGGCAAGGGCCCAAAACGTAGTGAGGCGACATCAAAATGGCCTATCGCAAAACCACCTGGTTTTGCAAGGGGGGTCACTTGGGTTTTTGGCCTGGTGCTCGGCGGCCATCTAGGGAAACCTACCAAACCCATGCATTTCTGAAAACTAGACACCCGGCGGGTTCCAGGGAGGTATGGCTTGCATGGATCCCCCAACGTTTCCTTACCCAGAATCCCCTGCAAACCTCAATTTTAGCAGAAAAAATCACTTTTTTCACACATTTTGGGGTGGGAAAGTTGTGGCATCACCGGGCTCACACAAATTTACCACCACCCAGCGTTCCCCCAGGTCTCCCGGTAAAAATGGTGCCTCACTTGTGTGGGAGGCCCAAGTACCCGCGGCAGGCAAGGGCCCAAAACGTAGTGAGGCGACATCAAAATGGCCTATCGCAAAACCACCTGGTTTTGCCTGGTGGGTCACTTTGGTTTTTGGCCCGGTGCTCGGCGGCCATCTAGGGAAGCCTACCAAACCCACACATTTCTGAAAACTAGACACCCAGCGGCTTCCAGGGAGGTATGGCTTGCGTGGATCCCCCAACGTTTCCTTACCCAGAATCCCCTGCAAACCTCAATTTTAGCTGAAAAAATCACTTTTTTTCACACATTTTGGGGTGGGAAAGTTGTGGCATCACACAAATTTACCACCACCCAGCGTTCCCCCAGGTCTCCCAGTAAAAATGGTGCCTCACTTGTGTGGGAGGCCCAAGTACCCGCTGCAGGCAAGGGCCCAAAACGTAGTGAGGCGACATCAAAATGGCCTATCGCAAAACCACCTGGTTTTGCCTGGTGGGTCACTTTGGTTTTTGGCCCGGTGCTCGGCGGCCATCTAGGGAAACCTACCAAACCTACACATTTCTGAAAACTAGACACCCGGCGGCTTCCAGGGAGGTATGGCTTGCGTGGATCCCCCAACGTTTCCTTACCCAGAATCCCCTGCAAACCTCAATTTTAGCTGAAAAAATCACTTTTTTCACACATTTTGGGGTGGGAAAGTTGTGGCATCACCGGGCTCATACAAATTTACCTCCACCCAGCGTTCCCCCAGGTCTCCCGGTAAAAATTGTGCCTCACTTGTGTGGGAGGCCCAAGTACCCGCGGCAGGCAAGGGCCCAAAACGTAGTGAGGCTAATGGCCTATCGCAAAACCACCTGGTTTCGCCTGGTGGGTCACTTTGGTTTTTGGCCCGGTGCTCGGCAGCCATCTAGGGAAACCTACCAAACCCACACATTTCTGAAAACTAGACACCCGACGGCTTCCAGGGAGGTATGGCTTGCGTGGATCCCCCAACGTTTCCTTACCCAGAATCCCCTGCAAACCTCAATTTTAGCTGAAAAAATTACTTTTTTCACACATTGTGGGGTGGGAAAGTTGTGGCATCACCGGGCTCACACAAATTTACCACCACCCAGCGTTCCTCCAGGTCTCCCGGTAAAAATGGTGCCTCACTTGTGTGGGAGGCCCAAGTACCCGCGGCATACAAGGGCCCAAAACGTAGTGAGGCGACATCAAAATGGCCTATCGCAAAACCACCTGGTTTTGCCTGGTGGGTCACTTTGGTTTTTGGCCTGGTGCTCGGCGGCCATCTAGGGAAACCTACCAAACCCACACATTTCTGAAAACTAGACACCCGGCAATTTCCAGGGAGGTATGGCTTGCGTGGATCCCCCAACGTTTCCTTACCCAGAATCCCCTGCAAACCTCAATTTTAGATGAAAAAATCACTTTTTTCACACATTTTGGGTTGGGAAAGTTGTGGCATCACCGGGCTCATACAAATTTACCACCACCCAGCGTTCCCCCAGGTCTCCCGGTAAAAATGGTGCCTCACTTGTGTGGGAGGCCCAAGTACCCGCGGCAGGCAAGGGCCCAAAACGTAGTGAGGCGACATCAAAATGGCCTATCGCAAAACCACCTGGTTTTGCCTGGTGGGTCACTTTGGTTTTTGGCCCGGTGCTCGGCAGCCATCTAGGGAAACCTACCAAACCCACACATTTCTGAAAACTAGACACCCGGCGGCTTCCAGGGAGGTATGGCTTGCGTGGATCCCCCAACGTTTCCTTACCCAGAATTCCCTGCAAACCTCAATTTTTGCTGAAAAAATCACTATTTTCACACATTTTGGGGTGGAAAAGTTGTGGCATCACCGGGCTCACACAAATTTACCACCACCCAGCGTTCCCCCAGGTCTCCCGGTAAAAATGGTGCCTCACTTGTGTGGGAGGCCCAAGTACCCGCGGCAGGCAAGGGCCCAAAGTGTAGTGAGGCGACATCAAAATGGCCTATCGCAAAACCACCTGGTTTTGCCTATTGGGTCACTTTGTTTTTTGGCCCGGTGCTAGGCGGCCATCTAGGGAAACCTACCAAACCCAAGCATTTCTGAAAACTAGACACCTGGCGGCTTCCAGGGAGGTATGGCTTGCGTGGATCCCCCAACGTTTCCTTACCCAGAATCCCCTGCTAACCTCAATTTTAGCTGAAAAAATCACTTTTTTCACACATTTTGGGGTGGGAAAGTTGTGGCATCACGGGGCTCACACAAATTTACCACCACCCAGCGTTCCTCCAGGTCTCCCGGTAAAAATGGTGCCTCACTTGTGTGGGAGGCCCAAGTACCCGCGGCAGGCAAGGGCCCAAAACGTAGTGAGGCGACATCAAAATGGCCTATCGCAAAACCACCTGGTTTTGCCTGTTGGGTCACTTTGGTTTTTGGCCCGGTGCTCGGCAGCCATCTAGGGAAACCTACCAAACCTACACATTTCTGAAAACTAGACACCCGGCGGCTTCCAGGGAGGTATGGCTTGCGTGGATCCCCCAACGTTTCCTTACCCAGAATCCCCTGCAAACCTCAATTTTAGCTGACAAAATCACTTTTTTCACACATTTTGGGGTGAGAAAGTTGTGGCATCACCGGGCTCATACAAATTTACCACCACCCAGCGTTCCCCCAGGTCTCCCGGTAAAAATGGTGCCTCACTTGTGTGGGACGCCCAAGTACCCGCGGCAGGCAAGGGCCCAAAACATAGTGAGGCGACATCAAAATGGCCTATCGCAAAACCACCTGGTTTTGCAAGGGGGGTCACTTTGGTTTTTGACCCGGTGCTCGGCGGCCATCTAGGGAAACCTACCAAACCCACACATTTCTGAAAACTAGACACCCGACGGCTTCTAGGGAGGTATGGCTTGCGTGGATCCCCCAACGTTTCCTTACCCAGAATCCCCTGCAAACCTCAATTTTAGCTGAAAAAATCACTTTTTTCACACATTTTGGGGTGGGAAAGTTGTGGCATCACCGGGCTCACACAAATTTACCACCACCCAGCGTTCCTCCAGGTCTCCCGGTAAAAATGGTGCCTCACTTGTGTGGGAGGCCCAAGTACCCGGCGGCTTCCAGGGAGGTATGGCTTGCGTGGATCCCCCAACGTTTCCTTACCCAGAATCCCCTGCAAACCTCAATTTTAGCTGAAAAAATCACTTTTTTCACACATTTTGGGGTGGGAAAGTTGTGGCATCACCGGGCTCACACAGATTTACCACCACCCAGCAATCCTCCAGGTCTCCCGGTAAAAATGGTGCCTCACTTGTGTGGGAGGCCCAAGTACCCGCGGCATACAAGGGCCCAAAACGTAGTGAGGCGACATCAAAATGGCCAATCGCAAAACCACCTGGTTTTGCCTGGTGGGTCACTTCGGTTTTTGGCCCAGTGCTCGGCAGCCATCTAGGGAAACCTACCAAACCCACACATTTCTGAAAACTAGACACCCGGCGGCTTCCAGGGAGGTATGGCTTGCATGGATCCCCCAACGTTTCCTTACCCAGAATCCCCTGCAAACCTCAATTGTAGCTGAAAAAATCACTTTTTTCACACATTTTCGGGTGGGAAAGTTGTGGCATCACCGGGCTCACACAAAATTACCACCACCCAGCGTTCCCCCAGGTCTCCCGGTAAAAATGATGCCTCACTTGTGTGGGAGGCCCAAGTACCCGCGGCAGGCAAGGGCCCAAAACGTAGTGAGGCGACATCAAAATGGCCCGTCGCAAAACCACCTGGTTTTGCCTGGTGGGTCACTTTATTTTTTGGCCCGGTGCTCGGCTGCCATCTAGGGAAACCTACCAAACCCACACATTTCTGAAAACTAGACGCGCGGCGGCTTCCAGGGAGGTATGGCTTGCGTGGATCCCCCAACGTTTCCTTACCCAGAATCCCCTGCAAACCTCAATTGTAGCTGAAAAAATCACTTTTTTCACACATTTTGGGGTGGGAAAGTTGTGGCATCACCGGGCTCACACAAAATTACCACCACCCAGCGTTCCCCCAGGTCTCCCGGTAAAAATGGTGCCTCACTTGTGTGGGAGGCCCAAGTACCCGGGGCAGGCAAGGGCCCAAAACGTAGTGAGGCGACATCAAAATGGCCCATCGCAAAACCACCTGGTTTTGCCTGGTGGGTCACTTTATTTTTTGGCCCGGTGCTTGGCTGCCATCTAGGGAAACCTACCAAACCCACACATTTCTGAAAACTAGACACCCGGCGGCTTCCAGGGAGGTATGGCTTGCGTGGATCCCCCAACGTTTCCTTACCCAGAATCCCCTGCTAACCTCAATTTTAGCTGAAAAAGTCACTTTTTTCACACATTTTGGGGTGGGAAAGTTGTGGCATCACCGGGCTCACACAAATTTACCACCACCCAGCGTTCCTCCAGGTCTCCCGGTAAAAATCGTGCCTCACTTGTGTGGGAGGCCCAAGTACCCGCGGCAGGCAATTGCCCAAAACGTAGTGAGGCGACATCAAAATGGCCTATCGCAAAACCACCTGGTTTTGCCTGGTGGTTCACTTTGGTTTTTGACCCGGTGCTCGGCGGCCATCTAGGGAAACCTACCAAACCCACACATTTCTGAAAACTAGACACCCGGCAGCTTCCATGGAGGTATGGCTTGCGTGGATCCCCCAACGTTTCCTTACCCAGAATCCCCTGCAAACCTCAATTTTCGCTGAAAAAATCACTTTTTTCACACATTTTGGGGTGGGAAAGTTGTGGCATCACCAGGATCACACAAATTTACCACCACCCAGCGTTCCCCCAGGTCTCCCGGTAAAAATGGTGCCTCACTTGTGTGGGAGGCCCAAGTACCCGCAGCAGGCAAGGGCCCAAAACGTAGTGAGGTGACATCAAAATGGCCTATCGCAAAACCACCTGGTTTTGCAAGGGGGGTCACTTTAGTTTTTGACCCGGTGCTCGGCAGCCATCTAGGGAAACCTACCAAACCCACGCATTTCTGAAAACTAGACACCCGGCGGCTTCCATGGAGGTATGGCTTGCATGGATACCCCAACGTTTCCTTACCCAGAATCCCCTGCAAACCTCAATTTTTGCTGAAAAAATCACTTTTTTCACACATTTTGGGGTGGGAAAGTTGTGGCATCACCGGGCTCACACAAATTTACCACCACCCAGCGTTCCTCCAGGTCTCCCGGTAAAAATGGTGCCTCACTTGTGTGGGAGGCCCAAGTACCCGCGGCATACAAGGGCCCAAAACGTAGTGAGGCGACATCAAAATGGCCTATCGCAAAACCACCTGGTTTTGCCTGGTGGGTCACTTTGGTTTTTGGCCCGGTGCTCGGCGGCCATCTAGGGAAACCTACCAAACCCACACATTTCTGAAAACTAGACACCCGGCAATTTCCAGGGAGGTATGGCTTGCGTGGATCCCCCAACGTTTCCTTACCCAGAATCCCCTGCAAACCTCAATTTTAGATGAAAAAATCACTTTTTTCACACATTTTGGGTTGGGAAAGTTGTGGCATCACCGGGCTCATACAAATTTACCACCACCCAGCGTTCCCCCAGGTCTCCCGGTAAAAATGGTGCCTCACTTGTGTGGGAGGCCCAAGTACCCGCGGCAGGCAAGGGCCCAAAACGTAGTGAGGCGACATCAAAATGGCCTATCGCAAAACCACCTGGTTTTGCCTGGTGGGTCACTTTGGTTTTTGGCCCGGTGCTCGGCAGCCATCTAGGAAACCTACCAAACCCACACATTTCTGAAAACTAGACACCCGGCGGCTTCCAGGGAGGTATGGCTTGCGTGGATCCCCCAACGTTTCCTTACCCAGAATTCCCTGCAAACCTCAATTTTTGCTGAAAAAATCACTATTTTCACACATTTTGGGGTGGAAAAGTTGTGGCATCACCGGGCTCACACAAATTTACCACCACCCAGCGTTTCCTCAGGTCTCCCGGTAAAAATGGTGCCTCACTTGTGTGGGAGGCCCAAGTACCCGCGGCAGGCAAGGGCCCAAAACGTAGTGAGGCGACATCAAAATAGCCTATCGCAAAACCACCTGGTTTTGCCTGATGGGTCACTTTGGTTTTTGGCCCGGTGCTCGGCGGCCATCTAGGGAAACCTACCAAACCCACACATTTCTGAAAACTAGACACCCGGCGGCTTCCAGGGAGGTATGGCTTGCGTGGATCCCCCAACGTTTCCTTATCCAGGACCCCTGCAAACCTCAATTTTAGCTAAAAAAATCACTTTTTTCACACATTTTGGGGTGGGAAAGTTGTGGCATCACCGGGCTCACACAAATTTACCACCACCCAGCGTTCCCTCAGGTCTCCCGGTAAAAATGGTGCCTCACTTGTGTGGGAGGCCCAAGTACCCGCGGCAGGCAAGGGCCCAAAACATAGTGAGGCGACATCAAAATGGCCTATCGCAAAACCACCTGGTTTTGCAAGGGGGGTCACTTTGGTTTTTGACCCGGTGCTCGGCGGCCATCTAGGGAAACCTACCAAACCCATGCATTTCTGAAAACTAGACACCCGGCGGCTTCCATGGAGGTATGGCTTGCGTGGATCCCCCAACGTTTCCTTACCCAGAATCCCCTGCAAACCTCAATTTTAGCTGAAAAAATCACTTTTTTCACACATTTTGGGGTGGGAAAGTTGTGGCATCACACAAATTTACCACCACCCAGCGTTCCCCCAGGTCTCCCGGTAAAAATGGTGCCTCACTTGTGTGGGAGGCCCAAGTACCCGCTGCAGGCAATGGCCCAAAACGTAGTGAGGCGACATCAAAATGGCCTATCGCAAAACCACCTGGTTTTGCCTGGTGGGTCACTTTGGTTTTTGGCACGGTGCTCGGCGGCCATCTAGGGAAACCTACCAAACCTACACATTTCTGAAAACTAGACACCCGGCGGCTTCCAGGGAGGTATGGCTTGCGTGGATCCCCCAACGTTTCCTTACCCAGAATCCCCTGCAAACCTCAATTTTAGCTGAAAAAATCACTTTTTTCACACATTTTGGGGTGGGAAAGTTGTGGCATCACCGGGCTCATACAAATTTACCACCACCCAGCGTTCCCCCAGGTCTCCCGGTAAAAATGGTGCCTCACTTGTGTGGGACGCCCAAGTACCCGCGGCAGGCAAGGGCCCAAAACGTAGTGAGGCTAATGGCCTATCGCAAAACCACCTGGTTTCGCCTGGTAGGTCACTTTGGTTTTTGGCCCGGTGCTCGGCAGCCATCTAGGGAAACCTACCAAACCCACACATTTCTGAAAACTAGACACCCGACGGCTTCTAGGGAGGTATGGCTTGCGTGGATCCCCCAACGTTTCCTTACCCAGAATCCCCTGCAAACCTCAATTTTAGCTGAAAAAATCACTTTTTTCACACATTTTGGGGTGGGAAAGTTGTGGCATCACCGGGCTCACACAAATTTACCACCACCCAGCGTTCCTCCAGGTCTCCCGGTAAAAATGGTGCCTCACTTGTGTGGGAGGCCCAAGTACCCGCGGCATACAAGGGCCCAAAACGTAGTGAGGCGACATCAAAATGGCCAATCGCAAAACCACCTGGTTTTGCCTGGTGGGTCACTTCGGTTTTTGGCCCAGTGCTCGGCACCCATCTAGGGAAACCTACCAAACCCACACATTTCTGAAAACTAGACACCCGGCGGCTTCCAGGGAGGTATGGCTTGCATGGATCCCCCAACGTTTCCTTACCCAGAATCCCCTGCAAACCTCAATTGTAGCTGAAAAAATCACTTTTTTCACACATTTTCGGGTGGGAAAGTTGTGGCATCACCGGGCTCACACAAAATTACCACCACCCAGCGTTCCCCCAGGTCTCCCGGTAAAAATGATGCCTCACTTGTGTGGGAGGCCCAAGTACCCGCGGCAGGCAAGGGCCCAAAACGTAGTGAGGCGACATCAAAATGGCCTATCGCAAAACCACCTGGTTTTGCCTGGTGGGTCACTTTATTTTTTGGCCCGGTGCTCGGCTGCCATCTAGGGAAACCTACCAAACCCACACATTTCTGAAAACTAGACGCGCGGCGGCTTCCAGGGAGGTATGGCTTGCGTGGATCCCCCAACGTTTCCTTACCCAGAATCCCCTGCAAACCTCAATTGTAGCTGAAAAAATCACTTTTTTCACACATTTTGGGGTGGGAAAGTTGTGGCATCACCGGGCTCACACAAAATTACCACCACCCAGCGTTCCCCCAGGTCTCCCGGTAAAAATGGTGCCTCACTTGTGTGGGAGGCCCAAGTACCCGGGGCAGGCAAGGGCCCAAAACGTAGTGAGGCGACATCAAAATGGCCCATCGCAAAACCACCTGGTTTTGCCTGGTGGGTCACTTTATTTTTTGGCCCGGTGCTCGGCTGCCATCTAGGGAAACCTACCAAACCCACACATTTCTGAAAACTAGACACCCGGCGGCTTCCAGGGAGGTATGGCTTGCGTGGATCCCCCAACGTTTCCTTACCCAGAATCCCCTGCTAACCTCAATTTTAGCTGAAAAAGTCACTTTTTTCACACATTTTGGGGTGGGAAAGTTGTGGCATCACCGGGCTCACACAAATTTACCACCACCCAGCGTTCCTCCAGGTCTCCCGGTAAAAATGGTGCCTCACTTGTGTGAGAGGCCCAAGTACCCGCGGCAGGCAATTGCCCAAAACGTAGTGAGGCGACATCAAAATGGCCTATCGCAAAACCACCTGGTTTTGCCTGGTGGTTCACTTTGGTTTTTGACCCGGTGCTCGGCGGCCATCTAGGGAAACCTACCAAACCCACACATTTCTGAAAACTAGACACCCGGCAGCTTCCATGGAGGTATGGCTTGCGTGGATCCCCCAACGTTTCCTTACCCAGAATCCCCTGCAAACCTCAATTTTCGCTGAAAAAATCACTTTTTTCACACATTTTGGGGTGGGAAAGTTGTGGCATCACCAGGATCACACAAATTTACCACCACCCAGCGTTCCCCCAGGTCTCCCGGTAAAAATGGTGCCTCACTTGTGTGGGAGGCCCAAGTACCCGCGGCAGGCAAGGGCCCAAAACGTAGTGAGGTGACATCAAAATGGCCTATCGCAAAACCACCTGGTTTTGCAAGGGGGGTCACTTTAGTTTTTGACCCGGTGCTCGGCAGCCATCTAGGGAAACCTACCAAACCCATGCATTTCTGAAAACTAGACACCCGGCGGCTTCCATGGAGGTATGGCTTGCATGGATACCCCAACGTTTCCTTACTCAGAATCCCCTGCAAACCTCAATTTTTGCTGAAAAAATCACTTTTTTCACACATTTTGGGGTGGGAAAGTTGTGGCATCACCGGGCTCACACAAATTTACCACCACCCAGCGTTCCTCCAGGTCTCCCGGTAAAAATGGTGCCTCACTTGTGTGGGAGGCCCAAGTACCCGCGGCATACAAGGGCCCAAAACGTAGTGAGGCGACATCAAAATGGCCTATCGCAAAACCACCTGGTTTTGCCTGGTGGGTCACTTTGGTTTTTGGCCCGGTGCTCGGCGGCCATCTAGGGAAACCTACCAAACCCACACATTTCTGAAAACTAGACACCCGGCAATTTCCAGGGAGGTATGGCTTGCGTGGATCCCCCAACGTTTCCTTACCCAGAATCCCCTGCAAACCTCAATTTTAGATGAAAAAATCACTTTTTTCACACATTTTGGGTTGGGAAAGTTGTGGCATCACCGGGCTCATACAAATTTACCACCACCCAGCGTTCCCCCAGGTCTCCCGGTAAAAATGGTGCCTCACTTGTGTGGGAGGCCCAAGTACCCGCGGCAGGCAAGGGCCCAAAACGTAGTGAGGCGACATCAAAATGGCCTATCGCAAAACCACCTGGTTTTGCCTGGTGGGTCACTTTGGTTTTTGGCCTGGTGCTCGGCAGCCATCTAGGGAAACCTACCAAACCCACACATTTCTGAAAACTAGACACCCGGCGGCTTCCAGGGAGGTATGGCTTGCGTGGATCCCCCAACGTTTCCTTACCCAGAATTCCCTGCAAACCTCAATTTTTGCTGAAAAAATCACTATTTTCACACATTTTGGGGTGGAAAAGTTGTGGCTTCACCGGGCTCACACAAATTTACCACCACCCAGCGTTCCCTCAGGTCTCCCGGTAAAAATGGTGCCTCACTTGTGTGGGAGGCCCAAGTACCCGCGGCAGGCAAGGGCCCAAAACGTAGTGAGGCGACATCAAAATAGCCTATCGCAAAACCACCTGGTTTTGCCTGATGGGTCACTTTGGTTTTTGGCCCGGTGCTCGGCGGCCATCTAGGGAAACCTACCAAACCCACACATTTCTGAAAACTAGACACCCGGCGGCTTCCAGGGAGGTATGGCTTGCGTGGATCCCCCAACGTTTCCTTATCCAGGACCCCTGCAAACCTCAATTTTAGCTAAAAAAATCACTTTTTTCACACATTTTGGGGTGGGAAAGTTGTGGCATCACCGGGCTCACACAAATTTACCACCACCCAGCGTTCCCTCAGGTCTCCCGGTAAAAATGGTGCCTCACTTGTGTGGGAGGCCCAAGTACCCGCGGCAGGCAAGGGCCCAAAACATAGTGAGGCGACATCAAAATGGCCTATCGCAAAACCACCTGGTTTTGCAAGGGGGGTCACTTTGGTTTTTGACCCGGTGCTCGGCGGCCATCTAGGGAAACCTACCAAACCCATGCATTTCTGAAAACTAGACACCCGGCGGCTTCCATGGAGGTATGGCTTGCGTGGATCCCCCAACGTTTCCTTACCCAGAATCCCCTGCAAACCTCAATTTTAGCTGAAAAAATCACTTTTTTCACACATTTTGGGGTGGGAAAGTTGTGGCATCACACAAATTTACCACCACCCAGCGTTCCCCCAGGTCTCCCGGTAAAAATGGTGCCTCACTTGTGTGGGAGGCCCAAGTACCCGCTGCAGGCAATGGCCCAAAACGTAGTGAGGCGACATCAAAATGGCCTATCGCAAAACCACCTGGTTTTGCCTGGTGGGTCACTTTGGTTTTTGGCACGGTGCTCGGCGGCCATCTAGGGAAACCTACCAAACCTACACATTTCTGAAAACTAGACACCCGGCGGCTTCCAGGGAGGTATGGCTTGCGTGGATCCCCCAACGTTTCCTTACCCAGAATCCCCTGCAAACCTCAATTTTAGCTGAAAAAATCACTTTTTTCACACATTTTGGGGTGGGAAAGTTGTGGCATCACCGGGCTCATACAAATTTACCACCACCCAGCGTTCCCCCAGGTCTCCCGGTAAAAATGGTGCCTCACTTGTGTGGGACGCCCAAGTACCCGCGGCAGGCAAGGGCCCAAAACGTAGTGAGGCTAATGGCCTATCGCAAAACCACCTGGTTTCGCCTGTTGGGTCACTTTGGTTTTTGGCCCGGTGCTCGGCAGCCATCTAGGGAAACCTACCAAACCCACACATTTCTGAAAACTAGACACCCGACGGCTTCTAGGGAGGTATGGCTTGCGTGGATCCCCCAAAGTTTCCTTACCCAGAATCCCCTGCAAACCTCAATTTTAGCTGAAAAAATCACTTTTTTCACACATTTTGGGGTGGGAAAGTTGTGGCATCACCGGGCTCACACAAATTTACCACCACCCAGCGTTCCTCCAGGTCTCCCGGTAAAAATGGTGCCTCACTTGTGTGGGAGGCCCAAGTACCCGCGGCATACAAGGGCCCAAAACGTAGTGAGGCGACATCAAAATGGCCAATCGCAAAACCACCTGGTTTTGCCTGGTGGGTCACTTCGGTTTTTGGCCCAGTGCTCGGCAGCCATCTAGGGAAACCTACCAAGCCCACACATTTCTGAAAACTAGACACCCGGCGGCTTCCAGGGAGGTATGGCTTGCATGGATCCCCCAACGTTTCCTTACCCAGAATCCCCTGCAAACCTCAATTGTAGCTGAAAAAATCACTTTTTTCACACATTTTCGGGTGGGAAAGTTGTGGCATCACCGGGCTCACACAAAATTACCACCACCCAGCGTTCCCCCAGGTCTCCCGGTAAAAATGATGCCTCACTTGTGTGGGAGGCCCAAGTACCCGCGGCAGGCAAGGGCCCAAAACGTAGTGAGGCGACATCAAAATGGCCCATCGCAAAACCACCTGGTTTTGCCTGGTGGGTCACTTTATTTTTTGGCCCGGTGCTCGGCTGCCATCTAGGGAAACCTACCAAACCCACACATTTCTGAAAACTAGACGCGCGGCGGATTCCAGGGAGGTATGGCTTGCGTGGATCCCCCAACGTTTCCTTACCCAGAATCCCCTGCAAACCTCAATTGTAGCTGAAAAAATCACTTTTTTCACACATTTTGGGGTGGGAAAGTTGTGGCATCACCGGGCTCACACAAAATTACCACCACCCAGCGTTCCCCCAGGTCTCCCGGTAAAAATGGTGCCTCACTTGTGTGGGAGGCCCAAGTACCCGGGGCAGGCAAGGGCCCAAAACGTAGTGAGGCGACATCAAAATGGCCCATCGCAAAACCACCTGGTTTTGCCTGGTGGGTCACTTTATTTTTTGGCCCGGTGATCGGCTGCCATCTAGGGAAACCTACCAAACCCACACATTTCTGAAAACTAGACACCCGGCGGCTTCCAGGGAGGTATGGCTTGCGTGGATCCCCCAACGTTTCCTTACCCAGAATCCCCTGCTAACCTCAATTTTAGCTGAAAAAGTCACTTTTTTCACACATTTTGGGGTGGGAAAGTTGTGGCATCACCGGGCTCACACAAATTTACCACCACCCAGCGTTCCTCCAGGTCTCCCGGTAAAAATGGTGCCTCACTTGTGTGAGAGGCCCAAGTACCCGCGGCAGGCAATTGCCCAAAACGTAGTGAGGCGACATCAAAATGGCCTATCGCAAAACCACCTGGTTTTGCCTGGTGGTTCACTTTGGTTTTTGACCCGGTGCTCGGCGGCCATCTAGGGAAACCTACCAAACCCACACATTTCTGAAAACTAGACACCCGGCAGCTTCCATGGAGGTATGGCTTGCGTGGATCCCCCAACGTTTCCTTACCCAGAATCCCCTGCAAACCTCAATTTTCGCTGAAAAAATCACTTTTTTCACACATTTTGGGGTGGGAAAGTTGTGGCATCACCAGGATCACACAAATTTACCACCACCCAGCGTTCCCCCAGGTCTCCCGGTAAAAATGGTGCCTCACTTGTGTGGGAGGCCCAAGTACCCGCGGCAGGCAAGGGCCCAAAACGTAGTGAGGTGACATCAAAATGGCCTATCGCAAAACCACCTGGTTTTGCAAGGGGGGTCACTTTAGTTTTTGACCCGGTGCTCGGCAGCCATCTAGGGAAACCTACCAAACCCACGCATTTCTGAAAACTAGACACCCGGCGGCTTCCATGGAGGTATGGCTTGCATGGATACCCCAACGTTTCCTTACCCAGAATCCCCTGCAAACCTCAATTTTTGCTGAAAAAATCACTTTTTTCACACATTTTGGGGTGGGAAAGTTGTGGAATCACCGGGCTCACACAAATTTACCACCACCCAGCGTTCCCCCAGGTCTCCCGGTAAAAATGGTGCCTCACTTGTGTGGGAGGCCCAAGTACCCGCGGCAGGCAAGGGCCCAAAACGTAGTGAGGCGACATCAAAATGGCCTATCGCAAAACCGCCTGGTTTTGCCTGGTGGGTCACTTTGGTTTTTGACCCAGTGCTCCGCGGCCATCTAGGGAAACCTACCAAACCCACACATTTCTGAAAACTAGACACCCGGCGGCTTCCAGGGAGGTATGGCTTGCGTGGATCCCCCAACGTTTCCTTACCCAGAATCCCCTGCAAACCTCATTTTTAGCTGAAAAAATCACTTTTTTCACACATTTTGGGGTGGGAAAGTTGTGGCATCACCGGGCTCACACAAATTTACCACCACCCAGCGTTCCCCCAGGTCTCCCGGTAAAAATGGTGCCTCACTTGTGTGGGAGGCCCAAGTACCCGCGGCAGGCAAGGGCCCAAAACAAAGTGAGGTGACATCAAAATGGCCTATCGCAAAACCACCTGGTTTTGCAAGGGGGGTCACTTTGGTTTTTGACCCGGTGCTCGGCGGCCGTCTGGGGAAACCTACCAAACCCACACATTTCTGAAAACTAGACACCCGGCGGCTTCCAGGGAGGTATGGCTTGCGTGGATCCCCCAACGTTTCCTTACCCAGAATCCCCTGCTAACCTCAATTTTAGCTGATAAAATCACTTTTTTCACACATTTTGGGGTGGGAAAGTTGTGGCATCACCGGGCTCACACAAATTTACCACCACCCAGCGTTCCCCCAGGTCTCCCGGTAAAAATGGTGCCTCAATTGTGTGGGAGGCCCAAGTACCCGCGGCAGGCAAGGGCCCAAAACGTAGTGAGGCAACATCAAAATGGCCTATCGCAAAACCACCTGGTTTTGCAAGGGGGGTCTCTTTGGTTTTTGACCCGGTGCTCGGCGTCCATCTAGGGAAACCTACCAAACCCACGCATTTCTGAAAACTAGACACCCGGCGGCTTCCATGGAGGTATGGCTTGCGTGGATCCCCCAACGTTTCCTTACCCAGAATCCCCTGCAAACCTCAATTTTCGCTGAAAAAGTCACTTTTTTCACACATTTTGGGGTGGGAAAGTTGTGGCATCACCGGGATCACACAAATTTACCACCACCCAGCGTTCCCCCAGGTCTCCCGGTAAAAATGGTGCCTCACTTGTGTCGGAGGCTGTTAGAAATGGCGATTTCTGGTTGGCTAGGGCTTGCGCCAAAGCCAGACAGAAACCACCACTCTAGTCAGGGCTGGGGAGTTACACGCCAAAGATAACCCCTGCTCACCCCCTTGGTAGCTTGGCACGAGCAGACAGGCTTATCCCTGAGGCGATGTGTAAAGCGTTTGCGCGCGCACCCAGCAACACCACCCAAGGCCCACCACAAAGGAAACTCCACACAAGGTATTCTATAAAAATAACCTTTGTATTATACACAACACATTAGATAAAAACACACACTCTACAATGTGCCAACAGGCACGGGCAGAATTTACAAGGGATTATATATACAGGGGACAGGGCCACATGGACCACTGTCCGGAATTAGCACTCTTAGAACATAACACAAATTACCAAGTGTACATGTAGAACATAACCAGTATCTACTGGCACAATAATGACCTCAGCGTCATCACACTAGCATCAGGTATAAAACCTATCCTGCATCCATCACAGGGGCATAAACACATTATGCAAATTCTCAGTAGTCTAACGCATTAGACCTAACCCCCTAAGTATACCTACACTAGGGGCGTACATAACACAGGGAAGTACATTCTCCCTACCATCAACCTAAACAAGGTAAAACAACCTCGTAGGCAGAAATCCTATCTAGAGGTATGAAATACAGGGAGCGCAAAATATACTATACACAGTACATTTCCTAACCCCAAAAGCATGAACACAGGGTGCGCAAAACATACTACACCGTACATTTCCTAGCACCCAAATCACATCAGAGTCCAGGTTGCGCCAGAACCTAAACGTAGCAGCTGCCCACTACTTGCTGGGCAGCTGGGGACAAAGCAGGGCCTAAACGCTGCAGCTGGCACTAAGTGCTGCGCAGCTGGGGAAGGCAAATAGGCGTAGGGGGGCTCTCATTAGCCCTTCAGAACACACTGAACAACCTGCGCCAATCCTTGGAGCCCTCTAGGCTCTTGAAACACTGTCCAAACGTGGGAGCCACCTAGGCTCTGAAAACAACATGACACCATAGCGTTGGAGCGCAGGAGCGCTCTAAAACAAATATGTCCCCCACGAACGTTGGAGCCTCGCAGGCTCGGGAACCAACTGTGCCCCGCATTGGAGCGCCCTGGTGAAAATAGCACTGGCACTACGTGTGCTATGAGAGTCCCACTCCGGGACTCCGGGATTCCTGGCCCAGCAACGTTGGAGCAGCCCCCTATCAGGCGGGGGCTGCTCAGCACATGGGAAGTGACTCTGTGCCTCAACCGGCACACCCAACACCAACGGAGCCCGCCCCCCAGCCCTGCTTCACTCACCGGGCTTCGGGCAGGACTCTCCATCGCTCGCGGTGGGGGCAGGCACCGGCAATGTGCCTCGAGCCCCCTCCGCCTCTCCTTCCTACTCGTGGGCGCCGGCGGGGCTCTCCCCAGTCATGGGAGCCCCATACGAGTCAGCGCCAGGCTTCTCTTCGGGCCGGTACTTCTAAGTGGAGCCTCGCAAGCTCCAGGCGGCACTTCCGCTTCCGTCCCGCGGCCCCGCCCACAACCAGGCGGGCCGCGGACTCGGCGGCGGTTTTTAAATGCAGCTCGGGCCGCGGCGGTGATTCCTGTGGCGGGCAAAGTGCGGGGTGGGCACCCGTCATTTTAAATAAGTAAATAAGCGGGGTAGGCACCCGTATTACTCCTTCTCCTAGCACGAAGACGCAGGGTGGGCACCTGCACACCCAAGGCAAACAGATAAGCGGGGTGGGCACCCGCAAGGCACATATCAAGGGGGAATCCCTACGCTGGGGATTCCCTCTCTCGCTCGCAGCAGCGCCGTGCTGTGAGTCCCACGCGCTCCCAGGGCGCTTGGCAGGCTAACAAGCCTTGGTAAAGCAAAAGGAGAAAACGGTCCCAGATGTCCTGGCATACAGAAATGGAGCAGAAAAGCTCCCAGCAAAGAGGCCTTTAGAAAGTAAGGGGCAAGGGCAAAAAGAATGGTCCCAGAAGTCCTCCAGCGTCCAGGGAATCCAGGGGCTGGGCAGGGCCCAGGGAGGCAAGCCTTCCCCTGGGCCCCAGCAGCAGCACGCCCCTGGTAGATTCGAGTTGGAACAAGAACATTTTGTAAGGGGACACAGCCCCTTTTTATACACCAAATCCCTTTGTCTGGGTTCAGGGTGAGGGGGAAAACCAGTCGCAGCTGGTTGGGAGCACCCTTGATGTGCTCAGCCCCTCACTCTATTCACTGGCAGGGCTAGGGTCGTCAGTCGCACCACAGGGGGCGGAGCCAGCATTGTGTGGGGAAAACCCTGCCCTATTCAGGTCCAAGGTGCACTCCTCCCCAGCCATCAGCATGCTAATCTCACACTCACCACTGGGGCAGACCCAACCAGACTCCTGGAGCCAGGCTCACCAGCCAGCTCCAGCCAATCACACGCCAGACACACTGCACACAGAAGTGCCCACTTCTAGAAGTGGCACTTCCACACTAGGTACATGCACGCCGCACACATCATTGCGCAGCATTCAATCCCACGAGTCCGCACATACCAAACTCGGGCCTGCACACCCCACGCATCAGGAACTACTAGGGACACATACATTCCCCATGCATTGCTATGGGAGGGCAGGCCTATCTCACCACATACACTCAGAGCGCGCATGCACTTTACCCTGGGACACAAGGAAAGTGCGCAGAAACCAAAAATCACCACACCAAGTCACCAATAAAAAGCAAAAAGTTCAGGGGTGAACCTGCCAGAAGGGCCAAGTCCAACAGAGGCCAAGTACCCGCGGTAGGCAAGGGCCCAAAACGTAGTGAGGCGACATCAAAATGGCCTATCGCAAAACCACCTGTTTTTGCCTGGTGGGTCACCTTGGTTTTTGGCCCGGTGCTCGGCGGCCATCTAGGGAAACTGTTAGAAATGAGGGGGCTCTGGTTGACGCAGGTGTGAACCCACAACAAGCAGGGACCCTTTACTTCTTGTCAGGGCGAAGGATGACTCCCCAGAATAACCCCTGCTCACCCTCTAGGTGCGTGGCGCGAGCAGTCTAGGCTAAGTCTCAGGCGTACACGGTTACGCAAGTGCAATAATACATACAGTAAACCCCTTGCATGCACCACAAACGGACACCAATCAGGAAGTATATAAAAATAAGCTTTTATGTAGTTTCAGCAGAGTCATATACAAGGCCCAGTAACGTTGAACTGATGGGGCCACAATTCATAGGAATACGGTAAAGTTCTCTTTGTTACGGAAAGTTCTTTAGGCGGGCACAAGGTAACTGTAGGCCTCAGCGCACTTTGTGCTGAGGCAGCGCCCAGGAGGCACGCGGCAGATGACAGGGAAATCAGAACGTTGCGGACCCTGGATCCGATGCGAGCTCGCGGTCGAGTTCGTAAGTACAGTACCTTGTTTCTTGACGCAAATGCGGGTGCGGGATTTCAGCGGCTCTTCGACAGAAGAGCGAGGCGGCGTCCGGGGCTCCCACACTTCACGATGGGTGTCTGATCTTCAGGCTCACGACAAGAGCGGGGTGTTGCAGGTGGCGTGTGAGCAAAGCGGGGCAGCCGGGCACGCAGATGCGTCCGGGCCGTCCGAGGCGTGGAGATGCTCACAGCGCCGATTCCGGCGGGAGGGTGAAGGTGCACAGCGAGCCTCCAACAAGCGGGGTGGCAGGGGCAGCCCAGCACAGCGTAGGGGGAGCGGCTCAGATCGAGCGAGGCTCTTCCCAAGGCGGGGGCGGCTAAGCAGTCCTGGTCACGGCTCAGGGAGGGACTGGGCACGAGGGTCACAGCTCCGGCGAGGGAAAGGACACCACAGTCCAGCAGCAGGCGAGTGAAGATCAGGTAGAGCCCAATGGTCCTGGGGCTCAGTTCAGGGGGCAAGCTCAGTTCCAAGCCCTTGGAGATCGTTTTGGAAAAGCACAAGTCTTGAAAGTAAAAGAAAAGTAAAAGTCTTCAGCAACAGTTTCTCTTCTCTCCTTTGGCAGCAAGGTCACCACTGCAGGCCAATCCCCCAGGATAGGGACAGTCTTCCTCCTACAGCTTTCCCGGTGCCTCCTCCTCAGGCAGAGATTCTTCTTGGTCAAAAGCGGATCTAGTTTCTCAGGAGCAGGGCTCCTCCATTTATACAGCAAATCTTTTGTTCTCCCAGGCCAGGGGGGCCCTTGCCTAGTTCAGTCCGGTTTCTGAGCACTTTGTTTACGCGATGCAGGCTTCTCCTTTCAGAGTGCAGGGCAGAGTCCTCAGACGCTCCACAGGGGGCGGAGCCGGCATTGAGGTGGTAGAGTACTGTCCTATTCAGAGCCTAGGAGCACTCCTCCCACCCATCTACCTGTCGATCGTCCTATTCACCACCAGGCTACCTAGCCCTGCCCATCTGGGTTCCCCCAGCCCTGTCACTCACACCAGCCAGACATCAGATACACATCACGCAGAGGCGGGCTGAAATGTTTAGGCAAGCAAAGGCCAGCTTTCTAAAAGCGGCATTTGCAAACCCGGAATATTAAAATAAACCTTGCGAGAAGATGTACCTTATTATTCCGAGTTCAGGCATACTAAACTCGATCTTCTACCATGTTCCCTGGGTCGGTTAGGATCATAGGGTGTAACAATCCAGGCCGCCCATACTGGCCTATGAGAACAGGGTAGCCTTGCAGTAGTGAACAACAAGATGGCGGTCATTCACTACTAGGACATGCCACGCATCCAGGCTTGTCCTACCTTAGGCTTACAACGCACCCTGCCCGTGGGCCTACCAGAGGGGTGACTAACATGCAGCTAAGGGAAGGGTTTAGGGACCGGCAAGTGTGGGCACTTGCCAGTCAGCATGTCAGTACCAGACTGCATGCAGGTTCTGCGATGGCAGACCTTAGACATATTTTACCGGCCGCTTCTGTGGGTGGCACAACCACTGCTGCAAGCCCACCAGCGGTGTTCGCATTTACATGCCCTGGCGCCCCTGGCGCACTTTACTGGGGTCTGACAGTAAATCAAACAATCCAATCATGGAATCCAACCAACATATACAATTTACATAGGGAGCACTCGCACCGCGACACTGGTTGGCAGTGGCAGAGCGCGCTGAGCGGCCAACACCATAAAAACACATGAGGCACAGCGACAAAAAGAGGAAGGGAGACTCACGCCAAGGTGCCAGGTCTAACACGTGTCCCCTCCAGCTGAAAAGTGGGGAGAACTACCCTACCCCAGGGAGTTCCTCATCACTAAGGCGGAAAAATCTGGACAGACCGTCAGCATTGGCGTGATCTGTACCAGGGCGATGTTCCACCGTGAAATCCATACCCTGTAGGGAAATGGACCACCTCAACAGCTTTGGATTCTCACCCCTCATATGCATCAACCATCTGAGGGGCCTGTGGTCCGTCTGAACCCGGAAGTGAGACCCAAACAAGTAGGGTCTTAGCTTCTTCAGCGCCCAGACCACAGCAAATGCCTCACGCTCAATAGCACTCCACCTTTGTTCCCGTGGAAGTAACCTCCTGCTAAGAAAGGCTACGGGTTGATCTAGGCCCTCCTCATTAATCTGTGAAAGAACAGCCCCCACACCATGCTCTGAAGCGTCTGTCTGAACGATAAACTCTTTGGAGAAGTTGGGAGCCAAGAGCACGGGCGCCGTGCACATAGCAGTTTTCAAGGCCTCAAAAGCTTTCTGACAGGTGTCAGTCCAAATCACTTTCCTGGGCTGCTTCTTCGAAGTCAGCGCTGTCAAGGGGGCAACCATGTTGCCATACCCCTTGACAAACCTCCTGTAGTACCCGGTGAGACCTAGGAAGGCTCTCACCTCCGTCTGGGTTTTGGGCGCCTCCCAATTCAGGATGGTTTCTATCTTGGGCTGAAGGGGTGCCACCTGGCCACTCCCAACTTGGTGTCCCAAGTACACCACGGAACCCTGCCCGATCTGGCACTTACTCGCCTTGATCGTGAGGCCTGCCTTGCGCAGCGCCATCAACACTTCCCAGAGGTGACGCAAGTGTTCCTCCCAAGTGGAGCTGAACACTGCGATGTCATCCAGGTAGGCTGCACTGAACGAATCCAGCCCAGCCAACACCTGGTTGACCAATCTCTGGAAGGTGGCAGGGGCATTCTTCATCCCAAATGGCATAACCCGGAACTGGTAGTGCCCATCTGGGGTGGAAAATGCTGACCTCTCTTTGGCCCCCTCGGTCAAGGCGATCTGCCAATACCCAGACGTTAAATCAAACGTGCTGAGGTAGTTGGCAGCCCCTAGCCGATCGATGAGCTCATCAGCTCTGGGGATGGGGTGTGCGTCGGTCCTAGTGACCGAATTGAGTCCTCTGTAGTCCACACAGAACCGGAGTTCGGGTGTGGCTCCCGGCGCTGCAGCCTTTGGGACCAAGACCACGGGGCTGGCCCAAGGACTGCTAGAAGACTCAATTACCCCGAGTGCAAACATCTTGGAGACCTCCTCCTTGATGCATGTCCTCACCCTGTCAGTCACCCTGTAGGCCTTGTGCCGCACAGGTGGACTATCCCCAGTGTCCACATCATGGACGCACCAATCAGTGACACCAGGGACCAGGGAAAACAGGTCAGAAAATTGTCCCAGCAACTGGCGACAATCATTCTGTTGCTCAGGGGTCAGGGTGGAAGAGAGGATGACACCATCCACTGACCCATCTTGCTCCTTGGCTGACAGGAGGTCAGGAAGAGGTTCTGTCTCCTCTTCCATTCCAGCATCTGTTGCCAAGAGCATGCCCACTTGGGACCTCTCCAAGTGGGGCTTGAGGCGGTTGACGTGTAGGACCCTTAAGGGGTTCCTAGGAGACTTTCGGTCCACCACGTAGGTAACAGGACTCTTGCGCTCCACCACCTCAAAGGGACCGGTCCACTTATCCTGGAGCGCACACGGCTCCACGGGGGCCAAGACCCATACTTTCTGCCCAGGCTGAAGCTCTACCAGAGTGGCATTCTGGTCGTACCACCGCTTCATCTCCTCCTGGCTGGCTTCCAGATTTGCCTCAGCAAGTTGCCTGAATCGCCTAGTCTGATTCCTGAAGGCCAGCATGTAACTATATACATTCTGGGGAGGTTTCCTGGGAGATTGCTCCCAGCCTTCTTTGACCAGACTTAGAGGTCCTCTGACTGGGTGACCATACAGAAGCTCAAAGGGACTGAACCCCAGAGACTTCTGTGGCACCTCACGGTAAGCGAAGAGAAGGCATGGTAAGAGGACGTCCCACTTACGCCTCATGGGTCCTTCTAGGCCCATTATCATGCCTTTGAGGGTTCGGTTGAATCTCTCAACCAACCCGTTTCCTTGGGGGTGGTAAGGGGTGGTGAACTTGTAGGTTACACCACACTCTTGCCAAAGAGATTTCATGTACTTGGACATGAAATTGGTACCTCGGTCAGACACCACCTCTAGAGGGAATCCCACTCGGGAGAAAATTCCCATCAGTGCCCGTCCCACCACGGGGGCCGTCACTGTCCTTAGAGGAATGGCTTCCGGGTACCGGGTGGCATGGTCCACCAGGACCAGGATGAACCTATTGCCCATCGCTGTCCTGGGGTCCAGTGGCCCTACAATGTCAATCCCCACTCGCTGGAATGGGGTACCGACCACAGGGAATGGCTGGAGTGGAGCCTTCTGCTTCCTTCCACTCTTTCCACTTGCCTGGCAAGTCTGGCATGTCCTGCAGTGAGTATCTGAACTCCTGCGCATTTGAGGCCAATAAAAGTGGGTGACAAGCCTTTCAAAGGTCTTGTCCTGCCCCAAATGCCCTGCCAATGGCACATCGTGAGCCAGCCCCAGTAGGAAGGCTCTGAAGTCCTGGGGTACCACCAGCGCACGGGCTGACCCAGGCTCAGCAACCTTAGGCTCTGTATATAGGAGGTCGTTCTCCCAGTAAATGAAATGTGATCCTGACTGATCACCTGCGGCCTGGTCTGCAGCCTGCTGCCGCATACCCACGAGAGAAGGGCACTCCTTCTGTGCCTTGCAAAAGTCCTCCCTGGTGGGACCCCCTTCCTGCTGCCAATGGGTCAGCTCCGGCAGGTCTCCCAGTTCAGCTATCTGCTCCCCTGTAGGCTCCAGGGCATCCCCCTCAAGGTCTGCTTCCTCCTGGACCGTGGGAACTTCAGGGGCCGGCTTCCCGCGCCCCTTGCTCCTTCTCTCTGAGGCCGGTTCCTGGGCCTCCCTCTCAGGCTCCAGAACCTCTTGAGTACCTCTACTGGCTGCCATGGACCGTGTGGTGACACACGCCCAATCCGGCATACCCAACATCTCCAGGTGAGCACTCCGCTCCACCTTAGCCCAAGGTGGGCTCTCCAAATCGTTCCCTAACAAACAGTCTACAGGCATGGCGGGCCTCACAGCTACCTGAAGAGTACCAGAGACCCCCCCCCACTCAAAGGGAACCTGAGCCACCTTGCAGTGTCTCTCTGTGTTGTCAGCGGCAACAACGGGATAGAATGCATTGGGGACCACCTGCTCCTGAGACACCAGGTGACACCTGACAGCCGTCACACTGGCTCCTGTATCTCTAAGAGCTTCCACTCTATGGCCATTTATGGTCACCCACTGCCTGTACTTCTTAGTGTTCTCAGGCAGCTGGGTTGGAGGGACCACTTCACGGTCTCCTAGCGAGACCAGGGACATCTCTGCGGGACCCCACCCACCTTGGACATCCCTCTCCTCCCCCAAGGCTACACTAGTCACCTGCCGGGATTGAGCACCAGTGGGTGCTGGTTTACCAAACAATGGACACTTTACATCAGAGGCAAAATGCCCCAAATTGTTACACCTGTAACATCTTACGGGCCCCTTTTGAACAGGAGGACCTGTCGGGGCCCCGGTCGGTTTCTGGGGTGGGGGAGGCTGAGAACCCTTCCCTTGGTTCCCTTGGGGACTATTTTGGGGCCCTTTTTGGAACTGCTTCTGTTTACCCCTGTCTCCCCCACTCTTCTGCTGGGGACCCTGCCCACCTTTGGCGGAATCTCCCACGGTACCCTTGTGGACCCTGGTACTGACCCAGCGGTCCGCCTCCTCAGCAAGCTTCCTTGGGTTAGTCAGCTTACTATCTATCAGGTGCTGGCGTAGCTCAGGAAAACAATTACTGGACAAGTGCTCCCATGCCATTAGATCAAGAAGCCCTTGATAATCATTCACCTTACTACCCTTCACCCAACCATCCAGCGCTCTGCAAAAGAAAGTCACATACTCCACATACGTACTATTGGGAATCTTAGTGCAACCCCTGAACCTCTGTCTATATAACTCAGGGGTCAACCCATACCTAGCCATCAATGCTTCCTTCATATGGGCATAAGAATTACGAACATCAACAGGTAAATCTAACAGTGTGTCCCGCCCTTCACTCAGGAACCTTCCCCACAACCCCGCTCCCCAATCTTTCTCAGGGACCCGGTGGGAAGACATGGCTACCTCGTAGGCTCTGAACCACTGCCCGATGTCGTCATTCCTGAAGAACTCCTTTACTACATCCTTGGGAATATAAACTCTTGGTTCCGCCGGTACTGGCGGTGTGCTGCCACCAGAGGGATTAAGCTCCAAACTTTTTGCTTTCAGCTCCAGCTCCCTCAGCTTCATGTCATGCTCTAATTGTAGTTTCTTTTCTTCCATGGCTAATCTTTGTTTTTCCATATCCATCTGCCCATGAAGTTTTGCCATTTCCACCTCGTGTGCCCGGGTTGCTGCCCTGTCTGCCAATTCTTCTGGCGACAGGCCTCTGCCAAACTCATGGACACTTTCTGGTGGAACCACTTCCACCTGATTCTCTGGTGCCTTTGACTCATACCAGGCCCTCAGCGCCTTCACAAATTGTTCCTTCTTTTTCAATCCAGTTTGGGCAATCCTGAACTTGGAGCAAAGACCTTTCAAGTCTTCATTGGTACGATTCAGAAGCGCGTCTTCTTCCCAATCTACGTCTTCAAATCCAGAGATTATGGAAGCCGCCCTTCCGGCTGAAAGTGAACCAGGCATGGCTCTAACAACGGAGACTCTTGGCAAAACAAAAACAAATGCTAGCCTTGTGGCTGTGTTACTGGTCTGCTCTCACTACGTGGTGATCAGTGATTCACTATACGCAAACCACAAATGCAAATCCGTAAATCCCACCGCTGCCACCAATGTTAGAAATGAGGGGGCTCTGGTTGACGCAGGTGTGAACCCACAACAAGCAGGGACCCTTTACTTCTTGTCAGGGCGAAGGATGACTCCCCAGAATAACCCCTGCTCACCCTCTAGGTGCATGGCGCGAGCAGTCTAGGCTAAGTCTCAGGCGTACACGGTTAAGCAAGTGCAATAATACATACAGTAAACCCCTTGCATGCACCACAAACGGACACCAATCAGGAAGTATATAAAAATAAGCTTTTATGTAGTTTCAGCAGAGTCATATACAAGGCCCAGTAACGTTGAACTGATGGGGCCACAATTCATAGGAATACGGTAAAGTTCTCTTTGTTACGGAAAGTTCTTTAGGCGGGCACAAGGTAACTGTAGGCCTCAGCGCACTTTGTGCTGAGGCAGCGCCCAGGAGGCACGCGGCAGATGACAGGGAAATCAGAACGTTGCGGACCCTGGATCCGATGCGAGCTCGCGGTCGAGTTCGTAAGTACAGTACCTTGTTTCTTGACGCAAAGGCGGGTGCGGGATTTCAGCGGCTCTTCGACAGAAGAGCGAGGCGGCGTCCGGGGCTCCCACACTTCACGATGGGTGTCTGATCTTCAGGCTCACGACAAGAGCGGGGTGTTGCAGGTGGCGTGTGAGCAAAGCGGGGCAGCCGGGCACGCAGATGCGTCTGGGCCGTCCGAGGCGTGGAGATGCTCACAGCGCCGATTCCGGCGGGAGGGTGAAGGTGCACAGCGAGCCTCCAACGAGCGGGGTGGCAGGGGCAGCCCAGCACAGCGTAGGGGGAGCGGCTCCGATCGAGAGAGGCTCTTCCCAAGGCGGGGGCGGCTAAGCAGTCCTGGTCACGGCTCAGGGAGGGACTGGGCACGAGGGTCACAGCTCCGGCGAGGGAAAGGACACCACAGTCCAGCAGCAGGCGAGTGAAGATCAGGTAGAGCCCAATGGTCCTGGGGCTCAGTTCAGGGGGCAAGCTCAGTTCCAAGCCCTTGGAGATCGTTTTGGAAAAGCACAAGTCTTGAAAGTAAAAGTAAAGTAAAAGTCTTCAGCAACAGTTTCTCTTCTCTCCTTTGGCAGCAAGGTCACCACTGCAGGCCAATCCCCCAGGATTGGGACAGTCTTCCTCCTACAGCTTTCCCGGTGCCTCCTCCTCAGGCAGAGATTCTTCTTGGTCAAAAGCGGATCTAGTTTCTCAGGAGCAGGGCTCCTCCATTTATACAGCAAATCTTTTGTTCTCCCAGGCCAGGGGGGCCCTTGCCTAGTTCAGTCCGGTTTCTGAGCACTTTGTTTACGCGATGCAGGCTTCTTCTTTCAGAGTGCAGGGCAGAGTCCTCAGACGCTCCACAGGGGGCGGAGCCGGCATTGAGGTGGTAGAGTACTGTCCTATTCAGAGTCTAGGAGCACTCCTCCCACCCATCTACCTGTCGATCGTCCTATTCACCACCAGGCCACCTAGCCCTGCCCATCTGGGTTCCCCCAGCCCTGTCACTCACACCAGCCAGACATTAGATACACATCACGTAGAGGCGGGCTGAAATGTTTAGGCAAGCAAAGGCCAGCTTTCTAAAAGCGGCATTTGCAAACCCGGAATATTAAAATAAACCTTGCGAGAAGATGTACCTTATTATTCCGAGTTCAGGCATACTAAACTCGATCTTCTACCATGTTCCCTGGGTCGGTTAGGATCATAGGGTGTAACAATCCAGGCCGCCCATACTGGCCTATGAGAACAGGGTAGCCTTGCAGTAGTGAACAACAAGATGGCGGTCATTCACTACTAGGACATGCCACGCATCCAGGCTTGTCCTACCTTAGGCTTACAACGCACCCTGCCCGTGGGCCTACCAGAGGGGTGACTAACATGCAGCTAAGGGAAGGGTTTAGGGACCGGCAAGTGTGGGCACTTGCCAGTCAGCATGTCAGTACCAGACTGCACGCAGGTTCTGCGATGGCAGACCTTAGACATATTTTACCGGCCGCTTCTGTGGGTGGCACAACCAGTGCTGCAAGCCCACCAGCGGTGTTCGCATTTACATGCCCTGGCGCCCCTGGCGCACTTTACTGGGGTCTGACAGTTAATCAAACAATCCAATCATGGAATCCAACAAACATATACAATTTACATAGGGAGCACTCGCACCGCGACACTGGTTGGCAGTGGCACAGCGCGCTGAGCGGCCAACACCATAAAAACACATGAGGCACAGCGACAAAAAGAGGAAGGGAGACTCACGCCAAGGTGCCAGGTCTAACAGGAAACCTACCAAACCCACACATTTCTGAAAATTAGACACCCGGCGGCTTCCAGGGAGGTATGGCTTGCGTGGATCCCCCAACGTTTCCTTACCCAGAATCCCCTGCAAACCTCAATTTTAGCTGAAAAAATCACTTTTTTCACACATTTTGGGGTGGGAAAGTTGTGGCATCACCGGGCTCATACAAATTTACCACCACCCAGCGTTCCCCCAGGTCTCCCGGTAAAAATGGTGCCTCACTTGTGTGAGAGGCCCAAGTACCCGCGGCAGGCAAGGGCCCAAAACGTAGTGAGGCGACATCAAAATGGCCTATCGCAAAGCCACCTGGTTTTGCCTGGTGGGTAACTTTGGTTTTTGGCCCAGTGCTCGGCAGCCATCTAGGGAAACCTACCAAACCCACACATTTCTGAAAACTAGACACCCGGCGGCTTCCAGGGAGGTATGGCTTGCGTGGATCCCCCAACGTTTCCTTACCCAGAATCCCCTGCAAACCTCAATTTTAGGTGAAAAAATCACTTTTTTCACACATTTTGGGGTGGGAAAGTTGTGGCATCACCGGGCTCACACAAATTTACCACCACCCAGCGTTCCTCCAGGTCTCCCGGTAAAAATGGTGCCTCACTTGTGTGGGAGGCCCAAGTACCCGCGGCAGGCAAGGGCCCAAAACAAAGTGAGGGGACATCAAAATGGCCTATCGCAAAACCACCTGGTTTTGCCTGGTGGTGGGTCACTTTGGTTTTTGACCCAGTGCTCGGCGGCCATCTAGGGAAACCTACCAAACCCACACATTTCTGAAAACTAGACACCCGGCGGCTTCCAGGGAGGTATGGCTTGCGTGGATCCCCCAACGTTTCCTTACCCAGAATCCCCTGCAAACCTCATTTTTAGCTGAAAAAATCACTTTTTTCACACATTTTGGGGTGGGAAAGTTGTGGCATCACCGGGCTCACACAAATTTACCACCACCCAGCGTTCCCCCAGGTCTCCCGGTAAAAATGGTGCCTCACTTGTGTGGGAGGCCCAAGTACCCGCGGCAGGCAAGGGCCCAAAACAAAGTGAGGGGACATCAAAATGGCCTATCGCAAAACCACCTGGTTTTGCAAGGGGGGTCACTTTGGTTTTTGACCCGGTGCTCGGCGGCCGTCTGGGGAAACCTACCAAACCCACACATTTCTGAAAACTAGACAGCCGGCGGCTTCCAGGGAGGTATGGCTTGCGTGGATCCCCCAACGTTTCCTTACCCAGAATCCCCTGCTAACCTCAATTTTAGCTGATAAAATCACTTTTTTCACACATTTTGGGGTGGGAAAGTTGTGGCATCACCGGGCTCACACAAATTTACCACCACCCAGCGTTCCCCCAGGTCTCCCGGTAAAAATGGTGCCTCAATTGTGTGGGAGGCCCAAGTACCCGCGGCAGGCAAGGGCCCAAAACGTAGTGAGGCAACATCAAAATGGCCTATCGCAAAACCACCTGGTTTTGCAAGGGGGGTCTCTTTGGTTTTTGACCCGGTGCTCGGCGGCCATCTAGGGAAACCTACCAAACCCACGCATTTCTGAAAACTAGACACCCGGCGGCTTCCATGGAGGTATGGCTTGCGTGGATCCCCCAACGTTTCCTTACCCAGAATCCCCTGCAAACCTCAATTTTCGCTGAAAAAGTCACTTTTTTCACACATTTTGGGGTGGGAAAGTTGTGGCATCACCGGGATCACACAAATTTACCACCACCCAGCGTTCCCCCAGGTCTCCCGGTAAAAATGGTGCCTCACTTGTGTCGGAGGCTGTTAGAAATGGCGATTTCTGGTTGGCTAGGGTTTGCGCCAAAGCCAGACAGAAACCACCACTCTAGTCAGGGCTGGGGAGTTACACGCCAAAGATAACCCCTGCTCACCCCCTTGGTAGCTTGGCTCGAGCAGACAGGCTTATCCCTGAGGCGATGTGTAAAGCGTTTGCGCGCGCACCCAGCAACACCACCCAAGGCCCACCACAAAGGAAACTCCACACAAGGTATTCTATAAAAATAACCTTTGTATTATACACAACACATTAGATAAAAACACACACTCTACAATGTGCCAACAGGCACGGGCAGAATTTACAAGGGATTATATATACAGGGGACAAGGCCACATGGACCACTGTCCGGAATTAGCACTCTTAGAACATAACACAAATTACCAAGTGTACATGTAGAACATAACCAGTATCTACTGGCGCAATAATGACCTCAGCGTCATCACACTAGCATCAGGTATAAAACCTATCCTGCATCCATCACAGGGGCATAAACACATTATGCAAATTCTCAGTAGTCTAACGCATTAGACCTAACCCCCTAAGTATACCTACACTAGGGGCGTACATAACACAGGGAAGTACATTCTCCCTACCATCAACCTAAACAAGGTAAAACAACCTCCTAGGCAGAAATCCTATCTAGAGGTATGAAATACAGGGAGCGCAAAATATACTATACACAGTACATTTCCTAACCCCAAAAGCATGAACACAGGGTGCGCAAAACATACTACACCGTACATTTCCTAGCACCCAAATCACATCAGAGTCCAGGTTGCGCCAGAACCTAAACGTAGCAGCTGCCCACTACTTGCTGGGCAGCTGGGGACAAAGCAGGGCCTAAACGCTGCAGCTGGCACTAAGTGCTGCGCAGCTGGGGAAGGCAAATAGGCGTAGGGGGGCTCTCATTAGCCCTTCAGAACACACTGAACAACCTGCGCCAATCCTTGGAGCCCTCTAGGCTCTTGAAACACTGTCCAAACGTGGGAGCCACCTAGGCTCTGAAAACAACATGACACCATAGCGTTGGAGCGCAGGAGCGCTCTAAAACAAATATGTCCCCCACGAACGTTGGAGCCTCGCAGGCTCGGGAACCAACTGTGCCCCGCATTGGAGCGCCCTGGTGAAAATAGCACTGGCACTACGTGTGCTATGAGAGTCCCACTCCGGGACTCCGGGATTCCTGGCCAAGCAACGTTGGAGCAGCCCCCTATCAGGCGGGGGCTGCTCAGCACATGGGAAGTGACTCTGTGCCTCAACCGGCACACCCAACACCAACGGAGCCCGCCCCCCAGCCCTGCTTCACTCACCGGGCTTCGGGCAGGACTCTCCATCGCTCGCGGTGGGGGCAGGCACCGGCAATGTGCCTCGAGCCCCCTCCGCCTCTCCTTCCTACTCGTGGGCGCCGGCGGGGCTCTCCCCAGTCATGGGAGCCACATACGAGTCAGCGCCAGGCTTCTCTTCGGGCCGGGACTTCTAAGTGGAGCCTCGCAAGCTCCAGGCGGCCGCCTCCCATCAAAATGGCGGCACTTCCGCTTCCGTCCCGCGGCCCCGCCCACAACCAGGCGGGCCGCGGACTCGGCGGCGGTTTTTAAATGCAGCTCGGGCCGCGGCGGTGATTCCTGTGGCGGGCAAAGTGCGGGGTGGGCACCCGTCATTTTAAATAAGTAAATAAGCGGGGTAGGCACCCGTATTACTCCTTCTCCTAGCACGAAGATGCAGGGTGGGCACCTGCACACCCAAGGCAAACAGATAAGCGGGGTGGGCACCCGCAAGGCACATATCAAGGGGGAATCCCTATGCTGGGGATTCCCTCTCTCGCTCGCAGCAGCGCCGTGCTGTGAGTCCCACGCGCTCCCAGGGCGCTTGGCAGGCTAACAAGCCTTGGTAAAGCAAAAGGAGAAAACGGTCCCAGATGTCCTGGCATACAGAAATGGAGCAGAAAAGCTCCCAGCAAAGAGGCCTTTAGAAAGTAAGGGGCAAGGGCAAAAAGAATGGTCCCAGAAGTCCTCCAGCGTCCAGGGCATCCAGGGGCTGGGCAGGGCCCAGGGAGGGAAGCCTTCCCCTGGGCCCCAGCAGCAGCACGCCCCTGGTAGATTCGAGTTGGAACAAGAACATTTTGTAAGGGGACACAGCCCCTTTTTATACACCAAATCCCTTTGTCTGGGTTCAGGGTGAGGGGGAAAACCAGTCGCAGCTGGTTGGGAGCACCCTTGATGTGCTCAGCCCCTCACTCTATTCACTGGCAGGGCTAGGGTCGTCAGTCGCACCACAGGGGGCGGAGCCAGCATTGTGTGGGGAAAACCCTGCCCTATTCAGGTCCAAGGTGCACTCCTCCCCAGCCATCAGCATGCTAATCTCACACTCACCACTGGGGCAGACCCAACCAGACTCCTGGAGCCAGGCTCACCAGCCAGCTCCAGCCAATCACACGCCAGACACACTGCACACAGAAGTGCCCACTTCTAGAAGTGGCACTTCCACACTAGGTACATGCACGCCGCACACATCATTGCGCAGCATTCAATCCCACGAGTCCGCACATACCAAACTCGGCCCTGCACACCCCACGCATCAGGAACTACTAGGGACACATACATTCCCCATGCATTCCTATGGGAGGGCAGGCCTATCTCACCACATACACTCAGAGCGCGCATGCACTTTACCCTGAGACACAGGGAAAGTGCGCAGAAACCAAAAATCACCACACCAAGTCACCAATAAAAAGCAAAAAGTTCAGGGGTGAACCTGCCAGAAGGGCCAAGTCCAACAGAGGCCAAGTACCCACGGTAGGCAAGGGCCCAAAACGTAGTGAGGCGACATCAAAATGGCCTATCGCAAAACCACCTGTTTTTGCCTGGTGGGTCACCTTGGTTTTTGGCCCGGTGCTCGGCGGCCATCTAGGGAAACCTACCAAACCCACACATTTCTGAAAATTAGACACCCGGCGGCTTCCAGGGAGGTATGGCTTGCGTGGATCCCCCAACGTTTCCTTACCCAGAATCCCCTGCAAACCTCAATTTTAGCTGAAAAAATCACTTTTTTCACACATTTTGGGGTGGGAAAGTTGTGGCATCACCGGGCTCATACAAATTTACCACCACCCAGCGTTCCCCCAGGTCTCCCGGTAAAAATGGTGCCTCACTTGTGTGAGAGGCCCAAGTACCCGCGGCAGGCAAGGGCCCAAAACGTAGTGAGGCGACATCAAAATGGCCTATCGCAAAGCCACCTGGTTTTGCCTGGTGGGTCACTTTGGTTTTTGGCCCAGTGCTCGGCAGCCATCTAGGGAAACCTACCAAACCCACACATTTCTGAAAACTAGACACCCGGCGGCTTCCAGGGAGGTATGGCTTGCGTGGATCCCCCAACGTTTCCTTACCCAGAATCCCCTGCAAACCTCAATTTTAGGTGAAAAAATCACTTTTTTCACACATTTTGGGGTGGGAAAGTTGTGGCATCACCGGGCTCACACAAATTTACCACCACCCAGCGTTCCCCCAGGTCTCCCGGTAAAAATGGTGCCTCACTTGTGTGGGAGGCCCAAGTACCCGCGGCAGGCAAGGGCCCAAAACGTAGTGAGGCGACATCAAAATGGCCAATCGCAAAACCACCTGGTTTTGCAAGGGGGGTCACTTTGGTTTTTGACCCGGTGCTCGGCGGCCATCTAGGGAAACCTACCAAACCCACGCATTTCTGAAAACTAGACACCCGGTGGCTTCCATGGAGGTATGGCTTGCGTGGATCCCCCAACGTTTCCTTACCCAGAATCCCCTGCAAACCTCAATTTTTGCTGAAAAAATCACTTTTTTCACACATTTTGGGGTGGGAAAGTTGTGGCATCACCGGGATCACACAAATTTACCACCACCCAGTGTTCCCCCAGGTCTCCCGGTAAAAATGGTGCCTCACTTGTGTGGGAGGCCCAAGTACCCGCGGCAGGCAAGGGCCCAAAACGTAGTGAGGCGACATCAAAATGGCCTATCGCAAAACCACCTGCTTTTGCCTGGTGGGTCACTTTGGTTTTTGGCCCGGTGCTCGGTGGCCATCTAGGGAAACCTACCAAACCCACACGCTTCTGAAAATTAGACACCCGGCGGCTTCCAGGGAGGTATGGCTTGCGTGGATCCCCCAACGTTTGATTACCCAGAATCCCCTGCAAACCTCAATTTTAGCTGAAAAAATCTCTTTTTTCACACATTTTGGGGTGGGAAAGTTGTGGCATCACCGGGCTCATACAAATTTACCACCACCCAGCGTTCCCCCAGGTCTCCCAGTAAAAATGGTGCCTCACTTGTGTGGGAGGCCCAAGTACCCGCGGCAGGCAAGGGCCCAAAACGTAGTGAGGCGACATCAAAATGGCCTATCGCAAAACCACCTGGTTTTGCCTGGTGGGTCACTTTGGTTTTTGGCCCGGTGCTCGGCAGCCATCTAGGGAAACCTACCAAACCCACACATTTCTGAAAACTAGACACCCGGCGGCTTCCAGGGAGGTATGGCTTGCGTGGATCCCCCAACGTTTCCTTACCCAGAATCCCGTGCAAACCTCAATTTTCGCTGAACAAATCACTTTTTTCACACATTTTGGGGTGGGAAAGTTGTGGCATCACCGGGCTCACACAAATTTACCACCACCCAGCGTTCCTCCAGGTCTCCCGGTAAAAATGGTGCCTCACATGTGTGGGAGGCCCAAGTACCCGCGGCAGGCAAGGGCCCAAAACGTAGTGAGGCGACATCAAAATGGCCTATCGCAAAACCACCTGGTTTTGCCTGGTGGGTCACTTTGGTTTTTGGCCCGGTGCTCGGCGGCCATCGAGGGAAACCTACCAAACCCACACATTTCTGAAAACTAGACACCCGGCGGCTTCCAGGGAGGTATGGCTTGCGTGGATCCCCCAACGTTTCCTTACCCAGAATCCCCTGCTAACCTCAATTTTAGCTGAAAAAATCACTTTTTTCACACATTTTGGGGTGGGAAAGTTGTGGCATCACCGGGCTCACACAAATTTACCACAACCCAGCGTTCCTCCAGGTCTCCCGGTAAAAATGGTGCCTCACTTGTGTGGGAGGCCCAAGTACCCGCGGCAGGCAAGGGCCCAAAACGTAGTGAGGCGACATCAAAATGGCCTATCGCAAAACCACCTGGTTTTGCCTGGTGGGTCACTTTGGTTTTTGGCCCGGTGCTCGGCGGCCATCTAGGGAAACCTACCAAACCCACACATTTCTGAAAACTAGACACCCGGCGGCTTCCAGGGAGGTATGGCTTGCGTGGATTCCCCAACGTTTCCTTACCCAGAATCCTCTGCAAACCTCAATTTTAGCTGATAAAATCACTTTTTTCACACATTTTGGGGTGGGAAAGTTGTGGCATCACCGGGCTCACACAAATTTACCACCACCCAGCGTTCCCCCAGGTCTCTCGGTAAAAATGGTGCCTCAATTGTGTGGGAGGCCCAAGTACCCGCGGCAGGCAAGGGCCCAAAACGTAGTGAGGCAACATCAAAATGGCCCATCGCAAAACCACCTGGTTTTGCAAGGGGGGTCTCTATGGTTTTCGACCCGGTGCTCGGCGGCCATCTAGGGAAACCTACCAAACCCATGCATTTCTGAAAACTAGACACCCGGCGGCTTCCATGGAGGTATGGCTTGCGTGGATCCCCCAACGTTTCCTTACCCAGAATCCCCTGCAAACCTCAATTTTCGCTGAAAAAGTCACTTTTTTCACACATTTTGGGGTGGGAAAGTTGTGGCATCACCGGGATCACACAAATTTACCACCACCCAGCGTTCCCCCAGGTCTCCCGGTAAAAATGGTGCCTCACTTGTGTCGGAGGCCAAGTACCCACGGTAGGCAAGGGCCCAAAACGTAGTGAGGCGACATCAAAATGGCCTATCGCAAAACCACCTGTTTTTGCCTGGTGGGTCACTTTGGTTTTTGGCCCGGTGCTCGGCGGCCATCTAGGGAAACCTACCAAACCCACACATTTCTGAAAACTAGACACCCGGCGGCTTCCAGGAAGGTATGGCTTGCGTGGATCCCCCAACGTTTCCTTACCCAGAATCCCCTGCAAACCTCAATTTTAGCTGAAAAAATCACTTTTTTCACACATTTTGGGGTGGGAAAGTTGTGGCATCACCGGGCTCATACAAATTTACCACCACCCAGCGTTCCCCCAGGTATCCCGGTAAAAATGGTGCCTCACTTGTGTGGGAGGCCCAAGTACCCGCGGCAGGCAAGGGCCCAAAACGTAGTGAGGCGACATCAAAATGGCCTATCGCAAAACCACCTGGTTTTGCCTGGTGGGTAACTTTGGTTTTTTGCCCAGTGCTCGGCAGCCATCGAGGGAAACCTACCAAACCCACACATTTCTGAAAACTAGACACCCGGCGGCTTCCAGGGAGGTATGGCTTGCGTGGAACCCCCAATGTTTCCTTACCCAGAATCCCCTGCAAACCTAATTTTTAGCTGAAAAAATCACTTTTTTCACACATTTTGGGTTCGGAAAGTTGTGGCATCAGGGGGCTCACACAAATTTACCACCACCCAGCGTTCCCCCAGGTCTCCCGGTAAAAATGGTGCCTCACTTGTGTGGGAGGCCCAAGTACCCGCGGCAGGCAAGGGCCCAAAACGTAGTGAGGTGACATCAAAATGGCCTATCGCAAAACCACCTGGTTTTGCAAGGGGGGTCACTTTGGTTTTTGACCCGGTGCTCGGCGGCCATCTAGGGAAACCTACCAAACCCACGCATTTCTGAAAACTAGGCACCCGGCGGCTTCCATGGAGGTATGGCTTGCGTGGATCCCCCAACGTTTCCTTACCCAGAATCCCCTGCAAACCTCAATTTTCGCTGAACAAATCACTTTTTTCACACATTTTGGGGTGGGAAAGTTGTGGCATCACCGGGCTCACACAAATTTACCACCACCCAGCGTTCCTCCAGGTCTCCCGGTAAAAATGGTGCCTCACGTGTGTGGGAGGCCCAAGTACCCGCGGCAGGCAAGGGCCCAAAACGTAGTGAGGCGACATCAAAATGGCCTATCGCAAAACCACCTGGTTTTGCCTGGTGGGTCACTTTGGTTTTTGGCCCAGTGCTCGGCGGCCATCTAGGGAAACCTACCAAACCCACACATTTCTGAAAACTAGACACCCGGCGGCTTCCAGGGAGGTATGGCTTGCGTGGATCCCCCAACGTTTCCTTACCCAGAATCCCCTGCAAACCTCATTTTTAGCTGAAAAAATCACTTTTTTCACACATTTTGGGGTGGGAAAGTTGTGGCATCACCGGGCTCACACAAATTTACCACCACCCAGCGTTCCCCCAGGTCTCCCGGTAAAAATGGTGCCTCACTTGTGTGAGAGGCCCAAGTACCCGCGGCAGGCAAGGGCCCAAAACGTAGTGAGGTGACATCAAAATGGCCTATCGCAAAACCACCTGGTTTTGCAAGGGGGGTCACTTTGGTTTTTGACCCGGTGCTCGGCGGCCATCTAGGGAAACCTACCAAACCCACGCATTTCTGAAAACTAGGCACCCGGCGGCTTCCATGGAGGTATGGCTTGCGTGGATCCCCCAACGTTTCCTTACCCAGAATCCCCTGCAAACCTCAATTTTCGCTGAACAAATCACTTTTTTCACACATTTTGGGTTCGGAAAGTTGTGGCATCAGGGGGCTCACACAAATTTACCACCACCCAGCGTTCCCCCAGGTCTCCCGGTAAAAATGGTGCCTCACTTGTGTGGGAGGCCCAAGTACCCGCGGCAGGCAAGGGCCCAAAACGTAGTGAGGTGACATCAAAATGGCCTATCGCAAAACCACCTGGTTTTGCAAGGGGGGTCACTTTGGTTTTTGACCCGGTGCTCGGCGGCCATCTAGGGAAACCTACCAAACCCACGCATTTCTGAAAACTAGGCACCCGGCGGCTTCCATGGAGGTATGGCTTGCGTGGATCCCCCAACGTTTCCTTACCCAGAATCCCCTGCAAACCTCAATTTTCGCTGAACAAATCACTTTTTTCACACATTTTGGGGTGGGAAAGTTGTGGCATCACCGGGCTCACACAAATTTACCACCACCCAGCGTTCCTCCAGGTCTCCCGGTAAAAATGGTGCCTCACGTGTGTGGGAGGCCCAAGTACCCGCGGCAGGCAAGGGCCCAAAACGTAGTGAGGCGACATCAAAATGGCCTATCGCAAAACCACCTGGTTTTGCATGGTGGGTCACTTTGGTTTTTGGCCCAGTGCTCGGCGGCCATCTAGGGAAACCTACCAAACCCACACATTTCTGAAAACTAGACACCCGGCGGCTTCCAGGGAGGTATGGCTTGCGTGGATCCCCCAACGTTTCCTTACCCAGAATCCCCTGCAAACCTCATTTTTAGCTGAAAAAATCACTTTTTTCACACATTTTGGGGTGGGAAAGTTGTGGCATCACCGGGCTCACACAAATTTACCACCACCCAGCGTTCCCCCAGGTCTCCCGGTAAAAATGGTGCCTCACTTGTGTGGGAGGCCCAAGTACCCGCGGCAGGCAAGGGCCCAAAACGTAGTGAGGTGACATCAAAATGGCCTATCGCAAAACCACCTGGTTTTGCAAGGGGGGTCACTTTGGTTTTTGACCCGGTGCTCGGCGGCCATCTAGGGAAACCTACCAAACCCACGCATTTCTGAAAACTAGGCACCCGGCGGCTTCCATGGAGGTATGGCTTGCGTGGATCCCCCAACGTTTCCTTACCCAGAATCCCCTGCAAACCTCAATTTTCGCTGAACAAATCACTTTTTTCACACATTTTGGGGTGGGAAAGTTGTGGCATCACCGGGCTCACACAAATTTACCACCACCCAGCGTTCCTCCAGGTCTCCCGGTAAAAATGGTGCCTCACGTGTGTGGGAGGCCCAAGTACCCGCGGCAGGCAAGGGCCCAAAACGTAGTGAGGCGACATCAAAATGGCCTATCGCAAAACCACCTGGTTTTGCCTGGTGGGTCATTTTGGTTTTTGGCCCGGTGCTCGGCGGCCATCGAGGGAAACCTACCAAACCCACACATTTCTGAAAACTAGACACCCAGCGGCTTCCAGGGAGGTATAGCTTGCGTGGAACCCCCAACGTTTCCTTACCCAGAATCCCCTGCAAACCTAATTTTTAGCTGAAAAAATCACTTTTTTCACACATTTTGGGGTGGGAAAGTTGTGGCATCACCGGGCTCACACAAATTTACCACCACCCAGCGTTCCCCCAGGTCTCCCGGTAAAAATGGTGCCTCACTTGTATGGGAGGCCCAAGTACCCGCGGCAGGCAAGGGCCCAAAACGTAGTGAGGCGAGATCAAAATGGCCTATCGCAAAACCACCTGTTTTTGCCTGGTGGGTCACTTTGGTTTTTGGCCCGGTGCTCGGCGGCCGTCTGGGGAAACCTACCAAACCCACACATTTCTGAAAACTAGACACCCGGCGGCTTCCAGGGAGGTATGGCTTGTGTGGATCCCGCAACGTTTCCTTACCCAGAATCCCCTGCTAACCTCAATTTTAGCTGAAAAAATCACTTTTTTCACACATTTTGGGGTGGGAAAGTTGTGGCATCACCGGGCTCACACAAATTTACCACCACCCAGCGTTCCTCCAGGTCTCCCGGTAAAAATGGTGCCTCACTTGTGTGGGAGGCCCAAGTACCCGCGGCAGGCAAGGGCCCAAAACGTAGTGAGGCGACATCAAAATGGCCTATCGCAAAACCACCTGGTTTTGCCTGGTGGGTCACTTTGGTTTTTGGCCCGGTGCTCGGCGGCCATCTAGGGAAACCTACCAAACCCACACATTTCTGAAAACTAGACACCCGGCGGCTTCCAGGGAGATATGGCTTGCGTGGATCCCCCAACGTTTCCTTACCCAGAATCCTCTGCAAACCTCAATTTTAGCTGATAAAATCACTTTTTTCACACATTTTGGGGTGGGAAAGTTCTGGCATCACCGGGCTCACACAAATTTACCACCACCCAGCGTTCCCCCAGGTCTCTCGGTAAAAATGGTGCCTCAATTGTGTGGGAGGCCCAAGTACCCGCGGCAGGAAAGGGCCCAAAACGTAGTGAGGCAACATCAAAATGGCCTATCGCAAAACCACCTGGTTTTGCAAGGGGGGTCTCTTTGGTTTTTGACCCGGTGCTCGGCGGCCATCTAGGGAAATGTTGGACTTGGCCCTTCTGGCAGGTTCACCCCTGGACTTTTTGGCTTTTTATTGGTGACTTGGTGTGGTAATTGTTTGGTCTCTGCGCACTTTCCCTGTGTCCCAGGGTAAAGTGCGTGCGTGCTCTGAGTGCATGTGGTGAGATAGGCCTGCCCTCCCATAGGAATGCATGGGGAGTGTATGTGTCCCTAGTAGTTCCTGATGCGTGGGGTGTGCAGGCCCGAGTTTGGTATGTGCGGACTCGTGGGAGTGAATGCTGCGCGATGATGTGTGCGGCGTGCATGTACCTAGTGTGGAAGTGCCACTTCTAGAAGTGGGCACTTCTGTGTGCAGTGTGTCTGTCGCGTGATTGGCTGGTCGTGTCATGTGACGGGCTAGGGATTCCCCAGAGTCAGGATGAGTCACCCAGTGGTGAATGGGGAGATCAGCAGCTAGATGGGTGGGAGGAGTACACCTGGGTCCTGAATAGGACAGGGTTTTCCACACACAATGCTGGCCCCACCCCCTGTGGTGCGACTGACGACCCTAGCCCTGCCAGTGAATAGAGTGAGGGGCTGAGCACATCAAGGGTGCTCCCCAACCAGCTGCGACTGGTTTTCCCCCTCACCCTGAACCCAGAACAAAGGGTTTGCTTGTATAAAAATGGGGCTGTGTCCCCACAGAAACTGTTCTCTGCCAGGATCTTACCTGAGGGGGGCTGCTGCTGCTGCTGGACCAGAGGACCGCCACCTGGACTACCTCCCTGCCTGGAGGCCCAGTGAGCTGGCTCTGGGTCCAGCCTGGCCCCCCACCCCTGCCCTGCTGCGTGCAGGGAAGAACTTTGCTGGACTTTGTGGTTCTTTTTATCCTAAAGCACCAGGAAGTGCTTTCCTTTCCCTCATAGCGCTGGGAGCGCTTTTCTTGGCTTCATAGCGCTGGGAGCGCTTTGTTTGGGTCCCCTAAGCGCCTGGAAGCGCTTTTCTTTCCCCCAACGCGCTTGGATTTGCCTCTAGCGCTCAGGAGCGCTTTATTGATGCCAGCCGGTGCCCACCCGGCGTTGACCCCGCTTATTTAATTATTTGATCGAGCGGGAGCCCACCCCGCATTGTGGTGTGCTCGCGGGTGCCCACGCCGCTAATTTGCTTATTCTTACGGCGGGTGCCCACCCCGCCGTATACCGCATCTACGAGGGAGCCTACCCCTCTCATTGCCAAGATTGAAAATCACCGCCGCAGCCGGGCTTCAGTCGGAAGTCAGGCGGCTGAGGGCGGGCCTCCGGGACAACCGGAACTCAGAGAAGGAGGGCGGGAGCCTACCCCGCCTCCTGCCAAGCACCGCGGTTGCAGCCCGGTCGGAGAAGTTAAGATCCAGGCGGGAGCCCACCCCGCGCTGGACCGTGAGAAGGAGGGTGGCCAGAACTTGTGCGGAGGGGGCGCGAGGCACATTGTCGGTGCCTGCCCCTCCGCGAGGAAGCCTTGGAGTCCTTCACGCCCTTCCCCCCGAGAACGGAGAGAGGGAAGACGACGCGGGAGTCCCCGAGCAGCCCGGTGAGTGTTGAGAAGGGCTGGGGGACTCCGCGCATGTGCTGGGGGTGCGGGGGGCAGTGATCGAACCCCGTGAGGCTCCAAAGGTCGCCACAGCATTTCTCGAGCCCCGTGAGGCTCTAGGGGGGCATTGTGTGTAAAGAGTCCCCCGTGTGGGACTCCAACGAACGGAGGCATTGTGGTGTCTCGAGTCCCTGAGAGGGACTCCAACGAAGAGCGCAGTGAACGCTCCGACCTCGGGGGCATGTTGTTGCAGAGCCGTGAAGGCTCCCGGGGCATTGTTGTTTGAGCCCAGTGAGGCTCCAACGTTGTGCAGAGCCACGAGGGCTCTAGAGGGCATTGTCTGGTGTTCCGAGCGCCCGGAGCGCTCCAACGAGGGGGAGCACGACTGTTCCGAGCCACGAGGGCTCTAGGGGACATTTTCTGAGTGAACAGAGCCCAGAGAGGGCTCCAGAGGCACGCAGTGCCTGAAGTTCGTTTTCCAGCTGCCCAGCACTTAGTGGGCAGCTGCCACGTTTAGGTGGGGGACCATTCTTGTTTTAGTCTGCGCAGCAGGGCGCCCTTGCCCCTACCAGGCCAGTTGGCCCAGGGACTGCCACAGGTGGTGGCTTATGTGAGTTCTTGCGCAATTGTGTTCCTAACCTGCACCTCTGAATGTGTTTATGCGTCATGTGCTTTGCTTTACACCTCTGAATGTTATGCATCATGTGTTTATGTGCTTAGACCCCTACAGGTATAGTGATACTTAGGTGGTTGTTTTCTCCCTAGTACAGGTGGTGCCAGTGAGGTCCTGATTCCCTGCGCAATATTTTCCTAAGGTGGTTAGGGTTGCATAGGTGGTACTTACCTGATACCAGTAGTGACTGGTTGTGTGCTAGGTGTAATTTTGTGCAACAGTAATTTTATTTCCAATGTTCTAAGAGTGCTAATTCCGGACAGTGGTCCAGGTGGCCCTGTCCCCTGTATATATAATCCCTTGTAAATTCTGCCCGTGCCTGTTGGCACATTGTAGAGTGTGTGTTTTTATCTAATGTGTTGTGTATAATACAAAGGCTATTTTTATAGAATACCTTGTGTGGAGTTTCCTTTGTGGTGGGCCTTGGGTGTTGTTGCTGGGTGCGCGCGCAAACGCTTTACACATCGCCTCAGGGATAAGCCTGACTGCTCGTGCCAAGCTACCAAGGGGGTGAGCAGGGGTTATCTTTGGCGTGTAACTTCCTTGCCCTGACTAGAGTGGTGGTTTCTGCCTGACTTTGGCGCAAGCCTTAGCCAACCAGAAATCGCCATTTCTAACATTGGTGGCAGCGGTGGGATTTGGACTTGCGTTTGCGCTGTACCGCAGCAGCAACTGGCCGCACTACAAAACTCTGCATTTAGATAAATCACATGGTATAGGGATTATTGTTTTAAAATTGTTTTTAATTGTCATTTCTTTGGAAATGTGTTTCTTGTGCACTGTGAGTTAGGTGTCCCTAGCTCGGGAGGGTAGATCATCCCCCTTAGTGCATTGTGTTTTCTGGATTCACCAGAGGGTGGGATCCAGTGGTGGCAGCGTAATAGTGTCCAGTACATTTGTCCCCCGCCCTGTACCTGTGTCACGTGGTGGTCAGGTTGAGGAATCAGGGGTGGTAGAAACTGCCTTACCAGTCCGAGGGGAGGGTTGTGTGTGGATGAGTGGTGAGTGGCACTAGGCAAGTGAGTGTGAGTTCTCTGGGTTAGAGAGCTTGCTGAATCTTTTTTGTGTGCTCCTGTGTGAAACTCAGACCCCTAGGTTCCCTGTATAATTTTTACCATAACGTCCGCCAGAATGGAGCCTGCTTGTGATCCCTATGAGCTAGCTTGGCGCCAGAGGCAGGAGTTAGAAAGGTACTGTACAGAGGGAGAGTCCGACACCCTGTACGAACTTCAGGACCACCTGGTCCTATGGCAAAAGGGTCCATGGGATCTTGAGCACAGTATGGAAAGGGCCCGGGCCTCACACCTGGAGGGTGGTGGGTCTGTGGGGAGCCCTGAAGATCCAGAAGAGGAGGTAGAGGATGACAATACCTGGACGCCAGTAGAGAGTGAGGACCCCATAGGTAGGGCGTCCCTTGCTGGGTCCAGCGTAGGAGGCAGCGCCTCATCCCTTTCCCTGTCCCCAGAGGAGTGGGAAGATAGGAGGAAAGAAAGGGAGCACCAGCTGGCGTTAGAGAAGCTCAGGTTAGAGCATGCTCAGGCTATGGCGCAGCTAGAGGCCAGGAAGCAACAGCGAGACACTGAGTGGGTCTTGGCGCAGGAGAGGGTAGAGGAGGCTGAGAGGGCCTCCACCAGAGGCAAAGTAGCTCTGGAGGGTAGACTATCCCTGTTAGACCTGGCACCTTGGCGTGAGTTTCCCTTCCACTTTTTGATGGTGTGCCTCGACTGTTTTGCTGGTGTTGTCCGCTCAGGGCACTGCGCCACGGCTAATCCGTGCCGCAGTGCAAGTGCTCCCTAAGTAAAGTGTACCTGTAATTGATGTTCATGATTGGTTGATTGGATTCACTGTCAGTCCCCAGTAGAGTGCACCAGGGGTGCCAGGGCTTGTGAATGCCAATGCTGCTGGTGGGCCTGCAGCGCTGGTTGCGCCACCCACGGAAGCGGCCTTGTAAAATGTGTCTAGGGTCTGCCACCGCAGACCCTGTGCGCGGTCCGGGACCGTCGCGCTGACCGCGCAAGTGCCCCCACTTGCCGGTCCCGAAACCTTCCCTTACCTACATGTTAGCCACCCCTCTGGTAGGCCCAAGGGCAGGGTGCATTGTAGGCATAAGGTAAGACATGCCCTGGTGTGTGTGGCATGTCTTAGTAGTGAATTACAGCCCTTTCCGTTCTTCACTATTGAAGGCTACCTGCTCTCCATAGGCCAGGATGGGCTGCTGGGATCACGCCAACGCTGTGACCCCAGTGGACTCAGAGAGCATGGTAGAGTGTCGAGTTTAGTATGCCTGAACTCAGGATGATAAGATACTTCTTGTAGTCAAGTTTATTTTAATATCCTGGGTTTGTAAATACTACTTTTAGAAAGTTAGCATTTACTGACCTGACCATCTCAGTCCGCCTCTGCTGTGTGTGTGTGTGTGTTCTGCCTAGCAACAGTAAGGAGCAGGGTGGGGGGATCCCCAGAGACAGGTTGGCTGCCAGGTGGTGGGTAGAGAGATTACACCAGGATGGGTGGGAGGAGTACACCTTGACTCTTGAATAGACCTGTGCTCTGCCACCACAAAGCCGGCGCCGCCCCCTGTGGGGCGGCTGATGTCTCTGCCCTGCTGCTGAAAGGAAAGAGCAGAGTCACCATAACAAAGTGCTCCAGAACTGGACTGAGCCAGGCCTAGGCCCCCTGGCGCTAAAGAACAAAAGAACCATGGTATAAAAGTAGGAGCCTGGCTCCTAAGAAATCAGAATCCTGTTTACCACAAAGAACCTCTGCCCGACTAGAAGGAGAAGGAGACGCTGGAGGAGCTGGCCTGCTGCCTGCCTTGCTGAGAAAGGAGAGGAAGAGACTATTGAAAAGACTTTGCTACTTTGTGCTTGAACATTCTCCAAGGGCTTGATCTGAGCTTGCCCCCTGAACTGAACCCCAGGAACAGTGGGTTCTCTGTGCTTCTTGCTCGTCCTCCAATTCGAGCCGTGTGTGCATCCCGCTGGAAAAGAGACTGCGCCCCTCATCGCCCCTCCTAGGGCCGTGACACCCAGAAGCTCGCCTGCCTCAAACCCGTGAGAGCCCCGCTCCATCCCGAGCCGCTCTCTGTCCCCGGGCCAGGCCGCCTGCATCCCTGTCACCGCCTGCTACTGGAGCGCGCTGACCGCGCTATCACCCCTCCTGCCGGAAGCCGTCCGACGACTGTGATCTACGCCGGGTCACCCAGCTGCACTGACTGTGCCCTGTGGCCCCGCTTCGCTATCCTCGGACATCTCAGGCCGCGCCGCCCCCGCTGTGGAGACCCTCCTGCACCGCCGTGCTAAAAGGTCGCGGGCCGCGCCTGCCTACTTGCCCACACCTGCTGATTGAGGACCCAAGAACACTTCCCAAGCTGAGAGTCGCACCGACCTGTGCCGACTCTCCACATCACGAAAGAAGTTCCAGTATCGGGCTCGGGGCCCGCAACGCCTTATTTCCCCGTTCGCAGGAACCGATCTCTGTGAGTACTGGAACTACAAGTAAAGAGACTACGAACTATCCATTTGAAACTACGAACCCAGAACATTTGCCTGCTGTATAACCTGGTGGCCTAGCGAAAACGTTATTGGTCTTGTGATAAGTCTGCTAAGATATATATACCTTATTTTTACATAAAGGATCGTATTTTTATATATATCCAAGTCTGGTGTCCGTTTCTGGGGGGATTGATGTATTTACTGTGTGTACGATTGTAAGTGCTTAACCAACAACGCCTGAGGAATCGCCTTGGCTGCTCACGCCACGCACCTAGAGGGTGAGCAAGGGTCATTCGCGAGGGGTTATCCTGCGCCCTGACGTGGAGGAGAGGGTTCCTGCTTGACACAAGGGCAACCTTGCGCCAACCAGAGATCCCCGGCTCTAACATTGGTGGCAGCGGTGGGATTCCGGATTTGCACTTGTAATTTGCATACAGTGAATTATTAATCACCAGATAGTGAGAGCAGACCAAGTAACGCAGCCACAGGTTTGTAATTGTTGAACTTTGTTGAGACATCTGCCATTACTGCAACCATGCCTGGCTCACACTCCGCTGGAAGAGCACTCTCTGTGATTTCTGGAATCGATGAGGTGGATTGGGAGAGACTGGAAGGCTACACGATGGAGCAATTGAAAGGCTACAGTGTACAATTCAGAGTCCCCCATGCTGGATGCAAGAGGAAGACCCAGTACACCAAGGCGTTGAGAGCCTGGAAGGAGTCACGAGACCTACGGAATGCGGGGGACATCGTTCCACCCGACAACCTTGAGGAGCCCAGCAGAGTCCGGTCGCCAGAGGAGCTGGCAGACAGGGCAGCAGACAGGGCGCATGCAATGGAGATGGCAAAGTTGGCAGGACAAATGGAAATGGAAAAGCAGAAGTTGGCCCTGGAGGCACAACAACGCCAAATGGATCATGATATCAGATTGAAGGAGTTGGAGCTGAAGGCGAAAAGTTTGGACACCGCTCCTTCTGGTGGCAGCACTCCACCGGCGCAGGTAGAGTCCAAGGTGTACATCCCCAAAGATGTAGTAAAGGAGTATTTTAGAAAGGATGACATAGGGCAGTGGTTTAGGGCCTACGAGGTGGCCATGTCCTCACACCGGGTCCCTGAGAAAGACTGGGGAGCGGGGTTGTGGGGAAGGTTCCTTGCTGAAGGGCGTGACACACTGTTAGATTTACCCTTAGATCTCCAAACCTCATACCCCCATATGAAGGGAGCTTTAATGACCAGGTATGGGTTAACTCCGGAGCTATATAGACAGCGGTTCAGGGAGACGAAGAAGATCCCTGAGAGTACGTATGTGGAGTATGTGACCTTTTTCTGCAGAGCGCTGGATGGTTGGGTGAAGGGTAGCAAAGTGAATGATTATCAAGGGCTGCTTGATTTAATTGCATGGGAGCACTTGTCCAGTCAATGTTTTCCTGAGCTACGCCAGCACCTGATTGATAGCAAGCTGTCCAACCCGAGGAAGCTTGCTGAGGAGGCGGACCGCTGGCTCAGCACCAGGGTCCACAAGGGTCAAGTGGGAGACTCCGCCAAAGGTGGGCAGGGTCCCCAGCAGAAGAGTGGGGGGGACAAGGGTAAACAGAAGGGGTTCCAAAAAGGCCCCCAAAGTAATTCCCAAGGGAACCAGCAGAAGGGTTCTCAGCCTCCCCCACCCCCGCAGCAGAACGGGGCCCCGACAGGTAGACCTGTTCCAAAGGGGCCCTTCAATTGTTATAAGTGTGGTGATCCGGGTCACATTGCCTCTGATCCTAAGTGTCGCCTGTTTGGTAAGACCGCACCCACTGGTGCTCCCCCCTGGCAAGTAGCTAGTGTTACCTTTGGGGAGGAAGTAGCAGTCCAGGAGGGTGGGGGTCCCGGGCAGATGACCCTAGTCTCGCTAGGAGACAGTGAGATGGTCCCTGTAACCTACCTGCCCTCTAACACTAAGAAATATGGGCAGGTGGTGACCATAAATGGAAAGAAGGTTGAGGCTCTTAGAGATACAGGAGCCAGCGTGACCTCGGTGAGGCAACACCTGGTGTCTCAAGAGCAGATTGTACCCAATGCCTACTGTAGGGTTGTCAATGCTGACAACGTAGAGAGTCGTTGTCCAATGGCTCAAGTTCCCTTTGAGTGGGGGGAGGTCTCTGGTACTCTACAAGTCGCTGTGAGAACTGACATGCCTGTAGACTGTCTGCTAGGGAACGACCTGGAGAGTTCCCCTTGGGAGAAGGTGGAGAAGACCACGCATCTGAGGATGGTGGGTCTACCCGACTGGGCGTGCGTGACCACCCGGTCCATGGCAGCCAGTAGGGGTGTTGAGAGGGTCCTGGAGCCTGAGGGAGAGGTCCAGGAACCGGCCTTAGGGAGAAGGCGCAGGAGGCGCGGGAAACCGGCCCCCAAAGTTCCCACGGCCCAGGAGGAAGTAGACCCGGAGGGGGATGCTCTGGAGCCTACCGGGGAACAGATCGCCGAACTGGGAGACTTGCCTGAGCTGACCCATTGGCAGCAAGAAGGAGGTCCCTCCAGGGAGGAATTCTGCAGGGAGCAGAAAGAATGCCCTTCTCTCGTGGGTATGCGGCAACAGGCTGCAGACCAGGCCAATGGTGTTCAGGCCAAAACACACTACGTGTACTGGGAGAGTGACCTCCTGTATTCCGAGCCTAAGGCTGCTGAACCTGGGTCAGCCCGTGTGCTGGTGGTACCCCAGAAGTTCAGAACCTTCCTACTGGGGCTGGCTCATGATGTGCCTTTAGCAGGACATTTGGGGATGGACAAGACCTATGACAGGCTTGTCACCCACTTTTACTGGCCCCAAATGCATAAGAATTCAGATTCCTACTGCAGAACCTGTCAGACTTGCCAGGCAAGTGGTAAGAGCGGAGGGAAGCACAAGGCTCCTCTGCAACCTTTCCCTGTGGTCGGTACGCCATTCCAACGAGTGGGTATTGATATTGTGGGGCCTCTGGACCCCAAGACAGCCCTGGGCAACAGGTTCATCCTGGTCTTGGTGGACCATGCCACCCGGTACCCTGAAGCCATCCCTCTGAGGACAGTGACGGCCCCCGTGGTGGGACGGGCACTGATGGGAATTTTCTCCCGAGTGGGATTCCCTCTAGAGGTGGTGAGCGACAGGGGGACCAATTTCATATCCACATATATGAAATCCCTGTGGAAGGAGTGTGGGGTAACTTACAAGTTCACCACTCCTTACCATCCCCAAGGAAATGGGTTGGTTGAGAGATTCAACCGAACCCTCAAAGGCATGATCATGGGCCTGGACGGTCCAATGAGGCGTAAGTGGGACGTCCTCTTGCCATGCCTGCTCTTCGCTTACCGAGAGGTGCCACAGAAGTCTCTAGGGTTCAGCCCCTTTGAGCTTCTGTATGGTCACCCGGTAAGAGGACCTCTGAGTTTGGTAAAGGAAGGCTGGGAGCAATCTCCCAGGAAACCTCCCCAGAATGTATATAGTTACATGCTGGCCTTCCGAAACCAGACTCGGCGTTTCAGGCAACTTGCTGAGGCAAATCTGGAAGCCAGCCAGGAGGAGATGAAGCGGTGGTACGACCGGAATGCCACTCTGGTAGAGCTTCAACCTGGACAAAAGGTGTGGGTCTTGGCCCCAGTGGAGCCGTGTGCACTTCAGGATAAGTGGACCGGTCCCTTTGAGGTTGTGGAGCGCAAAAGTCCTATCACCTACTTGGTGGACATGCAGACTCCCAGGAACCCTTTGAGGGTCCTACATGTTAACCGCCTTAAGCCCCACTTAGAGAGGACCGAAGTGGGCATGCTGCTGGCCACTGATGATGGAATGGAAGAGGAGACCGAGCCTCTTCCTGACCTCTTAGTGGCCTCTGAGAAAGATGGGTCAGTGGATGGGGTTAACCTCTCACCCACCCTGACGCCCGAACAACAGGAAGACTGCCGCCACTTGCTGGGACAATTTTCCGACCGATTCTCCCTGGTTCCTGGTGTCACAGATTGGTGCGTCCATGATGTGGACACAGGAGACAGCTTACCCGTGAAGCACAAGGCTTACAGGGTAACTGACAGGGTCAGAGCTTGCATTAAGGAGGAGGTCTCCAAAATGCTTGCGCTAGGGGTGGTTGAGTCCTCCAGCAGTCCTTGGTCCAGCCCCGTGGTCTTGGTCCCCAAAGCTGCTGCGCCGGGAGCCACACCTGAACTCCGGTTCTGTGTGGACTACAGAGGACTCAATTCAGTAACAAAGACTGACGCGCACCCCATCCCCAGAGCTGATGAGCTCATTGATCGGCTGGGCGCTGCCCGGTTCCTCAGCACGTTTGATTTAACGTCTGGGTACTGGCAGATCGCCTTGACCGATGGGGCCAAAGAGAGGTCCGCATTCTCTACACCAGATGGGCACTTCCAGTTCCGAGTCATGCCATTTGGAATGAAGAATGCCCCTGCCACCTTTCAGAGGTTGGTCAACCAGGTACTGGTTGGGCTGGATGCGTTCAGTGCCGCCTACCTGGATGACATCGCAGTGTTCAGTGCCACCTGGCCTGAACACCTGCGCCACCTCTGGGAAGTGTTGATGGCGCTGCGCCGAGCAGGCCTCACGATCAAGGCAAGCAAGTGCCAGATCGGGCAGGGTTCCGTGGTGTACTTGGGACACCAAGTGGGGAGTGGCAAGGTGGCACCCTTGCAACCCAAAATTGAGACCATCCTGGCTTGGGAACCCCCCAAGACGCAGACCGCAGTGAGGGCCTTCCTGGGGCTCACTGGGTACTACAGGAGGTTTGTCAAGGGCTATGGAACGATTGTTGCCCCCTTGACAGAGCTGACTTCCAAGAAGCAGCCCAGGAACGTGATTTGGACTGACACCTGTCAGAAAGCTTTCGACACCCTGAAGACTGCCATGTGCACGGCGCCTGTGCTCCTGGCCCCTGACTTCTCCAAGGAATTCCTAGTGCAGACAGACGCTTCAGAGCATGGTGTAGGGGCTGTTCTTTCACAGATGACTGAGGAGGGCTGGGACCAACCCGTAGCCTTCATCAGTAGGAGGTTACTTCCACGGGAAAGTAGGTGGAGTGCAATTGAGCGAGAAGCATTTGCTGTGGTCTGGGCGCTGAAGAAGCTAAGACCCTACTTGTTTGGGTCTCACTTCCGGGTTCAGACGGACCACAGGCCCCTCAGATGGTTGATGCAAATGAGGGGTGAGAACCCGAAGCTGTTGAGGTGGTCCATCTCCCTACAGGGTATGGACTTTACGGTGGAACACCGTCCTGGTACAGATCACGCCAACGCTGACGGTCTGTCCAGGTATTTCCGCCTTAGTGACGAGGAACCCCCTGGGCAAGGGTAGTTCTCCCCACATTTCAGCTGGAGGGGACACGTGTTAGACCTGGCACCTTGGCGTGAGTTTCCCTTCCACTTTTTGATGGTGTGCCTCGACTGTTTTGCTGGTGTTGTCCGCTCAGGGCACTGCGCCACGGCTAATCCGTGCCGCAGTGCAAGTGCTCCCTAAGTAAAGTGTACCTGTAATTGATGTTCATGATTGGTTGATTGGATTCACTGTCAGTCCCCAGTAGAGTGCACCAGGGGTGCCAGGGCTTGTGAATGCCAATGCTGCTGGTGGGCCTGCAGCGCTGGTTGCGCCACCCACGGAAGCGGCCTTGTAAAATGTGTCTAGGGTCTGCCACCGCAGACCCTGTGCGCGGTCCGGGACCGTCGCGCTGACCGCGCAAGTGCCCCCACTTGCCGGTCCCGAAACCTTCCCTTACCTACATGTTAGCCACCCCTCTGGTAGGCCCAAGGGCAGGGTGCATTGTAGGCATAAGGTAAGACATGCCCTGGTGTGTGTGGCATGTCTTAGTAGTGAATTACAGCCCTTTCCGTTCTTCACTATTGAAGGCTACCTGCTCTCCATAGGCCAGGATGGGCTGCTGGGATCACGCCAACGCTGTGACCCCAGTGGACTCAGAGAGCATGGTAGAGTGTCGAGTTTAGTATGCCTGAACTCAGGATGATAAGATACTTCTTGTAGTCAAGTTTATTTTAATATCCTGGGTTTGTAAATACTACTTTTAGAAAGTTAGCATTTACTGACCTGACCATCTCAGTCCGCCTCTGCTGTGTGTGTGTGTGTGTTCTGCCTAGCAACAGTAAGGAGCAGGGTGGGGGGATCCCCAGAGACAGGTTGGCTGCCAGGTGGTGGGTAGAGAGATTACACCAGGATGGGTGGGAGGAGTACACCTTGACTCTTGAATAGACCTGTGCTCTGCCACCACAAAGCCGGCGCCGCCCCCTGTGGGGCGGCTGATGTCTCTGCCCTGCTGCTGAAAGGAAAGAGCAGAGTCACCATAACAAAGTGCTCCAGAACTGGACTGAGCCAGGCCTAGGCCCCCTGGCGCTAAAGAACAAAAGAACCATGGTATAAAAGTAGGAGCCTGGCTCCTAAGAAATCAGAATCCTGTTTACCACAAAGAACCTCTGCCCGACTAGAAGGAGAAGGAGACGCTGGAGGAGCTGGCCTGCTGCCTGCCTTGCTGAGAAAGGAGAGGAAGAGACTATTGAAAAGACTTTGCTACTTTGTGCTTGAACATTCTCCAAGGGCTTGATCTGAGCTTGCCCCCTGAACTGAACCCCAGGAACAGTGGGTTCTCTGTGCTTCTTGCTCGTCCTCCAATTCGAGCCGTGTGTGCATCCCGCTGGAAAAGAGACTGCGCCCCTCATCGCCCCTCCTAGGGCCGTGACACCCAGAAGCTCGCCTGCCTCAAACCCGTGAGAGCCCCGCTCCATCCCGAGCCGCTCTCTGTCCCCGGGCCAGGCCGCCTGCATCCCTGTCACCGCCTGCTACTGGAGCGCGCTGACCGCGCTATCACCCCTCCTGCCGGAAGCCGTCCGACGACTGTGATCTACGCCGGGTCACCCAGCTGCACTGACTGTGCCCTGTGGCCCCGCTTCGCTATCCTCGGACATCTCAGGCCGCGCCGCCCCCGCTGTGGAGACCCTCCTGCACCGCCGTGCTAAAAGGTCGCGGGCCGCGCCTGCCTACTTGCCCACACCTGCTGATTGAGGACCCAAGAACACTTCCCAAGCTGAGAGTCGCACCGACCTGTGCCGACTCTCCACATCACGAAAGAAGTTCCAGTATCGGGCTCGGGGCCCGCAACGCCTTATTTCCCCGTTCGCAGGAACCGATCTCTGTGAGTACTGGAACTACAAGTAAAGAGACTACGAACTATCCATTTGAAACTACGAACCCAGAACATTTGCCTGCTGTATAACCTGGTGGCCTAGCGAAAACGTTATTGGTCTTGTGATAAGTCTGCTAAGATATATATACCTTATTTTTACATAAAGGATCGTATTTTTATATATATCCAAGTCTGGTGTCCGTTTCTGGGGGGATTGATGTATTTACTGTGTGTACGATTGTAAGTGCTTAACCAACAACGCCTGAGGAATCGCCTTGGCTGCTCACGCCACGCACCTAGAGGGTGAGCAAGGGTCATTCGCGAGGGGTTATCCTGCGCCCTGACGTGGAGGAGAGGGTTCCTGCTTGACACAAGGGCAACCTTGCGCCAACCAGAGATCCCCGGCTCTAACAATCCCCTGCGCGCAGTTTTAATTTTCTGGACTCCCCAGGCAGGGTTGAGTCCAGTGGTGGCAGCCAAATAGATTCCAGTGTAGGAAATCCCAGTCCCAGTTCCCCCAGTCTGGTACCTGTTCCCCAGGAGGAGGAGTTAAGGTTGAAATTCAGGGGCAGTAGGAAACTGTCTCACCAGACTTGGGAGGAGTTTGTGGATGGATGTGAGGATGCAATGTTTGATTGGATTTCCACAGCAAGTGATTTTGACATACTGTGTAATCTGGTTCTCAAAGAACACCTGCTCAGTTGTTGTGTGCCGGGGCTGCGCCAACACCTGTTGGGGTGTGGATTGTCTGAGCCATTTGACCTGGCGGAGGAAGCAGAGCGCTGGGAAAGGGCTAGAGGTTCTCTAGAGTCATTAGGGAATGACTCCAAAAGTAGTGGGTCAGGTATCTTCCAGCCCAGCGTGGTGGAAGAGGCTCAGTGTAGCCCAGCTAGGTCCCAGGATAGCGAGGAGGGTGTAGGGGCTCACTGCCTGGCTCAGTGGAGCAGGAGTGAGAGGGTGACCGAGGGTCCCCGGACGTACGAAACCCTGCCTCAGGACTTGGATGGTTTCATGAAGGAACACCAAGTTGGGGACCTAGGCTGTCCTGTTAGCCCATTTGAGGATGATCTCCTGGTGAGTAGAGGACCTAGAGCACCTGTAACCAGGGCTCCGGTGGTTCTGGAGTCTGGCAGTACCGCTCCGGTAGGGAGGGTACAGGAGGCCAGCGTGAGGAGTGATTGGGGGATGAGTTCCCCAGTGGAAGAGCCTGTGGGTCAGGGACTACCCAGTTGGGCTAGGATCCCGTGTAGTGGCCAGGGTGGCACCACTTCTGTTCTGGGGGATCTCCGCGCACTGTCAGGTGGACAGGGGACGGGAGATCAGCGCCAGACAGACAGTCGCTCGGCATATGTGTCCTTTGATAGCCTCAGGGGGATGGAGTGGAAATCCCCAGAAGTCCTGGAGTGCCAGGCAATTATTCCACCAAAGGTTCTAGGCTGGAGGTTGGAAGGCCAGGTTCGGGATCAGCCTGACCTGAAGGGTGGGACGTCTGTAACCAGCGTCCTGACCAGTTCTTCTTCCAGAGGTACCGCCCCAGTTGGTAGGGAGCAGGGCTCTGGAAGGGGGTGCAGAGGGTGGGAGAGCCCACCTCTGCCCCCGGTACAACCTGAGGGGTTAAACCCTGGGTTGGAATGGCGTTCTAGGTGTACCCCTCGCCAGAGGAGGAGGAACCCTAGGAGAAGAGGTAGGGGGAGGAGAGCCTTCCCTGAGACTCCTGGTCCACCTGAGGGTGTAGACCCTAGGCTGGAGAACCAGTGGCAGTCTAGTCCTGTCTTTCAGAGAGGAAGAGTGGAGAATGGCCGCTATGTGCCAGGGGTTACTACCCCCCACTCTATGGTTAGGCAAAGACCAGTGGCACCTGGGTGGCCTAGGGCCTGGTCTTGGCCGCGGACAGCTTGGGAGTACCAGTGGGGTAGCCCAGTTGGTCCAGACAGTGGTGTTAGAAAGAATTCCATGGGTTCACCGTGGCGTAGAACCGGAGGGTGTCCCTGCAGTTGCGGGCCCGCGTCCGTGTTCTATCGCCCCAAGCAGGGAAGTCCATCATGGTGGTGATTGGTCTGCCCTGCGTTTTGGCTGGAAGGGGGTTGTGTTGGACTTGGCCCTTCTGAGGTTCACCCCTGGACTTTTTGGCTTTTTATTGGTGACTTGGTGTGGTAATTGTTTGGTCTCTGCGCACTTTCCCTGTGTCCCAGGGTAAAGTGCGTGCGTGCTCTGAGTGCATGTGGTGAGATAGGCCTGCCCTCCCATAGGAATGCATGGGGAGTGTATGTGTCCCTAGTAGTTCCTGATGCGTGGGGTGTGCAGGCCCGAGTTTGGTATGTGCGGACTCGTGGGAGTGAATGCTGCGCGATGATGTGTGCGGCGTGCATGTACCTAGTGTGGAAGTGCCACTTCTAGAAGTGGGCACTTCTGTGTGCAGTGTGTCTGTCGCGTGATTGGCTGGTCGTGTCATGTGACGGGCTAGGGATTCCCCAGAGTCAGGATGAGTCACCCAGTGGTGAATGGGGAAATCAGCAGCTAGATGGGTGGGAGGAGTACACCTGGGTCCTGAATAGGACAGGGTTTTCCACACACAATGCTGGCCCCGCCCCCTGTGGTGCGACTGACGACCCTAGCCCTGCCAGTGAATAGAGTGAGGGGCTGAGCACATCAAGGGTGCTCCCCAACCAGCTGCGACTGGTTTTCCCCCTCACCCTGAACCCAGAACAAAGGGTTTGCCTGTATAAAAATGGGGCTGTGTCCCCACAGAAACTGTTCTCTGCCAGGATCTTACCTGAGGGGGGCTGCTGCTGCTGCTGGACCAGAGGACCGCCACCTGGACTACCTCCCTGCCTGGAGGCCCAGTGAGCTGGCTCTGGGTCCAGCCTGGCCCCCCACCCCTGCCCTGCTGCGTGCAGGGAAGAACTTTGCTGGACTTTGTGGTTCTTTTTATCCTAAAGCACCAGGAAGTGCTTTCCTTTCCCTCATAGCGCTGGGAGCGCTTTTCTTGGCTTCATAGCGCTGGGAGCGCTTTGTTTGGGTCCCCTAAGCGCCTGGAAGCGCTTTTCTTTCCCCCAACGCGCTTGGATTTGCCTCTAGCGCTCAGGAGCGCTTTATTGATGCCAGCCGGTGCCCACCCGGCGTTGACCCCGCTTATTTAATTATTTGATCGAGCGGGAGCCCACCCCGCATTGTGGTGTGCTCGCGGGTGCCCACGCCGCTAATTTGCTTATTCTTACGGCGGGTGCCCACCCCGCCGTATACCGCATCTACGAGGGAGCCTACCCCTCTCATTGCCAAGATTGAAAATCACCGCCGCAGCCGGGCTTCAGTCGGAAGTCAGGCGGCTGAGGGCGGGCCTCCGGGACAACCGGAACTCAGAGAAGGAGGGCGGGAGCCTACCCCGCCTCCTGCCAAGCACCGCGGTTGCAGCCCGGTCGGAGAAGTTAAGATCCAGGCGGGAGCCCACCCCGCGCTGGACCGTGAGAAGGAGGGTGGCCAGAACTTGTGCGGAGGGGGCGCGAGGCACATTGTCGGTGCCTGCCCCTCCGCGAGGAAGCCTTGGAGTCCTTCACGCCCTTCCCCCCGAGAACGGAGAGAGGGAAGACGACGCGGGAGTCCCCGAGCAGCCCGATGAGTGTTGAGAAGGGTTGGGGGACTCCGCGCATGTGCTGGGGGTGCGGGGGGCAGTGATCGAACCCCGTGAGGCTCCAAAGGTCGCCACAGCATTTCTCGAGCCCCGTGAAGCTCTAGGGGGGCATTGTGTGTAAAGAGTCCCCCGTGTGGGACTCCAACGAACGGAGGCATTGTGGTGTCTCGAGTCCCTGAGAGGGACTCCAACGAAGAGCGCAGTGAACGCTCCGACCTCGGGGGCATGTTGTTGCAGAGCCGTGAAGGCTCCCGGGGCATTGTTGTTTGAGCCCAGTGAGGCTCCAACGTTGTGCAGAGCCACGAGGGCTCTAGAGGGCATTGTCTGGTGTTCAGAGCGCCCGGAGCGCTCCAACGAGGGGGAGCACGACTGTTCCGAGCCACGAGGGCTCTAGGGGACATTTTCTGAGTGAACAGAGCCCAGAGAGGGCTCCAGAGGCACGCAGTGCCTGAAGTTCGTTTTCCAGCTGCCCAGCACTTAGTGGGCAGCTGCCACGTTTAGGTGGGGGACCATTCTTGTTTTAGTCTGCGCAGCAGGGCGCCCTTGCCCCTACCAGGCCAGTTGGCCCAGGGACTGCCACAGGTGGTGGCTTATGTGAGTTCTTGCGCAATTGTGTTCCTAACCTGCACCTCTGAATGTGTTTATGCGTCATGTGCTTTGCTTTACACCTCTGAATGTTATGCATCATGTGTTTATGTGCTTAGACCCCTACAGGTATAGTGATACTTAGGTGGTTGTTTTCTCCCTAGTACAGGTGGTGCCAGTGAGGTCCTGATTCCCTGCGCAATATTTTCCTAAGGTGGTTAGGGTTGCGTAGGTGGTACTTACCTGATACCAGTAGTGACTGGTTGTGTGCTAGGTGTAATTTTGTGCAACAGTAATTTTATTTCCAATGTTCTAAGAGTGCTAATTCCGGACAGTGGTCCAGGTGGCCCTGTCCCCTGTATATATAATCCCTTGTAAATTCTGCCCGTGCCTGTTGGCACATTGTAGAGTGTGTGTTTTTATCTAATGTGTTGTGTATAATACAAAGGCTATTTTTATAGAATACCTTGTGTGGAGTTTCCTTTGTGGTGGGCCTTGGGTGTTGTTGCTGGGTGCGCGCGCAAACGCTTTACACATCGCCTCAGGGATAAGCCTGACTGCTCGTGCCAAGCTACCAAGGGGGTGAGCAGGGGTTATCTTTGGCGTGTAACTTCCTTGCCCTGACTAGAGTGGTGGTTTCTGCCTGACTTTGGCGCAAGCCTTAGCCAACCAGAAATCGCCATTTCTAACAGGAAACCTACCAAACCCATGCATTTCTGAAAACTAGACACCCGGCGGCTTCCATGGAGGTATGGCTTGCGTGGATCCCCCAACGTTTCCTTACCCAGAATCCCCTGCAAACCTCAATTTTCGCTGAAAAAGTCACTTTTTTCACACATTTTGGGGTGGGAAAGTTGTGGCATCACCGGGATCACACAAATTTACCACCACCCAGCGTTCCCCCAGGTCTCCCGGTAAAAATGGTGCCTCACTTGTGTCGGAGGCCAAGTACCCACGGTAGGCAAGGGTCCAAAACGTAGTGAGGCGACATCAAAATGGCCTATCGCAAAACCACCTGTTTTTGCCTGGTGGGTCACTTTGGTTTTTGGCCCGGTGCTCGGCGGCCATCTAAAGAAACCTACCAAACCCACACATTTCTGAAAACTAGACACCCGGCGGCTTCCAGGGAGGTATGGCTTCCGTGGATCCCCCAACGTTTCCTTACCCAGAATCCCCTGCAAACCTCAATTTTAGCTGAAAAAATCACTTTTTTCACACATTTTGGGGTGGGAAAGTTGTGGCATCACCGGGCTCATACAAATTTACCACCACCCAGCGTTCCCCCAGGTCTCCCGGTAAAAATGGTGCCTCACTTGTGTGGGAGGCCCAAGTACCCGCGGCAGGCAAGGGCCCAAAACGTAGTGAGGCGACATCAAAATGGCCTATCGCAAAACCACCTGGTTTTGCCTGGTGGGTCATTTTGGTTTTTTGCCCAGTGCTCGGCAGCCATCTAGGGAAACCTACCAAACCCACACATTTCTGAAAACTAGACACCCGGCGGCTTCCAGGGAGGTATGGCTTGCGTGGATCCCCCAACGTTTCCTTACCCAGAATCCCCTGCAAACCTCAATTTTAGCTGAAAAAATCACTTTTTTCACACATTTTGGGGTGGGAAAGTTGTGGCATCACCGTGCTCACACAAATTTACCACCACCCAGCGTTCCTCCAGGTCTCCCGGTAAAAATGGTGCCTCACTTGTGTGGGAGGCCCAAGTACCCGCGGCAGGCAAGGGTGCAAAACGTAGTGAGGCGACATCAAAATGGCCTATCGCAAAACCACCTGGTTTTGCCTGGTGGGTCACTTTGGTTTTTGGCCCGGTGCTCGGTGGCCATCTAGGGAAATGTTAGACCTGGCACCTTGGCGTGAGTCTCCCTTCCTCTTTTTGTCGCTGTGCCTCATGTGTTTTATGGTGTTGGCCGCTCAGCGCGCTGTGCCACTGCCAACCAGTGTCGCGGTGCGAGTGCTCCCTATGTAAATTGTATATGTTGGTTGGATTCCATGATTGGACTGTTTGATTTACTGTCAGACCCCAGTAAAGTGCGCCAGGGGCGCCAGGGCATGTAAATGCGAACACCGCTGGTGGGCTTGCAGCACTGGTTGTGCCACCCACAGGAGCGGCCGGTAAAATATGTCTGAGGTCTGCCATCGCAGAGCCTGCGTGCAGTCTGGTACTGACGCGCCGACCGACAAGTGCCCACACTTGCCAGTCCCTAAAACCTTCCCTTAGCTGCATGTTAGTCACCCCTCTGGTAGGCCCACGGGCAGGGTGCGTTGTAAGCCTAAGGTAGGACAAGCCCGGATGCCTGGCATGTCCTAGTAGTGAATTACCGCCATCTTGTTGTTCACTACTGCAAGGCTACCCTGTTCTCATAGGCCAGTATGGGCGGCCTGGATTATTACACCCTATGATCCTAACCGACCCAGGGAACATGGTAGAAGATCGAGTTTAGTATGCCTGAACTCGGAATAATAAGGTACATCTTTTCGCAAGGTTTATTTTAATATTCCGGGTTTGCAAATGTCACTTTTAGAAAGTTGGCCTTTGCTTGCCTAAACATTTCAGCCGCCTCTGCATGATGTGTATCTGATGTCTGGCTGGTGTGAGTGACAGGGCTGGGGGAACCCAGATGGGCAGGGCTAGGTAGCCTGGTATGAATAGGACGATCGACAGGTAGATGGGGGGGAGGAGTGCTCCTAGGCTCTGAATAGGACAGTGCTCCGCTACCTCGATGCCGGCTCCACCCCCTGTGGAGCGTCTGATGACTCTGCCCTGCACTCTGAAAGAAGAAGCCTGCATCACGTAAACAAAGTGCTCAGAAACCGGACTGAACTAGGCAAGGGCCCCCCTGGCCTGGGAGAACAAAAGATTTGCTGTATAAATGGAGGAGCCCTGCTCCTAAGAAACTAGATCCGCTTTTGACCAAGAAGAATCTCTGCCTGAGGAGGAGGCACCGGGAAAGCTGTAGGAGGAAGACTGTCCCTATCCTGGGGGATTGGCCTGCAGTGGTGACCTCGCTGCCAAAGGGGAGAAGAGAAACTGTTGCTGAAGACTTTGCTTTATTTTTACTTTCAAGACTTGTGCTTTTCCAAAACGATCTCCAAGGGCTTGGAACCGAGCTTGCCCCCTGAACGGAACCCCAGGACCATTGGGCTCTACCTGATCTTCACCCGCCTGCTGCTTGACCGTGGTGTCCTTTCCCTCGCCGGAGCTGTGACCCTCGTGCCGCAGTCCCTCCCGGAGCCGTGACCAGGACTGCTTAGCCGCCCCCGCCTTGGGAAGAGCCTCGCTCGATCGGAGCCGCTCCCCCTACGCTGTGCTGGGCTGCCCCGTCACCTCGCTCGTGGAGGCTCGCTGTGCACCTTCACCCTCCCGCCGGAATCGGCGTTTGTGAGCATCTCCAAGCCTCGGACAGCCCGGACGCATCGGCGTGCCCGGCTGCCCCGCTTTGTTCACCCGCCACCTGCAACACCCCGCTCTTGTCGTGAGCCTGAAGATCAGACACCCTCGTGAAGTGTGGGAGCCCCGGACGCCGCCTCGCTCTTCTGTCGAAGAGCCGCTGAAATCCCGCACCCGCCTTTGCGTCAAGAAACAAGGTACTGTACTTACGAACTCGACCGCGAGCTCGCATCGGATCCAGGGTCCGCAACGTTCTTATTTCCCTGTCATCTGCCGTGGGCTTCCAAGTCGCCACCTCAGCCTAGAGTGTGCTGAGGCCTACAGTCACCTTGTGCCCGCCTAAAGAACTTTCCGTACAAAGAGAACTTTACCGTATTCCTAAGAATTGTGGCCCCATCAGTTCAACGTTACTGGGCCTTGTGTTTAACTCTGCTGAAACTACATAAAAGCTTATTTTTATATACTACCGGATTGGTGTCCATTTGTGGTGCATGCAGGGGGTTTACTGTATGTGTAATTGCATTTGCTTAACCGTGTACGCCTGAGACTTAGCCTAGACTGCTCGCGCCACGCACCTAGAGGGTGAGCAGGGGTTATTCTGGGGAGTCATCCTTCGCCCTGACAAGAAGTAAAGGGTCCCTGCTTGTTGTAGGTTCACACCTGCGTCAACCAGAGCCCCCTCATTTCTAACATTGGTGGCAGCGGTGGGATTTACGGATTTGCATTTGTGGTTTACGTATAGTGAATCACTGATCGCCACGTAGTAAGAGCAGACCAGTAACACAGCCACAAGGCTAGCATTTGTTTTTTGTTTTGCCAAGAATCTCCGTTGTTAGAGCCATGCCTGGTTCACTTTCCGCCGGAAGGGCGGCTTCCATAATCTCTGGATTTGAGGACGTAGATTGGGAAGAAGGCGCGCTTATGGATCGTACCAATGAAGACTTGAAAGGTTTGTGCTCCAAGTTCAGGATCGCCCAAACTGGATTAAAAAACAAGGCCCAACTCGTGAAGGCGCTGAGGGCCTGGTATGAGTCAAAGGCACCAGAGAATCAGGTGGAAGTGATTCCCCCAGAAAGTGTCCATGAGTTCGGCAGATGCCTGTCGCCAGAGGAGTTGGCGGACAGGGCAGCAACCCGGGCACACGAGGTGGAAATGGCAAAACTCCATGGGCAGATGGATATGGAAAAACAAAGATTAGCCATGGAAGAAAAGAAACTACAATTAGAGCATGACATGAAGCTGAGGGAGCTGGAGCTGAAAGCCAAAAGTTTGGAGCTTAATCCCTCTGGTGGCAGCACACCGCCAGGATCGGCGGAACCAAGAGTTTATATTCCTAAGGATGTAGTGAAGGAGTTCTTCAGGAATGACGACATCGGGCAGTGGTTCAGAGCCTACGAGGTAGCCATGTCTTCCCACCGGGTCCCTGAGAAAGATTGGGGAGCGGGGTTGTGGGGAAGGTTCCTGAGTGAGGGGCGGGACACACTGCTAGATTTACCTGTTGATGTTCGTAATTCTTATTCCCATATGAAGGAAGCATTGATGGCTAGGTATGGGTTGACCCCTGAGTTATATAGACAGAGGTTCAGGGGTTGCACTAAGATTCCCAATAGTACGTATGTGGAGTATGTGACTTTCTTTTGCAGAGCGCTGGATGGTTGGGTGAAGGGTAGTAAGGTGAATGATTATCAAGGGCTGCTTGATCTAATGGCATGGGAGCACTTGTCCAGTAATTGTTTTCCTGAGCTACGCCAGCACCTGATCGATAGTAAGCTGACTAACCCGAGGAAGCTTGCTGAGGAGGCGGACCGCTGGGTCAGTACCAGGGTCCACAAGGGTACCGTGGGAGATTCCGCCAAAGGTGGGCAGGGTCCCCAGCAGAAGAGTGGGGGGGACAGGGGTAAACAGAAGCAGTTCCAAAAAGGGCCCCAAAATAATCCCCAAGGGAACCAAGGGAAGGGTTCTGAGCCTCCCCCACCCCAGAAACCGACCGGGGCCCCGACAGGTCCTCCTGTTCAGAAGGGGCCCGTAAGATGTTACAGGTGTAACAATTTGGGGCATTTTGCCTCTGATGTGAAGTGTCCGATGTTTGGTAAACCCGCACCCACTGGTGCTCCACCCCGGCAGGTGACGAGTGTAGCCTTGGGGAAGGAGAGGGATGTCCAAGGTGGGTGGGGTCCCGCAGAGATGTCCCTGGTCTCGCTAGGAGACCGTGAAGTGGTCCCTCCAACCCAGCTGCCTGAGAACACTAAGAAGTACAGGCAGTGGGTGACCATAAATGGCCATAGAGTGGAAGCTCTTAGAGATACAGGAGCCAGTGTGACAGCTGTCAGGTGTCACCTGGTGTCTCAGGAGCAGGTGGTCCCCAATGCATTCTATCCCGTTGTTGCCGCTGACAACACAGAGAGACACTGCAAGGTGGCTCAGGTTCCCTTTGAGTGGTGGGGGGTCTCTGGTACTCTTCAGGTAGCTGTGAGGCCCGCCATGCCTGTAGACTGTTTGTTGGGGAACGATTTGGAGAGCTCACCTTGGGCTAAGGTGGAACGGAGTGCTCACCTGGAGATGTTGGGTATGCCGGATTGGGCGTGTGTCACCACCCGGGCCATGGCAGCCAGTAAAGGTACTCGAGAGGTCCTGGAGCCTGAGAGGGAGGCCCAGGAGCCGGCCTCAGAGAGAAGGGGCAAGGGGCGCGGGAAGCCGGCCCCTGAAGTTCCCACGGTCCAGGAGGAAGCAGACCTTGAGGGGGATGCCCTGGAGCCTACAGGGGAACAGATAGCTGAACTGGGAGACCTACCGGAGCTGACCCATTGGCAGCAGGAAGGGGGTCCCACCAGGGAGGACTTTTGCAAGGCACAGACGGAGTGCCCTTCTCTCGTGGGTATGCGGCAGCAGGCTGCAGACCAGGCCGCAGGTGATCAGTCAGGATCGCATTTCGTTTACTGGGAGAACGACCTCCTATATACAGAGCCTAAGGTTGCTGAGCCTGGGTCAGCCCGTGCGCTGGTGGTACCCCAGGACTTCAGAGCCTTCCTACTGGGGCTGGCTCACGATGTGCCATTGGCAGGGCATTTGGGGCAGGACAAGACCTTTGAAAGGCTTGTCACCCACTTTTATTGGCCTCAAATGCGCAGGAGTTCGGATACTCACTGCAGGACATGCCAGACTTGCCAGGCAAGTGGAAAGAGTGGAAGGAAGCAGAAGGCTCCACTCCAGCCATTCCCTGTGGTCGGTACCCCATTCCAGCGAGTGGGGATTGACATTGTAGGGCCACTGGACCCCAAGACAGCGATGGGCAATAGGTTCATCCTGGTCCTGGTGGACCATGCCACCCGGTACCCGGAAGCCATCCCTCTGAGGACAGTGACGGCCCCCGTGGTGGGACGTGCACTGATGGGAATTTTCTCCCGAGTGGGATTCCCTCTAGAGGTGGTGTCTGACCGAGGTCCCAATTTCATGTCCAAGTACATGAAATCTCTTTGGCAAGAGTGTGGTGTAACCTACAAGTTCACCACACCTTACCACCCCCAAGGAAACGGGTTGGTTGAGAGATTCAACCGAACCCTCAAAGGCATGATAATGGGCCTAGAAGGACCCATGAGGCGCAAGTGGGACGTCCTCTTACCATGCCTTCTCTTCGCTTACCGTGAGGTGCCACAGAAGTCTCTGGGGTTCAGTCCCTTTGAGCTTCTGTATGGTCACCCAGTCAGAGGACCTCTAAGTCTGGTCAAAGAAGGCTGGGAGCAATCTCCCAGGAAGCCTCCCCAGAATGTATATAGTTACATGCTGGCCTTCAGGAATCAGACTAGGCGATTCAGGCAACTTGCTGAGGCAAATCTGGAAGCCAGCCAGGAGGAGATGAAGCGGTGGTACGACCAGAATGCCACTCTGGTAGAGCTTCAGCCTGGACAGAAAGTATGGGTCTTGCCCCCGTGGAGCCGTGTGCGCTCCAGGATAAGTGGACCGGTCCCTTTGAGGTGGTGGAGCGCAAGAGTCCTGTTACCTACGTGGTGGACCTGAAGTCTCCGAGGAACCCCTTAAGGGTCCTACATGTCAACCGCCTCAAGCCCCACTTGGAGAGGTCCCAAGTGGGCATGCTCTTGGCAACAGATGCTGGAATGGAAGAGGAGACAGAACCTCTCCCTGACCTCCTGTCAGCCAAGGAGCAAGATGGGTCAGTGGATCGTGTCATCCTCTCTTCCACCCTGACCCCTGAGCAACAGAATGATTGTCGCCAGCTGCTGGGACAGTTTTCTGACCTGTTTTCCCTGATCCCTGGTGTCACTGATTGGTGCGTCCATGATGTGGACACTGGGGATAGTCCACCTGTGCGGCACAAGGCCTACCGGGTGACGGACAGGGTGAGGACATGCATCAAGGAGGAGGTCTCCAAGATGTTTGCCCTCGGGGTAATTGAGTCTTCTAGCAGTCCTTGGGCCAGCCCCGTGGTCTTGGTCCCAAAGGCTGCAGCGCCGGGAGCCACACCCGAACTCCGGTTCTGTGTGGACTACAGAGGACTCAATTCGGTCACTAGGACCGACGCACACCCCATCCCCAGAGCTGATGAGCTCATCGATCGGCTAGGGGCTGCCAACTACCTCAGCACGTTTGATTTAACGTCGGGGTATTGGCAGATCGCCTTGACCGAGGGGGCCAAAGAGAGGTCAGCATTTTCCACCCCAGATGGGCACTACCAGTTCCGGGTTATGCCATTTGGGATGAAGAATGCCCCTGCCACCTTCCAGAGATTGGTCAACCAGGTGTTGGCTGGGCTGGATTCGTTCAGTGCAGCCTACCTGGATGACATCGCAGTGTTCAGCTCCACTTGGGAGGAACACTTGCGTCACCTCGGGGAAGTGTTGATGGCGCTGCGCAAGGCAGGCCTCACGATCAAGGCGAGTAAGTGCCAGATCGGGCAGGGTTCCGTGGTGTACTTGGGACACCAAGTTGGGAGTGGCCAGGTGGCACCCCTTCAGCCCAAGATAGAAACCATCCTGAATTGGGAGGCGCCCAAAACCCAGACGGAGGTGAGAGCCTTCCTAGGTCTCACCGGGTACTACAGGAGGTTTGTCAAGGGGTATGGCAACATGGTTGCCCCCTTGACAGCGCTGACTTCGAAGAAGCAGCCCAGGAAAGTGATCTGGACTGACACCTGTCAGAAAGCTTTTGAGGCCTTGAAAACTGCTATGTGCACGGCGCCCGTGCTCTTGGCTCCCAACTTCTCCAAAGAGTTTATCGTTCAGACAGACGCTTCAGAGCATGGTGTGGGGGCTGTTCTTTCACAGATTAATGAGGAGGGCCTAGATCAACCCGTAGCCTTTCTTAGCAGGAGGTTACTTCCACGGGAACAAAGGTGGAGTGCTATTGAGCGTGAGGCATTTGCTGTGGTCTGGGCGCTGAAGAAGCTAAGACCCTACTTGTTTGGGTCTCACTTCCGGGTTCAGACGGACCACAGGCCCCTCAGATGGTTGATGCATATGAGGGGTGAGAATCCAAAGCTGTTGAGGTGGTCCATTTCCCTACAGGGTATGGATTTCACGGTGGAACATCGCCCTGGTACAGATCACGCCAATGCTGACGGTCTGTCCAGATTTTTCCGCCTTAGTGATGAGGAACTCCCTGGGGTAGGGTAGTTCCCCCCACTTTTCAGCTGGAGGGGACACGTGTTAGACCTGGCACCTTGGCGTGAGTCTCCCTTCCTCTTTTTGTCGCTGTGCCTCATGTGTTTTTATGGTGTTGGCCGCTCAGCGCGCTGTGCCACTGCCAACCAGTGTCGCGGTGCGAGTGCTCCCTATGTAAATTGTATATGTTGGTTGGATTCCATGATTGGATTGTTTGATTTACTGTCAGACCCCAGTAAAGTGCGCCAGGGGCGCCAGGGCATGTAAATGCGAACACCGCTGGTGGGCTTGCAGCAGTGGTTGTGCCACCCACAGAAGCGGCCGGTAAAATATGTCTAAGGTCTGCCATCGCAGAGCCTGCGTGCAGTCTGGTACTGACGCGCCGACCGACAAGTGCCCACACTTGCCAGTCCCTAAAACCTTCCCTTAGCTGCATGTTAGTCACCCCTCTGGTAGGCCCACGGGCAGGGTGCGTTGTAAGCCTAAGGTAGGACAAGCCCGGATGCCTGGCATGTCCTAGTAGTGAATTACCGCCATCTTGTTGTTCACTACTGCAAGGCTACCCTGTTCTCATAGGCCAGTATGGGCGGCCTGGATTATTACACCCTATGATCCTAACCGACCCAGGGAACATGGTAGAAGATCGAGTTTAGTATGCCTGAACTCGGAATAATAAGGTACATCTTTTCGCAAGGTTTATTTTAATATTCCGGGTTTGCAAATGTCACTTTTAGAAAGTTGGCCTTTGCTTGCCTAAACATTTCAGCCGCCTCTGCATGATGTGTATCTGATGTCTGGCTGGTGTGAGTGACAGGGCTGGGGGAACCCAGATGGGCAGGGCTAGGTAGCCTGGTATGAATAGGACGATCGACAGGTAGATGGGGGGGAGGAGTGCTCCTAGGCTCTGAATAGGACAGTGCTCCGCTACCTCGATGCCGGCTCCACCCCCTGTGGAGCGTCTGATGACTCTGCCCTGCACTCTGAAAGAAGAAGCCTGCATCACGTAAACAAAGTGCTCAGAAACCGGACTGAACTAGGCAAGGGCCCCCCTGGCCTGGGAGAACAAAAGATTTGCTGTATAAATGGAGGAGCCCTGCTCCTAAGAAACTAGATCCGCTTTTGACCAAGAAGAATCTCTGCCTGAGGAGGAGGCACCGGGAAAGCTGTAGGAGGAAGACTGTCCCTATCCTGGGGGATTGGCCTGCAGTGGTGACCTCGCTGCCAAAGGGGAGAAGAGAAACTGTTGCTGAAGACTTTGCTTTATTTTTACTTTCAAGACTTGTGCTTTTCCAAAACGATCTCCAAGGGCTTGGAACCGAGCTTGCCCCCTGAACGGAGCCCCAGGACCATTGGGCTCTACCTGATCTTCACCCGCCTGCTGCTTGACCGTGGTGTCCTTTCCCTCGCCGGAGCTGTGACCCTCGTGCCGCAGTCCCTCCCGGAGCCGTGACCAGGACTGCTTAGCCGCCCCCGCCTTGGGAAGAGCCTCGCTCGATCGGAGCCACTCCCCCTACGCTGTGCTGGGCTGCCCCGTCACCTCGCTCGTGGAGGCTCGCTGTGCACCTTCACCCTCCCGCCGGAATCGGCGTTTGTGAGCATCTCCAAGCCTCGGACAGCCCGGACGCATCGGCGTGCCCGGCTGCCCCGCTTTGTTCACCCGCCACCTGCAACACCCCGCTCTTGTCGTGAGCCTGAAGATCAGACACCCTCGTGAAGTGTGGGAGCCCCGGACGCCGCCTCGCTCTTCTGTCGAAGAGCCGCTGAAATCCCGCACCCGCCTTTGCGTCAAGAAACAAGGTACTGTACTTACGAACTCGACCGCGAGCTCGCATCGGATCCAGGGTCCGCAACGTTCTTATTTCCCTGTCATCTGCCGTGGGCTTCCAAGTCGCCACCTCAGCCTAGAGTGTGCTGAGGCCTACAGTCACCTTGTGCCCGCCTAAAGAACTTTCCGTACAAAGAGAACTTTACCGTATTCCTAAGAATTGTGGCCCCATCAGTTCAACGTTACTGGGCCTTGTGTTTAACTCTGCTGAAACTACATAAAAGCTTATTTTTATATACTACCGGATTGGTGTCCATTTGTGGTGCATGCAGGGGGTTTACTGTATGTGTAATTGCATTTGCTTAACCGTGTACGCCTGAGACTTAGCCTAGACTGCTCGCGCCACGCACCTAGAGGGTGAGCAGGGGTTATTCTGGGGAGTCATCCTTCGCCCTGACAAGAAGTAAAGGGTCCCTGCTTGTTGTAGGTTCACACCTGCGTCAACCAGAGCCCCCTCATTTCTAACAGGAAACCTACCAAGCCCACACATTTCTGAAAACTAGACACCCGGCGGCTTCCAGGGAGGTATGGCTTGCGTGGATCCCCCAACGTTTCCTTACCCAGAATCCCCTGCAAACCTCAATTTTAGCTGAAAAAATCACTTTTTTCACACATTTTGGGGTGGGAAAGTTGTGGCATCACCAGGCTCACACAAATTTACCACCACCCAGCGTTCCTCCAGGTCTCCCGGTAAAAATGGTGCCTCACTTGTGTGGGAGGCCCAAGTACCTGCGGCAGGCAAGGGCCCAAAACGTAGTGAGGCGACATCAAAATGGCCTATCGCAAAACCGCCTGGTTTTGCCTGGTGGGTCACTTTGGTTTTTGGCCCTTTGCTCGGCAGCCATCTAGGGAAACCGACCAAACCCACACATTTCTGAAAACTAGACACCCGGCGGCTTCCAGGGAGGTATGGCTTGCGTGGATCCCCCAACGTTTCCTTACCCAGAATCCCCTGCAAACCTCATTTTTAGCTGAAAAAATCACTTTTTTCACACATTTTGGGGTGGGAAAGTTGTGGCATCACTGGGCTCACAGAAATTTACCACCACCCAGCGTTCCTCCAGGTCTCCCGGTAAAAATAGTGCCTCACTTGTGTGGGAGGCCCAAGTACCCGCGGCAGGCAAGGGCCCAAAACGTAGTGAGGCGACATCAAAATGGCCAATCGCAAAACCACCTGGTTTTGCCTGGTGGGTCACTTTGGTTTTTGGCCCGGTGCTCGGCGGCCATCAAGGGAAACCTACCAAACCCACACATTTCTGAAAACTAGTCACCTGGCGGCTTCCAGGGAGGTATGGCTTGCGTGGATCCCCCAACGTCTCCTTACCCAGAATCCCCTGCAAACCTCAATTTTAGCTGAAAAAATCACTTTTTCACACATTTTGGGGTGGGAAAGTTGTGGCATCACCGGGCTCACACAAATTTACCACCACCCAGCGTTCCCCCAGGTGTCCCGGTAAAAATGGTGCCTCAATTGTGTGGGAGGCCCAAGTACCAGCGGCAGGCAAGGGCCCAAAACGCAGTGAGGCGACACCGGGTCAAAAACCAAAGTGACCCACCAGGCAAAACCAGGTGGTTTTGCGATAGGCCATTTTGATGTCACCTCACTACGTTTTGGGCCCTTGCCTGCTGCGGGTACTTGGGCCTCCCACACAAGTGAGACACCATTTTTACCGGGAGACCTGGGGGAACGCTGGGTGGTGGTAAATTTGTGTGAGCCCGGTGATGCCACAACTTTCCCACCCCAAAATGTGTGAAAAAAGTGATTTTTTCAGCTAAAATTGAGGTTTGCAGGGAATTCTGGGTAAGGAAACTTTGGGGGATCCACGCAAGCCATACCTCCCTGGAAGCCGCCGGGTGTCTAGTTTTCAGAAATGCATAGGTTTGGTAGGTTTCCCTAGATGGCCGCCGAGCACCGGGTCAAAAACCAAAGTGACCCCCCTTGCAAAACCAGGTGGTTTTGCGATAGGCAATTTTGATGTCACCTCACTACGTTTTGGGCCCTTGCCTGCCGCGGGTACTTGGGCCTCCCACACAAGTGAGGCACCATTTTTACCGGGAGACCTGGGGGAACACTGGATGGTGGTAAATTTGTGTGAGCCCAGTGATGCCACAACTTTCCCACCCCAAAATGTGTGAAAAAATTGATTTTTTCAGCTAAAAATGAGGTTTGCAGGGGATTCTGGGTAAGGAAACGTTAGGGGATCCACGCAAGCCATACCTCCCTGGAAGCCGCCAGGTGTCTAGTTTTCAGAAATGTGTGGGTTTGGTAGGTTTCCCTAGATGGCCGCCGAGCACCGGGCCAAAAACCAAAGTGACCCTCCTTGCAAAACCAGGTGGTTTTGCGATAGGCCATTTCGATGTCACCTCACTACGTTTTGGGCCCTTGCCTGCCGCGGGTACTTGGGTCTCCCACACAAGTGAGGCACCATTTGTACCGGGAGACCTGGGGGAACGGTGGGTGGTGGTAAAATTGTGTGAGCCCGGGGATGCCACAACTTTCCCACCCCAAAATGTGTGAAAAAAGGGAGGCCCAAGTACCCGCGGCAGGCAAGGGCCCAAAACGTAGTGAGGCGACATCAAAATGGCCTATCGCAAAACCACCTGGTTTTGCCTGGTGGGTCACTTTGGTTTTTGGCCCGGTGCTCGGCGGCCATCTAGGGAAACCTACCAAACCCACACATTTCTGAAAACTAGACACCCGGCGGCTTCCAGGGAGGTATGGCTTGCGTGGATCCCCCAACGTTTCCTTACCCAGAATCCCCTGCAAACCTCAATTTTAGCTGAAAAAATCACTTTTTTCACACATTTTGGGGTGGGAAAGTTGTGGCATCACCGGGCTCACACAAATTTACCACCACCCAGCGTTCCCCCAGGTCTCCCGGTAAAAATGGTGCCTCAATTGTGTGGGAGGCCCAAGTACCCGCGGCAGGCAAGGGCCCAAAACGTAGTGAGGCAACATCAAAACGGCCTATCGCAAAACCACCTGGTTTTGCAATGGGGGTCTCTTTGGTTTTTGACCCGGTGCTCGGCGGCCATCTAGGGAAACCTACCAAACCCATGCATTTCTCAAAATTAGACACCCGGCGGCTTCCATGGAGGTATGGCTTGCATTGGATCCCCCAACGTTTCCTTACCCAGAATCCCCTGCAAACCTCAATTTTCGCTGAAAAAGTCACTTTTTTCACACATTTTGGGGTGGGAAAGTTGTGGCATCACCGGGATCACACAAATTTACCACCACCCAGCGTTCCCCCAGGTCTCCCGGTAAAAATGGTGCCTCACTTGTGTCGGAGGCCCAAGTACCCGCGGTAGGCAAGGGCCCAAAACGTAGTGAGGCGACATCAAAATGGCCTATCGCAAAACCACCTGTTTTTGCCTGGTGGGTCACTTTGGTTTTTGGCCCGGTGCTCGGCGGCCATCTAGGGAAACCTACCAAACCCACACATTTCTGAAAACTAGACACCCGGCGGCTTCCAGGGAGGTATGGCTTGCGTGGATCCCCCAACGTTTCCTTACCCAGAATCCCCTGCAAACCTCAATTTTAGCTGAAAAAATCACTTTTTTCACACATTTTGGGGTGGGAAAGTTGTGGCATCACCGGGCTCATACAAATTTACCACCACCCAGCGTTCCCCCAGGTCTCCCGGTAAAAATGGTGCCTCACTTGTGTGGGAGGCCCAAGTACCCGCGGCAGGCAAGGGCCCAAAACGTAGTGAGGCGACATCAAAATGGCCTATCGCAAAACCACCTGGTTTTGCCTGGTGGGTCACTTTGGTTTTTGGCCCGGTGCTCGGCAGCCATCTAAGGAAACCTACCAAACCCACACATTTCTGAAAACTAGACACCCAGCGGCTTCCAGGGAGGTATGGCTTGCGTGGATCCCCCAATGTTTCCTTACCCAGAATCCCCTGCAAACCTCAATTTTAGCTGAAAAAATCACTTTTTTCACACATTTTGGGGTGGGAAAGTTGTGGCATCACCGGGCTCACACAAATTTACCACCACCCAGCGTTCCTCCAGGTCTCCCGGTAAAAATGATGCCTCACTTGTGTGGGAGGCCCAAGTACCCGCGGCAGGCAAGGGCCCAAAACGTAGTGAGGCGACATCAAAATGGCCTATCGCAAAACCACCTGGTTTTGCCTGGTGGGTCACTTTGGTTTTTGGCCCGGTGCTCGGCGGCCATCGAGGGAAACCTACCAAACCCACACATTTCTGAAAACTAGACACCCGGCGGCTTCCAGGGAGGTATAGCTTGCGTGGAACCCCCAACGTTTCCTTACCCAGAATCCCCTGCAAACCTAATTTTTAGCTGAAAAAATCACTTTTTTCACACATTTTGGGGTGGGAAAGTTGTGGCATCACCGGGCTCACACAAATTTACCACCACCCAGCGTTCCCCCAGGTCTCCCGGTAAAAATGGTGCCTCACTTGTATGGGAGGCCCAAGTACCAGCGGCAGGCAAGGGCCCAAAACGTAGTGAGGCGACATCAAAATGGCCTATCGCAAAACCACCTGTTTTTGCCTGGTGGGTAACTTTGGTTTTTGGCCCGGTGCTCGGAGGCCGTCTGGGGAAACCTACCAAACCCACACATTTCTGAAAACTAGACACCCGGCGGCTTCCAGGGAGGTATGGCTTGCGTGGATCCCCCAACGTTTCCTTACCCAGAATCCCCTGCTAACCTCAATTTTAGCTGAAAAAATCACTTTTTTCACACATTTTGGGGTGGGAAAGTTGTGGCATCACTGGGCTCACACAAATTTACCACCACCCAGAGTTCCTCCAGGTCTCCCGGTAAAAATGGTGCCTCACTTGTGTGGGAGGCCCAAGTACCCGCGGCAGGCAAGGGCCCAAAACGTAGTGAGGCGACATCAAAATGGCCTATCGCAAAACCACCTGGTTTTTCCTGGTGGGTCACTTTGGTTTTTGGCCCGGTGCTCGGCGGCCATCTAGGGAAACCTACCAAACCCACACATTTCTGAAAACTAGACACCCGGCGGCTTCCAGGGAGGTATGGCTTGCGTGGATCCCCTAACGTTTCCTTACCCAGAATCCCCTGCAAACCTCAATTTTAGCTGAAAAAATCACTTTTTTCACACATTTTGGGGTGGGAAAGTTGTGGCATCACCGGGCTCACACAAATTTACCACCACCCAGCGTTCCCCCAGGTCTCCCGGTAAAAATGGTGCCTCACTTGTGTCGGAGGCCCAAGTACCCGCGGTAGGCAAGGGCCCAAAACGTAGTGAGGCGACATCAAAATGGCCAATCGCAAAACCACCTGTTTTTGCCTGGTGGGTCACTTTGGTTTTTGGCCCGGTGCTCGGCGCCCATCTAGGGAAACCTACCAAACCCACACATTTCTGAAAACTAGACACCCGGCGGCTTCCAGGGAGGTATGGCTTGCGTGGATCCCCCAACGTTTCCTTACCCAGAATCCCCTGCAAACCTCAATTTTAGCTGAAAAAATCACTTTTTTCACACATTTTGGGGTGGGAAAGTTGTGGCATCACCAGGCTCACACAAATTTACCACCACCCAGCGTTCCTCCAGGTCTCCCGGTAAAAATGGTGCCTCACTTGTGTGGGAGGCCCAAGTACCTGCGGCAGGCAAGGGCCCAAAACGTAGTGAGGCGACATCAAAATGGCCTATCGCAAAACCGCCTGGTTTTGCCTGGTGGGTCACTTTGGTTTTTGGCCCGGTGCTCGGCAGCCATCTAGGGAAACCGACCAAACCCACACATTTCTGAAAACTAGACACCCGGCGGCTTCCAGGGAGGTATGGCTTGCGGGGATCCCCCAACGTTTCCTTACCCAGAATCCCCTGCAAACCTCATTTTTAGCTGAAAAAATCACTTTTTTCACACATTTTGGGGTGGGAAAGTTGTGGCATCACCGGGCTCACACAAATTTACCACCACACAGCGTTCCCCCAGGTCTCCCGGTAAAAATACTGCCTCACTTGTGTGGGAGGCCCAAGTACCCGCGGCAGGCAAGGGCCCAAAACGTAGTGAGGCGACATCAAAATGGCCTATCGCAAAACCACCTGGTTTTGCCTGGTGGGTCACTTTGGTTTTTGGCCCGGTGCTCGGCGGCCATCTAGGGAAACCTACCAAACCCACACATTTCTGAAAACTAGACACCCGGCGGCTTCCAGGGAGGTATGGCTTGCGTGGATCCCCCAACGTTTCCTTACCCAGAATCCCCTGCTAACCTCAATTTTAGCTGAAAAACTCACTTTTTTCACACATTTTGGGGTGGGAAAGTTGTGGCATCACCGGGCTCACACAAATTTACCACCACCCAGCGTTCCTCCAGGTCTCCCGGTAAAAATGGTGCCTCACTTGTGTGGGAGGCCCAAGTACCCGCGGCAGGCAAGGGCCCAAAACGTAGTGAGGCGACATCAAAATGGCCTATCGCAAAACCACCTGGTTTTTCCTGGTGGGTCACTTTGGTTTTTGGCCCGGTGCTCGGCGGCCATCTAGGGAAACCTACCAAACCCACACATTTCTGAAAACTAGACACCCGGCGGCTTCCAGGGAGGTATGGCTTGCGTGGATCCCCCAACGTTTCCTTACCCAGAATCCCCTGCAAACCTCAATTTAAGCTGAAAAAATCACTTTTTTCACACATTTTGGGGTGGGAAAGTTGTGGCATCACCGGGCTCACACAAATTTACCACCACCCAGCGCTCCCCCAGGTCTCCCGGTAAAAATGGTGCCTCAATTGTGTGGGAGACCCAAGTACCCGCGGCAGGCAAGGGCCCAAAACGTAGTGAGGCAACATCAAAATGGCCTATCGCAAAACCACCTGGTTTTGCAATGGGGGTCTCTTTGGTTTTTGACCCGGTGCTCGGCGGCCATCTAGGGAAACCTACCAAACCCATGCATTTCTCAAAACTAGACACCAGGCGGCTTCCATGGAGGTATGGCTTGCATTGGATCCCCCAACGTTTCCTTACCCAGAATCCCCTGCAAACCTCAATTTTCGCTGAAAAAGTCACTTTTTTCACACTTTTTGGGGTGGGAAAGTTGTGGCATCACCGGGATCACACAAATTTACCACCACCCAGCGTTCCCCCAGGTCTCCCGGTAAAAATGGTGCCTCACTTGTGTCGGAGGCCCAAGTACCCGCGGTAGGCAAGGGCCCAAAACGTAGTGAGGCGACATCAAAATGGCCTATCGCAAAACCACCTGTTTTTGCCTGCTGGGTCACTTTGGTTTTTGGCCCAGTGCTCGGCAGCCATCTAGGGAAACCTACCAAACCCACACATTTCTGAAAACTAGACACCCTGCGGCTTCCAGGGAGGTATGGATTGCGTGGATCCCCCAACGTTTCCTTACCCAGAATCCCCTGCAAACCTCAATTTTAGCTGAAAAAATCACTTTTTTCACACATTTTGGGGTGGGAAAGTTGTGGCATCACCAGGCTCACACAAATTTACCACCACCCAGCGTTCCCCCAGGTCTCCCGGTAAAAATGGTGCCTCACTTGTATGGGAGGCCCAAGTACCCGCGGCAGGCAAGGGCCCAAAACGTAGTGAGGCGACATCAAAATGGCCTATCGCAAAACCAACTGTTTTTGCCTGGTGGGTAACTTTGGTTTTTGGCCCGGTGCTCGGCGGCCGTCTGGGGAAACCTACCAAACCCACACATTTCTGAAAACTAGACACCCGGCGGCTTCCAGGGAGGTATGGCTTGCGTGGATCCCCCAACGTTTCCTTACCCAGAATCCCCTGCTAACCTCAATTTTAGCTGAAAAAATCACTTTTTTCACACATTTTGGGGTGGGAAAGTTGTGGCATCACTGGGCTCACACAAATTTACCACCACCCAGCGTTCCTCCAGGTCTCCCGGTAAAAATGGTGCCTCACTTGTGTGGGAGGCCCAAGTACCCGCGGCAGGCAAGGGCCCAAAACGTAGTGAGGCGACATCAAAATGGCCTATCGCAAAACCACCTGGTTTTTCCTGGTGGGTCACTTTGGTTTTTGGCCCGGTGCTCGGCGGCCATCTAGGGAAACCTACCAAACCCACACATTTCTGAAAACTAGACACCCGGCGGCTTCCAGGGAGGTATGGCTTGCGTGGATCCCCTAACGTTTCCTTACCCAGAATCCCCTGCAAACCTCAATTTTAGCTGAAAAAATCACTTTTTTCACACATTTTGGGGTGGGAAAGTTGTGGCATCACCGGGCTCACACAAATTTACCACCACCCAGCGTTCCCCCAGGTCTCCCGGTAAAAATGGTGCCTCAATTGTGTGGGAGGCCCAAGTACCCGCGGCAGGCAAGGGCCCAAAACGTAGTGAGGCAACATCAAAATGGCCTATCGCAAAACCACCTGGTTTTGCAATGGGGGTCTCTTTGGTTTTTGACCCGGTGCTCGGCGGCCATCTAGGGAAACCTACCAAACCCATGCATTTCTCAAAACTAGACATCCGGCGGCTTCCATGGAGGTATGGCTTGCATTGGATCCCCCAACGTTTCCTTACCCAGAATCCCCTGCAAACCTCAATTTTCGCTGAAAAAGTCTCTTTTTTCACACATTTTGGGGTGGGAAAGTTGTGGCATCACCGGGATCACACAAATTTACCACCACCCAGCGTTCCCCCAGGTCTCCCGGTAAAAATGGTGCCTCACTTGTGTCGGAGGCCCAAGTACCCGCGGTAGGCAAGGGCCCAAAACGTAGTGAGGCGACATCAAAATGGCCAATCGCAAAACCACCTGTTTTTGCCTGGTGGGTCACTTTGGTTTTTGGCCCGGTGCTCGGCGCCCATCTAGGGAAACCTACCAAACCCACACATTTCTGAAAACTAGACACCCGGCGGCTTCCAGGGAGGTATGGCTTGCGTGGATCCCCCAACGTTTCCTTACCCAGAATCCCCTGCAAACCTCAATTTTAGCTGAAAAAATCACTTTTTTCACACATTTTGGGGTGGGAAAGTTGTGGCATCACCAGGCTCACACAAATTTACCACCACCCAGCGTTCCTCCAGGTCTCCCGGTAAAAATGGTGCCTCACTTGTGTGGGAGGCCCAAGTACCTGCGGCAGGCAAGGGCCCAAAACGTAGTGAGGCGACATCAAAATGGCCTATCGCAAAACCGCCTGGTTTTGCCTGGTGGGTCACTTTGGTTTTTGGCCCGGTGCTCGGCAGCCATCTAGGGAAACCGACCAAACCCACACATTTCTGAAAACTAGACACCCGGCGGCTTCCAGGGAGGTATGGCTTGCGTGGATCCCCCAACGTTTCCTTACCCAGAATCCCCTGCTAACCTCAATTTTAGCTGAAAAACTCACTTTTTTCACACATTTTGGGGTGGGAAAGTTGTGGCATCACCGGGCTCACACAAATTTACCACCACCCAGCGTTCCTCCAGGTCTCCCGGTAAAAATGGTGCCTCACTTGTGTGGGAGGCCCAAGTACCCGCGGCAGGCAAGGGCCCAAAACGTAGTGAGGCGACATCAAAATGGCCTATCGCAAAACCACCTGGTTTTTCCTGGTGGGTCACTTTGGTTTTTGGCCCGGTGCTCGGCGGCCATCTAGGGAAACCTACCAAACCCACACATTTCTGAAAACTAGACACCCGGCGGCTTCCAGGGAGGTATGGCTTGCGTGGATCCCCCAACGTTTCCTTACCCAGAATCCCCTGCAAACCTCAATTTAAGCTGAAAAAATCACTTTTTTCACACATTTTGGGGTGGGAAAGTTGTGGCATCACCGGGCTCACACAAATTTACCACCACCCAGCGCTCCCCCAGGTCTCCCGGTAAAAATGGTGCCTCAATTGTGTGGGAGGCCCAAGTACCCGCGGCAGGCAAGGGCCCAAAACGTAGTGAGGCAACATCAAAATGGCCTATCGCAAAACCACCTGGTTTTGCAATGGGGGTCTCTTTGGTTTTTGACCCGGTGCTCGGCGGCCATCTAGGGAAACCTACCAAACCCATGCATTTCTCAAAACTAGACACCAGGCGGCTTCCATGGAGGTATGGCTTGCATTGGATCCCCCAACGTTTCCTTACCCAGAATCCCCTGCAAACCTCAATTTTCGCTGAAAAAGTCACTTTTTTCACACTTTTTGGGGTGGGAAAGTTGTGGCATCACCGGGATCACACAAATTTACCACCACCCAGCGTTCCCCCAGGTCTCCCGGTAAAAATGGTGCCTCACTTGTGTCGGAGGCCCAAGTACCCGCGGTAGGCAAGGGCCCAAAACGTAGTGAGGCGACATCAAAATGGCCAATCGCAAAACCACCTGTTTTTGCCTGGTGGGTCACTTTGGTTTTTGGCCCGGTGCTCGGCGCCCATCTAGGGAAATCTACCAAACCCACACATTTCTGAAAACTAGACACCCGGCGGCTTCCAGGGAGGTATGGCTTGCGTGGATCCCCCAACGTTTCCTTACCCAGAATCCCCTGCAAACCTCAATTTTAGCTGAAAAAATCACTTTTTTCACACATTTTGGGGTGGGAAAGTTGTGGCATCACCAGGCTCACACAAATTTACCACCACCCAGCGTTCCTCCAGGTCTCCCGGTAAAAATGGTGCCTCACTTGTGTGGGAGGCCCAAGTACCTGCGGCAGGCAAGGGCCCAAAACGTAGTGAGGCGACATCAAAATGGCCTATCGCAAAACCGCCTGGTTTTGCCTGGTGGGTCACTTTGGTTTTTGGCCCGGTGCTCGGCAGCCATCTAGGGAAACCGACCAAACCCACACATTTCTGAAAACTAGACACCCGGCGGCTTCCAGGGAGGTATGGCTTGCGGGGATCCCCCAACGTTTCCTTACCCAGAATCCCCTGCAAACCTCATTTTTAGCTGAAAAAATCCCTTTTTTCACACATTTTGGGGTGGGAAAGTTGTGGCATCACCGGGCTCACACAAATTTACCACCACACAGCGTTCCCCCAGGTCTCCCGGTAAAAATACTGCCTCACTTGTGTGGGAGGCCCAAGTACCCGCGGCAGGCAAGGGCCCAAAACGTAGTGAGGCGACATCAAAATGGCCTATCGCAAAACCACCTGGTTTTGCCTGGTGGGTCACTTTGGTTTTTGGCCCGGTGCTCAGCGGCCATCTAGGGAAACCTACCAAACCCACACATTTCTGAAAACTAGACACCCGGCGGCTTCCAGGGAGGTATGGCTTGCGTGGATCCCCCAACGTTTCCTTACCCAGAATCCCCTGCTAACCTCAATTTTAGCTGAAAAACTCACTTTTTTCACACATTTTGGGGTGGGAAAGTTGTGGCATCACCGGGCTCACACAAATTTACCACCACCCAGCGTTCCTCCAGGTCTCCCGGTAAAAATGGTGCCTCACTTGTGTGGGAGGCCCAAGTACCCGCGGCAGGCAAGGGCCCAAAACGTAGTGAGGCGACATCAAAATGGCCTATCGCAAAACCACCTGGTTTTTCCTGGTGGGTCACTTTGGTTTTTGGCCCGGTGCTCGGCGGCCATCTAGGGAAACCTACCAAACCCACACATTTCTGAAAACTAGACACCCGGCGGCTTCCAGGGAGGTATGGCTTGCGTGGATCCCCCAACGTTTCCTTACCCAGAATCCCCTGCAAACCTCAATTTAAGCTGAAAAAATCACTTTTTTCACACATTTTGGGGTGGGAAAGTTGTGGCATCACCGGGCTCACACAAATTTACCACCACCCAGCGCTCCCCCAGGTCTCCCGGTAAAAATGGTGCCTCAATTGTGTGGGAGGCCCAAGTACCCGCGGCAGGCAAGGGCCCAAAACGTAGTGAGGCAACATCAAAATGGCCTATCGCAAAACCACCTGGTTTTGCAATGGGGGTCTCTTTGGTTTTTGACCCGGTGCTCGGCGGCCATCTAGGGAAACCTACCAAACCCATGCATTTCTCAAAACTAGACACCAGGCGGCTTCCATGGAGGTATGGCTTGCATTGGATCCCCCAACGTTTCCTTACCCAGAATCCCCTGCAAACCTCAATTTTCGCTGAAAAAGTCACTTTTTTCACACTTTTTGGGGTGGGAAAGTTGTGGCATCACCGGGATCACACAAATTTACCACCACCCAGCGTTCCCCCAGGTCTCCCGGTAAAAATGGTGCCTCACTTGTGTCGGAGGCCCAAGTACCCGCGGTAGGCAAGGGCCCAAAACGTAGTGAGGCGACATCAAAATGGCCTATCGCAAAACCACCTGTTTTTGCCTGCTGGGTCACTTTGGTTTTTGGCCCAGTGCTCGGCAGCCATCTAGGGAAACCTACCAAACCCACACATTTCTGAAAACTAGACACCCGGCGGCTTCCAGGGAGGTATGGATTGCGTGGATCCCCCAACGTTTCCTTACCCAGAATCCCCTGCAAACCTCAATTTTAGCTGAAAAAATCACTTTTTTCACACATTTTGGGGTGGGAAAGTTGTGGCATCACCAGGCTCACACAAATTTACCACCACCCAGCATTCCTCCAGGTCTCCCGGTAAAAATGGTGCCTCAATTGTGTGGGAGGCCCAAGTACCCGCGGCAGGCAAGGGCCCAAAACGTAGTGAGGCAACATCAAAATGGCCTATCGCAAAACCACCTGGTTTTGCAATGGGGGTCTCTTTGGTTTTTGACCCGGTGCTCGGCGGCCATCTAGGGAAACCTACCAAACCCATGCATTTCTCAAAACTAGACACCCGGCGGCTTCCATGGAGGTATGGCTTGCATTGGATCCCCCAACGTTTCCTTACCCAGAATCCCCTGCAAACCTCAATTTTCGCTGAAAAAGTCACTTTTTTCACACATTTTGGGGTGGGAAAGTTGTGGCATCACCGGGATCACACAAATTTACCACCACCCAGCGTTCCCCCAGGTCTCCCGGTAAAAATGGTGCCTCACTTGTGTCGGAGGCCCAAGTACCCGCGGTAGGCAAGGGCCCAAAACGTAGTGAGGCGACATCCAAATGGCCTATCGCAAAACCACCTGTTTTTGCCTGGTGGGTCACTTTGGTTTTTGGCCCGGTGCTCGGCGGCCATCTAGGGAAACCTACCAAACCCACACATTTCTGAAAACTAGACACCCGGCGGCTTCCAGGGAGGTATGGCTTGCGTGGATCCCCCAACGTTTCCTTACCCAGAATCCCCTGCAAACCTCAATTTTAGCTGAAAAAATCACTTTTTTCACACATTTTGGGGTGGGAAAGTTGTGGCATCACCGGGCTCATACAAATTTACCACCACCCAGCGTTCCCCCAGGTCTCCCGGTAAAAATGGTGCCTCACTTGTGTGGGAGGCCCAAGTACCCGCGGCAGGCAAGGGCCCAAAACGTAGTGAGGCGACATCAAAATGGCCTATCGCAAAACCACCTGGTTTTGCCTGGTGGGTCACTTTGGTTTTTGGCCCGGTGCTCGGCAGCCATCTAAGGAAACCTACCAAACCCACACATTTCTGAAAACTAGACACCCGGCGGCTTCCAGGGAGGTATGGCTTGCGTGGATCCCCCAACGTTTCCTTACCCAGAATCCCCTGCAAACCTCAATTTTAGCTGAAATAATCACTTTTTTCACACATTTTGGGGTGGGAAAGTTGTGGCATCACCGGGCTCACACAAATTTACCACCACCCAGCGTTCCTCCAGGTCTCCCGGTAAAAATGATGCCTCACTTTTGTGGGAGGCCCAAGTACCCGTGGCAGGCAAGGGCCCAAAACGTAGTGAGGCGACATCAAAATGGCCTATCGTAAAACCACCTGGTTTTGCCTGGTGGGTCACTTTGGTTTTTGGCCCGGTGCTCGGCGGCCATCGAGGGAAACCTACCAAACCCACACATTTCTGAAAACTAGACACCCGGCGACTTCCAGGGAGGTATAGCTTGCGTGGAACCCCCAACGTTTCCTTACCCAGAATCCACTGCAAACCTAATTTTTAGCTGAAAAAATCACTTTTTTCACACATTTTGGGGTGGGAAAGTTGTGGCATCACCGGGCTCACACAAATTTACCACCACCCAGCGTTCCCCCAGGTCTCCCGGTAAAAATGGTGCCTCACTTGTATGGGAGGCTGTTAGAAATGGGATTTCTGGTTGGCTAAGGCTTGCGCCAAAGTCAGGCAGAAACCACCACTCTAGTCAGGGCAAGGAAGTTACACGCCAAAGATAACCCCTGCTCACCCCCTTGGTAGCTTGGCACGAGCAGACAGGCTTATCCCTGAGGCGATGTGTAAAGCGTTTGCGCACGCACCCAGCAACAACACCCAAGGCCCACCACAAAGGAAACTCCACACAAGGTATTATATAAAAATAACCTTTGTATTATACACAACACATTAGATAAAAACGCACACTTTACAATGTGCCAACAGGCACGGGCAGAATTTACAAGGGATTATATATACAGGGGACAGGGCCACATGGACCACTGTCAGGAATTAGCACTTTGTAGAAATAGCACTTAGAACGTAGGAATAATATTTTAGAACATAGCACATACAATCACTGTAGCACTAAAAATAGAACATGTAGCACACAACCAGTAACTACTGGTATCAGAATGTACCACCTACGCAACCCTAACCACCTTTAGGAATACCACGCAGGGAACTAGGACCTCACTAGTACCACCTGTACTAGGGGAAAAACAACCACCTAAGTATCACTCTACCTGTAGGGGTCTAAGCACATAAACACAGGATGCATAAAATACATTTAGAGGTGTAAAGCACATGACGCATAAACACATTCAGAGGTGCAGGAAAGGAAGAATAGCGCCAAACTCACATTAGCCACAACCTGTGGCAGTCCCTAGGCCAACTGGCCGTGAAGGGGCAAGGACGCCCTATGTCCCAATGTCAGGGGTGGGGGCTAAACGTGGCAGCTGCCCACTACGTGCTGGGCAGCTGTGGGGACTGAGGCCTGGGCACCTCTGGGCCCTTAGAACAATTATGGCCTCCGGAGCCCCTCTGGGCTCTACGACAAGAAATGCCCCCTGAGCCTTGCAGGCTCTAAACCAAGAAATGCCCCCTGAGCCTTCGTGGCTCTGAACAAATATCTGCCCCGTCGTTGGAGCGGCCCTCTGGCAGGCGGGGCCGCTCGAGCACTGGCAGGGATAGGTGGGGGCCCCCTCTCTGGGGCCCTCGCCACTCAAATCACCCCCGTAACGTTAGAGCCTCACCCGGCTCTGAAACACAATGTTTCCGTGCGATGGAGCCTTCACGGCTCTTAAACCAAATGCCCCGAGCCTCGCAGGCTCTACACAAATAGCTGCACCGTCGTTGGAGCCTTCACGGCTCTTGAGAGTAAATCCGGCCCCCACTCACCGGCTGAAGGGAGGACTCCGAGGCTCCTTGCAACGCGGAGGGGCAGGCACCGACAATGTGCCTCGCGCCCCCTCCGCACCAGCTCCGGCCGCACTCCCGTCACTTCTCTCGCGGCGGGGCTGGGGCCTTCACGGCGCTGCTTCCTCTTCTCGGCAGAGTGCCCCGGGGCGCAGGGTAGGCTCCTGCCGGCTCCGGGGCTCTGAGCAGCCGCGATGCTTTGTTGGGAGGCGGGGTAGGCTCCCGCCCTCCTCTTGCAAGTTCTGGTTGTCCCGGAGGCCCGCCCTCGGCCTGCCTGACTTCCGGTAAGCCCGGGCCGCGACGGTGATCCCAACTTTCGGGCAGCAAGAGGGGTAGGCTCCCTCGATTATAAAACACTATCCCGCGGGGTGGGCACCCGCTGTCAGTTACTGCAATGTCCCTGGCAGGGTGGGCACCTGCCAGAGGACTCTAGAATCGGCACAAGCGGGGCACACGCCGGGTGGGCACCGGCTAACAGAATCAAAGCGCTCCTAGCGCTACGGTCAAAAATGAAAGCGCTTTCAGCGCTGAAGGCCAGTCCAGCGCTCCAGGCGCTTAGAGCCACAGGTCCAGCAATAAAGCGCTCCTGGCGCTAAACGGCAAATAAAAGCGCTTCCAGGCGCTTGAGGGACACAATAAAGCGCTCCCAGCGCTTTGGGGCAAATTACCACAAAGTCCAGCAAAGTTCTTCCCTGCATGCAGCAGGGCAGGGGTGGGGGGCAAGGCTGGACCCAGAGCCAGCTCACTGGGCCTCCAGGCAGGGAGGTAATCCAAGTGGCGGTCCTCTGGTCCAGCAGCAGCAGCAGCAGCCCCCCTCAGGTAAGATCCTGGCAGAGAACAGTTTCTGTGGGGACACAGCCCCATTTTTATACAGGCAAACCCTTTGTTCTGGGTTCAGGGTGAGGGGGAAAACCAGTCGCAGCTGGTTGGGGAGCACCCTTGATGTGCTCAGCCCCTCACTCTATTCACTGGCAGGGCTAGGGTCGTCAGTCGCACCACAGGGGGCGGGGCCAGCATTGTGTGTGGAAAACCCTGTCCTATTCAGGACCCAGGTGTACTCCTCCCACCCATCTAGCTGCTGATCTCCCCATTCACCACTGGGTGACTCATCCTGACTCTGGGGAATCCCTAGCCCATCACATGACACGACCAGCCAATCACGCGACAGACACACTGCACACAGAAGTGCCCACTTCTAGAAGTGGCACTTCCACACTAGGTACATGCACGCCGCACACATCATCGCGCAGCATTCACTCCCACGAGTCCGCACATACCAAACTTGGGCCTGCACACCCCACGCATCAGGAACTACTAGGGACACATACACTCCCCATGCATTCCTATGGGAGGGCAGGCCTATCTCACCACATGCACTCAGAGCACGCACGCACTTTACCCTGGGACACAGGGAAAGTGCGCAGAAACCAAAAAAATTACCACACCAAGTCACCAATAAAAAGCCAAAAAGTCCAGGGGTGAACCTGCCAGAAGGGCCAAGTCCAACACAACCCCCTTCCAGCCAAAACGCAGGGCAGACCAATCACCACCGTGATGGACTTCCCTGCTTGGGGCGATAGAACACGGACGCGGGCCCGCAACTGCATGGACACCCTCCGGTTCTACGCCACGGTGAACCCATGGAATTCTTTTTAACACCACTGTCTGGACCAACTGGGCTACCCCACTGGTACTCCCAAGCTGTCCGCAGCCAAGACCAGGCCCTAGGCCACCCAGGTGCCACTGGTCTTTGCCTAACCACAGAGTGGGGGGTAGTAACCCCTGGCACATAGCGGCCATTCTCCACTCTTCCTCTCTGAAAGACAGGACTAGACTGCCACTGGTTCTCCAGCCTAGGGTCTACACCCTCAGGCGGACCAGGAGTCTCAGGGAAGGCTCTCCTCCCCTTACCTCTTCTCCTAGGGTTCCTCCTCCTCTGGCGAGGGGTACACCTAGAACGCCATTCCAACCCAGGGTTTAACCCCTCAGGTTGTACCGGGGGCAGAGGTGGGCTCTCCCACCCTCTGCACCCCCTTCCAGAGCCCTGCTCCCTACCAACTGGGGTGGTACCTCTGGAAGAAGAACTGGTCGGGACGCTGGTTACAGACGTCCCACCCTTCAGGTCAGGCTGATCCCGAACCTGGCCTTCCAACCTCCGGCCTAGAACCTTTGGTGGAATAATTGCCTGGCACTCCAGGACTTCTGGGGATTTCCACTCCATCCCCCTGAGGCTATCAAAGGACACATACGTCAAGCGACTGTCTGTCTGGCGCTGATCTCCCGTCCCCTGTCCACCTGACAGTGCGCGGAGATCCCCCAGAACAGAAGTGGTGCCACCCTGGTCACTACACGGGATCCTAGCCCAACTGGGTAGTCCCTGACCCACAGGCTCTTCCACTGGGGAACTCATCCCCCAATCACTCCTCATGCTGGACTCCTGTACCCTCCCTACCGGAGCTGTACTGCCAGCCTCTAGAACCACAGGAGCCCTGGTTACAGGTGCTCCAGGTCCTCTACTCACTAGGAGATCTTCCTCAAATGGGCTAACAGGACAGCCTAGGTCCCCAACTTGGTGTTCCCTCAAGAAACCATCCAAGTCCTGAGGCAGGGTTTTGTGCGTCTGGGGACCCTCGGTCACCCTCTCACTCCTGCTCCACTGAGCCAGGCAGTGAGCCCCTACACCCTCCTCGCTATCCTGGGACCTAGCTGGGCTACACTGAGCCTCCTCCACCACACTGGGCTGGAGGATCTCTGACCCACTATTGTTGGAATCACTCACTAATGACTCTAGAGAACCATTGGCCCTTTCCCAGCGGTCTGCTTCCTCTGCAAGTTCCCATGGACAAACAGAGCCATACCTCAACAGGTGTTGGCGCAACCCTGGCGAACAACTACGGAGCATCTGCTCTTTCATAACCAGAGTATACAGTTTACCAAAATCTTCTTCTGCGGTAACTCTTACCCAATCAAACAGTGCATCATCGCATTCCCCCAAAAACTCCTCCCAAGAATGGTGAGACAGTTTCCTACTGCCCCTGAATTTTAACCTTAACTCCTCCTCCTGGGGAACAGGTACCAGACTGGGGGAACTGGGACTGGGATCTCCTACACTGAAATCTACATCGCTACTACCACTGGACTCAACCCTCCCTGGGGAGCCCAGAAAATTAAAACTGCGTGCAGGAGATAGTCTACCCTCCAGAGCAACTTTGCCTCTGGTGGAGGCCCTCTCAGCCTCCTCTACCCTCTCCCGCGCCAAGACCCACTCAGTCTCTCTCTGTTGCTTCCTGGCCTCCAGCTGCGCCATAGCCTGAGCATGCTCTAACCTGAGCTTCTCTAACGCCAGCTGGTGCTCCCTTTCTTTCCTCCTATCTTCCCACTCCTCTGGGGACAGGGAAAGGGATGAGGCGCTGCCTCCTACGCTGGACCCAGCAAGGGACGCCCTACCTATGGGGTCCTCACTCTCTACTGGCGTCCAGGTATTGTCATCCTCTACCTCCTCTTCTGACTCTTCAGGGCTCCCCACAGACCCACCACCCTCCAGGTGTGAGGCCTGGGCCCTTTCCGTACTGTGCTCAAGATCCCATGGACCCTTTTGCCATAGGACCAGGTGGTCCTGAAGTTCGTACAGAGTGTCGGACTCTCCCTCTGTACAGTACCTTTCTAACTCCTGCCTCTGGCGCCAAGCTAGCTCATAGGGATCACAAGCAGGCTCCATTCTGGCGGACATTATGGTAAAAATTATACAGGGAACCTAGGGGTCTGAGTTTCACACAGGAGCACACAATTCACAAAAAGATTCAGCAAGCTCTCTAACCCAGAGAACTCACACTCACTTGCCTAGTGCCACTCATCCACACACAACCCTCCCCTCAGACTGGTAAGGCAGTTTCTACCACCCCTGATTCCTCAACCTGACCACCACGTGACACAGGTACCAACCCTGGGCGCAGGGCGGGGGACAAATGTACTGGACACTATTACGCTGCCACCACTGGATTCCACCCTCTGGTGAATCCAGAAAACACAATGCACTTAGGGGGATGATCTACCCTCCCGAGCTAGGGACACCTAACTCACAGTGCACAAAACCACATTTCCAAAGAAATGACAATTAAAAACAATTTTAAAACAATAATCCCTATACCATGTGATTTATCTAAATGCAGAGTTTTGTAGTGCGGCCAGTTGCCGCTGCGGTACAGCGCAAACGCAAGTCCAAATCCCACCGCTGATCACCAATGTTAGAAATGGGATTTCTGGTTGGCTAAGGCTTGCGCCAAAGTCAGGCAGAAACCACCACTCTAGTCAGGGCAAGGAAGTTACACGCCAAAGATAACCCCTGCTCACCCCCTTGGTAGCTTGGCACGAGCAGACAGGCTTATCCCTGAGGCGATGTGTAAAGCGTTTGCGCACGCACCCAGCAACAACACCCAAGGCCCACCACAAAGGAAACTCCACACAAGGTATTATATAAAAATAACCTTTGTATTATACACAACACATTAGATAAAAACGCACACTTTATAATGTGCCAACAGGCACGGGCAGAATTTACAAGGGATTATATATACAGGGGACAGGGCCACATGGACCACTGTCAGGAATTAGCACCTTGTAGAAATAGCACTTAGAACGTAGGAATAATATTTTAGAACATAGCACATACAATCACTGTAGCACTAAAAATAGAACATGTAGCACACAACCAGTAACTACTGGTATCAGAACGTACCACCTACGCAACCCTAACCACCTTTAGGAATACCACGCAGGGAACTAGGACCTCACTAGTACCACCTGTACTAGGGGAAAAACAACCACCTAAGTATCACTCTACCTGTAGGGGTCTAAGCACATAAACACAGGATGCATAAAATACATTTAGAGGTGTAAAGCACATGACGCATAAACACATTCAGAGGTGCAGGAAAGGAAGAATAGCGCCAAACTCACATTAGCCACAACCTGTGGCAGTCCCTAGGCCAACTGGCCGTGAAGGGGCAAGGACGCCCTATGTCCCAATGTCAGGGGGGGGGGCTAAACGTGGCAGCTGCCCACTACGTGCTGGGCAGCTGTGGGGACTGAGGCCTGGGCACCTCTGGGCCCTTAGAACAATTATGGCCTCCGGAGCCCCTCTGGGCTCTACGACAAGAAATGCCCCCTGAGCCTTGCAGGCTCTAAACCAAGAAATGCCCCCTGAGCCTTCGTGGCTCTGAACAAATATCTGCCCCGTCGTTGGAGCGGCCCTCTGGCAGGCGGGGCCGCTCGAGCACTGGCAGGGATAGGTGGGGGCCCCCTCTCTGGGGCCCTCGCCACTCAAATCACCCCCGTAACGTTAGAGCCTCACCCGGCTCTGAAACACAATGTTTCCGTGCGATGGAGCCTTCACGGCTCTTAAACCAAATGCCCCGAGCCTCGCAGGCTCTACACAAATAGCTGCACCGTCGTTGGAGCCTTCACGGCTCTTGAGAGTAAATCCGGCCCCCACTCACCGGCTGAAGGGAGGACTCCGAGGCTCCTTGCAACGCGGAGGGGCAGGCACCGACAATGTGCCTCGCGCCCCCTCCGCACCAGCTCCGGCCGCACTCCCGTCACTTCTCTCGCGGCGGGGCTGGGGCCTTCACGGCGCTGCTTCCTCTTCTCGGCAGAGTGCCCCGGGGCGCAGGGTAGGCTCCTGCCGGCTCCGGGGCTCTGAGCAGCCGCGATGCTTTGTTGGGAGGCGGGGTAGGCTCCCGCCCTCCTCTTGCAAGTTCCGGTTGTCCCGGAGGCCCGCCCTCGGCCTGCCTGACTTCCGGTAAGCCCGGGCCGCGACGGTGATCCCAACTTTCGGGCAGCAAGAGGGGTAGGCTCCCTCTATTATAAAACACTATCCCGCGGGGTGGGCACCCGCTGTCAGTTACTGCAATGTCCCTGGCAGGGTGGGCACCTGCCAGAGGACTCTAGAATCGGCACAAGCGGGGCACACGCCGGGTGGGCACCGGCTAACAGAATCAAAGCGCTCCTAGCGCTACGGTCAAAAATGAAAGCTCTTTCAGCGCTGAAGGCCAGTCCAGCGCTCCAGGCGCTTAGAGCCACAGGTCCAGCAATAAAGCGCTCCTGGCGCTAAACGGCAAATAAAAGCGCTTCCAGGCGCTTGAGGGACACAATAAAGCGCTCCCAGCGCTTTGGGGCAAATTACCACAAAGTCCAGCAAAGTTCTTCCCTGCATGCAGCAGGGCAGGGGTGGGGGGCAAGGCTGGACCCAGAGCCAGCTCACTGGGCCTCCAGGCAGGGAGGTAATCCAAGTGGCGGTCCTCTGGTCCAGCAGCAGCAGCAGCAGCCCCCCTCAGGTAAGATCCTGGCAGAGAACAGTTTCTGTGGGGACACAGCCCCATTTTTATACAGGCAAACCCTTTGTTCTGGGTTCAGGGTGAGGGGGAAAACCAGTCGCAGCTGGTTGGGGAGCACCCTTGATGTGCTCAGCCCCTCACTCTATTCACTGGCAGGGCTAGGGTCGTCAGTCGCACCACAGGGGGCGGGGCCAGCATTGTGTGTGGAAAACCCTGTCCTATTCAGGACCCAGGTGTACTCCTCCCACCCATCTAGCTGCTGATCTCCCCATTCACCACTGGGTGACTCATCCTGACTCTGGGGAATCCCTAGCCCATCACATGACACGACCAGCCAATCACGCGACAGACACACTGCACACAGAAGTGCCCACTTCTAGAAGTGGCACTTCCACACTAGGTACATGCACGCCGCACACATCATCGCGCAGCATTCACTCCCACGAGTCCGTACATAGCAAACTTGGGCCTGCACACCCCACGCATCAGGAACTACTAGGGACACATACACTCCCCATGCATTCCTATGGGAGGGCAGGCCTATCTCACCACATGCACTCAGAGCACGCACGCACTTTACCCTGGGACACAGGGAAAGTGCGCAGAAACCAAACAAATTACCACACCAAGTCACCAATAAAAAGCCAAAAAGTCCAGGGGTGAACCTGCCAGAAGGGCCAAGTCCAACAGAGGCCCAAGTACCCGCGGCAGGCAAGGGCCCAAAACGTAGTGAGGCGACATCAAAATGGCCTATCGCAAAACCACCTGTTTTTGCCTGGTGGGTAACTTTGGTTTTTGGCCCGGTGCTCGGCGGCCGTCTGGGGAAACCTACCAAACCCACACATTTCTGAAAACTAGACACCCGGCGGCTTCCAGGGAGGTATGGCTTGCGTGGATCCCCCAACGTTTCCTTACCCAGAATCCCCTGCTAACCTCAATTTTAGCTGAAAAAATCACTTTTTTCACACATTTTGGGGTGGGAAAGTTGTGGCATCACCGGGCTCACACAAATTTACCACCACCCAGCGTTCCTCCAGGTCTCCCGGTAAAAATGGTGCCTCACTTGTGTGGGAGGCCCAAGTACCCGCGGCAGGCAAGGGCCCAAAACGTAGTGAGGCGACATCAAAATGGCCTATCGCAAAACCACCTGGTTTTTCCTGGTGGGTCACTTTGGTTTTTGGCCCGGTGCTCGGCGGCCATCTAGGGAAACCTACCAAACCCACACATTTCTGAAAACTAGACACCCGGCGGCTTCCAGGGAAGTATGGCTTGCGTGGATCCCCCAACGTTTCCTTACCCAGAATCCCCTGCAAACCTCAATTTTAGCTGAAAAAATCACTTTTTTCACACATTTTGGGGTGGGAAAGTTGTGGCATCACCGGGCTCACACAAATTTACCACCACCCAGCGTTCCCCCAGGTCTCCCGGTAAAAATGGTGCCTCAATTGTGTGGGAGGCCCAAGTACCCGCGGCAGGCAAGGGCCCAAAACGTAGTGAGGCAACATCAAAACTGCCTCTCGCAAAACCACCTGGTTTTGCAATGGGGGTCTCTTTGGTTTTTGACCCGGTGCTCGGCGGCCATCTAGGGAAACCTACCAAACCCATGCATTTCTCAGAACTAGACATCCGGCGGCTTCCATGGAGGTATGGCTTGCATTGGATCCCCCAACGTTTCCTTACCCAGAATCCCCTGCAAACCTCAATTTTCGCTGAAAAAGTCACTTTTTTTCACACATTTTGGGGTGGGAAAGTTGTGGCATCACTGGGATCACACAAATTTACCACCACCCAGCGTTCCCCCAGGTCTCCCGGTAAAAATGGTGCCTCAATTGTGTGGGAGGCCCAAGTACCCGCGGCAGGCAAGGGCCCAAAACGTAGTGAGGCGACATCAAAATGGCCTATCGCAAAACCACCTGTTTTTGCCTGGTGGGTCACTTTGGTTTTTGGCCCGGTGCTCGGCGGCCATCTACGGAAACCTACCAAACCCACACATTTCTGAAAACTAGACACCCGGCGGCTTCCAGGGAGGTATGGCTTGCGTGGATCCCCCAACGTTTCCTTACCCAGAATCCCCTGCATACCTCAATTTTAGCTGAAAAAATCACTTTTTTCACACATTTTGGGGTGGGAAAGTTGTGGCATCACCAGGCTCATACAATTTTACCACCACCCAGCGTTCCCCCAGGTCTCCCGGTAAAAATGGTGCCTCACTTGTGTGGGAGGCCCAAGTACCCGCGGCAGGCAAGGGCCCAAAACGTAGTGAGGCGACATCAAAATGGCCTATCGCAAAACCACCTGGTTTTGCCTGCTGGGTCACTTTGGTTTTTGGCCCAGTGCTCAGCAGCCATCTAGGGAAACCTACCAAACCCACACATTTCTGAAAACTAGACACCCGGCGGCTTCCAGGGAGGCATGGATTGCGTGGATCCCCCAACGTTTCCTTACCCAGAATCCCCTGCAAACCTCAATTTTAGCTGAAAAAATCACTTTTTTCACACATTTTGGGGTGGGAAAGTTGTGGCATCACCAGGCTCACACAAATTTACCACCACCCAGCGTTCCTCCAGGTCTCCCGGTAAAAATGGTGCCTCACTTGTGTGGGAGGCCCAAGTACCTGCGGCAGGCAAGGGCCCAAAACGTAGTGAGGCGACATCAAAATGGCCTATCGCAAAACCTCCTGGTTTTGCCTGGTCGGTCACTTTGGTTTTTGGCCCGGTGCTCGGCAGCCATCTAGGGATCCAACCAAACCCACACATTTCTGAAAACTAGACACCCGGCGGCTTCCAGGGAGGTATGGCTTGCGGGGATCCCCCAACGTTTCCTTACCCAGAATCCCCTGCAAACCTCATTTTTATAGCTGAAAAAATCACTTTTTTCACACATTTTGGGGTGGGAAAGTTGTGGCATCACCGGGCTCACACAAATTTACCACCACCCAGCGTTCCCCCAGGTCTCCCGGTAAAAATACTGCCTCACTTGTGTGGGAGGCCCAAGTACCCGCGGCAGGCAAGGGCCCAAAACGTAGTGAGGCGACATCAAAATGGCCTATCGCAAAACCACCTGGTTTTGCCTGGTGGGTCACTTTGGTTTTTGGCCCGGTGCTCGGCGGCCATCTAGGGAAACCTACCAAACCCACACATTTCTGAAAACTAGACACCCGGCGGCTTCCAGGGAGGTATGGCTTGTGTGGATCCCCCAACGTTTCCTTACCCAGAATCCCCTGCAAACCTCAATTTTAGCTGAAAAAATCACTTTTTTCACACATTTTGGGGTGGGAAAGTTGTGGCATCACCGGGCTCACACAAATTTACAACCACCCAGCGTTCCGCCAGGTCTCCCGGTAAAAATGGTGCCTCACTTGTATGGGAGGCCCAAGTACCCGCGGCAGGCAAGGGCCCAAAACGTAGTGAGGCGACATCAAAATGGCCTATCGCAAAACCACCTGTTTTTGCCTGGTGGGTAACTTTGGTTTTTGGCCCGGTGCTCGGCGGCCGTCTGGGGAAACCTACCAAACCTACACATTTCTGAAAACTAGACACCCGGCAGCTTCCAGGGAGGTATGGCTTGCGTGGATCCCCCAAAGTTTCCTTACCCAGAATCCCCTGCTAACCTCAATTTTAGCTGAAAAAATCACTTTTTTCACACATTTTGGGGTGGGAAAGTTGTGGCATCACCGGGCTCACACAAATTTACCACCACCCAGCGTTCCTCCAGGTCTCCCGGTAAAAATGGTGCCTCACTTGTGTGGGAGGCCCAAGTACCCGCGGCAGGCAAGGGCCCAAAACGTAGTGAGGCGACATCAAAATGGCCTATCGCAAAACCACCTGGTTTTTCCTGGTGGGTCACTTTGGTTTTTGGCCCGGTGCTCGGCGGCCATCTAGGGAAACCTACCAAACCCACACATTTCTGAAAACTAGACACCCGGCGGCTTCCATGGAGGTATGGCTTGCGTGGATCCCCCAAAGTTTCCTTACCCAGAATCCCCTGCAAACCTCAATTTAAGCTGAAAAAATCACTTTTTTCACACATTTTGGGGTGGGAAAGTTGTGGCATCACCGGGCTCACACAAATTTACCACCACCCAGCGCTCCCCCAGGTCTCCCGGTAAAAATGGTGCCTCAATTGTGTGGGAGGCCCAAGTACCCGCGGCAGGCAAGGGCCCAAAACGTAGTGAGGCGACATCAAAATGGCCTATCGCAAAACCACCTGGTTTTTCCAGGTGGGTCACTTTGGTTTTTGGCCCGGTGCTCGGCGGCCATCTAGGGAAACCTACCAAACCCACACATTTCTGAAAACTAGACACCCGGCGGCTTCCAGGGAGGTATGGCTTGCGTGGATCCCCCAACGTTTCCTTACCCAGAATCCCCTGCAAACCTCAATTTTAGCTGAAAAAATCACTTTTTTCACACATTTTGGGGTGGGAAAGTTGTGGCATCACCGGGCTCACACAAATTTACCACCACCCAGCGTTCCCCCAGGTCTCCCGGTAAAAATGGTGCCTCAATTGTGTGGGAGGCCCAAGTACCCGCGGCAGGCAAGGGCCCAAAACGTAGTGAGGCAACATCAAAATGGCATATCGCAAAACCACCTGGTTTTGCAATGGGGGTCTCTTTGGTTTTTGACCCGGTGCTCGGCGGCCATCTAGGGAAACCTACCAAACCCATGCATTTCTCAAAACTAGACACCAGGCGGCTTCCATGGAGGTATGGCTTGCATTGGATCCCCCAACGTTTCCTTACCCAGAAACCCCTGCAAACCTCAATTTTCGCTGAAAAAGTCACTTTTTTCACACATTTTGGGGTGGGAAAGTTGTGGCATCACCGGGATCACACAAATTTACCACCACCCAGCGTTCCCCCAGGCCTCCTGGTAAAAATGGTGCCTCACTTGTGTCGGAGGCCCAAGTACCCGCGGTAGGCAAGGGCCCAAAACGTAGAGAGGCGACATCAAAATGGCCTATCACAAAACCACCTGTTTTTGCCTGCTGGGTCACTTTGGTTTTTGGCCCAGTGCTCGGCAGCCATCTAGGGAAACCTACCAAACCCACACATTTCTGAAAACTAGACACCCGGCGGCTTCCATGGAGGTATGGCTTGCGTGGATCCCCCAACGTTTCCTTACCCAGAATCCCCTGCAAACCTCAATTTAAGCTGAAAAAATCACTTTTTTCACACATTTTGGGGTGGGAAAGTTGTGGCATCACCGGGCTCACACAAATTTACCACCACCCAGCGCTCCCCCAGGTCTCCCGGTAAAAATGGTGCCTCAATTGTGTGGGAGGCCCAAGTACCCGCGGCAGGCAAGGGCCCAAAACGTAGTGAGGCAACATCAAAATGGCCTATCGCAAAACCACCTGGTTTTGCAATGGGGGTCTCTTTGGTTTTTGACCCGGTGCTCGGCGGCCATCTAGGGAAACCTACCAAACCCATGCATTTCTCAAAACTAGACACCAGGCGGCTTCCATGGAGGTATGGCTTGCATTGGATCCCCCAACGTTTCCTTACCCAGAATCCCCTGCAAACCTCAATTTTAGCTGAAAAAATCACTTTTTTCACACATTTTGGGGTGGGAAAGTTGTGGCATCACCGGGCTCACACAAATTTACCACCACCCAGCGTTCCCCCAGGTCTCCCGGTAAAAATGGTGCCTCACTTGTATGGGAGGCCCAAGTACCCGCGGCAGGCAAGGGCCCAAAACGTAGTGAGGCGACATCAAAATGGCCTATCGCAAAACCGCCTGGTTTTGCCTGGTGGGTCACTTTGGTTTTTGGCCCGGTGCTCGGCAGCCATCTAGGGAAACCGACCAAACCCACACATTTCTGAAAACTAGACACCCGGCGACTTCCAGGGAGGTATGGCTTGCGGGGATCCCCCAACGTTTCCTTACCCAGAATCCCCTGCAAACCTCATTTTTAGCTGAAAAAATCACTTTTTTCACACATTTTGGGGTGGGAAAGTTGTGGCATCACCGGGCTCACACAAATTTACCACCACCCAGCGTTCCCCCAGGTCTCCCGGTAAAAATACTGCCTCACTTGTGTGGGAGGCCCAAGTACCCGCGGCAGGCAAGGGCCCAAAACGTAGTGAGGCGACATCAAAATGGCCTATCGCAAAACCACCTGGTTTTGCCTGGTGGGTCACTTTGGTTTTTGGCCCGGTGCTCGGCGGCCATCTAGGGAAACCTACCAAACCCACACATTTCTGAAAACTAGACACCCGGCGGCTTCCAGGGAGGTATGGCTTGTGTGGATCCCCCAACGTTTCCTTACCCAGAATCCCCTGCAAACCTCAATTTTAGCTGAAAAAATCACTTTTTTCACACATTTTGGGGTGGGAAAGTTGTGGCATCACCGGGCTCACACAAATTTACCACCACCCAGCGTTCCCCCAGGTCTCCCGGTAAAAATGGTGCCTCACTTGTATGGGAGGCCCAAGTACCCGCGGCAGGCAAGGGCCCAAAACGTAGTGAGGCGACATCAAAATGGCCTATCGCAAAACCACCTGTTTTTGCCTGGTGGGTAACTTTGGTTTTTGGCCCGGTGCTCGGCGGCCGTCTGGGGAAACCTACCAAACCCACACATTTCTGAAAACTAGACACCCGGCGTCTTCCAGGGAGGTATGGCTTGCATGGATCCCCCAACGTTTCCTTACCCAGAATCCCCTGCTAACCTCAATTTTAGCTGAAAAAATCACTTTTTTCACACATTTTGGGGTGGGAAAGTTGTGGCATCACCGGGCTCACACAAATTTACCACCACCCAGCGTTCCTCCAGGTCTCCCGGTAAAAATGGTGCCTCACTTGTGTGGGAGGCCCAAGTACCCGCGGCAGGCAAGGGCCCAAAACGTAGTGAGGCGACATCAAAATGGCCTATCGCAAAACCACCTGGTTTTTCCTGGTGGGTCACTTTGGTTTTTGGCCCGGTGCTCGGCGGCCATCTAGGGAAACCTACCAAACCCACACATTTCTGAAAACTAGACACCCGGCGGCTTCCAGGGAGGTATGGCTTGCGTGGATCCCCCAACGTTTCCTTACCCAGAATCCCCTGCAAACCTCAATTTTAGCTGAAAAAATCACTTTTTTCACACATTTTGGGGTGGGAAAGTTGTGGCATCACCGGGCTCACACAAATTTACCACCACCCAGCGTTCCCCCAGGTCTCCCGGTAAAAATGGTGCCTCAATTGTGTGGGAGGCCCAAGTACCCGCGGCAGGCAAGGGCCCAAAACGTAGTGAGGCAACATCAAAAGGGCCTATCGCAAAACCACCTGGTTTTGCAATGGGGGTCTCTTTGGTTTTTGACCCGGTGCTCGGCGGCCATCTAGGGAAACCTACCAAACCCATGCGTTTCTCAAAACTAGACACCCTTCGGCTTCCATGGAGGTATGGCTTGCATTGGATCCCCCAACGTTTCCTTACCCAGAATCCCCTGCAAACCTCAATTTTCGCTGAAAAAGTCACTTTTTTCACACATTTTGGGGTGGGAAAGTTGTGGCATCACCGGGATCACACAAATTTACCACCACCCAGCGTTCCCCCAGGTCTCCCGGTAAAAATGGTGCCTCACTTGTGTCGGAGGCCCAAGTACCCGCGGTAGGCAAGGGCCCAAAACGTAGTGAGGCGACATCAAAATGGCCTATCGCAAAACCACCTGTTTTTGCCTGGTGGGTCACTTTGGTTTTTGGCCCGGTGCTCGGCGGCCATCTAGGGAAACCTACCAAACCCACACATTTCTGAAAACTAGACACCCGGCGGCTTCCAGGGAGGTATGGCTTACGTGGATCCCCCAACGTTTCCTTAACCAGAATCCCCTGCAAACCTCAATTTTAGCTGAAAAAATCACTTTTTTCACACATTTTGGGGTGGGAAAGTTGTGGCATCACCGGGCTCATACAAATTTACCACCACCCAGCGTTCCCCCAGGTCTCCCGGTAAAAATGGTGCCTCACTTGTGTGGGAGGCCCAAGTACCCGCGGCAGGCAAGGGCCCAAAACGTAGTGAGGCGACATCAAAATGGCCTATCGCAAAACCACCTGGTTTTGCCTGCCGGGTCACTTTGGTTTTTGGCCCAGTGCTCGGCAGCCATCTAGGGAAATGTTGGACCTGGCCCTTTTTGAAGGGTCATCCCTAAACTTTTTGCCTTCCTCCTGTATTTTTTCTGACCTGGTGTTGGCTGATTTATGACTCTGGGCACCTTACCACTGCTGACCAGTGCTAAGGTGCATATGCTCTCCCTATGGTAAAATGTATACATTGATTGGTGTCCATGATTGGTTCATTTGGTTTACTGTCAGCCCCTAGTAGAGTGCACCAGGAGTGCCAGGGCTTGTAAATACAAATGCCGCTAGTGGGCTTGCAGCACTGGTTGTGCCACCCACAGAAGCGGCCTAGTAAAATGTGTCTAGGATCTGCCACTGCAGAACCTGCGCGCCGTCTGGTACTGTCGCGCTGACTGCGCAAGTGCCCCCACTTGCCAGTCCCTAAACCTTCCCTTAACTACATATTAGTCACCCCTCTGGTAGGCCCAAGGGCAGGGTGCATTGTAGGCATAAGGTAGGACATGCCCTGATGTGTGTGGCATGTCTTAATAGTGAATTACAGCCATTTTCGTTTTTCACTATTGAAGGCTACCTGCTCTCCATAGGCCAGAATGGGCTGCTGGAGTCACTACACGCTGTGACCCCAGTGGACTCATAGAGCATGGTAGAAAGTCATGTTTAGTATGCCTGGACTCAGAATAATAAAATACTTCTTTTAGTAAAGTTTATTTTAATATCCTGTGTTTGTAAATACTACTTTTAGAAAGTTAGTATTTACTGATCTGGCCATTCAGTCCGCCTCTGCGCTGTGTGTGTGTGTGTTCTGCCTAGCAACAGTAAGGAGCAGGGCTGGGGAATTCCAGGAGACAGGCTGGCTGCCAGGTGGTGGGTAGAGAGATTACACCAGGATGGGTGGGAGGAGTACACCCTGACTCTTGAATAGACCTGTGCTCTGCCAGCACAAAGCCGGCGCCGCCCCCTGTGGAGCGGCTGATGTCTCTGCCCTGCTGCTGAAAGGGAAGCGCAGAGTCACCACAACAAAGTGCTCCAAAAACTGGACTGAGCCAGGCCCAGGCCCCCTGGCGCTAAAGAACAAAAGAATTGGTGTATAAAAGTAGGAGCCTGGCTCCTAAGAAATTAGATCCTGTTTGCGCCAAGAAGAAACTCTGCCTGAAGGAGAAGGACCTGGAGAAGCTGAAGGAGGAATACTGTCTCTCTGCCTGAGACTCTGGCCTGCAGTGGGTGCCTGTCTGCTGGAAGGAGAGGGAAAGCCTGAAGAAAAGGACTTTGATTCAACTTGTGCCTTTAAAACAATCTCCAAGGGCTTGCGTGTGAACTTGCCCCCTGACCTGCGCCCCAGGAACAGTGGGCGCTACCATCCTGAAAGAAGAGGAGAAGTGCCTTGAAGTGATTCAGCAAGCTGACCCCGGAGAACCTGTGCATCCCCTGATCTCGCTGAGCAACGCGACTTCTGCTGCTGGCGTGGCTGCAAACAACGTAAAGGCCTGACAGCCCGAGCACCGTGAACAGTTGCCCCCTCGAGCCGTAGCTCGCAAAGTAAGGTGGAGATCTCCGCGCCTGAGCGCCGAGTCCCTGTGACCCCTGCCGGGTTGTAGAGGCTTCTGCAAAGGACTAAAGTGCCCTGGTTCGCGTCTCCGGCCGAAGCTAACAGCGCGCGGCGCTGTGATCTCACCCCGAGGCTGCCCTCCTGCTTCTGACCCCCTTCGTGGCAACCTGCATCCTGCCCGAGCGCCCCACGAAGCTCCGCCGTCCCCTGGACACTGGGGACACCAGCGCGACGTGGGACACCCCTGGACTGGACCGCGAGGCCGCCACGAACCTTCCCCGTGAAATCTGCAAGGTATTGTGCCAGCGCGTGAAAAGTACGGCCCGTACTTGCCTTTGTACGAACCGTACCTGCCCTGTAACTACGGGTGCCTGGTTCGCACCGTACTGCCTGTGAAGTGCCTTGGTTCGTACCCGCCTTGTAAATACTTGTGCCTGGTTCGCACCGTACTGCCTGTGAAGTGCCTTGGTTCGTACCCGCCTTGTAAATACTTGTGCCTGGTTCGCACCGTACTGCCAGCTGAAATAATGGCGCTTTGAAAAGTGCTCCTTTTGGCTGAGTTCGAGCCGTAACAGCCTTGGTTCGACCCGTACTTACCCTGGGAACAGCAAGGTTCGAACCGTACCTACGTTTTAACCGTACTGCATTGAAAAGCATTACCGGTGCTCACTCGAGAAGAGTGAGACTCGGCAAGCGTACTCCGGCTCACGCGAGAAGCGTGGGAAACGGCAAGGCACTGTAAAAACCTTGCCAAAGGCACCCCAAAGGCGCTACGAAGTGCCCAGAAGACCTAAGAAACCTATTTTAAAGAGAACTGTGCCATTTTTACAACTGTGGACTGCCCGTAAAGCATTTTGAGAGTAACTGGATTATTTTACCAAGAGAACTGTATTTATGCAACCTGCCTGAAAGAAAACCTTTTATATAAAGAATTATATTTTGGACATAAATACAGCCTTGTGTCTTTGTGTGGTGGGGTGGTGATTATTGTGTGGGACAACTTGAACGCTTAACCTATATGCCCTCTGGAAATTTAGCCTGACTGCTCGCGCCACGTTACCTAGAGGGTGAGCAGGGGTTATTTTTAAAGAGGTGATCCTTTGCCCTGACTTAGATGAAAAGGGTCCCTGCTTGTCGCAAGTGCATACCTGCGCCAACCAGAGACCCCGGATTCTAACATTGGTGGCAGCGGTGCGGATTTACGGATTTGCGTTCTTGGTGTCTGCGCAGTGATTACTAACCATTGCACAGTAGACGGTCCAGTAGCTTAAGCCACAGAACTTTTTATGATTTAATTTCGCTTGCCAAGTAAAGAAGATCCCTTGCGTTTGAAGCCATGCCGGGCTCAAACAGCATAGAGAAAACCGCGTCTGAAGCCTCTGAGGCTGGAGAGGTTGAATGGGATGAGTCAAAACTGAACAGCTACAAGAGAACTGAACTCAAGTACTTCTGCAGGAAGCTCAAGGTTCCACATGCAGGATGCAAGAACAGATCAGATCTCTACAAGATGCTGAAAGCCTGGATTGAATCAAGGGGTGCAACTAAGGAAGTTACACCATTGAAACCAGCGGAAAGCGTTCGCAGTTTTGGCAGAGGCCTGTTGCCAGAGGAGCTGGCAGACAGACAGGCCGCCAGGGATCACGAAGTGTTATTGGCAAAGCTGGAATTAAAAATCCAATTGGAGCTAGAAAGCAGAAAGCTGGCTCTGGAAGAAAAGAAAATGGCTCTTGAAGAAAGAAAGATTCAGATGGAGCATGACTTCCTAATGAAGAAATATGATATGGAGCTCGAGAGGCTTGAGGCCATGAGTGTCTCAGCCCAGCAGCAAGAAAGGTGCGTAGCTCAGAGATTGAGCTTTTCTGAGTGGGAGGAGGAATCCAGCTCAGATGGTGGCAGCAGTATAGAATTCTCTAGTGCTGAAAGAGTAGTACGCACACCCAGAGATGTGGCGCCTGGCTTGAAGGAGGGGGTTAACACACACCAGGAGGTTCAAGGGCATGAGGTAGCTCCAGTAGTGCGCAGTATCCCTGAAGGGAATAGGGTAACTGGCGCAGGGGTTCATAGTCCTAGTGGCGGGAGGGACACTCTACTGGCTCTAGATGAGAGGCGCAGGGAGAGGGGTTCCCCCAACATTGAAGTCCTGGTAGGTGAGTGTGAAGACCGCCCAGAAGAGTGTGGGTTGTGTGACAGAGACAGTCAGATACTGTCTTGCCAGTCTCAGGAGAGTGGTGTGGAGTACGTGTGTGAGGCACTGGATGGTAAGGTGAAGGCTAGTTTGGTTAACCCTGCTAGGGGGCTGTGTGATCCAATTGTGGGAGAGCATATTTTAAGTCCCTGTTTTCCAGAGCTATGTCAACACCTGTTGGAGACCGAGTTCTCTGACCGCAGAGAGCTCACATTGGAGGTAGACCTTTTGGTGGATTCCAGAGGGTCTGGAGAGGCATTGGGGAATGACCCTGTGGGGAGTGGCTCAGGTATCTTCCAACCCAGAGTGGTGGAAGTGGTGCAGAGTAGCCCAGCTAGGTCCCATGGTAGTGGGAGGGGTGTAGGGGCTCACGTCCTGTCTCAGTGGAGAAGGAGTGAGTGTGGGGCTGCGTGCCCCCAGGTGCCCGAAACCCAGTCTCAGAGCCTGGATGGTTCTTTAAGGGAACACCAGGCGGGGAGCCTAGGCTGTCCTGATGGGCCACCCGTTGAGGGGGATCCCCTAGTGTCTGGTGAGCTGGGAGTGTCTGTAAGCAGGCCTCCATCAGTTCTGGTGTCTGGCAGTACCGCTCCAGTTGGGAGGGTGCAGAGGTCCAGATTGAGGGGTGAGAGGGGGAAAGAGTCCCCAGTGGAAGAACCAGTGGGTCAGGGGCCAGCCAGAAGGGCTGCGTCCCCCGTGAGTGACCATGGTGACACCACTTCTGTCCTGGGGGATCTTCAGGCACTGTCAGATGGACAGGGGTCTGGAGATCAGCGCCAGGCAGACTGTCACACGACACATGAGTTATGTGTCACCCTCAGGGGGGGCATGCGTGCTCCCCGGGAAGTCCTGGTGCGCCAGGCGAGCGTTCAACCGCATGGGTTGGACCCAGGGTTGGGAAGCCAGGTTCAGGTGTTGTCTGACCTGGAGGGTGGGACCACTGTAATCAGTGTCCTGACCCATGTTGCTTCTAGGGGTACCACGCCAGTTGGGAGTGGGCAGTACTCTGGAAGGGGGTGCAGAGGGAGGGAGTCCTCGCCTCTGACCCCGGCTCAACTGAAGGGTTTAGACCCTAGGTTGAAGGGCCAGGTTCAGGGTGTCCCCCCTGACCTGGGCACCCAGTTGCAGGATAGAACCCCTGAACTGGTGGGCGAATTGCGCAGGACACCTGCCACAGGTGCCGTGGCAATTCTGGAAGGGGGTGCCACTCCAGGTGGGAGGGTACAGAGCCCCAAGGAGGAGGACCGGGTGTGGGAGAGGCCACCCCAGTCTTTGGTCCAGCCGCTGGGTACAGTCCCGGGGCTGGTGGGTCAGTGCCAGGATGTCATACCTGACCTGACAAGGGGGAGAATGGACAAAGGGTGCCAAGCACCTGGGGCTACTGGCCCCTGCTCCCTGGCACCACAGAGGATTGAGAGCCCTGAGAGGCATACGGCCTGGGTCTCATCCCTGACTACTGTCAGTGGCCACTGTAGCATTTTGCTGTCTCTCTGGTGGGACACACCTGTGGGCCAGTTAAGGTTAGGTGCTGCACAGGTGGTGTCCACAGGTGAGGAGAAGGGTTCCCCATGGATTGGCTTGGTGGGCCCTGAGAGTATGGACAGAGGGAGTCCAATAGGTTCAGATTGGCGTAGAACTGGAGTCTGCCCCTGCAGTTGCGGGCCAGGTCCTTGTTCTATCGCCCCAAGCAGGGAAGACCATCACGGTGGTGATTGGTCTACCCTGCGTTTTGGCTGGAAGGGGGTTGTGTTGGACCTGGCCCTTTTTGAAGGGTCATCCCTAAACTTTTTGCCTTCCTCCTGTATTTTTTCTGACCTGGTGTTGGCTGATTTATGACTCTGGGCACCTTACCACTGCTGACCAGTGCTAAGGTGCATATGCTCTCCCTATGGTAAAATGTATACATTGATTGGTGTCCATGATTGGTTCATTTGGTTTACTGTCAGCCCCTAGTAGAGTGCACCAGGAGTGCCAGGGCTTGTAAATACAAATGCCGCTAGTGGGCTTGCAGCACTGGTTGTGCCACCCACAGAAGCGGCCTAGTAAAATGTGTCTAGGATCTGCCACTGCAGAACCTGCGCGCCGTCTGGTACTGTCGCGCTGACTGCGCAAGTGCCCCCACTTGCCAGTCCCTAAACCTTCCCTTAACTACATATTAGTCACCCCTCTGGTAGGCCCAAGGGCAGGGTGCATTGTAGGCATAAGGTAGGACATGCCCTGATGTGTGTGGCATGTCTTAATAGTGAATTACAGCCATTTTCGTTTTTCACTATTGAAGGCTACCTGCTCTCCATAGGCCAGAATGGGCTGCTGGAGTCACTACACGCTGTGACCCCAGTGGACTCATAGAGCATGGTAGAAAGTCATGTTTAGTATGCCTGGACTCAGAATAATAAAATACTTCTTTTAGTAAAGTTTATTTTAATATCCTGTGTTTGTAAATACTACTTTTAGAAAGTTAGTATTTACTGATCTGGCCATTCAGTCCGCCTCTGCGCTGTGTGTGTGTGTGTTCTGCCTAGCAACAGTAAGGAGCAGGGCTGGGGAATTCCAGGAGACAGGCTGGCTGCCAGGTGGTGGGTAGAGAGATTACACCAGGATGGGTGGGAGGAGTACACCCTGACTCTTGAATAGACCTGTGCTCTGCCAGCACAAAGCCGGCGCCGCCCCCTGTGGAGCGGCTGATGTCTCTGCCCTGCTGCTGAAAGGGAAGCGCAGAGTCACCACAACAAAGTGCTCCAAAAACTGGACTGAGCCAGGCCCAGGCCCCCTGGCGCTAAAGAACAAAAGAATTGGTGTATAAAAGTAGGAGCCTGGCTCCTAAGAAATTAGATCCTGTTTGCGCCAAGAAGAAACTCTGCCTGAAGGAGAAGGACCTGGAGAAGCTGAAGGAGGAATACTGTCTCTCTGCCTGAGACTCTGGCCTGCAGTGGGTGCCTGTCTGCTGGAAGGAGAGGGAAAGCCTGAAGAAAAGGACTTTGATTCAACTTGTGCCTTTAAAACAATCTCCAAGGGCTTGCGTGTGAACTTGCCCCCTGACCTGCGCCCCAGGAACAGTGGGCGCTACCATCCTGAAAGAAGAGGAGAAGTGCCTTGAAGTGATTCAGCAAGCTGACCCCGGAGAACCTGTGCATCCCCTGATCTCGCTGAGCAACGCGACTTCTGCTGCTGGCGTGGCTGCAAACAACGTAAAGGCCTGACAGCCCGAGCACCGTGAACAGTTGCCCCCTCGAGCCGTAGCTCGCAAAGTAAGGTGGAGATCTCCGCGCCTGAGCGCCGAGTCCCTGTGACCCCTGCCGGGTTGTAGAGGCTTCTGCAAAGGACTAAAGTGCCCTGGTTCGCGTCTCCGGCCGAAGCTAACAGCGCGCGGCGCTGTGATCTCACCCCGAGGCTGCCCTCCTGCTTCTGACCCCCTTCGTGGCAACCTGCATCCTGCCCGAGCGCCCCACGAAGCTCCGCCGTCCCCTGGACACTGGGGACACCAGCGCGACGTGGGACACCCCTGGACTGGACCGCGAGGCCGCCACGAACCTTCCCCGTGAAATCTGCAAGGTATTGTGCCAGCGCGTGAAAAGTACGGCCCGTACTTGCCTTTGTACGAACCGTACCTGCCCTGTAACTACGGGTGCCTGGTTCGCACCGTACTGCCTGTGAAGTGCCTTGGTTCGTACCCGCCTTGTAAATACTTGTGCCTGGTTCGCACCGTACTGCCTGTGAAGTGCCTTGGTTCGTACCCGCCTTGTAAATACTTGTGCCTGGTTCGCACCGTACTGCCAGCTGAAATAATGGCGCTTTGAAAAGTGCTCCTTTTGGCTGAGTTCGAGCCGTAACAGCCTTGGTTCGACCCGTACTTACCCTGGGAACAGCAAGGTTCGAACCGTACCTACGTTTTAACCGTACTGCATTGAAAAGCATTACCGGTGCTCACTCGAGAAGAGTGAGACTCGGCAAGCGTACTCCGGCTCACGCGAGAAGCGTGGGAAACGGCAAGGCACTGTAAAAACCTTGCCAAAGGCACCCCAAAGGCGCTACGAAGTGCCCAGAAGACCTAAGAAACCTATTTTAAAGAGAACTGTGCCATTTTTACAACTGTGGACTGCCCGTAAAGCATTTTGAGAGTAACTGGATTATTTTACCAAGAGAACTGTATTTATGCAACCTGCCTGAAAGAAAACCTTTTATATAAAGAATTATATTTTGGACATAAATACAGCCTTGTGTCTTTGTGTGGTGGGGTGGTGATTATTGTGTGGGACAACTTGAACGCTTAACCTATATGCCCTCTGGAAATTTAGCCTGACTGCTCGCGCCACGTTACCTAGAGGGTGAGCAGGGGTTATTTTTAAAGAGGTGATCCTTTGCCCTGACTTAGATGAAAAGGGTCCCTGCTTGTCGCAAGTGCATACCTGCGCCAACCAGAGACCCCGGATTCTAACATTGGTGGCAGCGGTGCGGATTTACGGATTTGCGTTCTTGGTGTCTGCGCAGTGATTACTAACCATTGCACAGTAGACGGTCCAGTAGCTTAAGCCACAGAACTTTTTATGATTTAATTTCGCTTGCCAAGTAAAGAAGATCCCTTGCGTTTGAAGCCATGCCGGGCTCAAACAGCATAGAGAAAACCGCGTCTGAAGCCTCTGAGGCTGGAGAGGTTGAATGGGATGAGTCAAAACTGAACAGCTACAAGAGAACTGAAAAGGGTCCCTGCTTGTCGCAAGTGCATACCTGCGCCAACCAGAGACCCCGGATTCTAACAGGAAACCTACCAAACCCACACATTTCTGAAAACTAGACACCCGGCGGCTTCCAGGGAGGTATGGATTGCATGGATCCCCCAACGTTTCCTTACCCAGAATCCCCTGCAAACCTCAATTTTAGCTGAAAAAATCCCGGTAAAAATGGTGCCTCACCTGTGTGGGAGGCCCAAGTACCTGCGGCAGGCAAGGGCCCAAAACGTAGTGAGGCGACATCAAAATGGCCTATCGCAAAACCGCCTGGTTTTGCCTGGTGGGTCACTTTGGTTTTTGGCCCGGTGCTCGGCAGCCATCTAGGGAAACCGACCAAACCCACACATTTCTGAAAACTAGACACCCGGCGGCTTCCAGGGAGGTATGGCTTGCGGGGATCCCCCAACGTTTCCTTACCCAGAATCCCCTGCAAACCTCATTTTTAGCTGAAAAAATCACTTTTTTCACACATTTTGGGGTGGGAAAGTTGTGGCATCACCGGGCTCACACAAATTTACCACCACCCAGCGTTCCCCCAGGTCTCCCGGTAAAAATACTGCCTCACTTGTGTGGGAGGCCCAAGTACCCGCGGCAGGCAAGGGCCCAAAATGTAGTGAGGCGACATCAAAATGGCCTATCGCAAAACCACCTGTTTTTGCCTGCTGGGTCACTTTGGTTTTTGGCCCAGTGCTCGGCAGCCATCTAGGGAAACCTACCAAACCCACACATTTCTGAAAACTAGACACCCGGCTGCTTCCAGGGAGGTATGGATTGCGTGGATCCCCCAACGTTTCCTTACCCAGAATCCCCTGCAAACCTCAATTTTAGCTGAAAAAATCACTTTTTTCACACATTTTGGGGTGGGAAAGTTGTGGCATCACCAGGCTCACACAAATTTACCACCACCCAGCGTTCCTCCAGGTCTCCCGGTAAAAATGGTGCCTCACTTGTGTGGGAGGCCCAAGTACCTGCGGCAGGCAAGGGCCCAAAACGTAGTGAGGCGACATCAAAATGGCCTATCGCAAAACCGCCTGGTTTTGCCTGGTGGGTCACTTTGGTTTTTGGCCCGGTGCTCGGCAGCCATCTAGGGAAACCGACCAAACCCACACATTTCTGAAAACTAGACACCCGGCGACTTCCAGGGAGGTATGGCTTGCGGGGATCCCCCAACGTTTCCTTACCCAGAATCCCCTGCAAACCTCATTTTTAGCTGAAAAAATCACTTTTTTCACACATTTTGGGGTGGGAAAGTTGTGGCATCACCGGGCTCACACAAATTTACCACCACCCAGCGTTCCTCCAGGTCTCCCGGTAAAAATGGTGCCTCACTTGTGTGGGAGGCCCAAGTACCTGCGGCAGGCAAGGGCCCAAAACGTAGTGAGGCGACATCAAAATGGCCTATCGCAAAACCACCTGTTTTTGCCTGCTGGGTCACTTTGGTTTTTGGCCCAGTGCTCGGCAGCCATCTAGGGAAACCTACCAAACCCACACATTTCTGAAAACTAGACACCCGGCGGCTTCCATGGAGGTATGGCTTGCGTGGATCCCCCAACGTTTCCTTACCCAGAATCCCCTGCAAACCTCAATTTTGGCTGAAAAAATCACTTTTTTCACACATTTTGGGGTCGGAAAGTTGTGGCATCAGCGGGCTCACACAAATTTACCACCACCCAGCGTTCCCCCAGGTCTCCCGGTAAAAATGGTGCCTCACTTGTGTGGGAGGCCCAAGTACCCGCGGCAGGCAAGGGCCCAAAACGTAGTGAGGCGACATCAAAATGGCCAATCGCAAAACCACCTGGTTTTGCAAGGGGGGTCACTTTGGTTTTTGACCCGGTGCTCGGCGGCCATCTAGGGAAACCTACCAAACCCACGCATTTCTGAAAACTAGACACCCGGTGGCTTCCATGGAGGTATGGCTTGCGTGGATCCCCCAACGTTTCCTTACCCAGAATCCCCTGCAAACCTCAATTTTTGCTGAAAAAATCACTTTTTTCACACATTTTGGGGTGGGAAAGTTGTGGCATCACCGGGATCACACAAATTTACCACCACCCAGTGTTCCCCCAGGTCTCCCGGTAAAAATGGTGCCTCACTTGTGTGGGAGGCCCAAGTACCCGCGGCAGGCAAGGGCCCAAAACGTAGTGAGGCGACATCAAAATGGCCTATCGCAAAACCACCTGGTTTTGCCTGGTGGGTCACTTTGGTTTTTGGCCCGGTGCTCGGTGGCCATCTAGGGAAACCTACCAAACCCACACGCTTCTGAAAATTAGACACCCGGCGGCTTCCAGGGAGGTATGGCTTGCGTGGATCCCCCAACGTTTGATTACCCAGAATCCCCTGCAAACCTCATTTTTAGCTGAAAAAATCACTTTTTTCACACATTTTGGGGTGGGAAAGTTGTGGCATCACCGGGCTCACACAAATTTACCACCACCCAGCGTTCCCCCAGGTCTCCCGGTAAAAATACTGCCTCACTTGTGTGGGAGGCCCAAGTACCCGCGGCAGGCAAGGGCCCAAAATGTAGTGAGGCGACATCAAAATGGCCTATCGCAAAACCACCTGTTTTTGCCTGCTGGGTCACTTTGGTTTTTGGCCCAGTGCTCGGCAGCCATCTAGGGAAACCTACCAAACCCACACATTTCTGAAAACTAGACACCCGGCGGCTTCCAGGGAGGTATGGATTGCGTGGATCCCCCAACGTTTCCTTACCCAGAATCCCCTGCAAACCTCAATTTTAGCTGAAAAAATCACTTTTTTCACACATTTTGGGGTGGGAAAGTTGTGGCATCACCAGGCTCACACAAATTTACCACCACCCAGCGTTCCTCCAGGTCTCCCGGTAAAAATGGTGCCTCACTTGTGTGGGAGGCCCAAGTACCTGCGGCAGGCAAGGGCCCAAAACGTAGTGAGGCGACATCAAAATGGCCTATCGCAAAACCGCCTGGTTTTGCCTGGTGGGTCACTTTGGTTTTTGGCCCGGTGCTCGGCAGCCATCTAGGGAAACCGACCAAACCCACACATTTCTGAAAACTAGACACCCGGCGACTTCCAGGGAGGTATGGCTTGCGTGGATCCCCCAACGTTTCCTTACCCAGAATCCCCTGCAAACCTCAATTTTAGCTGAAAAAATCACTTTTTTCACACATTTTGGGGTGGGAAAGTTGTGGCATCACCGGGCTCACACAAATTTACCACCACCCAGCGTTCCCCCAGGTCTCCCAGTAAAAATGGTGCCTCACTTGTATGGGAGGCCCAAGTACCCGCGGCAGGCAAGGGCCCAAAACGTAGTGAGGCGACATCAAAATGGCCTATCGCAAAACCACCTGTTTTTGCCTGGTGGGTAACTTTGGTTTTTGGCCCGGTGCTCGGCGGCCGTCTGGGGAAACCTACCAAACCCACACATTTCTGAAAACTAGACACCCGGCGTCTTCCAGGGAGGTATGGCTTGCATGGATCCCCCAACGTTTCCTTACCCAGAATCCCCTGCTAACCTCAATTTTAGCTGAAAAAATCACTTTTTTCACACATTTTGGGGTGGGAAAGTTGTGGCATCACCGGGCTTACACAAATTTACCACCACCCAGCGTTCCTCCAGGTCTCCCGGTAAAAATGGTGCCTCACTTGTGTGGGAGGCCCAAGTACCCGCGGCAGGCAAGGGCCCAAAACGTAGTGAGGCGACATCAAAATGGCCTATCGCAAAACCACCTGGTTTTTCCTGGTGGGTCACTTTGGTTTTTGGCCCGGTGCTCGGCGGCCATCTAGGGAAACCTACCAAACCCACACATTTCTGAAAACTAGACACCCGGCGACTTCCAGGGAGGTATGGCTTGCGTGGATCCCCCAACGTTTCCTTACCCAGAATCCCCTGCAAACCTCAATTTTAGCTGAAAAAATCACTTTTTTCACACATTTTGGGGTGGGAAAGTTGTGGCATCACCGGGCTCACACAAATTTACCACCACCCAGCGCTCCCCCAGGTCTCCCGGTAAAAATGGTGCCTCAATTGTGTGGGAGGCCCAAGTACCCGCGGCAGGCAAGGGCCCAAAACGTAGTGAGGCAACATCAAAATGGCCTATCGCAAAACCACCTGGTTTTGCAATGGGGCCCTCTTTGGTTTTTGACCCGGTGCTCGGCGGCCATCTAAGGAAACCTACCAAACCCATGCATTTCTCAAAACTAGACACCCTTCGGCTTCCATGGAGGTATGGCTTGCATTGGATCCCCCAACGTTTCCTTACCCAGAATCCCCTGCAAACCTCAATTTTCGCTGAAAAAGTCACTTTTTTCACACATTTTGGGGTGGGAAAGTTGTGGCATCACCGGGATCACACAAATTTACCACCACCCAGCGTTCCCCCAGGTCTCCCGGTAAAAATGGTGCCTCACTTGTGTCGGAGGCCCAAGTACCCGCGGTAGGCAAGGGCCCAAAACGTAGTGAGGCGACATCAAAATGGCCTATCGCAAAACCACCTGTTTTTGCCTGGTGGGTCACTTTGGTTTTTGGCCCGGTGCTCGGCGGCCATCTAGGGAAACCTACCAAACCCACACATTTCTGAAAACTAGACACCCGGCGGCTTCCAGGGAGGTATGGCTTGCGTGGATCCCCCAACGTTTCCTTACCCAGAATCCCCTGCAAACCTCAATTTTAGCTGAAAAAATCACTTTTTTCACACATTTTGGGGTGGGAAAGTTGTGGCATCACTGGGCTCATACAAATTTACCACCACCCAGCGTTCCCCCAGGTCTCCCGGTAAAAATGGTGCCTCACTTGTGTGGGAGGCCCAAGTACCCGCGGCAGGCAAGGGCCCAAAACGTAGTGAGGCAACATCAAAATGGCCTATCGCAAAACCACCTGGTTTTGCCTGGTGGGTCACTTTGGTTTTTGGCCCGGTGCTCGGCGGCCATCGAGGGAAACCTACCAAACCCACACATTTCTGAAAACTAGACACCCGGCGGCTTCCAGGGAGGTATGGCTTGCGTGGAACCCCCAACGTTTCCTTACCCAGAATCCCATGCAAACCTCATTTTTAGCTGAAAAAATCACTTTTTTCACACATTTTGGGGTGGGAAAGTTGTGGCATCAGCGGGCTCACACAAATTTACCACCACCCAGCATTCCCCCAGGTCTCCCGGTAAAAATGGTGCCTCACTTGTGTGGGAGGCCCAAGTACCCGCGGCAGGCAAGGGCGCAAAACGTAGTGAGGCGACATCAAAATGGCCTATCGCAAAACCACCTGGTTTTGCCTCGTGGGTCACTTTGGTTTTTGGCCCGGTGCTCGGCGGCCATCTAGGGAAACCTACCAAACCCACACATTTCTGAAAACTAGACACCCGGCGGCTTCCAGGGAGGTATGGCTTGCGTGGATCCCCCAACGTTTCCTTACCCAGAATCCCCTGCAAACCTCAATTTTAGCTGAAAAAATCACTTTTTTCACACATTTTGGGGTGGGAAAGTTATGGCATCACCAGGCTCACACAAATTTACCACCACCCAGCGTTCCTCCAGGTCTCCCGGTAAAAATGGTGCCTCACTTGTGTGGGAGGCCCAAGTACCTGCGGCAGGCAAGGGCCCAAAACGTAGTGAGGCGACATCAAAATGGCCTATCGCAAAACCGCCTGGTTTTGCCTGGTGGGTCACTTTGGTTTTTGGCCCGGTGCTCGGCAGCCATCTAGGGAAACCGACCAAACCCACACATTTCTGAAAACTAGACATCCGGCGGCTTCCAGGGAGGTATGGCTTGCGGGGATCCCCCAACGTTTCCTTACCCAGAATCCCCTGCAAACCTCATTTTTAGCTGAAAAAATCACTTTTTTCACACATTTTGGGGTGGGAAAGTTGTGGCATCACCGGGCTCACACAAATTTACCACCACCCAGCGTTCCCCCAGGTCTCCCGGTAAAAATACTGCCTCACTTGTGTGGGAGGCCCAAGTACCCGCGGCAGGCAAGGGCCCAAAACGTAGTGAGGCGACATCAAAATGGCCTATCGCAAAACCACCTGGTTTTGCCTGGTGGGTCACTTTGGTTTTTGGCTCGGTGCTCGGCGGCCATCTAGGGAAACCTACCAAACCCACACATTTCTGAAAACTAGACACCCGGCGGCTTCCAGGGAGGTATGGCTTGTGTGGATCCCCCAACGTTTCCTTACCCAGAATCCCCTGCAAACCTCAATTTTAGCTGAAAAAATCACTTTTTTCACACATTTTGGGGTGGGAAAGTTGTGGCATCACCGGGCTCACACAAATTTACCACCACCCAGCGTTCCGCCAGGTCTCCCGGTAAAAATGGTGCCTCACTTGTATGGGAGGCCCAAGTACCCGCGGCAGGCAAGGGCCCAAAACGTAGTGAGGCGACATCAAAATGGCCTATCGCAAAACCACCTGTTTTTGCCTGGTGGGTAACTTTGGTTTTTGGCCCGGTGCTCGGCGGCCGTCTGGGGAAACCTACCAAACCCACACATTTCTGAAAACTAGACACCCGGCGGCTTCCAGGGAGGTATGGCTTGCGTGGATCCCCCAACGTTTCCTTACCCAGAATCCCCTGCTAACCTCAATTTTAGCTGAAAAAATCACTTTTTTCACACATTTTGGGGTGGGAAAGTTGTGGCATCACCGGGCTCACACAAATTTACCACCACCCAGCGTTCCTCCAGGTCTCCCGGTAAAAATGGTGCCTCACTTGTGTGGGAGGCCCAAGTACCCGCGGCAGGCAAGGGCCCAAAACGTAGTGAGGCGACATCAAAATGGCCTATCGCAAAACCACCTGGTTTTTCCTGGTGGGTCACTTTGGTTTTTGGCCCGGTGCTCGGCGGCCATCTAGGGAAACCTACCAAACCCACACATTTCTGAAAACTAGACACCCGGCGGCTTCCAGGGAGGTATGGCTTGCGTGGATCCCCCAACGTTTCCTTACCCAGAATCCCCTGCAAACCTCAATTTTAGCTGAAAAAATCACTTTTTTCACACATTTTGGGGTGGGAAAGTTGTGGCATCACCGGGCTCACACAAATTTACCACCACCCAGCGCTCCCCCAGGTCTCCCGGTAAAAATGGTGCCTCAATTGTGTGGGAGGCCCAAGTACCCGCGGCAGGCAAGGGCCCAAAACGTAGTGAGGCAACATCAAAATGGCCTATCGCAAAACCACCTGGTTTTGCAATGGGGGTCTCTTTGGTTTTTGACCCGGTGCTCGGCGGTCATCTAGGGAAACCTACCAAACCCATGCATTTCTCAAAACTAGACACCCGGCGGCTTCCATGGAGGTATGGCTTGCATTGGATCCCCAACGTTTCCTTACCCAGAATCCCCTGCAAACCTCAATTTTCGCTGAAAAAGTCACTTTTTTCACACATTTTGGGGTGGGAAAGTTGTGGCATCACCGGGATCACACAAATTTACCACCACCCAGCGTTCCCCCAGGTCTCCCGGTAAAAATGGTGCCTCACTTGTGTCGGAGGCCCAAGTACCCGCGGTAGGCAAGGGCCCAAAACGTAGTGAGGCGACATCAAAATGGCCTATCGCAAAACCACCTGTTTTTGCCTGCTGGGTCACTTTGGTTTTTGGCCCGGTGCTCGGCGGCCGTCTGGGGAAACCTACCAAACCCACACATTTCTGAAAACTAGACACCCGGCGTCTTCCAGGGAGGTATGGCTTGCATGGATCCCCCAACGTTTCCTTACCCAGAATCCCCTGCTAACCTCAATTTTAGCTGAAAAAATCACTTTTTTCACACATTTTGGGGTGGGAAAGTTGTGGCATCACCGGGCTCACACAAATTTACCACCACCCAGCGTTCCTCCAGGTCTCCCGGTAAAAATGGTGCCTCACTTGTGTGGGAGGCCCAAGTACCCGCGGCAGGCAAGGGCCCAAAACGTAGTGAGGCGACATCAAAATGGCCTATCGCAAAACCACCTGGTTTTTCCTGGTGGGTCACTTTGGTTTTTGGCCCGGTGCTCGGCGGCCATCTAGGGAAACCTACCAAACCCACACATTTCTGAAAACTAGACACCCGGCGGCTTCCAGGGAGGTATGGCTTGCGTGGATCCCCCAACGTTTCCTTACCCAGAATCCCCTGCAAACCTCAATTTTAGCTGAAAAAATCACTTTTTTCACACATTTTGGGGTGGGAAAGTTGTGGCATCACCGGGCTCACACAAATTTACCACCACCCAGCGTTCCCCCAGGTCTCCCGGTAAAAATGGTGCCTCAATTGTGTGGGAGGCCCAAGTACCCGCGGCAGGCAAGGGCCCAAAACGTAGTGAGGCAACATCAAAAGGGCCTATCGCAAAACCACCTGGTTTTGCAATGGGGGTCTCTTTGGTTTTTGACCCGGTGCTCGGCGGCCATCTAGGGAAACCTACCAAACCCATGCGTTTCTCAAAACTAGACACCCTTCGGCTTCCATGGAGGTATGGCTTGCATTGGATCCCCCAACGTTTCCTTACCCAGAATCCCCTGCAAACCTCAATTTTCGCTGAAAAAGTCACTTTTTTCACACATTTTGGGGTGGGAAAGTTGTGGCATCACCGGGATCACACAAATTTACCACCACCCAGCGTTCCCCCAGGTCTCCCGGTAAAAATGGTGCCTCACTTGTGTCGGAGGCCCAAGTACCCGCGGTAGGCAAGGGCCCAAAACGTAGTGAGGCGACATCAAAATGGCCTATCGCAAAACCACCTGTTTTTGCCTGGTGGGTCACTTTGGTTTTTGGCCCGGTGCTCGGCGGCCATCTAGGGAAACCTACCAAACCCACACATTTCTGAAAACTAGACACCCGGCGGCTTCCAGGGAGGTATGGCTTGCGTGGATCCCCCAACGTTTCCTTACCCAGAATCCCCTGCAAACCTCAATTTTAGCTGAAAAAATCACTTTTTTCACACATTTTGGGGTGGGAAAGTTGTGGCATCACCGGGCTCATACAAATTTACCACCACCCAGCGTTCCCCCAGGTCTCCCGGTAAAAATGGTGCCTCACTTGTGTGGGAGGCCCAAGTACCCGCGGCAGGCAAGGGCCCAAAACGTAGTGAGGCGACATCAAAATGGCCTATCGCAAAACCACCTGGTTTTGCCTGCCGGGTCACTTTGGTTTTTGGCCCAGTGCTCGGCAGCCATCTAGGGAAACCTACCAAACCCACACATTTCTGAAAACTAGACACCCGGCGGCTTCCAGGGAGGTATGGATTGCATGGATCCCCCAACGTTTCCTTACCCAAAATCCCCTGCAAACCTCAATTTTAGCTGAAAAAATCACTTTTTTCACACATTTCGGGGTGGGAAAGTTGTGGCATCACCGGGCTCACACAAATTTACCACCACCCAGCGTTCCTCCAGGTCTCCCGGTAAAAATGGTGCCTCACCTGTGTGGGAGGCCCAAGTACCAGCGGCAGGCAAGGGCCCAAAACGTAGTGAGGCGACATCAAAATGGCCTATCGCAAAACCACCTGGTTTTGCCTGGTGGGTCACTTTGGTTTTTGGCCCGGTGCTCGGCGGCCATCGAGGGAAACCTACCAAACCCACACATTTCTGAAAACTAGACACCCGGCGGCTTCCAGGGAGGTATGGCTTGCGTGGATCCCCCAACGTTTCCTTACCCAGAATCCCCTGCAAACCTCAATTTTAGCTGAAAAAATCACTTTTTTCACACATTTTGGGGTGGGAAAGTTGTGGCATCACCAGGCTCACACAAATTTACCACCACCCAGCGTTCCTCCAGGTCTCCCGGTAAAAATGGTACCTCACTTGTGTGGGAGGCCCAAGTACCTGCGGCAGGCAAGGGCCCAAAACGTAGTGAGGCGACATCAAAATGGCCTATCGCAAAACCGCCTGGTTTTGCCTGGTGGGTCACTTTGGTTTTTGGCCCGGTGCTCGGCAGCCATCTAGGGAAACCGACCAAACCCACACATTTCTGAAAACTAGACACCCGGCGGCTTCCAGGGAGGTATGGCTTGTGGGGATCCCCCAACGTTTCCTTACCCAGAATCCCCTGCAAACCTCATTTTTAGCTGAAAAAATCACTTTTTTCACACATTTTGGGGTGGGAAAGTTGTGGCATCACCGGGCTCACACAAATTTACCACCACCCAGCGTTCCCCCAGGTCTCCCGGTAAAAATACTGCCTCACTTGTGTGGGAGGCCCAAGTACCCGCGGCAGGCAAGGGCCCAAAATGTAGTGAGGCGACATCAAAATGGCCTATCGCAAAACCACCTGTTTTTGCCTGCTGGGTCACTTTGGTTTTTGGCCCAGTGCTCGGCAGCCATCTAGGGAAACCTACCAAACCCACACATTTCTGAAAACTAGACACCCGGCTGCTTCCAGGGAGGTATGGATTGCGTGGATCCCCCAACGTTTCCTTACCCAGAATCCCCTGCAAACCTCAATTTTAGCTGAAAAAATCACTTTTTTCACACATTTTGGGGTGGGAAAGTTGTGGCATCACCAGGCTCACACAAATTTACCACCACCCAGCGTTCCTCCAGGTCTCCCGGTAAAAATGGTGCCTCACTTGTGTGGGAGGCCCAAGTACCTGCGGCAGGCAAGGGCCCAAAACGTAGTGAGGCGACATCAAAATGGCCTATCGCAAAACCGCCTGGTTTTGCCTGGTGGGTCACTTTGGTTTTTGTCCCGGTGCTCGGCAGCCATCTAGGGAAACCGACCAAACCCACACATTTCTGAAAACTAGACACCCGGCGACTTCCAGGGAGGTATGGCTTGCGGGGATCCCCCAACGTTTCCTTACCCAGAATCCCCTGCAAACCTCATTTTTAGCTGAAAAAATCACTTTTTTCACACATTTTGGGGTGGGAAAGTTGTGGCATCACCGGGCTCACACAAATTTACCACCACCCAGCGTTCCTCCAGGTCTCCCGGTAAAAATGGTGCCTCACTTGTGTGGGAGGCCCAAGTACCTGCGGCAGGCAAGGGCCCAAAACGTAGTGAGGCGACATCAAAATGGCCTATCGCAAAACCACCTGTTTTTGCCTGCTGGGTCACTTTGGTTTTTGGCCCAGTGCTCGGCAGCCATCTAGGGAAACCTACCAAACCCACACATTTCTGAAAACTAGACACCCGGCGGCTTCCATGGAGGTATGGCTTGCGTGGATCCCCCAACGTTTCCTTACCCAGAATCCCCTGCAAACCTCAATTTTGGCTGAAAAAATCACTTTTTTCACACATTTTGGGGTCGGAAAGTTGTGGCATCAGCGGGCTCACACAAATTTACCACCACCCAGCGTTCCCCCAGGTCTCCCGGTAAAAATGGTGCCTCACTTGTGTGGGAGGCCCAAGTACCCGCGGCAGGCAAGGGCCCAAAACGTAGTGAGGCGACATCAAAATGGCCAATCGCAAAACCACCTGGTTTTGCAAGGGGGGTCACTTTGGTTTTTGACCCGGTGCTCGGCGGCCATCTAGGGAAACCTACCAAACCCACGCATTTCTGAAAACTAGACACCCGGTGGCTTCCATGGAGGTATGGCTTGCGTGGATCCCCCAACGTTTCCTTACCCAGAATCCCCTGCAAACCTCAATTTTTGCTGAAAAAATCACTTTTTTCACACATTTTGGGGTGGGAAAGTTGTGGCATCACCGGGATCACACAAATTTACCACCACCCAGTGTTCCCCCAGGTCTCCCGGTAAAAATGGTGCCTCACTTGTGTGGGAGGCCCAAGTACCCGCGGCAGGCAAGGGCCCAAAACGTAGTGAGGCGACATCAAAATGGCCTATCGCAAAACCACCTGGTTTTGCCTGGTGGGTCACTTTGGTTTTTGGCCCGGTGCTCGGTGGCCATCTAGGGAAACCTACCAAACCCACACGCTTCTGAAAATTAGACACCCGGCGGCTTCCAGGGAGGTATGGCTTGCGTGGATCCCCCAACGTTTGATTACCCAGAATCCCCTGCAAACCTCATTTTTAGCTGAAAAAATCACTTTTTTCACACATTTTGGGGTGGGAAAGTTGTGGCATCACCGGGCTCACACAAATTTACCACCACCCAGCGTTCCCCCAGGTCTCCCGGTAAAAATACTGCCTCACTTGTGTGGGAGGCCCAAGTACCCGCGGCAGGCAAGGGCCCAAAATGTAGTGAGGCGACATCAAAATGGCCTATCGCAAAACCACCTGTTTTTGCCTGCTGGGTCACTTTGGTTTTTGGCCCAGTGCTCGGCAGCCATCTAGGGAAACCTACCAAACCCACACATTTCTGAAAACTAGACACCCGGCGGCTTCCAGGGAGGTATGGATTGCGTGGATCCCCCAACGTTTCCTTACCCAGAATCCCCTGCAAACCTCAATTTTAGCTGAAAAAATCACTTTTTTCACACATTTTGGGGTGGGAAAGTTGTGGCATCACCAGGCTCACACAAATTTACCACCACCCAGCGTTCCTCCAGGTCTCCCGGTAAAAATGGTGCCTCACTTGTGTGGGAGGCCCAAGTACCTGCGGCAGGCAAGGGCCCAAAACGTAGTGAGGCGACATCAAAATGGCCTATCGCAAAACCGCCTGGTTTTGCCTGGTGGGTCACTTTGGTTTTTGGCCCGGTGCTCGGCAGCCATCTAGGGAAACCGACCAAACCCACACATTTCTGAAAACTAGACACCCGGCGACTTCCAGGGAGGTATGGCTTGCGTGGATCCCCCAACGTTTCCTTACCCAGAATCCCCTGCAAACCTCAATTTTAGCTGAAAAAATCACTTTTTTCACACATTTTGGGGTGGGAAAGTTGTGGCATCACCGGGCTCACACAAATTTACCACCACCCAGCGTTCCCCCAGGTCTCCCAGTAAAAATGGTGCCTCACTTGTATGGGAGGCCCAAGTACCCGCGGCAGGCAAGGGCCCAAAACGTAGTGAGGCGACATCAAAATGGCCTATCGCAAAACCACCTGTTTTTGCCTGGTGGGTAACTTTGGTTTTTGGCCCGGTGCTCGGCGGCCGTCTGGGGAAACCTACCAAACCCACACATTTCTGAAAACTAGACACCCGGCGTCTTCCAGGGAGGTATGGCTTGCATGGATCCCCCAACGTTTCCTTACCCAGAATCCCCTGCTAACCTCAATTTTAGCTGAAAAAATCACTTTTTTCACACATTTTGGGGTGGGAAAGTTGTGGCATCACCGGGCTTACACAAATTTACCACCACCCAGCGTTCCTCCAGGTCTCCCGGTAAAAATGGTGCCTCACTTGTGTGGGAGGCCCAAGTACCCGCGGCAGGCAAGGGCCCAAAACGTAGTGAGGCGACATCAAAATGGCCTATCGCAAAACCACCTGGTTTTTCCTGGTGGGTCACTTTGGTTTTTGGCCCGGTGCTCGGCGGCCATCTAGGGAAACCTACCAAACCCACACATTTCTGAAAACTAGACACCCGGCGACTTCCAGGGAGGTATGGCTTGCGTGGATCCCCCAACGTTTCCTTACCCAGAATCCCCTGCAAACCTCAATTTTAGCTGAAAAAATCACTTTTTTCACACATTTTGGGGTGGGAAAGTTGTGGCATCACCGGGCTCACACAAATTTACCACCACCCAGCGCTCCCCCAGGTCTCCCGGTAAAAATGGTGCCTCAATTGTGTGGGAGGCCCAAGTACCCGCGGCAGGCAAGGGCCCAAAACGTAGTGAGGCAACATCAAAATGGCCTATCGCAAAACCACCTGGTTTTGCAATGGGGCCCTCTTTGGTTTTTGACCCGGTGCTCGGCGGCCATCTAAGGAAACCTACCAAACCCATGCATTTCTCAAAACTAGACACCCTTCGGCTTCCATGGAGGTATGGCTTGCATTGGATCCCCCAACGTTTCCTTACCCAGAATCCCCTGCAAACCTCAATTTTCGCTGAAAAAGTCACTTTTTTCACACATTTTGGGGTGGGAAAGTTGTGGCATCACCGGGATCACACAAATTTACCACCACCCAGCGTTCCCCCAGGTCTCCCGGTAAAAATGGTGCCTCACTTGTGTCGGAGGCCCAAGTACCCGCGGTAGGCAAGGGCCCAAAACGTAGTGAGGCGACATCAAAATGGCCTATCGCAAAACCACCTGTTTTTGCCTGGTGGGTCACTTTGGTTTTTGGCCCGGTGCTCGGCGGCCATCTAGGGAAACCTACCAAACCCACACATTTCTGAAAACTAGACACCCGGCGGCTTCCAGGGAGGTATGGCTTGCGTGGATCCCCCAACGTTTCCTTACCCAGAATCCCCTGCAAACCTCAATTTTAGCTGAAAAAATCACTTTTTTCACACATTTTGGGGTGGGAAAGTTGTGGCATCACTGGGCTCATACAAATTTACCACCACCCAGCGTTCCCCCAGGTCTCCCGGTAAAAATGGTGCCTCACTTGTGTGGGAGGCCCAAGTACCCGCGGCAGGCAAGGGCCCAAAACGTAGTGAGGCAACATCAAAATGGCCTATCGCAAAACCACCTGGTTTTGCCTGGTGGGTCACTTTGGTTTTTGGCCCGGTGCTCGGCGGCCATCGAGGGAAACCTACCAAACCCACACATTTCTGAAAACTAGACACCCGGCGGCTTCCAGGGAGGTATGGCTTGCGTGGAACCCCCAACGTTTCCTTACCCAGAATCCCATGCAAACCTCATTTTTAGCTGAAAAAATCACTTTTTTCACACATTTTGGGGTGGGAAAGTTGTGGCATCAGCGGGCTCACACAAATTTACCACCACCCAGCATTCCCCCAGGTCTCCCGGTAAAAATGGTGCCTCACTTGTGTGGGAGGCCCAAGTACCCGCGGCAGGCAAGGGCGCAAAACGTAGTGAGGCGACATCAAAATGGCCTATCGCAAAACCACCTGGTTTTGCCTCGTGGGTCACTTTGGTTTTTGGCCCGGTGCTCGGCGGCCATCTAGGGAAACCTACCAAACCCACACATTTCTGAAAACTAGACACCCGGCGGCTTCCAGGGAGGTATGGCTTGCGTGGATCCCCCAACGTTTCCTTACCCAGAATCCCCTGCAAACCTCAATTTTAGCTGAAAAAATCACTTTTTTCACACATTTTGGGGTGGGAAAGTTATGGCATCACCAGGCTCACACAAATTTACCACCACCCAGCGTTCCTCCAGGTCTCCCGGTAAAAATGGTGCCTCACTTGTGTGGGAGGCCCAAGTACCTGCGGCAGGCAAGGGCCCAAAACGTAGTGAGGCGACATCAAAATGGCCTATCGCAAAACCGCCTGGTTTTGCCTGGTGGGTCACTTTGGTTTTTGGCCCGGTGCTCGGCAGCCATCTAGGGAAACCGACCAAACCCACACATTTCTGAAAACTAGACATCCGGCGGCTTCCAGGGAGGTATGGCTTGCGGGGATCCCCCAACGTTTCCTTACCCAGAATCCCCTGCAAACCTCATTTTTAGCTGAAAAAATCACTTTTTTCACACATTTTGGGGTGGGAAAGTTGTGGCATCACCGGGCTCACACAAATTTACCACCACCCAGCGTTCCCCCAGGTCTCCCGGTAAAAATACTGCCTCACTTGTGTGGGAGGCCCAAGTACCCGCGGCAGGCAAGGGCCCAAAACGTAGTGAGGCGACATCAAAATGGCCTATCGCAAAACCACCTGGTTTTGCCTGGTGGGTCACTTTGGTTTTTGGCTCGGTGCTCGGCGGCCATCTAGGGAAACCTACCAAACCCACACATTTCTGAAAACTAGACACCCGGCGGCTTCCAGGGAGGTATGGCTTGTGTGGATCCCCCAACGTTTCCTTACCCAGAATCCCCTGCAAACCTCAATTTTAGCTGAAAAAATCACTTTTTTCACACATTTTGGGGTGGGAAAGTTGTGGCATCACCGGGCTCACACAAATTTACCACCACCCAGCGTTCCGCCAGGTCTCCCGGTAAAAATGGTGCCTCACTTGTATGGGAGGCCCAAGTACCCGCGGCAGGCAAGGGCCCAAAACGTAGTGAGGCGACATCAAAATGGCCTATCGCAAAACCACCTGTTTTTGCCTGGTGGGTAACTTTGGTTTTTGGCCCGGTGCTCGGCGGCCGTCTGGGGAAACCTACCAAACCCACACATTTCTGAAAACTAGACACCCGGCGGCTTCCAGGGAGGTATGGCTTGCGTGGATCCCCCAACGTTTCCTTACCCAGAATCCCCTGCTAACCTCAATTTTAGCTGAAAAAATCACTTTTTTCACACATTTTGGGGTGGGAAAGTTGTGGCATCACCGGGCTCACACAAATTTACCACCACCCAGCGTTCCTCCAGGTCTCCCGGTAAAAATGGTGCCTCACTTGTGTGGGAGGCCCAAGTACCCGCGGCAGGCAAGGGCCCAAAACGTAGTGAGGCGACATCAAAATGGCCTATCGCAAAACCACCTGGTTTTTCCTGGTGGGTCACTTTGGTTTTTGGCCCGGTGCTCGGCGGCCATCTAGGGAAACCTACCAAACCCACACATTTCTGAAAACTAGACACCCGGCGGCTTCCAGGGAGGTATGGCTTGCGTGGATCCCCCAACGTTTCCTTACCCAGAATCCCCTGCAAACCTCAATTTTAGCTGAAAAAATCACTTTTTTCACACATTTTGGGGTGGGAAAGTTGTGGCATCACCGGGCTCACACAAATTTACCACCACCCAGCGCTCCCCCAGGTCTCCCGGTAAAAATGGTGCCTCAATTGTGTGGGAGGCCCAAGTACCCGCGGCAGGCAAGGGCCCAAAACGTAGTGAGGCAACATCAAAATGGCCTATCGCAAAACCACCTGGTTTTGCAATGGGGGTCTCTTTGGTTTTTGACCCGGTGCTCGGCGGTCATCTAGGGAAACCTACCAAACCCATGCATTTCTCAAAACTAGACACCCGGCGGCTTCCATGGAGGTATGGCTTGCATTGGATCCCCAACGTTTCCTTACCCAGAATCCCCTGCAAACCTCAATTTTCGCTGAAAAAGTCACTTTTTTCACACATTTTGGGGTGGGAAAGTTGTGGCATCACCGGGATCACACAAATTTACCACCACCCAGCGTTCCCCCAGGTCTCCCGGTAAAAATGGTGCCTCACTTGTGTCGGAGGCCCAAGTACCCGCGGTAGGCAAGGGCCCAAAACGTAGTGAGGCGACATCAAAATGGCCTATCGCAAAACCACCTGTTTTTGCCTGCTGGGTCACTTTGGTTTTTGGCCCAGTGCTCGGCAGCCATCTAGGGAAACCTACCAAACCCACACATTTCTGAAAACTAGACACCCGGCGGCTTCCAGGGAGGTATGGATTGCGTGGATCCCCCAACGTTTCCTTACCCAGAATCCCCTGCAAACCTCAATTTTAGCTGAAAAAATCACTTTTTGCACACATTTTGGGGTGGGAAAGTTGTGGCATCACCAGGCTCACACAAATTTACCACCACCCAGCGTTCCTCCAGGTCTCCCGGTAAAAATACTGCCTCACTTGTGTGGGAGGCCCAAGTACCCGCGGCAGGCAAGGGCCCAAAATGTAGTGAGGCGACATCAAAATGGCCTATCGCAAAACCACCTGTTTTTGCCTGCTGGGTCACTTTGGTTTTTGGCCCAGTGCTCGGCAGCCATCAAGGGAAACCTACCAAACCCACACATTTCTGAAAACTAGACACCCGGCGGCTTCCAGGGAGGTATGGATTGCGTGGATCCCCCAACGTTTCCTTACCCAGAATCCCCTGCAAACCTCAATTTTAGCTGAAAAAATCACTTTTTTCACACATTTTGGGGTGGGAAAGTTGTGGCATCACCAGGCTCACACAAATTTACCACCACCCAGCGTTCCTCCAGGTCTCCCGGTAAAAATGGTGCCTCACTTGTGTGGGAGGCCCAAGTACCTGCGGCAGGCAAGGGCCCAAAACGTAGTGAGGCGACTTCAAAATGGCCTATCGCAAAACCGCCTGGTTTTGCCTGGTGGGTCACTTTGGTTTTTGGCCCGGTGCTCGGCAGCCATCTAGGGAAACCGACCAAACCCACACATTTCTGAAAACTAGACACCCGGCGACTTCCAGGGAGGTATGGCTTGCGGGGATCCCCCAACGTTTCCTTACCCAGAATCCCCTGCAAACCTCATTTTTAGCTGAAAAAATCACTTTTTTCACACATTTTGGGGTGGGAAAGTTGTGGCATCACCGGGCTCACACAAATTTACCACCACCCAGCGTTCCCCCAGGTCTCCCGGTAAAAATACTGCCTCACTTGTGTGGGAGGCCCAAGTACCCGCGGCAGGCAAGGGCCCAAAACGTAGTGAGGCGACATCAAAATGGCCTATCGCAAAACCACCTGGTTTTGCCTGGTGGGTCACTTTGGTTTTTGGCCCGGTGCTCGGCGGCCATCTTGGGAAACCTACCAAACCCACACATTTCTGAAAACTAGACACCCGGCGGCTTCCAGGGAGGTATGGCTTGTGTGGATCCCCCAACGTTTCCTTACCCAGAATCCCCTGCAAACCTCAATTTTAGCTGAAAAAATCACTTTTTTCACACATTTTGGGGTGGGAAAGTTGTGGCATCACCGGGCTCACACAAATTTACCACCACCCAGCGTTCCCCCAGGTCTCCCGGTAAAAATGGTGCCTCACTTGTATGGGAGGCCCAAGTACCCGCGGCAGGCAAGGGCCCAAAACGTAGTGAGGCGACATCAAAATGGCCTATCGCAAAACCACCTGTTTTTGCCTGGTGGGTAACTTTGGTTTTTGGCCCGGTGCTCGGCGGCCGTCTGGGGAAACCTACCAAACCCACACATTTCTGAAAACTAGACACCCGGCGTCTTCCAGGGAGGTATGGCTTGCATGGATCCCCCAACGTTTCCTTACCCAGAATCCCCTGCTAACCTCAATTTTAGCTGAAAAAATCACTTTTTTCACACATTTTGGGGTGGGAAAGTTGTGGCATCACCGGGCTCACACAAATTTACCACCACCCAGCGTTCCTCCAGGTCTCCCGGTAAAAATGGTGCCTCACTTGTGTGGGAGGCCCAAGTACCCGCGGCAGGCAAGGGCCCAAAACGTAGTGAGGCGACATCAAAATGGCCTATCGCAAAACCACCTGGTTTTGCCTGCCGGGTCACTTTGGTTTTTGGCCCAGTGCTCGGCAGCCATCTAGGGAAACCTACCAAACCCACACATTTCTGAAAACTAGACACCCGGCGGCTTCCAGGGAGGTATGGCTTGCGTGGATCCCCCAACGTTTCCTTACCCAGAATCCCCTGCAAACCTCAATTTTAGCTGAAAAAATCACTTTTTTCACACATTTTGGGGTGGGAAAGTTGTGGCATCACCGGGCTCACACAAATTTACCACCACCCAGCGCTCCCCCAGGTCTCCCGGTAAAAATGGTGCCTCAATTGTGTGGGAGGCCCAAGTACCCGCGGCAGGCAAGGGCCCAAAACGTAGTGAGGCAACATCAAAATTGCCTATCGCAAAACCACCTGGTTTTGCAATGGGGGTCTCTTTGGTTTTTGACCCGGTGCTCGGCGGCCATCTAGGGAAACCTACCAAACCCATGCATTTCTCAAAACTAGACACCCTTCGACTTCCATGGAGGTATGGCTTGCATTGGATCCCCCAACGTTTCCTTACCCAGAATCCCCTGCAAACCTCAATTTTCGCTGAAAAAGTCACTTTTTTCACACATTTTGGGGTGGGAAAGTTGTGGCATCACCGGGATCACACAAATTTACCACCACCCAGCGTTCCCCCAGGTCTCCCGGTAAAAATGGTGCCTCACTTGTGTCGGAGGCCCAAGTACCCGCGGTAGGCAAGGGCCCAAAACGTAGTGAGGCGACATCAAAATGGCCTATCGCAAAACCACCTGTTTTTGCCTGGTGGGTCACTTTGGTTTTTGGCCCGGTGCTCGGCGGCCATCTAGGGAAACCTACCAAACCCACACATTTCTGAAAACTAGACACCCGGCGGCTTCCAGGGAGGTATGGCTTGCGTGGATCCCCCAACGTTTCCTTACCCAGAATCCCCTGCAAACCTCAATTTTAGCTGAAAAAATCACTTTTTTCACACATTTTGGGGTGGGAAAGTTGTGGCATCACCGGGCTCATACAAATTTACCACCACCCAGCGTTCCCCCAGGTCTCCCGGTAAAAATGGTGCCTCACTTGTGTGGGAGGCCCAAGTACCCGCGGCAGGCAAGGGCCCAAAACGTAGTGAGGCGACATCAAAATGGCCTATCGCAAAACCACCTGGTTTTGCCTGCCGGGTCACTTTGGTTTTTGGCCCAGTGCTCGGCAGCCATCTAGGGAAACCTACCAAACCCACACATTTCTGAAAACTAGACACCCGGCGGCTTCCAGGGAGGTATGGATTGCATGGATCCCCCAACGTTTCCTTACCCAGAATCCCCTGCAAACCTCAATTTTAGCTGAAAAAATCACTATTTTCACACATTTCGGGGTGGGAAAGTTGTGGCATCACCGGGCTCACACAAATTTACCACCACCCAGCGTTCCTCCAGGTCTCCCGGTAAAAATGGTGCCTCACCTGTGTGGGAGGCCCAAGTACCAGCGGCAGGCAAGGGCCCAAAACGTAGTGAGGCGACATCAAAATGGCCTATCGCAAAACCACCTGGTTTTGCCTGGTGGGTCACTTTGGTTTTTGGCCCGGTGCTCGGCGGCCATCGAGGGAAACCTACCAAACCCACACATTTCTGAAAACTAGACACCCGGCGGCTTCCAGGGAGGTATGGCTTGCGTGGAACCCCCAACGTTTCCTTACCCAGAATCCCATGCAAACCTCATTTTTAGCTGAAAAAATCACTTTTTTCACACATTTTGGGGTGGGAAAGTTGTGGCATCACCGGGCTCACACAAATTTACGACCACCCAGCGTTCCCCCAGGTCTCCCGGTAAAAATACTGCCTCACTTGTGTGGGAGGCCCAAGTACCCGCGGCAGGCAAGGGCCCAAAATGTAGTGAGGCGACATCAAAATGGCCTATCGCAAAACCACCTGTTTTTGCCTGCTGGGTCACTTTGGTTTTTGGCCCAGTGCTCGGCAGCCATCTAGGGAAACCTACCAAACCCACACATTTCTGAAAACTAGACACCCGGCGGCTTCCAGGGAGGTATGGATTGCGTTGATCCCCCAACGTTTCCTTACCCAGAATCCCCTGCAAACCTCAATTTTAGCTGAAAAAATCACTTTTTTCACACATTTTGGGGTGGGAAAGTTGTGGCATCACCAGGCTCACACAAATTTACCACCACCCAGCGTTCCTCCAGGTCTCCCGGTAAAAATGGTGCCTCACTTGTGTGGGAGGCCCAAGTACCTGCGGTAGGCAAGGGCCCAAAACGTAGTGAGGCGACATCAAAATGGCCTATCGCAAAACCGCCTGGTTTTGCCTGGTGGGTCACTTTGGTTTTTGGCCCGGTGCTCGGCAGCCATCTAGGGAAACCGACCAAACCCACACATTTCTGAAAACTAGACACCCGGCGACTTCCAGGGAGGTATGGCTTGCGGGGATCCCCCAACGTTTCCTTACCCAGAATCCCCTGCAAACCTCATTTTTAGCTGAAAAAATCACTTTTTTCACACATTTTGGGGTGGGAAAGTTGTGGCATCACCGGGCTCACACAAATTTACCACCACCCAGCGTTCCCCCAGGTCTCCCGGTAAAAATGGTGCCTCACTTGTGTGGGAGGCCCAAGTACCCGCGGCAGGCAAGGGCGCAAAACGTAGTGAGGCGACATCAAAATGGCCTATCGCAAAACCACCTGGTTTTGCCTCGTGGGTCACTTTGGTTTTTGGCCCGGTGCTCGGCGGCCATCTAGGGAAACCTACCAAACCCACACATTTCTGAAAACTAGACACCCGGCGGCTTCCAGGGAGGTATGACTTGCGTGGATCCCCCAACGTTTCCTTACCCAGAATCCCCTGCAAACCTCAATTTTAGCTGAAAAAATCACTTTTTTCACACATTTTGGGGTGGGAAAGTTGTGGCATCACCAGGCTCACACAAATTTACCACCACCCAGCGTTCCTCCAGGTCTCCCGGTAAAAATGGTGCCTCACTTGTGTGGGAGGCCCAAGTACCTGCGGCAGGCAAGGGCCCAAAACGTAGTGAGGCGACATCAAAATGGCCTATCGCAAAACCGCCTGGTTTTGCCTGGTGGGTCACTTTGGTTTTTGGCCCGGTGCTCGGCAGCCATCTAGGGAAACCGACCAAACCCACACATTTCTGAAAACTAGACACCCGGCGGCTTCCAGGGAGGTATGGCTTGCGGGGATCCCCCAACGTTTCCTTACCCAGAATCCCCTGCAAACCTCATTTTTAGCTGAAAAAATCACTTTTTTCACACATTTTGGGGTGGGAAAGTTGTGGCATCACCGGGCTCACACAAATTTACCACCACCCAGCGTTCCCCCAGGTCTCCCGGTAAAAATACTGCCTCACTTGTGTGGGAGGCCCAAGTACCCGCGGCAGGCAAGGGCCCAAAATGTAGTGAGGCGACATCAAAATGGCCTATCGCAAAACCACCTGTTTTTGCCTGCTGGGTCACTTTGGTTTTTGGCCCAGTGCTCGGCAGCCATCTAGGGAAACCTACCAAACCCACACATTTCTGAAAACTAGACACCCGGCGGCTTCCAGGGAGGTATGGATTGCGTTGATCCCCCAACGTTTCCTTACCCAGAATCCCCTGCAAACCTCAATTTTAGCTGAAAAAATCACTTTTTTCACACATTTTGGGGTGGGAAAGTTGTGGCATCACCAGGCTCACACAAATTTACCACCACCCAGCGTTCCTCCAGGTCTCCCGGTAAAAATGGTGCCTCACTTGTGTGGGAGGCCCAAGTACCTGCGGCAGGCAAGGGCCCAAAACGTAGTGAGGCGACATCAAAATGGCCTATCGCAAAACCGCCTGGTTTTGCCTGGTGGGTCACTTTGGTTTTTGGCCCGGTGCTCGGCAGCCATCTAGGGAAACCGACCAAACCCACACATTTCTGAAAACTAGACACCCGGCGACTTCCAGGGAGGTATGGCTTGCGGGGATCCCCCAACGTTTCCTTACCCAGAATCCCCTGCAAACCTCATTTTTAGCTGAAAAAATCACTTTTTTCACACATTTTGGGGTGGGAAAGTTGTGGCATCACCGGGCTCACACAAATTTACCACCACCCAGCGTTCCCCCAGGTCTCCCGGTAAAAATACTGCCTCACTTGTGTGGGAAGCCCAAGTACCCGCGGCAGGCAAGGGCCCAAAACGTAGTGAGGCGACATCAAAATGGCCTATCGCAAAACCACCTGGTTTTGCCTGGTGGGTCACTTTGGTTTTTGGCCCGGTGCTCGGCGGCCATCTAGGGAAACATACCAAACCCACACATTTCTGAAAACTAGACACCCGGCGGCTTCCAGGGAGGTATGGCTTGTGTGGATCCCCCAACGTTTCCTTTCCCAGAATCCCCTGCAAACCTCAATTTTAGCTGAAAAAATCACTTTTTTCACACATTTTGGGGTGGGAAAGTTGTGGCATCACCGGGCTCACACAAATTTACCACCACCCAGCGTTCCCCCAGGTCTCCCGGTAAAAATGGTGCCTCACTTGTATGGGAGGCCCAAGTACCCGCGGCAGGCAAGGGCCCAAAACGTAGTGAGGCGACATCAAAATGGCCTATCGCAAAACCACCTGTTTTTGCCTGGTGGGTAACTTTGGTTTTTGGCCCGGTGCTCGGCGGCCGTCTGGGGAAACCTACCAAACCCACACATTTCTGAAAACTAGACACCCGGCGTCTTCCAGGGAGGTATGGCTTGCATGGATCCCCCAACGTTTCCTTACCCAGAATCCCCTGCTAACCTCAATTTTAGCTGAAAAAATCACTTTTTTCACACATTTTGGGGTGGGAAAGTTGTGGCATCACCGGGCTCACACAAATTTACCACCACCCAGCGTTCCTCCAGGTCTCCCGGTAAAAATGGTGCCTCACTTGTGTGGGAGGCCCAAGTACCCGCGGCAGGCAAGGGCCCAAAACGTAGTGAGGCGACATCAAAATGGCCTATCGCAAAACCACCTGGTTTTGCCTGGTGGGTCACTTTGGTTTTTGGCCCGGTGCTCGGCGGCCATCTAGGGAAACCTACCAAACCCACACATTTCTGAAAACTAGACACCCGGCGGCTTCCAGGGAGGTATGGCTTGTGTGGATCCCCCAACGTTTCCTTACCCAGAATCCCCTGCAAACCTCAATTTTAGCTGAAAAAATCACTTTTTTCACACATTTTGGGGTGGGAAAGTTGTGGCATCACCGGGCTCACACAAATTTACCACCACCCAGCGTTCCCCCAGGTCTCCCGGTAAAAATGGTGCCTCACTTGTATGGGAGGCCCAAGTACCCGCGGCAGGCAAGGGCCCAAAACGTAGTGAGGCGACATCAAAATGGCCTATCGCAAAACCACCTGTTTTTGCCTGGTGGGTAACTTTGGTTTTTGGCCCGGTGCTCGGCGGCCGTCTGGGGAAACCTACCAAACCCACACATTTCTGAAAACTAGACACCCGGCGTCTTCCAGGGAGGTATGGCTTGCATGGATCCCCCAACGTTTCCTTACCCAGAATCCCCTGCTAACCTCAATTTTAGCTGAAAAAATCACTTTTTTCACACATTTTGGGGTGGGAAAGTTGTGGCATCACCGGGCTCACACAAATTTACCACCACCCAGCGTTCCTCCAGGTCTCCCGGTAAAAATGGTGCCTCACTTGTGTCGGAGGCCCAAGTACCCGCGGTAGGCAAGGGCCCAAAACGTAGTGAGGCGACATCAAAATGGCCTATCGCAAAACCACCTGTTTTTGCCTGGTGGGTCACTTTGGTTTTTGGCCCGGTGCTCGGCGGCCATCGAGGGAAACCTACCAAACCCACACATTTCTGAAAACTAGACACCCGGCGGCTTCCAGGGAGGTATGGCTTGCGTGGAACCCCCAACGTTTCCTTACCCAGAATCCCATGCAAACCTCATTTTTAGCTGAAAAAATCACCTTTTTCACACATTTTGGGGTGGGAAAGTTGTGGCATCAGCGGGCTCACACAAATTTACCACCACCCAGCGTTCCCCCAGGTCTCCCGGTAAAAATGGTGCCTCACTTGTGTGGGAGGCCCAAGTACCCGCGGCAGGCAAGGGCGCAAAACGTAGTGAGGCGACATCAAAATGGCCTATCGCAAAACCACCTGGTTTTGCCTCGTGGGTCACTTTGGTTTTTGGCCCGGTGCTCGGCGGCCATCTAGGGAAACCTACCAAACCCACACATTTCTGAAAACTAGACACCCGGCGGCTTCCAGGGAGGTATGGCTTGTGTGGATCCCCCAACGTTTCCTTACCCAGAATCCCCTGCTAACCTCAATTTTAGCTGAAAAAATCACTTTTTTCACACATTTTGGGGTGGGAAAGTTGTGGCATCACCGGGCTCACACAAATTTACCACCACCCAGCGTTCCTCCAGGTCTCCCGGTAAAAATGGTGCCTCACTTGTGTGGGAGGCCCAAGTACCCGCGGCAGGCAAGGGCCCAAAACGTAGTGAGGCGACATCAAAATGGCCTATCGCAAAACCACCTGGTTTTTCCTGGTGGGTCACTTTGGTTTTTGGCCCGGTGCTCGGCGGCCATCTAGGGAAACCTACCAAACCCACACATTTCTGAAAACTAGACACCCGGCGGCTTCCAGGGAGGTATGGCTTGCGTGGATCCCCCAACGTTTCCTTACCCAGAATCCCCTGCAAACCTCAATTTTAGCTGAAAAAAACACTTTTTTCACACATTTTGGGGTGGGAAAGTTGTGGCATCACCGGGCTCACACAAATTTACCACCACCCAGCGCTCCCCCAGGTCTCCCGGTAAAAATGGTGCCTCAATTGTGTGGGAGGCCCAAGTACCCGCGGCAGGCAAGGGCCCAAAACGTAGTGAGGCAACATCAAAATGGCCTTTCGCAAAACCACCTGGTTTTGCAATGGGGGTCTCTTTGGTTTTTGACCCGGTGCTCGGCGGTCATCTAGGGAAACCTACCAAACCCATGCATTTCTCAAAACTAGACACCCGGCGGCTTCCATGGAGGTATGGCTTGCATTGGATCCCCAACGTTTCCTTACCCAGAATCCCCTGCAAACCTCAATTTTCGCTGAAAAAGTCACTTTTTTCACACATTTTGGGGTGGGAAAGTTGTGGCATCACCGGGATCACACAAATTTACCACCACCCAGCGTTCCCCCAGGTCTCCCGGTAAAAATGGTGCCTCACTTGTGTCGGAGGCCCAAGTACCCGCGGTAGGCAAGGGCCCAAAACGTAGTGAGGCGACATCAAAATGGCCTATCGCAAAACCACCTGTTTTTGCCTGCTGGGTCACTTTGGTTTTTGGCCCAGTGCTCGGCAGCCATCTAGGGAAACCTACCAAACCCACACATTTCTGAAAACTAGACACCCGGCGGCTTCCAGGGAGGTATGGATTGCGTGGATCCCCCAACGTTTCCTTACCCAGAATCCCCTGCAAACCTCAATTTTAGCTGAAAAAATCACTTTTTGCACACATTTTGGGGTGGGAAAGTTGTGGCATCACCAGGCTCACACAAATTTACCACCACCCAGCGTTCCTCCAGGTCTCCCGGTAAAAATGGTGCCTCACTTGTGTGGGAGGCCTAAGTACCTGCGGCAGGCAAGGGCCCAAAACGTAGTGAGGCGACATCAAAATGGCCTATCGCAAAACCGCCTGGTTTTGCCTGGTGGGTCACTTTGGTTTTTGGCCCGGTGCTCGGCAGCCATCTAGGGAAACCGACCAAACCCACACATTTCTGAAAACTAGACACCCGGCGGCTTCCAGGGAGGTATGGCTTGCGGGGATCCCCCAAAGTTTCCTTACCCAGAATCCCCTGCAAACCTCATTTTTAGCTGAAAAAATCACTTTTTTCACACATTTTGGGGTGGGAAAGTTGTGGCATCACCGGGCTCACACAAATTTACCACCACCCAGCGTTCCCCCAGGTCTCCCGGTAAAAATACTGCCTCACTTGTGTGGGAGGCCCAAGTACCCGCGGCAGGCAAGGGCCCAAAACGTAGTGAGGCGACATCAAAATGGCCTATCGCAAAACCACCTGGTTTTGCCTGGTGGGTCACTTTGGTTTTTGGCCCGGTGCTCGGCGGCCATCTAGGGAAACCTACCAAACCCACACATTTCTGAAAACTAGACACCCGGCGGCTTCCAGGGAGGTATGGCTTGTGTGGATCCCCCAACGTTTCCTTACCCAGAATCCCCTGCAAACCTCAATTTTAGCTGAAAAAATCACTTTTTTCACACATTTTGGGGTGGGAAAGTTGTGGCATCACCGGGCTCACACAAATTTACCACCACCCAGCGTTCCCCCAGGTCTCCCGGTAAAAATGGTGCCTCACTTGTATGGGAGGCCCAAGTACCCGCGGCAGGCAAGGGCCCAAAACGTAGTGAGGCGACATCAAAATGGCCTATCGCAAAACCACCTGTTTTTGCCTGGTGGGTAACTTTGGTTTTTGGCCCGGTGCTCGGCGGCCGTCTGGGGAAACCTACCAAACCCACACATTTCTGAAAACTAGACACCCGGCGGCTTCCAGGGAGGTATGGCTTGCGTGGATCCCCCAACGTCTCCTTACCCAGAATCCCCTGCAAACCTCAATTTTAGCTGAAAAAATCACTTTTTCACACATTTTGGGGTGGGAAAGTTGTGGCATCACCGGTTTCACACAAATTTACCACCACGCAGCGTTCCCCCAGGTCTCCCGGTAAAAATGGTGCCTCACTTGTGTGGGAGGCCCAAGTACCAGTGGCAGGCAAGGGCCCAAAACGTAGTGAGGCGACACCGGGTCAAAAACCAAAGTGACCCACCAGGCACAACCAGGTGGTTTTGCGATAGGCCATTTTGATGTCACCTCACTACGTTTTGGGCCCTTGCCTGCTGCGGGTACTTAGGCCTCCCACACAAGTGAGGCACCATTTTTACCGGGAGACCTGGGGGAACGCTGGGTGGTGGTAAATTTGTGTGAGCCCGGTGATGCCACAACTTTCCCACCCCAAAATGTGTGAAAAAAGTGATTTTTTCAGCTAAAATTGAGGTTTGCAGGGAATTCTGGGTAAGGAAACTTTGGGGGATCCACGCAAGCCATACCTCCCTGGAAGCCGCCGGGTGTCTAGTTTTCAGAAATGCATAGGTTTGGTAGGTTTCCCTAGATGGCAGCCGAGCACCGGGTCAAAAACCAAAGTGACCCCCCTTGCAAAACTAGGTGGTTTTGCGATAGGCAATTTTGATGTCACTTCACTACGTTTTGGGCCCTTGCCTGCTGCGGGTACTTGGGCCTCCCACACAAGTGAGGCACCATTTTTACCGGGAGACCTGGGGAAACGCTGGGTGGTGGTAAATTTGTGTGAGCCCAGTGATGCCACAACTTTCCCACCCCAAAATGTGTGAAAAAAGTGATTTTTTCAGCTAAAAATGAGGTTTGCAGGGGATTCTGGGTAAGGAAACGTTGGGGGATCCACGCAAGCCATACCTCCCTGGAAGCCGCCAGGTGTCTAGGTTTCAGAAATGTGTGGGTTTGGTAGGTTTCCTGTTGGACTTGGCCCTTCTGGCAGGTTCACCCCTGAACTTTTTGCTTTTTATTGGTGACTTGGTGTGGTGATTTGTTTGGTTCCTGCGCACTTTCCCTGTGTCCCAGGGTAAAGTGCGTGCACACTCTGAGTGCATGTGGTGAGATAGGCCTGCCCTCCCATAGGAATGCATGGGGAATGTATGTGTCCCTAGTAGTTCCTGATGCGTGGGGTGTGCAGGCCCGAGTTTGGTATGTGCGGACTCGTGGGAGTGAATGCTGCGCGATGATGTGTGCGGCGTGCATGTACCTAGTGTGGAAGTGCCACTTCTAGAAGTGGGCACTTCTGTGTGCAGTGTGTCTGTCGCGTGATTGGCTGGTCATGTCATGTGACGGGCTAGGGATTCCCCAGAGTCAGGATGAGTCACCCAGTGGTGAATGGGGAGATCAGCAGCTAGATGGGTGGGAGGAGTACACCTGGGTCCTGAATAGGACAGGGTTTTCCACACACAATGCTGGCCCCGCCCCCTGTGGTGCGACTGACGACCCTAGCCCTGCCAGTGAATAGAGTGAGGGGCTGAGCACATCAAGGGTGCTCCCCAACCAGCTGCGACTGGTTTTCCCCCTCACCCTGAACCCAGACAAAGGGATTTGGTGTATAAAAAGGGGCTGTGTCCCCTTACAAAATGTTCTTGCTCTGTCTTGAATCTACGGGGGGGGCGTGCTGCTGGTGGGGCCCAGGAGGGACCGCCATGGGGGCTACCTCCCTGCTGGAGGGCCCTGTGTGCTGGCCCCTGGGCCCTACCTTGCCCCCTGGATGCCTTCAGGACCTTCTGGACCCTTGGGACTTTCCTTTTACCTTGCCAAGGCTTGATGCTGGCCTAGCACCCTGGGAGCGCTTTATTTTCCCTGCAGCAAGGTGCTTTTTCTGGTCCTGAACATAGCGCCTGGAGAGCGCTTTATTCCCCCAGCGAGAGGAGCTGGAGCTGTGCAGCGTTGCGCTGCTACGAGCGAGAGAGGGAATCCCCAGCGTAGGGATTCCCCCATGATGCGTGCTTTTGCGGGTGCCCACCCCGCTTGTGACTTGCTTCGTGGGAAAATTCGCGGGTGCCCACCCCGCATTTAGCGTTATTTAGTGGGTGCCCACCCCACATGGCCGCCTCTTTTTTTATATATTTGAATAAGCGGGTGCCCACCCCGCTGTACGTGGTCATGTAGGAGGGAGCCTACCCCTCATTGCTGCCGAAGATCGTCGCTGCTGCCCGCGGCCCGCCTGGTTGTGGGCGGGGCCGCGGGACGGAAGCGGCCGGCGCGACATGATGACGCGGGGCTCCTATGCTGGAGGGAGAGCCCCGCGGTGGCGGCCGAAGTACGGAGAAGAGCCAGGATGCGGCGCAAGCGAAGCAGGACCCCCACGAATGGTGAGAGCCCTGCTGTGCCCACCTACTCCAGACGACGAGGAATGCATACCGGGGCTCCCGTGAGCTGAGGGAAGCCCCGCGTATGCTGAAGGAGAGTGACCGGGTGAAGCAGAGTCCCCGCCCAGAGGCCCGGTGAGTGAGGGCTCAAGGGGGGGGCGAGAGAGAGGCACCAGTGCCGGTGCCGACTTCCTGGGCGGCCCCGGCTAGCAGCGGGCCGCCCCAACGAAGGGGCCATCATGTTTAGTTCTAGAGCCTGCACGAGGCTCCAACGGTAATCAGAGGCATTCCCCTGGTGTTCGGTGCGAGGCACCGAGTCAGAGCGGCCCCGTGTGTCCAGTGGGCCGCTCCAACGCTATTCAGGGCATTCTTTGTGTAGAGTTCAGAAGGACTCCAACGTTGGGGACATATTGGTTTTACGGCGCCCCTGCGCTCCAACGCTATGGGGGCCTGTTGTTTTCAGGAGCCAGTGTGCTCCATGGGACATGATTTCCGGGGCACGTTTGGCACAGTTTGATCTAGAGCCTAGAGGGCTCCAAGGATCGGCACAGTTTGTTTTGAAGGGCTAATGAGAGCCCCCTGCCGCTATTTGCCTTCCCCAGCTGCGCAGCACTTAGTGCCAGCTGCAGCGTTTAGGCCCTGTGCTTGTCCCCAGCTGCCCAGCAAGTAGTGGGCAGCTGCTACGTTTAGGTTCTGGCGCAACCTGGACTCTAATATGCTTTTGGGTGCTAGGAAATGTACGGTGTATAGTATGTTTTGCGCACCCTGTGTTGTGTACCTCTAAATGTGGTTAGTTCTGCCTAGGAGGTTGTTTTACCTTGTTTAGGTTGAGGGTAGGGAGAATGTACTTCCCTGTGTTATGTACGCCCCTAGTGTAAGTATACTTAGGTGGCTAGGTCTAAGGCGTTAGACTTGCGAGAATTGCATAATGTGATTTATGCCCCTGTGATAGATACAGGATAGGTTTTATACCTGATGCTAGTGTGATGACGCTGAGGTCATTATTGCGCCAGTAGATACTGGTTATGTTCTACATGTACACTTGGTAATTTGTGTTATGTTCTATGAGTGCTAATTCCGGACAGTGGTCCATGTGGCCCTGTCCCCTGTACATATAATCCCTTGTAAATTCTGCCCGTGCCTGTTGGCACATTGTAGAGTGTGTGTTTTTATCTAATGTGTTGTGTATAATACAAAGGCTATTTTTATAGAATACCTTGTGTGGAGTTTCCTTTGTGGTGGGCCTTGGGTGTTGTTGCTGGGTGCACGCGCAAACGCTTTACACATCGCCTCAGGGATAAGCCTGACTGCTCGTGCCAAGCTACCAAGGGGGTGAGCAGGGGTTATCTTTGTCGTGTAACTCCCCAGCCCTGACTAGAGTGGTGGTTTCTGTCTGGCTTTGGCGCAAGCCTCAGCCAACCAGAAATCCCATTTCTAACATTTCCCTAGATGGCCGCCGAGCACCGGGCCAAAAACCAAAGTGACCCCCCTTGCAAAACCAGGTGGTTTTGCGATAGGCCATTTCGATGTCACCTCACTACTTTTTGGGCCCTTGCCTGCCGCGGGTACTTGGGCCTCCCACACAAGTGAGGCACCATTTTTACCGGGAGACCTGGGGAAACGCTGGGTGGTGGTAAAATTGTGTGAGCCCGGGGATGCCACAACTTTCCCACCCCAAAATGTGTGAAAAAAGGGAGGCCCAAGTACCCGCGGCAGGAAAGGGCCCAAAACGTAGTGAGGCGAAATCAAAATGGCCTATCGCAAAACCACCTGGTTTTGCCTGGTGGGTCACTTTGGTTTTTGGCCCGGTGCTCGGCAGCCATCTAGGGAAACCTACCAAACCCACACATTTCTGAAAACTAGACACCCGGCGGCTTCCAGGGAGGTATGGCTTGCGTGGATCCCCCAACGTTTCCTTACCCAGAATCCCCTGCAAACCTCAATTTTAGCTGAAAAAATCACTTTTTTCACACATTTTGGGGTGGGAAAGTTGTGGCATCACCGGGCTCACACAAATTTACCACCACCCAGCGTTCCTCCAGGTCTCCCGGTAAAAATGATGCCTCACTTGTGTGGGAGGCCCAAGTACCCGCAGCAGGCAAAGGCCCAAAATGTAGTGAGGCGACATCAAAATGGCCTATCGCAAAACCGCCTGGTTTTGCCTAGTGGGTCACTTTGGTTTTTGGCCCGGTGCTCGGCGGCCATCGAGGGAAACCTACTAAACCCACACATTTCTGAAAACTAGACACCTGGCGGCCTCCAGCGAGGTATGGCTTGCGTGGAACCCCCAACGTTTCCTTACCCAGAATCCCCTGCAAACCTCATTTTTAGCTGAAAAAATCACTTTTTTCACACATTTTGGGGTGGGATAGTTGTGGCATCAGCGGGCTCACACAAATTTACCACCACCCAGCGTTCCCCCAGGTCTCCCGGTAAAAATGGTGCCTCACTTGTGTGGGAGGCCCAAGTACCCGCGGCAGGCAAGGGCGCAAAACGTAGTCAGGTGACATCAAAATTGCCTATCGCAAAACCACCTGGTTTTGCAAGGGGGGTCACTTTGGTTTTTGACCCGGTGCTCGGCGGCCATCTAGGGAAACCTACCAAACCTATGCATTTCTGAAAACTAGACACCCGGCGGCTTCCAGGGAGGTATGGCTTGCGTGGATCCCCCAAAGTTTCCTTACCCAGAATTCCCTGCAAACCTCAATTTTAGCTGAAAAAATCACTTTTTTCACACATTTTGGGGTGGGAAAGTTGTGGCATCACCGGGCTCACACAAATTTACCACCACCCAGCGTTCCCCCAGGTCTCCCGGTAAAAATGGTGCCTCACTTGTGTGGGAGGCCCAAGTACCCGCAGCAGGCAAGGGCCCAAAACGTAGTGAGGTGACATCAAAATGGCCTATCGCAAAACCACCTGGTTTTGCCTGGTGGGTCACTTTGGTTTTTGGCCCGGTGCTCGGCGGCCATCTAGGGAAACCTACCAAACCCACACATTTCTGAAAACTAGACACCCGGCGGCTTCCAGGGAGGTATGGCTTGTGTGGATCCCCCAACATTTCCTTACCCAGAATCCCCTGCAAACCTCAATTTTAGCTGAAAAAATCACTTTTTTCACACATTTTGGAGTGGGAAAGTTGTGGCATCACTGGGCTCACACAAATTTACCACCACCCAGCGTTCCTCCAGGTCTCCCGGTAAAAATGGTGCCTCACTTGTGTGGGAGGCCCAAGTACCCGCAGCAGGCAAGGGCCCAAAACGTAGTGAGGTGACATCAAAATGGCCTATCGCAAAACCACCTGGTTTTGCCTGGAGGGTCACTTTGGTTTTTGGCCCGGTGCTCGGCGGCCATCAAGGGAAACCTACCAAACCCACACATTCCTGAAAACTAGACACCCGGCGGCTTCCAGGGAGGTATGGCTTGCGTGGATCCCCCAACGTCTCCTTACCCAGAATCCCCTGCAAACCTCAATTTTAGCTGAAAAAATCACTTTTTCACACATTTTGGGGTGGGAAAGTTGTGGCATCACCGGGCTCACACAAATTTACCACCACGCAGCGTTCCCCCAGGTCTCCCGGTAAAAATGGTGCCTCACTTGTGTGGGAGGCCCAAGTACCAGTGGCAGGCAAGGGCCCAAAACGTAGTGAGGCGACACCGGGTCAAAAACCAAAGTGACCCACCAGGCACAACCAGGTGGTTTTGCGATAGGCCATTTTGATGTCACCTCACTACGTTTTGGGCCCTTGCCTGCTGCGGGTACTTAGGCCTCCCACACAAGTGAGGCACCATTTTTACCGGGAGACCTGGGGGAACGCTGGGTGTTGGTAAATTTGTGTGAGCCCGGTGATGCCACAACTTTCCCACCCCAAAATGTGTGAAAAAAGTGATTTTTTCAGCTAAAATTGAGGTTTGCAGGGAATTCTGGGTAAGGAAACTTTGGGGGATCCACGCAAGCCATACCTCCCTGGAAGCCGCCGGGTGTCTAGTTTTCAGAAATGCATAGGTTTGGTAGGTTTCCCTAGATGGCAGCCGAGCACCGGGCCAAAAACCAAAGTGACCCCCCTTGCAAAACCAGGTGGTTTTGCGATAGGCCATTTCGATGTCACCTCACTACTTTTTGGGCCCTTGCCTGCCGCGGGTACTTGGGCCTCCCACACAAGTGAGGCACCATTTTTACCGGGAGACCTGGGGAAACGCTGGGTGGTGGTAAAATTGTGTGAGCCCGGGGATGCCACAACTTTCCCACCCCAAAATGTGTGTGTTTGGTCGGTTTCCCTAGATGGCCGCCGAGCACCGGGCCAAAAACCAAAGTGACCCACCAGGCAAAACCAGGCGGTTTTGCGATAGGCCATTTTGATGTCGCCTCACTACGTTTTGGGCCCTTGCCTGCCGCAGGTACTTGGGCCTCCCACACAAGTGAGGCACCATTTTTACCGGGAGACCTGGAGGAACGCTGGGTGGTGGTAAATTTGTGTGAGCCTGGTGATGCCACAACTTTCCCACCCCAAAATGTGTGAAAAAAGTGATTTTTTCAGCTAAAATTGAGGTTTGCAGGGGATTCTGGGTAAGGAAACGTTGGGGGATCCACGCAAGCCATACCTCCCTGGAAGCCGCCGGGTGTCTAGTTTTCAGAAATGTGTGGGTTTGGTAGGTTTCCCTAGATGGCCGCCGAGCACCGGGCCAAAAACCAAAGTGACCCCCCTTGCAAAACCAGGTGGTTTTGCGATAGGCCATTTCGATGTCACCTCACTACGTTTTGGGCCCTTGCCTGCCGCGGGTACTTGGGCCTCCCACACAAGTGAGGCACCATTTTTACCGGGAGACCTGGGGGAATGCTGGGTGGTGGTAAAATTGTGTGAGCCCGGGGATGCCACAACTTTCCCACCCCAAAATGTGTGAAAAAAGTGGTTTTTTTGCAGCTGAAATTGAGGTTTGCAGGGGATTCTGGGTAAGGAAACGTTGGGAGATCCATGCAAGCCATACCTCCCTGGAAGCCGCCGGGTGTCTAGTTTTCAGAAATGTGTGGGTTTTGTAGGTTTCCCTAGATGGCCGCCGAGCACTGGGTCAAAAACCAAAGTGACCCCCCTTGCAAAACCAGGTGGTTTTGCGATAGGCCATTTCGATATCACCTCACTACGTTATGGGCCCTTGCCTGCCGCGGGTACTTGGGCCTCCCACACAAGTGAGGCACCATTTTTACCGGGAGACCTGGGGGAACACTGGGTGGTGGTAAATTTGTGTGAGCCTGGTGATGCCACAACTTTCCCACCCCAAAATGTGTGAAAAAAGTAATTTTTTCAGCTAAAATTGAGGTTTGCAGGGGATTCTGGGTAAGGAAACGTTGGGGGATCCACACAAGCCATACCTCCCTGGAAGCCGCCGGGTGTCTAGTTTTCAGAAATGTGTGGGTTTGGTAGGTTTCCCTAGATGGCCGCCGAGCACCGGGTCAAAAACCAAAGTGACCCCCCTTGCAAAACCAGATTAACTATTGTTCCTACAGCGTGAGAATTTTGGAGTAAAATTGCAAAGAAAATGTGGCAGACATTTTGAGGTTTGCAGGACATTGGGGATAAAAAATTTTTTTATAAATTCACAAGAGAGACATCACCATGACCTCCCATGGGTTTTCAACAATATCTACAGTTGGTGGGTTATTCTTACATGGAAAGTGTACCTTGGCAGAGAAACTAAAGACAAACATTGCTGCACAACCATCTATTCCTCAAACACACACACATACTGGTTGGATTTGGCACGAGGGCGAGTCATGGTTCAGTGTATTAAATTTTATTAACTAGAGATTTCACAAAAATGAACTGCACTGTCAATAATTAAATTCACAAAAAACCAAGCCAATGACTCGCAGCTCGTGAGCTGTAAAGCCACGTCAAGGCACCAACCACTTTACAGGCCATTCACACACCTTTCATACGTGATACAAACAAGACCATTCGCACCACCAGGTACAAAAGCAACAGAGTACAAAATTCACCAAAAAGGGACAAGGTACACCCTGCTTCAGAAAGACAAATATTACTGCACAGCCATCTAATCCGCAAGCACACACACATACTGGTTGGATTTGGCACGAGGGTGAGTGATGGTTCAGTAGATACAATTGTATTAGCAAGTGATTTCACAAAACATGAAATGCACTGGTAATAATTGAAAGGGCCAGAAACTGAACCATTGACTCACAGCTCGTGAGCTGTAAAGCCACGACAAGGCACCAACCTCTTTACAGGCCATTCATACACCTTTCATACGTGTGAGACATACAAAACCATTCACACCGCCAGCCGCGGGCCCATCACATAACAAAACTCACACCAGCACACAGCGCCATTCAAGGGCCCATCACTTTCACACACCCACAATCCAGACTCAGCGACTACACATGCTGATGGATTGCGTGGAGTGGCACTCAGCTAGCAGTGTGTGTAGTGACCAGCAGAAAGTCACTACTCACACACAGCCAGCCGAGCTCCAGTCCACACACACCGCTAGCAGAGCACCAGTCCACACACACCGCTAGCAGAGCGCCAGTCCACGCACACCGCTAGCCAAGCGCCAGTCCAGGCACACCGCCAGCCAAGCGCCAGTCCAGGCACACCGCCAGCCAATCGCCAGTCCAGGCACACCGGCAGCCAATCGCCAATCCACGCACACTGCCAGCCAAGCTCCAGTCCACTGACACCTCCAGCCAAGCACCAGTCCACACACACCACCAGTCCACGCACACCGCCAGCCAAGTACCAGTCCACGCACACCGCCAGCCAAGCACCATTCCACGCACACCACCTGCCAAGTTCCAATCCACGCACACCACCAGCCAAGCTCCAGTCCACGGACACCACCAGCCAAGCACCAGTCCACACACACCACCAGTCCACGCACACCACCAGCCAAGTGCCAGTCCACGCACACCGCCAGCCAAGCACCATTCCACGCACACCGCCAGCCAAGCTCCAGTCCACGCACACCACCAGCCACGCACCAGTCCACGCACACCGCCAGCCAAGCACCATTCCACGCACACCGCCAGCCAAGCTCCAGTCCACGCACACCACCAGCCACGCACCAGTCCACGCACACTGCCAGTCCATGCACACCACCAGTCCACGCTCACCGCCAGCCAAGCACCATTCCACGCACACCACCAACCAAGTGCCAGTCCACACACACCAACAGCCAAGCGCAAGCCTACACACACCGCCATCACATTTAGGATTTTTTAGAAAAAAATAAAAACACAAACAAATCGCAAATAGATACAAATCTTCTAACAGAAAATCAGCAACTAAATACATTGCACTAACACCAACCTTGAAACAGAATCAAATTATCCAAAGAATACAGACCAGGCAGTTCACTTTACCACTCATGAATGCTCCCAATAATTCTTTCGCGTGTGGTAGGCTCTAAAACAAGCAGGAAGACACAGTGCAGGATGAGAAGGACAGTTGGGGCAGTACATACGACTCTCCTTCCGCGTACCTCTTCGCCAACAGACTCTACATCTCCTACTGGGAAAATCTTGTGAGGGTGTGGGAGGAATGTGATCTGGAAAGTGGCGGTCTTTCAATCTAGCAACATCCTCCACCACTCCAACTCTAGGAACACTTGCCTGTTCCACTACAACAAGGCTGCCTATTACAGACTCCTGAAACTTAGCAGAAGTCATCTTTGACACAGGGCAAGAATCCTGGAACACAACAAAAGCATTAAACATTGCCAAGTGGAAAAGATGGATAGCCAACTTCTTGTACCAAATGTAAGCCTTACGAAGAGCAGTGTAAGGTTCCAACCTCTGATCTACTCTGTAAACACCATCCATGTGCCTATTATAGTCTAAAATGCACACAGGTTTACACGCTTCAGCGACCTGACCCCAAACAGTCACAGGTGCAGTGCTTTCATCATGGATGGTAGTCAGCATGTAGACATCTCTCCTGTCTGAAAACTTCACAGCAAGAAGCTCCTGGCAACGCAACGCACTGCACTGTCCTCGCACAAGCTTTTGACAAACAAGTTCTTTCGGGAAACCTTTACGGTTAGAGTGGATTGTGCCACAAGCAACAGTGTCCACTTTGGCCAATTCCCTGAACAACCGCACACCAGTGTAGAAGTTATCTACATATAAATGGTGGCCTTTGTTGAAAAATGCTCTACCAAGTTCCCAAACAAGTTTCTCAGTCACTCCAAAAGTGGACGGACAACCAGGGAGGTTAATCCTAGATTCCTTACCAGTGTACACCCTGAAATTAGACACATATCCAGTCCTACTGTCACACAGCATATACAGCTTTATTCCATAGCGTGCCCTCTTACTAGGAATGTATTGCCTAAAAACCAAGCTGCCCTTGAACAACACCAAAGACTCATCCACTGCAATTTCTTTCCCAGGGGCATAAATCTCAGAAAATCGATCAACAAAGTGATCAAGGACAGGCCTAATCTTAAAAAGACGGTCACAATCAAGGTGATCTTGTGGCAACGCTAAACCATTATCAACAAAATGCATCATCCGAAGCAGAAGCAAATACCTGTCACGACTCATGACTGCCGGAAAAATAGACGTTGCCATCAAGGGACTGCTAGACCAATATGAAGATATTGATGGCTTCCTTAGCAAGCCCATCAAAAAAGTTAAACCCAAGAACTTCTTCATCTCTTCAACATTTGTGGGAGTCCACCGGGTAGCTCTAGATTAGGGCCTAAGTCTGGCACTGTTGTCCCTCAAAAACTGTTCGGCATACAAATTAGTCTGCTCAACAATCTCTGCCAATAAACAACTGAAAAAAATTATATGTATTCACTCTAGACCCTGGAACACCAGTAAACTCTGGCAATGCCGGCTGCACCATGCCAGGGGCAACCCAGAGGTCATCACTTTCAAAGGGAAGCCTTGCAGCCCCAGCCTGCAGCCCAGATGCCTCTTGCCGCACTACACCAACGGGAAGCCTTGCAGCCCCAGGCTGCAGCCCAAATGCCTCTTGCCGCACTATCGGCACATCAGTCTCCTCCTCTAACACAGGCACTTCATCCGCTCTAAGAGTATCTTCATCATCCGATGACTCCATACGGAGAGACAACTCACTGCCAGAATCGTCCCCTGCCTCCTCTCCCTCAGATGCAGAGTCAGTCTCTGAACCATGGTCAGAGGAAGACTCAAACAGCAAACCAACAACCTGCTGAGCAGTAATCCTGCGGCTAGCCATTATACTTACTAAGATAGAAGACTGCACAAACAAGTCAACAACAACCAACAATGTGCAAACCAAGTAAGTAAAGAAATGTGTACCTTTATCACAAAGATCAATGTACTCAAAAACTATACAATCCAATTACAAGAGACAGCTGCACTCACCAGAAACCAACTCTGCAGTGACACAGCAAAAACCAACGATATCAAACTAGAAAGAAGAAAAAAAAACAAATTACTCACAAGACAACAAAATACACATCGAGCACAAATGCAAAAAGTTTTTGACACTCAAAAAACAAACATACTGCTATTATTACACCATTTGCAAAAAAAATTCATGCAGAGAAATCATTGTACAAAAAGAGTCTCTGACCAAACTACACAAACAGCAGAACCACCAGTAACAACACGGCAAACTGAAAAGAGCAAAAGCCTTCACCTAGAACAAAACAGTTAAAAAAGAAATATTACTATTGCAATTCACAAAAAATATAACAATAAACATTATAACATGCTATGTTACTATCCAAATGGTCAATCGGGTTATGTGCCAGGTGGGGCAGAAAACAGCAGGAAAAAAAAAGGCTACTCTGTCCTGGGGCGGGTGGCCCAAATACAGATTATAAAAATTGCCCCCTGGAAGCGACACTTGCCAAAGGGGTCACTTCCATTTTTATTTACACTAATTCCCTGGTGTCTAGTGGGCTTTTCTGCCCCCCCCCCTGGGGCCAGAAACGGACCGAAAGTCGACCGATCTGCCCCCAGGGGGGGCGGAAAAGTCTTCCAGAAAATTATGCCCCCAAGGAAGCGACCCTTGCCCAAGGGGTCGCTTCCCAAATGAAAAAACGACATCCCTGGTGTCTAGTGGGCTTTTCTGCCCCCGAAAGTGGACCGATCTGCCCCCAGGGGGGGCAGAAAAGTCTGAGCATAAATGATTTCCCCAGGGAAGCGACCCTTGCCCAAGGGGTCGCTTCCCAAATCAATAAAACGACATCTCTGGTGTCTAGTGGGCTTTTCTGCCCCCCCTGGGGGCAGAAACGGACCGAAAGTGGACCGATCTGCCGCCAGGGGGGGCAGAAAAGTCTGAGCATAAATGTTTCCCCCTGGGAAGCGACCCTTGCCCAAAGGGTCGCTTCCCATATCAATAAAACGACATCCCTGGTGTCTAGTGGGCTTTTCTGCCCCCCCTGGGGGCAGAAACAGACCGAAAGTGGACCGATCTGCCCCCAGGGGGGGCAGAAAAGTCTGTGCAATAATTATTCCCCCTGGGAAGCGACCCTTGCCCAAGGGGTCGCTTCCCATATCAATAAAACGACATCCCTGGTGTCTAGTGGGCTTTTCTGCCCCCCCTGGGGGCAGAAACGTACCGAAAGTGGACCGATCAGAAAAGTCTGTGCAATAAATATTCCCCCTGGCAAGCGACCCTTGCCCAAGGGGTCGCTTCCCAAATGACGAAATGGACATCCCTGGTGTCTAGTGGGGCATCCCTGCTCCACGATCGCGACGCTGTGCACGATCGTGGGACAGGAATGCCCAGCATTGAGACATCAGGGGAGAGGAAATACTCTTTCCTCTCCCCTGATGCCTCAAGGCCTTTGAATTCCGCCCCCCCCCCGCCACACAGCAGCAAAACACTCACCCTCCCCGTTGGATGCGCTGTAAGAAATGAATTCCAGCGCGTCCAACGCTTCCTGATGACGCCGGCGCGCGCTGTGCGCGCTGACGTCATCAGGAAGCGTGGGGGGGCTCGGGGGTGGCAGCGGAAACTCTTCAGATGCCATCCCCCTCTGTGGGGGCACGATCGATGCCCCAGGGGGGGAGCGCCAGCGCTTCCCCCAGGGGCTGTGCTCATGACGGAGCGGTTCCGTCATGAGCACAGCCCAACCGATGCTCATGACGGAACCGCTCCGTCATGAGCATCGAAGGGGTTAAAAATCACTACTGTAACCAAAAGGCTTTTACTCAACTGTTTACAGGAGATGTCCAAGGACTGAATCTAGGATCCAGTCCTCTAGTTAGAAAAGTAATCCATAAAGTAACTAATTGCATTTAACTAGAAATTCACATTGAGCTCAATGTTGCACTGTGTTTGAAATTGTGTTGCCCATTGCAACAACTGTAACTACTGTACTTAAAAGTCTATTGCCTATTTGCAAAGTATTTAAACTAAAGTAATTCATTCTGAGAAAGTATATTTTGTATTGTAATGTATAATGTAGTTAAAAAAATAAAATATCTAAAAATAAAAAGTTTACAAAATGTAGTACGTCAGTATCAAATGAATCAGTATAACAATTAATACATTAAAAATTGTCATTTACAAAACCTTTGAAATTCACTGAAAAAACCATAGGTTTCAGGCCTGATATAGTTAGGAATTAGCATTTAAAAAACCTTTGAAATTCACTGAAAAAAAACATAGGTTTCAGGCCTGATATAGTTAGGAATTAGCATTTAAAAAACCTTAGAAATTCACTGAAAAAACAATAGGTTTTAAGGGTGCTATAGCTAGCTGGACATTTCATTCGAACAAAACCATTGAAATTCCTCCGATATAGTTAGTTGTACTAACTACATCTCGCGCGCCCGCAATCCACTGCTGATGATGTCACATATTACATAACATAACATGGTCAGTGACATCACTGATGACATCTCAAATGACATAACTGATGACATCACTGATGACATCATCCACGTGACAATCAGATACACCTCATCATACACTAGTATAACCTTTCATCACTCACTGTAAAATACAGAGTGCCAGATTTAATACCATTGACGCACCAATACAAGTTTCTAAACACCCACTCAGTGATTCCTAGATCTATCCACACATGTAATCACTTACCTATAGATTCACTCATACATGCTGTCAATGATCAATAAAACACTATCAAATATACTTATACACCTACATCGACATTACACACCAGCACACATCCCAATCACTTATGAAGTCATCCTACTCACTTATGCAAACAATGGATCATACTTACTTTTACTTAGCTTTACACTTATAAAAACACCCCTTCATCTATTCATATAGATAATAACTCATACTTGGTGTGTTATAAAAACACTATTACAAGTATACAGTTATCCATACAGTCACTCATACAATCACTGTGTCTTATGTATACTTATGTATATACAACAACTGACACATACACTGGCTTTTATTTTTCTAGTTTGATGGACATGTACCATTGAGACATATATTTGCTCCTTGCCACACCCATAAAGATATTCACTCACCCAAACAACTGTTATAACATGTAGTTTTAACTTCATATACCTACTGAATCAACTATTCACACATCTTTGGGCAGTCACACACCCCCCACCGAACCACACACACATTCACTCTCCCATACAAATACTCAGTTAACTAATTAATAAATAATATAGACTTTCACATAGCTAGTAACCAACTAGTGCAGCAGTTTACACAACAACTGACAAAGTGATACAGATATTCACACAGTTTAGTCACTATACAATATATTTAGTGAGGCACTATAAATTAGTCAAGTAAACAGTCAATCACACTGATACTAAATCCTCCATCCAGATATTTATTTTTATATATCCGCTCATTCTTCAATGCAAATTGATATATATATACAATACATATTTAAATAACGAACCAAACCACATTCACTGGATGATGTCATCAGGGATGTCATCAGTTATGTCATTTAAGATGTCATCAGTGATGTCACTGACCATGTTATGTTATGTAATATGTGACATCATCAGCATTGGATTGCGGGCGCGCGAGATGTAGTTAGTACAACTAACTATATCGGAGGAATTTCAATGGTTTTGTTCGAGTGAAATGTCCAGCTAGCTATAACACCCCTAAAACCTATTGTGTTTTTCAGTGAATTTCTAAGGTTTTCTAAATGCTAATTCCTAACTATATCAGGCCTGAAACCTATGTTTTTTTCAGTGAATTTCAACGGTTTTTTAAATGCTAATTCTTAACTATATCAGGCCTGAAACCTATGGTTTTTTCAGTGAATATATATATATATATATATATATATATATATATATATATATATATATATGTATGTATGTATATATATATATATATATATATATATATATATATATATATATATATATATATATTCACTGAAAAAACCATAGGTTTCACACATGTTATAGTTAGCTGTACATTTCACTCGTAAAAAACCAATGAAATTCCCCCGTTATAGTTAGTGCAGGCAACTATAACTCACGCGACCGCAATCCTCTGCTGATGCTAATACTGTATTTAGACACTTATTTGCCCATGTCTTCTTCCATTAAATTTTAGCTATACATATATTACAAATATTTTTTTTTCATAAAGACACATATGTCATCAGCAGAAGATTGCGGTCGCGTGAGTTATAGTTGCCTGCACTAACTATAACGGGGGAATTTCATTGGTTTTTTACGAGTGAAATGTACAGCTAACTATAACATGTGTGAAACCTATGGTTTTTTCAGTGAATTTGCAAGGTTTTTTAAATGCTAATTCCTAACTATAACGTGTGTGAAACCTATGGTTTTTTCAGTGAATTTGTACGGTTTTTTAAATGGTAAGTTACTTTACGCCATTCGTGGCGTGCGCGCCCAGTTAACGCAGTTCGTTCCGTGCGCGCACGGTGCGCTTCGCGCACCGTGCGTGCACAGTGAGCACGCGGTGCGCTTCGCGCACCGCGCGCCCACTTTACGCAGTTAGTGCCGTGCACGCACGGTGGTCACGCGGTGCGGTGCGCGCACCGCTTGCCCACGTTATGCGGGATGGGCCATGAACGCACGATGCGCTTCGCGCACCGTGCGCACATGGGGGACATATTATGCGCATCTTTGTGAAATTTATTCTTTGTTAATTTCTTATGTCTAATAAGCCATGCACAAATGGTGACCTTCGGGCACCATTTGCACACGGGGTGGGGAGAGTCTGGATAATTTTTTTTTTACAAATTTTTACCGTACGCGTACGGTAAGCGTAATCGGCAATTTTTCAAAAAAAAATACAAATTTTATTTTTGGGATTGGGGGTTGTTTGGGGACCCCTATATCAATGCTGGGTGGTTAGGATCTTAAGAAACTGCCTCTTTAGACATTTTTTGGCTTCGTTTTTGCTGCCCAACTAAGAGAGCGAGAGAGAAAATGGCGGACGACGCTTCCTGGTTTCGACCGATTCGAATGTTTACTAAGATCTAAGAGCCAATCAAAATCGCGCTCGCGCACGCCACCGTACGCATACGGTAAGCGCACCGTAAGCGCACCGTAAGCTGGCTCAGATATATATATTGATTTAAAGGCTATTTTCTCAGAATCTACTGAACAGATTTACACCAAACCTACAAAAGGCACTTCCTTGACCTGAGGACTACCTCTCTGCCAAATTTCAAGTAATTCTGTTCAGCCGTTCGGGCTGTAGCTGTGTCTAAAGGTCCTATGGAAAAATGCATGGGAAAAACGCGTTTTGGGACCCCCCTTTTATCTCAGCCCCCGCTTGACGAATCCCCCCGAGACTTTCAGGGTAGGAGCGGAGCGGAGCGCCCCACCTATTTTGAAAAATTCGCGAGCATTCGTCGACCGGCGCCAAAGTTATTCAAAATAGAATGTTGCGGATTTCCTATGGAAACGTGGTCCTAACTATAACTACCTACTGGCGACCGCCAGTAGGTAATATATATATATATATATATATATATAGTCAACTTACATTTATGTGTAGTTAGGTATAGAATATCTAGAATATCTAAACCTCTTTTTCTCTCGCTCTTTTGTGCTTCGATCTTGTGTCAACAATATTTGGTACCATTGAGGCAACACCTACTTATAGACCATAGGCTGACTGTAACCGACTATGATCCTCAGCCCTACTCTTCACATGACTACAAGCTTACCGACTCCACCCCTTTCTGACATCCTCCCACTCCCATCACCTCCCAGAAGACTGTGGGTTCCTGGAGTACTTTTTATCCATTTTTATAACCAGACCTTTTGATCTCCAGGGAGCTTCTAAAAATCGAACTGCTCAAACAAGCCTTAAAATGCAAAGTCACTGGAACAGAACGTAGAAGTCTAAATAGTTTGGAACCGAGAGAACATGTCCAACATGCCAATAATCAATCAATCACATACTTAGTCAAACTCACAGAATACCCACTACTTGCATTTATGGGAAACATTTTCATGAAGATAAGCCCACTCTATCTATGCTCTTTAGCTAAGGCATGCAACACTAATGTTGTTTTAACACGTATTCCCACCACTCTTTTTGATAAACTCATTTTTTGTATTTATTTACTTATTTGTAATATAGGATTCCGAAAATACATCTAGGTGACAGGTTTGGCCCTACTCAAAACAACTAATGACAGAAATTATTTCTGAAAAAATACACAACTCCTTTTCTCACCAGTGGTTCATTAAGACTTTTTGGGGTCCTCTGCGGGACATATTTTGACATTACAAATACAGCTCCCTTCACACTGGTATTCGTGCTGCAACACTAAGGGGCATGTTTACAGCAGAATAGAGAAGCGTGGTGTTAAGCAAACATTGCTAATGCCATGCTTCTCCATTCTGAAAACGCAGGAATGTGCCGTATTCACAAGAATGGGGCGCACCCCTGCGTTTCCTCTAGTGCTGGCGCTGAGTTCAGCTGTCTAGCACCAACGCCGGCACCCTTGCACCATAGTGCAAGGGTGTCTGTGTTGTGGGAAAGATTGTTTATGTGCAGGTAGGTCCCCCTTCCTGCACATAAACAATCTTTAAATGCTTTTTTGTAACTTCTATGTGTGCTGCTTAATGCAGCACAAATGGAAGTTACAAAACTGCATTTTTTTAAAATGATTGTTTATGTGCAGGACGGGGGACCGTCCTGCACATTAACAACAATCATCGGCAAAAACAAGGAGAAATAAAGCATTTCTCCTCGTTTTGCCTGTTTAAGACCAGGTTTTTCCTGGTCTTAATTTTGGCGCTGCCTCCTATTTATGCTGCCCTTGTAAATAGGGGGCAGCATCAAAATCAGTGGTTGTTGAGATGGAATGCCCACCACAACACCCATTGCCCTTCCCCTTTCACGCTAAATACAGCATGAAAGGGTGCCTTATTTACAAGGCAGCATCACGCCACGTTAAGTGGCTTAACGTTGCCTTCTAAATAGGGCGAGGCCCCTTTCGCCATCACAACGTCACTGGTGATAGGAGCTTACAAATATGCCCTTAAAAGTGAAATTCTGCTCTGAATATTTTCACCATTCATTGGATGAAATCTGGTCATTGCCTACTTAATACTACTTAAAACTACTACTCCCCTCTTTGTCCCTCCTCTGATCTCTGTTGCTAGACAGTGGACTCTTGCTCCAAATGGGATGTGGTGGGAGGCGGGTAAGAATGCCGTAGAGATAGGTGAAGAGGAGGAATGTTAGTTTCAGACTGAGAGCGTACCAGAAGCAGCATGGAGAAAAACAGTGTGCTATTCGCACTATCAGGTGGGTGTTGCAGGATGATGCGCTTAACAAGGGATTGTCCATCATTATCTCCGAGACCACTCTGGTGTTTCCATGGCCGTGGTCATCTGGGGAGGGCGCTACACAACCTCGGCAGAGCATCGGGCATGACTGCGCACTCTGCATTAGATAATAGTCAAACTTTTTCTTCTTCCTTTTCTTCTTTGCCAACACCATGTGCTAGAAGAGAGGGGTGGTCAAGCCTTATAAATTGCCCTTCCTAACATGGTGGTTAGAACAGAGATTTCTGCCTGAGTTTCCTAGTTCAAAAGTTCACTCTTTTCCCTCGATGGCAGTTCGAATTTGAATCATATATAAACAAAGGCAATAATTTGTGAAGGATGTATTGCAATGCATTCACCCCCTTATTTTTCGTCATCTTCCTTGCTCACTTGCTACTATTTATGTCCCTGATTGTTGCCTCTGAATTCCTTTTTGATCTTTTAATGGATGCCTGTGCTGGGCTCTTTCCTGATGTCATCCAGAATGTTGTGCCTTTCATAGCTACTGGCTCATAACCTGCATCTTCAATCAGGAGTTATGAAATCTCCAAGGAAGTTTCTTGCCCAAGATTCATGGCCAGTGGATATGTGTGTACCCTCTTTCCACACCGGACGGCATGCCCTCCAAATATCTAGCAGTCATTAGTGTTCATGAGATGCGAGCTTTCCACTGGACTCACTAGACCTTTTTACTTTACGTATCAGAGTGTTGCTTCGGGAACACAATCCAGACTTCCCGATGACGCCACTGGAGTGTAAGATCTTTACCCCCATTCTTATGGTGTCTTCCTTGCACCACCTCCTCTCTCACCTTTACACTTCTGCAGAACCTGAGATGCTGATGGGCTCCCAGCTTGCCAAATCCCGGCGGGAGGTGGAGCTGGGCAGGCCTATCACGGACAAAGAAGGGGCGGGTATATGTGGTCTGGCCCAGTCCCTTTTACCCTCATGGCAAACTGTGGGTAATACACTTACGTTACATCCATCATATATATTGCACACCCTCCAAGCTTGAAAAATATAAAGTTCGGGCCCATGACGAATGTGCCAGATGTCATGAGGGAAGATCAGACTTTCTACATTTAGCCTGGCTATGCCCTCCATTGCGGCTTGTTGGACCACTGTATCCTCCACACTCTCCGACATGCTAGAGATACAACCGCACTCCTCTCCCAACGGAATGCCAGATGATAAAAAGAAGCTTATTGCATTAGCACTGCTCCTTGCTAAGTGCAAAATAGCCTGTGTGTGGGTAGGCAAGCGGGCACTCTCTCCTCAGGACTGGTTGGTGGACTTGGATCTATATTGAGATGCAGTCTTTGTGTTATTATTGTCAAGAAATTGGTTTGAAAATACTAATAATAATCAAATTAAAAAAAACTATGGGAAGTGTTTTTGTAAAATGAAAAAATTCCCACTAGCTTCCACCTATGTTTACATTCAGATTTCCCTTGCTATCATTAAGGCCCAAGTCACCCTTGATGTGCAGGGCCCAAGCAAAAGAAGGACAATATTGGATCTATTTGTATCTCTTTTTTTTAATACAAGGAGTCACACAGCCTGCTTTGGGTCTTAACCCTATGAGAGATTGCCCAGTGGAATGGGCAGAGTAAACATCCTTTAGGTATCATTGGTGTTGCAGGTGCAGAAGCAGCAGGCCCAGGGGAGTGAAGGGTCAATTAAATCCCAATTATGGCTTTTTACTAGTGTTGCTGGTTTGCATTAGTGTCCAGTGCATCCTTGCAGTGCCACTGATACTTTGACTCTCAAGGAAATGGTCCAAGGGAGGGGGAGTATTGATGCAGAGGAGAATCCTTAGCTTGAGCCTCAGAGAAATAGCGTAGAAAGTAGTGGGGCAAGACGGGGCCTATGTTTTTGACAAAGGGCAGGGGAGATAGCCTGCTTGCAAGGGAGTAGCTAGTAGTTATCATTGGTGGAGCAGATGCAGTGGTATTGGGGCCCAGGTGTGTGAGGGGCCCAATTCATCTGAATTACAACTGTCTTACTTTACAAAAGGGGCATTGGTGCTCCTATTGCTTGCTAGCATTAGAGCCAAGGGCACCCCTGCTGCAAACAAGTGGGTGGGGGGGGCAACATGTGGGAACAATGTATTCCGAAAGGGATAGCGCTTGTTTCAAAACAGCAAAACAGGAGTGATGGCCAGACATTTTTTTTGTTGTTTTTTTAAAATATTTTTATTGAGTATCACATGGAAATTACACTCACATCGTGCATTATTTAATCAAACTGTACGCATTTCTAACAAGTCTGTGCTCTGACATTGGATTTACGAAGAACAGCCTCTCCATCTGTGTGCTACAATAGGTCCAGTGATGACAATGATTGTAAGCGAAAGAGGCTACCAATCCATTTCCCCCTTCAGCCTCTACCATTCCTGCTAAGTGCATATCAATATAATACTCAATTCAACCCCTTCCCGCAACCACCCCCCTCCCACCATACCCAAACAAACAAAGAACCTAGGAGTGATGGCCAGGCATGGTGGGAAGGGGTGAAAGGAAACTCAGGGCCGCAGCTATAGCAGATGCTGCTCCATTGGGGCCCAGAAGTGTGAGTAGCTGACAAAACCAAACTAAGGGAAGAAGTGGTTGTTGATGGAGTTCTGTTTTTGTTTGATGTATGTGCTCTTTTTTTAAGTTTCATTTGATGCATTTGCTCTTTTTTAAGTTTCACATTTAGTGTGGATTACGAGCTACAAAAAAGTACCCATGAAAAGATCTCACAAACCCAATCCCTGCACCCAACCGTGAACTCCTGCTCCTCCAGTCCTTGCAATAAGATTTTGGAGAGGGACCCGACTTTAAAACATTTAGCTTAAGGATGTCTCAGAGCAAAACAGTTTGAAGACCTCTGACTTAATATTATTAATTATAAAAAAAATAATATGTTTCCCTGTCTCAATTCTAGAAATGTACACTAACACTGCCATTTCACGTTCCCAAGGTTCAACTGACTTCCCACGCTCAATATGGTGGGAGCCTCATGCCTTTTGCCATTACGTACAAATATGTATAAAGAGAACTTGAAATCATAAGGAACTGCAAATATTGTGCTCCAGCCTCATGAAACTATCTTAAGCAAACATAATTAACTGAAGCAAACAGCATAGTAACTGCTGGCTTTTAACTCGTGCTCTTTAGACATCTTGACTTGGCAGTACAAGTTGCAATGAGCATTAGCCAGCCCAAAGGTCTGGTCTTGGCAAGCTGTTGTGATGCACATGTTTATTTTTTTAGTGCAAGCATATGCCACAAAAATAAACAAAATAGCGAAAAAGTGAAACATGGTGCCACCTAAACATCACAGTAATATGCTTGCAATAAAAATTTTACTTTTTAAAAATAGTGAATCGTCACATAAAATTGTAAATGGCCAGTAAGTGTGCTTCTTAGCAGTCAGGTGTACTTAGAAAACCTATAGAACCCCCTATTAGTTTAATATACATCACATACAAATATTGTTCATACGGGCATAAAGAAAAGGCATTATTAACTGTAGATTCCTGAAGCCTTAGTTTAAACGCAAGGATGAATACTTTTTTTAAAGAAATGGACAAAGAATATATTGTATCCTCCAATTAAATACAAGTTAAACTGAACTTATATGTCAATACTCTGAGCATGCAATTGATTGTTGTTAGTTTTGGTTTTCCAAAGACTTTATGAGAATACCAATAACATTTCTTTACTTTACTCTGTAATATATTTTACAGTTGCTATGAATTAATTATGTTTTAGAAGTATTCAGAATTAGAATTTCACTATGAGTCGTAACAAAATATGAACAGGAAGCTATGAGTGTGGGATCTTCATGTTTACCAAATCAGTGGTCAGGCTGCCTGCCAGATTAGGAGTTTCCTCCTGTCTGGCTGGGTTTTTTGGGCGTTCCTAGGGTAGTGCCTCTAAAAAAAAGCTCCACAATGGGAAAGCAAAAGTCCATGCTGTGCAGGAACTGGGGTACAGGCACACAGGGGGCACATGTTGTGCACCCCCTGCAGGCACCCGAGAGTGCAGAGGCACAAGGGCTTTGTTGTCTCTCCACCAGGGTTTTTATGGAGGGGGAACGGCCATGAAAACCATGGCGGAGAAGAAACGCCTACTATGATTGCATATTGATGCTTCCTGACCGCCCCAACACTGCCAGGGCACTGTGTCCCTGGCGGCTGAGCAATGGCGGTCCGGCCGCCCTACTGGTAATTGGGAGTTCACTGCCGCCACACCCCCACAAGTCTGGCGGTCCGTGGACCACCAGACACATAATTGAGCCCTGAGTCAATGGATCAATTGAACTGCCCCATCACCACATGCTGTGCGCTGTGGTGGGTGGATGCAAAACATGAATGACAGTTGAACAGATTAGTGGATCAAGAAAGGTGACCCAAAGCCCCAATATAACTGTTTGCATGCATTTGTTATTCATAGTTTTTATGGATTACATGAGGCTAAATAGATATCTAAAGCTGTGTCAAGGCCACATGTGAAATAAGGGTAAGACAGTCTGTGCTACACCTTAAAGAAGAAACTAAAATAAATAACATTTATGCACTTTTCTCACTGCGCGACGCCCTTCTTTCTCTAAAGCTACAATCTCTGTTTCACCTTTATAGTTAGTAGTTCATACTTGGTATTGAACTAGACAGCATGAAGAGAATGATGAAGCCCTCCATCAATGTCAAATGACCCTCTCCGCTAGCAAATAATGCATTCTCACTTTACTGCAATAAGGGCTCTCAATGGTCATTTCTGTGTTGACAATGCACACATATTCCAGAAGCTCACAGGAAGTTCTCAGGCATCAGCACCGCCTTCTGCATCCAAGAACACGCTATGGGATATGAGTAGAAGCAATTCAGTGACCATTTACAACAAGAAAACTTTGTCTTGTTGTTGAACTCTAGCAAACACTTTACCTTCAGTGGAGCAAAATATAGTCAAAGCAGTTTGACTGTCCAGTGCCTTTAATTTTTATTAATATTTTTATTGATTACATGTAGCTAAAGAAATTTCTAAAGCTGTGTGTAGGCCACATGAGAAAAAAGGAAAATATAACCTGTGTTAAACTTAAGCAGGTTATATTAAAATAAATAATAAATAACTTTGTATGCCCTTTGCTCACTACATGACCCCCCCTTCATTAAAGCTACTATCTCTGTTTCACCTTTATAGTAAGCAGCTGATACTTGGTATTGAACTAGACAGCATGAAGAGTATAGGAATGCCCTCCATCAATGTGAAATGGATCCTCCCCCTCCACTTGCATTCTACTTCAATCCCTAGGAACGCATTCTCACTTCACGGCAGTAAGGGCTCTCAAGTGTGATTCTTGTGTTGACAAAGCACACGTATACCTGAACCTTACAGGAAGTGCTCAGGCATCAGCACCTCCTTCTGCTTCCAAGAACAACCTGTGTGTTATGAGTAGCAGCAATTCAGTGACCATGTACAGCAAGGTGACGTCTTCTTGTTGTTGAACTCTAGCAATCACTTTACCCTCAGCGGAGCAAAATATAGTAACAGCAGTTTGAGTGTCCAGTGCCTATAATCTAGCAAGTGATTGAATGTCAGAAAATTGAGAGCAAAAATATCCATATGTAAAAATATTATGGACAAAATATTGGCTGCTTTAATACTTTAAATAGAAGTATTTATTGGTAAGTAAAGATTTACTATACTTAACCCTCTATCAGGCAAATATTGGCATTTAAAAGATGAAGAAAGATGAAAAATACAAGAAAATGCACATTAATTGTGTTTTACTGTGGTAGACATGAATTTGGTGCTTATGATTTCTTACTTTTTTGTTCCTGCTTTCAGACAAATTATATAAATATGCCATTTGGCAATGAGAATAGCAAACCACACACACATTCTTTTACTGTGCATAGTTTTCTGCATCTGTTAGTTGTTTTTATGCTAACAATTGAGTTCCTATAATAAATCACGGCTGTATATAGAGGCCTGTTTGTAAAGATGCCTCCACTTACTCCGCTTCTGACTGGCATTCTTATGAACAGCATAGCAGTGACCATTAATATCTGTCTTGTGGTGTGTGTACACAATAAAATAATCAAAAAGATATACTCATAATTTTACGCATAGATTTTCAGATTTTAGAAATTCTTAAAGGTTTCCAGGTCTAAGAATGAAAAGATGCAAAAGTCACAGATTGGCAGAAGTTCTTCTCGAAATCACTTGAGAATTCCCTTTTTAAGCTAAAGCAAAGGTATTTCCACTTGTGTAATTGTACATGACGTACACTTATGCATGCAAATGTCTCATGATAATGCTATGTCACTTTTTAGAATTTATTCTTTTTTACTCCTTGGGGAAAGTATTTTCCCCCTGGAGAAACCAAATTCCCCTACATCCCTTCAATTTTGGGTGTGATCCCTTCCCATTCCCACCTTGGACCTTGATTTCCTTCTGCCTTTGATTGCTGCTCTTGGCAAGAATAAACCTCAGCCCGTTTCTATGGTGGTAATGCAAAGAGGAGTATTAAGTTTGTTTATAAAGTCCCTCTGCACAGGAACACCCACTCCATGTACATTGATTTACTCCACCCTAATATTACACACAATTCATAATATGGCACGTGAGTAGATATATTGAAAAGTGTTGATTCATGTTTAACACTACAAAATGTTTGCACTCAAAATCATGCTATTTGTACGTGAAAGGTGAACATGCACATCCAAATGGCTTTGTGATCTGGGGCCATATGTACAAAGGTTTTTTATCAGTCACAAATCCTCTTATTCGCTAAATCAGAGGGTTTGGAATCAGTAAAAACCTTATTTCTTATGCACTAAGCCCATTTTATGAGTCAGTAAAGTTTTGAAACTTGGAATATGTGTTTTGAAATGGTTACCGATTTGCAATTTGGAAGGGGTGTGGTTTGTGCATTCCTTCCAAATTGCACTTTAATAACATATGTAGCCATGGATTGCCACCGGAATTCCATTTGCAAACCATTGACCAGTTACTGACTCCCAAGTGAGGGTAGTAACTGATTCTCAAAGGTGAAGCGGTCCCCTTTAGACACCTTCCCCTTTGAACAGCTTCACCTTTAAGAATCATGGTGTTATCTTCAAGCGGAGTGGACGGTGTGCCAAGGGACCACTGCCTGTTCTCAATGAAGTTTTTCAAAATATAAAAACTGTTTTTAAGTAGCCATTTCCTTCAAGAAACTCAAGCTGTTTTAAAACAATCCATTTGGAAAAAACTTTCACAGGGATTATGGTTTGCTGTCCCTCGAAGGCAACCATCCCTGTGAAAGTAACTAATTGGAGGGAGTTGCAATTTCCAACATGAATAATGAATATTAATTAGGCTGGTCATTCTGCGACCCCTTCCCCCCCCCCCCCCCCCCCACCGGATTAGGTGAACTGACATAAGAGCACATCAAATTTGACACTGATCACAAAATGTCAGCTTGAAATTGAGACCACTTTTTGCAAACAGTACCTTTGTGTATTAGGCACTTGATTCCTTAGTTTCTTGCTGTGCCAATGGACCACCAATGAAAGTAGCAAACAGTTATTAACATGTGAGAAAGGCGCGCTTAATTCCTATGCCATAATGCCCAAGCCATCACAAAGCACTTCTACTTATAAACTTCTTAGTTCCTTCTTTTATATTATATCCAATAAATCACCATAAAAAGCACAAGCACATTGAAACTGGAAAGTGTCAACTTTTGTGTAGTGGTACTTGTCAGTAAAAATGTAAATATTTTGAGGGCTGAATCGTTCTGTTATATGACAGTATCTAGATGCTCAGTTGTTTGTCAAGGAGAAAATACACAAAATCAAATTAGGAAGATTCTTCAAGAAACAACGACACGGATTATGAAATTGTTGGACTTGGCCCTTTTTGCAGGGTCATCCCAGAACTTCCTCCTGTATTTTTACTGACCTGTTTTAGTAGGTTTTATGACTCTGGGCACTTTACCACTGCTGATCAGTGCTAAAGTGTATGTGCTCTCTCTTGTTAACTTGGTAAGATTGGTCTATGCCTATTTGTCATATTTAATTTGCCTGTAAATCCCTTGTACAGTGGTATCCCATATACCCAGGGCCTGTAAATATAATGTTACTAGTGGGCTTGCAGCGCTGCTTGCGCCACCCAATGTAGAAGCCTTTTGAACCTGTCTCAGGCCTCTGCCGCTGCAGGGCCTGTGCGCAGTTTACTGCCGTATTGATGTGGCATGTAATGTGGTTGCCACATCTGAAAAACTCCCATTTTACTACTTATAAGTCACCCCTAAGGTAGGCCCTAGCTAGCCCTATGGGCAGGGTGCTGTGTAGGTAAAAGGTAGGACATGTGCCTTAACTGTGTGGAATGTCCTGGTAGTGACAAACAGCCTATTTGGTTTCTCACTGCTGTGAGGCTGCCATCTCATTGGTTTGCATTGGGGATACCCTCAAATATGCTTTGGTGGACAGTTCGAATATGAGAGGGGTAGCGTGGCCATGTTTGGAATAGTAGTAATAAATCCTGCTTATTGGTGAAAGCGGATTTGTTATTACTATTTTAGAAATGTCACTTTTAGAAGTGGGCACTTCTGTGTGCTTATGAGTCTTTGTGCCCTGCCTGGATATGTATTCAGTGTCTGGTTTAGACTGACTGAGAGAGGGGATGCGCATTCACTCTAGACAGTCACAAGGGGGTGGTGGTATGTCCTGCCTTTCCTGGGTGACTCAGCATTAGGCTTAAAAGACCTTGGCTGCATTTAGAGTGGTGGGATGAGTTGCACCTGCCCCCCAGAACAAAGTCTTTTGAACTATAAATACAGGGGCTATACAGGGATTGTGACCCCATGATTTTAGACACTGCGTGGGACTTGTAACCAGATGATGCTGGCTCTACATGCTGCACCAGAAGATTGCTGTGCGCCAGGAAACTGCCACTTTGAATTTCTTTGTTGTGCTGACCTACTGGAAGGACTGCATCTGTTCCCCAAAGACCATGTGTGCTGGCCTGCTGCCTGCATTCATGAAACCTGCGTGCCCCCCAGTGCTCTCACAGGAGCTCAGCGCGAGATGAGTGCTGTGGACTGCTCCTGACTGTGTTTCCCTATAGCTGGTGCTACATTTTGTTGCCTTTAAAAGGAAACCTGCAAGAGCACGTTATGGGTTTCTTCCTCAAAAAACGTGTATGGAGCTCTTTACTGCCTACTCCAAGCTGAGGAAAGGCTAGAACAAAACCAACCACAATAAGCGCGGTGTGAGCGCTTTATTGCCTGAGAGTTTTTGTACTTTCCTAAAAAGTTGCCAATGGCTTTATTCCCTTGAAAGCCCTTGTATTTGCTTGTGCGGTACTAAAACCAGCACACCGCCGTGGCCCCGAGTTCTGGGCTGAGCCACTCACGTTTTGTGGGAGCCCAAGAGGTCATTGGATTCAAGGGAGGTCACTCGTCAGCTGAGTGAGCGCCGTAGGCGTGCTAGACATTGCATAGCACCCAGCTGAAGCCGCCGACCTGGGAGAAGCGGCTGGAAGAAAGAATGCGGCCCACCGCAGTCCCGCCCCCAAGCAAGACCCTGCACTGTGTGCCCCAGCGGCCCTTCAGCGAGAGCCGATGGCCGAGGAGAGTGAGGATAATCTCGGGGGGAACAGAGTCGCCGCCTCATACCTTCCCTGGATCAGTGCGCGACCAGGCAAAGGAGGAGGAAACCCTCACAGCCCTCGACCAGTGCAGCTTTGAGAGGCCACACCCCAATGGTCCCTACCTGGGCGCAAGTCAGTGCCCTTCCCTTATTTGGGATTAAGAAACAGCTCACCGGTGCTCCGCCTGAGCGCGGGCAGTGGTGCTTTCTCTCCCTGAGGGGAAGCTTGGCGATCGTTCCTTCCCCCCAGTGCTCATTAATCCGAATGCACCCGTACAGTGTGTTCGTGTCCGACTAGCACTGCAGTGCTGGTCCAAAGGAAAAAGAACCTTCCTGCTTTTGCTTCCTATGTAAATTGGGCCCCTCGCTTGCCCTGCGGGAGCTGGGTGAACGTTTAATTGTGGTAAGGGCAGCCTGGAAAGGGTGGAGAGGGGAAGTATCCTGATGGAAACCGAGCTGTCCAGCAAGTTTGCTCTGTAAATGTTTTTACTGCGATACTTGTGACACTGGCCTAGGTAGCCAGCTAATGTGATCTACCCCTGATCACTAAGTGATGGGGATCCAATGTGCTTTATATATGGTATACAATGATTATGTTTACTGGATGACTGGTGCAATCTAGGATATTTACCCTATTGCATTAACTGTACTGTTATGACAATTGCCCGATTGGCAAAGTGATTTTATGATCTATGTGACATCATGACAAGTGCCTAGTGGCACAGTGATATATGTGATTGTGGTCTAATGTGTTTTATGAACAATACAAAAGATATTTTTATATAACCTTGTGTGAAGTCTCTTTCTGTGGTGTGCCTAGTGTGTGTGTGTGTGTGTGTTGTGTGAACGCATTACACATTGCCTCTGGGATAAGTCTGACTGCTCTGCCAGGCTACCAAGGGGGTGAGCCGGGGTTATCTTAGGTGTGTAACTCCCTTGCCCTCATTAGGTGCATACCCTAGCCAACCAGAAACCCAATTTCTAACAGAAATTCTATGAGCCAGTGCTAGCATGAAGTTGGCTCCAGCCGGATTCCAATTCCAGATGCTTTTCTTGCGTCAGACACGGCTCCACCTTGGCTCATGTGAATCACCCTGCCTTTGTCATGCTACACAGTGCATTGACATTAAAATGCATGAAGCAGCACATTCAGGCTTTTAGTGTATGTTATACCTGGGGGAGCAGTAGCCTGCATCCTGTAGGGTGATTGTAGCCCCTTTCTACCGCCAACCTTTAGCTCCTAATGCCTCACTTCAGTGACTGTCAGTAATTTTTATTTGGCTAAGTGTGACCAGATTGGGAAATGGTATCTAAAACCAACCAAAGGTACTACAGCTGGATACTGCCACAACTCACAAAATATTCAGAAGCCTATTAAATGAAACAAAGGTGCATCCAGTGCTTAATTTGTAAAGGAAGAAGAGACAGGTTCCTACATTTTGCTCTGATGCCGGAGGCCGATGCTATCCAAGGCAAGGGTGCTGAATACCAAGTATGTGTAGTCTTGATTTGATCTCAGCAGTCTATAATCCACCACCAGACACTCCGGGCCCATTTTATTTCACTGCAGTTTTTTTCCTCCTTGCTTTCTCCCTTTGTTTCAGTTTTTCCATCTTCCTCTTCCTCCTTCTTTGCCTCTTCTGTTTTTTTCTCTGTATCGCTCTTGATCAAAGTCCGATGAGGAAATATAAGTGCCGGTCACCAACAATATGTATGTGTGTGTGGACACCTCCTGCAACCACTGGCTCAAATTAAGCACTGGGCACACCCTTACCTGCCATTTCTTAAAATGGTCAAAAGATAAATGATAATAAGAAAAAATCAAATTTTCCAAAGCTTGGTATGCATTTAAGGTATGAAGGTCTAACTGTGTAATTACACTAGTCCTGACCATATATATAGTATACAATAGAACATGTTTTTGTTTTTAAATTAATATGTGTCAACGATACTCATTTTAATACAATATGAAGAAGAGATGGCTGAGGTAAATCCAGCAAGCATTCAAAGATAGGCTTTGAAGATTACATTGCGATGATTCGGTGGGAACATAACCAACCATGAGAGCTATTTTACAAGAACTGTAACTTGTGACCTTTAGGTTGCGCAAGGATCTCTACAACAAATGCATTGTACCACTCCTCCATCTTACTAGGATACTGTTACGAGTAAGTTACATGCAATGCTCTGAAGCAGGCACATTAACTCTTTACGCTTCTTTATGGTTGAACCCTGCAGACAGAGATTTCACACATATCTCTGATGAAGATCTGAAGCAAATGGTCAACCCCCGGGACTATCTTACCAGCATTTTTGTTTGAAATTTGCTTTATACACATAGTGGGTGCCTAACACAAGATAGCATCTTGAAATATGGTCTATTTGTGAACAATAAAGTAAACCAGAACTGCTTTACTTCTGAATTCATTATTCATTGTCTTTTTATTTGGGGGCAGAGTTTGTACACAACCCAGTATTTATATTGGTAGGAATGTACTACTCAATATCGAGGCTAGGAATATCTTAAGGCTAATATTGTGAACAGATAGTTGAAGGATACACTGTCAAACAGTAAGTGCATATAGAGGAAGCATACATTTACTATTCTGAACCCTTTGCACCTTAAAGATATATATAAATATGTATATTGTCAAGTTACATATATGTGTAGTTAGGTATAGAATATCTATACTTACCTTTCGATCTTTTGTCCTTTGATATTGTGTCATCAATATTTGGTGCTATTGAGATTCCTACCTTAAAATACTAAGTTACTGGAAAAGAACAAAGACGTCTGAATAGTTCAGAAACGGGAGAATATGTTTGACATGCTAATGATCAATCAATCGCACACTAAGTCAAACTCACAGAATACCCACTGCTTGCATTTAGGGGAAACATTTTCATAAAGATAAGAGCACTCTATATATTGTCTTCACCTAAGGCATATAACACTAATGTTGTTTTAACACGTTTTCCCACCACTCTTTTTGATAAACTCATTTTTTGTATTTGTTTGCTTATTTGTAATATAGGATTCAGAAATTACATCTAGGTGACATGTTTTGCCCTACTCAAAACAACTAAATGCTGCAATTTATTTCTGAAAAAATGCACAACTTCTTTACTCACTAGTGGTCCATTAAGAATTTTTGTGATCCTGAGAGGAACCTATTTTGGCATCACAAATAAAGCTCCCTTCACACTGGTATTCTTGCTGCAACACTAAAAGTTAAAGTCTGCTCTGAATATTTCCACCATTCATTGGATAAAATCTGATCATTACCCCCTTAGTACTACTCCTCCTCTGATCTCTGTCTCTGAATACTGCTATGGCTAGATTGTGGCCTCTGTCTCTAAATCAGGTGTGGTGGGAGGCGGGTGCAACCCAGTGTTAAGAATGCCATAGAGAGAGGTGAAGAGGAGGAATGTTAGAACCACACTGAGAGTGTTCCGGAAGCAGTGAGAAGGAAAACAATGCTTTAGTCGCACTCTCAGACAAGGTGTTGCAGGATGATGCGATTTAACACAGGGTTGGCTATCATCATCTCCGAGACCACTCTGGTGTTTCCATGGCCGTGGTCAACTGGGGAGAATGCTACACAACCTCGGCAGAGCAACAGGCATGACTGCGCGTTCTGCATTAGATAATAGTCAAACTATTTATTCTTTCTTTCATGCTTTGCCAACACCATGTGATAGAAGAGAGGGTGATACACCCTTATAAATTGCCCTTTCTAACATGGTGGTTGGAACAGAGATTTATGCCTGAGTTTTACCATTTCCAAAGTTGACTCTTTTCCCTTGATGGCAGTTCCAATTTGAATCCTAAATAAACAATGGCAATAAAGTATGAGGGATACTTTGCAATGCATTCACTCCCTTATATTTCGTCATCTTCCTTGCTCACTTGCTACTATTTATGTCCCTGATTGTTGCCTCTGAATTCCTTTTTGATCTATTGCTGGATGCCTGTGCTGGACTCTTTCCTAATGACAGCCAGAATGTTGTGCTTTCGTAGCTAGTGGCTCATAATAACCTTCATCTTTAATCATGAGTTATTAGATTTCCAAGGAAGTTTCTTGCCCAAGATTAATGGGCGGTGGATGCTTCTGTACCCTCCTTACACACAGGATGGTGAGTACTCCAAATGCCTAGAAGATCCTTAGTGTTCATGAGATGAGTTTTTTTCCCCAACAGGCAATTCTGTGAGTGTTTCACTACAGATGTAAACATCCCACTGGACTCACTAGACCTTTTTACTTTTTCCCGTATCAGAGTGCTGCTTCAGGAACACTATCCAGACATCCCGATGATGCCACTGGAGTGTAAGACATTTACCTTGCTTCTTATGGTGTCTTCCTTGCCCCACCTCCTCTCTCGTCTTCACACTTCTGCGCAATCTGAGATGCCGACGGGCTCCCAACGTGCTAAATCCTAGTGGGAGATGGAAATGGGCAAACATATCATGGAAAAAGAATGGGCGGGTATATGTGGTCTGACCCAATCCCTTTACCCTAATGGCAAACTGCGGGCTATACACTTATGTTACATCTATCAGATATACTACACACCTTCAAAGTTTTACAAATATACATTTTTAGCCCATGACGAATGTGCCAGATGCCATGGAGGAGGAGTGGACTTTCTACATTTAGCCTGGCTATGCCCTCCCATAGTCGCTTATTGGACCTCTGTTTTCTCCACACTGTCCGACATGCTAGAGATACAATTGCACCCCATTCATGACGGAAATGAAGGGTGATAAAAATAAGCTATTTGTATTAGCACTGCTCCTTGTTAAGCACAGAATCTCGCCTGTGTGTGGGTAGGCAGGTGGGCACCCTCTCCTCTGGACTGGTTGGTGGATTTGGCCCTATGTTAGGAACAATTGGACATATATTTCTCCATGCTGGTAATTGGGTAAGGCAGTGTTCATGTCTTTAACAAAGGGGAGAGGAGATAGCCTGATTGCAGGGAAGTAGCTAGTAGCTATCATTAATGAAGTGGTATTTGGGCCCAGGTGTGCGACGGGCCCATTTCATCTGAATTACAACTGTCTTACTTTACAAAAGGGACATTGTCGATCATACTCCTTGCTAGCATTAGAGCCAAGGACACCTCTGCTGCAAAGGGGTGGGGGGCAGCAAGTGGGAACAATTTATTCTGAAAGGGACATAGCTTGTTTCAAAACTGGAGTGATGGCCAGACATGGTGGGAAGGGGTGAAAGGAAACTCAGGGCCGCAGCTATAGCTGGTGCTGCTGCATTGGGGCCCAGGAGTGTAAATAGCTGACAAAACCCAACTATGGGAAGCAGTGTTTGTTTATCGAGTTCTGTTTTTGTTTCATGCATTTTCTCTTTTAGAAGTCTCACATTTAGGGTGGATTATGAGCTACAGAAAAAGTATACATAAAATGATCTCACAAGCCCAGCCCCTGAGCTCAGCTGTGCCGCTCCCGCCCCTCCAATCCTTACAATAAGATTTTGGAGAGGGACCCAGCATTAAAACATTTAACTTAAGGATGGCTCAGAGCAAAAATGTTTGAAGACCTCTGACTTAATATGATTAATTATAAAAAAAAGAATATGTTTACACGCCTCAATTCTAGAAATGTACACTAAGACAGCGGTTTCATGTTCCCAAGGTACAACTGACTTCCCTGGCTCGATAAGGTAAAAGAATCATGCCTTTTTCCATTATGCACAAATATAAATAAAAAGAATCTAAAATCAAAAGGAACTGCAAATAAGGTGAGCCTTCCTCGTGAAACTATTGTGAGAACATCCAGCATTTTTGGAGCAAACATAATATACTGAAGCAAACAAAAAAGTAATTGCTGGCCTTTAACACATGCTTTTTAAACATCTTAACTTGACAGTACAAGTTGCAAGATGCATTAGCAAGTCAATAGGTCTGGTCTTGGTAAGCTGTTGTGATGGTCATGTTTATGTTTTTTAGTGCAAGCGCATGCCACAAAAATAAACAAAATAGAAATAAGAAAAAAAATAGGAAAAAAAAGAAACATGGTGCCACCTAAACATCACAGTAATGTGCTTGCAATAAAAATGTTACTTTTCTAAAACAGTGAACCGTCTCATATAAGTGTAAAAGGCCTCTACGTGTTCTTCCTAGCAGTCAGGTGTACTTTGAATGCCTATAGAAACCCCTATTAGTTTAATATACATCACATGAAAATATTGTTCATATATGCACAAAGAAAAGGCATTATTAACTGATTCCTGAAGTCTTTGTTTAAACGCAAAGACACTTAATAAGAATACCAATAATGTTTCTTTACTTCGTAATACATTTTACAGTTTACAGTTTCTATGAGTTAATCATGTCTTAGAAGTATTCAGAATTAGAATTTCACAACCAGTCGTAACGAAATATGAAAAGGAAACTATGAGCATGGGATCTTCATGTTTACTTCTCAAACCACCAAAAATCCCCAGGTATAACCTGGAGTTTTTTTCAGAATATAAATTAAAAAGCATTGGCAAGGATTGGTCCACCTTTCCCGTACTGATGTGCATTACTTTTTAGGTGGATGGGTACATTTGATAGTGAAAAATGTTGACACTAAGAGTACAAGTGGACTGCCCCATCCCCACATGCTGTACGCTGTGGTGGGTGGATGCAAAATGTGAATGACAGTTGAACAGACCAGTAGATCAAGAAGGTTGACCCAAAGCCCCAATACAACTGTTTGCTTTCATTTGTAATTCATTGTTGTTATTGATTACATGAGGCTAAAGAGATATCTAAAGCTGTGTCTAGGCCCCATGTGAAATAAAGGAAAGTCAGTCTGTGTTACACTTCAAGAACAAGCTAACATAAATAATGTTGTGTGCACTTTGCACACTACATGATCCCCCTTCATCAAAGCTACTATCTCCTTTTCACCTTTATAGTTAGTAGCTGATACTTGGTATTGAACTAGACACCATGAAGATATTAGGAATGCCCTCCATCAATGTGAAATGGATCCTTCCTCTCCGCTTGCATTGTACTTTATTCCCTAGGAACGCATTCTCATTTCACCCCAATAAGGGCTCTAAATGGTCATTCCTTTGTTGACAAGTTACACCTTCTTAACACATGATACGTTTGTTTATGCTCAGGACTCGGTTGCATCCTGTGAAACCGCTATAGACAAGAGTCCAGTTGGAACACTAGTATTCGAGGAACTCTACTTCTTGCCACTATTTGGTGAGCACACGACAGATGAATGGGTGGAGTGGGTGTACAGAAACATGATGAAGAGTTTGAGTAGATTGCTGGAAAGCCTTCTGTGCTACAGTGGGATACCTGGATACATGGGTGAGTGCAGTAGTTGTATGGTTGGAAGTTGAAAGCAAGGTTAATATTTAGTACCACTTTAGAACGTAATGACCTAGGGAGAAGGGGCAAATGAGCTGTCTCATCTGTGCAATTGATTGTACTATCATAAGATGATGAGAAGTTTAATATGTGAACTGTCTCTCAACAGGTTTTTAAGAACAATGTTTTTGTGTATTTTTTGTGGGAGAACTTATTTATTGTCTTGAAGAAGGTGGTAAAGTCATAGAATCCCATCGAAACCCGTCGACGAGGTAAAAAAAAAAGACTGGATCTGTAAAGTATGTGATACGATGATGGATGATTTTAAATTTTGAGTATCATGTATAATGTTAATACAGAGCAGTAACAGAAAATAGTCCAATCACTGTTGTCTTGTGTTTCTCCCAGTATTACACACTTGCTTGCATGATTTATGGATTTTGTTTATTTATGTTGCGTTGTAATGTGGATAGAGTGTATGTGGTTATTAAATTGAAATACCCCACATATGGAAATAGTTTTTAACATTGCAAAGTATTTTATGTAATTTTATTGTATGTATTGATATGCATTTCCATGTGCATGTTCACTAATGAAATTGAGTTTCACTAGAATTTGTGTTTTTTGTGTCTTTTCTATACTGCAGTGGTATTGAGGCTTGATTTATATAAATAGATAGAACACATCCTTGACAGGGTCTGGCTGGGCATTGGATAGAATGGTGTATACATTTGTGGTACTGTAACTCCCAAGGAAAAATCATATTTTTACTATTTAAAACAATGCCTTGTCCCCTTGTAGTGTGAGGCTCTCTCTCCTATTCTGTTTGGTTCCCTTTTTTGTAATATGACACACATTTAAGACACAGGATATTTGCAAACTAATACTTTATCAAATGTTTTCAGGAATTTTGAAATGGCAAATACCACACAAACGCTCGTATCAGATCTACATATTCTTATAGTATCTTGATGATGTCTTATTACCAGAACTAGGCAAGAGGGTTTTACCCATCTGGATTTGGGTATTCCGTATGCTGTCAAAAAGATAGGAAGTACTCCTTGGTTTCCACACATTTTTGACAAACAGGGCATAATTTACATTCAAATTAAGAAGCCAACCACTTGCTCATAAAGGATGCTAACAGGGACACACCCAACCTAAACATTAGGTTCATGGTTCTGCTTGAGTGGGGATTTGACATAGTTCAATCATTCTTAAAATGTTGATGTGCTTTTAAAATTTAGACAGAGTCGCAGTCACTATTAACCCTCACACAGTATAAGTTTGTTAAAAGGGTTTACCCCTAAAAAATGGCACCAATTAGGTCACATCACCTGATGAAGTAACACGAGCTATAAGAGAGACCATGAGTGAAACTGAAATGCCTGCGTCTTCTGTGGGAACCACCAAGTGACATCACTGGGCCAAATGTAAGCAGGTGAGTTATCCCACTCACAAACGATTGACATTTGTGTGCCATACATAGCACAATAAATACTTGCAAAGATTGTTCCTTTGTAGTACACTTTTCTACAGGTGGTACCATACCAAGTGGAACACACACAGGTAGTATTCTATGTTTATTTTGGCGTGTTGTGTGAAGATAGATTGTTTCTAATTAACTTGTTTTGCAAGTGATCCAAAATTAAATCTCATCTTGGTTTGTAGGAGCTTTGCCCATTGTAGCATTATTAATCTGTGGACTAATTGCTGGCACTGCATGATGCACTTATTGAGCACGACCAAGAATTAGTGGGCTAATCACTGTTGGGAATAAGAACTGTTCTGAATAATGCTTGCAATGGCAAGCATTTTACAACACTATACAGATGTATAGTCACCGACTTCCTAAATATTCATAAACTATCACACTCATGTAATTTATTCGTGCTTTGATCAGCGCATGTTTGCAGATTGGCCCCCTTTGAACTCGTGTTGTTGGGACTCCATAAACCTTAACAGAAGATACTGTTAGTAAGCACTTTGGCTTTTTATATAATTGCCTAGGTGACAGTGGTTCTGTCAAAATGATTTGCATTAGCATCAACCTTTAGTTCCTAAGGGTATGCCAGTCAGTCTGGTATTTCAATTCGCACTTGTGATATGATCAGCCAATTGAATCCTGTAGATAGAATGAACGATTATGAACATCTGATGATAGTTGGTGAGAACACATCAGCTAGTACTATTGTGCCCAATAGACGTTTTGTCTTTCTTGAAGTAACCACTTGAAGTAAGAGAGACCTATGATGAGCTTAAGCACAGGTGAAAATATTATTTGACATCTGATTGCAGTATGTACTTACTGGCCATATATTAGTTATGTTTTGGATGTCTTAGTGACCTTTATCAACAGTAGGCTGTAGTTTCTTCCTAACCTCTAACACTCTCTCTTGTCTTAATGAGAATACAATCAGTGATGCTGAAAACACCTAGAACTCAAATAACAATTTATTATGTGTTTGGTATGAGAATATTCATGAGCTCTTTGGCAATTATTGTACTGATTATATTTCCTTTTACTGTTATATGGGGTCTTGGTTTGCTATATAGATAAATAGATAGATAGATAGATAGATAGATAGATAGATAGATAGATAGATAGATAGATAGATAGATAGATAGATAGATAGATAGATAGATAGATAGATAGATAGATAGATAGATAGATATAGATGTACATATATAGATATAGATATAGATGTAGTCATAGACATATTCTTTTTAATCTTGTAATGTACTGTCCGTCTTTGTTTTTTCCCTTATTGACACAGCCCTGAGTAAGTTCCACTCATGTGGGAACATAATGCTTTGGCTGTTTTTCTAAGATAATTTATCAGTATTGGCATATACAGGATTTCAAATTTGGATTAAAATACCAAACGTCTTTCGTCGCTTTGATATGGACTTTACTTGCCCGATGCGGTGAAATTATGGAACTGAAAACCATATGTTAATTGATTTGGTGTTGCCTCTCCACTATTGTACCACTAAATATTGCAATAAATGACATATCACTGTCTGCCTGTGCTGTTTGTTTCCTATTGTTGTCCCTGTTTTCTAGTTGGGCAGGTGCCATGTACTCTTCTATTCACTTTTCACTGTTTTATAGATGGGCAGGTGCCATGAACTCTGCTATGCACCTTTCAATGCTTTCTAGTTGGGTAGATGCCATGTACTATGCTATTCACTTTATTTCGGCATGCTATGCACTTTAGTTTGAGTTCACTGTTTCAAGATATGTTTAACTAAGTTCAAATGGTTAGAATTTCTCTTTGAACATGTTGTGTTGATTAGTAAAAGGCCTATTTTTGCTTATTGATTACTTTTTCATCTGCCCTGCTGTTAGACTTGGCATCTTTTGGCGGGTTTTCCCAACCATTTTGCTTTCTGACCTCTCATTTTGGACTCTGTTTTTGCTGGTTTAGTGTCTCTGCACACTTTCTCACTGCTGTTCAGTGTTAAAGTGCAAGTGCTCCTGTTGTAAATTGTTGTTATGAATTGGTGATTCCATGATCGGCATATTTGATTTACTAGTCTGTCCCTAGTACTGTGTGTGCCCAGGGCCTGTAAATCAAATACTGCTAGTGGGCCTGCAGCACTAATTGTGCCACCCACATAAGCAGCCAGTAAATGTAACTCAGTCCTGCCATTACAGAGTCTGTGTGCTGTCTGGTACCGCCATGTCGACTTGGCAAGTGCACCCACTTGCCAGGCCCTAACCCTCCCTTTCTTACATGGAGTCACCCCTAAGGTATGCCCAAGGTACTCCTGTGGGCAGGGTGCAGTGTATGTGAAAGGTGGGACATGCCCTGGTTTGTGGAATGTCCTGATAGTGAAATACTGCCTATTTCGTTTTTCACTATTGCAAGGCTACCTGTTCCCATAGGATAGAATGGGGAGTTTGCTTGTAACATCTTATAAACACAACTACCCCTGGGAACTTGGTAGGAAAATAAAGTTTAGTATGCCTGAACTCACAATGTTTAAATGCATCTTTTAGTGAGGGTGATTTTTACATTCTGTGTTTGAAAATGCTACTTTTAGAAAGTAGGTATTTTCTTGCTTAGCCATCCAGTGTGCCTCTGCTAGGATGTGTATTGACTGTCTGGCTTTGGTGTGACAGGGGATGGGTATGTGCAGTGGCTCCAGAGAGTCTGGATGAGTCAGGGCTGGGCTGAATAGACCTGGGCTGCATTTAGAGTAGGAGGAGGAGATTTGCTTTCACCTGAATCGGCCTGGTCTGCCTTCCACAATGCTGTCTCCGCCTCCTGCCAGGAAGCTGGGCCAGAGAGGACAGAACTGGTTTTGGACTAAACACAGACACTCTCTGCCTGAGAGAACAAAGGGATTTTGAGTATAAATATTGGGGCCCAGACCCCAACATTTTAGAACTTGCTGGAATCAAGGAACCTGCCAAGAAGAAGAGCTGGAAGAGCTGCCAGGAGGAGTACTGCCCCTTTTCTGTGTTGTTGCTTTGTTGGGTTGGCCTCCAGTTGCTGCTTCTGCCTTGGGTAGTGAAAGGACTGGACTGGGCTTTCTTTTACATGTACTGAGTATCTCCAAGGGCTTGAAGTAGAGCTTGCCTCCTGTTTTGAAGTCTCAGGGACTGCAAAGACCTCCCCCACCTCTGGGTACCACTTCTGGAACCGCTGTTTTAGTAGCCACAGAGAAGGGAAGCGCAACCGACTCCGTCACCAACTCAATCGCTGGCTCTGTGTCCTGAATGCACCGTAGAAGGCACCCTCTGCATCTCGCACCACAACCCTGATGTCACTGACTACGACGACCAAGCCGCTGCTTGCACCATAACCTGTGGTCTTTTTCTTGGTGGTGAAGTGCACTGAGTGCGCATCTACAAGGCAGAGGGGAGCAGCAGTTTTGCATTTTCAGGTTAGGGCCTGTGCAATGCCATAGAGTCTGGGGCAGGCGGCAGTTATACATGTCGCTTTCACTTTTCATGCCAGAGGGGTGGGGGGGGGGCCTGTAAACATTCACCAGAAATGTTTATTTAATTTTCAGTGTCTGCTCGGTTTGTAGCATGCACGTACATGTTACAAGAAACAATAATTTCTTGTTTCTTATCAAACTACAGCTGTTCGCACTGTAGAATCGGAACTGCTTGGCAATTGCATTTTTATAACATGCACTGTAAACATGCTGGTCCCTATAGTGCAGGCCATGTTTTCTCTCCCCATCTTCCACACCCGCTATACATTCAGGTATGGAACGGCCCCTGTTTGAGGTTGCTAAAATTAAATAATAAAACTGCGTTGTTTTAGGATCAGACTTCGATTCTGGTAAATAACGCAGTTTTTACTGCTTTTTTTAACGTTTTTTTCACAAATGATAACTTATGATGCATATGTCAGATTATTATGGTATTGCTCTGTTGCTATGTGGCTTTAGCACTTAGTGCAGTCATACCTGGCACTGACTTTGTGGGGTGGGGGGGCTGGCTTCAAAATAAGCTTTTCATTTAATAGCAGGTGCTACAGATTTCCTTGGGTGTCCAGCAGTGTCATGCAACAATAAAAGTGTCAATATAACTCTGGTGAATAATGCTCCTGCTGGACAGAGAGCAGAGTTTTGTCTAGTGGCAGTTTGAGCTCACCCTAAAGTAGAGCAATGGGTAAATGTGCCTGCTACGAAGACGTGTAACATGCAGATCACATAACTGAGTGTGAGTGAACAATGAGTAGGGTAGAGTTAGTTTCTTCCCAATCTTCTCTGTCAGTTTCAAAATGACCATTACAAAAGCCTGCCCCAGTTTAGGTGGGTGTCGACAGTTACTGTTGGAAAATACCAAATGTATTCACCTAACCTCAAGTAGCACATCACCACAAATACTGTAATTCCCTTAAAATAGTTTTCCATTCTATTGGACAAATGCAGGAATTAAGACCTGCTTTACTTTGAAAGGCCTACTGAATGCTATGAATGTGGATCTAACATTGTGCCAGGAGAAGGCTAATGACATGTAAGCAATGGACTAACCCGTGAGTAGGTGATGTGTGCTCCCTGCTTGAATCAGCAGGGGTGCATTCTGTGCCTGCTGCAGGAGCCTGGGTTTTAACAGAAGCATGCACAGATAGCAACTATGCAAGTCTGACTTTAACACTCAAACTACAAGTCTCAATGTAGCTCTTTTAATTTGTGTCGCTTTGGTAAGTCTTCTCAGAGGGTGGCAGCAGGGACATCATACGAATTCTGGGGGCCCTGGGCCAAACGTATTTTGGGGGCCGCTGTTCAGAACAGCTTTGAATTTATGATCCATTTTCAGCTCTTTCATGCCCTCTTTGGCCAGGCCACTGATAGTGGACAGACTCACTGGTCCATATTCTAAATGTGTTTACATCTAATATTTAGGGATAGTGAGGTGCGTTTTCAATATTGTAACACAGCAGCAGTTCACTAATAGTACTGCAAATAATATCTGTGACATATGAATATGTGAGGTCCTGCTTTGATCTGAAAGAATGAAACATGAACGCATCATTTCCTTGCAAAATGTCTGTTTCAAATACCGTTTTCCTTTAATTTGTTTTGAATAGGGGTGCTGTGTGAGAGTCCATTACAATCTGTTTAAGAATTATTCAGGGTCACAAGAGCAAGACTCTCTGCAGAAAAGAGCTGGCTCTCTCAGGGGGCCCCCTTAAAAGCTGGGGTCCTGCGCCAGAGCCCACTTTGCCTATGAGTTAAAACGTCTCTGAGTAGATCTATAAAAAAAAATGGATGTGAGATTATGCTCAATATTTTTTCCCTGAGTATTCTGTTTGTTCTTTATCACATATCAAAGCATTTCTAAAAAGTTCCATACAGAAAGTGTGCTGTACCAAAAACGTCTTGTGTTTGTTTAATAGCCCATAAAGTTTGCCAAGTAAATGTGGAGGAAGGGTGGCATGAATATCCAAGTTGTCGATATCACTTCTGGTCCATCACCGTCCCTGTCGGGCACTCTAATTTTTCAAAGGAGCTATGAAATATGTAGCTGTCCTGTAAGACTCCTAGCATAGATTTCTATTGCTCTACATCTGTGGGCTTCCTTGACATCCTTTGGCACACTCTTAGGTAAGACATGGATCACGAGGCTAAACCTGTGCAGGATGGACTTGAACCTGCACATGGCACAATGCAGCATCACAAGTATAAGGTATTCCCAAGGCTACTGAAATCATGCGAGTCTGCGGCCACTGCTTTTTTTGCATAGTTATCAATTTGCTACATAATATATCATCTGCTATATAATCTGAAGATTTTAACCAAAAAAAATTGTTTCTAGATTGAACAAATCAAACGTTACTAAAACCGTCGTGACATGTTTGCGTACATTAAAGGCCCTTCGCAAAGGTTAACTGGTCATCTTTCAGCCGCTTAATTCTGTACTTGGTTGGTAAACTGGTACTTATGAGGTGAAATCATTGTCAAGACAGGATTACCATGTGTAAACATTTTTATGAAATAATGAAGCAACACTAGAAAAAATGTGCTGTAGTGAGCCACATAATTTGGCTATTCTTGCTATATAATTTAGTCAACCCTGCCACATAATTATGTGCTTTCCCCCACTGCATAATTCTAGAGGCCCTGGGTATTGTTGTTCAGCTTTTGTACAGCACACAATGTGCAGTTACTATAATTCCATTGAATATATAGACACTGACAAACGCTCTTTCACTTTCCTCCTCCTTCAGTCTTACTAATCATACACACGCTTTCAGGCCATATACTCTGACACACTCAATCTCTTCTTTGCACTCCAACCACCCCAACCGCCAAGCCATTCAGGTTCAGAACAGACCTTTGTATGAGGAAGCTAAAAAATTCAAAATAAAAATAAAAAGCATTAGCAAAGAGGCTAGCACCAAACGGCAGATCAATTGGCTCTTTAGCTTTTTTCACGCTGGTGTTATCCAAGCCTTTTTGATTTTACAAACGTTATGTGTGCTACATAGTTATAGGGCTTTTCAGTCAGGCGTCCTCCATTAGTCTGTTGTTGTGTCATTCACATTTGTCTTCCACCCATTCCAGCATGTTTCAAGGGGCAATGAGTCCGTTCTCTTCAGCCATTGGCTGGCTTCTTACAACATGATGCCTATTAAGAAGGAGTACAGCCACACAAAAAGTAGTTCTTTTCAGAGCAGAAATTAGAAATGTGTGTTATTTGCAGACCTAAAATATTTTTCCTTTTAAACAGTTGTTTAAATTATTTTATATTAATGAGGGCACACCAGCTTACCCCCAAAAATAATTTTGCAACACCAAAAGAGAAAAAAAACTGAATTGCCAAAGCCAAAAGGCAGCGGCTAGCTCCAGGCCGCTTGGCTTTGCTAATGCTTGTTTATTTTTGAAGAACAAAGATCCCTGCTCAACCAAATTGTGTGATTCAATGAAAATATGTTATTTCACCGCGTTTTGTTCATTATTAAGAAACCACCTTCAAACACGTGAGTACAAAATGTGCCCTATACAGAAACCTTGGTGTTTTAATTTAATAGCCTATAATATTTCTCCAACTACAGCACCAATCAAGCCACCCATTAATGTATACATGATAATGGACTTGCCTCTCAGTTCAGTAGCATTCATTTTAAAAATGGGGCCTGAAATGTAAGGTGAAACACTTCTGTGTGTTAAGAAAATACTTTCTTGAATTTTGAATGCACCTTATCCTACTCTAACATATTTGTTGAATAATTTAGAGCTAGAGCCAAACCTTGGCACTGCTCTACTCATTAATTTCTTAGCTCGTCCTCCTCTACTCTGGGGTTTTTCTTCTCCTGTATTGCTATATTCTGGGGTTATTGCGTTAAAAATGACTGAAATGGGGATGGTCAGGGTAATTGAGTATTTCTTATGTTGCTCTTTTGTCAGCCTTTCATATTACTTCGTGATTTTTTTACAGGCCTTACATGATGCATCTGTCTGTCACTAAAGCAGACATACAAGCTGATAAATGTATACAAGAACTACATTTTATCTTTCCTTTCTCATGTTTGCTGAGTGATATTGACATATACCACCTGCCGTTCTTGAACCAATAGCATGCTTTGCATTATGTGGCTTGTCAGCCATGTTCAACACTTCAGTAATCAAGTGCAGACTACGAACCAGCATTCAGTCACTTGAACACTATCAAATCTAAATCAAGAACTAGATTGAAGGAGAATCACTTGGTTATGCTGATTATGGCAAAGGCCTATCTCTTAAATAGCAAAGTTGACCTTGATATAATTTAACAGCACTGGAAGAATGGCATGGACCAACGAAAGAAGCAAATGTGTCACACATCTAGTGATGGCACTTGACTTGTCTCAGCTACCCTTTCCCACAGTCTATGTGTGGCCTAGATGGGCACATTTCACACACTTCTTCTTAGCAAAGACATTAAGCATTTCGTTGTACATCAAAATGTAACTGTGTTATGTAATTATCAACTTGCTAAATATATATTCTCTTGTATAGTGTTCCAGCAATCCCCCACCAAATGATCAGTGCTCCAATCAAGAATATTCAGTAAAATCTTATAATGGTGCTCTCTTCTGAGTCTTGTCCTTTTCTAAGCCAGGGGTATAGGTGCAACTAGAATAAACAATTAATGTCATGATGATCTGTCTCCACTGTGCAAAACTGTCACAAGACCCTGTTAATTAGAGCTATATGTGTGGAATGCACTTGTTCTTGATCTCATTGAATACAAAAGTTTTGAGGGGTAATTGTCACAGATTTATATACTCGCAGGCTGCACTCGCATACTTGGCACACACAGCCTTGGCTGCAGCGCACAGAGATCTTGCACTGCTGCACACAGAGGAAAGAAATGAGAGGGAACATTGCCTACAAGCCTTATATACCCACAACCAGAAGGGTCTCACAGACGTCACCGTATATTACTTAAAAAAATCTTGCGTAGTTAGAAGTTACATGGGAAAATGTAGGCACAAATGGCTGTTTTTTACAACCTAATTTCTACATTTTATTATTTCAACTTTGAAGGAGCTACACAAATGACCCCTTGCTGAAGTGGCCCATTTAGGGTCACAGGGGTCACTCGTGACCACCTCTCAGCCTTCCATACCAATTGAAGAGTCGGTCAGACAGTAGAGAATACAAACCAAGTATATTTATTGAGGTACACTAGAGTGGAGCCCCGTCTGCCCAGTCGCTTAGGGGTGTTGCAAAGAGGACTGACTTCAGCAGACATAGCAATACATTATGTACATTTCAGAACCAAGGAAGACCAGCCCATGAAGGAATTTTTCCAGGCAGGTGCAGCTAACACAAATGATGAGTCAGCACCTTGAAGAGGGTCAACTATGAACAACATGTTAAAAGAGAAATCCTTGACATAGCTTGGATTTTTTCTGGCCTGTCTATAAAAGCTCTGGGTTCACCAGATGTACTCCACTATAGACTGCCATGTATCTGTTTAAAGGGAACACTATAACCTGAGTGATCATGGCTATTGACTTCTAGGCTACGCAGAGTCAAGCCAGGGTGGTAGTGAAAGTAAAGTACAGGTGCTTCTGCCCACACTCTTGTAAGGAGACTGTCTACTTTCTCTCTCTTCATCCAGTCGCACCTATCTGGACAACCAACCTCATGTGCGGGTGGCACGTTTATGGTTGTCAAGGTTGGTGTATATTCTGTGAGTGCATTAGGGATGCCCACAGTAATGTGCTTACCATGCTCAACGGCCAGTTTCCAGCTCAAGCCAAAACGCATGAACACCGTGTACTGGTACGCGCACCATCTTAGATTGACACGTAACTGCCAAGCATGAAATGAGTGGACGCATTTTCCAGTTTTTCTTGGTTTGAGTATGTGCATGAGAAGACCAAAAAACATTTTAAAAATCGGACCCAAGGTGCCTCCCAATGGCCAGAGCAGTAGAAATAAAGTTGGAACTCGAAAGCTGCAGTACCATTCCAACTTAGAATAAATACTTCTATCGTACTTGTGATATGAGCTGTCGCTCAAAGTCTGACAATGCCTCGAGCTAAAAGAGTGGAAAATGTTGTTTCTTTTGAAAAAATAACTTTCATTCTTAACTTCACAGGTATGCATCCATTTACTCCCATTCAACGAAAGATTAAAGTAACCCTGGAAGGGATACGAAGGTATCATCGACCAGATAAGACAGTACAGCGTCATGAGAGAACAAGAGGGCAAGCGCAGCCATGCTTAGGGTATACATCAAAAAGATAATCATAAATCTTCACACACAGGCTTACAAGTTTTATCTTAAAGGTTTTTGGGGCTCTGGGCAAGAAATATTTTGAGGGGTCCATTTACGGATACAACTTTGAATTTTATTACCTAATTTCTACTAATTCAAGCCTGCTTGGTGCCTAATAAATTAAATATACTTAAACTTTCACACAAAAACACGGTTGCAATTTCTTGCACAGGGACCCAAAATCCTTAAAATGACACCGGGTAGAAAGAGACAGTCAGACGTAGAGGTAGAGGTAGGAAAAGAGAGGTCCTGACAGACTGACAAAGATGAGATAAGGGTGAGAAAAATATTACTAGGGTGGCTGCGGCTTGGAAAGTGGCTGCCCAGAGAAATTGCTCGCTTTGTCATGGCAGTAGTGAAACTGCAATTTTATTTTTTTTTCACCACAAGTTAAATATTTTATGTCGAGGAGAAAGTTCTTCCCACACAGCCAAACTCATTTTAGGGGAGTTCAACTTCCCATTCTCATCCTGGAATGAGATTTATTCCTGTCATTGACAAAGGAAATCTGCCAATTATTTCCAAGGTGGGAGTCGGTCAGAAAACAAAATGGGAACAGTGGTCTTAGGCTTTCCATGGCATCCCAACTCTGGAACATCCACTACTTCCCCTAGCTTAGGATTTACCATTGCATAATCTCTGTCAGCACTTTGCAAAAGAACCCAATTGCGCTCTTAGATTTTAGAGATGCAGGGTACATTAAATTTGCCTGTTGATACCATTAACAAAATGTCACTTCACTGCACACATTTAATACCTTATACTCACATTTTGCTCATTAGAGAGCTTCCTATTGGGCAGAATATGGCAAAAAGGTGCAGTCAAAATATTTCCCTAAATTAAGCTATGGATATTAGGGTCTCTTTGCAGCACTTTGGAGCAGTGAGAAACCAGCCAAGCATGAGCTTCTTCTGGAAGAACTAAATCGTACCACCAAGAGAAGATGCTCTGATTTGCAACTGGCCTGATTTATAATTGTAAGAAATTCACAAAAGGTGAATTTGTAACACGATTATCGCCAGTGCAATATTACCCGAATTTTGCTGCATGGGTCAATTTTTCTATATTGAAGGCTAGAGAAGTTTCAAGGGTGGCCAAGAAAGTTTGGGAAAAGTATTTGCAAACCTTTTCAGATCCATTCCTATTCTAAAAGCTGTTGGAGATTTACTACAGTCAAAGACAGGATTCAATCTCTTGTATGTATGTGTTGGTATTTATAGTGCAAATGTAGCTAAAATGTGATGGGATGCTGGAAATGTCTTTATCAATCAATCAAGCAGCATTTGTAAAGCGCAACACTGTCACCCCTAGGGGTATCTGGGCTCTTTGGGTATTTACATATTTGAATTACACAGTTACATTATATTTAACATATTAACAATTGCAATGCATTTTACACATATATAAAAAAAAGTGGAGCTTCACTTTGGCAAAAGGACTGGCGAGAATGGCCAGTAAACTACAACCATATCACCTTTAGTTAGGGCTCATGCGCACTATCAATCCACGTCCAAGATTACTACATTTAAATCTGCCATGGGTTAAAACAAATGCCTAGTAGAACAACATGCTTTATAAATAAACCATTAACAATCACTCTTATAAATGACTTAAAAAAATGGATGAGATCTTTGAAATTATTGATCTACTTGGTAAATTTCGAAATTAAATTTATAATCCAAGGTGCTAAAGTGGAACATGTCACTAAAATGGTAAAGTATACATAGGTATGGGCGAAATCTAAATAAGGCGGGCAAAATTCGCTAAATTCCTAAATTTCTCGTTATGTCTCATTATACAATTTTGCATAATTTTGCCAGTGAGAAACTAGCTCATGTAGAAAATGATACACCAAGAGACGTTTTCTGCTCGAACCAGTCTCCTGCCAGTATCTGACAACGTGCGCTCTAGCATAGAAAATTCATGTAAGGTATCAGTTGTCTGCATTGGTCTGTCAAAGTATCATTTTGCAAAAGGTTCATGGAATTTCATGAAATTTCACGATTTATCATAACCTTACTTATGTGTATATCACATAGGGATTCTTTGAAAAAGATGGTTCATTTGGAAACTTTGATGTGTGGATTAGCAATATTTAATTTTTTAAAAAATGGCCAGAAGAAATCATCACATCGAAGACTGGGAGGAGTGAATTATTTGAATACTAAATGTCTAGAAAGCACTCCTCAGGTAAACAACACTCCTCAACAGATCTTGGCGTCCAGTTCACATCTTAAATTTTTCCTATTTCATCTGCTTAAGGAGAGGATAGAATGTAGGGAGTCGCTTGTTCTTATTCAAATCCTCTGTATGAAAAGTGTATTTTTGCTTTGACAGTCAAGTTTCTAGTCTGCTGATCACAAGGTGCAAACTTGTGAGGTTGCATCTCGTCGTGAGTCAAGGCCCGCTATAAGCCCATAGCAGCTGAGGTCCATGGGGTGTGTGGCGGTCAGGGGTTTCTTGTCCTCAGCGTGAATTCTGTAGGAATCCAGCACTTCAATCAGCTCAGCAAACCTTAGCCTCTTTCGAGATTTCCACTGCCAGCAGCTACTCATGATGTCAAACCTGTAGTCAAAGGTGGACAGATAAGCAACATTGTCAGGTATGCCTTTCTCATAAAGTTCAAACGCTTGGTGTGAGAAAGAACTAGAGAAGCTTGGAGAAAGTCTGCCCATAAGGTCAGAGCTGCAGTTACATTTTTGGGAATTAAAGTTATGAAATATAAGGCTAGAATAGAGAGGGTCAATTTACTTTATTGTAAGTCTAAATACTGCCCCCCACAGAAATGTGGGTGTGAATGACTTCCAGGAGGTGGCTAGTAGAAGGAGTCAGTTGCTGGCTGGGACATTGCCTGGAATCCTCTTGCCTTGGACATTTCAATTCTGGGAGTAAAGAGAGGTCAGAACAGCCAATTGGCCCCAATTTAAGCAGAGATAAAAAGAGAGAAGGGCTGGAGGGGGTGTCAAAGGGGATTAAAAGTTAACATGAACAGTTAATGGTTCAAAGACTTCTAAGATGCTTGTCACATTTTAAACACAAAGCAATACATGGAAATCCATGGCTTCTTTGGCTTTTTCTGACAAAATGGGCTTAACTGAAGAAATGAGCAGCGGAAAAATAGTTTAAGAAAAATGTGGCTACAGATTTACAAATAAACATTCGATCTCGATTCAAAAACCGCTATATAAGCCTGACTTCATTCTCAAATGTGAAACTGGCTTCAAATTTAGACAATTGCTTTTTCCTTGGCTCTTCCATACTTTTGCAATAAAACATTACATGTAACATGCATTCCCGTACTAATTTTGAAAAGCAGCATATAAAACTCCCCACCATTTCCCCGTCTCATCAAAAGTGTGAATTTGACCAAAGGACGCAAGCATAAAGAGTTTAGGACTGGAGAGATCAGAAAAGCAATGAAAGAGCAATATTTATTCTTAAAATCCTAATTGATATATTTTCTCATAGAGCGCTTAAGACGGTTTTGACGCTATGACATTTGAGTCATACGGTAGCGGCCAAGCCCAGATAAAAAAAAATTCTGCGAATTTGAAAATTGAAAATCCTATTGTGGAACAAACACTCGTTGCCTTGACATTCAGCCATTCTAGACAGAGTCTTACATAATTGCCATATGGCCCTAATTTGAATTCTTGACTAATAACCTCTATTGAAGTAGTTAATCTGAATCCAAACACACAGCACCAGACTTTTCGTTTCATTAGTTATAATTCTTTCCTTCAAGAGAGAGACCTGACTTCACATGATTATGTTATTAGATATATATTCTTGCCATGGTAGACTCTCAAAAGTGGGCGCGAAGATAGACTCCCAAACCTGTTATTAAAACGCAGGAGGTCATCGGCTAATCTTGACATAGATGCTATTTTATTTTTATGAACTGAGTGTCATACAACCTTTACTCTAACCAGATTCCAAGGTATTAAAAAAGTAAGTATTGTGTAAAGGCCAAAAAGGGCTTTGGAATATTTTCTTTGCCATTGCCTTTCAGTCGCAGGTTGGAAGCTACTACATTCACTCACCATTGGCTGAGGCGGCTCACTCATTATGGCATTCGGATTCCATCCCACCTCTTTTCCCACCATTATTGAAAGGGTATGGTGGTGTGCAGTGTTGCCTCTATTGTCCTTCTCCAGACTCTTGGAAATTCATGGGGAAAAACAGGAAACTGTTCATGCCTAATGGTCCAGTGGTCCAAGTTCTGCCCATCAGACACGCACAGTTTGTTTAATTTCTTGGTACCGGATACTGAGATTTGTTAGAGAAGTGGCTAGAAAATATGTCCCACAGGATAACTGATTTTAGCCACTGTGCAAAATATTATTTTATTTGTTTTCAAAGAGTCATAACACCCTCTCCTCATCCATTATCTATGAAGAGGATAGAGGAAAACAAAAAGGTTATATACAGTTTTACGCTCTGTATAACCTAAATATGACTGTAAAAGCCACAATTATATACTTATTCTTCTTGCCAAATGTATAAATAATTTCACCAGGTGGGTAGTAAGTAGTTAAGGAACCTGTCGCCTCCTTCCTTCTTCACCCCATCCTTTCTCATGTGTAATTTGTCAATCCCAACAGGATTTTTAACCACTATTCTCCTTCTCCCAAAAATATACGGTTACATATACACATACAAATTGACTAATCCGGGATGGAATCTCATGCATACTTACGTTGGGTTATTTGAAATTGTATATCATGCAAAAAAGAATATAAGATATGACTGATCTCTTCACTATGCACTTTTCATCAACAAATTACAAGCTCAATGTAAGCTGCTGTTATTTACAATACAATTATCAGTGTGAAAACACGTAAGCAGATACTTACATGTCACAACAAGGGATCTGTCAATCTCTGAAGTAGGTCTTGAGGAAGGCTTGGGCCCGTTTGGCCAATAGAGGCTGAACCATGTTGACCGTATACAAGTGATGCTAAGGACAATTTAAACGTCCAAACAACATCACCACCTCACTTTTTAATCTTACCCCTAGATACTGCACTTATATTAAACATACATTTTTAGCTATAGGAGGTCATTTTATCTTTCACTACAGAGATCCCCCCAGTACCTTCCCTCGAGAGGAGGCAGTACTCACCTAGGGTGCGAAACCTAATGATGATGCCTCCTGATAATACACCATAGCGGTAACCACTTAACACCACCAGTGGCCAATATTGATTGAGAGTTGCGGGAAGATAACCGATACACAAAGACACCAGTAAATCATTAGGCTCACTCTCTTTTGTTTAAGATAGAAATAAGTCCCACAGTTCCCCAGCAGAGAGCTAATGTCATAGTTCTAGGACCTATAGCAAACACCACATCACATTTGAAGAGTAATTTACAGTGCAGGGCCTTCACTCAATCCTTGCACTGTCACTCACACTGTGTAGGTAACATAAGGACTGAAGCTCAATGGGACTGATACCCAATACCAAAGATTGTGAGGGAGAGGTATGTCAGCTGGAGCATGATGCATGGAACCGGTCACCGGAAAGTAAATGTTTTTTCAAAAAAAGAAGTAAATGCTGGTGTGTGTGTGTATGGGTGCATGCATGTGTGTATGTGTGGGTGTGTGGGTATGTGTATGTGTGATTTTATGGATATGAGTTGTGCCTATTCACGCATAATATAATGCTGGCTGCGGCATAATGGACATAATTCTTGGTATATTGCTGGTATCCATGGAATGATAGTGCCCACCCATGGTAAAATCCTAGCATTTGCTTAATGGTGGTAATTCCTGACATTTTTTGGCTTTCCATCATATGTTGGTCATGACCATGGAATTTACTGACACTGATGAAACATCTGTAATTCTTGACACATTATGAGCATTGGCACACACCCCTGATAAAATTCTGTTGATGGAATAATGGTAGTAATTCCTGGCATACTCTGGGAATACAAGCCCTGATGCACACGATTATTACATTGCTGTCCTTGCAATGATGAATAATGTAGGTATTCATGCTGATGCCAAACCCTGGAATAGTGCCTGCCCTGGAATGTTGGGAGTAACTCTTCGTATACTGTGAACATTCATTGCCTCATGATATCCACCAACAGTATAATGCTTGTTCTGGAATAAAAGTGGTAAGTACTGACATAGTGTCTGTAGTCACTGCATGACAGTGCCCACTGTAGCAATAATGAAGGCCATGGCAACACTGTGCTAATTAATGGCATACTGGGGACATCCCCATAGATAATGCTTACCTAGGCAAATTAATGGTAAATGCTGGCATATTATGAACATAAATGATAGTGCCCATCTCAGTATATGGCTGGCCCTGGCATAATGACCTACTGTGGACTTCAATGGCATGAAGATACCCACTACTGATAAAATGCTGGCTCTCGCACACTGTGTCAATTTGTGGCACGTAGTGGGCATTCATCACATGATGATACTAACATCTGTATATGGATAGTCCTGGCATAATGATGGTGTTTTCTGGTGAATTGTCGACATCCATGACTCAATGGTGCCTACCATGGGGCAATGCTGACCTTAGCATAATGGTGCTAATTATTGCCGTAATGCGGGAATCTATGCCAAGGGGATTTTAAATGCTAGTGTAATACTTGGCCTAGAATTTTTTTGTTAATTTCTAGCATTTGGGAGAGACCAGGACAAGCTGGTGCCTACCCCTGCATAACGCTTGTCCTGGCATGAAGATGCTGGATACTGTGCAACCTTGGAATAATACTCACCTCTGGATTAATGCTCCAATTGTATACTAATGGTAATGGCAGATTCTGACAATTCATTGCATGATAGTGCCAATTTCCATATACGGTTGGCTCTGGTATAATTATGGTGATCCCTGGTCTACTGTGGACATCCCTAGCATGAAGAGTTCCGCCTGGTATTATAGTAGCTTTTGGTGCTGACATACTGTAGGCATTTTTTGCATGATGACGCCCATAACAGGTCCTGGTCTATTTTGTAATGTATTTAGCAACATCAGCATAACATGTTATGCAGTTTTTTATAGTGCAAACTTGGCCCAAGGGCATCTGAGTGTTTTACAAATAAATCAGGGGTTACACATTTCTTCAGGCAAGGGGGAGATTAAGTCATTTGCCCAGAGTCAGCAGATATTGAGCTGAGGCCTGTATTCGAACCTGGTTCCTCAGTTCCAATGTCAGCATCTCTAGCCACTTGGCTTCAAATGTTAGACATAGCATTTGTGATGGTACAGACATCAAAGAAGTTTGAATTATTTACATATATAGTGAAACTAACAGATTGGTTTTGATAACATTTGCCAATATCTACGTATGTATCTGGCAAAGAGACCATGTAGTATGAAGATACTAAAAACCATGTCTAGCTAATGGCGTTTCTTGGTTTTAAATGATATCTTTTATACAGATGTAGTATTTGTTATTGTAATAATTGTTCTTTCAATGTATCTTTGAAGTCCTGGAGCGTGTTTGAGGCATGAATGCCATACTTCCCCTTCCTTCCCATATTCCTTCTTTCTTTCCCTGTTCTATCCACCCAGGAGTTGTTTTTCCTGCTCCTGCTGCTCTTCTATTGACTCTGTATTCCAGTGTTAATTATGAGCTTTTGTCTGCGGAGCTGCAGACAGAAGATGCCCATAAAGAACACCCCTTGTAGCTGCTAAAGCGTGGGGTTCACTACACCCCTCTTCCAGTGGAAAAGGTCTGGCATGTTAGCAGGCAAAAAAAATGAAAGAGAAACATGGTAGTGTATGTATAGTCAAAAGATTGTGCTCCGTGGATCAAAGGCTACATGGTGGTGAGTTTACACAAACCATGTAAAATCTTAGTTTTACTGGTGATTCTGAACAGAAACATATGCGTTACTTCAAAATGTCAGAGTCTAGCACAGTACCTAATAGCAAGGTTTTCTCAGCAGCAGAAAATCGTGGTACTTACTGCAAGCAAGTGGTGTGCTCCTTCTACAGAGACGCTGTCATGGCTGAATGAACAGTTCAATATTCAGCTAACCATGTATTGCATTGGGTGCTTTGGGGACAACATTGCAGCAGCTACCAGACCAAAGCTCACTCTTTGCAGCTATCCTTCTTTGGAGTTTCAGAAGGTCCCAGTATTGGCATTGAATGTTGAAGAATGAGGTCCATTTAGGGGAGGTGTGGCCATTGGGCAGAGCTTCATACTGAAAATCGAAATCAGGCAATCTTTTGCCCTTCTGCTCTGTGTGAGGTTTCTGTCATCCCTCAGCTCGCCTTAGGACACGTGCATTATCGTTTGACAGGTGTACTGCCCCAGTCAAACTCCCCACCTGCCACTGTCCCTGGAGCTGGTCGCGCCCGGCGGGCGCTGGGAGCTTGGAGCCAGATGCGAGAGCCCCACGGGGCTTGCCTCCCGCCTCACCGGGTAAGTGAAAAACCATAAGAGTAGTGGTATTTCACCGGTGGCCTGGTGGCCTCCCACTTATCCTACACCTCTCATGTCTCTTCACAGTGCCAGACTTGATTCAAGCTCAACATGATCTTCTCTGCTGATTCTGCCAAGCCGTTCCCTTGGCTGTGGTTTTGGTAGATAGTAGGTAGGGACAGTGGGAATCTCGTTCATCCATTCATGCGCCTCACTAATAAGATGACAAGGCATTTGGCTACCTTAAGAGAGTCATAGTTACTCCCGCCATTTACCTGTGCTTCATTGAATTTCTTGACTTTGACATGCAGAGGACTGGGCAGAAATCACATCGCATCAATACACGTCTCGGGCCTTCGCGATGCTTTGTTTTAATGGATATGAGGCTGGGCAATTTCCAAAATTAATTTAAGCATCGCGTGGTAGCGCATTGTCATTTACAGACAGCATATTTCAATTGAAATGGCTACTAAATTTGCACAAACATACAGTTTTACTGATAAAACTATATACCACACAAATGATATTGTGTGGACATTGAGCTTATGTGAATATGTTAAATGTGTGCATCACCAAGTAAAGTGTCTTGATTTGTTTTGATCCCATTAAAATCTCTGATTCCAACATGCTTCAGAATTACAAAAATAATTTACTTCATTTTAGCATACCTGACTGCTAAATGCATACAGTTATTTTGCAGGCATTTTGTTGTGTGTTGTAAAAAAAGCAATTTCCTACAGCCTTTCCTTTCACTGTATCTGTACTCCAGCAAGATTGTCACATAATTCACTTTAAAAACTCCTCTCACTTTGCAGTCATAAAATGAAAATGAAAGACCAATCCCCATGTTAAAAAGAGTAAACTACCTGACATTTGACATCTGTCTTTGAAACACCAACAAATTTGACAAGTTAAAAGCAGAATGTATAAGCATCTTTATTATTCCTTGGACTTTCCCAACCCACTAAAATTAGTGTGATTGTATATTAGATAATCATGTATGGTACCTATGGGAAAAAAATTGAAAGTTATTTATTTTAGCAGTAATATCACAGTCAATGGGTTAAGGAAATAACCATGAAAATGTAATTGGTGATTAAATACGTTTGTCAAGATTAATGCCCAGAGTAGTCAGGGAATTGGGCATAGGACTAACCAGGACTGGAGATTGTGGAGAACAAGACAGGGGAAACTAAAAAGAGAGTGAAACCAGATCCCTAACTGACTAATACCAAGAGATATTCATATCTTAGTTTACAATACACTTCCGGGGCACTCGGGTAGTGATCATATATAAGGCAACTTTAACATGGAGAATGTGTCTTGGCAACCAGTCATTGGTTGTTTTGGGCCTCCGATTCGTTCCAGTTTGCTCGTCCCTCACATGTGTTGTTTTTTCTGTTCTCAGTTCCTTTAAATTAGGTAGACACTTCTCATTGTGTATGTTTGGTTGTGCTAGATACCCTTAGGTATCTCTCATCTTATCTCATGGTGGTCTGGTTTGCGGTTGTGTCCTCTAAATCCCATCTGGTATACTGGTCTGCCAGGTGCTTGTCAAAGCAAGCACCTTTGCTGAAATTGGTACGCTTACCCTGCTCATACATTTATGTAGGTTACTCTGGTTTATATTTAGCAGTGGTCTCCTGTTTGTCCTGCAGCCGGTCAGTGACTAACCATTTCACCTGTATCGAGACTGCTCTATACTGTCCCTAGCCTGTGACGATCCACTCTGTAAGGGAGATCCAGTCAGCGTTTCTTTCTCACTCTGCCTCCATTTTCATCTGACTCCTACCAGATGAGTTATTCAACATTCCACCACATGGGTAGGTGTTGAGGCACAGCAGGGGTTTTCAGTAAATCTACTCAACAGTTTTGTATGCATGAATAACCCTGATGAAAGAGCAGAGAAAGAATCAAAATACTGGTATTGATATGGTGATTACCAAAACCTTTTTTTTACAATGAAATTCAAGACCCACACTGTGGATTTGATCAAACTTCTAACTACGAAAGTGCGTATTAATTAATGAACTCATGAGAAGATACAAAGGTCCTGATGTACAAAGTTTTTACGTGGGGCAGCTGCAAATGGACCACGTGTGATATAGCAAGAGTCGCAAGACCAAGGTTCTCAAAAATTGCACAGCAAGTCGAAACTTTAAGGATTACTTAATTTGTGACTGAAATTAGCAGTTTAAAGACTTCAAGTTCTATTTCCAAGTGACTCCCAAATTACATGTACTAAACAACTTCTAATTGTGAATACTTGCAAAAATAGCAAATTACATGGTCAATTCAGGATCAAGTGGAAGTAGGTGGAAACCAGGCACAGAGCATAAAAGCTCATCCAAAATTCTAAGCAAGCTTCCACAATGGCAGCACTTCATGCTATGGCCAGGAGGATGTGCATCCCAGGAGCAGAGCAGAGGAGATGTGGAAGACACAAGAGAATTGCCAGGCAGCGGGTGACCCTTTTTAAACAAACTGAGGAGGCTGTTTACTTCAAATGTAGATTTAGTAGGCTGGTGATTTTACACCAGATTGATAAACTGCTGTCTGTTTTAGGCACATACACAAAACACAGGGGGGCTCTACCTGCAGCCATTCAGGTTTTATGTAGTTCACACCTCCTAGAATCTTCTAGATACTAGCATACAGCTGCAGATAGTGGGACATATCACAAATTACCCTGTCTGTGGTTTTGAGGCTATCTGGAAATAATAAATTCAAATAGAGATTTTCCAAATGCCCCTGGTGAGTTACAGGTCCAATTGTATGCTACTGCACCATTCCCAAATGTAATTAGATTTATGGATGGAACCCATGTCCACCTATGCCCACCTCAAGTATTGCACTTCTTTACAGAAAGCATTACCTGCCAGTACTCCCTGGATACACAGGTGGCACGCAATGTCACATGTCTTATCACTGACCTTGTTTTTTAGTATCCAGGAAGCATACACAACTTCTATGGCTTATGTCACTGTGCAACGTATGACCGGCTAGGGAGAAGAGAGCTTGGAGACGGGTAGTTGCTTGATAAGAATACTCGATGATACACTATTTAGTAAAGCTATTTAGTAGTTTGTTTTTTACTCATGCCTTCCCACTTTAGGTGATAGTGCGTATGGCCTGAGCTTACTGAAACTTACATCATACTTAAATCCATGGACGTCGAAAGAAAGGTGATATAATGCTGCTCAGAAGCAAACTATACCTATTAGAGAACTGACATCTGGTGGGTTGAAAGGCAGATTATATTGTCTACACAAGAAGGGGGCTATCCTAGAATATGATCTTGCTTTGTTGCAAAATCATAGTCATATGTGCCATGTTGCAGGATATAGCCATCAGGAAGTGAATGCCTATAGTGTTAGTACGTAAAGACCCTGGTGAAGATGAGGAGCCCTACCCTCAACCTCTACCCCTAGAAGAGGAAGAAGCAAAAGCCACAGAAGTACAAGTATGCCACAATGATCTAACATACAATTACTTTTAAAGTAAAGGTGCAAGGTTTCTGGCTACAGCCCATTGTTGCAAACCACTTTAACTTGCATATTTGCATTATGTCTAGAAATGGTTATAAATATGCCAGCCTTTTAACAGGTCTTGAAGGCACTGAAGGCACATTTCTTTGAGACTTTGTCTACACCTGTTTGCTCTGAGTCAACAGAAATAACTTACCACAGATCATACCAGATCTAAGGATAAAACGTGTTTCAGGAATTGACCAACATCAAGTCTGCAGAATAAGCAACATTTTTTCCTGTCCCCATACGTTTGTGGAGCTAGATGAGTGGTAGTTGAGAAACAAAGGTTTCTAATTAGGTAGGTATTGAAGAACAATTGGCTATCATGGTCGAAAAGCAGCTTTTTCCTCAGCTGCACCAGTATTTTCAGAGCCACTTGATACAGGCAGCCTAATGTCTTCCTGATCTGATGGTTCTGCTTCAGTCAATGCTGGTGTCAAGCTTTGGCTGAAGATGTAGTTCTCCTGAAAGTGCCAGCTGTCCCTGAATCTCTCTGGAGGTATCAATTACTTGAATACCTTACAAGAGAAAGTTTGGGAAAATGGCGGAAGTAGAGAGAAAACACATGAGCGCTTGCACTCGCAAGTTGTTGAAAAAACCCATGGTTAAACAGCATCTGAGTTGCAGATTAGCGAGCTGACTCATTCTCAGCTGGTATATGGAGAAAGTGCTAATGAGTCCAAGAAAAGGGTTTATGTAAATAAGCAGATACTACTCAAATATGGCATGTGTAATTTCATGTCAAGACCGGAGGCTAGCATTATGCATAAACTCTCATTGCCACTCCAAACTGCAGCACTTTAAAGCATTTTTTAGGCACACCCAAAAATCCAGTATTCGAACATCACCACAGTTCATATAAACCAGAACACAGCAGCCATCTTCCTTTTTTATTCGCTGCTCCAGTCAGTTAAGTATCTGCTAGCACTTCATTGGTTTATCTTGCTGTTATTATATTTGTGTATAGATTTAAATATGTATGTATTTTTTAAATATAAAAATATAGATAATGGTTTACAATAGTTAATAGGTATTGAATTAGTAAGTAAGTTCGCAATTTATGGGAAAGGGGGTATTTTTTATGTTGTTTTTATGGAGCGAATACTGAGGGAGTATGAACGAGTGGAAGTATTAAGTATATAAAGATTTTTCATAGTTTCAAAAAAGATATTTAAAATAAATTAGAGAGTTTGTTACCTTGCGCAAGTCTGCAGTGTGCAGTTGGCAATAAGAAGAAAGCTGAGGGCGCGAGGCAGAGCTTTGCTGCAGAGCACGGGGTCACGTAGAGATCACGCCTTGAGTTTCAAGCAGGTGACGTAAGAGGTTGGCAATGAAACGCACATGTCTATGTACTTGCGATGAGATTGGGGGCAGATCTGAGGTGGACTCTTGCAGACTCCGTAGAGACGTGTGCACCGTGGTAAGTGACGAAGGTGTTTTGTATGCGCAGACGAGAGAGTGAATAAATAAAAATTAAAAAATTAAAAGCAACAAGACGCTGCCAGTCAGTGGTTGCCTTAGAGACGCTTCAAGGCAGCTGTGTCAGTTGGAGGTAGTTAGTTTAAGGCGTGCTGTATCAGATATGTAACAAAAAAAAAGAAAAAGGAAGTATTTAAGAGAAGAAAAAGGCAAGTGGAGAGGTTTGATGAGTGTTTGGAAAAAGAAGTTTCAATTTAGAGAGGTACAGTTTTTAGAATAGATTCTGAGTGAGCAAGGGTTACCCTTAGAGAAGGGAACAAGCAATGAATTAGTGAAGAAGATGGTAGTGGAGGAGGTAAGATCTTCGGTAAAGGAAGTTTTGAGATCAGTGTTTAAGAGAAAAAGGAAGGCAGACATTTCAGATGATGAATGTTGGTCTTTGGAGGAGGAGAAGACTGATCATGCTTCTAGCATGATAGGAAAAAGGAAAATGAAAAAAAAAAATTAGAGTGAGAGGAGGATAGGTTCAGGGCCTGGCAGAAAGGTGGTCTTGGCACCACACAAAGAGAAGGTGCTCAGCACAGCACAAAACAGGCTGTCCTTGGTGGCACACAAGAAATTTAGGAAGTTCCTGATGATGAAGATAATTCATATGGGCATGATGTGGAATATTTTGATGAGTTTGTTTTTGACAATATGGATACAGAAGAATGGGATCTAGATTATGATAAAGAAGAGAAAAGAAGGAAGAATAAGGGGTAAGTAAAGGAGCCCCAGGGTGCTGATATGTTCAGCCCAGATTTAATTAGGCACCCAAGAAGTGCTGACTGGTGGCCTCTAGCGCATGTGGCAGAGTTTATTGGGATGTGGATAAAGAAGGAAGCTAGATTTGTAATGAGGGCTGAGTGTTCTCCCCCGGTGTTGGATAAAAAGGCATGCGCAACACCAGATCTGGATCCGGACCTGATTCGTTTTTTTGTTCAAAATGTGTCGCGATCCCAGGAAAGAATTGTGAAGGGCATTAAAGCAGTGCCAGGATCGTTTGTTAGATGTAATATGTCCATTGGCTAGAATACTGGACAAGGCTGAAAAAGCCAATACATATTCAGTCTCTGTAGATACAGAACTGTTAAGAGGTTGGTCTAAAAAGAGTGGTATGTTTCCTTGGGAATGCTAATGCAGCTATTATGGCTGAAAGACGAAAGGCTAGTCTCATGAGAATCAGCCCTAAGTTAAGTGATTTTACAAGAAAGGAACCTAGAAAGGATCTGAAAGGTAATTTATTTGGAGAAGGACTAGTGAAAGGAGTGGGAAAATATGTGTCCACCTTCACAAGCCTTGACAAGGCACAAAGTTCACTAAGGAGAGTCTTTGGAGGGCATGTTTTTGACAGGGCTGGAGCAAGGGGGCGCTTCTCCAGCCGGTTCAATATAAGGTCCCAATATCAATCTTTTGGAAGACCATCATTCAGGGGGGGTTCCAGTCAGCAACTGGGTTTTATCCTCGAGGGGAAGAGGAACTAGAGGATGTAAAACCAGAGGAAGAGTTTGCTTCAGACAAGGAAATCATGGTAGGTATGAGGATGATTTTTGGTTTTACCCATGGAAAGGTAGGGGAAAGATTAAGATTTTTCTTAAGGAATTGGATGAACCTAACAAAGGATCAATGGGTTTTACAGACGGTTCAGGGTTATTCAATAGAATTCAAGGAGATCCCGGTTCAGGAGACAGAACCAGGAGAGTTAGTTTTGCAGAAAGATCAACAGGAGTTGGTAAGTGAGGATGTTCAAGGTATGTTGAGGAAAGGAGCAATAGAGGTAGTAAATTCAGAAGGTATTGGATTTGTGAGCACATTGTTTTTGGTAAAAAAGAAGGACAAAGGATGGCGTCCTGTAATAAATTTAAGAAATTTGAATTGTTACTTAGCCTACAGGTATTTCAAAATGGAGGAGATTCATTTGTTGAGAGACATTCTGGAGAAAGACGATTGCTTGGTAAAACTGGATCTGAAAGATGGCTATTTTAACAATACCAATGGCAGGGCAATTTTTTGTATTTTTCTAGATTTGGTACTGAAGACAGATGCAAGCCTTATTAGTTGGGGGCTTGTTTGGCACAGGAGAAGACAGGTGGCAGATGGTCATTAGAGGAGAAGAGTCATATAAATTGTTTGGAAATGAGGGCAGGACTTTTTGCATTACAGAGTTTTGTAAAGAAATTAAAGAATTGCAATGTCCTGTTAAAGTTGGACAATGTGTCAGCAGTCTGTTACATAAATCGTCTGGGCAAAAGCAAATCGAGAAATTTAACACAGGTGGCAAAAGAGATATGGAGTTTTTGTCTCGAACAGAAAATAGGTTTGCAGGCTGAGTACCTTCCAGGTCTGTTAAATGCAGCAGCAGATTGGTATTCGAGGTATCTCCGAGATTACAGCGACTGGAAACTGAGTGTGAATGTGTTCAGAAGAATTCAGGAAGTTTGGGGCCCCTTAGAGTTGGATCTTTTTGCATCTAGGTTGACTTTTCAGTTGCCACGATATTACAGCTGGAGAGTGGATCCACAGGCAGAAGCAGTGGATGATTTTAGCAGGTTTGAAAGAATTTTCAAGGTTATGCGTTCCCACCGTTTTCAATGATTCAGATGGTGCCGTTGACGATAAGGAGGCAGTGTTTTCAGGTAGTCTTCTTAACTCTGTTTTGGGCGGCTCAGCCAGGGTTTCCAGGGTTGATGGAGTTGGTAGTGGAAGAGCCTTTCCTGATTCCTATGACAGAGGAGACGTTAACAGGGCCAGGAGGGATTATTTCAGGCAAGATGACGCCTGAGTGAAGTCCTCGGTAAACTCACCTCCGCGTCTCTCCCCGAATTGAAGCTACAGGTGGAACTCTGTGACTGGATGGTGCAGCGTCTGTCGGAGCCTGTCTTCCGGCCTGTAGAGAAGAACGATCAAAACAAAGACCGGCATGGATGCTGGGAGACTCTTGCTCGGATCCTGCTGACAGCGGCTGCCTGCTGGGGGACTATCGGCGGAGGATTGGTTCTGCCTTGCAACGTAGACACCGGTAAGCTGAAACCACAAGCAGAAGATCTCATGGCGGCCCGGGGCGCACGGAGCAAGGTGCGTCTAGTTGTACCAGCGGTGGCACCCTCATCAGGGCAACGTGAAACGAATGGCAAAGGGGACATGGAAGGAAAAAAACATGAACTACGTTCCGGTAAGGGGGGCAAAATAGAAGGCAACAAAAACCCCATGTTAAAGGGTGCAACGGGGGAGCAAAATAAGAAACAGCTGGCCATAACGAGTTTGTTCACAGCCAAAAGTATAAATGAATGTGAAAAGGGGCATGATCAGTTAATAGCTATAAATGATACCCAAGTACAAGCACCTACCAGCAAGGAAACATCTATGTTAGTCTTGCAAACCCTCAGTATCATCCCGGACGTGACAGAAACTGGCCTGGAACAATTGTCCGGGGGGTCGAGCGGGGAAAGAACCATATTAGGAACACCAGAGCTAGGCTTGCACGATCACCCAGGCAAAGAGAAAAATCATGCAGTCATGGTTCTTGCCAGCACCCTGAGCACCGTCCCCCCAGCCATGGAAGCAGAGGTATATGAGGTGGACACGTAACAAAAGATTCTAACGGTGGTGAAATGACCAAATGTAATAGCCAAACCGCCACCACTGAAAAAGAAATTCAGCTAGCAAAGAATCATGAAATGGGCTATATGTCTCCAGATCTGTTGGAAAACTTCTACTCGTTGAATGAGGAATCTGGGGAATCTGAAAAAGTGACTTCTAGTGTGAGTAGCAATGAAGAGGGGGATGAGGATACATCTACAAGTAACTATAGCCAGCATGGAGAGAAAAGGGTATCAAGGAGAATTAAAAGGTTTTCGGACGGGAAAAGGAGTGGCCCTAGGGAAGAAGAGAATGAACTAGGCTGGGATTACTCGGAGACACAAACACTGCTAAATAATGGTGTGCTGAAACCATCTAAAAAACAGCTAAAGGATATGACCGGACAGAAAGACTCTGTACAATCTGGCGAACCATATTTTTCCCTGATCCTACAATCCCTTAAGTCATTCCAAGAGGAAGTTAAACTAGAAAGTCGACAATCACGACAGTCGTCAAAAAAGTTCCAAGGTGCAATCAGAAAAGTTGGGGAAACATGCACAGAAATTGCGGAGAGGCTAGCTATGGTGGAGTATCGCACAGAGGTGCTGGAATCCACAGTGGACAGGCTGCAAAAGCAATCAACATCTCAAGAAAGCACCCTGAAGGACGTCATGTGGAAGCCCGAAGAGGCTGAAAATAGACAACGTCGTAATAATTTAAGGTTACTCGGAAAATAGCGAGGTCAATCACATTCGGAAATTTACAATAAATTTGTTAAGGAATTCTCTACCTGAACTCTCACAATGGGACTGGGATAAGGAAATCCAGCGGGTACATAGATTTCCATTAAACCTATATAGACGTAATCCGAATGACAAAGGATATCCAAGAGCAATCTTAATCTTTTTCGGCAATTTCTTGCTCCGGCAAACAGTGTTTGAAATGGCACGACCTAATAAGAAAAGAAACTGGGCGAGCTATTCATACTTTGTTAAGCCTGATTTTGCACACGCTACTGTGGAGAGGAGATGGCGGCTTAGGCAGCTGATTGCGCCGTTTCAGAAAATTGGTGCAACAGTTTTTCTACAAAATCCTGCTAAACTGAAAGTTATTTTTGAAGGCCAGAATTACCATTTTACATCTGAAATACAAGCACAGAAAGTATTAGAGGAAATCATGGCGGGAAAAAGGGGGCTTTTAACTACTAGGTTGTAGTAGACTGTTATTAATCCGTCACCTAAATGTTTTCCTTTTAATTTTTTTAGGTAAATATATGATCGATGCTGTGTTGTGTTGTTTCTAATAGTGTGTTGAGAGAATGTACGTACACATTAAATCAGGGAGAGTAGCGGTGGGTGGGTGAGGATGAGACAAGACGCCATCACAACAGGCTCAGGGCTGAGCCTGATTGCCTATATGTTGGTGGAAGGAGGGGGGCAGAAGGGCGGGGGAGGGAAAGGAGGAGAGAATCTCAGACTACAGGTAAAGCTGTGGCAAAAAACTCAAATTTGGTTGTAGAAACAGAAATGACGAATAAAGGAAGAAAATACTTAACTGGAATCAAGGTAGAGAGGACAATTAAATATATGTTTGGGATGAAAAAGCATCAATATGGCTAAATTGAAAATTTTGACGGTTAACATTTGTGGCCTTAACAATGGGAAAAAAAGGCTAAAAGTATCTGTTGGGTTACAATTGACAAGAGCCAATATTCTTTGTATACAAGAAACGCACTTTGAGGGGTCAAAAATGTATTTACTTAATAAATTGGGGTATAGGGTGGTTATCGCTACAACACAAGGAGCAAGGTCGAAGGGTGTAGCTGTGTTGGCGAAAGGGTGTGGAATACAATTTGCTCACTCCTCATCCGATAAATATGGGTGATGGGCTATTACAGAGTATCAACAGAATAATGGGGTGAAAAGGACCATTTGTACAATATATAATAGCATTAGTGATGATCCAGAAGTATTGAATTATATGTCTAATGAGCTTGTTCATTGGCCTCTCCCGGTGATAATCTGTGGCGATTTTAATCTGAATTTACCAAGTGACTGGTCAGAAAATGCAGGGTTTCAATATAAAGACATGAAGCCAAGAGTCTTTCAGGCTTTTAAAAACCTATGTCAAACCCATGGTCTGATAGACTGTTGGCAAGCAGAACATAATAATGATCCATGCTTTACGCATTATTCCTATCCACATGCTAGACATGCAAAATTAGATTATATTTTGGTTCCTAACACGTTAGTAGCTAATAGTACAATAAAAAAGCTACCAAGAATACTTACTGATCATAATCCTCTCGTCTTAACTATTGATTCTGGATTAAAGAAACCTCATATGAAAACTTGGACATTTGAAAGGGCTTTACTGGTCAATGAGAAATATTGTGATTCCATGCGGGTTTGGATCCCTAGATTTTTGGACGACAATTTAGGTAGTGCACCGATTGACATAGCTTGGGATACCCTAAAAGACGGGATTAGAGGGGAGACCTTACGTTTTTCATTAAATGCAAACAAAAAATCTAAACAAGAAATGCAAGTACTCCAGAATAATATCGTTATTGCAGAGGAAAGACTTATAAAAGCTGTCCAGGAGGGAAGGGAAATTGAAAATGAATTAAATCGGGTTGCAATAGCCAAAAATTGCATTATTGATATCTTATCAACAAGAGCTATAGATAAAGCTACTATGCATAAAGAAAATTTCTATGAATTAAGTGAGCAGGTGGGACATCAGCTCGCGGTACGGACTCGTGAACAAAGCACATCCAATTTTATCAAATCAATTTGTGACCCAGAGCTCGGGGTAGTGACAGATCCCAACGCAATAAGAACTGTGTTTCAAAAATATTATCAGGAGCTGTATAGGGATAGGACATACAACAAAGATTAATAGAGGAACATATAGGTCAAGATAACTTTCTTAGATTACTGACTGAAGATCAAGAATGTATGGATAGCATTCCCCAATGGGAAGAAATTTGTATCCTCTCAATTAATAGCCTTGCTCCAGGTAAGGCGGCGGGTATGGATGGGATCCCTAAGGAGTTTTATGTCAAATTCTCCCCTCAACTAAAAAATATACTCACAGATTTGCTCATACATGTATTTCAGGGTGGACGACCTCCGGGATCATGGTCCATGGCCAAAATAGCGATTTTCCCCCAAAAATATAAAGACCCTATTGAACTTGGCTCTTATCGCCTTATAACACTAATTACCGGGGATTCCAAAATGTATGCCAAACTACTAGAGGCTCGCTTGGCTCCGAGGATACATAAAATTGTATCCGAACGACAGCACGGGTTTATCCCAGGAAGAGCCACAACTGATCACACTCAAAGGGTGATTTCATTGTTTGATTGGCCTTAGGTTACAGGAGACCCTATGGCACTCATATTACTAGACGCTGAAAAGGCTTTCGATAGGGTCTCCTGGAAATATATCTGGACACTCATTGCTAAAAGTGGTGTTGGGGAGCCATTTATTAAAGCAACACAAATGCTATATCAGGATCCATCTGCGGTTGTAATGGTTAATGGTTCAGTATCCAAACCGCTGGGCATCATGAGAGGGGCAAGACAGGGGTGTCCGTGCTCCCCTCTCTTATATGCGATGTATATTGGCCCCTTTATTCGGAGACTAGACAACAACGTATTAATTCCACCTATATGGGTAAGGGACCAGGCCACAAAAACGCTTGCGTATGCGGACGACATTGCACCGGTTACTAGTGACCCCATGAGCGCAATTAGTATAATTGAAGAAATGGCTAAAAGCTTTCGGGAGGTATCTGGATACAAATTGAACCAAGACAAAACTCCGATTATCCCCAATAGTAAAGTCGAGATAAGAGATGTACAGGTAACAGAGAATGCAACATATCTAGGTGTTAATATAACGGGGAAACGGCCACTACAACGCGGCCATTTCCATGCATAACAGTAACCACGCATGCATTACAACGCATGCGTGGTTACCACGGTAGCCTTTACCACGCATACCTTTACTACAAAATACATAGTAAAGGCACGGGTGGTAAAGGTAAGGGGGCTTGGGGAGGTCTCCCCCCCAAAAAAATAAATGGGAGGAAAAAAAGGGGGTTGGGGGGGGTCCCCCCCCAAAATAAAACTCACAAGTTGAAGTCGCGATGTGGAGGCAATCCGCGTCGTTAGAGGAACCGGAAAGACACTTCCGGTTCCTCTTTACAGACGTGGGACATGACAACGGAAGAACTTGGAGAGGTAAGGGGGATATTAGTATTTTTTAAATATAAAAACAGATGAGGGGGTTGTGTATAGAAGGGATAAAATATTAGGGTTAAAGGGAGGGGTATTTTAAAAAAGGGCTTGTGGGTGGGAATCGGAGAGGTATATGGAGAAAGGGAAGGAATCGTAGATAACCTTTAGCAAGAAAATGCAATTAACAACATGCATGGTTTAACAACGAAATACGCTGTAAAATCATGCGTGGTAAAGGCATTTTCGAGGTAAAGGTTATGCGTACTGATGGCATTCTCATTATAACGCATGCGTGGTAAAGGCATGCGTTGCAACGGAATGCGTTGTAAAATCATACAACCAATATAACGGCCAAATTAGAGAATTTAGTTAATAACAATATTGTTCCGTTAATACAACGCCCGAAGAAGGATTTGATTTGTTCAAATAATCTGCATCTTTCTATTGGGGGAAGATGTAACCTGATCAAAATGCTCTTTTTACCAAGATTTTTATACTTTTTTAGGTCAATCTGTCTCGAATTTCCTCCGTAATTACTCAAAGACATAGATAGTATGTTTTCTAGATTTATATGGGGATATAAGAGGTCACAAAGAGCCTTAAGATTTATTACACTACCAAAGGAGAGAGGGGGAATGGCATTGCCAAATATCAAGTTATATCACTGGGCCGCTATAATGAAATATTGTGTCAATCTACTATTCAAGATAAATGTTAACAATGAAGATGTTATTCCAACGCCACAAGAACTTTTATTAGGTGATGATTCCAGAGGGTGTCTGTGGAGATATCTGAATGACAGTTATTTCAAGAAGGTCAAATTTAAATCTATTTTTGGTATCTATAAAGCGGGGAATCAGACACGTTAATTACTGGAGATTGGGTGATTATCTCATTATACGCCAATACATAAAAATAATGATCTTCCAGGGATATTTGATGATACCTGTATTGAGAGATGGGTACAGGGAGGGATTACACATCTAGGTTGTTTTTTTTCTATAGCAGGACTGAAATCTTTCCAAGAACTCCAGACCAAGTATAAATTAGATCATCAGGATTTTTTAAAATATTTACTAATTCGGGATTATTTATGTAAGAAAGGGGGCGGAGGACAAAAATTTCAAGTAGTTCAGATAATGGAGAACCTGTCCAAAAAAATAAATATAAAAATTGGAGAAATCTATGAATTATTAAACGTAAGGTATCCAGATGACCTTGATAAGTATACTATAAAATGGCAGGGTAAACTTGGGGTTTCAGATGAAACGATCCAACACTCCTTTGAACTATATCAGTCCTGTCTCATGTCTGCGAAACTGCAAGCTCAATATTATAAAACCATTTTCTTTTTGTATTACACTCCATATAAAATTGCGAAATGGGGGACAGGAAAAGGAACAGTATGCCCGAGATGCGAGTTATTCGAAGCTGACAGCATACATATCTTTGCCTTGTGTGATGTATTAACAAGTCTAGTGAAGGATATATCAACTTTTTTATCAGAGGTAATAGATATCAGAATAGAAATATCTCCCACTGAAATAATGTTAGGTGTAGCCGATACAAATCGGCCTAAATATACGCATGGGTTGATATTTGTGGCAATGGCGGTTTTTAGACTGTGTATAGCGTCAGCGTGGCTGGATCCAAATCCACCAGTGTTCCAACAATGGAGATCACGACTGCTGGCTATATATAGTTTAGAAGCAGCCATATATAAAAGAAAGGGGCGTAATAAATGTAAAATGGGACTTGCAATGTGGGATCCGTTAATACAATGGATACAAAGTCAAGTAGAGACAGGTTAATGTGTTTCAGTAGCAAACGTAATCTGGTGTGTAAAGTGGCTCCTCCTTTTTTCTTTTTTGTTGTTTCATGTATCAAATGAATTTATCTATAACTGTGAGATATATTGTTATTATACAAAAACTGTTAAAGAATCATTGTTTGTACATGCCGGGTAGGTCTGAGATTGGGGGGGAAGGGGGTGGGTGTATCTGTGTAAAAAAAAACCTACTAAAGATATTAAAAAGAAAAAAAACAGGGCCAGGAGGAGAGATTCAACTGTTAGTCGTAGATGGTACCTTGAGCCTTCTTGTTTGGAAGATTTCAGGGGTGGAAAGCAGTTTGAAGGGCTTTTGGAACAGGCTCATGAGTTTTTCAAGTAATTTTAGGCACCTGGAATGAGGAAGAGATATATTGGAGTATGGAGGACATGGGTTACTTGGTGCATGTAGAGGGAGGTGGATTCCGTGGAGGCATCTTCTGTGGTTTTGGCAAATTATCTGTCAGGTTTGTTTGAGAAAGGTTTTTCTTATTGGACTGTTAATCTGTGGTTGCAGCAGGGCATTCGCCAGTGGAAGGTTCTTCAATAGGTAGACATGTGTTGGTTTGTAGACTAATGAAAGGGATAAAGTTACAAAGACCACGAAAGCCTAGGTATAGTCATTTATGGGATGTAAATTTAGTTTTGAAAAAGAGAATAAGTTGGTCATGTAATAGGTATTTCTCATTACGGCAGATGAGTAGCAAATTGGCTACACTTTTGTGTTTCATATCTTTCAGAAGGGTTTCAGATGTTCGCGCCTCAGAGGTGAGTATTAGATTTTATAATCCATATGAGGTGATTTTTAATATAACAAAAAGAACTAAGACAATGTCATCTTCTATTTATTACCCAAGATTTGGGGAGCATCTGCAGCTTTGCGTTGTGTGATGTTTAAAAGAGTATGAGAGTAGAGTGGCGGAATTTATGGGAGATCGAGTGAATCGGTTATTGGTTTTGTATGTTAAACCATTTAATGCGGTGAGTAAGGCAACTATTGGTCGTTGGGTGAAATGGTGTATGTTAGACTCGGGAGTGGAAATGTTTACATTTGGAACACATTCAGTGAGAGGAGCTATGGCGAGTAACGTTTTTGCATGGGGGTCACATTGAAGAGATTCTGAAGGCTGCAGACTGGTCTAATGCAGGTGTATTTGGGGAATTCTATCTGAAGCCTACGGAACATGTTTCAGCTGTGGTGTTATCACAGCTTTGAACATGCATAATGCTAGCCTCCAGTCTTGACATGAAATGTAGATTCTCCAAGTTTTAATTATCAAAGAATCTGGATTTCATTAAAGACACGGAGACTAGAATTATCCGACCCTCCTGTCCCAGGTAAGTTAATAAGGTAGGGTGAGAATATGTATATGAGTAAAGAGAAAAGTTTGAAATGTATAAAAATATAACGGGGACGTGTATACTTAATTAATGTATTCATTTGAGGTTACGTTTTTTTATTTGACAGAGAATTTAGAGATCAATGATGGAAGAAGAAAGGAGGATAATTTCTTTGTTGGTCGTATTATTTGGATGAAGTTCAGGAAGTTTCTTGGAGCAGCTAAAAGAGGAAGATGTCTGCTGTGTTCTGGCTTATATGGACTGTGGTGATATTCTAATTCTGGATTTTTGGGTGTACTAAAAAAAATGCTTTAAAGTGCTGCAGTTTGAAATGGCAATAAAAGGTTATGCATAATGCTAGCCTCCTTGTCTTTAGTGAAATCCAGATTCTCTGATCATTAAAACTTGGAGAATCTACATTGTACTCTAGCCACAACAAAGCCAGCAAGCTTACGCGAGTCCTGGGTGAGTGATATGATCATTAGATCAGGTGTCAATGAGGATACTAATGTCGTTGCCCAGGATGGAAAAGAGGAAGATGTCTGCTGTGTTCTGGCTTATATGGACTGTGGTGATATTCTAATTCTGGATTTCTGGGTGTACTAAAAAAAATGCTTTAAAGTGATGCAGTTTGGAGTGGCAATAAAAGGTTATGCATAATGCTAGCCTCCGTGTCTTTAATGAAATCCAGATTCTCTGATCATTAAAACTTGGAGAATCTACATTGTACCCCAGCCACAACAAAGCCAGCAAGCTTACGCGAGTCCTGGGTGAGTGATATGATCATTAGATCAGGTGTCAATGAGGATACTAATGTTGTTCCCCAGGATGCACAAGAATCATAATCCAATAAATTGCAACAGATAAAGTGATCCGATAAAAAAGTTAAACAGGGAAAGCCAAAGAAGGGGTTTTAGGTAAGCACTATGGGAGAAATCCATACTGGGTCAAAAAAACAAAGGACCCCGGGCTGGGCTGAAAAACTATTTACGAAACTGGAGAGCAATACAGTTACAAACAAATAACAGCCAAAGAGACTTGTGTGGTGTGGTTAAAAATGCTTTACTCGACATGCATTTGCTAATGTGGAAGTTCTCACTACTGCGGTGGTTAGAGGTCTAGCTTTCTCACTCGCCATTACCCAGAGTTTCCGTTCTCCTCCATCACAGTCAGATAACTTGAAGATCAACACAAATGGCACAACACTTACAGCTTAACCCCTTCCCTCTGCCCTCATGAACTGAAATCTTGGCACCTGACTATTCTGGCTAGTTGGCTGTTTTTGGGTACACAGCTACTTTAAAGTCATTTCTATTTGTGTAATGACGTAAGATATCGCTCTGTAAATTGATGTTACCTACAAAATGTAAGTTGAATAATGCTAATGATACCTAAACCGATAAAACAATATTTAGTCACAATAAAAATGTCCAGCTTTATTTGATCTCTTTTAAAATGAAATTATATATTTTAATTTCTATTGAAGGTAAGCCTCAGTCACCAAGAACTACAGTATCCCTCATTCACTATCTGTGATATACATAAGAACGGAAATTGAATTGTTAGACCTAACAGCCTTACGGTGGTCTTCCCAAAACTTTTTGCCAGCTTGCTTCATATTTTTGCTGATTGCTTTTTTGTTGGCCTTAGGACTCTGGACACTTTACCATGGGTAACTAGTGCCAAAGTGCAAATGCTCTCTCACCTAAACATGGTTTGATTGACGTATCCCCAATTGGCACATTTAATTGCCTGTAAGTCCCCAGTAAAGTGCACTACATGTGCCCAGGGCTTGTAAATTAACTGCTACTAGTGGGACTGCAGCACTGCTTGTGCCACCCACTCAAGTAGCCTTATAACATGCCTCAGGCTGCCCCCTCAGAGCCTGTGTGTGTGTATTTTACACTGACCCCCTTGCCAACCCTTTCACTCCCCCTTTATTACATACAAGTTACCCCTAAAGTTGGCCCAAGTTAGCCATGCAGGGCAGGGTGATGTGTAATGAAAAGGTACGACATGTGCTTTTACGTTTTACATGTCCTGGTACTGAAAAACTCCCAAAGTTGTTTTTCACTGCTGAGAGGCCCACCCCTCTCATAAGCTAACATTGGGGATTCCTTATTACATTTAATAAGCTGTAATTCCTAATTGAGAGAAGGTAGAGCTGTCATGTTTGTTACCTATGAAATGGTAATGATAAATCCTCTTTAATCTTAAAGTTGGATTGTCATTACTATTCTTAAAATGCCACTTTTAGAAATATTGGCATTTTACTGCTCTTAGCCATTTGGTGCCTGCTAACTCTCTTTGACCACTGGCTGGGTGGCAGTTCACTTTGGGTATTCCCACTAGATAGCCACACACAAAGGAAGACTGGGTGTGACTTCATGCATCTCCCTGAGAGGAAAGGGGGAGGAACTGGGCACAGCCTCACACTTACACCTGAATAGACTGGGCCCTTTCCACACACACAAAGGCTGCATACCCTCATGTAATAAGTCTGGAGCCATGGCAGGAAGAAAGGACCTCTGGGCACTTCAAAGACCCTTCTTTGAAGTCATCCCTACTTCAAAGACACAACTGGGTATAAGTACTGGACCTCTGACCCTACCAACTCAGTACACTTGTGGACCTGAAACCAACTTGCCAAGAACTGCTTTGTTGAGGACTGCTGCTCTGCTGTTCTGGAAGACAGCTGCACTGCTGTGCTGCCATGCTGTCTGCTGCTCTCTCTGACTGGACCTTCATCATTTGACCCAGAGGGACTCCAAGGGCAAACTCACTAGCTTCCTGTTCTTAGAAGACTCAGGGACATCAAAGTCTTCCATCCTGCTCCTGTGCCTGGTTCATTGGAAGTGGATCCAGGTGCTTCATCCAGCGGAACCGACGCATCGTCTAATGTGAGAGCAGAATTGGTGCTGTTGCGGGAACAGAACGAGAGCATCAATCTTGGAACCAGCGCATTTTTTGGGGTGGAGTTTTATATAGCGCAAACTACACCCAAAGGTCTCAGAGCGCTTTATATGAGCACCAGTTACGTTACAGATGGATGCATTCATTTTTGTTAGGCACTGGGAAATTAAGTGATTTGCTCAGAATCACAAAATGTTGAACATCCTTGCCGAGACTCGAATCCGGTTCCCCAGCTCCACCCTAGAAGTTAGGCCACATTTTCTCCCCAATTGCATTGCCAACGGAACAACTGCACCACCACCACTGCCGAAGGACGATCGACGCATCCCTTTGGCTGCGTGGAGAAACCTGGTGCATCGGCTTCGGAACCAACATATCTCAGAACTGGCACTTCAGCTTAGGAACTGGTGCATTGCCATTGTTGCGTGGAGAAAATCAGGCCATTTCCTCTATTGCGGGATCGACACCGATGCATCGCTCAGCTGCACTACGCTTCTCGTTGTTTGCGACCAGGATTAAGATACTTATGCTCAGTGGGTCCTGTATCTGACTCATGCTCCATCATGTTTGGCCGGAACTCTTGTCTATGTCTGGTCCAGCGCAACCAATTAACTTTTTAGGAGCTTATTGCTTCTCAGCACTAATTTTGTATTTAATATTTAAAAATTCATATCTTGACTTCTAGGTAATACATTTTTGTCATTTTGATCTTGTTCCATTTAGAAAACAATATTCTATTTTTCCAATTTGTTGTGAAGTCTTTTTATGGTGTTTTCACTGTGTTACAATTTGATGTGTTGCACAACTACTTTACACATTGTCTCTTAAGTTAAGCCTGACTGCTCTGTGCCAAGCTACCAGAGGGTGAGTACAGGTTAATTTATGGTGTGTATCTGACTTACCATGCATACGAATGCGAATCCTGCTTGGACGGGGGGCCTACCTCTGCCAACGAGAAACCCAATTTCTAACAGGAATGTTCTACTAAAGTTTGTATTTTGAGCTATTTACTTAGTTTTATTTTGAGTTATTAAAGCACAATTTGTAAAGGTAAATCTTTTGAAATAAAATTTCAAATTTAAATTCACCTGGTGTATGTTGTCCTGGAGCTGATGTATCGAAATATGATACTCCAGTCACTGCCTGGATGGAAAGGTGACTCTATCAGCTTCTTCGCTGATGAAGGTAGAGGCTCAGTGCAGGGTCTCCAGCTTGTGTCTGCTCTTTCATGCCTCTAGTTGGCAATTCGCTCCTTGTTCCTAGAGCTTAGGACATACCAATGTTTACTGATTTCTTCCACATTTCTCCAGGAAACTCCTACAGTGTTAATATGCCCTTGAATCTGCCTCCATATTTGTATTTGTTGGCTTCTGGCATTGTGAGTGTGGTCTTCTGAAAGAGTTTCTTGTTTTCAGTGATACGTCCTTCAACCAGGATCTCCTATTCCTGGCACTGAACTTCTCTAGCTTTTCCTTCCCACCTCTTCTCTTGTGGCTCTTTTCTTGCAATTATGGCCAATATTCTGATGTAAGTAGTGTTGGATAAGTGTGCTTCTCTCAGAGCTACAATGCTTTTGGCACACTTCCTTGATCTGAAAAGTCATCAAGTACTGCCGCTGCAACGTTCACAATTTGTGACAAATGAATCACTATTTGAAATGCTCACTATATCACTAATTTGAAATCGATATTAATGTGATAGCGTACATTAACAATTTGCTATTTGGTAATGACAAGCCTTAGTACAATCACTTTGTGATTGGGAAATAGTGATTCATTAAAAATTCCTACTTCCAAATTTTAAAATCAACCTCTTGTACATTAGGCCCTAGAAGTTCAACATAATTTTGGAATAAATCATTAACACATTTTCATTTATTCTGGAAGTTTTTTGGTGGAAGGAGACAAGCCAACACTCAAATAACTTAAATGTAAGGTTTGTTCCAGCAATTATGAAAAGTCATCAAAGGGGTCAACAGAATTTTTTTCTGCCAGGAACTGTTGCCTCCTTGGACACAAGAACCACACTGTCATGAACTCAGCAATGAACATCCACTTTCGGACAATGATATAAAGAGAGTAAATTGGAATTAGGTTAATCTTGTAGAGAAATAGGAGCAGATTTACAAGAAAGTGACGCACCTGTAAAGATGCGGCACTTTCCCTGCGCCACCCTGAGAAACCCTTGCGCCACTATGGATGCACCGTATTTACAATACGGCGCACCATGGCACAAGAATTGACAGATGCGTCAGAAATTCTGACGCATCTGTTGAAGCAAAAGTCACGCATTGCTGGAGTCGTGTTGCAAGCAGGACGTAACTCCAGCAATGCAGGGGGAGGCCTATCCTCATTGTGCTGCATCATTCCAAATGCCTGCTTCAAGCAGGCGTAAGAATTTGACGCAGTGGCGTCCTAGAAGTGGCACAGTGAAATCTTGTAGATTCCACTGTGTCACTTCTACGAGGCTTTTTTGCGTTGGAACGCCCACCCTGCATACATTATACCTGACGCAGGTATAATGTGACGCAGGGCTTTACAACGTGACGTATCTCCCTAGATGCGTCATGTTGTTAATGGGGCGCATTTTTACGCTGCTGCTGCATCACAAAAAGTGACAGAATGGCGGCGCAAAAATAACGCAAGGGGTTTGTAAATATCCCCCATAATATTTAACCATATTAGAAGAATGTGGAAAAGACTACATTAATTTCCTTGCACAAAATACATTTAAATAAATGTATGCAGCCCTTATATACAACACTTACAGATGTTTGCTGCACTGTTCTGGTTTCTCCATGCGGTGCCCACTCTGCAGGTTTGGGAGAACTTCAGGCGGCATTAGATCCGGATATGGCGGGGACCCTACAAACAAAGAGGACAATAAACAGTCACATTCTGCCCTTAGCCAGCACTACAGACTCAAACTTCCTGATATTTGACTTTTTCATAATACTTAACTATAAATCACAAACGAAAGTGTTAAATGTGGCACCTTTGCACCTTAATGTTTGAAGGTGGAGAGGGGAAGGTAATGGAAAAGAAGCCTTTACTTAAAAAGCTACAGCAAACACATAGAGCAGATTTCTCCAATGTCAGTCCTAGAGGGCAGGCTCCATGCCAAATGTTTAGCATATTATCCACATTTAGATAAATGTAGCTACCTTACAAATCTGGCCCTCCAAGACTGACATTGGAGAACCCTGGTATATAGCATTGAAAACCAATTTAGCAATTTCATTAGAATGCTTCCGTTGCACAGAGGCTGACCAGTCAATATCTACCAGAGTCTTATTGGTTAGTGTTTGCCAGGATGCCTTGTTCAATTGCCCCAGGTTCCGTAATGGCTGTGCTCATACACTTGGTCATTTCAACTCAGCCATCAAGCCTTGAAAGTGATCTTGAAGGAACAGTGTATATCCATAGTAGTGGAGGCTGGTGATCTGTGCCAACAGTGGGGCACAAACCTAATAAGAAAAAGCCACTGCACTGTTAAGTGACATCATTGGATTGATAGGAAAATATTAGGTCTTTTCCCTGTTTGTAAGTCCTAGGGCACACTGCAGATGTCTCTCCTCCCTTCACAAAACATCTGACCTGTGTTCTAGAAAATACAAACAGGGATGAAGAATGATATTTCCTCTATCAATCTAATAATTTCATTCAGCCATTTTCCAGAGGTTTAGAAAATGTAAAGCTTTTTACCTTTCTTCTAATCAGCAGCGTAGTGTGCCTTTTGAATTAAAGTCTATGCTGCTGGACAGACTCTCAGACTTGTACAGGTGCACACCTCTCTGGAGAGCTCTCTATCTGTGCTGTTCCATGGCATTTTCATAGTTAACAAAAGTGAAACTGCAGTAAGAGAACTGTGCCCAAGCACATTGAGACCTGTCCAGGAGAAATTCTGGAGCATTGGCAGAAGGGTGACATGCTGCCTCTCCTAAAACTGGGCAATGCAGACAACCACCCGGGAGTTCGTTGTATCAGTGTGACAAAGCCGATAGTTTCCCGATGCCACTTTGTTTGGAACATGTGGGCGGTTCAGAGGTAAGCCCTGCATCATGATGTCACTCAGAGAATGAGGTACATGCACACTAGCATTTGGTGCTATCGGAGACTAGCTGGCTGCCTGGCCTCTCAGAGTCAGGTGAGGCACTGACTATAACGTATTATTTCTTCTGCTAGAAATGTTTATTTATGAGACTTCAATTTGGGAGCCACGGTTCCTTCAGGTCCCCATTTTATCCACAAGAGCAGAGAAGCTTTCGTATCTATGGCAAGGGTTACTGCACCAATTGAAAATTCTATCCCCAGAGGGGGAGAATCTCGAGAAGCCATGGAGGAAGTGCTAGGACTTCAAGTTCAGGATCTCAAGGTGACCAGTATAGCTTCTTCCCTGGTAAAGGTACGGGGAGGGTTGAAATTCTTTATTCACAATTGAGAGAAGATCACAAGGGACACCTGAGTGTTATAAACTGTTGGTGGCTTCAAGATAGATTTTTGGGAGGTTCTAGTTCAAGTGGAAAAACCCAGAGAGTTGGTGTTGGATGCAGAGAAGGTGTCTCAGATAGATTGGGAAGTAACCCAGATGTTGTACAAAGGGACGCTAATTCCTGTCTCAAAATGGATGGGGACAGTTAGAAGCATCTGTGCTTCACATGGAGGGGCATTCTTTATCACTTCCTCTACCTTCCCTTTGGGCTGTGCTTGGCTCTGCAGTGTTTTACCAAGGTGCTTCATCCTGTAGTAACCTTGTGCAGTCAGAGAGGAGTTTGCCTAATTATTCATCTAGATGATATCCTTATTATGTCTCAGGACAGGTTGGAGCTTCTGAATTATTTGGCATGGACGATAGAGCTTCTAAAGAACCTAGGTTTCAAACTGAATGCAAAAAAGTCTGTCATGGTTCCCACTCAAATCATAGAGTTTGGGGGTTTTCAGTTACATACGATTCTATCTCAATTGATTTTGCGCAGAAGAAAGTGACAAAGATAAAGAAGGAGGTGTAATCAGCTTTGTCCAACGAATAAATCTTTCTAAGAGACCTGGCGAGAGTTCTGGGACTTTTGTCATCCTCCATTCAGGCCATTTCTCCTGGCCCACTACATTACAGGGGCCTCCAGAGATTGAAAGCTTGAGGCCTAAGGAAAGGCTTATGGTACAGAGATTCTCTTCCCCTATCAAAAGAGATGCACAGAGGATCTGGAGCAGTGATACAGCAATCTCAAAGCTTGGAATGTATATATTTATTTATTTTGAGTTTTGTATGGCGCGAACATGACCCAGTTGGGTATCAGAGCGCTTTACATACGGTTGAGGCAGACATAGGAAAACGGCGAGTGGAGAGAGATCAAGGAAACAGTGGTACAAAATACAAAAGGAGCAGGATAAAATTAAAGCGGCCATAGGAAACAGGTTGGGTGAGAACGAAAAGTAGGGTAATATACAACAAGAGCAAACCAGATGATATGGCCAGCAACAAAGGGTCGCAACAAGTGATATGTGTACAGTAAGCTAGAGGCAGGAGGAGCAAAGCTTCTAGTTCAAAGTATTGTTCATTGGTAGAGCTTTAACTTCCCTTTTGAAGGCAAGGATAGAGGGAATCAGTCTTGTTTCCACTGGAAGGGAGTTCCAGATTCTTGGGGCAACGCCAGAGAATTAGCGATTGTAGATTTTAAGCCTATTAAATTTCTTTGGCTTGAGCAGCAGTGTGCCGGTGCTCCTTGTGGACCTGGAGCCCTCAGATAGTTCCAGCTTGTTTGTCAGGTAGAGTGGGGTGTTGAAGTGTAGTGCTCTATGGGTCATGCAAGTGATCTTTAGTTGGATCCTTGCCTCAAAGGGAAGCCAATTGAGCAAATTCAGGTCTGGCGAAATGTGGTTGGTCTTCTTAGAACCCGTGATAAGTCTAGTAGCAGTATTTAGAGATGCTCTAATGTGGGCTAAACTGAGTTTCGGCAGTCCGCATAGAGTAGCACTGCCGTATTCTAGTCTAGAGATGACAGGTGCCTGCACCGCCGATTTAAAGTCGTCTTGGGGAAGGTAGGGTTTGAGTTTTGTAAGGATGCAAAGTTGGAAGTTTGCTCCTTTGGTCGATGATCTGATGTGGTCTTGCATTTTTAGGTTCTTGCCTAGCACAACTCCCAATGATTTAGTGGAGTCAATGATGTGTGGTGTGCAGTTGAGGGCGGTGAGGTTACAGAGATATTTCACAACAGTGGTGGATTGCCTAGCGGGAGCAAAGAGGAGGAATTGGTCTTGAGGGCGTTTAATATGAGATGGTTGGAGGTTAGCCACTTTAGGGTTTTCAGAAGGGTTCCGTTGAGAGATTTGATGTCATCGGGGAGGAGATTTTCATGTAGAGTTGGGTGTCGTCCGCATACATGTGATATTGGATGTTGGAGGCTTTCAGAATTACAGTCAATGGTTCAAGGGAGAGGTTAAAGAGTGTGGGGGAGAGTGAGGATCCTTGAGGGACACCCAGTGTGCAAGGACTAGGGTTGGATAGAGACTGGTTGGATTTAACTCTTTGTGTTCTGTTGTTGAGGAAATAGGAAAACCATTTAAGGACCGTGCCAGAGAGCCCCATTCTGCGTTCTAAGAGGTAGAGTACATTGTCATGTTTGACAGTGTCGAATGCAGATGAGAGATCGAGCAGAATTAAAAGGTAAGCTTCATTTTGGTCAAGTAAAGTGAGAGCGTTGTCCACTATGTGAGTGATGGCTGTTTCAGTGCTGTGGCCAGTGCGGAAGCCCGATTGGAATGGCAAGGTCCTCTTCGGTAATGTTCCTGACTTGGTCGTGGAATCAGATGCCAGCAGGTGGAAGATGGCTAAAGGAGGAACAGTCACTTCACATAAACTGTTTAGAAATGTTGACTGATCTGAATGATTTAATGAGTTTCAGAGAATTATTGACACATTCCGATACATTGATACGATTAGACAATTTAACAGCAGTTTCTTATATAAACCGCTTGGGAGGTGTGAGGTGAAAAGCTTTGGCAGATTTGGTGAGACAAATTTGTATTTTTGTTGGGAACACATGATTGTGCTAAGAGCGGAGTATATTCCAGGCCTTCAGAATGTAAGGGCGGACTGGAATTCCAGATATCTCCGGGACTCCAATAATTGGAAGTTAGATCTAGAGGTTTTCACTTTGTTACAAGATTTGACTAATTTGCAAGTAGGTTGACTTACCAAGTACCGTGGTATTTCAGTTGGAGGCCGGACACAGAGGCAGCAGCTGTGGAGGCTTTTCTGCAGCACTGGGACAGGAAGAAGGGCTATGCCTTTCCCTCTTTCTCCATGATTCAGAGAGTATTGTGGAAAATGAGGTTGGAGACCTGCAACATTATCCTAGTGACTCCCTTTTGGAGTTCTCAGGTTTGGTTCCCAGGGGTGATGGAACTTGCAGTAGCCATACCAAGACTGGTCCCAGTATCCTTGGGTCTTCTACAGGGTTCAGATGGAGAAGAACATCCTTTGGTTTTAGTGGGGAAAATGAACTTTCTTGTCTGGAAGATTTCAGGGGTTCAAGCAGATATTCAGGTCTTTCAGGAGAAGATAAGGGCTTACTGGATGAGTCATTGCCCCAGGAACAAGAAAAAGGTGTTTAGAAGAAATGGTGCAGTTGGTGCGCGGAAAGGCATCTGGATCCCGTGGAAGCTCCTCTACACCAGGTAGACAATTATCTAGCATATCTTTTTAACTCAGTTATTAGACCTGCTATTTCTTCAGGTCATGCACTGATTAATAATTTGGCAATTGGGAGTAATCCTTTAATAAGAAGAGTGATGAAAGTTGTGAGATTGAGAAGACCCCCTACGGATCGGTATGCGTCCCTCTGGGATGTCAGTTTGATTTTCAAGCTTTCTACATCTTGGCCAGCCAATGTTGACCTTTTTCTTAAAAGATTATCCTTGAAGTTAGCAACCTTGCTTTGTTTGATTTCTTTTAGGAGAGTCTCAGACATCAAGGCTCTTCAGTTACCTAGCAGGTTCTATTCATCAGAAGGTGTACACGTTGACTTTTGGAAAAGAACGAAAACAATGTCAGATTCAGTCTTCTATCCTTTTTTCCATGATTGTGAAAAATTATGTGTGGTAAGTTGTATGAGAGTGTATGAAAGCAAGGTCCTGGAGTTCAGAGCGCATAGTGTTGATCAGCTGCTTTTATCCTATGTAAAACCTTATAAAGCTGTATCTACTGTTACATTAGCCAGATGGGTACGTATGGTTGTGATTTTTGTGCAGGTGGTTCACTATCTGAAATACTTAAAACAGCAGTTAGGTCAAAAGCAAATACTTTTGCAAAGTATTTTTGAGACCAGTAGAGCATGTTAGTAGTGTAGCTTTGGATGGCTTTAAACATGCATAATAGTAGCCGCTGGTCTTGTAATGAAATGGCGATTCTCCAATTAACATGTAGAGAGAATCTTGATTTCATTAAATACAATGGAGGCTAACATTATACCAGCCTCCTCACCCTAGAGGAGAGGTACTAGGATGGTGAGTATCAACGTACGGTGTACATCATTAATGATTTTGTGGAAATGTTTAAAGAAAGTGTATCTCTTTTTAGCGGATGTATGTCGTTACAACGCACACTTTTACAACGCATGCACTTACAACGCATTTTTTACAACGCAAAATCCATTACAACGCATTGCATTACAACGCATGACACTACAACGCATTTTTAAAAACTACCTTTACAACGCATTCCATTACAACGCATACTACCTTTACAACGCATACCATTACAACGCATAATATTAAATTGCATTTAAGGTAAGTATTAGATAGTATAGGGGTAAAAATTACTATTCTGACTCCAGGGGGTGCAACAGTAGGGTAAGTGTTGGATAGTATAGGGGTAAAAATTACTATTCTAACTCCAGGGGGTGCAACAGTAGGGTAAGTGTTGGATAGTATAGGGGTAAAAATTACTATTCTAACTCCAGGGGGTGCAACAGTAGGGTAAGTGTTGGATAGTATAGGGGTAAAAATTACTATTCTAACTCCAGGGGGTGCAACAGTAGGGAAAGTGTTGGATAGTATAGGGGTAAAAATTACTATTCTAACTCCAGGGGATGCAACAGTAGGGTAAGTGTTGGATAGTATACGGGTAAAAGTTACTATTCTAACTCCAGGGGGTGCAACAGTAGGGTAAGTGTTGGATAGTATAGGGGTAAAAATTACTATTCTAACTCCAGGGGGTGCAACAGTAGGGTAAGTGTTGGATAGTATAGGGGTAAAAATTACTATTCTAACTCCAGGGGGTGCAACAGTAGGGTAAGTGTTGGATAGTGTAGTGTAAAATTATGCGTTGTAATGGTATGCGTTGTAAAGGTAGTATGCGTTGTAATGGAATGCGTTGTAAAGGTAGTTTTTAAAAATGCGTTGTAGTGTCATGCGTTGTAATGGAATGCGTTGCAATGGATTTTGCGTTGTAAGTGTAGTGCGTTGTAAAAGTTGCGTTGTAAAGGTTGTTCCCCCTTTTTAGCATTTGGTTTATAGCTCAGGAGTTTACAGTTGGGGGTTGAGGACCTTTGTATTCGTCTTATGAGTATTTCCTTACATTTATTGTGAGATTGTTCCTTTCTTTTAGACAATGCTTCTTAAAATTCAACAGAAGATCCATTTCATCGCAGGCTAAGGAGGAGGATGTCTGCGTACATTGGACATTTATGTGTTTTGAATTAACATTCTAAATGCTTTAGGATGTATTACTATTCTTTAAAGGGCTGCATGTTGGGGAAGCAATAAAAGTTTATTGCCTAATGTTAGTCTCCGTTGTGTTTAATGAAATCAAGATTCTCTCTGCATGCTAAATGGAGAATCACCAATATCCTTCAGCCTGGTGGAAAACTTAAGGTCCACCAAGCATAGGGTACACGGCACACTAAATTTTAAAATGAGCGCCGAGCTGGCAGTCATTTCAAAAGCATTAGCTTTTTAAGTTTGAAGCACAACTCCATCAACATGACTGTGCCGACTATTACATGCATTTTTCTTTCATTTCAAAAAGAAAATCCCAAAATGGGATTTTCTCCTTAAAGGAAAAAAAAGGCTCCCCTCTCCATGTGAGTTTTCTCCCATGGCGAAGGAGCATTGAGCAGTTTTCATTTCCCCTTACCTCGAGGCATTTCCTGGTGGAGGCGGGCAGTGAAAACCAGCTGGTATATCTGGTATGCCTACGGCCCTTACTCCGTTGGAGTAGTCTCTGCCATGATTACACCAACGGGCCGTCCACTTCTAAATCTGGCAGGCAGACCATTATCTTGTCAGTAAGGATACTCTGTCTCCAAATCCATTTCTTATTATTCAGAACATTTCACAACTGACTTTAATTACATTTAAAATTGGCTTAACTTAATTGGTTAATAACACAATGCATGCTTTGATGACTAGAGATATATGGAAAGAAGAGCCACAACAGAGTGATAAAATGACCACCCGTTGATGAAAATTGTAAAAAGACTTTTGGGCTATAAAAAGATGATCAAAACAAGATAGGCCCTAAACAGCAATAGAGCTGGGTAAAAGCCCTGAGACTTGCAGCCTGCCTGCCAAAGGAAGCACAGAAAAAGAGCTTGTGAGCTGCTCCACAACCCGTGTGTGCACCTCAAATAGATGAAAAGTGGGTCATCAATGAGACTGCAATACTGGCTAGCTACAGAAGACAGCTGAGGCCATTGCTGTTCAGATCCTGCTATATGCAGTTACTTTAATTGGTCGTAGAGATTATACAACCTTCTGCCTCCCACCCTCCAGATATATGTATTAGTGAATGTGGCATGAGTATACTTGAGAGGGAATGTATGTGAGGTAGTGTGTATGAACGTCCTTTTCTTGTTTCTCTTCTTGGTGTTAGTGATGTAAGCATATGTCATGTTACAACTATGTAATATTGCCTGTAGATGTTTAACACATCGATTTTACATTTAAAAGAAATATAAAAGAAAGTATAAAGATTTTTGATAAAACAAAGAAAATAAATAATGTGAATATTTATAAACATGGTCATGTCTTTGGACTTTGTTGTTGTTTAGCCCATATTCAGCCCATTTAATTTCAGCTTGATAAAAGAGATTGCGTTGTTGTTTTCCCCTCTTCTCCCTGACCTTAAAATAACTTACTTAGAGGGGGTCCCCTTATTTTGCTTGACAGCTGAGGCCCTTGACATGCCCCAGTTTGGTATTCAAAAATCCATGTTAATAGAAATAGAGAGAATAAGTACTGCAAGTATAACAGAAGCTGCTCCTTGGTGTCCTAGAGAGGTGCAGTGCTGGGAAGTAATTGGAATAATATAGAACCAAAGACAGAGCATATGCAATGCAATGCCTAAGAGAAGCAGCAGTGGATTGCAGAACTTAATGGCCTGACAAGCAGAAAGAAAGAAAGAGAATAGTGCTGCCTTTTTCTAAAACTATGCTTATGACATTCAGTGTGTTTGTAATGTCATGGGTTCTTCTCATTGCTGGCTGAGTTGACTTAACTTTAACCTCTAAGATATTAGCTTTGATGGCTTGCTATAGAAGTCCAAGTGGGTTTTCAATAGAGGTGACTCCTGAATGAGGAAATTGAGACGCTAATGCAGAGAGAGAGAGCCAATTTGTCCATAGGACATATAATGAGGCTACTTTTCATACCAGGGCTCGGTCTAGCGGTGAATTTTCAATAAATTAATAGGCAATTGCCAATGTTTAAAGTGTCATGGAATTGGACCAAGGAAGGGAAATAACAAATAGCAGATACGGATGTAGAATGGGAGTACCTGAAGACAGAAAGAAGTATAGAATTGAGTTATATCATGATTTCCTATGCAGGAAGGAAGGACATTTAAAGGTGCATGACATTTCCTTCTGCAACAGAGCTCATCTTTCCAAATAATGGGAAGGAACCAGTCAGGGTAACCAAATATGTAGGGTTTCAATCCTCTCACCCAGTTTATTGACTTATTGAATTAGGATAAACTAGCAATGCGAAGTAGTGCTGTTCAGATGTTAGCACGCCACTTTATTTGTGTGATGTCACTGAATTAGGGGCCTGATGTATCAAGGGTTTTACCCAGTCTGTGTCTATGATGGAAAGGCATTGTTATATAAGAGCCTAGATGACACGAAGGCCAAGACTTATTTAATATTGTTAAAATGAGAAAAGAGACATGCTGTTATACAAGCAGATTTCTATAACAATATATTTAATGCTGTGGTGGAACCTCATCAATTCTACATTATGAATTAGAACGATAATTTATCTGCTTCTCCACAAATACCACACATTGCGGCAAATCAGGAATTCTCCCAAAACATTGCTGTCTCTAGGGAATCTTAGCTTTAAAAATCTACAAAGTGTTCAATATTTTTTTCCTTCAAAACCAAATAAAAAGTGTTGAAACAATAAAGCTACAAAATAGACTTTTAGATCGCAAACTCTCATTGAGTTCAGAGTCTTTGGGGTCCATTAGGATGGCGGGCGTACTTCAGTCCACCCGCCACCCTAGCGGTGCTGGGACCGGGCGCCAGTGGTGTGGCGTCCCGCCATGACAATTAGGATGCCACCGCCACGGTGGCATCCCGCACATATTACATTGTGGCGGGCGGTGATGTAAGCAGCACCCGCCACAATGCAATATATGCATGTTGTGCATTGGCATGCACAACCTGACACGCACCACGTGGTGCCTGCCACCTTGTGCATTCCAATGTTGGGGGGTACCATGGGTACCCCCCTAGTGCAGACCCCCTCCTCCCTGGGGCCCGCAACGGGCCCCCAAAGAGAACTCCGCATGCCTTTCCATGGCGGAGTCTCCGCCATGGAAACGCATTGACAATGCCTCATACTAATATGGATGGCGGTGCCTGCAAGGCACCGCCATCATATTATGGTCCATTTCCGCCTGGTAGGCAATCGTGACGATTGCTTACGGGCGGAAAAGCGGCGGACGGTCTTTCCGTCTGCCACGGTACCCCCGCCATGCTAATGTGGCGGGGGTAACAGGCCGTCCGGTGGGGTGCTTTGGCGGGCGCATTGCCACCGCTGGTCGGGCAGTGGCGATCTGCCCGCCATGCTAATGACCCCCTTTGTGTTTATTTTTTTAAAACAGAAAAACAAAAACTATTGGAACACAGTTTCATGTTGTAAATTTTACTTTTACTATGGCTAGAGATATCCAGATTAAAGCTACATCCTTGCCCTCTATGACTGTTGACTGTGCTTAAATCCCTGCCCACATGCATAAAACAAAAAAGCCAATTACTTTCTCACAACATCGAGTTCCATGTCACTAAATGAGATCAACACAGATTCTATTAATCCCACATCTAATTTATTTGAAATTCTCTGTAATGGTGATGTTCAAAGTTAAATAGTTAAATATTAACCAGACCGTATTATTTTTAGAATCCATAAGTTAAAAATGTTAATGATCTTTATTGTTTTACATTGTGTAGCCAATCCCTGTTCCCACCAGCTTTCCTCTTTTGTGTCTAACAATATCTTCTATAGATTGTAATGTAAAATTTTAAATAATAGAAATATAGTGGATACAAAAAATACAGTAAATGGTTTCAGTGCAACTATTTGTGACAGAATACTGTGTTTTGGTATAATCAAAATATACAGTAACAATTCAGAGGGCTTGAAATTACCTATTGTGACCACTTCATAAAGGAAAATCCCAAATGACCACCTGAAAAAGATTAGAAATAGTGTTAGGAGTATATACAGCAGACCTTTATATTTTAAAACTAACTAGCCTTTTCAATAATAATTTCTTTTTACTTCCAATTGCTTCCTTTGGGCCACATTATTTGAATCACAATATAACCCAATTTGTAAAATTCCAGACCAAGTCATTATAGTTTTAGCAATGAACAGTAAATTTGATATTATTGATCTGGAGACACTACGCCTAGTTTCCAACAGAAAGGATAAGTAACCTGATTGTAACAAGGTTTTGTTTACCACTGAACATTGGTTACATTGTGATTCAAATAATGTGACCCTGAGTAAGTGATTGTGTATAACATGAAAAATACATTAGCCAGTAAAGATCTATTAAAGGATTGGCAAACAAATCCTAAATGGCAATAAAGTCACAAATATTGCAATATATATTTGGAACCTTTCTGGCTTCATTTAAAAGAAAGTAAATACAATTTGTGGTCTCACTTTGCAATCCTCACATGATTTCTTTATTACTTATGGTAAACCGATGAGACAAGTCAGTATACACTAAGGTGCATCGCATTGGTCTCTTTATTTGTTGTTGGCTACACTTAAAGCTAGACCTTAAAACGCCATTGACGTATGCCTACAAATCAGAAGATAGACTCTCTCCTGACTACAAAGTGCACACAAGTATTAGCATAGCTAAACGAAGACATTCATGAATGCTGTTTATAACCCTAAAGTAAACCCTATTGCCTTTGCCAATGCTGGGAATAAAGTGGCAAACAATATTGCTTTCTGTATACAATGTATGTAGGAGATTCCAGTGTAAGCATTTCCTAGAAGGCAGAATTGTACACCAAATAGCATGAAGTCAGAGAGTAATAATGATTTAATGAATTCATGAAAAAATGCAGATTTCTAAAGAGCAAGTGTATGCCCAGAGGCTTCATGGAACTAAGATGTGCATCTGTGTCTCCATGAACATAATAAAAGAGATTTCTTTAATGCTTTGTGAAATGTATGTTAAGATTTATTTTTGACCAAGTCACAGTTGTAGGTCATTCCAAGTGGAGAGCATAATCACAGAAAAGGTTCAATCACCATGGCTAGATCTTTTTGGAGTGTGTGAAAAGCATAACATCATGGTGAGGAAAAGTGCAGAATGCAAGTACAGACAGATCTTGGAAGCTTGAACTGTAAAGAGGTCAGCCATATACTGTAAAAAGATTTACTTGTCAGACAGAGGGATCTAAATTTACCTTGGCTGCGATCAGTCAAACAATGGGGGCTACGGAGAGCCTGTAAGACCCTGTTGAATTTCTTAAATTTAAAAACCTACTGGGCCTCTTGTAGTAGACGAATGGAAGAAGTTGGAAGCCCTGGATAGCATACTTTAGTCAAATCTGGACTATATCCGAGCATTCATCTCACGGATTCTAGGATGGACAGGTATAAAGGGACAAACCAATTTCGGGCTCTCATCTGTATATAGCAAGAAGGGATTCCTGAGTTAGTCTAGAGAATTAGACTGAAATCCTTGTGTAACCAAAATCCCCTGCTCTTTACCTTCTGAGGTAGTGGACATAAGTAATGGTACAGTTACAGCAGCTGCAGGGAGCGTATGGGGCAGAATGGGGTGTAGTGCTAAAAGCTAGCTGACAAAAAAGAAGATCCTTTGCCTTGAAAGCCAGCCAGCCCACCTTGAAGACATTGAAGACTGTTCTCTGGTAGACTGTCAGCCAGATAAAAGGTCACATTGCTGCAGAGACTGAGCAATAACAGGTCTTACCTAACATAATTATAAGCACATGTACTTTGCACTCACCAAATGTCAGAGTGACCATTACAGTCGTGGCCGGCATTAATCGCAGGTGGGGGGGCGCGAGGGCGTGCGAAGAGGGAGTTGTGCGGGGAGGTTACTCTTAAATACATTTAAAAAATGTAACTTACCTTCACCGCCCTGTCTTGTCCCGCGTCGTCCCGTGTCCTCTCATCCACACAGGAAGCAGGCAGCCTCCCTTCCCTCCCCTAAGGCAATCACAATACTGCAATGGCAGCGTTGTTATTGGCTGGGACGCCGACCGCACAGGCGTCTATGGGGAGGCCATTTTCTCCATGTAGGCTGCATGCAGCCTACATGGAGAAAAAGGCAGAGTGTGAATGACTGGTTTGGTCGGCCCTGGGGCTGACCAAACAGACAGTGCCCACAACAGTGGGAAAGCCACTCCTCCCCTGCCCTGGAGCAGGACCACCCACCTGCCCCCCAACCAAACCCTTCTGCTTTCTTGCAGTGCGAGAAGCAGAAACATAAAATGGTATTTATAATACCATTTTATGTTTCTGCTTCTCGCACTGTGAGAAAGCAGTGGGGCAACCCTCCTTCTCCGACATGGAGGAGCCGCCCCTGGACCATTACTCGCTAAAAAGAGATAAGATGTAATACAGCCAAGGCTGATTAAAACAGTGGCTCTGTACAATTGTTGTGATGTGAGACAGACCAGAAAGCTCTTTGTTCAGGTCAACAAGCAAATTTTTCACTAAGACATCCAATGTGTAGGGTGTGAAATTCAGAGCTCACAAATAATAATAATAATAATAATACAGAGTTTTATAGAGCGCGAACAGCTACCTCACAAGGAGGTGTCCCGGCGCTAAACACAGGCAGAAAGACATATACCGAAATTCAGGTCAATTAACGAGGTTGGGTGAAGAGCCAAGTTTTCAGCATTGTTTTAAAGCGGGATTCAGAGGGGGCCTGTTGGAGTTCAGGGGGGAGTGAGTTCCAAAGCATCGCTACATTGGCCGAAAATGTTCTACCACCCTGGCGAGCCTTTTTTATTCGAGGGACAGTTAACTGGTTACGGTCGTTGGAGCGAAGGGAGCGGGACTGCGTGTATCTTGGCAGCCGATCCCTCAAATATGTTGGGCACGAGCCAAACAAGGATCTGAAGGCTAACGTAAGTGCCTTGAATTTGATCCTATGGGCTACTGGAAGCCAATGAAGTGATCGAAGATGCGGAGAGACAGAGTGCTTGAATGGAATATGCATTAGCAGTCTCGCAGCCGCATTTTGGACCACTTGCAAGCGTTGAATTAGATATTTGGGCAAACCCAGGAGCAGGCCATTCGCGTAATCCAATCTAGATGTTACTGTCGCATGGATTACCGTTTTCCTGCAGTTCACCGGAAGCAATCGCAAAATTTTGCGAAGATTCCTAAGTTTACCCAGACAGCAACCCATCAGCTGATGTGTGTGCGAAACAAAGGACAAGCTGTTGTCCCAGCGCACTCCCAGATTTTTTGCCGAGGGACTGAGGGAAGGGGACGGGCCCATTTCCAACAGCCACCAGAGCTCAGCGGGGGGCGGAGTGCCTTTACCAAAGAAGAGCACTTCCGTTTTATCTGCATTGAGTTTTAATTTATTCGTATTCATCCACCGTGCCACATCATGGAGACAGCCTTTAAAACTTAACAGGGCTGCCTCTGACACCTCGGCATAAGGAAACACAAGCTGGGTGTCATCGGCATAGGAAACTGCCTTGACCCCCCAGTTAGCAATAAGCGTAAAGAGAGGGGCCATATAGATATTGAATAATAGAGGACTGAGCGCCGAGCCCTGAGGTACACCACAGCATAACGACTTAGGTGTCGAGGAAGCAGTTCCTAGGGCCACCTTCTGGGTTCTCTGGGACAGGTATGAATGTAGCCAGTCCAGCGCTTGATCCTGTATGCCCACTTCTGCCAATCGCATCAGCAACCTTGCGTGGTCGACAGTGTCAAAAGCAGCCGAAAGATCCAGGAGCACCAGCAGAGCTGAGTCTCCCGAATCTAACGACCATCGTATTGACTCTGCCACCTCGATCAGAGCTGTCTCGGTGCTAAAGCCGGGTCTAAAGCCTGACTGTGTCTCGTGGAGAATCTTGTTGTCTTCTATATAAGCTGCCGCTGGATAGCTTTCTCCAGCATCTTGCCTGGGGCAGCCAGTAAGGAGATAGGGCGAAGGTTGCTAAGATCCTTAGGTTCTCCGTTAGGCTTTTTCTTTAGTGGGAGGAGTCAAAATTCAAAAACCACCAGAGTCCTGCGATTCAACTGTAATTCATAATTAGTCACCCAAGCTCACTATCTTTAAGAAAGTTGCAAAACCTATATATAAAAATTGATTAAAAGGATGGTTTGATGACACGCTCGAGTGGCCATACATCTGGGCCATGCTGGCGAAGTTTGGATTTGGCCCGGGGTTCATCAGCTGGGTCAAATTGTTGTATTCGGGCCCATTGGCGCAGGTGGTGGTGAATGGAAGAGTATCGGTCCCATTCGAGCTGGGACGGGGCACACGACAGGGCTGTCCCTTGTCGCCGCTCCTGTTCGCGCTGGCTTTGGAACCCCTGGCAGAGTGGCTGCAGTGGCACCCTTCCATCCGTGGTCTCCGTTGGACCCCCGAATATGAGGACCGCGTGTCCCTATACGCTGACGATATCCTTTTGTACCTAGCCTCCCCGCGTAAATCATTGATTGTCCTGGTTGATGTTTTGCGCTCATTCGGCCGCAATTCAGGCCTTGTCATCAACAGGGCTAAATCATGTGTGTATGTGCTTTCCGGGGAGGCTCCCGTCCTCCCGCGGGGCTGTCCGATCCAGATTGCCTCACAGGGGTTTCGGTACTTGGGGGTTTACATTACTCTGGACCCGGAGGCCCGCTACGAGCGGAATTTGCTTCCCCCCCTCCAGCGCTTGAAGGAGGACGTCGCGCGCTGGCGGCGCCTGCCGCTTTCGCCGCTCGGCCGGGCGGCATTGTTTAAGATGATGTCGTTGCCACGCTTCCTGTACGCTCTCCAGAATACTATGGATTTAGTCCCGGCGCGCTACTTCCGTGAGGTGGAGAGTCTACAGCGCCGCCTGTTCTGGGACGGGAGGCCGCGTATTGCCCTGGCGAAGTTGACGCTCCCATGGTACGACGGGGGGATTGCCCTCCCGGATATTAAACGGTATTACTGGGCCTCCCAGCTGGCTGCAATTAATCATGGCCTTTACGGGCCCGCCTTAAACCCGGCATTTGAAAAGGACAAGATGCTCCTGCCTGGTGGCGATTATAATCGAGCGCTCTACTCTGGCGCGCCCGGCCCCCGCCTGACGGGACCTACGCGTGTCATGGTACGAGTATGGCACGCGGCTAACGCAGCTATGGGGTGGAAGGGCCGTTTGACCCGGGCATCACCGTTGTACGCGTCTGAGAGATTGGGCTCCCTGTGGACCTCGAAGGGCTTCGAGAAGTGGGACATGATCGGCATCAGTAAAGTGGGGGACCTCTGGACGAGAGGGGGATTTAAAACATTCGAGACGTTGCAGACGGAGTTTCAGCTGCAGGGCAGTGAATACTTTCGGTACTTGCAGGTCCGTCACGTGCTGGGCTCAGTCTTCCCAGACGTCGCCTCCATCCCGGAGTCTTCCCCCCTGGAGGATAGAGTGCTGGATGGCCACGTTCCGGACAGCACGATCTCCCTTATTTACAAAAAATTGATTAATGACCGCTCGGGCCTGCTGACTGGCCTCCGCGAGGCTTGGGTTGCCGACGGGCTGGAGTTGGACGACGAAGACTGGATTTCCGCGGTGGCCTCTCCGAAGGAGGTGGCCATACCGGCTCGCCTTCGCTTCGTCCAGCTTAAGATACTCCACCGGGTTTACATGACGGGGCCAAGGCTTCTGCGTATGGGCTATGCTGAGGATGGGTTGTGTAAGCGTGGGTGTGGTGCTTTGGCGACTTTTTTGCATATTTTGTGGGAATGCCCGAAGGTGGAGCGATTCTGGCGTGGTGTGCATGAGGTCCTGCGAGTGGTTACGCATGTTGCGCTGCTGCCTGAAGCGAGGAGATGCCTGCTGAATGTGTGGGAACCAACTGACTACTCGGTTCCGCAGACGCGATGGGTGACTCTGGGATATATGATAGCTAAGCGTGACATTGCTCAACTGTGGGGATCCCAGAGGCCCCCGGCGGTGTCGGCCTGGAAAGAACACATGGATTGGTGCATGTTCCGAGAAAAGGTGGTGTATGTGGCGAGGGGTAAGCCTGGGGCATGGGTGAAGATATGGGGCCCCTGGAACGCCTACCGCGGGGGTATCTGCGCGCCACCATTGCTGCCTGCGGCCTCACCAGCCCCGTCCCCTTAGTTGACTCCTTTCTTAGCCCCGAGCACGGAATTCCCCCAGTCCTCGATCTGTTCCCCTTCCCCTCTTTAGACTCCTGTGGATGGCTGGGGTCCCCCATTCGGGGAGCACGTGCTGTTACTGTCGATTGCAGGTTGCCTTGCGGGTGTGGTTTTTTGTGTTGTTTGTGTAAAATAAAACCGTATTGTGGGGTCAGAGTGATGTGGCCCACGACGCTGATACCTCCTGATTTTGCTCCTCTGCAACGCCAAGTGTTTTTGTATGTATGTCATATGCTCCTGTCATTCTAGCGGCCGGCCGGAAGGTTGTAGGCCCATACCTGTATATTTTTGAGATTGCAATAAACGGTTTAAAAAAAAAAAAAAAAATTAAAAAAAAAAGGATGGTTTGAGTAAATGGCAAGCTGTAGATGTTTGAAAAAGAATGTTGGCAGGGTCACTCATCACGGCACGCCAGAGATTAGAGGATTGCTTTTAGAAAGTGGAAGAAATGATAAATGATTTGAAGGAAGAATATAGCAAAAACTGGTGCCAAGGCTGTAGGTGTGCATATTAGAAAAAGTGGATAGTGTTCTGAGGGGCTGTAGCCATACTGCCATATTTAAAAATAACAAAAATGAAGCGGGGGGGTTGCTTGAATTCATCTCAGCTACTGGTAATAACTCTGGGCCACAGTCCATTGTCTTTTTGCCCAGTACGCCACCTCACACAGGAACAAGCGATAAGCAAAGCAGTTTTTATTCTGCTCTACCTGGAACAGCCCAGCCTGAAATGCTAGTTCACATCTCCTGACACAAGCAACCCCCTGGCCGGTTACATAGCATTTTGGCCTCATTAGTAGGCTGCTGCTTGAGCCCTTTAGCACAGTGAACACAGGGATTACGTCTGCACATTACGCACCACACTTCGAGTGTCACCTGCAAAAACAATTAGTGATTATGGAATGCTTAAATTCATCTCAGGCAACTGATATTACCCTGGGACGCAATCCAGTCCATCATTTTGTTTTTGTCCAAAATTCAATCTCAAAGGGAAGCAAGCCACATGTAAATCAGTCTTGATCCTGCTCCAATAGAAACAGTTCAGTCCAGCCTGAACTACTAGGCAAGGTCCCCAAGCAAAATGAATTGGATTGGGGCCCAGCCCATGTGCAACTTCTTGGTTGGATTCCTTTGATGACATTCCTCACCTTCTTCGACAAACTATGGACCTTACACTTAGGAGCAGTGCTGTCCTCAGTATAAGTGACATGGAAACAGCAGCTTCTAGGAGAACATGAAGATACAGTATCTCTGGTCTTATGCTGGGGGTTTGGGAAGAGTCATTCATTCCACTGAGTCATTCTTTTATTTGGCCAACCGCAGATAAACTACCATTATTAACACCTCCATGTCAGCCGTGTCATGATGGCATTCAAATCGGTTGAAAGGTCTGTTCTCTATAGCTGGAGAAGTGTGGCTCAGGGGTTAGAGGGTGGAGAAGTGTGGCTCAGGGGTTAGAGGCGGCAGACCCGGAAGCGGAGATCGGTCCTGGACCAGGGTTCAATTCCCCGCCTCGGCGGGTCTTGGGCTAAAAATTCCACGGACTTGATAATTCTCGCCCCGGTGCCTCCTTGACTCACGGGTTCTCACTCTGCGACTCTGGGCAATAGCTTGCTTAATCTCCACAACGGCCCCTCGCGGCGGGATGCCTGACTTTCACCTTGTGGATACCCTGCTATCTCACAGGGGAATACCAGGACGGGTTCCCTAAGCAAGCGCCGGGAAACCCACAGCGGGTAGCTGTGCGCTATATAAGCTCAACTACATTTACATTTACATTTACATAGCTGCCTCAAAGTCTGCAAAACAGTGACATAATTCATCCATCAGCACTGGGAAGGACTTAGTACACTTACCCTAAAGGGGCAAGGACTTCATATGCTGTGTACCCAGGCCTTGTGTAGTTTGGCAGTCATGGGGTCATTGAGACAGAAACAGTGAGTCTGCAAGCTCTCTAACGGTGGGAAGGCAGCATCCTATCTGCAGTGCTTTGCATGTAAAGTGAAACATTTTTGCCAATAGTTTGCTTGCAAACATGGCAGGAGCATTTCCAACAACAAAGAATGGCAGTCCACAATGCAAAGCATTTGCTTTACAAAACAGACACTCTCTACTTAACTGAAGCACATCTATGCTTCAAGGGCCTCCAGGATCAGTGTTTGGGAGTAGAGAGCATTATTATAATGCCCTTTAATCAATCCTGTGTTCTCATCCTTTTCAGCATAAGTCTCCTGCTGAAGGCCTTCAGTGGTTGGGCCCTATTTTTATACTCTGCAAAAATATGAATTGATGTGAATTTCTGCTGTCTGAAAGGTAACAAACTCAAGCAGGCTCACCAGGTTGGAAACGGCAGTCTCAGGGGTCTCAGTGTTTTCTCTTATAATACCAAATACCTCCTGAGGGTTTCTCTATGATAGCTTCCCATGCTTCCTACTGACACCCTCTTTTGTCAGGGTTGGGGGGCTATTTTATCATATCCACTAAACCTCTGACGTCACTGAGCGACTTGTTGGACCTTAATAGCACATACCTTAACTCAGCCCCTGGTAGATGATTGCCAAGAATGTATTAGAAATGGTCATCCAGAGATCTTCTTCTGGGTAGTAACCCATCATCTCATGTGTGGCTGCAACCAATAGGCGGTACTGCTCTACTGGGTCGAGCCACAATCCTCTAGAATGATCTAGGGGGATGCTGATTTGAAGACACTAATTTCTATTTCACCATGGATTGACTTGCCCTGCATCCCGTGTTCTGTCAATGGATACCCATTTGCAAAGATCTGCCAGTGGTACATGATCGGGGTAGGAGACACAGTTGCCTGGGCTTCAGGATCCCCGACAAAAAACACCTGTGGAAACTAGGTCAGTCCTGCTCCTGTCCACATTGGGTCACTTCCACTTTGAAACCCATATCATTGGGTGCTACCCCAGAGTGCAACTATTCCTCCATCTCGTACTTGTGGCTTTAAAAGTTGTAATGCAGTCCTTGAATTCTGGGGTCAAAGTACTACTTGACTCTTGGGAACATACCTTTTTCTCCTCTAAGGTGTTTTGGGTTCTCCCTCCTTAGCTACACCAATTGTGGTGGCATTTGTTGCACTGTTTCATGTGTTTCTGAGTTCCACCCCATCCTAGTTAAACTGCTGGTAGCCTGACCCACCCCACCGTTCTATTAGCCATCCAGTGCTTTCTTGGACACTCTTGCACTTCCACAATGTTTGACCGCTTTATTTATTTATTTTACTGTTTAATGTAGCAAACCTTTACACCAGGAGGATTAGGGTGCTTTAATAGAAGTGGAGTATATCATAACAACAGTATCAGTAAGATGAAAGTTTCTATTGAACATGGTAGGAGCAGTGCTAAACATAAGTTGTAAAACAACTGGAAAGAAAGTTATTAGAACATCTAAACAGTAAACAGAGTGCTCCCTATGATCGGTGGTCTTCAATCAGCTGAACAGTGCTGTAACTCTGCAAACCAATGACTCAGACGCTGTGCTGTTGCTGTTGCTGCCAGATTATTAAATCAATCCGGTCCAAATCCAAGTAATTTTTATTGTGACATGTTATATTTTAGGTTTAATTACCTCGGAGTACAAATATCTCTGGGTAATTAAATTTTTATCAAAACACAGAAAAGAACCTATGGGTCTATAGGTATCGATTGTCTAGTTATGCAGTAAACCACCAAACCTGGGACATCCATTTTTAAAGGCCTAGTCACGATACGGGCTACAACCCCCACACTGAGAATGAGGAGCTCAGCGATGTTTTCATACTAAGACAGGTATATACTAAAAACCCAAATGTGAAGCCAGGAGGGCAAAAGAACAGGTGATAGGGCGACCCTGGGCTAGGATTAAAAACAGCGTGGCACGGCAGGAATGATTAAACCTGCTTTTGTGCCACAGAGGTCAACATGTTTCAGCCAGGGATCCAAGAGGTGTCATGGCTTTCCTAGTTTGCTTCCTCCAACCCACCCCCAAAGAATTACCTCCAGGTTGCCAGCACCAGCATTTTTCCATAGGTGTCCCCTTATGTCAAGTATTATATTACTTGCAGTATTTCAAGGGTCTGCATTTCACCTTGGATGCCCTCCCATATGCCAACAATTCCCTCCAATGTCCCAGTTCCAGCATTTTGCCAAAGGTCCCCCATACAAGCATTTCCCCCAGTACGCAGGTGCCAGCATTTTTTCACGTTGGTCCAATGCCAAAAATTACTGCTAGTATGTTAGGGCCTGCATTTTATCATGGGTACCTTTCCTTATGCCAAGAACTAGCACCAATATGTGAGCAGCAGCATGTTACCTTGGATGCCGCCATAAGTCCAGAATTATAATGAGTATATCATGGGAAGCGGCAGACTCGCGGTCATAAAACGTGCAAACTGTTGGGATGGAAAAGTCCTTTTACATGGTAACGGATGTTCACCTCTGCCTTGAGTGTACTGTGTCTGGGTCTCTAATTCTGATTGTATTGTTGTCATAGGCAAACATGGGTCATGCGTGTACGCCATGACAGAGGCCTGTTTTACGGATTGCAAGTAAGAGTGAACAGGTCCTTTTGAACCTGAATCACTGAAGTGAGGTCTACCAGCTCACTCACCTTTTTAAAAGTTCTACTGCTGTATGCTTAACTCACCCTTGACCTTCATCAGTTAGATGTAAAGTACTGTGCAGTACAGGAGTGGTGACTCTGCAATAGTTGTATGTGTCCTTCGGTAGGAAACAGTACATAGATAGGGCATTGCTGTGCAGTACGTGCTTGGTGTGCATGCACTAGGCATATATATACCTGCAAGTAGTACATTACATAAGAGATGTAGTGCAGTCACGGTGAACGTATGTACTGGGTGTGTGTGTACCTGCAAGAAGTACAATACATGAAGGGTGTAGTGTTGTACAGCACGCTCATGATGAATGAGTGTGCTGGCAGTGTGTGTGTCTTCAAGAGGCACACCATGACACAATACTGAAAGGCTACAGTACTGAGCAGCGCGTGGAGTGAATGTGTATGTTGAATGTATGTGTGCCTGTGAGGTCACAATAAATTGAAGTAACAGCACAGGATAGTGTGAGTGCTGTGTACATTCTCTGAGTGCAAGTGTGTCTGTAATGCTACATGACATGGAGGACATTTTGGGAAGTCCAGGCCTGCATGATGAAGACATGAGGTGGTAGAGGAATCCCCCTAGATAGATTTGTATATTGCTGCATTCCTGTGAGCTGGGTGGGACACAATGGAGAAGGGATATAGAGACTCCCCCTGTACCCTTGAAAGGGTGCTCTTTCATTAAGTGAGAGATGTCAAGGAAAGGGCCTGGACATATCTCAGGAAGGTGATGGAGCTGATAAGGGAATCATAAAAAGTGGGGCTGGGAGCCCAGGATTAAGCGTTTTATGCACATACCAACATGGCTGACATCCAGGTGTGAACTCTAGTCACTCCCATGGCCTGTGCTGTGGGACTATGAGCTTCGGAGTCTCTCCTGCTGTGACAGACTGCTTTTCCAGAGGAAGAGGGAGAGGAGAAGTGTGTACGTCAAAAGAAGCAGAACCCCAACATAAAACTTCAAAGACTCAGACCCTAAATCACATTTGGTGGAAATGGATAGTAAAAAGGGGTGATTGAAACCCCAGAAGTCTGTCATCTGCCAAGCATCCAGATGGGCTGTGTTTAGGAGGGAAAGTTCTGCTAGACTGAGGCCTGTAACCAAGATAGGGGGCTAAGGCCTACTAGTCTCCCTGCTGGGTGAGCAGACATCACTGAGGGAAACCAAGACCACCTGCTCCAGAGCCAGAAGTACAAAACGTACCAGCGCCTGTCTGCTTGCCAAGACCAGCTTGTCCTGTGAGGAAGAGGAGAGCGGGAGAAGAGGCTAGGTCCAGTAGGGAACACTGTCAAGTGGACTCCCGGTGCAAGGTGTGAGGGGACAGCTGCTGCACTGATCGGTTTGTTGCCCGTGTGACAGATTCAAGTTGGCAGCCTCCATATGCCAGGAATGGGCTGCTATGAACCTAGCCATGAGCAGAGCTCCGAACAGACAAATTATAGCCAGTGGGACCTTGTTGCAGTGACCCCATATGCCAGGAGGAGCTGCCATGGTATGGGCTGCTGTTTGGTGAGTGCTGGGACCCCACTTGGTGGTATTGCGTCAAACCTATGCCAGTAGGAACATCTAGTATTACAAGTGATGTGGGGATCAGGCCACTTCACAAGAACAGAGGAGTCAGGTGAACCGTAGGTCACAAGGAAGCAGCACGGATTGCGATCTACCTAGGAAACTGAGGGGGACACAGTGGGTGCATCACCACATTGTTGGGACCCCAATCTGGAGCATCAGAATCAAACCCTTCTCTCCCGTTGGGGAGTGCAGGACTTACAATGCAGGAGGAGTGTGAGCTAGAAGGAGAGCCTGCACTTGCCTGGTGCTGCTGCTCCTCTTGCATGGGGTTGGCTCCCCGCCCAGGACCAGAGCCTTGTGATTGCCCACGGATGGGCCTGTAGTGAAAGAGCCACTCTTGTAGTCTGGCACCCTATGATGACCTCCGACTGCCAACATTTTAACTGACTTTAGTATGTTATATTACCTTAGCCTTAATGTAGGATGGTCCTGCATATATCTGCTTCTCTTCTATCCTGTAATCTTGCTGTCTTTCTTTGACATGGCCTCATGTCATTCTGCTTTCTGACTTTACCTTGCTTCAAACTTTTCTGTGTGCACAGTGGTGCTTGTAAGTTGTGTGGATGAGAATTATAGGTGCTACCTATTGCCTTTGACAGGGCCTCACGTCTGACTCTGCCTTGCTGCTGCATGCACAGCAGTGCTTGCAAGTTGTTTGGGTTATTCACAGTCAAGGTCTTGCTGTTTTCCTGAGCGATTGTTGTTGTTGTTTAGTGTACTGTGGAAGGCCTTGTGAGAGCTTCGTCAAGACAGAGGCTGGAAGAAGTGCGAATGGAGGAAGAGACTTGAGTGCTCCTTACTGTCCTGAGGATGCTTGCTTGGAATTTGGCCAGTTCTGGTAAAATTCCTCTGGCGGTGGGAGGAGGTCTTTCACAAATCTTCTAGTGTGTTTAAAGCTGAGGGTTGCAGGCTGAGAAACTGGGAGTTTGGAATCCAAGTGAGGGCAGACGTGTCTATCTCGGAGTGTCCCTGATTTCTGAAGCTCTGATCCTCGGCTATGTGAAGGCTCCCCCGGCTGGAAGTGGGCTAAGATGCTAAGTGATGTATTAAGTTTTGTGGTTATTGCCATTGTGATGTGTGGCCAGTGGCTTTGATCGTTTGAGGTGTCTTCTTTGTGGTGTGGGAGGTGTACATCCAGAGTGATCCTCTACTGTATATATATATATATATATATATTATCTACTGGCGGTCGCCAGTAGATAGTTATAGTTAGGACCGTGTTTCCATAGGAAATCTGAAAATTCTATTTTGAATAACTTTGGCGCTGGTTGACGAATCCTCGCAAAATTTTCAAAACAAATGGGGTGCTCCGCTCAGCTCCTACCCTGAAAGTCTCGGGGTGATTCGTCAAGCGGGGGCCGAGAAAAAAGGGGGTCCCAAAACGCATTTTCCCCATGCATTTTCCCATAGGACCTTTATTCGAAGGTACAGCCCGAACGGCTGAACAGAATTACTTGAAATTTGGCAGAGAGGTAGTCCTCAGGTCAGGCATGTGCCTTTTGCATGTATTGAGTCAATCTGTTCAGTATTTCCTGAGAAAATTGCAGTTAAAAGTACATAAATATCTATAGGCGTGCACCGTGCGCCCACCGTGCGTGCACCCTAACGTGCGCGAGTGTAATTCTGATTGGTGGTTACATGTCAGTCAACGTTCGAATCGGTCGAAATCAGGAAGTGTCGGCCGCCATTTTGTTTGTTTTGGGTGCGAGAGTGAAAAAGAGAGGTGGCGAACGTGAAAAGGGGGCAGGGTAGAGCTTTCCTGACTCCCTAGCCTTTTTCAGGTGGTCCCTAAAGGACCCCGAAGGGTGAAAAAATATATATATTTTTTTTTTGTTAAATCGCGGGGTGCGCGCACGGTGCGCGCACGGTGAAAAACCTTAAAACAAATAAATAATAATAATTCATGCATAACTTAGCATTTAAAAAAACGTACAAATTCACTTAAAAAACCATAGGTTTCACACACGTTATAGTTAGGAATTAACATTTAAAAAACCTTGCAAATTCACTTAAAAAACCATAGGTTTCACACATGTTATAGTTAGGTGGACATTTCACTCGTAAAAAACCGATGAAATTCCCCCGTTATAGTTAGTTCAGATAACTATAACTCGCGCGACCGCCACTCTATCACAAGGATGATGTCATCAGTGATGTCATGAGTGATGCCACTGACCATGTTATGAGTGATGTAATATGTGACGTCATGAGCAGTGGATTGCGGGCGCGCGAGTTATAGTTATCTGAACTAACTATAACTTGGTTTTTCACGAGTGAAATGTCCACCGAACTATAACATGTGTGAAACCTATGGTTTTTTAAGTGAATATATATATATATATATATCACTCCAGCTCGTATCACCTCGTGATTGCTTGCGCATGAAGAACGAGTGCAGACCGCCAATTGTGCCAAATTATTTTATTTTTCCTTTAGTCCTCTGCCTTAACGCGTTTCGACCGTACTTGCGGCCTTGATCACATGATATATATATCTTTCTTATCTCTTGCAGGACGTCCAGTGTATCTTATCTTATATCAGTTATTGCTTGTTTATTAATCAGTATTATAGTTTGCTCTATAGTTTGCTCAGTTATTGATTCATGCCTTTAGATTATAAGTTTGCTACATATATTTGAGTCTTATGCATTTGGTATCTGAGACAGCTTTTGTTTAGAGAGTATTATGTAATAAATCCCAAGCCTTATTCTAAAAGTGATAGAGTCTTTGCATTTTGTTAAATAAAACCCATTTTCAAAAGGTGCTGTTTGTTTTGTGTTGAAGTCTTGCTGTGCCAGGGGTGGTAAGACATGCTCAAAAAGTGTATATTATTCAAAGGTGCAATGGTATATTTGCCTCTCAGGTGGGAGTGCAGGGATTGGGTGTGGCCTATTGGTGAGAAGCCACATTCAAAACAGGGCCACCAGCTGAAACATTACACACTTTCTCACTGCTGGAGTGGGTAAGACTGATTATGGGCCTATGGGACCTCGGGGTACTTGTTGCTAGGAGCGCTGCGGCACCAAGACAGATTTTACTATCTTCTAAGAGTCAGATTGGGCTCCTTAGTTAAGGCCTACTAGTGAGCATACCTTGGATGCGGCCACCAGTGAATGGGGAATAACCCCCTACTACATTACAAAGAGCAGGTAGGACAAGGATTTGCATGTGAAACACTAGAGGTCCGACCTCAAGGGGAAATGTATTATTATTTATACATGTTGCAACATTTCTTTGAATGCGTAGAGTTAGAAAGAAAATACTTATTTTTTATTATATAAATAAGAATTTGACTGGACATTGATTTATTGACACTGCTGTGTGCTCTTTGAGCTATGAGTCATGTTCATTAACCTGCATTCACACTTCCCCCGAGAGGGAGCCTTTGACTGCTCATTCACAGCTACCACTGAGAGGCAAGTGCAGAAGGGGATACTTGGTCCAATTGCTCTGGATCTGTAGTAGGTCAGCTCCAGAGACATCCGGAGTAAAAGGCCTAAACCCCCACGGTTGGACCCAGTAAACCCTGCATGCCCCACCGCCCTCTGAAAAGGGTTCTGACACAAAACGCCCTTACTCACTCACACTCTCTCACTAATACTGACCCCCTCTCATATTCACTCTCTTCTCCCTCACTCAGTCTAACTCATACTCTCACACTTACTCATTCTCAGTCATACTCACTGTCACTCACTATTCCTCAAAAAAACCTACTCATACTTACTGCTTCTCGCTCTCACTTACAAACACACTTACACATACTCACCCTTTCATGCTCATTGACTCTGGCCTTATTGCAATTGCTACTGTTGCACCATTGATAGCTACACCCCTAACTCATTTCCAAGTCCTCTTACAATCTCCAATCTCTCCCTCATTCTAACATACTTAAACTACTTCACTTATGCCATTGCATTCATTTTCCCTTGCTCATTCAGTCTCTCAAACTCAGATTCTCACTTTCAATTCGTTGACACTGTCAAACACACTTACACACACTCTCACTCAATCTCATACACTCTCCTCACGCACAAATACACTCACAAACATATACACACACATGCAGAGAGAATTAACTGTTTTTTTTTTTACTTTGCTTCCTTTTCTGGCAACTCAGAGGCAGAGCAGCAATCTGGCACTGGACATTAGAACCAGAGAGCCATGAGTCCCAACGAGGAGCCAGACAGAGCAGCAAGGCCAGGTTTGAAAACGGGAACACCTACCTCACTCTCTCTCCCAACTTCTTGACAGGACTAGAAGCACAGCCCTATAAGAACCTGAGACGTTGTTTGAGATCCTATCCCTGTTGCTCTGTGTGGCTTCTTATTGGCTGCAGGGATGCACTGATTTGTGCCCTGACAGCCACGTTTTAGCAGAGTGCTGTGTTTTAGACAATACTAAGTAACTGGATCATGCCTCAGCTCCCTCACCTGTCATCAGGAGCTGGAGGCGAGAACGAGAGGGCTGACTTGCATACTGGATCTGCTCATGGAAAACAATAAAGTTTTATTTTAATGAACTCTGTTTAGTTAAATCATTAGCAGAAGAGGCAAGAGGCAAAGGTGGCAACTCACAGAAGGCAGGGCTGAGTCCTGAGGACCTGAAAAGGAGCCAACCCTGCTTAAGATGACAACACCAACAGTACAGCTATTTGGTCATTTGTGTCTTGTAATAACATGCACAGTTCTCCTTCTTAATCTATGCTGAGAACTACAACGGGCATTCACTGTTTATTAATGCTACGTGACAGCATGGGCATACAAAAGGAATTGCACATGTGGGCCACCATCTTTTAATGTCCTGACACGTGACGGATGGCGAAATTTGGCAGGAACTCCATGTTACACGAGTAATGCGGATTCGCCAAATTCCGCCAATTCCTTGGGCGGAACGAAACATACTTTCCGCCCCTAGACTGGGAAGGAGAAGCAACAAGTGAAAAGAGAGCAATGTGGAGGAAGAAAGAAGCAGACGAGTAGTAAATCAAAGCAGGGCTGGAGCACAGACGGGTGGGTGCGCTCTACATGGAGAAGGGCCAGGAAAAGCACATGTGTGACAGAGAGCAACAAAAGAGCAAATGGAGAAGACAGCTGAAAAAACATACACTCTCATGAAGTGTTTAACCAAAAAGAAAAAAGGTAGTGCTTGTAAAGCAAGCAGTGAGAGAACAGAAGCTAACCAATCAAAAGTGATGGCAAAGAGACAATGTTCCATGGAATCAACAAACATAAGCTTAAGTTGGGACATGAATATGAAGGAGGCAAGTTAAAGTGGCAAGAAAGACAACCAATGGCCAGCAATGGGATGGCTACAAGCCCCTATCTGTTCTTGGTAAGTCCACAATATGTATCACAGCAGACAGCACATTTGCTGTCTAGTAAGTGAGACCTAAACAAAATCGAAGGTTTGATCCACCAGTCTTGGCATGGAAGCACATTCATTTTCAAGTGCACATCTGATCAGGAAAAACACCATCGCTCACAAGGTAGTAGAGTCAATGGTTGAAGGGGGCTGTTTCATTGCACAATATTCTAAGCTGCAGTAGGCAGAATCAAAATGTAAATGACAACTGAATAGATGAATGACTGAAGAATGTTGATCTAAAGTGCCTATATAGTTGTTTATGATTTTCTTTTTATTATAAGAGCTTGGCAGACAATTAAGATGTTAGGCCAAATGTAAAATGGCTGCCTCTGCATGCACATGGGACTTCTTGTACAGACAACCGCCATTGAATGTATTTGTAACATTCTGAAACTTTCAAAGATGATGACCTGCATATGCACAGACAGGTATCTAAATGTTTTTTGTGATAAAGTTTAACAGAAACATTCAACGTCTGCTGCTGTGCATGCACAAGAAGACACATGAGCATCCATCTTTGATTGTGATTAAAACCCATTACAAAGACCTCTGATACATGCATTGCCTGTGCTTGCAATGCAAGCGGCAGTGAGGATCAGTGGCAGTGTCTGGAGAGATGAGATGCAGAATAAAAACAAGCATTGGCAAAACCAATAGGTCAAGCTTTGGTTGACAAGCTATTGGCCCCACTCTCCGGAACTGAAGGGACTACTTTTTCTCCAGGTGTGCATATTCTGCACTGACAAATGCCATTACTGAAAGGGTGGAAAAACCATGGCTGAAGTGGACTGAACCATTTCCCTAAGCTGTACGTTCTGGTGGATGGAAGCAAAATGTGATTGGCACTACAACAGACCAATCGATGAAAGAGACTGACTGAAAGCTTATCTATGTATGCTTATGTATGATTTTTTTCTTTATATTTTTTATGAGGATATTTGAAACCAGCAATTAAGGTCAGCATGCTGCAAATAGGAATACGCACTTTCATTAAGGATGTCAAAGGACAAACATTTGTTGGGTGCAGTCGCATTCAATGTGCACACAACAGACAAGATAAAATTGCAAAGGGCTTGCGAACATATGCATAGTCTATATGCTGTATTATCTTGCTCTAACAGACACCATTTTAGTAGGATTTGTGTACCTAAACCCCTGACCAAGAGGTGGAAGAGGACCCTGGGTCCCCCTACTTTTTATTAAAAAAGCAACCATACCTGTTTGGTTATTGCTGAAAGGAAGGGGAGGTGTCTCCTGTCCTTTGAAGTGGGGGGAGGGACAGACAGTTAGAAAAACAAACAAAAGCAAAACCAATAGGTCTCAACTTCGGAAACCATTGGCTCCCAAAGCCGACATTTCTTGCCGTATGCTGTGCACCATTGCCAAAAGGGAAAAACAAGAAAAAGATATATGACATTGCTTCCAATGGGGGTGCGCGTGTGTGATCCTGTATGCATGCACATACAGTACTCCACACATTGGTGGACCTGTAAAATGGCTTGGAAAGTTTGCGTTTTTTCTTATTTACCAATCCCTTATGGATCAGGAAAAAAAAAAGAAAAAGTAGAGTGAAAGCACTTGTTTTTGTAAAGCTGTAAGGACGGAGGCAATTTGCAGCCTCGTCCTTAAGATATATATATATACATATTCACAGGTTTTGTAATAGATCAGCACTATCTATATAGAAAGAGAACCATGCGATGTTTTGCACAATGACCCCGTATTAGTACTGTTAAGTAAAATATGCACTTTGCACTTTATGATGTACAATTGATTTACCTTAAATCGGTTCTATAAAATACATTCCAGCTGCCACTTAAAGTGCTTGTATTGAAGACATTAATTTTACAAACACAATGGACGCAGATGTACAATAGGTCCTAGTGGAGTCTGTTTTTCATTTTCACATAGTGTCATGTGACACACACATGGTGTAGGTGCATAAAAGTAATGACAGACTCTAACCTCGTCATGTGATCATGCCCAGTCAGTGGGCGAAACGCGTCATCAGCCATGCTAAGCACCAGCAAATAAAGGAAGAAATTTTGCACTCAACTGGTGTCCGTGTCCCGTATATCAGCCAGCAGCTGTGGGAGTTTTGGTGAAGCTCACACACACACATATATATATATATATATATATATATATATATATATATATATATATATATATATATATATATATATATATATATATCTGCTGTTTTAACTGCAATAAAGCACAGCTCTGGTGGTCCGTACCTGATTATTGCCGAGGAGGAGGAATTTTGTTGACTGTGGTTCTTAATATATATATTTTAATCCATGGCCATCCATCTGGACATGTCACACCCTCCCTGGTTATCAGATGTCAATTTGGGCTGGACATATTTTTAGCTTCCCCCACGCAACAACCCTCCCGTTATGATGAACTCTGGGAACTGTAGTCTAATACAGCAACTACAGAGGGTGTGTCATCATGTGATCGTGGGGGTGAAAGCTTCAACCAATGGGAGTTCTTTACAGCATTTAAAGGTGTGGGTGGAGTAGTGCCGGGATTTCAATGGCATCTGAGGAAGGCGATTACTCTCCGAAATGCATCATGCCTGTTGTCCTATTTAAGACTTCCAAGATATTTCCCGGTGTGGCCTCCAACTTCTCTTTAAATCGGAGGGGTTTTGTTTGGATTTTTACACGCTTCCCAGTCGCGTGTTATGGAGGCCCCGTTCCACTAAAGAGGCCGGAGCATTGCTGGGTCAGCTGTTGCAGCATTTGTTTTTCACCAAGGTATTGGTAGCTTCGGCCCGCCTCGGACTGCAGATTTAGGATAGGGCTGCTACCTGGAGCAGCTCGTCACTGCACGAGGAGCTGAGAATCACTGTATCTTGAATCACAGCCCCCCCGTCATCTGCATGAGGGGCTGGGATGTCAAAGGGGACTCGAGGAAGTCTGAGGACTACAATTTTAATCCATGGCCATCCATCTGGACATGTCACACCCTCCCTGGTTAACAGATGTCAATTTGGGCTGGACATATTTTTAGCTTCCCCCACGCAACAACCCTCCCGTTATGATGAACTCTGGGAACTGTAGTCTGTTACAGCAAGGACAGAGGGTGTGTCATCATGTGATCATGGGGTGAAAGCTTCAACCAATGGGAGTTCTTTACAGCATTTAAAGGTGTGGGTGGAGTAGTGCCAGGATTTTAATGGCATCTGAGGAAGGCGATTACTCGCCGAAATGCATCATGCCTGTTGTCCCATTAAAGACTTCCAAGATATTCGACGGTGTGACCTCCAACTTCTCTTTAAATCGGAGGGGGTTTGTTTGGATACATATACATATATATATATATACAAAAAAGAAAAAGCAGGGAACTCTGGGTAGTTCTCAAGTTTGGGTGGAAAGCAGCTCCTGTATAGAGCACTCTCAACACCAGCGACACTCTAGATTTGCTCATCTCAAATGTCTGCTTTTCTATCAAAGTCTTTAAGCATAGGATTAGCACAGTGCTATGCACGCCGAGATAGAAATGGACAAAGTCTTTTGCCTTTTCTACAGCAAAGTCTTTAAGCATAGGACTAGCATAGCGCTGTCTTGGCTGAGCTGTAAAATGACAAAAGCCATTTACCACTCCAAGCACAGTATTACAGCTTTGACTTGGTAAAATACCAACCAAGCCAACCTGAAATGAGTAAAAGCAACCCCTGACACAGTGTTTCGCTCTAATCAGAATTAAGAGTGATTTTAATGTGGGTAGATCTATATAAATTTTCACGACTTCTTTGTTACTCTGCATGATGTGTAATTGAATCACCGGAGGGCAGACACATTCTGGTAAACATACCAAAATGGTTTTAAACAGAGCTTTAAGTAGGATGAAAAAACTGAGGGGTCTCTCAAAGGGGCATGGTCACTGTAATTAAGGGTGTTGCTTAAAAACACATAAGCTAACATAGTTAGTAACCAACTTGTAATTTGCTGTTTCTGTCATTGTATCCAGATATATGATACTAAAAGTAACATCATACCTGCAACAAGTCAGGACTATTGGCTTTGTCAACAGGTTTTAGTTGCATAAGATAAATACATACATGCCAACATTTCAGAAGAGCAAAGTGGGAGATTTAAAAAAAAAAAAAAAAAAAAAAAAAAAAATCGGGAGAATGGGGCCTTCAATCGGGTTTCTGTCATGTATGGACTTTGGAAGTGTGCTGCTGCAGGATCGGACATTTGAAAGCAAATTCACGTGTTTTTTTTATCACCTTTCAGAAGCATGGAGCGCAAAGGCAGGCAGAGAAAGAGGGGGATGCAAGAGTTTGCACTGGCCTGGCAGGTTGCGGTCAGTGCATACACCCCCCTCCCTCCCCCGTCAGCCCGGGCTGAAACAGCTTCAGGGCATGCACGCAGCCGCGCCCCTCTCCCCCCCCCCCAGTACTTCACAGGTGTTAAAAAGACCATTCGGTTGTTAATGGGGCTTTGTTGGTTTTTCACCCCTTCTAGAGCCCCTGCATCGCCATTCTGACTATTGCTGGAAGAATTAGCACGTTACACAATACCAAGCCCTGTCAGCTGAAACCCCGAGGGATCGGGTTTTTGCTTGCAGGAATCGGGAGGCGGGAGACTAGCCTTCAAATCGGTAGTCTCACGCCTGAATCGGGAGTGTTGGCATGTATGTAAATAAGCAGCAACTATGGCTTGTATATAATATTGAAAATGCTTCCACTTGTAGCTCTGGTGACGCCACAACAATGTTGCTGCTCCTGAGTTTCAAAAAGAGAAGGAAAAACCAGAGAGAAAATGACTCTCTTCAAAGGATTTCCCTTCCCCTACAACGCTTACCTGGCGTCATGCCATAACTTCTCCACTAGTGAGAAGCAAGCAGTGTGAGCACGCGCACATGATGTGCCTGCTGTCACTGCAGTCCGGGAAAAAACAGACTGTCTGTGGCAGGGCACAAAACAGAGCCCGATAGAGACCCGTTTCGAGGCCCCCTTTAAAAAAACTGCCGGTGATTAGCACCAGTGAGAATCGGCCCACTTAAAGCCCTGGTTTTAAACAAGACCCAGTCCGGTTTTTATTATCTACTAAATGGACATACTGCTGACGTGTGTAAACTCACCTAGATAGAAGTGCAAGTTCCTCGTTTTCCACTAGAGGGTACAGGTTACTAAGAGAATTCATGTAGTGTCAGGCACGTAATTCTCAAACTCTTTTCGGAAACTTGGGGCCACGTGTATGTAGCTACCAGAAAAAAGCAATTTTCTATGTATAAAAGGCCCATTTTCCAATTCGGCAATCTTTTATCGAATCGCAAAATGCGGTACCGATTCGGTATTAGGAAGGGTGTGCTAAAGACGTCTATTCCTAATAGCTACTCGCCAGGCGCGCAACACCCATTGGACTCACAGGGCTTCAGCCCCCCCCCCCCCCCGTCGTGTGTGGCAGCCCGGGATGAGACACCTTCCCGGGCAAAAAAGCAGCCGCACCTGAGTACTTCACTGGTCTTTAAAAGACCATTTGCATGTTAATGAGGCATCGCTGTTCTTTCACCTCTTCTAAGAGCCCCTGCAGCTCCACTCTGCCTATTGCTTAAAGATCAGCCCCCCCCCCGAAATTTTTGCTCAGCCCCCCCCCCCCCCGAAATTTTTGCTCAGCCCCCCCCCCCCCGAAATTTGGCTCTAGTTGTGCCTCTGCTACTCGCTGTTTTGCAACCTATATGTGGTTGCAAAACATTTGCATTTTACCATCAACTTGAGTTGGTGGTACCCTATTTGCAAACAGGAAGGGGTCCTCTGGACCCCTTACCCTTTGTGTATGAATTCGAAAATTTATTTTATGTGCAGGCAGTAGTCTAATAGACCACTGCCTCCTCAAAAAATGAAAAGATAACTTTTCATTTTTGCTTTTGAAATGCATCCTGTTTTCCTTTAGGCTGCATTTAAAAAAAAAGTTGCTTAATTTAAAAGCAACCACAGACATGTTTGGTCTGCTTTCCCCAGCAGGCCACCATCCCTGTGTCTTTAGCGATTCCCAATGGATTGCAAATTGCGACCTAACTCATGAATATTAATGAGGTAGTTCAATTGCAACCCCATTAGAAATCGCTAAAAGTGTCAAAGACACATTAGTACATAGGTGTTTGCAGTTACCTAACAGAAAATCGCATACATTTGCTATTAGGTAATCGCAAAATGAAACCTGCATACATGTGGCCCTATTTGTTAAGTAATAGCATTTCTAACAGCATCGAACAAGAAAGGAAACTGAGGGCAGATAATTTTTGTCTGCTTTTTTGTTTCAAAAATATTTTTAAAACGTGCAGATAGAACAAATAAAATTGCTGACAAAAATATAACACATCGGACTAGTAGCCCTTGCAGTGAACGGAACCTATTGTTAATTGTGCACAAACAATATGCCATACCTCACTATGAAGACAGCCAATGGATGAAGTGGGTTGGCCCACTGCCCCATGCTGTGTGCTATGATGGGTGGATCAAATTTAAATGTTACTTGCATAGGCTAATTGATGAGTGTTGACCAAAAGCACTTGCGTTTGTATATAGTTCTGTATTTTTTTAAAGATTTTTTTCTTAAGAAGAAAAGATCTGAGCAAACGCCAGACCCAAAATTAAAGATGCATTAGCAAAGCAATTTGATCTGCTGTAGGACACAAGCCTTTTGCCTTTATCCATGTTTGTTTTGCAAAACTTTATTGTTAAGAAAGCTGCTTGTTGGTCCTGGCCTTTTTCTGCAGGGTCACCATAGATTTTTACCTTCATTTGATTACCTCTTAGTCTTTAGGACTCTGTGCACTTTTTCCCTGCTAACAATGAGAAAGTGCTTGTGCTCCCTCCCATTAATAAGGTAAAAGTTGTCTAACCTGATTGGTACATTAAATGTACTTGTAAGTCCCTAGTACATGGTACTGCATGTCCCCAAGGCATGTAAATCAAATGCTACTTGGGGGCTGCAGCACTCTTTGTGCCACCCACTAAAATAGCCTTTCAAAACATGTCTCAGAAGGTATCACTCCCACAGACTAACGCTGGGTAAGTTGTACGTACTAACTTCAGTTTGGGGCCAGACAGAGAAATGCTGTTTTCACTCAGATAAGTTGTAACTTAAAATCCTCCATAATGCTGTAGTCGGATTTTGATTTACAATTTTCAAAATTCCACTTTTTTAAAGTGCCACTATTTGAAAGTTGGCACTTCCCTGCCTAAACGAACTATGCTTTTCTGCCAGTGTCCTGGGTCACATGACTGTAAATGGCTCTCCTGTTGTGGATTGTGGATTGTTTCCAAACATTGAGACAAAGGAGGCATAGGCGTGACGGGAGAGGGTCTTCATAACAGGATGGCTGGGGAGGAGTTGTGCTCTGCCCTGATGGCATTTCAAAGGGCCATCTTCAGCACAAACAAATTATCCTAATACTTGGCCTGCCCATCTCTTTATCACCCTAGAAAGTTTGGAGCGAGGACCAGGGAAAGGAGAAGAACTGACAAGAAACTGCTTTGGGGGTAGGACAGGAAATTTCCCGACACAAAGGTTGGTACGAGGTATAAAAGTGGGACCTTCAGAACCTCTCATTAGAACATTCCCGGAACTGTCGAATATTCAGAATAAGGACTGCCCTGCTGTACGAAAAAGTAATATTGGACCTGCTTGCCCCAGAAGTGACTCCAAAGGTTAGTTGGCTGACTTCCTGTGTGAGCTACAGGGACACAACAAGCTTCAATAGGCTTCCTGCAACTGTCCAGCTGACCAGCACCAACTGCACCTGCCTGAGCTCTGCTGGTGGTCTCTGCTGAAGTGAGTCCTGATCCCTAATAGGGGCCCACCATGTCCTGGACCCTTGGTCAGACGTGAGTCCCTTGCTCACTTTGCCACTGGATTCAAGCAAGCCTGGCTGAAGACGGCTGAAATGCCAGAAACCGGTCCTAGGAAGCTTGTTTCCGGTCCAGGGAAGGCATGGCTTGGCAGTTCGGGCTGGACTGTTCCCATGAGGCACAGGGTCAGACTGATTTGCATATGGCCATGTCTGAACTGGGGTGGCAGAGTGGGCTAAAGAACGGCGATGGTTCAAACCCAGATCTGTTGACTGGGAGTGAGTGTTTGATTGGTTCTGATGCTCCGTCCATCACCACCCCCTTTTGTACCGCTTTGTTCGCCATAAGTTGGCAGGGTATGCTCAGACGTGAGTCCCTTGCTCACTTTGCCACTGGATTCAAGCAAGCCTGGCTGAAGACGGCTGAAATGCCAGAAACCGGTCCTAGGAAGCTTGTTTCCGGTCCAGGGAAGGCATGGCTTGGCAGTTCGGGCTGGACTGTTCCCATGAGGCACAGGGTCAGACTGATTTGCATATGGCCATGTCTGAACTGGGGTGGCAGAGTGGGCTAAAGAACGGCGATGGATCAAACCCAGATCTGTTGACTGGGAGTGAGTGTTTGATTGGTTCTGATGCTCCGTCCATCACCACCCCCTTTTGTACCGCTGGACCCTTGGCTGGCATCAGTGTTAACTCCTCCTGAAGAAAAGGTGGAGAACAAACGTTTTGGGCTCCTCACGACTGTAAAATGGCTTCTTCAGGACAACACCGACTGCCAATGTAATGTTCCAGCAGGACATACCCTTCACGCCAACAGCGACTGTACGTGACACCCGCTAATGCAAAGCTCAAGTGAAACCTTCTCTACGCTCACTGCTTAATTTGTGCTGGTGGCTTCCGGTGCTTAGCACAAGCACTTATTTCTCAGGGTGAATGAAAAGTCACGGTGTGCTCCAGAGGAGTGTTGAAGATGCTGAGTTTGTTCATGGTGGGGTTTCAGCCATTGCTTGAGACTAGATTGGAGCCAGTCAGCTGCAGAGTGAAGAGTGGAGAGGAGTGGGGCTGTGGTCGGAGGCAGCATCGAGGCTTTGCAGGGACAGGCAGGTCTCGGTGTGAATCTGCTTCCAGGGCACCCCTAGCAGCATAGGGGCTGGTTGGGTGTCCCCATCCCAGGCCCAAGCAAAGGAACCTTTCGGAAGAGAGAAGGAGCAGAATGAGAAGTGGAGCCACATGATTTCGACAAGAGGGTGGGGAGCAAGCAGAGCAAGTGGAAAAGGAAATCATTGTGAGTCCCCTAAACCTCCTGTAGGCAAGAGAGCACTGCGTAAAAGGTCAGTGCAGTTGGAGGTGAGAGATTCAAGTGAAGACAAGCCAGTTGATACCAAAAATGGATACGCCCTAAGAAATAAAAACATCTGATCAGTCTTCTATGCAAAACGGGGTCTATGTTAAAATTATAGACATTTTGTGTTTTCCACAAGGTGACGCCTCAAAGCTTCTCTGCTAACAAATGTGCAGATTGCTGCTGGTGCTTATGGTAGGAATATAAATGGCTGTGATTAGCGCAGAGCCAATAACCATATTTCGTGAAAGCATTAGGAAGAAATGTCGCAAAGTAATTTGTATACAGTTGCATACAATTACAAATGGTGTAGTCTATGGTTGCGCGGTGGTTATGAATTAATCATTGGTATCAGCGTCTGATAAGCCTGCATAAGTGCCTTGGGCGGTTCTCCATTCATAATCAGCCTCGCGCCTTACATGCCCATTAACAGTCCTGTCTCAAATTCAGCAATCCCAGACAGAACACAATGCGTGATATGGCACTATTGTAATTTAATGCCAATCCGGAGAAGAGATAGTGGGGACAATATGATTCCATGAAAAGCCAAATGTTCTCTGATGAGCTCTTTCCTTTGTGATGTAAAATGTTTTAAAGTCTTCTTTTGAAATATCTGATCAACCATTTACAAATAAAGACAAGAAAATGACTGGCATCACTCAGCAATTGCATATGATATTCCTTTCTTTATACTTTTTAGCGTGGCATCCCAGAGAGAATACACATTTTTCAGAGATTCAGCAACCAACACTAAATTAACACATTTCACTTAATTAATTAAGGAGAGCAAGGGCTGCCAGAACATTTTGAAGTCACATCGGTAATTGATTTCCTCCACACTCTTCAGTAGGTTGGCTGGCCAGTCATTCTTTCAGTGTTTGCTTTATATAATAAATTCCAAAGTATAAATCATTAGTGGCTCATATTAGCTCTTCGTCCGTCGAGTGGTCTCTCTGTATATTTGTTAGCCTGTCTTCTTATCTATCAGGGCGTGCATCAGTTTTATTGTATGTTTCTATGCCTCCAGGTCTGTGTCCTAGTCCTTTTTAGGTAGAGCCTCCAAGACAGTGCCTGCACTGTGACAAGACATACTGTGGCTTTTCTAACAACATACAGGAGCTTATAGCCCTCCCATTGATTACTATTGGTTGGCTTTCATGCCATTCTCATTTGCCTATTTCTTATTCAATGGCTTTCCTTGTCCATCTTGTGTCTGCCCCTCCTAAGAGCACTGCCAATTTACTAGTGTCCTTCCCAGTGCTTACTCTCTGCTAGTGGTGTGCGATAAGCAAACCTAGAGTCTCGAGTTGAGTAGAAACAACCCAGGCCCCTCTGTCTTTTCAAGAAGAGAAAGTTTACAGGGAATCCAGCTCTGACCCCACAGGGTTTGACATCTGCCCCTAATTGGTCTGGCGATAATTATAATTCTAGGAATTTCTGGAGGAAAGATAGTAATTCAGTGGAACGTATAAAGATCACCCCCTCTCTAAGCTCCTTCTTAAAGGTTCAGTCCAGAAAGGAAGAAGCACACACCTGGTATCCCCTCAGTCCTCTCCTAGTGGTTGGAGCAGAGTCACAGGAAAGCAACACCAGACCTATGCAGTGGGCAGGGGAAAAGGAGCTGTTCCTCAGCATCTGTTTTTCTTCCTCCTCTTCACACATCACTCCTGACCTTTTCTCCATTCTTCCTTCACTTTCTGCCCTCCCAACATTAACTGCTTTTCATTTTTCACCTTTCCATCTTTCCCTTCCACTCTCCTGCCACGCGCTCCCCACTGTCTGCTCTTCTTCCCTTGCCTTTATCTTCTCTTTCCACTTTTCATTCCCATCATGTTCCACTCCAATCTTGCACTCCCAATCTCTACTTTCCTCACTTCTCTTCACATTCTTTATCTACCTTTGTATCTATCTTTGCCTTCAGACCTCGCCTCCTTCCTCACTCTCCCTTTTATGTTTTTCCTTCTTCAGACCCCCCAGGATACTGCGGCATGGATTAGCAAATTTTGTGGCACAAATATGGAAATTTAGCAGCAATTTTGCAGCACTATATGTTACTCATAATCATTCATTTTCAGCTTGAAATCAATAGAAACTGTTTTAGCAGAGTATTCCACTTTGAATTAGGCATGTTTAAAGTGTCTGTAGCTCTACAGAAGCAAAGCTCCAGTCATAACCTCATAGGCAGGAGCTGTATTTCTTCTTGGAATGTTCTAGTGCCCATGTATGCACCCCTGCCGGGGCACCACTGCCTCCTGGATCCGTGAGGCAGGACATCTCTTCCTCGGGCACCCTAGGGTGCAGGATCATAGTGACTGATCCAAATAAGCGAGACAGACTGCATAGGGAGGTCACCTCCTGCTTACCTGGTCCAGTCCTTAAGGGTCGACTTGAGTAAACATAGCTTGGCCTCGAAACGGAATCTTGTCCTGAAGATTTTGGAGAGGACGCTTGAACATAAAGGATTACTTTCTAGATTCCAGCTTAAGAGGTTTGAGAAGTTTTTACTCTTCCGCTGCTTTTTGTACCATGTCATCAAGTTCATTACCAAATAGTTTTGATCCTCTAAAATGTAATTTTTTAAGTAGACCTCTCTGTTTGGAGTCTAGTTTCCATGACTTCATCCAATGCAGTCTAGGAACAGCTATTGAAGCCCCAACGGATGCTGCGACTGCCCAAGCTTTTATGTTCTTGTTTCCTTTTGGTCATCTATTTTTCTTTTACACCCGCTCCCATAAATGTTACTTCTATGGGCGGTGTCAAGATCCTGTGGCGCAGGAGGTATTTGTTGTAGATAATTTGATAAAGATTTTAGATTCATATGAAGGAAAAGAAACATCTTTCTGTGCCACCAATGCATACCACAACTCACCCCTGTGGTGACCGCTCAGGGTTCAGAGGGTTTGCTCACCTGGTTTTTGGTGGGAAGCGTCAGCTGTCCATCTACAACCACAAAGTTGATAGGTGTTCCAAATGCTGAAACGCTATGTTAGTTGGTTTCTCAGAGAGGCAGTGGGATCCATGCAAGATGTGATTGGTTGGCTGTTTCTTTTGCGAGAGAGCATGGTGGCATTATGAATGCTGAACCCCACCCATTATCACTTGTTTTCCGAAGATGGCCACGGCATTGATGCAAGGTGCAAGCAATTGTCTGTTTCTTCTGGGAGACTGCATTTGTTGTATCTTGGAACATCCACATTTTATAAGAATCTATTGAAAATACCCTCCACAGCGACCTCAGAAGAAGAGATTGTGAAACCTGGGATTTTGCGCAGTAAAAAAGAAGTACACACTGTCTGTCCAGGGTGTAATCATTTGAATCCTTTAGGGAAATATTGCACAGTTATAAAAAAACAAAATAGTTAAACGTGGTTTGTTCGAAGATCAAAAGAGAGATGCAAAGCCATAGGAATTTCCGTGTTATCATTCTAAAATCCCAGTTAATACTAAAGCGGTGTTTCCTAATATCTGTTTGAAGGCATTTCCTGTTCCATGCCCTATAGAAATTCCCTGTGAAAGGAAATAACCACCCCGGTTGGAAGCAAAGAGAAGCTGCGATTGTGATGCTGCCCTCACCACCAGCCCTGCGCACTAAACAGCTTTGGCAGTATTCGCTCATTTTCTGTGGAATGTCAGTCAAGCCTTGCTATTTGGTTCTCAGTGTTCAGGTAAGGCTCTCCGAGCCCCAGGTTGGATTGTTGGTAGATATCTCTTCAAGCATTAACTTTTTAAAGGATATCTTCATGTGCAGACCGCCAATCGCATGTGCAGTTGAAGAGAGAACCTCAATGTAGGCTTCTTACGAATTTTGAGTTTACTTCAAGACGAAGAATTCACTGAGGAGTGGAGAGCTTTCAATTGAGTAAGAACCTAACATTTTGCATGTATAATATGTTAGGGATGTTGATCTACATAGCAGAAATCCCACCAAGGTGTATTAAAGTAAGTGGGAGAAGTTTCACGTTCAAGGCCAAAAACAGAGGCTTAATTGCTCGACCACCATAGATGGCAGAGAACCATTTGACTCCCTTGGTGTATTTTGTTTTTTACTTGGTCAATATGAGTTGTCTAGGTCAATTTGCAGTCAATTGTGACGCCTAGATATTGGCAGTCGCAAGCGGTGTCTATATGTTATTTGCCAAACTGCCAAGGAAATGCTTCCATTTCTTCACAAAGGCGACCATTTTTGTTTTAGAAGTGTTCATGATCAGGTCATTGGCAGGGTTAAACAGATCCAGTTGTTTTAGTTGAGACTGAAAGCCGGATGTGAAAAACTCAACTGGTCATCAGCATATGAGAGATAAGTGGTCTGCAGGCCCTAATTACTGTTTGATTTGTGGTATTGGGAGGCCATTTGGGCACAGGGCACAAGATGATTTTTTAGCTGGTAATGATGAGACTAATTATCTTGCTTTGGGTGACACTGAAGCTGTTGGGAACATAGCTATCTCGTTCAGAGAGAACAAAGATATTCCTTTCATACAGCTTGTTAAAATGCAATTTCAAAGAATGGGATAGGGTCCTGATATACCCCCATAAGGTGTCCTGTAAAGCTTGGCTAAATTTTGATATGACATGACAGAATTTTCTAGAGCGAACTAAAAGCTTCAGGTGCCAAAGTACTATGGCAATACAGACTAATCAACAGGGTCACACCAGCCAAGACACAGGGAACTATACTGAAAAAAGCCTGGTTTTGAAATGTTTTCAAAGGACCTTAGTGAGCACGCTTCAGCAATATGAATGGGCAGGGTGTTCCACAACTTAGCAGCGGCAATTGAAAAAGAGCGCCAATTCTACATTTTACACAGGGCGTACCTCTTTGGCTTGCTCGAGCGCTTTCCTATGACAGTGGACACTTGTGCCATATGCGACACTCCTGGGAAGTGCCCTCAACTTTGACCCTATTGGAACACGGGAATCTCCTGCACAGGGATAATGGGCATATCCACTTCGTAGGCATGATCCCTGGACAATTAAACAAATCACACAACAGGAAAGCGCAAAATACAGTTTCTAGACCTAGCCCTCATCTTAGCTAAAAACTGGTCATGACGCGCTGAAAGCTTTCAGCCCCACCCAGCCCGGAACACTGGCATATTATCTTTACCCGCTGGGCAAAAGCTGAGGCAGTGACTGTGCACTGCGGAGAGGCTGCAACACCGCCTAATGGCTCATAGGTGGGAAGCATTACATATTCAGCTAACCGAGGCCTCATCTGACTCCTCCCCCGAGTCTGTGGCGACATGGCCTTTACCTCACCCAACAAACGAGGTAGGGAACGGCATGCACCCCTTCCTCCACCCCTGAGGTGGCACCCACATTCCTCACCCAATTAGGGCGCATACCTTGCCAATAGGAGATTGAGGCAAGCTGCTGGCTTTTCTCACCCAACTCAAGACCCATGGATCACCAGCTCCCCCTCACTTTACTGGTCACCCCTCCTCTCCATTCACCTCTCTATCCATTCACCTCTCTATCCACTACCTCACCCTCACCTGTTAGACTCAACTCCCTGTACTTGTGCAGAAAGAGGTACACTGTTATTGGAAATATTCTCTTTCAAGATTGTATTAACAGCAGTGGCATAACTACTGGATGATAGACAAATCATGTGATTTATGGGCATACCTTATGTTGAATACATGCCTAGAAAATATTCAATAAATAAACAAGGTATACCAAAAAGTCAGTTTCAAAGAGTTGTAGGAAATTCAGCAGTCTTTAGCTGCTCTATGTGAAGTTATGACGGCTTTGATCAAGGGTCAGAAGGTTTTTGGTCTTCATAGATTCCCTTAGTTTTAACTAGACCCAATCTTGTTGCATGACTTTAAGCCTATTTGTAGAAGCCTTGTATGAGTTGTTTGATGGTGTTGTTGCATTCTATTGAACACGGGAAAGTAGTGCTTATCTTACGGCTTTCCTGTAATGATATCTACATTGGTAAAAAGACAATGAGATTTTGTCATGGTAGATGATGAATGAGTTAGATGAAAAGGGTTAATTGAAGGATGCATAGAGCAGAATTGTGTCTACCAGCCTTTGCCAGTCAGCTATCCAGTCGCCATTGCTCCACTCAGGTAAAGTCTTTGAATGCAGGCTAATGAAGTCTTACTGCTCCAATGCCCTTAATTTCAATTCAAGGCATCTGTTACAGACCAGCATTCTGTTTCTCTTGGAGTGTAATTCATCCAGAAGGCAAAACTTAAGCTGATCGTGTCTTGCGTGGCGCTAATGTCAGGAAAATGTATTGAGTTTTGTGATCGCGCGCATTCCAGATGTTTATTTCGAACTTGCTGCAGATGGAAAATGTGGTGTAGTGAAGAAAGATGTTGTCAGTTATTGAGTTGCGATTGTTTGTCACAAAAGTAACATTTGCCAGTTGCCCGCTGCTGAATTGAGCGTACAGTACCCTGTATCCATGCTCCACTAATAACAGCTTAAGAATTTATTTAGCGTTTTTGGAGCGCTTTTGTTTTTTCTAAAGATTTATTGTTGGGAATTGAGAGGTGAAAATATCTGTTTTCATAGCCCTTCGTCAAAAACAAAAAAAAATCACATTTTCGAAATTTTGCGGGGAGTTTTGTAACAATTGCGGCAATTTTACAAAATTGCAGATTTGGCGATTTGTTTGCAAATCTCAAAATTGCGAAATCCTGGAGGGTCTGCTTCTTGCACATATCTTTATGTCCACTCCAGGATTCTCTGTTTGATCTCAGGGTCATAAATTTGAATCTTAGATTGGCCACTCAGTCTTTCATCTTTCTGAGGTCGATAAAATTCGGTGTCAAGGCCCCCTCTGGTAAATACGTGCTTTACAAACATACATAGTGTGTTAAGGACACAGAAATGTATTTGAATCTTTTGTTTTTCAATTTCTTTGCAATATTACACTGTCATTATTCCTTCAGTCCCGCCTTGATCCAGCACCTTTCATACTGGTATCCATTCCCCTGACCTCTTTCTTTCCTTCGTCCCATCTTTTTCCTTTCCTTTTTCTCTTCCTGTAGCACCTCCATCAATGCCTCCTTTCCTCTTTTTATTCTTACTTGCTTACATCTTCATTCATTCCCCATCCTTCCTCCCTTGGTTCATCCCTTATCCTTAACCCTTCCTTCTGCTTTTCTTCCTCCTTTCCTTTCTTCTTTCTATTCATCCATCACACATCGTTCACTTCCTTCCCCCTCTATCCCTTAATTTCTTCCTTTCACATTCTTTACTTTTTTCCTCCTTTTGTTTATCCATTACTTACTTATTTCCTTAATACAGTACTCCTCTTCCTGCCTGCATTTGTTGCTGCCTTCTTTAATGTATTCCTTCCTTCATCCCTTCCTTTCTTTTAACCAGCACAGTACTAGCACATTCTCTTTAGTTTGCAAAGCTGCCTCAAGATCTCAAATCACCTTTCTTTAAGTTGCATTTTGAGATGTACATACATTCTATAATTTGAGTTCACTTTTAAGTTGTTGTCACAGGCTTCCCATATGTTATATTATTATGGTATATTGATTTGTATAGCACACTAATCACCCGAGAGGGCATCCAGGCGCTTGGGCGGGTGAGTAGTTGTGTGATCCTCAAGGTGCTTATGTGAAGAGCCTTCTAGGGGACTCAAGAACTGAGGAGGTGGCTCTGATGTGTTGAGACTTGTGGATGTGTGGGACCAACAAAGGAAGTGGGCGGAGCCAGGGAATTGGGTCTGGCCTCCTAATAAAATGTGAGCACCTGCACTTAATATTTTACAAATAAGCAATGTCTACACTGCAACAGTGACAACATGGACTCTGATTCACCAAAATGCCTGGGGTAGTGGACATGACGTCATGTGTCCTTTGATACTTTGTGACATCACAGGAAATGACATCACTTTATCCTAATGACTGCTCAGGAAGTGACATTACGTGACCTTTGGCTCAGATATTTTGATAGAAGTGACATGATGGCTAATTGTAACACGGATCATTGCATGAGGTGATATCGTAGATCAAATACAATGCTAAATGAATTAATACAATTTGAAATTTTGATTGGAGCACCTGCAAAAATCCCAAAATAAACACAGTTAACTATAATTAACCCAAATCATATCAAAATATTACCAAATAATGTGAGGATAAGAAAATAAAAGTGAATACTTAGCTCAGAATCAATATATCTTAAGATGTGGATAAAATCTACTCTAATCTACTCTAATTTATGACCGCAACATGTGCATTGTTAGCCTGAAGGGAATCACTGCAGTAGTACAATCAGAGACTCTTTGCCACTGCTGCTGGTGATCAAATAAAGTGGTGGCAGTGACGCTGTGCAGTACACATGCAACAATTTAGTTTATATAATGCACAGGCTATTTTCACTGATGAAACAACGGTAGAGGCAGAATTAGCAACATCTTCTTGTGTCTCAGAGCTAGTAATGCAGAATGCAAACATCTTTATTTAATGCCAATTCAGACTTTCCTGACAGATATATTTGAAACAATAAAATGGAAAGGAGCTGGGTGCAGATGTTAATCAATAGAAATTTCTTGAAATCAAATTATTTTATAGTTGCCTTTCTTTTTGCATATCCGTACACAGACACTTCTGTAGTACCGGAACCCACATGTAGCTTTGCCATACACCGCGAGACGTCCAGCCCCCTCAATCAATCAATCAATCAATATGCATGTATAGAGCGCACCGCTACCTCAGCGGACGTGTCCCAGCACTAATGCGGACTGAAAGTGAAAATCAGCCCCCTACTATTACTATTCCAGTTCTGGGACCTATGAGCAGCTCTTCTATGTGCCTCGTGACCCAAAGCAACAACCACTTATCTTTTAGTATTGGGACTCACAGGCAGCTCTACGTTCACCTCGTTCCATAACAATACATGCACCAACATGCAGCTCTGCTGTTTGATCTTAAGCCTCACGTGAAGCACCATGCCCAATTCTTCCAGTACTTGCACATGAAATCTGACCTGCAGCACTCAGCGCTAATATTTCTGTACTTCTGTACTGGCATCTCTGTCTTGCCATTTTTGTCCAGCTCTGCTCTTCCAGAAATGGGAAACACATGCAGGTCTGCCATGTAGCTCATTACTTGTATGTAATAATCAATATGTTTTCTAATCAAACTAGGATGCCCTACTAGCTCTACAATGTTCCTCACTCTCCACCCACTGTTCTGCTAGTTCTGGGACCCAAAAGCAGCTCTATTATACTTCCGAGTCTCAACATGCAGCAATCAACACTGTTCTTCCAGCCGTAGGACCATAGAAAGATGTGTAGTCCCCGTCCACATACCGGCTAATTTTCCAGTTTGTCTATGTGTGACGTTTCCATGTTTTCCACATGCTTGTATGTGACTTTTCAATCCCCTATGTGTGACACTTTGATATTCTATTGTGAGTAGAACACAGCAGTTATGTCCAGGTAATCAAATAGATATTATATTGTCGCCCTTTCTACAATGTAATGGTCTAGAAATAGCCTTAAAACACCTCGGATTCTCCTGAAGTGCGTATTTAATATTACTTACCAATTTTGTTTTTCTAGCATGATTATACTGGAAACATTTGTGATCAGGGTCAGACTGGCCGATATGGCAATCGGGCAGTGGTCTGACAGGTCAATGTGTGGGATGGTTTTGGCTGTTTATGGGCCTCTTTTATGGTCTGCTGGGCCAGTTTTTACCACTTATTTCCCTGATTTCAACAAACAAACATTTCCAGCAGCAAGATCAAATCCATCCAGTCTTGCATACCTAGTGAACATCTATGCAGCATGTCTTTACAAGTTCAAAACTGCTCCAATTTGCAAACATGAACCCGTGTTCTTTAAACTATAGAATTAAAAAATCGGGCCACTTTTATTTTGCTGCCCGGGCTATTTTCTGTCCCAGTGGCCATAATTGTGATGCTGGAATAAACAATATACAAAGTCTTGAGGTGGCTGTCCCTTACTTTTTATTAAAGTTGGATGTTATGTCCAATACCAATGTGAAAACATAAGTCCCAAAATTCAATGTGTTATTGGCTTAAAAGGCAGGCAGGCGTAAAGTGTTGTACACATACTCTGCGAGGTATGTCAAAGGTTCTAAAATCAGCATGACCAAAAAACAAAACAAAATGCATGACTGAATGCCTATGTTTGTGGTAGAAGTTGTTCAACCTAGTTACTCACGGCAACATTTCAAAATGGTACAAAATGTAACACTAACAAAAATTCTACTAAATGAAAGTGTACAAGGTTTTGAAGTCTAGAGCTAAAATACAACAAATATAGAGCACTCACTACAACTCTGCACACTTTGTAACCAGAATTCATTACTTGACCTGTAAGACTTCATAATCAATATAATTTTCACGTGTCCCACCCAACGACAGATACATAGTTAGTGTCATGCATTTTAGAAGCGAGTAAAATTATTTTATTGTGACATTCACTGAGGACATTTTCAACCCAGAAATTATCAGACGAGCAAAATACCTGTTCAAAATAAGGAAATTATATTTTTGTAACAATTTCAAGTATACAATACATTTTCTAGCAAACTATATCAATTAAGCCAAAATCTTTGGCCAAAAGATGGTTCTACCTGTTGCGAAAATTGATTTTGTCAGTTAGTGCAGTGTCTTCAAGTCAGGACAAGGTGAACAAGCTGTTGTTTGTCATAGCTGTCATATGACCTCCTTATCAGACATTATCAGTCAGTATTGTCTTTTTAACTAATTTTTTGCTGCATTCAGGATGATGTAGTTTTTCTTATCATCATTCCAAGTATGGTGGGTTGTCTAAAACGACCCAACTGGCAGCTGTATGTACATTACATAATTAGATTGCTTATTATGAGGGTAAGCGTAGGGGTAGGGTGCTGTTGGATGTGGCGCCGTTAAGGAACAAACTTCTCTTAATTATCAGCAATGCAAATAAAAGTGTATTGGTGACTTTTGTGATCATTTTTGTAGTTATTTCTGCACAGACAAATATCTTGTGTTTTTAACAAATGAAGTTGTGGAGAATATTGCAGTCCCGGACTGAGAGTGAGATCGCAGGCAAGGAAGAGTGGTGGATTCCTATGAGTGCCTCACACTAAACTCAGCTATGGTGAGCCCGGGCAGCATTTGTTTCCAGAGTGCCACCTTCCTCTCAATTCCTCAGTCTGTTCCCTTTCCTGACTATTCATTGATACTCACTACTAATGCTTGAGGCAGTAATCTTTGGAAACATCCTTTACCCCGCATATGATACTCCGCAGTGCCATTACCCCTCTGTTTTTACACCACAAAATCTTTTACAACGCAGGGCTTTACACACAAATAATTACAACCCATTCCCCATTACGATACCACGGTGGAGTTAGAATAGTAAATTGCGTTGTAATGGGAAATGCGTTGTAATAGTTTGCTGTGTAAAGCCCTGCGTTGTAAAAGATTTTATGGTGTAAAAACTGTGGGTAATGGCACTGCGGAGTAACGCATGCGGGGAAAGTGTCCTATTCAGTCATTTTTGCCAAAAATAAAACAACATCTGGCATTACTTAGCACACTGCCATATCACTGGCCCTGAATGGATGAATTTTCTCCGGTACCTAACCTAGCATAAACATGATTCTCTGGATTTAGAGGATGAAAGCTGTCAGACACTCACTTCCGAACCAGTCCTTTGCAGGATGAGAGACGTCATTTTGAAAGCTTGACTTTCACTTCATAGAACCAAACTTGCCCGACACCCGGTAGAAGTATGACAGCATAGGTCTTGTAAGTAGGATGGACAGATTCTGTTTTTTAAAGAAGCACCACAACTCTGTGATGGTGTGAGATATAGGCACCACTGTCTCAGTCTGAGAGAGAGAGAAGAAGGGAAGGAAATGTCTAAAGAGTAGGGGCATAGCTATAAATGGTGTAGCAGGTACAGTGGCACACGGTTCCAGAGGCCTGAGGGGCCTCATGAGCCTGATTACTGCTGTATCACTCATCCAGAAGTTAGAGGGTCTATTTTACTTGCCTGCATTATGGTCCTTTGCACAATTGCTACCCGCACTACTGCGCTATAGTGCTTTAAAAATGTAATGCTACAGCAGTGGCAAACTAAACATGCACTAATCTAATCAGAAACAACGTAAATGAAAGCACTGGCAGTGCTTAAATTGTAAATTAATGTGCAAAATATTAAGTGACGGTGCCCAAAGTATTCCTCGATGCTGCAAAATGCATGGCTTGGTGAATACCAAGGCTGTGTAGTCTTGACTTCACTCCTTGTCTCTTTGATCCAACTCTCTCAGATTGTATTTTTCCCTGCTTTCTCCCATCCTCACTGTTTTCTATTTCTTTCTCTTCTTTCTTTTCCTGTGTTCTATCCTAACTCTATTATTCTCGGCCAAAGTCTGATGGGTGAAAAATACGTTTTGATCCCCAAAAACGAGTGCTGGTGGGCCCCACTTTGAACCACCGGCTCAAATTAAGGACTGACTGTGGTTGTTGACAGTAACTGTGGCATTTCAGTATGATATCAATGGTCCATTCCAAACACCTGAAAACTGAACTCCTTGTCCTGTGTAAACACATCTATCAGTGAAGTTGCACTCCAATATTAAAAGCCTCCAGGACAAGCGTTCTCATGCTTGGGACATCAGTGACCCTGGAGGCCCATAGAGTGTGTAACTAGGCGACACTTCTGCTTTTCAAGCTGAATTGTAATAGTTGCAATTTGCAACTGTTACAATCTTAAGTGAGGTGATGCAAGAAACTCCTGTTTTGTAAAATGGCTCTGTTCCTCTGTTCCTGGTGCTTTCTTTTCCCCTAAGAGGCTAGGGGTCACAAGGGCATTGCTAGAGGTCGCTGGGGAAATGCTAGGGGTTGCAGTTGTGACTTCTGGTGACCCTCAAATGGCTTCCATGAGTGAAAACCCACATCGACCTCCAATGCAAATCTCCGGTCACGACCGACACTTCTTTCTACAGAAGCAACGGTCCGCGATGCCCGACCTGCTCCTCATGGCAAGAGCCTCCTCCTAGTGGTTCCTGCCAATACAAAAGGCACCATACTTGAGAAGGTAACTCTTCAGTGGAACAAACCTGGCCCCTATATCCAACCCCCACTCCATCGTGGTCAGCCTGAACTTGTGATTTTCCCCTGGTCCAGTGCCCCCAATCAACCGAGATTGGTGCTTTGTGCTTTTGGGCACTACTTTTACCTACAACTTTAAAAACTAATATCTCCAATTCTACTGATTGAATTCTTGTTGGTATAGTGTCATTTTATTTATTACATTTTATTCCATTGCTCTAAGTTTATTTGGATTTTTTCTTGTGTTGTGTTTTCACTTTATTACCGTTTAAGTGCTGCATAAATGCCTTACACATTGCCTCTAAGTTCGGCCTGACTGCTTTGTGCCAAGCTACCAGAGGGTTACTGAAGCGATTTTTGTGGTTGTCCCTGACAAGAATTGTGTTTATTATTTTCTGCTGGATCCTTATCAATCGAAAAACAAATATTAGAAAAAAGATAACATATTTTTTGTTTCAAAAAGCATAAATTGTATTATTATTTCCCGGCACTTAAGGAAAAAACTTTGCATGTGGATGTATTTCTTGTCAAAGGGCATAATGCTATCACTCACAGTTGTTAGCCAATGGTTGCAGTGGGCTGACTCAACAATTACCAGACCTACCAGTATAGAATTTAAAAAACTTACAAATAGCTGAACACTGTCATTTACAGGATAATATGAATACAAACATCAGATGAAATTGATTATATTCATCCAATGTTAATGCAGAAATAGGTTTTAATAAGCCCATAATTAATTACCTTGAGAGTAATCATACAAGATTAATAACATAATAATAAATGATTCAAAAATTAATACATGGAACCCATTTTTATACCACTGAAACTTGAAGGTATCATGGTGCTTCCATCATTAGTGTAACCACAGAACAAAAGTTGAGTTTTGACTCATTTTCCTAAAATACAAACCCACAGTTTTCTTTAGGAAGATAGGAAATTCATTCATAATCTAGGCCCTATAGACAATGTAGCCCAACTCCAGTCACTGCTCTCATCCATGACTCTGAATATCAGGAAACGGGTGATTAAATTTTCTTGGATCCCTAGAAACTCTATGAAGTGTAGTGGTAAGTTCAGGAGCAGATGATGATGGCATGGCCAATAGTGACAAATGCCTGTTCATGAATGAAAGGAGAAACAGAACCATTTAGATTCTTTCAGACTGTTCATCCTTCCTAAGTCGTGCACTGCCCGGCCAGTTTAAAAATAACCACATTCCTGCCAGGGATCACTATGGTGCGAAGGAAGCTTCTGTGGTTCAGTTACAGCAATGAAGGTTTGCCTAGTGGGTGCCATGTTTCAGGCTATGACTGGGAAAAAAATTGTATTGAGAAAATAAACTCCAAAAGCAGGAGGTTGTTTTTTCAATACACAAAACAAATTGCTCATCTGTGTAATGAGTATTATCCCTGTGCATGGGCGAAATGCACATGTTTTCCCTGCCGATGTATGCTGGGAATCATTTGACAGAACTTGGCAGAGAAATGAACGACGGCCACCCTGTCCTCACCAAAACTGGATGAACTGTGATGTGGTGTCTCTTTGAATGACTTCCAGGTCAGGGGTTTACAGTGGTAGATCCAGCAGAATTTTACGATCACTGTAAATACAGCAGCTCCCCCAACTCTTGAGACCGAAAGACCCGCAAGTAGCCAGAAAGGCACAGCACCGATTTATGGCAGTGTTCCCATTATACTAAACTCTGTATCAGGCCCAAATTTGATAATCAAATATATTAGGGACAGAATTCGGTCCAGCGGTTAATTTGTAAAACAATACGTGTCAGGGCTCTTGTCAGGAGAACTCAACACCTTGCTCCATCCATTGCCCCTGTCAGCGCTGACAATTACAGTACCAACACAACTACTAACCATCACACTCCTCCAAGTGTGCCAATTCATACTATTCAAGGCCCCCAAAGCTACAAGAATGGCTTGGGTAGCACGTATTAGTGATTGTTAATGTATATTAAATTAATAAACAGCTGTTGTTGTGCTCATGCTCATATTTAGCAGACAGTGACCCCATGTGGAAGACTGTCATAAGCACCGGTGCTTAGAATTACGCGACGGTACCGAGTACCAGAAACCACTGGCTAAAATTAAGCACTGGTTCGATCAATGAATTCACCAGATTTTCGAAAGGCTAAAGACAATTCAGAAAATAACCCCAAAGTTTTTACTATCTTGTCCATTGATATCTCAGCTTTTTCTATAAATAGCTTCTTATCGGATGGCCAGGATTTGCTTCATGCAGTGACCCCCTCCTGACAACAATCGATTCAAGGTTTGAGGAAGTAGGGACCAATCATTTTCTCGTTATCCTAGCTATCGACTGGTCTTCCCTTATTATTTCAACTCCCTAGTGCCCTAAGTTAAAATGAGGGGAAAGAACAGGTAAGTGTCATTCTTATAATGCAGTCTATGTAATGGCACTGGCTGCATGCAGATATCAAACTGAAATGGGGAAGGAGGTGACCCTGAGGCTCCCCACAAATAAACTAAGACGGCAGGGCAGGTGTCCTTGTCACTGGAAAAGTGTAATTTTTGGGATAGAAATTCCTTAAATCAGCCAAGTGTTTTGTAGGCCTGTGACAGGGTCTCCTCGGGGGTCGACCCTATATGCCCCGGGGGCACAGGAGGAATCCATCCTCAGCCATCTCTGGCGACATCAGGGGGGTTCGAGCCCAGATGTGGGGATAACCCCGGAAGAGGGTCCAGACGAGAAGAAGATGGACGAGAAGGAGAACGGCGGAGAGAACAAGAACGAGGAGAGAAGCGGAGCAGCGCGGGAGACGGAGGATGTGGATTTGGGAGGCGGAGACCGTACGAGCGAGAAGGAGGAAGAGGAGAAGAAGACGGGTGACCCAGAGGAAGAGGGAACGAACAGCCATCAACGAGAGGAGGCGTCCTTGGAGGAAGGCCTGAAGGACAAGGCGGCCGTGACCCTTTTAACGGGTCACGGCTACAGGCAAGTGCTGCGAGTGACCGGGCTCCTGGTGGGAAGGTAGTGGTGGTCTCAAGCAGTGTTCATGGGGATGTGAAGAATGACATAGGATATACGGAGGGAAGGGAACAGTCATCCTTTCCTCACACAGATGGGGGTCACTTATAGTACATTACAGCATTGGTTCTAGCACTGAGCACATAGGGATTCTGAACAGGCCGAAGGCTCAAAACTTACATTAAAGGCACAGGAGGGAGGGGGTCACCTAAGGTTAAGGTGCCCCTCTAAGCTGCACTCTCCTAACGGTGCGAAGAGAAACACCAAGCCCCTCTCTTTGCCAGGAAAGCAGGACAAGGGATAATAAAAGTGGAGGTATCACTCTACTGTCCACAGGGACTGAGGGAAAAGTTCATGATGCTGACAGCCTCTCCTTACTTCCTCTTTTGTCGAGGGGGCGAGTCACTGTAAAGGGGCCAGGAGTGGACGCAGGTGCCGGCAAGAGAAGAACGCAATCCGGGAAGACCAGGAGCACGGAGAGATAAAGAACAGACTGTCATACCAGGGCTGCAATTCCTGACCTTAGTGGATGCAATAAAGCCTTTATACCAACACTTCAGTTGTGTGTGCTACATGGGTCGATGACAAGGCCAACCCTGCCTCTGTGGCCACTTAGTTAATTTTGACCATACCCTGGTCAAAAGTGCTAAAGGAAAAGACCAAAACAGACATCAATCCTCTGTGAGCCAATCACAGGAGCTACTTGGATGAAAGCCCGATTGCCATAAACCAAAACAGAGGGGAGTTCCAGATGATAGGCGAACTGAGATGTTACAACTTTCTACAAACCTTTAGTGAAAAACAGGGATCTGTCAAAACAGCAGTAAGTGGCAGATCAGCGGCACTAAGGGAGAGCCTCTTCAATAGGCAGAATGGCACATCTACCTAAAAAACTCGTTTACAGAAAAACAGTGGCTAACAATTTAAGCAATCACCTGAGCGAGAAAGCTGGCCTGGTCTTTAATGAATAATGAACTTCAGAGGTCCCCTGTGCATTTAGTGGGATTTAAAGAGGAGAGTCTGGCGTCGAGTCTCTTTCACTCTTCAAGTCTTCATCTGCCACAGATAATGGGTGACCGCTTCCAGCCATGATGACGATATTGCCGGGCAAGCTCCCAGTGACTAGTGTCCCTCAGAAAAAGTCCCCAAGTGGAAAAAGCCAACAACAAAAAACCTCCAGGAGGACAGCGACAAGAAGCCCTTAGGGCGGAGTGGAAATAAGGAGCCAAAGATCCTATGAATTTCCTGGAGCCAGAAGAAAAGGAAACACTTGGGAGAAAGATAGACTAGGGAGTGAAGAACAAGATAAAAAAAATCTTCTGAAAGTGCTGCGACGAAAGGAAGTGTCCCTAAGCTACTTCTTTTATTGTGACGGAACAGGAAGTGTGTCCCATCCCACTCCCTTTTCCAATAGAAAGGCACAGCAGGCGAGACATTCTGTGCCATGTAAGAGACTGGCCGTTTAGCATCACTCCTATTCTCCCTCGCCTGAAGCAGCCCACATATGTATGAGGCTTCTGGGTGAGGCCAGACGGATGCTGCAGCGTAACATTCAAACTCTAGACTGTACTTTCCACTAGAAGTACCAGAGTAAATCCATATGCCCATGAAAATATTGCAGCAAATGGGGTAGGGCACTAGTGATCAGGAAAGGCAGGGTTCATGGTCGGACTGGCCTGGCAGGTCAGTGTGCAGGCTGTTATTTTGGCTGTTTGTGGGTCTGTTTTGTGCTCTGGTGGGCTGGTGTATACTGTTGATTTCCCAGATTTTATCATAAATATTACCTACAGAAAGCTCAGATCACTACAGTCTTCAATATCTTGCAAAGTTTAAAACTGCCCTAAATTGCAGACATGGGGCCACTTTTTTAGCTGCCTAATTCACTAATGGGCCCACGTTTATTTAGGTGCCCGGGCCTCTTTTCTGACCTAGTAACCATGACCCAGTAACCCTGGCAGAGTCTAATGAATCAGGCTTCAGCAGTAAAATTGATCAGTTGTGGGTTAATCTCTTGATCTGTTAGAGTTTCCAAGCAGCCCTCTCTCTGCGTGACCTAGTTTATTCGGTAAGTCCAGAGATTCAAGGAAACCGCCCTGATGGGAGAGAACCAATTTAGTTCTACTAACATCTTCCAAGGCATGAAAAATGTCACTTATGTAGTTAACCTCTAGTGTGGTCCTCTCAATATTACAACAAGTTGTGGCTTCCTCAGTAGTACCCTTATATATCAGTCAGAGTGAATTGACCGCAAGTTTCCGACGTTCTGCATCTGTTATTGCCATTCGCAGGTAGCGCAGTGTAGATTGGCCTTAAACGTCTAAACTCAACAGCTTTGTATTTCTGGGAAGAGTTGGCTTCACCCCCAGCCAGAACAGACGAAAGTGGAGCAGGCACATTGGTTAGATTAAGGAGAATTTATATAGGTAAATGGATAGGTTAAAACTTGTTGTGTTTGATTAATCATTACAACATCTTACAAATAAAAATGCCTATTTAAGAAAGCATACCAGCTGACACATACACATACGTAAAACATATCGATAGTCATGGCTGAATCATTTCGCAGTATAAAACATCTATTTCATAATGGCAATATGTCATGCACCTATCATCTATGACTGCAGTCTACTAATTTCTACAATTTGTGCAAGAATGTCATCCCTCGCTGTAAGACAAACAAACAGATAGGGGAGAACATGGTGGCCAGCTGAACAGCCCGGTCGGGAGCTCCCGAGCTCTCCTGTCGTAAAACAACACAATTCGTTTACATGGACTGTAATTTTGGGATACTATCCCTCTCACCTCGGAAAACAATGCAGCATGTTGCCTGATCCTGTGCAGGTCCCACGGATAGTACTGGAGCCAAGCGGAGAACAGCAGGAGAGACCGCCGACTTGGATCAGCCCAGGAAGCCCTCTCTGGGCAGACGCGGCTGAAACCCTACATACAAGGAGGAGGGCCACTGCCCGAATCACCTTCCGGGGCAGGCTGGGAACCCCCAGTGCAGCGGAGCAGGGATTTGCCAGCTGTACGGCTCGCAAGTTGAGGAACGGGTCGAGCGGTGGTAAGTGAGCACGTGGGGGGAAGGAGGAAAAAAAAAAGCTGGAAACTAACATTGGTTTAACCGCAGAGAAAAAAAGGGGGAAAAACTCTTTAACATTAAAAACCAAGGACAAGATCAAAGCCTTACCCTTACCCAGAGCCTTAACCAGAAACAAAGAATAAGCTATTGACTGAGAAATAGGGGCTTAATTGCAGACTTCACCATCGAGGACCCAAGAAAAAGCCCGGTTCTAATATCCACAATCAAAACCACTAATAGACAAAAGGCTAAACAAGGGATCGCAGGTCAACCTGAGAACCCCACTAACACCCTAGGGAAAGTCAGACCGATGAACACCAAAATTAAGATCATCCCCCTCTCTACGCTTCTTTTTCAAAGTACAAACTAAAGAGATCCCCCCCATGCTGACAGAGCTCCCTGCAGGAATCCAGATGGAGAGAAAAGAAAGATCGGATCCAACTAGAGAAACCCCAGGAGAGAAAATGTCATACAGCAATAGATACCAACCTCTAAGCACAGAGGAGAGCCCTACCCACGAAGAATCTCAACCCCAATGTTCGGACTACCAGGATCAAGCTGAATTGGAGGGACAAGATGAGGTACGGCGACCTCAGGAAGTGGGTATACAGGTGTGGAGAAGATGATAGAGACTTGAATAACGGAGATGAGGACTAATTTCATCAAATCCAAAAATAACCGAGAGAAAATACAAGGGACTCGGGAAAGTCCTTGAGACCAAGATTTACACTTTAATGGAATAAGTAGCGAAGGCAGAAACCTCCTTGGAAGAGATGGGCAGAGAGGTGGAGGCGAACCAAGAGGAGATATAAATACTGAAATCCAGCGAGAAGGACCTCATGGAAAAAATCAAAGCAATGGAAAACCAAGCAAGAAGGAATAACCTGAGGGTCCTGAATGTACTAGTAGGGAATGAGGGAGAAAACATTAGGGGTTTTATCATAGACCTACTGAAGGAATTTGTCCCAGGAAGAGAATCAACACTTCTGGCCGAAGACATTCAGAGGGTTCACCAAGACCCCTTTAGGAAAGGAACATTAAGGAAAAACCCAAGGAAAATACTGATCAATTTCAAAACCTACGTCCTGAAGGAGAAAATACTAAACTAAGCCCTCAAGACTTGTTCTTAAATCAAAGGTGATTGGTCCTTTAGAATTTGATCAGATATCTCTAAAGCCACGCAGGACCGACAGTGGAAGTTAGGGCAACGCATACATGAATTAAGGTCCCTGGGGGCATCAGCACAAATGCACTTTCCAGCCACACGGAGAGTAATGTGGAGGAACCAAATGCATAATATAAGGGACCCTAAGGAGGTGGGAATGATTATTGACCATATCAAGGCACAAACAAAAGAATGAAAAAGGGAAAGGATGGAAGATTGATGACAGAAGAGAAAAGCATGACACTTCTGGAGAGCAGGGTTCGCGAAAGGGGCAAAAAGGATTCTCACCCAAAAAAGATGGGAGGGTTCTCCAGTGATAAAGGGGGGGGTTGAAGGGGACACACAAGAAAAACAGATATACATACTTACACTGGGTGTGGGAGCAAGAGGGACATTTTTAAAAAAAATAATTTGTCCGCTATATGTAAACAGGGAGACATAGGGGCTTACAGAAGCATCTGGAGTAATATAGATTCCAATTAACATATTAACGTGGAACAAAAACGAACTTAGAGTTAGGAGCAGAAGGCAAAAAAACTTTGAATATCTAAGAGCAGTAAACAGAGAAATTATAATTTTACAAAAAATGCATCCGCGGAAAGAAGAATGGAAAGAAACAGTGAAAAAACAAAAATGGATTGATATATATGTCTACAAACCAAAACTGTAATGTCAAGGGGGTAGCAATATTGTTTAAGAAGTCCGCCAAAGCAACACTGGCAGAAAAAGGTAAGACACTAAGGGGAGATGGGTAAAATCAGTGTCAGGTAGAACATACATTCTGGCAGGATACTACGGCCCAAATACGGACGATCCTACACCCTTGCAATCCCTCTATAGCCATCTCCTAGATTCTTTGATTCCGATAATCTTAGTTGAAGATTTTAACTTGATAATGAACCCAAACGAAGATGGGTTACCTAAAGGGAAGGTATCAAATTTGCTGAAGATGGGAGAATGGTTGAGGCGGTACATGGAAGATCTTGGCTTAGAGGATACCTGGAAAACTAAAGGGTTTAAAAAACATAAATTCACTTTTAAAAATAAAAAGTACTGCCATTCTTCCAGAATAGATTTTTTCTTAATATATAAAATGCTAGGAAATAATTGAACATCTACCGGCACATCTGTCTGACCATGCTGGAGTCTGATTGGAATTATCAGTAGGCAAGTCAACATCTACCCCAAGATGGAGCCTGGATAAAACTTTTCTTCTAATCATGAGATTAAGGAGAAACTGAGACTAGAGACTAAAGAATACTTTGCAATAAACCAAACGGGAACCTCTATCCAGACTACCTGGGATGCATATAAGGGCGTCTTAAGGGACAATATGATTAGTTTAGCAGTCCAGAAACACAAGAACAAGAAGGAAGTCCTTATGCAGATAGAAACTGAATTACAGTGTCTGGCTGGAACATTAGAACAAACTAATCATCCTCAGGAAATAGTAGAAATAGAAATAGAGATAGAAAAGAAAAAAAAGAGGTAGCTAATATCCTTGCGCTCATAGTCAGGAACAAGTGGGAGGCAAGCAAGCTCTCACAGTATGAGTATGGGGAAGGATGTGGAAACTTAAAACAGAACAAACCCACAAAAGGATCATGGCAATACAACCGGAAAACCAGTTAGTCTCCAGTACGGAAGACTCAGAGACGGTGAAAGCCTTCATGAACTTTTTTCAGGATTCATACTCGAAGGACTCTTTAGGTTCAGAAGAACAAATAGATGACTACCTAGTAAAAGTAACATCTCCAACACTGGTACAAGAATGAAGAGATTAACTTAATGCAAAAATAACTTCCGAGGAGGCAGTCATTGTGATATCTAAATTAGAAAGGAGGAAAGCACCGGGCCCAGATGCATTACCAAACAAAATCTACAGTATTTTATAAAGAACCCCTAGCCTACGCTCTCAGACATAAGCATGACATTACCCCCTTCTCTTATCAGGGATGGGAGAAGAAAGTCGCTCTATAGGCAGACGACTTAATGATCTTCACCAACAACCTCCCAGTCACATTCCCAATAATATTAACTACACTAGAGAACTTTGGGAAAGTTTCCGGGTATCAAATTAATGAACAAAAAACAACAATCATAGAATGGAACTCCCAAAGTAATAACCTCTTGGTAAAAGCTTGAATAAATACCTTGCCATTCTCTTAGTACAAAACATTGATAAATTAGCGCGTCTGAATTTTAATAAACACTTCTCAGAAACCAAGAAGCTATTAAAAAGCTGGAGAGCAATCCCCTTAACCTTCATCTGTAGATCTAATATCTTAAAAATGTCAATACTCCCAAAATGTACTTACATTTTCAACACCATACCACTAGAGTTCGGGAGGGATTGGTTTAAAAAATTACAAGGGGAACTAAGCAGCTTTATTTGGGCAGAAAAGGGAGTCAGAATAGCCTGGAAAAAGCTCAGAAGGGAACAAAATCATGGACCGATAGCCGCACATGACCTGTATCAATATTATAGAGCTTTTCCTTTCAAGATCATAAGAATACTTCTACAGGAACATCAAATGTATCCCCCATACTTACAGGCTATGACATTACCCCCTTCTGTTATCAGGGATGGGAGAAGAAAGTCGCTCTACATACCGACGACTTAATGATCTTCACAAACAACCTCCCAAACACCTTCTCAATAATATTAAGTGCCCTAGAGAGCTTTGGGAAAGTTTCTGGGTATCTAGTTAATGAACAAAAAACAGAAATCATGGAATGTAACTCCCAAAGTAATAACGCCCTAGTAAAAGCTAGAATAAAAGACCTTGGCATTCTCTTAGTACAAGATATTGATAAAATAGCACGTCTGAATTTTAATAAACTCTTTTCAGAAACCAAGAGGCTATTAAAAAGCTGGAGAGCACTCCCCTTAACCTTCATTGGTAGACCTAATATCTTAAAAATGTAAATCCTCCCAAAATGTACTTACATTTTCAACACCATACCACTAGATTTCGGAGGGATTGGTTAAAAAAATTACAAGGGGAACTAAGCAGCTTTATTTGGGCCGACAAGGGAGTCACAATAGCCTGGAAAAAGCTCAGAAGGGAACAAAATCATGGAGGGATAGCCGCACCAGACCTGTATCAATATTATAGAGCTTTTCATTTCAAGAACATAAGAAAACTCCTACAGGAACATCAAATGTATCCCCCATACTTACAGGCTATGACGAAGTCAGAAGGTAACTATTTTCCGTATAAGTTTGGCCACCCAGCGTTTTTTTAAAAGTAAAATTGAAGATGCTGTGGGCTGCTTGCAGATTATGGTATCAGTTCAGGAAAACGATGAAGATACCATACTACAGTAACTATGCCACGATCTGGGACTCGCCAGGGACCCCGGCCTGCCTGAAAGATATACTGGCAATACCTCTAAAGAGAGAAGGAATATAAACCTGGGGGCAATTGTTAGAAGGAAATAAGTTGATAGGACGGGAGCAGCTCTCAACAAACACCAACAGCAATATATCAAAATTGAAATACTATCAGTTGAAGTTGGGCGGACTCATTACGAAACGACGGGATCGGGAATAAAGACCTAAAAGAAAGGATGCACAATAGCTTGAGGCAAAAAAGGGAAGTTGCAAGATGGTACTGAACATTAATATCTGCAGAGGATGTGGACTTTACCATACCAAAGGAGATCTGCGAGGAAGACCTGCCGACGATAGAGTTACCAGACCTATGGCAACTATCACTGTCTACATGTTGAAATGTTAATAAATTTGCACCTTTCAGGGAAAAAAAATAATTCTTCACAGCACACAGAGTGTACTGGACGTCCAAAAAAATATCAAAGATGAATAAGCAACAGGTGAAGTGCTGCCCCAAATGTGGAGAAGAACGGGCGAATGATCTACACATGTTTCGGCAGTGCCCCCAGTACCAAGGATTTTGGGAAGATGTAGGTAAGACACTTACGGAGGTGATGGGCCAGCATTATAAAGGTAAGCGTAGAATTAATAATATTTGGGGTATTTGACTAAAAGGAAGAGAAAGCGAAGTTAAGTTATAAATATAGAAATGTACTCTTTATATTGATCTTAAGAGGAGCTAGGAAGGAGATATGCATTAAGTGGGTTCTTAGCACTTCGCACACACAAAAGGAGTGGGTATCCTCGGTCCGGAGAGTAAACAAAATGGACAGAGATGGGACACAAAGTAAAAGGGCAGGTTCCTGGAATATTTGGGAGAAGGAATAGAATATAAACAAAATTGCTGCACAAGAAACAAGAACAATGTCCAATGATTACGCTAAACATCAATAATCCACAGATAAGGCTGTTGCGCTGGTGGCCCAGAGAAACTGCCCTCTTTTTTGTTGGAACTAAAGGGATAGGATGACAGGGGTCTTTCGGAGTGAAGGACCCCCCCAAAATAGAACGAACTCAAGATGGCACCGAGAGAGGCAAGACCCCTGAAATCTCCTTAAACCCTGTTTATTGCATAAATGAGGACCAACAAAAACAGAATGTCATCCCTCATCCAATAACTCGGTAGATGTCATGTCCCTGAAATCATTAACTTGCGACTGCTTCCCCCATACCCTTCTGAGCTCATGAAAACTGGGCATGTGAATTTTCTCTAGGGGTCGAGCAGCACTGGGCAAAGGCAGACATGTGATCTATGGTCGCAGCACAAGTTTTACTCCTTCAAGCCTGGTATGCCAAGAGACCTCAAACTTTATTGGAGGTATATAACGGAAAAAACTACCAGAATTGCTGCATGTATGATCGTTGCATTTAGTGTCCAGTCGAGATAAGATCGCCTGACAAAAGAGTACGCATCTATATGTACTTAGCATGGCAACATCTAGAACAACTCTATCATTTTTTTTTTACTGATGTCTATTTGACAGTGCTCTTTAGAATGCATTTTAGTCTACTGTCTGATGTTGTCTGCAATCTTGGAGCAGCAAATAAAAAAAAACAGCGAATGACAGCTGCGTCATGCCGTATGCACATGCATGCATGGTGATGTAGAAACAGGTATATGTCATCATGCTGGGTGCTCGCATTGTCACGACACGTACAGCAAAAAAATGTACATGCACACTTTTTCTTCTTTTCCTGTTTTATGTTGCACAACATCCGCAAAAGCAATAGGTAGACCTCCTGGTTGTTAAAATGGTTAATATAAGTTTTATGCAATAGACTTTTTAAAAATGTTCCGGCAGGACTTAGTGCCATCCTTATCTTTACATGACCACCTAACTGCATTTTTTTAATTTTCACGCAGCTCTGCTTTTCGTTTTTTGGGTGAATACTGCCACCACAACCATCACAACCATCACCACTATTAACACCAACATTATCATTGACACCATCACCACTACAACAAGCACATACATTTCGAAAATTGGGATTTATCCTGCGTAAATACCACCCCAGCAGATTCTGAGTGCCCTGCTATTTTCACACTTAGAAGTACTCAGGTGAGGAAAAAACCAGGCCCAGTATCACCAGATATGGAAATTAACCTTTGAAAACCAAGGGGGCTCCAGGCCGAGCAGAGGTTCTCTACCCAGCCCTTACTACTACTCACAGCACAAGGGGCATTCAAAACTCCAACCCCACCCACAGCAGAGCCAGCACTGCTGCCTACACGCACCTGACCCTCCAACCCCACTCCACAGCCCACAATGCTTCCCAGGCTCCAATAATAACCTGTGGAGGAGGACCTGTTATTACCGTGTGTCATTCCTCATTCTGAGGTCTAAAACATGGAATGTACAGAGTTCAGAGGGTTCGGTGGATTGTTGTCTGGGGAGGGGTTGTATACTGTCTGGCACCGGTAATCCAGGGCTTGGGCGCTCACCCTGCAACTCATAAACAGGCCCATATTGGTATATATGTTAGCTTTACAACAAAGATATAACCAACAGCACGTCATATGGGATTGCCTCTCTGTGGGCGGGATTTGCAAAAATCTAAAGGCAATAAAAATATATCCCAAAAGCTTTCATTCCTGAAGTTCTTCTTGTTGTTATAGATTCACAAATGAAAGAGACTGACTGCGCGCGCGGGCACACAAACACAGTCTCTCTCACTCTCTCTCTCTCTCTCTCTCTCACGCTCACGCTCTCTCACACACATCAAACAGTAAACACGGTACATAACTTACACGTCACTCTTCTCTGTGATTATCCGTTTCAAGAGCCTTTCCGGTGCCAGCCACTTGATGGGCACTTCTGCGTCTTTGCCATAGGACAGAGCCCCCATCCTGTAAACTTCCGCTGCCAGGCCCAGACCACAGAGCCTTGCATTCATATCCTTATCAATCAAGACGTTGCACGCCGCCACGTAGCCATGGACAAGTTTTAATGTTCCGGTTAAATAATCCTGGAAGAAAATAATCTTTCTGAATGTCTTAAATGAATGTGCACCATTGGAAGGCACAGAAAGCAAGCAGCAAAGAATGGTGAAATGCATTGTGCACATTGACTCAGCAGATCACAGAACTCTCACGTTTGCCAGTTTCAAGCATGAGTATGGCATCCAGTCCAGAAATATTTTTTAATTTAATTTCATTTGAGTAGTACTGTTTTCTATATTAGTTAAACAAGCCTACACATTCCAGCATGCAACAAAAAACCTGAACTGGCTGGGCTATTCACCTTTAAATTCCACGATTCTGTGCCAATGTCTATTACATTATCTCACCAGGGCATCTTTCTCAGAATGACTAGGCGCCCCCCTCACCTAGAGGAGGGGCGCCCTTAGTCGCACCATGAAACCAAGCTTTAGCGGAAGGGCTCGTTTGGGGGATAGTCCTTTTTCCCTATGACGTAGGAGACACGTTTGAAAACTGAAACTTAACTTTATTCGGTTATATAAGGCGGCATCCCTGGGTTCTCCTCCTCTTTGCCTCCTTGGACCGGGAAGCCGCAAGAATAACGGAAGCCACCCTCCCACCCGGCAGAGGAGCAAGGCGAAGCGCGGCGGAGCGCTGACAGTTAACACAAAAGGGGGCATGCACAGCAATGGAGGTTCAGCGACTGGATGGACCCCAGAAGGGGGGACGATGGAACATTGCATTGAATAGGCGGGGAGGGGACTGACCTGCTGGTGGTCCTGGACTCTACTGCCGAGGGTAGGTGCAGGGAGGGGACTGACCTGCCACTGGTCCTGTCTCTACTACCCTATCCCGCAACGTATGGACTGTGTGGACTATTTGGGAGGATGCCTGTGGTCAGGTACTTCGGTGGGCCGGTGCGCTATGCGATGCCCTGTATTTCAAGTAATGCAATGTTTGCTGTAGCGCGTTGGGGCCTGCTGGCACAAGGTGCGCAGCTGAATGGATCGGTCGAGTCAGCCAACAAATTTAAGTACATGTGTATGGCTAAGCTGAAATCAATTACAATGTTATGCCTAATTTCCTTACTGCCTTTGACATATGGATGTCGCAAAAGTCTGTTGCTGCGAATATTGATATATATCCAAATAATGCTTTACTCCTGCAGTGGTTGTGTAGATTTATATGATTGATGTGAATAGAAGTCTACGCATTCGACAACATAACCGATTCTCGATATTCTTGGGCTCAACGGGTGCTGAGGGGTGTAAGAAGTGATGGAGACTGAGTGTTTCATTGTGCGCGTACTAAGACTCAATGTTTAGTTTATCCCAACCCTTTATCTAACAAGGGGAGAGAAGGAAAGCGAAGGAGTGAATAGGGGAGAGGCGTTATGGCGACTATGATTTCCTTAAGGACAAGCACATACTTGCCCACATGTATGGTTGCCTCCTCACTATCAACAACAAACCTCTGCAGGGTGTTTCAAGCAAATGTAAGTCACTATTGTCCCGAAAGACAATTACGCTATGCGCCTCCAATATGCGCCCTCAATATCATACAGTCAATAAAAATCTCCTTTCACTTCTTAAATGAATTCCCTTGACTGGTCCGGAAGAGTAAAACATGTTTCTCTCCATGGGTGGTATCCAGTGTTGCCAGATAATAGAAGAGGAGCTGTCCTTCCATACAATTCTTTGCTGACATCTTGCAGGAATTTGTCCTGGGTTGGGCCCAGACCAAGGAACAGCAGCCCCTGTTTGTGTCTGGGAAGATCTCTTTCTGTGCTGCTGCTTGTGTCCCTGACTCTGCCAAATTAAGCATAATCACGATGAGGATCATGGTGATACAGAGAATAGTTATCGGGATGGTAAGGTTGATATTATGCATCGTTATTATGATTGTCAGGATGGTTATGCAGAAGGTTAGAGTGCTGGTTACCTAAAGAGTCATTGAGATGGTTATCCAGATGGTTAACATTCTGATCAGGGTGGTTCGGATGGTTTTGGATGTGTAGGATGGTTACCACTGTGGCCAGGGTAGTTAGAATGATTATTAGGGTGGTCAGATGTGGTTTTCTGGATGGCCAATGAAATGGTTTTCGGGATGATTACCAGGATTATTTATCAAGATTTTGAAGAAGTTGTCAGGATAGAGGTCAGGCTAGAAATCAATATCCTTATCTTGCTACTTAGGGTAGTAATTAGTATGGGCAGGATGATTATCTTGATGATCATCAGGAATGTTTTCAGGATGGTTACCAGGATGGTGATTAGGATTGTCAGGATCCTCGTCAGGATGTGTATCACACTAGTTATCTGGATGGTTCTCAGACTGGTCTGGTTGGGTGTATAGATGATTAAGATAGTTATTAGGATGGTCAAGATGGAGAGATAGAGGATTACCAAGATGGTTATCTGAATGTTCATCAGGATGGTTATCTGGATAGTCTAGGTAGTTATTTGGATGGTTAAGATGGTGGTATCAGAGTAGTCAGCATGGTTACCAGGATGACTGATCATTAGGAATGTTTTCAAGGTGGTCATCCAGGTAGTTATTTGGATGTTTCTCTGGATGGTCAGGATTCATGTCAGGATGGTCAGGATATTCATTAGAGTTGTGTGAAGGAGTATTAGGGTGGTCATCAGGATCATTAGCAAGACAGTTAGGTTGGCTACCAATGTGGTCTGGGTCAGGATGGTTATCTGGATGGACACTGGGATGTCAAACACACAGAAGGTGATGAAAGGGTGCGTGTAGCCTGCAGCATAGGTAGCATTCCAACCCATCATTCTTTTGTCCACCATGACACCTCAGTTTGGACAGCGCCATAAGCAAATCAGTCTTGACCCAGTTCCAATAGGTACAGTTCACCCTGAACTGCCAGGCCAGATCCTCCTTGCAACCTAAGATCAGTGTTGCCCTGAGTGGGTAATCAAGTGTAGCTTGGTTCCAGTGGACATCAGGATGGTTAGGATACTTTTCGGGGTGGTCCAAAGGAAAGTCACACACAGCATTATGGTTTGTACATTGCCTGAAGACCCTGTCCTCCTCAATTGAGATGCATGACAAGTTCCACCCACCTGAGTTAGAGCACCCCATTGCCCTCTGCACTAGATTAATACATTTCTAATACTTTAAAAATGTTACATGTAGAGTGTAACCAGACTCTCTGCAGGCACACATAGAAAATGAGCTACGAGTGATTCAAAATTTTCTCTGCTAACGTCATGCAAGGGCGCCTAACACAAACCCTCTAATAGTATTAGATAGGGAGCAACAGCAAATCCTCTTTTAGAGAAAAATACAATGGTAGTCATCAAACACTGTACCCTTTTAGAGTTTTATTGTGTCACCTCTAGATGTTTTATCAAAGAAAAATTACTTTATCCGACTTTAGTGTAGTGCATTCTTTACAAATAAATCATAATGCTGTGCTGCATACATACCAATCCCTTTGCTAGCTGCAAAGCCATTGAATAGACTCTTTTCTCTGTGAGATCATAGGTACACGCCTCTTCCCTCAAGTCGCTCTGCAAAAAAGGTAACGTCAGTACATGCTTACAAGCAAGCTTCTATTCTGTCTTTCTACAAATGTCAAAAAGATGCAAATGGAATTGCGCCCATCATTTTTTCTCAGTGTTAGCATATCAAATCCCCACCTATTCCCAATTCTGAATCATGCTGAAAAATATAATTTGCAAGCCCCAATTTTCTAAAAAGGAAGCTGTTAGGATATAGTCTTTCACAGGAACTTGAAACCTCCAGATTCTGCTGTTATGGGCTCCCGATGATCTATTGCAGCATTTAGGAGCACTCTTTTTTCAGAATGTTGAAGTATGAAGCTCCACCTACATGAAGGTATGCAACATAGCCCTAGTCATGGAGCCCTTTATAATCAAGGTATGTACTTCCTGGCCTAAAATAAACAAAGGCTGTATGTCAGCAAATGGGCAGGGCAGCTTCATTCAAGTAAACAATCTGTCACCTCCTTATCTGTGCTCTTGTGTTGCATCTGCATGCTATTCTCAGGTCTTCCATGTCTGCTCCACTCTCAAATCATGAACCTTTATGTTTTGACCCAAACTACAGAAATCACATCACAGGAACTTCTAAAATTCATTCATAATGCCCAATTTATTTAGCTTTTAATTCTTGTGTCCTTATCATGAACGGGTTTTGCTGAAATCATAGAAACATAAATACAGTCCGTATAGAGTAAACACCATAGAGTGCACAACTAGCTATGATTAGTGTAAAAGATAGATGAAATCATGTTTAACCTCTCTGAGTTTCCATAGGTAGCTGAGAAGGTTTCCTGGATCCATATCTGCCAGAAAAAGTCGCAGAGGCTCAACCGTTGTTTGACACCAGAGCACCTTCACCAGGCTGCTATGGTTGCATACCCGGATGTGAAACTCGATGAGATTGTGAAACTCCTTCACTTTACTAGGGCTTGAAGTATCTGAGGAAGAAAATAATTGACAGGTGACTTCATTATGGCAAGAACCACTTTCTCATCAACAAGCGGAAAATGCATTATAATTTGTGGAATCGAGTTTCCTATCAACCAAATCCTTAAATACCAAAAATAATAAATTGTAGGATGCAAAATGAGGAGATTGAGCGTTCAGTGATTTGCAGCTAACAAGTGTACATAATAGTAGACAATGAGACACTTTCTGGACAATGCTTTCCGTAAACTAACATTGATACAACATGCTTCAAAGGTGTGGGTTATGGCTGGGACCTGACTCACCCACATGGCCTATATGATAATGCAGAGGTAGTCAACGTGACTCACATCACATTTTAAATGCAAAGATTCAAGCAAAGAAAAAGACATATCGATGAGAGTGGAAGACCAAACTAATCAATAAACTATGGTGAGATTCACGGTGAGGAACTCTAAAGCCTAGGATCACCTCTAGAAAATAACTGTGTGACCATTACATTTTTAGTTCTTAAAGGATTGCACAATGTTAAAATTTGAATTGCTTGTTTTGGTTATCTCATCCCATATGAGATTTACAATTTTCAGCCAGATGATAAGGGACACCAACAAGTGTATAAGGAAGGTAAACAGCGCAGAGCGCTCATACTACATCAGCACTCATGATCCATTGAGAGTGATGTCAGAATGATGCAAAGCAATTTTGCACCCTCCCTTGACAGCCCCAAGTGATTTCCACAACTTCAAGAGGACTCAGTGGCAAATGCCACAGACAGTTTGATTAAACTTTCTCATGTAAACCTCTTTAAGGCTCTCTGCAATACATCACAAAGTGGAGGGAAAGCCTGATTAATAAGACAAATACACTTTTTATGTGATTTAGGGATTGTTATTTTTCAAATACGTTTTTCTGGACACCAACAATATTTAGATTTTTGTTTTATTTTTAGAAAACTAAATCGGAGTCTAGGGATCGTTTCTCCCAAAACTTTAACCAGCTTGGATCATTTATCTTTTCTGAAAATCAATTTGCAGTTTGAGTGTTTTTTGCACTTTTTGTGCTTTTTATGGTTGCAGTAGAAATAAGTCAACTATGAATGTGATCACATTGTTAAGTTGCACTGTTAAAGCACTAGCGATGCAGCATCTGTGAAACCATAGCAAGAATTCAAGGAAATGTTCTGTGAGCCTCAACAGTGGTCTTCTCTATCTTTTGAGGAGGAGAAGACTTTGAGAAAGGATGGGATCCAAAATCCATTAAGGAAAAACAGAACTAAGTCTTACTGCTGAAACCACAAAGAACTTTTACACTTATCTGGAACAAACCCTAGTAAATTTATTTTGGTCATGTTGATATCATATGGGTACCATATTTCATGTTCCGCCACTTGAATACTTTGCTGTCATTGTTTTGTCAATTTCTCAGTGAACTGTATTTTTTTATATTTTGACAGTATAGGCATCAAGTTTTATTCTATGTAAAGTAGTCATTTTACTGATCCTTTCCTAGAAATCTTCCTTTTTAATTGATGATTATATTTATTGCCTTAGCTTTTGAGAAGTACATTAAACACTGAGGGCATAGTTTGAAGTTTGGTGGACGGCTTATTCCGTCACAAACGTGACGGATAACCTGTCCACCATATTACAAATTACATACCATATATTGTAGTTGTAATAGGGCGGACAAGATATCCATCACATTTGTGACGTAGAAGCCACTTCCGCCAAACTGTAAATCAGGCCTTTAGCCATCAAGAGACTTTAGTGAGTTGAGAGCTGTGCACCTCCTGCAGGTCCAAGGTTCAAAGCCTGATGTGGTCTTCACAATATTTCATCCACCGACATTGATAAATTAACCAACATCGGGTTGGATAATAAGAACATTTTATTGACAGCCTTACGAACTGATAAACCTGCAGTTGAAAATGCTATTTGAAAAGACAATTACTAAATGATTCATTCCCATCGTCTTTAAAGTCAAAATATCTGCTTAAATGTTCTCGTCTGTTTAGCGTGGCTCACGAGTTACTACTCTGCCAAAACTGTGCCCTCTTACCACTAGGGCACTGGAGGAGGCCCGATGGATTAGATTAAACAGGCAACGGTGACGCATCATATACCTATAGAATGACAAGACCATCAACAGTGGCCGTGCCATTGCGTTATACTTTTTGCTAAACAGCATAAGCAATAAACATTGCTTATTACCGATGCTGTGCAGCACCGACTAAAAGCATTTGCAATTCCAGTAAGTCCCAAAGGCAAGACCAATGCCAATGCTTGTTTAATTAAGCATATCAGATAGGTGCTGCAGTCATTAGGGCCTTGGTCGTCATAATGGTTTTTCTAGCTCAAACATGTAAGTTGACTAAATTCGAACTAAGGGGTCTATTATGATGTAGAACAGATCGCCACCGCCCGCATGGCAGTGGCGATCCGCCCTATATCATACCCCGCCCGCCACCCATTTCCTCCCCGCCATATTAGTATTGCGAAGGGGACCCTGGTGGACGGGAAGACCGTCCGACGGTTTTCCGCCAGTCAACCAGTCGACCGGGCGGAAAAGGGGCTGGATATGGTTGCGGTGTCTGCTAGACACCGCCATCCATATTAGCATGGGCAGCGGTACAGGGCTTTCCATGGCAGAGACCCCGCCACGGAAAGCCATGCAGATTTTGCTTACGGGGACCAGTTGCAGGCCCCCAGGGTATTGGGGGGGTGCACATGGGGGGTACCTATGGCACCCCCTACATTGTCACGGACAAGGTGGTAGGCTCCGCACGGTGCCTGTTACCTTGTGCATGACAATGCACAACGTGCATTCCCAGCATTGTGGCGGGCGGTGCTGTGAGCACCGCCCGCCACGATGCTGGGAATCGAGGATGCCACTGCCACGGAGGCGGTGGCATCCTAATTGCCGGTGCGGAACCGCCGCACCACTGGCGGCCGGTCCCTGCACCGCTAGGGTGGCGGGCGGACTAAAGTCCGCCCGCCATCCTAATAGGCCCCTTAGTTCTTGAAACACGAGAGATAAATGTAAAATCCTTCATACAATTGCTCCTTAACTATACTGTCACAGAGGATTTAATGTCAATAGTTCCAGATCATATGGTGCATTAAGTACTATCAGCACGGCTTAATTTGTCAAAATAAACAAATAGAACATAAATAAACAAGTGCCCAGGTCAAAACAAAAAAAAAATGCTTGGCTGCTTGGTTTTGATTCCACTTCACGCTGCCTTCTTCCACCACCCTACACTTGCAGTCTTTATCACAATCTTGTATGTTAGTTTTCATTCCTGCGTCTTCCTAGCTCCCCGTTTTCCTAACTTGCTATTCCGCTTTCTTTCTCTCTTTTCTGTTTTTCTCTCTTGTGCGCTGTATCAAAGTTTGATGCCGAAGAATAACTCTTGGTCCCTGAAAGTTAGAGGCGCTGCCCACTGCCGACATCCACTGGCACACATTAAACATGGACTACCAGGCTCTCTGGTCCTTGGGTTCACTATTCCCCCGCACATAGGCAAGCTGAAAACTTGGATGTCCTGAATTATGCACAGTGCCAGGACGCGAGGTGACTGCGACATGGTGTTGTTTCCAGGGCTTTCAGTAGGATGAAAAAACTGGGGGTCTCTCCAAGGGGCGTGTCTAATGTAATTAAGGGCGTGCTTAAAACACCTCATCTAAAAATATATGCTGAGCATCATGTGCCGCCCGACTGCTATTTTGCTGTTTCTATCATTGCATCCGGTAACATCAGACCTACAACAAGCCAGGACTATTGGCTTTGTCCATGGATGTTAGGTGCATAAAATAAATAAAAAAGCAGCAACTATGTCTTTGTTTTATAAAATAATAAAAATGCTTCAGCTCTGAAATGATGAGGCTGTGCAAGAACTATAACCTCTTCTTTTTAACTTTGTACATCTGTTTTGTACATTTTAACACTTACAGAATGTCCTGCCCTAGACCACAGCAGAAGGAGGCCACCACATGCTGTAAGAGCCTAAACTGGCCCATTGTCATTCTGTATGTGGCAATCAGCCACATACAGAATGACATTGGGCGGGGTGGGGTAGCTCTTATGCTCCCATGATGAGTGCAAGGTGGCCCCATCAGGGCGCTGAGGCCTCGCGCAGGGGAACAGCTCTATTCCCGGCAAGGTCCGAAATTAGGGACAAAAGGCGTCCGTAAAAAGGGTCTTCACGGACAACAGATGTGAGGTCCAAATTACAGACAGTCCGTGAAATTTAGGGACGGTTGGTCACCCTAACCACAGGAGTGGCCCCTAAATAATGACTGAGAAATCAATCTTTTAGAAATACAACATCAGACAGCAAGAAAGAATCCTTTCTCCAAGTCGCACTTTATTTTATGAATGCTGCATAAGGTTCTATAAAAACGTTAAAAAAGCATGGATTAATTACGGCATTGCCGTTTGGCCACTTCCTCTCCTGGTTATTCTCTTGCATACCAAACACTCTCGGAGTTTTTTAAAGGGTTAATATGTCCTTGTCACTTTTGCACTGGAACGCGCAAAAAGCATTTTCATCATTTAACAATTCAGTCATTTCATGTTCGCTTCAGCATTCGATGTTTGGAATCTGCATGCAGACGTCAACCTGTCATAAAACTAGTCTGATCACCACTTATTAAGGTGTGATAGAAAAAGACAATACAGCAAGCATATAATCCTCCTCATGACCTCAAATATGAATTACATAAAGAGGGGAGATCATGCCCATAAGTCTGGCTATTTTTGTCAAAGTTCAAAATGTAACAATCAAAACAGCTACGAAATTTTGTGGAAGCACTGAACCTATTTCAAGGCTCCTAGTCTGCTTTCAGACAAGCAAGAGAACTGCTGGCAAACTCAGAGAGGTAATCTTGGCAACACTTGATTATTGCCATACAGCAGTCTTGACCCTAATGGGACTCTCTGACGAGCATGCAACACAAACAGATGACGGACGGAATACTGAACATTATCAAACATTCACCATGCCCAGGCATGGGTCCAGTGCTCGTTGCACCACTGGATTCATGCTAGCCTAGCTGATGAGGGGTGATGCCCCTAAAACCCGATTCAGGATGCTTGTTTACGGTCGAGGGAGGACCTGGCCTGGTCATTCGGACTGGACTGTTCCCATAGGGAGCAGGGTCAAGACTGATTTGCATATGGCTGAGTCCAATTTGGGGGGGGGCATAGTGAGAAAAAAACCAATGGATTGAACCCAGATCTGTGACTGGGGTGAGTTGTTGAAAAGTTTCAGCGCTCCATCCATCATCTTGTGTTTGCTACTCTCTGATGAGCACGCATGGCTCCCCACAAAATCCTGAAGAATCTCTTGCGTGTTTGGAGAAGAATGCCTCACATACATTCGAAAGCATTCACTCTTGGGATTCCAGTATCACCCAAACAATTTCGATGGGTTCACATTTTATAGGAATATAACTAGAGCGGTCCTCCAAGCTCCCACATTGGCACCTCTAATTTGTAATGACTGTTTTACACAAAGTTAAGGTAATCAACTTCTACCAAATCCCAACCAGTTCCAAACCTTCTAAGCCTGGGTCATCTCTGGTAAGCTTCGATCTGGGCCTCAGGGAAGCTAAGGAAAAAAATCAAACTGTCCCAATCACACTTTTCACTATATGAAAACAACAAATGTCTCTGTGTGAATGAACCAGGAGCAGCGGTGCAGAATTGAGACAGAAAAAACTGAAATGCACTGGTTGTTGTCTAGTCCAAGGCACTAGGAAGACCTATTCTACGACTTACAAAGTAGACCTCTAGGACACATTTTTGATTCAGACCTTTCTTTTGGCTCCCACGTAAATATTAAAAAATTGGAGCATCTCGCCAAATCAACATGGCCAGAAAAGAACTGGAAGTGCTGCACTAGGAACCCTAGGTAGTAGACACTACTTTACCAATACAATTGTGATTGTTTACACATGCTGCTCCAAAACTGCTTTTTAAGAGACCAATAGAAAATCCAGAATCTACTTTTGAAGAATGTTTGGGCTGAGGCACTGAAGCCACTACACTGGCTGCTGCAACTTGTAATTTGTACTACAAAATCAGTATATACCTTGTTTTGTAAAACTTTTTGATTCACTTAAAATTGATCTGTTTGAATTTGCCTACTTTTATTTTAGGGGGTTCTGGGATGGAGTTGGATGTTTGTTCCCTTGTGGTGGTGCAGGGCAGTGGGCGCAGGAACTACTAAAGAATTCAAAGAATGCTTATTTGTACAGCACAAAGAAAAGCTCACACTCCAGGGTTGTTTGTGGAGAAGGACACTACTTTCCGGCCATTTTTGTTGGGCCACGCAGCATCAATAAATGAATAGAGTTTTATAAAGTGCTTTGCTACTCTGAAACTGAGTGTCCCCTCGCTAGGAGATCATCCAACAGGCTCCGCAGAACAGATGAAAGACTATTTAAATTTGTTTGAAAAACCAAGTTTCCGCTTTTTCCGAAAAGCCAATACTGAGCTTTCCTGCCTCAGATCTAATTGAAGGGTATTCAAGAGCTTGGGGACCAGAAGGCTAAAGGAGCAGCCACCCATCTGAGCCCTCTACATCAGTGCTTTCCAAATGGTGTGTCGGGACACGTTAGTGTGTCGGCTGCCGTCTGTAGGTGTGTCGCACAACGCAGTCTAGGCAACCCTTTCTAGGCATCATGCAGGACGATACTGCACATGCCACTGACTCATCACCTGTTACTGAGGAAAAAGAGGAGTCTCCTGTGGGGGGCAGTAAGCTGTGATTGGAGTCGGAGCATAGCTGCTGCTCGCTGCCACCCTCCTGCAGACCCGTTAAAGCATCCGGCAGGGGCAGTGAGTAGACTGCCGGTGGTTCCTGCAGTGCATCGCTATGCGCCACCCCCTGCAGTCCCATTCAATCTAAGGCAGGGGGAGGCCGGCAGCACCATCACCAGCGGCCATCAGGCGCTCACTGCTGCTGCCCTCCCACAGACATGTGGAACCTCCGGCAGGGAGTAAAGAATGTGGCGGCTCTCACTGCTACCTCCCCCACAGACCCTTTCAAGCTAACGCAGGGGGCCCGACAGCAGCATCGCCAGTGAAGCAGCTCCTCATGCTCACGGTTCCTGCAGCGCTCGCTGCTGCTACCCCCGCAGACCTATTCAAGCTTACACATGGCAGAGGCAACCGCAGCATCGCCTATAACGTGGCTCCTGCAGCTCCACATGCTCGCTATCAACCTCATACATCTCATTAAAATAGTAGGTGTTGCGGGTTATATTCAAATTGTTTTAATTCTTGCACATATTTGCATATTGTTCAGTAGCGGTCTGTGGAGGGAGTTCCGTGGGGTGGTGAGGCGGGGCGGGGGAGGGGCAGGGTGGGGAAATGTAAACAACGGAATATGGATGAACGGAGGTAAGTACACATTTAAATTTAGATTTAACTCGTCTAGTACTAGAAAACAATGTGTTCCTTCACTTGGGTAGCTGGTATAGACAAGCTGTGGGAGTCGCAATGGGCTCTAAGTTTTCGCCGTCATATGCCAATCTGTATATGGGGAACTTTGAGCAGAGACACCTTTGGTGTGAAGGCCCCCCAGATGTGACTGAACACATCATTTATTGGTCCAGGTATATAGACGACATCTTTATGATATGGTCAGGCAACGAAATAGATCTCCTGAAATTGGTGAATCATCTTAATGCTAATACGTACAATCTAAACTTTACACACAAAGCCCATCGAACCAGAATAGATTTCTTGGATGTAGTTCTATATGTAGAGGATAACAGGATTCTATCTAAACTATATAGGAAGGAAACATCCTGCAATTCAGTCCTACACGCGAGCAGTGCACACTGTAGCTCACAGATTAATGCAATCCCTCTGGGAGAAATGACTAGGATCAGAAGAAACTGTTCAGACCCTCTAGTCTTTGCCTCGGAACTGAACATCTTAGAGGAACGCTTTGTACAGAGAGGATACTCACAAACTGTTCTGAAGAAGGCCAAAACTAAAATACTGGAGACCTCGAGAGAATCCCTGTTACACAACACGCATAGGAAGAAAGGGAAAAGAAATGACAAGCTTGCATTTGTGACAAATTTTCACACACATAGCAATGTTCTGTATAAAATTTTATTAAAGCATTGGCATTTATTACATCTAGATAAATCCCTAACTAAACATATCACTAAGAAACCAATGGTTGCCCATAGGAGGGGTACTACTTTACGCAACATCTTATGTCCCAGCTACTTGCCCCCCAAAGGTCAAATCACGACTTGGCTTCCAAACAAACCAAAGAGCTTTTTTAAATGCTCACAATGCAATGTCTGTCCCTTCGCACTGAACAAACTAATGGACTTCAAATATAACACCCAAGTCAAATATACGGTGCGTGAGTTTATAAATTGCAATACTTGTTTTGTGGTTTATTGCCTAGTATGTATCTGTGGCCTTGTCTATGTGGGTAGTACACTGCGTCCCCTCAAAGAGCGAATACAGGAACATATCAGAGCAGTCAGGAACAACAACAGAGAGTATCCATTTGCGGTCCATTTTAATGATTCACACTTGTTAGAGAATATGAAAGATATCCGGTTTCATGGCATCACCCATACCAAAGCACAACAAAGAGGGGGTGACCGAGTCTTAAGGCTTCGGAGAACGGAGACACAATGGATCATTAAACTAAGAGCGGTAGAACAGGGTCTAAACTTTGATAAGGAACTACATGTATTCCTGTCTGAGTGATCACTTGTATTGCTAGCTAATGTCACAGATGGACTCTCTGCTCAAGAAAGTACACTAGAATCTGTCTCTATACTGTGGGCTCAAAATCAAGAGGGTTACTGTGATGTGCAATGTGATCCCATGATGTATAATTATGTTTCAGTAAAATTGCGCTTAAGATGTCTTTTGCCCATGTTGATACACTAATGGAGACTAAATGTAGACAATTCCATATGCAATGATGACATTAGCGTCTCTCAAGTAGAACACGCCTGGTGTAACTACATGAACTATGACAACTGTTTTGTTCTCCATTGATAGCATTTCCCAAACGGCCCCACTAGAAAATTGTATAGGCATTGGAGACGTTACCTTCAATTAATCGATACTGTTACTATATGAATTGTGATAATTGGTTTGTTTTTCATCTACAGTACTCCCTAAACGGCCCTACCAGTAAATGTATAGATGTTTATCTACAGAATGGCCTATTGAATTCTGAAATTAAGATGGATGGGGGTCTGATTTTGCCCCCTCTGAACTTGCTATGTGCCATGTTGTATTGGATGACCACCAAAATCACTCAATATCGTTACTAAATGAATTGTAATGACTGCTCTGCTCTTTGTGTACAGCACTCTTCTAATGGTTATTCCGGAAAATGTACAGATGCAAAAACGTTAGACTGGTCTATTGAACTTTCAAATCAAGGCGGATGGGGGTCTATCTGCACTCCCCTCCCAACCCTTGTGCACTTTCCCTCTCCTTCCGTTTTTCTATCTTTTGAAACTTCATTTATGTAGTGACATTGGAAGCGTATATATTTAGGCTACTATCAATCTTATGCACCACATCTCTTTTTTCCTCTTTTTATATATCGGGTCAGTGGTGACCTTAATATATGGCTCACCAACAATTAAATGAATTTCTCTAAATTCCCTTATTCCAATATGGCGCCCGCACCAAAAAACGATAACCCGTCTTTTAATGTAAGTGTTTGTTCGCTCGGTACAATGTAAGGAACACTTCACCTCTCTTTCCCACCACTTCTTGGGACATTCCATGATTTAAAATATCGGGTCAGTGTTAACTTAACAAACGAATCTCATTTCTTTCTAAATTCCCCTACTCTAACATGGCGCCCGCACCGACAAACTTTAGTCCGTCTTTGAATGTACGTGTGTGCTCAGGCACTCGGCACAGAGCTAGGAACACTTCCGAGACAGAATTGGTTCATAAACCAGACCTCGGGCGGGACTACCTGATGCAGGACGATAGGATTCCTAGGACGACAACTTTCCAAGACCGAAGGTATTTGTGGTGGGTAGTGTGGCGTGTGGCGGGAGGTCTGCGTTGACGTACAATCAGCTGCTACATTTGCTAGCAGAGATATTCTGCTCGAAACGTTTTAAATGGTTTGCGTAGCAACAAGAGTGAAAAAAGATGCATCACTCTTCTGTCCTTGTTTGAAAAATGGCTCAAACTTTCAATGATAGTATTTTGAGATTGAAGGCAAATGTAGTGGATAGTGTGGTGTGTGACAGGAGGTCCGCGTTGACGATTAATAGTAGCTATACTCACAAGCATAGACCTTCTGCCTTAGACATTTTAACTGGATAGTGTAGCACCAAGGTTAGCCAAAGATGTAATACCTATCTTCTCTATTTATCAAATGGCTCCAATTTGCCAACATCAGTCTAACTATTGGACAGGTAAGATAAATGATTGTGATATATAATTTTTTACATACTTTCCTTATACTTTAGGACCTTATCATGGCTCCTTAGCAGAATTCACGGGATATTTGAAGAATAGCAGAGCCTATGTAGCTTGCTGGTGACTGCGTAAGTGCTCTTTTACTAGACTTAGTTATTTTTGCTATTCCAAAATTGATATTGAATATGAGGTAATTCATATTTTAATTAAATTAGTTTCTCGTTGTATGCATCTAATGTGCATACTCTCTGTTTTCTATAGATGTATTTTAACTTGGCTCAAATGACAAGAGACATCTATCACTCCTGGATCTAAGAACCTGTGTTTTTAAACTCTAATGTGTACGTAAGTCACACTTATACGATGTGTTCACGTTCTACTAGGTGTGTTAACCTTCAAAATAATTCTCTAGAAACTATTTTACAATTGTGTTCTCTATCTGTCTCATATGCAGTCTTTGCCAAACCGTACTACACCACGTTTGGTTTACGGGATCTCTACATTCAAGAGGATTTTGGAGGTTTTAAACGGCCCCACTACAGCACAATACGCTTTACCTCATACTTGAAGCTAAACAAAGGTGAATGTCTGGCTGTCCGGTTATGGGTATAGGCAGTAGAATTCCTAAGCTCTATAATTATTAATGCGCTCTCGATTGAATTATCTAATCTTGTAAGGACTGTTGCGTTCTCTTTCCTTCTCCAGCTACGATTTTTGCAACCCTTAGAGATAGTGAATATCTGGATTCATCGAGTTACTTTTTGGGGACCTCGGAGATATCTAGGGGATCGGGCCTACTAAAGCCATTGCTAACATTTATGCAACCATCATAACTGAAGGTGATGTAATAATATACAAGAATTTGATTTCCAATTCTCTTTTTCTTTCTTGGTTCCTTAACAATGGAGCCGTCTTTCTTTAACTTACTCAGGAAGTGAACACGGATTCATAGATTCTCTTTTTCTCACCGGTTTCCAATCTTTTCTTGCGTAGCTATGAACACTTTTCCAGTCAATCTGACTGTGTCACTATGTGGTATGATTTTTTCTACTAAATCTGGAGTTTGTTCTATGCTTCTCACATTACTCTTTTTCTTTGCATGTCTTTCGTATTCACTTTTTGGTTCACATATTGAGGGTGACATGGTATATAGGACTCGTTTTTAATCAGTCTTCTTGTCAATGACGTACAGTGCTCTTAATATTATTTGAATTTAAAAAAAAATTGTTTACAAAGGGCTGTTACAGCAGCTTGTGTATTAATTTCAGGACACTTCAATGTTTGCTTTACCATTACCTTACAGCCTTGAGGAAGTCACGGTAGTGACGAAACGCGCGTTGGCTGTTTCAGAGAGAATACTCTACGTGTCAAACCTTAGCATTTACAAGAACTGCAAGATTTGGGACATACATATTAACAAAGGAGACATTCTTCTCTGTCCGATGTTTTGTCCGATATATGATGCAATATGCTAGATGAAGTGCTCTGTGTTTAAAAATCATTAAACTAAACTCACAGCATATATTTGTTTGTTTTCTGATATTCCTCATGTGAATTGGTTCTTCTCTCTGTGACTTGGAACTTACTGCGTATGTGATTAATTTCTAACGAATGTGTATTGTTTATAAATTAATTGAAGAGTGCCGGGGTCTTCCCTTTTGCTTCTATTACGGGCCATGTGTGGCCTGTTTAATCAATATCCTTGGTAGTGGGATATCTGACCTCGATTGGCACCTTCCTTATAGTGTATCACAGTTGGGTATACCTATTGTATTGAACTGCCCCACTATCTGTTTCAAATCGCTCATGTGATTGTGCGACTCATTATCCACCACTACCTTGTGTATGGACTAGACTCATAATTTGGTTGTGGTTACCCGTTTCAAAATGGCTATAAAAGAAGGATGCTCCCTTCGAGCTATAGCTCAGGTGCTATGGATTTGCCCACTCACCTACGGAAAGTATCGAATCTACTCAGTTTTAAGGAACAGCTGAAAACTTGGCTGTTCTCAGCCTAAGCTTGGTTTTGTTATGCAATGTTTCAGTAGTGGCAGGTAAGCACTAGGAGGCCCTAACATAGGGCAGCCATGCGTGGTATAAATCTTTCTAACACAACTGGCTCCAGCTGAGAGCTTCAACGCTTGTGCATCTCGTATAAAGTATGTTACAGGTAAAGGCACAGCCTACCACCAGCCATAGCATCTCACTGCACCTCATCCAGCAATCTAAGAACCTTGGCCATTAAAAGACAGGGGTACAACACTGGAAGGCAACATCCCCGCCCAGCATAGGTACCTGGAAAAAAGCGATGGATAGATGTATGTCGGCCGAAGTAGCAGTCTTTCAGTCACAAGGCTGCCCGCAGAAGCATAAGAAGATCTGGGCGCGCTGGGCCACGTACCGTGGCATCGACTTGTCACTCCTGGGGCCCACAATATCCAGAGACCCAAAAGATAGGCTGGTCATGAGCAACTCACCGGTTTAGGGAATGGTGTTGTGCAAGGGTAAAAGAGCAAATTTGCATTATGTTTGTGTGCTGTTATATGTATGGGGGTTGGTGTGTGGGCGGGGGCGGGGGAAGGGGGAGGGGGGCTTGGGTCTGATGTTCTGCAGACCTGCCAGGGGGATGATATATGGTGCCCTGCAATTGTACAATATGACTATCACATGTCTGATGCTTATTGGGCTCCGCCCATTTGGCACCTTGGAAATCAATAACATTTGTTGTTAAAAAAAAAAGACAGGGGTAGATGTGTTAGAAGTTCAAGGTGCCAACACTGCAACACATTCAGTGCCAAGCAGAAATCCTAACATAATTTTGCCATTATCAGGAAGAACCTTGTAATTTTCAAGTAGATCCCGAGTACCACACTATTAAAGAAAACCTTTTGGTCATAAGTGTCAGTGAACAAGACTACCCTAATCATTAAGAAAGTGGTCCTTCAGCTAAAGGACTGTAAAACGGACTGTAACTCTTTGTTATGTATTTTAAAAGTCTATAGATAAATGACATACCCACAGGATTAACATCAACCATGTTCTGAAGTCTAGTATCCAACTCTGAACATTCCAGCAATAAGTATACACTCACATGGACCAACGTTGACAAGTTGTGGATCATTACAACGCTGAAGTTCCCATTTCCGCAGATCGCCGACACAGCATGAGCTGCTACCACTTAGAGATGGATGTTAACCAACATTATAGTGCTTTGCAACATATTCTAAATATTGTGGCAACCTAGGTTCCCTCCTCTTGGATATATACAGTGTTTGGATTTATCACCTGCAGGATGCTATTCTGTAGTTTCAGCTTTATATTCTAAATATTGTGGCAACCTAGGTTCCCTCCTCTTGGATATATACAGTGTTTGGATTTATCAACTGCAGGATGCTATTCTGTAGTTGTAGCTTTACGTACTACCAAGTGAGGAGTGCCCCCACCTTATTGCTTCTTTTCACATATTAGTGTTGTCACAACTATTTCTTTAAATAATACTGATTGCTCTATGCACAAACTCCATCCTGCTTGTTGTTTATCTGTGCAGTGCTTCAAAGACAGACATCTCAATCCCTTGAGAAAACATCATTATGGAATCCAACACAATGTCAGTGTATGCAATTCGAATGTTTGAATACAAACATCAAGCACTAATTCTGTAGCAGGTATGGTGAACGGATTATCTAAAAGTAGGAAATTGTATATTTCCTGAGGATTTTATTACAAATTCTTTGCACAACCCGAACAGTGGAATTTATAATGTGTGGTAAGGATATACTACTGGCTCTGAAGACGACCATATTTTTGGATAATAAAAAAACAGTACATTCTTTGTTTGCCGTTTCAATTGCTTGCTGGCATATGAATATACATTAAAATTAGAATTAATTTGCCTCCATGTGTCGCATAATCTATATTAACTGCATTAAAAGAATCGCATCTTTCCAAATCTAGGTATGCTACTTGAGAGCTTACTTCTAGAAGACTTTTCTCACATATGATTCAAGGAGGTCGCTGCTATATTAAGTTTGCTGGCAACTTACAGGATTCGGAAGTGAGCAAACATAACTATTGGAGGATTCAGATCTTCCACAATGACCCCATAACATGCAAAGAATCGAAGTAACCAACTACGTGTCGTTCATGTGGGGCTCTAGTCCTTTGAAAACCAAAGAAGGCCTTTTTCGACAATATTGAAGAATGGAACACATTCCCTATCCAAGACTCCAATGCACTACGAATGACCACTAAATTAGGTGTAATGTTAATCAGATATTTGTCAAATATTTATTCCGAAAAGCTGTAATAAGTAATTCAATATTTTAAGTAACATAAAAAGCGAATCTGTAATCTGCTACTTTCAAATTAACCTCAAACCCACTGGAGCCGTTTAGGTAAGAGAGACGTGGATTGAACAAAGGATGAAATACCTTCCTTTGCCTGTATAGAGAATTAGAATGTGTGGTTCACTTATTATCCCAAATTAGAAAACATACCACAAATACGGGGGTGTTTGTTACAATACCTCCAAGACTAATAATTAGTTAGGGGTAGCAGAGATGTTTTAAGGCATGGGCAAAATGGGTTCTGGCCCAGGGCCCCAGGCTTTGAGGGGGCTCCATGATAGAGCAGACTCTGCTCTCCACACACTCGTGCCCTGATGACCTTAAATACTTTTTAAACACAGATTGTTTTAAATACCATTTTTGTTTAATTTATTTTTAATACGGGTAATGTGTGGGAGTTGATTGCAGACATTTTGTAGAGAAATGTTGTGTTTATGTTTCATGCAGCATCCATAAAAAAGTTTCTTTTAGATCAGATCTCACATATGAGAAATGGGAGGGCGTCACAGAGATTATTTGCAGTAATATTGGTGAGCTGTTGCTGTGTTACAATATTGAAAACACATGTCACAATCCCTGAATATTAGATGTAAACACATTTAGAATTTCCTGTGCACTGTCAGTGACCTGGCCACAGAGGGCATGAAAGAGCTGACACTGGATCATAAATTCAAAGCTGTTCTGAACAGGGGCCCCCCAAATATGTTTGGCCCAGAGCCCCCAAAATCCTTTAGATGTCCCTGAGGGGTAGAACCTTTGCACACCTGTAATTATACTCAAGAAATGTATGAATTTATGTAGCATGATTTCAGAAAGCCTTTAAAGATATTTATATACAAGACAGCTTCTTTGCTCTTGTCTGATGCTTACCTGCACATTCTCGAACAATAGCAGTTTGTCCAGTTTCAGATACCCCATTCTTCCCGACAGTGGCGCGGCACACTGCACCAAATCGCCCATCACACAGAAACTCGACGCTCTTGATCCCCCTATCTGGAGGTAGTTCCCATTTCTCCAGAAAAGGCTCTGGGATGTGTTTAAGATCTTCAAAGGAGGCGGCTCTGTTCAGCACTCCTTGTTCCTTCTCCACATGGTTCAAGTCTTCCACTAGAGAGAAATATATATATTGGATAATTCTTTTTCACATTTTGAGATTTCTTATCAGATCTATTTTCTGATGTTTATATCATAACGAAGTCATTTGCCTTCAGAAAAACCCTTTCAGCAAAAATTGAATTCCTAATTTCTCAATATGCAGTGAAATTTCCTTGTGTAACATGACCATCATCATGCTCACTAGTTATAACAGGGGCAGTGTAGATAATTATCTACATGTTACCTTGTTATCTTATGTTATGTTACATTTAATACTTTTATCAAATGCCATAAACCAGTGCCTCCCTCCCTTTCTTTCACATGTGGAAATGGGAAAAAGCTTCCACAAAGAATATGGTTAGATAAAGAGTTCCTATTATGATGGTTGGATCTGGGGCATACCATTGTTGGTATTATTGAGTTTACCTTTCTTTATTGCAGAATGGTTAGCAACAGCCACATTGTCAGTGAAGCTGACCGGATTTCCACAGTAAATATTCCCATGAACATCCAGCATCCATGACAGAGGTGTAATACTTTTTGAGGTAGACATGTAATAATCTTAAATGTATAACATCAACTCCATCATTGACCATTAAATCAGGACTACAGGTACCCGAATGGATTGGGCTACTACGAAAGATTCATAATCTACGAAATATACAATCATGAAACTATATTTGGGTGAATACTTATTACACCCTAGGATTTAGTGCCACACAGGTTGTGCATATTATGTTTATACATTTGATCGGGTTCAGGCATTTTTTGTGGCTGATGCACTCAATTGAAATACAATTCCCACAACCCAGCTGCCACAACCAAGAGTGTTCAGAGAGTTATGGAAGTGTGTAAAAGGACTCCGGGCCCATTTAAAAAAAATGAGAGGAAAAGTGTGCTTGGAGACTAATGGACACATCACATGCTCTTGAAAAAATCATGTTAATTCCCTAGAGTCCCAGTTCTGATCTGAAAATTGGGTGCACTAAAGAGATCTTTCTAGACCCTGGAAATAGTCTAAAATAAATTTAAAACAGAATGAATTCCACCTCCCCTCAGAAAGCCAAGTACTCTCGTATACATGTACCAGAGAGGACTGAATAAATAAGGGGCTGGTTCACCTAAGGTCTATAAATACTCTTACCATTCAGCACAACAATAGGTTCAATCTTCTTCCCCCGTCGTCTTTGGCAGGATTTCCACAGGACAACTGCCACCACCAGCACAGTTGATAAAGTTAGTAAAATGGGTATAATGATAACTGCAATCTGCGTCCCAACATTATCTGCAACAAACGTTGGTAAGAGAAAAGACACATACATTATTTCTTTGGTTGCTCTAAAACAATAGAACGGTGCTTTATCATTATTAAAGTAAACAGGAAGAGACATGTCATTCTCATGACAATTCTCTGACAAAGGAAGTACACCAGATTAAGACTCTGTGGTTGAAAACATCAGCTTATATCAGGCCTTCATCTAGCCCTCACAATATGCTAACTGTAGCTCAACCTTATCTCACATGACAAAAAAAAACACAAACTTCAACTTGTCATCATTTATTGGACACAAAAATCGGCCAACATTCAGAACTCTTGTGTGAAAAAGTAAGTGTAGCCTTGCCACTTCTATGTCAGCGAAGGAGGTCATTAGAATCAGGTGCTGTTAAATAAAGGCACATGAATACATATCACCAGGAAACAGTGGCGTAGCTAGAGGTATGACCGCCCATGGCGGCCCCTGCATTTGCCGCCCACCTGGTGTGTAAGTGCGGGAGGGAGAGTGCTGCCGATTTCCTTGGCGGCCGCCCCGTGATGGGTGCGGGTAAGAGCCCCCACTTGCTACGCCACTGCCAGGAAATAGAATCATTATCAGTTTGGTCTAGAGCATTCAAACTTGTGGTAACGTATCATGCCTCGGTCAAAAGATATTTATGACTGTCTCAGAGGAAGTATCATTGGTGCTCATAAGTCTGAAAGGGTGATGTAACCACTTCCAAACATGAAGTCTATGATTTCATGGTGAGAAAGATCATTTACTAATGGGGAAACGTCTAGGTAGTTTCCAATCCACCCAGGAGTGGGCGTTCCAGCAAACCCAACCCAAGATCAGACAGTATAGTGCTCCTGAGATTGCAAGGAACCCCAAAGAAACATCCAGCGATGAGCAGGCCTCTGCTCATTGGGTTAACGTTAGAGTCCATAATTTTAGTAGCTTTTATAACGTTTTATACTTTTATGATATTTTTATATCGAATAAAGTTACTACAACAACAATTTTAGTAGTAGGCAAAGACTATACAAGTACAGCATTCAGAGGACTGTAGCCAAGAGAAAGCTGCTTCTCTGCCATACCAGCTTGGGTTTTCTACAAGATTTCTGGAACACTGTCCTCTTGACAGACGATTCCAAAATGAAGGTGTTTGGTTGTGATGCATGACATGTTTGGTGTAACCAAACTCTGTGCATGAGCACGAGAACCCCATGTCATCATTCGAACATGGTGGTGCAAGGGGATGTTTTGGCCAGCACTGCAGTCTCACAATTAGTGAGTACAACATGACGTCCTGTCTATCACAGTGTGTTCTAGTATTTTAAAAAATAACATTTCTGTAGTGTTTAGATTGATGGACCATAACAATTTTTTGTCTCAAATTAAAGGTCCCTACGCTTCAACTGAAGAATCCTCAGTGTGAATCGCAGAGCAGCACATGCCAGGATGCGTTCAACATCTGTTTAATCCCGGCATTAGCAAAGTCTTTTTGTGGCACACATTAATAGTCAGGCGTATACAGAAGCCAGTCTGAAGACAGGTACTCAATTGTTACCAGAGAAATCTGTGACCTTCTGGGTACATTATGTAAGGGGTTGGAGGATTCTAGAACAGTTTGTCACTGAATACCCACTGCTACAGGCACATTAGCAGTGACGTTCCCACATAGAATTGTCCCCCACGCTGCTTACCTCTTTTTTAGCCTGCTGTCTTTCCTCCTTACCCCATTCCCAGCTATTATAACAGAGCATTCAAATGACACTCAGGCCCTGATGACGGCTGGCTGTTTCATTTCGATATTATTTTTTTTTCTTTCCTCTCCCTCCTTACCCTTTTTGTTCCATTGGTCTTATTTCAACTGTTATCAAATTGGTCTTGTAAATGTATGTAATGGTAACCGATGTAACGCTGTAACACTGTTTTTGAACCTCTTGTGAAGCGCTCTGATACCTCCGGGTCTAGCCAGCGCTCTATAAAACTTATCAAATAAAAAAAACAAATAAAATAAATAAATATGTGCATTAACTCATGTTAGGGCACATATCAGAGTTACAAGTTGACCGGTTGAGCACCACACTCCCCTCATTTTCTTCAGAGAAATTTTGGCAGGTGAGACCTACTGAAATTTGCCAGAAGAAAAATTCCTAGTAAATTGCTGGAGATGTGAATCTGTAGAGAAAGTAAAACAACCTGCAAGTAATGCCCCATTCTGGAGCATTAATTGTAATTGGTGCTATGTATCATACCTAATACATTCCAATCCCTTTGATGTTGGTTTTTATGGGTGTGATGAACATAACATGCTTCTCTGGGCCAACTACAATCAGGGCGGTTGAAACAAAGTTACAATGTTTCTGCTATTTCAATTAAAACACAGTTACATAGTACACTCTATATCAATGCAACACAAAAGAATGATCATCGTTATAGCTTTCAAACGTTTGGAAATGTAAAATAAAGTAGAAATATTTATGACTAGGTTAACTAATTGGACGGTGTCTTGGGTACTGACAATGGTAACGATCAGGCAGGCATGGTGAATCTAACGATTAACTTTGGAGTTGCCTGAGGTTTTTAATGGTAACGTTGGCTCTGACACTGAGCAAAACTTGAGTTTTTTCCACTGATAATTGCAGAAGGAAATGACTACAGACCATATTTAGAGACTGGCAGAAAGAGTACTCCTACAGAAACATGTCAAACATGTCCAGTCCAATGTATTACAAGAACACTACAGTCTATGGAACTCGTAATATGGTGGAAGGGATATCTGTCACGTTTTGATGCAGATCCATCGGACAAACTCTAAATCAGGCCCTTTATCATTTAGTATTTATAATATATATCAGTCACCTAAGGATCAGTTCATAGGCTTTTTGCATGCTTAAGTACAGTGTAGGTGCTTAAAAATGACCTGTATGCTGATTCTCAGAATCAGGATCTGTAGACATTTATGCCCACCAATGGAACTTGGTACTGTAAACAATTAGATGGTATGATGGTTTGTCCATAGAAAGAAGCACAACCCATATTTCATGAGGGAGGGCGAAAGCAGTTTTTCAACAGAAAAGAAGACAATTTGACCTGTAAAGAACCCACAGGAGTACATTTGGTCACTCGGAAGTACACATGGAAATCTACTATTTGTTCAGATTTAGATTAGGGGTTGCCCAAACTGGGCCGTCCGAGGCCCAACTAACAAACTCACCGGTTCTTCTGTGGTGGCTGGCTGGGGTGGGGCTCGGTCCCCCAGCATTCTACATGGCGCGGGAAGCAGGGACAGCCCTCCTGCTGTCATAAAGGCGCCTCTCCTGTCCCAAGCACAGGTTGCTCAAACCGGGCCGTCCAAGGCCCAACAAACAAAATCACTGGTTCTTCTGTGGTGGCTGGCTAGGATGGGACTCAGTCCACCAGCATTCTAAATGGCACGGGAGGTGGGGACAGCCCTCCAGCTGCCATAAAGGCGCCTCTCATGTCCAATGGCGTGGGTTGCACAAGCCAGGCCATCTGAGGCCCAACAAGCAAACTCACGGGCTCTTCTGTGGTGGCTGGCTGGGGTGGGACTTGGTCCCCAAGCATTCTACACAGTGCAGGAGGCAGGAACAGCGCTCCCGCTGCCATATGTGCCCCTCTTTAGTCCTCCATATTTGGACTTATCCGGACTTGGACAGCAAGACAGAAGATCGGGTAGAACTGTTTCTTTTTAATCAGATCTCTGTTTTATTTCTCAGATATCCTATCAATTGTTTGTATATTTTAACCATGGGCAAGTGCAAATTGGTTCAAGCACTCTAGAAGAGTGCCCTAAAGCCAGTAACCTCCACTAACGCCATCACTAATTATCTAAATAAGGCTATGGGCCTATTAAATAATGAGATTAATAGCGCAGAGGAGATACTGGCCACAACCAGAAATGCCCTACATAGTGTAATGGGTAATGCTGTCAAAGGAGATGCGCCAACAGAACTAGTGACTCTACCCAAAAAGGATAACATCCCGAAAACATGTGTTTCTGATGCCCCCTTTTGATCACTGAAGATTCACTCATAAGTGAGCCATCTTCCACCCAGCAAAGAAAAGCTGTCAGCCATCCGATAAGTTAGCCCCAAAACTGAAGAAGGGTAAAATATCTACAAGGGTGCATTGAGACAACAGTGTCCCTGAGATACCCAGGGTCACCCATAAAGGAAAGCCACCAAACTCAGTCAAATTAACTGACTTGACACTAAAGAAGCTATATACTAAAATGGAAACGTTGGAGGGATTGCTTAAAGAAGGAACTGGAGGACATTAAGATTGGGATCTCCAAATTGGAATTATCTGTCAAAAAAAGTGCTGGCTCTGATTAAAAGGCCAGTACCAAATGGGGATATTTTTACAGAGGAGATGGCACAGATTGATTTACCACCACCTACTTCAATCTGTGAGGCTCACTAAAATCCTCCCCTAGCTCCCATTGAAAGTAATACTTCTATGAGTAGTGAAGTTTGTGTAAATATGACTTTGCATCTTCCACCAGCAGCAACGTCCTATGTTATCATACTAAGAAATCTTCCCAAACTAATGCCTTGTGTAACTGAAACATGGGTGTACCTAAAAAATAAGGTGATACACTGGTTGGCCAAACAGTTTTGGGACCCAAACTGCCTTTCTCAGGAAGTGCTAATGGTTAGAAGGGTAGATTGGTTAGGTCCCTCTAGAAAAACTGGTCAGGACGACTGTATCGTCGTGAACTTCCAATCCCCCAAGATGGTTAAATCTCTGCTTTATGGACTAAACTTTAGGTCACATCCTAAGAATGCTCAAGGGGATATTTCAGCCGAACCTCTTGGTTTCTTCTATAGACCAGATATGTTCCTTAATAAGGGTATATAGCCCCCATCCAAATATGGATTACAGGGAACCAGAGTATAAACCAACAGCAATTAAAACCTAACCCTAGAATACTAATAACAGTTCCAGCTATTAACAGGTGTGCTCTCCTTTCTAACTCTGATGAACAAGATTGCCAACTGAGTGGGGGTGAGAGGAATGAGAGCAAAACAATAGAAGAACAGAATGTAGTCTGTAACCACCATGAGGTAAATAGGGGAACACTAACCATATTAAACCGTATTAAAAACGAAAGCACTGACCTTGTAATTAGGTCCTAAAACGTTGTAGGAGTAAAATCAAAGTTAGGAAACCTAAAGTGGCTGGAGATAATTAACCAAACTCATCTACCTTGTCTACAATAGACCTGGGCAACTGATGATTTCTATGTGGAAGGCTTTACCTCATTTTTAACACTGGCAACTCCCTCAGAGGCAGGGCAGGCCAAGGGGGGCTTTGCACTATTAATTTCTACAACTATACCATTAAAACTGATAAAGGCTTACATGTGCTCCCCTTATTTCAACTCTTCCAATTGCAAAAGGAGGACCAGCTACATTTGGTCCTAGTCAATTTCTATCATAATGTTTTCGACAAAACTAGAGACAAAAATAGAGTTAACGTTATTTTGTATTAAGGATGATTTCATACTAATATGGCTATTTCCTTTTAATACAAGCCGGTGCAATAGAGGATCAAAAATCTGTGGCTACATAAAAACCAATGGGGAGGCAATAAATTAAATGATTTTTAAATACACTGTGGAGCTGCTAGAGCATTCCTAAAGAGTCTGGGTTACAACAAGTGTCAACCTTCCATGGGAATGGCTGAAGCTCCATAATCAACCATATTCAGGTATCGGAAAATGGGCTGCGACCAAAAAACTTCTCGAGATTACCCCAAGTGCCTTTAGTGACCACTCCCCCTTGACAGTGGTCTTTAATATAAACCAATACACGGATAAAGGACCACAATATAAGTAGCATCGCTCTTACAGAAATAATCATGGTGGAAATTCTTACTAATTTAAATATATGCAGTGACCTGGGGTCCCCACCGCTGTGTATCTTGGCAGTCTTCTGAAAGTTAATGGCAGAAATAGAGGTTAAGTTAAGACCTACTAATAGAAGTATGGGAAATAAGAAGCAGGATGGTTTGATAAGGATTGTTTTTCAGCAAATAGAAAGCTGAGGATAGCCCTACGGGATACCCCAAGAGACCGGGATGAAGTTAATAACCTCAGAGCTGCGTATAAACATGCTTTGGCCAAAAAGAAAAGAGAGATGCAAAACAGGGTTTGGTCTGATCTATTACAGGCTGCTGATACAAATGACAATAACTTATCTTGGAAGACAATAAATCATGCTTTCTTGAAAGATAAAGCGGAGCCTAGGGTAGCAGCTCTTGTACAACAGAGGGATTGGATTGAACGTTTTGGCACCATTTTTAATCCTGATAACCTCACTATTGAGCTGCCCACCTTAGCTGTATATACTACTCATGCTGTAGACATTTCACCAATGAGCTTAGAAGAGGTAACTAATGCCCTAAACAAAGCTGCTAATTCAAAGGCCCATGGACCTGACGGGGTCCAAATAGACATCTTCAAGACACATGCCATACTATGGACCTCCGTGTTTGAACACAAGTATGTAACGCAACAGTTGAAGGCTTCCTACCCGCTACTTAGACAGAAAGTACAATTATAGTCATTTAGAGGAGACCCAAAATGCTACCGATCAATATCCCTCCTGGACTCCAGTGCCAAGCTAATGGGCAGAATTCTTCTTTATAGGTTAGAACAATGGGTGAACAATAATCATATCCTCACGGACACACAATATGGGTTCAGGAGGGATGTTATGTTGGTACAATAGAACAATGTGTCAATTTGCACCTGCTCATCAACAAATATAAGTGGAAAAAGAGGGCTTGTTCTTTGCAGATCTAAGCAATGCGTTTGATCTGGTAAACCATGGTAAGCTAAGGAAAACCCTTACGGATATAGGTGCCTCGATTGGTAATATTACTTATCTGTCACAATTGTATTCCCATTTGACTGCACAGGTACGGTATGGCCTGAAAGGGGAATGTACCCAACGTTTCAAGGTTGCCTGGGGAATCAGACCTGCTTTTTCACTTTATATAAATGGGGTGGACAAGATGCTACAGAAAGTTAAGGCCGATGTCCCTTTGGTCGGATTTCGCCCGGTTCCAATTCTACTATATGCAGACTATGCTGTTCTATTATCTAGACCTGCAAACGGCCTGCAGCTCCAGCTAATTTTGTCATGTTTATGGAGGACAAGGATATGAATATCAATCTAAAGAATACATATACTATGATAAGTGGAAAAGGAATGGCAAAAAAGTAGTCACATCATATTTGGGGAGTGAGTTTAGCTGGGACCCAAACATTCCCATACCTAGGAGTCTAATTTACTGCAGATGGGCATTGGGAAACCCAATTTAACACAAGTAAAATGAAATTTCTGAGAGAAATAGAATATATTTTTAGATTTACAACTAAAGTCGATCATAAATCAACCAGGGAAATACTGATGTTCCATAAAAAATAAATGCCTCACAAGTGTTAGCTATGGGTCCGCACTGTGGGGATGGGTAAACCGTGCCCCCTTACAAATCCATGAGAATCTGTTTTTAGATAGACTGCTGGCGGTGTCAAAATCTAGCCCATGTATATTATACATGAGGAAGTGGCAGTTCCTTTTTTAGAGGATGATATACACGCCAGCCCTGTTTTATTTTTGCAAAATATATGAAGGAAAACCAGGACAAAGTTCATCAAAGAAATAATACTTGATTGCGTATCTCTGGATGCTTGGAAGAAGATAAGATGGCTGGTATGCATAGATATAAAAGTTTCAGCACTGGGTCCATCATCCCCTTGCTTTGTGCGCCCTAAGTTGGCGGGGTATGCTCAAATGTGGGTCCCTTGCTAATTTTGCCACTGGATACAAGCTAGCCTGGCTGATGTGGGGTTCTACACCAAAACCTGTCCCAGGATGCTTGTTTCCGGTCCAAGGAGGACCTGGCCTGGCAGTTCGGGCTGGACTGTTCACATGAAGCACAAGGTCAAGACTGATTTGCATATGGCTGGGTCCAAACTGGGGTGGCAAAGTGTGCTAAAGAATGATGATGGATTCAACCCAGATCTGTGACTAGGGAAGAGATAGTCGCAAGTGTAACAAATCTACAGTGCGTAGATACCTTTCAGGCCCGTACAAGCTGATTTGCAAAACTACCTTTTCATTGTTAAGAATACACAACATAAATTCTACCTCACCAGATTGCATTTAGGGATATTGCACTTGAGGGTTGCCTTTCTGAAAATGGGGCCTGGGCCCAGACATTCCCCAAATGCCCATGTGATGGTATATCCAGCCAAAGCACTATGCATTTTATCTTGTTTTGTAAATGTTATAAGGATCTGAAAAAACAATACTTAATACCAATTTTCAAAACTGGTAAATATATTTATTATCAAGAAGCTTTTAAGCATTTATGCGCATTAGAAAATGTAGATATCTGTTTCTCTGTCATTTCATTTACTATATCTGCTCTACTCAGAAGGACAAATCTTTCACCTTTAGAAGCTCTGATTTATGAGAACACACCATCAATTCACTGAAGAAATGTATAACTATAGTTTTTTAAGTGTTCTCTATTAATGGCCTTTTATTTGTTAGAGCTTTTTAACTGTATTATAAAATGTAATAGGCATAAATGCAGTGTACTTTTGCCCTATGCAATTAGAGATGGTTTATCTAAAACAGAGAAACGGACACTATATGTAGTCTTTGACATGATTAATGAATTGTATATAGTCCGCCTGTGTGCATTTATTCAGGCCTTGATGAATGAAATGAGAAACAGAGCAAAAATGTTTTAAATTAAATTAATGCATTATCGTCTTATGACTCTTTTATTGATATCATTATATTCGAATAAAGTGATATTGAATTGATTTCCATACAAACTCTCAGCAATTTGTGTGCAATCCCTAAAAAAAGGAAAATATACATATTTTAGGTGGAAGTCTATGTTGCCTAAAATTCTCACTTATCAACAAAATCTACCTAACTGTTGTTGCAAAGGCTGCTTTGCTGGCCAAGTTCTGCTGCCTTCCTTTTTAACCTTCGGACTATAACTATATCTCGCTGAACTCTGGAACACTCCTCTGCTCACTCTACCCCTGGCTCACTACTGTAAAAAGTCAAATATGTGGTGGATGGAGTGCTTGCAATAATCTCAATCATTTGTAGTTACTCTGAGCTGAATTCCATGCCATTAGATAGGAACTAATAATGCATTAATTAATTTTGGATCTACACCCAATAGAGAAAGTCCAACTGCCCGGCTACATTTTTTCAGAAAAGGAAGAAAAGCAATCCAAGTAAAGGTTCAACCCAATTGGGCCTCATGACTGGGTATAATTTGAGTCCTACTCCATAACAAGTGACTAGAAGGCCCCAAGCACACCAGTTCCATGTAAGGAATATCGCTAAATAATACAAAATGGGTGATGGGTGTAATGCTTGCATCAATCTCAATAGCAGGCAATTGGCCTTGGCTGCATTCCATGAATTTGCACACACTGTATCCTTACAGATGGAGACGAACCATATTTAAAGTTTCTTGTTTTTTTTACAGAACAGCCTAGGGCCACCAGGGTGGACTAGACTGTCCCTTTCTGTTGCAGGACCAGAACCAACTCCATATTATTGTACTTTGTGTATAATGGCACAGTGAGCATTCCATCCATCACATTTTTATGTTTTTATGGTTTGTATTTTGCACTCTATTTTCCTCTCAAAATCAGCTCTCTGTCACCTTGCTATGAAAATTATTCCCAATAACATTGTACTTCCATTCGTTTTGCATCTTTCTTTCATAACACTTAATTCAATGCAAGCGTTTTGAAGAAAGTTCTATATAGACATTAATAATCAAACACTCAAAAGTGAGACTCACCCCTTCCTTCACAATGAATGAAAAAATTACAGATTGAAGCCTAGGCAGAGCATTGTAAAAAAATAAAACAAATGGAAATGAAGGCAGTTTTTAAATCGCACAGGACTTACTGACTGTTATGCTACTTTTATTAGCTATTGCAAAGGCTAAAGATGGGTCCTCTGTTAGTGACGTCATGAAGCAGGTAAATTATGTTCACACAGCAAAAAACTGTTCATCTCAACTTGTGTTCAACACTGGTGTAAAGTATGTTTCTCTGATATTATCTTTTGTTGAGGCGTTTCAGGTATGGGTGTATGCGGCAGTCTTATTCTGGATGCAGTTAGTGCTGTGTTATTCTGACGAGTGTTGCTGGTGTGTTTCATGGTTTTAAACGTCTTTGGAGGGAAGCTGCGGCCCTGTGATGATGCAGATAATTCTGTAGTGTTCGAAATCCTTCAGTGAGTCAAGAAGACGTCGTCTCTTATTTTGAGATTTCCTTGGAGCACTCTCAACAACTACTGATGAAAGGTTCGTTTAAATTACATTCTTGGAAACGATACCACCCTCTCCTAGGCCTGGCCAACAGACAGCTTTAGCTGTGTGCCAACCTCGTGTTTTCAATAAACGTACATACATTTGCATACATCAGTGGCTAAACGAAACTTGAGGGGGACCCCCTGCAAGGTACATGGAGCCTCTCCCCCCTGGACTCAATCAGGGTACTGTGCTGAGGGGGCCTCCTGCAGCTCCAGTGCCCTCTCCCCGCACCGCGGGGGCCTATGTTACGCCACTGTCATACATAAATATGGTTCTCAGCGAGCCCTCCTCATCTATTTGTCTGTTCAAATGTCATTCACATTTTGCTTCCACCCTCCACAGTGTACAGCATGGGGCAATGAGTCAGTCCACTTCATCCATTAGCTGTTTTACACTTTAAATGATGGCACTTTGCCTGATCACATGCGTACAGCTGCCTGAAAAGAAGAGTACTACACTGACAGGCCTGGTTGTCGAGCTACTCCGTCATTTTTTAGTTTTTATATGTGCGCTTTTTTTTAACATATTGCTCATATTTGCATAAGAAGCTAAAAAAAATTGCACTCTTGTTATGACCAGGCCTATTAGATTTATCAGTGCTTGCTTGTACAAGAGGCTGGATGTACGATAAAACACTCACACTTAAGTGAGGGTAAGGTCTCTTATCCTAATTGGCAATGGTATTACAATGGTGAGACCAGTGCCTAATTTGCAAAATAATAAGTGCCAGTGCCCTGACCAGAAGACCACTGCCGCTTGCACCACCCATTGCCCCATCATTGCTGCCAATGACAGTACCACAACAACTACTAACCATCTCTCTCGCCTGAAGGTGCGACAACTCAGATTATTCCAGGTCCCCAAAACTAAAGGAATGGCTGGGGAGGTAGATGTTAGTATTGTTTCATGTATATTGTATTCATAAACAACCGTTGTTATGCTCACCTCTAAATTAGATGAACAGCGCCACCATGTGGCAGGGTATCATAAGTGTGGTTATGACAAGTGCGAGTGCCAGCACCGGAAACCAATTAAGTGCCGGTGTCGAGCACCAGGCTCAAATTAAGCACTGTGAGACCAAAATGGCGACTTCTTAATCAGAACGGAATACATTAGGGAATGGGAGAGAATATGAGCGGAAAATACCTTCCCTAATATTTCTGCTCTTACCAATGAGTTTAAACATGCACCCCACTAGACAGAAGCCTTAGAAATGGAGCTATGAGAGAACAGCAACTACTCTAGACGTTGACTAGTTTTAAGAGGTGTCAGAATTTGTTCCCCGCTAGTCTTGAAACCTAAATTGAATTAAATACTAGATTTATTTCCCAAACAGCACACACTTAATGCAAATATTCAACTGTATTGAAGTTGTATTTATATAGCTCTTACTACCACTGACAAGGCGTTGAAGCGCTTTACTTTGAGAAGGGCGGTCCTCGGGAGCCCAGAGTTAGTGATCAGCCCATTGATAATGGGGCATACTCTTGTGAGCTAAAAGGAAACCATTCCAAATATAATAATCTCCAGAGAGTGTCCCAACAATCACCCATTACAAATCATCACAAGCTAACTCCGCTTTGCATTGTAGAGATTGTGGCAAGCGGATTCAAACACTTGGCATTTCTTGACTCCCAAGGCATGATGAATTGAGATGCTAAAGAGTGTTACTTTCCCCCCTTAATTTAACACAATTCGGTTTTCTTAAATAGCAATCAGGAAGAGACAGGCTCATTCATTTTATAACAGGCCTCGATGCTCAAGATGTGCATCCTCTGACAGTGAATTAAATATAATCCATGTTTCATAATTAGGGCTCCCGGTTTTATGGTATTTATTTTTTCAACATTTCCATCTGTATTTATCCATATTTATTTTTGGGTCGTTTTATCTGTATTTATCCATATTTGTTTTGTGTTTTTTTGTATAAATGAAGTTGAACAACTGTACATTTCCATATTTATTTAGCTGATAGACGCGCACTCATACTTTGATCTCTGTCGTGATCTAGCTATTTAGGCTGCCAAATATTACCTAACAATACATCCACTAAATATTAGCATTATACCACAAATGTATGATGACATATGCCATTAGTTAAATAAATTTCATCCTGCTTTTTAATTTCCCATGCTTTACATCTGCTCAGCTGTTGGGCTACAAATCATGAAAGATAGCACTGAGAGTCACTTAAAAGAAGCACAATTTTCTGTATTTATCCACTTTTAAAAATAAATGCAGACAGAAAACACAGTGCTTTCTGTCTGGATTTATCTGTAAATATCCATAAGAACGGAAAACAGGAAGCCTTATTCATAATGTAGTTCACCATACAAAATAGTAAACGGGAAACAAATGCCAAGTACTCTCTTTCCAAGTAAAAGAAAGGTTGAACCTAGGAGAATGTTGAAACTTTCTGGAGTCTTACATATAGGTTAAGGTAATGGATCTGAGTAAGTTACATTGAATTATTGATTCGGGAAGCTGGTTCGACTTACTAACAATGTATGCATTGTGCAAGCTAATGTTTGCTTACTACTGACTATGAAATAAGATATAGGAATATTAAGATATAACCTATAAGAATGAGATATTGGTAAGAGCTGTGCTGTAATGAAATAGTGAATGTAGTCGCCGGTCAATTCCCTGTGTTGGTGAGTGAACGTTTTACCCGAGTCTTTCATCCCTCCCCAATATGAGCCAATTGATGAAGTGGCGATCCTGTATTTTATAAAGGAAAGTAAATAAACATGCAATCAATTTTGTAGTCGGAGGTTGTACATGGTTTATATTTCAAGAATGAAGGCCACTTTTTCTCAGACCAAATGTGAGCAAGGTATCTATTCTCTCCTGTTTTCCGAACAGCGTCATTTAATGCAGTCTGCCTCTACAGCGTGCACAGTAGTATCGGACTCATGCATTAGAAGGGATACAATATTTTCACTTTTCCCTTAATTTTTCACAGCCCCATGTGACTCCCTCTTCTATGACCCTATACTTCAATCAATCAATTATCTTTATTCACATTTTTTAAATGCATAAAAGAACAAATAATAATCACAGTGCAATTTGATCGAAACAATAATAAAAATCAGTTAAAAATTAACTTGGTGTGCTATCCCTTTAAAAATGACAATATTTACAAGTATCCGCATTGCTAAAACTAACAGCTATTCAATATACAAAAAAAGGTTATTACAGCGGTCCGTTAAGATGGCACCACTCCCACATCAAATTCCAAATAACATATTTAAAACCTACCTACTTCTTTCTTAATCATTCAGTTTTCCTACCCCCCTGCCCACCGTAGTTCGTTTTGCCACTCACAGAATTTATTGCACAAGCCTGTTCCCCTTCAGTATTTCTCAATGTCATTGTTATGTTGTTTCTTGCAGGGCTGGCTCCAGCAGGGGAGCGAGTGCCACCAAGGAATGGCAGTTAGCCCCCCTGCAGGAGTACAGGTCCTCATACTCAATATTAGCACCTCTGTTGCTGTCCTGTGAGGCAATTGTTACTCCTTGGTGGGGGTGGGGTGTCCCCTCAGCAGAAGTTGGACCTATTTTTTTGAGTTCTTGCGATTCCCCAATTCTTCCGTACATTTTCACACCCAGATGCCAACATCTCCACCTACTACTTGTATACACACCTCCTAGGCGCCACATTCAACATTTTGAATATTTCTGCACCCCAAATGGTAAGTGGTGTCTCACAAGTGCTCCTTTTGTAGTAGTGATGGAGCAAGGACTCGTATTAAAGAGACTTGCTCGGAAGCAAACCTCTCATATAAATCGAAACACTGTACTAAATTGTGTATCGTATAATTAATATACACTACATTTCATATTTTAGCAAGATGAAGCTTGCTTAAGTGTCTTACTAACAAGTAACCCGAGTGAAACTTAAAATGGCTGCTAACGCAGGAAATTGTACTGCGCATGCATTAACTGCATCTACGCAGGATGACGTTTCTGTCGCTTGGAGGGAAATTTCTGCACCTGCACAAACGCATCTGAAAGCTCACATGCTGAGCATCGGCTTTGCTGAAACTAAAACAAGTTATTTACTAAGTGCTAATGCAGGGAGAGCCTTTATAAGTAAATGGGATTAGAGTAGAGATAGGTGGTATAAAGTGAAATCATTTTATTTTGAAATTAATATGTTTCTTTTTGACCTCTATTAGTTAGTTTTTGGGCCTTTGAGGGAAGCCGAGGTCTGTTCCACACGTGACCCCCCACGCAGGTGCAGTAATAACAAGCCAGAAGCCATGATGTGATTCTTGAATCCCGTCAAAGGACCTCTTTGCAACATGTCCTGGGAACCTGCTGGACATCCTGAATATTGAATCGAACAAATGTTATATGTATACTTTTTGTGTGATAAAGATGTGAATACGGGTGGGAAATAAAGTCTGTGAATAAAAATTAAGGGGCGGGAACAATAAAAAAGAACCAAATAAATGTATTAAAACTTAGCATGGTGTGATGATCATTCCTCTTTGCCTGTCCAATCAGAATTAGGGGGTTCATGAAACTGAAACATTAAGGGGTGGTACATGCCATTAGAAAGGTATAACTGAGGTAGTTTAGCTAATTAGTTAAAACAGAGAGACCGTAATGCTGCAGAGCTCGGGATGCTGTTGGAGTAACGAGAGAATGCTGCAGAAAAATCATATTGCAGACTTAGAATTTTAAGCCAATAACTTAGAAGAAGATCACAGAAGAATCGAGGAGGGAATAAGACAATTATTAGAAGAAGATCGCAGAAGAATCGAGGAGGAAGATAGTGTCAGAGAGGGGTGCGACACAGACGTCGGATCTAGAAGAGGTAATCTATCTCCCCCTCTGTCCGCCCTGGCCTTTGTAACCCCCTCTCCCCTAACTCCCCTTGTTCTGACCCCCCCCGTCACCCTCTCTACCATCCAGGTGATTCTGGGACTAGCAGATTATCTTCCCCCCCTGTCTCTCCTAGACCACCTCGGCAACATACCGCTATCCAACCATGCCCCCCTCCCAATTTCTACCCCAAACCCCTTGCCTGCATGTTGGTTAACTGCCGATCAGCTGTCCGGCACGCAACTGAAATTGCAGAAACTATCATTAGTGAAAACGTCGACATGGCATTCCTTACTGAAACTTGGCTCAAGGACCACTCCGCTTCTATCCTTGACTTGCTCGCCCTCCCTGGTTTCTCCATTCTCAGTAAAGACAGGCCGGACAGAATAGGAGGTGGCCTAGCCTTAATCTTCAAAAACGAACTACAAATCTCTCTGGTTAAAAACTCGGACCATTCCACCTTCGAATACCTGGGTGCGGAACTTAAAGCCCAGGGTTCTCCCCCAATTCGTCTGCATAACATCTATCATCCTCCTGGTGATCCACTTCCCTTCGCAGAGGAACTCTTGAACCTCCTCACCCAATCCTCTCTCTCCAACACTAATAATCTCTTCCTTGGTGACTTCAACCTCCACTGGAATGATACTAAGGACCCCACAGTTGATCTACTCTCCAACTTTCGTGAGATCAATGACCTTAAACAACTTTGCCTTTCTCCAACCCACACCAAAGGGGCCACTCTTGACGTCATCATCGCTAACAACAATCGGGGCACCTTATCCAACATCATCCCCATCGATTGGTCCGACCACCACCTCATTCTCTTCACGATCTCTTCCACGTCTTCTCCCCTCTCCCCAAGACCTCTTAAACACAAGCAACTGACCAGAAACTTTAATCATATCCCCCCTGGTGAACTGGAGTCTAAGCTGCAAGCTCAACTTCTACTTAATCCTCCCTCCCATAACGCTAATGACCTCACAGACCATTTCAATAATTCGGTTAAAGAGGTGCTTGACCTACTTGCACCTCCCAAGCTTAAAAAAATACGAAATATCCCTTCCAAATCGTGGTTCAACCCAGATCTCAACAATGAAAGACGCTCTTTTAGATTAACGGAAAGAACGTCGAAGCAACACCCTTCCCCCGCCAATATTGCCCTACTCAGATCCGCTAGGTCCAATTACAAGAAGCACATCCTGAATGAAAAGGCCTCCTACTTCCGCGCACAACTTGATCGGGCCAAAAATAGACCCAGAGAACTGTTAAACATTGTCAAACACCGAACATCCTCTGCCCCCCCAAATCTTAAGGCCTCCATTGAAAATTGTGAAGATATCGCAAACGTATGCTCCGAAAAAATAGCCAAAATTGATCAATCCTTCCTCTTAACTCCCCTCTCTACTCTCCCTCTACCGTCCTCTGACATGACTTCCGACTCTCCTGCCATTATCAACCCACCCACTGACCCCTCACTTCTCCCTCCTGACAACCTCCCTACAGAATCCATCCCCAACAAACCCCAGCAAAAAAAACAACGCCTCCTGGAATACTTTTTGCCCTGTTTCTGAACTCGAGGTATATGACATCATCACTAACCTTAAGCCTTCCTCCCACACCAAAGACCTCCTCCCTTCTAACCTAATCAAAGATTTTAAACATATCATTCCTCCTTTCTGGACTACTACCATCAATTCCTCTTTAGGCTCAGGGTGTGTCCCTGCCTCCCTCCAGCTCGGACAAATCACTCCAATTCTCAAAAATCCCAATGCCGACCCTAATGACCTTAATAATCTCAGACCTATCTCTACCATCCCTCTTCTCTCCAAAGCCCTTGAAAAATGCGCTCTTATCCAATTGGATAAACACATCAACTCTTTCAATCTCTTGGACTCTCTGCAATCTGGTTTCAGAAAAGGCTGCAGTACTGAAACTGCTATGCTTAACATAGTGGATGACATCCACCACTCCCTCGACAAAGGTAACTCTTGCCTTCTCATCCTGGACCTCTCTGCTGCTTTTGACACTATCAACCACTCTTACTTAACACTCTCAAAGTTCGCTTTGGCCTCAATGGGATCATTCTACAATGGTTCACCTCCTTCTTCAAACAGAGAACCCAACAAATCAAAAATTTGGACTGCCTTTCTAACCCCACTCCTTTCTCCCTCAGCATTCCCCAGGGCTCTATTCTCTCCCCCTCCCTCTTCAGCCTCTTTATGGAACCGCTCACCCTCATTCTTAAAAATGCAGGTATCAAATACCACCTCTATGCCGACGACACGCAACTCTATTTTAAGATTAAGTCCTGCTCTGATGTTCAACACCTTAACAACACTCTAACTAAGATCCAATCTTGGTTCCACCATAACCATCTCAAACTCAACCCGAATAAAACCGAAATCATTCTCTTCTCTCCGAAAAACAACCCGCTTTCCATCCAAGACTGGATCCATAACCTGAATGCTCTCAACTGCTCTCTTACCTTATCCAATTCAGTCAAATCTTTAGGCTTTACCATTGACATCTCCCTGACACTTATTCCCCATATAAAAAACTAGGCCAAGGGGGCACTCTTCTCACTCCGCCATCTCAAGAAAATCAAACCCTTCATTCCTGCCGATGACTTCAAATCTGTAGCCCAAGCACTGGTCCTGTCGAAAATTGACTATGGGAACGCTATCCTCTCGAGTACGCCTAAAGTTCACTTAGCTCCACTCAAAATGAAATGAAATGAAATGAAATGAAAAAGAATTTCTAAAGCGCATGGCTGCCCTTGAGCGTCCCAGCGCTACGTGTACACACAGACAGACCTCCTGTGAATCGCATCCGGAGATATTAATCATTCTGGGGGAAAAGTAATGTTTTCAGGGATTTTCGGAATCTGGTCAAGCTAGGTTCTTTCCTCATTGATGTTGGGAGGGAGTTCCATAGCTGACCCGCGTTTAATAATAATAATAAAGGAGCTTGTAAAGCGCATGGTGACGCCATCCCGGCGTGTCCCCGCGCTGTGGAGAAAAGTCAGGGCCAAGAGAGGGCAATTAAGAAGAAAACAGATGAGTTTTTAAAAGTTTTCTAAACAAGGGCTCTGAATCCGCTAGCCTGATACTCATAGGGAGAGAATTCCATTCTTTGGCAGCCATAACACGAAAAGAGCATCCGCCCATTCTGGCTTTCTTGACGCGGGGAATTTTAAGCAATCCAGTTCCCCCAGAGCGGAGAGTTCTAGTAGGCTCGTAGGGGATAGCCAGATCTGTCATATAAAGGGGAGCTTTGTGTGAGATAATCCTATAGCACATTAAAAGAGCTTTAAATAGGACTCTCTTTTTTATGGGGAGCCAGTGCAGAGTGGCTAGGGCTGGCATAGAGGCTGATCTTTTCGGAAGTCTAAGGACTAGGCGTGCTGCTGTGTTTTGGAGTACTTGAAGTCTCCTGAAGTTTTTTTGTGTGGTTCCGAGCAGGAGCACATTGCCATAGTCTAACCTCGAGGTCACTAGAGCATGGGTCATAGTGCGCCTGGCTTCCAGAGGGAGAAGGTCTAGGGTACGGTTCAAGGTCTTCATTACCCCGAAACATTTCCCAACCACTTTGTGTACATGGTTGTCATAGGAGAGTCTGGGATCAACCCAGATCCCCAGATTCTTAGCTGCTTTGCAGGGAGTGGGTAGCGGTCCCAAACATGATGGCCACCACTCCTTGGTCCAGCTCGCATCCCTTCCTCCAATTACCAGAACCTCCGTTTTTGAGGCGTCCTCCGGTCCTTGCTCTTTTTGCTCTCGGGATAGCTACCAGGTTTTCCTCGCCAGAGCGGAGCGTTCGTGATGATTTGTAAGGGCGGATCAGATCTCTAAGGATCGGAGGGCCTGTGCCTTGGAGGACTCTGAACACTGTACAGAGCGCTTTGAATTTCACTCTTGCTCTTATGGGCAGCCAATGGAGCGCTTTCAAGGCCGGTTTCGCTGACGTTCTTCTGGGTGTATTCGTCAGCAGTCTTGCAGCTGCATTCTGTGCCCTCTGGAGCACGTTCAGGGTGTATTCCGGTGCAGCCAGGAAAAGGGCGTTGTTATAATCCAGTCTTGACAGAATAAGGCCCTGTACCAGCAATTTCCTGGAGTCTAATGGGAGTAAGGGCAAAACTTTCCGTATTGAGCGGAGCAGCCCATAGCAACACCCTGCAGTTTTTTTCGCCTGAGTGTGCATCGACAGCTCCGGTTCAAGCCAGACGCCGAGACTTTTTATGGATCCCTTCGGGGTCGGAGGATCTCCTAAACAAGCCGGCCACATACATTTGGGGAGGGAGGTGCAGAGATTTCCCAGCAACATCACCTCGGTTTTGGAGGCATTAAGCTTGAGTCTTGAGTCTGCCATCCATGCCATGATGTTGGTAAGGCAGGCGGCAAACTTCTCACCATGGCTTTCTGCGAGCGAGAGCGAAACAATCAGTTGGGTGTCATCCGCGTACGTTGCGAGTTTCACTACAAAGGGTGCGACCTCCCCCTCCAGTGGGGCCATGTAGACGTTAAAAAGCGTAGGGCTCAGTGATGAGCCCTGCGGGACACCACACTGAAGGGGGGTGGGCACTGATCTATTGTTGCCCTCGCACACTTGATATGTTCGATCACTCAAGAATGACGTTAGCCAGGTGAGCGCCAGGCCTCTTACTCCCAGCTTCTCCAACCGGTGGATCAAGATCTTGTGATCCACCGTGTCAAATGCCGCACTCAGATCCAGGAGGACCATGGCTGCTGATCCTCCTGAATCTAAGATGCACCTGCCCTCTTCTACCATGGTGATCAGCGCCGAGTCAGTGCCCTGACCGGGCCGAAAGCCAGTCTGGGTGTGCCGTAACAACTCGTTGGATTCCAAAAAGGACGAGAGTTGCCGGTTAACCCATTTCTCAGCAATCTTTCCCATCCCCGGCAGTAAGGAGATTGGCCGAAAGTTGGACAAATCGGCGGGGTCAAGCCCCGCCTTTTTTAGCAGGGCTTTTACTATGGCCTGCTTCCAACTGGGGGGGACCTTGGCGGCGGCAAAGGAGGCGTTAAGTAGATCTACTGCCGGTCCCGCTATGACATCCATAAACTGCTTTAGGATGTACATAGGCATGGGATCCGTCGGAGAGCCACTTTTTTGCGCGGCCAGCTCTTTACAGAAAGCTTCCCTGGTGATCGGGGCAAACTTGTCCAGCACGGCTCTATCAGTGGCCAGACAGCTCTCCCCTAAGGGCGGGCTCTGACGGGGCAAGGGGAGGCCGGCTATGATGTTTTGAATTTTCTGGTCAAAGTACTGGGCCAGAAGGTTACAGCGGTCCGTACTCCCCTCTGAGGGTTCTGGAGATACTGGAACTTTGAGCAGCTCTTTGAGAATTTTATAGGTTTCCCGTGAAGAATTGGCTGAGGATTTTATCCTATTTTCAAGGTAGGCCGCTTTGGTGGCATTGCGTGCCACTTTATAAGTTCTCATGGCTGCCCTATACTCTTCTTTGGAGTTTCCTGCCCAGTTTTTCCGTCAGTCACGTTCTTTCTTTTTACAAATTTTTCTCAGAAGACCCAGCTCTGGGATGAACCATAAGGATTTGGAGCCCCCCGTCTTCCTGTTGGTTATTTTTAGGGGAAGTACCGCATCTAAGGCTGTGCTGAGCCATTCGCAGAAAGCCTCATCTGCCTCTATAGGATCCCTATTAAGCACCGGGATGGTATGTGTCAGCTTGCGTGTAAGATCGCTGACCGGGAGTTTCGACCATGCCCTTACTGGTACTTGTGCTGTGGCTACCGGGGGAGGTGGGGGAGCTGTAACGAAACCCAGTTGAAAGGGGATCAAGAAGTGATCAGTCCAAGGGAGAGGCAGGGACGGTGACATGGAAAGAAGGGGAAGATTAGAAAACACCGTATCCAATAAATGGCCCTTGACGTGGGTGGGCTCCTGATTATGGAGGGTGATGTTCCCCAACCCAAGTTCGGATCTTAGGTCGTTTGCAGCTTTATCCTCCGCTGAGTCGAAATGTAGGTTTAAATCTCCAAGCAGGAGAAAATTGGGTGCCGACGCTATTAGCATTGGGGCTTCTTCAAGCAGAGAGTTCGCGAACTGCTTGATGTTGCCCGGAGGCCGGTAAATCAGTAACCCCGACAGTGAGTCATTGGGGGACAGTTGAATCTTAAAGCTACAACTTTCCGCATCCAGGATAGACCCTTCAGCGGCCCTACATGTCAAAGTATCTCTATATATAATGGCCAGCCCGCCCCCTCTGCCTCGCGGTCTGTGCAGGCAGAAGATACAAAATCCGGGGGGAAGAGCGTTCGCCATGTCGAAATCCGAACTGTCAGATGTCCACGTTTCCGACAAAAATAGCACATCAAGCTTATGTTCCAAGATCAGATGGTGGATGTGTAAGGAGTGCCTAGGTAAAGATCTACAGTTCAGGAGGGCTAGTCGAAGTAGTTCCCTAGGGGGGGGAGCATTCTGAGCCTCTTTACTTTCCGTAGTACATAGATCGCAGACTTTAAAAAGCACATCCATCCTCAATCCCATCGGACAAAGGCAGGAGGCATTGGGGCAGAGAGACAAAAGTTGTTCTTGCGAGTATGTGAGAGGCCCTCGCTTTGCTTTGGGCAGCATGTCTGGCCCTAGGTCCGTACGGGCCCGGACGGGCCCAGACGGGCTTGCCTCTGGCGCGCCTCCGGCGCGCCATCGGGGCGCGCTCGCTGCGCCCGCCCGCTGCGCGGACGAATGAGTGCGGCCATTTATGAAGCGCGAGGTCCTATGTTCGCCCTCGCACTACAGCGCAAAATGCCCTCTTCCCAATCCAAGATGGCGGGACCTTCCGGTTTAGACTTTGGTTACCAGAGGTCATTCAGAGCCCAGAAACGGCTCGAAAATGCCCCCAACAGCTAATATGACCAGGCGGTGTGACAAGGAGTGAATTAAAAAGTAAAACAAATGTTTTCTAACCAACTTCGAAAATAACTTTTTTTAAAAGCAATTTCGGCTCTGTGATGCCGTGTAGTGCCCGGCTAAGCTCCCTGTGAGTGTCAGGGGAGCCGCCTATGTGTACAGGCTGCGCCCGAGGCTCCTGCCTTAATTTATAGCACGAGGGCCTGTGTTCGCCCTCGCACTAGAGCGCAAAATGCCCTCTTCCCAATCCAAGATGGCGGGACCTTCCGGTTTAGACTTTGGTTACCAGAGGTCATTCAGAGCCCAGAAACGGCTCGAAAATGCCCCCAACAGCTAATATGACCAGGCGGTGTGACAAGGAGTGAATTAAAAAGTAAAACACATTTTTTCTGACCAACTTCGAAAATAACTTTTTTTAAAAGCAATTTCGGCTCTGTGATGCCGTATAGTGCCCGGCTAAGCTCCCTGTGAGTGTCAGGGGAGCCGCCTATGTGTACTGTGCTTAACCTTGCTGCCAGGCTTATCTCCGACTGCAAACGCTTTGAACATATCTCCTACCCTCAAAGCCCTCAACTGGCTGCCTGTCGAAACCAGATCCTCCTTCAAAGTTGCATGCATTACTCATTAAGCCCTTCATCATAACTCCCCTTCGTACCTCACTGATAAACTCCACAAAGCGGGCTGTTCCGTACCGATGAGAAGTACCAATGCTCTTGTTCTAGTCCCTCCCCAGTTAAATATGAAATGCACACAAGCTCGCTCTTTCTCTGGTAACGCCCCTAGCATGTGGAACAACCTCCCCAAAGACCTGCGCTGCAACCCCTCCCATCTCAGCTTCAAAAAGGACTTTAAACTTCATCTCTTCAACAAATATTGGGGTCCCTAATTCCCTTGGCTTGCCCTCCGACACTCTCCCAGTTGCCCCCTGTCAGATTCTACATGTCAGTTCTGTTGTCTTTCTCCACTCTCCCTCTCTCCCTTTCACCCCATCCACCCCCCCTATCTCCCATCTCCCCACTCCTTGATCTTCCCCTCCCACTTTCTCCCACCCCTTCACCTCCTAGCCTCCCCCCTTTTTTTTCTCTTCCCCCCTCCCACCCCATACAATTTGTTCTTGTTATTTATGTTAAGTCTTAGGTTTAATCATTTTTTTGTGGCACTTACGGTTTTTGTTTTGACATGGCTGTACTCGTTTTATTCTCCGTACCTCTTCTAGCTGCTGTAAAGTGCTCTGATACCTCTGGGTCTAGTCAGCGCTATATAAAACCTGTTATCTAAAATAAATAGATAAATACCCTGTCCTGAATCCTGTCCTGAAGTCCTTGTCACATGATCTTTCCCAGGGGACCCTTCCAGCTCCTTGGCCAAGGGGTTGGTTTCCACACCATTCTAGGTAAATATAGTTCTGTGTAGTATGTCATTGTACTGCTCTCTCTATCCTCTCCTTCCTGAGTACTGTCATTGTGAAATTTCGTTCTAATATAGGTGACTGATTATTGAATAAATTGACTTTTCCTTCCTTGGAGAAACGGAGTTCGTACTGTAATTTTGCTTTTGGCTCCCATGAACTCAACTAGATAAAACATTTAAACTTTTCCTGAGTCTGTGGTTATTTTCAATATAGTAAGGAAAATATAATTCTATGTCATTTCACCATCAACTAGTTCCAACTAATAGGTCCATTGACCAAAGGAAAGAACTTTTTGATCAGTGAAAGATTAGTTAGAAATGACAGGTAACTAATCTCATAAAACCATTTATAAAAATTGACCTCCAGTGAATTTACTAGCCTATGTGAAAGTGTGTGTTTATGCGCCCAGGTGAGTATATGGTGTTTGAGTGCTTGAGGCTGGTAACCCGCAGGATCAGTTTTCTGGTAGCTTAGCTATGGTTATTATTGACTAGTTTGGTGATTATTGATTTATGTTTTAACAAACCCGTTTGAGTTTTGTTTTATGTTGTCTGGAAGTTCCCGGAAAGTGACTAGCGTGTGGTAAATGGAAGCCACACTGCAGTGAGGTTACTCGTCTGTTGGAATAGCACTGAGAAGCTATGCAGGGCTGGCAGTGTTAAATTAGGGACTATTTTTGTATAAAAGTGAGAGTGATTGATAGCAAAAGAGTTGGCTGGTGAAACTTTGGTCTTATATCACCTAGAAAGGGTATCACCGAAGAAGTAACAGATTTGTCTGAACTTCCATGAAGGGTAAGCGGAAGATTTTACTCGTAGTGTATGAAGAGTAAGCGGAAGGTCTTACTCGTAACAAAAGAAATCAACTGTCCCTTGGTTTTAGCAGAACAGACAGAGTAGCGAATGTTTTTACGTTGGTATTAATGAAACTTTTAATTGCCAATTTGTAAGAAAATACGTTTTCGTGTTGCCTTGTGAAGGAAGGGTCAGTTGCCGGAATTGCACTGACATCACAGAAGGCCGCACTGGGATTGGTTGAAACAGCGGGCGTGTAACTGATGCAAATTTGTAAAGGAGGGGTCAGTAGTAAGGAGTGATACTGTCATCACAAAATGGCCGCGCTAGTATTGGCTAAACCAACAGCGTGAGCCCGAGTTTGATAGGATAAAAGATTAAAAGCCACACTAGGATTGGTGAAAACCTGAGTGTGAGTAAGAATCCAATTGGTTGTCAAAAATAGAAGCTGTAATAATATTAGACAGTGGAGTTTGTATGTGGAAATACGATCCGACATTAATAGGGAATCACCCAGACAGAAGATATTTAGGATTTGCCAGAGACGAATATATAAAAAGATCCTCTCCTAAAATGTACGGAGAAAAGATAAAGATGTTGTTTATGCAGAAAATTAAAAATTACTTTAAGAAAGATAAACCCATTAAGACTAGAGATGGAATTCTTATCCCACCTCCGAAGACACCAGCATCATTTATGATGATGGAGAGAGGCTACCATACCTGTGTGGGGTTAGAAAATTGGATAGAATACACTAAAAATGATGGAGTGTTAGCTTTTCCAGAAAATGGGACGTTTAATGGGAGAATCCTTCCAAATTTAAGAATGCGGATGAATGAATAAGAGCCTAGACCTAGATTAACACAGTATGAAGCATTAGAAGAATGGGAAACTGAGTCATTTGAACGTGACAGATCTAGAAGTAGTAAGAGTTATAGAGGATTTTCCCCTACAGGTTGTATATGATCCAATATTTAGAAGGGTACTTCAGGAAAAGGAAAGGGAAGCAATAAATAAAAACCGAGAAGAGCTAATACAGAAAATAACACAGTTGAATACACACCCTGAAGCATTAACTATACCAGTGACTAGAGGTCCTGTTGTTCCATTGTATGGGGATAAAGTGCATTGTCCAAAAGCGCAAGTTATGACAACTTCTATAATTGCACCTAGAAAAGAAATTGTAATAACTGATGCTCAGGTCAGTGAATGGGATTCAGTAATTTCATTAATGGATTTGCGGATAAGAGGACAGATAAATGAAACCCCGAAAAGAGTTATGCCTAGCTGTTCAAAAGAGACAAGACTAGTAACTTCCACAGGAGTCAAAAGTGCAACAATAGTATCCCCGGAAGAATTAGAGAGATGGGCACAGGGAATAGACAAACCAAACCAACCACCAAAGATTTTAGATATTTATAAATCGAAAGTGGAATTGGAAGAAATGATAGCTGGAAATGTGTGATTAGATAGGCTAAATGCTTACAGTGAAGAAGAATTACTGTTCATTTGTAGAAGCATCACTAGAAATGCAAAAATATTTCATGAGAAATTGACAGATCTTGCCTCCGAAATGGGAATTGAAATAGGGAGATCAAAAGTATTACAGAAGCCATATAGAGCAGAATTTAATGATAAGGATTTGGAAATTATGAATGAGTCTGGAAGAAAATTGCAGATTAAGAAGTTAATGACCATCTTACAAAAGTGGGGAGACTTAGACAAATGGAAAGCTTGGTGGATGAGGAAAAAGGAGGAAGCACAGGCAAGTCGAACAACATCTGACTTCTTGTTGAAAGAATCAGGAAAAGCAAAGAGATTGTGCCCAATGAGAGAAGTTCCAGGAGGATGATACGTACATGTTCCATGGAGTCGCCAAGACATTTTGTCATTTACTAATGATTTTTACAAGCTGAGAGAAAAACCAGTTTAATGGTACAAGCAAGTTGAAAGGTTTGTGAAGGTTTCTAAGGTTTTGTTGAAGGATTTAGATGGTCTGTTTGACATAGTGGTGCCTGCTGATTTATGGACAGAATGTAAAATCACAGTTGATTGGCCTAGTGATGAATACCCAAGAGACGAAAAAACAGGAGCCCCTTGAGCTGAGGTAATGAAGAAATATCACCAGGTGATCACTTTCTTGATAGGGAAAATCCCACCAAACGAAACAGATTGGGTACAAATAGATAGAACAACCCAAGAACTAAATGAGTCTGTACATGCTTATTATGAACGCCTATTACAGGTATTCAAGCAGTATAGTGGATTTGAAAACATTGGCGATAAGGACATGGGTCATTTTGTGTATCGTTTTGTGTATGGTTTAAGACCAGAAATTTGCCAGATGATCCAGCAGCACATGTTGTGCTGGCAGGGAAAACCTATAGATGAAATTCTAAAGTATGCCAAGTATTGCGGAGATGATGTTGAGAATAGACGTAAAAAGTTGGAAGAAAAAGTGATGTGGGCACAAGTGAAATTGGCAGAACATCAAGAACAAAGCTTAAATAGACTGATGATCAATTGAAAAGACAGGCTCAGAATGATAATGCAGCGAATGGGGGAAAACCCAGAGGACGAATGAGTAGAGATGAAGCAAAGAAGAAATTTCCTTGTCATGGGTGCAGAAAATTGGGACATTGGAAAAACAAGTGTGAAAGTATTCAGAAAAATAATGGCCCAAATCAAAATTTAAATCCACAGACGCAGAATGAGGTGAGAATGAGTCAACCGCAGCAGGTTGTTAATCAGCAGAGTCAGGTGCCACCTGCCCCTATGCCAAATTTTGTGAACAGAGCAAAGTACAGTGTGGACACCGGATTTCCCGGAGGAAGTGGTAAGAAAAATTCTGTAACTTCACAATTTCTTTTGCAGAATAGTTACATTCATGAAGATGATCAATGACGGTGTCTGAGGGGGGAGGAAGAAGAGTGTATACTTGGCGCATCCTTACCGGTAGATCAGTCAGGTCCATATATTGATGGGAAAGTAGAAGGAAAAGATATTACTTTTCTGTTGGACACTGGTGCTACCCGTTCTACTGTGAGAACAGCAGACATTCCAAACCTACCCCTCTCGGGAGAAGCCATCAAAGTTGTAGGCGTATCTAACAAACAGATTAGGACCCCAATTACTGAACCCATGGAGATGCGCATTGGCAATTTCAGAGAAATGCACAAATTTGTGGTATGCAACTCTAGTCCAGTAAACTTGCTAGGAAGAGACTTATTGTGCAAGACGAATTGCACAATTTTTTGCACACCGGATGGTGTTGTAATTCAGACCCCTGATGAAGACAGTGTCTACAAAATAATACTTTCATACAATAAGGTGGATTTGCTATACGCGATCTGCACATCAAATGTCTCCATTATACAATAATCCAACAGTAAAACATTATATCCAATATTGGGTGCAACCTCAGTGTCAAACACTCATCCACCTAGAGTGTTAAAGCCTGGATACACAGATTGTGTTCCAGATATATTTTGACAACAAAAACACAAGAGCACACCATACAAAAGTAACTCTTATCCCATATGTTTTAAGCGCTTTCAACAATCATATCATCATGCTACGAAAAAGTTCCACATCAATCAATATCCACGTAGCTGTAGAGCAATCATTTTTTAAAATTTCTTTATGGAATGCAGCAGCCGACGCGCGTTTCGCCCTGCCTGGGGCTTCCTAAAGGCTGCAAATCACATATAAAAACGTATATTGAAATATATGTGTCTTATAATATAAGAAAAACAACATCATCTTTAAACAACAATAAATTATTTAGAGTACCATAATACTAATAAAAACCGGCCACCAATCACCCAAAAGTGATAACAAAACAAAAGCCAATAGTGTATATAAAACATATATTATTAAAACATCTGCTAGCAAGGGTGCACAATATCACACCCCAAAAGAAAGCCTTGTGTCTGTTTAATTCTCCAAGAAGTTCAGAAGACATTCCCACTTCGCCTAAACGCAGAGCACCGAGAGAGAAATAGATAAAAGTGCAAAATCTAATCTTCTCACCGCACTAATATCGTAGCTCACACACTGTTATGCAATAGTTATTCCAAAATATTGTTTCCACTCAAAAGATTGTCAGTAATCGAGTGTTCTGCAAGAATGTTTAAGTTATTTTTGAATTTCCTAAGGGAACCCATAATTGTCTATATTCATAAGAAGGTATCCATTATATGTCAAACTGCACCAAGACACCCACCTCTCAAATTATTATTGTGTTCTCGTTATGCTTTCCTTTGTGGTTTGCATCAATATCTCTGAAACTTCATGTGCCAAATATCAATATCCTTGTGGAGCCATGATACTTTCCATCTACATAAGAAAACATTATCACGGACTCATTATATTTCAAACACTCCCTCTTTATATCTCAATCCTAACCTATTAACTTATTGTCTTTGGTATGTAAGTCCAAGTATAAAACAATACTACTATTATATCCAGGCATTATTTCCAACCGACCATACAATTCAAATACTCTGTGTCTATACCATTATCGCCATTTTCTATATGCGAGTATTAACTTAACTTAAGCTCCAGAAAAGTATCTTACACAAGCGAATTAAAACAAAAAAAACAACAAAAAAACACACAACTAGGGGATAACAAACGCCAATATTGTCCTGCACTTGGTGTGTAAATATCGAATTTATATCAAATTAAAAACTCACCGGGCGGTTCGTATTGTTTTACAGGCCTTATTTTTATGGAACTTTCCTGATTGTCCAAACATAGATATTGGACATGTCTATACCGTTATATCCATTTTCTTATGTCCGAATATTCACGCCACCCAAGCTCCAAATAAATGTCTCGCACGTATAAATTAAAAAATCCAACATGGAGATATCAACCGCAAATATTGTTCGGCATTGGGTGAGTCAGCATTGAGTATAACCCTCACCGAATATTTAAATATTATTCTACAAGCCTTATTTTTACGGTACTGTCTTGGTTATCTAAACTCAAATATTGAATATAACAAAAGAATGACAGACAAAACGCGTGTGGAACTCACTGAGCAGTGCATCTTACGTTCTCCACAGCGTCTCAGTTTCTGAGGTCCCGGTTTCACACGCCAAACGCTACCTACTCCATTTAAATGACGTTCATAATTAAAACAAAGAAGGGACATTGAAGCCCAGAATGCTGACTAACTTCACAAATGTGGCTGCCATCTTGGAATTCACATGCGTAGCGCTACCAATTGCTCACAGGAATGTTAATAAAAATCCTTTAAAAAAAGGGGACTGCCAGTCCCAACTAAGTGGCCTTTCATCTTCCTCAAAGTGCATCTCACATATATTATAAGAACCAACAGTAACTCAATTACACTCAGTATCGCTTCTCAGTTTTTGTATAATTGACATCATTAAATTTGAACATTGATGTTGAATGAGATTATATGCAAAGCACGTTCAGCTTTTCATAAAAAAGCTTTACTTTCTAAATTGTACCCTACTTCGGTTTTTATATCACAGTAATGCTCATTATGTTCCTTTAATCTTTTTCAAAGTTTTGGTTAATACACCCTTTATATGTACAGTCTTTCAATGTTTAATCAATATATAGTCCCTTTCCTACAATATTTGTACACATTCATATATGCACAACTTCTGTTTCTAAATACACACTGGTGCTAATTGCATTCACCAAACATTTTGGAAGTTTCAATAACTTTTCCCATTTAAAATCACAGTCCTTCAATATTTGATATTCATAGAGCCCCTATCCAGAATAGCTACCCCCACCTATCCAACTACATTGTTTTTATTAGTATTATGGTACTCTAAATAATTTATTGTGATTGATATATGCAACCTATTGTTGTTTAAAGATGATGTTGTTTTTCTTATATTATAAGACACATATATTTTGATCTACAAAATAATGTTGGCAAAACAAGGTACAGAGATAGATGAGATGTACTCATTAATGACAAAATATGATTTTCCAGACAAATTAAAAACGACTGTGAATCCAGAAGTGTGGGATTTCACTGGAAAGGATGTGGGGTTGATGGAAAATGTAGATCCAGTAAAAGTGACTGTGAAGGAAGGTGCAGTTTACCCAAATACCAGGCAATACAAAATGAGCCCTGAAGTTAAAGCAGGTGTTGCATCAGAAATTGATCAAATGGTTAAAAAAGGCATTTTCAAAGAAATAATGAGCAATCCTTGTAATTCACCTATTATTGGTATCAAGAAGCCTAGCGGAAAATATCGGATAGTACAAGATTTAAGAAAGATTAATAAAATTGTTGTGCCTTGTTGTCTTGTAGTGCCAAATCCCGCAGTGATTCTGTATCAGATACCATGGAATGCAGGATGGTTTACTGTAATCGATCTATGCCAAGCATTTTTCTCCATTCCTTTACACCCAGACAGCCAGTATCTCTTTTCATTTAAGTTTGAGGACCGTATTTTAGTATGGAATCGAGTTCCTCAAGGGTATACAGAAAGTCCATCCATCTTTTATCAGATTTTAAAAAAGTGTCTAGAAACGTTCATTATGCCTACAAATTCAGTTCTGGTCCAGTACATTGTCGACCTCCTCATAGCTTCGCGAGAAATGCGCATGCCTGGGCGTCCGCGCATGCGCATTTGTGAGAAGAAGTTGCCATCAAACAAGAAGAGGGAGCCCCGGGACTCCGCACCGCAGGTAAGGCATTTTCTCTTACTTTTAAAATACTTTAACTTATTTTAAAATGAAGGCGGGCGGCGCGTAGTGGGGCTATGCGGAGCGCGCGAGTGTGCGTAGATTTGGCCACACTACGCGATGCTCCATGTAGCCCCACTACACCCACTACGCCCAGGGTTAATGTATATGTAGTATAGTTTTAGTACTCATATTATGGTTAGTATTAACCATAGCAATTCCTTATTTGATGATGACAGAAAAGAAAAATAATACAGATACTAATGAAAGAGTAGTTAACATCGAGGGAGATAGAGGGAAATTAGAAGCACCAGATGAGTTAGACTTACATCACACTGTGACAAATAATGACACTGCTTTAAATGTATTCTCAAAGTTATTAGTACAATACGTAGACACCATGGAGATTAGAGATTGTTATGTATGAATGAAATTACCAGCTTCAGTAGCAGAAGGCGTCACTTACCATTAACATATGGTATTTCATGTAGTATATTAACCCCTTCGATGCTCATGACGGAACGGTTCCGTCATGACCACGCCCGCGCTAGAACCCTTCAGCACCGCGGGGGAATCCGCGCAGCGCTGAAGGGGTTAACTAGTTTATTATATAGAACAGGAAAATTACAGTATTATTATTCAAAAGTAGATGTGATATTTTCAGATTTTCCTATTCGCAAGAGTATGAATCCAGTTTTTAGTACTAAAGATGCACAGTTTATGGGTGAATATTTCTTAACTATGAAAACAATAGATATAGCAGAAGCACACAGAAACAATCTAACACGTTCATTACACGAAGAAGAAAATATATTTTTGAATGTAGTAGAGGAAGGGAGACAGGACTTCCAAAGAAAAGCTTCTGAAAAGAAATCTCATGTTCCTCAATGGGCTAAGAAAGAGGAGAGTTATACAGCTGACAAGACTCATGCTACGATGTCCCTAGATTTTGAAAAGAAAGGGAAGATCTGCCTCCATAGATTAAAAACTGACTATAAAAATGTATTTATTGGCTCCACTGAAGGTGAACCTAATTTTTTGATTAGTGGTGGATGGGGACTAAAAGGGGGAACAGATTTTGTATTTCCTAGAGTCTATTACGTGTGTGGGAATAAGGCTTATTTTAGGATGCCTGCATGTTGGTACGGGAGTTGTTATTTCGGAATAGTATTTCCAAAAGTGTACCACGTAAAAAGAATCACTGGAAGCAATGAAAGCACAAAATAACTAACCCGCAGAAAGAGAGCTAGTTTTTCAGAAACAGTAGGTGATATATTTGGTGCATTGATACCTTCAGTGGGAGTCATTCTAAATTCATGAAAGATTTGTCAGTTATCCAGAGTAGTTGATCATCTATCGACTGATACTGCTGGAGGGTTCTTAATAATCAATACAGAAATGGTTGCAATTATATCAACGGTTTTACAAAATCGACTTGCTCTTGATATATTATTGGCAAAAGAGGACGGAGTCTGTAAAATGTTGAAGGCGCAACACTGTTGCACCTATATACCAGACAAAAGTGTTGAAATTGGAGGATACATTGGAAGTTGATAGTGTATGGAAGAAATTAACAAATAGCATTACCTCAATAGGGACTTGGTTTACAAATAAAGGCAAAGGTTTTATAGGACAAATGATATTACCTATACTAGAGTTAACAATATTAGTCTTAGCAATAATGACATGGTGCAAATGTTGTAGAAAGAGAGAAAGATATGAGGTAAATGGAAAGGGAAAGAAAAGAAAGTATGAAGAAATCCAGTTAGAAGAAATGAAAGGCGAACTATAAAAGAAAATGAAAAACTTATAAGACAAAAATGAGGAAGGAAATGAAAAGACCGGAAAGGGAATTGAGATGTGCTAAAGTTGGAATCTGCTTTGGTTATGGGTAATTTTGTGATGGCACAAATGCCATCAGAGAGGGGATTGATGGAGCAAGGACTCATATAAAAGAGACTTTCTCAGAAGCAAACCTCTTATATAACTCGTAACACTGTACTAAATTGTGTATCATATAATTAATATGCACTACATTTCATATTTTAGCAAGATGAAGCTTGCTTACGTTTCTTACTAACAAGTAACCCGAGTGAAACTTAAAATGGCTGCTAACGTGGGAAATTGTACTGCGCATGCGTCAACTGCATTTACGCAAGATGACATTTCTGACGCTTGGAGGGAAGTTTCTGCACCTGCGCAAACACGTCTAAAATGGCCGCTTGAAAGCTCACATGCTAAGCATCTGCTTTGCTGAAACTAAAACAAGATATTTACTAAGTGCTAATGCGGGGAGAGCCTTTATAAGTAAATGGGATTAGAGTAGAGATAGGTGAAATACAGTGAAAATCATTTGATTTTGAAATTAATGTTACTTTTTGATCTCTCTATTAGTTTGTTTTTGGGCCTGTGAGAGAAGCCGAGGTCTGTACCACACGTGACCTCCCACGCAGGCGCAGTAATAACAAGCCAGAAGCCATGATGTGATTCTTGAATCCCGTCCAAGGACGTCTTTGCAACATGTCCTGGAAACCTGCTGCACATCCTGAATATTGAATGGAACAAATGTTATATGTATACTTTTTGTGTGATAAAGATGTGAATTCAGGTGGGAAATAAAGTCTGTGAATAAAAATTAAGAGGCGGGAACATTAAACAAAGAACCAAAGAAATGTATTAAAACTTAGCATGGTGTGATGATCATTTCCAATTCTGTCCAATCAGAATTAGGGGTTTCATAAAACTGAAACATTAAGGGGTGGTACATGCCATTAGAAAGGTATAACTGAGGTAGTTTAGCTAATTAGTTACAACAAAGAGACCATAATGCTGCAGAGCTCGGGATGCTGTCAGAGCAACGAGCGAATGCTGAAGAAAAATCATATTGCAGACTTAGAATTTTAAGCCAATTACTTAGAAGAAGATCGTGGAAGAATCGAGGAGGGAATAAGACAATTATTAGCAGAAGATCGCAGAAGAATCGAGGAGGAAGATAGTGTCAGAGAGGGGTGCAACGCAGGCATCGGATCTAGAAGAGGTCATCTATCCTGTCCTGAATCCTGTCCTGAAGTCCTTGTCACCTGATCTTTCCCAGGGACCCTTCCAGCTCCTAGGCCAAGGGGTTGGTTTCCACACCATTCTAGGTAACTATAGTTCTGTGTAGTATGTCATTGCACTGCTCTCTCTATCCTCTCCTTCCTGAGTACTGTCATTGTGAAACTTTGTTCTAATATAGGTGACTGATTATTGAATTAATTGACTGTTCCTTCCTTGGAGAAACGGAGTTCGTACTGTAAATTTGCTTTTGGCTCACTTGAATTTAACTAGATAAAACATTAAAACTTTTCCTGAGTCTGTGGTTATTTTCAATATAGTAAAGAAAATATAATTCTATGTCATTTCACCATCAACTAGTTCCAACTAATAGATCCATTGACCAAAGGAAATAACTTTCTGATCAGTGAAAGATTTGTTAGAAATTATAGGTAACTAATCTCATAAAAGCATTTTTAAAAATTGACCTCCAGTGGATTTACTAACCTATGTGAACGTGTGTGTTTACAGGCCCAGGTGAGTATATGGTGTTTGAGTGCTTGAGAATGGAAACCCGCTGGATCAGCAGTGCCCCTCCAAGTTCGTTTCTGTCATTCTCTTCATGATATCACCAAAGAAAAGCTGGGCTCCCAAATATTCCTGTACGTTGATCCTAGTTGGTGACAGCGGGTTTCATATGTTGCCAAACGGGACCTGCATCTCCCTGCAACCCTTCAGCTCTAGAGGCGCCATGATAGGAAGCTTTAGAAAGATGAGATTTTCGTGTTAATTTGTCCCTTTTAGTGCTAGAGAATCTGCCCATCACTTATGCACTGAATACTATTGCCCACCATGGGCTGTGTCGTGTTACATAAAAAAGAAAAATATATTGAATTATATAGGGGTAACAGGGTTCTGAGTGACATGAAATAGACAAGGGAAGTGAAGTTCAGCCCCTTAATTAGCTTTTTACCAATCTATAATCTTATGTTATGTCAGCCCCCCGCTCCCCCCAAATCATCTGTCCCTGCTTTCAACTGCTACGCAGGAACGTAGGAGAAATGAGGGAGCCATACATAATATGGTCTCTCCTCCCTATGTCAAATAAAAAAAAATACCTGACCTCCACTCACCCACCCCCACCACTCCCTGTGCCCTCCCTTCCCTCTTCAGAAGCTGTGCTCCCTGCATTCCAGCACTGCTCTTACAGGCTCTCACATAGCCCAGGCAACTGAGCTTGAAATTCCTTTATGACCTTGCAACGTTAAGGTATGAGGTCTGTCGTCCATGGTTGCTTCACAGCTGTGAATTATCACATTTAGACTGTCACATCCACGTTAATGGCTCTCAGTGAGAGGCATACATAACAAAGAAATAGCACTAATGCACTCTGAGAAACAAAGGATCTCATCTATATCATTTCAGGGACTATTCTGACTGCAATACTTAGTGACTGGGGCCATCAGCTTACAGCGCCCGTCAGAGGCTAAGTGATCGGGGCAGGTACCTCGTTGTTCCACCGCTCAAGGGCAGGTTAGGGGGCCTTTCAAGAGCTCGAGTGCCCCCGAAATGAAGATGACACAGAACATAAAGACAGATATTTAGCTATTGTGCACACAAGACTGTTCAGTATAGTCGCAAACTAAAGTGAGAAAGGGCGGACAGGGCTCATAAGACATAACTGATCACAAATGAGTAAGTACAGGGGATGGAAAAATCCCTGAGGAGGGACCCACGTGTGTTCAGGGGGAGAGTTGCAATTAGCTGTGACCACGGATAAGGCCTGATTCACAAATGTAAACTTACACTTTTCGCTGTTTATAAACAAACCTCTTAATAGTGACTAAATGACTGTAATGACTCCCTAGTCAAGGCAGAGAACTCCACACATATATAGAGAGCCCTGTCCTTTCTTTTATGTGCAGAATTCTCCACCAGACATGTGAATCGGGTCCAATGTATTGTTCAATTTATTTTTCTTAAAATCTGAAGACATATTTGGAACAGGAGATGTGCAGCTCAAGGCCATCACTACCCCACTGTAGAAATCTCACTAGGGTTAAGGCTTGCTAATGAGGTTTGTGAATAGTTGTTTAGAAGCTGTATTTCATCTTATCTTCAGATATCTTATCTTCTGTCAGCAGCCTCATGAATTTGAGAGTACTAATACAGCATCCTTCCGCCCAGCCAATAGACATTTTGTGTACCTTCAGTCAGAAGGATTGGCATGTATCAGTGCTTAATTTGAGCCAAGCCAGTGGTCCACGGGTAAAGGTGGTGTTAGAATCCGGGGTCTCTGGTTGGCGCAGGTATGCACTTGCGACAAGCAGGGACCCTTTCCTCTAAATCAGGGCAAAGGATTACTCGTGAAAAATAACCCCTGCTCACCCTCTAGGTAACGTGGCGCGAGCAGTCAGGCTAGATTCCAGAGGGCATAAGGTTAAGCATTTAGGGCGTCCCACAATAACCACCAACCCACCACACAGACACAAGACTGTATTTATCAAAAATAAAGCTCTTTATAGATAGACTCTTCAAGCAGGCTTCAAAATACAGTGTTTCACTTTTAAAGAGGGTTCCAGTTACTTGTATTCAATGTTCCATGAGGCCACAGTTCTTAAAAGGCAATTTTGAGGTGCAATTTCACTATGCTTGGGGTCCGTGCGCACCGTAGCGCTGTTTGTACGCTTCGTACCGGCGTCGGTACGCGTCGTACACCACACGTACGATTCTTTCTTTGCCTCACGCTTCCCGCGTGAGCAAGCGTATGGATATTTAAACTGTACGGGCCGTACAGTCGCAAGTACGCGCCTTCCGGGCTTGGTACGACTCTCGCTAAGCCTCACGTTTCCCACGTGAGCTGCGTACCGGGACGGTAGCGCAGTACGGACTGTACCAAGGAGAGTACGCTTGGAGAGCACAGTACCTTATTCTTTGGGGGAGAGTTCACGGCGGCCTCGGCAGTCGTCAGAGGGGCGTCCCGCGTCGCGTTGCAGTCCCACTTGGTCAGAGGAGAGCTATGCTTGGTGGGGCGCCTCAGGACTCCACGGCACACTTCGAGGTGGAAGGAGGGGCGGCTCGGGGGTGATTTCAGCGGCGCAGGGCTGTCGGCATCATCCAGACGTGGCGAACTTGCGTGTCGTCGATCCTCACGGTGATCTCTACGGCTCGGGGCCACAGAGGCTCGGGGCTTGGAATCCGATAGTCTCTCTTCACGTTGCGAGCTCCGGCTCGAGGGGGCAGCTGTTCACTTTGATCAGGCCAGGCAGGGCAGGCCGTCACGGTGCTCACAGCAGCACAGGCGGGCAGAGGTCACGTTGCTCAGCGAGATGAGGCCACACAAGTTCTCTGGGGTCAGCGTTCGCAAATCACCAGTCGCAGCTTCCTTTCTTCCAGTGAGGGGTAGCGCCCACTGTTCCTGGGGCACAGTTCAGGGGCAAGTTCACCAGCAAGCCCTTGGAGATTGTTCAAACAGCACAAGTTGATTTAAAAGTCTCTCTCAGTCTTTTACTCTCCTTCTTGCAGCAAGGCACCCACCACAGGCCAGTCTCTCAGGCTTAGAGACAGTACTCCTCCATGCAGCTTTCCCAGGTCCTTCTCTTCCGGCAGAGTTTCTTCTTGGCGTAAACAGGATCTGATTTCTTAGGAGCAGGGCTCCTTCTTTTATACACAGTTTCTTTTGTTCTTTGCCGCCAGGGGGCGTGTGCCTGGCTCAGTCCGGTTTTGGAGCACTTTGTTGTGGTGACTCTGCTCTTTCCTTTCAGTGAACAGGGCAGAGACATCAGCTGCTCCACAGGGGGCGGAGCCAGCATTGTGGTGGCAGAGCACAGGTCTATTCAGAGTCAAGGTGTACTCCTCCCACCCATCCTGGTGTAATCTCTCTACCCACCACCTGCCAGCCAGCCTGTCTCCTGGAATTCCCCAGCCCTGCCCGTCACTGAAACTAGGCAGCACACACACACAAAGCAGAGGCGGACTGAAATGGCTAAGTAAGTAAATACTAACTTTCTAAAAGTAGTATTTACAAACACAGGATATTAAAATAAACTTTACTAAAAGAAGTATTTTATTATTCTGAGTTCAGGCATACTAAACTTGACTTTCTACCATGCTCTCTGAGTCTGCTGGGATTACAGCGTGTAGTAATTCCAGCAGCCCATTCTGGCCTATGGAGAGCAGGTAGCCTTCAATAGTGAAAAACGAAAATGGCTGTAATTCACTATTAGGACATGCCACACACATCAGGGCATGTCCTACCTTATACCTACAATGCACCCTGCCCTTGGGACTACCAGAGGGGTGAATAATATGTAGTTAAGGGAAGGTTTGGGGACTGGCAAGTAGGTGCACTTGCGCATTCAGCATGACAGTACCAGACTGCACGCAGGTTCTGCAGTGGCAGACCTTAGACACATTTTACTAGGCCGCTTCTGTGGGTGGCACAACCAGTGCTGCAAGCCCACCAGCAGCCTTTGCATTTACAAGCCCTAGCACTCCTGGTGCACTTTACTAGGGGCTGATAGTAAACCAAATAAGCCAAACATGGACACCAATCAATGTATACACTTTTCATAGGGAGCACTTGCACTGTGGCACTGATTAGCAGTGGCACAGTGCTCTGAGCAGCTAACACCAACAAAACACATGAGGCACATCAGCAAAAAGTGGAAGGGAAACTCACGCCAAGGTGCCAGGTCTAACACGTATCCCCTCCGGCTGAAATGTGGGGGAACTACCCTACCCCAGGGAGTTCCTCTTCACTAAGGCGGAAAAACCTGGACAGACCGTCAGCATTGGCGTGATCTGTGCCAGGGCGATGCTCAAGCGTAAAGTCCATACCCTGTAGGGAGATGGACCACCTCAACAGTTTTGGGTTCTCACCCCTCATTTGCATCAACCATCTGAGGGGCCTGTGGGCGATCTGAACCTGGATGTGAGACCCAAAAAAGTAGGGTCTTAGCTTCTTCAGCGTCCAGACCACAGCAAATGCTTCTCGCTCGGTTGCACTCCACCTTTGTTCCCGTGGAAGTAACCTCCTACTAATGAAGGCTACAGGTTGGTCCCAGCCCTCCTCAGTCATCTGTGAGAGAACAGCCCCTACACCATGCTCTGATGCGTCTGTCTGCTCTAGGAATTCCTTGGAGAAGTGAGGAGCCAAGAGCACGGGCGCCGTGCACATGGCAGTCTTCAGGGTGTCAAAAGCCTTCTGACAGGTGTCAGTCCAGATCACTTTCCTGGGCTGCTTCTTCGAAGTCAGCTCTGTCAAGGGAGCAACAATGCTGCCATATCCCTTGACAAACCTCCTGTAGTACCCTGTGAGTCCTAAAAAGGCCCTCACCTCTGTCTGGGTCTTTGGGGGCTCCCAAGTCAGGGTGGTTTCAATCTTGGGAGGGAGGGGCGCCACCTGGCCGCTCCCCACTAGGTGTCCCAAGTACACCACGGAACCCTGCCCGATCTGACACTTGCTTGCCTTGATTGTGAGGCCTGCCTTACGCAGTGCCATCAACACTTCCCAGAGGTGATGCAGGTGTTCTTTTCATGTGCCACTGAACACTGCGATGTCATCCAGGTAGGCGGCGCTGAACTCGGTCAGCCCAGTCAACACCTGGTTGACCAACCTCTGGAAGGTGGCAGGGGCATTCTTCATCCCAAATGGCATAACCCAGAACTGGAAATGCCCATCCGGTGTGGAGAATGCGGACTTCTCTTTGGCCCCATCAGTCAAGGCGATCTGCCAGTACCCAGATGTCAAATCAAACGTGCTGAGGTACCGTGCAGCCCCTAACCGATCGATGAGCTCATCAGCTCTGGGGATGGGGTGCGCGTCAGTCTTCGTGACTGAATTGAGTCCTCTGTAGTCCACACAGAACCAGAGTTCGGGTGTGGCACCTGGCGCTGCAGCCTTTGGGACCAAGACCACTGGGCTGGCCCAAGGACTGCTGGAGGACTCAACCCCCCCTAGAGCAAGCATCTTTGAGACCTCCTCTTTGATGCAGGCTCTGACCCTGTCAGTCACTCTGTAAGCCTTGTGCTTCACAGGCAAGCTGTCTCCTGTGTCCACATCATGGACGCACCAATCTGTGACACCAGGAAACAGGGAGAACAGGTCAGGAAACTGCCCCAGCAGCTGGCGGCAGTCATCCTGTTGCTCAGGGGTCAGGGTGGGTGAGAGGTTAACTCCATCCACTGACCCGTCTCGCTCTGAGGCTACCAGGAAGTCAGGAAGAGGCTCAGACTCCTCTTCCGCCCCATCATGTGTGGCCAAGAGCATACCCACTTCGGACCTCTCCAAGTGGGGCTTTAGTCGGTTGACATGTAAGACCCTCAAGGGGTTCCTGGGAGACTGCAAGTTCACCAAATAGGTGACAGAACTCTTGCGCTCCACAATCTCAAAGGGTCCGGTCCACTTGTCTTGGAGTGCACAAGGCTCCACAGGGGCCAGGACCCATACCTTTTGTCCAGGTTGAAGCTTAACCAGAGTGGCATTCTGGTCGTACCACCGCTTCATTTCCCCCTGGCTGGCTTCCAGATTTGCCTCAGCAAGTTGCCTGAAACGCCTAGTCTGGTTCCTGAAGGCCAGCATGTAACTGTATACATTCTGAGGAGGTTTCCTGGGAGATTGCTCCCAGCCTTCCTTGACCAGACTAAGAGGTCCTCGTACTGGGTGGCCATACAGAAGCTCAAAGGGACTGAACCCTAGAGACTTCTGTGGCACCTCACGGTACGCAAAGAGAAGGCATGGTAAGAGGACGTCCCACTTACGCCTCATGGGTTCCTCAAGACCCATAATCATGCCCTTTAGGGTTCGGTTGAATCTCTCAACCAACCCGTTTCCTTGGGGATGGTAAGGGGTGGTGAACTTGTATGTTACACCACACTCTTGCCAAAGGGATTTCATATATTTCAATATGAAATTGGTGCCCCTGTCAGACACCACCTCTAGAGGTAATCCCACTCGTGAGAAAATTCCCATTAGTCCCCGTCTCACCACGGGGGCCATCACTGTCCTTAGAGGGATGGCTTCAGGGTACCGGGTGGCATGGTCCACCAAGACCAGGATGAACCTGTTGCCCATGGCTGTCTTGCGGTCCAGTGGCCCCACAATGTCAATCCCCACTCGCTGGAATGGGGTACTGACCACAGGGAAAGGTTGGAGTGGAGCCTTTTGCTTCCTTCCACTCTTATCACTTGCCTGGCAAGTCTGGCAGGTCCTACAATGAGCCTCTGAGCTCTTGTGCATTTGAGGCCAATAAAAGTGGGTGACAAGCCTCTCATAGGTCTTGTCCTGCCCCAAATGCCCTGCTAATGGCACATCGTGAGCCAGCCCCAGTAGGAAGGCTCTGAACTTCTGGGGTACCACCAGCGCACGGGCTGACCCAGGTTCAGCAACCTTAGGCTCTGAGTACAGGAGGTCATTCTCCCAGTAGATGAAATGTGTACCGGACTGATCACCATTGGCTTGGGCTGCAGCCTGCTGCCGCATACCCACAAGAGAGGGGCATTCTTTCTGCTCCCTGCAGAATTCCTCCCTGGAGGGGCCTCCGTCTTGCTGCCAATGGGTCAGCTCAGGCAGGTCCCCCAGTCCGGCTATCTGTTCCCCGGTAGGCTCCAGGGCATCCCCCTCAAAGTCTGCTTCCTCCTGGGCCGTGGGAACTTTTGGGGCCGGTTTCTCGCGCCTCCTGCGCCCTCTCCCTAAGGCCGGTTCCTGGGCCTCTCCCTCAGGCTCCAGGATCTCTTGAACACCCCTACTGGCTGCCATTGACCAGGTGGTCACGCACGCCCAGTCAGGTAAACCCACCATCCGCAGGTGAGCTGTCTTCTCCACCTTTTCCCAAGGGGAGCTCTCCAAAGAATTTCCTAGGAGACAGTCTACAGGCATGGCAGTTCTCACAGCGACTTGCAGAGTACCAGAGACCCCCTCCCACTCAAAGGGAACTTGAGCCATTGGACAATGGCTCTCTGTGTTGTCAGCATTGACAACCCAACAATAGGCATGGGGTACAACCTGCTCTTGAGATACCAGGTGCTGCCGCACTGCAGTCACACTGGCGCCTGTGTCTCGAAGAGCCTCTGCCTTCCTCCCATTGACGGTCACCACTTGCCCATATTTCTTAGTTTTGGAGGGCAAGTAGGTTTCAGGGACCATTTCACTGTCTCCCAATGAGACTAGGGTCAGCTGGACGGGGTCCCACCCACCTTGGACTTCTATCTCCTCCCCAAAGGCTACTGTAGCCACTTGCTTGGGGAAAGCACCAGTGGGTGCTGGTTTCACATACTGGCGACACTTGGGATCACTGGCAAAGTGACCCAGTTCACCACATTTATAACATTGTGGGGGCCCCTTGGGAACAGGTTTAACTGTGGGGGCCCCGGTCTGCTTCGGGGGTGGGGGAGGCTGAGAACCTTTCTGCTGGTTCCCTTGGGTATTACTTTGGGGGCCTTTTGGAAACCCTTTCTGTTTTCCCCTGTCCCCCCCACTCTTCTGCTGGGGACCCTGCCCACCCTTGGCGGAGTCTCCCACTTGACCCTTGTGGACCCTGGTGCTGACCCAGCGGTCCGCCTCTTCAGCAAGCTTCCTAGGGTTAGTCAGCTTGCCATCAATCAGGTGTTGGCGTAGCTCAGGAAAACAATTAAGGGACAAGTGCTCCCATGCAATTAAATCAAAGAGACCTTGGTAATCATTCACTTTGCTACCCTTCACCCAGCCATCCAGTGCTCTGCAGAAAAAGGTTACATACTACACATACATACTCCCCGCGATCTTGGTACACTCCCTGAACCTCTGTCTATATAATTCAGGAGTTAGCCCATATCTGGTCATTATAGCTTCCTTCATGTGGGGGTAAGAGTTATACATGTCAGACGGCAAATCTAAGAGTGTGTCCCGCCCCTCACTGAGGAACCGTCCCCACAACCCCACTCCCCAATCTCTCTCAGGGACCCGGTGGGAAGGCATGGCTACCTCATAGGCTTTGAACCGTTGCCCTATGTCATCATTCTTAAAGTATTCTTTAACTACATCTTTTGGCATGTACACCCTTGACTCTATCTGCACCGGCGTTGCGCTGCCACCAGAGGGAGGGTTTTCCAAACTTTTGGCTTTTATCTCCAGCTCCCTCATTTTCATGTCGTGCTCCATCTGAATTTTTCTTTCTTCCAGAGCCATCTTCTTGGTTTCTAGCTCCAATTGGCCATTTAATTTCAGCTCTGCCAACTTCATTTCATGATCTCTTGTGGCCTGTCTGTCTGCCAGCTCCTCTGGCGACAGGCCTCTGCCAAAATTGTGAACGCTCTCCGCTGGTTCCAATGGTACAACTTCCTCAGTTGCACCCCTTGATTCCATCCAGGCTTTCAGCGCCTTGTAGAGATCTGATTTGTTCCTGCATCCTGCATGTGGAACCTTAAGTTTCTTGCAGAAGTGCTTGAGCTATACTTTTGTGTAGCTGTCCAGTTTTGACTCATCCCATTCCATTCCTACTATTTCAGAGGTTTCAGAGGTCGATTTCTCAATGCTGTTTGGGCCAGGCATGACTCCAAACACAAGGCATCTTCTTTCTTGGCAAGCAAAATTAAAAAGTTCTGTGGCTTAAGCTACTGGACTGTCCTCACTGTGCAATGGCTAGTAATCACTGCGCAGACACCAAAAATGCAAATCCGTAAATCCTCACCGCTGCCACCAATGTTAGAATCCGGGGTCTCTGGTTGGCGCAGGTCTGCACTTGCCACAAGCAGGGACCCTTTACTCTAAGTCAGGGCAAAGGATTACTCGTGAAAAATAACCCCTGCTCACCCTCTAGGTAACGTGGCGCGAGCAGTCAGGCTAGATTCCAGAGGGCATAAGGTTAAGCATTTAGGGCGTCCCACAATAACCACTAACCCACCACACAGAGACACAAGACTGTATTTATCAAAAATAAAGCTCTTTATAGATAGACTCTTCAAGCAGGCTTCAAAATACAGTGTTTCACTTTTAAAGAGGGTTCCAGTTACTTGTATTCAATGTTCCATGAGGCCACAGTTCTTAAAAGGCAATTTTGAGGTGCAATTTCACTATGCTTGGGGTCCGTGGGCACCGTAGCGCTGTTTGTACGCTTCGTACCGGCGTCGGTACGCGTCGTACACCACACGTACGATTCTTTCTTTGCCTCACGCTTCCCGCGTGAGCAAGCGTATGGATATTTAAACTGTACGGGCCGTACAGTCGCAAGTACGCGCCTTCCGGGCTTGGTACGACTCTCGCTAAGCCTCACGTTTCCCACGTGAGCTGCGTACCGGGACGGTAGCGCAGTACGGACCGTACCAATGAGAGTACGCGTCGTACAGGGGCGCTTGGAGAGCACAGTACCTTATTCTTTGGGGGAGAGTTCACTGAGGCCTCGGCAGTCGTCAGAGGGGCGTCCCGCGTCGCGTTGCAGTCCCACTTGGTCAGAGGCCCGCGATGCTTGGTGGGGCGCCTCAGGACTCCACGGCACACTTCGAGGTGGAAGGAGGGGCAGCTCGGGGGTGATTTCAGCAGCGCAGCTCTGTCTGCATCATCCAGACGTGGCGAACTTGCGTGTCGTCGATCCTCACGGTGATCTCTACGGCTCGGGGCCACAGAGGCTCGGGGCTTGGAATCCGACAGTCTCTCTTCACGTTGCGAGCTCCGGCTCGAGGGGGCAGCTGTTCACTTTGTTCAGGCAGGGCAGGCCGTCACGGTGCTCACAGCAGCACAGGCGGGCAGAGGTCACGTTGCTCGGCGAGATGAGGCCACACAAGTTCTCTGGGGTCAGCGTTCCCAAATCACCAGTCGCAGCTTCCTTTCTCCCAGGGAGGGGTAGTGCCCACTGTTCCTGGGGCGCAGTTCAGGGGGCAAGTTCACCAGCAAGCCCTTGAAGATTGTTCAAACAGCACAAGTTGATTTAAAAGTCTCTCTCAGTCTTTTACTCTCCTTCTTGCAGCAAGGCACCCACCACAGGCCAGTCTCTCAGGCTTAGAGACAGTACTCCTCCATGCAGCTTTCCCAGGTCCTTCTCTTCAGGCAGAGTTTCTTCTTGGCGTAAACAGGATCTGATTTCTTAGGAGCAGGCCTCCTTCTTTTATACACAGTTTCTTTTGTTCTTTGTCGCCAGGGAGCCTGTGCCTGGCTCAGTCCGGTTTTGGAGCACTTTGTTGTGGTGACTCTGCTCTTTCCTTTCAGTGCACAGGGCAGAGACATCAGCCGCTCCACAGGGGGCGGAGCCAGCATTGTGGTGGCAGAGCACAGGTCTATTCAGAGTCAAGGTGTACTCCTCCCACCCATCCTTGTGTAATCTCTCTACCCATCACCTGGCAGCCAGCCTGTCTCCTGGAATTCCCAAGCCCTGCTCTTCACTGAAACTAGGCAGCACACACACACAAAGCAGAGGCGGACTGAAATGGCTAAGCAAGTAAATACTAACTTTCTAAAAGTAGTATTTACAAACACAGGATATTAAAAAAAACTTTACTAAAAGAAGTATTTTATTATTCTGAGTTCAGGCATACTAAACTTGACTTTCTACCATGCTCTCTGAGTCCGCTGGGATTACAGCGTGGAGTAATTCCAGCAGCCCATTCTGGCCTATGGAGAGCAGATAGCCTTCAATAGTGAAAAACGAGAATGGCTGTAATTCACTATTAGGACATGCCACACACATCAGGGCATGTCCTACCTTATACCTACAACGCACCCTGCCCATGGGCCTACCAGAGGGGTGACTAATATGTAGTTAAGGGAAGGTTTGGGGACTGGCAAGTAGGTGCACTTGCGCAGTCAGCATGACAGTACCAGACTGCACGCAGGTTCTGCAGTGGCAGACCTTAGACACATTTTACTAGGCCGCTTCTGTGGGTGGCACAACCAGTGCTGCAAGCCCACCAGCAGCATTTGCATTTACAAGCCCTGGCACTCCTGGTGCACTTTACTAGGGGCTGATAGTAAACCAAATAAGCCAAACATGGACACCAATCAATGTATGCACTTTTCATAGGGAGCACTTGCACTGTGGCACTGATTAGCAGTGGCACAGTGCTATGAGCAGCTAACACCAACAAAACACATGAGGCACATCAGCAAAAAGTGGAAGGGAAACTCATGCCAAGGTGCCAGGTCTAACAGGTGGTGAGTGATGTCTGTTCATGCAAAGATAATTGTCTTGAATATAGTCCTGCGTGGGCCCCTTAGGAATAGTCAAACTAGTTCTTACTAAAAATGAACACTCAAGTAAAAAAATCATACATCAATCTCATCCATACTAGGAACTAGTGGTCTTATGTGTGGGGATAAATAGTCCTCTGTGGTGACTCTCGCCTATCAGGGCATTTCAGACTCTAGATTAGCTCCACTAAGTTTTCCTTTCACTCAGATCCTAAATACCAAAGGCCACTTTGGCTCTAACCATCCATCTCCTCTCTTAAGGTGGGAATGGCAGGAATGTCACCATTATGCATGTAACCTTACAGATCAGTTTATAAATCACATGATCATTAACAAAGACAATTCAATTAATTCCAATTACACATTGTTTTGTAATCTAAAAAATGTTTTCATTTGTAAATATGTATTTGTATTTAATATAATATTTGTTGCCATTTTTATGAATAAGTCACACTGTTTTATTATTTGCCTCAATTTACAAAACATGTTGTATTTAAATAATTCTTTAACATGTTTGTGTAGAAAATATATAATTATTACATTTTAATTTGTAACATATTCATAGAATTCTATAGATATAGGTTTTTATATGTTTATTTGGTAATTAGAAAATATAATTATTGTGCATTAAAATACATGTATATTTAAAAACGGTTAATCATTTTTTATGTAATTTTATTTTTAAATTAAATAAAGATATTTTGTCTTTAAATATGTCCCAAATGTATTTTTTTTTTATAAATTAGGTCATTCTAAAGTTCATAAACCTATAATTGATTAATAATCCATGAATATATGAATACATGTAACACATGAATATATGTAATATTTGTTTAAATGGATATATATTATATTACTTATCTAATATTCAATAATGTTTTCAATTTATTATATTGATTATTTATAATATTATTTTAATTGTATATAGAATTGTGTATATAATATTTAATGGATATATTTTTTTAACTTATACTTATTTATTTAATATGATATGTTGTTATATTTATGTGTTTTGAATGATTTATTAGCTAAGGTTTTGTTTTTTATAATGTTTTGGTTATTGACAAACTAATTTTTATATACATTCATTTTTGGTGTATGTATCATAACTGTAACACCTTTAGTATCCAACATCTTTCCCAAAATGGTTTAGATTGGAGTGAGAATAGCAAATGTAACACCTTTAGTATCCAACACCTTCCCCAAAAACGTTTAAGTTGGAGTGGGAATAGTGTATGTAACTTCTTTAGTGCCTAACATCTTCCTTAAAATATTTTCAATTGGACTGAGAATAGTGAATATAACACCTTTATTATCCATCTCCTTCCATGAAATGGTTTAGAGGGTGTGGGAATAGTAAATGTACACCTTTTAGTGGCCAAATGATTCTCTACAATGCATTAAGAAGGAGTTTGCATTGTATTTTTTGCATACTTAGTTAAAATGCATATTTTTTTCCTTGCTAAAAGTAAATAACACACTTTGTAATTTCCTTTATTTAACTTTTGATTGAGTGTATGTGCAGTGGCGGAGGAGGGTCGCCCCGCCTGCTGCAAGTGCAGCAGGCACACACATTAATAAAATAGTAAAAATTACTATTTAATGAATGTGTCCCAGGCATGCTTTGTTACAGCGCGGGGGCATCGGACAGGGCTGATTAGTGCAATTGCACTATTGCTTCAGCCCCTGCCAGTTCGCATGTGAGATTGGTCGGCTGTTTACAGTCAGCCAATCTCACATGCACACTTCAGAGCCTGCAATTCCAAGGCAGAGAAAAGTGGAGAGCCACAAAAGCAGAACATTTTGCCAAGTCAATGTACAATACCTAGAATTAATCCAGTGATATATAACCCGTATTAATGGAAAAATAATATAATCGCTCGTTGAAAGAAACTAATAGCAGATTTAGACAAAAGTTAATGCTTAAGAATCAAAAATATATATTTAGTCGATTCGCTGACAGATGCACCTGTGGCCTAGACCTCATTTCAAGGAGAGATCTCATCCTGGCTTTAACTGATCTCCCTCCTCAAGGGTGGCCCTTTGTATCAATTGGTAGCACAGGAGTTAATTTCTAGGGTCTCTGAACATAGGGGTGACCAGAGGATTTATGTGGTGTCCATGCTCAATGGCACTTTGGCTTAAACATACAGAACAAATGCGGGGAAAGCCAAAGTGCTTATATCTAGCCTGCCGGACTCTGCTCCTTACACAGTTGCCAGACCTGCCAGCTCACACAGTGCCACCGTGTGTCATACAACATCAGCTGTCATCGCACAGTCTCCCGGTGAAGAGCAGACTTCACACAGTAGGAGGAAAGGTAAGTAAGACCTGATTTTACAACTTCCTCTGAGTTTCCTCAGTGGCGTCCCACTGGATTCACGATCTGGCTAGGAATGGCACTCTTGACTGGTGCAGACTTGACCTGGGTCACCCACCTGTACTATTCAGGTACATTGTGGAAGTTCTCGAAACACAGAGAAGAATACCAGATCCCAGAGTGAACTTTCTGACACAGCCCTCAATCGCTTTGCCATTGATCACGGATTGGTAACCCATTGAGCCTGAAACTAACAGGACACTTCAGGCATTACATACTCCTTCGGTGAACCAGGAAAATTATAATATCCTTATATCGGGTCATTTGGGTATCTGTTGGACATGACATGGAGACACTGGAGAAAAACCGGGGAGGCGATCTGGTAGAGGGCTTTTAGATTAAGGATGTGCTTTCCTTCCCCAAAGTCTGCAGAAATTAGTGTTTCAGCCCCTTCATTTCAATTATGTGCACTGTACTTAGAACTGCAACTAAGCTGATTTCTATCTCAAGATGTGAGTCTGTTCCCGATCCCACAAGTTCTGGTCAGAAGTGACTGGAATCATGTCCGCTTCGACAGATTGGTGTGAGCTGTATTACCCCGGAACATGCCTCCTAGATTTGGTGCCCCGTCCCAAGGCCTAAAGCTCTAACTACTATAGGTTTCCCTTTTGCATGCCAAGAAACTAACAGTGATGAAATGGCAATCCGCACAGCCTCCCAGGATAGTGGTCTCCTGGAAGTCAGAGCTGATGAATGCAAAGAAGGAAGTGTGCTGAAAGCTCCAGAGGTTGGGATCTGATTCTGAACAGGTGGACACAAACATAGATTCAATCATAACAGACCTGATCCCCAAATTAGATGAGAGGCAACCATGATTGGATATTGGTGTCTGTTTGCAGGTGTGTTTATGTGTGCAGTTGGGGGTTCTTTAATGTTTCTCTTCCTATCTAATTGCTTGGAGATACTTTTAATGTCTTTATCTGTGGCTTTTTCCCACGCATGCATAGTACCCTTTTTCCATAAACTGTACTCATCTATATCCTAGTAGAAATTAAGCCTGCCTATTGGATGACTTTGCCAGGTGGCTTTTATTGTTGATTACTTTTTGCTAAAACAGATGATATGTATGCTCCTATATTTCAAATTAATATTATTAGTTGGAACCCAATATCAACAGAGATCTGGCAGAAACCACTACAATTTAAGGAACAGAGGAAAGAGAATTAACTTACTGCATCGATAATCCTTGAAAGAAGCATTGCAGAGCGGTTGAGGGGTTCCCATCGATGAGTGACGCTCAGGGCCTTAGAACTCTGCCCAGGGCAGAGGCAGCAAGGGGCATTCAAGTGAAGCCTGGACTGGACAGAAAAAGTGAAAGGGACCTTTAGGTACAGGCTGGCAACCAAGTAAAGTGCAGTTTGTGAGAGAATGCCATGGAGAAATGCAACTAGTACCATATTGCTTGCCCATTTGTTTAGTTATTGCTCCTCTGTCCTTTATGTTTTTTCGTTTTTTTAACATGTTTCTTTTCTGCTTTAATATGATTTCTATTTAATTAATATGTTGTCTAGATTGCTAATCTTTAACGCAGCATACAAACTTTGATTTGTGTATCTTAGTTATTTTTTATTTTACACTGTTTCATTTCACTTCTGTTTTCCTTTTATTTTCCCCTTTGTCACACACTACCGCATTGGACTAGTGGTAAGCACAGGGCTTTAAGTGGGCTGGGTATCACCAGTGCTGAGCACCGGCAGTTTAAAGGGGGCCTCGAAGGGTCTCTATCGGGCTCTGTTTTGTGCCCCGTCACAGACTGACTGTTTTTTTTCCGGACTGCAGTGACAGCAGGCACATCGATGTGTGTGTGCTCACACTGCTCACTTCTTACTAGTGGAGAAGTTATGGCATGACGTCATGTCAGGTGAGGGTTGAAGGGGAAGGGAAATCCTTTAAAGAGAGTCATTTTCTCTCTGGATCTCCCTTCTCTTTTTTAAACTCAGGAGCAGCAACATTGCCGTGGCATCACCAGGGCTGTAACTGGAAGCTTTTTCAATATTATATACAAGCCATAGTTACTGCTTATTTATCTTCTGCAACTAACAATCATTGAAAAAGCCAATAGTCCTGACTTGTTGTACGTATGATGTTACTTGTTGTATCATATATCTGGATGCAATGACAGAAACAGCAAAATACAAGTTGGGCGGCACACTATGCTAAGCCCAGATTTTTAGCTTATGTGTTTTTAAGCCACGCCCTTAATTACATTGGCCCTGCCCCTCTGAGAGACACCCCAGTTTTTTCACCCCACTTAAAGCCCTGGGTAAGTAGTTAGTGACAGGAAAGAGCAAACAAGGGGATTAAAGCTAGACTGAATAAGAAAAGGTGCAGCTAGAGAAGTGCTGTGTAGGTCTGGTGTTCGCCACATTTTGTTTAGCCTAAAAATCATTGAAAATACATACATATATACTGGGGGTTTCTATCAGCCCTCTTCATCCATTAGTCTGTTCAACTGTCATTCACATTTTGCTTCCACACATCAGCAAACAGCATGGGGCAATGGGTCAGCAGTCTTCAGTTTTTAGCTTCCTTCTGAATGAGTGATGGCATGCGGCCCAAGCACAATGTCGTTATCCACACAGAAAAGAGTCAATTTCAGTGCAGGGACTGTCTTTGCTTTATTTAATATTTTTAAAGTTTTCTCAACATTCTTTGGCAAGGATTTGGCCTGTGTCATGAGAATGTTCATAGTGAGGCGTACAGAGATGCCAGTAAGTGATGCTGAAACGATGTGTGTCCATGTCTACTTCTACAGCTGTATGGTTTTCGTTTTTCACTACATGGGGACACTATCGCCAAAGTTTTTTGAAGGCATGGTCATTCGAAGAATTAAATTATAATTGCATTGCAGTTTCTTGTTTTTCAATCTAAATGCTTTACGTTGTCCAGGCAATACAACAGATAAGAAATAAAACACCAAAATTTGAAACACAGGTGCTGTGCTAGGTTATAGATGTTGTATTTTGTTCAAAGCAAACGGATCAGTGAAGAGTTGCATGGCAGGCTGCATTTTCCAGCATGAGAAGTCTGTCTTTTATATCTACATTCAAGATTAGTATAAATGAAACAGTACAGTGACAAGATGATAATTAGCTAAAACGTTTATGAATTATGAATAAAGCACTTATAGGCTAATGTATATATCCATCCTATAATCACTGTAAATGAAAAACGGTAAATAAACCACGGATGTTTATCGAACAATCACTGTAGAGTGATTCTTGCCACACTTCAGACACCAAGTCTTCTTTTCTTGTGCTGTGGTCTTGTTAAACCCTATCTCTATTGCATTGCTTTGTTCACACATTCTCCTTAGCATAACAGAAGTTACTTCCCTTATATCTAGGTTTTCTGCTATGCCTGCGGTTCCAGTTTTTTGTAATTTTACATTTCCCTCATGCTGGTTAGTTTTGCATTTCTTTCCTTTTACAGTGGCATGGCTGTGCTCGTGCCCACTGTATATAGTCGACCAAGGTCACACATGCAAGGATGAAATTATATATATTTTTTGCATTTCTCATCCAAATAATAAACTCCCATGATAGCTGTGCACGAATGCCCCTTCACCGAAGGCCGCTGCGCCTCTGGATTCTCCGATTTTACAATTTGTGATCAATTACTGGCCTTTCTATGTCTGGCTGTCAAGAAGCTTTAGCTCTCTTGACAGCCTCATATAATGTAGAAAACCAGATAAAAATTGCATGAACATACACGTAAGTAAGGGAAATAAGTGTGTGAAAGATGTAAAGAGGGCAGGGTAGAAATACTCTGACCCTCTAGTGTTGCTTAGGGGGTCCCAGAAGGACCCCCTGGGGCCCCCTTTTTTTTTTTTTTAAACGGCGAAATGCGCGCAGGGTGCGCGTATCCGGCAGGAAAAAAAAAACCACCCGAAGCGCGGGCATCCGCGCTTCGTTAATAATTAGCCCCCGGGGGGCAAAATCTGTAAAAATGAATGGGGGGCCCCCAGCCCCGGGGACTGCTACTCCCCAGGGCTAGAAAATAGACAGGGTGGGGGGACCACAACCCCCCGGGGCTTTATTGTTTGAGGGAGGGGGGCTGCGTGGCCCCCCTCCTGGAGCCCTTGAGGGCCCTGGGGACCGCCACCCCCCAGGGCCAGCTCCTACAGTGTCCTGGGGTGCCCACCCCCAGGACACTGTTGTTTGTTATGAGAGGGTGGGAGTCTCCCGCCCTCCCATAGCAAACTTCGTTAGGATTTTGAAAGAGAGAGCAGGGAAACCTGCTTTCTCTTTCAAAATCCAAACGATATTGCTTTTCCACACGGGGAGCTGCATGTCAGCAGCTCCCCATGTGGAAAAGCAATGCCGGCTCCCGAAGGATGCGGGGAGCCGGCTGGGACTGTGGGGGCGTTGGGGCAAAGTTTTTTAATAAACCCCGGGGGATGGGGTCCCCGGGGATAATAAAAATTAGTGATGGGGTAAAAAATTTTTTTACGGTAAAATTAGGAGTCGCGCATCCTAACGCGTTGGGTGCACGATTTCTCTCGCGTAGGGTGCGCGGTTCCTAACGCATTGGGGGCGCGGATCCAAGGAAAAAAAACTCGCGCAGGGATCGAGAAAGGTCCGAATCCCCCAAAAAATATATATAAAAAAATAATGTATTGAAAATATAGTTTAAAAAATATTTAAAAAAAAATATTTTTAAAAAATTTACAATTTTTTTAAAACAAAAAAACATTAAAAACATAATATTTTTTAATTTTTAAAAGAATTATTAGAAAAAGTAAGTGAAAAAAATTATGGAAAAACTATATAAAAAACACACAATTAAAGGAATTGACACACTGAAATAGAAAAATTTAGAAATCCAATGAAAATCATTAAACATCATCGCTTTAGAGATAAGTTATAGATAGGAATTAGCATTTAAAAAAACCTTTGAAATTCACTGAAAAAAACATAGGTTTCATGCACGTTATAGTTAGGAATTGGCATTTAAAAAACCTTAGAAATTCACTGAAAAAACCATAGGTTTCAGGGGTGTTATAGTTAGCTGGACATTTCCCTCGTACAAAACCCTAGAAATTCCCCCGTTATAGTTAGTTCAGCTAACTATAACTCGCGCCCCCGCAATGCACTGCTGATGACGTCACATATTACATCACTCATGACATGGTCAGTGACATCACTGATGACATCACTGATGACATCTCAAATGACATCACTGATGACATCATCCAGTGACTGTGTGTTTCTGTAAAGTTTAAATATGTTTTATATATATAGGGAAAGGCCTATGGAAGAATGAGTGGGTGTATAAGATTATTTGTATGCCTTATCTAAAGATTTTTTGTTCTGTCCACCAATTTTGTTTGTGGCAGGCATTTTAGCTAGCCATGTGCTCACCATGTGCTTTCTCCCTCTTCACTATTGCCTGCACGTGTATTCTGCTTGTGTCATCAGTTACAGTTAACTCCTTCAGCATTGAGCCAGAGCACTGCACATGCTCAGAAAGGCCTGTAGCTGCTAGAATGCACCTGCTCTTAGGGTAACTGTCAGGCTATTTTAACTAATGTCAGCAACTCTGTTACTCCACCTCCTTTGTTGACTAAGTATTTTCTGTTCGTCCTTATATGTGTAATAGCTATTCATGTGTATACTTGTACTCTTTTTGAGTCTTCATGCTTACTCAGCTATAAACTGGGCATAAAAGACCCATGATTTCTGTACTCTGGGGACTGCCTCATACAGTGGCCTGAGGGTACCATATTGACGCAGTCTCCCTCATGTGAGGTTAATAAACTTGTTATTTTGATATTCCAGCTTCCGTGCCAATCTCTACTTTGTTGGTTTAAAGAACCAGTGGACAGATAAGGGTTAACCCTGTACGGTGGGCCCCTAAAAAGGCTCATTTCCACACATTTTGCACTAAAAAATAGCGCCAAATACCTAATTGGCATTTATCATAATTTTGTGTCACTTTAGAGGAATTTCGCACATGCATCTTCCATGCCCCAGTTAATGCATGTTAATATTCTAAGCTCATAACTACACAGTCTGACCCCTGGGTTAGTGCCTGTTGAGATAAGGTGAAGGAAATGTTTCTATTGTTGCAAGACAGTTTTTTCTTGTCTTACAGGCCTCTGTGTAGTTGTCGGTCCTGATCTATCAGTCAAGAATAAACTACTATTGATTCAAAGGTCCTTTCCTGTTTTACCAGGAGATCGCTTAATCACAATCTTGTACATTGCATCCACTATGTTGACTATAGCTTGTGAGAGCCTACTACAACTGTGGGTCAGTCGATGGCATACAGAAAATTGCTGACTCCCAGCTCTACCTGAGGTCTTGGGAATTACACTCTTAATGTACTCTAGAGCCGACCTGCTATATGGCATATTCATCTGCAAGCTGAATGTGTCTTCTGGAACCTGTTGGTACCTTTATGTCTTCCAGTTGGTCCTGTCATCTTTCTTGCTTTTAGGAATGCTTTAGGACAATTACTTATAACTTTTGGGATTGTTAACTCCCATTTCTCTAGTGCTTCCACAGTGGTTTCAAAATCAGTGAGAATGTACTTTAGACATTATTAGTGATTATTAGAAGGATTTTTTTCTGAATCGTAGTTTAGCAAAGTCTTGATTTACACCTCAAAATGAAAAAACAATTTATTATATGTATTACTATTTCATGGAATACTGATAAATATTTATAATACATATGCCTAAAGCAGTCTTCACTTTGCATAAGGGGTCGGCCCATAGTGCATTGCGTTTGGCAAGGACCTTTCATTCTTTTAAATTGGATTTGCAAATCTAGCGCAAACTGTATATATTCCAATTCTAATATTGGCTTAGGAATTCCTGACACCTAAATGGTGACCAGGGTACACGGTTCCTGTGTCAGTACTGCAGTTGCTCACTGCCATTTTCAGGTATTAAGAGTCAGGTATGTGTGACTCAGAAATAAGACTTTCGAATTCTGCAAGCTTTTCTGTTTTTGTTTTTTCAATTTAAACTATGGGTACCCCTTTGAGGGTCCCCCTCCCCACTATGACCTGAGAGTCAGGGTGTGTCTACCCTTCCACTTATAGGCTCTTTTTTGATAATGTTCATTGCACCAGGACTGTGCCCCATTCTGAAATGACTGCCACAAGAGACATTTTTGCAGTACCGCAGCCTAGTAAAGAAGTAAATTCATTCATTAATAAAAATCATCACAATGTACAAAACAAAGATACAAATTTGATTTTAGCATACATAAAGTTGCAGCAATTTGTTCGTAAAAATTAGCAGTGTGAAGATTGCCATTAAGTTAAAATCCAGCTATTCTCCTAATTAAATGGCAAGAAAATCTGAATTTCATTACATGACAGGAGGCTACCATTATGCATTATTCCTTTAATGCCACTCCACGCAGCCACTTAAAAGTCATACATCATAAAGAAAACTGTTCCAGAACAGAACGTTCAAGGCATATAAAAGGCTCATGCACATAAAAGTCTGCCTCTTTTAAATGTGGCTCCCTTAGCTAAGTACCTTCATTTTATATCTTTATTTACCTTGCTTTTACTAGCATTCTGGTTGATTTCCAATATACAGTAACACCCTCTAACTTAATTTACTCTTTATTTCAATGTATTCTTATGTCGTCTCACCTCCTTTCTTTGAGTGCACTGTGTGTTGGCTTAGCCGGGAGCTGGCTCCGGACTTTGTTTGGGGCTTTCACAGGTCCCTCCTGGCAGAGGCTAACAATATCCCACCCTCCCATCCAAATTGAGGATGAGGTTGCACATAAAAAAACGGCTATAGTGATTGGACTAATTTGTGAAAGTGTTTAAAGATTTTTTTTTAAAGCAAAGACGAAATGAAGTAATACGACATGTTATAATGAATGTTAGGTTATTAAAGCAAACTTTTATTATGTTATAGTTAGCTCATGGTTCAATTGCTCTTTACGATTTTGCTAGAAATTCTGAGATGTAGCATTAACATCTGCCCTTATTTTCAGATAACGTCCAATAGTCCATTTCGGTATGGAGTATCCGCATCCTCATTCTCCTATGAAGTTTTATTTGTCTGATGTTTTTCCATTGTCATTGGATTTATTTTCATTTCAACATGAAAGAAGAGTTTTGTCCGCAATTCAAAGAGGGAGACTGTTATGTGCATGAGCCTATTATATGCCTTGAAGGTTCTGCTCTGGAACAGTTTTCTTTATAATGTATGACTTTTAAGTTGCTGCGTGAAGTGGCATTAAAGGATAATACATAATGTTAGCCTCCGTGTCTTTAATGAAAATCAGATTCTCTTGGCATTTAATTAGGGGAATCGCTATTCTTTATTGCTCATTAATTAAAATCAATGCAATGTACACAACAATGATAACAATTTGCATTTAGCATAGATAAAGTTACAGCAATTTTTGGGAAAATGTGCAGTGTGAAGATAGCCATTTTGTTAAAATCCAGTGCTAGCATTAGGTGCATTTTAAACATTTATGACAAGGGACATTCACATGAACGGCTGTAGTCTAAAATACGACCTAATGCAAAGAGTTTTGCTTTGAAGCGTTCATGGTCCTTGTGGTGCGACCAACACTGCAGCTAGATGAAAACAATCAATGGATTTTTTATGGGGCTGGGGTTTACTGTAGAAGCAGCCATTTCACTTGCAGCAGAAACTTAGTGGCCCTTCAGAAAAGCTGAATGCTGTGACCATGCAGGAGTGCCATTACTGCAGGGCAACAGGGCCTAATTTGGAGGGCCCCCAGGGTAGGCTGTAACAGCTCCTGTCTGATGTTTATCATCATCAAAAAGCTTTATTTCGACAGTTTGTCATAAAAGCACAACAATACAACAGATATCGCACAATAAATAACACATAATACAATACAATTACGAGATAAAAGCTTATTAAATTCCATATACTGTCTAATATCTAAAAGTTTATAAGAAAAACACATTACTGTAACAACTGTTTCCTTGCAGTTCTTATCCTCCAAGCCCAACCCAAAAATTTAGCCATACAACAGGTAAAAAGGGGACAGGCATCTGAGCGCAATATGCGTAGAGCTTCCAAATGTGATCTTGTGCCTAGACTCCTACATAGAGGCTTCAACCATCTCGACCTGGGCGCAGAATAAGCATGGCACTCAAACAACAAATGAGCTATAGACTCCACCCTTGAGTCACAAAAGGGGCAATAAGGAATGGTTTGGAATGGAGGTTTCCAAGTAGACGTGAAGAATCCTAGAGGAAGAACACCCACCCTGAATTTAAAGTATAGTGCTCTGTCACCCGGGTTGAGGATTGAATCCAGGTAAGGTTCTCTGAAAGGGAGCTCCTTAACTAGCAGAAACTGGGCGACATATTTGCAATGATTAGGGTTACACAACCTCTCATTATCCACCCAGAGCCAATAAACCTTCTTAAGCATTTGTTTTGAGGGAGCTGTTCTGTTGACCCAAGCCTCTCCTAAACCCAGCTCATAAAGAAGTCGCTTAACCTCCCTGAGCCAGGTTACCTTATACCAGACAGATAAGGATAAAATTTCGCTGAGGGCATCTGCATAGGTACTCAATTCAGGGACATTCCATATCCTGGCCCATAATAAAAGGGGACGTAGCCTAGCTTGCTCGGAAATTGGGCGTGTGCCTGCATCTAGCAAGAGGGGAATTGTAGGGGTACTGTTGGGTAACTTCATAAGATCTTTGTGGAAATTATTTTCAAGGTGTGTCAAGATATCAACTCTTTGTGTACCCCACAGTTCCGCACCATACAAAGCTGCACTCACCACCCTTGCCCTGTAGATATCAAGTAGTGCCCCAATAGGTTTTAAAGCGGAGGCACGTTGTTGCTTGAGCAGGGCCCCTGAGACCCTCTTATGGGTCAAAAACACCTTTTGGTGGTGCGGCTTCCAACTCATATTAACACACAGTCGAATACCTAGGTAGTCAAATTCGTTGACTCTATCAAGAGAAACAGAGTCCAAGGTAGGAGGAACAACCGCTTTCCTGGGAGGGTTAAGAACAAGGAATTTGGCCTTGCTTATGTTTATAGACAGGCCCTTGGTATCACAAAAGGCCTTAAAGCTAGAAAGCAACTTTTGGATACCTACTGGTGACTTTGAAATTAGGAGGGTATCATCCGCAAAAAGGAGCGTAGGAACTTTCCTACCAGCCAAGGATGGTGCATCTGACGGCTGTTGAAGCAGATGGTCCACCACTCCGTTAACATAAAGAGAGAACAGAGTGGGGGCAAGCACACATCCCTGGCGGACGCCCCTATCTACGGAAATACGAGATGTCTTCTCCCCCTGGGTACCCCATTTAATCTGAGCAAAGTTGCTTTCATGGAACTTTATGTGCAAGGCCAACAAATAGGGAGGTATACCCAACCTACCTAAGACATTCCACAATTGGACTCGAGGGACCAGGTCGAAGGCAGTTCGCAAGTCTATAAAGACTAAATACAAGCTGCCCCCACCCAGCACGACCACTTTCCAGTATATCATTAAAAGGCGAAACGTCTGTTCGATGGTGCCCATCCCTGATCTAAAACCTGCCTGGAGATCTGACAGAACCTGGTTTTCTTCGACCCACTGCAGAATCCTGCCTAGTATCACTTTGCCCGCAACCTTTTGTGTTGAGTCAAGCAGGCTAATAGGGCGATAATTAGCTGGGTCGTCCCGACAGCCTTTTTTAAAAATAGGGACGACCTCAGCACCCCTCCATGAGTCAGGGAGAGGACCTCCCAACACAGCCTCATTCAAAAGTGAGGCAATTAATCTACTCCACGGTAATGGATATTTCTTCAACAAGTCGCCCGGAATTCCATCCGGTCCAGCAGCCTTATTGGATACAATACAACTGATTGCCCTTGCAACTTCCTCAGTGCTGAAGGGGCAGGCAATGATGGGAATCTCGGCTGGTAAGCTGGCGAGAAGGCCCATGTTTAGATGGGGTTCCCCACTTTGGACAGAGTACAATTTGGAGAAGTGGGCAAACCAGAGATCACCCGGAATATTACAAGTAAACTGGGAATCAAGAGGTTTGTCCCTAGCTCTCAGCAGATCCCAGAACCCCTTGGAGTCCTTCCTGGCGCTTGCCTCCACTAGATCCCACCAAAAACTGTAATCGTGGGCCTCCTTCGCCTCTGCCACAACTTTTTTATAGAGTTTCCTCGCCGATCTAATATTGCCTGGAACCTTACTTTTCACTGCGGAAATGAGTTCCCCCTTGGCAACCCGACATTTAGAAGAATACCACTTATTTCTTGCCCTAGGAGCACCTTTCGCGGAAACCTTCACGCTGGATTGGGGTATAATAAACAAATCACTTAACACCGCAATGGTTTCTGTGAATATTGGTAAAACAGTTTGGCTGGTGGCACCCAGGGCATCAAGGCGCGGCCCCACCGCTACCATAGTGGTCCCTGCCTGTGCCAACCTTTCCTCATCCGCTGCTACTTTAGCCCACTTTAAACGCCTGCCACAGCACGAGGGAAGAAGCTCATGGGAGGTTTTCCACTTATAGGGGATCTTAACTGAATTCCCAACCTGCCAGGGCGAAATCAATGTTAAGGAGAGAGGATTGTGGTCACTATCACAAGACGCAATAACCTCCATATCATAGTGAAGTGACCACAAATTATAATTCAACACAACATAATCTATTCTGGAAGTGTGTCCCATCCTGTTATAGGTGTGCGCACCCAAGGGATCCGATTTAGATCGACCATTAGTTGGTCTTAGGTCATGTTCCATACAGAGTGCATTGATGTCTACCGCACTCTGAGACCATTTAGGAATCGGATCTATGGTCAGGGTGGGAATACCTCTCCTTGTGTCCTCATCCCAAGTGTCCAGGATATCCTCCCTAGCCAATGGCTCAAAGCAGCAATTAAAGTCGCCTGCGAGAAGAACATAGGAATCAATACTGCAGGCGGCTAGATCGCTGCTTAATCCTGTAGAGGATAGAGTGGATAACCCGCCCCTGGCCCCCCTTAAATAGAGGTTAAAAACTTCCAGCTTCCTACCCCCTGGGCATAAAATGGTTATCCACTGGAGATCGGGAGAATGCGTAGGCTTTTGGCTTATACTTAAACCTAGAGCTATATTAACCCATATAAGAAGGCCACCTGACGGGCGACCTTTACATCGATATTGATGGGAAGCTGGAACAAAGTAGGTCGTAAAGCCCACTCTATGCCTAGGTTCGAGGCACCAAGTTTCCTGCAAAAGACAGATGTTATAAGAGGCCAAAAAGGCATTCCATTCAGGAATTTCAAAATTCCGCGCGAGCCCTGCCACATTCCAGCTTATGATCTTTAGCAAGGGGTCGTCTGTGGTAATCTGCCTTGGAGGGTTATCTAATGTAACCAAATTGGACACAAGTCCTACCCCCCCCCCGCAGCAGATCTATTTAGCCTAGGCAGTGGGTCAAGCTGGTGGTGATGGGGAGCCATTGCTACATCAGTCAACTTCCTAATTGGTGGAACATTCTGAATTGGAGGCAAGGGAATCATACAAGATGGGTCCAGTTGATCCGTTACTACTTGGGAATCAAAAGTACATGACGTATTCAAACCCGCCTCTACAGGTAAAACAGAAAACATTCCCTCTAGACTTGGAGGGCTAACAACCGGAGGTTCAATCGACATAAGAGAAGATTCATTGTGCCCTAAAACCTGTGGTAAAGGAACTTGGGGAACAGGTTGGCATGCGAGTCAATCTACCTCCTCAAGCCCAGCAAACCGATTCGAAGTGGGGAAGCCATTCCAGATTGTGGAGGAATCTTGGAATTTTTTGGGATGGCTCCTCCAGTTATGGTGGTAAACTAAGGACCAGTCCTCTTCGCGTGTATATCTAGGGCGCGGTGGGTAGAAAAAGGACAATGGCCTAGGTGTAACAAGAGAACCTTCACCAATAGGGCAGGAGCAGATATAATGTGCCGTATGTGGGTCCTCAAAGGTCACCACTATACAGTCCCCGGGACTAGATTTCCTTGAAGGGCCTACCCAGGGGATTCTGCGTACCATCAGAATTCTGCTTCTCTGTCCGATAGGAATTGGTCTATTCGCATTAGGCCAATGAATTGTCTTATTCTTCAAAGACCAGTGGTTCTCATGTTGGCCGTTTCCTATCTGGGGGACACCCGTCAACACAACCACATAATCGTTGGCCTCTGGAGGGAGATCAATATAACCCCCTCTAAAATTATTCTTAACAGGTGGGCTCTTAGTTGGATGTAGCACCACTTCACTAGGAGGGGGACTATGCGGTACACCTACATTGGGTTTAACTGGTGGTTGAGAGATGAAACCCATAGGACCCTTGAGTATGGAGGTGGTGGTACTATGATCCACACCCACAGACCCCAATGTAGAAACCGATCGTGTAGTAGCTGGTACTGGAGGGGAGGCTTGCGGGACTTGAGGAATTAAAACATGGGGTGGTGGCTCGACAACAAGAGAGCCCTGATTTTCAAGACTTCTCAGGCCGAGAGTGGCCAGAGCAATAATGCTCTTTTCCATCTCGAGCAAATTGTTCTCAATACGTGAGAGTCTGAGATCGAGAGGGGAAAGAAGTTTCTTAAGGGTTTCCCAGACTAAACCTATAAATTCCCGATCATTCCTATCCACGCTCCCTGCATGTAAGCCCTCAACCTCTGCCTCAGTGGCCGTAGGGTCAGTCAAAAGAGCAGAAACTAACCCCTCTTTGACTCCCTCAAAATGTGGTTGTTCCCTGGACACACACCCTCCAATAGGATTTAAAACCGGAACACTAGTCGAATTCAGGTGTTGTGCAGCCGCAATTTTGGCCTTCTTACGACAGTAAGCAGACCGAGAGGTGCATTTTCTTTTAGAATGGTAATCTTTGCTAATAGTGCGCCTAGATGAAAACATTGCAGAGATGGAATTATTAGAACTAGCATCTTGCCTGAGATGAATAGTGGGAGGATTCGCTGCGCTATCCTGAATCAATGGCTCTAAAGTGGGGGGTAATGTAGGAAAAGCCGGAGAATGATGGACATCAACCTGTGTAACTATACAATGGGGGATTACTGAACGCACCGGGGTAACCGCAGTGGCTATATGGCCCAGGGAGGATTTTTTTGACAAATCAATTACCTGGGACAGTCTCCTAGCAGATGCCAATTCCAGGGAAACACGAGTCTGAAGTTTGGAAATTTCATGGTCTATAGCTGTGTTGGTACGAGTAATAAAATCGTCCATAGGACCATTGATTGGAGGACTGCCATTTGCGGCCTTACTCCGTGTTAACCTGGTAGACATAGCTTAACAACCACAACAATGACAACCCCCTGACTTAACTGTGGGGATGAAATAATAAATGGTATGACAATTAGGCTCAACACAGAACTGTTGGAATAAAGACGAAAGGGGATAGCCCCGACCAGACCTCGCAGACCTCGAACGGCCTCAAACGACCCGCTCTTTGCCCGGTCTTCGCCCCGGCTCTTGACCCGCACGCGTCCCACTAACGCGCGAGAGCAATAGTGTGGTAATATAGGAGAAGGGGGCGGAGATAGGGGAGGAGTCGGGAAGAGGGCCAGGTGCAGGCAATGTGCAACGCGCACAGCTCCCTGGTCTTCGCAGTCCCGAGTGCGTAGGTGACAAGTTGCAGAGTCTCCCCTATGGCAAGTGGGTTCAGGCAGCGTGAAGTCCTTCAGAATGCAGCGTCCGATATGGAAGATGTGCCCCAGAGTCCAACGGCCAGTTAGCAGTCCTCGAGCGGCTCCCGCGAAGCGGGGGCCGCGAGTCGTTATGTGCTCTGCGGGGGAGGAGTCGGGAAGAGGGCCAGGTGCAGGCAATGTGCAACGCGCACAGCTCCCTGGTCCTCGCAGTCCCGAGTGCGTAGGTGACAAGTTGCAGAGTCTCCCCTATGGCAAGTGGGTTCAGGCAGCGTGAAGTCCTTCAGAATGCAGCGTCCGATGTGGAAGATGTTTATAGTGGCTGGGCAGATGTTTAAAAAGTGTAATACATTTTCTTGTGTGTGGCTACAAAGTTGACATTGAGAGTACGGTCAGGACAGCTTACAAATGGGGACCTGATCTTTTGATGGAAAGGCAGCCATACGGAATAAGAGAAGTGATTGTTGAATGGGTGCTGCAATATGGGTTATGAGGTATGGTTGTGGGCTCCAAGTGGTATAGGAGTGCAGGACTGTCCATCCGTGCCATTTAAGGACAAGCTCTGCTTTGTTGGTGGTCCAAGATTGACGTTTTACAGCATTGTTGGTGATTTTTCTGAAGGCAGCGAAATCGATGTTCTAAAGCTCATAGGGCTTTAAAGAAGGCACTTTTAACTACCCCAAGAGACAGGGTCCTTATTGCCAATCTCTGGAAGGAGTACAAGGCAACAACTACTAGTAGGAAGAATGCTATCAAACAAGAGGCATGGGAGAGTCTCCTTAATGTGGATGTTTTGCGTGACAGTAGCCACTTTTGGACCATTATTAACCACCCTTTTTTCTCTGAATCCGAGAACACGGTCATGGACAATGTAATCTGTGACTCAGATTGGTTGCTCCATTTTCAGGGAGTTTATGGAAATACAGTCTCTGTTTCGACTCAAAATCCCATAGTGGCTGTTGCGTGTGCCCCCCTTGTTTTCACCTGTACTGAGGTGGAGAACGCAATTCTAGAGTCCTCGAGAAATAAAGCTCCGGGTCCCGATGGAGTGCCCGCAGACCTGTACTCCCATTTCCCGAAATTTTGGGCTAGGATCCTAACAAACATCTTTTGCGCTGCAAATGGTAACACCCTTCCTTCTACCTGGGTCACCTCAATTATAGTACCGATCTTTAAGAAGGGGCAGAGAGATGACCCGGGGTGTTACAGACCCATCTCTTTGCTTGACTCGGCGATTAAGATCTTGGGCAGAGTCTTACTAAGAAGGTTGAGGGAAAATATTGAACAGAGGGGGGGTCTTGCAAATATCCAGTATGGCTTCAGAGAAAAAAGAGGTACTGTTGACCAATGCCTAAATCTCCATCTGCTGATTTCAAAGTACACGGTGGTCAAGGAGGGGTCCTTATTTTTGGCCTTTATGGACCTCTCCTCGGCTTTTGACATGGTCAACAGGTCCAAGCTCTGGGGTATTTTACTGGAGTTTGGTGTTGATCCAGCTCTTGTTCATTTCATGGCTTCTCTTCATCAGGAGCTGTTTGCAGTGGTTAGGGTGTCTAGGGAGGGCAGGTGCACAAACCGTTTCAAGTCCGAGAGGGGGGTCCGCCAAGGTTGCATCTTGGCCCCCCTCCTTTTTACCATTTATATTAATGGACTTGGAAACAGTCTAGTGAATGTGGGGACGGACGTCCCGCGTGTGGGAGATATACTGGTACCAGCACTCCTATACGCAGACGACGCAGTTTTATTAGCACGAACGGGAGTTGGGCTCCAAAGACTTTTGGATCAATTCGGGGCGTTCATGGGCCAGCTAGACTTAAAAATTAACGCCAAAAAATCACATACGATGGTGGTAGGCAAATGTAGAGGCAGGAAAAAATCCAAGACCTTTTTTTGCGAAGGGGAGCTGGTCTCTAGAGTCACGGTCTTCCCTTATCTGGGCGTCCTTTTTGACGATAAGGGATCTTGGGGCCCCCAGATTAAGGCGAAGAGCGTGTCCATGGCTCGCTCTTCTTCAGCACTCATGGGCTTCTCAAGGAGATTAGGGTCTCGGCCCATGGAGGCCCTTCTGAAAATCTATAACACTAAGTGCCTATCGATCGCCTCTTACGGTGCATCCTTGTGGGGCGATGCTCATGTGGACAGGATCCAAAGAGTGGAGAATGGTTTTATTAGACAACTTCTCTCCCTCCCTAAATCCTCCCCAACCTTTGCCTTACACTCGGAGGTGGGCTTGGATTATCTTACGGATAGGTTGAAACTGGCCCCCTTGATTCTTTGGTTAAAAACCTGGCTCAATCCAGAGTTAACACTAAACCATGTCATTTTGTCTGATGTCAGGGGTCTGGACCGAGCCCACAAAATTCCATGGATGTCCTACCTGGAAATACCTTTTTATCAACTAGGCCGTATAGACCTTTTTAAATCGCCAGCTTCTATCAAAAAGGAGGACGTGAAATGGATCAAAATTAAATTCATGGAGAGGGCCCGACTGGAGCGGGAGGTAAAGGAACTGGAGAAACCTGCGGTTAGGGCACATTTTATGTTAACCTCTTCCCCCTCTTTGGAGCCTTACCTTAAAATTGTCACTAAACCTTTACATAGGTTTTTGTTGACTAAATTTAGGTTTAATTTGATTCACCAGATCCTAGGTAGTCACCCCTCCTGGATAAAACCTGAATTAGCCCCCCCCTGTAGCTGCGATAAATTCTCGCAACAAGACACTTTACATTTTATCATGTTTTGTGAGATTTTCAGGGATATAAGGAAAAGTTACCTGGTTCCATTATTGAAAGAGGCTGGCTTCATACAGGTTAGGCCCGCTCTGGTCTACCTCCAGCACCTGGGGTCTACTCGTATCATTTTTTGCGTGGCTAGCTTTTTAGTGGCAGCTCTCAGGATTAAAAAGCAAACTCCCCTCAACGATATTAATGAAACACGTGAGGTTTTAAACAATTTTTAAACAATCAAATAATTTGCCAAGAACTTTTTAAGGTTGTCCCGTTTTTATGTAAAACTGTTATTGAGTGTTATATGTGTATTTTGTGATTGTAAATTTGTACTGTTGTTTTTTAATGTCTTTTATGAGTCTAACGATTTGAATAAAGAGTATTTGACTGACTGACTGAAATTCGATTTACAAGCATTGTCCAACTTTAGGTAGCTTATGGCTTCCTGAAGGGTAGTTAGACAAGAGTTTTTTTGGTTGGGCTGCCTCTTCATTTTCGATCAACACAAGGCAGCAAGTGAGGCCGGTAGGGCTTCTCTGAGCTTCTGGCATAGTTTGATCACTGCACCCATCCTGACCGGGGCTTGGTGAAACAAACCGAACTCCAGTATTACCTGTGATTGTGATATCTGTTGTGGTAGACAAAAGATACGTTTGAACAGGGTAGATTGGAGTTGATTTATTGTGGTTGCATCACACCCTTTAATAGTTCAGAGCTGTGGGTGAGTGAGGGGAGAAACTTTGCTTGAATGACCTGAAGTATATAATGCTGTGATGTACTTCCGATCTTTTTTTGCAGCGTGTTTAAAGCTAACCGTAGTTTGTTGGTAAGGACTCTCCTTTGGTTTAGGTGCTTCCTAAATGATAGTCTGACGTCCATTACCACTCCCAAGTATTTGTATATTTTGGTCTGCTCTAAGATCTTTCCAGCTGCTTTCCACTTGATGTGGGATGGGTGCAGCTAAGGTTTGCTGAAAAGCATATTACTTTTCTTTTGTTGTAATTACGTTCCAGCCCCAGTGTTTGGGTGTATTGAACCAGGTGGGTGATTAGGCGTTGGGCACCAATCGGGGTTTGACTGAGTAAGATAATGTCATCAGCGTATTGTAGACATCAAAGTGATTCACTTGTTGATTTAGGGAGTCACTTGCTGCTTCCATTAGTCGTGTGTCTAGATCTGCCATATAGATGTTAAATAAGTAGGGGTCTAGAACACACCCCTGCTTTAGACAAGTATGGGTGGCGATCTTGTGGATGGTTCTGTCGCCATTGCCGCTTTTTAACCTGAACCAGGGTATCTGAGTACAGATTGATCACACCCTCCAATAGTTTAGGTGGGACACCCCAGCTGGCCATTTTGGCCTAGAGGCGTCCTCTTGAGACCCTGTTGAAAGCTGCTTTCAAGTCCACGAAGCAAGCATAGAGTTTTGATCGTTTGATTTTAGATTTTCCAGCAAGGAAGCTGACTGCAAGAAGGTTGGTCATCATGCTCATGCCAGCCCAGAAACCTACCTCCGTTCTTAGGATAATATTTGCCGAGGCGACCCAAGGTTACAAGTCAGCTTAAAGATTGGAGGCGAAAAGCTTAGCTTTGACACCAATGAGGGCGACCAATCTGGAATTTGCTGTGTCAGTCCACGAATCTGATTTAAAGATGGGATACAGGATGCCAGTATGGAGTTGGTAAAAAAGGCATGATTCACAGCAGGGTAAGGTATCTGCCCAAAATAGTTGATCTTGTTTAAACAAGGCGTTTGGAAGGCCATTGGAGCCTGGAGCCCCGTCTGATCTCAATCGCTTAAGAGTTAGCCAGACTTGCGGGCCGTCCAACCATGAACCTTCTGACGGTTTTGGGGATGGTGCCTCTGGTAAAGTGCTTTTTGCATTTTATATAGCAATTTGTATTGGATGGTGACGTAGATGTGAGGAGTATGCGGCTGTAATGTGAGCTATCCAGTCTGCCTCAGAGATGCTCACATTGTGATGGCAAAATCACCAGTTTGCAAGTGTGTTGATTTTGGCCCAGATTTGTTTGTAGTTTTTCATTTTGCTTGTTTATAGAAGCTTTGACCATACATTTGCCTAAGATTTTTTGGCAGTCCAGATAGCCATTCTATAGGCAATGTTTAGACTTGCAATTTGCTTCTTCTTGTCTTGACTGATCTTAGGGTCTGTGTTCCGGAGTCTTGAGTCTCCCTATTTAGCTCCCTTTTCCTCAAAAGGAGCAATGTGATAACCCAAGCTGCATTTTCCAAATGCTATTGGTTTGTTGAGGGGAATTTGATGGGAAGTTGGTGATAAGTGCCCTGATCAGGGACTCCCAGACTTGAAGCTTTGTTATTCATTGTGTGGAGCTCAGCTGTACTAGTGACATGTTTATGAAGTACATGATTGTCTCCATCGCAGATCATTCCATGAGGAATTCTCTCCCTCTGGAACTCAGGGTGTGTCAGTCGCTTTTAGCTTTTCGTAAGAAACTAAAGACCTTCCTTTACAATCAAGTATAACCCTTCCTGTACTATTATCTGTAACCTTGGCTTGGGAATTGTCCTGCTCAGCACCGGGAAACCCTGTTGGGTAGCTGCGCACTTTATAAATCTTTCATATATATATGTAGGCAGGGAGCTTTAGGTGGACATGGCAATAGCTCCACCTACTGGGGCAAGTGGTTGCTGTCCACTCTAGCTTCTATGGTATAATGGGTGATGGTTAAAAACAGCTCAGTGAGTCTGCTAAGGTGTAGTCCAAAATTGCATTCGTTTTCAGTGAGAGTCTGATGAAAGCTGTCAGTTGGTCCTGGGAAGGCGGCCGTTCTCTAGGGCCATGATGCACACTTTTCCATGTGGATTGGCTCTGGAGTGATTTAAAATGACTGGTGGTAATGTTTGGGTCAAACTTGTTTGGTTCTTTTGACTTTGTTGCGTTATCATTTGCAGCCTAGTTGATCCTTGTACCATGTTGAGGACCTGTGGATTATATGTGATTCTGTGGCTGCAGTGTTTACCACATAATTATGGATTAAGAGCATTTGTTGCACAATGTGCAATAACCTTTACAGATTTCACAAAAAATGTATCTAACGCAAATGAATGAACATTATTCTGCCACATAATTTCAAATTGTTGCAGCATAATAGATAACCTTACTGCATCATACTAGCCCTGACAACGGTAAAGCTCTGCAGAGTGGTTTGAGGTTTATGCCACTGCATTTGTGCAATAATAGCACCCACAAATGTTACTTAGTATATGTGTGTGTTTGTGTTTTAATAATTACATGATTTAATAACACTGAAAATATGTATTAAAAGTTCTTTAACCAAATATGTGGTAGAATCTTGGTATATCTCAGTTAGAACAAGACTAAAAAGAACCCTCATAGTTCTGCAGAACTGGTTTTTGTCTGCATGTAAAGATCAATAAAACACAAACAGCTTTTTGGACTGTGACTGTAATTTTAGTCTTATGTAGAAGAAATAGCAGCTTCTCTCCCAGTAAAATATATCCATCATTCACTAAGGTACCTCCTTTTGCATGTCAAGATAATTTAAAAAAACACAACATATATATTTTTTTCTAGAGTAATCACTACTTATACAGCTCTGAATCTTTAAAGGTAATTTAGAGGACTTTGTAGAATACCCATTTTAACTTAAGATCATGTAGCTTTTGAAGAATTCTTCCAAATGATCTTTGGTTTTCAGTAGAATTTAAATAAACGTTGATAAAGCAAGGAACAGGAAGGTCCAGAACAACGTTTCCTCATCAAACCAGGGGTTTTGGTATGAGGAATCGTGGAGCCCGTCTGAAAGCTGGATTACTGTGATTGTACTTTACCAGTGATTATTTGGTCTTTTCTTTCCCTGATACTTCATTTTTCCATCTTTCTCATCTTTAAATTTCCAGCACAGAGTTCTAGCTTTTCTATCAATAATTCATTCTAGATTAGCATTTATCTTCTTACTAAGGGTCTTATAAGCAGGACGAGAGATTCAGGTTACTCTCAGGTTACTCAGTATGATAGAGACAAACTCAGAAGGGAGGGAGGCGAGGAAACTCCCCTCCCCTGTGAAGAATTACTAACAGCATTTGGGGGAATTATATTTATGGAGTAACATTTCTGAACTGAATAGAGTAGAATTTTTTTAGAATGTCAGGTTGAGTTAATCCATTGTTAGGCTGGTACACTGCTTCCCAGATGTGGACATTGCAACCTACAAAAATCAGGGATATAGAAATAAATAGTTCTAAAAGCAGGAGTCCAGCACACACAATGGGGTACACTACTTTATTTCACCTGGCCAGATGGCTATGCTGAATATACTCAAGTTAATAGTTCATTGTTGAAGAGATCTACGTAATGGTGTGAAGATTCTTTGAGAAACTAGGACCAAAGCAAATTAATGGAGTGGGATAAAAACATTAAGGGGTCTAATAGGATGTAGGGCAGATCGCCACTGCCCGCATGGCGGTGGTGATCCACCCTACAACACACCCCGCCCGCCACCCATTTCCCCCGCCATGTTAGTATTGCGGGGGGACCCCGGCGGAGGGAAAGACTGTCTGCCGATTTTCCGCCGGTCGACCAGTCGACCGGGCGGAAAAGTGGCTGGATATGGTGGCGAAGTCTGCTAGCCACCGCCATCCATATTAGCATGGGCAGTGGTGCAGGGCTTTCCATGGCTGAGACCCCGCCATGGAAAGCCATGCGGAGTTTGCTCATGTGGGCCTGTTGCGGGCCCCCATGGTATTGAGGGAGTGGGGGGTGCACATGGGGGTACCTATGGTACGCCCCTATATTGTCATGGACAAGGTGGCAGGCGCGCTGTGCCTGTCATCTTATGCATGACAATGCACAACGTGCATTCCTAAGATTGTGGTGGGCGGTGCTGTGAGCACCACCCGCCACAATGCTGGGAATGGAGGATGCCACGGTGGCGGTGGCATCCTAATAGCCAGTGCAGGACCACTGGCGGCCGGTCCCTGCACCGCTAGGGTGGCGGGCAGACTAAAGTCCGCCCGCCATCCTAATAGGCCCCTAAGTGTCATGTGCTACAATGAAGTAAGTAAACTGTAATAATCACAAACTTGTATTCATATCATGAAGTGTTATTTAAAAGTAGTAAAAACAAAAATCAACACACATATAAAGAAAAAATGGTTACTCTAAATCATTGACCTGCATGCAAAAGCATTCAATATTTTTGCTCAATTTCTTCTTTAGGGCCCAAATATATTAACCACACTTAAAAAAATCTTACCTTTCTCCATCTTGCATTATATTGTACTAAGTAAAACTCTGGTGGTTTCATTGTTAAGTATTCACACTACTGCTATATCATGTCATCACCTCATTGTGAATCATTGGTGTCTGCCAATCAGAATACAGCATCTCGCATCATAAAGCCAGAGCCATTGTGCTAAGAAAACCTTTGCATCTAGGATGACCTCATATAATCAAACATTCTGCCTGCACAGTGATGAGGGACAAGAGCAGAAATATGTATACCTTCAAAGTTAGTGTACTCTAATTTAATTTAATGAAATAATATATTACTAAACAGGTTATTATTCAAATACTCGGCGAAGACATGTAGTTCCTTTTAAATCTCAGATTTGGCATTTATTTTCAACTTTGAAGTCCCAGCAATAAAAGCAGTGCCTTTGTAATTTTTGTTTCATACATTTCTACCACTTGATATTAAAATTGTCATTTGAAAGTTGATATTTCAATATAATACTACATATAATATATGGCTATGATTCTTAAAGTTTTTTAAACATTTTTATACTATTTTCTCAATAGTTTGAATGTATCTATTTACTACCAACTGATTTCCTGTAAACATACTTTAGTGATAAGTTTTCTCTGAAAATAAATCATCATTTTTTAACCACATTTTTAGTATTGATTGCGTGATTAATTAGTAGAAAAGAGCAAAAATATACACAAATTGTAAATGAAATAAAGTCAGCTATTTTGTAGCAATTCTCTTAGGAGATGAGCTGTTATGAGGGGCATCCTTATCAATTTCCATTTTTATTTGTTTCAATAATTTATACAACCAGTGCACAGCATGCTATGATTTTGTCAGTCTTGGCACTAAAGTTAGACAAACTTCTCTGTTCCACTAGTTAACTGTTAACCATTTTGAACCCTTGAGCATCCTATATTGATTATATATGTTTTATCTATATTTTATTAACAAGTTAATAATACAGTACTTTTTTATCTTTTTCTTCAAGAAGCCATCAGAAACCTTAGCACCTCTTGCTCTTACCAGGCTACTTAATATGTTTTAAACCTCATGTTGTCAGAAGTTTCCGTTGTTCCTTACATGATTTATTACATGATTGTAAAAAGCACAGGCACCTAATACATGGTTGCTAATAATGAAGCTGCCCTACCAATGAACAAACTAATCTATGGTACATGGACATAGAGGGCCAGATGTCTGATCAGGGTCATGGCAGGCTTGCATCTGACTAGGGGCAACATTGCCTCTTCCTCCACACTACTGCAGGTCTTTGCTGTGGTGGGTCTCTGATGCTGCCCACAGCCACCGCCCCTGTAGCAGTAAAGACAGTCCGAGTGTATCTGGGCCTTGAATTTTCAGGTCCGGACTTTTCCCAGAAAGACTTGGAAATGCAGGTGTAGGAATTTCACCAGGAGATATCGCTTCTGGTAAAATTCTGCCACTCATAATAACGGCCATAATATCTGTCCAGCATTCTATGGTCCAGACTTACATCTAAATAAAACACATCCTCCATGCCTCACATTGGTTGTACAATACCTTTCTTGAATGAAATGTTTCTAAGAGATATCTTATTGAGCTTTATACCTAGAAAGATCACTAGATTCCAGATTTTTGGCCTCAGGAGCTTGGAATTTGTGTGTGTTTAAGCAAGATTAAAAAGAATCTAGAATCATATTTGGACTGTTACTTTGACGCTGGTACATCAAATCAATGTCGGCTCTATCAATAGTGTTGGGTGCAGTAAGAGCGCAGTGACATCTGCCTACTTTATATAAAGTGAAAATAGCATAGGGATCAACGAACAGCCCTGTTGAACGCTTTTATTCACAGGGAATAGGTTAGTTGTTTCCCCTGCAGGGCATCATTGTACACTAGCAAAGTTCCCATGATGGTGTCTGAGCAAGATATCTAAAAGGTCTGGTGGAATACCATTGGAGTGGTGAGGACCAGAGAATGTACCTTGGAAGATTGTCAGACATGCACCTTAAATCTGCAAGTGGCAAATTAAAAGGCTCCCTCATAACACCACATATCTTTTGCAGGAGGAGACAGAGAATTAAAGCCTGGTCAATTGCGTTTTTTTCCTAAATCCACCTTGGTGTTGTAATATAATCTGCATATCATCTTCAACTTCTTCCAGCTGTGGAACAGAGCATAAGCAAATATTTTTTGAGACTACTTACCAGGCGACAGTGTGCTGGATCATTTCTATTGTCTTTTTAGGCTGAGCCTGGGGAGCGTATGCGCTGCTCTGCGAGGCATGCTGAATTTGAGTATGGACTTGAAGCTCCGTCCACTCTCCGCCCATATTTTTCATTGGCTTGTGCCATTGTCCTATGTAAATTCTGCTTTCTGATTTGTTAATAGGCTTGTTAGTCCCTCCTTAGTACCACCTTGTCTTCATTTGAATCCTCCCATGGGGACTGGCCCTATTACTTCTGTTGTTACATGGTACGACTTATTTAGTCTGTAACTACTCTTTTCTTTATTAAGTTTCTCCTACTGCAGGCACGACATTCTTTCCTGCAACTAACAGCGCGCCATGCGCGCTTTCACTTTCCAAGCAGCCCGGGCAATGGTGACCCGCTCTTTGAAATGCAATCGGTCTCGCATTTAGGAGAATTTGTGCTATTGGCATTGTAAATGACAATGTCTTTTATTTATGTGTTAATTATCGAAACAGATACATAAAAGACATTGTCATTCACAATGCCAATAGCTTAAAATCTCGCAAATGCGAAACCTATTGCATTTCAAATGCTTGTTTATGATGGAGTACTGTTTCTGCTCGCAGCCAGCTTGTAGGCAGGGTTGCTGGCTTTAATAGAAGTGTAAAGTACCTGCCCCATAAGGTGGGATCTGGTCTGTCTGGATCCAATGCGATAATGGCAGCAGCTGTGTCACTTTTTTGTTAGTTTTTAACATTTGTATCCACTTTTTTGTTTGTTAAAGGCCTACATAATTCCATACAGTGTAAATATGTTGATGTGTGTCTGCGTTCAGATCAGTTGTGGAGAGGGGGACTAACCAGTGTAAACACCTCGAGATGTAACACAACGCTAAGAAGTGGCCATTCCAGTGACCTTCTGTGATGTGGAGCTCACGTCTTATGACGGTGTGCTTACTACTGTTTGTAATGAGCCAAGATGATAATGAATCCTTGATTGGCACTACGTCAACAGGGACTTGCCTTATTATATGTTCATTTTCTCATTCAATATTGATTTATAAAGGCTGCTTTTGTTTTTCATTTCCTCCCTCCTGTCCTTCTTGATGACTGGCAGTAGTGAGGCCCTTGCTGATCTCTTTATTGAGAAATTGTTGCTTTATGTGTTAACTGGTTTTCTTTGCAAATTCTGCTTTTGTTAATCTGGGGTTTAAATGATCAAGCACCTCAACAAGTAGTTGTGTGAATTGAAGCAACATTCCAACACAACACATTAATGGTTGCGACGTCACAAGTAATCCACCAACTGGAAGAGGATGAACCCTCTCTATCTGGCTGCAAAGTGCAATGCATCTTTGTTCCTGTGTAAAATACTCATTGTGTCAGTGTGGTCCGAGGATAAGTTATGGCTAGGGTTGGCATTAGGAATGATGCAGTGCTTTGCACAGCAACGATTGCACCGACCAATCATCGTTCAAACTTTCTCCTCTCAGTTTAATGACAATCCTGTTATTATTATGTATCATAATTCACACTTATGCTCATAAACTTAGCCATGATGTTAGAGTCAGAGATCATAACATTAATTAGTCTTCTGTTTGGCAGTTCAATACTGTCATGAATGGCATCTCTATTAAAGCAGTTAGACGGTGAATGGGGCGTTAATTGGAAGGGATATGTCCCTGATGGCATCTTTGCCACATGAATACCCATATTGCCCAGATCATACCTGTGGGCCCACTCGGTAACGCAATGCTCCTCAGATTCCCAACCAATCATTGTTGACTCACTATCAAAGAATCAAATCAGTACTCCCATCCTTTACAGATATTGTGTTTTATTGGAGAACCCAAGCTCATGTTCCATTTGTGACTTTAAAGAGACAGTGAGTAGATGTTCTCTGGAATAATGACTGCACCCATTAATGAAGAAACATGTCCAGCTGGGTAAACAAGTGACTAGACTATTGCTACGAAATGTAGCCCATGTATGGCCCTGATAAATCAAGACACCACCACCTTATCCCTCCCAACTCAACAGCCAGAGATGCAAATATATTAGTGAAAAGAATACTGGAAATACCCACTACAAGAGTCAAATATGTGTGTGAGTTATTGGATTGCTCAGTTGAACTGTACATAAGAGAGTTGTGGACGGATCTAGGGGCTGTGATTTGCCTGCAGTAATTGGACAAGACTGGCGGGTTCTCAGCCATGTCGGTTGGGGGAGGTGCATATTGCCCTCTTGAGCCACATCACTGTGATTGAGTGCATTCCTGTCTGGCTATGTATTGACCTGGAAGCTGTGAGAAGGGAATGGGTCGTGTGCTTCCCACACAAGCCTGGAGTACTCCTGCCACAGTTGGGTACTACTGAATATCAACCCCAGAATATCGACCCTACAAGAATGTCATGGACAATATATTGAGGGCCCAAAAATTAAAAGGTACGTGCATATAGGGAAGCATAGATTTACTATTCCTAACTCCACATCTATGTACCTTGAAGATATACATATTACCAAGCTAATTATATATATATGGATTTAGGTATAGAAAATCTATACTTACTTACCTGTTGATATTTCAGTTTCGATATGTTATCATCGAGATTCTGTGAGTCAGACATTCTGCTTTCCACATTCAGGGTGCACACCGACAATCACGGGTGATTGTCTCGGTGGCACACTTACTTTCACGCTGCCGGGGTCTCCCCCACACCACTGCATCAGTTCCCTCCATTTTGTTTGCATATTCAGGAGTTAAGGCTAGCCTCTAGGCACTGTAGCTCTTGGTAGGGATGGGCAGGGGATAGTGGAGGGTCCAGGAAGTGAATTCTGGAGTTTATGAGGTGAGAGGAGGGAGCGTATTGATGTGATTCGATTTTCATTGCATGCTTCCTCGCATTGTATAGGTGGTCAAGTGGAGCCTGAGGCCCAGCTGCACTAGCTCTGCTCACTCAATGCGATTTTAACAGCAGGATTATCTGGCTGGTAAAAGCGGGCCGTGTATTTCTGCACCTGGGAAATCCGGATGCGGGAACGCAGGCAGGTTAATAAGGGACAGAACAGTGCCCTCCCCCAGATACTGCTCCATCCACTTTATAATCCAGGGCTAAGACTTTTTCAATTTTACCAGCCGGTATGAACCTTTTAAGTTCTTTATGATTAAACTGCATTGTTAGTTGACTTGTTGTTGTACACATACTTCTTGTATTTTCCTGTAAGGAAAAGCTTGCTGCTTGAGCCAAGCTACCAATGGTACTCCTCCCACAAACCCCTTTACCTTTGCATGTGTGATTGTTTGGGCCTTGAGTAGGGTCAGTCACAGCTCATATCGAGAACTGCACTTCCTCTCCTACAGCCTAACACCCGGTTTCCCTTCATTTAGGAATATTTAATGTTAAGGAATGCTAGCAAGTGTAATAATCCTATCTAAGACATTCAAACTGAAAGACTTAGAAATGTCCAAAAAACTATTTCTCAATTTTAAATAGTCTAGCCTAAGATTCATTGTCCTGCTAATAACTGTAAATAGCTGACTCCATTTGTTGTGAAAAAATTGGTATAGTGTCCTAAGCCCATCACTATCCCTTTCCTACGTGTCCAGTAAATTGATCAGTGCCAAATAAAAGAAGAGATTTCTGGTGACATCACTTCATGTGATGTCACTTGAGTCAAAGCTTGGACTTTATTGTTCACTCCTTTTCTTCGCGCACACCAGTTGCAAAATGTGAAGCTTGGGCCATGAGCAGGTACCCAATATTTGTCTTAACACATCACTGCCAGCACTGCCAAATACCAGTGTTGCCGAATATTAGAGTTATCTAAGTCCTCATTAATAGTTAGCTGAAAAATTCCAGAATTATCACATTATTGAAATTATGAGTTTTATGTTAAATACTGTCAGGTCAAACCTGCTGATATGTATTGGGGGAACAATTTCCAGTAAATAGGGGAACATGTAGATTTTGTAGATTAAGCACAAACTCCACATGTTATTCCCCAAAAACTTGTGACAAGTGGTAATAATCACACTCAGGAGATACAAAATACCTTGTCGGTGTTTATTGGATGTGATAATTATTGCATGTTATAATGGCCAACTCGTAATGAGGGCCTTAGTGTTGATTCTGCCTCGTCTTTGTCTTCTACCACGCTAAGCATCCCGTCTCTTTATCTCACTCTTGCAGGCTCTTTTTCATCCTTGCTTCTTCACTTTGTCACAATTTTCCTATCTTTTTCTTTATTTTTTGTTCTCTCTTTTCTAATTTCTCTTGCTCAAGGTGAAAGTATGATGAAAAAAACGTCTAATTCCCCCAAACGAGTACTGGTACCCACCATCTGCACGCAGCAGCACAAATTCAGCACTGGCCATACACATTCGAAATTGATGACTACATCTGTGACCAAGGGCAAATTATAAATCTCATAAAGCCACAAAATGTAAACCCCACATACTCATGTAAAATGTACACTGCTGCTTTGAGTAGTGCCAGCCTTTAGTATGGGTGAGCTGTGCCCACGCCCAGGGCCCTGACCTTCAGATGGGCACAGGAGCTGCCAGTAGCAGTATCCCTCTGACTTGACCGCAAAGAAAGCAGTGATGGCTGCTGGGCATTAAAGTGGCGGGGCAGCTCAGGGCAGCATGGGGAAAATATTTTAAAATTGCTTACCTGCCATCTGCAGCGTTGGTGCTCTTCTGGCCTCTGCTCCTTGACTCCCGGCATACCATAGGCTCCCCTATGCCAATCCAGATGCTGGTTTCATGCTAGTATTACCCAGCATGAGAGTAGCTCTTTGATTGGTGTGAGCGCCCTAGTTAGGCACTCACTAAGGGACTATGACCCTGTACTTGCTCTCCATTCGGCTGCACAGCACAGCTCAGGTGGAGAGATCAAAGTGCGCATGACGGTGTGGCCAGCCATAGACGGCCGGCAAATCTGTCATGCGCACTTGAAGCAGTGCCACCACTCCTCCTCCTTCCTGCAGCTGTGTTGTGTCAGGCTGGACGGCCCGCCCTCAGTTCGGCTGCAGGAAGTGAGCGAGGAAAAATAAAATGATAATAACCTTTGTTATTATCATTTTATTTTTCATTTTTCGCTGCTGAAAAGCGGGGGGCGACACTCCTCCACCTTAGCGGAGACGCCACGCTGAAAGAAATGCATCCACAGTTCCTGTTCTCTTCTCATGGCCTTCCTCCCTCTTATCCCCCTCACGTTCCCCCCACCCCTCTCAAAATACTGACGGCGGTAGGGAGGGGGTGCCAAATTTGGTGTTGCCCAGGGCACTTTCTGTCAAAAGTCCCCGCTGGCTTTTAGGACCACTTCATGATTTCCACCATTCACCCTGACTCAGATGTCTTACAGTGCAGGTAAAACACGGAGTATGTCCCAGTTCCGTGCCTTCAGATTTACTGAGCCATGACCAGCATTCAGGGCAGGGTAACAATTTCAGTTCATGTAACAACATTTTGAGATGTCATGTAGATGGCTTGCTCTACCCTACTCCGCAGGCCAGAAATCTGCGTCTAATATTATTATATAGATTTCAACACCTTCGTTGTAGGCAAGGCTGGCACTAAATGAAGCCCATTGTATGGAGTCGCTGCGGGTGTCATCCCAAGGGGGTGACACTTTGCAACAAAATGCCTGAAAATTAACCCTGTTAGCTAAGGGGGCCACCAAAGCAGAAATGTAAGTTTGCATGGGGGGTCAGAAATCCTGAAGTGGAAAGTAATCTCAGGGTGCTTGTTGGACTGCTGGTCCAGCTGCAAGTTACTCTTTGAAAGTCATCTGAACTTGCATGAAACATTCTCTGACATGCTACATTACTGCTACGTTTACTAGGAGCAATCTGAGATTCACAGTCATGTGAGATACTATCCTATACTGGCTGAAATGTTTATTGTTATATATAGTTTAGTTTCGATTTAGTTCACTTTGCGTTAGTTTAGGCAATGTTTAGTATAGTTTTTGTACAACTTTAGCTAGTTTGGGTATAGTTTGCATTGGTTAAAATTTAGTTTAGGTAGGATCCAGTTCAGTTTAGCTTAGATTGCTTTAGGTGAGTGTAGTTTGGTTTAGGTATGTTTAGTTAGCCAATGTTTATTTACACTTTAAATTAGGTTAATTAAAATTCAGTTTAGTTAATGCTTAGTTTACTTCCATTAAAATACATTCACGATTATTTACTTTAGATTTTTTGTTTTTTTGTTTTGTTTTTGCTTGTTTAATTCTCTATTTATTTATTTGAGGTCATGCTATAGTGCGTATAGGCAGAGTGCACTCCTGCCATAGATAGAGCAGCATAATGATGTGGAAAGTCTAGAACGCAAACTTCTTTTTGCCTCTATGGCGGCAGGCAAGCCAGAATATGGCTTGTGAAGGTAGGTTTGGCCTAGTTCCTAGTTCCCCAGGAAGCTCTTGAAGATTCATGTTTTATGCATGTTTGCCAGTGTGTTATTTTAATAATGCGAAATCCACAGCATCTCTGAAATACAGGTTACGCAACATTACGGAAATGCTAAGTTGCGTAACTTTTGAATGATGACTTAGTCAATGGAGACTGTTTCAAGCTGAACAAGTCTAATGGTAGTCTATTGCGTGACTAATATAGGCCCTCGTGTGAAAACGTTCACGCTGAAAGCAAGATACTGGGTAAACAGTTTTCGCTCCATTCGCGTCATTTCATGTGTGTTTGGTGGTTTTGTTATTTATCTATGTATAGTGGGTGGAGCTGCAGGGCTGGGCACTGGAAATGACAACCTTCAAGCACAAGTAAGGATTGTGGTTTACTATTTCCAGGAAACATCCAGACACGTGCATTACACAACTGAGTACAAGAAATGTTTGTTGCTGACAGGATTTATTGTTCCCTAGAGATTGTCTCGTTGGCAACATTTCGCACGTATTACGCCTCCTCCTCACCACAGCAGCCCAATGCACAATAACCTAGGTCGTCATCCAGCTCTGATCTTCCTAGGCAGTATCAGGTAAAGGGAGATAGATAGGAGAAGTTATGTCTTCTAAGCACTACACTCAAAAACACGCACGCTACTTCGCTGCTATATATAGTGCACAGTCCAAGTGCCATTTCCTCATCAAAGTGTTATTATTCTAAACAGGCACTTTTGCGCCTGGCACTCCACCTAGTAGCGCTACACCAATGGAAAACGTGCTACATATGCACATTGTTCTCATATTTATTTCACAACGTATTGTTACCATTTCATATGTACATTTTCACTAAGAAATACCTTTCCAAACGTGAAGTAATTTTATCTTTTCAGGAAAGATGTAGATTGTTGTTTGTGGACAGTAGATATAGTGTGAAAAGATTTTTAGAGGTTTTCCTTCACAAATTTAACAGTGATTTAGTCACGCCGCATTAATCATTTTTAGACTTCGGTCAGAGGACACATGCCCATCAATTTACAATCTGTGACTGGCTCAGAATCCATTTTCAAGGCTAGGGTGTGCGGTGACGTGGAGGTCAAAGGTCCGACGGCACCGTTTGGTTTATGGTTGCTGAGAGGAGGCGAGTTACTGATTTAACGTTCAAGGGGGACAATTCGAGTATATTATCAGGGCTGATAAAAAAAATAGCATTGCTCCAAAGGGCTTCTCTGATCACCCCTATGGGTCGGTGGAGCACACTTAATACACCTCCTTCAGAAAAAATGTGCATTGGCTAATCACATGTTTCTGGCCACATTTTTTAATGCCGAATATACTTTATTGTTTAGACTAATAGAAATGATGGTCATAACTGTCTAGCATGCGGCCATTTTGCTACAAAAACGCAAAGTTTTGCTGAAGAAATGGAAAAGGGCTATTTTTGGTGGCTTAAGGCGCCTGGCTTCATTCCATTATTTTTTATTCAGGGCAAAGCTAGTTAGGTCTGGATTGAGACCACAGTTGTCCGGTGGACCTCATGTCACCGATACACACCACACAACACCTTACATATAAATGAATTACAGATGAACACATAATGTAGAAAGGAGATTCAGTCCTCTTCAGTCATTGGCCTCTGGGCCTCAAGTGCCCTGCGATATTGGCTGGCAGGGCTGTTTGCCAGTGTTGGTATCCGCCCATGGGATTTCATGGATGTATACAATTTTCCCAAAGACTTTTTAATTGGTAGAAAAGCAACTGTGTACTATTGAATCATATATTGTAAGAGCTGGTTCTCCCGCCCCACAGTGTTCAGGCTCCTCACACAGTTGTATGACACAACTACGGATTCATTTTCCATGCGTTCCTTAACAACGCGAGTGGAACAACAAATGCGTCCTAACCACACATTTCACTTACAAAGCAAGTCGTTACAAGGACTTGCCTTAGGGGGTGCTGGACTTTTGAAAAGTAAAATTTACTATTCCAACTCCAGTCACCGTAACACTAGGGAAAGCGTTAGAGTTTAGTGTAAAAGGCCGCTTGCCCTAACGCATGTTGTTGTAACGACTTGCGTTGTAAATGTAATGCGTGGTTCAGATGCATTCATTGTTCCGTTATTGCCTCTGTAACGCGTTGTTCGGCAGTCATTATATTTGCTGTTTCCCTCCTTACATTGACAGGGCATTGTAGAGGAAGCTCCCTCACCCACTATTAGCGGCCCCAAAGCTCTTTGAGCAGTGCAAAAAGGAACAATAAAATAAGAATAACACAGTGTTATTTTTCTGTACTGAGGCCGTTTTACAGGGTGGGACGGAGCTGGGCTGTCATCACAGTCAGCAGAGGGGAAGAGTGGTTGGTGCACTTAAGTGCACAATTGTTTGGCCGTTCGTCTTGAGCCGGTTAGACACTCATGCACACTTAGCATGTTCCCCACCTGGCTGTACTGCACAGAATGGGTGGAGAACATGAACAGGCTCCCACTCCTTGTCTGAGCGTGAACCAGGCTGCTCAGACCAATCACAACGCTGCGCTCATGCTGGTGACAAAAGACACACAATTGATGTCCAGCTCGAACTGCCAAGCCAGGTCCTCACTGGACCAGAAACAAGCATCCTAGGACCGGTTTCGGGGTTTCACCCATCATCAGCCAGGATAGCTTGATTCCAGTGGCACAGTGAGCCCAGGACCCACGCCTGGGCATACCTGGCGCAGTTAGGGCGAGAAAGCAAAAGACACACAATTGATGGACGGAATGCAGAACAAATCAAAACATTCACCCCCAGTCAAGAGATCTGGGTTAAATCCATCATTCTTTTGCTCACCATGACACCCCAGTTTATACCTGGCCATATGCAAATGAGCCTTGACCCTGTGCCTCATTGGAACAGACCAGCCCGAACTGCCAAGCCAGGTCCTCCCTGGACCGGAAACAAGCATCCTAGGACCTGTTTCGGGCATTCACCCCTCATCAGCCAGGATAGCTTGATTCCAGTGGCACAGTGATCCCAGGACCCACGTCTGGGCATACCTGGTGCACGTAGGGTGAGGAAGCAAAAGACACACAATTGATGGACGGAATGCAGAACAAATCAAAACATTCACCGCCAGTCAAGAGATCGGGGTTAAATCCATCATTTTTTTGCTCACCATGCCACCCCAGTTTAGACCTGACCATATGCAAATCAGCATTGACCCTGCTCATGGTGACAGCAGCGTCGTGATTGGCTAGGGAAGTCTGGGAGCCTGTTTGCTGCCGGGAGCCAGAAACAGAGAGAGGCAGTAGGAAAGGCGGCGTTCTGCAGGCAAGTCTTCTTTTCTTTTCTTTTTCTTTCGAAAACCCACCCTACCCCCACCACCACTGTTCCCTAGCAGTCGCCACTTCCCACTGTGATATTGCTCTTCTGAGCCACTCACTTTTTTGCGGATAGCCTGTCAAGCACTGCTAAGTTCCCCAGCCCTACAGTATGGTTTTGCTTTGTGAACTGCTCCTTTTATTGCAGAGTGCCAGGAAAGCACTCTGCAGTCACAATGTATAAAAAAAAGTATGGGAACTGTGGGCGTGGTCAGCGAGTGGGAATATTCTATAACTTTTTTGTTGGTCTCTCACCTACAAGTAAATGTATATAATACATAATGCACGCACCTTTAATAAGAAATAATAATTGTAACCTAAATTTATTCTGTAGGAAATGCATTTTTCTGACAAGACAGCTCGGTTTGGTGATGCAATCACTTCAGATGTCTGTGGGCGTAACGGATGATTACTGATTTGAATCGTGGTCAGTGCACTGGGGAAACAGTGGTGAGTATTTATAGTGCTATGTGGTCCAAGTCTATTGCAGAAAACACTGTGAATAGGTTAGTCATTTGTTTAAAAAATGTATCATATACAATAAAAGATGGGTTATGCACAGTGTAAATAGGCTGTTGCAAAATGTACAAAAATAATTTGTTGGAGTGCTTACAGTGCGAAGAGGTTATGCTTTTAGTAATTATACCTAGTACAAACCCTTTGGAGCTATTGGAATACATGGAATTATTATTTGACTTTTCTCTAGCTGAAGTTAGTGTACATCTTTAGATCCCCCATCTTTAGTGCTTCTACATGGTGCTTTTCGACGTGGGACCGCACACACACACGGGTCTTCCTCAGTATGAGGGATCCTTATTCTGTAGCAGTGACCAGAAAGGAACCAGGATACATGATGGAGTAGTATATTGACTAGGAAAGGAGTGGGTCTTAGTTGACTCACACCTGAATTTGGCAAGTGTGGTGTGTGCAAATGATCTTACTGTCCAGTCGGAGTAGTTTACATTGAGAATTGAATCCCTGTTTTAGTGTATTACAAAAATGAGGCACTTTAAAAACGGGATTCACAGAAAAATACAGAGGTCTCTGCACTGCCTTTTGCGTTAATAAACCAACAACTGTTACATATATGGAGACTTCTGTTTCTGTTTTGTGCACCTTGTGTACATTGAACACTAAGGGGCCGATATAGAGTTTTTGCAGACAGGGTATTCTATTGCAAACACACAGAAGTACCTGTCCGCCAAACTCTCAGTTCACCCACCTGGACATTACTTTTTCCATTAATGAAGCTCCCTTTGGCTCCGTTGATGGAAAACATCCTCCTACGCCCTGACAGAGTATGGACAACTGGAGAGGGGACATTACACCACCTGCCCTATTTAGAGTGGATGGTGTTATAATTTGTTTCTCTTGTTCGTCACGGCTGAGGGACAGAAAAAAACATAATGACTCTAACACCCTTGGAGAAAACCGCCAGGTTGTAGGTATCATCATTTATTTTGTTTTTCAGAAACAAATTCCAGGCTTGGGAGTTTGTTTCTGAAAATAATTTTTTTAGAAGAGCTTGTCTGATGGCCGCCAAAATTGACAGCAGAAGTCTACCAAACTTTCGGTACATTGAAAGGAACTGCTATGCCAGCAGTTCCTTTCAATGTATAGATATGCCCTCTGGGCCCGCGATCATCTCTAAATATGGTAGAACATAGTCCTTCAGGTCAGAGAAGGTAATGTCCTTCGCCATCCTGACAGATGGAGTACCGCCAAAACCTAAATCAGGCCATAAGTATGCTACCTGTATTGATATAGATTTCCTTTACTAAAATTCTCTGACAGGACAGTCAGATTTTTTTATGTTGCAAAACTAATATATCTTTTACCCAACAAAACATAATATGGTCCCCTTTCGAAACAGCTTTGACTTTCTTCTTGTTACATCCCTCCCATGAATCATCAAAGGGCCACATCTGCAGAACATTGTTTCAGACTAAAAAGTCTGGTTCTTTAAAGTCTTTAAATCTTTTTGACCATCTCTACAGAATTATTAAAGATGTTTTCTTAGTTAGCCAAGACATCAGTTTTAGCAGGCATGATTCTTCCTACTATCTATTGTCAGTACCTTCCCCAAGTGCACCTGATAAATACAAGCAATACTTTACCATGTGATGGCTATAACAGGGTGTATAGTGTCTGCAACAGGCCTCTAAAGACTGTCACCTGGACATGTCTTGGCTGTAGACCCAGCATGTTATAACAGCCCACTCGTTAATATCTCAGATCGACCTGAATTCATGAATCACAAAGACTGACACACTTCCAAATTGGACCTGACATTGATTAGCAATCTTGCATATTCAGATGACCTCGTCATCTTTTTACTAATTCAAGAGGGTCTCAAGCAACATCAAACTTATATATGAATACAAAAATATAAAAAATACAAGTCAACTCTTTGAAATACAATTAATGTCCTTAGGTTGCTTTAAACAAAAGTTTGTAGGAATCTGAGGGACCAAGATAAAGCAAGTAAAACACTACCCATATCTCAGAGCTGCAATAAACAACAAATTAAGCTGGAATTTGAGTATTAGAAGTTTGACAGTCAGCAGTGGATTGAAATGCTGCTCCAGAAAATATAGAGAGCAATCGGGCCTACCATTTCCATATGCAACGCAAAACTAGTCCTACTTTTAAAGTATGGATCCTTGGTTCTAAACGAAAAGTCTTTGACCAAGTTAGAAAAAGTGTTTATGGAAAACATGAATCTTACTAAATTTGAGATATTTTAGACTTCATCATCGCAAAAAACTTAAGCTTGGTTTAACTTCTTCTATTGCCTCTGGTAACACTAATTGTATTCATTATTTTTGTGACTGTATGATTTTTGACAAGGACTCCTTATAGAGTCTAATGATGAATGAGGTATGGATTTCCTGTATAGTATCCTCAAAACTAATTAGTTGAAGACAATCCTTGCTTATTAAAGATTATCAGTTACCATCTACAGACAATGTCTCTGCAATCAATAAAACACAATGAAAATCTCTAATTAAGAGGAAAATAAAAACCCCGCACAATGCTAAAGATACTCTTCAGTCTCAAAAGTACAACATTTCAATGTATGCACAACTACACATATGATGAAAATACAAAACTACTTGGCCTTCAATTGAAGGACAAACACAAAAGAAGCATTTTAGGGTTTATGTTATTATATATTCCGATTATACAATCAGAAGTTTCATGAAAAGTCATATGCATAAAATGAAATCATTGTTGTCTCTCCTAGAAACAGGGAGAGACCATCGAATACATAATTTGTCAGTTCCCATTGTTGTTAGAGCTACACAAAAAATAAACTTTGTCGCAATCCGGTAAATTGTATAATGAAGTATCTTTCTGCAGCATTTGCAGATTTTAAGACTAACAATATAATCGGCTCTCACTTGGGATTGTTCATTTTATGTTGGATTGGTGTAAATGAAAATGTGATATATAGAAGTGAAGTTTGGGGCTAAAGGCGGGTGGAAAAGATCCAAACAGCAGAAAACACATTTTTGAGGCAGATCTTGCGGGCGCAGCAAAGCTCCCCAGTGTAGTCGGTTTATGGGGAGCTGGGTGTTAGATACATCAGTGATTTTATAGCTCTCAGACACCTGCTTTTATGGTTTAAGATATGGACATGGGAAGGTTTACAGCGTAACATGTTGATTTTGTTGGGATTCTTTATCTCTTGACCACATGCACAAAATCCCCTCGATAGCGTATATAAAAGCCACCCTGACCAACTGAGGGAGGTTGGACATGTTCTATAATCATCACTCATTGTCCCCCACGGAGAACAAAAGGTTAAATGATCTGTTCTTTGAAAATGCCTCCATGTAACTTGAACACTTGAAATTGTGAAAACCTATTGTCCGGGGGCATTTATTATTAAAGTCAGTGCAGGGCATGAAGCCTTATCTTTCTCTGGATCCAACAAAAGAGACAGATTTGTGGTATCTCAATTTATGTTTAATTTGTTCCATCACCTGTTAGCCTCCCCGAGTGGTTGGGTCTGTCCAGGCTCATTAGGGCCCGGTGGCTGCAACAACGTGTCTCCACAGGATTCCCTTCATTTTGTACTGTTGTGTAAATATTTTAGTATTTCTAGGAAGCGTTTTCTTCTCCCAATTTTGAAACCTATGCATTTGGTCCAAGCCCGCCTGGCGCTTTTGTATTTACAACTACTTCCTAATGTGCATGTTCTTGTATCGGTTTCAGGTTCTCTTGCTTGCTGCTGTAAGATCTAGGCACTTTAGGCTTTATTAATTGGGTCCTGGGCCTAAAGCATGATTTTTCACCTGTATATTCATGCAGTTCATTTTTTACTTTTTTTAAGCTGATATTTGAATGTATTTCTGGTTTTATGTTCTTTTATGATTGTATTTACAATCGAATTAAGATTTATATAATGATGATAAAGATGTATTCCTGTTTTTATTCATACATTTATTAAAACTTAGTATTTACTGTGGGCATTTTAAATTATGTAGTTTTAAGTTTTAAATTTCAGTTTTCTTGTTTATTATTGAAAAGGAAATTGATACAATAAAGACACATATAGTTTATATGTAGTTATTTATATTAAATATATTTGTATCTGTTATGGTAAAGATTTTAATTTCTAAAATGTAATCATAGGATTTTTTTTTTAACTTCACCGTTGTTTCTTCCTGTGATGTCATCAGAGTCAAAGGTGATCTCACATACTTTTCTATGATGTTACTGAATCAGTGATGTTATTTGTGTGTAAAAGGGTGTGTGTTGATGTCATTGCCTATACTTTTGTCTTTATTTAGGAATTGATGGGACAAATATGTAAAATCAAGGACTAAAATATGCATCATATGTCAAGATGGCCTGCAAGTGAAAGATCAAATAAATGTATGTCTTTGACCTCATCTCTTACCTCACAGGGGGATATAACATTAATAAATGAACCGGTTGGAATTGCAGAGAGCTTATGAAGGCTAAAGATGCAGAAGTGATGAATATTTATGGGAAATGATAAGTTTGGATGCATTGGAGAGTACAGTTTATGTGGAGTGGTGTTTGCAGACGCCAGTCTGGAACTGATGATAGAAATTGTTCTAAGAGAGTCACTTTGTGACCCCGTTAAACACAAGCCCTCAAGAGATTTGGAGACGAAATGAAGCAATGATTTCTAAGCAATTTGTGATTAGGAATGATTTGCTATTTGAGGGTTTCCAAAGAAACAGGACGATCACAGTGGCTTGGAGGCAATTGTTTTGACAGACAAATTGAATAAGTGAGGGAGGTGGGTGACAACTCACCTGCAGAGTGCCTTGCTGAATTGCTATGAACTGGATGTCAAGGAGAGCATGATGTGTTGATCAATGATCAGAGAATAGCTACTATTTCCATGTTTGAGAATTGGTGGAGAATAGAATAGTAATAATCAGAGTGGTGAGATGCAGGGGAGATGTCATCAAAGGAGAGGGCTGATGGTTAGAGTGGGTGGGGGCGGATGTTGAGAGGTGGTGAATGAGGTAGGGATGCAATATACAAATCAATTGATGTAGACAATGGTAAACTTGTAGCCGTGTTAAGGGCAGGAATTCCTCTAATGGCAGGATCATGGTGCGAAGCAGGGCTCGAAGCCAACTGGATGCTGTGAGGTCCGCTTTGATTGCAGCCTAGCAGAGCACCCCAGTTCCATTGGCTATCACTGTGAGTGCAAGGCTTATGCGAATGTCTGTGAGGTGGTGAGGCAACATTCAAGGCATAGCAGTACTAGGCAGGGAAAACAAATGTACTCAACATGCAAAAAGAAACCTCCCAGTGTGTCAGGGGCACTTCTTTTTATTTGTTTAGAAACTAAACCCTGCTTTGGCAACCTGCCCATTGTAGCACTTTTAGAAAACATTTCCTGTCACAGTGGTTTGGAACTAAGGTAGAGGGGGGCCACCGGCACACCAGCAGCTTGCCATCTGTCCTCCACAGGGCAAATGATGCTCTTTTATTTTAGTACGTCCAATGTCTAGTTACATATTCCTGTCAGTTCTGAGCTCTTCTTCTGACCTTCCTCTAGATTCTTATTTTGGGTGGTAACTAGTCCCCTCAGAACAGTTTCTTTACTTTTTTTCTGGTTGGCCTCTGCCTTTTTGATCAATAAATATACATTATTTCTGGTAAGCGGTATAGCCTATGATGCCTCGTGGAGGACAGCCTCTGATCTCAAATCATAGACACCCTGTGGGCTCACTCTCTGAACAGTGCACCTCTTGTACTAAGTGGACTGTTCACTTTTTATGAACAGCCTCCAATCACCTGTGCTCGGATCCCGTTGTCTTGATGCTTCATAGCCTAGACGCACTTGTTCTGGGAGACTCTAGTGAAGCTCTAGACAGCCACTGATTCTTGTTGTCAGTCTCTGGTTGCACGGTCTGTATGGCCTCTGATCTCTTGTCCTTGACTGCTGCTCTTTAGTGAATGAATATGTTGCTCTTGATGGTCGCTAGTCCCTTGCTCCTAACAGACCCTGGTCTCTTGCCTTGCCTTGGGTAGCCTCTGGGGCCATGTACCTGACAACATCTACCCTCTTATACTGGATGGACTCATTCCTTCTCTGGACATCCTCTGAAGACTTGTTCTCAACCGTTCCCATCTCCTTTTCACTTGTTCTGGACTCTTTCTCTGACAACCTTTAATCTCCTCTTCTGGGCACCCTTTAACCTCTTGCTACAGAGGTCACCGAGCCTCTTACACTGACTAGCCTCTGGTGCTTTTTTCTAGTACATGGTTAGATCCCTTACCCTGTGTATCCCCTCCACACTTGTTTGACATTGCCTGTTATCTTTTATTGTGGACGTGTCACTTACCAAATTAACAATATTCTAGCTTTGTGTACCGTGAAAAGCTAAAGCGAGCTGGTTCTCACATGCAAACGCCTTCCATTTAGGCAGCCGAGCCAGAGCAAATACACACAAAGTAAATGTTATCTTATCTCAGCGCAACAAAAATATCCAGCATGGAAAACAGCACAAAGAATCCGGATGTGCAGCCAATTCGAAAGTTAAATCAATGAAAATCTCTTTCCCTGCACAGATCGCGTTCCTCTGTGTGAGGTTTAAACAATAGACAAGGGACTGTTCTGTTATCTTGGGGTATTTGTGTTTTCCACGTTTCTGCTTGATATGCAACTGCAACAGAAACAGTGTAGAAATGTTTGTTGCAGTTCAGTTTCATTTGATGTATCGAAACAATTGCTCTCGGTTTCTGTCCGACAATGTATCACTCCATGATGAAAGCTATCTTCCTCTGCTGTCTGCTTCCTTGTTGTTGCTCCTGTACCGCCGAAGTAAAGCAATCTGAATCTTGGCGGGATATGGTTCACTCTATATCAAGCTGCTCAAATAAACAAATAAAGGGCAAAACTAGTTTGTGGGACCAAGATAATACTGCTCAGAAAACATATGTATTAAGGGTTGTATGTGAAAATATCAATCACAGAAACATCCTACTACCAAAATATCAAGGCCAAAAATATCGAGAAATGCAACGGCAGTTCAGAAAGCCTACATTTACTATGCTTAACTCCACATATAGGTACCTGGAACATATATATATATATTTATATATATATACACACACACACACACACAACCACACACACAACCACAACCACACACAACCACACACACACACACACACACACACTCTCTCTCTCTCTCTCTCTCTCTCTCTCTCTCTGTCTCTGTCTCGGTCTCTGTCTCTCTCTCTCTCTGTCTGTCTCTCTCTCTCTCTCAAGGTAGATATATCTTAAGTTAACTAAAATAAACCTATACTTTCTTCTATATAATCACCTTGCCGTTATTTTGTCGACGATATTCTGGAGTCAATATTAAGGGGGAATCGCATAGGAAAGGGTGGCTAGCTAAGATTAGGAAGCCGTAGACAACGCACAATACATTTGTCTTTCGCATATTTTAATGACACCTATATTTGTAATATTGCCCATATTTACAATTTGAGGCTCAAGGAGATAAACCAATTTACCCAAATCATTCAAGTTTTCATCAAGCAAGAGAACTAAGATTGGAACCTAGATCTCACCACTAGACATCTCCATCCTGTGTGCAGTTATGGCATCATAATTATATCTACCATTTGCAACACAAACCAGGATTCGGACAGGAAAGTGTATAGCAAGGCAGTTTAACATGATACTTAAAATGTATGGAGTTGATAATAGGCACGGTCATAATAATTTGTCAAATTCCCCATGTACTGCTGTCTGCATGTTATTCACTGAAACCTATGTATATGTGCTTGTTTCCTATGTGATTTGCACTATGAACTTTAATAATTTTGGGGGGTAAATTGCTTTTATTTCCCGGGGTGACTCCTCTGCTATGGCGGAGGAGTATCACCTCACTGCTTTAAAGCAGTGTGAAAAAGAGAAACATAAAATGATAACTTTAAGTTATTATCATTTTATGCTTCGTGACGTCCCCTGCTGCTTTGCGGGCGGGGCTGCTCTCTTCACGGAGCAAGGCAGGGGAAGAGTAGTTTGCCCGCTCCTAAGTGCGCAATGACTGTTTGGTGGGCCCTCTCGGGCCACCCAAACCAGTCATGCGCACTTCCCTGTTCTCCATGCAGGCTCCATTACAGTCTGCATGGGGAACATGCCCACCCCTCCAGTCCCTGGTTGAGCTGTGTGTCACGGCGCTCAGACCAAATGACAGCGCTGCTTTGCAGAGCTGGGATTGGCTTAGGGAAGGGAGCCTGGCTGCCTGCTTCCTGTTCCTGAAGTCGGAGACAGGAGAGCAGGTACGCTGGACCGGCCTCAAGGTAAGTTTATGTTTTTTATGGGTTTTTTCCCTCGACCCCCACCCCCGCGTGACCCTCCCAACTACCCCGTGGGCCCCCCACGTGACCCCCACCCACGAGCCATGCCAGCGGCCACTGTTTATTTCTTGTGATTTATGTCTTTTATGGCTGTTCGCCAAATAAAGATTTGTTTGGTTTGACAACTTGTCAAAATTACGAAGGCCATGACCCATGTGGTATGAGAACCGTAGACAGTGACGACTAGCTTAAAAATAAAATGGGAGGGCGCAAAGGCGCACAACTCCCCATTAATTCTGGAGCTCCACCGGTGCTGCACTACTGTTTGCTGTACACGAACAGGAAGAGGAAGGACTTTCCTCCTGCTTGTGGAACACAGCTCCAACCAATCCTGGAACTGCTTACATGTTGTAAAAGCAGCTCCAAGATTGGTAGGAGCAGGCTCGCCCTGTGCTCATTTTGAGGCAGGGGGCCTGTGACAGCAATCCCCAGACTGATTCACAGCCTATGGATTGCTGGGTCTACACTGTTCGTGTTGGCTGGCCATCGCAAGATGGCCGGCCAATCTGTCATGGGCACTGTAGCCCAGTGCTGTATTCCTGCATTCGACCCCATCCTTACCCTCTTGCTGTACCCAGTGCAGTGGTAAATAAATAAAATGGCATTAACATGCATGGCATTATCCTCTTCTGATAACATCTAAGACAGGATCTTGCATGTCTGTTATCAATATTATTCACCAATTCCCCATATTTTTATTGATCTCCTGACTGGATTACCTCCAACATTTCACTCCATTGTTTAGTATAAAATATCACTTTCTTGCTTTGGATAAGATGCTTATATTGTTTTTTCAAACCAATAATCAGATTACTATTAACCTCCATTAACCCCTTCCATGCTGCGCAGATTCCGCCGCTGTGCTGACGGAATCTTGCGCGGGCGTGGTCATGACGGAACGGTTCCGTCATGAGCACAGCTCAACCGTGGCTCATGACGGAACCGTTCCGTCATGAGCACCGAAGGGGTTAAACTTTTCCTAAGGGAATGTTGTAATTCTGCTTTTTACACTCTTCGTTGAACTACTCCTTATTATATTTACTAATTGAGTTATTCCTTACATTCTTCGCTGATTCCAGAAATTTCTGAAGACATTTGAGCACACTTTCTGTTAAAGATATATATCAATCTAAATATTAATTTAAAAAAAATATTACCCAGTGCATTAAAAAAATTTAAATTCTTTAAGCACTTGTAATAGCTGTGGACCAAGCCGGGTGCTTAATCTAAGTAGAAAGTGCATATCTAATATTTAAATATTTTCTATAGAACTGCTTCCTTTTGTATAAGTGCAGCTTGTAGGACCCAATGATCCCTTCCTTCATGATGCATTATCTTAAAATCATGAAATAACTTAAATGTATTGCTTTCAACCAAGATATAATCAATTGGGTGGATAAAGGAGCCAAACTTAAAGGTTTCATCAACTGTATTATCAAGGCCAAAACAACCATTTAACCTATTAGGCCACTCCAATTCAACCAATCCCAAATTATGCTAGAACCATTCATAGCGGCCACGGTTGGGTAGTTAGCATAAGGGATATTAAACAACTCCAGGGCCATTCAGTAATTCAACTACTCTTGTTTAATATCTTTTGAGTAAAAATCTCTTGCTACAATTACTATAACCTCACTGAATTCCATAGTTAAGATCAGCAACTTCCAGTGCTTCCCAAATTCAATCAAGTTTGACTATATACCCTTGTAGACATGTACATTGACTAAAATTAAAATTTCATTTTGATTTTCTTCTATCTGAATTTCAACAGCTCAAATATGTGGCCACAAGCTTATGGTTTCTATCCGTCTTACCTTTCTTATGTTTCTTGATGATACCAGTGTTAAAAGGCCCCCTGACAATCTATCCTCTTCCTTAGCATGACCGGGTTTGCCCAGGGATACAAAGCCTTCAATGTTCAGATTCTCTTGGAATCAAGTCTCCTGCAGGAGGACAACATGGTATACATCTAAAAAGCAGTTGCAAATTGCCTTTCATTACATATTGATTGTAACCATATGGTACCCTATGCATGAGATACCTGTCCTATCCATGTAATATTCTCCATCACAGTAACTCAAGGTAGAGAAACAATTATTTGTATTCTGAAATCTAAACCAACACTCATTTATAGGTTTATCATTGCTGACCATGCCCTCAAATTCTCTCTGGTTATATTGGGTTGACTAGAAACATGATGGCTCACATTACTGGGATTGCACTAAAAATCCTGCTGTTGATAAAAACAACCTTGATTGTCCACCAACACCTCATGAGAATGCCCATTTGGTTGTTTTGTTGCAGTACCTACGCTCACTGACAACCCCAAAGAATGTAAGCTCTTTTCTGCTTTACAAACTATATTGACAGTCAAAAGTAAAATGAAATAAACTTTGGATACTCGTATTCCTTCATCATTTGTCACAAACCCACAGACTTAAGATCTGTAGCCTTAATGTCAGACAGTTCAGGGATTTGCTTAAACAGAGAGTGGAGGTTTGCTCTATTTAATGGCCACATTTTCCTTGTTTTTTCCCCTTGCAGAGGATATCAAACACCAAAGAACAATGGCCATGATACTCTTGAAGCTGTAAATATGGCCTTGTTGGTTTATGAAAGTTAGATGCGTTCTCTGAGTACAACTTCAACTCCTGCGGATAGTTGATATTCTTTTATGTACAGAGGTTTTGCGCCCTTTGGATGGGGCATTTTACAAGTCAAGTCAGTTTTGGACCACCCTTGTTCTTTCCTATTCCATTTGTTATTGTACCATCCTTTTACGGTTCCCCTGGTTAATTGACATCAAAGACTATTCACTTGACTTCATTTTTGTTCTGACCTTCCCTTCCCCTTTTTAGGCACAGATTTTTTTCTTTGTTTTCCTGTGCCACCTCTGCCGAAATTCCTTTGATTTCTCCATTGAGGCACGCTAGAGTCAGAAGAACATTTTTGGTGCCCACGATTGTTGAGTCTGCGGTAAACCAGCAGCGTCTGATAAGAAATATATTTGGTTCCCCTCTCCCCTGCATCTTTATTAGAAATATCATCTTGGGCCCTATTAGAGTCTATAATATTGTCTTCTATCAAATTTCGTGATCAATCATCAGGCAGGATGTCCTGGGACTCATTTACTGGTCTTACTATAGTAGATAAGTAAGTGTTCACCTTTTGTAGTTCCCTATTTATGTTTTGCAATAAGGAACTATGGGACTGTTGATTTTTATTTACCACAACCAGTGCTTCCAAAATACCTTTAGGGCCCCTTGCATAAGAAAGATTATATCCAAAAAGGTGGATGACATTGTGGGACTAATATCTTCACCTGTGAACAAGAAAGAAGGAGAGATGTCTTTACTAAGACTCCGTTTATCTTGGCATGTTGAAGAGTCAACTATAATTGTACTTTTAACAGCATTGAACTTGCATCCTCAGATCTAAGGTTTGAGCCTACCGAGGTTTTCGACATTAACCCTAGTATGCATGGCGACGATGACAATCTGGGACCGGGGAAACCTTCATATAGGCCAAATGAACCCGTAAAATCCATACTTTTGTGGGCCCCTAAATTGGCACTTACTTTTACTTATCTGCTGGAGCATTTTGCTGGAACATCTTTCCAACCTTAGTTTAAAAAAAAAAAAAGTGTTTGGACACAAATTTTCGTATTTAGTATAGATCTAGTATTTTTACCTTTTGGGACTGAACAGTTTATGCCCAACTCAGCATCCTTAGTCATCTGGTGGGCTTTAGAATCAACTTTACCGTGTGTAGGAGATTGTCCCTTCGGATGTATGACGTAACAACGCGAGTCATTACAACGCGTGCAGTTACATCGCAATCGTTACAACGACTGCGATGTTACTACGCTATGCCATTACAACGCAAGTCTTTACATCGACTTGCGCTAGATGGCGTGCTAACATTAGAAAAGCGTAATTTACTATTCCAACTCCAGTCTACTTAACAGTAGGGAAGGTGTTGGGATAGTAAACTACACTATTTGTAATGTTAGCACGCCATCTAGCGCAAGTCGATATAAAGACTTGCGTTGTAATGGCATCGCGTGGTTACATCGCGTTCGTTGTAACGACCGCGATGTAACAGCATCGCGGTGTACTGACTGCGATGTTAACGATGTTTCCCCCCTATGATCACTGCGACTGACCACCCTTGTTTATTAGCCTTCAGGGATAGCTACCCAAGCCTACAGGAAACCACAAAGATAAGGCCAACTGCAAAACCTGGGGCGGAAAGGGTCCCAAACCAGGGGCATAAACACACCAACCTCTAACGTGTTACTGATAATCTCCTTTAGACCTTAGCTAGTCTCTGCTGAAAAGTATATGCTAGTCTCCTCTTTGGGTCTCCACTCTGTAGTAACAAGTGCACCTCTACACTCCTTGCCACTATGGAGGATATTCACCTCTCCACGTTCCCTTGGATGGGGTACAGTGCTCCTGAATATCTGAAGACCAGCTGATCTCCAAGCTACTACTTCTGATGGCTAGATTACATAATGCCATGGTGGCTTGAATGTAAAGATAGAGGGCTCCATCTACCCTTCTACAAACGACTCAACAATTGTCTCCTCAACAAGAATCAGACAGCAAATATAATTAGTGTCCTCACATACAAGCTCCCAGAGGTACACGCTACCTAGGTTGGCTGGTTCAAGGTCAGCCGCTTTGTGTGGCTCCCACTGGCTAAGCGACTAATCCAGAGAGGCTCCTGCACTCACAACCAATGTATAGGCAAGAAAAATACAGTCGGCAGAGCAGGGTGCCTCAGCAAAAGCATGTGCCCGCACCACTGGCCTCAAAATGAGCCGTTGCACTGCTGCACAGCTCGTAGAGGGGCCCCAAGAGTCACCGCGGGCACAGGGATCACCCCAAACTGAAGTATCTACAACCGTGGACCCCTGCCGGCCTTTATCCTTCGGGCGACCCCAGACACCCGGGCCTGATTGACAAAACAAACACCAGTTGCAACTGGCCGCCATCATCTCCAGCTCCTCCTACTCCCATCATGCAAAGCGTCAAACTTTCGGAAGGATCTCCAAGCGGTTATGAGGTGGGGCTTGGAGAGAAACAGCAGGCGCCCTGAGAAGGAGGTGCCTCAGAAGCAGGCTTTGAATAACCTTTTGGTTAAAAATTATAAAAAATCTAGGTCTATATTTTAGCACAAAATGTTTCCGTCCATCCATTTTGAATGCAAAGCTGCATTTCTGCTAAATAAATACCACCAAACATACAAGTACCATGAACCACAGTCGCTCGCGTTCTGGTCATTTGCGCTGTTACTGCGCTTCCACCATAATTATGAAACGTGGCATAATGGCGTAATTTCATGTAACATGCTTAACATAATATTCCCAAAATTATTCCAATTGGGCTGACGTATTTGAAATTTCCCTCAGGCCTAATTTTAATACAGTAATTATAAACAGGCCCAAGGGAGATAGATTGTTGTCACCCCACCTCAGTGTGAGACCGCTGCGTTCGATGTGTAGACTGTGTATTGAAAGGGGTTCTCTCCAGGTAATCGTTAAAGAACAGAGATTCCCACATTCTTTTACGTCTCTTTGTAGCTCATAGAGCAGGGGTACTCATAGTACGGCCCGGCAAGCCTTTCTTGGCTGCCCGCAAACCTTTCAGACATCGTACCGGTGTTTTTTGTTTTTTTTAACAGTGTCAGCAAACACAGCCTCTGCTCTGTGGGGGCCCGGGGATTCAAGCAATAGTCCGAGTGGAGCTGCTGGGGCGCTAAGATGTGAAATACAACAAAGCCTCGTTATCATGCAAATGGTCTCTTAAAGACCTGTGAAGTACTTGGGTGGGGCTGTGTGTGTGCCCTGGAAGGGAAGCTGCCTCAGCTGCCACACAAGCGGAGGGGGGTGGGAAGGGGAGGGGAGAGGTGACAAAGAATGACAAGAGAACAGCAGGGTGTGAGAGTCGGGTAAGGGGACAGAGGGTGACAGAGGGCAGTAGGGAGAGACAGAAACAGACAGAGACAGATAGAGATAGAGACTAACAGAGAGGCAAAGAGACAGACAGAGAGGGAGACGGAGAGGGAGGGTGACAGAGAGAGAGGGAGACGGAGAGAGAGAGGGAGACGGGGAGAGAGAGGGCGACGGGGAGAGGGAGAGAGACGGGGAGGGAAGGAGAGAGAGAGGGAGGGAGAGAGACAAAGAGGAAGAGAGATGGATAGAAGGAGAGAGGGAGGGAGACGGAGGAGGGAGGGAGACGGAGGGAGAGGGAGGGAGACGGAGGAGGGAGGGAGATAGAGGGAGAGGGAGGGAGACGGAGGAGGGAGGGAGACGGAGGACGGAGGGAGACGGAGGAGGGAGGGAGACGGAGGAGGGAGGGAGGGAGATAGAGAGAGGGAGAGAGAGAGATGTGTATGCCGGGTCCGATGGCTCAGTGGACGAAGGCGTCCGCTGCAGGGACCTGTGTTCCACCTCATGGTCACAGTTTTTTTGTTGCTCTAGCCCCGCCCCCTCCCCCAATGACCCCGCCCCCAAGGTGAGGCCCTCGCCCACAAACCACACTGTAAATTTGGCCCCCAAGAGAAAGTTTGTGAGTACCCCTGTCATAGAGTGTTGTAGGGAGTGCTGGGAGAACCCATCGTTTTCACTCCAAGAATGCCAGATCTGCCGCAAAAATATTTCGGAGGGGTATATTACACAAACTAAACCAAACAATTTGTGCAACATGGCAAACGTACATGGCTGCTGACGCAACTGCAGGAATCAGAATGTGCAATGAAGTCAATTAATGGCAGACTCTGCACTACACAAATGCATAAAGGATGATATCAAATCATTTGCACTATTTCTGCTACGTTAAAAAAATAAAATGAAGAGAAAATAAAATTGTAAATATGTGAAAAATCCGACTATGTGTGATACAAATCAGTTTGTTCCTTTTTATTACATAACTTGCAAAAGCAGTGCAAATTGAAGAGTCTGTGTCAGAACGACTTATAAATAAGCACGTATGCTATGCATGCGTAGAAATAGTTTCACATTAGATTCATTTTTATTCTGGTGGAGACCCCGTTCTGTAACATGGACTGACCGGGGCTAAGCTTGTTTGGTCCAGTCTGTATTAAGCTAACAAATTAAATAGTGTAAAAGATTAAATTATTTATTGGTACCAGCGCAATATTTATGCAGTACACCGTCAGGGGACTAATCTCCTGACAGTGGGGCCTCTTTTCGACAGGAAATGACGTAATATGCAAAAATGTTCATAAGACAGCTCAGCTGCTTCAAACGACACCTGCAGTACACACCGAGTTGAGGTGAATTTCCATATTCACGCACTGTGGGTCAAAGTAGATGTAATCCTTAACCAAGTTGTGCACACACTATGCAATATGACACCTGGTTTATTTTGACATAAATTAATCACACACGTTTAGAGGCACATTCCTGTCACAATGGCAACATGTCAGGCTTCCCTTTCAAAGGTGGAGCGTGTAGCAGTTAAATGTCTGCAACTTACATTTATCAAAGCTTCCAGGGCAATCAGCACCCTATTGACTCATCAAACTGTATACTTAGGCAAACCCGAGGCCACAAGCGACGTAGGCGCTGGACCGCAGCAAACCCAGTCAAAATAGAGTTCACATTTTCACACAGTCAAATTTGGCCCAGCCCTGCGGCTCGGTGGTGCTGTAGTGTGTAAATAGCCGGCCATGTGGGAGTATGGCGACTTCTGTTTACTTGCTGCAAAACGGTGGAACGAGGCGTGCTGCCAGCCTACAGGATAAAGCCAAGGCTGAGAATTTGTACAGTTGAGTCTCTGAGGAAAGCCTGAAGTCCGACTTTGTCTTGGTTCATGTTGTTTATTTGTCAATTGTGGGAAAAGACGGGGAAACCGGTCTGAACAATGAGGGAAACATAGGGGAACATCACAAGTCTTTCCTTGAGGGCAGGCGCTGTTTGCGATTCAGTACAATGTCCCCTTTTCACGTGTGCCTGGCATTAGTGCTGGTGGGTCAGCACAGAGGGCTTCAGGGCACGCTGCAAAGCCCGGGAAGGCTAAGGCCAAGAAGGGGGACAGCAGGATCAGCCTGCCAAACAGACCTGAGAGAACATACATCATCTTCTCCTAGACATTTAACTTCCATTGCCTCACTATTTCTCAAGGAGACTTCTGGACTAGGGTGACCAGGCGTCCCGGATTTGCCCGGACAGTCCCGGGTCTTCACCAGCTGTCCCAGCACATTTTTACCAATTTTGGCTCATGTACCGGTTTTTAGAGGAGGTCGACTGAAACCAGTGCACTTATTGGGTGTTCTAAAGTTGTGCTAGTTAGCAGCTGTTATAAGTAAGCAATTTAATTAACAAGGAGGATGCTGGCTTTAGAAATTACATTTTATTTATTTTTAGTACTTCTTCTGTGTTCCTATGTTGATAAAAGTTGTCATTCTGCCCAGCACCATTGATGTAAAATTGTTGTCCTTCCTCTATTTTTGAAAAATGTCCTGGGTTTTGGGTGTCAATGCCCAGGGATCATTTAGTTTAGATCAACACAGCAAGAAAGGCGAGATAGGGTTGCCACCTCACTTAATCTCATCAAGACTATGCTTCCATTCATGGTCTTTCGATTGACCGCCAAAAGCATACTGGAGGTTATCTTGGTTTGTTGCCATGCTACTGAATGGGACTAATGCACCAGATAACAATAATTTGTAATAGAAACGATCAGGCTCGAGTCGAAACCTGGAAACCAGGTAACAAAACCCTCTGAGACCATGGACTCCAGCAGCGATTCCACACATTAAACAAACTAGAGACACACCTATTCGTTTCGCTGCTCCCAAGCTTTCCATAACCGCCTAGTAATTGCTATCATATGTACAACAAAGAGTGCTGGCAAAAGAACTGTGCAGCGCTATATTTACAACACATTACGTGCTGATGACATCATTAGAAATGCAGGCATTTTTACACAAGGCAAATCTGATTCGCACAGTATTGTTAATGTGAAAGAAACTACATGTAGTCTGCGAAAATCAATCAATTTTTCTTTAGCCTACTGTGTCAGCCTGTTTTAATTTGGTGCTAGGATTTCATGCAAAGACAGGTTGGACTACATTAAGTGGCTGCTCTACGTGTATTTCCAGGGTTTTTCACGCTGTTCTGGCCATGTTACATCTGCTTTGCATGAAATATTAGGGCTTTGGTGCTACGTGCAGGGCCGGACTGGCTGTAGCAGGCACAAGCATTTTCCCGGTGGGCTGGAGGGGTGGGGGCCGGTTTTGCAGCCATGGGGGCCAGTTTTGTCACTGGGGGCCGGGCCCCTGTAACAAAATTAGAGCGCCAGCGGTGCTCGCAACTAGAGCTTCTCATTGCCACAAACCCCTCCCCTTCCAGGCCAGTCCAGTGGAATGGCCAGGGCTGGTTTAACTTTCATGTCCGGCTGTGGCTACGTGACACAAAGCCTTGTAGAGCTGCACTTGAGTTAGCTTTTGGTGAAAAAATTCTTTTTTGCCTGTAATTTAACCCAGGCTGCCATTTGCACCACATTGTGTCGCAAAGCGCCTACTCATTAGTAAATGCAAGAGACAAGATGTGTAGTCAATATGTTAATTCCAATGCCTGCCCCCTCTGGCAGGGTTCCTCCTCAAAACCCCTACCCCATCCCTTTCCCCTTTTTGCCAGGCTTTTAAACTACTTATTCATGGGCTTAATTTGGGTCCCTAGAGTGCATGGGGGGGTATGCCATATATTATAAGGATATTGCAAGTCATAGAGGAATTCCATAACCATATAGAGGAATGAGGTGAAAGCAGAGTTTGTTTATAAGGTTAAGGAACTCCGAGGTGACTTGCAATATCCTCATCATGTACGCCAGGAGGTACTTTATCCCATGTAATACATGGTCACACCATCCCTTTTCCCACAAACCAGTTAAAACCTTACTATGAAAGAGCAAGCATGTTGCAAATGTGAAACAAAAGCCTCTAGTGCAAAATGAAACACATCAAAAACTTGTTAGATATTTGTAGAAAACAGATATTAGAAACTGTAATGTACTAATGCATGTATCGTTAGCAAGCAGATCCATAGTTATCACATTCGAGCAAGATTCGCAGGAGGGAACCAGCAGGAGCTGACAGAGGGCTAACGTTGTAAAGTCGTCTCTAGTGCAGTTCAATGCAAGCACTCAAGTGGAGGCAAAAGGGTACGCTCAAACAGCCAATAGCATTAAGTGAAAGATAAATTCTCCCCTGAGCAGAACCAAGACATGATTAACAAAATCTTAGATTGGTATGTTAGCAGTAGGACTGTTTGACACTTCTTACTGTCAAAATACAGACCTGAAAATTATGGGTCCTCAAGGTATTGAAAATAGTCAATCTGTGTGTCAGACATTTTGGTCCATTAAAACGGAGGAGGTTTTCCACAACTGCTGAATAGCATTGTTAATCCAAAATACTAGCGGTCAGCAACTTGCACCAAGGTGAACCATCCAATTAACACATAAAAAATATTTCCCATTTGAAATGGTCTTACCTTGTTTTGTTTCCTCAGATGTTTGGCACCAATCTTAAAATGGCACCACAGGTGAACACTTAATTCACATATATCGATTGGCCAACCCTCACAAAAGAGAGACAATTGTCTCATCCAGAGTGGACAACTTTCTTCAGATATCTTTCTCTTTTCTGGATCCCAAATGATGTGTGTTATGAATAATGGTCAAGCAGATACAGTAATATATCCCTGATCCTTTCTACATGGATCTCTCAAATTTTACTCACACTTTCAGTTTCAGAAATTGCAAATTACTCTTCCAACTCTCAAAATTATTGATCCAATCAATGTATTGCGAAGGGAAATTCGAGTCTGAACATCAATACCATTTCACATAGGCTACATTGCAAGTCATTACAAGAAGAATACAGTAGACCGGCTTATAATGGGTACTCATCACTGCAACAATATTTCACCCATTCCAGAACGAATCCATTGGCTGCTCACCCAGAAAAAAGTTTCTTTCAAAGCTTTAGAAATTGTTCATCAGGCCGTTCATGGAAATGCACCCCAATTTTTGGTCTCCAAATTTCAGCTTCATCATCGCTGGGAACCCTACCATCCACAGTCAGTTTCTTCTGGATATTCCAACAGCCAGAACAGTACTGTTTGGTGACAGAGCTTTCGAAGTATGAACTCCAAGAGAATGGAATAAACTTCTACTCCCTCTTTTCTGTTTCACCTCATTGCTCATCTTCCGTAAGTATAAAAAATCCCAAATGTCTGGCATTTCTTCGTCTACTTGTTACTATCATTGTGTAGTACACACCAGAAACTCAGGCCTAGATCAACTATTGGTAAAGTAGCACAGATTACGTCAAAACATACTGAACAACAACAAAAAATTGAACGGTTGCCTATTATAAAAAGTTGCGTGAAGCAATGATGACATTTGCTGCAACTTGCAATTTGCCTCAAGTAAGTGACAAATAGTATTTCATAAATGGCGCAAGGGAGTAGGCTAGGAGCTGTGAAGATCAGGCAGCATTGTTGGTGAGGGAAGGAGGCTACAGGAAGACAAGAGGCTACCAAAAGCAAATATGCCTACCTCCTCCAACCAGGAGAAAGTGGACATATTAATCACACTGTGTATCACCTCTTTGTGTTATATAAGGTACAATGAGCTAAGAGGACTGCCTTTTGGTTAGGGATCCCTGCAAAGGGTAAGGCTGCTCGTAACTGTAGACGTGATCAAAAAAGGCATCATGACTCAAGAGGCGAACCAAGTAGCGTGTCAAGAGGCGTGTCCTGTAGTTCCTGCAAGTGACCATGAACATAAGGATGTAAGCGTCTGTGATGAACAGCAGAATTACAAGCCTGCCAACTTACAAACAAGTCTCACCATGTCAGGAGGGGGCGGCCTTGTGCCGAGAGCTACCTGAGAGGCGCTCTGCCCCTAACCAAGCCCTCAACCCCCTCCCCCAAAAAAGCAAAAAACAAAGGGTCTTTGAGGCTGTCGCCGATGTCCTGGGATGTTTTCATACCTCTTAATGAACACTGGCTGCTTTCTGCCTCTGGAAAGGAGCTGGAAATCCACTGTTTACAGTGGTTTTCTGCTTGTTTTCCCCGGCCCCAGTGCTTCATTTGAGCCAGTGGTTTCCAGCGCTCAGCACTGGCACTTAGTTGGCAAAACCTGCAGCTATAACAGTCTGCCACATGATGGCATTGTTGGTCAAATGAAGAGAGGATCACACACCAGTTGTAAATTATTCCCCCATACATTAAAATAATGAATACCTGCCAACTAAGCCATTCTTATAGCTTTGGGGCACAGGGAAGGTCTACATTGCCAGACTTGTAGGAGTTGTGCTGGTACTGTCAGTGTACTGTCATTGTCACTGCTGGCAGGGGCAATGGGTGGTTTAAGCTGCAATGCTTCCTGAAGAGGTCCCCGGCACTTATGTTTTTACAAATTAAGCACTGCCTGGCACCGTGTGATTTCGGCTCCTCACCAGGTGACCGTGTGAAGGGAGCCGTAATCATGTGAGATATGGTGTCATTGTGTGAGTTGGCAGGTCTGACAGCCATCCCTGCATTCACATTACCTGATTTAAACACCTACCTAAAAAAGACAGCTTCCACAAGGGCATGAGTTGAAAAAGAAACGTTCACAATCCTTCCACATACGAATAATGCAGCATCGGTCCCCTCACATATGCACAGGTTTTCCAGTCAATAATATAGGAACCTGCTCTTTGAACCTCTAGTGAGGAGGAAGAGATAACCCAGCAGGAGTGTGCAGTGAATGGCTGCACCTGCCTGCAGTGAGATGTCTAGGGGTTGATGGGACCAACCTCCTCCTTTGTCCCCTCCAGAGGTCTGCCCTCACTTGATGCACTGACAGTGCACCACCTTTTTTGGCGCAGCGTTAGTGTGCCTCCTGATGGATTCTTTGCCTTTGTGCCCAAGTGATTTTCTTATTTGCATGGGGCCACATCCCCTCATCAGGTGGGACATGGAAAGCAACAACAGGTGGGAGATGGGATGGGCTGATGGGATGGGGCAAGCAACAATGAGTGGAAGGGCAGTAGTGGTGGGTGTAAAGTGGCAAGCAACAACAGTTAGAAGGGACGTGGAAGCAACAAGAATGGTGCAAGCAACAATGGGCAAGCAATGAAGGGGCAAACAACGAAGTGGGAGGGGGTGGGACACAGGACAGGCAAAAAACAACAGACAAGCAACCACAGGGGAGTGGAAGAGGGAAACAACAATGACACAGCAATCAACGATTCAGAAGCGGGGGCCCAAGTCGAGACAAGGGAGGAGGAACAGGGGAACAAGCAACAATGATGATGGCGGAAAAGAAGAAAAATAATGCATAATTTGAGCCGCTGGTTTCTGGTGTTTGTCAGCAGCACCTAATTGTTAACACCGGCACATATGACAGCCTGTCACATGGTGGCGCTGTTTGACCAATTTAGAGATTTACACAACAACAGTTGTTTATTAATTCAATATACATTAAAATGACTCTAATACATGCCACCCAAGCCATTTTATAGCATTGGGGGCCTGGAATATTATGAATTGTCACGCCTATAGGAGTATGTTTAGTAGTTGTGTTTATACTGCCATTGGCAGTGCCTGCAGGGGCGAAAGCTGAGTTACCTCCTGAAGAGGGCCATGACACTTCTTTTTTTGCAAATTAAGCACTAAAAAAAATATACCCTAATCCTTATGCAAGCAATCAGTACTTGGCCCATGCTCCAGGGAAGGAAGAAACAAACGAAGAGAAACTGAAACTGACATGTGTTGACAAATCAGAAGCCAGCAAATGACAATGACGTTGACCAATGATAAGTAATCCTTGGGCTCTAAGCCCCGTGTATGTAAACAAAATGACTAGCAAGCGACAGTGCATGTGCAATCTCAGACGAGACCTAAAAAAGATCCCTTTTTGACCCATAGACGTATTCCTTGAATAGATGCAAATTTGCTACTTTTTACAATTCCCAAACCTTGGCTGTAGTAGGCATGGAAAGCTGTGTCAATCTCAAGTATCCAGGCATACTACTGCAATCGAAAACCCAAAAGGTGATGGGAAGAATGCTTGCAAATAGTCTAACCACAGGCAATCTCTTGGACTAGTATTCCAAACCATAGTTTTTGCCCTTTGCCAACGTAGACAGAGGACCTTATTTAGTAGTAGTAGTAATAAAATACTTTATTGCATTAATCATTTGATTACAATAAATAGAAAATAAGCAGGCATAAAAAATAAATAAAACAATCCCATATTTACCATGCATAGTATCATAAAAAGAAGATATACACGGGTCGTAATACCTATCTTCAAATCTATATACAGATCCGATAAAAAACCATCTAGTCAATTAATGTTTTATAAACCTGTTCTAAAAACTATGCTATCCTTCTGATTGCTCTTTCCCCTGTGAGCCTAAAACAATAACGTATAGCCTCTGTAGTTGTTCTTATTTTGGCATTATTGAACATGGGGTGTAAATATAACATCCGTGTGGGCAATAGTCTCGGGCAAATGCATATTAAATGCTCAAGAGTTTCCTTGCCGGTTCCACAAAGCCGACATCCCTGAGTATCTTTAAGGGCTTTATTCCAATTCCCTTCAAACTCCCTTATCGGAATATAGAATTGTCTGAACCTTACGTATTTCCATTTAGTGTAGCTGGTCAAGTTCCATCCCAAGTATTCTTGAGCCTGCAAGGTATATATGTGTCAATTAATAGGTCAGTGTGTTTATATTTCCCAGCTTGTAGGTGATCTAAATTCCAATGTGATAGCTTTAATGTTTTACCTATTATTTTTTTCCGCACATTTCTGGTAATTCGTCCGATCTCCTGAGTATCAGGCAGTACATAAGAGTCTATTTCCATCATTATAGTAGAAAGTTGCAGATCTCTTACTTTTTTGCTCCGGAGTTCCGCTATTATTAGATGTTTCAATGTACATGAATCGGCTTTAGCACAATCAATAATGTAGTTAACACAACTGATCTTGTGCAGCGTTTCCAGAGTCTTTAGGCCAAATTCCAACCGTATCATATAATGTGGAGTAGCCTGTCGTAAATGGAGTATGGTGCGTACGCATTTCGTAAAACATTTTCAAAATCAAAAATGACTCTTGTTCATGGCGGGAGATGCGTACAATAAAAACGGAATCATTTTCATCTGTAAGGCTTTTAAAGATGGGATAATTGCATTCCCTCCACACAGTTTCATAAATCTCGCAATTGATTTTGTAATAGTTATCGATTTTACACTTTTACAGACCGTATGGTTTAGCCATGATAACTTTTTGTTCAATGTTATGCCGAGGTAGGTATATTGATCCACTACCTCTATTGGATTATCTCCTAGAGTCCACGTTTTTGATTGTGTAGACCATCCAAACGTAATAATTTTTGTTTTAGATAAGTTAGCTATCAGACCATTCACTTTGTTGTATGTGTCTAATTGGTTCAGTTGATGCTGTAATCCATTAGGAGTTAAGAATAAAATGACTAAATCATCGGCGTATGCTAGATATGGTATTTTTTTATCCCCTAATTTAGGAGCCACACCCATATTTGAATTTAACACTGAATCGATATCTGCAATGTACAAGGAGAATAATAAAGGCGCAAGGACACAGCCTTGTCTAAGACCGTTAGTGGTGTCCATTTTTGGAGATAGTGTATTATCATGAGCCAGCTTCACCCTGACCCATGTATCCGAGTGCAGGGCAATAATAAAGTTTAAAAGGTTCAAATTGACCTCCCATGATGATAATTTATTCCACAACCTTTGCCTGTTGAACTTGTCGAATGCTGTGGAATAATCCACAAAGCAGGCATATAATGTTATTTTCCGCAAGCTTGCCTTTTTTCCCATCATGACCAGTGAAACAATGTTATCAAGGGTCGAACACCTTAAGCGAAATCCAGTTTGCATTATTGGAATTAATGATTTTTCCTCCGCCCATGCCCTTAGTTTTTTCTGCAGGTGCTTCGCAAATAGTTTCCCTTCAAAGTCCACCAACGCTATTAATCTATAACAGGACGGATCATCTTTTGGGCCTCGCTTGTAAATCGGGTGTATAATCGCTCCTTTACAGGAAGATGGTATCATCCCGCATTTGATTATCTGTAGGAACAACTGTTTTAGCATTGCACTCCAAAATGTTATGTTAAATTTTACCAAGCCAATAGGGATACCATTGGTTCCTGCTGCCTTGGATGAGCGAGAACTCTCTATTAATTTGACAATTTTATCTTCAGTTATTTCTGCAAGTGAACCCTCCGTGTTAGTTGTCATATATTCACTTGTAACAGATGATTTGTATAAAGATTTAATATGATTTTCCCACTTGGGACTTGGGACAAAAAAATCATCAGGCTGTTTATGCGAATTTGTGCGGTGTCCCACCAGGGACCAAAAAGCTCGCTCATTCCTGGTCGAAATAGCATGATATAATTTAGTATATGCTGTATCTACACTATCATGCTTTAGCTGTAAGTTCCTGTTCTTAAATACTTTCTTTATGTCTTGTATTTTCATATTCCTCTCATTCGATATTGGAAGTTTTAAGATATAACGCATCTCCTTATGATAGATTCTCTCTGATTCCTTTAATTTTGAATTCTTTGTTGCATAAACATTTGATCGCGGCTCTTGAATACTTGCCACAAGACTGGATAATATATTTTTTAAAATAGATTGCCAGGCATCCGACCAGTCATCTCCAGACTTTAAAACAATCATGTCTTTCTCGGTACAGGCTGTCATGTTTGTTTCCAGTTTCGATGCCTTCATTTGTAGTTTGTTGTTCCAGATAAGTCTTTTCCCATTTACAGCTGTCAATCTCCCGCTATTGGCCGTTGTGTGGGTCTCCCAATGATTGTGCTTAATGCTGATGACTAACCTTTCAGGATCATGGTCACTTTCGGCTCTAGGTATTATAACATACTTTTTACATAAGTAAAAATGGGCGTAATGGATAAATATAAAATCTATAATGGAAGACCCCATCGGCCCACAGAATGTAACGAAAGCTGGTTGATCATATTTTAGTCTTCCGTTGAGTGCTCTATATCCTAGATCAGTCAGCAAAACATATGTGTCTTTAGAAGAGGTACCAATCTTTTTTACCTTATTTTGTGAAGGAAATACTATTGCGGAATATTTTAAGCCATATCTGGTTCATCCCCGGTTACTGGATTATCCGCCAGGGACAACAGAGTCTGATTAAAATCTCCCCTTAGTATGACTACCATGTGTTCATTCATTGCCATTATTTTTTCCAATTCGTTCAGTGTCACTTGATAGCTACACCTATTTTTCACTAATTGAGGAGGGAAATAAATGTTAATTATCAAGCAATTAGTAAGGTTTTGATGTGTTAAAACAACTGGCAATAAATATTTAGATGATGTTTTGAGTTTTTTACTTATCAGACATAATTTGGTACTTATTGAAATTGATAATCCTCCGCTTACTCTTCCGAAGGCGTTTTTTTTTGCCTGGATTTCGTGTGTAATAAAATGTTGTATATTTAAATTCCCAGTCTATACCTGGCAGTGACGGACAGTAGAAAAAATAAGCCATCCAACCGTTAACTCCAAATTGGGTGGACAGTCAAATGGTTCAGTTCCAATGCCATCTACTCTGTCTTGAATGTACCACTCTAAGTGACAAGGGCATGCCCAGATGTGGGTCCCGTGCTCACTGTGCCACTGTAGCAAAGCTAAACCCGACTTATGAGCCCCAATCAGGGCGAAACCTATCTTGGGTTGCTTGTGTTCCAAATGAGGAAGGACTTGGCCTGGCAGTTTGGGCAGGACTGTTCATATATGAGCAGGGTCAAGATTGATTTGCATTTGGCTGGGTCCAAACTGAGGCGGCGTGGTGACCAAAAGAACAATGGGTATGAATGCTATCCAAGCATTTGTGAGCATTCCTTCCATCACCTTTTGTGTGTTTGACCTATTGTGTCAAGCTCTCAGAGAAAGTTTTACACCGATGGAGTAGATTTTACTCCATGGGCATAAAACTTAAAGTCTGCCCTACTAAAAAACAAGCAGGTAGTCCTTGAGTTTGGCAGATAGGTATCCATTGCCATTGCAATGGAGTACTTACCCACCATACTCTGAATCAACCTCAGAGGCCCAACTAATGCAAATCAATCCTGACCCTGCTCCTCTTGAGAACAGTCCATCCTGAACCTTGGTCTTCTCACCCATTCACCCTACAGCCCACAGCTTTTTAATTGGGAAAATGTAGATTCATACCCCCTGAATCTCATTAACTAAGCTACGCACTTGGCATTACAACTTGTTGTTACAGCATGTACAATTCACCCAAGATGGTGGTGTAATACCCTGACCTAGCACCATAATTCAATTCTTTGCACATAACAGTACTCTCTGATCAATTACCCAAATTCCATTAAAGGTATATGCATGTATGCTTGAGAATGAAAAATTGAAGCCTTCTAAACAGCTACAGTGCAAACTAAGCATAGTGTTCAGGGCAACAAATATCATACAATGGTTTCACGCTACGCATTACTATAAGATAATCACATCACTTTTTTTGACCAGCTGATTTTAATACTACATTTACAAGGATCTTCTCCATTTCAAAAATATAGGGCCTGATTTACAAATTGCACACGGTAGTACTTTTTGTAGTACTATAAAACATACTATAAAATGTAAGTTTATCAATACTTATGTGTGCAGAGTGCTCTGTCCCAATTGAGAAATCTTTGCATTCTTCAGTATAGGTTTTAGTGGTAAATGTCATAAGGACACAGAAGAGTGGGCGGGAAAGGACAGACTTACTCTGAAAGGCGAACTGTAAGAGGGGTTTAGAGAGGGCCAGGGAGGGGTTTATGAAATTATGTCACCCATCCTCACAAAAGTAAGACAATTACTTTACTCTGGGGGTGGAGATATGTAACTTACAATTCTGTAGAAAGTTTACACTCGGAGTTTGTGAATACTGAACGTAGTAACTTTAAACTTTAAGGGGCCGATCCGGGTCGGAAGGGCACCGAACGCGATCCGGATGGAAAAACGACGAGCCGTACACGTGTTTACCGGCCGACGCATACAGCTGTACGAGCGAGCAAGTACGATGTGAGCTACGTGAAATTCACCGACCGAGTCGTTTCCGGGGCCGAACTGCTCCGTAGGTCTTGTTCGGAAGCTAAACGTGGCGTGCAATTGATGCGATTTACAACCGAGCCAGTACGATGCAAGTGTCGGACAGCCTGTGCAACCTGGACTGTCCGGCTCGCAAAACGTCCGGGTGGTTCCTTTGGGGGTCCACATCGGACCCCCTGTCACCCGCAGCCCTACGACTCGGACACAACTCAGGCATTTACGGTGCGGATGGCACCAATGCGTACCCACTGTAGGGGGCGCCCTTGCACGAGACGTACCCATTCAGTCAATGGGAGCCCATGTACGCATCGTACGACCGGCTCCCATTGACTGCTATGGGTGTCCGACCGAACCAAGTCTGGCAGCATACGGCCGCATCGTACTTGCTCGGTCGGACTGCAGGACTCCGGCTCGGTCGGAAAACAGTCCGGATCCGGCTCGGTCAGAGTGCTTTCTGACCCGGATCGGAATCAGCCCCTAAGTAGTTTACCTTTTGTGAATCAAGCCCATCGTGCATTTGCACACTTCCCTTCAGGTCACCCTGACAGGTAACTACTATATCTGGTGGCTCAGTGCTCAAACTGATGGGCACTTACATGTTGGATTTGTTAAATGTTGGTTCTCTGGACTGTTTCATTACAAAATAAGCACTGTCAATGCAAAACTTCGGACTTGTAAAATGAAAGGGCCTCTTAGGTCACTGATCAGCTTGGTCATTCAATAAGTCATCATAAATGCACTCTGACTCTTATCTGTGCACTCACACATCTATTTATCTACCCACTGACACATTCTTGCAACCACCCACTTGCCCGTTCACAACAAAACTGGAAGCACAAACTCTAAAATGAATGCAAGATTAATTAAAAGTATAGAGAGTAGTCTAGTATGACTGCCTGGAGAGCTGCTAAAAGTTCTAAGAAAAAAAGGAAAAGTATGAATGAAATGAAACAATACCCATGAAACAATGGAAAACTAACAAACTGGCCAACCAGCCCAGGCAATGAAGCCCCCTCGTTTTCAGGTGAATGTGCATTTGTGATCAGGGAAAATGCTGTAACTCGAGACAGAAGAGCAAATGGTAGAAATGAGCTGACCCATTGCAGTATACTGTAATAGGAGGAACAAGAATGTGAATGACATTCAGACTGCAGTGGGGGGACCCAAAGACCCCCTGGGTGTGCATATCTTAACCAAAGATTTTGATAGGTTTTTTCTTACAAAGGTCTGGCAGACAAATACACATGCCAGGCCCTTCTAAAACGGTGTAGCAAGGACTAACACAATGTAAATCTTCAACCCGATAGTTTGTAAAAGCAAGTAACCATCACAAAAATCGTTGCCTACCTCAGGAATCCGTAAGATTCCATGTAATAAAATAACTGCATACAGGATTTACCTTGGTCAAATATAAATCTACTCTTAAAGGCCTGTTGGTTTTAACATATGATTCTCAAAATAAATAGATCAGGGCTACTACCTTTGCTGTAACTTTTCATAATAAACAGATCAGAACTATGGCACCTGACATAAATTTTCTCAATGAATAAAACAGGCCTATAGTGTTTATCACTGACTCATCTCCATAAGCAGCTCAGGCCTACGGTATTCCACATAAGCTTTCCCACAAAGCAGCATCGGTTTACAGAAATAAAGTTAAAAATATATGCAAAATGACAGCTGGCAAACAATATACAACTCTTCCAAAAACACCATAACATGGATTCTCAAAGAGCGAATCTTCTATTCAAATGGTTCTCACGAGATAACCAACACCAAAACCCTTGCCGTCTGCTTCTGTAACCTTTGAGATTCCATGTAGCAAAATATCTGCCTTCAAGCTTTAACAAAGAGTCACGATAATCCACCCATAAATGCCTATTCGCTTTAACATATGCTGTTCACAATAGGCCTACTACTTTTGTTGTGACTTTTCATAATAAACAGACCAGGCTATAGCCTTCATCATTGATTTGACACCATAACCAGCTCAGCCCTGAAGTATTCAGTAACCTTCCCCACAAGGCAAAAAGTGCAATACAAGCCTCTTTTTCACAGGAAGTACACAACTTCTGCCATTGAAAATCTGTATGCAGGGGAATGAACACTAGGGCAGAGCCAAAGCTCTCCCTCTGCAGTGCTTCTTAATGCACTTTTCCTGTTGATCATATAAGATGAGATGACTACTGCTCTAGCAAAACAAACCTAAACACAAGCAAACACACAGATATGTACAGATACAAATTTGTGGCTAGTGTTTAAAGATTTCTCATTAAAAAACATTAATACAATTAAGAGTCCAATACTGATGGGTTATTATGCCATTTACTATGACATCTATTTCTGTGGTTATGTCATTGCTTCTGTGCATACGTTACATAAGTGAGTACGTGTTTCATGTTTACAATGGTTTTTAAAAACTGCTTTGCGCACTTACAAGTCCAAATACATTATGTACTGATGTATATACTTTCTTTATCTTTTTGCCTTGAAAATGCCCTGAGCTTTATGGGCCATGTAGGTTAATATGTGTCATGACAACATTGGCCTGATAAATAACTGCTGTATCCTATGATTCAATGTTCAAACTGATAACCTTGGAAACACCCTGGGCTATATTGGTCACACTGGGTGTAAAATGTTTCGACTAAAGTTTAATATGTTGAACATCCTGATCAACTACCATGAATCTGAAATATTTTTTCTATGAAATATAATATAAGCATTATACAAATACCTGACGTCCTAACATTGTAATAAAAATTACCTGAGAAATAATATGTACATGGAATACGCAGAACACAATTTGCAAATATTTTATCCTTGTTCATATCTTCTTCCAACTTTTTGCTGTGAGATTCAGTACGTGATTGGCCTGTTTGCCCAGGGTAATGAACTGCGTGACTGGACTTAGAGAAATAGATGCCTATCTGGTTGCTGATTCGGTGTGTTGTTAAGGTAACTTGATGTATGATTAGGGAATCATATGAGAAAGGGAATGTATTTATGTTGAGGCTGATTGGGAATATGTGGAGCAATTGTGAAGAAATTATGAGTAGCCCTTCTTAGCTGAAATGCTATGAGGCGCTGTTTCAAGTAGCAGCCCAAGTAAGAGACAACCTTGGAGACCATATTGGCCTCTCAGAGTATAAGGTCGTTAGCCAAAGATGCTTTTGAATTAGGTTCCTATTCAGCCACTATAAGGAGTTCCCCTTTTTGGTTGAATAACATCTGGTAACTTAATATCTCCACTCCAGCTCAAGAGAAGCGAGTAGAGCACAGTTTGCCCAGCCATGGGAGAAGCACACCCCATAGAGTTGGGCAGTGGCGCCCCAGCTCAAATATCAATTACAGACCATGTAGGTATATGTCTTACAGTTCATCTTTCACAACTTCATTATATCCCGTCTTTCGGCTCAGTAGCTCATGCCAGTGCATTATGGTTATGGAAGTACAACAAATAAATTGAATGCAATTCCTCATACATATTTCAGTCAGTCAGTCAAAATACTTTATTTTGATCACACAGCTCAACAAAGTGAAAATAATATAAAACAGTATACATAATACAAAAATGGGTTAAAAAAACAGACCACGTGTTATCATAATAGAAGAGGAAGTGTTAAAGTAGAACAATACATTGTATGAGCAGGGCAATTTTACTATAGAAAGGGTCCGAAAATTAATTCCACTAATCACATCCCAATGATATTTGGTCATGGGATGAGGGTGAAGGCCACCCCACAGCTACCACATTTTATTGACACTTAGAGCGACTTACCCAGATTGCCATAAGAACTTTTGCCACACCAAAGACATGGAGCCGATGTGTACTGGTGCTCAGAATTAGAAAAGCAACCTGGTGGCTCCTAGTACCTAGATTCTTGCAAAGTGGAACAATCCATTTTTTCTGAAATCTACTGTACTGAGGGCAAAAGAGTGATATGTGTACCAATGATTCTTTTCCCCCACCACATGCAGGGCATTGATCATAACCCTCCCTCTCTGAAGACCAATTACAGGTAAAATATTTAACCGAGAGAATGCCATATCTGAATTGCAGGTATAATATACGCGCCAAAGAGGGTTCAATTTCATCAATGGTTACCTCATAACTCATAGTTAGTTTAAAATCGATGAAAGACAGTGTAAGGCTACCTGTAGTCTTAGTCGCTATATCAATGGCTGCAGCCTCCCAATACAGATGTTTAATCTTTGCTCAAGACAGCTGGCACAATTGCTCAGCGGAAGACCAATGAATATCTAGGCTCAACCTCTGCAAGAGTGTTTTAACAGTGTAGAACCAAAGGATTTTTGCTACACTTGGGTGAGCATTAAGATCTCTAACACCTTCTCGATAAGGTTCTAATTCAATGGTCGACCACAGACAATACCAAAATAATAACGTTCTGTATTCAATTTTGTGCAGGATCTTCCTCTGAGGAAGCGCTAGGCATAGGGTTACAAGAGACATGCTTATTGGGAGAGAGAACAGAGACCTCATGAACCTATGCTCAGCTTTGGCAATGCTATTAGTGTTTTAAGAGCCCCATATTTCAGCACCGTACAACACTAGCCCAATAACTTTAACATTATAAATCTCAAGAACAGGAGCCACCCTCCCAGAGGAAGTTTTGAGGTGAACCTTCACCAGGTTTATAGACTGTTAGATAAGCATTGAGTTGTCCTTTTCAATCTGAGGGCCCAACACATATTGGGTGTCATGCGTATACCTAAGTAATGAACGGTGGACACATGATCAATACACGTATTCCCACCAGTATCTGTCTGCTACAAGGGAAGTCCCTCGTCCTAGAGAAAAACATACATTTTGTTTTGGCGCCATTTAGCTCAAGTCCCTCTCAGCACAGAATAGGGAGAAATTGTCCAGGAGTAATTGCAGTCCCTGGAGTGTCTTAGAAATCAGTATAGCATCATTGGTGAATAGGAGAGACGGGACACTCCTCCCACGGAGACTCGCCGCATCACACCCCTCTTTGCTAAGATGGTCAATCCCCCTGTTGATATGCAGGGTGAAAAATGTGGGGGCTAAAAGACAGCCCTGTCTAATTAATGCATTGTACCACCCTAAATGGGTCAGTTAACTGTCTGTACATTACCCAACCGACCTGTGCCTTATTTCCCACGTGGATTTGCACCAAAATATTCAAAAGGGAGAGGGGAATACCCAGGTTTTCCAATACTTTCCACATTTTCTCCTTAGGGACAAGATCAAAAGCTTTGTGCAGGTCAACAAAAGCAACCCACAGCTTTCCCCCAAGAAGAGACACCTCACGCCAATATAAACACAAGGACCTGAGTACCTGATACATTCATTCATTCAGAAAACTTTATTCAAATCTTTTTTGGATTCATAAAAGTACAAACAATTTAAAATTTTAAATTCATTTTTAGTATAATAAAATATAATATGATCCATGATATTGTGTTTAAAAAATGTCATATAATAACATTAAAATCTTCATCAATACACATCATTAAGTTATCCCAGTTGATAATATTACTTTTTGGCCCAGGTCCATCCTTCATTCGGTTTCATAAACAAGTTGGTCTAAACGTTTATGAGATTTCCGTCTTTTTTTATGGCCCGTTTTATGAAACCAACAACAGCATTACAGGCTGATTCATTCTCAAGAGTACATATGAATTTAATCGTGTCTTTGTAAAAAAATAGTTTCTGTGCGATAAAAATTGGGCGTATAAATATTTTTCTAATGTCTTGGTAAAACTTGCAAAACAGCATAAAGTGCATCGTGGTTTGATTGGCTTTTCCCTCACATGGGAATTTATGTTCTATTTTCTGCCATTTATTATGTTTTGGGAAAGCCACTAATTAATGGACTATGCCCAGACGCATTCTTGTCAGATAGAATCTATCTTGTATGTCTGTAACTTTTACCAAGTAGTTTGGGAGGCCAATTGGCTCAACATTGGCCACGTATCTTGATACGCAAATTTTTTCTTCCTCTCCCCTGGCTCTTACTTGGCTTACTTTCTCCATATACAATTTTATCACATAATTTCTTCCAAATTGTAATATGGCTGTGGGTTTTTTTACAGATAAATCTCTTTCGATATTCTTTAATAAGCTGCCCATGTATGCTAGCCAGGGAATCTTGTTTATGTTATACAAAGCTAAACAATCCTTAATAATGTCCCTGGTGAATTTTAGTCCCTCCTTACACCAGATGTTATGTCAGACGCAAAGCGCTCTTACTTGAATTAGGTCAGTGACATATGATACATCCAGTTCTTTTTGTAGGAGAAATGTTGGCATAGATCTTGGTACAGCCAGTGTATGACAGGGAAAGTAGTTTTAACAAGATTGCAGTGTGTTAGGATTAGCATTATCCCACACTAGAGAGCCGTAAGTAGCAACGGGTAGACATTTACTGCCATATATTTTTAGCATATACCGGATAGGTTTACTGCCTATTTTAGTACATAATCTAAAAATCACCTCTATGGTTCTAGTAAATTTAAATCTAGTCTAGTCTAGATGGCAGGTCCAATTACAATTAAAAGTGAATAAAACACCCAAAAACTCTTAACTTCAGTTAGCTTATGGTCCCTTACATAATGGGACTTTTTCTTAGCCCTACCTTTGCCACATGTCATCACAAACGTTTTGAAGAGGTTTAATTTTAAATCTCTCTGCTCCATGTATGAATCGAAAGCTTCAAACAGATCTTGCAGTACATTTGCAGTTCTCAAGATTAGGACTGCATTATCTGCATACAGGAGCAGCGGGTTTGGTCTCACATCTATTTGCGAGGCATCTGTATTTAGGTTCTGTAGGGTTTTATCAATTCCATTTATACGTAATGAAAATAGGAGTGGAGCAATGACACAGCCCTGTCGCATTCCCCTGGATACCTTAAAATTTGATGTGCATTCGCCTCCCCTTCCATACCTTACTCTAGATGTCAGTCTTGAGTATAGTTGTGATAGAAATGATATAATATATCGACAGGGGCACCCATCTCCAACATAGCTTCCCATAGGTTGGCGTGACTTACACAGTCAAAAGGAGAACTCAGGTCTGCAAAGCATAGATAGATGTGTTCTTCCTCTGCCATAGTGTATTTATTTTTGAGTAAGTGTAGGTTTAAGCACTGCTCTACCGTCCCCATATCCCCTCTAAAGCCATATTGGGTTTCACTCAAGATGTTGTTATCATTTACCCAGTCTTTCCAGTCTTTCCAGAACTATACGCCCCATGATCTTGACAGATGAGTCCAGAAGGGATATGGGGCGGTAGCATCTTGCATCACCTAGGCTCCCCTTTTTGAAAATTGGGACGATAACACTGTCTGTCCAGGTCTTGGGGACGCAATCTTTAGCAGCTGCATTGCAGACCTGTGTTAAAATAGGTGCGCATAGCTGTGTATATTTTTTATATGCATCAGCTGGAACCCCATCGGGTCCAGGAGCCTTACCCTGTTTTGTCTTATTTATTGCCACAGTTACCTCCTCCAATCTATTGTGTTGGAGAGGTGGCCGCAGCTATAGAGGACGGCTGTTCTATGTTATTAATGTATGCATTAAAACTTCCGCTAAAATGGGTAAAGCCAGTCCTTTGGGGCAATGACTGTTTCAACGATAGGGTCTTGATCGTCTTTCCACATAGGTAAGTTTATCACTTTCAAGAAGAGAGTGAAGTCCCAAGTCTCTGTGGCTTGATTTACTTCCGACCAGGCCTCCTCTTGTACCTCCCTCTTTGTATTTCTTAAAGCGTGCTTATATAATAGTCTGAGACGCTTGGTTTCATTCCTGTCTCTAGGTATTTTATGTAGGGCCTTAATTAAATTTTGTTTTGCCTGCGTACAGTCGTGGTTAAACCAGCCATTTACCTGTCTCTTTTTCATTGTGATTTCCTTTCTTAAGTTGCTAGATATTGCCACGGTAATTCTCTCGTAAACAGTTATAATTTCTTCGGGCAGGGAACTGATATAAGTACAAATAGAAAAACTTTCCATATTATCGTTTACAACCTTGTGTAACATTGTGTCTCCACTGATACCTGTCCATTTAATAGTCACAGTATTGTTCCCGACTGCCACTACATTTGGTATCATTAGCTTATCCACAGGCCCAGTTATGGTAACATATAAGGCCAGGGTCAGCGAAGCATGGTCACTAAATCTAGTAAATTCGCTGGTTGGCAAGCCACAGTAGATAAGACCAGTAGTGGACACTATCATATGATCAATACATGATGAATTTCCACTGCCTTGTAAGGTTAGATAAGTGATAACCCCATCTTCTCCTCTTGGAGCTAATATCTCCAAGCTGTACTTACAAAGGATTTCATTTAGCGCTTCCCCATAACCTTCATGTGGGAAGTGTTGTAGATTGGTTCCTGCAGTATCTGAAAAACCACAAACATTTGTTCCAGAGAGACAGCATTTACTAATATTAAAATCCCCCATCCAAATGCATGTGTAAGTGGGGTCTACCCCCTTTATAAAAGTAGCCAATGCTCTTTCTAACTCTTTCACAGCTTTATAACGGATAGCATTACAAATATTATTATAGAAATTCACCACTACAAATGGTTGGTTCTTCCCCATTATCAATTGAACTATTTGAAAATAGGGAGAGCCATTATACAGTTTTTTAACCCCTTCCATGCGGGGCGGATTCCCCCGCTGTGCTGAGCGCTGCTTGCGCGGGCGTGGTCATGACGGAACGGTTCCGTCATGAGCACAGCTCAACCGACGCTCATCACGGAACCGTTCCGTCATGAGCGCCGAAGGGGTTAAGTTCTATTGGCGCTGTGGTTGAAATACAGATTGCCAAACCCCCCTTTGCTCGTCCGGGTCTGTCTTTAAAATCAGCAAGCTCACCTATAACTCTCTGCTCTACTTCCTCCAATTTAACGTACAGTTTATTTGAAAGACACTCTAGGCTACCTAGATTATTTGATTCTTTTACTCTAGCCACTTTTTTCTTTTTAGATGTTGTTCATCTCCCAAGGGCACTATCACCTCTGTTATGGTTTCCAGGGGATACCGTAATCGTGTCCCCTGGTTGTTTACTTTTCTTGGTTGGTTGCTGTGGACACGGACAATACTGGTGCCAACCAGTCTGAGTGGCTGACTATATTTGGCGCTGTTTTTGGGGAGGGAGTTTGATGGGGATAAACGCAGATACTATATTATGCTGTTGACCTGACGTCTCTATGAGGCGATCGCCATGACACTTTGAGTCACTGTACTAGTACGCCGCCCGGCCCCCGGGATGTGGGCTGAATGGCTGTGTGCATTGTTATAGCGACGGATGTGCTTTGAGATGACATGCGTGTACAGGTTGACTTACTGGATACCTTGTTTATAACTCTGCAATAAAAACATGTTTTAAAAAAAAAAAAAAATCTTGGTTGGTGGTGGGTTTATAGCTTGTGAGATGGATAATTCTAATAACTCTGAGGATTTATTAGAGACACATGGTTGTTCCTCATGTTGAGGACATTCCTTCCCAGATTTTTCTTTTCTGAGGGCATCAGAACAGGCAGCCTCCTCAATTTGTGTCACTCCTTTATGTGAAACTCTGCTCACAATCTGTTTGGTGGCTGCTAACCTTTCCTCCACAGTACTTATTTCACTTTCAATCTGCCCCACTGCATTAGTTAGATAATTAGTTATGGCATTCGATATTTTCGGCCACGGTTTCCCTTGTGGAGCTTCCATTTGTTTTCTTTTACCCATTTCCACTCGGAGAAACCTTTACCCAATTACTAATTTCACAAGAAGTTATACAGCAGCAATACTTTCAATTATCCTTAAGCAGAAAGCTCTAGAGGCACAACAGAAAAAATGACATAGACTCTCTTGTAATAATATCAGATTCCTGGGGGAAAACACTAATTGAGCTTTAACAAGTTAGAGACCATAAAGCAGCAGTCAGCAAGCCTCTCGGGCATATATTAATTGTTATGTCCAGATAGCCAGGATAGATGAAAAGTACAGGATGACTCTCTTCCAGGAGCACTCCGGTCTCGGATGGGCGCAGATGGGCCCGCCCTTGGCCAGGGCTTTGCCAGGGCGTGGCCCGGGCACGCCTGCACGCTGCGGGAGAACCGGCCACCTGAAATGCGCCTCCTGGCGCTTGGATGGCGTCACTGGTGTGCGTCCCGCAGGGCAAGCTGGGAAAATGAGTCCCCGTACTCCACTGTCCTCCGGTCTTGTTCTGGTGCTAATTTCGGTCTCCCGTGCTGCGGGAGAACCGTCCGCCTGAAATGCGGCTCCTGGCGCGTGGATGGCATCACTGATATGCATCCCACAGGGAAGGAGGGAAATGGAGACCCTGTACTCCGCTGTCCTTCGATCTTGTTCTTGTGCTAATTTCTGTCTCCCACGCTGCTCGGTCCCCCTTCTTATATATTGGCAGGATTTCAGCGATCTTCGACGAGGACGGAATCTCGAGACCTGACAAAATGGCATGTGATAAAATATTTATATACGATCCCTACACCTCTGTGTTGGCTTTATATAGATCATTTAGGACCCTGTTCGAGCCCGGGCACGGGCAGGGATACACAAGTTGACTGCATTTAGGGTCTCAGTTAGTGTAAAGATAAGGGTATTAGTATCATACTGGACAGAGTCACAGTGACTCAATTTATCATCCTCGTCTATTGCTCCTCTACTTGAGTATAACTTACTAAAATGACTAACCCAGTCATCTTATTGGGTACAAAAATCCAGATAAATGTGTTCACTGTTTGTGCATGTAGATGCCAAAAGGTGTGGCTACCCTTTGAAATCATAGCTTCATGAAGGATTAGCCACAATTTGTCGTCCCACTCCTTCTTTGTCCTGAGCAAGGCATGCCTATACCTGGCCCTGCAGCTAACTATATTATAGCGTATATTGGATTTCGCTGCTACTAAAAGCTCACGTTTTGCTAACCTACAGGTACTATTATGCCATGGGTTTGTCTAGGGCATTCTCACTCCCCCTTTTGATGTTCTTCCTAGCAGATCCCTGATCTGTTCAAAGAGTTCATTATTACTCACCCCCAGCTCCTCACTCCTGGTAGAATCAGGAAGAGATGAAAGGAACTCCACTTCAGTTCTTACTTTGGTAACTTCAGTCTTAATCAAAGTGATACTGCATGGAGAAAGATAAGACTCTGAATGCTCTACATGGAGAAAACATGTAGCTGTGAATGCATGATTGAGGTAAGTTTGTGGTATGCCTTAGGTAGCAAATTTTAGTTGCAAATCATAAAACACAATACTTGTTATAATTGACCTGTAAAGCTTTCCACCTTCATTAACTGCCAGGTATGGATACATTCAAGTGCATGTTCCTAGGAATTGTACGCGTTAGCCTATGGCTTATTCCCATGTATCTGTGGGAGATGCTACTGAGCCATAAACCTTTACATTGTTTGCAAGCTTAAGGAGCGCCCACTATCTACCCACCCAGATTTTGAAAAACCCTTTGTAGGGATCAGTGATATAACGTAAAATGATGGGGCCCCTGCAGAATGTGATGAATGGCTCCCCGAATCTCCCATATCTCACAGATATTCATTAGCATTGGGTTGAATGGGGTCCCCTTGAATATTTGGGGCTGCAGGGGCCTCCGTTACGCTCCTGGTGGGATGAATCTAAAGTAGTGTATACTTACATCGAGGACAGAAATATTGACTTTACCAGCTCGACTACCACTATATTGTCAAAGTAATCATACATAAGGTCATATAGATCTACTCTCCTCACTTCACGTCTACTTATCTTCATGACATGCTGGTAGTTGCTACTGTGGTTCCGTTCTTTTTAATGTCGATATTAAAAACTCAATATTTTGGAAATACGACGTACCTTGGAGTCTGCCATGCTAAGCAGTGAAAGTGCCTCCCTTATAACTTGAGACTGGATAATAAACTTGTGAGGTTTATATACTACACTAGTTGATTTGCTGTGACTCACCTCTAATGATCAGATTGTAAAGCAATTACCAGGGTTCAATATCTCAGGCCCTCATACACACTCTAAAAAGCAAGAGGTGCAGAGTAAATAAAAAACTTAATACAATTGTAATTTATTAAATCGAATGCACGTCAGTGCCACACGGCCAGTTGACGAAAGCCAACTCCAATGATATGCCTGGTCCACATAAGCAATAGAAGGAATATAATACATGGGTGCACACTGTTTAAAACGGACACACAAAATCACTGCTATTTCAGACCTAAACAAAAATATTGAATTATAATTTACAGGTGACTTGTAATAGGCAGGTGAATTTATAACAAACATAACACCTTCATTTTACAATTTGAGTATTATGAATCTGAAAGTCACTAACAAATAAGGCTAAGCCTTCTTTGGAAGCAAGTAAACGCCGTCTCCTCCTCCTGCTTCAACACCCTCCACATGCTCCGCAAGATCTACAGATGGATCCCCACCGGAACCAGAAGGACGGTCACCCAGACCCTCGTCAGCAGCAGGCTGGACTACGGCAACGCTCTCTACACAGGAACCTCAGCCAAACTCCAGAAACGACTACAATGCATATAGAACGCCGCTGCATGCCTCATCCTCGACATTCCCTGCTACAGCCACATCACAGCCCACCTGAAAGTCCTGCGCTGGCTCCCCGTCAACAAGGGGATCACCTTCAAGCTCCTCACCCACGCTCACAAAGCACTCCACAACACCGGACCAGCGTACCTCAACGAACTACTCACCTTCTACTCCCCGAACCGCCAGCTTCGCTCCGCTGACCTCGCCCTCGCCACCGTCCCCCGCATCCGACGAGCGACCGCAGGCGGCAGATCATTCTCCCACCTTGCCGCAAAAACCTGGAACACTCTCCCATCTGCCAGCGACAGACCCAGGACCTGCTGGCCTTCAGGAGACTCCTCAAGACCTGGCTGTTCGAGCAGTAGCAGCTCCCCCGACCCCCCCCCCCCCCCCAGCGCCTTGAAACCCTCACGGGTGAGTAGTGCACTCTACAAATGAACTGATTGATTGATTTGGCAGCGCCAGATATTTACAAAGCTTTCATGGCTGCTAAATGCGAGGAAACCCCAGTTGAAGAAAAGGATTAAGGTATGCTGCAGGATTTTTGCCACAATATTTTATTATCATTACCAAGTCTCCAAATCAATCAGTAGAATTTTCTGAAACCTAAAGTGTTTTTCAATCCTCAGCAATTATCTTAGTAGGCAAAAAAACATGTTCTTCTGTACTGGCGTTTTCCCAAGTGTGAACAGAAAACCATTACTTGAAGGCAAACTATTGCTGGATCTGAAATGTCTGATCAATGAGGAATTGAGGGGCGTTTGTGAGCAATTCATGATGACATGTAGCTTCTCTTCGCAACGCCTGGACACTAATGCGGCATCTTGAGGACATTGGGGAGATACCGGTAAGGCTTAAAACTGGGTGTGACGTGCTATTCTGTACATTTTGCAACCGTTCACTAACATACTAGGATGCCCCAAGTGCAAACCATTGGCATATTCCAGTCAGGCAGATATAATGCGAGTGCCCTCCTTAACAAACACCCTAAAATGATAATGGCTTAGGCCTAGTCCAGGCCAAGAGACCATAGAGCCACCCTCTCACCAAGCAGCATAGCTTGCGCCTACAGCATCCCAAGCCCCAATGCCATAGAGTCACTGCAGTCGCACAGAGGGACACACCTTCAAAGTGTCAATCTGCAACAACCTCCCAAGTGAAATAAACATGGATCTCAACCAGGAGTGGCACACATAATACTCCCTGGTTTGCCCTTTGCCACCAAAGACACTGCCTTGGAACCCTTGCTTTCAAAGTTCATAAAGGCAGGGGTAGGACAAGAAAGTAAAAAGGGCCCTGTCACTTTTCTACAGTATCCACTCTAATCATTTCCTAGTTACAGCAAATGCAAGGCTGATAAGGGGCTCAGGGTGGGGAAGTGGGCAACCAAATGACGTCACTGGAGGCAGGTCTTTTAGTGGGCCGGGTCTCACTGGTGCTGAGCACCGGCAACTATTTAAAGGAGGTCTCGAAACGGGTCTCTGTCGGGCTCTGTTTTGTGCCCTGGCACAAGCGGTCCTTTTTTTCTGGACTGCAGTGACAGCAGGCACATCGATGTGCGTGAGCTCACACTGCTCACTTTCAGTAGTGGAGAACTTACGGCATGACGTCATGCCAGGCAAGTGTTGTAGGGGAAGGGAAATCCTTTGAAGAGAGTCATTTTCTCTCTCTTTTTAAAACTCAGGAGCAGCTACATTGTCGTGGTGTCACCAGGGCTTTAAGTGGAAGCTTTTTCAATATTATACACAAGCCATACTTGCTGCTTATGCAACTAACAACCATTGACAAAGCCAATAGTCCTGACTTGTTGGAGGTATGATATTATTTGTTGTATCATATATCTGGAGGCAATGACAGAAACAGCAAAATAGAAGTCAGGCGGAACACTATGCGAAGCACAGATTTTTAGCTTCCGTGTTTTTATGCCACGCCCTTAATTACATTGGCCAGGCCCCTTTGCGAGACCCCCCCCCCCCCAGTGTTTTCATCCCACTTAAATCCCTGACGGGAGGTCAAGGGGTTTGAGGTGTCACTTCCACTAGGCTAAACCCGGCTGTTTGTTGAATCCATACCATCACTCTAACCAAACAAAAAAAGGATGCTGAAGCAATATACAGTCTACAGGTCGTCTTATCGAATGGAGAAAGGGCCAACAGGCACTTGCATAGGTTAAAATATTGGAGAGGCAAAAAAAACTCATGAAAAAAACACTATAGACAACGACCACTAGCTTGTCTTGTAAAACATCTCAACATTGTTGGGAGGGGGCATATTTAAGCTAAGGAAATCTTTGTGATGATAAAAGAAAATATAGCTTTTCACACTTACCTGGTTACATAAGTGCTGTGCTGTAATAGCCACGCTGCTCTTGGTCGGCTGATGTGATGTGCTTTCCATAAGAGGGAGACCGGAAGAAGATACAAACAGTGCCAGGCTGCCAGCAAGCATGTGTCGAACAGGAGGCCGGGTAGCTGCTCACAAAGCTGGGCAGGTGTGTGAATCTATGGTGCTAATGCCTTCCTCGCAGATTCCGTCTCCCTAAGAAGCAGGCGCGCACACAATCCCTGTCACTAGGGTAGCTCGCTAACACACTTGTTTAAACAGGAGCGGTGTTTGACAAAGAACAGCCTCGTGGAGGTAGGTCTGTCTGGGACACCCGGCACGCCGAAATTCTCTTTACTCAAAAGTCGCACCCTTTTCTTGTCCTTGTTTCTTTTCCTCACGGCGGATACTTCCGCGTAGCCAACGGGAGTGCAGTGACCCCCTGGTAGAGGTAGTATCCTCCGTGTAGCTCCTCATACCCCCGACGAGACTGGGCTTCTGAGCGGACGAGTCGGAGTATTCTCGGTTCGCTGTGCCTGGCTGGTACAGTGTGGGTTCACGGTCACAGCGGTGTCACTCGTTAGCCTCGGAGAAGGTAGCGACCAGAGGTGGGGAGGGAGAGCGGAACGGAGCTGTTTCCCTGCGCTGCTTCCCAACCTGCGTGGTGGTTCCGCCCTCTCCCGTGTTAGAGTTTGTTACCCTGTGACCCGCTTCAGGTAATGTGGCTGGAGAAGGGTTGCCCTCCTCATGTACTTTGACTCTCCCTGCTTCCATGACCCTTATCTAAGTCTTCCTGGTCAGGTTCACTATCTCACTAGGTTTTGCTGTCTCTGGTGTGAATGGAGACACGTTTGCTGTAACGACAACACCGCAGGGTTATTGCAGAGCAAACCATAATGCAGCCTCACAACGGCATTTGAGCCCACATGTAAGTAAGGACCAGCGCCCCTCACCCCCTTACACCGCTCTCTGGCAAGGTAATTAAAAAACATCATCTCCATGGGCCCCGGTGCCGCTGCACCTGCTGCATCATGAACAGCTACGACTCTGCAGGCGCCACCCTTAAAGCAAGAACAAATATCTCTGCTGCAGTCATTAAAAGACCGTGAGTAAATACACTTCATGTGCATATACTTACAAAACACATATCTCGCCTCTGGAATACAAAACTCCAGTTTGAACCATTTTTCTTTTAAGAGCAAACGTTTACATTTTCTCCATAGTTGCTCATAAAAATGATTTTTGGGGCATTTCTAAACAACATTGAATCGCCGCTTAATTAATTTTTTATCTTTAGGTAATGTTTTAATGCGGAGTAGAATGTCGCATAGAAAACAACTGGACATGGGCCCCAAGGGTGGAATTGGAAAACATTAACTCCAGTATCCCCCAAATTGTGGGCGGCGGCAGAAAAGGGAGAGATTAGAAAGGGCAGAATTCTGAGGGGCGAAGCCAGTATCATTTGCCAGGAATTATACATTTGTCACTATGTTATATTCACAAATATATATTAGACATGGAGCAGTGGTCGAAGTGGGGGAACTGTGGGCGGAGAATCAGAAGGCGGGAATAACCCGCAGATTGGGTCAGTGGGCAGAGTGAGAGGTGTGTCAGAAAGAGCAAAATATCCCAATTTTTAGTATTTGTTTTCCATTACACTGACCAGTTACAGATTATTACGTTATTTAATTTAACCAATGGATACACATGTTTATTTAAGGTTTAATATGAGTTATTGACATTAAAATACATTTACAAAGTGGGATACGTTTCCAATCATAGAATGTCCCAAATATCCTTAAAAGTGGAATCGCACGCCATTTGTCTCCTAGCCATGGAGTTTCTGTCATCAGCACTTCTCCTCCCATTTTCCACAAGAGCAGTTCAAACATGAATGGAAAAATATCCTAGTTTGCAAATCTTTTCCACATAATAATGGCTCTGACCTATTTACGTTATGTGCACTTTGTGATCTGCATGGTACATGTTCTTAGCAGCAGGCACATTAAGCCTCTTTCCATGAGTCAAAACGTCCACTAGACAAAACACCATCTCTCTCTACTAAGAACATGAATCACTGGAGTTATCATGACACTTTTATTGTTGCCGAAAATTGTTGAAGGCCAGGAAGGAGGCAGCAAGTGCTTTTAAGACCATATTATACGTGCAAACACAACACCCCCACCTGAAGTCAGTGCCAGCCACAGTCTGTGCAGGTAACAGCGGTGGGGCATTGGGGCTGGGTATGGGGGGATTTCAAGGGACAATGCAGAGGTAAAATTAATTATTTATTTAATTTCCCCTAGGCATCTTCCCTCAAAATCCCCCCTTACCCGACCCCTCTGCCCACCGCTGTTACCTGCACGGACCGCTGCTGGTCACACTGCCCTAGAGCCACCCTGCTCAAGGGTCCTGTGACCTCAGTGACAGAGTCACTGTCACTCTATGGTGTGCTGCTTCATAGGCCTGCCTGAAAGACTAGAGGTGAACTTCAGAATGAATTGTGGCGGACAGGCCTTCAAGGTTAACCCACACTTGCCACTGCTAGGGTCCACCTACTGGTGCTAAGACACCAGGGCTTCTAAGGTGTTGTGGGGCCTTCTAAGGTCTAGCATGGGAATGTGCTCCCTCAGTAGGAGTGGTCTGGTGGACTGTTCATAAAGACTGAACCTGGTTCCCCAGTTCCAAATTCAGCAGCTCCGACCACAGTGCCACATCCTCTCCCCCACTGAACACCATACTGCCCCACTGAGAGAAACTTCGCCTGCACTGACCCGCTATAAACACCTGGATGTGACTCAAATCAAATTACGCACTAGACAAGAACAATATGCTGCTTAAAAACAAATTAACATCCCAGAAAAAAGCAAACATTCATAGGGAATGCAAGATTAAGTAAAGCATGTGAAATGTAAGCAGGAGCAACATGGTTACCTTTTTCTTTTTACACTCATTATTCAGAAGTTAGTGAGTCCTTTTGCCTGAAAAGTTAAGTCCATGACTATCGGGCGCAGAAGGGATCCGTTTCAATGTCTATCGCTTATATATCCTTACAAAACGTAAGCAGTATGGTTTAAAAAGACCACGTTCATGGGGCGTGGCTTCGACGCCGACTGAGATGGCCGCCTAGTCCGGGAGCTCCGGCGCATCAGGACGCTTTCCTGACCGTGGACGCCGGCTTTGTTGACCTTTTGACAACCCGCCGCTATCTCCTGCTCTGGGACCATGGTGCGCACCCGGTGAGCGTTTCTGCTCTCAGCAACGAACGCTAATTGGCAATATTTCTATCGTGGATGCACTCTCCTCAGAGCGGCCGCCATTTTGTGTGCTTCGTCGCGCTGATGCCTATCAAGGTTTGTTCCTATTACAATTGACTCATGCGGTTTCTTCACTCGTTGGAGGACTTTTCCCCACACAATATGCATACTTGTTCATCCTTGTGCCTTCCTGCTGATTTCATTAAGACTCTGCTGTGACTGCCTAATCTTAATGCTATAGACCTTTTTTTGTGCAGTTTTTTTTGCATTTCAAAACCCAATTATGTTCCTCATGTGTAATTGGGGTCAATGTTTCTTTGCTCTGCACCATTTCTGAGGAAGTCTCTCTTGAATAACCCCACATTTAAACTGCACCTCAGCTGGTGATGCCTTTTCTATATTGACAGCAGCTCTGCTCTTTGTGGGAATAATTCTCCTGCCACTTCTCCTGCCTCTTCTGCTGAAGTAGTTTTCAGGCATTTTTACTTGGCATTATTACTTTTAACTGTTTTGGAAGTTTTTTGATCTCTCAGCTATATTTGCCTTTTGCGAGATCTGCAGCCTACATCTGCCTGTTTATCCTGAGTACTGCCTTTTCTGTGTTGTTTGCATATCATTTCTTTATGGGAAAGTTGCGTAAACCACAGTTTGTGTTTATACCTAAACCTCATGCTACTTTACCACCAATTTCTCCTTCAACAAATATTTCACCTCAGAACACAGACGACATGGCAGGTGTTTCCTCTAACCGCTCCACCTCATCACAATCGAATGTTACAAAACCTTCACCGCCGCTATCATCATCCAAGCATCTGAAGCAAGACCCTCCATCTCCTGACAAGTCGTCCCCTCCTCCTATATCTTTGGAAGTTCTACTTGATGAAATTCGAGCTCTTCGTCCTTTTGTAGAGGAAACCAGCAGTAAAATGCAACTTTTGGAGGAGAAGTGGACTACGATGGAAACCAGAGTGTCCTCGGTAGAGCAGCAGCTTGGTGTGGTGCATGATACGTCCCAGAGACTATCTTCATTGGAGCAGGAGGTTTGTTACCTTCAGTTACATACAGAGGATTTGGAAAATAGGAACAGAAGGAACAATCTACGTATTTATGGTCTTCCTGAATCCCTTGAGGCTGATGATCCAGTTGCCTTTTTTACCTCCTTCTTGCCGAAACTCCTGGATATGCCTTCTTCTACGTCTCTCAATATTCAGAGAGCCCATAGACTGGGTCCACGTCTCTCTAGCTCTACGACTCCCACGAAACCAAGGGGAGTCATTATTCTCTTTTTGAAATTCCCTGATCTGCTTTCAGTTCTTTCGGTAGCCAGAGCCAAACGTCAGCTTTCTTGGCTTGGCCAGCGGGTGTTCATTTCTCAAGACGTATCCAATGCAACGGCATCAAGAAGAAAGGAATTTCTTAGTCTACGACCTCCTCTGCGATTCCTTGGTGCTCGTTATGGCCTTTTTCACCCTTGCATCTTTAAAGTGACATATCAAAATCAGACTCGAACTTTTCACGACCCAGCGGATCTTAAGAAATTCATCCATTCTCATACTACTTCTGTCATGGATACAGCTGGCCCCTCCAATGGGTGATTTTTTTAAATTTTTTTTTTCATTCTTCCTTTTCTAGCTCATCAGCCATGATAGTCATGACATAGTTTGGTTTTCAACTTTTTCTTATTATTGTTCTTAGATTTGTTTATTAAGCGTTTTTTGTTTTTTTTCTCTCTTGGAAATGTATCTATGCTAAATGATATTAGATATCTCTCTATATTTATTTATTTTATTTTTTCTTCTTCTTCATGTCTTTCAACACTAATTATTTATTCTTTATTCCATATAGGTTAATTTGTCTCAGTTTCCTGTAAGGTTCTTACCTTTGTCCTCCCTTGTCCTGATGTGGTCCGGATGCCTTTGGTTTGGGTGATCCATCTTGTTATGTGTCGTCCTTGCCCTGACGTCTCCTCCCCTGATCCCCCTAGGTATGTTGTATCAGTCGTCCTTTTTGGATATGTGCTGTCTCTTCTTTCTCATTCTTTGTCTTTTCCTTCCCCTCCTTTCTCCTTTCCCTCTTATTCTTTTATATTCATACTACTCTCCTTTCTACTGTCTCACTTGGTTGTTTGCCTTTTACCCTTTCCTTACTTCTCTTTTCTTGCTGGTATCTGCCCTCTTCTCTTCTACCTTTTACTGATCCTATCTCTCTTTTTTATTTCTTCATTGCTTTTTTCTCTTTCTCTATTTACTTTTATATGCTTGGTTTTATGTAAGTATTTTCAATTTTTTATGTTTCTCCGTTCAGAGTTATCTCCTGGAATGTAAAGGGTTTTATTAATACTATTAAAAGACAGAGAATCCTTTCCCACCTAGCTTCGTACAATCCTGATATAGTTCTTTTACAGGAAACGCATTACACAGACACTGAATCTCTTAAGTTAAAAAGAATCTGGGTGGGTACGGTCCTATTCTCTCCATCTAACAATAAAAAAAATGGTGTTATCATTTTATGTCATAAAAAGTTGTGTTGTAAAGTTCTATCTCAAGAAAATGACACGGAAGGTAGATGGATTCTAGCAAAGTTATCAATCAATTCTGTTTCTTTAACTGTTTTTAATATTTATGGTCCTACACATCCTGATTGTACTTTTTGGCCTTTGATTACGCAAAAATGTATTCAATTTCGAGATGATTTCTTCATTCTGGGTGGTGACTGCAACCAGATTATTGATCCGTTTCTTGATCGCAAGTCCACAGTCCGTTTCACTCCACATAAGACTCACAAACAATTTCTAGATACCATTTCTCAGACACATGTCATGGACTCTTGGAGACTTTCTCACCCTGATACTCTTGATTATTCTTTCTTCTCTCCTCCTCATGCTTCTTTCTCTCGCCTAGATTACATTTTTCTTTCTCAATCCTTGTGTCAAAATTTACTGTCTTCTTCTATTGAACCCATAGTTATCTCGGATCATGCTCCAATTGTTACTGACCTTGACTTACTTCCTCCCCGTCCAAAATCTTCTCGATGGCGTTTTAATAATTCCCTGCTTACTGACCCTCTTTTCTCCTCCTCTTTTCGTTCCTTTACTAATGAGTTTTTCGAGCTCAATTGTAACCCTGACTCCTCCCCCCATATTATATGGGTTCTTTCAAAGCTACGGCAAGAGGTTTCATCTTAGATTTTGTCTCTAGGAAAAAGAAACGTTTTCTCCAAGAACAAAAATCCACCTTAGCACATATTAAATATTTGGAACACAAATTTTATACCTCTCCAACCAATTCTATTTCACCTGAATTGATACGCGCTAAGGTTGAGTTCAATACATTTTCTACTGACAATGCGTCATCAGTGCTTCTCCGTAGTAGCGCTCGTTACTACGGTGGTCGTAATAAGGCGGGGAAACTCTTAGCAAATTATCTCAAATCCCATAAAGAACGCAAACTTATTAACTCTATTTACTCCTCTAATAATTCTCTTCTGTATAAAGATCAGGATATACTTGATGAATTTAAACTGTTTTACCAAAATCTCTATACGCCAGAATCTCTCCCTTCCTCAGCTCTCATTCAGGCTTATCTTGATAAACTCCCTGCCCCTTCTACTTCTCATCTTAATTTTCTTGATCTGGAAAAAGACCTCTCACTTAAGGAACTTTCTAATGCTTTAAATACTCTTACTAAAGGGAAATCACCTGACCCAGATGGTTTTTCTGTTGAATTTTATTTACACTTTTCTAATCTACTACTCCCCAAGCTCTTAACGCTCTTTCAATCATTTTATTCAACTAGTAAGACAGAAGGCACCTTTCAGGAAGCCACCATTTGCCCTTTTCCTAAAGAGGGCCGTGACTCTCAATTCTGTAAGAATTACCGCCCAATCTCCCTTGTTAATGTTGATTATAAGTTATTTGCTAAGCTCCTTGCATTACGTTTAGACCCCCTCATGCCCCATCTTATTGGTAAAGAGCAATGAGGTTTTGTTAAAGGTAGGCTAACTTCTGACAACTCTCGCCTTTTTCTTAATGTCTTAAATAAATCCTCCTCCCTCTCCTCTTCTTTGGCCGCTATCTCAGTTGACGCAGAGAAAGCTTTTGATAGAGTTGACTGGTCTTTTTTGTTTGCGTCGTAACACTGGCATGGTTTCGGTCCTAATTTCATATCACTCATCTCCTTATTGTACACTGCTCCGAAAGCTTCGGTTTTAGTTAATGGGCATGTTTCTTACTACTTTCCTCTTCAACGTGGTGTTCGACAGGGCTGTCCTTTATCCCCTCTTCTCTTTGTCTTAGCCCTTGAACCCTTTTTGACCTCTATTCGTACCAATGACTCCATTTCTGGTTTTCCCTACGGTGACCATCAGTTGAAACTCTCTGCATATGCAGACGATATTCTTTTATTTATTTCTTCTCCTGATACCTCTATTTCTCCTTTAATGTCTGAATTTGAATCCTTTTCACAGGTTTCTGGTTATAAAATTAACTCTGACAAGACTGAAATTCTTCCTCTTACGAAATTCTGTTTTCCCCATTCCTTCGCTTCCACTGGATTTGCATGGAACAGTTCCAAAATTAAATTCCTTGGTATTTGGTTTTCCAATTCTATCACCTCTTCCATTAAATTAAATATGTCTGCAGCATTATCTCGTATTGAGAAACTAACATCTTCTTGGAAACCTCTTTTTCTTTCTAATTTATATCCTCTCCATGCTTCCTGTACACATTCCTGCCCTCTATTTTAAACGTATTGATTCATGCCTCTCTAGATTTCTTTGGAAGAAGTCTAATGGTGGCGTGAACTTCCCGAATTTCAACTTTATCATAAATCCTTCTCTCTGCGCCAAGCCTCAAAATGGCTTCTATCGGACCTCTCCCCCTTTACTCCTCTTTGGCACCTTTTTGAACATGTCTTATTACTACCTTATTCTTTCAATAAAGTTGTACGTTTCTCCACCAAAACTCCTCAAACCTCTCTTCCTCTGTTTAGACATACCTGTTCCTTATTGAAACCTTTGTTCCGCTCTACTGTCATTTCTCGTGAATCTTTCTTAGAATCCCCTATTTGGCACAATTCGCTTATCCTCTTAAATAACAGGCCCATTTATTGGAAGGCATGGAGATTAAAAGGTATTATATGGGTTAAGCATCTTTTCGATGGTCTCTCTCCTTGCCCCTTTCCCCATTTTCAGTCCCTCTTTCATTGCTCTCGCTCCTTTCTTCAACAGTTCACTACACTAATGGCGATAATAACCGACACTTACTATTCTCTTCCCTCCTCTCCCGCATCTGACACCCAACACCCTCTCTTTGGACTGCTCTATACTTTACCCAAAGCCTCTCTTATATACAAATTCTTTTTAGCCCCCAATCCAAATCATGTGAAATCTAAACTGGAACTCTCCTGGGAATAGGACCTAGATTGCGAATGGTCTATAGTTTTCTGGGACTAAATTTGGACCAGATCCTTAAAGATTTCCCGCTCTGCCTCTCTCACCCAATCTATGTTTTTTCTTTACCACAGACTTTATCTTTCTCCTGTTTCTTTAGCTTGCTTTTCTTCTTCTGCTGACTCTAAATGTTGGACTTGTGGCTCCTTAGACGCTGACCTCCTTCATCTTCTTTTCCTTTGTCCTTCGGTTTCTGACTTCTGGGAGAAAATTTGCTCATACATCTCTCGTCTGTTCACTATCTCCATTCCTTATTCTATCCCTCCCCTCTTTGCTGGTAGTCTTTGTGAATCTTTAGTCCTTCCCCCACATTCTCATGGTCTTTTCGACCTTATGATTGCCCTGGCTTTTCAACACATCTCTTTCAACCGGAAATCCCTCACTAAACTGTCCATACAACATTGGTGGAAGACTCTCTGTCAATACCATAGGTTGGATGTTGCTTTCTCCTCTTCATGTGTCCCAGCATATAATAGGGATCTGTTCTGGTTGCCTCTTACCACCTATTTGGACCGAATTGTCCTACAGAAAGTCTCGCATTTGACCTCTGACTCTTTTAAACCTCCTTGAATGATTTCATCTCTGCTTCTTCATATTTACCCTATTGAATTGTTATACTTTGTGTTTTATTTCACAAATCTTTTTTGCTTATTTATGATATGTAACCTAGTATGCTTATTTTTGTATCTTTTTACTTCATAATGTTAACATTCCCTACTCTTTTTCTCCCCCTTCCCACTCCTCCCCTTTCCCCTCCTTTTCTTCCCCCCTCATATGTAAAATCCCGAAAACGCTTTTATGCTTTCTTTTACAGTATCCAGCTTCTTCGTTTATCTTATCTATGGTTGTCTCCTTTATATATTGCTGGTATGTTTGTACTTTACTAACTGCTAATAAAGCTTTTTCAAACTCAAAAAAAAGACCACGTTCATGAACACAGAGCTCCTGTACACATGTTGTTTTCCAATTCACCCATCAAGCAGGTATTTCAGTACCTCCAGGAATAGTGCACTTTCCCACCCAGGGAAAACAGTGTTGTTCAAAGAGAGACGAGAAAATAAAAGCAGCGCTTCACTGGCAAACACTGTAAAGTGGCGCTAATGTGTTTAGGTGTGAATAAATCAATCTGGCCACCTTGCAACCACTCTGTCTTGCTTTAGTTAGTTAGTCATTTTTCATATTTTTAATGTTTTATTTCTCTCCACCCCGAGGCTGCACTTAGAAATTGAAAAATGTCAGAAAAAGAGACGTTTCCAGCAAAAGTGTTTTTCTTTTTTGGATCCATTTCACAGGGGAGCAAATAAACGAAAGGAGGAAAGATAAGGTAATACCTATTTCTTGAAGTCTCAGTTTTCACTAAATGAGGTGGAGCGAGCCAGAAAGATAGGGAAGAGGGGGAACAAAGAGAGGGGGGGGGGCAGCTGCCAGCGGCAGGAGAACTGGACACTGTACTTGTCTTCTCTGGGCAAGAAGGAAAAGACAGAGTCCTTTTCCTTCTCTGCCAGTTCCGCCTGTCCCCAAAAGCCGAGCCTTACCTATCGACCATGGCGATTTCTGCCGTCCGGGAGGCATGTTTAAAATAAGAAAGTAGGGAACGGACTCTATGAAATTAAAGAAGTAGGGGCACGCCGTGCCCTGCCGATCCCGCCCACTTCAACCACTGGCATGGAGAGATTAAGTAATTTGGCCAGGATCACAGGATGGTGATTTGATGCAGAGACTCGAACCTAGTTCCCCAGTTCTAAAGTCGGCAACTCTGGCCGTCCTGCCACACAAATACACTCTTCTAAAAATCAGCAAGCGTCACACACACTATTTTGCCACATCCAGTACCACCTTGTATGCTCTTGCCATAGAGGGTACTACCACATGAGGCAAAATTGCATGAATAATTAAAATATGCAATATGTCATATGAGCCAAAAGAGTATGCCCACCAGTCACAAAAGCAAACATGAAAGGGGCACATTTTCCCACCATAGCCAACCTCCACTTTAAAAATAGGTTATAAACGCATGTCCTTGAGAGACAGATGCACATAGGGCACCAAAGTGTGCAGGATTAAAAAATAGTAGGCATCCAATAATTACATAAGAGTGCATGTTCACAATACACCCTTTCACAGCCTGTATGGCCGTGTAACTGTAATTTGTCCAAACATGGGTCCCTTGCTCGCTGAGCCACTGGATTCAAGTTATTTTGGCTGATATGGGGTGTTGCCCCAAAACCGGTCCCAGGATGCTTGTTTCCGGTCAAGGGAAGACCTGGCTTGGCAGTTCGGCAGAACTGTTCCCATGAGCCACAGGGTCAAGACTGATTTGCATATAGTTGGGTCTGAACTGGTGTGGCAAAGTGAGCTAAAGAACGATGATAGATTCAACCCAGATCTCTGACTGGGGGTGAGTGTCTGAAGATCTTTGACTGGAGGTGAGTTTCTGAAAAGTTTTAGCGCTCTGTCCATCATCTCCTTGTGGTTGCTTTGTATTTTTAAATGCACAGTAAGAAATGTCCAGATCACTGTAATGCATTCCAAATAAAAGGTAAAGAAAAAGGTCGTTCAGAAAATGACATGAAAAGTATCGTAAAAAGCGACATCTCCTATATCAGGTTTCTTTCATTAGACTAGTGTACACACAAACACATTCACCCAACAACAATCACACTCCACAATATGCAGGTTTTTGCTATATACTTCTTTCCAATATGCCAAATTCACAAACTATTGACATATATAGTGCAGGAGCAGGAGTAGCAGGCTGTATAGTGACAAAGGGCAATAACACAGGTCCTGAGACAGGTCCTGGTCAGTAAGATTGGGTGGTGAGAGCTTCAGATTTTCTGACAATCAGGCTTGCATATAATGACAGGCATTATACAGACAGGCAGAGTACACAAGAGGGGCCTATGGGGCAGTGGAAAGGGAGAGGAATGCGAATTATCAGGAGTATTAGGAAAGAAAACACATTCTGTAAAATACCCAATATTTTTTGAAGACTTTCAAAACAGAGAGGGAGAGAGTGTGTGTTTTTCTCTGTGTATGTAAAAAGTACTGGTGAAATCTGACTGGCATCTCACAATACCTGACTGAAAGCACCTGTACCCAACTATATTTTCAGAAAATGCATTTATTAGGGTGGTGTAACACCACAAACACCCCCCCCCCTGAAGCTACGCCCCTGGAGACAGAGGCAGCCCAGGATGCAGAGGACCAACCAGGATACATCTCAATAGAACTTCCTCCCAAATACTCGTAGCGCCTGAATCTCGCCAGGATCAATGCCATGGTGAATGTAGAAACCAGAAAAGAAATCCTGTTGTTACCATTTGTTAGGTTGATGCCAAGCAGTACTTTTTTGTGCTCTAGAACCTTTAGTGCACATGTTGCCCATGGCACCTTGACTGTTCCACCTACCTTCTCCCAAATCCTGATACAGGCCATTGATGCAAGCAGAAGTATCTAGGTCATCAAATCCTGTTCCCCAGGGCCTCAATGACAGTGAATGCTTTGAAGACTCCATATTCAGTGGAGTATCATTAGCCCCACGACCCCCACGGTACAGGGGGGGTCCTCCGGCACTGTGCGCGGGCGGCGGGCCCCTGGTCTGAGAGCCCCTAACTGGGTCCTATAGGAGGATAGGGTGGCCCTCCATGTACCTTGCGGGGGGGGCTCAAGTTTCGTTATGCCACTGTACATACTATGACTTACTGGCTGCTCAGATGTGGTTGGGGCTAACCGCTGCCTTCATGTGCCTCTTGTACCTCCATAGCTCTGGAAGGACCGCGCACCATCACTTTGCTTTTGGAGCAGAAAGCGCTCAAGACGCCCTTCATCTGTTGACGAATGCCTCAACCCATCCATGCAGCTCCAGACTCTTGTCCTTTTTAACTGTTTTCCTATGAACACTATACTTTATAAACAATATATCAAATCAAATCAAATAATAAAACAGGTGTTCACCATAGCGCATGATGTAGAACATCCTGAATATATAGATAAGATTTGTTACCCCCCTCCACATATTTAATTTCTGATCCAGATACACTGCTTTTATTCATGATGTGTCAAGCCTGAGGAAACACGTACTATGGAGGCATAGCACCCTTGCAGGGCTCTGCTGTTAGGCAGGCGAATTCCACCCATCCCATTAAATGAAATTACCTTACGCACCTCATTCATTCATGCAAACATCTTGCAGTTACCAGGCCACATGATGACCATACAAGACTGATACAAAGTCAGAATCCAATGTCAGTTAATGGATGATACAGTACTAGCGGATGGTACACGTGAGATTGCACACTACCCACGTACATCCAACAACAACCATTGGCAAAGCCAATAGGTCTCACCTATGAGAGTTATTCGCTTTGACAATGTTTTGTAACCATGCACTACGGCAGTACGGATGCTATGCACTCTGGCTAAAGCTAATTTAAAAAAGCGCTATGAGAAAGTGGGGCTAATGCATTCTTTTTTTAGTGCATTAGCTCTGGATGCATCATAGTCCTTTTTATTATTATTTTTAGTCATGCTGGACAGCAGGCATGCTGCTATACAGCATGGCTACATCGTAGCCAAAGTCGGCAATGCACAAGCTGTACAGCTGGAAAAAAATTCAATGGCAAAGGCAATAGTCTCAAACGGGAGACCTACTGGCTTTGCCAATGCTTGTTAGGTCTCGGCCAACACCCCTGTCATACTGAGCAAATCAGTTCATCTTCACACGTGTGACAATGAAAAAAACAAAACATATGTCAAAAAATCTTATCAAATAGCATAAGTAATTGTGCTCATGTCTAAGTGAAAGTACATTTGGAAGTAGATCACATCATTTGTCACTACACAACAAAAGCAGGTACCATCTGTTCTCACAGCATACATCCATATCAAAGGAGAAAGGGGCGTGTTTGAAGTGCAAGTGGCAGAGTAAAACATGGCTACAAATGGCAAGAGGCACGACAAGGGGACAGGGAAGAAGAGCAAATAAAAGTAGTCCCTCAGTCACAGCACTATCAGCGAAAGGATAGCAATCAAGCTGAAGCAATCAGTATTTGGTCCATTCTCTAGCCAAAAGAAGCCAGTATGCGCTGGCCAATTAGAAGGCAGCAAATAATAGTGACAATGAAGCCAATGTTAAACAAAGGGCGGGCTGCAAGCCCCTTGTTGTATACAGTGTCTCTCGCAAGCGAGAGCGAAGGCAGCTCATGCGCGGCTGCAGGCGAGACCTAAAAATACTCAGCACTGCCTGTTTGATGACAGGACATAAAGAAATCATGAGGTGCTCTGGATATTTAGTCAGACGCTTACACCAGGCAGCACATGCATGGTAATTTGCATGGGATGCATTCAAAAGTGTCAACGCCGCAGTATGTAGTTGGTGCTCTAACTTCCCAGAACGGTTCACTGATAGAATATCGGTGTTCAAAATATCGATGTTCAAAATATCGAAAAGAAAATATAGACTACAGAAATATCGACTCCCATACCTACACAGGTAATTACAAAAATATCAAAACAAAAATATCGATGTAAGAAATATAGATGTAAAAAATATTAATGTAAATATAAATATATATATATAGATATAAAATATTAATATTAATTTTAACAAAATACCTTGAATTTAATATGCATTTTTACAAAATATTACAAATAAACGTGATTAAAAAATAAACACAAACATAATAATGTATATATATATATATTTACTTTAAAATAATTAATAAACTATTCTCTTTAATTTATTTTACAACTTTAAAATTATATACAAATAAAATATATATATATATAAATAATTTAAAAGATTAAAAAACATTCTAGAATAAATTAAAACATTAAGCTAAGAAAAAATATTTAAACTTAAATTGCCCAATTCAATCAGTGCAACAGTAGGAAAAGTGTTGGATAGCAAAATAATTAATAAAACACAATAACTAGCGGTGAGGATGGTAAACAAAGTGCGCAGAGGTATACATTCCAGGGCGTTTGATTCAAGGCTCTGATCACGCTTACATTTGTTAACAGTACTTTTTAATATGCTAAAATGCGGATTGCAAATATATTATGGGGGTCGATTCCGATCCTGTTTTTTTTTCCCGTACGACTCGTATCCGTATTTTTTTATGTACGAATCGTACAAGTCCCGTACAAATGGCGAAGTACAATTCGTACGTGAAAAATACATACGAATCGCTTCGGGAAAAGTCTACGAGACGTCCCCGGACAGTTTTACATACAAATCATAAAACTGAAGTCCGAGCGCGCAAGTACGATCCGTACCGCCCGTCCGAAAACAAAAGGGGGTGGTGATGGACGGAGCATCAGAACCAATCAAACACTCACACCCAGTCAACAGATCTGGGTTTGATCCATCACCGTTCTTTAGCCCACTCTTCTACCCCAGTTCAGACATGGCCATATGCAAATCAGTCTGACCCTGTGCCTCATGGGAACAGTCCAGCCCGAACTGCCAAGCCATGCCTTCCCTGGACCGGAAACAAGCTTCCTAGGACCGGTTTCTGGCATTTCAGCCGTCTTCAGCCAGGCTTGCTTGAATCCAGTGGCAAAGTGAGCAAGGGACTCACGTCTGAGCATACCCTGCCAACTTATGGCGAACAAAGCGGTACAAAAGGGGGTGGTGATGGACGGAGCATCAGAACCAATCAAACACTCACACCCAGTCAACAGATCTGGGTTTGATCCATCACCGTTCTTTAGCCCACTCTGCCACCCCAGTTCAGACATGGCCATATGCAAATCAGTCTGACCCTGTGCCTCATGGGAACAGTCCAGCCCGAACTGCCAAGCCATGCCTTCCCTGGACCGGAAACAAGCTTCCTAGGACCGGTTTCTGGCATTTCAGCCGTCTTCAGCCAGGCTTGCTTGAATCCAGTGGCAAAGTGAGCAAGGGACTCACGTCTGATTTGCATATGGCCATGTCTGAACTGGGGTGGCAGAGTGGGCTAAAGAACGGTGATGGATCAAACCCAGATCTGGTGACTGGGTGTGAGTGTTTGATTGGTTCTGATACTCCGTCCATCACCACCCCCTTTTGTACCGCTTTGTTCGCCATAAGTTGGCAGGGTATGCTCAGACGTTGAGTCCCTTGCTCACTTTGCCACTGGATTCAAGCAAGTCTGGCTGAAGACGGCTGAAATGCCAGAAACCGGTCCTAGGAAGCTTGTTTCCGGTCCAGGTAAGGCATGGCTTGGCAGTTCGGGCTGGACTGTTCCCATGAGGCACAGGGTCAGACTGATTTGCATATGGCCATGTCTGAACTGGGGTGGCAGAGTGGGCTAAAGAACGGTGATGGATCAAACCCAGATCTGTTGACTGGGTGTGAGTGTTTGATTGGTTCTGATACTCCATCCATCACCACCCCCTTTTGTACCGCTCCGAAAACACAAGTGCATGGAAAAGGCTCCGTACGGAGCGAACTTTGTACGAGCCCTACCCTGAGTACACTTGTGCCCGGGGTACGAGTCGTACGGCCACCCCCAGCCTCCCACCCCTCCCGCGTACGTCCGCACCGTACCCCCCACCCCCATATGTATGGCGCGTACCCCCCACCCCTGTATGTCCGCACCGTACCCCAGGCGTACCCCCCACCCACGTATGTTCGCACCGTAAATAAAAATCCGATTGGCCGCACTCTGCTAGTCCTACCAGCGTGTTACCCCAAAGAATTGTGGTCTATGAAGTAGCGTCGGCGGGTACGCCTATGCCAAAAGTTTAAAATGAAAATAAGTGTTGCGTTAGCCATCCCTGGACACGTGTTTCGAGGTAGTTGCCTCTCGTCAGCAGGGAGTAGGTTTGTGTGTAGAGTTGCTGCGTAGGCTGCCAAAAAATATTCTCAGGTAAAGTACCACTCAAGGCGCGCAGGTGCGTAGCCATTGGCTCGTCAGCCCCACCGGCTCAAGGGAGCCTGAATGTAAAAAAAAATCCGATTGGCCGCACTCTGCTAGTCCTACCAGCGTGTTACCCCAAAGAATTGTGGTCCATGAAGTAGCGTCGGCGGGTACGCCTATGCCAAAAGTTTAAAATGAAAATAAGTGTCGCGTTAGCCATCCCTGGACACGTGTTTTGAGGTAGTTGCCTCTCGTCAGCAGGGAGTAGGTATGTGTGTAGGGTTGCTGCGTAGGCTGCCAAAAAATATTCTCAGGTAAAGTACCACTCAAGGCGCGCAGGTGCGTAGCCATGGGCTCGTCAGCCCCACCGGCTCAAGGTAGCCTGAATGTAAACAAAAATCCGATTGGCCGCACTCTGCTAGTCCTACCAGCGTGTTACCCCAAAGAATTGTGGTCCATGAAGTAGCGTCGGCTGGTACGCCTATGCCAAAAGTTTAAAATGAAAATAAGTGTCGCGTTAGCCATCCCTGGACACGTGTTTCGAGGTAGTTGCCTCTTGTCAGCAGGGAGTAGGTATGTGTGTAGGGTTGCTGCGTAGGCTGCCAAAAAATATTCTCAGGTAAAGTACCACTCAAGGCGCGCAGGTGCGTAGCCATGGGCTCGTCAGCCCCACCGGCTCAAGGGAGCCTGAATGTAAACAAAAATCCGATTGGCCGCACTCTGCTAGTCCTACCAGCGTGTTACCCCAAAGAATTGTGGTCCATGAAGTAGCGTCGGCGGGTACGCCTATGCCAAAAGTTTAAAATGAAAATAAGTGTCGCGTTAGCCATCCCTGGACACGTGTTTCGAGGTAGTTGCCTCTCGTCAGCAGGGAGTAGGTATGTGTGTAGGGTTGCTGCGTAGGCTGCCAAAAAATATTCTCAGGTAAAGTACCACTCAAGGCGCGCAGGTGCGTAGCCATGGGCTCGTCAGCCCCACCGGCTCAAGGGAGCCTGAATGTAAACAAAAATCCGATTGGCCGCACTCTGCTAGTCCTACCAGCGTGTTACCCCAAAGAATTGTTGTCCATGAAGTAGCGTCGGCGGGTACGCCTATGCCAAAAGTTTAAAATGAAAATAAGTGTCGCGTTAGCCATCCCTGGACACGTGTTTCGAGGTAGTTGCCTCTCGTCAGCAGGGAGTAGGTATGTGTGTAGGGTTGCTGCGTAGGCTGCCAAAAAATATTCTCAGGTAAAGTACCACTCAAGGCGCGCAGGTGCGTAGCCATGGGCTCGTCAGCCCCACCGGCTCAAGGGAGCCTGAATGTAAACAAAAATCCGATTGGCCGCACTCTGCTAGTCCTACCAGCGTGTTACCCCAAAGAATTGTGGTCCATGAAGTAGCGTCGGCGGGTACGCCTATGCCAAAAGTTTAAAATGAAAATAAGTGTCCCGTTAGCCATCCCTGGACACGTGTTTCGAGGTAGTTGCCTCTCGTCAGCAGGGAGTAGGTATGTGTGTAGGGTTGCTGCGTAGGCTGCCAAAAAATATTCTCAGGTAAAGTACCACTCAAGGCGCGCAGGTGCGTAGCCATGGGCTCGTCAGCCCCACCGGCTCAAGGGAGCCTGAATGTAAACAAAAATCCGATTGGCCGCACTCTGCTAGTCCTACCAGCGTGTTACCCCAAAGAATTGTGGTCCATGAAGTAGCGTCGGCGGGTACGCCTATGCCAAAAGTTTAAAATGAAAATAAGTGTTGCGTTAGCCATCCCTGGACACGTGTTTCGAGGTAGTTGCCTCTCGTCAGCAGGGAGTAGGTATGTGTGTAGGGTTGCTGCGTAGGCTGCCAAAAAATATTCTTAGGTAAAGTACCACTCAAGGCGCGCAGGTGCGTAGCCATGGGCTCGTCAGCCCCACCGGCTCAAGGGAGCCTGAATGTAAACAAAAATCCGATTGGCCGCACTCTGCTAGTCCTACCAGCGTGTTACCCCAAAGAATTGTGGTCCATGAAGTAGCGTCGGCGGGTACGCCTATGCCAAAGGTTTAAAATGAAAATAAGTGTCGCGTTAGCCATCCCTGCTACGAGAGGTACATACCTGATAATGATTTTAGCAGCCTACACAGCAACCCTGCACTCTTTCCTACTCCCTGCTGACGAGAGGCAACAACCTCGAAACACGTGTCCAGGGATGGCTAACGCTATTCACACTTGCACTCACGACACGAGCATAGGTGTATCCGCCGACGCTGACTACAGGGACCACAGTTCTTTGGGGTAACACGCAGGTAGGTCAGCAGTGTGCGACCATTTGGATTTATTAATTTAGTGGCTCCTTGAGCCGGGAGAGCCGACGGGCTCTAGGTTACGCACCTGCGTTGCTACGAGAGGTACATACCTGATAATTATTTTAGCAACCTACACAGCAACCCTGCACTCTTTCCTACTCCCTGCTGACGAGAGGCAACAACCTCGAAACACGTGTCCAGGGATGGCTAACGCTATTCACACTTGCACTCACGACACGAGCATAGGTGTATCCGCCGACGCTGACTACAGGGACCACAGTTCTTTGGGGTAACACGCAGGTAGGTCAGCAGTGTGCGACCATTTGGATTTATGTTCGCACCGTACCCCAGGCGTACCCCAATCCTCGTGTATGTACGGACCGTACATACACGACGATTGGGGTACGCCTGGGGTACGGTGCGAACATACGCGGGTGCGGGGTACGCGCCGTACATACGGGGGTGTGGGGTACGCGCCGTACATATGGGGGTGGGGGGTACGCGCCATACATACGGGGGTGGGGGTACGGGCCGTACATACGGGGGTGGGGGGTACGGGCCATACATACGGGGTGGGGGGTACGGGCCATACATATGCAATGTTGGGGTACGCACCATACATGATGACACGTACGATGTGGGTGTTGGCATGTACGTCGCGTAGCGGGCCCCCTTTTCCTCGTGCATCGCAGCGCACTTAGCTTTTCCAGTGCTTTTTGGCTCCCGTAAAAATATAGCCGTGCGGAGTGCTGTAGGTACGAATCGTACTTGCTGGTCCGTAAAACGCTGCCTGACTCCGTGCGGACGTCGCGTATGCCCTGTCCAGGATCGGAATTGTATGTATTTTTTAGCTGTACGGTGTTTTTTACGATTCGTTCGGAAATGGTATTTCTGTACGAATCGTACTTGTTGGTTTGTACGGTGGAATTCCCGGGTACGAGTCGTACGGAGAAAACGCTCCTTTTTTCTTTACATAATTAACATAATTAATAATCAATTAAAAATATTATTAATAAAAAACGAATAAACATTAATTGCCTACACACACTTTAACACTATATTATCCACATCACACACCTAAATTAAACTATAAAATAATAAAACACAATTAAAACTTATTTTAAAAATAAAAACTATTACTATTAACAACTAATAATTTAATATTTAAAATGTATTTAATACCCACCCTTTAGCCCTTTTAAAGTAAAAACACACACAAAAATAAACAATTACTCAAAATAAATATCAAATAATTAATATTAACATAATTAAACACAAATTACTTACCACCCTTTACTCCTATAAACACCACAACACAAAAAATAAACGTAATTAAACAATTACCATAATTAATTACCAATTATCAATTCATCAATTAAAAATAAATTACTTCAAACCCTTCCCACCCTTTACACCTATAAAAACCACAACACACACACCTAAAATTAATTACACAATTAACAACATTAATTATTAATTAATTATTAAAATTATCTAACAACTAATTATTAATTTATAAATTAAAAATACATTACTTCCCATCTTTTACACCTATAAACACCACAACACACACTTAAAACTAATTACAAAATTACCAACATTAATAACCAATTAACTAATGAAAATGAATTAAAAACCAATAATTAATTAATAAATTAAAAATAAATTGCTTCCCACCCTTTACACCTATAAACACCACAACACACACCTAAAATTAATTACAAAATTACCAAAATTAATAACCAACCAATTAATTAATTAAAATGAATTAACAACCAATAATTAATTCATACATTAAAAATAAATTACTTCCCACCTTTACACCTATAAACACCACACGACACACCTAAAATTATTTACGCAATTACCATAATTAATTACCAATTAATTAATTAAATGTAATTAACAACCAATTATTAATTAATAAAAAAATGCTCTACACATTTAACAATATAACATCCCAATTAAACAAATATTAATAAATACAAATTAATCAATAAACATTAATATAATTAAATGACTTCCCAACCTATTCCCCTATAAATCCACAACCAGCTACGGAATGAAAAGCGCAAAATTCAAATTAAAAAAAATTAATAACAGATGTATACATGGATATATGGATAGCATTATCCATCATCCTAGGGACATTGACTCCCTTTATGCTGTCTAGTAAGCCTTGACCTTTTTAGTTTTTAATTGGAGTTCACTTTGCTTGGTGAACAATCCAGTCCCTGAAACCATTACTTGCCCACTGGGGTCTTATGTGCTCTGGTTATCTCAAAATAATGCATCATTGTTACAACCCTGTATTCTTGTTCCATTGACAGTGCTCATCAGTGTTACACCTGCTCCACATCGAATATCCCTCTGTATCTAAACATCAACATGCATGCAATGTTGGCCATGTGGAGACCTGGAGGTACAGTCCATGAATGGCTTTAGGCAGTGGTGTAACAAAGGCCCCCGCAGTGCAGGAGGGGTGTTAGCTCTAGGGGGTATTTTCAGCGTCGGTGCACTGGCCAGAGCGCTCGTGAGTAGGTCTGGAGTGGGGGCGCTTCCGTGTACTTTGCAGGGGAGGGCCTTAAGTTTCGTTACACTACTGGCTTTGGGCACTAGAAGAGTTGCCTTTAAGGTTCTACTTCAGCGCAGTGGAACTATGCTTTCGACTTATATATGTAATTTCCCAATGCAATGCGGTAGGATCAGGTATTTACAGCACCCACTAAACACCAGGGTGCTGAATATACCAGGTGCGGTAACTGCCTCCTGTTCTGAGTTTTTCTGTCAAATCTGCGTTTTGCGCATTAAATTATACAAGTTCGGAAATTGACTGTAATTTTTCCCATGATACATTTTGGCAGGCTTTACTGACCGAAATTTGACAGGCGAAAATTGCAAGGGTGAAGTAACTATCCCATTACTCTGAAATCTGATCTCTTCGAGTGGACCCTGTTACAACAAAGGTTAGCGCACATTCATAAGGTTTCCCTGTGGACAACTTATTATCTACACAACTACCATTGCCATAGAAATCAGGTTACAAAACCCGTTATAAACTCATCGCCACAGCGATGACAATATCCCCACTCCCTCCAACACAAGGGAGTGCTACACACATTGCGCAATGAAATTATTCTGTTCACTTACTTTTCTTCATTTGTTTTCGTTTTTCAAAATGATTATAGAATGGTGTTGGGCAAACTAAACCTCAACTATATCAATCCCTTGCTTGATCAATATTTAGGGCAGACAGGATTACTCCCAACCTCCAGCTATGCAAGCACTTAATATATTCTTTTAAATTAAAAAAATAACAAAGGAACTACACGTGACTGGTTAATGATAAGAACTCCCTCATGTATCCTCTTATGCTAAAGTTGACCATTCGGTGAGGTCAATGGGTCATCTTAGACAAATGCTTGTCCATCACTCCACAGCTGGAAAATTATATCATTGACTGCATTGAATGGATCCTGTATTGCTTGAACCCTTCAAATCTGCCTGCCTGCCCCAAATGTGGCTAGGTTGTCAAGGGCTTTGTAGTTGCCTTCTGCTTCATCAATTAAAAAATAATGAATTCATCCTTTGAGAGATGTCTTTTCACTGACTGCCTAAAAGAAATAACCAGTGGGCTGAAGAATGGAGCATTGGACCCTAAAGGTTTGGCATTGCAAAGTCCATTAGTAACCTTCATCTGATGAATATCTGAACAACTACCATTCATTTTTGATCCCCATTTTCTTGTTTTAATCCAATCAGGGCTTTTTCCTTAATAGTGAACTAACCAGAGCATACTTGCAGCATAAGATGCTATGGGTCATATTCACCAGTGGTGGCGATAGGTGACTCGCCTTATTCACAAGGCAGCGTTAAGCCACTTAACGTGGCTTAACGCTGCCTTGTGAATAGGCCCCCTTTCATGCTTTGTTTAGCGTGAAAGGGGCGTGCAGTGGGTGTTGTGGTGGGCGTTCCACCGCAACACCCATTGATTTTTACGCTGCCCCCTATTCACAAGGGCGGCGTAAATAGGAGCTAACGCCAAACTTAAGACCAGGAAAACCCTGGTCTTAAGTTGGCGATACGAGGAGAAATGCTTTATTTCTCCTCGTTTTTGCTTTGTTCATGTGAGCTGCCTTGTGCAGCACACATGTAAAAATCAAAATACCATGGTTTGTTTATGTACAGGAAGGTGTCCCTTCCTGTACATAAACAAACCTTTTTGCATGAAGCAGTACACATGTAAGTTACAAACTGCCATTTTGGTGAACTTCCTGGATTCTTTTCGATTAGAAAGAGCGACATTGCTATATCGACACTCTTAAATATATTGTGTGGTCTGACCAATACAGAGAACAATACGAGATACCCATTACACGGACGTACTGTGGTCCCTTTGGGGAGAATTCTATTAATCGCTACTCTTACACACAATATATTGTGTGGTCTGACCGATACAGGGAATAACACAAGATATTTATTACACTGACCTATTGTGGTCCGTCTGGGGAGATTCTCACTAATATACAACTTAGACAAATATTGCTGTGAAGGGTGCCTTGGAGTTGTACTTACTCATTAAACCAACAACCACCCTATTAAGCCCTGAGGAAGTCCCATGGGGACGAAACGCGTTGGCAAGGCAAAGCAATTGTGTGATGATTTTAACTAACAACGGATTATGAACTCTACATTAAAATAATTTTTACATTTAATATCTAGATTTTTGTGACTTTTTGCTTTGGGAAGCTATTCATTTATGTACAAAATGTGACTTTCATTATTAGAATATGTACAATTGTAATACGACAATTATACACTAAATACCTAGCTTGGGGGCAGGATTAAGTCTCAGGTTTAAAAAGCAAAATACCATGGTTTGTTTATGTACAGGAAGGTGTCCCTTCCTGTACATAAACAAACCTTTTTGCATTAAGCAGTACACATGTAAGTTACAAACTGGCATTTTAGGTTTGTTTACGTGCAGGAAGGGACACCTTCCTGTACATAAACAAACCTCCCTGTTAGCAGACACCCTGGCACTCTGGTGTTGGTGCTAAGTTGTGAAACTTGGCTCCATCGCAGGGGGAAAAGCAAGGCTGCACCATGTCCTTGTGAATATGGTGCAGCCTTGCTTTTCCAAAGTGGCGGAGAGAGGCGTTAAGCCAAGAAGGCTAACGCCTCTCTCCGACACTTCCTTGTAAATATCCCTCTATGCTTTAGAGAGTCTCATCTATTTACTTGCATCACGCATCATTGTGGGCGAAGGGGGTCTTTTCAATAGAGGAACAAAATTAAATACAGCAAAACAGTGTACTATGTGTGAATACAGAAGATCACATATTTTTTACTTATTGTGTGCATCGAAACACTGACTACTATGCTATTCCATTATTTAATGCATCCACTGGATTGGAAGACATTGCAATAGGACACCAGCTGCTAGTGGATAAAATTATAGTAAGCAGATGGAGAATTAATGGCCATAGATACCTCAGAGGTTTTATAAAAATAGATATATGTAAGAAATGAATAGATATCAAACCAGATATCAGGCAGCATTGCCATTCAATGGTCCTTAATTCAAATTGCATATTTTTTTAAGGATCTAGACCCAAGAGACATAATGATAAAAGCAGATCTAGTGGAAGATTTGATAGAGACTGGCACGTGCAGGTTGGTAAAATATTGGAAAGAGAGATTGATGGAGTCAGACAAGGCAGAGGTTAACATCAGAATTAGTTATAAATGGTGATCCCTAGAGGGGCTGGATATTACGAAAGAGTCATTGAGAATGTTAAATCTGTATAACTTTCTACTTTAAGACAAGCAACCTTCACTGCATGCAACTTTATACTAAGTGACAGCTGTATAGGACACCTGCTTGTTTAAATAGAATCAATTCGCAAATACCAGCAAATTATTTTAGATGTTCTATGGATATGGAAGGGAAAGGGACACACATGAGATGGGAATGTCCGATGTTATTAGAATACTGGACCTCCGTACGTTGTCTTGTCAAAGGGCATTAAATATTGAGTTTCCAGATGATTTACAATCAATTTTGAAAGGCTATTCGCCAATTATTGGGTCAAAAACCAGCAATAGAAAAAATTATATATAATAACGGTTAGTAACAGGATCAATAATTTTGCAGAAATGGAAAACAAAAGGAATACCTACAGTCGATAAGTAGTGGTCAGAAATTCTGAGAGCGAATGAGTGTGAAAGATGCTATGCATTATGGGCGGGGTCATTTAGAAAGTTTTCGAAGGTCTGGGAAAACCTAATCTCTATGTACAGGGATTTCTAACCAATCGATTATAAACTGAGTTAGACAATAATAGTTTGAGATTTTGTAATGCTATCCATGGGGTGGAGAGAATGCGAAGAATTTGAGAAAACTGACGATGTTATTGATTATAAATTATTTTGTGAATTGTGGTATCTTTTACATGATAGTGTAATGAACTGAGATGCAATAATGTGAATTCTTCCAATAAAAAAAAATATTGTTACCTTAATTGTTAAATCCAAAACAGGCTATACTTTTTTTTCATAATGAAATAATAGATCTTTACTATTTTAGTATAAATAAGAAATACAGAAATACTGTCTGCTTCTGATCTCAGCTGTGTTGATCCTCAAGTGTCAAGAAGTTAATTCCATCAACGCAGAGAGCCCTGAAGAAAAGTCAATACACACCTTCAAGGGACCTACTCTGTTTCAAATCTTTATTCGGCTATAAAAGACAAATAGCCATAAAATTGCAGACAATAAAAATACATTTAAAAGAGAATTCAAATGTACAATTACAGTGACAATTATTAAAATCAATTTATTTCTTACACTATAACAAAATACTTTTCCTCGTGTTAATCGATTTCAGGATAAACAGGGCAACATTATAACATATTAGATGATCATCTAGTGTCACCAAGAATTTCATTGCTACTTTATGTGACCTAATGTTATGAGCGACAAACAATGGTTTAAGATAAAAACACGTAATATTATGGTAAAAGTTACAAAACAATAAAAGTGCAATGTGCTTTGTTTACTTTTGTTATCACAGGGACATAGTTTCTTATCAGATGGACGAGACCTCATTTTTGGGAATGCAACAAGATAGTGAACAATGACGCATCTCAATCTCAGTAGCACAAAGCGGTGCTGTACATGAGTCACATATGACAGGTAATTAGCTCGCTCCTCTAGGCTAAAAGATTTGTACAAGGCGGCAGTCAGTTTATTCTACTCAGCCTTTGATCAGAGGTCCAGCCTATGCTGCAAAAAGGAATCTTTGATCTCTTTCTTTATATGAGACAGTATTTGTGAGGTATCCGACCATACTGATATCTTGAACAAATTTTCTAAGGAGGAATTAATATATAATAGCCATGGGATTCTTAGTGAATCATTCAAATTTAGGCAATCTAAAATAATTGATCTAGTAAAAGCCGTTTTTTCCCTCTTCCAAAGTGAGGCCCACAATAACAGTGGTCTAACCAATAAAAGATCTTCTAAAAACCGGAGTCCCACCTTGTGATGTACAATAGTGCTTGATGCAGAGGGCTGAAACTATAGTAAACATTTTAGGAAGGAATTTTCTTCCGTTTGCAGAGTCGTGCTCTTTGCATAACCCCAGAGACCTGCCCCATAAAGGGCTGTACTTACTCCTTCTGCTTTGTCAATGGCTACCATCTCGTTAGTAGGTCGATTCCCTAATTTTGAAGAGAATTTAAAAATCCCTTGAGTTGCCCTGCTCATTTTAGCTCTGGTATTTGAAATATGTTGGGACCATGAGCCGTTCTCCCAAAATAAAATACCAAGATAGCAAAAGGAGTTCACAGTATGAAGTGAGGTACTGTCGATGAAAAACGTTTTGCAAGATTTCGGTTTAAGCCCCGAAACCATTGTAAATGTTTTCGATTTCCTGATTACCATTTTCCTTTGTGACATAAAGGTGCCGATTCCGATCCTGGAAAAATTTTCCCCGTACGAATCGTATCCGGATTTTTTTCCGTACGAATCGTACAAGTACCGTACAAACTGTCAAGTACGATTCGCATGGGAAAAAGTCCATACGAATCGCATTGGGTAAATTCCCCCACACGTCCTCGGGTCGGAAAAAGTGTCCGACACATCCCCGGACGATTTACCGTACGAATCGGAAAAATGAAGTCCAACCGCGCAAGTACGATCAGTCCCGTCCTTTCGATTTTACAACCGTATGGAAGAAACACCGTCCGGACCGAACTCCCATAGCAACCATGAAGACATGTGCCCGCATACGCGCCGAACCCCCCCAGCCCCCGCATGTACGTGCCATACCCCCCCAGCCCCCGCATGTACGCGCCGTACCCCCACCCGTGTATGTACACCCGTGTACGTACACACCGTACCCCCACCCGTGTATGTACACCAGTGTAGGTACGGACCGTACCCCCACCCGTGTATGTACGGCGCGAACCCCCAGCACGCCGTACATACACGGGTGGGGGTACGGTGCGTACGTACACTGGTGTACATACACGGGTGGGGGTACGGTCCGTACCTACACTGTTGTACATACACGGGTGGGGGTACGGTCCGTACCTATACTGGTGTACATACATGGGTGGGGGTATGGCGCGTACATGCGGGGGCTGGGGCGGGTACGGCGCGTACCGGGCCCCCTATTCTGCTGGCATCGCGGCGTATTTAGCTTTTCCGGCACTTTTTGGGTGCCGTAAAAATATTGCCGTCCAGACTGCTGTTGGTTCGAATCGTACTTCCTGGTTCGTGAACCGCAGCCGGAATGCGTCCCGACGTCACGTCGGCGCTTTCCCGGATCACATTTGTATGGATATTTTCGTCGGTCGGTGTTTTTTACGGTTCGTACGGAAATGGTGTTTCTGTGTGAATCGTACTTGCATGTTTGTAATGTTTTTTCCCCGGGTACGAGTCGGACGGAGAAAACACTCCGACCGACGGTTTGTACCCGGTTTCTCCAGGATCCGAATCGGCACCAAAATCTGAGAAATCGTCCATCAGTCTCTGTAGGCCTACTGGGGTCCATGCTAATAGAACTGCGTCATTCGTGTATAATATTACAGATATCTGATGAACAGCCACCCTTGGGGCATAAGCCTGTATCGTTTGTAGATGTTTATGTACCGCATTAATAAAAAGGGAAAATAAAATTGGTGGTAGCACACACCCTTGCCGTATACCCGCCCTACTTTGAATTTATGTGACCAATCCCCGGGGGGGGGCCAAAGCGGACTTCGCTGGTTAGGTTCTCATACAGGCGGAAGAGAAACCCAATAATCGCCCTAGGTGCCCCCATAGAAATCAAAGTTGGCCAGAGTAAATTGTGGTCGACCAGGTCAAATGCACTACTTAAATCGGCAAAGCATAGATAGAGAGTACTTGCCTTTGCCCTAGTATACTTGCCGATGAGTAGCTCTAAGTTAATGCATTGCTCAATGGTCCCAAGTCGTTTCCTAAACCCAAACTGCACCGGGGTGAGGACCAAATGCTCCAGCGCCCATTCCTCCAATCTTATTAGCAAGACCCTGCTCATCACTTTCAAGTGAGTGTCTAGGAGCGAAACAGGGCAATAGGTTTTTTGGGTCTGTTCTATCTCCTTTTTTAAATATAGGTACAATGATAGATTCTCCCCATGTCTGTGGAATTGTATCAGTTACAGCTGAATTAAACACTCCAGTTAAAATGGGTCCCCATAATACAGGGGCAGATTTAAAAACATCAGCTGGAACACCATCCGGGCCTGGGGCCCATCCCCCAGCGCTCACATGAATAGCCTGAAGCACTTCATCATTGGTGATATTTAGAGGGAGATGTCTCCCCTCGCACAACTGCCAATCAGACCCTCCCATCGTCTCCCCTTTGTACTAAATATTCCAGAAAAATGTGTCACCCATGTATCTGAAGGAACAAAAGAACAGAACTCTGGGATATTGTCACTCTTCAAAAAGGGAGCATTTACTGTATCCCAGAAAAGTTTGCCATTCCTGTTTTTTGCAGAAATGGCCAAGTTTTCCCATGCTTCGGCCTGAGGTGTCTTTTTCCGGGCAGCTATAGTTATTTTGTACTCGTTCCGTTGGGATTTATTAGTTAATAAATCTTGCAGTGATTTAGACAGGGCAGGCTTTAGTACCTGTGGTGCTTTAGTGCAACTACCATCAAACCAACCCTTTTTGTGGTTACCTGATGTTCCAGGATACCTTGTTAGAAGTGATTTGATGGAGGTTGCGATGCAGTGAAAATCTTCGGTCACTATATTTGGGGCAATTTCATCCTGGAAGCAGTATGTTATTTACCACTATTTTTCTCATGGTCAGGCATGGATCAACACCCGTCCACTTAATTCTAACACCGTTTATCCTAAAGGGGTCAATATAGTTTACTAAATCAAATGCATCACTCCTTTGGCCCCAAAAGAAAAATGGTAATGTAAGCAAGTTATGGTCACTAAATAAGGTGGGAGCGACACTAAGGTTGCAGAAACAGACACTAATACATGGTCTATAATGGAATACAAATTTCTCCCTGTAAAAGTTGGGGCTAATTCCCCATTCAGACCACAGCCCCCCCTAAGTAGTTGGAGATCATATTTGGGGATCATCCGATTTAGGGCTCCCCCATAATCATTATGGCAAAAATGATAATTTCCCTCTCTGTCCTGGTATATATGGCCACATGCCTGGTTGTTAGATACTCCGCATGCCTGTATATTAAAATCTCCTGCCCACAATAATACATGATTATTGTTAATTGGCGCTAAAAAGGTTTCAAGGCCACGGTCAAGAGCTGTTGCCACATTACTACGTGTGGAGTCAAAGATGTTATTATAAAAGTTTACAACTACCAAATCTCTCCCTGCCTTTTTACTTAGCCATAACATTTGTGCGTGGGGGTCCAAAGATGCTACCTTTTTAAAATTTATTGAGATTTTATTGGAAATAAGTATCTGTAGCCCACCTTTTGCTAGCCCAGCTTGCGACCCTATAGCTGCTAAAAAATGTGAGGAATATCCTTCTACATGTACAGGGCTTATACACCAGGTTTCTTGAAAACATATGATGTCATAACTAGATATGGTACTGACCCAGTCAATATTCGCAGCTTTATTTAGTAATCCATTCACATTCCAGTTTGTGAATTCAAACCCTTTCATGGGGGGCTGTCCAACAGGGTTGATGTTTGGTACACTTATAGGTGTGCTACAAATATCATTACTAATTGCCTTAACGGCCTTAGCTTCTACCCTCCCACAGCTAGCGGGTGCCTGCGTAATATGTGTACGATCTCTCTGGGATAGCTGGTTTTTCTGATTGACTATACAATCCCTTGTAAAATGCAATTTCTGATCATTCCTAGGGTCCCCAGCATAACTTTGAACAGAGCTAAGTCATTCGTTATCATCTAATCTACGCAGTGCCTCATATCTGTTGGGCAGTGCAAATTCTGACCCTTGTAATGGGTACAAACTTTGAGTAACCCTCTGTCTTTGGAAATTCAGTACACCACTGGAGCATTGATCTAAGCACTACAAGTGACGATAAAAGAACCCCAATGGTAGTATGCCCATGTCTTGTGTCTCCATCAATAATACCCGAATCATTTTATGGATACCACTGGCAATTCTCGGGCTTCTAAACTTAATTACAACACAAATACCACCAAAATTTGTTTCCAGTGGCCCAATCCACCCCACTCTCCTTGTAAACAAGATTTCATGTGCTCTGCTGGGGGAGAATAAGTGTCTAGAGCTAAGCCAGTGGACCACCTTATTCTTCAGGCATTCTGTAGTTTCCCAGGCCCCTGGCTTTAGCAGGGGGACATTGACTAATACTGCCACATACGGACAGCTAGCAGGTGGCAAATTGATGGTAACTAGATCTTGTAAGGGCACACCGGTATCAGTATCGGGGGGGGGGGTGTTTGTGAGAGCCTCCTTGGTGTTGTGCCCTGACATATGTCCAAGTAGATTTACTATTAGGCTCTTGTACATTTTTACCCATCACATCTTGGCTGGAACGGGCTGAAGCCTCGGCATGAGGGGGCATGCAACCTATAGCACTATTCAAACCAGTGTCTGTTAGTGGGAGCCTCTCGACCAATTGTGTTTTGCTCACACTAGTAACCTTTTTCATTTCATCCTCCACCCTAACCAGTCTTTCTATGAGTGGACTTAATGGGTTACTAATGACAGATGTTAAATTAGCCCAAAATGGTGCCCATGTTTGATTGTCCATAGAGTTAGAACCATATTCACCCCCGAGTAAAATAAGTTCATCCGGGGCTCTTAGATCAGCATGGATTTTGTGCTGTGTCTTTCTTTTCTGTTTAGCTGCTGTTTGGCAGACCACGTTTGGGAATTTAGCTGCCCGTAGAATTGCTGGGCCGAGTAGAGGTTAGTGTCTGTTCTGATACAATTGGTGTTGGTGTTTGGCAAATAGTTTTGCTTGTGCATCCTGGACTCTGGTCATCCTGTTCATGGCCTAGACCTGACTTCCCTTTAGAGGATGTTACACATTGGGTACCCCCAGTTTGTCCAGTTACAGTAAGGGACAATCGCCGCTCTGCTACGTCGATGTTTTTAGATAGAGCTCCAACCGCACGGGCCAAAAAGGTGTCTAAGGTGGTAAATTTAGGATTGCTGGGCTGCTCAGTCGATGGCTTTTAACGCCCCGTCTTTTGTTTGCCCATATTACTGGTTGTATTTTTAGAAAAAAAGGGGACCAAGAGAAGGGGAAAACAAACTTACTCCGCTCCAGTCCTCGGAATTACACGGCTGGCATCCTTCTTCCGGCAATAATAATCCACTGCAATCTGCGGGAGTTCAAACCAAGAGAATGGGCCCGGCCCAGCCTCTTCCGGCCTTGGAAGGGCGGAGACGAGCCCGACCTTGGCCTGGGCTAGGCGCGGGCATACTTGCGCGCATCACGTGCTGCGGGATTGTGCAGCTGATCTTATGACACCAGGAAGGAAACGCCACCTCCCGCGCCCTGGGCAAGGCCTGCTGGGGGACTGAGTCACACCCCAGCGGTATGTAGGCGATGGTGCAGGAAGCTGCCTAGATGCTGCCTGGGGCCTCGGACGGCCTGTGCAGACGTCCCCACTCGACTCTGCATGAAAGGGCAACAAACAACAACACTGGGGCTAGAACAGCCCTTAGAAGCATCCCCCACCCTCAAGAGACCTACTCATATTGCTATCCTTTTCCTCAGGGTGCCCCCCAACTTTGCCCCAGCCTCACCAGTGGTGGCTGGTGCTGTCACCTAATACTGAGGCTCTCTTCTCTGTGCTGTCCCTTATACTATACAAGAGGCAACTAAGAGTCCTATCTTACTACTCTCTATGTGACTTAATAAAGTGTGTTTGGCGGTAACCCAGTATATTTTAGTCATAGTGTGCCGGCACAGAAAAAACATGAAACACACTGGTGTATCATTATAGAAAGTCACCACATTTCACTGCCAACATTTTAGAAGTTTCATCATGACAAACAAGCTTTATGACTCAGCATACTCAGAAGATCTTGTATACTTCTTAATTGCACCTCATATAGATGGCAGGTGGTTTCTTTCAGATGAGCGGGAGAACTTATGGGGCAGACAGCAAGCACTGGCTGAACCATGAGCAAGAGCCTAGCTGGCCTGCTTGGCAGAGGTTAGGGTGGACCAGTAAGTGTTCCCCAGGAAAGCGGCTGTAGATAGGAGGCCCAGCTGGGTTTGAGTCACTGATTGATGGTAGGGAACGGTGCTGACTAAAGGCAGCATGACAGCGAGAGGATATAGAAAGTCAAAGAAAATATTTTTTCACCAGGTAACTCTGAAAAACTAGGGGATGGAAAGGGAATTGGGGACAAAACAGAGGAGTGGTGTTGGGTTTAAATAGCACTCTGATTTCAAACCTATTCTCCAAGCAAACAGCCCAGGAATCTCGGCTATTGTCAACTGACTCATCAGTAGAGTGCACTTCTTTTGCTAGAAGCACTGGGCAGAGAACAGAGAAGCCATACTCCAATTCACATATTTTAAAATTTTGCACAATTTGTATTCAGTCCCACTCAGAGTGCACAAAACAATATTTACACTAGATGATCTTTTTTGGGAGATGTCACATCCTTCCATTCCTACATAAAACATCAGACTTAGAAGGTGCCACCTCCCAGTAGCAACGAAGAACAGCCTCTGCATTGTCAGTGGCCAAAATTGGTATACTCATACACTGATGATCTGTCACTGTGCCTTCTCAGGATAAGAAGACCTGAGAAGTCTTTTGATTAGCAGAACATGAATGAATTATTTACAAGTTCACACTGTTTGATGGTATGTGGGAACCATTTAAAACACACTGTACAACACTAAATGCATAGCGGATATGGATATCCTCCCCTCGTGACCTTGTATCATTCCTTTCCCTCTCTTCTCTCCCTCCTTTCACACTCAGGTCCACCCCTATAGTTAGGTTTGGCATTAAGGTTTAAGAATGAGTGGAAGTGTGGAAAAGATCCTCTCACTTCAATGAAGAACTTTCATCAGTCATGTACCATTGTACATATGGTCTTCAGCACTCAAGCAAAAGAAACCCATACATGTTAAGCTTTGATTTATGTACTTGCACAAAAAGAGATGGCTACTGAGTTTATTCTGGATGATTTACCATGAACACAGCACATGATATAACCTTCTGGAGGATTATTACCAAACATAGAAATAGCTTTCGGAAGTATGGGTGTACGGTATCTGGCATTAGCCAAGACTTGTTGTCTACTTTCATTATTACGTTTCATTACCTGTATTATAATAATGTGATACTGTGCCATTTGATGAGACTAACTCTATAAAATGTGAATAAAGAATGGTGTAAAAAACAAAGCAAGTGCATTGGACGGGATGATGGCTTCAGGGGATCCAGAGAATGAATCTAAAGGAGTAATAGCTTATCTAGACAGCACCCCAAAGGACTGCCTCACTGGCAGTTTTGCTAAGCTCCTCTCATTGACAAGCTTTGTAAATCAAATACAAAGTACTATTGAACGGTTCTACCCTTAAATGCATCGCCCAGTACACAGTCAACCAATCACACAACATCTCTACCCCTAATTGTAAAAGAATGACGATTCTCCAATTAATATGCAGAGAGAATCTTGATTTCATTAAAGCCAACGGAGGATAACATTATGCATTATACTTTTATTGCTGCCCTCAACATACAGCTCTTTAAAGAACATCAATACATCATAAACATTTAGAATGTTCTCGAAGTAGTATAAATATCCAGTGCACAGGCCTCTCTTCCTCTTTCAGCTGCAAACATACAAGAACTCAATTATCCAAATCTGGTTGTAAGTATAGATAATTTGACAACCCATCTTCTTTCTTTTCTGAATCCTATATTGTATTATCTGAAAGGAAGAGAAAAATTTGCAAAGTAAAGGTAATCTGGACTGAAGATTAATCAGACTTAAAATGTTAAAAGTCAAATAGGATGAAGAAAAAAGGTTACACAACCATTAATCCTGAAATACAAGTCTAACTTGAAAAACAGGTTTAAGAAATTTTACGTTCTTGTCTTTAGTACGATTTCCCCTCTAGGAAGAGGGGGGTTGGATAATGTTAGCTTCCGTTGTCTTTAATAAAATCAAGATTCTCTCTGCATATTAATTGGAGAATCGTCATTTCATTACAAGACCGGAGGCTACCATTATGCATGTTTAAAGCCACCAAGAGCTATATTGCCAACATGCTCTATTGGTCTTAGGTAAAATTTTGCAAATGTGTTTGCATTTGACCAGTTGGTTGTTCTAAGAATTTCCGTTAGGGAACCTCCTGCCCAAAAGACCTTACTACTCATGGCTCCTCTAGAACAGTGGGCTTCAACTCTTGAGAGGTCTATGCCTGCATCGTTCATTATCGTACGTATTCATCTAGCTAGTGTTGGTGTTGAAACTGGTTTATGGGGTTTGACACAGGATATGGGAAGTTGATCAAAATTATTCGCCCTAAATTCTGATATCTTACTTTCGTACACTTTCATACATCTTACCACACCCAATTTTTCACAATCATGGAAAAAGGGAAGTGCACGCCTTCCCTGGAATAGATTCTGTTAGATAATTCAAGTACTTTTATATCTGAAACTCTTTTTAAAGAAATTAAGCAAAGAAAAATGGCCAATTTAATGGATATCTGTTTAAGAGAAAGTAAAGTATAAACTTGCCAAGATATGAAAAGTTAGAAAATTAAACTGACATCCTACATGGATTCATATCGTGCTTTGGGGGGTCTTTTTAGTCTTACACCCTTCATTACTCTTTTGATTAGAGGATTGCTACCAATTGCTAGGTTATTCACTAAAGCATGTCCAGAGGAAATTGCGGATCTATAACAATTTATTGTCCTATAAGAAAGGCCAGAATCAAAGAGAGTCGCTAAATAATTGGCTATTTGCTGTACAGGGACCGACACGAGATCCAAATTTTTCTCCATGCACCAACTGCACCACTTTTTCCAGACACTCCTATATCTTTTCCTTGTTTCTGGGGCCCAAGATTCATCCAGTAAGACTTTTAGCTTCTGATGAAAGGTCTGAATATCTATTAGGTCCCCTAAGATCCTCAAGGCAAGAAGGTTCATTTTCCCCTCTAGGACCAATGGGTGTTCCTCTCTATCTGTGCCCTGAAAGAGGCCTAAGGATACTGGAATTAGGTGTTGAATATCTATAGCTAGTTCCATCACTCCTGGGAACCACACTTGGGATCTCCAGTAGGGAGTCACAAGGATAATACTGGTGGATTCCACTCTCACCTTCACAGAACTCTTTGAATCAGGAAGAAGGGAGGAAAAGCATAATCTTTGTTCTTGCCCCATGATTGAAGGAAGGTGTCTACTGCCATTGCCCTTGGACCTGGTTTCCAACTGAAGTAAGCTGGTACTTGGAAATTTAACCTGATCGTGAATATATTTATCTGTATTGGACCCCAAAGGTCTTGAATCAATGAGAAGACTTCTGGATGTAATTTACAATCGCTGGAATCCTTGAGAAATCGAGAGTTCCAATCTGCTCTTACATTTTGAACCCCTGGAATAAATACTTTGTATTCCCAGCAAAAATACCATATTCTTTCGCTAACTCTGAGAGCATTTTGGATTTCGCACCCCCCAATCTGTTTATATATGAGACTTCAGAGAAGTTATCTAAATGAATCAGTGCGTTTGAATTTTTCAGAACAATTTTGAAGCTCATAGTGGCATTCAGTGCCGCCAGCATCTCCAGACAATTTATAGGGAGTGACTGTTCCTCTAGGGACCATCTTCCCCCAGTTTCCATAGTCCCTATACGGGCTCCCCATCCTCTGTTGCTCACATCTGACTCTATTGCAAAGTCTGGGACATTCCCAAAAATGGCCTTGCCATTCCATGCCTCGAGGTTTTTTAGCCATCAAGTTAAGTCCTCTCATGCGTCTGGTGACAGGGTTATCGAGTCTCTGTACCACAGCCTTTCCTTAGTCCTAAAGTTTTTAGTCTCTGTAAAACTCTGTAGTGTAGTGGTCCCGGGGAAATGGCCTGGATGGAGGAAGAAAGGAGTCCAATAACTCTTGCCATGATCTCTGAGTAGGATTGAGTCTTTGGATAGGACCATCTTCACGTCTTTTTTTGATCTTTGCCACCTTTTTGTGAGGTAAAATTAGTTGGGATAGAGTGGAGTCCACTTGGAAGCCTAGGAAGTCTATTCTTTGAGTAGGGGTCAACACAGACTTCTCTGTATTTATAATAAATCCTAGTTCTTCTAAGAGTTCCATTGTCATTAGTAAGTGTTTTTGAACTTCCAGACTGTCCTGTGACATGATGAGGATGTCATCTAGGTATATGATTATCCGCACTCCTCTTTCTCTGAGGTAAGTTACTGCTGGGCGGAGTACTTTTGTGAAACACCACGGGGCCAAGGACAGCCCGAAGGGGAGGCAAAGAAATTGATAGAGCACCCCCCTCCATGTGATGCGGAGATAATTTTGTCTGTCCTCGTCCATGGAAATTGTAACGTAGGCGTCTTTGAAGTCTAGTTTTACTAACCAATCTTTGGCCTGAAGTATATCCCTCAAGAGGTGTATACCCTCCATTTTGAAACGTCTGTAAACTAAAAATTTGTTCAGGTCTCTCAGGGTTATGACCGGTCGCCAGCCCTTGTCTTTCTTCTTTACTAGAGAGATTGTACTTACAAAGCCTTGTGTCTTTCCCTGACTTTTGACTACTCTTAAAGCTCCTTTGTCCAGCATCTGTGTCACTTCTATATCTATGAAAGTCATTTTTTCTGTCTCTAGGAGTAATTCTTTGGGTTCCTTTAATTGGTATGGGATCTCCCAAAAATCTATTTTGAATCCTGTAACTGTTTCCAAAACTCAAGGGTCCTGAGGTATCCTTCTCCAATTTTGGGTAAACTCTCTTAATCTTAACCCTACCTTTAAGGTTGAAGAAGAAATGTTGCTCACCTTGATATCCTTGGATCAAAGATCTGGCCCTTCCCCCAGGGTTTCTTGGGGTTCTTCCCCTTTGGGGGTAGAAATTTAGTTTTGGCGGCAACCTCTCCCATAGTCCGGGGGTTCGAAGTTGCTGAGGGTAGAACTGGGACCTAAAGGTTCCCCGGCTGACAGCCAGTCCCCTCCTGTCAGCCCTTCCAAAAAGGGAACGAGAGCCAAAAACGCTGCGCATATTGGATTGTGCTTTACTGAAGGCTGTGAAAGTTGAAACGTATTTACCCAGAGTTTTAATAACATTTTCTCCGAATAGGAGTCCTTTAGTGTCACCCATGTCTTCCTTGGAAGAAAGATCCGCCAACTTGCGATTCATTCTCATTAAAACCACTTTACGTCTTTCCATAATTAGTTTGGCGTTAGCATTGCCTAATAAGCTTAATGCCCTTTGTGCCCAGCCTCTTAGGAGTTCGGTATTAACGGGAATGTTCTTCCGCCTGGTGTCTTCCGTCATCTCCGGAATACGAGTGAGTAGGCCAAGAATATCTAGGAGTTTGTCTTGAGAATGTTTAAGGCATTTCTCAATACATTTTCTAGGGTCCTTCCCAAATTTAAATAAAAAGGTTATTAGTTCGGGATCTAAATTAGGTGTGTTAAACACTTTGTTCCCTTGGAGGGTCTTGGGCACTCATTTCTTAGTAGTTTTCATGTGTCTTTATTAAGGGGTTTTCTTACCCATTGGCTTAGGTATTTTGAGACGTGGTCTAATGGCCACCATTCGGCACTGTGGGGGTGTTTAATTGTGGTTGGGTTAAACATTTCGCCCCCGAAGAGGTCCTTGATCTCTTAAGAGGTGGAGGGCTGGTCTGTGTCCTCCTCTATATCATCAAATAAGTCAAACTTGTCTTGTGGGTCAAAGATGAACTCATCCATGTCCAAATTGTAGGATGTATTGTCTGCCGATAAATTGAAGTTATTTCTAGGATCTATTGTACTAATAAGGTCACTCATTCTCGTTATGCCGCAGAGGGAAACTTTTCTTTGTGCAGCGTTCAGGTGGCCATCCTCTCTTGTGCTGCTAAGAGCACCATTGTCTATGGCAGCACGAGGGCAGCCAGTGCCACAGGCGTGATCAATTGTCTTCTCCATGTGTTTTCTTTCTTGGGAAACTTTCCCACCTTTTTGGGATTTAGAGGTAGAGGGGGCTTCTTCATCGGAGAGACAATAATAATTATCCTCTGAGGGAGATCCCCTCTTTCTCTTAGATATTGCAGTGTCCACTGCTTTTTAACACAGGATCTTAGTTCCTCTTGTCAGAATGTTCTAATGTTGTCCCCTAAGAGCCCAGGGTCTGCTTGGTTCTGGGTATTGGCCATTTCCATTGTAAAAATAAAATAGTGCTAGCCCCTCTTTTTTTTTTCTCGATGGCTGGGTTTAAATCTATATATAAGTATATGGTAATTAATATATATATATATATATATATATATATATATATATATATGATTGCTCCAAGTTACCCACAGGTTTGGGACGCACTCAAACCACAGTGTACATCCGCATACCAACACTCATGTCTCGGGCAGCCGACGCGTTTCGAAACTGTTTCTTCTTCAAAGGCTAGATTCCACTCAGTACACAGCGTTTGTTTGACCACTCCTTTATTTAAGCAGCCGCATCCTGATAGGCTGCTCAGATGAGCCCTCCCTTTAGGAATTCTGGGATATGTAGTCCCTCATGTAAAAAAGCGTTTGTGGAACTGTTTCTTAAGACCCTCCAATGGGTCCCAATGCGTGCATGGTCAATAGTAGGTGCTGTGGCTCCATTAAGAACTGGACATGATTTCCAGCTCCCTGGCCCGCTGCCATCCTATGGTTTTTTTCAGTGAATTTCTGAGGTTTTTTAAATGCTAATTCCTAACTATAACGTGCCTGAAACCTATGGGTTTTTCTGTGAATTTCAAAGGTTTTTTAAATGCTAATTTCTAACTATGCCTACAGAGATAGGACATGTGAAGAAAGAAGAAAAAATGCACAGAAAGAAACAAAAGAAGTGCAGAAAGAAGCAACAGAAGTCCTCAAATACGAAGATAAGTGCAGGAAGAAGGATAACGTGCAGAAAGAACAAAAAGAAGAGCAGAAAGAAGCCTTGTTGCAAAATCATCCTGTACCCTCAACTTTTTCAGACGGATACTGGTGGTAACTGAGTCTGACTAACCAGTCCTAGAGCCAGTGCTATGTTAAAAGACACTTAGAACACAGTGAAAACACCTACATACACTAGGGAACATTATGCGTTGGGGTCCCCCTGTGATTAGCATGACCTCCTCTGTAAGCCCCTAGTATATAATAGGGCATGGGGATTAAAACTACCTCTTAAAACAGGCCACAGGGCGTTTTTGCACATGTTAACTCAGGCCCCGTCCCCTCCCTTCACCACTGTGTAAGCACGCCCTGTGTCCGTTTTTAGTTGGGAGATTAAGTTCATTTGAATCCTGAGGGTCCCTAGGGTCCAACTAGCCCACTAGGTACCTCCAGTAATTGCCACAGAGCTGCGTTGCAGAGAGGTGTAAAAAGTGGCACGGCCTGGACCACCTCTCTGCAATGCAGCTCATTGGCGCTTACTGGAAGCACTTGGTGGGCTAGTTAGCCCCCAGGGGCCCTCAGTATTGAAGGGAAATTATATCCCCAATTTAAAACGTGCCATAGTGCGTGTTTGCACACGTCACCTCAGGCCCCGTCCCCTCCCTTCACCACTGTGTAAACGCGCCCTGTGGCTGTTCTAAGTTGAGAGATTAAGTCCCCTTGAATCCTAAGGGTCCCTAGGGTCAAACTAGACCACGAGGTACCTCCAGTAAGCGCCACAGAGCTGCGTTGCAGAGAGGTGTAAAAAGGGGCTTGGCCTCAGAACACCTGTCTGCAACGCAGCTCCCTGGCGCATACTGGAGATGCCTGTTGGGGGCGCGTTTGCAGAGTGCTGCACGGAGGGGGCATGGCCTCCGGCACGATGCCAGTCTTTTATTTATTTTAATTTTTTAAGAAGGGGGGCTGTGTGGTTCCCCTTCTTATTCTAATTTATTGGCCCTGATGACCCCATCCCCCAGGGCCTGTCTCCTAATTATATTTTTCTGACCCCAATCCCCAGGGCCGGCCACTGTTTTTTATTATTTTAAAAAAATGTATATTTATAGACACACCTAGGACATGCTGGACAAACCGTACGTACCTATCACCATGACGATTTGCGTGATATTCATTAAAAGGCGACTATGCATGCAATGAATCCACGTGGAATGTATTTACACCACTAGTGAAGCTCTGACATGTCTGATGCCCTACCGTGCCTAATCCCGGTAGACACCCTTGTCGTTTATTTATACAAACATGGGTAGCTATTGACGGGCACATTTAATACACATGCACACCAAGCCATTCAAAGGGGATTCGACAAAAATTCGACCAAAACTATGCAAGAAACCCCCTCATGGTTAATAAAACACACATCCACTGCCGGATGTGTAATACTTTTAATTTTACTCTCTGGAAAGGGGACGAACATCACTTGAGAGTCACAGCCTGCTCCTGACAGAGCCCAATGCTGTGTTACACCCACCATTGCCTGCCGAGTGCCACACACCTCTGTGTTGTATTCCACTAGCTAGTGCATATGCTATGACACTCTCTAGCCCATGTGCACTGTAACACCACCCCGTGAATATGTCATGCAACACTTGTCTTCGCACGGGTTATATTGCCCCATCTAACGTGCCTTCCTCGATGCCTATGTTATAACGCACAGTGCTATGCCATACATATTACAATCTGGGATCCATATCTTTGTCACAGTGCATATGCAACGTTACACTCCCCAGCACATATTTTATATTACAACTTTAGAGACTAGTTAGGTTACACAACACTGCCCTGTGCATATTACACTCCAAGGCACATATCGCATAGCACGCGCTAGTGCCTGTGCTATCTCGCGCTCTCCAATGAATCTGTCACTGCGCACAATGTATTGCATATTATATTTCACGCCCGGTTCATCTTATATCACACTTTTTGGTGCATAGTTTATACCATACACTATATCTAGTTTTCATTTTCAATCGTGCTCTCAGGACTATGTTCTATATAACACTGTGTTCACCTACCCTTTTCACGGGCATTAATTTTGCGATAGGGGGTGGAGGGTCAGGGGGTGTTTCTGCCAAGTGAGCCCGGAGTCACAGTCACAAACGTCCTCTTCTTCCTGAATAAAAGTGAGATTATGCTGCATACTTGTTCATATTTTAAGTAGTTCGCACAGACACAATGTTTTAAAAACAATAAAGTTCCTAATACCCGCCTTCTCTGAACAGTTAACTTGCTGCCCCATCCCCCTCCTCCCTATCCTCTGTTGTGTGAATCCATGGACTAGCCTCCTCCCTCCTGCCATGCATGGTCTGATGTGCTGCCACTGCCCTCAATTTAGTATGATGTACCAGTCCACTCCTCCTGCCCTCCATTGCCCAATTCTATGCCCCATCATTGACCTCCTGCTTAAACTCTGTGCTTAGCTTGCTGCCCCTATTCTCCTTCCCCCTGCCCTCCGATGTCTTTGTGCATGCCCCTGCTCCATGCTTTTTGCCCACCATGTCCCATGGACCTGCCACTCCTATCTACTCTGAGTGTTCTGTTGAGCTGCCACTCCCCTCCCACCTGCCTAGCATTGTCAGATGACTGTAACCTGTCCCTGCCACCTCCACCCTGCCTGTCAACATGCCATGCCCCTACCCTCTTCCTCCTGTCCTACATGGTCCATTGTACTGCCACACCCTTCTGCCCTCCCTGGTCTGTTGTGCTGCAACTGCTCCTCCTGCCTGCCCCGTGTGGTCTGTTCTGAGGCCCCTTCCCCTGAACTTTCTTGTCTGTGCACAGGTCCTGACCCTCCCTTCTATCCTCCATCGTCCTTTGTGCAGGCCCCTGCACCCTCCTTCTTGCCCATCATAGCCATTGTGCTGCCACTAACCCTCCCACTTGCCATGCATGGTCTTCTGTGCTGCCATGGCCCCTCCCACCTTCCCTGTGTGGTCAGTTAGCTGCCCCTGACCCCCTCCCACCTTCCCTCCATGGTCTGTGTGTATGCCATCACAGTCTCACTGTTGCTCTTCATGGTGTGTCTTGCTTCTAGTGCCCATCCTGCCTGACCTCCATGGCTATCTTGCTGCTCCTGCCCTGCCCCCTTGCCCCCAGCCCTCTGTTTACATGAGCAGACCTCTACTCCCTCCCTCCTGGCTTGTCTGTTCCATTGTAATGCCCCTGATCCGTCCCTCCTGCCCTTTATGGTCTGTTATGCTGCAGCTTTCTCTCCTGTCTGTCCATTATGGTCAGCTAGCTACCATTGCCTCTTGCCCCTCTGTTCTCTGTTGTCCATGTGCATGGTCCTGTCCCTTCCCTCTTGCTTTCTATGGATTGTTGTGCTGCACTCCCGTCCTGCATGCCCTGTGTGGTGTATTGTGCTGCTGCAAACCCTGATGCCTGCCCTGCAGGGTCAGTTTGGTGCACCTCTCCATGTCCCTCCTGTCCTCTGTTATCCAAGTCCATGTCCCTATCCCATTTCCTTCCATGATCCAATGTACCATACTTGCGAATATTTTGAACTTGGTAAGAGGGAGATTTTGAAAAAAAACTGGGGTATTGATTTTCCCCTTTGAGTTACATTGAAAAAGAGGATATTGTAGACAGGAGACAGATCAAATAAAGCCCGTTTGAGCTTAAAAACATTGGACGTTTCCTGGCTGAATCGGGTCTGTTGGCATGTATGGTTGTACTACCATTGCCTCTTCCTTCTGCCCACAATGGTCTATTACATTGCCACAGCCTTGAAGGAGGGTAGATTTTGTATCACAGGGGGCCCCTGGCCCGTTCTGTCCACACCTGAAGTATAAGACCCTTGTCCTTGCCCTGCCAGCCGCATTTGTAGGCCGTATTAAATTGACCAGCGGGTCCTGTGTTGCTATATAATTATCCTGAGACATCCTTACCACTCAGCCAGCATAAAACCCCTGTGTAGGCCCTTCTGTTCAATATGTAGGCCTCTTTGTTAAATTGACCATAGCTCTGCAATTTTAGTGTATAGCAGTCTGAAGGCAGGTCTGCGAGGCCTTCTGCTCCAAACTAGTAGCCCCCACCCTACCCGAGTGCTCGGTGCTCGGTATCAAAGTTCAACATCCCCCTGAAGCTGTCAACATACAGTAGGCTGCATCCTGGACTGGTACTTGCTTCCTGGGCAGGTTTGCCGCTTTTAAGGAAGTGTCAACCGCAGAGCGTCAAGTTAGGAGAACTGAGGAGATTTTATACATGAATATATTGAATTCCCGTACAATACCCATTATTTTCTGCTTGCTCTATGGAACTAACGATAAGCGATTGGCCTGAGAGACTGACCTTTTCACCCAGTCCATTGTCAGCATTAAGTGGGTAAATGACGAAATGTCTGGTAAAATCTGCAGACAAAGCTTTTGGGTAGCATACGTAGGTAGATGTAGCGTGCAAAGGAGCCCACAAAATGATATAAAAAGGGAGCACCCACAGATATCGACGGACTACCTTGCCGTCTGTATGTAGGTTAACAGCTGGGAGCTCTTGTCTTCTTTTGCTTAAAATGTCTTGCTCTGCTTTGCTTGAAGTATCTTATTCTATTTTACCTATATGAAATGTCATGTTATGTTTAACCATTGTTCTCTTTACTTTTGCATTTAAAAGATTTTGTATTGTAATTGCAGGAATGCTTGCTCTAAGAGTAAACGTGAGTGTTCCTAGGTAACATTTTCCTTGGTGTAACTTGTTTCTCATGATGCATTTATAGATGTGTTTTCTCTCTCTCTCTGTCAGTACATTAATTGAGATACAGAGAATATCATGACAGCTGTATGATTATCTGGATTCTGTATTTTGTACTTTATGTCTCTATTCTGCGGTTTCTTTGAAGTTGCATCTTCTCATTAAACTGCCAGTTTGTATTCTGCCTCCAATTCCATGTCTCATATGTCTGTTTTCTTCATTTTTGGAGCAAGCGTTCCTAGGCACCCAAGCTCAAATTAAGGTGCCCCTTTTGTCCCTGACTCACTCTCCTGCTCAGTTCTGTGGTGGCTCCCGGGGCTCTGGGGACCGCCCCTAGCTTCCTTGACCCGTAATAGATCTTCCCTCCAACAGCCTCTCTTGCAAGTCCTGTATTGTTGGTTTGTTGCCCCTGCCCCCCTTTCCACTGCCCTCCATAGTCTGTTGTGCTTCCACGGCCCTTCCTGCCTGCTCAGTGTGGTTAAATTGTTGCCTTTGCACCCTCCTACCTGCCTTCAATTTTCAGAGTCCATGCCCCTGGCCTCTGCCTCTCAACAGTATCCTAATGAACAACTAGATTGCTAACATTCTATATTTATTACAAAAGTGTGGAACGCCTGACATCATCTTGATGTAATCAAAACTGTAATACCTAGAGCATTTCCTTTAGAAATTACATATATCAGAGGGTCTTATTGGCATCAAAATTATGGTTAGTGCTCTAAAAGACTAAAATAAGGACATATTTTCTGAGTTTTCATATAGCGACAAAGCACTTTTAAATTATTTGTTATCTTTATGTTTTTTTATCCAGTTGACCACTTGATTAAATGTTGCACTTAGGGGAGAGGATGTGGTGTTACTTCCAGAACTGCAGACTTTGCAACTGGGGAACCAGGTTGAAGTTTCTGCTTCAGCTCGACATTCTGTGATTCTGGTCAAATCACTTAGTCTCCCCATGTCTACAACCAAAATGAATTTGTTCTTGTGTGATGTAACCAATGCTCATGTAAAGCACTCCAATACCTGACAAGTCTGCACTATATAACACTGCAAAAACACAAAATAATAAGTGTTTTGCACACTTCTGTCATTGGGCTATATTTGGGCTACATCTGGGTGATTTTGGGCTACATTTGGGCTCTTTTGTCTCCGGTGGCCATCTTGGGAGATTTATTTGTTATGAAGTTTCCTAATTTCCTCATGTACTGAAGTCTCCTCAGTAGGAAATGCTTTCAGTTTTTTACTTTGATTCCATCATGAAGGTATTCAGATATGTCACACATTTGCCATAAATTCTGAATGGTAGCACTCTAGTTGTTCATTAGATCACTGTAGTAAAACTACTGTTCACCATGGAAGTCTGCTCCTGGTATTAAAAGTGCATGTTTCAGTCTGCATGTCAGAATTTTTTAATGAAATAGAAGAGGATTTGAGAAGTCACTCAAAATGTGCCCTCATTTTCTTTCTTCAGCATTAATCATAATTTCTATGGCAAAATGAACCCCCTCATTGTGTTCCTTTTTAAATTAAATGTTTTGAGTGTTACCAGTTTATCCAATCAAGATGGCTTCAGGTGTGCCATACTTTTGTCATAATGAAGACAGTAAGCGCTCTAGTTGTTTTTAAGAACATTCTGGGACATTCTGTCATTGGGCTATACTTGGGCTACATCTGGGTGATATTTGGGCTACATTTGGGCTCTTTTGTCTCTGGTGGCCATCTTGGGAGACTTATTTGTTATGAAGTTTCCTAATTTCCTCATTTACTGCAGTCTCCTCAGTAGGAAATACTTTCAGTTTTTTACTTTGATTCCATCAAGAAGGCATTCAGATGTGTCACACATTTGCCATAAATTCAGAATGTTAGCACTCTTTTTGCTCATTAGATCACTGTAGTAAAGCTACTGCTCACCAGGGAAAACTGCTGCTGGTATTGAAAGTGCATGTTTCAGTCTGCATGTCAGAATTTTTTAATGAAATAGAAGAGGATTTGAGAAGTCACTCAAAATGTGCCCTAATTTTTCTTTCTGCAGCACTAATCATACTTTTTATGGAAAAATGAACCCCCTCATTGTGTTCCTTTTTAAATTAAATGTTTTAAGAGTTACCACTTTAATCCAAGCAAGATGGCTTCAGGTGTGCCATACGTTTATCATAAGTAGGACTGTTAGCGCTCTAGTAGTTCTTTGGAACACTCTGGGAAGTTGCAGTAGAACACAAAGGAATCAACTGACAGGCTCTGACCTTGTTGGATGTACATGTTTTACTGAGAATGTCAGACTTCATTCTCACATGACTGAGAAAGATAATGTGAATTTACAGAAAATAAGCTCTCAGTTTAGCTTATAGATCACCTTCCAAACCTCTGTGGTAAAAGCATGAGAAAATATTTTTCTCTCAACCATGATATCCCAGCAGAAGGCTTTTTTACATGGTGAAATCACCTTAGAACATACCACAATTCCTAAAATGAGTATGGCTCCATCAACAAATGATTTATAATGTAACTAAAGTCTTAAAACCTTCTATTAACTGCAATGCTTTTTAATGAGGTGCTATCATGTATATTGGTCCCAAGATGGCTGCCAACACTTCTTGGATGAAGTGCTGACAGCCAATCAGATCTCAGGATGAGATGTGTGGTTAGGCTCCGCCCACATATATATATGCTTTTAAATGCTATTTTCTCAGGAAATACTGAACAGATTTACACCAGACCTGCAAAAGGCACTTCCTTGACCTTATGGCTACCTCTCTGCCAAATTTCAAGTAATTCTGTTAAGCCGTTCGGGCTGTAGCTGTGTCTAAAGGTCCTATGGAAAAATGCATGGGGAAAACGCGTTTTGGGACCCCCCTTTTTTCTTGGCCCCTGCTTGACGAATCACCCCGAGACTTTCAGGGTAGGAGCTGAACGGAGCGCCCCATTAGTTTTTAAAATTTCGCGAGGATTCATCAACTGGCGCCAAAGTTATTCAAAATAGAATTTTGAGATTTCCTATGGAAACTAGGTTGTAACTATAACTATCTACTGGCGACCGCCAGTAGATAATATATATATATATATATATTCACTGAAAAAAACATAGGTTTCACACATGTTATAGTTAGCGGAAATTTTACTGATAAAAAACCAATGAAATTCCCCCGTTATAGTTAGTGCAGGCAACTATAACTCACGCAACCGCAATCCTCTGCTGATGCTAATACTGTATTTAGACACTTATTTGCCCATGTCTTCTTCCATACATTTTTAGCTATACATATATTACAAATATTTTTTTATCAGAAAGACACATATGTCATCAGCAGAAGATTGCGGTCGCGTGAGTTATAGTTGCCTGCACTAACTATAACAGGGGAATTTCATTGGTTTTTTATCAGTAAAATTTCCGCTAACTATAACATGTGTGAAACCTATGGTTTTTTCAGTGAATTTGCAAGGTTTTTTAAATGCTAATTCCTAACTATAACGTGTGTGAAACCTATGGTTTTTTCAGTGAATTTGTACGGTTTTTTAAATGCTAAGTTACTTTACGCCATTCGTGGCGTGCGCGCCCACTTAACGCAGTTCGTTCCGTGCGCACACGGTGCGCTTCGCGCACCGCGCGCCCACTTTACGCAGTTAGTGCCGTGCACTCACGGTGGGCACGCGGTGCGCTACGCGCACTGCGTGCCCACGTTACGCTAGATGGGCCATGTAGCACATGGAGGACATATGATGCACTTTGTTCTGAAAGGTAATATTTTAATTTTTCGTATATTTTATAAGACATGCACAAATGGTGCCCTTCGGGCACCATTTGCACACGGGGTGGAGAGAGTGTGGATAATTTTTTTTTTATTATTATTTTTTTAATATTTTAGTTTATCTCATGTATAATAAGCCATGCACAATTGGTGCCCTTCGGGCACCAATTGCACACGGGGAGGAGAAAGTGTGGATAATTTTTTTTTTTTTTAAATTTTTTACCGTACGCGTACGGTAAGCGTAATTGGCGAAATTACCGAAAAAATAAAAATTCCGTTTTTGGCCTTGGGGGATCTTTGGGGACTCCCTCAACATGGCTATGAGTGTGGGAGCTGTCTAAACAGCCCCTTTACATGTTTTTGGGCTTTATATTTTAAAAATCACTCTCAGTGCGAGAGAGAAAATGGCGGCCGCCGCTTCCTGGTTTCGGCCGATTCGAATGTTTACTAAGATCTAAGAGCCAATCAGAATCGCGCTCGCGCACGCCACCGTACGCGTACGGTAAGCGTACCGTAAGCGCACCGTAAGCTGGCTCAGATATATATATTGATTTCAAGGCTATTTTCTCAGAATCTACTGAACAGATTTACACCAAACCTACAAAAGGCACTTCCTTGACCTGAGGACTACCTCCCTGCCAAATTTCTAGTAATTCTGTTCAGCCGTTCGGGCTGTAGCCCTGTCTAAAGGTCCTATGGAAAAATGCTTGGGAAAAACGCGTTTTGGGACCCCCCTTTTATCTCAGCCCCTGCTTGACGAATCCCCCCGAGACTTTCAGGGTAGGAGCGGAGCGTAGCGCCCCACCTATTTTGAAAAATTCGCGAGGATTCGTCGACCGGCGCCAAAGTTATTCAAAATAGAATGTTGCGGATTTCCTATGGAAACGTGGTCCTAACTATAACTACCTACTGGCGACCGCCAGTAGGTAATATATATATATGAATGAAGTTCGCCACCAACACCAGTCTTCCAAGGACCAAAGGACGAAAAGCGGACCACAAAAGTCTGTGCAATTTCCAATTTTATTTCAAGCCAAGCAAATCCGCCATTACGCGTTTCAACCCCCACTCGGGTCTTGATCACATGACGAATTGCGTAATCAAATCATGACATTTAAAGGGAAAGGTGCGTAAATATGACGACACAGGATCAAAGTGCAAGTGCATGGTAACTGAAAAGTTACTACCAGCAGCAATTGTTATTGAACACGCATAAAAACACAATCAATGAATAAAGTGCATTGTGAATAAATATATAAATATATAAATAAATATATATACACGCTGTTGAATACTTAAAAACATTTGCTGATAAAATCACAATATGTTAAAAAAGAGAGAGAGAACAGCTGTATAAGTAAATAAAGTTGGTTGAGAAATTGAAAATCCTTACACATTTGTAACTAGAAGACACAGCATATGCAATTGAAATCTCATAAAATGTTACCAATTGGTTTTCAATAGAGTTAAAATTGCTAGCTTACTAATTTTGTAAGAACATATAGTTGTGTCTTAGTGCATCTCAACCAACTATTAATGCGTGTGGTACAATTCTGCTGTTTAAATGCTGCAAAAAATAATGCCCAAGTGGGCTTTTTAGATAAGTGTATGTCATATAATATCGCAATATATCTAATCCCTCAAGTCAAATTTGAATAAATACAAACATATGAATAATAATGTGCAAACAAAAATTGTATAAACAAAAAATGTTTCAAAAAAATGTTTAAAAGAGAATCAGTCTTACAATTGCAATGTTTGATGCCTAAAAGTTTTTCTATCCTTATATATACGATCAATCATAAATATTATTCATCACTGCTGTACGTGTAATCAATAAATGTGAGCCCACATTTAAAAATTTAAAAATTATAGTTTCATGCTAAGATTGACCTTCAGAGACATGTATAAAAATCTTCACTAGCATTCAATCCCGAAGGTTGTTTAGTATCTAATTCCAATATATACCGGGTTTCCAGCAGGCGTAATTTAGCCTCTCGATTCCCCCCACGTTTCAGTGGTAAGATGGTATCAATTACATAGTATTGAAGATACAAGGGATTGCTATTATGATGTTGTTCAAAGTGTCTGGCGACAGGGTATGCCTGATCTTTGCATTTGATTGCTCTTATGTGCTGGAGTATCCGCTTGTGGGCCGGAAGTTTGGTACTTCCAATATATTTGAGCCCACAGGGACACTCCAGCACATAAATCGCAAATTCTGTCTTGCAAGTTAGCCTCTTGTTTATTGCAATGGGATTTTGTCTGAATGGGCTATTGTATTGAGTTTTATTGCAGCCAAACTGACATGCTTTGCAATTAGAGCATTTTCTGAAACCCTTACATTGTGATAACCAGGTATTAGAGGCTACTACTTCAGGACTATTGCTCACCAAAGAACTGTTCATTGATGGTGCCTTTCTGAAAGTCAAAGCGGGTTTAGTTGGAACTATTTTGCCTATAACCGGATCACCTTGTATCAGGTTCCAGTTCCTGTAAAAGATTTTTCTTAGTTTTTGATGTTGTTTGTTAAATGTCAAAATAATTCTAGGTTGCAATGATAATTCTGTTGGCTCTCTTACAACCTTATTGACTTTAGGGGTGAGTGCCTCTTTTCTAGACAAATTTTTGACCTTGTTAATGGCCGCATCAATCATTGTCTTCGCATAGCCCCTGGACAAAAATCTTTGCTTGCAAGCTTCCTGTGCAATATCACAATCTGAATCCGTACTGCAGATTCGCCTAATACGCAGCATCTCTCCATAAGGGATGCTGCGTATTAAATGATGTGTGTATATATATATATACACACAATGATTTTCTCTTAACTGCACGATCAATTAATTTTATAATCACTTCCTCCACTTATGCTAGGGAATTATGATTAAATACAACAAATGGAAACAAATAAATAAACAAATATTGTTTTGAACTTTATTAATAATTTCAACTGAACAAACACATGTGGTTGTGTACAAGTATTTCTTTTATGTTCATTTTGCACGCTGCGTCGTGTGTGTATACTGCGCCTTTAAATATATGTGAAACTCACCTAAGGTCATGTGACCAAGATCTCGGCTGAGATCGAAACGCGTTGTGTGTCTGTCAAATAAACCCGCAATACTGAGAACACAGAACTGGAGTGGCTCGTTTTTTCTGCAATATTCGTGGAAATCTCTATGCGCATATTTAGCGACGGTGTCCGCTTAACGAGCCCCAACTCGCTAGGAAGGGCAGTGCCTGTTACCGTCAACCTGACTTTTGGAACCCGAGAATACACGCCCGTCGGTGCAACCAAAGGCAATTAACATCAAAGAGCTGCGGCTCGGAATTGTAACGTTTGAACACAGGGAGCCAACGAAAAGTGAGCGAGAAAGCAGGTAAGAGGAGAAAAGATCGAGTATCTATCCTGAATTGCCCGATATGTGCTCGTAATTCCGAAAACGCCCCAGTTGTTATTTGTCTATTCGTATGTTAGTATCAGTTACGAACGGCTATCAGGTTGCGCCAGAGTCCGTGAGTGAACGTGTTCACGGAAGCGCAGTTCGTAAGTGTTCTATTGAGGTCTATGTGACCGGATTGACAGCGGAGTTGGGAATGGCAGAAGAGTGGTTAAAAGGGCGGGAAGCGTCTGCCAATTTAATTTTCAAAAGAAGAAATGCCGAAACCAGGGATAATACCGGCACGCAAGGGACAGTGTTGCCTGAGGCTTCAACAATTAAGCAATTGGTAAATCAGCTTGAGAGACTGCGCAAAAAGGAAACGAGTAGATGGTGGGAAGCAACTTCCCTACAAAATTACATAGAAGTTGATAGAATCCCACGAGGCCTGAGAATTTTCATTATTCCCACATTGAATCGCCCAAAGCCACAATTACTTAAAGACTGGACTGAGAATACCAACACTTGTTCAAAAAATATGTTACACATGTTGATAAAAAATGCATGGGAGGAACATAAGGAATTGACACAACAAATTCAAATATTGATGGATAAACTAGATAAAAACCCAGACCAGAATGAGGTCAAAAATGTCCTTAAATCAGTGGATGAAAGAATCATATCGTTTGAAAAGGGAATGATAGTAAGAAAAGAAAGAAAATTCCAACGTGATGAAAGAGACTATAGACTTGGGCGAATACTAACTTTTGCAAGAAAGTTTGACAAAATTAGAGCAGATATGGCAAAAGATAAAGCATTGGGAGTAATTGATAAAGGCACAGATGGCTCAATAACAGATTTGAGTTCTGATCAAGAATCGGTCGACAGTGGCGCATCTAACCAGGGGGAATTATCGTCTTTTTCCGAGGAAATGCGCCTCATACAGAGGAACCACGAACAGTCCTACAGAGGAAAACCGGGGGAAAAGGAAGAGGCGCCAACATAAGAGCAAGAAAAGACGGTGCAGGAGAACAAAGGAAAAACAACACTGGTATGGGGACAAGAAGCCAGGACAACAAGAAGAAATAATGGAAGACACCGCCCAACAACTAACGGTAATGAATCTCTCGATTAGACCTATAACAACCACTGAAGAACAGGTCTTAAAATCGGGGTTATCTTTCTGTTCCGATAACCATATAGATTATGCTCAAACTAGAATCGATCTCTATCATTTTGTACGTAAAATCAAATTGTTTAAACTGCATACACTACGTGGTAATGTCACCAATAGCGGTATCAATTTACAGGAGTCTAACCCTAATACTGCACAAGCATTAACAATAGCCGACATTCCAGCTCTTAGAACTATGCAGGATTTACAGGATTTGAACAACACTGCCACAAACACACAAAATCCACTAGATCCTAACAGTAACGACCTTACTCTACAAACATTGGGAATTGAATTAAGTGCTCCAGGTCTGACCAAATTCAGAGCTCCATCTAAATATGTACCACAGACACCTAAAGATAATATCGATCTATTTCATGAGACGGTTAGCCAAGATTTGCTTAAAATTATTGATACAAATCCCAAACCCACTAATATGAGTAAAGATCATTGGGAAGCAGTTTCCAATCTACAGAAAGACAACACAATAGTTATCAAGTCATCAGATAAAGGTGGGAACATTGTGGTATTGGATAGGGAAAAATATATACAAGAGGCCCTAGGACAATTGAACAATCCCGTTTGCTATGAGAGAGTAGACAAATCATATCTAGACACACTACTGATTAGGTACCATGGCTATCTCAATGATTGGTTTGACCAGAAACTGTTGAACTGGGATGAAAGAAAGTACCTATTGAATGAGACTCCGACCACGCCCACTTTTTATTTGTTACCTAAGGTACATAAAGACCCTGTCAATCCCCCTGGTCATCCCATTGTGTCCTCTATAAATAGTCTACTAGAGAAGACATCTGAATATATTGACCATTTTTTGTTTCCTTATGTCAAAGATCTCAATTCATACTTAAGAGATACAAAAGATTTCTTACAAAAAATCCAAAACCTACACTGGGAGAACAAATACTGGATGGTCTGCTTAGACGTAGAAAGCTTGTACACAAGCATAAAACACACAGATGGTATTAAGGCATGCCAATATTATCTAAAAGCAAGAAATATCGAATTATTGGAACATACACGTATGCTCTTGCAAATGATTGAGATCTGCCTAACTGAAAATGTATTCATGTTCAATGAGAGGTGGTATAAACAACTGCAAGGTACTAACATGGGTACCTGCTTCGCCCCAAGCTATGCCAATCTTATTGTGGACTTGTGGGAGAAGCATGTACTCTGGAGTGAAGATGTGGAGCCATGGTCAAATAACATCGGACTATGGCTCAGATTCATAGATGACATATTCTTTGTGTGGGAAGGCAATGAGTGTGGTCTCCTTGAATTTGTTAACTATTTGAACTGTAACACTATGAATTTGAAATTTACTATGCAATACAGTCAACAGAGACAATAGAAAATGGCGTACTGACCACAGACCTGTACAGAAAAAAGACGGCAGGTAGTTCCATTCTCCATTCAGCTAGTTGCCACCCGCCCAACTTCAGATGGAGTGTGCCATACAGTGAGTTTCTGAGAGCCAAAAGAAATTGTAGCACAGAAGCACTATATGAAAAAAAAAACCAAAGCATGATGACTAGATTCAAAAATAGGGGATACCCTAGCAAGATGCTACAGAGAGGTGCCAGAAAAGCAGATTTAATCAGTCACAATGATGCTCTCTTCTCGCCTCCAAAGACATCCAACAGAAGAGACAATACTGACACACCAGTCAGATTTATTACTACTTTCAGCACACAGGCAGGTGAACTGAGAAAAATCATGAAAAAGAGATGGCATATTCTTACACAAGACCCTCTTCTTTTAACTAAGCTAGGACAGTCACCAGCTATTACGTACAGGAAGACCTTATCACTTAAAGACAGATTAGTGAATAGTCATTTACAGACTGAAAAGAAAAAAACCTGGCTAGAACAGAGGGTTGGCTTCGATAAATGCAGTAAATGCAAAGCCTGCAGCCATAGTGTAAATGTAAAAGAAGTTACACTGCGTAGGTCAAAAAACAAATGGAAGATTAGTAAATCCATCTCCTGCGGTACTGATTTTGTAGTTTATGCTATCATCTGCCCGTGCGACAAATGGTATGTGGGGTCAACCACGTTTCCAGTTAAAAAAAGAATTCTGGAACACTGGCGGGCCATCACAAACCGTGATCTTAGCTACAGCACATCGAGACACTTCAATGAAATGCATGAGGGTGACTGGACCAAAGGTAAATACGTTGGTCTAGCAACTGTCCCCAAGCATCCCAGAGGAGGTAATCGAATTCAAGCTTTACGTCGCCTTGAGTCAAGGCTGATCCTGCTTGCCGGTAGTATGCTCCCAACAGGCATGATCAATGATGAAGAGCTATATGTGCATTTGTAAACTTGTTAACGCTTCCCGCAACCAAATCAGGAGTTTCTAGTTTGTATTATTCTAGTTGAATGATACATTTTAAATCACTTACTTTACCTGTGTGTTGTTCTAGTTTTCTTTTCCTTCCCTTCTGAATAGTCACCACAGTGGATGGAATATTTGTTAATAAATGCATGATGAGGACTATGTAAATGTTATAGATTGAATTACGAATTGACATATTGATGGAAATGATATGTATAGGTCATGTGCTATATACTTTAATTCTAATGTTATATTTTTTTATTTTTGACAGATTGATAACGCAAGGAGGATAGCCACTGATTTATGGTTAAGAGCACATGAGATTCAGCAAGTTCAGTTGAACTGTCGTCTCCACAGCATCACTCCGATTATTTATCATTAGCGTCAAAAATCTATCACCTAGTCAATATCCAAAATAATATCAGTTGATGATGCATTGAATAATGAACAGCTATACAACTATCGAGTGCAATTGATCACAAGGTACTATACCTTTTATTCTCACCGTCACTCTGTGTCTTATCAGTTTTCAGTAATACTTAGACACCTTGTCCTCATTAGCGCCCAATGAATCGTGATTAAGTACTATACAATGATTTTCTCTTAACTGCACGATCAATTAATTTTATAATCACTTCCTCCACTTATGCTAGGGAATTATGATTAAATACAACAAATGGAACCAAATAAATAAACAAATATTGTTTTGAACTTTATTAATAATTTCAACTGAACAAACACATGTGGTTGTGTACAAGTATTTCTTTTATGTTCATCTTGCACGCTGCGTCGTGTGTGTATACTGCACCTTTAAATATATGTGAAGCTCACCTAAGGTCATGTGACCAAGATCTCGGCTGAGATCGAAACGCGTCGTTTGTCTGCCAAATAAACACGCAATACTGAGAACACAGAACTGGAGTGGCTTGTTTTTTCTGCAATACTTGTGGAAATCTCTATGCGCATATATATATATATATATATATATATATGTATATATATATATATATATATATATATATATATATATATATATACCTTCAGAGAGGTTTGCGTCACGCTATTTAAGGTGTTGTTCATAATTATTCTATCTAGACAAATTAGTTTGTTTGCTGACAATTTAGTAAAGCTCCACTAGGTGGGGTTAAAGAGATACACTCTATTTATATTTGGTAGTGAGTGTCTTACCTGCCATCTGTGGTCCTTCGCTGCAGAGTAACCATTACAGCTTGGCGGTTGTTGTCAGGGTTGTGCTGAAAGAAGGGCGTTAACAGGAAGGAAGGACTAAGCAAGTTCTTCCTTTGTTGACGTCGGGTCGCTTGGAAAGAGGTGATGGCCTCTTTTGATTATCTTGCGGTGTAATGGAGACCTCGCGGCATCATGGAGACCTGGTAAGGTCTTTAGGCGAAGACGGTGCTTGTTTTAAGAAACGTTATTAAGTAGCAGAAACAAGGATTGGCGATAATATCGGCAATACTTATTGTATTTGGCAGAGTTTAAGTTGACTTATAAATGTAATTAACGCTGTAGTTGGTTAAAGCTAATACTCAGCTAAACCAACCGTAAATTGGAAGGTGGACATGTACATAACAAATAAATCAATGTACTTCCTAAAATATAAGCTATGCAACAATTTAGTCTATTTTTTGTTCGACTTTTCTGGGTTGTTTATCTCCAAAAGGCAAAAAATGCATACAGAGCACACCCACATCATCATAGTATATAAGCAATTATAGTTCTATGAGATAATTGTGGTTAAAAGACAATTATTAAGTATCATACAAAAGGATTAGGTAAAGGTATACTTATCTTGTTTAGGAGCAACTAATAAAAGAATATGATAGGCCTATGCACTGGATATTTATACTATTTCAAGAACATTCTAAATGTTTATGATGTATTGATGTTCTTTAAAGGATTGCATGTTAAGGGCAGCAATAAAAGAATAATGCATAATGGTCGTCTCAGGTCTTGTAATGAAATGCATGACTACTTCACGTGGCCCATCATTCTTCCTTTCAGGAGGAGACACAAACACACACACACACACATGCACACTCACACACAGACAAACCCACTTACACACACCCTGTAGGAAAGGTGGACCCACACTTTGCTGCTGTCGGGTGCAGTACCAGAGTTAATTGTAATGATCAAAATAATAGCACTTTATTATTTTTAAAGACCAAAGGTCCATTAAATCAATTACAGTTATCAACATATTACATAATCAATACAAAAACGTTCAATTTCACCAACTGCACACTCTGAAAATATATCCAATTTTAACTCTGCCCTTAAATATCATCCCACCATCAATGCCACAGGTGACCTTAACAGACCAAAACAAAAAAACACATAAGCCCCCGTTGTTGGTCCCAAACGTTTTCCATCTAAACTAGACTTTATTAGGTCTCATGAGTGGAGTAGCCCACAACTGACTCCTAGCTCCCTCAAAGCCACCGTCAGAATGCACGCACTCCAACAGTCACTCCGATGGGCCCGAAGTCTGACCACATCACATTGAAAGAAAACATTCTTAACCATCCCTGTGCATCACGTGGTGCAGCATCAGACACACAGGTGATTAGTAATTCTACTGATCTGACAGGCTTTTTCAGTAGCTGTTGCTGGTATAGTAGGAGCTGCTTTGGGTGAAGAACCACTGTGGAGGCCGTTCCAGGCTGCAACCCAGAGTCTGTGAATACCTGGCCAATGTGGGGTCCCTCTGGGTTCTGGAAAGGTACCCCCAAATGGGGATTCATTGCCATAATCCACATTAGAATTTAACATGACACACTGGGAGATGTGAATCTGTATATTCATGGTTTCTTTATGTAAAATCATTGTGGCTTATATGGCTGCTTGCACAGTAGTGATGCCAGAGAAAGGAGCGGCAGATTGTTTATCTTACAACCAAAGTGAAGCCCAGTCTGTCCCTTTTCTGGCTGAGTCACCACCACCTAATAGTGACCCTGATGGTAGGATCAACAGAGTCTGCCACCTTCAACTCTTCTCTAAATCAGCCGGGAACACAGTGAAGACTAAGCTGGACTTCCTTCAATTTGTGGTGGTAGTTGTATGAGCACTTCCGCTAAATCAGACCTTTTCATACCAATAGCTAGGAAAATCTACATTTGTTCCTGCACAGGGTAGCACAGAATAAGGCTTGTTTAGGTGCACAATAAAACAAATTTAAGAAATAGGTAGCCTTGATCACATTAGAGGATACCGCAATCTTGGTTGCGGTATTTATGTGCTTGACGTGCCACAATATATATTGTATTATCTTTTTTTAAATTGTTATTTGGTTAATTGTTTACCTGTGTTAATGAATTAAATAATTATTTATTTAATAACTTAATAATCTCATATTTATAATTTGTCCCATTCATGTTTTTTCCAGTTTTGATGTTAACGCATGTTTTTAATGGTTGTCATTCTTATTTTTCAATGTGTTATTTCATTTGCAGGTTCTTGAGCTTATATGAGAATGGTGATGACCATCTTTGATAATGTATATTTCTATATGTTTTTTAAATTATTAATTGATTGATGTAATAATTAGATAAAATCATAATTATATAATAATTCTATAAAAAATATTTTGGGTAATTTACTTCTTTCATTTTATTATTTTTTATAATTTGTAATTTTGTTAGTGTCTTTATAATCGTATTAGTTAATAATAATTATTATTATGTTCTTTTTTTAGTGGGCTGTTAGGTCATATAGTCGATGGAAAGGAAGTAGTTTTAATTTGTAATTGTTAATTGCTTAATTTAGTATTTATAATAGATAATTCACTAATTTACTAATATATTCCCAATGTGGATACACTTGGAGCATTAATAGAAAACCAGACCCATCCACAATCCAACACTTTGCCCACTCTGGTTGAGGTTACAATGGGAATGGTAAAATGGACACACCCACCGATCTAACACCTTCCCAAATGTGGATACATTTGGAATGGAAATAGTAAATATAACCCCTCCAGATTTCAACACTTTCCCTTCTCAAAAATGGCTGCATTTGAAGTATAATAGTATATCAGACTCCTCCAGATCCAACACTTTTCCTAAAGTTGTTAAGGTTGGAGTGAAAATAGTAAGTCAGACGCCCTCACCCCCCAAAAGGTAAGTTGGAGTGGTAATAGTAAATCCGGCTCGTCCAACACTATCCCCAATGTGGCTAAGGTTGAACTGGGAACAGTAAGCGTGACCCTCTTCATAGTTCAACACTTTCCTCAATTAAGGGTGGAGTGGCAATAGGAAACCTGACCACTTCAAACTTCAACATTTTCCCCAATGTGGCTAAGCTTGGAGTGGGATAGTAAATCTGATCCTTCCATACTTCAACACTCTCTCTTATGTGTGTGAAAATAGAGAACCGTCAAAGTCCAACAATTTCCCCAACGTGACTACGCTTAGAATGGATATATTAAATCTAGCAGCCCCCAGAGTTCAACACTTTCCTAATAGGGTTAAGTTTGGAGTGGGAATAGTAAATGTCACCCTGCAAAATCTATAACGTTCCCTAATGCGGCTAAAATTGGAGTTGGAATCATACAACTCGTCCCACAAGAGACCAACACGTTCCCCAATGCCGCTAAGTTTATAGTGTGAATTGTACATTTGACCCCTCCAGAGTCCATCTCTTTCCTCTGTGTTGTTAAGGATGGAGAGGAAATATTTCATATGTCCTGTGCAAAAATCCAACAGTTTCTGATATGTGGTTAAAGTTATGCATGGTATAATTATTTGCATAATTTTAAACTTTTCATTTGGTTATAAAAGTAAAACGAGTACATATTTCAATATTGTTCAACTTTTCTTATAATAATATTTTATATGATTATACTATGTTTTTGTTACACTCCTAATTTTCTTTCATATATAGGTAAAGTGCTTTTAAAATAAATGTCTATATTATTTTTGCAAAGTGATTTCTACATAAACACATTTTTATATATTGGAATTTATTTATATATTTTGTGTTATAACATTTTTGTTAATACATTTATCCTAAACACATAGGGGTCGATTCCGATCCTGTAAAACCCGGGTACAAATGGTCATACGGAGCGTTTTCTCCGTACAACTCGTACCCGGGAATTCCACCGTACAAACCAGCAAGTACGATTCATACAGAAATACCATTTCCATACGAATCGTAAAAAACACAGTACGGCTAAAAAATACATACAATTCCGATCCTGGACAGCGCGTACGCAACGTCCGCATGGAGTCAGGCAGCGTTTTACGGACCAGCAAGTACGATTCGTACCTACAGCACTCCGCACGGCTATATTTTTACGGGAGCCAAAAAGTGCCGGAAAAGCTAAGTACGGTGCGATGCACGAGGAAAGGGGGGCCCGCTACACGAAGTACACGCCATCACCCACATCGTACGTGTCATCATGTACGGTGCGTACCCCAACATTGCATATGTACGGGCCGTACCCCCCACCCCCGTATGTACGGCGCGTACCCCCCACCCACGTATGTTCGCACCGTACCCCAGGTGTACCCCCACCCGCATATGTTCACACCGTACACCAGGCGTACCCCCCACCCGCGTATGTTTGCACCGTACCCCAGGCGTACCCCCCACCCGTGTATGTTCACACCGTACCCCAGGCGTACCCCCCACCCACGTATGTTCGCACCGTACCCCAGGCGTACCCCAATCCTAGCGTATGTACGGTCCGTTATTTATGTTGCTAGGGTTTCTTTTTTAATTGCAAGAAAATATGTTCTATTTTACTCAGTGTTTTAAATATAGTTTCCCTTCATTTTTGCCTTTTATCTAAAGTGTTTATTCTATCTGTTACATATTTTTTAGGTGTTGAAAGGTTTCAATGGAAATTATATGGGTTGTTGATGAATTAATTGCTATTCTCTTTAATTTTGACTTTTTGGGGTTTTTTTGTTTTCTTTTTTTTACTGTGGATTTTAGACTATTCATCATGAATTGTAAGTAAAACTCTTTCTTTAGTATTGTTGAAATGTTAGGTGTGATTTATGCATTTTAATATATAAAAGTATCATGTAAATGATTACTGCCTAATTACGACTTTAGCGGTAGAGGGACCACAGCCCTCATTTGGCTGTTCAACCACAGGATTACAATGTGGGTCGGCGGACCACCACAAGACCGCCACAAGTCTGCTGCCTCCGCCAAGATCTCTGGTCTCGCAACGGTGTGGACAGAGGTGGTCAATGGTGGTGGTGCCGGCATGAGCACCGCCGTGGTTATTTTGACCTGCCTTTCCGCAGACCTTTTCATGGCGTGGACACCGCCATGAAAAGGTTGTTGGAAAGCCAGGTAAAGGGCCACAGAAAAGTGACCCAGGGCAAACAAGCCCATGTTGCTTTTGACCGGGGCGCATGTTCTCCCCCCCTATGCCACCCATGTCGGTTCACGGGCTGTTTGCCATGCACGACATGGTCTGTGGCAACAGTGCGCCTGACTTGCTGGAGGTGCAGCAGTGTGGCCGCCATTGGCTTCAGGCTCTCTCCTAGAGTGGGAGCATTCCACCGCCTTCGCTGTGCCACCGCAACACCACCAGCCCCGTGGTAATGATATAATGTGGCGGTTGGGATGCAGGCAACTGGCGACGTTCTCCTGACTTGTACCCACCAAACTCGCAATCAGCCCCTTAGTATTATGTGTACTATGTTTTAATAATATGATTTTATGTATTGAATATTAAATTATTGTTTACATTTGTAAATATATTTAAGGTTATGATATTTGTGTGCTGTTTATTGAAATTATTTAATATTTTATTTGTGCATTAAGTTTTATTGTGTCAAAATGATTTTAATTTCAGTAATTCTTAAATTATGTGTTCTCTTCATTCTGAATTTTTTATCATTTGTGTTTCAATGTTTCTATTTATTTCAGAATGAAAATAAATAAATGAACGTTCTAATATTTCTTCAAATAATTTTTTTGAACATAAAAGTTCTCTGTATGCTCCAGCTCTCCCCTTGGTTGGTAGCCCTAAGGAGATCAGGAATCCTTTTATATAGCACACTGCCTGGGGTAATAATGGACCAAGGGTGGCCTACTGATGGTAGACAATTGTTTTTTTAGGGTAGCCTGAAACCTCTTTACTAATTACTAGACGATAATAGACTGGCACCAATTCCATTCCTAAATACGTTGCTATGACAAGGGTGTTTGCGTAATGGTGGCAGACGAGCACTCTGCCACAGGGTATAATAGCTTCTCATACAGTTGGGTAACAGCGATCACCTGATCACCTGGCTTTACAAGGCACTGAACAAGATGGTCTGGACAGGTCTGAGATGGATCTTGTACATGAGATCGCTGACAAGAAATGGGATAGGATGCTGACCTATACTCAGAAGGTGTCCTGGAACACCAGAATAAAGTACACACAATTAAATATGTTACATCAAATATATGTAGCCCCCAAGAGAATTACAGAGATTTATGAGGGCGAACCATGGCCTTGCCTGAGGTGCAGGTTGCTGATTACAACTTTTCCCACATAGTCTGGGCATGCCTGGTGGTGCAATCTAAGTGGGCACAAATAATTAATGATCTGAGGGACGCACTGGACAGACCACTGGAGTTGACAATAGAGATTTGCCTCTTTGTAGTTTTCCCGACCCGTGCCTAACAAGATGGGAAATAGGCTGATATACCTTGCCTTTGCCCTGACCAGGACATTTGATGCCAGGCACTGGAAGGGGAGGACAGGCCCAATGTAAACTAGGTGGTAAGCTGATGCAGAGCAGTGGACCAGGGCGGAGGATGTAGAACTCCTCCAGAAGGAGATATGTGGGATGTGTAGGTGCCCTCTTTTGGACCTGTATTTCGAGATGACCCTTAGCTTAGCTGAACACTTGGTGAAACCAGAGACACCCACATTCAGAAAATCCATCCTGAGAGGAGCGTGGGACCCTGGGCCCACCAGGCTTGTCCGTGGGGCCTTTGACAGATGAGGGGAGCCACCCCTCTGGCACCTAGGCACCATTAGATGGAGAAATATATCAATGGATGGCCCCTAAATACAATACATCTGTTGAGAGTACCACTGCTGCTAGACTATGTGTATGTTGTACCTGTTATATGTTTGTTATAATAATGAGAAACTCATTCTTATGATGATTTGCATTGTACTGACTACCTGGAATGCATATAATTCTACGTTACGTCATGATATGTTCACCTGGTATACTTTAACCTAAAAACTAATAGAAAGAGGTTTAAATAAATATAATCTTTTAACCACTAGTGTTTTGGGGTTGACTTTGTTAGTATAAAATACTGTTTTTATGTTGGTGGTTTTCTAGCAATGTGCATGCTATTAATTACAAGATTCATTGTTTATTAGGAAAAAAGAGCACTTTGCTAGCTACATTTTTGGCATATGTCTTATTTGGTTCAGTATATTGGAACAACTGCTGTGTTGTTTGTAGCTCTTGGTAGCTGTTTTCTTTTAACGGTGGCTCTATGAGTGAATCATAGAGTTTTGTCACTTCTCTAGATGGAACATAGGCTACTACTAATATGTTTTTTTAAATGTTTTTTTTAAATGTGAATCATACATTTGTAGAGTAGTTTATGCTAACTGTTGACCTTTGGAGGTAAGTCCATAAGGCCTGATTAAAGTGACAATAGCAATCTTATATGGGTTTATATGAATAGTCTTTCAAGATGGTATTGATCATGGCTTGCCAGAAGTCTATGATTATTTTTTGTGGATTATAGTTGTTTGTTTTCTCCGTGATTATTGTTAGCAGTTCTTGGTAAGTTGATTTTATTTTGCAATCAGATATTTCGGGGCACAGTCAGAAATCAGAGTTGATGTGAAATTGTAACTATCTGTTGCACATTTGATAATAACTAATTTTAGAAACATGGCAACCATTGCTAAATGGCACTGCCAACCACAGTAAAGAGTTCCATTGGGCCATCAGGATTGATATGTTAGCCCTGCTGTAGATTTAGGAAGGCCATGGGCATAACAGTTTCCCTGCAGAGCCTGCGGTGCAAGAGACCCGCAACTTTAAAGGTTGCCCCATTCAGCCCAAGGCCAATAAATATTTGTGAGATATGGGAGACTCAGTGGCCCTTCATCACATTTTGCAGGGAACCCATAATTTCCTGTTAAGCCACTGAGAAAATCATGAGGAGCTGTGCGATTTTCTCACTTACTTCAAGTGCAAGAGTGCTAATACATATATTTACTTATTAACAGCCTGCAACAAGGATAATGCAAACACATGCAGTTGGTTAGTAGGCAGGAGTAAAGGAAGTGGCCTATTGCTAGGAGGTATGGGTGTTAGTGTTTGGATTTTGCCTTCCTAGAAGATTTGTAATGTTGCAATCAAGTACATATCCACTAACAATTTCAAATCAAAAAAAGTTTGTAATACTTGATCAGCTTTTCCAATCTGGATCCAAGCAACAGGGCGGATTACAATCTGTGTAATAGAAATTTGCATGAGACAGGAGACAACCCCTTATCTCTTTGAAGCATATATCCGCTAGGTCTGTATGATATCACAAATATATTTGACCTCATGGAAATGTGTGTGGCATATCAGCATGTCTCAGAGTCCACAGAGATTAATATAATATGAGGTGGTGGTTTCAAAAGATTATATCTGTTTATGTTATCAGTTTTTACCTGGACTTGTTCAATAGTACAAGGTGGGTAACATTAATATATCTCATACTATCAAAGATTACGGTTTCTATTCACTATCTTGTAGAAAGTCACTTTTACCCTGAGCGTTTGACCCATACACATCTACACTTTGATCCCAAGGAAGGCATGTAGTATATTGTATGCAAGCCCTCTGGAATAATGCAGCTAGATGGTACAAAAGTAAGCATCGGGCCCCCAGATGTATGAAGTTTTGAACGGTGTTTGTACCACCACATGCATAATTTTTGTTTAAATGTTTTTATTGACTGCAAACAAGGCACAGTAATGTACATATCCGTGCGCCACCAACCTAGGGCCCGCCACCTTTTCTCATATAGCAACCAACTGTATCGGCTATCCCACATCCCGGAGGTCGGGCATCGCCGTGCATAACTGATGTAATACCCACTGCTTCTCGAGTGTCTCTCCACCTCGACGCTCGTTTGCGGGGCAGTCCCCCTGTCGGCGGCCAGGCTCTAGCGTGTTCCTCCCTCAGAACGTAGGGCACAGTCACGCGTTTGTGGCCGTAAACACCAAACCCCCCACATGCATAATTTTTACCAATAGCTTGACCTGAATAAACCTACATAATGGCATTAGCATTGCAGAGTATAGTACCCAATTAGTAGGTAAAAATAAGCATTTGCAGTGCACATCACCACTTTACACAGGTACATATACAAAAAGAAATAAACATTTGTGAGAATATCAAAAAAGCTTACATTTAGTATAAAAAATGTGTTGTTTTGCTGTTATCAGGAACACAATCAGGCATCAATACAGCATAAAAATGTATTCAGTAGTCAGGGGGTCACTTTCTCTGAGTTCTGAATAGGTTTGGGGAGATGTAGTGTCATTAGGGTAATTGGTGTGCCTTCCCATCCTCGTGCTGCGATGTCATACCACCAGTTGTAACGTCCCCTGTGCCCTCTAAACCCTAAACAAAATTATATCAACTGAACTTTCTTTTTTGATGGAGGCTCCTTTGCTTCATAGAGGTTGGTTGCACAGCCTTGGGCCTGCATGGAAAGACCTGGGAGAATTACTAAGAGAAGGGGGTGGATGGGAATAAATGTGGGGGGAAATGGGCAGTCTGCTACTTGACAGTGAGGATGGAGGCTATCATACAGATTGATCAATCTTTGTGCTTCTGTTCAAGTTTATATCAATCTTTGCCTCCCTCCTTATGAAGCACAGGGTTACCAACAGGTGCCCCTGGCTTCATTCAGAGCAGGCAAGAGCCAGCAGTGTCAAATTTAGTCCATAGAAAGGAATATTGCCCTAAATTCATGCTGCTCTCTCTTTTGTCCTTATCCTGCAGTGCCTTTATGAAGCTGGCCAGAGGCAGCCTGAGGGAAGCTATAGTGGTAAATGTGTCCTCCCGGGGCAGTGCAGGAGGGACTCTAGGCCCCGCCATCTGCTGAAGCCTCCCGTGCGGCTCCACGACCATCTTCATCATCCTGATGTGGAAGATGCTCTCCTCTTGCTGTCAACTGCCTTCCTCACATTTAGGGGTAGCACAGAGGCAGAGGGGGCAGGGATGACAGCCACAGTGGTAGCACATGTGCTTGCAGCTGCAAAAGCTGGTGTGGCAACTGTGGCTAGAATGTGTGTGCTCACTGGTGCAATAACCGGCATTGAAGCAGTGGTTACCAGAAGTACCAGAAGGGTGCCTGCTGTTGCATGTGCTGGTGTGGTAGAAACAGCTGTAGGTGGGGCGGCAGCTTTTGCTGCAGTGAGGATGATAGCTTTAGCCATATCTTGTATGGCTGGTGTGGAAGTAGAACAGGTGGCATCCGTGGTGGGTTAAGTGGAGGGGCTCTTAACTGCTTCTAGATTTTCTGGACATTCACCCGCAAGAGGAGGAGTTGATCAGTGTGCTGCACATTCCCTTCACCAAAGGCACAGCTGTGTTTGTGGAGAGACAATACCCAGGGGATATGGTCTTCTCGCCTCATCATGGTGCATGCTGGTGTTATTAACGACATTTTAGGTTTTGCATGATGTCCCATGATGAGTGCGGACAGAGCCGATTATCTCGCAGTTGCCCATGCAACGTCAGTTCCTCTCAAGAGATCAATGAACTTAAAAAAAACTTAATAAAAATAAAACCCTTCTCAATAACACATATTTAAAAAAAAGATACTTAAAAAAAATAAGCACTTACCTATTTGCAAAGTAATGACTCCCAATGTAATACCTTGCGAAGTAACGAGTCCTGATGTAACAAGAGGTAGAACATTGTGGAACTGTTTTGAGATGTAAAATAGGCAAAGTGAAGGTAACATACCTTGGTAAGTTGGTTAAATTGCCATTGTACTGAAGTGATGCTATTCCTTGTCTCTAGTTCTAACCTTTTTCCTTCCTGCATTCTTCCTTATTTCGAAGTTAGTGACAGAAGACCTCGTGACAGAACCAGCTCACGCCTTCTGTGTCGTTGTCCCTTTTCTCTTTTTGGAACTCCAAAGGGACCTTTCAAATATTTAAGCTTGCCTTTGGGTTGGAATCTGCAGCCAATGTGGCCAAACGTGAATGTACGTTTTATTTAAAGACATTTGGAGGATCAAATGTTCCATGACAATATACTTATGTTTCCTGATACTATACATAAGCATAATGTAATCCTTGATAGAGTGCTTGGAATGTTGGGTGACACAGGTATGTTGAGTGACAGAGGTATGACTGTTAGCAAAAGTACTTGTGAGTTCATATCTACCACAGTAAACTATTTAAGGCAATGCATCTCACCAGAAAGTATAAACACTAAAAATAATTTAATAAAAACTATTGACCCTTCATCCTGCCATAACAATCAGCTTAGGACATGTTTATGGTTTAAGCAAATATGCTAAATTTGTAAAACGGATGGCTGCAGTTGCAGAACGTCCAAAAGCCTTAAGGTAAAAGAAGTTAAAAGAATGATTCTGCAAGCACCTACATTGCTGCCTTATGTTTCCGGTTTAAGAGTACAGTCACTGTTGGTGTCAGTGCTATTGGCTAAGGAGCAGTGTTAAGCCTGTGGGCTCACGGAGAAGCACTGTGGCACAATTAGGAGGGAATTGTTGGCGTGCTCCTGCACTGTAGATAAACTGAAGAATTATTTGTGGGGCACACAGCTTACTTTAGGTATTCGCAACAAACAACACATGTATTTATTTGAGAAAAAGGAGTAGGTAAAACACCTGCCAGGTCGGTAGCCTGATATCCAACTTGCAAGAGGATTAAAATCAGAAACAATTGAGGGGGGAAGGAACAGAGAGCTGACTATTTGTACCAGCTACCAGGATAAATCGACTTTACTGGTCCCATTGCTGAACTATCTAATTGTATACATCGACCAGTTCAGATCAGTTCAAGAAAAACTTTATTTGGTTATCACAACCATAAAGCACAATACTTAAGATAAATTACTTGTTTAAAAGTCAGTTTCAAATGATTTAAAACTAAATTACATATAAAAAACATTAAAATAAAGTTTTTACAATTCATGCATGATTTCCAACTCATTTATAGCCTAGTTCATTTTCTATTGTCTACTTTACTTTATACATCGACCAGCTCTCAAAGGAGGTTCACTATTCATCCATACCAGCGCCCACAACTGATGTAAATACTTTCTTCCAATATGTTTTTGTGGTAGCAGTGTCCGAAAATCTTGGCTCGTATAACGGAGCACAATGTATTTCAGAAAAGATGTTAGTGGTAGTAAACATTGCATGGTATCTTTATACAGCCCAAATCTAAAGGGTTGGATAGAAGGCGTTCAAACGGCGATAGTGTGGAAACGCTGTTGCATCCTTTCTAAGAGATAAACGGTGGAGCTACCACAGTACTCCTCATTTCACACGCGGTGAGATTCTTTTTAGGTTGTTATGGAAGATGAATTGTAATTCTAAATTGGCATCCCATTGGCTGCTTGAAATCACAGACGTGATATGCAGACCAGATGATGAATGACAGGTAAGTAAGGAAAAAGGATTTAGGTTTTAAAGAAAAAGTTTATTAGGCATAAGAGCAAGATAAAACAGTAATACAATACAGTATATACTAACAATAGAATAAAAATGTGCTATATTCAAATACAGAAAAGAAGGATAAGTGGGAGGGGGGGGGGGAAGTAGAAAAATATACATAGTCAGTGCAGACCAAACAGGTATTATAATGAAGATTCCGAAACCAACAACGTCACTGTGAAGGTAGTTGACTGAGTCCTTTTAAAGAATAAAGGTTAAAAAAAGTTAAAGGAAGGTTTAGTTTGGATCGACCTGTGATGGTGGTCAAGGGTTCAAAAAGTACCAAAATGGTGGTCAAAACATAACTTTATTGTTAATGCATTGCAACTTGTTTATTTTCAGAATTTGGAATGGGGAAGTAGTCCTTTTGATTGGAAGGGTAAGAGAGATGTGAAGGTGTCTTTGATGAGGCGGTACATGTCTCTGATTCTGGATGTTCACGAAGAAGATGTACATGTCACTGGTGAGTCCCAGAAACATCAGGGTTTCAAGCTCTGCACCTTCGGACATGCCCAGCTTCTAATATGCGGCTGAATGTAGATTCACTTGGAGATATCCCTGATGTCTGAGTGGAGACTGATTGTGTTAACGGAAAAAATACGCTATAGAGGCTTCTAGTGAATATTTTGTACTTTGAAACAAACGTCTGCAAGATATAGGAGGATTGACGTTGCAAGGTGCTGAATAATGCAGAGTTTCCCAGGTACCCAAACGTTATGATGTTTACAAAATGTACTGATGGTATTGAGTATCGGATGGGGAGATGTGTGATATACTGCACTTATCAAAGCCTTGTTTTTTATGTGTCGCTTTCTTATTATTTTATTATTAACTTATGTATCATGTCTTGTGTTGTTCTGTTCCTGAAGTCTCCGTGTGTTTGTTCCTCGTGCTTGCTGTGTTCGTGCTGCAGGTCAGCATTTCAAAGGATAGTTAGATCAGTTGCAGTCTGGTGCTGGCAGTTGCCCAGGGACCGTCGAACATTAAATATTTAATAAGGTGGTTTTACTTACCTGCTGGTGCTTTGCAATGTTCCTGCATGCATGCTTACTTCTGATCTGCAACACTACGGATGCCCTTGGTTGTTTAAGAGTTTGGTCTATCTTTCAGGATCCTCAGTGTACTTGCCGTCACAAACAACAGGGCAATGATAGGAAACCTGAATCAATTTCAGGTAGAGACTATGTCAAAGCACGCTGTGCCTGCTCGCATATACGTGAAAATATGTTGAACGTCGACTTTACACCTGGGGCTTTAGAGCAAGCAGCGTGCAACTAACTTTATTTATCTTGCTCTATAATCTTTACATGCTACACTTCGACTTTTTCCTATATTGTTTGGATACATTACAAGCACGGTTTGCTCATTCGGAGGATCGATACATTGGATACTCTTTGTGGATGTATATTTACTAGTTACAAAGATTGGAGCCTCTTCGAATGTATCTTGTACTTTGTTATTGCCTTGAAAAAGTCATTGTACTCACCTGGTACAGACGAAACACGTGTTGGCTGTTATTCGTACTCAACATGTATTGAAGACCAATAAAACCAACAACTCAATCAGAAGTTTGGTGGATCCTCATTTCATCATTTGAAGTCTTTGGATATCCTGCATATAACGAAAGAACTTTGGACATAATATATAATATACTACTACTGGTCTGTGATAATTGTTCAGTGTGAATGACCTAGTTTATTACTTATGGGAGTGCTGCTCAAGCCAACTTTTTAGATACATTTCTGTCATTTTGTGTTGTCAATTTGCCTATGGCACTTTAGGGTAGTAAGTGCTTTTTGGCTACCAAGCACCCCTTTGGACAGATAGTTATCTCTTACGACATACGCCTCTTATTTGCTTCTTTCTTTACATTTGCTTGATGTGCAGTCCATTCCCATTTTGGGAACACTACTACCTTTCTGCACAACAATTTCAGTCATTGACAATCTCTCGGTCCGCGTTGTTTTTAACCCACTATTCACGCTGGACAACCATATGCGAATCAGTTTTGGTTATATTTCAATAGGAACAGGTCAGCCCGAATTGCAATGCAATGTCCCAGCCTGATGGGAACACAAGCAACCTTAGACTGGTTTCAGCCTACTTAGACCTCATCAGTGAGGTCTAGCATGCGTTCTGTGGCACAGTGAGCTTGGGACACATGCCTGGGCGTACCTGCTGTGCATAGTGCATCTATTGCAACAATCAACAAGGTGATGGAGGGAATGCTTGACTTAATCACAGCCACCCGTGATCAATCAGGAATACATTCCAGCTTGACTGCTCAAACAGGAGCAAGACCAAGACTGATTTGCATAAGGCTGGTTTCTGTCTAGAGTGACACAGCAGGTAACAGACCAATGCCCTGGAAGGCGGCACCAAATAGTTACCAGTGGGAGAGATTAACTCAAGCACTGTACCCATCACCTTTCGGTTTTCCTCAATGGACTAGCTATATATATTTCCCAATGTGTTTGCTAAGACGTTAATAGGCTCCTTCCTGATTTTTGTAAATTCAGGTATTATCACATGCGCATTTACCACATTTGCTAATTCCACGTCGAGATGAAGCTGCAGGTGGAGGTTTGAGAGAATTTGTATTTTGTGGTGCATAAAGTAGTATTGCAGTAGTAAGTATGTAGTACAGAAGTACTACATAATTATTACAAAATTCAATTCACATACCTTCCTCCAGAGACATCTGCCTTCGTCTGCCCATTGTTTCTCAGCACTCCCAAGTATAACTCTTTGTAGCATATGTGAGAGGGTCAAAGGGGAATGGTGGAAAAGGTGGAATAACTTACTCAAAAATTAATGGGGTTTATGGAACTTTAAGGAGGTGTGTGGAAGGGACATGGTAATACAAAATACACACCCACAAAAGAGTAAGACCATTGCTATTCACAAACCCAACTTCTAAACTTGCAAAAGCCCTAAAGGCATATAAGCAGCACCAAATGTGGCCCCACTGTTACTGCAATATACTCGCCTATAAATCAACGGAGGGAGAGAATTAAAATAGGAGCCCATAGGAGTTAATGTTGGCTATCAGTTTCATTTTGTGTAGGCTCATTTTGGATGTAGCACTGTGTTTGTTTTAATGAAATAGGCAACCAGTGTCCCTTAGCAGCAACAATTATAATAGATAACTATTGGGGCTTTTTTAATTTCCCCATTTGCTTTTGTTTTGCAGTTACTTGCAAGAATAATGTTAGATATGCTCTGTTTTAATTGCAAGATTTTAAATAATAACTGTGGGTTCATAGCACAATAAATGGCGATGTGGAAGTAAGTACAGTGAAGCAGATGTGATGTCATTTCATCCTAAGTCCTAATAGGTCCATCTTTAGAAGGGCTACCTAGAATTTCCTTCCGGGAAGGACGGGTCTTCATTCAATGGCTCTGGACCAATGTCATAAATAGGTTCTATCCCAGTGGCGGTGGACACAAGTTTGCACCCACTGCCCTAAACTCATACCCTCGATAAATAAACATAACAGTACAAAACAATCACTGGCTCTGGATCCAGTGTCTCTTCTCCATTTGTCTGTCACACTCTTCCGAAGAAACCTACAAACTTTACATTTGCACTTGTTAATCTTGTGCAGGAAGATACCATTCAGATACCTCATAGTGGCTTAGCTACAGATGCACAACATTACCTCATCCAAAATTCCAAACCAAAAACAGATTGCTGTCCTCATCCAGCGTTCTGTAAAACAGTGAAGCAGCTGCAATGATTCCCAAAACTGTATTCACTTTTCACATACACTGTAGGGTAGTCACAGTTTGGAGAGCCTGGACAGGGAGAAAGTAGTTTAGGTACATGGAGTCTTGAGCCTCGTAGGTCCCTTATATGAATGAGGACTGATCCCAGAGGTAGCCTGAGAGTAGAAGAGATGGGCACTAAACCCATCATGTGGTGACAGATGGTGTTCCTGTGCAGTAGCTTGATTCCACAACCACTCTTCTGAGAGCTAAGTCGTCCCAGAATCAAAGATGACAAAAGACCTTGGACTACGAAGGAGAGCGGAATATCGTGCATTGCTTCTCGAAGTTAGGTTAACTAATGAGGTCTACAGGGCATGATATTGTTACACAATGTTACCATCCTGTGAGCTGTTTGGAGGTCCTCCAAGACTTTGAGAGGCTCACAGATCATACAGTTCTGAATCTTTGGTTGCAGAAACAGGATTTACTCTCCTCATACTTTGTGGCCTCCTGCTCTAACTGACACTTTACACTGTGTTTTCTGGAGCACTTTAAGTACTTTCCAAAGGTGCATCATTCAGTCCTCATGAAGGCACTTAAAATATCATGTCATCCAGGTATTAAGCACAGTACTTCTCTACATCAACTGGTTCCAGATTCATTACCACTGAGACTTGAGACTGGCACTTTTAATCTGTAAACAAGCTTCAATTTGAATTGTGAGTGGCTCTTCGGGGTGGAGAATGCTGACTTCTTCAAACCATGAATCAGGGATTCTGCTAGTTCAGCTTGACACTTCAATGGTTCTGAGGAAAATTACAACACCCAGCATTATTAGAGAGCCAATTAAGTCTTCAATATCACTCAACACCTCTGTTCTGAGATACAACCTTGAGGGACCAGAACCAATGGATGGATCAAAAACAAACAGAGGGTTCAATCAACCAAAAGTACAATATTTTGGTTGTCTTGCCTTTATTGCACTACCCCTCTTATCTGCCACATGCAAATGTATCCTTGACTCACCTGTTTTGATGTCACAACGACATGCCAATCTGCAGATCTTTAGGTCAGAGAAGACAAGTTAAAAAACTCATCCAGCAGAGCAGAAAGTGTGAAAAGTCCATCTGCTGCTCATTTTTCATTTATTCAAAGACATTTATCATTCACAGAGTCAACCTTCTCATTTCTTTGTTTGGCTAACATTCACCTCTTACTCCTTGGCTGCGTAATCATGTCAGCATGGCTGGAATGGGGATAGTGCCTACTTATATGGAAGACCCTTGGAGTTATTCTAGGATCTTGAGGACAATGAGGTTGTTTGCGCAAAGGGTAGATGCATGCTCAGCATGCAACTCTATAAGAGGACTGCCAATTCTAGCAACTCTAGCATAGGTTCCTCCATCATAAAATTGATCACACATGAAAGGAACAATCTGACTTCTCTGATTTGAAGCATAGGTTCCTAACTGATGGCCGGATAACAGGTAACAACCAGAGGCCAATTTATTGCCTGGACTGAGTGCAGAAAATCAAAATATACCCGTGGGTGCAGAGTGTGGCTAATCTCCCATCCTCTAATACTTGAGTATTGGGATTCGAGTGAACTTTGTACAAATTGTTAGACCTGGCATCCTTGGCGTGGTTTCCCCTGTCTTTTTGCCTCTACCTCCTGTATTTTTGGACTGTGTGCTGGATTTAGCTTTTTGCTAGTTTAGGTGCCCTGGGCACTTGGCCACTGCTGGTCAGTGCCAAAGTGCAAGTGCTCCCTGGGTAAATTGTGATTCTGATTGTTTATGCATGATTGGGATAATGGATTTACTGGTAAGCCCCTAGTAACATGCACTGAGTGTGCCAGGGACTGTAAATCAAATGCTAATAGTGGGCTTGCAGCACCAATTGGGCCACCCACATGAGTAGCCCTGTAAGCTGCCATGTTAACCTGGCAAATGCATCCACTTGCCAGGCCCTAACATTCCCATTTCTCACATGTAAGGCATCCCTCATGTAGGGCCAAGGTGTCCCATGGGCAGGGTGCAGTGTATGTGAAAGACAGGACATGTGCTGGTGTGCTTTGCATGTCCTGATACTGTGCAATTCGTTTGTTACTATTGAAAGGCTGTCTGTCCCATAGGTTATTATGGGAGTTGCCTTGTAACTTCTTACAAGTGTAACTTTTCATTGGTACAAGATGGAGATTTGGAGTTTAGGCTCTCTGAATTCATAATTTAATACCACACCTTTTAGTGAAGGTGATTTTTAAATTATGTGTTTTAAAATGCCTCTTTTAGAAAGTGGGCTTTTTATTGTTTAACCATCCTGTGTGCCTCTGCTTGTTTGTGTATTCACCCACTGGAGTGACAGGATCTTGGGATGTGCATTCACTCTAAACAGTCACAAGGAGGGTTGAGGTGTGTACTGCCTTTCCTGGGTGACTCATAGCCAGGCTGAATAGACCTTTCTGCATTTAGAATGGTGGAAGGAGTTTTCACTAGCACCTGAATAGGGTGTGTCTGCTCTGCACAATGCTTTCTCCACCTCCTGTAGTGAAGCTGGACCAGGGACAACAGAACTGGTTTATACTGAGATCAGAGACTCTTGAAACAAAGACTACAAAGAGAAGATGTGGCATAAATATTAGAACTAAAATCACCAAACATTAGATTACTTTTTAAACTAATAGAAACCTCTTCCAAGGAAGAAAAGCTGAAGAGCTGTGAGGAGGAGACTGCCCCTTTGCTGTGTGTTGCTTTGCTGGGATGGGCTGCAGTTGCTGCTTCTGCCAAGGAGAGGACAAGGCCTGGAACTTTATTGTGAACCTGCTTGTGATGGATCTCTAAGGGGTTGTGTGTGCTTGCCTCCTGTTCTGAAGTGTAAGGGACACAAGGACTTCACCAGCATCTTCCCTGAACTCCACTGCTAGGAGTTCGGACCTGCCAGGAGGTGCCTGGGTCAGTTCTGGGCCTCTGGAGGTTGGTCCTGTTGCTGGATGCTTGAAAAGCTTGAAGAAACCAAGATAATCAATCTATCGCCCGTCCAGCACCAGTTTTCACTGTGCAGGAAGAATTTTCATGTACCACTGCCATGCGGCCAAAGAATTGGCACAGTACCTGTAAGCGACTGAAAAATCTGCTGCACACCGAGTCCAAAGCACCGATCTCCAAAGTCCAAGATCACTGCACCGGCTCTGACGCAGGCTTTGCTGTGCGTCTTAAAGAATCGACGCATCATGGGGCCGTGGCTGAAGAAATCAATGCAGCGCCTGTTTGCAGCTGCTGCATCGACCTCTAGCGCCTCCCAGATTTCCACGCATCGTACCTGTGCGGCAAGTTTACCGACGCATCACCCGCAGACCAGAACCGTCTTGGAATCGACGCATCACTTCCCCCTACAGTCTGGATTCGACTCATCACTTCTCCTGCATGCAGCAGAACTGCTGCATCGCCTCCTCAGGGACTCAGGAACTGATGCATCGCTGTGTTTTTCAATGCTTCCCCCAAGATCGGACACTAATCTGGACCACTGGGTGCCATCGGCTGTCCGGGCTGTCCGGGCTGCTGGGGAAGCCCCGGGAAGCAACAGGGCAGTCTCCTTCGCACTCTCCAGGTGTCTCGACGGCCCCTAGGACCTGGCAGGGACCGATACCTGCGCCAAGTCTCAACCCCCGATTGGCGTGAGGATGCGGTGCATTGGTGACCTACCTCTGCGGAACCTGTGGGGGCAGCGGTAGTCTGAAGGAGCCCACTCTGCAGATGACGGAACTGGTACAGGCCATGGCAGTGAGTGCGGTGCAGTGCTGCGGGGCTGGTTCCCTCACAATCCAGATTCCTGGCTTGTGTGCTCTCCCTTCTGCCTGGTTGCCACAGCGAGGCCCTGGTGAGCCCTGAGACTAGAGACTGTTGCTCCGGCTGCCCCCGTAGCCTGACTGGGATGGAGCGGTGCAGCCCTTTTGTGGTGGCCTGTGCTGGCCTGGGACCTGAGAGGTGATTGGTCCTGGATGACACTCGCCGGATGTAGGGGGCCACCCCTCCCTGTACTACCTACCAGCAACAGACCAGGTCTATGTGGAGCATCAGCAGGGGCCGATGTGGTGGGACCCGTGACGACGGCAGGGATACGGACTGGCCTGGGTGAGGGATTCCTGAGCCCCGGGACTGATGCAGGGATCAGACGTTTCGCCCTGGGCCTCTCCTCCTGCCTGTGCCCCTGCCATCAGTCTGCTTGCCCACCTGAGTCCCCAGCCCTGACTCTTGGGCCTGGGCCTTCCCTTCCACCTGAGCGCCACAGTAGAGGTCCTGTGGAGCGCTATGGTAGTGATCTGACTCTGGCTACCCCTGGATCCAGATTGCGCGACACAGCGGTTGGGGCAGGAGCAGTGTAACCCCTTTGCAACATCTGTCGGAGTGGGCCCCCCGCCTACCTGTATTGGCCTCCTTCACCCAGGCGAGGGGGATTCCCAGGCCACGAGACTGGTGAAGGGCTCCGATTTGCCGGGCTGGACCACCGCCTTGCACCTGCGCCCCTTCCATCGACTCCTGGGCGGGCTCGCAGACTGCCGTGGCCCCTGCGGGCATTCACGGACAGGGCTTGTGTCTCCCCCCTGTTGTTTTCCTAGCACCTTGTGTGGGGGGTCCTGGATCTCACATTGCCTGCACCCACCGACCTCCTGCAGAGCTGCCCCAGTCCCCCCTCCCCTCCATGGTTCGGGTGCCGTTGTAGCTGACCTGGCCCTTAGGACATACCCCCCGGACTGGGGAGGGACTTGCCTCGGTGCTTATGGCTCCATTCCTTGCGAATGGACTGGTGGTTTGTGTGCCTGGGGCTGGACGTCCTCCCTCTCATTTCTCTCCAGCATTGCTGTTGGTGGCCCAGACATGATCCACCCCGACACTGAGCTGCCGGCATTGCCAATTTCCACCTCAGCAAGATGGGCAAAGACAGGTCCGCCCGCTTGGCACCTACACAGACACAGACGAAAATGGATCAGTTCACAGCTGGCTCTTCCACTGGCCCCTCAGGTCGGCCAGATAATGACAGGCCTGGCTCCTCAACTCCAGATCTTACCACGATATTAGAGGTGATTCAAACCTTACAATCTGCAGTGGAGAACAAGATAGAGGAGGTTCGAATGGACGTGGCCCACCTGCGCCAGGATCTCCGCAAAAAACAAGTAACCACTCTACCCACAAGAATGGTGGACCTCCACAGACGTGTGGAGGACGCAGAAAATAACTCTCAGCACAATAATATCCACTTGATTGGAGTCCCGGCACGGGCGGAGGGACACGACCTCCGACAAGTTGTGGACACGAGGAGAGTTGGATAAAGTCTTGGATTCCGGCTGATCACCTCTCTTCATGGTTTGCCATTTGGAGAGCACATCGAGTCTTGACCCCTAGGCCACTGCAAGGGGCTTCACTTCGCCCCATCATCACCTGAATCCTAAACTTTCGGGACAGGGATGCCATTCTTTGAGAAGCCCAACAACAGCTGGACCTCTGTTTTGGGGACAATAAAGTACTTCTCATTCCGGATTACACTTGTGAGGTCCAACAACACCGGCGTCCCTGCACAGAGGTTAAGGAGAGCTGAGGGTGATGGGGCTCCAATACCACCAGTTCTTCCCGGTGCACCTCCGGGTTCTACAACTGCACAAATTACACTTCTTTGATACACCTGAAGCTGCCTGGCAGTGGCACATGGAGGAACATCCACTGCGTGGCCCTGCTGCCTCCCCCTTCCCACACCTTGGGAACGCAGACTCTGCCCCAGCCATGCAGACAACGTAACCAGTCATGGAGAGGGCGCAGGATGGGGCGATCACTATCACCCATTGGGTAACCCCAGGAGGCCCCCCACATTTTTTCGGCTAACCTTGAATCCTGCCTCCAGAGAAGAGGAAGACAAAGTAGTGGCCAAAGAACAGGGGGCCTCGCTTCGGGACTTGGCTGTCCCCCACTCTGACTCCGATCTGCTACTCCTTGATATGAGGGAGACCCCACTTTCCCCTTTTTGGATTGGCACAGCGACGCAGAGGAGGCCAAGGAACTGTGTATATCCCCATGGGTCCCGACCCATTTGAGGAAGAGTACCGGCAGTGAGCGCAGACAGCGTGGCACCCGGGGAAGGGAAAGCCTCCGTCCTCTTCATACGCCTCTTGACCCGGCTGCCGCTCCCGGTGTCCTTGCAGTCCTGCCATAGGTGAGAACCTGAACCTAATGACGATGACTGCTCCTAATCTTTACCCTGCCTCACCTGCCTACTCGTCATGTGGCTAAGCTAGCTCCTCTGGGCCCCTTAGGTCTGCCAGATGGCTAAGCAGCTTCCACCTGCCTGTTTACAGCAGCTTTAGTCGAACTTTGATATCTTTCTATGCTAAGATACCTGTCAAGACGTACAAAATGCAGTTATGCACATTTGTTTTTCTTGTTTACCTTTTTTACAGGGTGCCAGATACTTCTGGGGTAGAACTATGGGGAGGGGTGGGCGATGGGGGGTGAGGCTATGTTTGCAAACTGTTATTTGTTCTTTCGATTTGCCTTTCTTTTTCCTCCTTAGGTCTTGGCACACTCACATGTTGTACTTCTATGCACAGTCCTGGGATACCATCCCTTTACCGCACTCCACTAGCACACTTTTTAGGGTTTCACAGGCCCCTTTGGCCCCCTATAGGGGTGAACCAATATGTATCCTTCATAATAACCCTAAACTCACACCCATATGACCTTCCGAGTTATCTCATGGAATGTCAACCGCCTGTTGGACCAAGTGAAACGTGCGGTGGTATTCTCATTCACTCATCGACACCCCCCTGAAGTCCTGTTGCTGCAAGAAACCCACCTTTATGGGGGCCCTTTGCCCCTTCCTAGCCCGGAAGGGCTATAACAGTCTTCCACGTGGGGTACTCCCAGGGGGCCAGGGGGGTTGCCACCCTGCTGCGCCGCTTCTTTCCGCTTCTGATCAAAAGTGTAATACGTGACCCAGAAGGGCACTATATCATCTTGGAGGGCACCTTAGAGGGCCAGGTGGTTCTACTGGTGTGCTTCTATGTACCACCCGCATCCCTATCCTATGGACTTCAGGACCTCTCCTGTCTCCTCACCGACCTCCAGCAAGGGCTCACAGTGATAGGAGGCAATATTAACGCAGTGTCTGACCCTGATGCAGATAGCTCTGGCGCCCTCACGGATTTCCGCGGGAATGGCACCCGTCGTCTCACCAACTGGCCGCGGCCTGGGGGCTTTGCGACGCTTGGAGATTCTGGCACCCCCGGCATCGGCAATTCACGCACACCTCAGCGGCTCACCACCCCCGGATAGACTTGGCCTTCTTACCCGCTCGTGATTGCCAAATGTTGACCCAGATTCAGATTCTGAACCGTGGTATTTCGGACCACTCTCCTTTACTCCTGAACCTGGGTCACTCTTTGATGGGTCAGCAACCCATGTGGCGCATAAACGCCTGGTACTTCCAGGACAAAGAGTTTACATGCCCACTCATGTCTGAGCTCCGGTCCTACTTTGCAACCAATGCGGGCTCCGTGTCCAGGATACGAACATCATGGTCCGCGAGTAAAGCTACAATGCGAGGCCTCACTATGAGATGTATTAGGGGCCTGGAACAGGACCGATCAGCTCTCTTTGCTCGGCTGGAGGCACAGGCCCTCCAGCTGGAGTTCAGCTCCCAGGTGGGCATAGCTGGCCAGTTGAGTCTCATTCGGTAGGATATTCGGTTACACTCCCTAGAGGCGGCCAAGCACCTTTGGAGGGCCACAACGGCCAGGATTTATGGCGGTGGGTACAAAACTGGGTAACTACTCTACTGGTTGGTCTCCCATCAACAGGCCAACAGGATCATCCATGATGTCCTCGATGCGCACTGTCTCGGCACTCCCTCCCAGAGATTGCTCAGACCTTCATATATTACCTCTACAAATTATACGCTAAACCAATAGCTTGACTCACTCCCTCTTCTCCACTTATCCCCCTCTGAGGCCCGTTCACTGTCTGAGCCCCTTACAGCAGAAGAAATCAGAGAGGCAATGTCCAGCATGACGCCGAGCAAAACCGCGGGCCCGGATGACTTCCCCATGGAATTCTATAATACATTCTAGGAAACTCTTACCCCCTATCTTTTGCAGCTCTACCAAGAGGCCGGTCAACTTGGGTCATTTCCGGCTGAGGTGGACTTAGCCACTATAGTAGTGATACTTAAGACGCAGCCCCCATCCACCTCATGTGTGAATTATCGCCCAATATCGCTCCTTAACTACGAAGTAAAAATATTTGCAGCGATTTGGGCAAACCGGCTTCGGCGAGTCTTAGCGGGACTGGTGCACCCGGACCAATGTGGCTTCATGCCATCCCAGAGCACAAGACACTGTATTCGAAGGCTGCACGTGGCCCTGGCCCACCATCACTGACTGCCCCTGGACATATCTCTACTCCGTATCCATTTTGAGAACACATTCGACAGGGTGGACTGGGCTTTCTCCAGTCAGTGCTGGCTCGGGCTGGGCCTTGGGCCCACATTTCGGGGCATGGTCCAGGTTCTTTATTCTAATGCCACTGCCGAGGTTCGGGTAAATGGAGTTCTATCTGACATCTTCCCCATAGAGCAGGGGACGAGACAGCATTGCCCCCCATCTCCCCTCCTTTTTGCTCTGGCAAAAAAGCATCTAGCTGAACTCATCCATAAAGATCCCGAATACACTGGTTGGATGTGGGGTGCAGGCCATGAGGACTGCATTGCGTTGTATGTGGATGACGTCCTGCTATACCTGGCCCGACCAGCTGTGAGCGGGCCCAGATGTCTCCTGCTGCTTCAGCAGATCGAGTGAGTATCCGGTCTGCGGGTACACCTCTCTAAGTCAGTCTTAGTTCCTCTGGAGCCAGCTAGGGAGTGTTTTGATGACAATCCCTCTGCATCGGCTTAGCTTTAAATACTTGGGTACATGGATTGCATTGCACCATGAGCTTACCTGGGCCCTTAATATCCAGCCTCTGGTCCGGAAAACCAAGTCAGAACTCACTAGGTGGCGTACTCTCCCCCTCAGCATCCTAGGACGCAGTGCCCTCTACAAAATGATGATGCTCCCGTGCTTTATTTATGTTTTCCAAAACTTACTGCTTCACTTGCCTCAGACTTGGTTCTCTGCTCTTGACAGTGCAGCAAAAACATTTTTGTAGCGGGTCACTCGAACGAGCATCGCTCTTGTGCATTGTGAACATGGGGCCTTATGACGGAGGCTTGGATATGTCCAATCTCAATTACTACTATCTATCCTCTCATCTGCTTGTCGTCTATACTGGTTCAGGGGGGGTGGTCAGACCCCGCCCACCGGGTGCACTCTCCATTTTGGATTTCTCCCATCTTCAGGACTTAATCTACGGGGCTCCAATCTCTCTTTCATTGCCCCTATTGACCCGGGCAGTGTTCCTTGCGTGGAGGGCAGCCCTGCTCCATGTACAATGGGAGACCCAGCTTACGCAGCAGACACCGCTTTGGCATGGTGCTTGTTTGAAGGAAACAGCTGCTCTTAGTGGCTTCCGTTCCTGGAATCTCATTGGCATTACAAGACTGGGGGGTGTATGGTCGGGGACACATATGCGGTCCTTTCAAGATCTCCAACAGGCATACAGCCTTACACATGCCCAGTTCTATAAACACCTTAAACTCAGACACACCCTTCAAGCCCAATCCCTCCCAATGGACACTCTCCCAGAGTTCAATCCCTTGAAAGTTAAACTATCAGTTGGGCACATTCCCCCGGATGGCTAGACCACGTTAGGATTCGGTGGGAGGGTTGGATGGGCTCTGTGGAGGACGAGGACTGGCGAGACGCACTAATGGCCCCACCAGAGCTGCGTCTCATTCAAACCAACTACCTTTACTCTGTATACCTTTCTCCATTCTGCCTGCACCGAGCAGGCTTGTGACACGCCTCCATATGTCCTCAATGCGGAGCTGACCAAGTGGATTTTTATCATATGGTGTGGGCCTGCGATGTAGTGCTCCAGTATTGGACAAGGGTGACCCAGGAGTTGTCGGAGGTTGTGGGATGAGAGGCTCCTCTTTCCACCTTACTGGCCCTTATCGGGTGTTCGAGGGTTCCGGGGGTACAAGGGCTGAAATGTCTTTCCTAGGTACGGCCTTCCTGGTAGTGAAGCACGATATCACCTTGCAATGGATGGCCTCCAGACCAACCCCTCTTTCGAAGTGGAAAAGAGGTGTCGATTGGTGTGCGCAGCAAGAGCGGGTGGTCGTTGAAGCACGTGGCTACCCTCAGAAACATGCACCAGTGTGGGGGAAATGGCTTGGACAACTTGCTTAATTGGGTGCATCCCTGTGCTGGGGAGTTGTGCAGTCATGGTTTGCCTTACAATTGCTGGATGTCTTGCCATGTATGGACTATTTATCACTTGCAATGATGTAATGGGTGTGCTTGTTCCACTGTTTCACTGGTGCTACTGGTCTAAAACTCAATAAAATGTGTTTATCAAACAAAATACTGCTAAATTTCATGGAGATTTGTTCAGCCATTTTCGCACTACATCCAATACAAAAGTATATGTAAAATGCATTGGTGGAAAAACGTGTTTTGGAGCTCCCATGTTAGCTTTGCACTCCCTGCGCCAATCATTGCGAAACATTCCATCCTCCACCAATGAAAAATAAACTACAGGTTTGAAAAGTTTCATGGAGTTTTTTCAAACGGGGGCAAAGTTATAAATGAGCAAAATTCTGAGGAATTCCTATACCTGTGAATCCTAACTATAAAGTGGCTACCGGCACTCTGTTTTATATATAGGGAACTCTGGGAGGTTCTCAAGTTTAGGCAGAGAGCAGCTCCTTTATATGGAGAAAACTCAACGGCAGCAACACTCTGTATCTGCTCACCTCAAATATCTGTTTTTCTAGCTAAGTTTTTAAGCACTAACCTTTGGCACTGAGTGTGTGAGTGAGTGCATGAGTGCCTCAGTAGGTGTATGAGTGTCTGACTTTGTACGTGGGTGTGGGAGAGTTTGAGTGGGGCTGTTAGTGGGTATATGAGTGTCTGAGTAGGTCTGTGAGTGAGTGTGTGAGTCTGTCATTGGAGTTTTGCCACTCTGTGCTCAGCTTGGAACGCATAGTTTGGCAAAACCTCCACCAACTGCCGGTGGAGCATAGTTTACGGGTGCGCTCATTTTAGGATTTAATCCCCCAACCAGTAGTCCACCAGGAGGAACATTTACAGAGTGATTGAGAAAAGGGGCGGGCCTCCAACGAGTTCTGAGCAATCCCAGTGTGGGGGACTTACTTGTGGCAACAATAGGGGTTCTTGGCCCCCAACGACACTCAGCAGCCAAGGGGACTTCATCCCTCAACCAGTACTGCACCAGGAGGCGTGTCTGCAGAATGGTTGAGAAAAAGGGTTGACCCTGTCGAGGTCACAGGGACCCCACCACCACACTTAGTATGTATATATATATGTATATAGCCCTGTCGAGGTCACAGGGGACCCCACCACCACACTTAGTATGTATATATATTTTCCCAGAAAAAAGCAAAGGTTAGAGGGGTGTTATAGTTAGTCTGACATTTCAATGGTACAAAACCAGAGAAATTCGTCCGCTGTAGTTAGCTGAAGTAACTATAACTCACGCCGCCGCAGTGCACTGCTTATGACCTCACAAATTACATCACTCATGACATGGTTAGTGACATCACTGATGACATCTCAAATGACATCACTGATGACATCAGTGATGACATCATCCACAGCATCTCTGACGCACCCACTCACAACACTGTAGAATCTTTTACACACTCAGTGCCGCTCCCACACAACCATTCACAAACCCATTCTCAGAGCCATACCAGTACTTACACACCCACTCATTGATTCATTGATCTATACACACATCCACTCGCTCACACATACTGCCACTCATAGACCCACTCACTCACTAATACAGCCATTGACATATCCACTCATACAGGCATACAGGCGCTGACACACTGAGCGAGTCACCCATAGAACTACTCACACACCTAGACACTCACCCGTACAGTCAATCATATAGTCACTTACTCACCCAAACAGTAACACACCCGCCCACTTACTTAATCATATAAATAGGAACACATACTCACTCAGCTATACAGTCACTGACAGAAGCATGCACTCATCTCTATAGCCACTCTCACATTAACTCACACATGCATACAGTCCCTCATATACCCCATCACTCACGCATACTGCCTTTCACATACTCAGTTACTTGCCCATACTGACACATGCACTCAATCACTGACACAGCCATACAGACACTCACTCACTCATACAACTTTTCACACATGCAACAGTACCCCATACAGCCACTCACTGATCCATACAGGCAGTCACACACCTCCTCATCCACAAACACAGACACCCAGACAACCATAGACTTAGTCAGACAGACAATCAATCAATCACCCATATAGCCATTCACATACCCACTAACACACTCATACACCCCCTTAGATATTAACTGACAAACAGATACACACGTTCACACAATCAGTCACTCACCCACACATTCACTGAGACACCTAATCACTCACTTATAAGTCAGTCACGCACCCACTGAGTCATCCATACAGTCACTCATAAACCCACTGATTCACCAATACACCTTGGTATATATATTTATTTATTTATTTTTAATTTTTTTTTTTAAACCGTTTATTACAGAATCCAAAAAATATACAAAGATGGGCCTACAACCTTTAGGCCGGCCGCTAGCAAACAGAAGGAGCATGTATTACAGACAATAGAACGCACGCTGCGGCACAAGGGAATTCACAGGAGTTGAAAGAAGCATTGGCAGCCACACCTTCCGGACCCCACATGACGGTTTCATTTTAATATAAATAACAACAAGAAAGACAAGTCCACAAGGCAACCCACAGTCGGAAACAACAGCATGTGCTCCCCTAGGGGGGGGACCCCACTGATTCATAGGAATATCGAGGGGGGGAATAGGTCAGGACGGGGACTAAGTAAACTCATTTCCCAGAACCGGGAAGACAAACAGGCTAAGGAGACGGAGACGGTGACGGATCCGGCAGTAGCGGCGGGGTACAGATTCCCCCACGGTAGGCGTTCCAGGGGCCCCATACTATGGTATATATATTTAACACTCATAACCTTTTAAAAAACACTCACAGTCACTGGATGATGTCATCAGTGATGTAATCGGTGATGTCATCGGTGATGGCACTGTCCATGTCATGAGTGATGTAAAATGTGAGGTCATAAGCAGTGCATTGCGGGGGCGCTAATTCTAGTTACCTCTGCTAACTATAACAGCTGAATTTCTCTGGTTTTGTACGAGTGAAAATGTCAGACTAACTATAACATCACTGTAACCTTTGTTTTTTCAGTGAATTTCTAAAGTTTTTTAACTAGCACTTACGTTTACAGAGTGGTGGAGAAAGGGGGTTGGGCCTCCAACAAGCGCTCAGGAATTCCGCTGCGTAGGATTTACAGGAGGTACCAGGAGGGCTTCTTGGCTGCCAAGGTCCCTCAGGAGTAAAGTGGACTTCATCCCCAACCAGTAGTTTGCCAGGAGGTGCTCAGTGGAGAAAATGGGTGTGGCCTCCAAAAACCTCTTAGCAACCCCACTGTGTGGAACTTACTAGAAGTAACAGGAGGGGTAGTTGACCCCCCAAGGACATCCTTAGGGGCCAACTAGCCCTCCTATTACCTCTAGTAAGTCCTACACCGCAGGATTGCTGAATTCTGATACCAGGCCACACGTCCTTTGTCTACCACTCTGCAAATGCGCCTCCTGGCGCGGTCTTGATTGGGGAATGAGATCCCCTTCACTGCTGGGGGTTCTTAGGGGCCAACTAGCCTACCCATTACCTCCAGTAAGCCCCACACAGCAGGATTGCTGAGAGGTGGCCGCAGGCCATGCCCCCTTTTACAACACTCTGCAAACGTGCCTCCTGGTGCACTGCTGCTTGGAGGATGAAGTCAACTTTAGCCCTGTGGTCCTCTTCTTTTTGGCATTGGGGCCTAAGCAGGTCTAGGCGGTCAGGGTGTTTCTACTCTGCATGGGGTCAGGGTGTTTCTACCCTGCCCCCTTTTCTTGTTTTAATCCTTTTTTTACCTTTTTTCTTGTGACTGGGTTAACCGAGTCGCAAGATGGCTGCCAACACTTCATGGTTGGAACTGTTGGCAGTCAAGGTGATCGAAGACATCCGATAAATGGATATCTGAGAAATGTTTACATTTCTCAGCAACAACAGAATGGATTTACACCTTTTAACAACAAGAGTGCTTTCTGGACCAAGAGCTACCTTTTTGCCAAATTTGGTGTAATTCCGTTCAGTAGTTCGGGCTGTAGCCGTGTCTAAACATTCCTATGGAAAATAACATGGAGAAAATGTGTTTTGGGACCCCCCTTTTTCACAGTCCCCGCTTGACGAATCATCCTGAAACTTTCAACACAGGAGCTGACCTGACCACCTCAATAGTTTTGAAAAATTTGCGAAGATTCATCAAATGGCGTCAAAGATATTGGCAAAAGAAAAAATGCTTTTTGAATAGAGACATGGCCCTAATTATAACTACCTACTGGCGACTGCCAGTAGGTAATATATTTATATATATATTTAAACAAGTCATGGCAGGCACTATGCCTAGAACAATTGGGAGTTTTATTCATGGAGAATAAAGCACTGCTTGGATAACCAACAATTGGAGACTGCTGCATTTTTCCTTGTGCGCTGTGGTCCGTACCTGGGCAGTCCCGTTGTGGGTATTGACGGGCCAGGACTTTGTTATTATATAGCAAATCAAGAAAGGCAGAGAGGAGATTGATGTTCGGTTAAATAAATTAGAGGACACCATCAAAGCTAGTAAAATCTATAAATTCACCAGGGATAAAAATGATTATGAATCTGGGAGAATTTTCACATTTTCAAAGAAATTTGACACTGTAAAGAGGCAAGCATTAACCATCAAAGCACCCGGTACAGTGACTGCTGCAATCTCAGGCCACGATCCAACTACCTCGGACTTGAGTTCAGAACTCAGCAGCAGTGACTCTGAAGCCAGAAGGGGAGCCAATGGCCAGGACTATGTGCCCTATAATTTTACACCGGGAGAGGAGCTTACTTTTTTACAATGGGACTGACGCCAGAAGCTTTGACCAAGCAATCCACCCAAGAAACAAGGAGACGGAGGAACTGGCACAGAAAACAAAGGCGCAAACTCCGAAAACAGCAACCCCGGAAGGGGAGGTTACAACAAGAAGAAGTGGTCTCAATGGTAACTGGCGCTAACAATACAGTGATAAATCTCTCAGAAACGGTTCTATCTGCTGTTGAAATCCAACTGCTATCTCTAGGTTTAGCATACTGCCCTCCCACTAATTTCAAGTATGTTTAATCGAGGGTGGACCTGGTCAAATTTATAAGAAAACTCAAATTGCTCAAATTTTACAAGCATAAGAGCGCTTCGGACAGTGTCCTTGGGTCGTAGCAACTTTCCAATGCTTTCCCCACTCTACAGGTCTCCGAAATCAATACATTAAGAGCTTTACACTCCCTAGCCAATGAAGATAAAGCAACATCAGAGTCAACACAATGGGACATATCAGACATTGGCATCAACAGTAGTTCAGCCCCAGTGAGCTCCTTCCGTCCAACCTCCAATTTCGTGCCTATGATGCCCAAAGACGCCAGATGTGTTCAATGACTCTGTCACTGAGAATTTAAAACAGCTATTTAGGAAAATCATGCGCAAAAAAACACGCAGGAGATATAGAGATATACAGTACTCCAAACTTGTGCAGAAACTCAGGACCAATAAGAACTTGATCGTGAACCAGGCTGATAAGGGGGGGTAATATCGTCCTGAGGCTGAGGGATCTATATTTACAGGAGGCTGAGCGCCACTTAAATGACACTGACTGTTACAGGAAAGCGTTGCCCATTGAACTGACATGATTAAAAGACACTGTGCACAAAGAGCTGATGCATTGGAAGCGAATGGGTTTCATTACCAAACATGAATACAATTTCCTCAAGAACGAACATCCGATTACTCCAGTGTTGTACTTTATCCCGAAGGTACATATAAATGTAACACCAGTACCCAGGAGACTGATTATTTCGGCTCAACGTAGTCTTTTAGAGCCGATGTCCAAGTACGTGGATAATTATTTACACGAATTTGTGGAGGGTCTCCAGTCATTTATAAAGGAAACTGGTCAATTCCTGTCCAAACTGCAACCTGTAAAGTGGAATGATGACTGCCTATTTATCGTGATGGACATTTGTTCATCATACTAGTATATATTATGTGGACGGTATCAATGCAGTTAAACATTATCTGGGCAGTAGAAGTATTCAGCTATATGAACACAATCTGATGATTGTAGCCATGATCGAAATGTGTCTCAGAAATAATTTCTTCCTTTTTAATGAGATGCTGTTCCAGCAATTAAGGGGAGTTGCCATGGGGGCATGTTTCTCCCCCAGCTATGCGTGTCTCTACGTTGGCTGGTGGGAGGAACATGTCCTCAGGATTGACCACAGGGAGGTCTCTGATGCACACATCCTCCACTGGTGGAGGTTTATCGATGATGTGTGTATCATATGAAGGGGATCTGAGGAATCTGCACATCTGTTTGTACATGACATCAACATTAACAAACTTAACTTGATTTTTACCGCAAATGTCAGCAGCCAGTGTGTGCAATTCTTGGATGTAGAGCTGTATGTTGAAGACAACATTATTCAGACGAGACTCCACAGGAAGAGCACTGCTGGAAACTTAGTGTTGCATGCCAGCAGTGCTCACCCACCCACCTTATTCGCAGTATCCCTTACGGGGATTTTCTGCGCATTAGAATAATCTGTAGTTCAGATGTGGATCTTGAGGTTTGTCAGGCGGAAGCTCTACAGAGATTTTTGGCCAGAGGTTATAAGCAAGCTGAACTCATACAGGCACTGAATAAGGCCAATGAACACAATAGAGAGGAGTTCCTTCAGGGTCAAAATGATGCCACTAATACGAGTACATTTATTTTCCACCAGGGGACTGATATTCCAGAACCGGTCAGATTAATAACTGCCTACAGCAGCCAGGAGAGAGAAATTCGGAAGATTATCTACAAACATTGGCCAATAGTATTATCAGATCTAACACTATCTCAAATCGTGCCCAAACTTCCCACTCTCACTTTTAGTTGTGCACCCTCGATGAGGGATGCACTTGTCAAGAGCAGCCCAGAGGTAATTGTGTCTGAAAATTGGTTATCTCCCAGGTCAGGTTTTTTCAAATGTAACACGTTCCGTGCGTGTAAATTCGGTAACATCACTGAATACAGAACAGCATTTGATGATAGACCTATTAAAGTGCAGGGTCATCTCACTTGCCGTACTGAGTATGCAGTGTACATTTTAGAATGTACCTGCCAACTCAAGTACGCAGGGAGTACCAAACTCCAGGCGTTTAACCGCATTTTACAGCATCTTCGAGCTGCGGTTAATTTGGATCCGAACTACCCAGTCACTAGGCACTTAAAACATGTACATAATAACAACTTGAATGACCTGAAATAATACATGATTGGGTCTGTACCTAAATCCTTGCAAGGTGGCAACAGGGAGAAAGAGTTGCACCAGTCGGAATCGCATTTCGTTGTTTTATTAGATACACGCATGCCTAACGGTCTCAACATGGAGGAAGACCTTCACAACTTTTTGTGAAGAAACAATGATTGATATTATAGCTGAATTCTAGCAAGGCAGCGCTTTTATCTCCACTGTTCTAGAAAACCTATCTAGATCAAATTGGTTTTTATTCTTCAGTGTACTGTAGATTTTTATAGATTTCTAAAGATTTTCCATACCTATTCAGTACTTTTTTTGGCTCTTGACCCTGTTTTGTACTCTGAGATTGGTCTAAACTGAGCATTTATTCTGAGTCTCCATTCGATTACTGTTGTTGATAGTTCTCCGGCTGAGTTGTTTCATGCTGTCTCAGCCTAGGACAACTAGTCTTGTCCATTCCCCCTTTGTACTCATCCGATGATTTTATTGTGCACTTGCACTTTAGTGTTTATAGATTCAAACAGTTGCCATTATGTGGCCATATATATCTATGAAATGTATATTTTGCACATGCTTAGCTATTTTGCACCTTAGTTGCACTTGCACTTTACAGCCTTTGCACTTTTTTGGGGGGGGAGCTAGGTTCAATTCTCAAGTCGATGGGCCCGATTCACAGAACTAACTTAAGACAAAATCCTAAACTTACTACCATTTTGGTATTCACAGAAGGCACTTACTCATTTTGGTATTCACAGAAGGCACTTACTCATTTCGGTATTCACAGAAGTTAGGAGTCCTAACTTTAGGACTCCTAAATGCCTTCTGTGAATACCGAAAGTCTTAAAATTAGGATTTTTCTCAGTTTAGTAGTAGTATAGTTAGGACTCCTAACTTTAGGACTCCTAAATGCCTTCTGTGAATACCGAAAGTCTTAAAATTAGGATTTTTCTCAATTTAGTAGTCCTAAGTTTAGACTTAGGACTACTAAATTGAGAAAAATCCTAATTTTAAGACTTTCGGTATTCACAGAAGGCATTTAGGAGTCCTAAAGTTAGGAGTCCTAACTATACTACTACTAAACTGAGAAAAATCCTAATTTTAAGACTTTCGGTATTCACAGAAGGCATTTAGGAGTCCTAAAGTTAGGACTCCTAACTTCTGTGAATACCGAAATGAGTAAGTGCCTTCTGTGAATACCAAAATGAGTAAGTGCCTTCTGTGAATACCAAAATGGTAGTAAGTTTAGGATTTTGTCTTAAGTTAGTTCTGTGAATCGGGCCCATTGACTTTATGATGTTGCAACAGTTTACTCTATGCTTTTTGATTAAGTATTGCACATACAGGAGTTGACAAGAGTAACCACTTTGGTGTCCAATGAATTATGCACTTTTCTAAATATTCATGTCTCTCCCTGCCAGTACAGTTTGTAATATTGATTTCTTTATTTTTATATCAGTCAAATCTGTAAGTATATCAATTCATTTTTAACCAATATTTTACGTCGTTTGACATCAATTGGTTTTATTTGTTGACATCAGCATAGAATTTACGTGAACTGCTCTATATAACACAAAGGATTTATTTTATTGTGATGGCTCCAAGGGAGGTGTTTTTAGATTGTGCACTCTATAAATTTGTTCTGATTGGTACAGCGCGTCATGTGAGCAAGACCGCGGAAACGCGGTCGAAACGTGTCAGGCTGGACACTGGTCTTCGAATTTTATGATGCTGATTCACTTTAATTATACCATGCAATAAAGCACTGCTTGTGAAAAACTCGAACACGTTGTGGTCCGTACCTGTTGTCCTGTCGACATATCAGGAGTGTGGATTTTGCAATATATATATATATATCTGCACATGTACAAACAGACATATGCAGGTACAGCCCAATCCAAAGTATATAACCATATCAATGCACACACCGTACGTACACAACAACATTTACATATCCAGATACAGTCAGGGTAATACTTAAATATAAACACATTGCTGGATAATAACAGTGGATACACACACACATACCTATATATGCATAGGCATATGCATTCATATACATACACATATTAGTGTATCGCTATACAAATTATAGTCCCATATACATGCACATATGCATGCATTCTTATATACATAGCAGAGATTATTTTTTATTTTTTTAATGTTTTGTTCACAATAGTACTGTAGATTGTTGTGTTAAGGCTATTTTGATCGTGAAGGAAGAGCCAGCTCCTGACTAGTCCTCTGAAGCTGAGATGTCTCTCAGTAGACCTTATTGTTGGCGGAAACAAAGTCCATAGTTTAGCTGCTCGCATAAAGACATGTTTATCTAAACACTATTAACAGCTACTGCAACTACAGCCCAACTTTATGGTATCCAGTTTATGCTCTCAGGAAGGCTAGAAGGCTTGGCAGAATCTTAATCTGGGATTGGAAGACCTCAGTAGAAGTCAGCTACGAATTTCTGATGTGGCAAGAAGACTCAGAGACAGCACGCGGTGTGGGCACAAACATATTTGCTGCTCCAGATCCAGACACCTCTCCACTGCTCAGACCATGCTCATTCAGTTGTATAATTCTAGCTCCGTGTGAAGATAGGCAGCTTCTTATCCCCGTTGCTTTATTAAATGCTTATTTAAGCACTTTGGTACCAGGAACCCTCTGTTACGCACAGGTATCTTGTTAATCATTCACTGCTGCTCTGAACTGATGTACCCTTGTGTATATAATCTTTGCAGCAGTGTAAAGAATATCTGTGCTATACAGAAATGTTATCTTGACACAAAAACACTGCATAAATGTAAAAAGGAGTCCAAATGTAATTATCTTCCCAGAATTTAAGGAGTATGTATATTTTGACATTTTGAGAATCAAGGCCTTTTTTTCAAAGAAAATGTGAGTGGAAAACCTATCAAACGGTAATACTTGGCGTGGCACGCCTGAAGAACAGGCTTGAACCCTAACCTTGCCACCTGTTCACATATTGCATTACCATGACAGTTGATATAGGGGACATGAATCCCACCTCACCACAGGTCATGCCATATACTCCTTGTAGCTCACCAATGGGTGAGGATGTGGTTGCAGATAGAATTGATATTTGGAGGCTTGCTGTGATCCCACCCCCCCCCTCTCTCTCTTTCACTATGTCTCTTTTTCTCTCCCTCTCTCTCGTGCCCCTTCCTTGTTAGATTGCTCTCATCCCAGGTCATGCAAAGAACTGCATTTGCAGTACTGTCATTTTGACTTCAGCAGGTCGAGTTTCAAGAGAGCCGGCACAGCGCATCAGCGAGGAGAGGGCACAAAATGACCTGGTAGTCCTTATTGCGGAGGATTTCTATATATGCTTGGGATTTCTTTCACTGGAAGTTTGGACATGGTGGTCCATCTGTATGTCCCATGGTAACAGATTCATGGCTACCATCTTTTTTTTTTTCTTTGGTGGATTGCAAGAGTTCAATTTCAGGGTATCAAGAGAACCCATCACCCAAGATCAGCAGCTGTCTTTCATCTTGGATGTTGCAGAAGTTGATACTGACCTCATGCCACAGCTCCATGTTGTGTTCCTCCATAATAATAGGTTTTGGTTTGTCCTTTAGGCCTGTAGCTTGACAAGCCACACGCTTGACGGTTATGGCTCCTATAATAGTGCCACAACTGGGAACCAGGCCTTCCCTATAATGAATGTCTTGGCCATTAACACTGATTGGTGACTAGTTGTTCAGTTGCACTTTCACGAGAACCTTTCTGGTGATATAGCCACCTCTTGCCAATGTTCATGAGGTCTTGGTGCTAATAGACATTTCAGTAGGAATTTGCTGGGACATACATTTTAGCACCTCATGGCTCCTCCTCAGTCTTCTTTCCTTTTACTCAATCCATTACATTTCAGAACATGCACGCATGTACGTGCGCTCAAAATGAAAAACACATTTGACCTTTTAAATCATTAACCGAAATATTAATTCCTACAGTTTCTCAAGGATGAAAAAAATGGTTAAAAACAAAAGAGGATTAAAACACATGGAAGGGACCAAGCCGTCAATAAAGAGTAATAAACTGCATTGTCACGTACATAACCAGCAAAATTCATATAGTTACTGAATTATGTATAATCTTAGAAAGGTAGTCGGGCATACCAAAAACAAAACCTTCTCTAACTGGAGCCCACATTTTTCCCAATTTGCGTCTCTTTGGATCAGAGGGAATAATTAAGAGTTCCAGCCCACAGCACAAAATAAACACATACCAACAAACCCTGGGATCAGGCACTTCACACTGCAGCCATGCCCTAGCAATACACAATCTGGCCACGGTGATCGCGTAAAGATAGATCGGTTCAAGATTGTGTGAAACAGAGGTCTGGAGGCCCAGCATAATTAACCTAGAGTCATAATCAAAATCCCGTTGTAGCAGATTATTTAATCTATGGAAAACCGACGTCATTATGAACTCAATGAGGGGTAAGAAGCAAAGATATGAGTAGCATCTGCCCCTGGCATCAAAGCAGCTAAAGCAGACAGAACATGGGTGGTGGCCCATTTTGAATAATCTACAAGGTGTATAATAAGTATCAAATAATGGCTTTAAAACATGGGCCTTGAGTTGAGACACATTAAATATGCCTTGAGCCAGTGGAGCACTGAGACGAATATCCCCTTTGGTCACCACTGAACATAAATTCTTGGTTCACGTATCTGCCAACTGTTGCAAATATTGTGTACTAGGGCTGAAGAGAGAAAATGTATTGTACAGATTCCCAAGTGACCGTTGTTTGGGCAGGTGGTAAAGCTGTTCCAGAAATAAGTTAGGGTGCATTAAAAATCCTTAGCGGATAAGTGGCTTGTAAAATCTCTAATTTAAAGGTATGTGAAGAAACCGTGTCGACGTGCCCCATTCTCCAAAAGAATGAACTACGCCGTTAGTAAACAATTGGCCAAGTTGCTTGATGCCGATCTGGTGCCAAAACTGTAAATACCCTTCCTGAAATAATACAGGCAAATTAGGGTTGCTCCCAAGGGAGTGGAACTTATTAAAAGTAGAAATTCCACAGTATATTTTAGTTGCATTCCAAACCTTATGATAAACTGTCAGCGTCCAAAACCTTGTGCATCTAAAGTAGACTGTATCAATCAAACCCATCGCCAGAGGTGATGCATAGCTAAAAACCTGATACTCTGGAAATAGATAAGATAGCAGCCATGCTGTCCTCCCCATGATAACCCTAAGTTGAAGTCCAAAAGATGAAAGAAAATACAACCACAATGAAGGAAGAGCTATGCCCCCCATATCACGAGGAAGCTGCAAACACTGAATAGCACAATGCGGTTTCTTATATCCCCATATGAATCCCTGCCAACTGGTCTCTACCATTCCAATGAAGTCGCATAGACCACAATAAATATAGACACCGTGGCAAAATAGGCATTTTAATAAGACTGCAGTGACTAATCAGGACCAGCCAAAGCTTGTCCCATTTCCGAAAGAGTGCCAAAGATTCATAGTAGAGCCCCATGTAATTCCGCTAAATCACATGCTCTGTGCATGGAGAAATGCAAACGCCCAGGTAGGTGGTTTCCTTCACAGTACAGGGGTCAGTAAGGACCACAGCAGCTTGTTACAATTTGAGTTTTGTCAATATGCAATTTATAGTCGGATACTGTGCGAAAGCCAGCCGCCACAGCCTCATCACCAGCTAGAGCCTGAGCAGGAGATGATCAAAATATAGCAATGTCATCCACATAAGCCATCACCTTTGCAATGAACGGATTGAGATGTAATGGCGTTATAGTATCCAGAAACGTCAATCTCTCGATAATGATCTCTAAATATAGTGTAAACAATAGTGGTGACAGGGGGCAGCTCTGCTGGTTGCCCTGTTGAAGTGCACTGCTGTCCGATATTCACCCCACGCTTACATTTCTAGCAGATAAAGATGTGTAGAGAGTTTTAATCAGACCTATAAACTTTCGTACCAGGCCCACTTTTGCCAAAACCTCCCAAAGAATGCCCCATGCCACCCTGTCAAAAGCCTTCTCTGCATCGAGTAATATCAGTCCCATGGACTTACCCATTGCTTTTGCTACGTCCAGAAGAGAGACAGCTGTATTGGCATTTGCCATGGTATGTCATCCTGGAATGAAGCCATGCTGCTAATTGTCCACTAACTTAGGGGGTCATTCTGATGGCGGTCGGACCGCATCCGATGGATCATCGGATGCAATTTGACTACCATCTACCGCTGCGGTCCAACCGACGCATTACAATGTGTGCGGTCGGAAGTAGGAGGTGGAGGGACAGTCTGACTGTGTCCCCGTTGGACCGTCAGAGGGTCAGTAATTCCTACAATAGGGGCAGTTCCTGCTCAGGCACCGCCATGGTGATTACAATGTCCTTTTCTGCCTGCCCTTTCATGGCAGTTCGACCGCCATGAAAAGGCAGGCAGAAAGTGACTTTGGGGGCCCCTAGCAGGGCCCCCTTCCCCACCAGCCATCCTCTATAGGGCCTGGTGGGCACCATCTCCGCACCATGTGGCAGGCAGCGCATGTCCCTGCACCATGTGGCAGGCACCATGCAGGGATGTTTTTAAAGTGTACATTTTGAATTGCGGCTTGTGCTGCAACCTGCAGCACAAGCCGCAATGGAAAATATACACTTTGCGACCACCGTGAAGGCGGACACATTGTAATAAGGGAGGAGGGTCCGGCGAGTCCTTGTTGGACAGTCCCGCTTCTGCTACTGTGCCGGTCGGACGAGAGTGTGGCCGGCATAGTAATGATGCTCTTAGTTATGTATGACGATAAGCAATTGGCCAAGATACGTGTTAGACCTGGCATTTGTTGGCGTAGTCTCCTCTGACCTTTTTGTCAGCTGACCTTGTTTTGCTGGGCTCGCTGACAAAATATTGATTACAAAAATATCTACATAATAAAATATAGGTTGTCAAAAATATCGATTTAAAAAATATTGACGCCCTATACTTATAATTAAAATTACAAAAATACAGGGGAAAAAAATATTGTTTTCATTAATATAGTGGGGGAAGCTAAGTTACTCACTTGTGTTTGGGCCAGCCAAACGCCCACTTGCCTGCTGCTGCACCAGGGATCTTCAGCCCGACCACCACCGGGAGTAGAGCGAGGAGCGAGGACTCCAAATCCAAGCAGCCTCTGCGCCACCATCACCAGCATTGCGCCAGGAGGTGCATAAATTACCTCGGCAGCTCCCACGGCGCGGGAAGCTAAGTTCCTCACTTGTGTTTGGGCCAGCCAAACGCCCACTTGCCTGCTGCTGCACCAGGGATCTTCAGCGCGAGCATCACCGGGATCAGAGCGAGGAGCGAGGAGCGAGGACTCCAACTCCCAGAAGCCTCGGCGCTACCGTCACCAGCATTGCGCCAGAAGGCGCATAAATTACTCCGGCGGCTCCCGCGGCGCGGGAAGCTACGTTACTCACTTGTATTTGGGCCAGCCAAACCCCCACTTGCCTGCTGCTGCACCAGGGATATTCAGTGCGAGAGCCACCCGGAGTAGAGCAAGGAGCGAGGACTCCAACTCCCAGCAGCCTCAACACCACCGTCACCAGCATTGTGCCAGGAGGCACTTAAATTACCTCGGCGGCTCTCGTGGCGCTGGACGCGTGCGGCCCAAGCCCGGGCAAAGCCCGGGCCAAGGGCGGACCCATCCTGCGCCCGTCGGTGACAGGAGGAGGCGGGCCACCCCCCGTATTCTTTGGTTTTCTGCAGCTCTTCCTCACCACACTGAAGCAAGCTGTGATATCAAGCCGATTTTGATCAAGGTCCTGGCAAACGCCCCCTTTCCCCAAGAGACATTGATTCTGATATGACTGTTATCACAGAGACTATAGCGAATGCTTAAAATTCAGTGGGTGGTTGGTAACCTTTTGGAACAGCATAGTGATAATTCAAAATGTATATATCCGCCCAATTTAAGCATTAATTATTATTGAAGCACAGTCTATTGAGACTGCCCCTGAGACAGTGGTACTTAGGAGAGATTGGAGATAGTTAATGATAACATGGGCAAAAGAAAGCACTTAGCTACTGCCGGAAAAATCTCTCCCACGGACAAAACACAAACATCTTTATTAAAATATATCACTGGTGCAATGGGAGCGATAGAGAAGCAGATCTCTACTGTCAAGGAATCTTTAATATTAAGGGGGGGAAGCGGAACGGCTGGGGCAAGCAGAGACCAGATATTTACGATTGAACCTAAGATCTGTGGTATTATGATACAAGGGGGGGGGGGGCATAGTAAGGAGACTGAGGGAGAAATATCTACTAAGACTACCAGCATGGTAGAAGTGAAACCTATTGACGGTACTAGTACTAAGTAAGATATAACAGCAGTAAAGGAAATTAGAAGAGAGATTAAAGGAGGAGAGGTGAACAAGACCAATGGGTGTATACAACACATCAACGATAGTATTTCCCCAACCAAATCTAACTCTCCACCACTTAAACAGCTTAAAAGAAAACCCCGAGCTCGCTTCCTAGTAGAGACCTGATCAGAATTAAAAAAGAGTAGCTCCCAGAAGCAGGATTTGATCCAAACAGAAACAAGACCAGCAGCTAATACTGCAGACCCGAACCTTAATACAATTGTTGGAAAATTAGATGCTCTGACTGATGCCATACAAACGCTTGATCAGTATTTGAAAGCCATGATGGGCATAATACAAGCTAGATTCACGAAAGCTGAAGTAAGAACTAATTCCTGTTTGGAACTTTTGACGATTATTTCTACAGGTCAAAAGTATAACGCACCTCATTGTATAGATCCCCTCCCAAATACAGAAGCTGTAACTGGACATTCAATTGAATGTACACGTGATAAAATTATAGTAACAGGAACAACAACACACTCCTTGATTAAAAAAGATAGTAAAAACACAGGAGGGCAGTGGTGGGGTATGTCAAGGCCAGGTGACGGGCAGAGGAACAGCAACAATAATAGTGCAGTTTCGCCCACTCCACAAGTGAGCAACCAAGATAAAAAGGTAGTTGAACACACAGCGGACCACTTGGATCTTCCGCCAGCAGCTGCCCCATATGTGCTAGTTTTGACCAATGTGCCTCCTCTGCTATTAATGAAAAGGAGAGCTGGATTTCCCTGCGAAATAAGTCCCTAAATTGGCTGGGTTTTAGATCAGTTTTAGCCGACCACTTATTTAATGAATTCAAGATGGCAAGGAGAGTTAAGTGGGTTGGGAATGGGCGTAAAACCCAGGATGACGATTGTGTGGTATTGACGTTCAGATCGCCTCAGCTGGTCCACTCTGTCCTGGCTGGGACTGAGACCGCCGGCACCCTTGGAAATGGCATTTTTTCTCACCTGCTGGGATATTTTTATCGCCCCTTATGTCTAAGAAACAATTTATCCTCACATGCTAGTTATGGCCAGAGACCAAGGCCCCAAAATCCGAAAATCGTAACCCATAACAGATTTCAATGTCTATGAGAAGTTACAGAAAACCCCTGACGTCAAAAACTTGGGTGGCACCACTACTATCCCTATACCACCAATATTTAGTGAAGACAACGGGGAGAGAAAACAAAAAAAAACCCTATCTGGCCAACACTACCACACAGACCCCCAATGCAGATATTGCAGATGCTCAAATACAGAGTATAGAACAAAATAAACCTGAGATGTTTGGATATTTGTCTTGGAATGTGGCGGGTTTGTGTGGTAAAATACAGAACACAGAATGGCTAGGATTTATACGAAAATATAAAATTATTTGTATCCAGGAGACATGGCTCACAGAAGCCATCCATATAAATGTGTACAGGACATACTTTACTCAGGAAATTCCATCAATCCATGGCAGGGCAAAGGGGGGGGGGGCTGTGTACTTATATAGCTAGTACTGTACAGTTTACTAGTATTAATTTTATGCCCAATAATCCATATTACCAAGTACTGGTATTTAACTCAAAAGGATATGCCAGTCTAGTAATTATTAACTTTTATAACAATGCCACTATAAGAGCGATAACGGAGATCCTACAGGAAATAAATAACGACCTAGAGTGTATTAGTGCAAACAGCACAAAGTATATAACATTTTTAAGGGGGGGGGGGGTGATTTTAATAAACGACAGTGTAGTAATGATAAGGCGGGAAAAATGTGCGGAATTACAAATATAGAGGAAATATGTCAACCACACTTTGCACACAGCATATATGGCAATAAACTGAATGAATTAATATATAAATATGACCTGTCATTTGCAAATGATATTTCAACTCTATATGCGTATCGTGAGAAAACATATAATGGGTCGACCGATAATAGTATCATAGACCACATTTTAATGTTAAATCACTGTGCTGGCTCAATCTTTAATTTTTGTACAAATTCTATAGCATTAAGTGATCATTTCCCACTGAGTCTAAAATTATCGTTTGTACCCTTTTTTAAACAAAGAAACAATAATGTCATACCGCAGGTAGAGGGCATTGAATTAGCACGATGCAATGGGTATACTCTGAGTTGGTCGAAGAGCAACCCAAATTATCTCTTAAAACAGATAATATTCAAAAACAAGGGTGCTTTCGACTCGTGCCTAAATGAAGAAACAACCCCAAATGAAGCCATTGGGGCTTTTCTGGCTATTTCGAAGTGTATAAAGGGGAATCTTTCTGTTACTGGAGGGAATAAAAAAAGGAGCGATAAAAGATGACTTGACACTCTCTGTAGCAAAGCCCACAAACGCCAGAAGGAGGCACTACATAAAACACCGAGATGTAATAGCGAGGTTCATCAAGCTAGAGTAGAATATAAACAGGCAGAAAAGAAAAGAAAAAAGCATTTAAGAGAGATGGCTTGGGAGACCCTCCAGGAGGCTGGTGCAAGCAACGATGAGAGAACTTTTTGGAAGATAATCAATTCCTCCCCAAGGAACATAGAGGTGTCCTCTAAAATCGAGACCGCTATCCTGGAGGAGGAATGGATTAAGCATTTTGCTGGTATTTACTCGGTACCCGTCACAGTAAACCATTGTGATCAGTGACAAACGGTCACTGAGAAAGCACCTATCTCCCAAACCCCCTCTAGTCCTCAGTTCTCCTTGGAGGAAGTTAATAAAGCGATTCAATCCAGTAAAAGTAGGAAAGCACCAGGGCCAGATGTAGTCCCAGTGGATTTATATAAGGATAACATCAGCCTTTGGGGACCACTGTTGACACAAGTATTGAGGGCGTGCTGCATATCAGGTTTTATATGCTCATGGGGAAAATCAATCATTGTACCAATTTATAAAAAGGGAGATCGTTTAAACCCAGCATGCTACAGACCAATCTCCCTGATTGACTCTCTAGCAAAATTAGCAGGTGTATTATCCTGAATAGACTACAATTGTGGGCGGATACCCATAATAAATTGTCCGACCTGCAATATGGCTTTTGACTCGGGGTTGGGAGAATAGAGCAAAGCCTCAACTTAAATATGCTCATTGGCAAATATACCCGCGTTAAAAAGGGGAAGATCTATTTAGCCTACGTCGATCTTACATCGGCGTTTGACTGTGTAATTCACACAAAACTATGGCTAATATTGAAAGACATGGGGGTAGAAAGGCCAATTATTAGCTTCCTAAGGGATTTATATACAGGATGTAGAGCGAAGGTCAGATACGGTGCCGGGTGGGAATGCACTAGAGATTTCGGCGTAGAGAGAGGGGTGAGACATGGTTGCGTGTTGGCCCCTTTCTTGTTCTCCCTATACATAAACAGTGTGGGGGAATAACTTATGGCTGCCTGTAAAGATCTTCCACAAATAGGATCGCGCCCTGTCCCGGCCCTTCTCTACGCCGACAACGCAGTCCTTATGGCCCACACCCCAATGGTCCTACAGACCCTCCTGACTAACTTTGTCGATTACATGAACAAATTGGGTCTCCGAGTAAATCAATCAAAAACCTTCATAATGAAGTGTGGTAAAAGTAGTGTAAAATGTAGAAACATAACAATAGATGGAAGAAAGATCAGTTCTATCAACACTTTTCTTACCTGGGAGTCCTATTCGACAAAGATGGGTCATGGAATAGGGTGGTCGAGGATAGAAAAATCTGCTTTAGTAAGGCCTGCTGGGCCCTTAGAGACTTTGCAAGACAACTGGGCACAAGCCCCCCAGATATCATGATGAAGATATATAAAGCGAAATGCATCAGCATAGCTCTGTACGGGGCGGGCATTTAGGGACATAAGAACTGTGCAGAGATGCAAGTAATTGAGAATAACTTTTTTAGAAATCTCTTAGCAGTCCCTAAAAGTACAGCAGTATATGTACTTCATTCTGAACTTGGTGCACCTCTCCTTACAAATTTTATTAAGCTGGAACCAAATCTGTTGTGGCATAAGATTTGGACTTCAGAATTCACAGTCCTTAATCGAGCAATAATAGCTGACTGCCTTAAATCAACCACATACATGAGCATTCCAAGGCTTGCGTATGTACAGCGTTTTTTTGTTGATATGGCTCATCACGATTATTTTGACAAACCTGACACGTTATCTACCATCAGCAGAAAAGCTTTGAAAAGGAAGGCAATGATTCATTTGGAAGATCTTAATTTGATAACAAACTCCCAGAATCTTCTGTCTTACATAATCAACTGATATTAACCACTTTTAATATACAGCCCTATTTGATATCTGTTTTAAACTCAAGACACAGGTTCGTCCTCACACGCCTTAGATTGGACATATTCCATAGACTCTGCACCTTTCCTACTACAAACGATTGGTCAATCGATTTAATAAATTGTACCTGTGATCATAAGATGACCCAGAACACAATGCACGTGGTCCTCTTTTGTAAATTTTACTCCCAATACAGGAAGCGGCACATTTTACCAATAATAAGACAGTTAAATTTTACACAATGCCGCCCTGCATATGTGTATCTTCAATCGCTGCTATCGTTAGAAATTTGTTGCAGAATGTCATCCTTCTTATGGGCCGTCTTTTATGCGAGAAAGAGGATGACCTTAGATACTTTTTGAGGACACGGCAAAGGAAATATAGGTTTAAGGTGGCATGGTAATAACTGGTGTGGGGGAGTCCTGAACCTGGAAGCTTTTATGAAAAACACTTTACTACAACACTAAAAGCACTTTAATTATTTTAGGAAGACATCAGTATAAACATAATATATAGGTTTTGGGATAGAGGTACATTTTTTAGTGAAGTGTTAACATTTTTATAATGTCTATTTAATTAAATTGATTGTGCACATTGGGAGGTTGACCATAACCAATTGCTATTTGTGGTTTTTATGATCATATACTTTTTTAGATGTAATGAAATGAAATTGATATATACTGCTTTTTTATTTATGTAAATGCTTTTATGGTCATCTGTTATGACTCCGAATAAAGCTAAATATGACCATGACTATAGTGGTCTAAAATATCAATTGTTTAATATATATTAAATTTAAATAATAAACATTAATTAATTTAAATAAGGATACTAATATTATCAAAATAAAATATATTGAATAATTTTGGGGGGACATTTAACAATTATTATTTGAAAAATATATAACAAACATACATTAATATACATATTTTTATTTACATGTTTCTAATAACAAAATACTAAAGTAATATTTTCAATGTATATTACTTTTTAATGATTTTTTAAATGTGATAATATAAAAACAAAGTATATATACATATATCCAATAACATAAAATATTTAAAAAACAAACTATTGTAATTACAAATAAAAAATCTAACTAAATACAAATTTAGAACGTACTAAAAATAAATAAAATATTAAAAACATTAATAATTATAAATACTATAATTGTAAATAACCAAAAACCTATTAATATAAATTTAGACAATATACAGTAAACTACAACATTTTACAATGAATACATATACTATTCCCACTACAATTTATAAATAGTAGACTAAGGGACTTATTACAATGTCAGGCGGACGTGCATCTGCCCGACACTGTGGCAGAAATGGGACCAATAGACCTCTGGTCAGCCGTCCCTACCCCCTAATTACGATGCGACCGCACATGGTGCGGTCGCATACTCACATTCCCCATGGGAGCATGGGCTATGGCCGTAAACCGGCCGTAGCACAAGCTCCCATAGGGAAACGAGAGGTGTGTTCGTCCCTGCATCGCGTAGCAGGCACCTTAGTGTGCCTGCCACACAGTGCAGTATCAACAAGGGGGGCCGAACCGGAGGCCGCAAACAGAAGGGGGCCCTGCTAAGGGCCCCAAACTCGCTCTCCAACAGGCTTTCCATGTCAGGAAGCCCGGCATGGAAAGACGGCCGGAAGCCGAGCATCATAATCCGGACAGCATATGTGGGATGGTCTCTGAATGGCCAATGGGCTCCTTGAGCCCGTCCTAATCCAACCAGAATGTACTTTAATCAGGCAGTTGGAAATGAAACCTAAGGTCCGAGGCTTTCCGACCGAGATCGTAATCGGCCCCAAAGTTTTTAACTCAGGAGGTGTAAAATGTACAAGTCCCACTACAGTCAATGCAACAGTAGAGAAAGTGTCGAGTGTCAGAGTGGTAAAATTTACTATTCCCACTCCAGTCAGTACAAGAGTAAGGAAAGTGTTGGATAGTGGAGGGGTAAAATTTGCTATTCCCACTCCAGGGAGTACAACAGTAAGGAATGTGTTGGATTGAGGAGAGGTAAAATTTACTATTCCCACACCAGTCAGTGCAACAGTAGGGAAAGTGTGGGACTTTGGAGGGGTAAAATTTACTTTTTCCACTCCAGTCAGTACAACAGTAGGGAAAGTGTTGGATTGCGGAGGGTTGAAATTTACTATTCCCACTCCATTCAATATAACAGTAGGGAAATTGTTGGATAGCAGAAGGGTAAAATGTACTATTCCCACTCCACTCAGTGCAACAGTAGGGAAAGTGTTGGATTGTGGAGGAGTACAATTAGTGGAACATAAGGGAAAGAGTTGGATTATGGAGGGGTAAAATTTACTATTCCTACTCCACTCAGTACAACAGTAGGGAAAGTGTTGGATTGAGGAGGGGTAAAATGTACTATTCCCACCCCACTCAGTGCAACAGTAGAGAAAGTGTTGGATGTCGCAGGGGTAAAATGAACTATTCCCACTCCAGTCAGTACAACAGTAGGGAAAGTGTTGGATTGTGGAGGGGTAAAATGCACTACTGCCCCTGCACTCTATGTGGCATTAGAAACAGACTATTCCACTTCAAGTAAAATAAATATTTTCAAATCTATAGTATATAATAAAAAATAAAAATATTTAAATACAAAAAATCTAACTAAAATTCAAATTAACAAATTACATATTTATACAATGTTTAATACACATTATAAATTAATATAGATATTATTTTCATCAAAATACCAAAATCTATTGTCAAAATATTAACAACCAATGAATGCAATATTGTTTACGATTAAAAAGCATAACACAATTAACAGATACAATAATACATTGCAATTTTTTTAACTTTCTTTCCTATGCCTCTCCTATCTACACACCACACATCTGAAATTTATATTTACATTTATAATATTTACACATTTTACATAATTAAATAACTAATTAAATATTAATGCTAAATAACTACTAACATAACAATCACATTTGATTTCCTTTCCACCCTTTATCTGTGCAGAACAAACAACCGGTTTTTAACAAATGTACATAACTAATCATCAATTAAACAATTAATATTACTAATTACAGACAATAAATTAATTATATTTATTAACTTTTCACCCTTTACCCCTGCAAATACAACTCACACATATAACCTAAACAATATTTTAACTACATATTTACATTAATTATCATGTAAACCATTATTACAAATTAGCAATATGTATTAATTATTGTAATTTCTTACACATCTTTAACCATACAAAAACCACAGAACACCCCCCAGAAAATATATATTACAATAAATATTTACAAAATAATTATTTATAAATTATAATTAACTTCCCACCCTATACCCCTACAAAACACAGAACCCACACCTCAAACTTAAAAAAAACCCATTAATTATACTATTAGATAAATAATTGTTATTTAAATAATTATAATACTTAAAAATGATTTAATAAATTATTTATAATTAATTTACTTTCCACTCTATACCCCTACAGAAACCCACAACCTGCAGCTAAAACTTAAAAACAAAAAATATTAATTATACAATTAACATAAATAATTATCAATTAAATTAATGTAAAAATGCTACTAATCATTTTTCATTGATTTATTTCCCACCCTATTCCCCTATAAACCCCACAACCCGCTATGGTACTAAAAATAACAAAAAACAAATACAATAAATTTGAAAAACACTATTATTTTACAAACCATATTAAAGCACTAACAATATTTAAACAACCATTTCAAGGCGAATACAATTAACATATATATTAAAATACACAAAAGTAATACAAAATCTATTTTATCAGCAACAATATTTTTAACATCGATATTACTAACCTTAAAATCGATATTCTTGTCCACGGTATTGTTACTCATGATATTTCTGTGTCACAGTATTTCCAACTCAATATTTGTGTCATCCTGAATTATTGACTCGATATTTTGTCTCTGCACCGTTTTGCTGGCTCAGGACTATGAGCGTTTTTGACACTGCCATTCAGTGCCAAAGCACTGGACTCATCATATACATACTGGTGATTGGTGTATACATGCATGGATCATTCAAGTTAGCTGTAAGAACAAAATCAAGGGGTAGGACATATATTCAGGGCATGTATCTCAAATACTCCTTGTGGGCCTGCAGCACTGGTTGTGCATCCACAGAGTTAGCTCATCGATTGTGCCACAGATTTGCCCTGGTGGGGCCTGTGTGCACAAGTTACTGTTACTCGGCTTGGCAATTAAAAAGCTACATGCCAAGGTTCTGCATGTCTCTTGTTATATCGGAGTTTTCCCTGGTGACAGGGTGCAGTGTTGGGAAGAAGTAGGGCATGTGCATGTGTGACTTGCATGTAAGGGTCGTGAATGGCACTGGGTGGTGTGTTCGGTATGACAGGGCCTGATTCTTGCATTAGATTAGCATGGGGTAATGTAGGGAAAGGTTATTGAGCAATATTTTCTACGGGAGGAATAGTAGAAGTATAGTGTTTGGTATTGATGAGTTCGTAATGACGAATCCTCTCTGGTAGCGTGAGTGGATTAGACATTACATGGTGGAAATGTCACTTTGGGAAAGTGGGGATTTCGATGCTTTGGTCTCTGTGGGCCTGTTGGCCTGTCTCCAATTCACCTCTGAGTGCTAAGGAGACAGCTATATCTGTGCATAACTGATAGAAGGCCATAAACTAGGGGCTCAATGGAAGAGACCTCTGACTCTGAGAGCCTCTCTGGGATGGTACGTGGGGGTGGGATTAGCACCTACATTCCAAAAGGGAGGGTCTTGTCCACACTAAAGATAGTGATCAAACCTGCCAGGGTAGGATGGCAGACAGGACAAAATTTAGAAAGGGCCTGTGCCTTTCAAAGTGGCCATTTGAACGGATCGAATCTTTATATGCCAATGTGGATATAACTACTGGGGCTCTGGCCTCAAAAGTAGAGAAGCTTTTGGATTTGGAACCATACTAAGTTGGTTCGATGCTGGGACATCGACATGAGGAATCGTTAGGGCAGGAGGTACTGCAACTGGACTATCTGCTGACTTGTGGTGTTCTGGAGCTTGTGCTCCAGGAAGGGGACTATGACATGGTGGATTTTGCCTGTATGTTGCTGGCCTGCAGCTAAGTGCCAACTGTTGTGGCCTGGGTCCCTAAGTATTCTCCAAGGGCTGGATGGCTGGCCTCCTGTCAACAAGATCCCAGGGACACAAAGCATCTCAACATTTCCACAAGAGCATCAGGACCACACAGGGTGCGGCAGATTTTATTTTTTGTTAATCTTTTTATTAAACATAAACACAATCAGTACATACAAAGAGCAATTATAGTGTATCACCCATTTTACATTAGTTCCAAGTTAAATATTGAAGCAATTGGCTACAATCTCAACAAGTTCAATCTATGCATCAATATATCCCCTTGCAACCCTCTAAATGTTTGCCAGGCCTTCCAGATTTTCTCTCCCTTCTTAGGGCACCCTCTACTTTTATGAATTGTAACTTCCGCCTGCCAGCACCAAACGAGATCGTTTGGGTGCGGCAGACATTTGTGGAAGTGATCGTTGGGTGGGACAAGGACCGTCTTGATGTACAACATCATCACACTACACAGAGTTGCATGCTCGTAAAGATCAGCAGCCAGCTGAGGTGCCGGGACGTTTGAGGAGTGTAAGTCTTGCAATCCGCAGCATGTGGTGTCCGAGGGGTGTTGGGGGAACCTGAGCAGTAAGCTGAGACTATCTTTGACCTCCAGATTGGGAGGACGACAGTGCCTGACATCACGGCCTCAGTCCGATGTTGCTGGCTCCCTCTACCTGGACCCATGCCACAAGGTACTTTGTTGTGGTGAACATTGTGACAAGGCCCGACGGGTTTCGTGTGCCTTGTGAGGCACCTACAGCTGACTGTTGGGGGCTACAGCAGTGCACACCTCCGCTTGAGAGAAAAACATTTCTCCAGACTTGGAAGTGTGACAGCTTCCTGGGTCTCCACCTTTTGTCTACAGTGAGGATAACGAACCCGCACTCATGCAGGTGCCGCCGGAAGCTTGGAGGTCTAATCCAGGTGGACGAAACTAAGTAACTGTTTCTTTCTGTGTTAGGTGGTTCCAACTGTCTAGTCAACGGGGCGCCAGCAGGGGCAACATGTATTGGCTGGTGTCGTTGAGTGACTGAGGGGCTGGGTCACGAGTCGTAGTCAAAGACCTGTGACTGTTTGACGTTTCTGCTAATGGGAATGTTTAACAAGTGCATATAACTGTAAAGTGTATATACAATGTGTATCTCATTTTGATTTCAATGGGGAAGTTTGACAATTGCATATAATTGTAAATTTTGTATATCTATTTGGTTTCAGTGTGTGTGTAATACAAAGACAACTGTTTTATACATACGGTGTGAAGTCTTTTTGGTGGCATATGCTGTGTGTTGCGAAAGTGGTGTTGCGCCAATACTTTACATTTGAGCCCTGACGATAAGCCTGACTGCTCGGTGCCTAGCTACCAAAGGGTGAGCACAGGTTATCAGAAATGTTTATCGTACTCATCCTGTTTGAAACAGTGGATTGTGATTGGCTTCGATACGTCCCAGCCTGCCCAAAATTGCTGGTTCTAACATTACGAGTATACATTTTAGTGTCCATATTCATTAAAGAAATTAGACAGTAGAAACTGCAATTAAGCGGATCTTTATCCTTCTTTTAAAAATATTTAACTATATGCTCCTCCCCAGGGCGCAGGTACCGTTCGCAAAAGGTTTGAGTGTTAACCAGCTCTTCAAATTTCTGGACCAAAATGTCTGCAAATTTGTTTAGATAACTCGAGAGGAATAGAGTCTGGTCCAGATGCTTTACCTGAGGCAAACTCTGTCAATGCTTTCTTAAACTCTGTATACATAATAGGGCCCTCTAACTTCTGAGTCAGAAAAGACATTAAATGTGGTAAGCTTTTCCCATCTAGATACCCCTTTATAGCTATCAATGAGGGGGAGCTCTCCTCCCGATAAAGTGCTGTATAGAATTACCAAAAACAGACAGAATCGCAATAGGGCCACAACGCACTTGACCAGATAAGTCACTGTTAGACCTGGCATCATTGGCATGAGTCTCTCCTCCATTCTTTTCTGTTTGCCTCCTCTGTTTACGATGTTTTTGCTGGATTATTGCTTTGGGCACTGTGCCACTGCTGATCAGTGCCACAGTGCAAGTGCTCCCTATGTTAAATTGTTACATTGATTGGTGTTACCATGATTGGCTTGGTTGACTTACTGTTCAGACCCTAGTCTAGTGCACTGCGTGTGCCAAGGGCGTGTAAGTTAACTGCTGCTGGTGGGCTTGCAGCACTGGTTGTGCCACCCACAGAAGCAGCGTGTAAAATGTGTCTCAGGCCTGCCACCGCAGCGCCTGCGTGCAGTCCCTGACTGCCATGTCGACTTGGTAAGGAAACCTACTTACCAGTCTCTAAACCTTCACTTTGCCACATTTCAGACACCTCTATGGTAGGCCCTAGGGCAGGGTGCATTGTTGGTAAAAGGTAGGTCATGCCCTGATGTGTGTGGCATGACCTAATAGTGAATTACAGCCATTTTCGTTTTTCACTATTGAAGGGCTACCTGCCTCCAATAGGCCAGACTGGGCAGACTGATTATTAACTCCATTATAATCTATCTGACTCAGGGAGCATGGTAGCAAGTCGAGTTTAGTATCCCTGAACTCAGAATTTAATAACACACCCTTTAGGATGGATGGTTTTTAAATTCTATGTTTGAAAATAGCACTTTTAGAAAGTGGCTATTTTCTTGTCCAACCATCTACCGGTCTCTGCTGGTTTGGTGTGGGTGTCAGGGGCTGGGTGGCTCCAGAGGTCTGAATGAGTCAGTGTGGGGTGAATGGGGCGTTTACACATAGAGTGAGGGAAGAGTAGCCTGCCCTGCCTGACACAATACTGGCTCCGCCTCCTGCTGGGCGACTGATAGCCCTGCTCCTGCCAGTGACAATACTGGCTCCGCCTCCTGCTGGGCGGCTGAGGACTCTGCCCTGCTCAGTGAATAGGCCAGGTGCCTCTGCCTGGCAACACCCCCAACAAACCTGAGCTGGTGGGAATCTCCCTGCTTGGACAAAGGGAACAAAGGGAAAAAGGGGTATAAGAGAAGGACCCCTGAACCAAGAACTCAGATCACTTCTGACAAGGAAACCTGTACCAAGGACAAGAAGCCTGCTGATCTAAGGGCTTGCCTCCCCTTTCTGCCAGAGTGCTGTAAAGCTGTGGAGGAACCTGAAAGCCGCTTCTTTATTTTTGCCAAGGAACAAGGAGAGAGGAACTTGGTGTGTACTCTCTGAACACTTGCTAGGAAATCTCCAAGGACTGGAAGAGTGCCAGTCTCCTGTTGAAGTCACAGGGCCAAAGGACTTCACCATCTACTGAATTGCTGAATTGCTGGAAAGTGTTGTTTCCAGTACACAAGGGAAAATCTGCAGTCTCGACGCCAGCAGCAACGCCAGTGAGCAGTGGGTATCGGCCCCGGCTCCAAGTGACCCCGTCTCGACGCCGGTATCAACGCCAGTGAGGAGTGAGTATCGGCTCCACCTCCAAGCGACCCCGTCCCGACGCCGCTGCTGATCGCATCGACTCGACGCCCTTCTCGCCGCCGTGAGCGCTGCTCCGGCCCGACATCCCTCGACACCGCTGCGGATTGACCCGACTCCGAGGCACGATCGACGCCGACCTCGACGCCGACATCTCGACGTCGTGGATCATCGTTTTCTTCGTTTCTCAAGGTACTGTACTTGTGGGGTCTGTTGCAACTCCAGGCTCGACGTAGCGCTCCTCGCGGTCGACGCCGAACCTTGGGAATCTTGTAGACTCAACGTCGTGTGACTCCTGTGGGGGTTACATTGTTGCCAAAGAACTGTGCTCAGAAGAATACTTTGCTAAAGAACTATTTGCCAAGAAGAAACCTTACTTGAACTATTATTTTTCCTTCCAAAGAGTATTTATTAAGACTGTGGTATATTTTTGTCGTTATTTGGTCTGGTGCTAAGCCTTATATAAAAAGACTATTTTTATAATAACTTCTGTGTCGTGTCCATCTGTAGTGTATTCACTTTATTACTGTATGTGGTCATAAATGCTTAACACACTGCCTCTGAGATAAGCCTGTCTGCTCTGCCAAGCTACCAAGGGGGTAGCAGGGGTTATCTGAGTGTGTAATCCCCTTTCCCTGACTAGAGTTGGTTGGTCCCTATTTGTCAGAAGTGTATACCTCTGCCAACTAGAGACCGCCGGTTCTAACATTGGTGGTCAGCGGTGGGATTGAACTTTGCATTTATGACTCATGTGCAGTGATTAGTGTACGCTACATAGTGAAAGCAGACCATAACGCAGCCACAGTCTGTTTGGTAGGATATTCTATTTTTGTTCTCCGCTTTCCTGGAGCTTATTTTTTTTAAACCCTGCCAGTTTTGACCATGGAGAATGCCGGAGCTGCTACACCTGTGGAGAATGTTGTGGGGGAATTTGATAAGGAGAAGATAGATTCCTACACGCTAAAAGATCTAAAAGGATTTTGCAAGCAGTTTAAAGTTCCTACCACAGGTGTCTCAAAGAAAGAGGGCTTCCTCAAAGCGCTGAAGGCCTGGTTAGAGGCCAGAAATCCCTCTGATCCGGTGGTGGTACCGGAAGAGGAAGAAGAAGAGGAAGAGGAAGAGCCCACAGGTGGGCCAGTGTCATCTCCAGGCAGTAGTGCGTCCTCTAGGAGCCTTTCCCCCAAAGAATTAGAAGACAGGGAGAAGGAGAGGGGGTACAAGTTGGAAATGGCAAAACTTAAATTAGGAGGGCAGTTGGAATTAGAGAATGCAAGAAGCAAGAGAGAAGCTGAAATGGAGAGCAAAAGATTAGATTTTGAGAGAGAGAAATTAGCGTTTGAACGTGAGAAGATGGTGAGGGAGATGGAGCTTAAAACTAAGAGTTTAGAGTTGAATCCCTCTGGTGGCAGCGCTCCATCCGTGCCTGCAGAAAGTAGGTTTTATTTTCCTAAAGATGTGATCAAGGATTACAGTAAGAATGAAGATATTAGCCAATGGTTTAAAGCATATGAGTTAGCATTGTTGGCCCACCGGGTCCCTGAGAAGGATTGGGGAACGGGGTTGTGGAGCCGCTTTACAAACGAGGGGAGAGATACCTTGTTGAGCCTTCCTGCTGAGGATAGGATGTCTTATACTCATATGAAAGATGCTTTAATGCTGAGATATGGCTTAACTCCAGAAAAGTACAGACAAACCTTTAGAGAATGTAAGAAGTTGCCTGGTACTACGTGGGTTGAATATGTGTCTTTTTTCTGCAGAACCATGGATGGTTGGATAAAGGGTAGCAAGGTTGATAGTTATGATGCTCTTTATGATTTGTTTGCTTGGGAGCACTTGCCTAATAACTGTTTTCCAGAGCTACGCCAGCACCTTGTTGATAGCAAGCTATCTAACCCTAGAAAACTTGCTGAGGAGGCGGACCGCTGGGTCAGTACCAGGGTCCACAAGGGTCCAGTGGGAGACTCAGCCAAAGGTGGGCAGGGTCCCCAGCAGAAGAGTGGGGGGGACAGGGGTAAACAGAGGGAGTTTCAGAAAGGGCCCCAAAGTAGTCCCCAAGGGAACCAAGGGAAGGGTTCCCAGCCTCCCCCTGTAAAGAAGCCAGAGGCCCCGACAGGTAAACCTGTTCACAGGGGCCCCATGACCTGCTATGCCTGTAAGCAGGTGGGACACCGTTATTATGATCCCCAGTGTCCCATGAAGGATTCGAATGCACCGCCGCATGCACCCCCTCGGCAGGTAGCGAGTGTAGCCCTGGGAGGGGAGGAGATGGGTGCCCCCGGTGGGTGGGGTCCCGCAGAAATGTCCCTGGTCTCTTTAGGAGACGTGGAAATGGTCCCTCCAACCCCTCTGCCTAGTAACACTAAGAAATATAGGCAGTGGGTGACCATTAATGGCCATAGGGTGGAAGCTCTCAGAGACACCGGAGCGAGTGTGACAGCTGTCAAGTGTCACTTGGTGTCCAGAGAGCAGGTGGTCCCTCATGCATTCTACCCCGTTGTAGCTGCTGACAACTCACAGAGTCAGTGTGAGGTAGCTCAAGTTCCCTTTGAGTGGGGGGGGTCTCAGGTACTCTTCAGGTTGCTGTGAGGCCCGCCATGCCTGTTGATTGTCTCCTGGGCAATGATTTGGAGGACTCCCCTTGGGCTAAGGTGGAGAGAAAATCGCATCTGGAAATGTTGGGTCTGCCTGAGTGGGTGTGTGCGACCACCCGGTCCATGTCAGTCAGTAAGGGTGTTGATGGGGCCCTGGAGCCTGAAAGTATGGCCCAGGTCCCAACCGTGAAGAGAAGAGGCAGGGGGCGCGGGAAACCGTCCCCCATCGTTCCCGCGGACCAGGAGGGAGCAGACCCTGAGGGGGATGCCCTGGAACCGACAGGAGAACAAGTGGCCGAACTGGGAGACCTGCCCGAGCTGACCCATTGGCAGCAGGATGGTGGTCCCTCCAGGGAGGAATTTTGTGCTGAACAGAAAGTGTGCCCTTCTCTTGTGGGTATGAGGCAGCAGGCCTCAGCCCAAACGACAGGTGATCAGTCAGGATCACATTGGGTCTACTGGGAGAACGACCTCCTGTATAGCGAGCCTAAGGCTGCTGAACCTGGGTCAGCCCGTGTGCTGGTGGTACCCCAGCGCTTCCGAGCCTTCCTACTGGGGTTGGCTCATGACGTTCCGTTAGCTGGACATCTGGGGCAGGACAAGACCTATGACAGGCTTGTCACCCATTTTTATTGGCCCCAGATGAGAAGGGATTCAGATATCCATTGTAGGACCTGTCAAACTTGCCAGGCAAGTGGGAAAAGCGGGCGGATGCAGAAGGCTCCCCTCCAACCTTTTCCCGTCGTCAGTACCCCCTTTGAGCGAGTGGGAATTGACATTGTGGGGCCACTGGACCCCAAGACAGCCATGGGCAACAGGTTTATCCTGGTCTTGGTGGACCATGCCACCCGGTACCCGGAAGCCATCCCTCTCCGCACAGTGACGGCCCCCGTGGTGGGACGGGCACTGATGGGTGTTTTCTCCCGCATGGGGTTCCCCAGAGAGGTGGTGTCAGACCGGGGCACCAACTTCATTTCGAATTATATGAAGTCTCTGTGGAAGGAGTGTGGGGTAACCTACAAGTTTACCACTCCTTACCACCCTCAAGGTAATGGGCTGGTTGAGAGATTCAACCGGACCCTAAAAGGCATGATCATGGGTCTTGAAGAACCAATGAGGCGTAAATGGGACGTCCTCTTGCCATGCCTGCTGTTTGCTTACCGTGAGGTGCCACAGAAGTCTCTAGGGTTCAGCCCCTTTGAGCTTTTGTATGGTCACCCGGTAAGAGGACCTTTGAGTCTGGTTAAAGAAGGCTGGGAGCAATCTCCCAGGAAACCTCCCCAGGATGTATATAGTTACATGCTGGCCTTTAGGAACCAGACTCGGCGCTTCAGAGATCTTGCTCGGGCAAATCTGGAGGCCAGCCAGGAAGAGATGAAGCGGTGGTACGATCAGAATGCCACTCTGGTTGAGCTTCAACCTGGTCAGAAAGTTTGGGTCATGGCCCCTGTGGAACCTTGTGCGCTCAAGGACAGGTGGACTGGACCATTTGAGGTTGTGGAGAAAAAGAGCGATGTCACCTACTTGGTGGACTTGAAGTCTCCCAGGAACCCCTTAAGGGTCCTGCATGTCAACCGGTTAAAGCCCCACTTAGAAAGGTCCGAAGTGGGCATGCTCCTTGCCACAGATGCTGGGATGGAGGAGGAGAGTGAGCCTCTTCCTGACCTCCTGTGTGCAAAAGAAAAAGATGGGTCAGTGGATGGTGTTGTCCTCTCTGACACACTGACCCCTGAGCAGCAGCAAGATTGTCGCCATCTGTTGGTACAATTCCCTGATCTGTTCTCCTTAATCCCTGGTGTCACTCAGTGGTGTGTCCATGATGTGGACACTGGGGACAGCACTCCTGTGAGGCACAAGGCCTACAGAGTGACTGAAAAGGTCAGAGCATACATCAAGGAGGAGGTCTCCAACATGTTTGCCTTAGGGGTGGTTGAGTCCTCTAGCAGTCCTTGGGCCAGCCCAGTGGTCTTGGTCCCAAAGGCTGCAGCGCCTGGTGCTTCACCAGAACTTCGGTTCTGTGTGGATTACCGAGGACTCAATTCGGTCACCAAGACTGACGCGCACCCCATCCCCAGAGCTGATGAGCTCATCGATCGGTTGGGGGCTGCCCGGTACCTTAGTACGTTTGATCTAACGTCTGGGTACTGGCAGATCGCCTTGACTGATGGGGCAAAAGAGAGGTCTGCATTCTCCACACCAGATGGGCACTACCAGTTCCGTGTGATGCCCTTTGGGATGAAGAATGCCCCTGCCACATTCCAGAGGTTGGTTAACCAGGTACTGGCCGGGCTGGAAGATTTCAGCGCCGCCTACCTGGACGATATAGCAGTGTTCAGCGCCAGCTGGGAGGAACACTTGCGCCACCTCCAGGAAGTGTTGTTGGCCCTGCGCAGAGCAGGCCTCACAATCAAGGCTAGTAAGTGCCAGATTGGGCAGGGTTCAGTGGTGTACTTGGGGCACCAAGTAGGGAGCGGCAAGGTGGCCCCCCTGCAACCCAAGATAGATACCATCCTGGCTTGGGAACCGCCCAAAACCCAGACTCAGGTGAGAGCCTTCTTGGGTCTCACGGGTTACTACAGGAGGTTTGTCAAGGGGTATGGCAACATTGTGCACCCCTTGACCTCGCTGACTTCCAGGAAGCAGCCGAGACTTGTGATCTGGACTGACGCCTGTCAGAACGCCTTTGACACCCTGAAAACTGCAATGTGTACAGCACCGGTCCTCCAGGCACCCGACTTTTCAAAAGAATTCATTGTCCAGACAGACGCTTCAGAGCATGGTGTGGGGGCTGTTCTAGCACAGATGAATGAGGAGGGCCGAGACTTACCTGTAGCCTTCATCAGCCGGAGGTTACTTCCCAGGGAACAAAGGTGGAGTGCGATAGAGCGTGAGGCATTTGCTGTGGTCTGGGCGCTGAAGAAGCTAAGACCCTACCTGTTTGGGACTCACTTCCGGGTTCAGACAGACCACAGGCCCCTCAGATGGTTAATGCAGATGAAGGGTGAGAACCCAAAACTGTTGAGGTGGTCCATTTCCCTACAGGGGATGGACTTTACGGTGGAACACCGCCCTGGTACAGATCACGCCAATGCTGATGGTCTGTCCAGATTTTTCCGCCTTAGTGATGAGGACTCCCTGGGTGAAGGGTAGTTCTCCCCACATTTCAGCTGGAGGGGACACGTGTTAGACCTGGCATCATTGGCATGAGTCTCTCCTCCATTTTTTTCTGTTTGCCTCCTCTGTTTACGATGTTTTTGCTGGATTATTGCTTTGGGCACTGTGCCACTGCTGATCAGTGCCACAGTGCAAGTGCTCCCTATGTTAAATTGTTACATTGATTGGTGTTACCATGATTGGCTTGGTTGACTTACTGTTCAGACCCTAGTCTAGTGCACTGCGTGTGCCAAGGGCGTGCAAGTTAACTGCTGCTGGTGGGCTTGCAGCACTGGTTGTGCCACCCACAGAAGCAGCGTGTAAAATGTGTCTCAGGCCTGCCACCGCAGCGCCTGCGTGCAGTCCCTGACTGCCATGTCGACTTGGTAAGGAAACCTACTTACCAGTCTCTAAACCTTCACTTTGCCACATTTCAGACACCTCTATGGTAGGCCCTAGGGCAGGGTGCATTGTTGGTAAAAGGTAGGTCATGCCCTGATGTGTGTGGCATGACCTAATAGTGAATTACAGCCATTTTCGTTTTTCACTATTGAAGGGCTACCTGCCTCCAATAGGCCAGACTGGGCAGACTGATTATTAACTCCATTATAATCTATCTGACTCAGGGAGCATGGTAGCAAGTCGAGTTTAGTATCCCTGAACTCAGAATTTAATAACACACCCTTTAGGATGGATGGTTTTTAAATTCTATGTTTGAAAATAGCACTTTTAGAAAGTGGCTATTTTCTTGTCCAACCATCTACCGGTCTCTGCTGGTTTGGTGTGGGTGTCAGGGGCTGGGTGGCTCCAGAGGTCTGAATGAGTCAGTGTGGGGTGAATGGGGCGTTTACACATAGAGTGAGGGAAGAGTAGCCTGCCCTGCCTGACACAATACTGGCTCCGCCTCCTGCTGGGCGACTGATAGCCCTGCTCCTGCCAGTGACAATACTGGCTCCGCCTCCTGCTGGGCGGCTGAGGACTCTGCCCTGCTCAGTGAATAGGCCAGGTGCCTCTGCCTGGCAACACCCCCAACAAACCTGAGCTGGTGGGAATCTCCCTGCTTGGACAAAGGGAACAAAGGGAAAAAGGGGTATAAGAGAAGGACCCCTGAACCAAGAACTCAGATCACTTCTGACAAGGAAACCTGTACCAAGGACAAGAAGCCTGCTGATCTAAGGGCTTGCCTCCCCTTTCTGCCAGAGTGCTGTAAAGCTGTGGAGGAACCTGAAAGCCGCTTCTTTATTTTTGCCAAGGAACAAGGAGAGAGGAACTTGGTGTGTACTCTCTGAACACTTGCTAGGAAATCTCCAAGGACTGGAAGAGTGCCAGTCTCCTGTTGAAGTCACAGGGCCAAAGGACTTCACCATCTACTGAATTGCTGAATTGCTGGAAAGTGTTGTTTCTAGTACACAAGGGAAAATCTGCAGTCTCGACGCCAGCAGCAACGCCAGTGAGCAGTGGGTATCGGCCCCGGCTCCAAGTGACCCCGTCTCGACGCCGGTATCAACGCCAGTGAGGAGTGAGTATCGGCTCCACCTCCAAGCGACCCCGTCCCGACGCCGCTGCTGATCGCATCGACTCGACGCCCTTCTCGCCGCCGTGAGCGCTGCTCCGGCCCGACATCCCTCGACACCGCTGCGGATTGACCCGACTCCGAGGCGACCTCGACGCCGACATCTCGACGTCGTGGATCATCGTTTTCTTCGTTTCTCAAGGTACTGTACTTGTGGGGTCTGTTGCAACTCCAGGCTCGACGTAGCACTCCTCGCGGTCGACGCCGAACCTTGGGAATCTTGTAGACTCGACGTCGTGTGACTCCTGTGGGGGTTACATTGTTGCCAAAGAACTGTGCTCAGAAGAATACTTTGCTAAAGAACTATTTGCCAAGAAGAAACCTTACTTGAACTATTATTTTTCCTTCCAAAGAGTATTTATTAAGACTGTGGTATATTTTTGTCGTTATTTGGTCTTGTGCTAAGCCTTATATAAAAAGACTATTTTTATAATAACTTCTGTGTCGTGTCCATCTGTAGTGTATTCACTTTATTACTGTATGTGGTCATAAATGCTTAACACACTGCCTCTGAGATAAGCCTGTCTGCTCTGCCAAGCTACCAAGGGGGTAGCAGGGGTTATCTGAGTGTGTAATCCCCTTTCCCTGACTAGAGTTGGTTGGTCCCTATTTGTCAGAAGTGTATACCTCTGCCAACTAGAGACCGCCGGTTCTAACAGTCACAAATACCACCAATTTCCTTCTTTGATTGTTTGTCCCCTATTTGAAAAGAGAGAACCCATCCCATCTCAAAACAGAGTGCCTATCTTGTTTGTCATCTCTGGTAACTTGTATCCCAAATACTCTTCTGAAGACTAGTGTGGGTGATAGTTAATTGGCCCAATACTCGTTCAGCCTCTTGAGAAAACCTTCAACCACTTTTTTTTAATATTCAAGTTCCAGAGTTATCAAATCTGCCCAGGCCTGTTCTGCCTTATGTCTAATCCTTTTATCCCGCTGGATGGTATAGCCAAGAGTCTGGCCATAGATAACCACTTTCATCGTGTCCCACACAATTATTGGAAAAGCCAAGTTTTAATTATACAAAAAGTTTTCATCCAAGGAGGTTGACTTAAAATTCAAGTATCGTTTGCCTAATAACAGTTCATGGTCAAATGACTACCTTCACAAAGTTGCAGTACCATCACCATAATTTAATAACATAAAGAAAGAAAGAGAATTGTGATCAGAGATTATGCACAGGTTCAGCTTGATAGAGGGTAATGCGACTTACAAAGAACATATTGATCCTAGAAATAGCCTTATGAGGTCAGGGGCGGCTCCTCCACTAGGGCGGAGGAGCGTTACCCCACTGCTTCTTGCAGTGCGAGAAGCAGAAACATAAAATGGTAATAACTTTCCGTTATTACCATTTTATGTTTGGTTGCGGGCGGGTGGGTAAGCGGGGCAGCTCTGGGAGCAGGGGAGGGGAGGGGAGGAGTGGTCTGCCTGCTCACTCCAAAGTGCGCAAAGACAGTTTGGGGCTGCTCAAACCTGTCATGCGCATTCTGCCTTTTCTCTATGTGGGCTGCATTCAGCCTACTTGGATAAAATGGCGTCCCCATTAGCCCCTGGCTGGTCGGCGTCCCGACCAATCACAACAATGCTCAAGCAGCTTTGTGATTGGCTTAGGAGAGGGAGGGAGGGAGCCTGTCTGCCTGCTTCTGCTTCATGTTCCTGGAGAGCTGAGAAGACGCAGGACCCGGGACCCGGCCAGGTAAGTTTAAATATCTTTAATTATTTATTTATTTATTTCATTGAATTAAACCCCCCTCCCTACGCGACCGCGTGCCCGCCCACCGGCGAGTTGTGCCGGGCACAACTGCTCCTCTTGCACCTAAAAGTAGGAATGATTAAAAGAACTCTGCTATTTCTTGTACTGAAGGAGAGGAGGAAGGAGCTAATGTCCTCCCTTCAGACTTTAATGGAAAATATGTTGATAAAGACATGTTGCCTGACATTCTGGCTAGGATACGTCAGAATATGGGGCTTCCTATTGAGGAGTTACCCTGTACATCTACATAGCCAGTCCTTTGTCAATTTCAGCAGCTCAAAGTCTTAAATCTTCCTATTCATCTACATGTGCTTGACAGTGTTCACAGGGAATGGAAGGAGATGGACAAAATGAAAGTTCTAGAGGCATATATTAGATCTATCCTTTAGAGGACTTTGACAAATCTATACATGAGTCAGTAGTGGTGGATTCTTTATTTGCGATTCTGGTTGGCAGAACTTCTATGGCAGATGAGAGCATACTTAAAGACCAGGTTGAGAGGAAGATTGATTCAGCTTTGAAGAAATCCCACACTGGGAATACACTCTTGCAATGAGAGCTGGTATTTATGGTGCTTACAATTCTAAATCGCATGTTTCTGATTTCAAGAGCCTTTTTAAAGCAATACAGAAGAACAAAAAGTGTTCCGAGCTCCTTGAAGCCTTGAAGAAACAGGTGGAATTCCTTTCTGATGTCTCCTTGGATATTATGAGAGCCTTTGCATTGGCAGGAGCTATTATTTCTGTACAGAGGAATCTTTAGATGAAGGAGTGGCACACCGATGCAGTTCTGAAAGCGGTGGCCATGAGGATGCCCTTTGAAAAAGGTTGGCTCTGGCGTTCGGATCTTGAGGATAAGTCCATAGAATCTCAAAGGAGGAGAAGAAGCACTCTCAATCCTTCCATCAGACTGGCACTTCTGATTCAGGATCCCGCTCATATTTCTCCACAGCCTCCATTTGACAGCCTTCTGTATGAGCTGGACAGCAGCAGCAGTTTTCTTTTTATAGAAAACAGAGAGGCAAATGAGGCAGGAATCAGGGAGTGAAAAAGGGGGAATCTAACTTTCCAGCGAAAAATCAGTGCTCCTGACTATGTTGAGATCATGCCCATTCAACCTGTTGGGGGAAGAATAAGATTCTTCCATTCAGAATGGGAGGGGCCTATCTTAGGTGTGGGTCCGCCAAATGGTGAAGAAGGGATATCTAGAGATTCAAGAGACTCTGGTGAATTCAGGGATCATACATACTCCAGAGCCTCGCAACAAGAAAATGAGCTCTCGAGGCAGCAGTCCCCAGGCTGGTGGAGAAGGGAGCAGTAGCCCCATTTCCCAAAGCAGAGAAGGGTTGGGGTGATGTTTCTATCCCCATGCAGTTGTACTTGTTTCTGCTGATTTCAGACCTTAGAGGGGTGAACAAATGGATAAAGAGAATTCCGTTCATAATGGAAATAGTTCAAAGAATAATCCAGTTAATCCAGGAGAAAGCATTTATGATCACAATGGATTTAACAGATACCTACGTACACATTCCTATTGCTGGACCTTATTAAACATTACTCAGAATTTTGGCCTGGAAGTAATTTTCAGTTCCAGGTGTTGCCCTCTGGCATCAAATCTGGCCAATGGGGGGGGGGCGTGGCCTGCAGCCGAGGAAGATGGCCGCACTCTAGCGCGGCTCCGGAGCCCGGTGCCCGAACCCGCACCGATCCTGCACTAATCCTGGCCCAATACCGGCACGAAAGCAAGCGACTCATCCCCTGCACGCCCGGGACTCCGTACGGGCGGCGGGGGCCCCCGGCGAGGTGCGACTGACCTTGAGGCTGCCTGCAGCGGACGCGCGGCCTGGGAGCGGCGGCGGAGCCGGGGCCTCGAGTAGTGGCTGCTCCGATCGGGAGCAGCCGGAGGGGGTGTGGCCAAGGCCCCGAGGCGTCGGCAGTGGAGCGCCGAGACAGGAGGCCCCGAAGCGAAGGATCAAGCAGGGCAGCAGGCCGGGGAGTGAGACGTCCCCCTGCCTCTCTCCGCGCTCGCGGCATCTGGCGGTGGGGTCGCGGACACGACGGCGCCTCTTCCAAGGCAAAAGACGAGTGGCCTGGGCATCTGGACCTCCACCGCGGCCCCGTGAGGCCTCGCGGGGGCGACGTGAGGAGGCTGAGGGCGAGGCGCGGAGGGAGCCAGCGGAGAATGAGCAACGATTGACCCGGTAAGGAGCCGGTACACGGCCGGAGACCTGCGTGGTGTGGGGACTAACGAGTGGTGACGACTGGACCCTGGGAGCGGCGGATAGGTGGCGAATCTGTGCCCCCGGAGCGTACGGCGACATCTACTGACCCCCCGCTCACGTTTCGGACAATCCCCGGATCGCCCCCGGCCGTGGCAGAAGGGGTACTGACACAGCCTGCGCCAGACAACATGGGGGGAAAGGGAGCACAGGCGAAGCTGGAAAAGTTTGCATTCCTAAAGGATCGGACTGCATCCCCCCCCCCCTGACAAGACTAAAGAGATTACCCTGGCGGATGTCATGGCCACGTTGACCCAGATGCAGGCCTCAATCGGCACGATCTCTACTGACGTTACGCTTCTCAGAGCAGACGGCGCAAAAATTAATTCTAGACTGACCGAGGTCGAGGCTACCACGGCAACCCTCACCCACGAAGCGGCCATGCATCAGAAGCGAATACAAACTCTGGAATCGGTGCAAAAGCAGCTGCTAGTCAAGCTGGATGACCAGGAAGGCAGGTCAAGGAGGAACAACGTGCGTGTCGTTGGGGTGCCGGAGAGTGAACGCGGCCCGGCGTTGGACCTCTTCGTGGAATAACTCATCACGGAACAGTTGCAGCCACGTGGGCTCCCAAAATTTTTCTCAGTGGAGAGGGCACACCGGGTGCCCGGTGGGAGGCCTCGGCCTGGGGCCCCCCCGTGCCCGATCCTGGCCCGCATTTTCAACTTCCGCGACAGGGACGCAATCCTCCAGGCGGCGCGTACCGCCCCCCCCGCTGCGGGTGGACAACAGCACAGTTACCCTCTATCCGGACTACACCGCGACAGTGATGCGGCAACGAAGAGACTTCCTGGCGGTCAAGGCGGAACTCCGCACTCGAGAACTTAAATATGCGATGCTATATCCGGCGAAGCTACGGGTGGAGGCGGAGGGGCGCACTTGGTTCTTTGCAACGCCGACAGAGGCCACGGAGTGGCTGGAGGGGTGGCGTCCGGCGAGAACAAAGGGCCGAGCGGAGCGGCCCCCTCGCAGCCGTTCCGCCTCCCCCGAGAACCTGGAGGTCAAGGAGTCAAGAGCGGAGGGTGGCGCGCCGCGGAGCTGAGGCTGCGATGGAGCGACCGAATTTGACGACGGTGAGGGGCCTAATGCCGGAGTGCACCAGGCGACCGGGTGGGGCTCGGAAATGGCAGGGGAGTTGTTGACTCTGAACTTTTTTGTCTCCGGACAGTCGGTTACTTGAATGGACAAACACATGGTGCGGGGATCGGCGGCGGGGCTGTGAGCGGCTTCCCCCCCATACGCAAGTAGCAAGTTATGGGAACTAAGCACTCTGCTAAGTTGGGGTGGCGGGTAGTTTTAAATCCGCTGGGCAGGGAGGCAGGGAGGGGGGTGGGGGGACGGGGGCAGTTTGGTAACGTTGGTTTGTGTTTTGTTTCAGGTTTAGCAACTACTCATTGGTGTATTTGGCAGGCTAGGCATGTAGGGGACCACAGGAGGGGTACACGGCAGCACACACTTTCCACATCCATCCAGGACTACGGAAACACAAAGCGAGACCCAGGGGGCCACCGCTAGCTTAAGAGACGGGCAGGCACAGCAGCACTGTCCCTCTTTCAGTGTTCTGTCCTGGAACGTGAACGGATTAGGGGACAAGAGCAAACGAGGGCTAGTATTACAATATCTCAAGCGTAGAGGGCCGGCGGTGGCACTCCTGCAAGGAACGCATTTAGTGGGCACAACCACGAAAGCGCTAGACAGATGGGGGTTCAAGATGGCGATACATTCGGAGTTCACGACGGGGTCCCGAGGGGTGGGCATATTAGTCAACAAACATTATCCCCTGATTCTGGTTGACTCTCGTAGGGAGGAACAGGGCCGCTTTGTGGCACTGACCTGCCAATGGGAAGGGAAGTTGTACAATTTGGTGACAGTCTACATTCCCCCGACATTTCACCAGGCCACTTTTAGGGCATTGGGTGAGTTCCTGCTGGCGCTACCACAAGGGGAGCTCATTATGGGTGGGGACTTTAATGCAACCATGGACCCGACTCTGGATAGGTCTTCATACAGGGAACATGGCAGCGCCACCCCCATTCTGCGAGAATTCATGGAGGCACTGAGCCTCATAGACACCTGGAGAACCTATAGGCCAGGGGAGAGGCAATACACATTTCATTCGGGGGCCCACAACACTCTTTCCCGCATAGATTACATTTTCACATCACCCGCGGGGTTAAAGGGAATGACTGAAGTGGCGCACCTACCCAGGGGTATTTCGGACCACTCACCGGTGGTCATTACGTTTGCAACCTTTGACCCACGTAGACGCACAGTGTTCCCAGTTCACCCCGGTTATCTCAAAATCCCTAAAATCAGCAAGGCCCTTAAAGCGACGACCAAACAATACTTCACTGAAAATAAAGATTCCGTGAGGAGCCCAACGACACTCTGGGAGGCTTATAAAACAGTCCTTCGCGGACAGGCAATCTCCATGATTGCCGATCACAGGAAAACCCAGCGGCGGGCGGTGCTGGAGCTCAAGCGGGGGGTGAGTGAGGCGGAGGCCGTCCATGCATCACAAGCAGATGATGATTCGGCACACAGAGTCCGTATGGCGCAGCAGGAGTATAGGTCCCATCTTTGGGAGGACGCACAAGCTAAACAGGTGGCAACTCAGCATACGATTTATGAGCTGGGGGACAAAGCAGGTAAACTGCTGGCCTGGCTTGAAAAGGGGGAGCGCGCGGCGCGGTGGGTGGCACGGATTAGGCTGGACTCCGGGGAGTATACGTCGGAGCCGCGGCAAATAGCGGGGGCCTTTGCGGCCCACTACAGAACAATATATACACCTGAGGCCTCCTCTACTGTTGCAGATAACGAGGCCTTCCTTCGGGACATCGTGATGCCGTGGCTGACCCCATCTGGGGCTGAGGCCCTGGAGGCGGACCTGACGGCTGAGGAGCTCACACTGGCAATCCTAGCCCTTCGCGCCGGGAAGGCGATGGGGCCAAACGGAATTCCGGTTGAATTCTATAAGCAGAGCTCCTCCCTCATGGTCCCGCACTTACTGGCCATGTATAGGGACAGTCTATCGACCGGGATCCTGCCCCGAGATCAGAGAGTGGCTACGATAGTGGCAATCCCGAAACCTAACAAACCCGCGCACGGTTGCGCTTCTTACCGCCCGATTTCTTTGTTGAACGCAGAGGCGAAGATTCTAGCAAAGGTGCTGGCGACAAGATTACAGCCATACCTCTCGACCCTGATACACCCGGACCAGTCGGGATTTATGCCCCACCGAAATACAGCTCTGAATATACGGCGTCTCCACGGGATTCTCGCGTGCCGTTCCTCGATAGAGGAGGATGCGGCCATCCTATCATTGGACGCCCGGATGGTGTTCGACCGGGTGGAATGGCCATTCCTCTTTGCCGTTCTTCGCCACATGGGACTTGGTCCCAAGATTTGCGCCTGGATCCAGCTTCTCTACACCCAGCCACTGGCACAAGTGGTAGTGAACGGGCACGTCTCAGACGCCTTTCCGTTGGGCCGAGGGACGCGACAGGGCTGCCCTCTTTCCCCGCTCCTTTTTGCTCTGGCTCTGGAGCCGCTGGCGGCGTGGGTGCGACAGGATCCGGTGATCCGGGGCCTAAAATGGACGATGAGATGGGAAGATCGTATTTCCCTATATGCGGACGACGTTCTGCTTTACCTGGCCTCGCCGGCGCGCTCAATCGCTTGCCTCCTGGACATCTGTGCGTCGTACGGGAGGAGGTCCGGATATGAGATCAACTGGGAGAAATCTATTGTCTATATGCTCCGAGGCTCCCCGCCTCGGCTCACGAGGGGATGCGATATTCGGGTGGTCGAGGACGGATTCAAATACCTCGGCATCTATGTAACTGCGGACAACGACAGGTTTGTGGCTGAAAATCTAACGAAGCCCTTGCATCGGCTTCGCAATGACGTCAAGCACTGGCGCTCCCTGCCCCTGACGCTGCTGGGGAGGGCCTCTCTTTTTAAAATGTTGGCCCTCCCTAGATTCCTATACGTACTTCAAAACACTCCTTTCCCGGTTGCGCCTACGTATTTCGCGGCCGTCAACGTGGAGGTCACCGGCCTCTTGTGGGAGAATAGGGCGCCGCGGATAGCACTCCATAAGCTCACCAGTGGGTGGTACGATGGAGGTATAGCCCTCCCATCCCAGACATGAGAACGTATTACTGGGCGTCGCAACTTATGGTTGTAAATCAGTGGCTTCATGTGCCTGGAGACGACCCGGCGTATCGTATGGATAGACAACTGCTGGGGGCCGAGGGGGTCATGGGCGCACTTTACAACCCCAAGAGAGGTCGCGTTCCGGCAGGGCCCACAGCACATACCCTCCAGATATGGTTTGCGGTACAGCGGACTATGGGATGGGCAGGAAGGATTACCCAGGCTACGCCTCTATGGGAGACAAGACAGCTGGGGGTGCTACGCACCACCAAAGGGTTCCACCAGTGGGATCTAATTGGCATATCCAGGGTCGGTGACCTCTGGAAGAAGGGAGAGGTGGTCACTTTCACCCAACTGCAAGCAGATTACGACTTGGCTGACACAGAACGTTTCCGGTACTTGCAAATCCGTCACGCACTTCGGGCGGTGATCCTACCCGGGACCCGGCTCCCGGAGTCATCGCCACTAGAAGACCGGCTCCTCACGGAACACCTAACGCAAAGAGCGACGTCCCTAACTTACCGGAAAATTATAAACAATCGACCTGACCCATTTGTGACCCTTAAGAGTAAATGGGAGGCAGAACTGGGAGACTTGGATGAAGCAGAGTGGCAGTCGGCGCTCTCCTCCCCTAAGGAGGTGAGCATATCGTCCAAACTAAGGCTGGTCCAACTTAAAATTCTGCACCGCACATATTACACCCGTACACTCTTATTTAAACTGAAGCGGGCGGACTCCCCACAATGTCTCAGGCAGTGTGGGCTGGAGGGAACTCTTTTTCACACTCTCTGGGAATGCCCAGTCATAGCGCTTTACTGGAAGGGGGTATTACACACACTCTCCCAGGTGACCAAGGTCCCGACACTCCCGGAGCCGCGGAGGTGTCTCCTCAATATCTGGGAACAGACAGACCTCAAGAGAGTGACACAGCTCTGGGTGACACTGGGGCTCATGCTGGCGAAACGCAATATAGCCCAGCGATGGGGATCGGGGCAGTCACCTACCCTCGCTCAATGGATCCAGGACATGGACTCTGTAATGGTTGTTGAAAAAACTGTATATGTGCATAGAGGCTGCCCCGGAAAGTGGACCCAGGTGTGGGGTGGGTGGAATATTTATAGAGGAAATATATGTGAACCCCCGCACGATGCCTCAGACTCTGAACTCAGTGACCAAGAATAGCCAACCTATCGTTTGCCCATAGTATGGGATGGATACGAATGTATGATACAGATGGAGCGTCTATGTATATTAAATGTGCCTGTACTGATTTATTGCACTACCGATGGGCTGATTTCCTGCTGAACTTGATACTAAGATATGTTGCTTTTTGTTTGCAAAAACTCAATAAAAATATTTCAAAAAAAAAAAAATCTGGCCAATGGATTTTACCAAAAATGATGGCATCCTTGGTGGCTCTTGTACATCTTCAGGGGTGGAGTGTTTTACCATACCTGGATGACTGGCTCCTCCAGGCCTCAACAAGAATGAAGTTACTGGAGGGTTGGAAGGCGATGCAACACCGTCTTCAGTGACATGGACTCCTAATAAATCTGGAGCAGTGCAAGCTGGATCACTCACAAGACCGGGTCTTCATCGGAGCACATTTAAGGACAGACTTGAGCATGGTTTATCAGCCACAAGAGAGAACAGTAAAGCTCCTATCTCTGTTGCCTCAGCAGGAGGGTACAGCAAGAGTGTGGTTGAAGGTTCAGTGTCACATAACTTGGTATGTTTTTCTAGTCCTTTGGGCAAGACTCCAAATGAAACCTATGTAGCTCATATGGTGAAGTATTGGAAACCAGCTTCCATGAACTGGGAGAAGAGTATCCTTGTTATAGATCCCATAAAAGGGCAACTGCATGGTGGCTGAAGGAGGGATCATTGAGCAGAGGATTTAATCTTCACTCTCTGCCAGAAGTGGTAATAACAACGGATTCGAGCCCTCTGGGGTGGGGTGCAACGTTGGGAGACAGGGAAGCACAGGGAAGATGGTCACTACAGGACAAGGCAAACCCCTCAAACCGGAAGGAGTTGTCAGCGATTTTTCATGCTTTGTGCACTTCAGGAATACCCTGCTCGATCAGCATGTGATAATCAGGCGCACAACACAACAACATAGTTGTATTTGAACATGCATGGTGAAACAAAGTCTGCCTCGCTTAATCTGGATTCCCTGAACATTGAAAAGTGTATAAAGAGGCATCTCCTATCCCTGATGGCAACTCACTTCAGGAGAGAAGATAATATGGTGGTCGACCGTCTGAGCAGGGTGGTGCTATCTTCACAGATCCCGTCTCTCTCCCCTCTGGTATTCTCCTAGCTATGCCAGAGGTTCTGGGAGACTTTTGTGGACCTGTTCACTTCTACAGAGGATACCAAGTTTCCAAGGTACTTCTCCTGGTATCTGTATCAAAAGCATGGAGTGTAGATATTCTGTCGTCACCTTGGCCTCTTTGCATTCTATATGCATGCCCGCATATTTGCGGCTCCTTGCTGAAATCCAGAGGGAAAGGGTGGAAATGATGGTGGCAGAAAAGATCTTGGTTTACCCTTCTGAAGAGTCTGGTGGTTCTTCCTGTTGGAAAAATCCATTGGCTCCTTTTCCACTCAGTTCAGTTGTGTACCTTTTTTCTTCAGATACTAGCTCTGTCGGTCCGGAGGTTGAGAAGCTTAAGCTTCAAAGAAGAGGGTTACCTCATCACTAGGCTGAGATTATTCAGGGGTCCAGATGTCACTCCTCACTAAAATTCTACTCCAGGCAATGGCATTGGAAAAGTTTTTAAGTTTGGTGTGCTGCTAAACCTCTTTTATCTGTACAGTGTGATATTTCTTCTGTTTTGCAGTTCTTGCTGGATGGGTTTCAAAAGCAATCAGCAGTAGCTACGTTAAGAGCTCAGTGGGCTGCAATAATGGCTTTTAGAGAACCATGGGCTGCTGCCAGCAGTAACTTTGATTTGGTAGTTAGACTCTTCAAGAATTCTTCTACTTCTAGACCTGTGTGTAGGACTTCTGTTCCCCTAGGGACTAGCCTTAAGTCCTAAAGACTTTACAGAGTGTTCCCTTTGAGCATTGATTTCTGTTGACTTGAAATATTTATCATTTAAGGTGGCATTCCTAGTTGCTATTACTTTCACTAGGATGATTGGTGAGCTGGGGGCATTATTATGTACCCTCCCCCTTTCCTAAAGGTTTTGGATGAAAGTGTTTTGTTCAATCACCATCCAGATTTCCTTCCCAAGATAGCATCCAAGTTGCACAGGGAGCAGGAGATACTGTTACCTGTGTTTTTCTTTCTCCATCTTCCTGAGAGGAGGAGGAACTTTTTCATTTTCTGGATGTTAGAGGGCTGTTAAAATATACCTCCAGAGGTCTGAGAGGTATAGGAAATCTGAATATTTGTTGCCACTTTTGGTGGGGCCAATCAGGGCCACAAAGTTTCTAATGTGATCTTAAGCAGATGGATTCAATCCACTATTGGGCTGTCTTATTCTCTGTCTAATGCTTCTTTACCGAAAGGTATACATGGCAGATCCTCCAGAGGGGTGGTAGCCTCCTGCGCTGGAGCGCATGGAGTTCCTATTAGATGTATGTAGGACTGCCACTTGGGCCTCCACTGAGACTTTTGTACAACACCATTGTCTTGAGAGTGTTCTGGAGGGTAAATTATTTGGGAAAAATGAGTTGAATGCAGTATTTTTTTTCCGTATACTTTGTGTTCTTACACTAATTAAAATGAACTGACCAGGATTGGTGTAATATGTTTCCAATTGTACGTTTTGGTTGAACGTGAAGGCCAGTTTTTGCTTAGGTGAGCCTCAAAAGTAATGACTGTGATGAGGGCACGGGGTGTAGGGATAATACTTGTATAATTACCAGTAAATCTCATTATTCTTAGTCCTTATTATCCTCGTCACAGTCATTATGACCCACCCTGACAACAGGCCTTAATGGGGCTTGGTATGTTTAGGAAGTGATGTGGATAAGAGGGGAGTAATACTACACTAGGTTGGGTGGGGTTACCCTACTAATTCCTGCTTGTTTCACCTGGTCAAGGTGGGGTCCACCTCAAAAGTAATGAATGTGACGAGGACAATAGGGACTAAGGATATGGTGAATAAAGCTACAGATCAAAGCTGTGACATAGTTGTGCATTTAGACACATCATTTATGCAGTGCTTCCCAAACTTTTTAGAAAAACAACCCACATTTTGGCATGACAAACTTTTGCGACCCATTTAGCTTTAATGGACATGAGGCAGGCGATTTTTTAAAGTAACTAAAGCATGGTGCACTAGCGCACAGTCGTTTGCAGAAAGTACATTTTCCAATGACATGGTCACTAAAATTGCACAGACATAGTTTAACTGATAGAACTAAATTGCACACAAATTATAATGTGTGGAAATCGGGTTTCAGTGAATATTTTCATTTGTGCATTGCCAAGTAAAGTGCCTTGATTTGTTTTGATGCTATTAAAATCTTTCTTTCCATCACGATTTCGAATTATTAAAACATTGTGCTTCAGTTTTGCTTTCCTAACTGCTGAATGGGTACAGTTCATTTAAAGATACTTACATTTGTGTGTGATGCAAAAAAATGACATCTTACAGCCTTTCCCTTCAACTCCCTGTACTCCAGCAAGATTATCACATAATTCACTTTACTTTTCTTTCTCTAACTGCAAAGTGGGAGGAGTATGTAAACACCAGTTTGTCATAAGACAAAGCCAGGCATTTGACCTCTGTCTTTGAAGCATAGCAAATGAGCAGAGATAATTACAGAATTTGAAAGGCATCTTTATTATTTGCTTTGACTTTTGCGACCCACCAAAAATAGGCTAGGGACCAGGTCGCTACTCACAGTTTGGGAAACACTGATATATAGTATACACATATTAACATCATCACACAGACTAACAGGGTCTCACCATAAAAATAGAAATGCTGACGCGAGCAAAGCCATATTAAGTCTAATAAAAATGTTGAGGTGTTAGACTGTTGCCCCTGTTAATGATTCTGCCTCAGAATCCATAAATAGAGGTCCTAACAAACATGCATCTGCCACGTTTCCCTGGTCCATTCGTGGTTTGCTGCTCCAATCCATGTTTTTCTTTGAATTCTGGAGAATGTAGTCTTGTTTAATCCATTATAAAAACAGGAATACAAGTTCGAGATTCCAAAGGGAAACAAGCATTGGCAAAGTCAATTGGTCTTCCTATGCAAGAGCTATAGGCTTTGCAATATGTTTTAGCAATGTTGTACACCAGCGTGGCTGTTGTTCAGCATGACTTAAAGTCAGTGATGTAGAGGAGAGTCAAGTGGAGTGTTGCAGAGTGGAATGGGGAACAGTGAAGTAAAGTGTCGTGGAGTGGCACAGAGTGTTATGTATTCGAGTGGCATAGAGTAAAGTAGCCTAGAGTGGAGTGGCGTAGGGTAGAGTGCAGTGGTGTAGAATAGTATAGAGTGCAGTGGTGCAGAGTGCAGTGGCATAGAATTTAGTGGTGTACAATGCAGCATCGTATAATGCAGTGGCATAGATTTGAATGCTGCACAGTAGAGTGCATTGGCGCAGAGTGGAATAGAGTTTCATAGAGTGCAGTGGTGCAGAGTAGAGTGGCATACAGTGCAGTGGCATACAGTGGTGCAGATTAGATTGGCGTAGACTGGTGCAGAGTAGAGTATAGTGCCGTAGAGTGCAGTGGTATAGTATGGAGTGATGTAGAGTGCAGTGGCGTAAAGTGCATTGGCATAGAATGCAGCAGTGCAGAGTAGAGTGCAGTAGAGTTTAGTGGCATACAGTTCATGTTGCAGAATAGTGGCATAGAGTGCAGTGGTGTAGATTGGTGTAGAGTGGCATAGAGTGCAATGCCATTGAGTACATTGGTGCAGCACAGAGATGGGTACAGTGAAGTGGTGTAGAGTGGATTGGTGTAGTGTGTTGCAGAGTATAGTGGTGTAGGGTTACAGTGGCATAGAATTCAGCAGCGTACAATGCAGCATTGTAGAATGCAGTGGCATAAGGTAGAGTGGTGCATAGTACAGTACAATGGCATAGAGTGCAGTGGCGTGGAGTGGTGCAGAATAGAGTGGAGGCGTAGAACCCAGTGGCATGAACTGTAGTGGTGTGGGGTAGAGTAATAGAGTGCAGCGGCGTGGAGTGGTGCAAAGTAGAGTATTGTGGCGTAGAGTATTGTGGCGTAGACTGGAGTGCTGCAGAATGCAGTGACATAGCATGCAGTAGTGCAGAGTAAAATGGGTGTAGAATTCAGTGACGGAGAGTGCAGTGTTGCAATGCAGAGCGCAGTGGTTTAGAGTAGAGTGGCATTCAGTGAAGTGGTGTGGAGTGGTGCAGTATAGAGTGAAGTGGTGTAGAGTGAAGTGGTGCAGGGTAGAGCAAATTGGCATAGTGAGGAGTGGGCAGGGTATGGTATAGTGGCTTAGAGTAATGGCGTAAAGAGGCATAGAGTGCAGTGCCTTAGAGTGTAGTGGCGCAGAGTGGAGTTGTGTAGAGTAGAGAGCAGTGGTGTAGAATCCAGTAGTGTAGACTGCAGTGACATAGAGTAGAATAGTGTAGAGTGCAGTGGCGTAGAGTGGTGCAGTGTAGACTGTGGCAGAGTAGAATATAGAGGCATAGATTGGAGTGCGGCAGTGGCTTAGACTATAGCATAGGCAAGACCTATTGGTGTTACCGATTATTGTTAACTAATAGGGCTCAGTGTTACTTTCGCCCCTTTTGTGTATCACAGCAACTTTGGGTGCTGCACTGTGTTATGATACGAATAATAAATCTGCCCCCAAATATTTCTTGGGAGGATCACTTACATGTCACAACGTTTAGTGTGGCTGGAAGCAATTAAATCTGCAATACTCTATTTGCTATATTAATTCCCCATTAGGCAATGCACATAGATCTTCAGGGGTCCCATTCCAGTAGTTGGTAGATCATTCATAATAAAATGATATTAAATTGGTTTCATATAGCTGGTCACTCTATGGTCTGCAGTTTCTGAGAACTTTAAAAATCAAATATTGTATTACTCAGTCTAATGGTACTATATTTACTGACCTCAGAAAAATGGATGGTTGGGTTGGCCTTTCTACACTATAAAGTAAATATTAGAAATGGGTTTTCTGGTTGGCTAGGGTATGCACCTAAACCAGGCAGAATTCACCACTCTAGTCAGGATAAGAGTATTACACATCTAAAATAATCCCTGCTCACCCCTTTGGTAGCTTGGCACCAGCAGTCAGAGGCAATGTGTAAAGCATTTGCACACAACAAACAGTAATACAGTGAAAACACTACAAAAGGACACCACACCAGTTTTAGAAAAATATCCAATATTTATCTGTGTAAAGAAAGACCAAAACAATAAAAATCCAATATACAGTAATCGACAATACCAATGAAGCAAAAATAGACTTTACATACAGTTCCTTTAAGCCAATAGCTACATCCGGGGCTATTGCAGCGTCATCAACAGCAAATTCAACAGTTCTAGCCGACCGTGGTGTTGCAGGCCAGCTACGGTTTCGGAGAGACCCTTAAAACAGTGCGTTTGGAAATGCAGGGCATCGGACCTTGCGGTGAGCTCGGGTGGAGCGGCATCAGCAGGCATCTGTTCTGGGAGTCGGTGCAGGAGTCGTTCCGCCTTTGAAGTCACAAGCATTTCAGGTCAAACTCCGTGAGTTTGACGTCAGGTGCGCCAGCGTCAGGGCTGCGATGTGAAGCGGAGCAGTGCGACCTGCAGTGTCCACAGGTCGTGGTGCAGGCAGCGGTGTCGGTGACGGCATTGCGTCATCCTCGAGGATACCAAGACGGTGCTGTGAACCGAGGTGGTACAGAGTGCTGTGCCCACAGGTCACGGTGCACGCAGTGGCTCAGTGGCGGTGGCGGGTGGCGTCCTTGGTGAGACAAGGGTTGCGGTGCGAAGTGCGGTGGTGCCCTCTGCGTTGTCTTCAGATCACAGAGCCAGCAGCGGCATTGGTGATGGTGTCGGGTTACCTTTTTCCTCTTTGGCAGCTGAAACATCCAGTCCCTGAAGCCGGTACCCAGAAGAAGTTGAAGTCTTTGATTTCCCTGAGACTTCCAACAGGAGGCAAGCTCTACATCAAGCCTTTGGAGATACTTAGAATGCAGAAAGAACAGTCCGGTCCTTTCCCTGCCCAAAACAGATGTAGCAACCGCAGACCAACCCAGCAAAGCACACAGCAAAGTGGTAGTTTCTCTTCACAGCTCTTCCAGCTCTTCTTCTTGTTAGGTTGCTTAGTCCAGCAGTATTCTAAAGTTCTGGGGTCAGGGCCCCAATATTTATACCATACTTCCCTTTGAAGTTGGCAAAACGTTCCACTGGGATAGATAATCCAGTTCTGCCTGACTCAGGTCAGGCTCACTCCAGGGGGTAGAGACAGCATTGTGGAAGACAGACACAGTCCATTCAGGTGCAAGCAACAACTTCTCCCACTACTATAAATGCAGCCAGGTCTATTAAGCCTGGGTAGGAATCACAAAGTAAAGGCAGAACACCTTCAACACCTCCACCCCCCCTTGTGTCTGTCTAGTGTGAATGCACATCCCCTTCTCCTGTCACTTCAAACCTAGACAGGGAATAGACAAAAGGAAGAGGCAAACAGGATGGTTATACAAGAAAATGCCCACTTTCTAAAAGTGGCAATTTCAAACACACAGCATAAAAATCATCTCCACTAAAAGATGTATTTTTGAATTCAGAGTTCAGGCATACTAAATTCTATTATTTCTCTATCTTATCCCAATGGAGAGTTATGCTTGTAAAATGTTACAAGGCAACTCCAATGGTAGCCTATGGGACAGATAGACAGATAGCCTGTCAATAGTGAAAAAGGATATTGGCAGTATTTCACTGTCAGGACGTCACACGCACCAGGACATGTCCTACCTTTCACATACAGCACCCTGCCCACGGGGGTAGCTTGGGCCTACCTGAGGGGTGCTTTACATGTAAGAAAAGGGGAAGTTAGGGCATGGCAAGTGGGGGCACTTGCCAAGTCGACATGGAAATAAAAACTGACTGCAGACACTGCAGTGGCAGGTCTGAGAAACCCTTTGATAGGCTACTTGTGTGGGTAGCACAATCAGTGCAGCAGGCTCACTAGCAGCATTTGATTTAGAGGCCCTGGGCACACATGTGCACATTACTAGGGATTTAGTATTAAATCAAATAAGCCAATCATGGAAACACCAATCCATATACACAATTTACATGGAGAGCATATGCACATTAATGCTGAATAGCAGTGGTAAAGTGCCCAGAGTCCTAAAACCAACATAAAATAGGTCAGAAACAGGAGGCCCAAAAGCAAAATGCCTGTGGGTAAACCCGCTGAAAAAGCCAAGTATAACAGTAAATTTATATTTTCCTTTTCATACACTCAAGAGTCAATTTGGATTTTTTTACATTTACATTTTATTATTTTCATAATTTTACAAAACGTTTTTGCTGCAGCACTTCTGGGAGCATTATGGTCGGTTTATTTGGCACACCATATAAGTATAAGAATATTTCATGAATGCCCATTCAGAACATATAGCTTTTTATCAGATTGATGTGAAAAGTGTTCTAAAATGCACTGTGTGGCATCATATTTCAACATTTTCTTTGGCGCCGCCAAGGTCTTCAAATCAAGTCTTGTTTCCTCATTTGGTGCTACGTGGTGCTGTCATTTATTGTCCACCACTTTCTCAAAGATTACCTGCTATGTTATGTTAACAGAGATTTGTTTACTGCAGTATTGCCATTCTTATAGCTTTGAAGCGCTGTGGTGCAATAATTACTATGAAAGAACAAAAGTGTTTAATCGTTGTCTGCAAATTAAATCATGCCTTAAATAAAATAAGAGTAATTTCAGCAACATAAGTCAGGAATGTTTGTTCACTGAAATTGTGCAGGCCACTCAAATTGAAAAAATACCAGCTTTCACCAGCAGTGTCTTCTTAGTGCCAGAAGACATTTTAAATCTATTTTGAAAACTATCACAAATGAGCTTTATGCATGTTTACTAGGGGTGGGCGGAATTTGCGAAGTCGCGCTACGCAAAGCTCCGCTAAACGGTAAAAAATCTCTGCGAGCAGGCAAAAGTTCAGCGAACACGCCGAATTGCTTGTTCCGCCCATTCGCAATGCTTTTTTCCTGTTCGCGAACGCTGTTTGCGTGCTCGGGGAGAAATGTCTTGCGAACACGCATTTTAAAAGCGCTAACAAGCAAAATATTTCGCTAATCCACGGATCGCAGAATTTTTGGTAATTCCTTGTTCTCCGCGGAACGCGAAATTACCCAAATTACGCAAATACCGCGAGCGGAACGGAATTTATCGCCCAGGCCCAATGTTTACAGGGATTTTCAGGTTTCAGTAATAAGGTCGCTGGCAATTTGAGACGTGTTGGTACTACAGACTCAAACAGGGCCAGACTGGGAACCAAAACCGGCCCTGGCAAAGTTCTCGGCCGGCCCCCCGGGTTTGGGTGTGCCGCCGAGCTCTTTCCCAGGGCCGGTTTTCGGCCGATTTTGTTACAGGGCCGATTTTGCAGCTATGCTGCAAAAACGGCCCTGTAACAAAAACGGCCCCCAAGGGGCTCAAAACCGGCCCCCACCCGTGCGGCGCACCGGAGGATTGCCTGGTGCCCGCTACGGCCAGTCCGGCCCTGGACTCAAAGCTGTCCCTGTACACCTCAGAATTTTACTGAATCCCGCAACCATGCATACATTGACGACGAAAAGAAGAGTGAATTTAAAGTAGTTATCATTATATAATGCAAAATATGAGAGAGTGCATAACGTGATTTCACTAGTGTTACATGTACTGTAGTAAGTGCATTTAGAAGGTGCATTACATTACATATTTGTGAAGTGGCTCCATGTAATGTCTAACGTCTTCGCCTAAACCGCACTTTTTCTGCCTGCAACACACTGCATTCTGGGACTTGTAGTTTTGCATCTACTATAACAGGCGTGCATTTACATCAACCAGCATGCAAGATTATTGTTAGTTAAAAATCATAACTGGGACTGTAGGAACACTGGCGTGAAATTAACAATTTTTACTAATTCAAAAACAATTTCGAAATTGTTGTTTAAATCCTTAATTTCACACTGATGCCTGCACTGGCCTTAAAGTTCTTTTACAAGAAAACCGAACCAGCACAATTAATTGCATGATAGCAACAAGCCCCCTCGGAACACAGTGACTGACATTTGACCTCGGTCTTTGAATGCACAGCTGATCCAGCTGCATTGTCTGGTAGGCTGTGACCTAAAAGCATGAACTGGAGCAGTACATTATTCATGCACCTGGGGATCTTGGCAGCTATATGCCAGTCTAATGGACTTTCTTACTATCTACTTGAACTAAACATTAAATCAACACTCCGATACACGCATGTTTGACATTTGGCCGTCAGGCATTAATGTGGCCCCATGACTCTTTAGCCCGCACAGCACTTGTGTTTTTTCTTATGTTAGCTCTAAACTAAGGCTCTCTTCAAGTGTCTGCACGCCTGAGGTGGGAAGCTAAATATGTCCATGTTTACACCTGACTCCAGCAGCTCTGCTGCAATAGAAGCATTTATTTGAGACTGGAACATGCACTTTACACAGACAGCCCAGTACTCGTAAACTGGAGATTAAACATGCTGTATAACATAACAGAGCACATGCTTCGGATATTCCCTTTGAGTAAATCTCTTCTCACTTAAAGTATAAGAAACATTACAGCTCTGTGGGTGTCTCCGATTCTGACAGCTTGAAGGTTGTGTGTTATAAAACAGAAGAAATATACATTATCAGTGCTCTGTGAATAGTACAATGCTGAGATATATGTGCATGCATTGGTGCACTGAAGAATAGAATGGCTTTGTTATAGTTCTTGGATGTATGAGCAAGAAATAGAAGGACCAATGTGTACTATGAGAGCAATGTGTTGGTGCTATTTCTGTGAATGTCTCAGCACCGATATGTTTGCGAAGGGTGCTCTCAAAAGAGCGATACAGTGCACTGATCCTTTGAATTGCATGTCCTAGTCTAAAAAAAGTAAAGGCCTGTTGACCGGTAATTTACACCTGTAATGGTGATTTAATAGATCCTACCTACATTAAATTTCCACTCTGGTTTCCATTGGTGCACTGTTTCATTATGAAGTTCTACACATTTAACCTCCATTTTTGCCACTAACACATAAATCACACTAACATTGCCAGGTGCAACTAAGCCATAACAAATGTAACATAAAATATATCTGAAAAGCCACATAGGGTTAAAGGTATCCATAATGTCAATTAACGCATTGCAACATATGAGCCCATTACCTTCAGACTATGGGTCTGTTTTTATAAGTTAATATAATAATGAATACTATGTGTATTTATTGAAGAAGCTATCCTTTTCTAACGTAAGTGTTGTATTTTGAATGAAACAGAATATAAGGATATTTCACATTATGAATTTATATATAGTGGCACCAGTGATCTAGAGTGATTTGAGTATGGAAGTGCAGGTAAGGTTAATAAAACCACAGAATCAAGGTGTATCGTGGTGCTACATTCATACAGCCATAATGTATAGTGTACAAATAATTACATCATCACTCGTGCTGAGAGGGTCTTCACTATAAACCTCTTTTGAAATCCTGATGAAGGTGACAGCCTTAGTATGACTGTCTATTACAAATATAATAACAATCTTGTTAGAATGTTTTCTTCCTGTCAATGATCACATAAATAGAAGTCCTCAGAAAATGACCTTCCATTAGACACCAAGAGCACTGGATAAAGTTAGATGGACCATAAGAAATAGGTTATTGCCAGTCAAATAGAGTTTGTACAAAGATGCACAAACCAAACATAAACTCAACACTCTTATCCAGGCATGTTTAACATATAACATATGGCCTGCAGGCCTTAATGTCCTCCCTTCCAGGCCTCTTTATCTGGCCAACAGAGCTCTTGGGTGTTTTTGAATGTTTGCTAACTCCGCCATACGCGATCTCTACGAGCGCCTGCATGCTGGAGGGGTACCCTTCACATTCGGCTACTTAGACATTGACAGTAATACTCGAATAGACCCTGCACACTGCTCTTACAATACGCCTCTGTCCTTGCATCTATTGCTGGTACATCCATGGAACTCTAACAAATCCGTTCTATACTGTATAGCACCTATGCACGCATTGATATCCCAGTAGTGAGATATTTACAGAGCATTGATAATGTACATCTCTGCTAATCTATTACACACAACTGTCCAGCTGTCAGAAACAGAGAAACCAACGGAGTTCTGCAAGTGTCTATAAACACTTCTTCAAAAAGGCCTCTGAAACCAATGACTTAGTTAATTTCATGGTCTATATGATTTGGAAAATAAGCCATTTGTTGCAATTATTTGTACATTTGTCTCAGTGGTAGGGAGAGAGAGCCAGCCCTTCTCTTCCAAAGCCTCACATAAGGTCAGGGCTCACTTATTACACTCAGACAACCTAGGGACTAACAAAAACATTGCAATCTGCCCCCCCACCCACTTACAAAGACTGGATACCACCTACCTAATACAATTCAATCCATCTCATGATACAGACACATTTATCCAATAAATACATCAGTCTAATTACATCACACATATGTATGCCTTTTATATAGTGCAAACATCTCTTCTCTAGATCCCATTTGCTACATATGTAATGCCATGAAAAAGACATGTTCACGATGTCAATGGTCAATGAAAGGGCACATTTATGTAGCCATTACTTCCCAACAACTTATCATGTTACTGTGATCACCATGTCATGGCCCAGGGTGTTCATAATAACCACAATCCTTCCTACTCACATGCCATCCAACGTACTCAGAACATCATAGAAGCAATAGAGTTCTGTAGTTCAATAAACATAAAACTAGCTATTGATAAAGCGGAAATTTGTATCCTACATGTGGTACCTGTTAGGAGCGCAATGGAATCACTTGTAGCACGCACTCACGTATTATCCAGAGTTTTGGTGAAACTAGATATTAGAGGAAATGTGAATCAAGCAACATGTTCCTGTGAAATTAACAGGATTCAATGTGAAGCTTAACAAATGATTCATAGAATTGTACTTAGTACGCATAATCAATGTAACATACTTATATAGGGCTCATTAGTGATGTGACACATTGGCATATTAAATGTATTTTGAATGTTACTTAGGCCAATGATGTAGCTGAAAAAACATATTACTATAGCTTAGTGAATGCTTCTACTGAACATGCTAATGGTTTCATGGAAATGTTAACATAAATAACATGGTGCAATAATTATTTTTAGCCTAAGTTGTAGGCCCGAATCCACAGTACATTTGAATGTTCTCGTTTCTGAAATTAATGATTAGATTTCCATGCGAGTCTTTTAGAATGTTACTTGTTCCCATGATTTACATTGCAGGTGGACAAACGTTTGTTAGTGAGGAGTAAGGGTATTGTTTCCATTAGATAGTTGAGGAATTAAGGAGTTACAGTTAGCTTGGCGTGGCAAAGATAAGGTGGAGGGAGGTGCATTCACATGGGAGAAAGAGACAAGACCAAGAACGAATTGTTGCAGAGGGGCGTACAAGGAGAAAGCCTTGAAAGGATTCGACGTCAGGGAAAAATTTGTCGCTGAGCCTACTGTAGACTACGTGCAGGGAACCGGGGTTGAGGGACACTCAACATCCTGTGATTCTGGGCAAATCACTTAATCTCCCTGTGCCTAACAAAAATGAATGTGTCCATGTATAAAGCAACTGGTGCTCATGGAAAGCACTATGATACCTTCGGGTCTAGTACACTCTATATAAAGCTTTTAAAAAACTACGAAAATGCATTTAAGGTTTTTCCAAAGCTTTGGGGGGGGGGCAAACTATGGATCTGAGTAAGAGGGAAAGAACATTCCAGAGTTTGATGGCCAATTCAAACAAGCATTGGCATAGCCAATAGGTCTCGCCTTTGGGGCCTTATAAGTGTTTAGCTAAGCAACAGTTGCATAACTAAATACTTATAAGGTCCCAAAAGCGAGACCTATTGGCTATGCAAGCGGACGTGCGGCCGCGAAAGTGATCGCGATCGTGATCACGATCAAACATCAAAGCGGCCGTGTGGCCGCGAAAGTGAAAGTAATTGCGGTAAAGCGCGGCGCGCGCGCTCGCGCACATGCACTGTAGCTCTATGCTGGCCTGGTAGCACTTTTTGGAGCCCTCTCAATAAGTCTGGCCAGACCAGCGCATGCGCTGGGTCAGGCGAGACCTAAAAAGGAACGTCCCCCACGTGAGATTTTAAAATGTGAGTAACAACCAGTTGCTTGCCTTTGGCGAGAATGAGAGAGGAGGTAAGGAGGGAATTTTTGCCTTAAGTAGATGGGACCTAGGTTCACCATGTAGGCCATTAATATACCACGCCTGTTGATGGGACAGCAGTGCATTAACTTAAGATGGGAGGACTCTGAGGATGTGGGGCAAAACCTAAGATCAGCCAGCAATTGAGTTCCAGAAGACTTGAAGATAATAAGTGAAGTAGTTTGGGTACCCCAGGTAGATATTATTTCCGTTGTCAAGGCGGGCAGTAATTTAATGAATGAATAGTTCTGCTGGCTTCTAATGACAGAAACAGGACAATCTTCCTCAGCATTTTGAGAAGAGATCATAATGTTCTGGATACCTGATTGATTTTTTTTCAAAGTGAGTTGATTGTCAATGATATTGCTTAGATCTTTGGCTGAATGGATAGGGGAGAGTCCAGAGCCCAATCGGTGGGCCACCAATGAGTAGACCAGGGACGTCTGACCAAAGCATGGAGTTTTGCCAGTCTGAATTCTTCAGAGTAACAAGGAAATTAAGGGTGGGTAAAAAAAAGAACGAGTACTTGGTGGGTGCTATGTCATTCAAAGCGTTTGCATATCATGAGGCCCTGGGCACACATGTGCACATTACTAGGGATTTAGTATTAAATCAAATAAGCCAATCATGGAAACACCAATCCATATACACAATTTACATGGAGAGCATATGCACATTAATGCTGAATAGCAGTGGTAAAGTGCCCAGAGTCCTAAAACCAACATAAACTAGGTCAGAAACAGGAGGCCCAAAAGCAAAATGACTGTGGGTAAACCCGCTGAAAAAGCCAAGTATAACAGTAAATTTATATTTTCCTTTTCATACACTCAAGAGTCAATTTGGATTTTTTACATTTACATTTTATTATTTTCATAATTTTACAAAACGTTTTTGCTGCAGCACTTCTGGTAGCATTATGGTCGGTTTATTTGGCACACCATATAAGTATAAGAATATTTCATGAATGCCCGTTCAGAACATATAGCTTTTTATCAGATTGTGTGAAAAGTGTTCTAAAATGCACTGTGTGGCATCATATTTCAAAATTTTCTTTGGCGCCGCCAAGGTCTTCAAATCAAGTCTTGTTTCCTCATTTGGTGCTACGTGGTGCTGTCATTTATTGTCCACCACTTTCTCAAAGATTACCTGCTATGTTATGTTAACAGAGATGTGTTTACTGCAGTATTGCCATTCTTATAGCTTTGAAGCGCTGTGGTGCAATAATTAGTATGAAAGAACAAAAGTGTTTAATCGTTGTCTGCAAATTAAATCATGCCTTAAATAAAATAAGAGTAATTTCAGGAACATAAGTCAGGAATGTTTGTTCACTGAAATTGTGCAGGCCACTCAAATTGAAAAAATACCAGCTTTCACCAGCAGTGTCTTCTTAGTGCCAGAAGACATTTTAAATCTATTTTGAAAACTATCACAAATGAGCTTTATGCATGTTTACTAGGGGTGGGCGGAATTTGCGAAGTCGCGCTACGCAAAGCTCCGCTAAACGGTAAAAAATCTCTGCGAGCAAGCAAAAGTTCAGCGAACACGCCGAATTGCTTGTTCCGCCCATTCGCAATGCTTTTTTCCTGTTCGCGAACGCTGTTTGCGTGCTCGGGGAGAAATGTCTTGCGAACACGCATTTTAAAAGCGCTAACAAGCAAAAAATTTCGCTAATCCACGGATCGCAGAATTTTTGGTAATTCCTTGTTCTCCGCGGAACGCGAAATTAACCAAATTCCGCAAATACCGCGAGCGGAACGGAATTTACCGCCCAGGCCCAATGTTTACAGGGATTTTCAGGTTTCAGTAATAAGGTCACTGGCAATTTGAGACGTGTTGGTACTACAGACTCAAACAGGGCCAGACTGGGAACCAAAACCGGCCCTGGCAAAGTGCTCGGCCGGCCCCCCGGGCTTGGGTGTGCCGCCGAGCTCTTTTCCAGGGCCGGATTTTGGCCGATTTTGTTACAGGGCCGATTATGCAGCTATGCTGCAAAAACGGCCATGTAACAAAAACGGCCCCCAAGTGGCTCAAAACCGGCCCCCACCCGTGCGGCGCACCGGAGGATTGCCTGGTGCCCGCTACGGCCAGTCCGGCCCTGGACTCAAAGCTGTCCCTGTACACCTCAGAATTTTACTGAATCCCGCAACCATGCATACATTGACGACGAAAAGAAGAGTGAATTTAAAGTAGTTATCATTATATAATGCAAAATATGAGAGAGTGCATAACGTGATTTCACTAGTGTTACATGTACTGAAGTAAGTGCATTTAGAAGGTGCATTACATTACATATTTGTGAAGTGGCTCCATGTAATGTCTAACGTCTTCGCCTAAACCGCACTTTTTCTGCCTGCAACACACTGCATTCTGGGACTTGTAGTTTTGCATCTACTATAACAGGCGTGCATTTACATCAACCAGCATGCAAGATTATTGTTAGTTAAAAATCATAACTGGGACTGTAGGAACACTGGCGTGAAATTAACAATTTTTACCAATTCAAAAACAATTTCGAAATTGTTGTTTAAATCCTTAATTTCACACTGATGCCTGCACTGCCCATAAAGTTCTTTTACAAGAAAACCGAACCAGCACAATTAATTGCATGATAGCAACAAGCCCCCTCGGAAGACAGTGACTGACATTTGACCTCGGTCTTTGAATGCACAGCTGATCCAGCTGCATTGTCTGGTAGGCTGCGACCTAAAAGCATGAACTGGAGCAGTACATTATTCATGCACCTGGGAATCTTGGCAGCTATATGCCAGTCTAATGGACTTTCTTACTATCTACTTGAACTAAACATTAAATCAACACTCCGATATACGCATGTTTGACATTTGGCCGTCAGGCATTAATGTAGCCCCATGACTCTTTAGCCCGCACAGCACTTGTGTTTTTTCTTATGTTAGCTCTAAACTAAGGCTCTCTTCAAGTGTCTGCACGCCTGAGGTGGGAAGCTAAATATGTCCATGTTTACACCTGACTCCAGCAGCTCTGCTGCAATAGAAGCATTTATTTGAGACTGGAACATGCACTTTACACAGACAGCCCAGTACTCGTAAACTGGAGATTAAACATGCTGTATAACATAACAGAGCACATGCTTCGGATATTCCCTTTGAGTAAATCTCTTCTCACTTAAAGTATAAGAAACATTACAGCTCTGTGGGTGTCTCCGATTCTGACAGCTTGAAGGTTGTGTGTTATAAAACAGAAGAAATATACATTATCAGTGCTCTGTGAATAGTACAATGCTGAGATATATGTGCATGCATTGGTGCACTGAAGAATAGAATGGCTTTGTTATAGTTCTTGGATGTATGAGCAAGAAATAGAAGGACCAATGTGTACTATGAGAGCAATGTGTTGGTGCTATTTCTGTGAATGTCTCAGCACCGATATGTTTGCGAAGGGTGCTCTCAAAAGAGCGATACAGTGCACTGATCCTTTGAATTGCATGTCCTAGTCTAAAAAAAGTAAAGGCCTGTTGACCGGTAATTTACACCTGTAATGGTGATTTAATAGATCCTACCTACATTAAATTTCCACTCTGGTTTCCATTGGTGCACTGTTTCATTATGAAGTTCTACACATTTAACCTCCATTTTTGCCACTAACACATAAATCACACTAACATTGCCAGGTGCAACTAAGCCATAAAAAATGTAACATAAAATATATCTGAAAAGCCACATAGGGTTAAAGGTATCCATAATGTCAATTAACGCATTGCAACATATGAGCCCATTACCTTCAGACTATGGGTCTGTTTTTATAAGTTAATATAATAATGAATACTATGTGTATTTATTGAAGAAGCTATCCTTTTCTAACGTAAGTGTTGTATTTTGAATGAAACAGAATATAAGGATATTTCACATTATGAATTTATATATAGTGGCACCAGTGATCTAGAGTGATTTGAGTATGGAAGTGCAGGTAAGGTTAATAAAATCACAGAATCAAGGTGTATCGTGGTGCTACATTCATACAGCCATAATGTATAGTGTACAAATAATTACATCATCACTCGTGCTGAGAGGGTCTTCACTATAAACCTCTTTTGAAATCCTGATGAAGGTGACAGCCTTAGTATGACTGTCTATTACAAATATAATAACAATCTTGTTAGAATGTTTTCTTCCTGTCAATGATCACATAAATAGAAGTCCTCAGAAAATGACCTTCCATTAGACACCAAGAGCACTGGATAAAGTTAGATGGACCATAAGAAATAGGTTATTGCCAGTCAAATAGAGTTTGTACAAAGATGCACAAACCAAACATAAACTCAACACTCTTATCCAGGCATGTTTAACATATAACATATGGCCTGCAGGCCTTAATGTCCTCCCTTCCAGGCCTCTTTATCTGGCCAACAGAGCTCTTGGGTGTTTTTGAATGTTTGCTAACTCCGCCATACGCGATCTCTACGAGCGCCTGCATGCTGGAGGGGTACCCTTCACATTCGGCTACTTAGACATTGACAGTAATACTCGAATAGACCCTGCACACTGCTCTTACAATACGCCTCTGTCCTTGCATCTATTGCTGGTACATCCATGGAACTCTAACAAATCCGTTCTATACTGTATAGCACCTATGCACGCATTGATATCCCAGTAGTGAGATATTTACAGAGCATTGATAATGTACATCTCTGCTAATCTATTACACACAACTGTCCAGCTGTCAGAAACAGAGAAACCAACGGAGTTCTGCAAGTGTCTATAAACACTTCTTCAAAAAGGCCTCTGAAACCAATGACTTAGTTAATTTCATGGTCTATATGATTTGGAAAATAAGCCATTTGTTGCAATTATTTGTACATTTGTCTCAGTGGTAGGGAGAGAGAGCCAGCCCTTCTCTTCCAAAGCCTCACATAAGGTCAGGGCTCACTTATTACACTCAGACAACCTAGGGACTAACAAAAACATTGCAATCTGCCCCCCCACCCACTTACAAAGACTGGATACCACCTACCTAATACAATTCAATCCATCTCATGATACAGACACATTTATCCAATAAATACATCAGTCTAATTACATCACACATATGTATGCATTTTATATAGTGCAAACATCTCTTCTCTAGATCCCATTTGCTACATATGTAATGCCATGAAAAAGACATGTTCACGATGTCAATGGTCAATGAAAGGGCACATTTATGTAGCCATTACTTCCCAACAACTTATCATGTTACTGTGATCACCATGTCATGGCCCAGGGTGTTCATAATAACCACAATCCTTCCTACTCACATGCCATCCAACGTACTCAGAACATCATAGAAGCAATAGAGTTCTGTAGTTCAATAAACATAAAACTAGCTATTGATAAAGCGGAAATTTGTATCCTACATGTGGTACCTGTTAGGAGCGCAATGGAATCACTTGTAGCACGCACTCACGTATTATCCAGAGTTTTGGTGAAACTAGATATTAGAGGAAATGTGAATCAAGCAACATGTTCCTGTGAAATTAACAGGATTCAATGTGAAGCTTAACAAATGATTCATAGAATTGTACTTAGTACGCATAATCAATGTAACATACTTATATAGGGCTCATTAGTGATGTGACACATTGGCATATTAAATGTATTTTGAATGTTACTTAGGCCAATGATGTAGTTGAGAAAACATATTACTATAGCTTAGTGAATGCTTCTACTGAACATGCTAATGGTTGCATGGAAATGTTAACATAAATAACATGGTGCAATAATTATTTTTAGCCTAAGTTGTAGGCCCGAATCCACAGTACATTTGAATGTTCTCGTTTCTGAAATTAATGATTTCCATGCGAGTCTTTTAGAATGTTACTTGTTCCCATGATTTACATTGCAGGTGGACAAACGTTTGTTAGTGAAGAGTAAGGGTATTGTTTCCATTAGATAGTTGAGGAATTAAGGAGTTACAGTTAGCTTGGCATGGCAAAGATAAGGTGGAGGGAGGTGCATTCACATGGGAGAAAGAGACAAGACCAAGAACGAATTGTTGCAGAGGGGCGTACAAGGAGAAAGCCTTGAAAGGATTCGACGTCAGGGAAAAATTCGTCGCTGAGCCTACTGTAGGCTACGTGCAGGGAACCGGGGTTGAGGGACACTCAACATCCTGTGATTCTGGGCGAATCACTTAATCTCCCTGTGCCTAACAAAAATGAATGTGTCCATGTATAAAGCAACTGGTGCTCATGGAAAGCACTATGATACCTTCGGGTCTAGTACACCCTATATAAAACTTTTAAAAAACTACGAAAATGCATTTAAGGTTTTTCCAAAGCTTGGGGAGGGGGGCAAACTATGGATCTGAGTAAGAGGGAAAGAACATTCCAGAGTTTGATGGCCAATTCAAACAAGCATTGGCATAGCCAATAGGTCTCGCCTTTGGGGCCTTATAAGTGTTTAGCTAAGCAACAGTTGCATAACTAAATACTTATAAGGTCCCAAAAGCGAGACCTATTGGCTATGCAAGCGGACGTGCGGCCGCGAAAGTGATTGCGATCGTGATCACGATCAAACATCAAAGCGGCCGTGTGGCCGCGAAAGTGAAAGTAATTGCGGTAAAGCGCGGCGCGCGCGCACGCGCACATGCACTGTAGCTCTATGCTGGCCTGGTAGCACTTTTTGGAGCCCTCTCAATAAGTCTGGCCAGACCAGCGCATGGGCTGGGTCAGGCGAGACCTAAAAAGGAACGTCCCCCACGTGAGATTTTAAAATGTGAGTAACAACCAGTTGCTTGCCTTTGGCGGGAATGAGAGAGGAGATAAGGAGGGAACTTCTGCCTTAAGTAGATGGGACCTAGGTTCACCATGTAGGTCATGAATATACCACTCCTGTTGATGGGACAGCAGTGCATTAACTTAAGATGGGAGGACTCTGAGGATGTGGGGCAAAACCTAAGATCAGCCAGCAATTGAGTTCCAGAAGACTTGAAAACAATAAGTGAAGATGTTTGGGTACCCCAGGTAGATATTATTTCCGTTGTCAAGGTGGGCAGTAATTTAATGAATGAATAGTTCTGCTGGCTTCTAAAGAGAGAAACAGGACAATCTTCCTCAGCAGTTTGAGAAGAGATCATAATGTTCGGGATACCTGATTGATTTTTTTTTCAAAGTGAGTTGATTGTCAATGATATTGCTTAGATCTTTGGCTGAATGGATAGGGGCGAGTCCAGAGCCCAATCGGTGGGCCACCAATGAGTAGACCAGGGACGTCTGACCAAAGCATGGAGTTTTGCCAGTCTGAATTCTTCAGAGTAACAAGGAAATGAAGGGTGGGTAAAAAAAGAACGAGTACTTGGGGGGTGCTATGTCATTCAAAGTGTTTGCATATCATGAATTGAACACGTCACTCTCAGCTCTGTGGTGTTAGAAGAAGGGAATTATGGTTTGGCTTGTAAAGCATGGGTCAGTAAAGAGGGGGGAATCTTGGACCATGGTCTAGTGATCCATGGGTGACACTTATCATTGGGAAGGTCATACAAATTTCCAGATTTGCCTATAAGCACATCATGAGCATTGTGCCTTGTAAAGGCCATTTCTAGAGCCTCATATTACAGAAAGGTGGATCATTTCTGACATTTTTTCTCATACAGCCAACAATTAGAAAAACCTATGAGGAAGTCTGGCAGGAAAAGAAAATTGAAATGTAAGTGTCCAATTAACTTGCACGGAGTGCTTGAGTTAAAGCCATTGTCATTGGAGAGCTCAGACTCACACATTTAGGGCCCGATTACGATCTTGTTAGGAAAGCCTTCCGGACGAGTCGGTTCCTGAAAGCTTTCCATAGAAATCGCACTCTGGGAGTCCCACCGACCGATTACGATGTGTCCATATGTTTACAGACTCGGTTCGGTCGGACTCCCATTGAAATTCAATAGGAGCCTGCGTATCCAACGTGAACGCAAGCTTCCATTGAAAAAAGGGGCGGGTGGGAAAAGGCGTGCACTCTGTGCCCGGCACCACTCTGTGCATGCATGGAAAGGGGGGTCCCATTGGTACCCCCCCGCGACCGATTTTGAGGGCCCTGGGTGAAGGGGGGCCTGCTACGGGCCCCCAAAGTCCGATTTCCACAGCCGTTTCGCCTCAGCAAATCCAAGTCGGTACCGCTGTCAGAATCGGTCATCGTACTCGGTTGTTCGGAAACCGTCCTCATTGCGCTGCACGAATGGGCTCTGAACAAGCGGATTGCCTTAATCGCTTTCGGAACTGATTGGGTCAGCCCAGACGGCTTCCTCGCATCGTACTTGGTCATCAGTAACGGTGGACGATTCTGTCAGAAACATAGACTTCGAATCGGATTTGCTTAATCCGTATCCTGTTTGGAGCCTGTCCTAACGACATGGAAATGGGCCCCTTAGCGTTTGGGATGAGCTGTCACTAACATAGCAGGACTGAAAATCAAAAGGGGGCCCTAAAACTAAAGGTCAAACCTGCCCCACACAGGAGGAGGATAGTAGACCTTCTTCAAGAAGTAGTCCATAGCCTACAACCTACCAGGGAACGGCCTTGCTCACTCACAACAGGCTAAATGTCACACCTGGTGAGAAAGGCTAAAACCTTGTCTTGAAATGGGACTTTTTTCACAGCTCTATTTTGAGCAAAACAGTTCCTGTGAGTAAAAGAGGCATTCGGAAGCAATTCACTGAAGGAGAAGATCTTCTACAGAGTGCTTCAGTTAATAGTAAACACTGATTGGCACCTCAGAAAGCTGCTCCACTGTCTTTATTACCCATGATTCCACTTTAATGAAGTTTGTGATGTTATTTATTAATTATTCTTTAATTGATGTTCATAACTGCTTAATGTACTCACATTAAAGAGTTGATGTCACTCATATAGCATTGAAATGCCACACATAAACAAGCTGAAAACCTGGCAGCCATTTACCAATGAATTTGCAAATTCTCCTATTGTTAACTATAGAATTCTTCTGCTGTAGGAATGTAATAAATACCCTACAGAAAAAACCCTTGCTAAAATTACTGGCTATTATCAGCCTAACAAGAGTAGGTGAAAGCTGGACCTTTGAAAGACTGTGATCATGAAACACATTTACATCTTACAGACTGATTTCACATGATACATAAACAAGAGACATTAGACATAAATAATACTGTAGGAAGCTGGTTCTCAATATAGTGTACTAAAAAGAAGTACACTGTGCAGAGAGTCGAGTGAGTCCTCAATTGGTTGACAGAGGCAAAAGTAGATAATACTAACGCTCTATTTGTGGTATTGTAGGCGAGCAGGTAGGCTTATCAGAGGGTAGTGCCAAGCATTTGTTGTACTCACAGAGGCAATAAATGAGACACACACTCAAGAAAAAATCTGAGACCAATTCAGAAAAATAACAATTCTTTTTATATATATTTTTTAAACCAAGAACTACGTTCAGAGGTAAGTACTATATTTCTTACGAATTTTCAAAGATAAACAAATAGTTCAAAGTCATGCGCAATTACGCACCATACAATCCTATGGGAGGAAAAAGCAGGTAGGTAAAGCACATAGCAAAGACAGTTGTAAGGATTCACCTTCTGGGTTTAGAGTAGCAGGAAGTCAAGGTTCAATGTTTAACTAACAGGCTGTCCCAAGTTCCACCATGAGCAGAAAACTGGCAGAGTGTGGAGCTAGTGCTAAGAGGAAGGGGGGGCCCTCTCAAAACAGGCTGCACAAGGTGACTTTCAGGCGAGTCTGAGAGCTCCAAAACTGGGGCTAGGGTCGCAGGGGCCTTTGGAACAAGGGAGCACAGCCCATTTGTCATTATCCAGGTCGGGCGGGCTTGGTGCAAAGTAGGTTGGTTGGCTCTCCCTGGTGCATAAAGGTGCTCCTCGAGGTCAGGGGCCAACAGCTGGCAGGGGCAAATTCAGGACTGTTGGTCCACTCTCAAAGTGGGTCTCAGTGTCTTGATGTCCCTCAGCAGCTGCTGGGCTCTGGGACAGTCGGAGTCCCGACTGGACTTTTTGAAGTCGGTCTTGGTTGTGGGCATACGGTACACAGGGGCTTGGTACTGCACAGCTTCAGACAGTCCTGGTGTCTCCAGAATCGGGGGGAGACAGATCTGACCTTCCAGAGCACAAGTGCCTCTTCCTGGTCGGTGCTGCGTTGGTCGGGCCAGGGAGCTGCAATTCGGTGGACCAGACTCTGTGGTTTTGGTGCCTGAGGTTCTTCAGGGGAGTAGCTCCTCTACTCCAAGGGACTTCTTGGGCAGTTCGTGAAAGCTGTTATTCCTCTGGAGTTCTTGGAGACCACACAGCAGCAGGACGAGACAGTTCACCTCGATTGTCAAGTCTTGAAGAGGCAGGCAAGGGTTTGCGCCAAAACTCTGTGGCCGGCACACAGGTCTCGGTTTCAGCAGCTCTTCTTTGTCCTCTTTGTTTTTAGGTCTGTCAAATCTGAAGTTCTGGGTCGAGGGATACAACCTAAATACTCAATTCGGGGTTGTCACAGGAGTACCGGGTAGTAGCCAAAGGACTACCTACCTTTAGGGTGACTACACCTTCTATATGACCACTTCCTATGGGAAGTGGGTATAACCTTGACCCTAACAGGCTAATTCTCTCCAACACGAGATGGAGGATTGTGAAAAGTGGAGTCCAAATCAGCTGCCCCACCTTGGCAGTGGTGCTGGCTGGGTGTGCATCCACCTCCTAATCTAACTAATTTTCCTGCCTGTCCTTCTGCCAAAAGTGGGGGCCGGACAAGAGGGTAGGCATCTTCCACTAGCTGGAGAGGCCTGGGTCGCATTTCAAAGGAGGCACGGCCTTTGAAGATTCCCGCCCTGGAAGGCAGTTCCTGCCTGGAGGAGGTGTGAACACCTTCGCCCAGAGCAGGCTTTGTTCCCGGCCTCTGAGAGTTGAGGCTCTCACCCCCAGAGGCTAGAAACATGTCTATTGGTGGCAGGCTGGCTGAGACCACACTAGTAGCCGGTTGGTTTTTAGGGGGCACCTCCAATGTGCCCTCTGGATGCATCTGTTAATAAATCTGATACTGGAATCAGTGCGAGTTTATTAAGATGAGATGTTTGGTACCAAACATCTTGGGGTACAGTGAAGCCATGATGGGGCTGGGGAACTCGTAATGACGAGTGTCCAGCCCATGTACTCGCTATGGTTCCCTGCTCACTTACAATGTCTAAAAATGGACTTAGACATTGCAGGGTCATATCTTCTCAGGCAGATATGTCCACACATGGGATATAGTGATCACTGTGTTCAGTCTAAAGGCCTGCTGTGAGGGTGGCTTACTTATATCTCAAACAGTGTCTGTAGGCATGGCACATAGGGCTGTGTGCCATGTCGACTCTTTGGTTTTGTCTTCACCAAGACATGCAGCCGGCAATAGCAGTTTGCATGATCTTAGTGAGGGGTCCCATAGGGTGGCACAATTCATTCTGCAGCCCTTAGGGACTCCCTTTAGTTACAAGGCCTTAGATATCAGGGGTACCACTTACTAGGAAGTTACAAGGATCATAAAGGGGTGCCAACTATGGAATCATTGTACAGTTTAGGGAAAGAATACTGATGCTGGGGACCTGTTTAGCAGTAACCCAGCACACTTTGTCAAAGTTGCACCAGATACCACGCAAAAAGTAGGGGGAACTGAAACAAAAACCCAGTTTCCTACAAATACCTTATGCAAATATGAGCCTCTGCAAGAACTAAAACACTGATGGTGGCTATCCTTTTTAAGCACTCAATCCAGAGGAAGGGATCAAACATTGTTAGAAACAAAGAGGAGCAATATGTGTGATTCCAACTTACATTGTATGACCACCACTACATTTATCAATGTATACCCTGCACAAGATAGTTTCTTGTACGTTACAATCAACAAACTATTAGAAGGGGCAACTGGGGAGGTGATCCTAGGAGGGGCCTTTCATTTGTTATCGAATGCAAAGATAGATAGCATGGAGGGGTTTCAGGAGCAACTCAAGAACAACCATGAACAGGTGCAAAAGGAGGCTCCAGGAGTGTGGGCTATTTGATGCATGGGGTACTTAGAATCCGAAAGATAGGAATTATTTATTTTACTCTCATGTGCATAGGTCATAATCATGAACAGATCATCTTTTTGTTACACAGGGTCTAATGAACTTCATGCAAAAGATAGATATATCTGACATTTCAATCTCTGACTATGCCCATGTTGAACTAGTTTGAAACAAAATAAGGAGACAAGTGGTAAAAGTAACTGTAGACTAGTAGATACTATTTTTGAAACCCTGCCAATAGAGCTGACATAGGAAAGGTAATTGAGAATGTTTTAAAACGTGATAAACCAGAAGACACATCTCCAGAAACTAACGTTGGTGTCTTTTATCCAGTAGTAAGGGCGGCAATGTTAAAACATTGGGGGTATACCTAACAACCGCCCTGGAGGGATAGTATGCGGTGAATTGGGCCAAACTTAAAGGTCAGATCCTGGAAGATCTAAGCAAATGGCGACACCAATAGTTCTGCTGGATTGGCAAAATTAATATTATTAAAATGAACTTACTGGCTAGACTCTTTTATGGTTTCCAGCTGCTCCCTAAACCCACATCAGTAGATGAACTAAAATGTATTCAATGGAAGGTTATAGACTTTATATGGGCTGGGAAGAATGTTCTTGTAAGTAGAAAAATACTCATGGCCCCAAAAGCAAAGAGTGGTTTGGCCTTCCCTAATATGATATCATCAGGCAGTACATGCTAGAATTATTATTGAATGGAAAGCACGGTAAAATGTCAAAAATATTTAGGGATATGGCAGTGGTAGGTAGGTCCTCCGTTGGCTGCACCAAGTGCCACAGCCATGTAACTCCTACATAGCCCTACCAATGAAACAGTCTTAGAAATCTGGGACAGGTTAACAAACAGAGAGATTTGACATTGTTCCAGTCCCTGAACACATCACTGCATGATAACAGTTCACCCCAAGGATGGACAGGGAGGCCTTCCTGGTGTATTGAGATAATGACTGTAGAACCCTATCAAATTTGTTCAGTAAAGGGCAAATCACGACGTTTGAACAGTGTAGTAATGAGTTTGGGGGTTAGAGAACAAGATAGAATGCAACATCTGCAACTGACACACTGGGCACTGCAACCTCCAAAGAAACTAACTGCCACAAGTGAGTTAACCCGTTACAGAAGTGTGTGGTACCCATTTGGGAACTAAGAGATGTATTTCTGGATTGTATAGATTAGGTATCTCCACTGAGTAGCTTGGGAGCTACTGGTAGCTCTCCAACTACTTATAAGTAGCTTTCCTACTTGAATTACCTGAATTAATATATGTATCCCAAAATTGAAAAGTGTGTATTTGGGATGTAATTGTGTTATTTTCATAACTTAAAACTGTTGTTTGGAGAAAAATGGTTAGATTTCTCAAATATATTTACTACGCGAATATTCAAGTGATAAATCATGAGGCAATATGGAGACTTTTTTACTAATGTTAAAACCTTAATGTCGAGCATTGTGGCTATGGCTGTCATGAATTGCCCATGTAGAGGCAATCCAAACTGATAAAGCCTAGTTCACATTACTGATGGCAACCATGGCTTGCACAGAGTGTCCACTTATGTAATCTTTTCTGACATGATCACTAATATCACACTAAAAATATTAGTAGCTCAATATGATTTTCATTGACCATAAGTAGCTCTTGTTCCAGAAAACATTGGAGACACCTGGTATAGATTGACGGGGGAATGCGAACACACAGCATGATGTTGATACCAGAGTGTAGTGTAGTTCCTATTTCCCTAATAGGCTCTGCGCATAGGAATAATATACCCTATAGATTTGGCATAGGACTGAGGTCAGTATGCCCCTATCAAACAAGAAGGGAGTAGTTTCTGGCAACCGCATAAACATGACAACTTTGTTTCCCTTTAGAATCAGAACACTCTCAGAATCGTGGAAACAACAGATAACAGTTTCACTCAGCTAATCGTGCATGCTTAGTTTCTTCAGAGTTTACACAGAAAGAATAGACGGGCATTTCAATAAAAGGATTTATTGAACAGTCTTGTTTCTCGTGTAAGAGATATGAGCTGTTATAATCACAAGACAGTATGCGAGATATATTATGTACAGCGTAATCAGTAGAAAGAAATAATACTGCGCTAGCATTATCTTTTAGCTATGACACATATATTCATATACATAAATAACACAGGCTAAAAATGCGAGTACTCATGAGATGCTTCTCTAACTAGTTCTACCACAGTGTACCTAACCTAAGTGTAGTACTATGGAAGAAGTAGGTGCTGTATTCTATAGGATGTTATTTTATAGTTTAGTATAGTATGCTAAGTCTGGTATGCCAAGAGTCCCTCTAGGTTCTAGTCTGCTCCATATCTTGGGAATGAGAGAGGTGGGAATCTCTTTCCGGGTCTCGAACTCTAACACCCCACGAAGGGAGTCAGAACACTGGAAGCTGGATTCTCTGCGAGCAGGGATGACAGTGTCTCTTGTCAGTGCGTCAGGCCGGGTTACGGGCTCCTCTAAAGTCGAGGTCTCCTCTTACTTGCTTGGGCAAGGAAAGGTATATTTATACCTGGTAGGTGCCTTGGAATGTTAGCATTGACGTAAAGTCGGGCAGAGGAAGACGTCAGGAATGAACCCTTAAGGAATAGTGGTTCATGCATAATAAATGAGTTCTTGGAGAAATCAATAATCCTGTGCTAGGGGAACTCCGAAGAGTTTAAGGGTCTGGTTTCTAAGAACTCGTTAGGGTGGACAGATGTAGGTGACCATGCCTGTATTTGGATAGCATGACTAATGCCTAAATAAGGACTGGGATCTTAGGCTTATATAAGGGCAATGCGAATTGTGCCTATATAAGGATATGTATCATGAAAACCTATATACGGACACTTAAACAGGAATACAAGAGTAGATGGGCAGAAGCTTTACAAAAGGAAATCTCAGATTCAAATTGGGAGAAGATCTGGAGATCAATTCCCAAACATCATACAGCAGTTGCCTCCAGAGAAACAATATATAAAATCCTCGTACATTGCCATGCTTTATATCTGGTCGAACAGGCTTTTTAGGAATAGATCTTAAGTCAGAAAAAGCCTGTGCTGGGATACCACATACCACAAGACCCAGGGTTGATTCTGTTTGGATTAGAGAGGGAAGAGAATAGCATCACACAGACATTACACAGGGCATTATTTTCTCAGCTCACAAGAGCAGCAAAACCCCTGATAGCTTCTCAATAAAAATCTGAGACCCATCCCATCTCATCGCCTTAAACAAAAGGAAAGAGTTTTTGAAAAGTAATTGGAAACCATTCATTAAATATTTTGTTCAGACAGGATTTGAACACTATACACTAATAAGACTGAGGGTTATCCAGATGTTTGACATCGAGATTAAAGAGTGAACGTACTGTAGGATTTAACAGGGGAGGGATATCTCCAAATATAAGTGTTGCTAGAAGGTGAGAGTGAAGCTTAGGAGAGATTGTTGTTGTGGTAGTCAAAGATGTGAGGCTGGGGACAGAAAGGGAATGGAGGGAGGGCAAAGATGAGGGAGGTTGAGGTTGGGATGGGGCACTACTGTTGGGGGAATGTTATCATGCGTGGGAGTTTATCCTTAACAAAACCAGTATGTTTTGAGCAAATAAATGGTGCATGATTACTGCTCATGTAACCGACTCACATTCTTGACCGTTTGGTATAATTTGTCTCATTTGACAGCATCTCTGCATGTACAATATGGATGACTGGGCCACAATTTAATGTTATGGATTTGTGTGGCCCCCGGCAAGACAAATTTTGGGCCCTTGCCTGAAAGAGTTTTGAATTTCATTGCACATTTTGTGCTAATTGAAGCCCACATAATACCCAATAATATTAAACTATACGTTAAAGTTTCAGAAATAGGATCAGGCAAAAACAGCAGAAATATGTCTTGCGCAGGGAATGTAAAATCTCTCAGATGAATCTGGAGAGAGAGAGATATTGAGACAGAGAAATAGGCATAGGTGAGAGAGAGAGATCACTTTTCCAGGGAGCCCCTTTAAAGTGGGGGGCTTGGGCAATTGCCCACTTAGTCCAAGCCTTAAAACATCTCTCCTGGGCCATCTGATTACCTGCTTTTTAGGTCTCTCCTAGCGTTGCAGCGCGAATGCGCTACCATCGCTTTGCGAGGCATGCAGTATATACTGTAGTGTGGAAGCTTTATGGAAGCTCCGCCCACTCTCTGCCCATTGGCTTTTGTCTTAAATGCTGCCTTCCGATTGGTTTGAGGCTTGTTAGTCCCTCCTCATTCATCATTTGTATTCTTCCACAGCTATTGGCCCCTTTACTCCTGACACTATTTACTTTTAGGTCTCGCCTAGCATTGCAGCGCGAATGCGCTGCTATCGCTTTGCGAGACATGCAGTATATACTGCAGTGTGGAAGCTTCGTGGAAGCTCCGCCCACTCTCTGCCTATTGGCTTTTGTCTTAAATGCTGCCTTCCGATTGGTTTGAGGCTTGTTAGTCCCTCCTCATTCATCATTTGTATCCTTCTATGGCTATTGGCCCCTTTACTCCTAACACTATTTTCTTCCCTGTCTCCCCACCGCCCCATCCCTCAGTTAGTGACTTCTCACCCTCCCACACCCCCCCACTCCTGTTCATGTTTTCTTGCCTGCCAGCACTTCCGTTTTCATCTTTATTATTGCCACCTCGAAAAATGCAAGTTCAAGATGCGCGCTGTACAAAAACTTCTCGTGTTTAATCAACTAAATTTTAATGTTACTCTAAATATAATAAGACTCTAGGCAACATTCGGGGTATGCATGGCAACTGACGCCTCTTAGTTCACAAATGGCATTGTTGTCAGGCGGGAGGAGCGGCAGTGTTTTAACTCATGCTTAAAACAAGCAACTTTAATAACTTCCTCTCAATTCAGTGCTATAATCTTGTGTACTGAGGTGACGCGCTAAAGAAATGCACTTTTTTGAATTCTGAAGAGACATTATCGCACATTTACATCATGTTTACTGTATGATTAACATGCCGATCATTTTCATGGCTCGCCCACTGGCTCGTATACGCTTGGCTGGTCTCCAGCTGGCTCTACCTGTTAATTAATATATTGCCTCGCGCACCTCTAACAAAGAGAGATGAATGGATACATGACATTAAGCCGGGTAGTTGGTAGAGAAATAGACTGGTGCAGACAAAGAGACAAAGTCAGTCTCCATTGCCTCACGTCAGAGTCATCACTTTCAATAACCTGGGAATCTGCCGGTAACTCCCGCATGCCCCAACCTCATCCCCCTCACCTATTTTTAGCAGAAGTGGCAGATTCTGAGCTGTGCCCTGCTGGTGCAGAGGAGCACGGCAGAGTCTGTAGAAGCGCTGGGATCCTTAGCCTCTCCGGGTGGGCACTTAAGACTTCCGGATGCCTTCACACGCAGGATAAATTAATACATTTTGTTCTGTGCTTTAGTCGCCCCTCTGTGAGCACTGTCTGGTAGATGAAGCTCTGTGTTAATAAACACATTCAGAGAGGTGGTTGTGTACAAACAAACAACAGCCACAATACCGTACGTTTTGAACGTGTAGTTAAATACCTGCTCATCGAGTACCTTAATGGCTGATCATTCCATGGCACTACCAAAATTACATTTGGACACATATGCTCAACTGTAAAAACACTCCCTTCTATGGGCCATTTAACAACTCGGGGCTTTGGGGTTAGGTAACCTACTTTGGATGCTGTGTAAAAGAGTAAATACAAAAATTAATGCAATGAAACTAAACGACCAATAGTGTCTAAAACACTGTGAAAACTGACACTCATTCTGGCATTTTGTTTACTTAATGTCGATTTTCTAATAGATGCGAGTAAAGTACTCTTAATATCTTAATGAAATCTGCACACTTTTAACTAATAGCACCGGACGACCTTAGACAACTAGGCAATGAATATATTTTCATGTACCCCCGAAGCCCCCCTGCCCCCCTACCCCTTGGCAAACTTCATTGCCTCCCAGTGTTTGGGGGATAACCAAGACGCAGGAGAGTGAGTCAAATAGTCTAGAAAATGAAAGAGAAGCCGGGATTCGGATTCATATGCTCCGATAATTACTTTTATTAATGAATTTCGCATTAGTAAAGCACCACGGTGTGCATGTGTGGCGACACTTCACCCATGAGGTACATGCCAAGCAATTGTTGACACAATCCACACTTTGCGTCTTATTCAATATATTTATTACGAAGTGCAGGACCTTTCCAAGGGATTTTGCACACTACATACATTCACTCCAAAAATAAAACGTGTAGGTAAAAAACATTGCCATTTACAATGTCAATAGCTCTACTTCACAAATGCGAGACCTATTTGCATTGCAAATGCTTGTTTGGGTGTACATCTTACCAGCACCCCATTACAGCCCTTCTGGCTCGGCTGGTGCTGCATAGCTAAATATCTTTTATTTCTAACAGTGGCAGTTCGCAGAGGGAGTGCTGCGGGGTGGCGGGGCAGGGTATGGGCAGGATGGGGGGCAGGGGGGTCGGACATACGAGGAGTAAAGTAAGTAAATAAATAAAACTATTTCCTTGCACTCGCTGCCTCACCTACTCGGCAATGCAGTGAGCGCAAGGTAAATAGTTTTATTTATTTATTTGCTTACTTTACACCTTGCCGTCGAATGTCCGACTCCACTACCCCCCCACTCTGCCCCTACGTCCCATGCCCCACAGCACTCCCTCTGCGAGTCGCCTCTGATTTCTAACTATAATTATAATTTGCATGCTTATCTCCCACAGCCCCTCTTACATTTTGCTGTTAGGCGCTGCATTACAAGACAACAATCAGGGGTGGGGGAATCATATAGCCCGACGCCCGATCCATGTAGATTTTTATAATAGGCAAGAAGATTTAATGTCTATTTTGTCCGGCGGACAAGAAGACACTAAATTACTAAACACGGGTCTCTGCCCTCCAGCTCCCTGGCTCTGCGATCTGGAAGCGTGATGCCACTGCCCCAGAAGTGGAGCTGCTGGGCTGACACAGAGATAGACAGAGAACTGCACTGTCTCTGCGGCTCCTGGCAGGTAGAAGCCAGTGTGCGCAGGAGCAGATGGACGGGCACAGGGCCCCAAGAGTGGAGCGGGGCTGGAGACATAGACCAGGCCCGGGAGAGGGGCCCGGGAGGCAGCAGACACAAGCCCCCAGAGCACTGGAAGACAGTGGCCGGGTAGGGGGCTCAGAGATAGACCCCCGAGAGAGGAGGACCAGGCCTGAGACTGCCTAGAGGACAGAAGCTGTCTGGTGTACTTAGGATGGTGGGAGGGAGAAGAGGCTGTCTGCCTGTGGCTCTAGGGGAAAAGGCCGGTCTGCGGGAGAAAGAGGCTGGCCACGGGGGTAGAGACAGAGTCAGGCTCACAATAGCTATGATCAGAGCACTGTGTCAGGAAACATAGAGCTGGCGCCTGCATGGAACCACAAGTCCCAGAAAGCCCGGTCCTACAGGAGGGAGGCGGAGCTACGTCCATAAAGTAGGGAGAACCGCGTCAGAGAGGCGTGCGTTATTTTTTGTTGTGCGAGCCCGTTACACCACGGATACAGCCTCAGTACGAAGCACACGCGGATGTGTGCCTTTCGCCCGCTCCCGATTTTCAGGGAGATTCCGATGTTTGGCAGCCATCACTGCGCCTTGGGAGAAGACCGAGCGGACAAGCACGCCGGAACTCGACGGTGAGACGGGGACTGCCTGCAATTCCCGCCAGCGGACTCTCGCTTAGTAGCTGGTCTCTATTTCCCCGGTCAAGACAAGTAAGGTTGAAACTCCCGCATCGTTGAAGGTAAGCGCAAGTGGATACCTTCAGTGGATGTCGGAACTAGGACTCGGACCGAGCCGTTCCAAAGACAAAACAGCGTCCGTCTCTCTATGAGAAAATACCACTTGTTGAATCCTAGGAAGTATCAGCTGGTGATTGTTGGTGCGGCCAGTCAGAAGTAGGCTAGCGAGAATTATTGAGTGTAGAGTTGCATGTACTTGTGTGTATACTTTTATATGTATTTTGTGTTACAGGTTCTACTCCCCGCTGTTCCCATCCTTTCCCTTCCCTTACTTGATCACCCTAATACTCTGTGCAATTGTTGTGTGAGTTGGGGATATCAAGGAGTGGAACCCATATTGCGACGCACGAGTCTCCGGTTCCAGGCGGGATCGTGACAGAATAACGCACCCACGAATTCTGCTCCTCCCGACTCGTGCGCCGCAGTACAGGGTTAGAATGGAGCAGGTTTTAGGGGCTTTGGCTCAGGTCCAGCAGGAGTTGGCGGCCTCTAGGGCTGAGACCGCGGCCCTGCGAGATAGGGTGGAAAAACTCACCAGAAACCCGTTCGAGGTAGCCTCAGGAAGCCCACAAATTCACGTTTCTGTTCCTCCTCCCATTCCGTTGGCCAGCCCGGAACGGTATGCTGGGGACCCCAGAAAAATACAGGTGTTTTTGACCCAAATTATGATGCATTTCTCGTGTAAACCTGCCTCCTTCCCCACCCACCATTCTAGGGTGGCTTTTGCCATTTCGTACCTGATCGGGGATGCCGCCAATTGGGCTGTACCCCTGGTCCGTAACAACAACACGCTTTTGTCTGACTGGGATGGGTTCCGAGCAGCGATAGAAGGGGTGTTCGACCGAAGGAATACCACTTTCAGTGCTGACAAGGAACTCTTGGAGTTAAAACAGGGGGGGAGTGATTTGGTTACATACTTAACCTCTTTTAATAGACTGGTGGCGGAGGCAGCTTGGCCAGAGGAAAAAAGGGTGTCCCTTTTTTATCAAGGCCTCTGCGATGACCTGAAGGATGTTATAGCCAGGATAGACCCACAACCCCGAACCTGTACTGATCTCGTCGGTCTTGCATTACGATTGGATGGTCGTATATTTAATCGAGGGGGAGAAAGGCGAAGAGGAGATAAGTCTGGGGGCGCTCAAGAGAGGAGCTTTAGGAGGAAGGTCCCAGGAGGAGAAGTCGCAACTGAACCTATGGAACTAGGAACCCTACGGGCACCGCTCTCAAGGAGCGAGAGAGAAAGCAGACGCACACTAGGGTTGTGTATGTACTGCGGTAAGAAGGGACACTACGTTAGGGAGTGCCTCGCCAGGCCCAAGACCCAAGGGGGGACCTATAGAGGTAAGAAGGCAGTAGCTGTGGCAGCGAACCCTGATCTTAGTTGCGTCCCTGCTGTTCCATTAAGACAGGGGATAGACAAAGAATGGAAGATCCCTTCCTTCGCAACCGCTCGGGTGACGACAACTGAGACCCATTTGGTGCTCTTGATGGAGTTAGAGTATCAGCAACACTTCTTCCAGGTAAAGGTCATGTTAGACTCAGGGGCTACCGGGAACTTTATAGATACTGGGTTGGTTCGTCTCTTACGCATAAGGCGGACGCCCCTGGAAAACCCTGAGGAAGTGTTGGCCGTGGACGGTAAGCCCCTCAAATCAGGACTCGTCACAGAAAAAACCGAAGCGGTAAGATTGTCGGTGAGCATCGCAGGGGAGGGAACACACAGAGAAGACCTGGCCCTGAATATTATTGACGCCCCGCAGTATGAGATCATACTGGGAATGCCCTGGTTCTGTCACCATAATCCCACCATAAACTGGAAGAACAGGACGGTACGATTCTTGTCGTACACATGTAGGGAACATGTTTTCCTCGAGACGGGTTCTTGCGCGACGGCTTTGGCTCTTCCCTTTCTGGTCGCCACAGCCGCCGAAAAAGAGATGGTTCTGCCTGGTGAATATGCTGCTTACGCGGACGTGTTCAGCCAGGCACAAGCGGAACACCTCCCGCCTCACAGGAGGTATGACTGCCAGATAGACTTGATAGAAGGGGCCACCGTACCGGCTTGTCGAGTGTACGCCCTGTCAGAGCCAGAAACCCTACACCTAAGAGACTATCTCAATCATTACACTCGGATTGGGTTCATCAGGCCTTCTCGCTCCCCGGCGGCGTCCCCTCTGTTTTTCATTTCTAAGGCAAATGGAGAATTGAGAGCATGCTGCGACTATCGCGTCCTAAATAAAAACACCATCCGTAATCGCTACCCCCTACCCCTTATATCAGTTTTGTTGGACCAGGTTAGAGAGGCCAGGATCTATACTAGGTTGGATCTGAGAGGGGCGTATCATTTGGTACGCATGAGAGAGGGGGACGAATGGAAGACGGCGTTTAAGACACGCTACGGCCTGTTCGAGTATGCCGTTATGCCGTTTGGGTTATGTAATGCCCCTGCAGCGTTCCAGTATTTCCTGAACGACGTTCTGAAGGATTACATAGACCATACAGTGGTCGTATATATAGATGACATACTCATCTACTCTACGACAGAGAAAGAACACCAGGGCCACGTCATTCAAATTCTAGAAGTTTTGAGAAAACATCAACTGTATTGCAAGCTAAATAAATGCGATTTCGGGAGTGTATGAGGTAGAGTTCTTGGGGCTGATGCTCCGTCCGGATGGTTTGGGTATGGCTGAAAGGAAGGTACAGGCGGTGAGGGACTGGCCCGAGCCAAACAACGTAAAAGGGGTGCAAAGGTTCCTAGGGTTTGCCAACTATTATCGCAGATTCATTCAGGATTTCTCACAAAAAGCACTGCCTATTACTCGGCTCCTCAGACAGTGAACTGTCTTTGAATGGACTCTGGAAGTGGCTGAAGCCTTCAAACTTTTAAAAAGGGCCTTTACCTCGGCTCCAATTCTCAGGCATCCCCGATTTGACGCTCCCTTCATTGTAGAGGCGGATGCTTCCGACGAAGCGATAGGGGCTATCCTCTCACAAAGAGACCAACATACTGGGCAGCTACACCCGGTAGCCTATCTGTCCCAAAAAACTGAACCCGGCAGAAAAGAATTACAATGTGGCGGAGAAGGAGTTGTTATCCATCAAAAAGGCATTCACGGAGTGGCGTCCGTATCTCTGGGGAACTCGGTATCCCATCACTGTGTACTCCGACCACAGAAATCTACAGTATCTTAAAACGGCTCGGCATCTGTCACAACGGCAAATGAGGTGGATGCTCTTTTTTGAGGAGTATAATTTCATTATCACCTACCGACCCGGAGCGGAGAACCGCAAGGCTGACTCCTTGTCTCGTCTGGAGACTGACAGCGAACCAATCTCCGTCACTCCAGTGCCCATCATTGATCCCGTTAAGGTGGTGTGCGTTCTCAAGGCCGATCAATACCTGGACGAGATACGAAGTTATAAGACCTCACACGAATGGGAGGAATGGGCCGAAGCGAAGCCAAACCGCACTCTGAAACAGGGGCTACCTTTTCAGGACCAATTGTTGTATCTACCGACGGAGCAGTTGAGGAAGGAAGCCTTTGCATGGTGTCATGATTCCCCGTTGGCCGGACATCCCGGTTTTAAAAAAAACGTCCAATTGTTGAGAAGGCACTTCTGGTGGGACTCGTTAGCCCAGGATGTCAAGGGATGGGTTACTAGGTGCAGACGTTGTGCGAGAGGAAAAAACGAGACGACCAAGAAAAAAGGGAAGCTGATTACCATGCCAACTCCACATCTGCCATGGAAACACATCAGTCTGGATTTCGTCACAGGTCTGCCCATGGACCAGGGGTGTTCTGCGCTTCTGGTGGTAATAGACAGCCTGACCAAAATGGGTCACTTTATTCCATGCAAGAACCTGCCCACGGCCGGACAGATCGTACAACTGGTGCTTCAAAACGTGGTTCAATTACACAGACTCCCGAAAGTTGTGGTGTCGGACAGGGGTCCCCAGTTCATAGCCAGCTTCTGGAGGAGGTAGTGTCATGCTTTGCATGTCGAGTCAGTGGTGTCTACTAGTTTCCACCCCCAGACGGACCATGCTGGACACAAGATGGTGAGGAGAAATTTGCTGCGGGCCAAGCTGACCTATAAAGGATGGGAGGATCGCCACAGAATAGATGGACCTCAGTACAAGATAGGGGACATGGTGTGGTTGTCCACAAAAAACATCCGATTCAAACTACGCAGTGTGTTTCACCCCAGATACATAGGCCCGTACCAAGTAGTGAAACAAATCAACCCGGTGGCTTATCGTTTGCGGCTACCGAGCTACCTCCGGATTCATCCCGTGTTTCACTGCGGTCTCCTGAAACCCGCAGTAGGAGCTCGGTGGAAAACACCTTCTCCGATCTCGGTTAACGGGGGGGTGGAATACGAGGTAAAGAGTATATTGGATTCCAAGTATAGGCGAGGGAAACTGTGGTTTCTGGTGTCCTGGAAAGGCTACACCTCGGAGGACGAATCATGGGAATCCTGCACCAATGTGCATGCTCCGGGGGCGGTCAGGGCTTTCTATCGCAGACACCCCGCTAAACCGGGTTCTAGGAGGCGCTGGACAGGGGGACCTACTGTCAGGAAACATAGAGCTGGCGCCTGCATGGAACCACAAGTCCAAGAAAGCCCGGTCCTACAGGAGGGAGGCGGAGCTACGTCCATAAAGTAGGGAGAACCGCGTCAGAGAGGCGTGCGTTATTTTTTGTTGTGCGAGCCCGTTACACCACGGATACAGCCTCAGTACGAAGCACACGCGGATGTGTGCCTTTCGCCCGCTCCCGATTTTCAGGGAGATTCCGATGTTTGGCAGCCATCACTGCGCCTTGGGAGAAGACCGAGCGGACAAGCACGCCGGAACTCGACGGTGAGACGGGGACTGCCTGCAATTCCCGCCAGCGGACTCTCGCTTAGTAGCTGGTCTCTATTTCCCCGGTCAAGACAAGTAAGGTTGAAACTCCCGCATCGTTGAAGGTAAGCGCAAGTGGATACCTTCAGTGGATGCCGGAACTAGGACTCGGATCGAGCCGTTCCAAAGACAAAACAGCGTCCGTCTCTCTCCCCAGCGTCTAATTGACGAAACCGTGAGGACGAGGCAGAACGCCCTTTTTCCAAATGCTCTTTCTACAAACAGATTAAGGGAAAATACGAACCTTTAGAGACCGCTCCGATATAGTGCTATGTAGAGTTTTGTAGTGGCGCTTTAGATATCTCTGCAAGTAGATTAAGGCCACTTTTGTGTATAACTTTCTTACTAGAACTCCCCCAACACGAGGGTTGCTGAAGTTAAGCAAGTCCGGGGCTGGGGGTGTGTTTGACTCATTGATGCATACACTATTTCACGCTGCATGTCTTTTCTTACGGAACTGAAGTGTTGGGTATGAGAAAATACCACTTGTTGAATCCTAGGAAGTATCAGCTGGTGATTGTTGGTGCGGCCAGTCAGAAGTAGTCTTGAATGTAGAGTTGCATGTACTTGTGTGTATACTTTTATATGTATTTTGTGTTACAAGTTCTACTCCCCGCTGTTCCCATCCATTCCCTTCCCTTACTTGATCGCCCTAATACTCTGTGCAATTGTTGTGTGAGTTGGGGATATCAAGGAGTGGAACCCATATTGCGACGCACGAGTTCTGAGGAGTCTCCGGTTCCAGGCGGGATCGTGACACAGTGGGCAGGCTGCTCAGTGGGAAGGCCCGGAAGAAATTATCCGAGGGTCAGAACTGGGTGCAGAGAGAGAGGCAGCTCAGAGAATTACAGACCAGGCGGGCTCGGCAGAGAGCAGCCTGTGAACGGGGATAGGTGTGCCTCCCTGTCAGGACAGGCTCTGGGAGGGGCAGACGCTGGGGAGGGAGAAAGGCGCAGCCACCAGAGGAGGAGAGTTGGCAGCGTGGGACAGGAGAGAGACAGAGAGACACTGAGGCAGCCGCTCTGGCCCTGCCACTGAGCAGAGAGAAGAGGCTGTAGTTAAGGGACTTCCAGGGATGCAGATGTGGAAACATTACCAGTGCTAGGATCACCCTAAACATCCAGTATGTCATGAGACTGTAGAAGTGGGGTCATAGGCCGCACCTCCTTTCACAGACCATCTTCACTTGGCACTGACCTGCCTCCCATGACCCTCCATCCCACCCCATTCTCGCGATCTCCCCTTATCCTCTGGGGATTGGCCTCTCCCCCATTTAACGACTCTTCCCTTTTACCAGCCCTAACCAAAGAACCAACTCCAGCCCCTACCTGAAACCCGTCTCTGGTGCCAGCTACTTCCCTCGGTTTCAAAGACTGTGCTATAAACCCAGCCATAACAGGGGCCTTCCCTAGCACTAACTTCTTCAAATGTCCCACGGCAGAATTCCTCGCTTCTTGGAAGATGCTTCCCAGTCTGCCTCTCCTATCCTGCAATTCATGCAAGTTCTTGTTGGATCAGTTCTTACCAGTACAGAATTTAATCATGTTTAAAATGATTATATCTTCAGTGATGTACAGTCTTTGTGTGTCTTTCTCTAACATGTGTATCCCTAATTCAGGCAGGATGGGCCCCTTAATGCGCCAATGGTCCCATACCCCTTGCCTCTCTGTACACATCACATTCACCTTAGTGCAGGGAGGCAAGAGTCCCTCGTTCCACTCTATGTCTGTCCCATTGACCCCTCTGATCCGGATGGGTGCAGGGAGAAGGGTTCCGCCTGCTCTGTGCGCGCTGCATATACTCACTTCTGGGTGCAGGGAGGTGGGCTGCCCCTTACCTCATATCTCTCAAACTTTTCTCCTTTGCGCAGGTTGTTGGTCGTCCGCTTTTACCTGTCTCTAAAGTCCTTGTATGCATCCCTTTCTAGGTCTATGGAAGTTAGCTGTGTGCTCTTTTCCTCTGTTACTTTTCCTCTCTGTGAACGTACAACAGTGGCTCCTTGATTGATTGGATGGGCTCTGTTCTCAAGTTCTCTATACTCATTCACTTTATTTACACCCCTTGCTTGTGGTATCTCATGTAGTTTCAGTTGTGACATTTAAGTAAGTTGTTGGCCCCCCATAATGGGTGAATTCTGCGTTTGGGGAATGCTGTTGGAGTCTTGTAAGTTTTCAGCTTTTTTTAATGTGAAATTACAGTGATGTCAAGAGGGACAACACACACAAATTGGGGGGTGAGTTGATGTGTGGTTTATGCTTTTAATCCTTCCAAAGTTGCTAGATTGAGAACTAATTCCCATCATGGTTGTAATGTGTATAATCAATCAATCAATCAATCACGACATTTGTAAAGCGCGCTACTCACCCGGAAGGGTCTCAAGGCGCTGGGGGGGAGGGGTACGTTACTGCTCGAACAGCCAGGTCTTGAGCTGCTTCCTGAAGGAGAGATGGTCTTGGGTTAGCCGAAGGTGGATGGGGAGGGAGTTCCAAGTCTTCCCTTCCCTTACTTGATCACCCTAATACTCTGTGCAATTGTTGTGTGAGTTGGGGATATCAAGGAGTGGAACCCATATTGCGACGCACGAGTTCTGAGGAGTCTCCGGTTCCAGGCGGGATCGTGACAGAATAACGCACCCACGAATTCTGCTCCTCCCGACTCGTGCGCCGCAGTACAGGGTTAGAATGGAGGAGGTTTTAGGGGCTTTGGCTCAGGTCCAGCAGGAGTTGGCGGCCTCTAGGGCTGAGACCGCGGCCCTGCGAGATAGGGTGGAAAAACTCACCAGAAACCCGTTCGAGGTAGCCTCAGGAAGCCCACAAATTCACGTTTGTGTTTCTCCACCCATTCCGTTGGCCAGCCCGGAACGGTATGCTGGGGACCCCAGAAAAATACAGGTGTTTTTGACCCAAATTATGATGCATTTCTCGTGTAAACCTTCCTCCTTCCCCACCCACCATTCTAGGGTGGCTTTTGCCATTTCGTACCTGATCGGGGATGCCGCCAATTGGGCTGTACCCCTGGTCCGTAACAACGACCCGCTTTTGTCTGACTGGGATGGGTTCCGAGCAGCGATAGAAGGGGTGTTCGACCGAAGGAATACCACTTTCAGTGCTGACAAGGAACTCTTGGAGTTAAAACAGGGGGGGAGTGATTTGGTTACATACTTAACCTCTTTTAATAGACTGGTGGCGGAGGCAGCTTGGCCAGAGGAAAAAAGGATGTCCCTTTTTTATCAAGGCCTCTGCGATGACCTGAAGGATGTTATAGCCAGGATAGACCCACAACCCCGAACCTGTACTGATCTCGTCGGTCTTGCATTACGATTGGATGGTCGTATATTTGATCGAGGGGGAGAAAGGCGAAGAGGAGATAAGTCTGGGGGCGCTCAAGAGAGGAGCTTTAGGAGGGAGGTCCCAGGAGGAGAAGTCGCAACTGAACCTATGGAAGTAGGAGCCCTACGGGCACCGCTCTCAAGGAGCGAGAGAGAAAGCAGACGCACACTAGGGTTGTGTATGTACTGCGGTAAGAAGGGACACTACGTTAGGGAGTGCCTCGCCAGGCCCAAGACCCAAGGGGGGACCTATAGAGGTAAGAAGGCAGTAGCTGTGGCAGCGAACCCTGATCTTAGTTGCGTCCCTGCTGTTCCATTAAGACAGGGGATAGACAAAGAATGGAAGATCCCTTCCTTGGCAACCGCTCGGGTGACGACAACTGAGACCCATTTGGTGCTCTTGATGGAGTTAGAGTATCAGCAACACTTCTTCCAGGTAAAGGTCATGTTAGACTCAGGGGCTACCGGGAACTTTATAGGTACTGGGTTGGTTCGTCTCTACGCATAAGGCGGACGCCCCTGGAAAACCCTGAGGAAGTGTTGGCCGTGGACGGTAAGCCCCTCAAATCAGGACTCGTCACAGAAAAAACCGAAGCGGTAAGATTGTCGGTGAGCATCGCAGGGGAGGGAACACACAGAGAAGACCTGGCCCTGAATATTATTGACGCCCTGCAGTATGAGATCATACTGGGAATGCCCTGGTTCTGTCACCATAATCCCACCATAAACTGGAAGAACAGGACGGTACGATTCTTGTCGGACACATGTAGGGAACATGTTTTCCTCGAGACGGGTTCTTGCGCGACGGCTTTGGCTCTTCCCTTTTTGGTCGCCACAGCCGCCGAAAAAGAGATGGTTCTGCCTGGTGAATATGCTGCTTACGCGGACGTGTTCAGCCAGGCACAAGCGGAACACCTCCCGCCTCACAGGAGGTATGACTGCCAGATAGACTTGATAGAAGGGGCCACCGTACCGGCTTGTCGAGTGTACACCCTGTCAGAGCCAGAAACCCTACACCTAAGAGACTATCTCAATCACTACACTCGGATTGGGTTCATCAAGCCTTCTCGCTCCCCGGCGGCGTCCCCTCTGTTTTTCATTTCTAAGGCAAATGGAGAATTGAGAGCATGCTGCGACTATCGCGTCCTAAATAAAAACACCATCCGTAATCGCTACCCCCTACCCCTTATATCAGTTTTGTTGGACCAGGTTAGAGAGGCCAGGATCTATACTAGGTTGGATCTGAGAGGGGCGTATCATTTGGTACGCATGAGAGAGGGGGACGAATGGAAGACGGCGTTTAAGACACGCTACGGCCTGTTCGAGTATATCGTTATGCCGTTTGGGTTATGTAATGCCCCTGCGGCGTTCCAGTATTTCCTGAACGACGTTCTGAAGGATTACATAGACCATACAGTGGTCGTATATATAGATGACATACTCATCTACTCTACGACAGAGAAAGAACACCAGGGCCACGTTATTCAAATTCTAGAAGTTTTGAGAAAACATCAACTGTATTGCAAGCTAAATAAATGCGATTTTGGGAGTGTATGAGGTAGAGTTCTTGGGGCTGATGCTCCGTCCGGATGGTTTGGGTATGGATGAAAGGAAGGTACAGGCGGTGAGGGACTGGCCCGAGCCAAACAACGTAAAAGGGGTGCAAAGGTTCCTAGGGTTTGCCAACTATTATCGCAGATTCATTCAGGATTTCTCACAAAAAGCACTGCTTATTACTTGGCTCCTTAGACAGGGAACTGTCTTTGAATGGACTCAGGAAGCGGCTGAAGCCTTCAAACTTTTAAAAAGGGCCTTTACCTCGGCTCCAATTCTCAGGCATCCCCGATTTGACGCTCCCTTCATTGTAGAGGCGGATGCTTCCGACGAAGCGATAGGGGCTATCCTCTCACAAAGAGACCAACATACTGGGCAGCTACACCCGGTAGCCTATCTGCCCAAAAAAACTGAACCCGGCAGAAAAGAATTACAATGTGGCGAAGAAGGAGTTGTTATCCATCAAAAATGCATTCACGGAGTGGCGTCCGTATCTCTGGGGAACTCGGTATCCCATCACTGTGTACTCCGACCACAGAAATCTACAGTATCTTAAAACGGCTCGGCATCTGTCACAACGGCAAATGAGGTGGATGCTCTTTTTTGAGGAGTATAATTTCATTATCACCTACCGACCCGGAGCGGAGAACCGCAAGGCTGACTCCTTGTCTCGTCTGGAGACTGACAGCGAACCAATCTCCGTCACTCCAGTGCCCATCATTGATCCCGTTAAGGTGGTGTGCGTTCTCAAGGCCGATCAATACCTGGACGAGATACGAAGTTATAAGACCTCACACGAATGGGAGGAATGGGCCGAAGCGAAGCCAAACCGCACTCTGAAACAGGGGCTACCTTTTCAGGACCAATTGTTGTATCTACCGACGGAGCAGTTGAGGAAGGAAGCCTTTGCATGGTGTCATGATTCCCCGTTGGCCGGACATCCCGGTTTTAAAAAAAACGTCCAATTGTTGAGAAGGCACTTCTGGTGGGACTCGTTAGCCCAGGATGTCAAGGATGGGTTACTAGGTGCGAACGTTGTGCGAGAGGAAAAAACGAGACGACCAAGAAAAAAAGAAAGCTGATTACCATGCCAACTCCACATCTGCCGTGGCAACACATCAGTCTGGATTTCGTCACAGGTCTGCCCATGGACCTGGGGTGTTCTGCGCTTCTGGTGGTAATAGACAGCCTGACCAAAATGGGTCACTTTATTCCATGCAAGAACCTGCCCACGGCCGGACAGACCGCACAACTGGTGCTTCAAAACGTGGTTAAATTACACGGACTCCCGAAAGTTGTGGTGTCGGACAGGGGTCCCCAGTTCATAGCCAGCTTCTGGAGGAGGTGGTGTCAGGCTTTGCATGTCGAGTCAGCGGTGTCTACTAGTTTCCACCCCCAGACGGACGGGCAGACCGAGAGGCTTAACCAGACTCTGAAGAAATATCTGCGGTGCTACGCCAATGAAGCACAAGAATCATGGGTTTCCCTGCTTTGGATGGCTGAGTTGGCCTACAACAATGCCTCTCACAGTTCTACGGGGGACTCGCCGTTTACAGCTAACTACGGCTATAGAGCCCGCATCCTGCCCGTTACCATCCCAGACACCATAGCGAATCAGCCATCGGTTCACGCTCACCTAGAGGCCCTACATGCTGGACACAAGATGGTGAGGAGAAATTTGCTGCAGGCCAAGCTGACCTATAAAGGATGGGAGGATCGCCACAGAATAGATGGACCTCAGTACAAGATAGGGGACATGGTGTGGTTGTCCACAAAAAACATCCGATTCAAACTACGCAGTGTGTTTCACCCCAGATACATAGGCCCGTACCAAGTAGTGAAACAAATCAACCCGGTGGCTTATCGTTTGCGGCTACCGAGCTACCTCCGGATTCATCCCGTGTTTCACTGCGGTCTCCTGAAACCCGCAGTAGGAGCTCGGCGGAAAACACCTTCTCCGATCTCGGTTAACGGGGGTGTGGAATACGAGGTAAAGAGTATATTGGATTCCAAGTATAGGCGAGGGAAACTGTGGTTTCTGGTGTCCTGGAAAGGCTACACCTCGGAGGACGACTCATGGGAATCCTGCACCAATGTGCATGCCCCGGGGGCGGTCAGGGCTTTCTATCGCAGACACCCCGCTAAACCGGGTTCTAGGAGGCGCCGGACAGGGGGACCTACTGTCAGGAAACATAGAGCTGGCGCCTGCATGGAACCACAAGTCCCAGAAAGCCCGGTTCTACAGGAGGGAGGCGGAGCTACGTCCATAAAGTAGGGAGAACCGCGTCAGAGAGGCGTGCGTTATTTTTTGTTGTGCGAGCCCGTTACACCACGGATACAGCCTCAGTACGAAGCACACGCGGATGTGTGCCTTTCGCCCGCTCCCGATTTTCAGGGAGATTCCGAGGTTTGGCAGCCATCACTGCGCCTTGGGAGAAGACCGAGCGGACAAGCACGCCGGAACTCGACGGTGAGACGGGGACTGCCTGCAATTCCCGCCAGCAGACTCTCGCTTAGTAGCTGGTCTCTATTTCCCCGGTCAAGACAAGTAAGGTTGAAACTCCGGCATCGTTGAAGGTAAGCGCAAGTGGATACCTTCAGTGGATGCCGGAACTAGGACTCGGATCGAGCCGTTCCAAAGACAAAACAGCATCCGTCTCTCTCCCCAGCGTCTAATTGACGAAACCGTGAGGACGAGGCAGAACGCCCTTTTTCCAAATGCTCTTTCTACAAACAGATTAAGGGAAAATACGAACCTTTAGAGACCGCTCCGATATAGTGCTATGTAGAGTTTTGTAGTGGCGCTTTAGATATCTCTGCAAGTAGATTAAGGCCACTTTTGTGTATAACTTTCTTACTAGAACTCCCCCAACACGAGGGTTGCTGAAGTTAAGCAAGTCCGGGGCTGGGGGTGTGTTTGACTCATTGATGCATACACTATTTCACGCTGCATGTCTTTTCTTACGGAACTGAAGTGTTGGGTATGAGAAAATACCACTTGTTGAATCCTAGGAAGTATCAGCTGGTGATTGTTGGTGCGGCCAGTCAGAAGTAGGCTTGAGTGTAGAGTTGCATGTACTTGTGTGTATACTTTTATATGTATTTTGTGTTACAAGTTCTACTCCCCGCTGTTCCCATCCATTCCCTTCCCTTACTTGATCGCCCTAATACTCTGTGCAATTGTTGTGTGAGTTGGGGATATCAAGGAGTGGAACCCATATTGCGACGCACGAGTTCTGAGGAGTCTCCGGATCCAGGCGGGATCGTGACACAGTGGGCAGGCTGCTCAGTGGGAAGGCCCGGAAGAAATTATCCGAGGGTCAGAACTGGGTGCAGAGAGAGAGGCAGCTCAGAGAATTACAGACCAGGCGGGCTCGGCAGAGAGCAGCCTGTGAACGGGGATAGGTGTGCCTCCCTGTCAGGACGGGCTCTGGGAGGGGCAGACGCTGGGGAGGGAGAAAGGGGCAGCCACCAGAGGAGGAGAGTTGGCAGCGTGGGAGAGGAGAGAGACAGAGAGACACTGAGGCAGCCGCTCTGGCCCTGCCACTGAGCAGAGAGAAGAGGCTGCAGTTAAGGGACTTCCAGGGATGCAGATGTGGAAACATTACCAGTGCTAGGATCACCCTAAACATCCAGTATGTCATGAGACTGTAGAAGTGGGGGCATAGGCCGCACCTCCTTTCACAGACCATCTTCACTTGGCACTGACCTGCCTCCCATGACCCTCCATCCCACCCCATTCTCGCGATCTCCCCTTATCCTCTGGGGATTGGCCTCTCCCCCATTTAACGACTCTTCCCTTTTACCAGCCCTAACCAAAGAACCAACTCCAGCCCCTACCTGAAACCCGTCTCTGGTGCCAGCTACTTCCCTCGGTTTCAAAGACTGTGCTATAAACCCAGCCATAACAGGGGCCTTCCCTAGCACTAACTTCTTCAAATGTCCCACGGCAGAATTCCTCGCTTCTTGAAAGATGCTTCCCAGTCTGCCTCTCCTATCCTGCAATTCATGCAAGTTCTTGTTGGATCAGTTCTTACCAGTACAGAATGTAATCATGTTTAAAATGATTATATCTTCAGTGATGTACAGTCTTTGTGTGTCTTTCTCTAACCTGTGTTTCCCTAATTCAGGCAGGATGGGCCCCTTAATGCGCCAATGGTCCCATACCCCTTGCCTCTCTGTACACATCACTTTCACCTTAGTGCAGGGAGGCAAGAGTCCCTCGTTCCACTCTATGTCTGTCCCATTGACCCCTCTGATCCGGATGGGTGCAGGGAGAAGTGTTCCGCCTGCTCTGTGCGCGCTGCATATACCCACTTCTGGGTGCAGGGAGGTGGGCTGCCCCTTACCTCATATCTCTCAAACTTTTCTCCTTTGCGCAGGTTGTTGGTCGTCTGCTTTTACCTGTCTCTAAAGTCCTTGTATGCATCCCTTTCTAGGTCTATGGAAGTTAGCTGTGTGCTCTTTTCCTCTGTTACTTTTCCTCTCTGTGAACGTACAACAGTGGCTCCTTGATTGATTGGATGGGCTCTGTTCTCAAGTTCTCTATACTCATTCACTTTATTTACACCCCTTGCTTGTGGTATCCCATGTAGTTTCAGTTGTGACATTTAAGTAAGTGGTTGCCCCCCCATAATGGGTGAATTCTGCGTTTGGGGAATGCTGTTGGAGTCTTGTAAGTTTTCAGTTTTTTTTAATGTGAAATTACAGTGATGTCAAGAGGGACAACACACACAAATTGGAGGGTGAGTTGATGTGTGGTTTATGCTTTTAATCCTTCCAAAGTTGCTAGATTGAGAACTAATTCCCATCATGGTTGTAATGTGTATAATCAATCAATCAATCAATCACGACATTTGTAAAGCGCGCTACTCACCCGGAAGGGTCTCAAGGCGCTGGGGGGGAGGGGTACGTTACTGCTTGCACAGCCAGGTCTTGAGCTGCTTCCTGAAGGAGAGATGGTCTTGGGTTAGCCGAAGGTGGATGGGGAGGGAGTTCCAAGTCGTGGCTGCCAGGTAGGAGAAGGATCTTCCTCCGGCGGTGGCTCTGCGGATGCGTGGTACGGTGGCGAGGGCGTGGCTGGTCGATCGTAGCTGGCGGGTGGGCGTGTAGAAGGTCAAGGTATATTCTTCTGATTGTGTGCAAGTAGGCAGTTTATGCTCTTGGCTGCTTTTCCCTCCTGCAGAAGTTATCTTTTTGGCTCCAGCCACCTGTGTGCTGGAGTAGCGGACTTCAGCTCTCTTTTCTGAGTTCTCGGTCCATTATGCTTGCCTGCTTCCTCATCTGTGGACCTGTGCACTGTGCAGACTGCCCCGCTGTAAATTATTTATGCACATCGCTCCCTCTGGGACAAGTTTAGAGGGGATTCTTGCTCCTAGGCCGTGTTTCGGGGGACGCTTGCTTCTTGACCTTGTGTTTTAGCGGAGTAATAACAGTGGCAGATCAGCCTGTTTTAGAGGGCTGATGAAACTGGCTCATTGGTCTTGTTTGACTGTAGGTATGGTGGCTTGTAGGCCTGAGTTATTTGGGTGTGAATGGGGTGCTGACTAGTGGCCTGGTTTGGGAGGGAGGTTGGGTGCTGATGCTGGCTTCTGCGTCTGGTTTAGTGAGCAAAGGCTCAACTTTGTTGCAGGGTTGGAGACTCCTGGGCCTTGTCGATAGACTGGAGACTCCTGTGCATGCTCTAGAGGTGGCTGAAGACTCCTGGGTGTGCTCTAGAGGGCTCTGTCTCGTGGGACAAAATTAGGGAGGCACTGGTGCATATGCTCAGTTTAGGAGTTGAATGGCCTGGGGTGCTGTTTTCTGAGATGATAACGCATGTGCTATTTTCTGAGCCCAGTTTAAGTCGAGTGAGTGTTGGTTCTTGAGGCCAGTTTAAAGGTGGGGGTGCCGGTTCCTGGTATAAATATTATAGGAGAGGCTGCTGGTTCGTGGAGCAAATTTATCCACCATTAATTCTGCCCTTGCATAAAGCGGACTGTGATATCATCCTGCGTATATGGCGAGCAGTGTGAAAAGTACATATTTTCCCATAAAAATTGACACAGTTGTTTCTCTGTCAGCCCTTATAATTGATTTATGCAGTAGGTGGGACAAGTGGATTTTACAGGACATGTAGATCTCAGTAGCATTTTGTCCCTTGGCCAAGTAGATTATTAAAAAAATTCCACACCCCTGAACAATACCTTGCTAGTAACTATAATTATAATTTGCATGCTTATCTCTCACTGCCCCTCTTACATTTTGCTGTTAGGCACTGCATTCCACGACAACAATACCTTGCTAGTCCCTCATGCAGAGCACAAAATTCTTCCCACATAGGATCACATGTTGTTGCCTACTACCCACGCTTCAGCGCCCCACACAAGAGCACAAAGTGCTTTATAAATGCTACAGTACAATACAGTTCACCAGGGTTCTCAGGCATTTGCCCTAGGAAGTGACTTTCCCTCAACAGATACATATATCCATATTGAATTGCACCCTAGAGCCTTACTGTGCCAAAGCAACTGATGTTCATCAGGCTGCTTAATCTTAACCCAGGTTAGCACTCTTATTTTTTTTTCAAACTATATTCTGTATGGCTTTCTAGTAGAGGTGGGGAGCCTCTGAATGCTAGAGCCAGATGCCGGGCTCAGCTAAAGTTCCTCTTGGACCTTCAAGCTCAAAACAGCTAAGCTTTCATGTGGGTCCTGTCTACCACCCATGCTCTAACCTCATGCACCAAGAATTAAAGACAAACATTAGCATTTGATGTAAAATAAGAGAGAAGAGAAAGATCTAGTGACTGAATTGAACAACGAAAAATGTGAAAACCTAGCTGGGATATAAATCCTAGGTTCTGCACTAGAGCAAACTATGATCCTAGGGAAACATTTTATATCACTGTGCCCCTTTTTAGGTCGCGCCTTGCTATCGCGTAAGCGATTGCAAAGCGAGACTATAGAATACGGGTTTCAAAAGTGCTCCCAAAAAGCGGATTGCATGGCTAGCACGCGCACAATCATGCGCATCGTGCCGCCATGCAATCCGCCTTTTGGGAGCACTTCAAAAGGTCCGCTCCCCCGCCCCCAAGCCGCTCCGCCAGGCTTGTTTTTCTTTTTTTTTTAAACTTCAAGCGCGAGGCGCGCGTGCGGCCAATGCTTGTTGGATTTGGCGGTTCCGCGCTAATCTGCTACATTGCTATTTTGTTAAGTTTAACGATGTGGTTAAATTGTATCTTTTGCTTATTTCAGTAACAGCGAAGTAACTTATTTTCCCGTTTAGATTGCTATTAGAGGTTTAGTTATTACTTTTCTGTGTTTGTAATATCTTGACACGCTCGCGTAGGTCTTTAACAAGCACACGTGGAACACCGAAAGAGTGATTGAGTTTTTAATCCTGCTCAGGTGGCGTGGCACGTGGTCACACTTCAATCTCCCGCTTCTCCCTGAACATTTTACGTGGGCATCGAGAAACTGCGGACTGGTTTGTTTATCTCCAGAGATCTCTCTTGCATGTACCGCGCAAGTGTCGTTTCTTTGCAAGTATTTAGTTATTTTCTTGTTTAATAACGGCCTCTCTCGCGAGAGTGTCCGTTCACCCCTTGCAATAACTTGTCTTTTTTTTCGTTTTTTTTCAACTTTAAGCGCGAGGCGCGCGTGCGGCCAATGCTTGTCTAGTGTTCCTACAGTGATATGGCCAGGAAGTCATAAGGCATCTGAGCTGGTTTTCTTGCCCTGTTGGGCGAGCCACGGAACTAAACTGACAGCAGGCTGAATGCGTATTTGGAAATCATGCACCGTGACGTCGCACTTCCAGGCAACTACAGCCCTCTCTCCCCGCTGCTGCTTTTTCACAACTTCTCTCTCCTCCCCCCACTCGCTGCTCATCAGCACACACAAGACGCACACCTCGCACTCATTCAATGCACACCCACCCTCCATTACCAGCATCGTTCCCTGTCACCCGGGAATGTGTAGGTGGCCTTAGCTGCCCATGTGTGATGTAGGTGCAGCAGCGCGGAGAAGCGCCCGGGAGGGAGGTGACCGGGTCTCAGTGTGATCAACCAGAGCGCGGAGCTGAGCTCAGGATTGGCTGTGGCGCTGCTTTGTGCGGTGGTCGGGTCGGGCCAGTCCATTCGAGCACTTTATTCTGCCACCCGACTCTGGGCCCCTTTATGAAGAGAGTATGAAAAGGCAGTCTTACTTCTCTGAATTCACAGATACCCAGGTCTTTCAAAAATTGAAGGAGAGCACATATATACCAACGCTTTAAAAACATAAATAGGGAGAATTTATTTCTCCCATTGACTTCAAATGAACTAGAGGCAACTTCACTGCGTGCATGATCTGAGGATGGGCACGGTTGGAAGGCCGAGACACAAAACTACAAGTTCCAGAATGCAACATGGCAGGAAGTGTCACGTGAGCAATTAGGCTGCTTGGTAGCTGTGCCACTACAAATGACGGGGCATGCACACCTCTCTACTTCAATTTGGGGAGGGGATTTCACCCCCCTGTGGGTCAGTTTCCAGCCAATATGCCAAAGGCGTCCCCTACACTTAAGTTAACCCCTATGTTCATCAATGCTCTCTACTGTAAAGCGCTCTGTCACCCTGCCTCCAGGGTGTTGATGCGCTATATCTGGAAGTGCTATAAATATGCTATAACGTAACTAGTTAATGTCGCCGCATTGCAAGTCGCATAAAAGACATCTCTGTTGCCTCATTAGGGGAGATAAACCTGGGTAGAGTTCTAGTACCTTTAACGGCATGGGTCGCAGCTCAACAAAAACACAGCATGTTAGAACAAGCATTTGCAATGCAATAGGTCTCGCATTTACGCGAGTTTAAGCTATTGGCATTGTAAATGACGATGCCTTTTATTTATGTTTGAAAAACGAAAACGCAAATAAAAGGCATTGTTATTTGCAATGTGAATAGCTCAAACTCGCGTAAAAGCGAGACCTATTGCATTGTAAATGCTTGTTCTTCATTATAACATTTGAGCATAGCTTCAAATAGGTGAGTTCGGAATCTGGTCTGTACAAAAAACTCTCTTGTGTTTGATTTAATAAACTATAATATTTCTCCATGTATAATAAGAAAATAGGCCTCATATAGAGTGCGCGACAATTGGCTTGCCTCTTAGTTTAGTAAAGTCACTGTCGCCAGGGCGCAAGATTGTTTCTAAATTAAAGTTTGAAAACGATAATTTGTATTAAATGCGTTTCAATGTAGTGATCTGATACGAAACGCGTCCTTTCCCATGTTAACGCTTTGGGACGCTGTGGACGTGGCCATCCGGTACGTTTTATGTGATTTTGAAGAGTTATCATGTTTGTGGCATGATTTATATGGCAAAATATTTTCATAGCTTGGCTTGTACGGACTATTTGACTCAAACAGTTTGAGGCACACCACAGGTTCGCTGTGGCTCGTATCTCCCTGTTAATTACTGTCTCGACTCACACTTGTTATTTTATTTTGCCTCACCCACTTCTAATTTTCCAGTGCAAGCTTAGTCGGAATCTCGGAAACGATCGGAGCTGAGCGGACTAACCCTTTCCCCATCCCCGAACTAGAGTGGTTTTGTTGTCTATGTGTCTTCTGTATGTGTCTTTCTTTCCTTTCCATGACAGAGGTTTTGTCCTTTCTCTGTCTTTATACTCAAATCGAAATGGAGGAAAGATGTTTCTCACAATGCTCGGCTGACCCTGCTACTATGGTCTCCATTTTAGTCTGTTCTCCAGCTCTAAACTCGTCTTTCTTCACCACTCTGAGCAGCTCTAGACTCTTTCGCGTTCTTGTTGAGCGGCTTTACTTTGACAGCGACAAACCTTTACTGCCGCCTGCTGGCGTGAGATAGTACGTACCCAACAGGCTATATGGCCGCAGCTTTGTGACTCTAAGCCCCTTTCCCTGTCGTCGTTCCTCCGCACCCCTGTTTACACACCCATCGGGCAGGAACTTCGGGCATGGAGCCAGCCAGTGGGCGCAGGGATCGGCCCCGAGCTAAAGACCAATCTCAGAACCGGCTGGAGAAGGCAAAACAGAGGGCCGCCCAACAAGAGCTTAAGCAGCGACAGAGAGCGGAGGTGAGAGGCATAGAGCCGAGAGGTGATGGGGGAGAGACCGAGATGGTGCCAGGGTGGAAAGTAGTGAGTGGGAGGGGTGGGTGGTGGAAATGCAGTCAAATGGGGGTTAACGATAGTGCATAGAGGGGCAGCGGGGTGATAAAAGAAAAACAGAAATTAAAAGGTGGATGGAGACCAGTATGTCATTAAAAGATGGGCGGACAATGTAGCGAATCAAGAGCAATATGGAAGCAAAGTTTGGCAGACAGAAGTTACATTTATGGACTGACACAGAGGCAGTACCTAACAATTCTGTCTTTCATACGAGCTATATTTTCACTCTGCGGTCGAATTGGGCTGGGAAACCACGTTCCCACGCTTTATTAATCTGATCAACACTGTTCATAACTGTCACAGTTTATTCAGAAAATCAACCGTTGTATTTGAGCTGTGAGTTCCCGCAGATTGAAAAGGGTACATGAGCGTCCACTCTACTGTCAAGTGAGCGAAGGCAGAGGCAGCTGGAGAATAATTAAGCTGTCATCTCTCCAGGGTCCCGGATACCTGAAATAACTGTAAATGTGTGCAATTGGGTAATCGGCAAATCTAAAGGCTACTTGGGAGCCAGGACAGGCTATAATTGATAGCGTTTAACTAACCATAACTTCAAAGCACTAAATATTTTAAACAATGTTTTTGAACATTTTGCAACAGTGTATTTATACCGTGTGCTGTTAGTTTTTCAAACCTACATATAGCCACAGTGCTTTCTGTGACAAGCATGGACCTCTTAGCTCTATAATCACACATCACTATTACCTCCGTGCACCCACTAGGATTCAAATCAGTGGCCGTCCAGTCACATCCACAGACATCGGAATTAATCGCATTAACCAAACAAGCTTTCATACCTGAGAAATGCATTTCCCCAAAGATACATTTAAGTTACATTTATTTTTCATTTGAAGTGTTTACATTATATTTTATAATGCAGTTATCTGTAGGTGAAAGGCCAATACAGTAGTTCAGATTTTATTCTTTTTAGCCAGGTCTCTGACTCCCACTGTACTTTGAATCACAGTTCCCATACTTTTCTCTATGCAATATGATCGCTAATGGGAAGGTGAAGTCAGTGTTCCTGAGCCACAGTCCACAACTACATATCTATTAATATGCAATGGTGACTTCTATTAGAGTACACTTAGACACTTGAAATTCTTCTGCAAATTGTAGACTCCATTAAATGCCTCTGGACGTAATGACTGTTTGGGAGGCATCGCTTGGCTGAGGGAAGAACTGATTGATCAGGAGTAAGACGTATTGAAGTTTTTAGCTAAGTTTAGTCCAGGGTTACCACTTGGCATGGACACACATTCTGGGCAGTGAAAGTAAAAATTCAGGACAAAGGGTCATAACTGAGGAAAAAAATTCAGGATAAAAGGTACATTTTACAGACACATCTGAGGGTTATAGAAGCCAAACAGAATTATAAATCAAAATAGTCTTATGTTCTTTGGTCCGTAGAATACATAGCAGTACTGAACAAGCAATTTTGTGTAATTGGGCTTATTTAAAGATTTAAAAACTATCAAACTTGCAAAATTCCACTTCCTCAGAGGTCCTGGACCTCCGATTTGGATAACTCTGCATCACTGGCCATGCAGCATAGCAGTATTCATGATCATGCCTCAGCTAAGGCAAAATGTCCAGCTTTGCTCTTCCTTTGGACGCATAGCCATTCTAAATATCTTTGCTAAGCTTTGCAATAAAATCTTGGTTGATAGAGTGGCCATCTTTCCAAACCGGACTCGCACATTTCAGACTGGGTACATTGAAAACAATCTGATGCAAGACATCCTGTTTTATAATCGACTTTATTGAATAAGCCTATGAAAATATATATTTCAGCAGGATACCCCTAACGCTGTCATGCTTTTGCCTGCTGTTCGTCCTCATGCTCGCACTTTAAAGCGATTGTTGCATCTCCTCATTCCGCCTCAGGTAGCAAGCGAATACAGTCGGTTACCGCTACTACTGTTTCCGCTTGTTGCTGTTCTCCTTGTCAATCAATCATGATCAAGCGCGACTACTTACCCGCAAGGGTCTCAAGGCGCTGGGGTGGAGGGGAGGTGCAAGATCCTGTCCATCAAGGAGGAGGTCTATCGAAGAGCCATGTTTTTAGGTCCCTTTTGAAAATGGGGAGTGATGTTGTCTGTCTAAGGTGGAGCGGGATGGCGTTCCAGGCTCTGGCTGCGAGGAAGGAGAAGGAGTGGCCTCCCGATCTGGCCTTCCTGGTGCGGGGGACCACGGTGTGGGAGAGCTGGGCTGATCATAGGGTCCCTTGGGATGCATGGAATTTGAGTCCGTTGTTCAGGTATGCTGGTCTGGTGTTGTGGCGGGCTTTGTGTGCATGGGAGAGAATCTTGAAGGTAATTCTTGCCTCGATGGTGAGCCAGTGGAGTGTGCGCAGGTGCTGGGTGATGTGGCAGTGTCGTGGCAGGTTGAGGATTAGTCTGGCGGCGGCGTTCTGGATGTTTTGTAGCTTGTGGGTGAGGTTTTTGTTGATTCTGGCATAGAGTGCGTTGCTGTTGTCAAGTCTGCTGGTGACGGGGGCGTGAGTGATGGTCTTTCTGCGTTCGAGGGGGATCCATTTGAAGGTCTTGCGTAGGAGGCGGGGGGTGTGGAAGCAGGAGGATGCGACGGAGTTGATCTGGTGGTCCATTTTGAGTTCGGACTCCAGGATAATTCCGAGGTTGCGTGCGTGGTCTGTGGGGGTGGGTGGGCTTCCGAGGGTGGGGGGCCACCAGGTGTCGTTCCAGACGTCGGGGTGTGGGCCCATGATGAGTACTCCCGTTTTGTCCGTGTTGAGTTGTAGAAAGCTGCTCTTCATCCCCCAGTGTAGCGGTAGGTTTTGGCCATTTTGATATTGGCCTTTGGACTTGCTTGTTCCCCTCTCCCCCCACCTTGTTCTTTCCTCCCCCATTGGGACATTTTGATGACTGCCACCACTGTGTTGTTCTTCCTCGGGGAGCTGGGGTGGTTGGATGCGTGGCTGGGCCGGGTTACCAGTAGACGTGGCCAACGGGGGCTAAGTGGGCTAGGTGAATTATGCGAACCTAGCTGGCAGCAATATTGCTGTAATAATGTTTTTTTTAAAGCATCATGGTGGAGGTGGTGGCAGTGCTGGTTTATTTATTTTAAATGTGTTTTTATTGATTTTCAAGCAAAATTAAGCAGACCGCTACCATGCAAGGCAGCTTATGTATAAAACCAACCAAAAAACAAGGTGTCATTGTTCAACACGGGGATAGAAGCATTACATATCAGATCAACGTCTCCAGTGTACACCTTGAATGGTAAAAAGTTCCCATACATGACACTAATCTGCTCCAGATTGAGAATCAGCCATGGCTTGTTACTGCAGGAATTGACGCAAAGGCTCCCATATATCTTTGGGCTTGGACGACGTCGGGAGTTCCTCTGCGTACAATTCCATATTTTCTTTGCATATTTTCTTTGCAGTATATCAAGTCTTTAAGCCAGTGGTCAGCATTTGGCGCTGGTACTCCTTCCCTCTTTATAGCAGCTTGACGTTTGGCCATCAGTAGCGCAATTCGTATGAATTTTCCCAGTGCCCCTTTCACATGAGGAACATAACACAATAGGCATACCAGCGGTGTGCATTGCAGTTCCGACCCAGACATTACCCATATTTGTTGTACCACCTGCCTCCAAAATTGGGCCACCCTCTCACATTCCCAATCGAGATGCATAAAATCAGCTTCCAATTGGCCATATCGCTTACAGCCACTAGAATCTCGTAAACCATATCTGTGTAAGCGAAGGGGCGTGTGATATGTTTGACGTAAGGTTGCTGACATGTTCCCATTCCGTGAGTGTCATAGGGGCTGTCAGCCTATCAATCCATCTAGCAAGGCTCTTATCTGGCCCAGTGGTTTTCTCAGCTCTTATTGCCCTGTACAGTTTTGTGATTAACTTTCTCCTTGTGGGAGTAGTTAATAGCAACTGTAGTGATTGTAGAACAGGAGGCTCTACCGATGTAGTATAGTGTGATTTCATTGCCAGTCTCAGTCTATGGATAGGGAACTGGAAAAGTAATGTGGGGTTAGTAATATACTAGAGAGCCTCGGCGGTGAGGAAAGTGCAGCCCGGGTAAAGGTCCTGCATTGTAGTTATGCCTGCCTTTTTGAGTAGTCGCATGGGGCCCTCTTCCTGCGTCACCGATATAGCAGCGTGATGCGTCCGGGGCATTGCTGGGGCATATATATGTAATTTATTGGCGAGCTGGCCTACGGATTGCCACGCTGCAATTGTGGTATCTAGTGTGTTTATTTCTGTTTTTGGGATGCCTCGTCGTGCGTGAGTAAAAAGACTACATGGGGGGGGTCGGATAGGCATCGCCCTCTCCAACTGCCACATGTGAGGTGTAGTCATGGGGATGTAACCAAAAATATGCATACTGTGCTTGCGCACTGAGGTAATATATGTATGGATCCGGCGTACCAAATCCCTCTTTATCATAGTTAAGTGTAAGGGTAGTCCACTTCACCCAAGCCTGCGTGCCTCCCCAGATCAACCTGAGCAGAGATGTTCGCAGCGTATTAAAAAAATGTTTTGTTAGTGTTATCTGGACATTAGAGAATAAATATAGGAAACGCGGCAACACCACCCTTTTTACAATTGCAATGCGGTCCGCTAGGGACAATGGCAATGTTATCCATTTGTCAATTTGCTGGTCCAGTGTGACACATGCCCTCCCATAGTTCTCCCGTATAACGACGTCAGGGTCTTGATGAATCCAAACCCCCAGATATTTGACCGGGTCTGTTGTCCAAACCAGTGGGTATTCCATAGTTGGAGGGGGAGTGTTCGCCGTCAGAGGCATGATAACTGACTTGTCCCAGTTAATATTGAGGCCCGATATCAGTCCGAATCTGATGTATTTTAGTAACACCTGTGCCAAATAACAAGTAGGTTCTCTGATGAAGAGCACCATGTCTTCGGCATACAGGGAGATACCGACCGGTCTATGATTAAAATTTAGAGCTGTTTCCCTGTGCCTTTGGCGTATTACACATGCCAAGGGCTCAAGTGCAATAGCAAACAGCAACGATGATAAGGGGCATCCTTGACGAGTGCCGCGTTTGATAGAGAAAGGCTCGGACGTTAGACCTCCCACCCGGACCCGCGCAGAGGGGTCCGCGTACAGTATTCTCACCCAGGCCAAGAAAATTGGTGAAAACCTGATTCGCTGTAGGATGCGGAACATATAGCTCCACTCAATGGAATTCAACGCTCTAGCAGCGTCAAGCATCACAGCCGCCGCATGTAGCTGTGGGTTGAGGACATGCAGCATTGAGAAAATGGTCCTCAGATTATGAGATGTGGATCGTTCCGGGATAAAGCCAGATTGGTCCGGCAGGACCAAACAGGGCATCAATGGCTGGAGCTTAGTGGCCAGAATTTTTGCTAGTATTTTAGCATCAATGTTGATCAGCGAGAGAGGCCGATATGAGTCTCATGCGTCAGGAGGTTTGTCCTTTTTCAGCAGGGTGATAATTAAAGCCTGATGGAGAGACGGAGGTAGAAACACGGTTTCATGCGCCTCAGCATATACCTCTAGTAGGCATGGTGTGATGAGGTCTGTGTATTCTTTGTAAATTCTATGGTAAGACCATCTGGCCCAGGCGCCTTTGCGTTTGGTAGGGCACAAATCGCTGCTTTTAAGTCTGCCTTATGCCTTTGTGGAGAAATGTGGCTCAATGGTTAGAGCGGCAGACCCTGATGCAGAGATCTGGCCCGGGACCAGGGTTCCGTTCCCGCCTCAGCGGGTCTTGGGCTCAATTTCCTCGGACCTGATATTTCTCGCCTCGGTGCCTACTCTAATCATGGGTCCCACTCTGCAACTCTGGGCAATAGCTTGCTTAATCTCCACAACGGCCCCAACAGCGGTGGGGATGCCTGGCTTCACCTTGGGGGTGCCCAGGAGTGGACATTTCACAGGGAAAGCCAGGAAGGGTTCAACAGCGGTATGAGTACAAGCGCCAGGACGCCCCGTCGCTGGGGCATCAGTGCGCTATACAAGTACAAAATTTCATTTTTTTTCATTTTCTTATCTATCGGTTGATTTAGATAATCCAGATGGCCATCAGCTAACCACGCACAGGCAATGTCCTCCAAATATTCTCCCACCGCATAGTCTTGCCCTGTCCCCTGTGAGGTATACATTTTAGCATAGTATCCGCAAAATTGTTCTACTATATCCAAAGGATTGTAATATTCCACACCCTTAGGATCAGTTATTTTATCCATGTGATGATGATCTACGCACGTTTTGATTTTCTCAGCTAGATTGCGGCCCAGTCTCCCACCCTCTCCATATTTCCTGGCGACATGTTGGCGTGAGATGTAATGAGTTTCCGATTCTGCTAGAGTGACATATTCCAGGACTAGCTCATGTATTCGTGCCAGTGTATCAGGGGATGGGCGATCAGTGTAGTCCCTCTCTAACTCCTGTAGGGTGGCCTCTACCTTAGTGAGTTTAGCTCTAAGGTCTTTTAGGATGCCGGCTGTAGTGCTGATGCAGACCCCCCCCCCCGAATCGTTACTTTAAATGCCTCCCATAATGTTGCAGCACTGTCCACCATGCCTTTGTTGACATTAAAGTAGTGTTCTATTGCTTTGCGAATAGTGTCGTTGTAAGTGGGATCCAATAGGGCCGACGATCGAAATCGCCATGTGAATGGCCGGTGAATCATAGTTGGAATGTTAAGAACCAGTTGCACCGGGTTTTGATCGGAGAGTGTGCGTGGAAGTGTAGTGACACCAGTTATCCATTCAGTCGCATCCTCACTCAGAAACCAGTAATCTAACCTAGACCAGCTGTTATGTGCAGGTGTGGCGTGCGTTCCTTCTCTCGCTGTGCCATTGCGAAGCCTCCAGATATCCTTTATCCACCCCCCTCCCACTACAACCTCCCAATTAGGTCGAGAATGCAAACCTCCCACCCTCCCTATTCTTAGCCCGAACCCAATTTTAAAATTCTAACAAATGGGGGATCTCCTGTTGGGTGGGGGGGGGGAGGAACGACGGCAAACACCTAACATGTGGCAGGGTGGCCAGGCTACTATAGCATGAAACCCACCCCGGCTCTTCAAAAGTTAAAGAGTGAGTGTACCAACAGTTTAACAGCGACATAAATATAGTATACCATCTAGATATTTCCCTTATCACACACATGCAGTAAGTCCTTGGCCTCGCATTGACTACAACAATCCAATGTGTGCACAGAGGTAGTGTATGTGGATAAGTGACATCAGAGTGTAACATGGCAGATAATAATCAGTCATTATCGCTTAGATTTGGCGATCTTGTGGAGCCTTTGCAGGTCACCTAAGAAGCCTTGCAAAGGCAAATATGCTTCGTGAATTTCAAGGCCGACTTGTGATCTGTAAAAAAAAAAAAAAAAATGTGCCTGCCCGTCATGCGTAATTTTCAGTTTGGCAGGGAATAGAAGAAAACTGTAGAAGCCTTTTTACTGGTACAAATTCCCTGCGAGCAGCTTGCACAGCTGGGTTGTAGTCCGGAAAGAAGGACCGGTTGTTACCCAGATGGGTGATGGGGCTCTTAGCCCTTGCCTCTCTAAGGATAGCGTTGAGGAGGCGTGCGATGAACAGGCGCGGCGGTGCGCGCGGCACCGGTCGGGGACCAAGCGAGCGGTGCGCCCTCTCAATGATCATGACCGGGGAAAGTACTGAACCAAATATCTCACGCAAGAGAGTATCAATGAAGGGCTCCATTTTCGAGATAGCTGTCGACTCCGGAAGGCCAAGAATTCTTAAGTCGTTTCGTCGGGAACGCGCTTCCAAGCCTTAATTTTTCACCTTGATTACCTCCAGCACCAATTCAATGATCCGTTGGTTCTCTTTTCTCGCTGTGAGATGGAGATCTCGTCCTTACAGGGTGATCAGATTCCTCCTAATAATTGCTTTGTTTCTAAAGAAAACTTGTTTTGAATCTGACAACAACCCCTTTTGTGCCATCATCTGTCTGTGTTCAAAGGTACTTGAATTCTCTGAATGACAGAGCTAAGAGTTTGAATCACTCTGCAGATTATCAGTCTAAGCCTTTTATTATCATTTTCAGATTTTTTTTCCCTTTGAGTATGATATTGTTTTGAATAGACAAAATAATCTTAAATTGTTTTATAACATTTATGATCTTTTACTCCTCTCCTCTAGTGATATAGATTGGGTTAAAGTTTCTTCAAGGTGCATAAATGGTCAGGTTCATCATTAATCTACTGCTTTCTTTTTATCAAATACAGTGGTAGAACAAATCTCACAATTTAGGGAAACATTTTAAAAAATGGGAATTGACTTAGCGGTACACAATCCTTCATACACAGCAAAAGATATAGTCAAAAGACCTGTGGCTCTTTATGTATTACATCTACATATCAAATTGAAGGCCCAAAATGTAATGTTTTCTCAACTACATAGCCATAGAGAAGTTTATGAAAAGTCCCTGACTTTGTCTCGTAGAAACATAGGAGCTGATGCCCCCTGGTTTTGGCTCCCTAAGTTTCTGAATCCTACCTGATGTTAAGATTAACATTTGGTCACTATGTTATTGGAATATTGTTGGCCTAAAAAAATCTGTGTGCATTTCCTAATTTTGCTTCTTTGTTTGACTCCTGTATGGTGGTATGTTTGCAGGAAACGTGGTCTTGTAAAGAGTTTGAAATAAAAAACTTTATTGAAGGAAACGCAGGGACTGAAAATACCTAAAGGGGGCATTTGTACTTTATTGAAATCAACTATGGGATGGCATTTACTAGACTGATTTTCTCTTTGAATTTTGCAATTATGGCTTACTGTTCTGTTTTACATAGTCAAGATTGTTTAGTGGAATATCTTATTTGTAATGTGTACTTTTCACCATCTTGTGATTTTAAGAATGATTTGTTACTTATTCTCTGCTGTTCTCAAAAGCAGAGAATTTGTTTTCCAAAGCCACTTTACTAATTGTAGTGGACTTTAATACCAAAATCTCCTTTTCGTTACCGGAAGCATCATTTTTCCAATTTTGATTCACTTTGGGACTTTGCTGATCCAGTACTCCCTAATAAAAGGAGTAACAAGATGGCTCTTTTACTACTTGATTGGGCGCTGGAATTAATTGTAGTATTAATTAATGGTAGGTTTAACAACCACCCTGTAGATAATTTTTCATGAGAGCGTGAAGCCCTCGGGTCCCTCTTAAGTTATGCTTTCATCCATTATTTAGACTCTAAATCATTATTTAGTATCACATTAGGTTCTAATTTTTGGAGCAGCCATCTCTAGTTATTGATTGGTCTCAGGTTATCAAATTACCTTTTAAATGTTGGTTCTGATGGTGACAGGACCTTAAGAACCCTTCTAAACAGGATTTTTGTGATCAATCCAGTTAACAATGCGAAAGTAAGTTTGACTATTCAACATCTTGTTAACTCTTCTCTATAAAATGTTTCCATATCTTCCTTTGAAAAATCAGTAAAGCTTTGTTGAAACCTGTACGTCCTACTTCAAAAACTAGTATTTACTCTAGGATAAAGACTGGTAATTTTAATTGGTTCAAAAGGCAACAAAGGGAGACTCAAATAGTGAGATTTTGATGGTCCTTGCAATGTGCTCTAGTTTTAAGAATTGCTAGTAAATTTTGGTTCATCTTTGCAAAGTGCTTGGGTAAAGACTACTTCAAAAAACCAAATCCATTGGATGAATTCGACTGGCAGCCATATATAGAGCAACTGTATGCAGGTACAGGAAAACAGTATTCTTTGCTAGAATTGGAGCCTTCCATACCCCCACCCCTACTTCCCCCCCCCCCCCCCCACCCCCAATAGTTTGAGAAGACCTGAGTGTGGAATCATCAATGCAATCAAAGGGTTAAAAAACTCTTGTGCGTCTGGCCTGGGATAAAATTATTGTAGGTATAGTAAAATCCTGCCCAGTCCTTGGGCTCCATACTTGAAACAACTCTTTGATCATTGTTTACACTCCAGATCTGTCCCATCATCTTGGAAAGGTAGTATAATGATTCCTCTTTATATAAAGGTTAATAGAAATGACCATAAAAGCTATAGGCCTATTGCCCTATTAGATATAATAGGTAAATGCCTTTTTCACTGAATTTCTGGATGAGTAAACACAAAACCTCTTCTCTCAAGGGAGTAGTGTGGTTTCAGGGAGGGCTGTTCTACTATAGATAACATTGTAGCTTTAGTAATGATTGCTGAATATTATGTGAAGTTGAGGAAGGCCAAACTTTATATTGCTTTTGTTGATTTTAGCAACGCAGTTAATAGAGTTGACCGCCACCTACTTTGGCAAAATTAATACATTGGGGCATTCCAGCAATGCTATTCAGTTCACTGATATCATTATATTCTGACAACTGGTTAAAAGTCTTACTCTGTTCTGGGTTTGAATATACCTCCAGTATTGCAGTTTGAAATGGCTTTAAATAAGGCTGTATTTTATTGCCCCTCTTATTTTCCCTTTACGTGGCTGATTTTCTCGAACTTATAAATGCACTGAATGCGCACCCTCCTAAATTTGGGTTGAAACCAATTTCGCTAATAATGTATGCCGTAGGGAAAAGAAAAAATATGGTTATGGGTGACACGTGTGAAATCTCAAACTAAATGGTTTTACGAAGGGACCAAATTAGAAATAGTTCAAGTGTATATTTACCTCTGGACTCTTATTTAAACATCTTTTCATGGTCTAACCATGTCAAGGGGCAAATCTCAAAAGCCACTGCAATTGGGTTTGACTTAAAGAATGTATTTAACTCTGTGGGGGGGTAGAGACATTTCATCATTATCAAAAGTGTGTCTCAAAAATCCCTTCCATAATACAAATGCAGCAGAGGCTCACTCGATAGCTGTTTGAAAAGTTACAACGGCATCAAATTTAAACTTTGGAAATATTACTTAGTTTTTGGGCAGTCCTCCACAATAGAAATTATTAGTTTGGAGTTGTCGTTAACTACAGGGCATTGGTCATATTCTCCGATAAGCTTATAAGCTGTTTAGTAGTCCTGAAGATGTTATTAAAAAAAACTAATTTGGGGTGTATTTGTGCATGATTATGAAAGGGTGTTTACCTTTACTGCATTTTTTGGGACCCGGCAGCTCAATTGGATCTATTGTTGGGTCTAACTCGATTAAAATCCTGATCTCAAATTTGAAAGAATTAACAAAACTTAAAAACTATCAAGTTGATTTAGCACATTTTCAACAAATTCCAAGATTACAATTGAATTTTTCCCTTGTTACTCATGGTGCAATACAATTTTATTTAGGAGCATATCTGAACTCTCATGTGAGGTCTATTTATATGAGGTTTAGGTTTGGCCTGCTCCCATTAAGCGTAAATCAATGGGCTAAGGAAAGGGGAGTCCAGGGGATGCAGAGTTGCCAATTCTCTTAACACCATTATACAAGATTTAGTGCTTGTGCAGCTTTTTATCCAGGCCTAGAAATTTTGAGGTCCAAATATTTGTTACCATTGTGTAAAAAAATGTCCCCTGCGATATATGATGAGGCGTAATGTTTAACCTATCATCTGTTAATGTTATTGACTAAAAAGCTTTTTTTTTTTTTTGGTGGTTCCAAGAGCCTTTGTCATTGAGCAGTATTTTGTTTTTAAATATGATATCAGACAATCTATCTGCAAATTTACATTTTAATGATTTCTCTTTTTAACAAATAATTTGATGCAGGATTGTGTGGACATTGTGTGGCTGTATGCATTTTTTTTAAAACTATGTTACCAGTTGATGTATCTGTAAACTTAAAAAAATGATGAGTTGAGGATGTTTAATGGTATGTTTTAAATGGTTCGTCTAAGTTGTAATTTTAAGATGATGTGTTCTGTTTCCAATTTCAGTATTTCTGTGGATTCATTGAGTAAATAAATAAAATACATTCGAGCAATATTGTGATACCTGTGGATTGAGAAAGAAAATTTGACTAAGTGGTTTGTGCCTTTCTGGCTTTTCTTCTGGAATCAATGGGACTTGAACTGTACCAGAATAACGTTAAATGGACATTTATCCGTCAGACATATGCTATTTAGTTGTACTCAACTGGGTGTCCCTTATCCCCCATGCTGTTTGTCATCATTATAGAGCAATTGGCCTGCCAATGCTGGAATCTAAGATCATACATTAAATAACCTTGTGGTTAATGGAATATGAAAATCACACTTTATGCGAAAGTTTTTTTATTAACCGTAAGGATTCAGAAAGCGTTATTACCTGAACTCACTCAATAACTTAATGTCTTTTAAAAATTAGCAGGTTTTATGTTTGCTATTGTTGTTCTGAAACGCATGCTATATGTCTGTATTGAGAAATGACAGTGTTAATTACTGTTTTAAAATTTAATAAAACCTCCTGGGGAAAAATTACGTTTCTAGTGATTAAAAGTGCCTCCTTTTGGTCCGGCTTCTGGTATGGAAAGGAGTTAATTAAGAGGACCCTAGCTTTTATTCACTGACCACTAGAGCACTGTGCCCTGGCCTATACACTAAATACCGCATACTTTCTATCCACATAATTTCACTGCACAGCATACCATATAATTCCATTACACACAACGTACATCCACTCCCAAAAACATTAGTAAAAAAACGTATACATTTACAACGCCAATAGCTCTATTGCATTGCAAATGCTTCTATAGCTAGTAGTCGCGTTTGCAGAGTGGTGGAGAAAGGGGGCTGTGCCTCAGACTAGCATTCAAGAATTCCGCTGCGTAGGGCTTACAGGAGATACCAGGACGCCTTCTTGGCCCCCAAAGTCCTTCAGGAGTAAAGTGGACTTCATCGCCCAACCAGTAGTGTGCCAGGAGGTGCATTTGCAGAGCGGTAGATAAACAGGGCGTGGCCTCTGAAGACCTGTTAGCAGATACCAGGTAACAGATGGGGTAGTTGGTCCCCAAGGAAATCCTTGAGGCCACCTACCCCTTCGATAACCTCCACTAAGTCTCACACAGCAGGATTGCTAAGTTCTGGTAGCAGACCACGCCCCCTTTGCCCACCACTGTGCAAACAGGCTTCCTGGCGCACTCTTGGTTGGGGAATGAAGTCCCCCTTCGTTGCTGGGGGCTGTTAGGGGCCAACTAGCCCACCTGTTGCCTCCAGTAAGCCCCACACAGTGGGATTGTTTAGAGGAGGTTGCAGGCCACGCCCCCTTTATCCACCACTCTGCAAACGCGCCTCCTGGTGCGTTCTGGGTTAGGGGATGAAGTCCCCTTGCCTCTTGAGGGTCCCTGGGGGACAGCTAGCCCTCCTGTTACCTCCAGTAAGTGGCACACAGCTGGATTGCTGAGAGGTAGTCAGAGGCCACGCCCCCTTTTCACACAACTTTGCAATTGCGCCTTCTGGTGCACTTCTGCTTGGGCGATGGAAGTCCACTTTAGTCCTGAAGCCCTCCGGATGCAAGGGGACCTCATAGCCCCACCAGCAGTGCTTTCCCTTTCGCATGCCCCCTCCTGCCCCTCCAGGCTATTTTCGGCCCCAGGGACCCCACCCACCTGGGGCATGGCCATCTTTAAAGGGAGCACAGGAGAGCCTGAAGGCCCCGCGGTCCTGGCCGACTCCAGCCTCTGGGGGCCGGCGTTACTTTTTTACACCCAGGGAGCTGCTAACCTGCAGCTCCCTGGGGGTTAAAAGCAAAGTGTACTCGCTTTGAACAAGCGAGAGCTCTGCTCCTGCCATCTCATAGCAAACTGCAATGTCCTGGGGGTGGGCACCCCGAGACATTGCTGGAGCCGGCCCTCAGGGTGGCGGTACCCAGGGCCTTGGATGGCTCCTGGAGGGGGGCTGCCCTCCCATCGTGTTTAAAGGCCCAGGGAGGTGGTGGTCCCCGGCGGTCCACAACAGACCCCCGCACTTACAAATGTATGTATGCCACGGGGAGGTGGTGGTCCCTGGGGGCTGTGGGAGGGCTCAACCCCCCCCCCCCCCCACTATTTTTTTTTAAAGCAGAGCCCTGGGGAGCTGGCAGTCCCCGGGGCTGCGGGAGGACCGTGTGGCCCTGCGCATGTAATAACTATAGCCCTGGGGAGGTGGTAGTCCCCTGAACTCCCCGCCCCCCCCCCCAAGCATTTAAATTATAATAAAGCTCCAGGGAGGTGGCGGTCCCCAGGGCTGCGGTGGGGGCCGCTTACCCCTGCATGTAATCAGTATGGCCCCAGGCATGTGACGGCCCCTGCGGGCCCCCAAGCATATTTTGGCATTGCCCACGAAACCTGGCCCACCTGGGGCTTAATTAAACGAAGCGGGTTTTCTTGCACTCCTGCCGACTTTAAAAAAAAAAAAAAAAAACATTTTTAATGCTCTTCAGGGCCCGGGGGGGGGGAGGGGAGGGGGGGGGGCGGCTCAGGGTGTTTCTACCCTGCCCCCTTTTCTTTTTTTGTAATCATTTTTTTTTTACCCATTTCCTTGTGACTCTGTTCAACCAAGTCACAAGATGGCTGCCAACACTTCCTGGTTTGAAGTGTTGACAGCCATTCAGAGACAGGCTAGAGATCGGAAGGGTCCGCGTATCCTTTGCGGCCATCAGATATTAATATTTTGTAAATATATGGATTTCTCAGGAACTACTAAACGGATTTACACCATTTAACAAAGAGTGCACTCTGGAACAAGAGCTAACTTTGTGCAAGTGGGATTGTTGTGCGCCTGGTGCTGGCAAAGAATCGCCCCGGGCATGGCGGCTTGCGGCACTCAAGGGCCCGAGCAGGAGCGACAGGCGGAGCGCGTACGGGCGGCTCACCGACAGGCCTTCGAATGCATCTCGCAGGGTCTGCGCATCGACGAGGAGCGCAAAGGTGAGGGGGCGGGTGGGTTGCGTTGTCATCATAACTTATGCTGATTGATTCTACGACCGATTTGTTTATACTGCGCTGCCTCATTACCTGCTTCGCCAGCTGAGAACATATTCACGTGGATGTTTTTGCTTTCCAGGTGACGTGAACATTTGACACCGCCCTAGGGGTGTGTGTGTTTATGCGAGACCCGAGATGCGTAGTGTACTTCATTCGGATGTGGGATGTGATTTTATTTATTTAATTATTTAATGTAGCGCAGACATTTACCCGAAGGTGTCAGAGCTCTGTACAATAGAACCAGTACATTACAGGAGAGAAATGTTACAAAATAGAACGTTACAAAAATAAACAGGAAATTAGAAGAGGTAGGGTAAGAGCATAGAAGGCAAGAACACAATATCAAACACCGCAAGCTAGGGTGAGGAATGTACAAGAAAATATTACAAATTTACAATGATGAACTAACTTCCTAGAGGGGTCTGAGAATGAAGGTATTAGTTTTGAAAGTGTCTTTGGAAGAGAAGTGTTAGTATCACCGAGTTCAATGGTGCTTAGTTTACTGACCTCGAAAGGATTGATGGCTGAGTAGGCCTTGCTGGTATTTGTAACGTGCAGATCAATTCATTTTCGTTAACTAGTATGTAACTTACTGAGTCCTCCTGCAGCTGCAAAAATCCACCTACAAGGTAAGTAGCTTACATTAAGGAAGTAGCAGTGTGAGCGAATTAGATGTTCTCAGACTTTGATTGCGTAGCCATGGAGCAATGCTCATACTTGAAGAGGTTTATTTATAAGACACAATGCTTGAAATTGAATGTGCTCTTCGCTATGGAACCGATACAGCGATTGCAGGTGCAGGAGAAACATGGTCAGGTTTTTTGTTTCAGGATCAACATCAGTCTGGGATTTTTTGTTCGGTTACTTGTGGAGACTTTCTTTCGAGTTTTCGATACTCAGAAGACTTGGGCCCTTCCTCGAAGCTGGGAATGTTCGGTTTCCCGTGGGAGTCCGGAGCTGGGGTGCGGTGCCGCCTCCTCTGTCAGCCGCAGACCGGGCTGCATGCGCGTGCGTGACCCGTCCTCAGCTCTGTGGTCATCATTACTTTCATTCAGGGGAAAAGTAAAACTACTTCAGAAGGTGCGGTTCTTCTGAAAGACTTTACTAGCTTGTAAAGGTTTACTCCTACAATATATTGAGTGTGAAAAAACCACAAACGTTGAAGAGTATTCTGCCTCACACTTTTTTTCAGGCATTGAATAAATCATAACAGTGATTCTAACTGATAGGAAAGAATTAAAGACATATACGCTGATAAAAACCATAGAGGACAAGCATTTACAATGCAACGGTCTCGGCATTGGTAAAGTTAGAGCTATTGGCATTGCTCATGACAATGCCGTTTCTTTAAATGTTTTAAAAACAAAAACATAAACAAAAATAATGTCACGAGCAATGCCAATAGCTCTAACTTTACCAATGCCGAGACCATTGCATTGTAAATGCTTGTTTTAACACAACTACAGCCTTGTTTTTATTATTTGCCAAAACTACTATGGTATGTCTCCTACCCAGAGATATCAATACACATAGAAATATACTTCAAAACAGGTAAGTAAAGCACATAAAACACATGGGCCCCTATGGGTGGGTAAAACCATATACTAAGAAAATGGAATGCGAGGTGAGTTACCAAACCACGACTAACACCCAAGGAACTAGGGGTCAGGGGGCGCACGGAAACACCACAGGTAAGTAACTACATTTTGCTTGGCGCCCGTGTTAAGGGGTGATTACCCTGGCTCAATGTCCATAGGATAACTTGGGGAAATTGCAGTTGGAGTTTCACTGATTCAGGACCCTTTTCAGAGGACCCCGTAGAAACCCTATGGAAACGGGACAGTTGGAGGACAACCCCACCCGTGGATACCCAGGGGAACCAGGATACCTACACCAGGAAGCCCGGGTGCGAAATGGTGTCAGAACCGCACGTTGTCGTCAATGGGGAACCTTGGATGTCCAGCTGCTGGAGAGTTTCTTTGACCAGGTGGGTGGAACCCAGACATGGATTCCAAACGAGGAGTACCTGCAAAAAGAGGGGACAGATTCTACACCACCTGGAGATGTCCAGGAGGAGCAGGAGCACGATACCAGCCCTTGTAGGCGGTATTTTGCTGCAGCATGGAGGTCATGAAGATGCAGCTGTGGAGCCCAGACGAGGATGCAGAATCACATGAGAAGTCCACTAACTGTCCCACGTCGGTTGTCGAGAGGCAGGAAGGTCAGGGGCCGGCAGAACCACCAACAGCCATGGCAAACGCAACAGATTTGTTGCACAAAGAGTTGCTGTGTTGCAGACCAGCAAGGTCTGATGAACTCATCCAGTAAGTGTTAGTCATGACTGGCCCTCAGGAAACATGTGAGACAGGGGGAATCGATGGAGACCCCAGGAGGACCCTCTGACAGCAGGCACTTGGAGTCGCTGGGATGCCTCGGCAGCACATAGAAGAGGGATGCCTACTTCGCTGGAAAAGCAGGGAGGACATCTCTCTTGAAGCTGTGGGATGCTGAAGGCTAGGGCTTCTTGGAGCTTGAAACTCTTTGGTCAGGAGAGCCAACAAGCCTTGGCAACAGCAAACAGACGCGGTGCACGGGCATGCGGTTCCGGTCAGCTGGAGAGGGATTACAGTCTTCCAAGTTGCAGGGAAGACTGGTCAGGCCTCTGGAGAGCCAACAAACCACCACCTGTGTTGGTGAGCCAGGAGGTGTCCGTGGGACAGCAGGATCTACAAGTCGGTTGTCATCATCGAGGTGCCTGTGGAAGCCGGGGAATGACTCCTTCACTCCAAGGAAGATTCCTTCTTGCTATCTTGATGCAGAGTCCTTGGTGACTCTGGAGAATGCACAGCCATGGAAGTTCTCGAACTTGAAAGAGCACAGAGACGAAGTTGCAGTAGGAGTCTTCCTTCCTACTGGTTCCTGGCTTGGTTCAAGCAGCAACAGCTGAAGAGTCTGTAGACAGATCTTCAGGGGAAGACAGTCGATTCTTGAAGACTAAGTCTGAATTAATCTAAGGATCCACCCTCGGGGGAGCTCTTAAGTGACCAAGAAAGGCGGTAGGACGACTTCTGCAGTAACCCCCCGACAGGAGGGGTCAGGGACGCTACTCTGGTGGGCTAACCAGTCAAATGCTCCCAGGAGCCTCTGCCCATATAAGATTCAAAATGGCAGAATCAAGTGGCCACCTGGAGGAACTCTGGGCACCTACCAAGGGAGGAGCTTGACGGGGGTTGTCACACCCCTGTCCTATGTGTAGTTTTGTGCCAGAGCAGGAGCCAAGGGCTCCCTGAACTGGGCCAAACTGGGTTATGCAAGGACGGCACTAAATGTGCCCTTCAAATTAGTCTGGAGGTGCTCGGTGCCCACCCTAGCCTAAGACACCTATTTCTAAAGGCGAGGTAGTCGCACCTCTCCTGCACATGAAATCCTTTGATCTGCCTGAGTTAAGCTCAGCGCCTGGAGGGCAGAACAGTGTCTGGGGTCAGCAGCAGCACGTGCCTGCACGCAGACCCTGCAAGGCTACACAGGTAGACATGGGGGGGGGGGGTGTCCTCTAGGCCCCCCCCCCCCCCGGTACATGGTGTCATGCAACTAACACTGGAATCAGTGTAGTTGCAGGATTCCAACATGTTTGATACCAAACATGACCGGGTTCGGTGAAGCCATTATGTAGTTGGACATCTCAACTTGGCCAGTGTCCACTACATACCTTAAAATGGCTTCCCTGCATTTACAAAGCCAGAGAATGGACTTCGGGATTTGTAGGAGTGGCTCTACTCATGCAGGGGCACCCTCACACTTGGAATCATGCACTCTGCCTATGGGCTGAAAGGCCTACCGTAGGGGTGATTTATAAGTTTTAAGTGCTGTGACCGTAATATCAGGAAAACCTTATATTTCAAGTGCAAGGTGAATGCACCATTTCACGCAGGCTGCAATGGCAAGACCTGCAGACAAAGTTTGCATGGGCTCCCATGGGTGGCACAATACATGCTGCAGCCCATGGGAGACCCCTGGTACACCAATGCCCTAGGTACCTTAGTACCATATACTAGGGACTTGCACCAGTATGCCAATTGTAGGGTGCACAAAGTACTTGCCAGTAAATTGAGGAGAGGGAGCACAGACACTGGGGTCCTGATTAGCAAGATCCCAGTGTATTACAGTCAAAACACACTAACACCAGGCAAAAAGTGGGGAAAGATCCTACGTTCCTACAGAGCCAATAAACCCAAGGCAGACATGTCTGATCAGACAAAGTTAGAATATGAAGGGAGCAAGCCTAGTAGAGCTCCTAGGGAGACCCTTGATCGGGTTTTACAACCCCGTCGGACTCTGCCAAAGGGGTCGTCACCATGGGAGCATCGCCTGGAGGGTGAGTGCTTTGAACCCTCGGGCAATGTAGGAACCACATGGGGAACCCAAGAATTTCAGCTGGGGTTTGCGGCCTCATGGGGGATTCACATGCTTGCAGAAAAACTGACGCTGATGCGCACTCTTCACTGACGCACATTGTAATATAGACTGCGGTGTCACTTGGTAGTCGCACAGCCTTCTCTCACTCCACAAGAAAATGCTCCAAGCCGAGCGACTCCAGAGGGATACCTTGATACCACCAGAGAGAAAATACAGCAGTAAAAGTGCGACATTGCTTTTGACAAACATACAATTCTGACAGGAACATAACCATCCATTAACGGGCAATCCCATTGGACACGAAGACCCGGGTGTGGTGCATCCGAGGTCTATGCAAATAGTAATTTTGGAAAATCCACAATCAAGATAACAGAATAAAGTAGTATGTAAAAATGTGGACTTCACTCGACTGCACAGCAGCAAAGAAATTAGAGGCAAAATGGTGCCTCTAACAATTCTATTTCTAAATCCATGTTGACTGGTACATGTAACTAGTAATTGTGTGTGGTATTCGTGGGGAAATATATTTATTTCAAACCTAATATTTTAATTGGCTGCTGACAGTTATGCAGTAAAGATTGGGAAGCATAATTAGAGCATCTGGTCCTGACATATAATGAAAAAGTTCCTAGCAATAGTGACAAAGTTTAAATTCTATTAAGAACATGAAGGCAAGGATTATGCTTAACTTTCTTTACTGTTTTTCTCACAGCTGCCATTAAACAAACTAGATTACCCAAGAGGCATGTGTCAAGAACTACAAACACATGTCACAAAACTTTCCAATCATAACTTTAGTAACCATATAAAGCAGTCTGGATATATACTCCTTCCTCCTCTTTCTTTGCTCGAGAAAACTGCGGTCAGCCAGAGGTCTTCTTTAGGCCTTCGAACAAGAATCTATCAGTGTTCAAGTTTAATCATTTCTGCTCCGAAACTGAAACAAGAAATAACAGGTTGAAGATTCTTTTGTTGCGACAGACATATTGCATTTGATCAACAAATGTCCGACAATGCATACAGAGCAAGTTAAATAACCATAAATAGTACTTGAGAGCCTACAACATATAAATATTTATAATATTACAAATCAAATTACTAAATTGGAACACACAACCACAAACTGTTGGGTGGGTTTAGAAAGATGTTCCCTTTCGGGAGGGATAATTCTTGCCTCCTTAATAGAATTGAAACTTTCCATCAGGATTGCTATGAAATGTTTCATTCTATGTCCGGATCAGAAGCTCAGATTATGGTAATTTAAAGCTTACTTGCCACCAATGTAGCCATTTCAGTAGTTGATTTGAAATATAATTTTTTGAAAGTAGAATCTAAGGACTGATCTGCTACCCTAAGGATAGCCTCCAGTTTAGCCCCAAGGATCATGGCTTTAGAAGACATTGCACTTCTAGTTGAGTGGACTGGGAAGCAGGAACTATCGATCCCTCTCTCTTGCGTTACCAATCGCACCTATCTAGCTAATGTGGGTGATGATACTACGTTGTGAGGCTTTGTTACAGAAATGAATAGTTGAGTAACCCCTCACAGTCAGAGTTCTCTGACACACTTTCGTATTCTTGAAGATACCTCACCACACAGAGTTTGAGGTTTTCCAGGAATGAAGAACACAGAACCTTGTGAGTGTTAGATTTTGTATTGTGGCAATCGCAAAGACAACCCAGTCAGGGGGAAAACATCGCCCCAGTAGATCCAAAGATTGCATGTCTGAAACTCTTGTGAAAGAAATGAGACATAAAGCATTGCTAGTTTGGCAAAAAGCTGTTTTTGAGACGTCTGAATTGTCTGGCCAAGTGGTGGAAATCCTCAACACTAGGTCAACATCCCATGAATTGGAATATTTTGGTGGCGGATGAGTGAGACAACCTGATACGTTTCATTAACCTGTAGTTGAGAGGATGTGAACCAATTGGGGTGTTTGCTATTGGAGTGTGCCCTGCAGAAATTCCTGATCTGTAGGAATTAATGGAAGAGTAAGCTTTATCTCCCTCTGCCAGTTGAGCTAAAAATTCAATTCCAGGACAATGTCCAAGATCAGTTTATCTTTCCACGCACCAACTAGACCATGCTGCCCACTCTGATCTGTACGTCTTGTGAGTGTTTGTTGCTCAGGACAGTGGTATGAAGATGATACGTTCTAGGATTGCCTGAAATGCGCCATGCTATGAGAGATAGAAGGTTGTCCAATATTATCAGATGGGTTTCTCCACCGGGCCCCTGAAGGATCTGTGGGTGTAATGGAATCATGACCGAGAGGTTGTAATCATCCCCCAGAAGTAGTGGGATTTAAGGTTGAGGGTTCCATATCGGAGTCATTAGAATCCTCGCCAGCTGTTGCAGAAACACATCCATGTGAGCAGCCCTTGGGTCCAATCTCCAGCTGAAGTATTGTGGAACTTGAGCATTCAGTCTGGAAGCAAATAAGTCCCTGCTCTGCAGTACCCATCTGAGACACAGTTGCTGAAATACCTATGGGTGAAATTGACAGTCCCTGGAATCCTTTAGGAACTAGGAGTTCCATTCCTCCACAATACTGGCCTGCCCTGGCAGATGAACAGCTGTGATGCTGATTTTCCCCCTCTGTAGACAATAGTTCATGAAATCTTTAGCGATCGCCCACCGCACCTCCTCCTTCCCCCCTCCCCCAAGCTAGTTGACGTACTAGATCGCAAATACGTTGTTCATCTTTAGAAGAATTTAACATCGGAACCTGCCCTTTGCCAAGCTTTTGATGACGAAGGAACCCACTAGATGTTCCAAGCAGTTGATGTGTAGGGCTACCTCTTCTTAAGACCATCGTCCCCCAGTGGAAATATCTCTGCTGCGAGCTTCCCCAGCGGCTGGCATGTAATTCTATACCTACGTCCAGGATCGGTCTAAAGATTTCTCTCCCGTTCCATGTCTTCTTGTAGTTCAGCCACTATATCAATTTCAGTTCTGGCCTCCTGGGATAGACATATCTCTTCTGAGTATGGCAGTCCTTTCTGAATGTGCTGGATCTCTAGATGCTGAAGGGCCCTGTAATGTAGGGGACCCGAGAATATCCCTTTAATGGTGGAAGATAGAAGTCCTACTATCCTGGCAGTCAAGCAAAGTGACACTGTCGGTGCCACTATCACACTCCTGAGCTCCCTCTTGATGGAGGAGATCTTGTGGAGGGGTAAAACCAAGGATGCTGCTTTGGAATCTATGATCAACCCTAAGAATTCCATGCATTGTTTGGGACATAGTTCCAGTTTCTCTGAGTATATGATGAAGCCTAGTTCCTCCAACAGGCACAGTGCCATCTAAGTCTGTTGAAGAAGTACGTGCAGTGTGTCTGCCATCAGAATGAGGTCATCTAGATAGATTGAGTCTGCAACCTTGAAATCGAAGCCATGCTACAGCTGGCGTTAGAAGTTTGAAAAAACAGTATTTGTGGACGATAGACCGAAAGGATGAACCTTGAATTACCATAGCTGATGTTTCCTAATGCACTGGAGAAAAAGCCCATGAGGAGGAAAAATTGGAACTGTCAGAAACTAATCCCTCAGATCCAAGGGAAACCTCCAATTGCTAAACCAAAGGGAATGATGGACGGAGTGTTGAACATTGCAAGCACTCACCCCCAGTCAACTGATCTGGGTTTAATCCATCACCGTTCTTTAGCCCACTCTGCCACCCCAGTTCAGACATAGCCATATGCAAATCAGTCTGACCCTGTGCCTCATGGGAACAGTCCAGCCCGAACTGCCAAGCCATGTCTTCCCTGGACCGGAAACAAGCTTCCTAGGACCGGTTTCTGGCATTTCAGCCGTCTTCAGCTAGGCTTGCTTGAGTCCAGTGGCAGAGTGAGCAAGGGACTCACGTCTGAGCATACCCTGCCAACTTATGGCGAACAAAGCAAAACCAAAGGGAATGATGAACGGAGTGTTGAACATTGCAAGCACTCACCCCCAGTCAACTGATCTGGGTTTAATCCATCACTGTTCTTTAGCCCACTCTGTCACCCCAGTTCAGACATGGCCATATGCAAATCAGTCTGACCCTGTGCCTCATGGGAACAGTCCAGCCCGAACTGCCAAGCCATGTGTTCCCTGGACTGGAAACAAGCTTCCTAGGACCGGTTTCTGGCATTTCAGCCGTCTTCAGCTAGGCTTGCTTGAATCCAGTGGCAAAGTGAGCAAGGGACTCACGTCTGAGCATACCCTGCCAACTTATGGCGAACAAAGCAAAACCAAAGGGAATGATGGACGGAGTGTTGAACATTGCAAGCACTCACCCCGGTACTAGGAAGCTGGTTTCCGGTCCAGGGAAGACATGGCTTGGCAGTTCGGTGATGGATTAAACCCAGATCAGTTGACTGGGGGTGAGTGCTTGAAATGTTCAACACTCCCTCCATCATTTCCTTTGGTTTTTGCTTTGTTCGCCATAAGTTGGCAGGGTATGCTCAGACATGAGTCCCTTGCTCACTTTGCCACTGGATTCAAGCAAGCCTGGCTGAAGACGGCTGAAATGCCAGAAACCGGTCCTAGGAAGCTGGTTTCCGGTCCAGGGAAGACATGGCTTGGCAGTTCGGGCTGGACTGTTCCCATGAGGCACAGGGTCAGACTGATTTGCATATGGCCATGTCTGAACTGGGGTGGCAGAGTGGGCTAAAGAACGGTGATGGATTAAACTCAGATCAGTTGACTGGGGGTGAGTGCTTGCAATGTTCAACACTCCGTCCATCATTTCCTTTGGTTTTTACCATCCAATTGCTCTCAGAAGATGGATTCCCTCTATCTTGAAATGACTGTAGACCAGCCACCCATTGAACTCTCTTAAGTTGATGACCTTTTTTCTTGACTTCAAAAAGGTGGCTTAGGAACCCTCTTGGTTGTACAAAGGATTCTTCTATTAAAGCTCAATCTAACAAGCTGTTAATTATTCAAGATAAGAAAATGGTACTTAGCTGAGCTGCTGTGAGCAGCAGAGAAAGAGAAGTAACATATATTCAGACTGTTTTATAAGGTTACTAAGGTTACGATTGGACAGTTTTGTGTCTTGTTTTCTAGTTCTTGACACATTCCTACTGGGTAATGTAGTTTGTGTAATGCCTGCTGTGAGAACAACAGTAAAGAAAGTTAACCATAATCTGATCCTCTAGTCTTGACATAGAATTGATTCTCCTGTGTTCTACCTCAGCGTCTCTGAATGTTTTTGAGTGCTAACATTACTAATGACAAAAGTGTGGCAGACCTGAAGCTATCTGGATTGAATCAAAGCTGTAAAAGAAAATAACAAAATGATGGTGGTCATTTTGTCATAGAAATTATGGTTAGTGCTGTAGAAAGCAAAATTAGGACACAGTTTCTGTGAGTTCTGAAATATCTTCTGCATCCATTTCAGTAGAACATTCTGACATGCAGACTGAAACGTACTTTAAACACCAGCAGCAGCTTGCCAGTTAACTCACTTGTTATCAACTGCAGATTTACCACTGTGTTCTAATGAGCAACTAGAGTGCCAACATTCAGAATTTATGACAAAAGTGTGGCATACCTGTATGCCATCTTGATGGAATCAAAGCTGTAAAACTGCAAGCATTTCATACAGAGGATACTGCACTAAATGAGGAAATGAGGGAGCTTGCTAGAAAAAAGGTCTCCCAAGATGGCCACCAAAGTAAAAGGAGTTCGGGTTTAGTCCAAATATAGCCGAATGCCAGAAGAGTGCAAAACATTATAAGTAAATTTTGCAGCAAATTATCAAGTGATTAATTGAATAACAAAACATAAAAATAGGTACTTATTTTATGTTGCTAATTAAGAACTCTGAGAATGTGTCCGCATTTTAGCTTTTTAGAGCCCTGACCATAATTTCATTTTGTTCCTTTCTACAGGAAATTCTTTAGGTTTACAGTTTTGATTCCATCAAGAGGACTTCAGTGGTGCCACACACCTGTACTAAATACAGAATGTTAGCGCTCTAGTTGTTAATTAGAATACTGTGCAGAGGGGTGGAGCAGGCGCATTAACTTAGGGCGGGGGGCAGAGAGCAGGGACCGAGCCAGCAAGTTGACCACGCTGGTCAGGCAGGCGGGAGGTCAGTGGCAGCACAACGGATCACACAGGGCAGGCAGGCAGGAGTGGCAGTGGCAGAACAACTACCATGGAGGGCAGGGAGAGCAAGCCAACCATGCAGAACAGGGAGAGAGGCTGTTGAAGCAAAACAGACCATGGAGGGCAGGAGGAATGGTGTCTGAGTCTGTGTCCATACAATGGAGAGCAGCAAGGAGGTGGCAAGTGCACCAGGCTTGACCATGCAGGACAAGTTGCAGGGGTAGTGGCAGCACAATAGAGCACATGGGGCAGACGGGATGGCATTGACAGCATAAGGTCAATAGGGAGGGGGCAGAAGCACACACACTGACAACGGAGGGCAGGAGCAGCAAGCTGACCATGCAGGGCAGGTACGAGGGGCAGTGGAAGTATAACACAACATGGAGGGCAGCAGGGAATATGGGCACACAGACAGACAATGGAGGGAAGGCGTGAGGTGTTTAGGGGCAGCAAGCTGACCACACTGGGTAGGTGGGAGGGTTAATAACAGCCCAATCGACCATGCATGGCAGGCAGGAGGGTTAGTGGAAGCATAACAGACCATGGTGGGAGGGGGTAGGGGCATGAACAAAGGGCCATGCAGGGCAGAGAGGGAGGTGATGAACTCAGTCAACAGAGTTTGGGCAGGATGGGCAGTTGCAGCATAATAGATCATGGAGGGGAGAAGTGTGGGGCCGCACAATGGCCCATGGAGGGCAGTGGAGGGTAGGGTGGAGGGGGGGAACAGGGGAAGCAAGCTGACCATGCTGCACAGGTGGGAGGGGCAGTGGCAGCTCAATGGAACATGGAGGGTAAAGGGAAAGGGAGGCACACACACCGGCATCAGAGAGCAAGTGAAGCAGGGTAGTGGCAGCAAACTAAACCCAGATGCTAGTGGTAGGATAGTGGCAGGGGTATAGACGTGGACAACAGAGGGCAGCGACCACAGGCTAGCCATGGAGGGCAAGTGGGAGGGGCAGTGGCAGCACAAAAGACCACACTGTGGCGAGGGGGATTGGGGCAGCAAGCTGACCAGGGACGGTAGGCGAAAGGGGCCGAGGCACACAGACAGAACAAAGGGCAGGCAGGAGGAGGGCAGAGGCAGCAAGCTGACCATTGTTGGCAAGAGGTAGGGGAAAGGGCACTCAGATTAAGAACAGAGGCAAGCAGGGGGAGCTGAGGCAGCAAGTATTTTACGCAGTTTCACTGATATAAGTATTCTTATCCTACGGCTGAATCCTGGATTATTTATTACCAATATCTCGAGCCAGTTACTGGACATTTTCCACATAGAAGCATCCAAACGAGCCTTCTACTTATATACCGCTGAGTGTGAGCGTTCCATGCAAAGACGGGAATCTGTCAAAACTTTATTGAGCATTGTTGACAACATATGGTTTTCCCCTGAGGAAGGGACTCCACAGTCCCAAAATGCATCGGCCGTTTTTGAAAAACAGATGAATTGATCTTCTTCGTTTCATGTTACATCAAGATTGATTTGTATTATGAACAATTATGTGCAAACGCTTAAACTGTACTTACCGCAAATCACATGGTTTTGTTGTACATAAAATGTATAATGTATAATTCATGAGTACATTGAATATAATTATTTTTGGATGAATATTGTCTGCCAATATGTCTAATTATTGTTTAAACTGAATTATCCAATAGGGTCCAGATGGAGACCCAGTGAACAGTGCCCGGTACAAGCAAGTTTTCTTGCTAGTCATATTTTTCTTTAGTTCACAGGCACTTGGTCTGACAGTGGGTGCAGTACCGTAGCACCACTGAGTTGAATATTAATATCTAACATTTCGTTTTGATCAACTTAGGTGTGCACATTTTGTCCTTTCAATTTTATCATTGGCTAAAACACAGATGTGCAGCCATTGACTTGGTTTTAGCAGGTATATCTCATTAAGGTAAATAATGATCAAACACACTTTTGAATGGTACTTAAGGTTTAATAAATTGCTGATTGGATTAATTTCTACACAGACATTATTTCTTAAGCATCTGAATAGCAGTAAAAAGGAATTTAGTTTCTTCTACCAAATCTTTTTAAGCCTTGGAGACCGAATGTTCCCTAGATTCTGAAAGGCTCATCACAGATCGTCAACTGTGGGTGTATAATAGGAAGATAGAGGTTACACAGGCCTGGGTGCAACTTGAAGAGATTTGTGGGCAATGCCCAATATCTTATATTGCCCCAGCGTATGGAGCTGCAGCCAAAGGAGTGACCTGAGGACATGAATTGTGTGTGAATGTAAATGCTTCTAGCTGTCATGCCTTTCTGTTATGAATACAGAGGCAAAGATTATGCTTCTTTTTTGATTTTTTTAAAAAATACTTAATAAACTGGTAAATAGCCAACAGTAACCAATAAATGTCACTACCCATAAAGTCATGTGAAAAGCACTTAAAAACTCACGACTAAGAACAAGCAGTGAGCTACAGTTACGTTCTTCAAAGTTCTTTGACCAGCTGCTATCACATTTTCTAACATTTCTTTTACTCCTTCTCTTCTGGGCCTTTGAACAAAAATCTCCTTTTCCGGTGCTGTGAAAACTGTAACAGTTCCATGTCCTAAAGTAGCAATCTCAATAAACAATCCGAAATGAACATTTAAAGAACAATGTACGATAACTTATATCATAAAAGGAATCTGTAATTTAATGTCCATTTGAATTGGATTTGGGTTGATAACCCCCCTACTGAGGCCCAAGTAGGTCGAAACCAGTCTAGGTTGCTTGTTTCCACCTGGAGTGAGCCGTACTGCAGTTCATATTGGACTGGACCAAAGTTTATTTGCATGTGATTGGTTCCTGTGTGAGATGGCATGACCTGCAAAAAAAAAAAATAGACTGTATTGAGGCACACTGTAATTTCCGGTGGCTGACATTCATTCAAGCGGTCCACCAATCACCTTTTTGATTTCTTCAATAGAATTCCAATCAGCAGCCATATTCGTCCTTCCATCTTGTCCAAGAACCCTTTTCTGCCGACATCCTAGATCTTGTCCCTCATAGCCAGTGGACATAGTCAACTGCTGACACGTTGCCTGTACTGAGGAGGATGCACCAATGGATCTTGGCCTTGAACATGCAGCGCATCACTCCAGGTCCTCTAAGCAATTGTTGTGCAACTGCAACTCGTCTCCTGACCACCTTCCTCCAGTGGACAACACTGTGCACCAAGCACTTTGAGGCAGCATCATCTGTGTTAAGAGTCAGAAATCAGCAGCCCACCCTGCTGGTTTCTGGCTCTAACCACAGATGGTGCTGACCAAAAGATTGCTCTGCTATTCGAGGCCTTGTTTGGCCCAGCCACCAGTGAATCTCTGTTGCTGGACTACTCTGTGTAGAACAGGCCTTTCTGTAGATGCATAATGTTGTCTCTCATGTGGGCACAATAGTGAATTGGACATGGAAAAATCACCCAAGATAGAAGAGGCTAACACCCTTACATTCTTGGCAGCCTGTCCCAAAGAGACTTTCTGCTGCTGAGACGGTCTGCGCCCCTTAATTATTGAAGCTTTCTTGCCCTTAGAAAGATGGAGGCTTAACCAACACTGAGTTTTTTTCGATTGGATATGGAAAATGATGATGATTAAATACTCCTGATGTACTGTGATGATAATCTATCCTGATCTCTTGACTGTCACTGAGTAGAAATTGTCCATTGTATGAATATTATGTTTACAGAAACAAAACAAAAATGCTGAGTCAATTGGAAACTCTGTCCTTTGGAACGTAGTCCATCTTTTCTTCCTAAGTCCTCAGGCAAGTAAGTCTTCATATACTCCTGCAAAAGAAAAACCATTGCATCGTAAGCCATCAAAATGTTATTCAGTAACTAATTAGCCTCCCTGCCTGTACTCTCAACCAGGCCACAGATGGTCTCGGCAGCTTCCAAAAACCTTAGGGGGCTGGTAACAGTCTTAAACTCGCACATTTCCCCAAATTGTACTTGTGGTGATATCCTTGTTGAGGGTATGTACACTGGTACCAATCGGTATGCATCCTTCATATAGCCACCATGTCCTTTGACTGCAACCAGTGCTTCAGGTGAATCCCTTGCATATTGAAATGCCTGTACACCAACCAACCATTGACTTCTCTAGTGTGCATTACAGCCCATAATGCTCTCTCTTGTTTATTTACCAAGAAAATATTGTTTTGGAAAGCCCATAGTTGTAAAAATGTCACCTAAATTACACCTTCTCTTCTCATTCTTGTATGTTTGGTGTAGAGGCTGTTTTCTCCAGGGCGCACTGAATGGGTAGTTGTCATACAGATTGTTCCTTTCTGCGCTCCATCCACCCCCCCCCCCCCCCCCTCCCCGAACCGTATTATGAAACTTTTTTTACAGACATCAGCATTGTTTGTATTCTCGTTGCATTCCTCCAGAAACAGCCAGACCCTCCCTCCATCACCTGCTCTGGAAGAAGGGATAACTTCCACCTGTAAAGGATCTTGAGATTCTGCCTTCTCTTCTGTGGAACCAATGCCAGTTTGCTCTTGGTGGGATGGTGGAAATGTAGCTGTGTTGGACCTGCCAGCCACCACCCACTTGGCCTCCTGGTTAGCAAAGGGGTTTTGAGCTGCACTCTGCAGAACGGGCCACTAAAAAATGTGGTACTTGTCTAGAGCAGTAATGGTCTGAACAAACATCCCCATCTCTTTCATAAAGGCTTTTCTGAACAGACAACCTTGAGTGTCAACAACTTCCTCCAAAGATTAATCGAGCAGCAGCACTTACTAAAATGGCACAATTGACATTCCCTAAGAGGTACTGAGATCTTTGGGCCCACAAAAGAGAACCTCTGGATCAACATTTTACCCATTCCCTTGGACATTTCAGCCATTCTCTAAAATTGTCAGAGGTCTAATCGATCCCACAGCTACTGTGGCATGACTGTGTGGCTTAACCATTTGCCCCTCAACCCACTGGTGTCCTAAGAAATCCTGTCCCTGAACTTGCCCATTTTATTGTCTAGTTCGGGTGTAAACATAACGTTGTCCTTAATGGAGGGCCTTGGGCAATTCCCTACCAGCGGTCCTCGCTTCCCTGTTCTAGGGGCTTGTAAAGTGAAGTCTTTACATAAAACAATACGTTTTGGCTGACACTGCTCCCTTTTGGTGGACTTGGATCACTAATCTCTTGAAGATCTAAAATGTATCTCACTCTTGGATCCGGGATCCAGGTTAAGTGAAAGTGTTGTTGGCTCTACTCTAACTTCTTTTGATTGCCTTTTGCAAAATGTGACTCTCTGTCTTCTTGAATCTTCTTTGCGAGTTTCCGCCTCTGAATAATCTCCAGCTTCTGAAGAAGGTAAATGACAACTCGTAGGATTAGTCGGAGAAGCCTCTCTGGTCCTCATCCCTTACCTGATTTTCTGAAAAGCACTCTATATAGCTTTCCAAAAAGGTCAGCAGAGCCAGTCCAGTTCGGTTCAAACAGGGCTCTAGTAGACACTTTCCTTGCACCTTCTAGGGTGTGTGGTAAACATCTATATATCTATATGTCAAGTTAGGCAGTTTGAAGCGAACTATTTTCAAAGATGATTGCTTTAATATATTATAAAAAACTGGCTATGATAAGATTTGAAGTCCTTGCTAAGTCATTACCAAACTTCACTTATGTAAGTGCATGTGTATTTTTAGGACCCTAAACAGAATTTAGTAAAGTTTGGTCAAGCATTCTGAAGTTTATAGCCAAATGGGTTTGTAATTACCTATGCATAATGTATCGTACTATTTCTCTATTGTAGTACTGTTCTACTTCTATAATATGTGGATCTTCATTTATAGAGTATAAATATTTGGTAACCGTTTATTATGATCCTATTCATATGTTGTGGTGACATAATGCACAAGGTTTGTCACCAAAAATCTTTGCCCAACTCACAGTTGTGTATTATTGTACAGTCTGTACTTGTGAAATTGGAAAATGTCTTGAAACAATACAACCTAATCATGGCACATATAGTAGCTATCTCCAGGTAAATAACATTGGCACGCTGGACCATTGCACAGTGGAAATATCCAGGAACTATTCTGCATAGTTTTCTTCCAGTCTACTGCCTGTGCTAGAAGGAAATGTCACACTGTAAACAAACAGTGATTGACTGGTATTAAATTCTAAAGTGGGTAGCACTTTTTCTGGCTTTTCAATGTAATGCATAAAAGAGACCCGCCCCATTTCGCATGTACTAAGCAGAAAGTTTTTTTTATATTCCAAATGTATTTAAATGTAGAACTGAATAGTGGCGTACAACCTGGTTCTAAGCATTCTTGAACTGGGAAAACATACGAGGGAGGAAAAAGGGGCGTATCCTCAAAAAGGCCTGGAAAATTGCTGCTGTCCGCTGACTATTTAGAAAGTTTTTTTTTTCAGGTTGAGAGCATTTAGGGTGCAACGGGCCGAGTGTGACGACTTATTAATCTTGAACGCAGCCGCTGCCCAACAGCGCACTGAAAAAAATCTTCAACATCTTACCTCTTTCTCAAAAAACAAGCTTGTGCTGTCTACCCTGGTTCCTTCACAGTTGTAAACTGTCACTCATTCTTCATTGTGACTGCTTTCGCCCGCCAATTCATTTTGTGCGTAACACGGCATTGTCTAGGGAGGGAGAACTCCCATATTTATCCTGCCAGTATGTGTGTCTGATGTCCTTTGTAGCAAAGTTTACTATAAGACCAGAGTCTGCAGCATACCTCATCCCGCCTCGGCTCCCTGACATGCCTGAAACGTCTGGCTGCCTCATTTCCCTGTGCGGTGTGAATCGTCTGCGTGGCCTCATTCCCTCCACCTCAGCTCTCCCGCTAGCTAATAACTATTGGTCTCATTCCGCAGCAGGCATGGAAGACTTTGCTGCTTGTCACTTTCACTGCTACTCGAGTGCCAAGAATTCTACCAGTAAGGAGAGGCAGAAAATACGCCTGTAATTGTGTAGGGAACGTGTGGAGTTCCCAGCACTCGCTTCCAGCTCTGCAGGCACTGAAGGAGTGTTAAAGTCAAACCTACTCTTTGAGCTTTTGAATGCAAAGTAGTCCCCACCGGTGCTTTGCAGCAGAGCTGCAGGGTGCCATTCTGAAATTCTTTTGGCTTACATGGATGAATGGTGCTGCGTTTTTATAACGGCATGTATACCCTCCGTAATATACAGAGAGAATGAACATTGAGGGAAACCCATTGTTTATCGCTCAATGCCCTACTGAAGAACCCCAAATGAGTCAAAACCGGACTTGGGTTGCTTATGCCTGATATCTGTCTTGGGTGGCATGCTGGACAAAAAAACGATGAACTAGGAAGCGGCCCGAGTAATAGCTAGTGGCTGAGAATAATTCAAGAATTCCACCCATCATTTGTATACTTTATATACCTTTTTGTTCTCTGATGTTATCAACTCTTTATTAATGATGCCTGGCAGTACTCCACTTACAGTCTTTGGGAAATATGACTCTCAGTAGTTTTATGCTGTTGAGCCCTATTTTGATTATTAGCCTTCCAAACACTCTTCCACATTTAGGACAGGACAAAACGTTGACTTAATTTGGGAGAGAGTTTGCAATCTTTGTGGTACTCGTTTAAATAAATTGGTCCTCCCTGACCGTGTTGAATACTGAACTGTATTGTTCATAGGGCTGAAAATTCACTTTGGTAAAGCACAATTCTTTTCTCTTCATTGTTTTGAGGGTTTTCCCGGTGAAAACCATTCCCTGGCGCACCATGAAGTATGAGTTATTTTAGTTTCCTTCCCCGACCTGGCAAAGCATCTATTTTAGCATTTTACAAGAATACATTTACATGTGCTCCCATTGTGAGAAATGACAGATTTTGAATATTTGCAAATTTACGAAATGATGTGTGTTTGCCATACTTTAATTTGCCACCCTGCTGGAACGCAATTTTCCATCATCTCTTGTTGCGGTTGGCAAAAATCTTCTGAACTTGTGGACTTTTTGCATTTCTAAGACTGGCCTGTGATGGGAAATGTTAATTCACCCAGGATCTGTGATTCTGCACAGATATGTTAATTCACCCAGGATCTGTGATTCTGCACAGATGCTCCATTTGTGCCCAAAACTATGAATCGGGAGTTTAGTGATTTTATCTCCGCTTAGACAGCCAAGATTAGAACCCACTTTAGAACGTGGTCAATTTAGTTACTGCACTGCATCGCTTCCATGTCCTTTTATTTCTCCCAGGTCCTCTTTTCCTTTTCTTTCATTCTTTGTTTTCCTTCTATCCATTCTTTCTTTTATTTCAGGCTTCTATCTTCCTGTTCATCCATGCTCCCTCTCAAATACACTTCCTGTCTTCCTCTTTTCTTTCTTATTTTCACTCTTCCCCCTCACTTCCCTCTTCATTCTCTTGTCTCTTCCCTCAGTTTCTCACTCTCCTTCCTTACCTCCATTTCTTCTCATCTTTCAGAGGACACGAGCAGAGCTGATGATCGTCCTATGTTTTTAAATGCATATCTCGGTTCTGCCATGTTACTTGTGAAGGTACAAGAATAAATCACCCTTAACCGAGCACGCAAATACAGTCAACAATATTACAATGTCGCTTAACCACTTTTTAACAGCAACTTTAAGAAAGAGCAGGAAAGTAAATCCCCGTCAAACTGTGCATCCTAAGTGCAAACTGAATAAATGGCTAATATTTAAATATATGTTTTACCATTTCTGTAACTAAAGGAAATGAACTATGTTTTGGTGTAGGTTTTCTGCAGTCGCTGAAAGTGAAGGAAGTTAATGGACAGAGTGGACTGTTTATTGCCGCATGGTGTAAGCAGTGGTGAGGGGGAACAAAATATGAATAACGATCAGTGGATAAAGCTCGATAACCTAAAGCCCGTCTATGAACGTATATTATGTACAAGTCTCCCAATTTTCAGTTTTTACTGATTTTTACAGATAAATGCAGACCGAAAAAATGTGATTCCTGTCTGTATTTATTTTTAAATGCAAAAAATAGTGCGTCTTGTGAATGACTTTCCATGCTGTTCTTCATGAATTTCAGGCCAACAGCTGAACACAAACATGGGGAGGTAAAAAATGGGATTAGATGTCCTTAAATACAGGCATAGTGTAACATATATTTGTATATAATGCTAATATTTACCTGTGGCTGTAATGATTTGCCATTTTTGGCCGCCTAATTTGCTAAAACGCGACAGGCATCAATGTTTGAGTGCAAGTTATCACTTAAATGTGGAAATATACAATTTTATGACTCCATTTGCTCTGTAAACATTGAATGAATATAGATCAATATCCATAGAATGGGTAAGAAAATAAATATGGATAAATACAGACAGAAATGTTTAAACAATAAATACCATCAAACTGGGAGCCCTAATTATGTTTGATTTAATTTCCAAAAAAACACTAGTTTGGTGAGCTGTCTCAAAGGCCTGACCTAAAAAGTGTATTACAGGCTATAATTTTGACTGGACAAACTCATCCTTACACCCTTTTAAGGCTAAACCGTATTCTTGCTTAATAATATCACCTGTCCCTGCATTATGCTCGAGTTGTTGGCATTTGTATAGCTCACACTGCCATTAGAATGGCCTTGCTGTGTTTTCAACGGTCCAGGTGCGCCATCATATGATTCCGTTGCAGACTAGCGTCTGAGTCATCTGTTGATGATTTATTGTGTTGATTGATTGATTGATTGATGTACTTGTAGAGCGCAGCTATCACCCTACGGGCATCTTGGCGCTTGCATTGGGAACCCGTCCTGGTTTTTCCCTGTAAGATAACCCGTACTGGGCATCCCCAAGGTGAAAGCCAGGCATCCCGCCGCGGGGGGCCGTTGTGGAGATTAAGCAGGCTTGTTGCCCAGAGCTGCATAGTGTGAACTCGTGCTTAGAGTGGGCACCGAAGCGAGAATTATCGAGTCCGTGGACAATTGGGCTCTGGACCCTGCCGCGTCGGGAATCAAACCCAGGTCCCGGGTCTGATCTCTGCTTCAGGGTATGCCTCCTCTAACCAGTGAGCTACACTTGCGGTCCATCTTTTGTTAGGGAGTGGTGTTTTATTCAAAGAGCTGTAGGGATGTGATTTTGTTGTCTAAATAGGTCTGCCAGAAGGCATTTACGAGTGATGTTCTAAGCCTGGTGTCAGTGACTATGGATGATTGTGGTGTATCTGAATGGCAGGTGCGGTTGGGAGCAATGTGAGAGCTCACTGTTGGTCACCTAAGTACTGTTGTGATGGTCCTGGATGACTCACATAATATTGTGCCTCACTGTGTGCCTAATTGGGAATTGGCAGAGTTTTTTTTTCTGTGACTGGCATTTAATGTGCATGATGGGAGGACATTGCTTACTATTGTCACATTGAACACCGTTAAGTCTGTATGTTTACTTGTAAACAAATATTGTCTCTGCATAATATGGCGGGCATCGCCGAGTTCATTATACTATTAAGAAAACTGCTCTGTCTCATGTAAGGTCGTACATATGGCAATTTACACACCACTGTTTTTGTCGTTTGTTTCGATTTGTATTGTATCGATCTTGAAAAGCAATAAATAAAAACTTTAAAAAAGAAAGAAAAAAAAAAGTACTGTTGTGATGTTGCCTAACATACTGTTTTGTGTGGATTTTGTTGTTGGGTCTATATAGCGCAAGCCAACCCAGAAGTGCAATGTAGCACTATGTGTGTTAGCACTAAAAGAGAGCAATGATGGTATGTAAGGCCGTTATTTCAGATGGTGACATGAACAGAAACCAATGCAACCAATCTCACTCGCAGAAACGATCTACACTTCTGCTAAATGGCCAGTGTTGTAACTGGGCAGGTCCATCACAGTTGGGTCTTTTGTGCAGAGCCTATGTAACCTTTTAAAGGTGCAGATTTTGCCTCCTTCCCCTGGGCTAAGAGTGGTCGGTTTTGGGCAGGAGGGTTCACCCCATGCGCTTCTCATATTTCCAAAGGCAGATAATCTCCAGTTGGGCAAGATTTATACCTAAAATTTTAGCAAGGCTTGTACTCTGCTCATGTTCGGAACACCTATGAAATAATGAAGTTAGCAGGCTTCTGCCCCGCCAGAGAAAAATTGAAAGGGCCTCACTCATTACATCCTATTGCCCTCACCCATCCACTTCCAAGGAAGTTCAAACCTGTATTTTATATCCAAGAAGTCTTTTCTGGGCCCTCCAAAACCTACCTGGAAAATTCCTCCTCTCCATAGCCTTTTTATGCCTGAAGTTTTCACTTTTGTTCTTAGCAAGGAATGACATTTCAGAGCAAAGACCCTTAAAAAGAGAATAAGTGTTGTTCTGGCGAAGGAGACTTACCCAGCTTCCCTTGGAAGGGCGTGACTCCAGCGTAGCGTGGATTTGAAAGGAGGTTCGTTTTTCAGTTTTAGCACGGCAGTTAACATCCTAAAGCTTTTTTAGAGCATCTGAACATTAACTTGCTTAGACATGCTGTTAGCTAGGCTCTTCCTCTGCAGGCTTTGCTAGCGGTATATTTTAAATGCAGTCCGCATATTCAATGCAGACAATGTCTTGTGGACAGCAGAAGAGCCTGGTTGATGGGGGCATGACCAACACTTGGGTTGCTAGGCTCGTCTCCTCTTCTCTGGGTGGGAGGCAGTCGTTGGCGACCAGAGTGTGACTGCAAGACCTGTGGTTGAGAGGGCTGAAATCTTAAGGTGGAATTTTCCCTCTACCCAAGTATTCCAGTATAGAGATGAAGCACTTGGTGTGGACCAGTAGGAGACTAATGTGTACCACGTGGTTGGGTATATTGTAATGTATATTTATCCATTTTTGAGTCTGGCTAGTGCGTAAATGGACTAGTGTAGTTTTTTTGTCCAAACTAGCCTATAGGATCACTTCTAAAATAGTTATCACATGTATGACTACATCACAGTGCAAAAATAATCTAACAACCATCTACCTCTCCTACCACTTGTCGAGTATAAGCGTTCCTTTGCCCCTGTACACAGCTCCACTGTCTTTTTGGCTAGGTTCGCAGTATACATATATCACATACTTCCATGCAAATACCACATACAATGTCATTTCTGTGAAATTTGCGAAATATTTATTCATGATTATAACCTCACTTCTATGAACTAAAGGTTTTGATTGAGACCAGTACTGTTGCTGAAATAATTTCTACTAAGTGGGTGTTATTGTTATGAGTGAGAACCTACAAAAATCCTCAATTGTGCTTGATTTGGTGGGCTCCCTAACCATTAACACCCACGTTTAATTACTTACACACTTCAGACATGCCCTAGGAATAACCCGCTGCTTGTGCTGCCCACAGGAAATGGCTTAACCCAATAAAGCCCGGCCACTGTAGCTGCTGGCGGAATCGCCTGCAGATGAGAACACCACACCTATGGCTCAGCTGTGCGCCACTGTGCACAGGGAATGGCCTGGAGACTGGAACAGTGGCCACTACAGGTCTATCATGTTGCAAGAGGAGGAAATGTTCAGCGGCCCCAGATTGGCTGCACGCCAGTGTCAAAGATAAATACTCTGCAGCGGCAACAGTATTGATTAGAACCAAGTTATCAAAGGTACTACTTAACTGTATTTTGTTAATGTGGTCAAAATTGGACAATGTTTAACAAAAAATCTCCCGAAACCATTTGTTGATTTTTGGTTTGTCCCCCTCCTCCCCATGCATATACCTGGCCCTCCCACACTTGTCATGCCTCCTTCCCATTGGAGATTTCGAGGGCCATGTGTGTGTAGCATTACTCAGTTGTGCTATAGCCAGTCATAGGCTACACTTAATACCACCTTATTAACACAGTCTATCATAGGGGTGCTCAGTGGAGTTTCAGGATGGCCAAACCCAAACAATGTTTCAGTATATCCATGTAAAACATTTTTACATAGATTTGCCCCAAAAAGAACTCATTTACGTAGTTAACTAGATAATTTAGTGAAGTTGTATGCTTAAAATCTGTGGTTGAGCCCACGATCCCTCTGTATTGGACACCCTCAGCAACTTGCATGTCTTGAATCCTGATACAGCGTCGGATTGGTAGCGCGGGCACTCGGGCAATGCCCGAGGGGCCGGTATCCAACTTCCAGCAGTGGGCTGCTTTTTTGAGCAGCCTGGGGGGCCGATTTGGATGGTTTCTGCGTTGTTGGATGCCGCCAGCGGCCCAGTGGGTGCCTGAGTGGCCTTCCTGGAGGCAGATGGGCGTCCATTACCCCCCTTTTTCCAACGGGCAGAGGTGTCACTCCCTTTCTCTCACTGGGCTGCCCTTTAAAAAAAAAATATATATGTATATATATAATATATACACATATACATTGAGCGGGGTAAGGGGCCTGAGCAAAAGTGGCCTCACTTGTTTACAGGTGTGTTTCACCAGTGTAAACTAATCCGTGCAGTTTTTTGTTTTTTTTTTAACACCCACCCCCCCGCCCTTTTTTTAAAATAAAATTTCGCCGAAGCAGTGTTTTGTGAAAAGGCAAAATGCAAATGTGGGCCATTTTTTATTAGCGCACCCGGGCCGATTTTTAATACCAGTCCAACCCTGGCCTGATACTTTTAGGGAGCTCAGAGCCTGGCTCATTGCAAAATGAGTCACTAATGTTGTGGTCCAGTTGAAACTGAGTGCAACGCAATTACTTTTTTTTGGGAAGAAATACCTAAACGGTTGGCATGCCGGGATTTCGGTTTGTTTACATTCGTACTTTGAAGCCATGTCTAGGGCGCTATAGACTCTACATTGCATCCCCAGTTCTTAATGTCTATAACTAGTACAAGGGCTTAAAGGTTACCCTAGGAGCCCAGTGCCGAATGTCAGGGTTACCGATTACCAAGGCTACCTTTCCTTGATTTCTCCTCCTGCCTCTTTCTTCCACCGACCTACAATTCGTCTTTATCTCACTCTTGCAGATTCTTTTGCAACCCTGCTTTCTCTCTTTCTCAGTCTTTTCTTATTTTTTTCTTTCTGCTGTTTTCTGCGTTTTTAGATTTTCTGCATCTTACCCTGGGTTAAATTCTAGTAATAAAAAGCATAAGTCCTGCTCTCCAGAAATGATTGCCGTTGCCCACCACCTGCACAACTTAAGCACGACATCGCATCACCTTGCATTGCTATTGTTTGGGCTCTACTGAGCTCCTGTTTCGCTGCAGTTTATATTTCCATTCTGTATGCTCGAAATTTCTCATGGGTGTGGCACAGTCGGCACTGGGACATGATCTGTTCCAGAGCGAAAGGTTTATGGAAAAATAAAGCGTTTTTGTTTGTGGATGCTCCGCTGACCATATGCACAAAGGAACAGCCACTTGCTTTTCGTTTAAATTGCACCGCTGAGTTTTATTTTCCAAAATGTTTTTCACCGTTTACATTTGAAATGGGTTATTATGAAGCGTCTAAGGTAACAATCTTACCTATAATGTTAATCTAGTTTGCCATTAAAATAAAGGTAAACAGAAAACCACATACTAACAGTATAATTGTTAAAAAAAAAATAATAATTATGTACACTAAAGAACATTTCGATAACTAAAATATTCAATTTGGATACGGTATAGAATTTGTTTGATAGGTTATATCTGCACATTTATTTTTAACTTGGCAGAAAGATATCTGTTTTGCAAGGAAGTTTAACAGTTTATCTTGGAGAAGCTTTTATAACTTTAGAAAGGAACATGAAATAAGGACAGTTTCTTGTTGGCGATATAACACCCATACTGCAGGGCCCTCAGCCTAATTGAAAAAAAATGAGATACAGCTGCAGATTTACATTGTGTTTCATATCTGAGGCATCAGCAGTTAACATTGGGTTCTATGGACCTATGGGAAGTACTAAATACAATATAGATTTTGTAAGGCAAGGCTCCAAACAGCCCAAAGATAACAAGTTAAGGTTCCACCTCACCGAAACATTAGCCTCCCCACCTCTTGTCCTCAAGAATACATAGTCATCTTGAGCCAGTCCTCTTGACTGACGCTGATCTGCCCATCCATATCTCTATCCAGAGCCTTAAAGGCACGAAACATGGCATCCAGCCGGACCATGCTGCTGATAAAGTTATCAAAGTTGACATTTCCATCATCGTCTGCATAACGGCGGACCAGCAGATGTTGCAGTTGCTCATTGAGCTGAAACCCAGCTGCCTGCAGGGCTGCTGGTATTTCGGAACTCCTGATGAAGCCTTCCTGATTGTGGTCGAAACTTTTGAACACGCACTGCCACTTCTTGATGTTGTTCCAAAGGTACTTGAACTGGTCAAAGCCCAGCTTCCCTGTGCCATCAGTGTCCATGACGGCCACCATGCTACGGCATGAGTCCAGGCTAAAGCCTTCGGTCCTCAGGTCTTGGTGTCGAGTAACCACCTTGTTCAGGATGTTCATCAGCTCTGTTGGGCAAACCTCCATGTCCTCCCCGGCCAGTTGCAGGAAGAGCCGGCGGAACTGGCGGACCTCCGGGCTTTCATTGGCTTCCACATTGGTAAAATTGCTGCGAGCAGGCGGTGGGGGCTCAGGGTTGTAGCTTGCTGCTGCGTCACTGATGATGTTTATAATTCCTCCGAGAATGCCACTGGCACCACCAAAACCACCACCACCTCCACTACCACCACCAGCACTGCTGCCACCGCCACCTCCACCACTGCTGCCACCCTGGCCGGGTATCAGCCCTCCAATTACGTTCATGATGCCACCTGCCTGGCCACCTCCACCGCCACCTCCACCACTGCTGCCACCCTGGCCGGGTATCAGCCCTCCAATTACGTTCATGATGCCACCTGCCTGGCCACCTTTTGATAGTCCTCCGAGAACATTCTTCACGAGGAACATTTTGACTGAGTTGGTGGTGGTCGTAAGGCCGTCTCTGAGGGGTCGCCGAAGGCCTTTGCTGGATCCCGGGGCGAAGCAGCGTTTTCCTCTCCGTCTGCCTCTGCACACTGGAACGGGCTGCTCCGCCTCAACGCGTTCTTGTTCGCCTGCCAACTGCAGGAAAGTGGGAGCTCTGAGTCACCGACCCTCCCTCCCCGCCCATGTCTGTGCAGCCAAGAGACGAGCCGCCGCTCGAATTAAAGGGGCACCTCCTCGCCCTGACTGGAAGTTCGGGTCTGTCGAGAAATGATGAACTGCGTCTGCAGAAGAGATCGCTCTTGGTCCAGTGATGGTGCCGAGGTCTGTCTATCGATCTCGTGCTGATTCTTTTAATTTCGCAGTAATGCATGCATACATACATTGTCCTGTTGTTGTAGTCCCCGGATGTACTTATAAAATCATGCACGTATTCTTTTCTATTTAAGGATCCATTAACCGCTCACTCGGGGAGCAGCTGGTCCCTTATGAAGCTGGCCATTGCTCTGGCCCTGGGGCTGGGGATGTGAGAGGTGCTGCAGCATCACCAGGCCACCTTGCAGTTTATGGCAAACTAAAGATTAAAGATGCTTGTGTTTTGATTTCTAGCAGCATTTGTTCCGTGTTATCACACAAAGTTAATTGGCAGGCAGTATCTGACAAATTACTGATCCTTCTTTCTATGAGTTCTGCGTGAGAGGCTTGAGTACTTTGCTTGTAAGACACCTGTCAAGAACTTCTGCTGACTTAAAGTAAATATTACATTTATTTTAAAATCATATCCGCAGCAAGAGAAATATAACCAGAAGCGAAGTCCATTTTTTTCTTTTTAACGTTAAGTGTGGTGGAAACAAAGAATTTGGAAACAAACGTTTATTTGGGCTGACAGGGCTGTTAAAACCTGCTCTCATTTCATATTTCCATGATTGAAATAGATGCTATTTTTATGTTAAACTGATAGAATGTAAGGTCTACACTTATTGTATTCTGACATAGGAGTAATGATAAATGTATCATTGATGTAGAGTTCCATTCATTTCCCTTATTACATATTTGCGCTGATTAAGAGTGTAGCGCATACAGCTCCCCTATGCTGACACCAGCTTTCCATACATCACGCTGTTCGACTGCATCATTGCAGTTGTTATGACATGACCGGTAACAGAAGGTGGCAATATTGAAGCCACTACTACCAGTTCTGGCCTTTTTCACAGCCTCATCACACGATGGCCCATAATGCAGAACTACATTGATCCTACAAATACTGGGCTCTGTAATGTATGTGAATCCTGGACTCCACACATTTTTTTGTAGCAAGTGGCAAATGTGTGCAGATAAGCATTCAGTTTCACCTGGTGAATTTCTGCACCTGGTGAAACTTATACCCATGGGAGGTGCTAATTCCACATGCATGACTCGGAATCAACACCTATCAATTTACGTGTAAAACCACTTGTGTAATGAAATATTACCATTTCAGTGAAAAATGTAAAATCGTACAACAGCATGCAAAGACACTACAACCTCACCACTAGTAAAACGCTTCTGCTAAATATCTTGTTAAAATTGTGCAAGACATTCAGTAACTGTTTAAAGTGAGGCATGATGCATAGTAACACAACCCCCCCCCCCCCCCGATTGAGGGATAAAGCACAGCAAAAAGGTAGCTTCTGCATTTGGGACTTACCTCCCATTTTGGCCCAGTGTCCAAAAATAACACCATTGTGTATCTTTTAATTTTGTGATCTTGGATTTTACAACTATTTCAGTGTGTCATATGTGTTCAGTTATTATAATATATACCTTGAGAATAACTCTGAAAATGGGTTCCCACCAGTCTATAAAGCGATCTCAACGTTTGATGGTACCAACACTGGATTCGGAGCACTGGAGGCAATTAATCAAAATTGCTGCTCTCCATGAGCTGTACTCCAAGATGGCCGGCTGCCCAGTGCTGGCTTTGCCTCTGTTTTGCAATACTAGGAATAGGGTTGCCAGATCCCTCCACATCAGCAGGACAACATGTTTTCGGTCTTCAACTTTAATGTAAGAAATTATTGGTTTCTTTGAGGTGCATTTTATCTGATTTTAGGTGAACCAGTTGGATTACCACCAGTGAAAATACCGATTTATGAAGTAAAAAGATTGGCAAAATGGTGTCCCGCTAATTTAGGAATCCCAGTTGAGGAGTTAAGATGATATAGACCACATACCTTTGTTTGCTAAGTCTTTGACCAATATTTTGAGAAGCAGTTTCCTAGTACGTTATTGAGGTAATATTCTATTGTAGGGCAGCAATAGGGGAAAGTATTTCGGTTGGCACACTATTTCCGAAATCAGAATTTGTTAGACTCAATAGGCCTTTTACTATTTACTTTAGAAGAATACCGTATTCTTCATGTCCATTATTTCTCCTGTCACAGTATTAATGGTTGTCCTTATGGCAGCTGTTTCAGTTTGCGTCGATTTCTGAAATTAACCAGACTAGACAAAACATTTTTATACTGGACATTTTAAAGGATTTGGGCTGCAGAGGAAGAACGCATCAAGGTCATTTTTGAAACTGCAAACTAATAAACGAGTCTGAGAATTATAGCACCTCCACCATCAGAATTTTGCAAATAATTTCTACACTTTCAGTAGCAATGGCAAGAGACACACCACCCTTTGGTTTTGCTGCACCTTCTTTGGCTTGGTAAACTTCACAATCAATGAATTTTCTGTATGCGGTATACTGTTAATGAAGTTTGAGATGGGGCACGCCAATACTCAAGGGGCCTAACCCACACCAATCAGGAGACCACCTGTGACCACCTTACTTATTTACATATGCAGATGGGCCTTGTTCTTCCCCAATCAAAACTGAGTCGCTGAAACTGGTTGACTGATGTAGAAAGCTCAGATTTTTAGTAGCGCTTGGGTTTTTTACAACCCAGAGGATTTTAGTTACTTGACGCAATGCTCCACACCCACCCACTCAGAAAATTGTGCATTCAGGGATGAGGGATTAAAAGCTTGCAAACAAATGGAAACTTGAGAAGGTATCTGAGACTTGATTATGGAGAGAGAGCAGTCCAAATAAGCAATTTGGTAGTTGAGTGAGTAAATGTGGAGGACTTGTGAGCCCTGGAAGTTTAGGTGCCGATCGGGCCTTTTGGTTCTGCTTGTACTGCATAAGAAGTAGTACCTTTCTACTATTTAATAGTATGCCTCAGTGGAAGAATGTATCTGCTGCAGGGATGTTTGTGTAATTTGAAGGTCTTGAATGCAAATATTACTAGACAGACTATTCATTCATCCTTCTGGAAAATTGATAAAATGATAACTTTTGTGGTGAGATTTGTTGCACCGAATAAAGCTGATTTTGAATTTGAAAATAACTTTTGTGTTAGTTCAAAGTAATTTGCGCTCCATGTTTTTTGGTGGCTTCCCTAACACTTCTCTGTGTATTTTTCCTGATTATTATTATTTTTTTTTTTTTGTCTATCAATGTTGAGAATTCATGAATAGAAGTTGCATGCCTGTTACCCAGTGGCAATCGTATTGGGTAGAGTTAGAATCGTATTTCCATAGGAAATGCCTTTTTTCTATTGTTAATAACTTTGGCACTGTTTGACAAACCTCTACGAAAGGTTCCAAACAAAGTTAACAAAAAGTGCGACTTTTTGAATAGTTAGCTCATGGAAAATGTTGGGTTATCTGCCATGTGGGGGCAGAGAAAAAGTGAGGGTCCCAAAACGCATTTATCCATGGGAATTTTAAACAATGCTACAGCCCAAACAACTGAACGGATTTACACCAAATTTAGCAGAAAGCTAGATCTTGGTCCATAAAGAGTGCTTTTTATGATTCGGTGTAAATCTTTTCAGTAATCTTTGAGCAATTAATGCTCAAAAACGTTGTATAGCTAGGTCCACGGAGCCTCCATGATGCCGACAGACCTGAAGCTGAGATCTGATTGGCTGCCACCACATAATCCATGAAGTAGTTGCAGCCATCTTATGACCCGGGACTCAGTCCCAAGTCTTACCAAAAAGGAAAAAAAAATATTTAAGTGGGCAGGGTAGGGATACCCGGACCCCCTAGGCCTGCTGGGGGACCAAGAAAGGTTTTAAAAAATTTTTTTTTTCAGATTCGCAGAGGGTCCGCAAATCTGTGCAAATTTAATAAAGAGTGTCTTTTAACACCCTCCTGAGTGGCCCAGGGAGAGAGGGGGGCAATGTTAACTTTGCATGAGTGGGGGGCGTTTAGCCCCCTCCTGGGCCTAAAATGACTCAGAAACCTAGGCTTGATCCTGCCAGAGTCTTCTGGAGCCAGCATAATCCTTATTATTCAGCTACTCCATTAGCAACATAGGTACCAAATAATCCTATTTAAAGAAATTACTTAACAGCCACACCCAAGTCTAAATGACAATACTCCAGCATCCGAGAGCCGAGAATAAAGACTATAATATGGCTCCTGATGGACTCTGTAGAACTGTGACATAAGTGTTAGAGTAGAATGCAATGAAAGCTGATTTAGCATGTTGAGTTCGCAGTTACACCCAGACGAATAAAGACGTAATACTAAAATCCATGTGTCGCGTAATCATTAGCGGGTTTCAAGGCTGGATAAGACACTACAATTTGTGACGAGTTAGGGGATAAGTAACCCGAAGATAGACTGCTCTCTCCCAGAGAGTTTGCCATGGTCCAAGCAAACTGCTCCTACGTGCCACGTGTGCAGTCAAAGTACAGAATCAATTATTAATCCATGCGGAGTCAAAGCGCAGCTTCAGCCGCTGTGAAGCCGTTTGAGACAACAAAAGCATTACAGAGAGTCTACACGTCGCTGGCCGAGAACCTGCTGGTCAGGCCATATGTAAAGGTACCATGCTGCCACACAAGATAAAGTTATACAGAGTGTTACTGCTGAACAGATTTTCAAAGAACTGACAGTGATCATCAAAAATTATAAAAGAACACTGAGAATAGAAGCACTGGAAGGTAAGATAAACCAGGTGTCAAAGTGCAAATGTAGGTTTATAAAAGAATAAATAAATAACATACCCAAATCATTAAAGAGAATCGTACTGCTGCACTCTGTGAAATGGCTCAAGAAGATGTGCCCAAGGTTGTGCTTACCGAGCCCTCCATGCAAGAAGTGGCCAGCCACCAAAACTCCTGAGTGGGGCTCAGAACAACTTCACAGGTCTTCCAAGAATAAAGAGTTGAGAGCGACTCTTGGAATAGTGGCATTTTTCAGATGGCAGCGTAGAAATTCATGTTTCCAGCTATCATTAAAGATGATCCAGGGGCGGAGCTTGGCTCGCGACGAAAATGGCCGCCTAAGCCTTGAGCTCCTTAACACCGATCAATAATCCTGCAATTATCTGGTCTCCCACCACTGAAAAGCGAGCTACAGACCGACATCCGATCGTCGGAAGGCCGTCGCATCCTGGAAATTTGACCCTGACCCACCCGGACCCCCCCCCCCCTGTCCGAAGATACCGCGATGATCAGCGGGCGGAGCGCTGGGCCACTGACCCCCCCAGCTGGAGTGACCGCGGGGCGGAGCTGCGTCCCCGTGCATGCGGAGACGAGCCGGTCCCCTACACCTCGAGGGCCTGAGTCGCTCGGACGCCTGCGTGACCCCACGGGGGCGCTGACGGAACCGCGGCCCGCTCAGGGAAGGAGTATGAGAGAGCGCTGCAAGGTTTGAGGACAGACACCAAGAGGAGTCCACCCCCCTCCACCACCCCCCCCCCCCCCCCCCCCCCCGGCGCGAGTGAGGCAGCCGGGCCGTAGCAAGAAACACCGAGGCGGCCCGCAGTGGAGGTAATGAGCAGCGGGGGCGCTTGAACGGAAGAGTTCAAAGGGAGGGGGGGGGGGGCAGACAGCAGCTCACAGCCCAGGCGATACGGGCAGAGTCTGGAGGACGAGCGGTGCCGCCATTATGTGTGCTTCCAGAGGGAACGTGAGCGCCAGCTGCCACAGGAGCACACATTGGGTGGGCCCACCGAGGCTTAATTGAGTGCCGTGGAAGTCAGCGCTGGCAGCGGGCATCTGAAAGACACAGTACTGAGGGACGCGGCCCGGCTGTGCGGCGGAGTCCTCAACGGGGGGTTCCTCGGCTGGGGTTGCATTATTCCTGTGGAGACCATCAGGCAGGCGGCATGGGCAAGGAACTGCAGCCAAGCGGAGTAGCTGTGGTACGTGCAGCCAGAAAACTCACGTGCACCGGCCACCACAAGGGATTACGTGAGATACGGGCCCTACAGGTTCACAGAGTGTGGTGGGGCCGGCGCTGACAGCAATGACTTTGATGACGCTGCAATGAGAGTTGCACCTTTGGGGACATCTGGTCATCAGAGACGAGGTCCGACGGTACAGGTTTGGCCGGGCCGCGGATGCTGCGGCAGTGGGGATTCCGGTGGAGGTGGCACCATACCTACCGACTACAGCATGCCTTGGAGGCATAACGGCGAACCCCCGAAATGCTAGCAGAGTGGGGTGGACCTCGCACAGTGCAGCACAAGGGGAAAACTGCAATACAGATCTGGCTGCCCCAAGAGGTGACCAGGGCTGGCATTGCTCTGCTGGCTGGCCTCTTACGTAGTGGAGATGCAGCAAGAAAAAGAAGTGACACCAGCAACAACTAGTGTCGCCCCTTGTAGCTGGAATACTCGATGGTGCTACTGACAGACACCACGTCCCGCCTGCCGGATTGAAATGCCACAATTGCTACCTGAGTGGGATCTCGCGGCCTAGTCTTTGCCCGCTCACTCCCAGAGCGGAAGCACACAACAGTCTTTGAGCAACTCCCTCACACAAGGGAAGACAATGGGTAGAACAGCCCAAGCTATCCTTCGAACAAACACGCTCTAAGTCGCATGACTCTGCCTCGCAGGCGACTAATCGGCCCCCAACTCCTATGGAAGAAGAGCCGGATATCCGTAGTTTGCTGTTATCTATGGAAAATGGGATTGCAGAGCGGCATCTCATCCCTGGGCACGAAAATCGACGCCCTCTCATATCGGATGGACAAAATGGGGGAAAGGCTGGATAAGCATGCGGAGAGGCTAGATATGTCTGATCGGCGACTCACGGAAATTGAAGAGGCGCAGACAACACTGGATTCGGACCATAAATAGCTCGGAAGGATTATGCGGGTGCTGCAGGAAAAAGCGGAAGACTTGGAGGCCCGCTCAAGATGCTGTAACTTGCGGATTACGGGCCTGCCGGAGACTACACAAATGGGCAACATGGAACGTTTCGTGGAGAAGCGGCTGGTCGACCTTCTGGGTGCAGAGGTGTTCTTGAACGTGTTCGTGGTGGAAAGGGCACACCATTCCTTAGGGCCCCGACCCCCGCCGGGAGCCCCGCCACGCCCAATCATAGCAAAACTGTTAAATTACCAGGACAGAGGGGAGGTCAGCCGTGCTGTTTTATGAGGTACAGCACATATATCAGCCACAGGACTCAGGACGCTATGAGACGCATGACAGACGGGATGGTTACGACTAGGGGGGGGGCTATTGACCAGAGACCTATAGATTCCCTCAGAGCGCTGTCGTGGAATGTGAGGGGTCTGAATGACCATCGCAAACTACGCAAAGTGCTGAACTATCTAAACCGACATAATATAGATGTTGCCCTGCTGCAGAGTCCAATGATGTGCTCCAGGGGCCTTGTGGGTAATGTTTATGCCGCAGGTTTCACTACTCATGCTAGAGGAGTAATGACATGGGTTAACCCCAGATCTGAATACACGTTGCGAGAGCTGGCGGCAGACGCAGGTGGCAGGTTCGTGATCTCCAGATGTCAGGGAGGGGGATTGGATCTGCTACTGGTTAACATATAAGGCCCTAACTACGACTGCCCGGAGTTCTTTGCTACATTGGCTAACCCGGTGAACGGATGTGGGGCGACACATATGCTTTGCGGTGGTGACTTCAACCTTGTCAGGAACCCGAGCTTAGATAGATCAGGGGGCCGGTAAGAAGGCCGGCGATGGCGGTCAGAGCTATAGAAAGAGTTATGATTAGCGAAGAACTCACTGATGTATGGAGGAAGCTCCACCCGCTGGATGGTGGTTTCACACACTACTTTGCCTACTATAACCTTCACACACGCATTGACTATTGGCTCGCATCGACATCTCTCATGTCCCAGATCCGTGCATGTCAGGTCCTGCCGCGCACACTGTCGGACCACTCTCCACTCCTGCTGACTTGTCCACCCCCAAGAAGACAATCCCTCCATTCATATGGCGTTTCCCTCCTTACTCACTGTTGGACCCTCTCTTTAAAGAAACGATAGCAGAAGCTATAGAATTTTTTTTTGCTAGTAATATTGGGTCTGTAGATAGTATCCAGATGGTATGGGAGGCTTTCAAAGTATACATTAGGGGGGTGGCCATGGCTAAACACTCAGGCGTACTTCGCGACATCCGCCAGAGACTGTCGACTTTGGAGCGCAAACTGGGTGACTTGGAAACTCGTCGGGCGTCCGGGGCAGACGGGGAGACCACAGACAGAATGAAGGAATTATTGGAGGAGTATCAGGAGGCAGCGGACAGTGAAGTGAAGCATCTGGGGAAATATGCCACAGCGCGCGCGTTTTGGGAGGGAGATAGGCCGGGATCTGTGCTGGCTAACTTGCTGAAAGCCAAACGTCACAAGACTTTAATCACTGCAATCCGATCGGAAGAGGGTGACCTACTAACTGACTAAGTAGATTTCGCCAATAGATTTAAACAATACTATTCGGACCTGTACGCCTCACGCCTGCTGGATATGGATGGGGAAATACTAGATTACTTGGAACATATTAAGTTGCCCTTTCTATCAAACCCGCACAGAGAGTTCCTTTCACTTCCCATTGAAAAAGACCAGATACTTGAAGCACTGACTGGAATGAGGGCGTATAGCGCCCCAGGGACGGATGGCCTCACAGTGAACTTTTATAAGACCTTCATAGAGACGTGCGTTACGGGACAGATGCCGCAAACGATGAGGGAAGCTATCTTGGTCGCTATTCCCAAACCAGGTAAACCACGGGAGGAATGTGGATCGTATAGACCGCTTTCCTTGCTTAATGTGGACACTAAGTTGTTCGCGAAAATTCTGGCTAACCGACTGGTCCTTTTGACCCTGGAACTTAGTGCCCCAGAACAGGCAGGGTTTGTGCCTGATAGAAACCTCACTTATAATCTACGTACGGTCTTCGGCACAATGCAGCATGTGCGACCAGATACGAAGGCTAGCGCGGTCTTCTTTGGATACAGAGAAGGCTTTCGACTCGGTAGAGTGGCCCTTTATGCGGCAAGTGCTGACCAGAATGGGACTTGGCCCTGTCTTTTTGCAACTCCTCGGGGTGTTATACAATGGCCCCTCTGCATCAGACTGGGGAACCTGGTCCAAGACTTCATTTCCTTCGCCAGGGCTACCCGGCAGGTTTGCCCTTTGTCACCGATGCTATATGCATTGGTCGCTGAGCCCTTGGCGTGCACGCTCGGGGAATATCACGGCCATAGAGGTGTGAGATTTCCTACCTACGAAATCGTGGTGTCAACGTACGCGGAGGATACCCTGCTTTGTGAGAAATCCCGAAAACAATCTCTCCCCGGTCTTGCGAGAGGTGGCACACTATGGTGCACTCTCTGGGTTGAAGGTCAATTGGACTAAATCCATAGCCTTCCCGCTCACTCCGTCCACTTCACAATTTGAGATGGAGTACTCACTGCTGTGGTCCGACGACTCGGTCAGGTACCTCGGCATCAGATTACATACTGATTCGGAAATCGTTTTTCGCAAGAATTATGGGACTGCGGTAGCCAAACTAGAGGACGACGTCGAAACCTGGATTGGGCTACAGCTGTCGTTAATCGGTAGGGTCTCCATCATGAAGATGGTAGTGCTCCCTAGATTCCTCTTCCTATTTACAAATATGCCAATAGTACTACCGCGCTCCTTTTTTGCCAGGCTAAATAAATCTTTAGTTAGGCTAGCTTGGGCCTGCAAGCAGGCACGTGTTCAATGGCGGGTTCTCACATTGCCATACCACCTGGGGGGACTGGGTGCACCCGATCTAGAGCTGTATTGTAGAGCTGCGCAAGCAGATAGTTGGATTCAAGGCGCTGATAACATATCATACCTTAGACTTGAGAGGTTGTTTGCTGACCCACTCCCCCTCCCTGCCATCATCTTTGAGCCGGAAGATCGCAGAACTGGGTTCTTGGACTCCCTAAACTCGACACGGCATGCCTGGCACAGCTTATTACACCAGCAAGCAGGGGCACTGTTATATTCCCCGTAAATGCCAATAGATTGGGCAGTCTGGTCTGGCTGTTCCCCTGCAGCAACAAAGGGGTCGTACAGGCGCTGCAAGCGCTGGGTATTCACAAAGTGGGGGACCTGTTTTCAGAAGGCGTCGCCAAAACATGGGACAAAGTCACGATCACTACAGAAGCACCCACTCCACTGCAACGCTTCCAGTTCCACAGAGTGCACAGTGCGCTCCGCCAACAACTGGGGGACGACTTAGACGAACCCCCTGAGATACAAGAACTATCATATCTAATTAAAATTAAATCTTCCCGCAAACTTGGCTCCAATATTTATAAATTGGCAATGTCCCAGAGAGCTAACCAGTACACCAAGGCAAGGCTGGCCTGGCAACGTGACTTGGACATAACAATTGATGATGCCATGTGGTCCTACTGTTGCACCAACACGAAGCGAATATCACTGCACGGCAAACACAGACTGATACATTTCAAATATATTAATAGAGTGTACTACACACTAGAGAGACTACACAGGTATGGACTGAGCGAGGATGCAACCTGTGACACATGTCGTTCACCAACAGCGGATTTCATACATTTAGCGTGGGGCTGCCCAGGTGTCTTTCGATTCTGGGAAAATATATTTCATGAGATCAGCACTATAGCTGAATTGGAGATACCTCCTGACCCGGCGGTGGCGTTGCTGTGCTACTCTAAAAAAAAAACTCCCGAAGGCAGCTCGTAGACTGGTTGACTTAGGCCTACTGATGGCAAAACATAGAGTGGCAATGTGTTGGTTAAGGGGTCCCTTGCCCACAGTGACAGTGGTCACACGATGTCCTTTACTGTTGCACGCAGTCTTCAGCGAACTGCTCCCACTGTGGAGCAGGCCGAAGAACTTCTGGGGGCTATATACCACATACCTGAAAGGCAGGGGAGAGGGTACGGTTGCGGAAACAGCGGCAGGAGTAGAAGTGGAAACCAATACCCCAGCCTCATAGAGGACATGGCTAGATTATGGACCAAGATGCGCACTACAAGCTGGGGAAAATGCTGAGTTTGGATTGAGAGATCGGGTTGGAACAGAGGGCGGAAATTAGTGGGCAGACATGATAGTGGCGGGAGGGAATCAGGCTGGATGGGCGACAGGTACAGAGCTCCATTGTCGAGTTGTTGCGCAACAAGTAAGAGTCCTGACAGCGACTGGCTGAACTGACACCTCCTTGTTTGTTTGTTATAAAAAAAATTAAAAATAATCTTACTTTTAATATTCATTCAAGATACTGAAGCGCAGCAGTCTCGCCTTGTATATCACCCAAAACTGCAACTCTTAAGAATGGCGAAGCCTGACCTCCGGGATGTGGGCAAAGTAGCCTTGTGATGTGCCTTATGTATAAACGCTGCCGGCCCCAGGGTTGTAGGCAATCGGCTGTGTGTGTCAGTGATACCTTTCATAATACAAAAATTTTTTTATTCAGAAGCCAGCACATCGCAAGGCCTCACAGATGAGTTGCATAAACCAAGTCATTGTGATCCCTAAGCAGTGTCATCAAGTTCCACACCAGTCTACGACGCTGCTGCGTCCCTGAAACCATTTTCAGTCAAGAACGACAAAGTTGGTGAAACCATTGGTGAATTTCGTGGAGAGATTCAACACACTCCTCAATCACTGTTCGTTCAATGAATTTAATGATGAAGAAGCTATACATCTTAGAGTTATTGATGGATGCTTGTCAGATCAGATTCAGACCATGAATGCTGAGAGACACTCTTAGTCTGGAGTGAGTGTTAATGGCTGCCAGAGCTGAAGAGCGTGCCAATAGACAAGCTGCTGACACAGAGCCCGGTGGTGCCCAGAATGAATCCGTTATGAATGTGAAAAGTATGCCAAAGCAAAAGACTGAAGGATACAAGGTGATGTCAACATGTAAAAAGTTGTGTTTTAGATGTGGGTTTTCATTTACCTGCGAAGGTAAATATCCCACCATTGGGTAGCTGTGTAAAGGCTGTGGGAAGGAACCATTTTGTGATGGTTTGCACAGCAAATGAAAAAGCATGTGCGTCTTGGTGTGAAGACAAAATGGTGGCCAGAGCGTCCCTGAAGCAACATTTGTTGCAGCACCCACAAGGCCAAGCGGCGACGTCAGTCAAGACAAATCAACATTAAACTAAGTAGATTTTGATCAAAATCATCGTCAAACAGTTCTTCTGTATCGGTATCAATTGAAAGTGAAGAATATGCATGTGCCATGCCGATGTGTACCTCCGAAAAGAGTGTGCATGTTCGATTGGCCGCATAGGATGGAAATGTTAGTTAAATAAAAGTGGAGATGCCAAAGCAACAACGTCATTCAATCATTGTCCAAAGATTACACTGAAGGTAAATGGTTGTTCGATATCTTTCATCATTGACAATGGTGTTTCGATAAACAATATTCCTGAGAAGAAATATAATGAATTGTCTCCATTACCGCAACTTATGCCAACAAAAAACAAAGTTTACACATGGACTGCATCAACCCCCTTAAAAAGTCAAGGTTTATTTGTAGTGACCATGAAATTCAAGAAAACGAGGGTGAAAGCACCCATCCATGTGATTCAGGGTACATCATCAAGTGCCTGCCTACTCTGTTTCACAACAACTACTGAAAACTACAACATGAATGCACACCACAAAACAGTAAGTCAATTCACTTCATTGTTTCTTAGTTTAGGAAACCTTAAGACTATGAAAGTAAAGCTTGTAAAGCTTCATATTATTGAGAATGTCCGTACTGTTGTTGACCTAGATGAATTGCTTTATATTTACAAGATGCTGTAGAAAAGGAGCTTGAATTGTTATTTATGCATAATATCATTAAGCGTTATACTGGTCCGACACCATGGGTTTCTCTCATAGTGGTAGTGCCCAAAAAGAACAGTGAAGGAGCTGTATGCATATGTGTTGAAATGCGTCTGGCAAATAAGGCAGTTGAAGGAGAACTACATCCAGGTCCACACATTGCTGACATAACGCAATTAAATGGTATAAAGGTCTTTCCTCATGTTGATTTGAATAAAGGTTACCATCTACAGGACCTACATGATGAGATTTACAATGAAAATGCATATTTGTTCGTCCTCGGACAGTGGAGGGGGTAAGGTCATGATGCATGTGCCTTGTGTTAAAACAAATAAAGAGATTTTCAAATAAAGGTTACCATCAGTTGGAACTCGAAGAAAATTGCAGGTACATTACAACCTTTTCGACTCATGTTGGTCTGAATTGATACAAAAGACTAAGTTTAGATGTGTCATCGGCTGACTAGCTTTTTCAAGAAGTCATTCGATGTGTCATACAAACTGTCATGAATGCATTCAACTGTAGCAAAGACATATTGGTTTTCAGAGCTACACTAAAAGAGCACAATAAGGCTCTCTCACAAGTAGGTTTACTGGCTGAAGCAGATTTGACTTTGAATGTAGATAAATGTGAGTTTCACAAGACAAAGCTAAAATTCTTTGGCCATATTCTGCTAAAGTCTAAGTGGTGTCAAATGCTGATCTTTCAAAAGATGTTTTTATGGTGTGTTCATTTCTTGGGATGGCCAGCTACTGTTCCGATATATGCAAGACTTTGCCACTATAAGTGCTCCTGTGAGAGTGATGGTGATAAATAATATTTCATTTGTCACATGAATGTGAGAAGTTTGAAGAAAATCAAACAAGCCAATTAGAATGCTGCTAAAATGGCTCATTTCAACCCAAAGCTTCATACAGAGGTTGTTGTCTATGCTAGCCCAGTCTGGTTAGGTCCTATCCTTGCCCAGCACAGTGGATACCCGAAGGCGTTTTGTGGCATATGCAAGTAGGAGTTTGTCTCAAACAGACCGTGCTCATTCATAACCTGATAAAGAAACTTTAACTGTTGTATAGGCTTGCAAACCTTTTCATGTAATCCTGTATGGAAAGTCTTTTACACTTTTAACAGATCATCAAGCTTTACTAACTATATTTGGCAGTCCAAAGGCCAGGATTCCTACTTGCATTGCACAATGGGACCTGCGATTATAAGAATACAATTACAGCATTGTGCATTGCCCAGGGAAGGATCAGAACCCTGCGGACTACTTTTCTAGAGTGCCTATACAAGGCCATTTTACTCCACCCAAGATGGTTGAAGCCTATATCAATTTCATTGTAAAATCAAACACACCAGCTGCCATTTGACTACCTCCTTGACCCCTTATTTTCGAAACTCCAGATTATGAAGGCCAACCCCCCCTCCTTATGCTTTGGACGGATCATTCCCTCATCTCCCTGAGACTTTGCTTAGAAGGCCCCCCACTGCAATCCCCTCGCCCACCTTCAATGAAGCGCCCATGGCACAAATTAGACCCGACCATTTTTACAGCCACTCTAAACTCTCACCGCCCAGAATGGTCAACAGATATAGAGGTAGCTGATGCTGCCTTCCAGGGATGGGTCAATAAAGCGTTAGATTGCTGTATCACGGCAATAATGACCCATACCTAGCGTATCCAAACCCACGCATGGTACGATGAGTCCCAGATTGCGGAAAAGAAAAAATTTAAGATCCTAGAACGGGCCTGGAGAAGTTCCTACGATCTCACAGCAAAGACAACCTATAGGAACGCAGTTAAAGTATACCTTGAATTGGTCCGGAACACCAAGGCAATGTTCTATGCTAACATAATCACTACTAGCAGAAATCCAACTAAAACCATTTTTGCCCTTATGAAAGAAATGGTAAAACCCCCGCCTGCTGCCAATAGCATCATAAACTCGAACTCACGACGTGAGATACTGGCTAAATTTTTTTATTAGCAATGTGGAACGCATCTACAGCGCATTCTGTCCGGGGAAGGCTTGCTCTGATCTTCAGGAGAATCCATTCATAGACGCTACGTCTCACTCCCTCCAGGATCTCCTGCCCATGTCCTCTAAAGACATGGAGGCCCTGCCGGCTAAGGTAAAATCAGGCTCCCTGATGACCCTCTAATACCAGACCTCTTTAGAATATTCCACAACTGCCTCCTATCGGAGGGCTGGGAGGTGATTAATAGATCACGGTCAGTGGCGGTGATCCCTAAGTCCTGGAAACATGCTAAAGTTATCCCCTTGTTAAAAACCTACGCTGGATGCGTCTCTGCCGGAAAACGTTTGCCCAATATTTCTGCTATTGTACCTTGCCAAAATCATGGAGTCCTATGTCAACACCATTTTGAAACACTGGAAGCAGATTCGATTCTAGATAGGTCACAAAATGGCTTCCGTCCTAGACAGAGCACCGAATCTGCACTACTTGCAGTTACAGTCCGCCTTGGATGAGGACAGAACCTTGGCACTGATTCTGCTGGATCTTAGAGCGGCCTTCGACACGGTCTCCCATAGGACCCTGCTACATCAGCTTAATGGAGATCTGGGTCAGTGGCAAGGCCCTGGCCTGGTTCTCGTCCTTCTTGACCGATCGGTCTTTCCAGGTCTCTGCTCCCCCTTTTACCTCCAGTGTCCACCCTCTCTGCTGTGGTGTTTCGCAGGGATCTGCCCTGAGCTCCACTTTTTTTTTTATATTTACGTCCGCCCTCTGGGCCTTTTGGCCAAAGCCCGGAACATTGCCATGGTATCATACGCTGATGATACCCAATTGGTGTTCACTTTTTCCGACAACTCTAAGCATGATCTGGCGAAATTCCATGGCAACCTTACGGCCATCTCTGAATGAATGGCTGACAACTACTTGCAACTGAATTCCACCAAGTCAGAAGAGCTTCTGGTGGGCCAAGAAACCCATCTATAGAGCAATCCAATGGTGACCCATGGCACTTGGAACCCCCCCCCCAACTGAAAACCATGGTTAAGAATCTGGGAGTTTTGGTGGACGGTGCCCTCTCGCTTGAGGGCATGCTACACAGTGGCAGGTACTTCTTTTGGTCTCTTACGCGGCCTGAAACCCATTTGGGGATTTTTTGACGCACCCACCCGACAGACGATTGTCCAATCCACCGTGCTGTCTCGGCTAGATTACTGTAACTGGTTACTACTTGGAGTTAATAAATCTGTGACTAAAAGACTTCAACGGGCACAGAACGCAGATGCCCGCACGCTCTTTGCACTACCTAAGTATTGCCATGCCTCAGACCTTCGCCTGCTCCTCTGTTTGCTTATAGAGCAGAGAGTCTATTTTAAGGCTCTGTGTACTACACACAAGATCCTCTATGGCCTGGATCCGCAAATTCTGAGTGAGCTGTGCTTGCTGTATGTTCCGGCCAGAGCCTTGCGCTCCGCGGACCTGCATTTGGCCTGAGTCCCGTGGGTGCGCAGGACAAGAGCAAAGGGGCGCTCATCCAGGGCACTGGCACCTGCCCTTTGGAATTCCATTCCTCTTCCTCCCGCGGCACGCAAGACCATTGGGCTTTCAGGAAAATTTTCAAAGACATGGCTTCTCTCCAACCTTTAGCTTCCTTGCCTGTCTGATTTCTGTTAGATTTAGTGCTAGGATGCCCTGTTGCTGGGGCAGCATTGCGCTCTACAAGTGTATATAACATGACTTAACATTTCGTTAACCCAGATTATCACTGCTACGAGCCATGATAGTGACTTGCTAAATCTGAAAGATATAATCACGCATCAGTCATGAAACCAGCACCCTCGACCTCAATATCAAAATACAAATCAAAATACAAAAATGTCAAAGATGAACTGTCCATAACTTGAGAAGGAGTTATACTGTGAGGGTCAAAGATCCTGATTCCAGAGAGTCTGCGTTAGAAAATGATTGAAGTGGCTCACGAAGTACATCTTGGAATTGTTGCCACAAAACAAACTCTCTGAGACAGACTCTGGTTTCCATATCTCTATAAGCGGGTTGAAAAGGAATTAAAAGCCTGTCATCTATGCAACTGCCTTTCTACAAAAGTTACTCAACACATCTTAAATATGTCGGAACTCCCAAAGTATGCCTGGGAGACAGCAGCCATTGACAATTTTGGTCCACTTGACAGTGGACATCACCTGATGGTGATTGTGGACGAATACTCATGATTTCTGTTAATTGAAGATCTCTCATCTACCACTCAAGACCGAGTCATTGAGAGACTAGATGGCATCTTTGCAACATGGGTGTGCCAGCTGTATTGAATTCTGACAACGGCCTATCTTTTAACAGTTGAGAGTTCAAAGATTTCTTAGAGCATCTGAATAAAAAGCATCAAAAGAACACAACTGACTTGTTGAACGCTTTAGGTGTATGCTAAATACAGCAGTGCAGCATGCTACTCTAGAGACACTCGATCTAAAACTGCGCTAAATTCTACCCTAAGAGCTTCTCTTCCAACACCTCGCTCGCCTACACGTGAAAGTTCTGTGACATTGATGTTGGGGAGAACAATAACATCCAAGATTACTCAGTGGACCAATTGGAGAGCGAAAGATGAGAATGCAACCCGTGAGAAGTGCTTAGTTCGTAAACAAATGATGAAAGTGTATGCTGACAAAAGATATGTGAAGGACATCGTCTTTCAGAGAGGAGAATGAGTGCTTGAATGCCAGATGCAGAAAAGAAAATCTGATGCGCCATTTAATGTATAATTTTTTCAAGTGGGGACTACCAGGGGACACATGGTGACTGTCCAGTGCTCTGAGAAATTTATACCGAGAGACTCTTCTCACTTTCGGCATTTAACTCCTCGTTCATCCGATCTACATGTCGAAGGAGAGACTAGTTCTGAAGCACCAGTGACTGCTGTTGCCTCTCCACCGTCAACGCAGATTCTGGGCATTGATGGTGACTTTTCTCAGTTTCCAATGACAAGATCAGGTCAAACAATTAAAGCGCCAAAAAGATTGATTAAAGAGATTTAAGTGCGTGTATGTGTGTTGTGTGTGTGTGTGTGTGTGTGTGTGTGTGTGTGTATGTATATGCGTATATGTATGTATGTATGTATGTGTATATTATCTACTGGCGGTCGCCAGTAGATAGTTCTAGTTAGGACCGTGTTTCCATAGGAAATCCGCAACATTCTATTTGGAATAACTTTGGCGCCGGTTGACGAATCCTCGCGAAATTTTCAAAATAGGCGGGGCGCTCCGCTACGCTACGCTCCGCTCCTACCCTGAAAGTCTCTGGGGGATTCATCAAACGGGGGCTGAGAAAAAAGGGGGGTCCCAAAATGCATTTTTCCCATGCAATTTTCCATAGGGACCTTTAGTCCAAGGTACAGCCCGAACGGCTGAACAGAATTACTTGAAATTTGGCAGAGAGGTAGTCCTCAGCTCAGGGATGTGCCTTTTGCATATATGGTGTCAATCTGTTCAGTAGTTCCTGAGAAAATCAAAAGTAAAATCACATCTATATCTGGGCGGAGCCTAACGACACATCTCATCGTGAGATCTGATTGGCTGTCAGTACTTCATCCAAGAAGTGTTGGCAGCCATCTTGGGACCAATATACATGATAGCACCTCATTAAAAAGCATTGCAGTTAATAGAAGGCTTTAAGACTTTAGTTACATTATAAATCATTTGTTGATGGTACCATACTCATTTTAGGAATTGTGGTGTGTTCTAAGGTGATTTTACCATGTGAAAAAGCCTTCTGCTGTGATATCATGAACCATGTTTGAGAGAACTATTTTCTCATGCTTTTCCCACAGAGGTTTGGAAGGTGATCTATAAGCTAAACTGAGAGCATATTTTCTGTAAATTCACATTCTCTTTCTCAGTCATGTAAGAATGAAGTCTGACATTCTCAGTAAAACATGTACATCCAACAAGGGCAGAGACTGTCAGTTGATTCCTTTGTGTTCTACTGCAGCTTCCCAGAGTGCTCTAAAGAACAACTAGAGCGCTAACAGTCTTACTTATGACAAAAGTATGGCACACCTGAAGCCATCTTGATTGGAATAAACTGGTAACACTTAAAACATTTAATTTAAAAAGGAACACAATGAGGGGGTTCATTTTGCCATAGAAATTATGATTAGTGCTGAAGAAAGAAAAATTAGGGCACATTTTGAGTGACTTCTCAAATCCTCTTCTATTTCATTAAAAAATTCTGATATGCAGACTGAAACATGCACTTATAATACTAGCAGCAGACTTCCGTGGTGAGCAGTAGCTTTACTACAGTGATCTAATGAGCAACTAGAGTGCTAACATTCAGAATTTATGGCAAATGTGTGACATATCTGAATACCTTCTTGATGGAATCAAAGTAAAAAACTGAAAGCATTTCCTACTGAGGAGACTGCAGTAAATGAGGAAATTAGGAAACTTCATAACAAATAAATCTCCCAAGATGGCCACCAGAGACAAAAGAGCCCAAATGGAGCACAACTATCACCTAGATGTAGCCCACATGTAGCCCAATGACAGAAGTGTGCAAAACACTTATTTTTTGTGTATTTGCAGTTTTATATAGTGCAGACTTGTCAGGTATTGGAGTGCTTTACATGAGCATCGGTTACATCACACAAGATCAAATTCATTTTGGTTGTAGACATGGGGAGATTAAGTGATTTGACCAGAATCACAGAATGTTGAGCTGAAGCAGAAACTCCAACCTGGTTCCCCAGTTACAAAGTCTGCAGCTCTGGAAGTAACACCACACCCTCTCCCCTTGGATGCAACATTTAATCAAGTGGTCAACTGGATAAAAAAACTAAGATTACAAATAATTTAAAAGTTCTTTGTCGCTATTTGAAAACTCAGAAAATATGTCCTCATTTTAGTTTTTTTAGAGCACTAGCCATAATTTTGATGCAAATAAGACCCTCTCATATATGTAATTTCTAAAGGAAATGCTCTTGGCATTACAGTTTTGATTACATCAAGATGACGTCAGGCGTTCCACACTTTTGTAATAAATATAGAATGTTAGCAATCTAGTTGTTCATTGGGATACTGTTGAGAGGCAGAGACCAGGGGCACGGACTCTGAAAATTGAAGGCAGGTAGGAGAGTGCAGAGGCAACAATTTGACCACACTAGGCAGGCAGGAAGGGCAGTGGCAGCACAACAGACTATAGAGGGCAGTGAAAAGGGGGGCAGGGGCAACAAACCAACAACACAGGACTGGCAAGAGAGGCTGTGGCAATATAATAGACCATTGTGGGCAGAAGGAAGAGGCAGCGGTCATACAACCATACATGCCAACAGACCCGTTTCAGCCAGGAAACGTCCAATGTTTTTAAGCTCAAATGGGCTTTACTTGATCTGTTTCCTGTCTACAATCTTCTCTTTTTCAATGTAACTCAAAGGGGAAAATCAATACCCCAGTTTTATTTCAAAATCTCCCTCTTACCAAGTTCAAAATGTTCGCAAGTATGGTACATTGGATCATGGTAGGCAGGAGGAATTGGGGTAGGGACATGGACTCGGATAACAGAGGACAGGAGGGACATTGAGAGGTGCACCAAACTGACCCTACAGGGCAGGCATCAGGGTTTGCAGCAGCACAATACACCACACAGGGCATGCGGGACGGGAGTGCAGCCCAACAATCAATAGAAAGCAATAAGAAGGGGACAGGACCATGCACATGGACAACAGAGGGGAAAGAGGCAATGGTAGCTAGCTGACCATAATGGACAGACAGGAGAGAAAGCTGCAGCATAACAGACCATAAAGGGCAAGAGGGACGGATCAGGGGCATTACAATGGAACCGACCAGCCAGGAGGGAGGGAATAGGGGTCTGCACATGGAAACAGAGGGCTGGGGGCAAGGGGGCAGGGCAGGAGCAGCAAGATGACCATGGAGGTCAGGCAGGATGGGCACTAGAAACAAGACACACCATGGAGAGCAACAGTGAGACTATGATGGCATACACACAGACCATGGAGGGAAGGTGGGAGGGGGTCAGAAGCAGCTAGCTGACAACACAGGGAAGGTGGGAGGGGCCATGGCAGCACAGAAGACCATGCATGGCAAGCGGGAGGGTAAGTGGCAGCACAATGGCTATGATGGGCAAGAAGGAGGGTGCAGGGGCATGCACAAAGGACCATGGAGAATAGAAAGGAGGGTCAGGACCTGGGCACAGACAAGAGAGTTCAGGGGAAGGGGGGGCCTCACAACAGACCGCGCGGGGCAGGTAGGAGGAGCAGTTGCAGCACAACAGACCAGGGAGGGCAGAAGGGTGTGGCAGTAAAATGGACAATGGAGGACAGGAGGAAGGGGATAGGGGAATGGCATGTGGACAGGCAGGGTAGAGGTGGCAGGGACAGGTTACAGTCATCTGACCATGCTAGGCAGGTGGGAGGGGAGCTCAACAGAACACTCGGAGTAGATAGGAGTGGCAGGTCCATGGAACATGGTGGTCAAAAAGGATGGAGCAGGGGCATGCACAAAGACATCGGAGGGCAGGGGGAAGGAGAATAGGGGCAGCAAGCTAAGCACAGAGGCTAAGCAGGAGGTCAATGATGGGCCATAGAATTGGGCAATGGAGGGCAGGAGGAGTGGACTGGTACATCATGCTAAATGGAGGGCAGTGGCAGCACATCAGACCATGCATGGCAGGAGGGAGGAGGCTAGTCCATGGATTCAGACAACAGAGGATAGGGAGGAGGTGGATGGGGCAGCAAGCTAACTGTTCATAGAAGGTGGCTATTAGGAACTTTATTGTTTTTAAAATGTGTGTCTGTGCAAACTCCTTAAAATATGAACAAGTATGCAGCATAATCTCACTTTTATTCAGGAAGAAGAGGACGTTTGGGACTGTGACTCCGGGCTCACTTGGCAGAAACATCCCCTGACCCTCCACCCCCCATCGCAAAATGTAATGCCCGTGAAAAGGGTTGGTGGACGCAGTGTTATATAGAACATAGTCCTTAGAGCACGATTGAAAAGGAAAACTAGATATAGTATATGGTATAAACTATGCACCAAAAAGTGTGATATAAGATGAACCGGGCCTTGAAATATAATAAGCAATACATTGTGCGCAATGACAGATTCATTGGAGAGCGCGAGATAGCACAGGCACTAGCGCTTGCTATGTGATATGTGCCGTGGAGTGTAATATGCACAGGGCAGTGTTTTGTAACCTAAGTAGTCTCTAAAGTTGTAATATAAAATATGTACTGGGTAGTGTAACATTGCATATGCACTGTGACAAAGATATGGATCCCAGATTATAATATGTATGGCATAGCGCTGTGCTTTTAACATAGGCATCGAGGAAGGCACGTTAGATGGGGCAATATAACCCGTGCGAAGGCAAGTGTGGCATGACATATTCACGGGGTGGTGTTACAGTGCACATGGGCTAGAGAGTGTCATAGCATACGCACTAGCTCGTGGAATACAACACAGAGGTGTGTGGCACTCGGCGGGCAATGGTGTGTGTAACACAGCATTGGGCTCAGCCAGGAGCACGCTGTGATTCTCAAGTGAGGTTTGTCTCCTTTCCAGAGAGTAAAATAAAAAGTATTACACATCCGGCGGTGGATGTGTGTTTTATTAACCGTGAGGGGGTTTCTTGCATAGTTTGGTCGAATTTTTGTCGAATCCCCTTTGAATGGCTTGGTGTGCATGTGTATTAAATGTGCCCGTCAATAGCTACCCATGTTTGTATAAATAAACGACAAGGGTGTCTACTTGGAGAGTACCCACCAGCGGGGCACCGGGATTAGGCACGGTAGGGTGTCAGACATGTCAGAGCTTCACTAGCGGTGTGAATACATTCTACGTGGATTCATTGTATGCATAGTCGCCTTTTAATGAATATCACGCAAATCGTCATGGTGATAGGTACATACGGTTTGTCCAGCATGTCCTAGGTGTTTCTATAAATATATATTTTTTTAAAGTAATAAAAATCAAAGGCCGGCCCAGGGGGATGGGGTCCCCGGGGCCATAAGTGGCCTGAGGAGGGGGGCAACACACACAGCACCTCCCCCCCCCCCCTAAAGAATAAAAAAAAAAATAGGCCATGACCCGGGGGTTGGGGTCCCCGGGGCCGATTAAGGCCTTGGGAGGGCCAAATTAATTTTTTTCAACAAATTAGAAAAAGAAAGGGGGTCACACAGCCCTACTTCTAAAAAAAAAAAAAGACCGTCATCGCGCCGGAGGCCACGCCCCCTCCTTGCAGCACTCTGCAAACGCGCCCCCTGGCCAGTTGTAAGTTGAGGAATTAATTCCCCTTCAATACTGAGGGCCAACTAGCCCAACAGGTATCTCCAGTATGCGCCAGGGAGCTGCGTTGCAGACAGGTGTTCTGAGGCCACGCCCCTTTTTACACCTCCATGCAACGCAGCTCTGTGGCGCTTACTGGAGGTACCTAGTGGGCTAGTTTGACACTAGGGACCCTTAGGATTCAAGGGGACTTAATCTCTCAACTCAGAACGGCCACAGGGTGCGTTTACACAGTGGTGAAGGGAAGGGACGGGGCCTGAAGTGACGTGTGCAAACACGCCCTGTGGCGCGTTTTTAAGTTGGGGAAATAATTCCCTTTCAATCCTGAGGGACCCTGGGGTCCAACTAGCCCACCAGGTGCTTCCAGTAAGCACCACTGCTCTGCGTTGCAGAGAGGTGGTGCAGGCCGTGCCACTTTTTACACCTCTCTGCAACGCAGCTCTGTGGCGCTTACTAGAGGTACCTAGTGGTCTAGTTGGACCCTAGGGACCCTCAGGATTCAAGGGGACTTAATCTCCCAACTTAAAACGGCTACAGGGCGTGTTTACACAGTGGGGAAGGGAGGGGACGGGGCATGAGGTGACGTGTTCAAACACGCCCTGTGGTGCGTTTTAAGAGGTAGTTTTAATCCCCTGCCCTATTATATACTAGGGGCTTACAGAGGAGGTCATGTTAATCACAGGGGGACCCCAACGCATAGTGTGCCCTAGTGTATGTAGGTGTTTTCACTGTATTCTGAGTGTCTTTTAACATAGCACTGGCTCTAGGACTGGTTAGTCAGACTCAGTTACCACCAGTATCTGTCTGAAAAAGTTGAGGGTACAGGATGATTTTGCAACAAGGCTTGTTTCTGCTCTTCTGTTTGTTCTTTCTGCACGTTATACTTCTTCCTGCACTTTTCTTCGTCTTTGAGGACTTCTGTTGCTTCTTTCTGCATTTCTTTTTTTTCTTTCTGTGCGTTTTTCCTTCTTTCTTCACATGTCCTATCTCTGTAGGCATAGCTAGAAATTAGCATTTAAAAAACCGTTGAAATTCACTGAAAAAACCATAGGTTTCAGGCACGTTATAGCTAGGAATTAGCATTTACAAAACCTTAGAAATTCACAGAAAAAAACATAGGTTTCAGGGGCGTTATAGTTAGCTGGACTTTTCACTCGTACAAAACCATAGAAATTCCCCCGTTATAGTTAGTTCAGCTAACTATAACTCGCGCGCCCGCAATGCACTGCTGATGACATCACATATTACATCACTCATGACATGGTCAGTGACATCACTCATGACATCACTGATGACATCACTGATGACATCATCCTTGTGATAGTGGCAGACCTCCTCTCACCCTAATATAACCTTTGATACACACATTCAAAAATAGAGACTCAACATTTCAAAACAATGGACATACCAATACCAGTTACAACAACCTATTCAGTAATTGTAAGATCCACATCCACATCCACTCATTCACCAACAGTCCTATACAGTCACTCATACATGTACTCACTCATCATATGTACTCATACACCTATACATCCTGTTACACAACGCCACTCATCCATAAAGTTACTCACACACATAGTCACTCATGCTAATAAAGAATCAAACATCCGTTTACCTGCATATACAGTTATACACACACCACCACACTTACTTCTACAGAAACTTACACATACTTAGTCTTTTAAACAATCACTTATAGAAACACATACTTATTCATACAGGAACTCTTTTTATCTCTCACATATACTCACTTATATACACCAATAGTCACATATACCAGTTTAAAACATATGTAGTTACTCATAGAGACACTATTGAGACAGTCATTCACTCACTAACACACCCATGCACACACTCATCCACCCATACAGTCCTGCACACATGCTGTCTTCAACACATACAAACAGTGAGTCACTCATTCATGCACCTATGCACTACGTAATACCCCTACCGAACCATACAGACATCAGACACTTATACTGATACTCAAAAACCAACTAATAACCTATATAGACACTCATGTAGCTACTCACCAACCCATGCAGCCACGTATACACAAAGTGAGAGACTGATACAGATATTTACATATTTAAACATTACTCACTAAGCCATGTATTCACTAAGATACACTTAATCAGTCAGTTATACAATCAATTTTTCAAAAACAAATCATCCATTTAGACACTTATATACCCATTTATTCTTCCATCGACCTTGACATATACATATATAAAACATATGTAATTTTCAGAAAAACACACATTCACTGGATGATGACATCAGTGATGTCATTTGAGATGTCATCAGTGATGTCATGAGTGATGTTACTGACCATGTCATGAGTGATGTAATATGTGACGTCATCAGCAGTGCATTGCGGGCGCGCGAGTTATAGTTAGCTGAACTAACTATAACGGGGGAATTTCTATGGTTTTGTACGAGTGAAAAGTCCAGCTAACTAGAACGCCCCTGAAACCTATGGTTTTTTCAGTGAATTTTTTTTATATATATATATATATATCTAGCTCTTAGGAAAAGCGTCTTTTGTTTTGCCAATAACTATGTGCCGCTTGACGAATCTCCATGAAACTTTCTCAAAACGTCCCCTTTTTGGCTCAGCTACTGGGTTGAAAGTATCGGGGTGATCCATCAAGCGGGGGTCGAGGAAAAGGGGGTGTACCAAATCGTTTTCCCATGTTAAGTCTATAGTGATTTTATTAGGTCTTGCCTACGCAGCGCGCATGCGCTGCACAGGAGGGACCTTTAGTAATTGATTCCCTTTCGGCCGAAAACGTGCACACTTTCCATTGCTTTCAATAGCAATGCGTGCACGTTTGGTGATTCCCTTGCGGGAGCGAGCTTTGAAACCATCTGTTTGTAATTAACTTTCAAACAGATGGGGCCCCTGCTCGCTCCCCCAAGGGAAACGCTGTGTGTTTCTGTTTTCCCTGCTTTAGATTTCTCCGCATCCCCTCTTTTAACTTATTAGTTGACGCTCCTGTTTTCGCCGCATCTTGCCTCATCCTTTTCTCTCTCCTCTTTTTGTATCCTTGTCCTTTTCACTCCCCTTTCCCCTTAAAACCTCGGTCTGGTCATTAGTTCCCATACAAGATTTTTCAGAGAGGTTTGCTTTTCCTCCAAGATAATGTTTTTCATCCCACTTAAATCCCTGGCTTTATGGAAAAAAGAGCAAACGCAGGGACCCAAAGCATGAAATGAAATAAAAAGTTGATCGTGCGGGTTGCGCCTCAAATATGAAATCCAAGCGTGTTCTGTGCTGAAAGTAAAGCTTACGTAGCAGAACGGTACCACAGTCCGTACAGCCAGTTCAAGGATGCTACAATATTATCCGCCCCTTTGGCTTGTTCCAAAATGGCGATTCTAATGATTTTCGTTTTGACTTGTTCCGGTATAGCCTGGGATGTAGCACTTAGGGGTATTTCCGTGATGTGGGCCGGTCCAGAAGTGCAGTAGCAGGTGCAGGGTGGGGCTGTTACCATTTCACTTCTCCGGATACAGACCTTAGAACAGAAGCTGCAGTCATGGGAACCGGAGACGACGAGTATAACTACCTTTTCAAAGGCAAGTGGGGGTATTGGTGGAGACAGCCAGTTCTACACGTATGGTTATATTCTCCTTAAGAAAATCCCGGAGTGATTTTGGGCAAGGAGACTATGGTCCTTTCCGGGTTCCTTTCAAATCCTTCTCGGGACCTTTCTCTTTCCCTTTTTGAAGAAGGCGTAGTCACCCCCACATAAAAAAAAAAAGAAGAAAAACACCTACAGGGCTGTTTCCTGGTGAATGCAAAGTGATTTTAGACTGGCTATTCTCAACCTGGCGCCAGAGCCTCTTAAGCACGTGCGTAAAAAATGTATTGTTATATCGGCTCATCGCTTCACATGTTCCGCTCCCATCTCCTCGCATTTAGATCAGAACGCAGCTAGCATGGTAGTTGTAGTTCTATTTGGAATATATATGTTTATAACTTAGCCTGTTTCTGTGGTGAATCACTCTTGGCAACGCTTTTAATATGTAAAACGTATCATGATAACACGCGGGTTCTGCCTGTAGCCCTCACTCTGATGTAATCCGGAAAGAAACACTGACGTGCTGTCCAAAGAGATACCCATCTGGTGGCTAATTGCACATTGTGTAGCAGAAGGTCTGGTATCGGTCACAACTCCCTTGTTCAACCACATTGTGTGATCCTGGGCAAGGATGTATTTCATGTCACTTGTCCTGTAGGTGAGAACTTTCAGATGCTTGGGCTCTGGTTGTGTGCGGGTCTAACAACCTCTGTTTTGATTTAATGGCCTATAATGTTGTACTACATAGGATGGAATATGGGTTCGCTTTCTAGTCACTGCAATATTGCCACTAGGGCCGTGGCAGGAATGCTTCTCAGTTAAAACTCGTTTAAGACCTGTTTCAGCACGCCCGTGGATGAAGGTATAATGCTCCAGTGAGTCAAAAGAAATACATGTTCTTGAACTTAAAGGCAGCTTGCCATACTCCCATATCAGCACTCCAGTGCAGAAGCTTCCGTGAGGTTTGTTGCACGTTTCTATGCGGAATATGTCCAGGGCTCCCAAAGTGGACAAAGCCGTAGGTGCTGGTCTGACATGACAGTGGGTCGGCCGATTTTGGGCCGGGTTTTCTATTATTTTCTCTGATATTAAACAAACGTCCCCCCCCCGCCTCCTTTAAAGTGACACATGTTTGTCTGTATGGGCAGTTTGAACTGGCAATGGCAAACTGTATCAATGTTTTCGAGGTTGGAGGACTCTATAGATTTGAGCCTACTCGGGGAGATCTCTTTAAATTTCAGGGATTTAGTCTTTCATCTGTCAATCTTAAAATGCTTAAAAGAACCATAAAAACTGTGCTATTTTATTACCGATATTAAGGAGCTGTAATACATAATTATAAAGACAGGATTGTCTGCATGTAGTTGAAGACCAATAGCATCCGGTCTTGATTCCAACTCATGCATTTTTCTTCTACCACGTTATACATCCTCTCTCTTCATATCACACTCGCAAGTTCTTTTTTATAATCGATGCTTTCCCCTTTCTCGTTGTTTTCCTCTTCTTTCTCGTCCTTTCTTCCTTTTCGGCCTTTCTCTCTCTTTTTTTGAACCAGAGACTGGTGATGAAAAAGAAGTCAGTCTCTGCAGCCGCAAACATTTAGGCTCACTTACCTCATTGTGGGGCTCATGGCAGACAGCCCAGGCACCAATCCAGAAAGCTGAAACTCAGTCATTTACCACAGTCAGTGCTCAGGCGCAGAGGACAGCGCTTCTACAGCTGATACAGCGCTCCAGTGGCGCAGCGCTCCTGCACCACAGCCAGCGTTTGTGCTTCACGGACAGCACTTTTACACCACATTGAGGGCTCCGACATCACCACAGTCAATGTTCTGGTACTGCAACACTGTCAGTGCTCTCCTATACCACAGCCATTGCTCCTGCAGTTCACCACAGCTGTTGCTCCTGCACCCATGCTTGTACATCAGCCAGCGCTCTGCGTGCCTGTGACAGTCAGCCCTCCAACACCACAGCTGGTCTTGTTGCACCATGCCAAGCACCAGAGTGCAGCAGGTATAGCCCGCCACCAGGCTCACACATTTTGGGGGACCCGCTACACCATAGTCAGTGTTTTTTGTTGTTGTTTTCTTTCCTCAAAACAAGGCCATAGGGCCTCATTTTCATTGCTCACTGTATAACTCAATGCGCACTTGCTAAACTGAAACCAGAAAACCTGGACGCCTTGTGGATTCCTTGCTTAAACTGTGTTATCAGACAAATTATCTATTTCACAAGAACTCTTTTTTTCTTCATTATCTCGTATGAAAGCACTTCCAGATGTAGTAGTTGAGACTACCAGTTAAACAAAAATAACACTTTAAATAAGTACTTCGCAATGCAATGCTATAATGTACCTATTAGTGTCAAAACATACTCATTAAAAAAAAAACAGTAGATGTTGTATCAACCAGTATAAGGTCCCAAATGCAAGACTTATTGGCTATGCCAATGCTTGTCATTTTTTGAACATGACTACAGTCCAAACTGCTAAACGGAATCTCTCTAAATTTGGTGAAAAGCTAGATGTTAGTCCAGAAAGGGTGCTTGTCGTGACTTGATGTAATTCCGTTCAGTAGTTTTTCAGATATCTAACTTAAAACAAATATAGAAATGTGGGACGTGAGTCCTTACAGTTGACTCGCAGATCCTACCAACATTTGATTTGCTGTCAACACTTCAACCAGAAGGTGTTGGCAGCCAGCTTGGGACTCTGCTTGAAGCTGAGTCCAATAAAAAAAAACTGTTAAAAAAAAAATAGGGGTCAGGGTATTATTACCGCCATGCCATAGTAAACTGTGCTCAATTTCAACAAACGAGAGCAGAAAAAAATGCTCTTGGTTGTGGAAAGCGAGCACAATTGCTTTTACATAGGGGGAACTGCATATTAGCGTTACCCTCTGTGTCAAAGTAATGCCGGCTCCCGCAGAGGGTGGGAAGCCAGTAGGGACCCCCAGAGTAAAACCTGAGCCTAACTACAATGTCCGGTAACCTTTGTTGTTTTTTTCCAGTGATTTTCTAAGCTTTTTTTAAATTATGTTTCCTAACTATATCGTCCGAGTAACCTTTACTTAAAAAAACCTTAGGAATTTACTCTAAAAAACCAGAGCGGTGGAGAAAAGGGGGAGGTCTCCAACCAGCTCTCAGGAATCCTGCTGTTGACGTTACTGGAGGTAACAGGAGGGCTTGTTGACCCCCAAGGAACCTCTGGAGCCAAGGGGACTTCATCCCCTAACCAGCAGTGTGCCATAAGGTGTGTTTGCAGAGTGGTGGAGAAAGGGAGCGTGGCCACCGGTGACCACTTAGCAGTCCAGCTGTGTGGAACTTACTGGAGGTAATAGGAGGAGTACTTGGCCTCCAAGGACCCTCTGCAGCCAAGGGGACTTCATCCCCAACAAGTTTGTGCCAGGAGGTGCATCTGCAGAGCAGTGCAGAAAGGGGGCGGTGCCTCCAGCAACTTGCTGGTCTGTTTTTTTTCTATAATGGGGGTGGGCTGTGTGGCCACCCCTTACCCTGGGTCGATTTCAGTCCTGGGGAGCTAATCCTGCGGGGCTAGGCTATTTTGAATGGGGGAGGGGGGAACGTGGCCCTAGCCCCTGGTCCGATTTTGTTCCCAGGGACCCCATCCCCATGGCACAGCTTAATTTTTTTAATTTAAGGTAAGGGGGGGGCAAGCGGACCCCCTCCTGTGCCTATTTTGGCCACGGGGACCCCTTTCCCCTACCTTTTTTTAAAAATGTTAAATTAATACTAGGGGAGAGGGCCATGCAGACCTTCACCGAGCAAATTCAGCCACGGAAAGCCCATCCCCCGGCCAGTTACAGATATGGCAGAGGTGTTGTATGCCCCCCTCTCAGCCGATTTGGGCCCCGGGGACCCAATCCCCGGGGCCTGGCCATTTGAAGTGGGTTCCTGCAGGGCACCCACTCACCACTGGTATTGTGGGGTAGCCTTAAGTCCCCCGCAGTCTTTGTTGGCTCCCCGCCACCTGCTGGAGCCGGCATTGCTGACCTGCTACTTCCTCTCTGTCAAAAGCAATTATGCTCGCTTTCAGCAAGCAAGAGCATTTTCAATGCTCTTGCTTGACAAAAGTGAGCACAGTTTGCTATGACTTGGCTGGAGCAGTGAAACTCCCGCCAAGCCATTGTAAACCACTATTTCCCGGAGGTGGGCACCTCGGGAGATGGCAGCCCTGGGGGGTGGCAGTCCCCTGGGCCGAGAAAGGCCAAGGAGGGGGGCACACAACCCCCTCCCAGTCCTTGAATATAAGTTTGGCCCAGGGGACGTGGTGGTTCCTGGGACCAGGGCCATGTCAAAATTAAAAAGCCCCTGGGAGGTGGGGGTCAGCAAACCCCCCCACCCCCCCCCCCCACCCCCACTTCATTAGCTGCGTGGAGGTGGCATTCCCTGGGTCTACGGGAGACGCCATACGGGCCTTCCCGCACTAATTGTAATCAATAGCCCTGGGGAAGTGGCGTCCCTGGGGCAAAGGGGGGGCGCATGGGCACCCCCCACTTTATCATAAAACACTTACCCTCAGGATTGAACTCACCCGGGGGCTTCTTGTGAAGATGCGGGGAGTCCATGAGTCTCTTTTTTTGTGGTTTTTTTTTTTGCCGTGAATCCACCCGCGAGATTGCGGCAAATGTCTTTTTAAATGCTTTTAATCCCTGGCGGGGTATTTCTACCCTGCCCCCTTTTCCTTATGTTTTACTTTTTTTGTAGGACTTGGCTTCAGGCCGATTCCCAAGATGGCTGCCAACACTTCCTGGTTGAAGTGTTGGCAGGTAATCAATATTCAGTAGGGTCCACGAGTCCACTGCAAGGACACACGTCCCCAGATACCTCTATTTTTTTTAAACTTAAATATCGCTGAACTACTGAATGGATTTGCAACAAATCACAAAAAGAACACTTTCTGGACCAGCATCTAGCTTTCTGCCAAATTTGGTGCAATTCTGTTCAGCTATTCGGGTTGTAGTCATGTTCAAAATTTTTTAACTGCCCATAGCCCTAACATGGGGGAAAAACCCGTTTTGGGACCCCCCCTTTTTTTTCCCTCGGCCCCCGCTTGACGGATCACCCGAAACTTTCAACACAGCAGCTGACCAAAATATTTTTTTTTATTTTTTTTATTTCGTCAAGCGGCGCCAAAGTTATTGTCAAAACAAAAAATGCTTTTCCAATGAAAATTTGGTTCTAACTAGAACTACCTACTGGCTTTTGACAGTAGGTAATAAATATAAATATATATACACATGTATATGTTGTGTGGAAGCCATATTGTATATATGTGTATATAAAGAAGGAAGCCTTAATTCTTGGCGTAAAATCGGTGCGCGGCGGAGAGCTGAAACCAAGCTCCACCAACTATCAGGCTGCCCGAGGGAAACTTGCCGCGAACAGAGGACGAGATCTATAGATATATATATCGAAGAAGGCAGATTGCCGAAACTCGTCTGTCAGTGCGGGGAGGTCTGTGCACCAATAAATAACTTCTGATAAGGACCTGCGAGTGCTCTCCTACTTGCGCTGCTGAAGTGGCTTTGCGCGTGAAATTTATATATATAATATTATAGTTAAAATTATTTTTCACTTAACAGAGGGGGAGAAGTAGTGTCTTGCGAGTTAGCAATGATGGAACCCTTTTGGCTCCTGATTGACTGTAGAGTTGTGACGCAAGTGTAGAAGCAGAGTGCAGTGAAGGCTGGATTTAGAATGTTGAGGGAAATAGTGGTTGAGACAAAGACGTGTAAAACTAAACTCCGTATGTGTGGTGTAGTCATTAGCAGGTACCCAGGCTAGGTAAGACGCTACAATATGTACCTCATTCACAAAAATAATACCAACCACAGCAAAAATAGAAATAACTCTAACCATGCAACTGTACCTCAAGTAAACCAGAATGGTTCTGCCTTCACATCCGCAGCTCACTACTCTTTGATAGCCATCAAACAATTTTTTTCACAGAGATCAGAGGCATTGTGACATTATTCTTGTATTATTATGCACAGAACATGACTTCTGCAGTAAAACAGTTCTGTACTGCATCTTGAAAAGTTAAGACTTCTCAACCTAAATGGCACCTTAAACACTCAACATAACTAATTTCTCAAAATTAACTATGCTAAACTGACCACAATTTACCTGACAATAGATTTACCCATATGCTTGGCTACAAACAGCATGAACATCTACTATCCATATTTATGACAATGTTACTAATATTTTGACACCAAGTGTGGGAAATTTGTTTCACACTGGAATTTGTACAGTCTTGTATCAATATTCCAAATTGCTTGACAGTTGCATGGTATGGAAACAGCACGTCTAACTACGACCCTTAAGCTTGACTTATCACTAACATGCTGCCTGTCACATAGCACATCGGTGCCTCATCAGTGGTAGTAATTGTTATATAAATTCCCATACCCTACCAACTAAAGAGTGTATTCGAGAGATATAGAATAAATACGATGGGCTTTAAATAAGTTCTGATTCTATCCTTTTGGTCGACAACTAGTCTGGAATTTGTTGAAGAACATTTTTAATTGCACTATTGTAGTTGAAAATCGATATTGTAAGATTACAGATAGGATGGTTGAATTGAATGCTTTCTGGTTTCCACTCGAGCACCCCGCGCCACCTGCTTTTTGACTTGTTAGTAAAATGTGGGATTTTGGACCATTTAACAATCACCGCCTTTATGGTCCCTCTGGTTTCGTTAGGTGCATTCAAACTCTGTCAGCTTGCTTATAAAAAGGCACTGGAGGTTGTTTGTTGTTCCAGAATGTGGCAACTACAGCTATAATTTAAAAAAAAAAATCCAAGACCCCTTTCTCCTTTGAATTCCTCTAGAGTAAGCAGGGTGGAGAATTTGAATTTGTCTTGTGCTGTTTTCTTCACATCTACTGCCAGTTCTTAATTTGACCCTGCGGGTTCCGGTTCTCCGCACCCCCACTTAATTGGTTTCCAGCCTCAGCACTTGCACTTAAACTGTTAACACCGCACTTATGACACTCTGCTACATGTTGGCGCTGCTCATCTAATTTAGAGATAAGCATAACAACGGTGATATGAATACAATACACATTAAAAATTACAGATTCTTGCCTCCCCAAGCATTCCTTTAGCTTTGGGGACCTGGAATAATCTGAACTGTCGCACTTGCAGGCGAGAGAGATGGTTACTAGTTGTTTTCTCAGCAATGACAGGGGCGATAGCAAGCTGCAGTGGCCCCCTGGTCATAGCCCTGGCACTTATTATTTTACAAAGTAAGCACTGCCTAATGTTCTTTTCTAGAAGGTTGTAGAACGGAGAAAGGCAGTCCGTTGATTGAAAGCCGATGCTCTGTGATGTTATTTTTATAACTGCCTGTGTCACGTGCCTGGCAAGCCCCTATGAAGGTTTCCAGACCTCTGCCTGGCTCCACGAGCTGCCTTGAGTCATAGTGCTGGCACACCCCACATTCCAAAAGTGGTTGCAGCTCAGACATCTGACTCGGGCAGCAGCTTGCCAGCTGTAGCAACACAGCAAATGCTTTGTTTTTAGACCCCAGCATACCTTCTTAAATCCTTTTTTTCTTCATTCTAAAACGTTAATTGACAGACAAGTCTACTCCTCTCCCATACGCCGCCTTGAAATTATGTTGTGACCGCTCTATTCATCCTGTCCCATTCAATCTGTGCTCCTTCTTTGCGTCACTCACTCTTTCCCATAACTATGCTCCCGCTCTGCTCTTTGTGAGAACATTAGGGAAGCAGATGTCCAAAGCAAATAATATGTTTATGGCCTAATGGAATAGTGTGTTCACCAGTAGTGTGGGCATGCAGACCGTGCTGTTTGTATTCACCTCTCAGTGGGTTTTCTCCAGGCATTGTTTGATTAGTACAGGTGGGCGAGCCACTGAAGGCTCGAGCCAAATGCATGACAGGCTCGAAAGCCTCGCGGTACCTCGAACCCAAAACGGGTTCTCCCTGCCCTGCCGCCCATGCTCTTACTTCATTGTTCAAAGTTGCCTTCCCAACCCATTTCCTCTGCTGTCTTGCTGCAGAGGGTCAACCAACGCCAACGCCGAGGAATTTAAAATGCAGATAGCGTTCCCAGTGCGAGCACTTTAATGAAAGTCTAATGACTGAATGGCGCAGTGTGAATCCAGGAAACCTGTCATCAGTCCCTGCATCTTTTCCTCAGTTGAACAAACTGTGTGATCGGTGGCAATTATTTTATTTTACCGTGACCCCTTTTCCTGCATCACTGCATTTGACAACACCTCGGACTACATCAGTTGAGAATATCTTTATAAAATCCTCTCTTGTAGGTGAGTGCCATTTAGGAGGCAGATGGCACCCGACTTGACTCATGGAAACCGCTCTGGGGAAGGATGGAATGGCTATAAAGTTTGTTGCATGTTTGTAACAGTTGTATAACATAACGCTTGATATGTATTCAATAATGTGAAACTGGAAAAAATATACACATTCTATTTATAAAAAAAAAAGACTCCTGACAGGATAGATGTTCTTATCATCTTGCTCCAACCAACTACAGCTCGTACTACCCTGGTTTCATGTGCTGGGAACCTTTTCTAACTTGCCTGACACCCTTACGTTGATTTTGTCTACCGACACCCACCTCTCCAGCTTAATCACATGAAGCAGTGCCAGGTCTAGAAAGGTTTTGCTAACATCACGCAAACACCCATACATTCCCTTCAGACATACCAGGAATACAACCCAAAGCCTCCAGGTTTTGACCTCGTATGATTCTACTATATGCCCTTTTGTATGGACCAACCATCTGATTTTTATAAAGCACAAAGGTATTTGTCTTGTATTCGTTTGCCAGAATTATTGGCAATCCAGGTGACCCGATCTCCCCATCATCCAAGTTCTCCCAGTACATGTGGTTCCTAGCATCACTCAACCCTTTTGTAGTATGGAAATCTGCATGTTGTAATGTCAGAACAACTCTTAATTACTTGGTGAGATCAAGGTGTCATGGGAGTTGTCCGTATGCTTCCTTTTCTCAGTCTGTCAATAGACTGTCGTTGTTAATGGAACATGAGCCAGAGAGGCAAAACTTATTGTGGTTTTTAAATACCTAGCTTTTGAAGGTGTCTACGTAAAGGTTCTTTGACATCAACACCAGTTTTAATTATGAAAGGGTTTTCATTTGAATGCGATTGCTAAATAAAAAACCATGATTGCAACCATTTAAGTTCTGTACTTGTGTGTAGTGGTAACAACTGACGCCTACACAACGTACTCCTGATTAACAATTTGTGTTTCGATAGCCCTTGGGTACAGCTCTGAATTAAAGGCCCTCGTACTAATCTATAAAAGCCATTTTAAAAATAATGGGGAAAAATTCATAATCAAGGGTGGACCATTATCAAAAGTGCAAGAACATTCACCAAGGGTTGACATTAGAGGGCTAGTGAAATGCTATCCGTTTCATCAGCTTCCTGCTTTGTCCTCGCCATTCTTCAGGAAACAGTAGGCTTATCTTGATCATCTGTGCTTACCAGATTCATCCATTACAGAGATGAGTGAAAATTAATAACATTTGAAATACGCTGTGGACATGATTTTTAGCCGTCTGTGCTAATACTTATGTAAATTTTAAAGAACACCTACCCTCTAGCCTACACCCCTACTATATCTGAAGTTAATAAGTAGAGGCAATGTTCTAGTACCGTTACTCCGTAAATTGATATCCTGCAGTCCTATGCTTCTTTACTTGCAGGATTTTCTTTGTGTTCAACATTATGAAGCTTGAGGTCGCACTAATGACTTGTAATCTGTTGAGTGAAGGTGCATGCATGTATATGTCACACATTACAGTGGGCACCATTTCTAGGTACCGGTCAGATGTGGCCACTCTCATTAACTGCGTAGAAACTGGGGCGAAGTGGGAGGATAGAGTCTGCACATTTAGGTATAAGGAAAGGCCCTCAAAACAAATGAGTCTTGCAGAGCTCATATGCTTTGAAGGATTTTCTAAAGATCTTATGGTTAGTCTGTCCTCTGTGTTCCTGGCTGGCTGTTTCTCACCAGTTAAGCTCTAAAAATTACAATCTTCGTTTGCTGTTTGTTCTTTACAGAGATGAGATTCTTCTTCGGTTCACTATTTTTTTCTGTTATTTTCCAAACCCTTCAGCTTGAGAGCACGCATGATGTGCGCTGGCAAGCAAGGAGCTGGCCGTCCAGTCATGCCAATGGCCAATTTTGGCTCTTCTTTTATTTCAAAATGCATGAGCCATAGTTTATAGTTCTGCTGCAAGGAGAGAGGGTAGGGGCATAAAGTATTAGAGTCCCCTTAAAAATCCTTGTAAGAAAACTGTGCTTCTCTGTTTTACCTTTCTTCGCCAGTATAAGCGGCACAAACATTTGTATACTTCTGAATGATACCATCTCTGCATACCCTTCATCACACGGCGCTTTCTTTGTCGCCCCTCTAGATATATGCTCTCAACCGAGTCATGACTGAGCTAGAACAGCAGCAGTTCGAGGCCTTTTGCAAGCAGATGCAGGCTTCTGGAGAATAAAGGCGGACGGCGTTCCTGGTCTGGCATCTGCCTTTCTCCCATCACCTAGGACTGAAGGAAACCTGGCGCATGGGAGGAGCCTGGGCCGCCGCCACGAAGTAAATCACGTACTCCTGCGATGTAATCTGCACTGACTATGGCGGTCGATGGACAGTGTTGCTTGATGTTTGATTGGATTGGAGTGGGGTGGGGTGAGGGAGGGGGTTGCAAATTCAGGAAGAAACTTGTTTACTTGCGTTATAATCCGACTGCACTGCCTTTGAACTGTGATAAATCCGCTGTTCCCTCCACATCACTGTCTCTCTGATGAAGAACATTGTAGCCTGGTCGTTACCGCAACATTTCCTTTACTTTCTTTTATACTGTTTTCATATTGTTACATCCTTTTAAATGGCTTAATCAAGACTGTTTTTACTTGATTGTTTTATGTTCTTTTTTGTTTTTGTTTTTTAAATAAAACGGCTCGAGTCAACTACTCATTTAAATTCTGCTCATTGTGACATGTCCCAGTTTTTTTTATATAAATCCTGTAATGGACTTGGGTCAAGTTTAGCGCATGCTTCTGCCAGTTGACCAGAAGTTGAAGAGCCCTCAATGCCCATAACAGCGAATTTTGCTGTCAGTATGTACTTAGCATCAGGGGCTGACTGTAGTCAGAGTAGTCACCTCCCGGGACCGGCAGAGTGAGGGTAGGTCTTCCCCCAGCAGCGTGGATAACACAAGACACTGCACTATTCAGTGTCAACTCCTGCCGGAAACCGATAAAACAATAATCTGACCCGATTGGGGTGGATGTCCTAGATCGACAGGTACCACTTTTTAGGGTACTGTATGGGTGGCCACTTAGTTATTTAATTAGGGACCACTTCCAAAAAGTGTGGATAGATCTTGCATCGGTCCTGAAGAATTGCCTTCGAATAGAAAAAATGGCAAGAAACATGTTGACCCCAACAGCGCATGTCTCTGTGACCTTATAACAGGGGTGCGCGATATTCACGTTTTTAATCAGGAGAGTGGCCACATTCATTAAAACATTTCTGGGTGGACCTCTACCTCCTGTTTTAACCTCACTTTTGTATCTTCCGCATCTACACTCACTAGGGCCCTCACACGCACTGCACCTTAAGGCAAAAGGAAAAAAGATCTCCGCTAAAGGACCCCAAAGTGGGTGCCGATAGGGTATTGCAGCGCCGACCCGATAAGGAGCAGACACCCCACTGATGGGGGGGTGTGTGAGGGTCCTTTTCCGAAAGGAGGAAACCTCCTCCTGCCTCTAGTGTGTACCTCTGAACTCATTATTTGCACATCAACCAATAGTGTTCATTAGGATCTGCATACCATTTTGTTTTCGTTGTAGTCAGAGTATGCCCTTGGTGTATGTTGGTTTCTAAGAGAGCTTTGGTAAAAACCTATCACGCCTAATAGGATTCCACAGAGGGCACATAGCAAATTAAAGTTCACCCTTTTGTGTCTACCGAGGTCTGTATTTCTTGGATCAATCCTTACCTTCACAACAAATCCGATGCTTACAAACATCTAGGTATGTTTAAAGAGAAATTCAACTGCCGTGTGAGAGGGCTTGGCCCCCTCATACAGCCAAGAACATTTTGTCAACCTAAAATAATCCTCTTATTGATAAAGCTGTTTTTTTAATAGCAGATGTTGAAACAACAATGTTTTTTTTTTTTTTAGGAACTTCGATGAACCAACCATATTTTGACCCCTGGTAAGGCAGATGACAAAGTGTAGTAAAGATATGTCAAATGCTCTTAGCCAGTGACTTTTATAACCTTAAATGTAGGAGACCTTTGACTATATCCTCAGGTTTTCTGCCTCTGGGACTCCTCTACCTCCAGTGAGGGTTCTTTAAATTTTTAATCAATTTGTCTCTGAACAGGAGTGTTTTCGGGGCAGCCACAGCTATTTGGAAGAGGAAGTATGCTGTTACCCCTTAGGTGAACTTGATTTTATATTCTGAATCCTTGTTCTCATCTTTGGAAACATGATGGCATCCTCTACATTGCACCTTCAGAGTTGTTTAGAAAGATGGTTCGATACTTTCTTTTTTCTTTTCTCATCGTGTTGGTGTCACTTACAACTATTGTCTGGACAAGGAACTAGTTCAAAGATTGCGTAATCCGAGCTTTGAATGTCAGTAACTCGAAGGTAGATAAGTCACATGTCACATCCTCTTGACTGCACATCTGTATACTTTCGCTTGTTCCATTTTTTTCCAGTAAACAGTGTGGACAGAACTTTCCCTGAGGCCTTGCTCTCTAGAGGTCACTCATCACCTCTTTGCAAATTGTGCAAGTAGCCCTTGCGTAAGGTGAACCCACATGGATGTTGGACCATTTCCCAGTGCCAAACAATCCTTTTTTTTCGCTAGTTCTGGTAGCCAAGAGCAGGGCCACAAAGTGCCTAGAAGGTTTTTTTATTTTATTTTTGTTAAAAAAAATAATACGTTATCGGCATTTTAAAGACAAATACAATAAGTGAGAAGCAGAGGTGTTGCAGTAGTACAAGGGGATTACGTTCATCAACAGGGTTCATATATGACGATATATCGTGTAGCCAATTGCTGCACCATGCCAAAGTTCACTCCCGACAAAGGAGTTGCATCAAGGGAAGAAAGGGGGGTATAAAGCCACTCGGGAAGCAAAGCGGGTCTGGATCCTACAGTTGTGATATCAGCAGCGCCTCAGAAGCATCTCAGTTAGGCGCAGCCCGCAGTATCCTGAGCTGCAACATCTCAAGGGAGCGCAGGCATTATACACGTTCTCCCTTAATCTGCCACCTAAGCAGCCAGAGCAGAGGCATCTTTGTCCCCACAAAACCCGTGCACCCAGGTATATCTCCGGGAGGGGGGGGGGGGGGGGGTTGGGGGACCAAATGCCTCTAGGATGCGATCTCACAGGCATCAACTCCCAGAAAGCAGTCAGATTGTCTTGACAGTGCGCTGCATCTTTAAGCCAGGTATCCCTCTGCGAAACAGGGCAGCATCCCCAATGCATCGCTACTCGCCTCTTGGCTAGTAGTAGCAGGAGCGCAGTCAACTTTCTCCAGTCTGAAGGTATCTCCTTTACATAACCCAGCAGTGCAACCCGGGGCATCCGCTCTAGTCGCAGGTCGGTAATCTCATCAATTATGTTGAAAACGGCATGCCAGAACGATCCCACACCCGGGAAGTCCCAAACGGAGTGCAAAAAATCAACGCACAGTGCTGAACATCGAATGCAGTGTGCATCCTCTTGGAGGCCCATCCTGTGTAGGCGTTCTAGAGTGCGATACGCAAGTGTAATATTTTTAAGTGGATTAAGCATAGTCGGTAGTTGGCCGAAAGTGCTCTAGCTTGAGCGCAGCAGAAGAGCCACTGTTCATCCGAAATGAGGGTAGCAAGGGCATCAGACCACACCTGTTGAGTGCCAGGTGTACACACCAGACCTATTTCCTACATAGTTATGTTATGGGGGATTTATTAAGCGCACGGCTACTCCGAGGAGTGTCCCGGCGCTATGAAAGTACCCCTTGGAAAGAGAGACCCTAGATACTCCTAGTCCTACACAGCATACATTACTGATGGAACAGCCAGGTCTTAAGGTCTAATAGTGTATATTCTAGTGAACATCCTGCACGGGGACGGATTCACCAGGAAGGCCTCAAGGGCTCGAAAAGTAGGATGCACCGCAGGGAACAAGCTATGAACCCCACAAATCGCTGCTCTCAGTTGGAAGCATGTGAACATAGAGGTAGCTTGACCCTGTAGAGCTTGCTGTGATGTAATAAAGGAGCCCTCTTGATAAATGTTGCTCTTGGTTGTGAGGTGCAGCCTGCGCAGTCTAGTGCCTTTGACAGCATTGTGTGTGGTGGGTAATGCAGGGTGGCCTATTAGCGGAATGGAAGGGCAAAAAAGGACATCCATAAAGGCCCTCTTCCTCAGCTTGTCCGACTCCCACACTGTGCATTTCACAGTGTCTAGCTTGGCCTTGGGGTCTGGTACAATGCCTTGCGAAGGAGACAGAGAGCTGTGTGGTCTTGTTTGGGTGCTGTTAGGGCCAGGAACTGGATAGGGTACAGCCAGTAGTGTGCAAATTGCGCTTGTGCACTGTAGAAGTAAAGGTCCATATCTGGCGCAGCTAGCCCACCCTGCTCAAATGAACGTGTGAGGAACTCCCAAGCAATTTTGGGTTGTTTTCCGGCAAAGTGCCAAGAAGTTGAGTACTCTCTAGAGATTAAATACCCTGTGGCACTGGAGACTCCATTGCACTATCACATCAACCACAGCTCCTTTTCTTGGCTTAAAAGTCCCAAAGTGCAGCAACACTTTGGGAATAAGTCAGCCTCACCTTTTAAACTCAATGCTGCAGTCCAATTGCACCAAGATATAGGCTTCCTCCTTAGATGTGTGGTCGAGGGCCCAAGTTCTGGTTTGAGCTCTGCTGATTTGTTAGACTTGCTCCTTGATGTAGCTTCTCCTATATGTGTTGTATTCTACAGTACCAGTCTGCCAGGATGGGTCCAGAGCCTGATTCCTCCTTTGACCTTGCGCTTGTGCCAAGTTCCTCTGCTGTCACATGACTGAGAGTGGAGAGAGCCTTCCACAGGAAAGGAAGGAGACCAGACTCGCACAGTGCTTACTTGTCCTCTCCCTAAAACAAGAAGATGCAAACATAGTGGAAAAGGAATATTTAATAATAATCCGTCTTCACAGCCCAGCAGGCCATAGCACTCATATTGAGGATTTGCCCCAGCACTGAAGAGGCACCAAACCGACAGCTCTGACTGCCCAGCCTGTCAAGGTCACAACACTTCCAGGTATCCAAGGTCAAATTGTACCTGAATGAGGTCTTTCATCAACCGTGCAGGCTCCTTTTTGTATTCTTTAATTGCCACACTGATGCAAGGATGGCAGCTGCAGTCCATCCTTCCCAAGTTCAGGTGCCTGTGATGCAGTTTATGCTAACCCTGGTGCCTTGGGACCAGCCCCCGGATCCAGATCCCAATCATCTGACATTGACAGACCTGCCCCACTACAATTCCCAGACCCTCTCCAGGCTGCTAGAGGAGGACCTTCAGGGATAGGCACCACCTCTGTTTCTCTGTCTCCAATGCAGTCTCCACACAACTAGTGCTTGGAGAATCAGGATACCAACCTGGACGCGTGTACAAAGGCCGCAGTACAATCATCCAACCAGCGTTTTCCATGCAGCCAAGGCAAAGGCTTTAATGCACTGCCAAATGAAGCTCTGCATGGTTGCCTGAGAATAAGGACATGTATCCTCTGATTGTAGCATTGACTTCCCCATCCTACCTCCCTAAACTCAGGATATCTAAAGGAAGCTGTTCTCCAAACTGATATTTTAAAGTCTCCGGGCGCCTCAGGCAAACATTGAACGCTCAGGAGGCTTTGAAATCCCACGGAGTCCTGTGGATTTATCACCTCCACAGCACCATTTTAGTGGCCTACTCCACTTCAGTGAGGACAGCAGGCTTTTTCTTCACTACCATTCCATACCCATATTATCAAAATAGTTTTTTGAGTGGTTTGGAACAGTTGCGCTCCCCAGTACCACCATCCAGTCCCCCTGTCCCTCATTTGGCGACCCAAGAATTCTGCACGAGTTTGAAGGTGTTGGCTTCCCACGTCTCGTTATGTATGGTGACATGAATACATTTTTGCACAGTGCCTTATGGTGGATGATTTCTGTGACACCTGGTGCAGCTGACCCCCTGGAGGAAACTACATTCTGAAGAATTTGGGGGGTGGGGGTGTATTTATGTATATATATGTTTGTGTGTGTGTATATATATGTGTGTGTGTGTGTATGTATGTATGTATGTATGTGTGTATATATATATATATATATTCACTGAAAAAAACATAGGTTTTCAGGGGCGTTGTAGTTAGCTGGACATTTCCCTCGTACAAAACCCTAGAAATTCCCCTGTTCTAGTTAGTTCAGCTAACTATAACTCGCGCCCCCGCAATGCACTGCTGATGATGTCACATATTACATCACTCATGATATGGTCAGTGACATCACTGATGACGTCCTCCATTGAGTATGTGTTTCTGAACAGTTTTAATATGTTTAATACAGGGGTCTCCAACGAGTAGCTCGTGAGCTACTGGTAGCTCGCCAGTACCTTCAAAGTAGCTCTCAGAGGTGTCAAGCCAGTATCAAATTCAGAGTGGATGCCTATTAAAAAAGGCAGCACTGCTCATTTTAAGACCTTACAGTGACAGCCAGCCGTACTGTTGGAAGTAACTCATACTAATACTCAGACACACACTGTATCAGCCTATAGAGCCTGCCGCGTGACAGTCTGTATCCAATCTCAATATAACTAAGCCACAAGGAGATTGACCATGTTGTAGTCCCTGCTGTATCAGACACAACGTGGGTGAACAGTGGACCATAAAAGAAGCATGGCAGCAGTAGCCTGAGCAGTAATCAGTGCTGACCCACCAAAGTGTGGGACTGCAGGAGTCAGAGTGAAAATGTGTCAGTTGGGTGCATGATCCGCGCAAGACCTGTTGTGAACAGGGCATGATCCAGACCAGAGAAAATTAAGAGACTCATCAGCATTTATCTGCGTCTATAATAAACACTATTGATTCCTGAAAGCTAAGCCTGGTGTCAAGGACCACCAAATGTGTATGCTAGCCCCCATCATAGGGGTTTTATCTCTGACATAATTGTGCTTGTTCCAGGCATAATAGTGCCAATGACATAAAAATGGTCATCCATGACTATTTGGGGTATTTGTGGTCTAGTTGTGGTTTACTGGCAGCCATCACTTACGTACTAGGAGTGTGACTGGTCTACATTTGCTCATTACTAGCATAATAATGGTCATGACTGATATATGGTCTCTGCCCTGACCCTTATGGTTTCCAGCCTTGTCATAACTGTGGTCATAGTATAATGGTGGGCATTACTGGCATAATACAGGCATCAGTGGTGCTGTCGTGAGCATCCATGGCATATGACTGTAATACCTGGGTATTCAAAGTAGTCTTTACATAGGAGTACTCAATGAAAATGACAACCTGCTGTTTTGGGACTGTGCATTTCCTAAACTCTGAAAACTGATATTTTAAAGGCAGTTTTTGCTTTCAAAAATGGGTTTTCTTCTGGAAAATTGAGTCTGTTCGCCCACAGTGGAAAATGGTATTTGATAGGAAAATGTGCATTTTAAGAAACTGATGAATGATAATTCAAGCTGAGCTGGGGAGACCTACTGCTGTATTTATGTCCTTTGTGCCATAGGGCATGTCAAGATTTGAATGTTACTTCACAAGTCAGGTGGAGGCATTTTATATTGATGAAGATTTTCCCGGCATTTCTGGTGTTACCCGTACTTGGAATACTTGGGTGGTAACTACTGGTAATCCTGCTTATGGTGGTCATAGTATAGTCCTTATTTTACAGTTATAAAATTTGCTAGTAGCTCGGGCAGACTTTTCTTGAGCAGAAGTAGCTCTCACTACAGAGAAGGTTGGAGACCCCTGGTTTAATATATATAGGGAGAGGCCTGTTGAAGAATAAGTGGGTGTACAAGTGTGTGAATGGGTGATTTTCTAGGTGCGTAACTGACTCTGTAAGTGAGTCATTAAATGTATCTTACTGCAGACTAGTGACTAAACTGTGTGAATGTCTGTATCTGTCTATCTGTTGGTGTATAAACGGCTGCATGGTTTTGTGAATAGCAATATGAGTGTCTCTATGGGTTATTGATTGTTTGTCTGAGTATCTTTATGGGTGCCTGAGTGTATGTATGTGTGGGTGGGGTGTGTGTGACTCTGTGCATAGATGTGTGAGTGGGTGATTCTATGGGTGCATGGTTTTAAGAGTGCAACTGTGATGGACTGTATGGTTGGGTGAGTGTATGTAAGGGTGTGTTAGTGATTGAATGTATATCTCAGTTGTACATGTGACAGTAACTACATATGTGAAACAGTGTATATTAATTCTTTTAAAAATTAAAAAATATTATTTGAACTTAATGTGTTTTTCAAACATATTTTTTTATATTTTTCAAAATATTTTTTTAACTATATGCCCAAACTTTATTTTAGATATATTTTTTTTCAATGTTGCCTGCCGCGGGTACTTGGGCCTCCCACACAAGTGAGGCACCATTTTTACCGGGAGACCTGGGGGAACGCTGGTTGGTGGTAAATTTGTGTGAGCCCGGTGATGCCACAACTTTCCCACACCAAAATGTGTGAAAAAAGTGAATATTTCAGCAAAAATTTAGGTTTGCAGGGGATTCTTGGTAAGGAAACGTTGGGGGATCCACGCAAGCCATACCTCCCTGGAAGACGCCGGGTGTCTAGTTTTCAGAAATGTGTGGGTTTGGTAGGTTTCCCTAGATGGCCGCCGAGCACCGGGCCAAAAACCAAAGTGACCCCCCTTTCAAAACCAGGTGGTTTTGCGATAGGCCATTTTGATGTCGCCTCACTACGTTTTGGGCCCTTGCCTGCCGCGGGTACTTGGGCCTCCCACACAAGTGAGGCACCATTTTTACCGGGAGACCTGGGGGAACGCTGGGTGGTGGTAAATTTGTGTGAGCCCGGTGATGCCACAACTTTCCCACACCAAAATGTGTGAAATAAGTGATTTATTTCAGCAAAAATTGAGGTTTGCAGGGGATTCTGGGTAAGGAAACGTTGGGGGATCCATGCAAGCCATACCTCCCTGGAAGCCGCCGGGTGTCTAGTTTTCAGAAATGTGTGGGTTTGGTAGGTTTCCCTAGATGGCCGCCGAGCACCGGGCCAAAAACCAAAGTGACCCCCTTGCAAAACCAGGTGGTTTTGCGAAAGGCCATTTTGATGTCGCCTCACTACGTTTTGGGCCCTTGCCTGCCGCGGGTACTTGGGCCTCCCACACAAGTGAGGCACCATTTTTACCGGGAGACCTGGGGGAACGCTGGGTGGTGGTAAATTTGTGTGAGCCCAGTGATGCCACAACTTTCCCACACCAAAATGTGTGAAAAAAGTGATTTGTTTTTCAGCTAAAATTGAGGTTTGCAGGGGATTCTGGGTAAGGAAACGTTGGGGATCCACGCAAGCCATACCTCCATGGAAGCCGCCGGGTGTCTAGTTTTCAGAAATGTGTGGGTTTGGTAGGTTTCCCTAGATGGCCGCCGAGCACCGGGCCAAAAACCAAAGTGACCCCCCTTGCAAAACCAGATAGTTTAGACATAATTATTGGTTTGTTTCTACAGCGTGAGCATTTTGGAACAATATTGCAATGAAAATGTGGCAGACATTTTGAGGTTTGCAGGACATTGGGGATAAAAAAACTTTTTGAATTCACAAGAGAGACATCACCATGAACTCCCAAGGGTTTTCAACAATATCTACAGTTGGTGGGTTATTCTTGCATGGAAAGTACACCTTGGCAGAGAAACTAAAGACAAAGATTCCTGCACAACCATCTTTTCCTCAAACACACGCATACTGGTTGGATTTGGCATGAGGGCGAGTCATGGTTCAGTGTATTACATTTTATTAACAAGAGATTTCACAAAAATGAAATGCACTGTCAATAATTAAATTCACAAAAAACCAAACCAATGACTCGCAGCTCGTGAGCTGTAAAGCCACGTCAAGGCACCAACCACTTTACAGGCCATTCACACACCTTTCATACATGATACAAACAAGACCATTCGCACCACCGGGCACAAAAGCAAAACACATTACAAAATTCACAAAAAGGGACAAGGTACACCTTGCTTCAGAAAGACAAATATTACTGCACAGCCATCTAATCCTCAAGCACACACACACATACTGGTTGGATTTGGCCCGAGGGTGAGTGATGGTTCAGTATATACAATTGTATTAGCAAGTGATTTCACAAAAATGAAAAACACTGTTAATAATTGAAAGCACGAGAAACTGAAGCATTGACTCACAGCTTGTGAGCTGTAAAGCCACGACAAGGCACCAACCTCTTTACAGGCCATTCATACACCTTTCATACGTGTGAGACATACAAAACCATTCACACCGCCAGCCGCGGGCCCATCACATAACAAAACTCACACCAGCACACAGTGCCATTCAAGGGCCCATCACTTTCACACGCCAACATTCCTGACACAGCAACTACACAAGCTGATGGATTGTGTGGAGTGGCACTCAGCTAGCAGTGTGTATAGTGACCAGCAGCAAGTCACTACTCACACACAGCCAGCCGAGCGCCAGTCCACACACACCGCTAGCAGAGCGCCAGTCCACGCACACCGCTAGCCAAACACCAGTCCACGCACACCGCTAGCCAAGCGCCAGTCCAGGCACACCGCTAGCCAATCGCCAGTCCAGGCACACCGGCAGCCAATCGTCAATCCACGCACACCGCCAGCCAAGCTCCAGTCCACGCACACCGCCAGCCAAGCTCCAGTCCACGCACACCACCAGCCAAGCACCAGTCCATGCACACCGCCAGTCCACGCACACCGCCAGCCAAGTACCAGTCCACGCACACCGCCAGCCAAGCACCATTCCACGCACACCGCCAAGCAAGTGCCAGTCCACACACACCAACAGCCAAGCGCCAGCCTACACACACCGCCATCACATTTAGGATTTTTAAAGACAAAAATAAAAACACAAACAAATCGCAAATAGATACAAATCTACAAACACAAAATCACCAACTAAATACATTGCACTAACGCCAACCTTGAAACATAATCAAATTTTCAAAAGAATACAGACCAGGCAGTTCACTTTACCACTCATGAATGCTCCCAAAAATTATTTTGCGTGTGGTACGCTCTAAAACAAGCCGGGACACACAGCCCAGGATTAGAAGGACAGTCGGGGCAGTACATACGAACCTCCTTCCGCATACCTCTTCGCCAACAAACTCTACATCTCCTACTAGGAAAATCTTTTGAGGGTGTGGGAGGAATGTGATCAGGAAAGTGTCGATCTCTCAATCTAGCAATATCCTCCACCACTCCAACTCTAGGAACACTTGCCTGTTCCACTACAAGAAGGCTGCCTATTACAGACTCCTGAAACTTAGCAAAAGTCATCTTTGACTCAGGGCAAGAATCCTGGAACACAACAAAAGCATTAAACATTGCCAAGTGGAAAAGATGGATAGCCAACTTCTTGTACCAAATGTAAGCCTTACGAAGAGCAGCGTAAGGTTCCAACCTCTGATCTACTTTGTCAACACCACCCATGTGCCTATTATAGTCTAAAATGCACACAGGTTTGCGCGCTTCAGCGACCTGACCCCAAACAGTCACAGGTGCAGTGCTTTCATCATGGATGGTAGTCAGCATGTAGACATCTCTCCTGTCTGAAAACTTCACAGCAAGAAGCTCCTCGCAACGCACTGCACTGTCTCCGCACAAGCTTTTGACAAACCAGTTCTTTTGGGAAACCTTTACGGTTAGAGCGGATTGTGCCACAAGCAACAGTGTCCACTTTGGCCAATTCCCTGAACAAACGCACACCAGTGTAGAAGTTATCTACATATAAATGGTGGCCTTTGTTAAAAATTCCTCTACCAAGTTCCCAAACAATTTTCTCAGTCACTCCAAAAGTGGACGGACAACCAGGGAGGTTAATCCTGGATTCCTTACCGGTGTACACCCTGAAATTAGAGACATATCCAGTCCTACTGTCACACAGCATATACAGCTTTATTCCATAGCGTGCCCTCTTACTAGGAATATATTGCCTAAAAACCAAGCGGCCCTTGAACAACACCAAAGACTCATCCACTGCAATTTCTTTCCCAGGAGCATAGATCTCAGGAAATCGATCAACAAAGTGATCAAGGACAGGCCTAATCTTAAAAAGATGGTCACAATCAGGGTGATCTCGTCGCAACGCTAAACCATTATCAACAAAATGCATCATCCGAAGCAGAAGCAAATACCTGTCACGACTCATGACTGCCGGAAAAATAGCAGTTGCCATCAAGGGACTAGTAGACCAATATGAAGACATTGATGGCTTCCTTAGTAAGCCCATCAAAAAAGTTAAACCCAAGAACTTCTTCATCTCTTCAAGATTTGTGGGAGTCCACCAGGTAGCTCTAGAGTATGGCTTAAGACTGGCACTGTTGTCCCTCAAAAACTGTTCGGCATACAAATTAGTCTGCTCAACAATCTCTGCTAAAAACACATTGTCCATAAACATCTGAAAAAAATGTATCGGCAAAAATGTTTCAGTATTCACTCTACACTCTGGAGCACCAGTAAAGTCTGGCAATGCCGGCTGCACCATGCCAGGGGCAACCCAGAGGTCATCACTTTCAAAAGGAAACCTTGCAGCCCCAGCCTGCAGCCCAGATGCCTCTTGCCGCACTACACCAACGGGAAGCCTTGCAGCCGCAGGCTGCAGCCCAGAAGCCTCTTGCCGCACTACACCAACAGGAAGCCTTGCAGCCCCAGGCTGCAGCCCAGATGCCTCTTGCTGCACTATCGGCACATCAGTCTCCTCCTCTAACACAGGCACTTCATCCGCACTAAGAGTATCTTCATCATCCGATGACTCCATATGGAGAGAAAACTCACTGCCAGAATCGTCCCCTGCCATCTCTCCCTCAGATGCAGAGTCAGTCTCTGAACCATGGTCAGAGGAAGACTCAAAAAGCAAACCAACAACCTGCTGAGCAGTAATCCTGCGGCTAGCCATTATACTTACTAAGATAGAAAACTGCACAAACAAGTCAACAACAACCAACCATGTGCAAACCAAGTAAGTAAAGAAATGTGTACCTTTATCACAAAGATCAATGTACTCAAAAACTATAGAATTCAATTACAAGAGACAGCTACACTCACCAGAACCTACTCTGCAGTGACACAGCAAAAACCAACGATATCCAACTAGAGAGAAGAAAAAAAAAAACAATTACTCACAAGACAACAAAATACACATCGAGCACAAATGCAAACAGTTTTTGACACTCAAAAACCAAACATACTGCTATTATTACACCATTTGCAAAAAAAAATCATGCAGAGAAATCATTGTACAAAAAGAGTCTCTTACCAAACTACACAAACAGCAGAACCACCAGTAACGAAACGGCAAACTGGAAAGAGCAAAAGCCTTCTCCTAGAACAAAAAAGTAAAAAAAAAAAACATTGCAATTGCAATTCACAAAAAATATAACAATACACATTATAACATGCTATGTTACTACCCAAATGGTCAATCGGGTTGTGTGCCAGGTGGGGCAGAAAACAGCAGGAAAAAAAAAAAGGCTACTGTGTCCCGGGGCGGGTGGGCCAAATACATATTATAAAAAATTGCACCCTGGAAGCGACCCTTGCCCAAGGGGTCACTTCCTTACTTCTAAAAACACACATCCCTGGTGTCTAGTGGGCTTTTCTGCCCCCCCTGGGGGCAGAAACGGACAGAAAGACAACCGATCTGCCCCCAGGGGGGGCAGAAAAGTCTTCCCATTATTTATGCCCCAAAGGAAGCGACCCTTGCCCAAGGGGTTGCTTCCTCATGCAGAAAAATACATCCCTGGTGTCTAGTGGGCTTTTCTGCCCCCCCTGGGAGCAGAAATGGACAGAAAGACGACCGATCTGCAGAAAAGTCTTCCCATTATTTATGCCGCCAAGGAAGCGACCCTTGCCCAAGGGGTCGCTTCCTAACTTCTAAGAACACACATCCCTGGTGTCTAGTGGGCTTTTCTGCCCCCCTGGGAGCAGAAACGGACAGAAAGACGACCGATCTGCCCCCAGGTGGGGGGGCAGAAAAGTCTTCCCATTATTTATGCCCCAAAGGAAGCGACCCTTGCCCAAGGGGTCGCTTCCTCATGCAGAAAAATACATCCCTGGTGTCTAGTGGGCTTTTCTGCCCCCCCCTGGGAGCAGAAACGGACAGAAAGACGACCGATCTACCCCCAGGGGGAGCAGAAAAGTCTTCCAATTATTTATGCCGCCAAGGAAGCGACCCTTGCCCAAGGGGTCGCTTCCTAAATAAAGAAAAAGACATCCCTGATGTCTAGTGGGGCAATCGTGGAGCAGGAATGCCCAGCATTGATACATCAGGGGAGAGGAAATACTCTTTCCTCTCCCCCGATGCCTCAAGGCCTCCCAATTGCCCCCCCCCCGCCACACCGGAGCCAAACACCTACCTGCTCCGTTGGACGCACTGGAAGAAATGAATTCCAGCGCGTCCAACGCTTCCTGATGACGTCGGCGCGCGCTGTGCGTGCTGACGTCATCAGGAAGCGTGGGGGGCTCGGGGGTGGCAGCGGAAACTCTTCCGCTGCCAACCCCCCAATTGGTGCGAAAATCGAGCCCCCAGGGGGGGAGCGCCAGCGCTTCCCCCAGGGGCTGTGCTCATGACTGAGCGGTTCCGTCATGAGCACAGCCCAACCGATGCTCATGACGGAACCGCTCCGTCATGAGCATCGAAGGGGTTAAATGCTAATTTCTAACTATAACGTGCCTGAAACCTATGGTTTTTTTCAGTGAATTTCAAAGGTATTTCAAATGCTAGTTTCTAACTATGCCTACAGAGGTAGGACATGTGAAGAAAGAAGAAAAAACGCACAGAAAGTAAAATAAATGCAGAAAGAAGCAACCGAAGTCCACAAAGACGAAGAACAGGGCAGGAAGAAGCAAGACATGTGCAGAAAGAACCAACAGAGGAGCAGAAAGAAGCCTTGTTGCAAAATCATCTTGTGCCCACAACTTTTTCAGACAGGTACTGGTGGGGACTGACTGACTAACCGGGTCTAGAGCCAGTGCTATGCTAAAAGACACTTAGAATACAGTGAAAACACCTACATACACTAGGGAACACTATGCATTGGGGTACCCCTGTGATTAGCATGACCTCCTCTGTAAGGCCCTAGTACATAATAGGGCAGGGAGATTAAAACTACCTCTTTAAAAGCGCTACGGGGCGCGTTGCACAGTGGTGAAGTGAGGGGGGGCCTGAGGTGACGTGTGCAAACACGCCCTGTGGCCGTTTTAAGTTGGGAGATTAAGCCCCTTTTTACACCACTCTGCAACGCAGCTGTGTGGCGCTTACTGGAGGTACGTGGTGGGCTAGTTGGACCCCAGGGACCCTCAGGATTGAAGAGGAATTCATTCCCCAACTTAAAACGCGCCACAGGGCGTGTTTACACACGTCACCTCAGGCCCGCCCCCTCCCTTCACCACTGTGCAAACGTGCCCCGTGGCGTGTTTTAAGTTGGGGGATCATGTCCCCTTGAACCCTGAGGGTCCCTGGGGTCCAACTAGCCCACCAGGTACCTCCAGTAAGCGCCACAGAGCTGCGTTGCAAAGAGGTGTAAAAAGGGGCGTTGCCTGGACCACCTCTCTGCAACGCAGCTCTGTGGCGCTTACTGGAGGTACCTGGTGGGCTAGTTGGCCCCCAGGAACCCCCAGTATTGAAGGGGAATTAATTTCTCATTGTAAAACGTGCCACTGGGCGCGTTTGCAGAGTATTGCTGGGACGAGGCGGGGCCTCCGGCACGATCGCGGTGTTCTGTATTGTTATATCTTTTTAGAAGGGGGGCTCTGTGGCCCCCCTTCGTATTACTTTTTTTGGGCCTTGGGGACCCCATCCCCCAGGGCCTTACCCCGGGAAGGGGGCACCGCAGCCCCCCTCCTGAGGCCTCTATTGGCCCCGGGGACCCTATCCCCCAGGGCCGGACTTTCTTTTTCTTTTTGGGGGGGGAGGGCGGGCTGCGTGGCACCCTCCCGGGCCACTTCAGGCCCGGGGACCCCATCCTCTGGGGCCTGGCCATTCGTTTTTGTATTTATTTTGAGGAGGGGGGCCGGGTGGCCCCCCTCCCCGGCCACTTCTAGCCCCGGGGACTCCATCCCAGGGGCTGGCCCTCTCGTTGGGGACCGTGGGGGGAGCCCCAATGCCCTCACGGCCCCTGCCTCCTGCGGGAGACTGCATTGTTTTTTCACACTGGGAGCTGCTAAGATGCAGCTCCCTGTCAGGATGCAGCTCCGTCCATCACCACCCCCTTTGGTAGCGCTTTGTTCGTCATAAGTTGGCAGGGTATGCTCAGACGTGAGTCCCTTGCTCACTTTGCCACTCGATTCAGCAAGCCTGGCTGAAGACAGCTGAAATGCCAGAAACCGGTCCTAGGAAGCTTGTTTCCGGTCCAGGGAAGACATGGCTTAGCAGTTCGGGCTGGACTGTTCCCATGAGGCACAGGGTCAGACTGATTTGCATATGGCCTTGTCTGAACTGGGGTGGCAGAGTGGGCTAAAGAACGGTGATGGATTAAACCCAGATCAGTTGACTGGGGGTGAGTGCTTGCAATGTTCAACACTCCGTCCATCATTTCCTTTGGTTTTGCTCGGTTCTACCGAGGCACAAGATGGCTGCCAACACTTCCTGGTATGAAGTGTTGACAGCCAATTAGAATGCAGCTCGTGATCGGCAGGGTGCACGGATCCACTGCGGCCATAGATATCGTAACTGTTATTTTTGGATTTTCTCAGCAACTACTGAACGGATTTACACCATTTAAGAGAGTGCTTTCTTATCCAAGCACTACCTTTTTGCCAAATTTGATGTAATTCCGTTCAGCAGTCTGAGCTGTAGCAGTATCTGAAGTTTCCTATGGGAAATTGATTTTTTCACCACTTTTTCTTGAATTTCTCAGAAAGTACTGAACGGATTTACACCATTTAACAAAAAGAGTTCTTTCTGAACCAAGGGCTACCATTTTGCCAAATTTGGTGTAATTCCGTTCAGCAGATCAGCCGTGTCTGAAGTTTCCTATGGGAAATAACATGAAGAAAACATGTTTTGGGACACCCCTTTTTTCTCGGCCCCCGCTTGGCGGATCACCCCGATAGGAGCTGACCGTAACGGGCCATAAGTTTTGAAAATTTCACGAAGATTTGTCAACCGGCGTCAAAGTTATTGGGAAAACAAAAAACGAGTTTCCTATGGAAAATAGGTCCTAACTATAACTATCTACTGGCGACTGCCAGTAGATAATATGTATATATATCACAGGTACACTGTACAACATCCCCGAGGTAATTCTGGACTGTTGACATAGGCATCTATCCTTATACAATCTCTCATCACTTATTTCAATGATATAACAGGGGATGGGGTGTTTGTTTCAATCCGTATTATAATTCGTTTGGTGTCCTCAGGACCATTGTCATTTGATAAATACAATTGTATCAAGAGAGAAGAGAAAACCAAGTCCATGTATTGATGTTGTCCATAAATCAACATACACTTTCTGACCAAATATCTACTCACCACACTCTGTCCAAGTACAAAGGTCCTCTCAATGTCACCACCTCAATGTTCTGGTTACTACAGTGAACGCCAATATCCAATTATTTATTGGCCTATGGATTTTTTATAGCATACGTTGTTCCCAAGAGTATATCCTCCATGCCACAAGTTTGATGAGTGAATGATATTATTCATGTTATTTCTAGATTAAATGGAACCGAACCTCCCCAAACTCTTGTTTCTTAGTGAACCATGTGTGTCTAAAAAACAAAACCAGCACATCTATGCTTAGAAACAATGTTAGAAGAAAGGTAGGGTAGCCCTAAGTGTGAATTGACTCACCTGGACACCTAATCCTCGGTTCACACCACTCTGTTCCCAGCATACTATTGCACTCCAGTATGGTCAAACCGTACATCAAACACATCTTGGTGCTATATTAAATGTGACCATCAGTACAGCCCACACAAAGTGAATCAAGCAACCCTGGGCCCCTAATCATCGATCCACACCACTCATGCACGTGAGTGTGGTCAAAGCTTACATCAAATAATATATCCTGTGGGCCGCCTGCACCACTTTCAAGTTCTACTTACTGGATCGAGTCAAGTCCACACTTTATAAACATGCTGGCTTGATTGACTGCCATTCAATGGCTTCCCTGCCATAGCCCCATATAAACTGCTTCCTGATCAATGCAGCATTGGAAAGGAGTCAGAGCCAAACATCATTTTGGTATGGAGCCTAATCTCGACCCTAAGGATCTTCTTCAGACTTGTGTTTTCTCTTCATTGCACCAGTTCTCCTTTGTGCCTTCTAAGGGGAGCTAGTTTGGACAATCTGGGGGTTATTCAATCCATGTCTATTCAGTTTCTCTCTCATCCTTGAACCCAACTTTGAGATGGTGTGCGCACGCTCTAAACATTGTGGTGGGATGCTCTTTCTTCATCCAGGTACAACTTATGGTCACAACTGACTCGAAGTGTGGGTGAGAGGCTTAATGTGGGAACGTTTTTCACCACCTTCCGGGACAGATTAGATTTGTAACTCCACTTAAAGCATGTTGGAGGTAAAGGTATTCTTTGTAGCACTGAAAATCTTCCTACCAGTGGTGAGATCTAGCATGATAGTCCTAGATCTGGATCCCAGGTCCCTACTGTGGGAAGAAACAAGCAGGGGCAGTAGAGCTGTATCAATAGGTGATCAAAGGTTTGCATTTTTTTTCAACTGATCTTTCAATACCAGGGCAGACTACCTGATCAGATGCTTCCTCTTTCCAGGAAAGTGATAAATCCACCAGTAAGACCTCAATTCCCTTTTAGTATGGGGTTGCTGAGCTATAGATTCCATTGCTGACTAAATTCCAGATACAGCCGTTGCAGCTGCATTTAAGGGGGTTGCCTAATATTCGACAGAAAATGTCAATTTGTATATGCCATCCTCAGATTCTAACGATCCCTCCAAAAGATCAAACAACCCATTATATAATTATAATAGTGGTGCCAACTTGTCTTCAACAAATAAAGTTGCCCGTCTTGCTCCATTTTTTATAAAAGGACCATATCATCCTCCCCAACCCCCCTTTAGAGTAGAGACCCTCTTGTCCATGAAATGAGTGAGATGGTGGCATTTCTCCATAACGTGGCTCCATTTCAGTGTGGTGACAGGAGAGTTAGTGTTTACCTATCTTAGCCTCCAACAAAGTATCATGGATGTCATTGTGGCTGCCAGGTAATCTACCACTAGAGCGCAATAAAGGAACAAATGACTACGGTTCTGCTATTGCACCATTGCCATAACTGAAAAGCCCACTTATTGTGTGGATGATTTGTGGACCACAAAACCTATTTGGGACTTAGCAAGGAATAATATATATATGTTTTTAAACCTTCATGAGTCTTATGCACTGGTTTCCTTTGACTGGGTATCCCATAGTTTCTTAGGCCTAACTAGGATGTTGGCATAATGTAATCTGAAGCTTTTCCCATGGAAGATTTCTGTCTTGGTGGCCATAACTGTTAGGAATTCTAATCTAGATAGTAGTGCACCAATGTCCAAACAATGGTTTCTGGGACTTGCAGCTGTTCCCTGTACACAATCCTGAGTACTTTGTCGCACAACGATATACAAATACCTGCGTTAGCCATTTAGTCTGCATTATGTATTTGTTTCCATGTTGATCATGACTTGCACTTTTATTATGTTTCTTATTCAACAGTTTTATGTTCTACTATCCTGGTATTGCCTAGTAGTGTAGTTTTGTTTTTAGACGAGGCCAGATACATGTATCTGCTAAGAAGTTGTTTTGAAGGAACCCCTGAGTTTTAAGAAGTACACTGTGAAAGCACCCACAAGAATGGGAGAACAGAGTATTGTGACAATTTAACTGTAATTGGCTGACTTGAATGGCAGCGTCATAGAAGCCATGCTACACAGACCCTCCACATTAAGGCACCAGAAAATGTCACCTGGAGGGGTTACACTTATCGCAAAGCTGTAGAATTCTTAGGATCCATGCCCTGTCTGTCAGATGAGTGACAGTTTGCCACTCTTTTTTTTCTCAATATTAGCTTTTAGGCACACACGTTAGAAGAAATGGGAACCAAGATCAGAATAGGAAACATTAGGCACCCATGAAATTGTTTATTTTGTACACTGCTAATCTTGACCTTTTTGTTTAAGGCACTAACTTTTAAAACTGTGCTCAGTCACCGACTGAATATTGAATTGAGCCCTACGTGCAGTTTACCTAAGGTGCATTGAGACTACATGGCCTATTAACAGAGGTAAATTAAAATTTACTCGCATGTAAATCTGCTACTGCTCATAGGTGTGTAGGGAAGACTAATAAAGTTTATTAATAAAGAAAATCATGTTAAATAGAATTGGAAAACAATTAAAAGCAATTCTTTTTAAAATAGAGCTAATAAAATGAAATGGCTCAAATAGTGCAGCAGCAAATTAACTCTTCATTATTTCCCTCCAGTCCTCCCCCTTCTGTGCCCTCTGTCCCACGCGGGTCGAGACGGTGGCACATATTCTTTTTGAATGCCCAGATTATTGTACACCTAGGAGGCGCTGGCTCAAACCACTGTGTAGACTTTTAGGTACTCGCCAGCACATTGTGGCCCTACGCATCTTTTTGTCCGACACATCCACCTTGGTGGTTTGTGGGGTGTCAAAATTTCTAAAGTGGTCTTGGTTGATTCGTGTAAAAAGGCTGTCAGTCTCAATTTAATTCTATTTTTAACTGTATTTTATTGGATCATGTCACTGTTTTTATTTCTCTTTTGTATATATTGTAATAACTGTGACTATTTTTACTTGTTGTAAAGCTTTTATTAAATTCATATATCGAAATAAAGCCAATCAATCAATCATTATTTATAATAATTGTTCTACATAATTTTGTTAATATTTTGTATGTATTTAATAACTCTAAAATATTAATTCATGACAAATTCCACCATTCACTAGTATTTCTAATGAATATTTAGTACATTTAATTAAAAGTTGGTTTAATGAGTATACCTTTCTTTTAATAAGTTTAAAAATACAATTTAATGTGTGTAAGAAATGAACTTCATTTTTAAAATAAAATTTCATTTTGTCAGATTTTTTTCAAAAACATACTCCTACATTAACTGAAAAAAACAAAGGTTAAAGTGACTTTATAGTTAGGTGTTGAACTAAGATAAAAACAAACGTTTTACAGTTTACTTGGCTAACTATAACCTATTCCCCCGCATGCATAGCTTATGACTTTTCATATTACACTACTCATGACATCTCAAAAGTCATCATGGATGACATCACTGATAACCCCATAACCACACACAGCATAAAGTTACTGAGTGTACATGTACAGGCTTTTACATGTTAAGTTATATGGCACACCATTTGCAAATTACTAACATTTGGGGTGCAAGTATTACTCCATGTTAAACAAGGTACAGACTGAGTGCACCTGGTGTTGGTTGGAGAGGTATGTTTTTAAAGTAGGTTGTGGCTTAAAGCCAAAGACACCTCTGGGTATTTGTGCGCGCAATAAATCTCATTAACATTAACTGTTCCAAAAATCTGAGAAAGGACAAAGCTTCTGTCGACAATAGATGGTCCACCAGTGGACATCTGGATACATGTATGTGTAAAATAGTTGTAATAGAGTCCTGTAGACAAAGTCTTTGTAACAAGGATGTTTATAAGGTGTGGCTGTTTATTTCTAGAATGTCTCAGAAACTTTAAAGATAATGCAGATTATTGAATCATGTATATTGTAGGGGTATCCAACTCTCATGTAGTTTATCTAACACTGGTGTTATAAGCTTGGCTCTAAGGTTGTATGCCATTGTGCCCATCTCCGGAATACTTGCAGTGCATTGTACCAAACTACAGAAGTTTGTCCACAGGACCTGGTAGAAGGTGTTTTTTCTGTGGCAAAAGCATAACTGACAATGTCTTAACTTAAAAATGTTGTGGGATTAAGGGTGTAATCCCATAAAGGTGAATTTAAAAGTGGCCACAGGTTTAGCATGTTGAATTTCCTCAAGTCCACAAACCCTATAGGATGCTGTCACAATGACTGTGATGTCATCAATGAGGACATTAATAACATAATTTGAGCTGTCATCTGTGATATCCTCAATGATTTCATTTAACATGTCACGAGTGATCTAATAAGTGAGGTAAGTAGTGCATGGTGGGCCCCAAGTTCTAGTTAGCTCACTAAACTAAAACTGGTAAATTTCATTGTTCTTAATGTTTTAAGTAATCATTTTTATCTCACTTCAACACCTACCTATAATGTCATTTTAACCATTGTGTTTTCAGTGAATTTGTTTATTTTATGTAAGCTAAGATCTTATTACCATACCTAACTATAGCTTCACTGTAACCTTTGTTTTTTCCAGTGAATTTCGGTGTTTTTTTTTTGTTCATATTCAAATTGAGCATGCACAAACACCTTTCAGGCAACCTTCAGCCAACGTCCTCCAGCAAAGCTGTGTGCCCAACACCTCTGCCAAACACACCCCCATGGCTGGTAAACCCCCTCCATCCCTCTGCCACATCCAACCGCACCACCACTGGCCAATGTCTTGCTGCACATGTCCTTTGGCCGTGCGATGCTGCAGTACCGTGGGATGGAAGCATGTACAGCGACTCCCGCAGGATAACTACGTACCTCACAGGAAAGCTGAGTTGGTTCCTGCGAGAGTGTCATGGGGCAGCCCCTTTAGCTCCCCACTGGGTTCCCACAACAAGTACATGGATGCCAGTGTGTCCCTACACTGCCTTCCTTATGCCCTTTTGTGAAAACATTTTCAAGATCTTGGAATTGAGTCACCAAGTCCTATAATGGCGGTAAAAACATTTTCTTCCTCAGTGTAGCCAGCCAATCATATAGCTCAGTTCCAGGGAACTTGTTCCATGTTACCGAAATGGCAGACGGGAGGGAAAAAAAAACTCCCTGACAAATCAGAAGATAAATTATATATATCAATCAATTTTAGATGTGCGTGTGTGTATGTACGTGCACCTCAAAGCCCCCTTTCTGAAGTAGTTCGGCGGCAGCAGTGGCAAAGCTTTGGTCATTCTCAACGTTCTTGGGGAACGCCGAACCGCCGCCAACCATCAAAGGATTATGCCGATTTTAATCCATCTGTGACTTCACGAACAACGCATATACTTACTTAAGGACAGTGCGCTTGGGCATCTTGTGGGTTAATGGCGGCTGAATGAAGGATCCAGGGCTTCCTCAATTTCTCCACGATGACATCCAGGCAGGTGAGGCGAAGCTGCAGGCACCGCCCACTGGGGAGAGTACTTACGAGAGTGTACCTGCAGCGCGAGAGCTCTGAGCACCGAGTTCGGGAGACTTTTCCTGCCTGCTAGAGTGTCTGCACCAATTGAAGAGGGGCACTCTACATTTAAAAGTGGACAGTGTTAGTTAAAACAGTGATGGAGGCATTTGATAAAGGCAATGGAGCCGAAACCGGTCATGCCGCACCTGTGATACTGAATTAAAAGAGAAAAAACCCCTGCGAACCTTTGTGGGCTTGTTCCTTTCGTAAAGGGAAGGTTTCTGGTGGCATATGTTGGTGTGTGGCCACGTGCACCTCAAAGCCCCCTTTCTGAAGTAGTTCGGCGGCAGCAGTGGCAAAGCTTTGGTCATTCTCAACGTTCTTGGGGAACGCCGAACCGCCGCCAACCATCAAAGGATTATGCCGATTTTAATCCATTTGTGACTTCACGAACAACGCATATACTTACTTAAGGACAGTGCGTTTGGGCATCTTGTGGGTTAATGGCGGCTGAAAGAAGGATCCAGGGCTTCCTCAATTTCTCCTCGATGACATCCAGGCAGGTGAGGCGAAGCTGCAGGCACCGCCCACTGGGGAGAGTACTTACGAGAGTGTACCTGCAGCGCGAGAGCTCGGAGCACCGAGTTCGGGAGACTTTTCCTGCCTGCTAGAGTGTCTGCACCAATTGAAGCGGGGCACTCTACATTTAAAAGTTAACAGTGTTAGTTAAAACGGTGATGGAGGCATTTGATAAAGGCAATGGAGCTGAAACCGGTCATGCCACACCTGTGATACTGAATTAAAAGAGAAAAAACCCCTGCGAACCTGTGTGGGCTTGTTCCTTTCGTAAAGGGAAGGTTTCTGGTGGTATATATATATATATATATATATATATATATATATTACCTACTGGCGGTCGCCAGTAGGTAGTTATAGTTAGGACCACGTTTCCATAGGAAATCCGCAACATTCTATTTTGAATAACTTTGGCGCCGGTCGACGAATCCTCGCAAATTTTTCAAAATAGGTGGGGCGCTACGCTCCGCTCCTACCCTGAAAGTCTCGGGGGGATTCGTCAAGCGGGGGCTGAGATAAAAGGGGGGTCCCAAAACGCGTTTTTCCCATGCATTTTTCCATAGGACCTTTAGACAGGGCTACAGCCCGAACGGCTGAACAGAATTACTAGAAATTTGGCAGAGAGGTAGTCCTCAGGTCAAGGAAGTGCCTTTTGTAGGTTTGGTGTAAATCTGTTCAGTAGATTCTGAGAAAATAGCCTTTAAATCAATATATATATCTGAGCCAGCTTACGGTGCGCTTACGGTACGCTTACCGTACGCGTACGGTGACGTGCGCGAGCGCGATTCTGATTGGCTCTTAGATCTAAGTAAACATTCGAATCGGCCGAAACCAGGAAGCGGCGGCCGCCATTTTCTCTCTCGCACTGAGAGTGATTTTTAAAATATAAAGCCCAAAAACATGTAAAGGGGCTGTTTAGACAGCTCCCACACACATAGCCATGTTGAGGGAGTCCCCAAAGATCCCCCAAGGCCAAAAACGGAATTTTTATTTTTTCGGTAATTTCGCCGATTACGCTTACCGTACGCGTACGGTAAAAAATTAAAAAAAAAAAATAATAATTATCCACACTCTCTCCACCCCGTGTGCAATTGGTGCCCGAAGGGCACCATTTGTGCATGGCTTATTACACCTGAGATAAACTAAAATATTTTTAAAAAAAATAATAAAAAAAAAAATTATCCACACTCTCTCCACCCCGTGTGCAAATGGTGCCCGAAGGGCACCATTTGTGCATGGCTTATAAAATATACGAAAAATTAAAATATTACCTTTCAAAACGAAGTGCATCATATGTCCTCCATGTGCGCACGGTGCGCGAAGCGCATCGTGCGTACATGGCCCATCTAGCGTAACGTGGGCACGCGGTGCGCGTAGCGCACCGCGTGCCCACCGTGCGTGCACGGCACTAACTGCGTAAAGTGGGCGCGCGGTGCGCGAAGCGCACCGCGTGCTCACTGTGCGCGCACGGTACGAACTGCGTTAAGTGGGCGCGCACGCCACGAATGGCGTAAAGTAACTTAGCATTTAAAAAACCGTACAAATTCACTGAAAAAACCATAGGTTTCACACACGTTATAGTTAGGAATTAGCATTTAAAAAACCTTGCAAATTCACTGAAAAAACCATAGGTTTCACACATGTTATAGTTAGCGGAAATTTTACTGATAAAAAACCAATGAGATTCCCCCGTTATAGTTAGTGCAGGCAACTATAACTCACGCGACCGCAATCTTCTGCTGATGACATATGTGTCTTTATGAAAAAAAAATATTTGTAATATATGTATAGCTAAAAATGTATGGAAGAAGACCTGGGCAAATAAGTGTCTAAATACAGTATTAGCATCAGCAGAGGATTGCGGTCGCGTGAGTTATAGTTGCCTGCACTAACTATAACGGGGGAATTTCATTGGTTTTTTATCAGTAAAATTTCCGCTAACTATAACATGTGTGAAACCTATGGTTTTTTCAGTGAATTTATATATATATATATCTCCAAATATCCAAAACAAAAGGTTGCCCTTATTCGACATGCCACACAGTGGGTAAGTAATTCCTTTTATTCACCGCCAGGCAGACCAATTGTGTCTGCCTGTGGGTCTATCTTAGAGCCATTAGCCAAATATATTGACACCTTTCTAATTGGTGAAAGAGACCCCTTCGTATATAAGAGATACTATGGATTTGATATCAAAGGTTGAAGGATTACCTTATGATAAAGAAAAACAACTCTTGGTATCCTTTGATATCGAATCTCTATATACGAATATACCCCAAGAAGAGGCATTGGCTGTGATGGAATACCACCTTGACAAAAGAGACCGCCCTCATCAAGTCCCAACAGAATTTCTAGTAGCATTAGCTAGCTTGTGCTTGAAAAACAATTTTTTCAATTTTAAAGGGGACCTATATCTCCAAATTTCTGGGGTAGCTATGGGCTGCAGTTTTTCGCCTGAAATAGCCAATCTGGTGATGGCGGAATTTGAAAAAAGATGGATATATAGCGACACCAATCCCTTTAAAAATCATATTGGGTTTTGGTGTCGCTATATAGATGATATTTTTATGATTTGGGCAGGAAATGATTCTCAACTAAAGGAATTCCACAATTGGTTGAACTTCAGGACAATGGAATTTAAGTTTACAATGAGCTTTGATCATATGAAGATCAACTTTTTGGATGTATTCATCCAACAAGAAATTGACAAACTAGGAGTGTGTCTATACACCAAGCCCACAGATCGAAACACCTTACTACACTTTGCAAGTTGTCATCCGCGCACATTAAAGGAGAATCTGCCATATGGACAGTTTCTCCGTATTAGGAGAAACTGTACCAATAAATCAGATTATTTCATGAATGCAGAGATCCTCAAAGAGAAATTGATAGCACGAGGATACCCCAAAAAACTTGTGAAAGGTGCGCTAAAAAGAGCTTGGTATACTCCAAGGGAGGAATTACTAACACCAAAAGAAAAAGACAAAAATACCCCCTTGACTTGTGTATTGACATATGACCCCAAGGCAAATAAAATTAAAAAGATTGTCCAAAAGAATTGGAAATTGATTGAAACCCTGGGAATTCCTAAACCTCTGTTTGCTTTTAAAAAGGGTAGAAATATCCGGCAACAACTGGTGAAGGCAAATAGACCAACTATACCCCCTAAAAAAGATCTTAGAAATCTTTTAAACTTACCACCTGTAGTGGGCCATTATAGATGCCAGAATTGTTCGGCATGTTGTTTAACAGAGGATTCCAAAGAATTGACTATCAATGACCAAATACATTACCAAAAAGTTTTTTCTAATTGTAATTCCAAAAATGCAATTTATTGCATCAAATGCCCGTGTAATAAATACTACATTGGACAGACTATACAACCGATGAAAAAACGAATACTGCAACATAAGTCGCGAATAAAATGTAAAGCCCAAGGTGCTCCGTTAGTACAACATTTCCAGACTTTTAATCATTTGGAAAACGACTTTAAATGGTCAGTACTTTGCTTAGTTGGCAACCTGGAAAAAAGCCAACTTCAGACAAGGTTAAATAGATTGGAAGCCAGACTGATTGAAAAATATCACACTACAGTTTTGGGATTGAATGACAGAGATGAAATATGGTCATTATTGTATTAAAACACGTCAGTGGCAAATAAGGCATTGAGTATGTGAGTTGTTCTTCGTTATTTCTTTAATACAGGGTCCAATAATTTACTTGGTATAAAAATTGTCAGATGATGAATCGATATATGTAAGAAAGACTGTAAGGAGTGGCGGGTTCACACTGGGCTATAAGGTGACCTTTTTTGTATATATTTATTTATTTATAATTATTTTTTTATAATTTAATTTGATTTTTTCAAAAAATTACCTACAAGTGGTATTACCAGGTTCTAGTTTAATTAGAAGTAACATTCGGGTGTTTATAATGACCACTAGCCACCCTGATGTAATGAATAGTCTGCCCTCCATTTCCCTTATGGTGGAATAGAGTCCGTTTTTTAGCTCTAATTCCTCCCCAAGCCGGATATAATCCCGCTGGCGTATTACGCGCTTCCTGATGCTGGAAACGCGAGGAAGTTTGACGAGGAGTTTGGACGAGAAGATTTGGAATAATAAGGTGAGAAACGATAAAGAAACTGCGCGTTACCTTATTAGGCATTTAGTCATCCACATGGGTCCCTAGTATAACTATACGTTTTGTAACTTTGGCAGAGCCGGCGTCTGCGGTCGTCTATTGTCCCGCAGGGATCTCTTGATAGGAACTAAGGCTATCACGGGCGTACAATTGAAGTCTTTTTTGAAAAGGTAGGTTTTATAATTTATCCTTGGTTTTGCCTTGATGTGTATAATAATAATAAATTAAGGCGTTTTACGGTTAGGCATCCCCTATTTTGTTTTGCAGTTATGATTTTCCATTGAATGAAGGCTTGGAGAAGTCCTTTACGAATATATTTTTACGAGACACCTCGACAGCACGGATTCTATTAGTAAGTTTAGAATGTGTGTACATCAGGGTAAAGATGGTTTTAGTACTTTTCCATGAATTGGATCTTGTTATGGAACCACACCATTCCCTATGAATGAAGTTGTGAATCAGGGTGCCGCAGGTACTACATTAAAAGTCTTTCTTCAGTACTTACTTGGTTAAGAAATATTACACTTCGTAAGGCCACACTCCCTTTAGTTGCAAGGGAGGTTGGATATATATATACATTGAGATTCAAGTCAAAATATTGTTTATTTATTATTTCTTCTTTAATATTTGCATCCATAAAGATAATCGACACACAGTGGTGTTTAGTGCACTATTATGTTCGTGTTTGACACATTTGAATCGGGATATATTTTGCCCGCCACTTCAGTGATTCTCTAAAAATGTGTTTTTGTTTGTAAATATGAGACAACATGACCCGTCTTTATGCTCCAAGGTGTATATATAGTGTAAATAATGATATAGGTTTGTATTATATTGTATATAAAAAAATAGTAATACAGAAATATTGAACTTGTATTTATAGGTGAATTTTGACGAAATCGAATATACATGTACCCTAGTCCTGATGAGGCCTTTAAAATTTTTGGGCTGAAACGCGTCGACAACGAATTGGAAGACATCCAGTTAATTGATTAAATTTTGTGTTGATTCATGTCTAGCGGAGCACTTTTAAGAAAGTAGAGATCAAAATGAAAAAAGATCTCTAAAGTTCTCATTTAGGTTTGATCTTCATCAGAAAGGAATGCTGGAACAGATTAATCCTATAAGCATCCTAATTCAAATATAGGGTCGTATAGATGTATATGTGTATTGATTTTTTTCAAGAAAAGAATGTAAATATTATAAATGTTTTTGTATATATGTCTAAAAGATTAATCTTCTTATATATGTTTGGTGAAATATAAAACAATAAATACACTTAGATGCAGATCTAAGGAAAGATATATTCATTGTTGGGTCGGATTTTCTATGTATGACTAGTAAGAATAAAGATAACATAGTCTATATTTGAGGATAAATTAACTCAAGGGAGGAGATATTTGATTTTTCTCGTCACCGTAACATGGTTATATTATTAATCCCTAGGTGTTAGTTTTTCCTTTCTACCTGTTTAAGTACCCAGACACCAAAGGGTTAGTATGGGTTTTCCCCCTTTTCTTCTGAAAGTTTGTGATTGCACTTGGTTAAGTGTGAGGGTATACAATTGAAATAACTATACATCATTTATGAGTAGTATTGAGAATAAAAGAAATTGTTAGCCATACTAATTCTTCCCAACTTTGATAAATATTTTCTTTTTTCACATTGGAGCATACAAATTGGCAAGGGAACAGATATTCATTGACATGACAGAACCTGTATTGGTTAGTTATACCGAAGAAGAAATTAGTGCTCTGTGTAAGATTCCCTCATTGTTAAGTGGAGATCAATGTGCGACTCAAGTCTTGAACATTGACAAAATTGAAAGATTGAAACAACTGAAAAAGAAAAACATAAGAACCCAACTACACGCTCAGGTTCTTTTGGAACATTTAAAAAATAACACTGTCCCAGTAGGCCTCCAAGTGAGAAATATCCCAGTAATTTTTATTACTGATAAGGTATATTTGGGAAAATTTGGGGGAGTAGGAACAAAATGCTCTAGGGACTGGATGGCATTGTCTATAGAAACTGCCCTTAGATTAAATGACGAAGAATTGAAGGAAATTCAGTTATTAGAACAAGAAATTCTAGGAGATAATACGATAAAAGATAGCAAATCTTTGCTTGAATCAGTCGAAAAAACAATTGCAGATTTCAAGATACACACCACTAATCAAAAAACTACGAAAGTAGCTAGAGACATCAAAAACTTTAAACTGGAAGAGACATATCCTTATTTGAAGGAGGATTTTTATCAAAATAATAATCCAAGTTCAATAAACTCACAATACAGAGGTAGGTCAAGAAATAGGTTCATCACTTTTTCTGGTACATCCTCTGATTCAGATCAAGGGTCATACAATAATTATCAGAACTATTCTCAGTACCCTAGATCCCAACCTTTTTTTGGCAGAGGCAGGTATCGAGGCAGGGGAGGAGGAGCAAGATGGCGAAATTTCAATACTCAATCAGGCCAGTATCAACAACAGGGCCAATACCAGACCCCGGATCAGTACCAAAATCAGGATTCAGAGACGTTCAGAACCCGCAAGAAAACATACAGACGTTAAATAGATGTGATACTGCGAAAGTGGACAAAATAGAAACTATACCCATCTACAATTTGTCCAAATACACTCCTACCCAAACTGAATTGATGATTTTAAGTAAAGGCCTATCCTTTGTCCCAACAACATTACAAAATCCAGTAGATACAAAAACTGAAATCTTACACTTTCTCAGAAAAGTCAGACTGAAAGCATTTTTCCTAGAAAGAGAAAGCAACGAACAAATTAACATAAGTGGTTTACGAAAGAAATCAAACTTTGTTCCAGAAAGTATATTTTTACCAGCAGAAATTCTAATCTTTGAGGAACAAATCTTACGCGAACTAGACACTCTACAAAAAAAGAAAATTTTCTATAATGTTAACTGCTCTAAAAATGAATTTCAAGCCCTAAGAGACTTGTCTAATAATCCGGCGATCATAATCAAGCCGGCTGACAAGGGGGGAGGAATCGTTCTGTGGGATACAGAAAAATACGACCAAGAAATAATTCGTCAATTATCTAATCCCTTGCATTACAGAGCACTAGACATTAATCCCACACTTGATTTAAAATCTAAAATCATGGAGATTACCAAGGAGGGTTTGGAGGAAGGATGGCTATGCAAAAATGAATTCGAATACTTGAATAATGACAATACTAAAACACCTAATATATATGTTTTGCCGAAGGTTCATAAAACCTTGATAGATCCACCAGGCAGACCAATTGTGTCTGCCTGTGGGTCTATCTTAGAGCCATTAGCCAAATATATTGACACCTTTCTAATCCCATTGGTGAAAGAGACCCCTTCGTATATAAGAGATACTATGGATTTGATATCAAAGGTTGAAGGATTACCTTATGATAAAGAAAAACAACTCTTGGTATCCTTTGATATCGAATCTCTATATACGAATATACCCCAAGAAGAGGCATTGGCTGTGATGGAATACCACCTTGACAAAAGAGACCGCCCTCATCAAGTCCCAACAGAATTTCTAGTAGCATTAGCTAGCTTGTGCTTGAAAAACAATTTTTTCAATTTTAAAGGGGACCTATATCTCCAAATTTCTGGGGTAGCTATGGGCTGCAGTTTTTCGCCTGAAATAGCCAATCTGGTGATGGCGGAATTTGAAAAAAGATGGATATATAGCGACACCAATCCCTTTAAAAATCATATTGGGTTTTGGTGTCGCTATATAGATGATATTTTTATGATTTGGGCAGGAAATGATTCTCAACTAAAGGAATTCCACAATTGGTTGAACTTCAGGACAATGGAATTTAAGTTTACAATGAGCTTTGATCATATGAAGATCAACTTTTTGGATGTATTCATCCAACAAGAAATTGACAAACTAGGAGTGTGTCTATACACCAAGCCCACAGATCGAAACACCTTACTACACTTTGCAAGTTGTCATCCGCGCACATTAAAGGAGAATCTGCCATATGGACAGTTTCTCCGTATTAGGAGAAACTGTACCAATAAATCAGATTATTTCATGAATGCAGAGATCCTCAAAGAGAAATTGATAGCACGAGGATACCCCAAAAAACTTGTGAAAGGTGCGCTAAAAAGAGCTTGGTATACTCCAAGGGAGGAATTACTAACACCAAAAGAAAAAGACAAAAATACCCCCTTGACTTGTGTATTGACATATGACCCCAAGGCAAATAAAATTAAAAAGATTGTCCAAAAGAATTGGAAATTGATTGAAACCCTGGGAATTCCTAAACCTCTGTTTGCTTTTAAAAAGGGTAGAAATATCCGGCAACAACTGGTGAAGGCAAATAGACCAACTATACCCCCTAAAAAAGATCTTAGAAATCTTTTAAACTTACCACCTGTAGTGGGCCATTATAGATGCCAGAATTGTTCGGCATGTTGTTTAACAGAGGATTCCAAAGAATTGACTATCAATGACCAAATACATTACCAAAAAGTTTTTTCTAATTGTAATTCCAAAAATGCAATTTATTGCATCAAATGCCCGTGTAATAAATACTACATTGGACAGACTATACAACCGATGAAAAAACGAATACTGCAACATAAGTCGCGAATAAAATGTAAAGCCCAAGGTGCTCCCTTAGTACAACATTTCCAGACTTTTAATCATTCGGAAAACGACTTTAAATGGTCAGTACTTTGCTTAGTTGGCAACCTGGAAAAAAGCCAACTTCAGACAAGGTTAAATAGATTGGAAGCCAGACTGATTGAAAAATATCACACTACAGTTTTGGGATTGAATGACAGAGATGAAATATGGTCATTATTGTATTAAAACACGTCAGTGGCAAATAAGGCATTGAGTATGTGAGTTGTTCTTCGTTATTTCTTTAATACAGGGTCCAATAATTTACTTGGTATAAAAATTGTCAGATGATGAATCGATATATGTAAGAAAGACTGTAAGGAGTGGCGGGTTCACACTGGGCTATAAGGTGACCTTTTTTGTATATATTTATTTATTATTTATAATTATTTTTTTATAATTTAATTTGATTTTTTCAAAAAATTACCTACAAGTGGTATTACCAGGTTCTAGTTTAATTAGAAGTAACATTCGGGTGTTTATAATGACCACTAGCCACCCTGATGTAATGAATAGTCTGCCCTCCATTTCCCTTATGGTGGAATAGAGTCCGTTTTTTAGCTCTAATTCCTCCCCAAGCCGGATATAATCCCGCTGGCGTATTACGCGCTTCCTGATGCTGGAAACGCGAGGAAGTTTGACGAGGAGTTTGGACGAGAAGATTTGGAATAATAAGGTGAGAAACGATAAAGAAACTGCGCGTTACCTTATTAGGCATTTAGTCATCCACATGGGTCCCTAGTATAACTATACGTTTTGTAACTTTGGCAGAGCCGGCGTCTGCGGTCGTCTATTGTCCCGCAGGGATCTCTTGATAGGAACTAAGGCTATCACGGGCGTACAATTGAAGTCTTTTTTGAAAAGGTAGGTTTTATAATTTATCCTTGGTTTTGCCTTGATGTGTATAATAATAATAAATTAAGGCGTTTTACGGTTAGGCATCCCCTATTTTGTTTTGCAGTTATGATTTTCCATTGAATGAAGGCTTGGAGAAGTCCTTTACGAATATATTTTTACGAGACACCTCGACAGCACGGATTCTATTAGTAAGTTTAGAATGTGTGTACATCAGGGTAAAGATGGTTTTAGTACTTTTCCATGAATTGGATCTTGTTATGGAACCACACCATTCCCTATGAATGAAGTTGTGAATCAGGGTGCCGCAGGTACTACATTAAAAGTCTTTCTTCAGTACTTGCTTGGTTAAGAAATATTACACTTCGTAAGGCCACACTCCCTTTAGTTGCAAGGGAGGTTGGATATATATATACATTGAGATTCAAGTCAAAATATTGTTTATTTATTATTTCTTCTTTAATATTTGCATCCATAAAGATAATCGACACACAGTGGTGTTTAGTGCACTATTATGTTCGTGTTTGACACATTTGAATCGGGATATATTTTGCCCGCCACTTCAGTGATTCTCTAAAAATGTGTTTTTGTTTGTAAATATGAGACAACATGACCCGTCTTTATGCTCCAAGGTGTATATATAGTGTAAATAATGATATAGGTTTGTATTATATTGTATATAAAAAAATAGTAATACAGAAATATTGAACTTGTATTTATAGGTGAATTTTGACGAAATCGAATATACATGTACCCTAGTCCTGATGAGGCCTTTAAAATTTTTGGGCTGAAACGCGTCGACAACGAATTGGAAGACATCCAGTTAATTGATTAAATTTTGTGTTGATTCATGTCTAGCGGAGCACTTTTAAGAAAGTAGAGATCAAAATGAAAAAAGATCTCTAAAGTTCTCATTTAGGTTTGATCTTCATCAGAAAGGAATGCTGGAACAGATTAATCCTATAAGCATCCTAATTCAAATATAGGGTCGTATAGATGTATATGTGTATTGATTTTTTTCAAGAAAAGAATGTAAATATTATAAATGTTTTTGTATATATGTCTAAAAGATTAATCTTCTTATATATGTTTGGTGAAATATAAAACAATAAATACACTTAGATGCAGATCTAAGGAAAGATATATTCATTGTTGGGTCGGATTTTCTATGTATGACTAGTAAGAATAAAGATAACATAGTCTATATTTGAGGATAAATTAACTCAAGGGAGGAGATATTTGATTTTTCTCGTCACCGTAACATGGTTATATTATTAATCCCTAGGTGTTAGTTTTTCCTTTCTACCAGCTGAAGGTACATCAGCATTCCCTCCCAAATGCCAGCTGCATTTCGGCCGCCATGGCCTTTTTCAATGGCTTATCGCGAGTCCTGGCAGTCAAAGCGAACTTAAATACCATAAACCCCGCCCTAGTGGGACTTTCTTATTTTTGAAATGGTTTCTGGGTACGGTAGTTCAGTGACATGTCCTTCGTGGAGACTGTTGGGCTTTCATGATTAAAAACTGAACTCCCCATGTGGGTTGGGAGGAGAACATGTGAATACCTGCGAGTGTCACGCTGGAAATGCCGGATTTACACACTCCTCTAGTGGGTAACTAACTCCTTTTATTCACCGCCAGCTGCATGTCACTGAACTACCATACCCAGAAACCATAACAAACGCACACAGTAGCCTACAACGATCGAGCTCTCCCCAGGCAACACTTATCCTATAACACTGCATTCTGGGAGCTGTAGTTTTGTTGAAAGCTACAGTGGAGTTGCGACCATGTGACCTGAGGTCAAGTGGACTACCGCCAATGTGAGAGAGCCTGGATATTTAAAGGTGGGGGTGGAGCAGTATCTTGTAATCAGCGGCATCCGAAGAAGGCTATAAGGCCGAAATGCATTCTGATCGAGCTGTCCTATTAAAAGTCTTCCAGCGTGTCCCCCGAGTGGCCTCTACTTCTTCTGAATGGAGTGGTGTGTTTTGGACATTTCCGTGCTAACCAGAGGCGCGTAAGAGGCCCCGTTCTGTCAAGAGGTCAGAGTGATGCTGGTACCTGCTGCAGCTTTTCTTCAAGTTATTGGAAGAACTCCGGCCCGCCTTGAAGTGCTGGCCATGCCATGGGCTGCTGCCAGGTGCAGCTAGTTATTAACGAGGAGGCAAGTTCACTGCAACTATGACTCACGGCCCGGTGGGCACATGTATTACAAGGCTAGAACGTCAGAGGGGACTCGAGGAAGCCCTATGACAGATCTCCAAACAAGGACTTTATATTCGGACACTCAGCACCTTTTTGTTTAGCAAAAAACGCCCACAGGAGCTTACAACGATCAGGCTCTCCCCTGGCAACACTTATCCAATAACACTGCATTCTGGGAGCTGTAGTTTTGTTGAAAGCTACAGTGGAGTTGTGACCATGTGACCTGAGGTCAAGCGGACTACCGCCAATGGGAGAGAGCCTGGATATTTAAAGGTGGGGGTGGAGCAGTACCTTGTAATCAGCGGCATCCGAAGAAGGCCGTAAGGCCGAAATGCATTATGCCCGAGCTATCCTATTAAAGGTCTTCCAGCGTGTCCCCCGAGTGGCCTCTACTTCTTTTGAATGGAGTGGTGTGTTTTGGATATATATATATATATATATATATATATATATATATATATATATATATGAGCAAGGGCCTTGGGGCTCGAAACACGTCATGATGGCTGGTGTTGGAGGAGTTTAATAATGACTTCCACTGATGCACTAAAAATGTGGTCCATGCTCCGTCACTAACACAGGTGGCAAAACAATGCGAGCGGAGTTTGCACGATATATATATTTCTCCAACAAAGCAACTTTATAAAGTGGCAACAAATGGATACCACAAATGAAAATCTTCAGGCTGGGTGCTTTTATTGTGCAGACCCCTGCTGAAAAAAAAAAAAAAATTATATATATATAAAAAAAACTTTTTTTTAAATATGGGGTACTGCAGACCAACCATCCAGATATAGCTAACTTTTTCACCCCTTCGTGCCCACAAGGAGCACCAGTTCATACACTAATTTCTCGGAAGCAGCTAAATGGATGTACACCAAATCTTAATAACCACGCTTTGAGTAAATGTTTCTTTGTGTTAAATGTGGTATAATTCAATTCAGCTATTTTGTTTTCTGTATCGAAGCTCAAATTTTCTTATATGAATTAACATGGAGAAATCCCAATTTTGCACCTCCCCATTTTTCTTGGTCATGATTGACGGATCAGCATGAAACATTCAAAGAAGGAAGCAGTAGTGGATGACTTGTTTGGATAGTTTTGTACAGACTTATCGAATACAGCCTGAGATATCAGCAAAACAAAAAATAGTCTTCCTATGGGAACTCTGATCTAACTATAACTCCACATTGGCAACTGCCACTGTTTGATGGGAGTTTTATATCTGTCCCTCCATTCATGATGTTAATGGCTTATTCCAACTTGACAAAGGCTCCTGTGAGGGTCAAAACGAAACACATTGGAACAGAGAATAAAAGTGGGTTTACTGACCTCCTGAGTGATATATATATATATATATTATCTACTGGCGGTCGCCAGTAGATAGTTATAGTTACAACCTAGTTTCCATAGGAAATCTCAAAATTCTATTTTGAATAACTTTGGCGCCGGTTGACGAATCCTCGCAAAATTTTCAAAACTAATGGGGCGCTCCGTTCAGCTCCTACCCTGAAAGTCTCGGGGTGATTCTTCAAGCGGGGGCCGAGAAAAAAGGGGGGTCCCAAAACGCGTTTTCCCCATGCATTTTTCCATAGGACCTTTAGACACAGCTACAGCCCGAACGGCTGAACAGAATTACTTGAAATTTGGCAGAGAGGTAGCCAGAAGGTCAAGGAAGTGCCTTTTGCAGGTCTGGTGTAAATCTGTTCAGTATTTCCTGAGAAAATAGCATTTAAAAGCATTTATATATGTGGGCGGAGCCTAACCACACATCTCATCCTGAGATCTGATTGGCTGTCAGCACTTCATCCAAGAAGTGTTGGCAGCCATCTTGGGACCAATATACATGATAGCACCTCATTAAAAAGCATTGCAATTAATAGAAGGTTTTAAGACTTTAGTTACATTATAAATCATTTGTTGATGGTACCATACTCATTTTAGGAATTGTGGTATGTTCTAAGGTGATTTCACCATGTGAAAAAGCCTTCTTCTGGGATGTCATGATTGAGAGAAAAATATTTTCTCATGCTTTTACCACAGAGGTTTGGAAGGTGATCTATAAGCTAAACTGAGAGCTTATTTTCTGTTAATTCACATTATCTTTCTCAGTCATGTGAGAATGAAGTCTGACATTCTCAGTAAAACATGTACATCCAACAAGGGCAGAGACTGTCAGTTGATTCCTTTGTGTTCTACTGCAGCTTCCCAGAGTGTTCCAAAGAACTACTAGAGCGCTAACAGTCCTACTTATGATAAACGTATGGCACACCTGAAGCCATCTTGCTTGGATTAAAGTGGTAACTCTTAAAACATTTAATTTAAAAAGGAACAAAATGAGGGGGTTCATTTTTCCATAAAAAGTATGATTAGTGCTGCAGAAAGAAAAATTAGGGCACATTTTGAGTGACTTCTCAAATCCTCTTCTATTTCATTAAAGAATTCTGACATGCAGACTGAAACATGCACTTTCAATACCAGCAGCAGTTTTCCCTGGTGAGCAGTAGCTTTACTACAGTGATCTAATGAGCAAAAAGAGTGCTAACATTCTGAATTTATGGCAAATGTGTGACACATCTGAATGCCTTCTTGATGGAATCAAAGTAAAAAACTGAAAGTATTTCCTACTGAGGAGACTGCAGTAAATGAGGAAATTAGGAAACTTCATAACAAATAAGTCTCCCAAGATGGCCACCAGAGACAAAAGAGCCCAAATGTAGCCCAAATATCACCCAGATGTAGCCCAAGTATAGCCCAATGACAGAATGTCCCAGAATGTTCATAAAAACAACTAGAGCGCTTACTGTCTTCATTATGACAAAAGTATGGCACACCTGAAGCCATCTTGATTGGAATAAACTGGTAACACTTAAAACATTTAATTTAAAAAGGAACACAATGAGGGGGTTCATTTTGCCACAGAAATTATGATTAATGCTGAAGAAAGAAAATGAGGGCACATTTTGAGTGACTTCTCAAATCCTCTTCTATTTCATTTAAAAATTCTGACCTGCAGACTGAAACATGCACTTTTAATACCAGGAGCAGACTTCCATGGTGAACAGTAGTTTTACTACAGTGATCTAATGAGCAACTAGAGTGCTAAAATTCAGAATTTATGGCAAATGTGTGACATATCTGAATACCTTCATGATGGAATCAAAGTAAAAAACTGAAAGCATTTCCTACTGAGGAGACTGCAGTACATGAGGAAATTAGGAAACTTCATAACAAATAAATCTCCCAAGATGGCCACCGGAGACAAAAGAGCCCAAATGTAGCCCAAAATCACCCAGATGTAGCCCAAATATAGCCCAATGACAGAAGTGTGCAAAACACTTATTATTTTGTGTTTTTGCAGTGTTATATAGAGCAGACTTGTCAGGTATTGGAGTGCTTTACATGAGCATTGGTTACATCACACAAGAACAAATTCATTTTGGTTGTAGACATGGGGAGACTAAGTGATTTGACCAGAATCACAGAATGTCGAGCTGAAGCAGAAACTTCAACCTGGTTCCCCAGTTGCAAAGTCTGCAGTTCTGGAAGTAACACCACATCCTCTCCCCTAAGTGCAACATTTAATCAAGTGGTCAACTGGATAAAAAAAACATAAAGATAACAAATAATTTAAAAGTGCTTTGTCGCTATTTGAAAACTCAGAAGATTTGTCCTTATTTTAGTCTTTTAGAGCACTAACCATAATTTTGATGCCAATAAGACCCTCTCATATATGTAATTTCTAAAGGAAATGCTCTAGGTATTACAGTTTTGATTACATCAAGATGATGTCAGGCGTTCCACACTTTTGTAATAAATATAGAATGTTAGCAATCTAGTTGTTCATTAGGATACTGTTGAGAGGCAGAGGCCAGGGGCACGGACTCTGAAAATTGAAGGCAGGTAGGAGTGTGCAAAGGCAACAATTTAACCACACTGAGCAGGCAGGAACGGCCGTGGAAGCACAACAGACTATGGAGGGCAGTGGAAAGGGGGGCAGGGGCAACAAACCAACAATATAGGACTTGCAAGAGAGGCTGTTGGAGGGAAGATCTATTACGGGTCAAGGAAGCTAGGGGCGGTCCCCAGAGCCCCGGGAGCCACCACAGAACTGAGCAGGAGAGTGAGTCAGGGACAAAAGGGGCACCTTAATTTGAGCCGGGGTGCCTAGGAACGCTTGCTCCAAAAATGAAGAAAACAGACATATGAGACATGGAATTGGAGGCAGAATACAATGGCAGTTTAATGAGAAGATGCAACTTCAAAGAAACCGCAGAATAGAGACATAAAGTACAAAATACAGAATCCAGATAATCATACAGCTGTCATGATATTCTCTGTATCTCAATTAATGTACTGACAGAGAGAGAGAGAAAACACATCTATAAATGCATCATGAGAAACAAGTTACACCAAGGAAAATGTTACCTAGGAACACTCACGTTTACTCTTAGAGCAAGCATTCCTGCAATTACAATACAAAATCTTTTAAATGCAAAAGTAAAGAGAACAATGGTTAAACATAACATGACATTTCATATAGGTAAAATAGAATAAGATACTTCAAGCAAAGCAGAGCAAGACATTTTAAGCAAAGGAAGACAAGAGCTCCCAGCTCTTGGGGAAAACCTGCACAGCCTGTTAACCTACATACAGACGGCGAGGTAGTCCGTCGATATCTGTGGGTGCTCCCTTTTTATATCATTTTGTGGGCTCCTTTGCACGCTACATCTACCTACGTATGCTACCCAAAAGCTTCGTCTGCAGATTTTACCAGACATTTCGTGATTTACCCACTTAATGCTGACAATGGACTGGGTGAAAAGGTCAGTCTCTCAGGCCAATCGCTTATCGTAAGTTCCATAGAGCAAGCAGAAAATAATGGGTATTGTACGGGAATTCAATATATTCATGTATAAAATCTCCTCAGTTCTCCTAACTTGACGCTCTGCGGTTGCCACTTCCTTAAAAGCGGGAAACCTGCCCAGGAAGCAAGTACCAGTCCAGGATGCAGCCTACTGTATGTCGACAGCTTCAGGGGGATGTTGAACTTTGATACCGAGCACGGAGCACTCGGGTAGGGTGGGGGCTACTAGTTTGGAGCAGAAGGCCTCGCAGACCTGCCTTCAGACTGCTATACACTAAAATTGCAGAGCTATGGTCAATTTAACAAAGAGGCCTACATATTGAACAGAAGGGCCTACACAGGGGTTTTATGCTGGCTGAGTGGTAAGGATGTCTCAGGATAATTATATAGCAACACAGGACCCGCTGGTCAATTTAATACGGCCTACAAATGCGGCTGGCAGGGCAAGGACAAGGGTCTCATACTTCAGGTGTGGACAGAACGGGCCAGGGGCCCCCTGTGATACAAAAACTACCCTCCTTCAAGGCTGTGGCAATGTAATAGACCATTGTGGGCAGAAGGAAGAGGCAATGGTAGTACAACCATACATGCCAACAGACCCGATTCAGCCAGGAAACGTCCAATGTTTTTAAGCTCAAATGGGCTTTATTTGATCTGTCTCCTGTCTACAATATCCTCTTTTTCAATGTAACTCAAAGGGGAAAATCAATACCACAGTTTTTTTTCAAAATCTCCCTCTTACCAAGTTCAAAATGATCGCAAGTATGGTACATTGGATCATGGAAGGAAATGGGATAGGGACATGGACTTGGATAACAGAGGACAGGAGGGACATGGAGAGGTGCACCAAACTGACCCTGCAGGGCAGGCATCAGGGTTTGCAGCAGCACAATATACCACACAGGGCATGCAGGACGGGAGTGCAGCACAACAATCCATAGAAAGCAAGAGGGAGGGGACAGGACCATGCACATGGACAACAGAGAACAGAGGGGCAAGAGGCAATGGTAGCTAGCTGACCATAATGGACAGACAGAAGAGAAAGCTGCAGCATAACAGACCATAAAGGGCAGGAGGGACGGATCAGGGGCATTACAATGGAACAGACAAGCCAGGAGGGAGGGAGTAGGGGTCTGCACATGTAAACAGAGGGCTGGGGGCAAGGGGGCAGGGCAGGAGCAGCAAGATAGCCATGGAGGTCAGGCAGGATGGGCACTAGAAGCAAGACACACCATGAAGAGCAACAGTGAGACTGTGATGGCATACAAACAGACCATGGAGGGAAGGTGGGAGGGGGTCAGGGGCAGCTAACTGACCACACAGGGCAGGTGGTAGGGGCCATGGCAGCACAGAAGACCATGCATGGCAAGTGGGAGGGTTAGTGGCAGCACAATGGCTATGATGGGCAAGAAGGAGGGTGCAGGGGCATGAACAAAGGACTATGGAGGATAGAAGGGAGGGTCAGGACCTGTGCACAGACAAGAAAGTTCAGGGGAAGGGACCTCACAACAGACCACACGGGGCAGGCAGGAGGAGCAGTTGCAGCACAACAGACCAGGAAGGGCAGAAGGGTGTGGCAGTACAATGGACCATGTAGGACAGGAGGAAGAGGATAGGGGCAAGGCATGTGGACAGGCAGGGTGGAGGTGGCAGGGACAGGTTACAGTCATCTGACAATGCTAGGCAGGTGGGAGGGGAGTGGCAGCTCAACAGAACACTCAGAGTAGATAGGAGTGGCAGGTCCATGGGACATGGTGGGCAAAAAGGATGGAGCAGGGGCATGCCCCCTGACCCTCCACCCGTATCGCAAAATGTAATGCCCGTGGAAAGGGTAGGTGAACACAGTGTTATATAGAACATAGTCCTGAGAGCACGATTGAAAATGAAAACTAGATATAGTGTATGGTATAAACTATGCACCAAAAAGTGTGATATAAGATGAACCGGGCGTGAAATATAATATGCAATACATTGTGCGCAATGACAGATTCATTGGAGAGCGTGAGATATCACAGGCACTAGCGCGTACTATGCGATATGCGCCTTGGAGTGTAATATGCACAGGGCAGTGTTGTGTTACCTAACTAGTCTCTAAAGTTGTAATATAAAATATGTGCTGGGGAGTGTAACGTTGCATATGCACTGTGACAAAGATATGGATCCCAGAATGTTTGTAATATGCATGGCATAGCACTGTGCGTTATAACATAGGCATCGAGGAAGGCACGTTAGATGGGGCAATATAACCCGTGCGCAGACAAGTGTGGCATGACATATTCACGGGGTGGTGTTACAGTGCACATGGGCTAGAAAGTGTCATAGCATATGCACTAGCTAGTGGAATACAACACAGAGGTGTGTGGCACTCGGCAGGCAATGGTGGGTGTAACACAGCATTGGGCTCTGTCAGGAGTGCGCTGTGACTCTCAAGTGATGTTCGTCCCCTTTCCAGAGAGTAAAATAAAAAAGTATTACACATCCGGCAGTGGATGTGTGTTTTATTAACCGTGAGGGGGGTTTCTTGCATAGTTTTGGTCGAATTTTTGTCGAATCCCCTTTGAATGGCTTGGTGTTCATGTGTATTAAATGTGCCCGTCAATAGCTACCCATGTTTGTATAAATAAACGACAAGGGTGTCTACCGGGATAAGGCACGGTAGGGCATCAGACATGTCAGAGCTTCACTAGTGGTGTAAATACATTCCACGTGGATTCATTGCATGCATAGTCGCCTTTTAAATGAATATCACGCAAATCGTCATGGTGATAGGTACGTACGGTTTGTCCAGCATGTCCTAGGTGTGTCTATAAATATATATTTTTTAAAAATAATAAAAAACAGTGGCCGGCCCTGGGGATTGGGGTCAAAAAAAATATAATTAGGAGACAGGCCCTGGGGGATGGGGTCATCAGGGCCAATAAATTAGAATAAGAAGGGGAACCACACAGCCCCCCTTCTTAAAAAATTAAAATAAATAAAAGACTGGCATCGTGCCGGAGGCCATGCCCCCTCCGTGCAGCACTCTGCAAACGCGCCCCCAACAGGCATCTCCAGTATGCGCCAGGGAGCTGCGCTGCAGACAGGTGTTCTGAGGCCAAGCCCCTTTTTACACCTCTCTGCAACGCAGCTCTGTGGCGCTTACTGGAGGTACCTAGTGGTCTAGTTTGACCCTAGGGACCCTTACGATTCAAGGGGACTTAATCTCTCAACTTAGAACAGCCACAGGGCGCGTTTACACAGTGGTGAAGGGAGGGGACGGGGCCTGAGGTGACGTGTGCAAACACGCACTATGGCACGTTTTAAATTGGGGATATAATTTCCCTTCAATACTGAGGGCCTCTGGGGGCTAACTAGCCCACCAAGTGCTTCCAGTAAGCGCCACTGAGCTGCATTGCAGAGAGGTGGTCCAGGCCGTGCCACTTTTTACACCTCTCTGCAACGCAGCTCTGTGGCACTTACTGGAGGTACCTAGTGGGCTAGTTGGACCCTAGGGACCCTCAGGATTCAAATGAACTTAATCTCCCAACTAAAAATGGACACAGGGCATGTTTACACAGTGGTGAAGGGAGGGGACGGGGCCTGAGTTAACGTGTGCAAAAACGCCCTGTGGCCTGTTTTAAGAGGTAGTTTTAATCCCCATGCCCTATTATATACTAGGGGCTTACAGAGGAGGTCATGCTAATCACAGGGGGACCCCAACGCATAATGTTCCCTAGTGTAAGTAGGTGTTTTCACTGTATTCTAAGTGTCTTTTAACATAGCACTGGCTCTAGGACTGGTTAGTCAGACTCAGTTACCACCAGTATCCGTCTGAAAAAGTTGAGGGTACAGGATGATTTTGCAACAAGGCTTCTTTCTGCTCTTCTTTTTGTTCTTTCTGCACGTTATCCTTCTTCCTGCACTTATCTTCGTATTTGAGGACTTCTGTTGCTTCTTTCTGCACTTCTTTTGTTTCTTTCTGTGCATTTTTTCTTCTTTCTTCACATGTCCTATCTCTGTAGGCATAGTTAGAAATTAGCATTTAAAAAACCTTTGAAATTCACAGAAAAAACCATAGGTTTCAGGCACGTTATAGTTAGGAATTAGCATTTAAAAAACCTAAGAAATTCACTGAAAAAAACGTAGGTTTCAGGGGTGTTATAGTTAGCTGGACTTTTCACTTGTACAAAACCATTGAAATTCCCCCGTTATAGTTAGTTCAGCTAACTATAACTCGCGCGCCCGCAATGCACTGCTGATGACATCACATATATTTCATCACTCATGACATGGTCAGTGACATCACTCATAACATCACTGATGACATCTCAAATGACATCACTGATGACACCACTGATGACATCATCCTTGTGATAGAGTGGCAGACCTCCTCTCACCCTAATATAACCTTTGATACACACATTCAAAAATAGAGACTATAATTTTCAAAACAATGGACATACCAATACCAGTTACAACAACCTCTTCAGTAATTCTAAGATCCACATACACATCCACTCATTCACCAACAGTCCTATACAGTCACTCATACATGTACTCACTCATCATATGTACTCATACACCTATACATCCTGTTACACAATGCCACTCATCCATAGAGTTACTCACACACATAGTCACTCATGCTAATAAAGAATCAAACATACATTTACTTGCATATACAGTTATACACACACCACCACACTTACTTCTACGGAAACTTACACATACTTAGTCTTTTAAACAATCACTTATAGAAACACATACTTATTCATACAGGAACTCTTTCAATCTCTCACTCTCACATATACTCACATATATACACCAATAGTCACATATACTAGTTTAAAACATATGTAGTTACTCATAAAGACACTATTGAGACAGTCATTCACTCACTAACACACCCATACACACACTCATCCACCCATACAGTCCTGCACACATGCTGTGTTCAACACATACAAACAGTGAGTCACTCATTCATGCACCTATGCACTACGTAATACCCCCACCGAACCATGCAGACACTCAGACTGATACTCAAAAAACCAACTAATAACCTATATAGACACCCATGTAGCTACTCACCAACCCATGCAGCCACTTATACACAAAGTGAGAGACTGATACAGATATTTACATATTTAAACATTACTCACTAAGCCATGTATTCACTATGATACACTTAATCAGTCAATTTTTCAAAAACAAATCATCCATTTAGACACTTATATACCCATTTATTCTTCCCTCGACCTTGAGATATACATATATAAAACATATTTAATTTTCAGAAAAACACACATTCACTGGATGATGTCATCAGTGATGTCATCAGTGATGTCATTTGAGATGTCATCAGTGATGTCATGAGTGATGTCACTGACCATGTCATGAGTGATGTAATATGTGACGTCATCAGCAGTGCATTGCGGGCGCGCGAGTTATAGTTAGCTGAACTAACTATAACGGGGGAATTTCAATGATTTTGTACAAGTGAAAAGTCCAGCTAACTATAACACCCCTGAAACCTATGGTTTTTTCAGTGAATATATATATATATATATCACTTGAAAAACCATAGGTTTCACACACGTTATAGTTAGGAATTAGCATTTAAAAAACCTTGCAAATTCACTTAAAAAACCATAGGTTTCACACAGGTTATAGTTAGGTGGACATTTCACTCGTAAAAAACCAATAAAATTCCCCCGTTATAGTTAGTTCAGATAACTATAACTCGCACGCCCGCAATCCACTGCTCATGACGTCACACATTACATCACTCATGACATGGTCAATGGCATCACTCATGACATCACTGATGACATCATCCTTGTGATAGAGTGGCGGTCGCGCGAGTTATAGTTATCTAAACTAACTATAACGGGGGAATTTTATTGGTTTTTTACGAGTGAAATGTCCACCTAACTATAACCTGTGTGAAACCCATGGTTTTTTAAGTGAATATATATATATATATATATATATATATATAATATACATACATACACACATACACACATATATATATATTCACTGACTAAAACAAAGGTTTCAGGGGCGTTATAGTTGGGAATTGGCATTTAAAAAACCTTAGAAATTCACTGAAAAAACCATAGGTTTCAGGGGCGTTATAGTTAGCTGGACATTTCCCTCGTACAAAACCCTAGAAATTCCCCTGTTATAGTTAGTTCAGCTAACTATAACACGCGCCCCCGCAATGCACTGCTGATGACGTCACATATTACATCACTCATGACATGGTCAGTGACATCACTGATGTCATCACTGATGACATCTGAAATGACATCACTGATGACGTCATCCATGTGATAAATTAGTGCATCTTCTCACACCCATTGATATACTCAATCAAAATTTCAGACGTCCATTCTCAAAACCATAGATACTCCAATACCAATAACTACATACCCACTCATTGACTCTTAGATCTACACACACATCCACTCACTCACCTGTACAGTCCCTCGTACTTACAGTCACTCAGTACAGGACTACCATATGCATTTATACACCTACATAGACACTCACACACCACCAATCATCCATAGAGGTACTCTCACACCTAGTCAGTCATGCAAATAATTAATCACACTCCCATTTACTCACCTATGCAGTTATACACACACAAGTTCACTTACTCATAAAAATAGTACCACATTCTTACGCTCTTATACAATTACTGATACAAGCACACACTCATCCATACAGCCACTCTCACAATCACACACTCTCACATATACCCACTTATATACTCTTACACACATATATACTGCCTTTCACATATGTAGTTACTCACACATGTACCACTGAGCTATACATTCAATCACTAACACACCCATACATACACTCACCCAACCATACAGTCCATCACAGATCCACTCTTAAAACCATGCACCCATAGAATCGCCCACTTACACATGTATGCACAGTCACACACACCCCACCCATACAAACACTCAGGCACCCATACAGATACTCCGACAACCAATCAATAACCCATAGAGACACTCATATAGCTATTCACAAAATCATGCAGCCGCTTATACACCAACAGACAGACAGATACAGACATTCAAATAGTTTAGTCACTAGTCTGCAGTAAGATACATTTAATGACTCACTTATAGTGTCAGTCACGCACCTACTAAATCATCCATTCACACATTTATACACCCACTTGTTCTTCCATAGGTCTTTCCCTATATATATATTAAACATATTTAAAATTTACAGAAACACACACTCACTGGATGACGTCATCAGTGATGTCATCAGTGATGTCATTTCAGATGTCATCAGTGATGTCATGACCATGTCATGAGTGATGTAATATGTGACGTCATCAGCAGTGCATTGCGGGGGCGCGAGTTATAGTTAGCTGAACTAACTATAACAGGGGAATTTCTAGGGTTTTGTACGAGGGAAATGTCCAGCCAACTATAACGCCCCTGAAACCTATGGTTTTTTCAGTGAATTTCCAAGGTTTTGTAAATGACAATTTTTAATGTATTAATTGTTATACTGATTTTTGTTTATACTGATTTATTACATTTTTTAAACTATTTATTTTTAGATATATTTTTTTTAATTACATTATACATTACAATACAAAATATACTTTCTCAGAATGAATTACTTTAGTTTAAATACTTGGCAAATAGGCAACAGACTTTTAAGTACAGTAGTTACAGTTGTTGCAATGGCCAACACAATTTCAAACACAAAGCAACATTGAGCTCAATGAGAATTTCTAGTTAAATGCAATTAGTTACTTTATGGATTACTTTTCTAACCACAGGACTGGATCCTAGATTTAGTCCTTGGACATCTCCTGTAAACAGTTGAGTAAAAGCGTTTTGGTTACAGTAGTTATTTTTAAGGAATATTATTGTATTTTAAAAGTTGACACTTAGAAATTTTTTCACAGAATCACCAATGTTATCCTATGGCAGAAAATTCACTTAGCAGGTAAGTAGTGTTATCGTTACTTTTTCTTACTCCGTGGTGGATCCTGGATCCAGCACTGGCCAACCTCCTGTTAACAGTTGAAAGAATGTGTTTAAGTCATACAGACGATTTTTTAGGAATATTTTTAGTTTGTGAAAATAGACACTTAAAACTTTTCTGCTGAAAACCACACAATGGATTCCTATGGAAGGAAATGCAAGTTACTGGTAAGTACGCTTAGAATTACTTTTCAGAGTCAGTGCTGGGCTAAAAGATGCAGCCCAGGGTTCTCTCCTGATTACAGGTGAGTGAATCGGAATTCGTAGTTCGGCCGATTTTAGAGGAATATTTGTACGTTTCATAAATGGACATTTGGAAACTTTTCTGCTGAAAACCACACAATGGATTTCTATGGACGGAAATACAAGTTACTGGTAAATACGCTTAGATTTACTTTTCAGGGTCAGTGCTGGGCTAAAAGATGCAGCACTGGGTTCTCTCCTGATAACAGGTGAGTAAATCAGAATTCGTAGTTCGGCTGATTTTAGAGGAATATTTGTAAAATGGTGAATGAAGGGGGCGGGGCCTGAGGTGACGTGTGCAAACACGCCCTGTGGCGCGTTTTAAGTTGGGGAATTAATTCCCCTTCAATCCTTGAGGTCCCCTGGGGGCAACTAGCCCACCAGGTACCTCCAGTATGCGCCAGGGGGCTGCATTGCTGAGAGGTGTTCAGAGGCCACGCCCCTTTTTACAACACTGCAACGTAGCTCCGTGGCGCTTAGTGGAGGTACCTGGTGGGCTAGTTGGTCCCCAGGGACCCTCAGGATTGAAGAGGAATTAATTCCCCAACTTAAAACACGCCACAGGGCGTGTTTGCACACACATCACCTCAGGCCTCGCCCCCTACCATTCACCACTGTGCAAACGCGCCCCGTGGGGTATTTTAGGTTAGGGGATTAAGTCCCCTTGAATCCTGTGGTCCCCTGGCGTCCAACTAGCCCACCAGGTACCTCCAGTATGTGCCAGGGAGCTGCGTTGCAGAGAGGTGTTCAGAGGCCACACCCATTTTTAAAACACTGCAACGCAGCTCCATGGCGCTTAGTGGAGGTACCTGGTGGTCTAGTTGTCCCCTAGGGGACCTCTGGATTGAAGAGGAATGAATTCCCCAACTTAAAACGCGCCACAGGGCGTGTTTGCACAGTATCACCTCAGGCCCCGCCCCCTACCTTCACCACTGTGCAAACGCGCCCCGTGGTGCGTTTTAAGGTGGGAGATTAAATCCCCTTGAATCCTGAGGTCCCCTGACGGCCAACTAGCCCACCAGGTACCTCCAGTAAGTGCCACGGATCTGCGTTGCAGAGAGTTGTAAAAAGGGGCGTGGCCTCATTACACCTCTCTGCAACGCAGCCCCCTGGCGCATACTGGAGGTTCCTGGTGGGCTAGTTGGCCCCCAAGGACCGCCAGTATTGAAGGGGAAATCGTTCCCCCTCTGCAAACGCGCCAGGGGGCGCGTTTGCAGAGTGATGAAAGGAGAGCGCATGGCCTCCTCCCGATCCCGTGTTTTTTTTTTTTTTTTCTCTTTTTAAGAAGGGGGGCTGTGTAGCTCCCCTTCTTTTTCTTATTTTTTGGCCCTGGGGACCCCATCCCCCAGGCCCTGCCCCCTATTTATTTTTTTGTTTTTAAACTAAGGAGGGGGGCCACGTGGCCCCCCTTCCGAGGCCTTAATTTGCCCCGGGGACCCCATCCCCGGGGCATGACCCTTTTTAGTTTTGCTTTTCTTTTTTGGAGGGGGGCTGCCTTGCCCCCCTCCTGTGGCCTCTTTTGGCCCCGGGGACCCCATCCCCGGGTCCGTCTTTTTAATTTTATTTTTGTTATTTTGGGGAGGGGTGCCTCGTGGCCCCCCTCCCGGGCCACTACTGGCCCCGGGGACCCCATCCCCTGGGGCCTGGCCTCCGTTGGGGACCGTGGGGGGGTCCCCAATTTCCCCACGGCCCCGGCGGCTCCCCGCCTCCTGCGGGTGCCGGCATTGCTTTTCCACATGGGGAGCAGCTAACATGCTGCTCTCCATGTGGAAAAGCAATCTTCAGGTTTCCCTGCTCTCTCTTCCAAATAGCAAAGCAGTTTGCAATGGCAGGGTGGGAGCCACGAGGCTCCCGCCCTGCCATTGCAAACAGCAGTGTCCCGGGGGTGGGCACCCCGGGACACTGCAGGAGCCGGCCCTGGGGGGTGGAGGTCCCCAGGGCCAAGACAAGGCTCCAGGAGGGGGGGCGCGCGGCCCCCCCTCCCACTTAGGTTAAAGCCCCGGGGGTGGTGGTCCCCGGGGCTTGGGGGTCCGTAACGGGCCAAGCACCTGCAGAAGGGAAAGTCCGAAAAAGTAATGTGGAGACATCAACATTTCTTGTCACAAAAATGACCTAATTTGACAATGTCGGTTGCTGTGGTAACATGGCCCCTGGACTCGGCCACCACCTAGGAAAAACTACCAAACCAGACATGTCTAAAAACTAGATACCTGGGGCGCCATGGCCGTGTGCTTCATGTGGATTCCACAACGTTTTCTTATCCGCAAAGCCCTGCAAACCTCAACTTGCCCTAAAACCACAAATTTTCCTTGCATTTCTGTGACATAAACTTTCAGAATCCTCAGTTATTTAGAAAATTCCTACCATCCAGCATTCTCCCCGTTTATTCTGAAAAATGTGCTACCCCACTTGTGTGGCATGGTCTAGTGCCTGAGACATGAATGGATCAAACCAGGGTCAATGTGAGTCCCCAGACCGTTAATGCTGGGAACTCTGGGTGGTATACCTACGGATTGCTGTTACATCACAAAAATGCAAGGAAAATATGTGATTTTAGGCTTAGTGTGAGATCTGCAGGATATTGTAGGTAAGAAAGCATTGTTGAATTCATGGGAAGCACACCACCATTGACTTCCCGCGATGTCTCGTTTTCAGAAATCCAGGTCTAGTAGGTTTCTCTAGGTGGTGGCCTACCCAAGGGCAAAAAGTGCACCCATTCACCAGGGCAAGTGGGCGATATTGGGAATTAGCTCCACTTTCCTGGCCCACATGTTAAACACCCAGAAGAACTAAATGTCTTCTCTATCATTGGGTTAGGATTTTTTAGTCTGCATGGAAGAAAAAAGACTTAAGTCCTTAGGGGTGAGGGAGGGGCCTGCTGTCAGGATGGGCCAGATTCACCCTATTTTTATTTTTAAGACTGCCATCCAGTAGGATTTTTTTCCTCCCTGCCCCTTGGGACAAAATGGGGTTAAACCCCCTCTCATCCCTCCGGGGAGGCATAAATTGGTTTGTCCCTTTTGAGGTGGGAATATGGCTCAGTGTCAGAATGAGACCCTCGCGCCTCATTTTTGTCCCAAATAAAAAATCCCTGGTGTCTAGTTGGCTTTCTACCCCATTCCTTGGGGCAGGTTTGAGGCACCTTTCCCAGTTGGGACAAACCTCTATTATATTTCTAAGAGAGTGGGCAGAAGGGCTGCTTAACCCTCTTTGGTGCGGTGCGGTGGCATGGCCATGCCCACGGTGGGCAGCCCCGACCCTATTTTTATATTTCTAAAACTATTCCCAGGTATCTAGTGAGGTACCCCCAAGGCCCCACCCCAAGCCCCCAGTGGAGGCAGAGTGGGCTAAACCTTCAGCCTGCTTCCCAAGGAGGGCAGAAAGACTGTTTCTCCCTTTTTGGGGTGTGCACATGGCCATGCCCATGGTGAACAGAACCCCCCCCCTTATTTTTTTTCCCCCCCTAAATGTTCCCTGCTTGTCTAGCGGGCATTCTGTACACTCCCTGTTCAGCTATGGGTCCTAGATTCTATTCGATTTATTATTTATAAAGCGCAAACAAATGCCCGGTGGTGTCTTGGCGCTGCTCAAAAATGAATAAAATGATAGGAGAAACGGGGATACTAATCATGCCTGAAAAGCCAAGTCTTTAAATCTTTCCTAAACTTCAGTAAAAAAGGGCTATATTTACCTTCGGCTGTAAACTATTCCTGTTCCGGGCCGTGCAACTTACTAGGCTCCTGCCTCCACAGGTAGCCAGTCTGTTGGTGGGCACTACCAGATATCCTGCTGAGCAAGAGCGAAGGTTCCTTCCTGGCAGGTACCATCTTAATCTATCTTTTAGATAAACCGAGTCAAGGCCATAGAGACCTTTATAGGCCGTACAATGGCCTTTAATGGCAATCTGTTTCTTTACCAGGAGCAATGCAGTTTTTTATGGCTTGGGAGGCCGACCCATATCTAGGTACCTTCATCAGCATACGAGCTGCCACGTTTTGTAAAACCTGGAAGTTAATCAATGATTTCTTTGGTAGGGGTAGGTACAGACCATTGCAATAGTCTATTCTAGATAGAACTAGTGCAATAATAAAGGTCTTTAACAGCTCAAAAGGAAGAAACTGAACGATTTTCTTGACTGAACGCAAGGCAAAGAAGGAAGCCAAAGTGACTCTATTCACTTGTGCTTTGTAAGATAATCGGTTGTCTATCAAGACACCAAATTTTTTTACCTTCTGCATTGGTGATGGTAAAGTGGCGTGTCCTCAGGCCACCAGTCCGGTGTCCAGAATGTTGGATTATTGCCGAATAGAATAACTTCAGTCTTTGAATTAAGTTTTAGGCAGTTTTGATCCATCCATCGGCCCACAGCACTCGTACTGCTACAAAAGGTCTTATCCACCTCTGCGTTCTTATCCACTAGGGAAAACACTATTTGTGTGTTGTCAGCGTAAGAGACTAATGTCATCCTAAAGGATTTGATTAATGCTGCCAGGGGAGTAACATAGATATTGAACAGCGTTGGGCTCAGAAATGAGCCCTGAGGAAACCCGCAAGGCGTCATGAAGGGTTCCAATAAAAAGCCCTTATAGGAGATTGCATCCAGTAAGTCAAGAATGATCTCAAAAGATTGAGGGCAGCACCCTGGATCCCCAGCTCTAACTGAGAGATCAGTAGGTCATGATGGACTGTATCAAAGGCCGCAGATAGCTAGTGTCTTCATGGGGAGAGGATGTGGTCTAACATCTAGGGCGGTCGACCTCGCAGCAGTGGAACCGGGTTCGAGTCTCGGCAGGGATGCTCCACATCCTGTGATTCTGGGCAAATCGCTTAATCTCGCCGTACCTAACAAAAATGAGTGTGTCCTTGTGTAACACAACTGGTGCTCATGTAAAGTGCTCTGATACCTTCTGGTCAAGTTTGCGCTAAATAAATCTGAGGAGAAAAAAATGGATGTCAATTCACCAAAATGATGGGAGTGGAGGAAGTGGCAACATACATTTTGCCCTACCCCCTTGTGACATCACAAGAAGTGATCTCACACAACCCTTAACTCCAGGAAGTGACAGACGTGCTTTCAAAATTAAAATAGCTAAAAATTATCATGTTAAGCAGCTGTAAAGAACACATTCTGACACTGCATGTAAAATTAAGGTACATGTATTTTATGGCATATGAACATCAATTGAATACTATTGTGTGACTGTACCACTGTACTGGAAACGTATAGTGGCAAAGAGAATGTGACCCCCAAACTTCCAGTGCCAGAATGCATGCCCTCCAATGTTTCTTTGCAACATACAGACTATCCATGTGACGTATAGAAAATAACTGACTTAACATCTATTGTGCCAGAAAGTTGTTGCCCCGTAACCCTCCTGTGCTAAAGACCTTTGTATGCGTCCTATTCCATCCACTCTTTTTGAGCCTTCACAAAGATACCACAGACTGCATCTACTTTTGATGGGTCCTAAAAGGTGCAGTTAGCCAACTAAGAACTTGTTATAACTGCTAAAAGTTTGTGCGCACATCTCTAAAAGGGAATGCATTATTTCAGTATGTATCAGTATGGTTAAAACACCAATTTCAGTGATAATAGTGTAAGCATAGCTGCATCGTGGGCGGGGGAGGGTATTGTTCCCCCACCACGGCCGGAAGTGACGTGGCCGGCTGACCCCCTGGTCCATAGGCCGGGGGGCACTGGTATGCTGCTTAGTGTGCCTTCCTGTGGCACTAAGGAGGCCGCCCTGTTAGGATGGTCCCCTACGTGGACCCCGGGCAGCCTGTCAATACATCAAGACAATTTGGCCGGCCTGGCCTTCTCTCGCGTTGGGGGGTAAATGTCAGCCATAACTAGGGTGTAGTGGCCCATCATACCACTAAGCCTAGAGTGCCTGCACCTGCTGTAAAAATGATTGTCCTACTCATGGGAGCAGGTGCTGTTGGTCACAACAGAGGTACATGGTAGTCAGAGCTGCTTCCAGAACTTCAATTGAAAAGTTTTCTGCTCTCAGTGCCGTTTCCATGTGACTGTGCTCTTGGGCATCTTGCTGGGTAGAGTTGTGTTACTTTTAACCAGTCATGCAATGGAGAAGTGAAGTCTAGAAGACATAACTGCTGTCAGAGGCCGGTGTTTTATAAATTCATAATCTTCTATGTGCTTGAAGTATGGTTCTGTAAGCTTTCAGCAAACCCTTCAATTTTTCTGTAGCACAAAGGGTAGCTCTGAATCTAAACCAAATGCCTGTAAGACGTGTGTACATTTTAAGAAGAAGTCATGAATTTAGACTAAAGGAATTTTTTTTTTTTTTGCCCACTCTGCAATTGCAGGCTGCCAAAGTCTTTTGTGAGAGATTCCACAAACAATATTTCTGCTTTAATGGCGGATTGCCGCACCTACACCGCAATAACAATCTGTAGGTGTCAGCTGCAAAAGAATATTGTGAATGAGGGGTAACGGACACTGGTTTGGTGCATTTGTATATCAATATTCCTGTTTTTCAAAAATTATTTTTATTTCATCTTTTATGTTTTGAAAACGATCCAACCAACGGGTAACCAAAACACACATATCCTCAGACAATATATTCCTGTTTTCTGACACCCAGATGCCCCACCAGCATTATAAAATAATCTGTTCGTCAGTGAGAGTCTCCCTTCATTTTGCAGTCGAGGGTACAACAATGCTAACAAGGAAGAAATGGTCTAATGTGCTAACATGCTTACCAAATTAAGTCTCATGGATTGCCTGGGAAAATACTGCAGCAGGCTCAGTTCACCAGGAAAGAGAAAACGGGACATGAAACCAAACACAGCCTCTCTTGCCATTTCTGCAGGCTAACACTGTGGCACTCGTAGAAGGACACCCTCACTGGCTACCTGTATCAATCCACCCAGCCAGACCATTTGCTGGGGCTCATACTCTGTCCTGAAAGGAACAACCCAGGACCCCTGACCAGACCGCCTAAGGGGAAAAAAACCTCTAAAATGTTGCAGGATAAGTTTAAAATCTTTTGGTAATTTCGTTTTTGCAGCGCCGTGGCAGTCTCGCTGTATTTGCACACATGGACATGGCAGGCTGCAGTCTACTGACAGATCTGAGGGCTACCTTAAAGAAGTAGCGTAGTGTGCACCCCCCCCCCCCCCAACAGCTGGTAGGTAGCCCACGTACACCTGCCCCATAGGGACAGAGATAGTCTGTATTTTGCTCCTGCTCAGCTAACAAATTAAGGGATCGTGCTTTTATAACTGTTCTAGGGGTCACAGTGGCTCTCTCAGGGGTAGGAAAGGGCAGGCCAGGGGTCGCAGCGGCGACCCTTAAATGACGTCCATGAATGTATTAAATAACCAGATCTAATTAGGTCGATGGAAGCATCAGCTAAGTCTACCACAAGTCCTCACCTACCCAAGGGTGACATGCTTCATTTTCCTGTCATGCTCCTCGTTGAGCTGGCAGCAATGCCCAACGGGCTCCTCTAGGGGGCTCTTTACCGGAGGTCTTTTTTTTTTATCACCAATTGTGTTGCCAACATGAGTTACTATCCAACAGGGCTATACCTCAAAGTTACAAAGATCAACAGGTCAGACTAGGATAGAAAATGATGGGGCATATTTACCATGAAGTGACGAAGCGCAGCGTTAGCCTCTTTGGCTTAACGTCTCGCTCCGCCACTTCTAAAACGTAGGGCTGCACCATATTTACAACAATATGGTGCAGCCCTGCATTTCCCCCTGTGCTGCCGCTTAATCTAGTTGCCTAGCGCCAACGCAGGCATCATTGCACCATAGTGCAATGGTGTCTGCGTTACAGGGGAAGATTGTTTATGTGCAGGAAGGTATCCCCTCCTGCACATAATCTTTAAATTGCGTTTTGTAACTTCTATGTCTGCTGCTCAATGATTGTTTATGTGCAGGAAGGGACACCTTCCTGCACATAAACAATCAATGGCCTTTTGACGTGTCTATGTGTTTTGCACAACGCAGCACCCGTGGAAACAGCAAAAACAAGGAGCAATAAAACATTTCTCCTCACCGCTAAGTGTAACGTGAAAGGGTGCCTTATTTACAAGGCAGCGTTAACACTGAAACCTGCACAACCTTGGGTGTTGTGCCTCCTGATTGTCGATGCATCTCCTCTGCTCAAGGACATTCAAAACATGGAGCATTCTCAGTTATGTGTAATGCTTAATATGATGTTCCCAAATTATATAGAATCACATTGGCCCAGGGTGCTAACAGTGGCTCATATAACTCATTGGTGAACTTCCAAAATGCTTTATAGTCCTTCATTTTGCACGTCTCTAATATCTCGCCAGGTTTCCTTGGACTACCATATTGCATTTTGGTGCTTTGGATTTAAGCTGATAACCGTAGCAGAAAGCAAACTACATGCATAAGTTGTTTTCAACAGATTAAACAGCTAGTGGTTAAGCTCAGATTTTTTTTTTCATCTCAGAGTTGGAGTAAGTTATTGATTTTTCTTCTTGACCCCTAATTGACCACTTACTTTCGTGGTAAGATTTGCTATGAATTTGGAAACAACAATTCTCAGACTAAGCAGGTTTCCTTCCCCAATGGGTTTCTACAGAGTATCATATGTAGTAGTTACATTTAGTAGAATCTTTCAGTAGCTTTTTCTTATCCGGGCAATATTGTAACAATCAAAATCTTAAAGGGCATGCAAAGAATTGCACTTGTACCATTGTTACTGATTTATTTCCATGACCCACAGGTATATACATTGGGAACACCTGAGGACAATGGCCACTTCCTAGCCCAGAATGGATACATAAATCTAACACTGCGCTTTAACAGTGTGTAAAATTCATCGTTCTATTAGAGTTCAATCACCCATTGAGGACTTGGAGGCTAGCATTTTTTTATTCCCTCAATTCTACATCCCGATAATCCATATTTTTTAGGGATTTTCTGGAATACAGTCACTAGTAAAAACAAAAATGAACAAAACACATACTTCTGAACTTATACCGCACATCTGTAACTAACCACCCATCAAAATATTACATTTTCTGAGAATTGGTCTAGGTGGAGTAATGTAGATGTTTAACACAAGTACAGGAATGCCTAAGCCTAGTGGATACTTCAATGACATTTTCAATACCTGGTTAATCGGAGGAAAACCTTTAATTCCTTCAACTAAGTTTTAATTAAGCAGACCTGTAATCAAATGGACCCCACACATTGGGCACCCTCAAGACATAAAAAAAATGTCTCAAGGGTGAAATGCATCTAAACGTCTTCCAGTTTAGTTGGTTCCTCAAGCCAAGTTACTGGAGACAAATGAGGCAATGACTTTTCATAAACAAATAAAGGGTTTCTATCACTCTGTGACCTTTTTAATCCTGCTATGTTTCACGAAGCTTATGTGCGAAGCGGAGCGTGTGTCTTCTTGGACCTTTTGGCAGCCTTTGATACCATCAATCATTTGTTGCTGCTGTTCAGACTAAAAGACATTGGACTGGATGATCTTGTATTACAATGGCTCCTTAGTGTTTCTTCTACTTTTCAAGTGTGTGCCCATTCAAGTTAATTGTAGAGTTCCACGAGTTTCAGTGCTCCATCCTCTACTGTACAACATCTACATGGTCCCTCTGGTCTCTCTTCTGTACACCAAGGGAGTACAGTTCTCCATGTAACCTGATGAAACACAATTATTATTCAATTTAATAGCTGGGCATACAATTTCATCGTGCTCAGCCCTATTATAAGAGGTGATAACTGATGTCCTAATCGGCATTCACAGAATCTATTTTAGATCATAAAACTGCTATTGAAGTATGGAACCTAGCCTGCTGGCTCAGAATGGTGTGTACTTCTCCTGTCCTGGCAAACACTTCACAACTTGAGTATTTTCATCAACTCTGATGTTGCTTTAGAAACTCAGATCATCTAAGGTACTAGCCTATTATTTTGGCAGGCCAAACGCTGGCAAAAGAAAAAGCCAAATTTTGCTCCAGAATACCATATGATTGTAGGCATGGTTCTAATACAATTGGTTACAGAAATGCCATCTATTTAAGACTCCCTGAGAAGCTCTATAGCATGCTACAACTGTTGCAAAATGCCATTGCACAACTACTGGCAAGGTCAGATGAAGATACGATATTGCTCTCAATCTTCGGCCGTTTCATCAGCTGCTGGTGAAGAGTACAGATCAAAGTTCTGGTTATAGTCTAGAAGATTACCCATAAATCTTCTCCCTTCTTTTTGGCCTTCAAATTTAGTCTTTCTATACCCTGGTGAACTCTTGGCTATAACTGATGTCTTTTTTTTATCCAAATTGTATATTAAACCAGTGGTTCCCAAACTTTTGACTCCTGAGGACCCCCATTGAGTCACCACTGGAAGCCGGGGACCCCCAAGCAATTTGTAGGATTTAAATTTCAAACATTAAAACAGTAATTCGAAAAAAATAAACAAACGTGTGCACACAAAACAAATACTCAAATTACTAAGGATTTTAGGGGCATATTTACAAGTCCCTATCGCCATGGGAACATCACTTTTTGTGATGTTCCTGTGGCAATAGGGGCTTTGCCTTATTTACAAGGCAGCGTTAAGCCACTTATTGTGGCTTAACGCTGCCTCGTAAATAAGGACCCCTTTCACGCAATGCTTAGCGTGAAAAAGGTGGGCAGTGGGAGTTGCAGTGGGCGTTTCACTCCAACACCCGTTGATTTTGACGCTGCCCTCTATTTACAAGGTCAGCTTAAATAGAAGACAGCACCAGAATTAAGACCATGAAAAACCTGGTCTTAACTTTGCGAAATGAGGAGAAATGCCTTATTTCTCCTCGTTTTTGCTTTTTCCAACGGAAAAAGCAAAACACCTTTGATTGTTTATGTTCAGGATGGTGACCCTTCCTGCACATAAACAATCTTTAATAAAAATTACGTTTTGTTACTTCCTTGTGTGCTGCATTAGGCAGCACACATAGAAGTGACAAAAAGGCATTACAAAATTGTTCATGTGCAGGAAGTGGGAACATAGCAGCATCAGGATAATGATAGCCTGGGAATAAACATATGTTGCTAACTTTTACCATGCAGTTTGCAAGCAGCTCTTTGACAGTTTATAGGACACTGTGCTAGATTACGATTGTCCCTTATGAATTGCACAGTGACAAAAGAATCTCTGTGACAAAATCAGTAGCCCACTGACCTATGCACATAAAATACTGTTTTTTAAAATGCATTGTACACGTTCTTTGCAGTAGGCATATTAACCCTCTGTGTCACATTAGATAAGTCAAAGCTGCCACTAGACAAAACTCTCATCTCTCTCCAGCAGGTACATTAATCACTGGCATTTTCTGGACACTTTTATAGTTGCTCAAAAACTGCTAATTTTACAAGGAACTTTGTAGTGCTTTTAAAACTGCTGCCTGCGGACCCCCTGAGAATGTGCCACGGACCCCTGGGGGTCCTCGGACCCCAGTTTGGGAAACACTGTATTAAACCATTCCTGTCTCAGTACTGCTGGGGGGAAACAAGAAACTCCCTCACTTTGTCATTTAATCCCCTAGATTCTCTGAGAGATTTGTGGCCTGTTATTGATTGTACAATCTCATATCTCTGCAAGAGATCCTTGGTAAAAATTGTGAATCTGCACCACATCGCGATCAGCTTCAAATTACACCTATGTCCTTGTCTCCTGCAACCATTGACTATCATTGGTCATTTTTGCCACTATTTCTACCTAAAATTTTAAACAATCATGTCTCCAATTCCCCTTATTAGATTTTGTTGATTACATTTTACTTAATTTTTCTAATTCAATTTGGGAATTTTATTGTTTTGAATTTTGACTTTATTACTGTTTTCGTACTGCATAAATACTTTACACATTGCCTCTTAGTTAAGCCTGTCTGCTCTGTGCCATGTCTACCAGGGGGTTGAGCTCTGGTTGACTTAGTGACTTCACCCTGACGGTTGTGGTTATATATTGAGGCAGGTAATTCGCCACTGCAAAAAGTAATCCAATTTCTTGAAATAACAAATGTATATTGTGAAAACACTGCTTTTATACATGTATATTCTGCTGCATTTCTTTCAAGTTTTCATGGACTTTGCAAATACCTCAGTCAGTGTATGTCTCCCCGAGCATTTCAGCTGTGGTTGCTTTCCTACATTTGCCTTCACAGGCCTGGGTTTGGGCCTAACAGCTTCAGGGGGGGTGCTACACATTAAGAAACTTTATAAAAGCACAAGTTTACAGCGCCAGCTCCTTGCTGGATAAATGGCAGTGCTAGGGTGGGCCTGGACGCTGTGGTTGAGCTAAGGGGCATAAAACACCAAAGGAACAAGGCACACATTGTAATTGTATTTACATAGCGCTTACTACCCCTGACGAGGCGTCAAAGTGTTTTTTGGCGAGTAGCACGCAACTACAGAACCCAAAAAGTATTAGTGGTGAATTAGAATAGGGAAATATTAAATTAATTTGAGCGGTGGACATGTGAGTCTGTTAGTTGGATTGAAAAGGATTGTGGAGGGAAAGGGTCTAGAACAGGTGTCTCCAACCTTTTCTGGAACAACTGCTACTTATGTTCAATGATAATCATATTGAGCTACTAATATTTTTAGTGTGGTATTAGTGATCATGTCAGAAAAGATTACATAAGTGGACACTCCATGCAAGACATGGTTGCCATCAGTAATGTGACCTAGGCTTTATCAGTTTGGACTGCCTCTACATGGGTAATACATGACAGCCATAGCCGCAATGCCCTGAAACCAAGGTTTAAACATTAGTAAAAATTCATAATGATTTATCACTCAAATATTCGCTTATTAAATATATTTGAGAAATCCAACCATTCTTTTCCAAACAACAGTTTTAAGTTATGAAAATACTAACAATTTCATCCTAAATACATACTTTTCAATGTTTTGATACCTATATTAATTCAGCTAATTCAAGTAGGAAAGCTACTTATAAGTAGTTGGAGAGCTACCAGTAGCTCACGAGCTACTCATCGGAGATGCCTGGTCTAGAAAGTGTTTATTTGGAGATCATAGTAAATTTTACTCACGCCATCAGGCATACTGGTTCTTCCCCGATGACTCTAGGGTAAAAATCCCTAATACAAATTGTCAGGAAGTGTCTGATGATGTGAAGATGACACTGAAGTGTTTCTGCGGCACTGCACTGTGTAATGCTTGTGGCAAAGATTGTCTTGGCAGGGCTGGGCGCTTGTGAAAGAGAGGATGGAGGCAAGTTACTACAAATACAGCAACGCCCTGTGGGTGGATAATCTCCCACTTGGGCACACCCAAGGTGTGCAGTAATTCTTTCACACAAACACACCCATTGTGTTTCATTCTGAGCTTTAAAAACAATGGTGCTATTCGCATGTGCTCTTTTCTTGCCTTTGAATGTTCACAATTATTCAAAACCTATTTGCCTCGGTTACCGGTTTGGCAGTTAAATCATTCGATTTACAATAAGTGAGTAGATAAGTTGAAAAAAGGGTGGTTAATAAAGTTTGTAACATAAGCCGACATCACCTATTAAGGGTTAAAGTGCTAAATTCTTAGCTATTGAATACAGTGAATTGTTTGTTGTGCCAACCCATGGCTTCAAGGCTTTTTGAAGATGTTTTTGCATCGGGCATATGGTTGCATAGACACTTCTGTCGGTTTTTTCATCACAAGATGGCGTGATCATAATGGTACTCTGGATTTGCGGTTTTATTTTAAGTTATTTGCCAAAATATGAGAGCGCTTTGTCAATAAAATATTTATTTCAGGAAATGATACATATACACTTTTTACTTCTCTAAAATCAGTAACTTTTGAATTTTCTGAAAAAGCATCCAAGAGCAAGAGGTATTGTGTGTAACAAAGTCAACCAAATTGAAGAGTTGAAAAATAGAACTCAAATGTTCAAATCAAGTTGAATTAAATAATATGGAACATTAAAGTCTGCCTAGCCGTCGAAGAAACAAACACCTGTGGCACTTATCCTAAATTTAAATTACCATAATTACATTGCATCAAAGGCTAATGTACAATAGTGAGGTGAACAAGGGAATTCCGGTTAAAGCATTTCATGACCGTATTAGAAATGCATGATATATTAGGACAATAACGGGTAAGAAAAAATGGAAATGTACACTTACTATTTTGCAATAATGTCAGTGAACCGAAAGTACCTCGTTAGCTGCCAGTCATCTAAAGATTTCTTTTCACCATTTCTGTATTTTATGTTAGTCTTTGACAAAATGGCGGTCTTGGCCGCAATAGAGACATTGATTGCTTATCTGTCTTTTCTCTTTTTAGAAACTGGTAAGTGGACAACAGATCTTACTAATCAGGACGGACTCCAATCCATCTCCGTTAGTGCTGTTTCTGGTGTGGGCGAGTTGTGGGAGAGAAGGGGCATCTCCCCATTTCACTTGGTCATTGATGGTTGAGTCATTACATTCAATTCAGTTGGTCTGTTGACGACATGGGACCCGTATGTCCTTAAATTTCTATTTAAAGTTCATATAGAAGTGAGAGGCTTTAAGCCTCAGGCCAGTCTTTCTTCACTACCAGACACTTAAACTGAGCTAAGAAACTGGGAGCTAGATTTACTAAGGGCTTGCATTGCCCTTGTATGGTGCAAGTCATCGCAAGGCAATGCAAGTCCTTTAGAGGAATTTACTAAGCCACTCAAAGCCACCAAGCGTTGCTCTGCATGGTATAGTAAATCCAAAGTAACACGAGGCAGCACATATGGTAACCTTGTGTTACCTTGCGGCAGGGAGGCATTCCCTGGGTGTATTATGGGCTTTCCCACGCATCGACCCATGGATTTTGACGCAGTCCAAAATTTACAAAGAGTTGTAAACCCAAGAATGTGTCAAATGGTACGCCTCCCAGTCCCAGGTGTAATAAGGAGAAATATCTTTATTTCTCCTCATTACTTCCTTTTTAGGTCTCGCCTAACCCAGCGCATGCGCTGGTCTGGCGAGACATTTTGTGAGGGCTCCAAAAAGTGCTACCAGGCCAGCCTAGAGCTACAGTGCATGTGCGCAGGCGCGCGCGTCACGCTTTACCGCGATTACTTTCACTTTGGTGGCCGCGTTGATGTTTGATCGCGATCACGTTCGCGGCCGCACGGCCGCTTTCATATTCTCTGTGAGGCTTCAATAGATTGCAGCAGTTAAAACAAGCATTGGCATAGCCAATAGGTCTCGCTTTTGGGACATTATAAGTGTTTAGTTATGCAACTGTTGCATGGCTAAACACTTATAAGGTCCCAAAGGCGAGACCTATTGGCTATGCCAATGCTTGTTCTATGTGTGATGCATTCTATGTCACACATAAACAATAGGAAAATGCCTTTTAGGATTGTTTTGTGCAGGAAGGCTCTTCCGGCACAAACACAATCCTGCTTGTAACGCAGGCACCCGTACGCCATGGTGTAAAGGTGCCTGCTTAGTGCAAGGCAGCACACAGTGCGCCAGCGCAAGGAGGCAGTAGAAATGCACCATATCTTTGTAAATAAGGCACATTTCTGATGTCTCCCTTTTTACACAATACAGGGCAGCAAGTTACCTTACTGCTTTGCCTGGTGAAATATTAGTAAATATGACCCTCATTTTCAACAGCTAACTGGTGCAAAAATATCAGCAGGACAGTATGCAGCTGTCTTCAGTGACTAAAGGTACAGACCATGCTGCAGCATCTGCTGTCAGGCATGGCAATACAAAGACCACCCATGATTTAGTGATGGCTCAGCTGAGTCTCTCTGGTAGTAGAGATTACATTGAGGCACAATTACCAAATTTCCATTTTTTGTAAAAAGAAAACAACAAAAAAATTGAGTTTTATACAGCGCGAACTAGACCCGAGACATCGGGTATCAGAGCGCTTTACATAGCACCAGTTTCGTTACAGAAGGACACATTCATTTTTGTTAGGCACGGGGAGATCCAGTGATTTTCCCAGAAACACAGGATGTTGAGCGTCGTTGCCGAGACTCAAGCCCAGTTCCCCAGCTTCGAGGTCGACCACTCTAGCTGTAAGGCTTCATCCTCGCCTCATCCTCTTTCTCCTGGGCTCTATCCTCAGCACTATGCAGACAGTCTTTTCAAGCAGTAGCTGGTGTTAAGTGACAATAATTCTACAAATGCTGCAAATCTATCCCAGGTTACCAGTACACTGCTAATATGGTTTTTATAGCATGTTTCAACCAAAGATTACACATACTATTACATTTTATATAGAAAGAGATTATGTCCTGCAGAAGACTGACAGTGAAAACATGTAATCTAGAATCTAAGGTTATGCTTTAGAAGCAATTGGGACAACTATATCCTTCAATCCTGCTACTCATGTCTGTACTCTGAACAGCTGCAGGGAGAACTAGAAACAGTCTAACCCAAAAGACAGTTAAACTATTCTAGAAATAAAAATGACTAGCATTTAAACATATCGTTGCTTGGCCCAGGCAGCAAGCTACACCTTTGCAGATGACAAAAAACCAGATCTCGAGAGCAAAAAAATGAGGAAAAATAAGCAAAACGGAGGAGTATGTGAGAGAAGTTCTCAAACGTCATATACTTTTCAAAGGTGCAGTCAAATAGTCATGGCTTGTCCACCTAGTACTTAATTGCAATTCTGTGCACCTCGGTTGTCTGTAAATCAAATCTGGTGTGTCCCTCCATCATAACCAAGTGAGATCAAGTGCATGTTTTGTACGTTGTCCAGTATGGAAGCCTGTGATGTGTCTGAATGATCTGCAGACTAGCATTATGGAATACAATCCGCTGGATAGGCCTGTCAGACATGCAGAATAAAAGACTAACTTCTCACTTCAGATTTCAGTTGGTTTGACCGACTCCCTGGAATATGTGAGCAACACTCTGATCTGAATTATGTACTTTGTGTTTGCCCTGCTTTGATAGTGTATCTCCGTAAGCTTTTGAGACCTTTTATTTTTCTTAAAATATCTTGCGTGAACACCTTCTGAAGCCTTCTCTTAAATTTATCATCCAAATTAAATGTTCTTACTCAAGTATTTATATTGTTTAAATATTTATTAAATTCGCATTGAATAAGTTTTGTTTCTCTTGAATAGATTCTATTGTTTTTTTTAGCATGTAATGAATGTTGTGCATGAGTTTTTTTAAAGGAATCGTTATTATATATATCTTATAATTGTATGCCTCTTATCAATTCATGTGGATCTCGTTTGAGTTCCAAATCTTGAATAAAAACGTAAACTTGTGGTCAACACTCACTTACTGCGAAAGTACAGGTATATAGACGATATACTGATGTTTTGGTCAGGCACAAAAACAATGCTTGAAGAATTTTTCCAGTATCTCAATACTAATTCCTTCAACTTAAGGTTTACAAAAACAGAGAGCACTACACAAATTAATTTTCTTGATATTACAATTGTAGTGGCAAAGGATAAACTGTTATCACGACCATACAGAAAAGATACGGCATGCAATGCAGTTCTGCATGCCACTAGCGTACACCCACCCTCACAGATTAGAGCAATTCCTTTGGGGGAGATGATCCGTACAAAAAGAAATTGCAGTGATACACAAATATTGGATAACGAACTCAACACAGTAGAACAACGTTTTAGGGCCAGAGGATATAAGACATATGATATCCGAAAGGCACGCAAAGCTGTAAACAGTATGACTAGAACGGATATGCTGAAGGGCCGCATGAAAAGAAACAGAAGGTCAGACAGCACAAAAATGATCAGGTTTATCACACCATACACTAATGCGAGTGGAGAAATCTTTAAAATTCTTAGAAAACACTGGCATCTATTAACAGATGATGAGAAAATCATGGAGGCGGTGGGACCAAGGCCCAATATTACCTTTGCTAGGGGTAACACTTTGAGACAATCCCTGTGCCCCAGCTTTATTCCAAAAACGCGTGAAAGGACATGGTTACCAGCAAAACCGAAAGGGTTTTTTAAATGCGGTACCTGTAATGTTTGCCCTTTTGCGCTGAATAAAACCACGTCATTCAAATACAATTCTGATAGAATACACCTAGTTAACGATTTCATTAATTGCAACACGAAATTCGTTATTTATTGTATTATTTGCATTTGTGGAAAAATTTATGTTGGTAGCACCATTCGACCATTAAAGGAACGGATACAGGAACACCTAAGAGCCATTAGAAATAATAATTTGCAATACCCGTTAGCCTTACATTTTAATACCACACATAACCACACTGAATTGATCAGAATAACTTTCCATGGTCTTGAGGTAGTACTGCCACACCAGAGAGGTGGCAACAGGATCAGCATGCTCAGACAAAAAGAATGTAAATGGATTGTTTCCCTCAGAGCAGTTGAACATGGGATCAACATCGATAAGGAACTTTTTGAATTTCTGTAGATCTATGTGTTATGTACTATAAATGATAATTATAAGTTCAAAGGTCGGTATACCATCTACCGACACCTATCATTACTATCACAATGGAATATGTGTAATATTATAGCCAACTACAATCATGTTGTAAACGGACTTTTAAAACAAAATATTTTCTGTGACATGCTGTGGCGCCAGGATTCCTATCTCATTTGACCTGCTGCTACCTGTCCTTTCTATTTCTGACTTTAGCTACCTATTATGTTACACTCTGCTCTCTCGCCTTTTTGAATGACACTATGGTGATGATGTCGGGTCTCTTCTTGAATATATAATATATGAACAGAAATTCACAATCAATAACATATTGAAGGAATCTGAGACGTTAAACGAGAGGACGAATTTTAGATATATTACATACACTGCGATATTGTTGCAATATGGCGGCCAGTTTGCTTATTTTGAACCTGGTCGCTTTAGGTGTTAGTCCGTTTTTTGTGTCGATAACTTGTATTTAAACAGTGCAATGGCGGGAAGCATTTGGTTGACAAACGCCCAGGGACATACGGGAGAATCTATAACGTGAAGGAGGTGAGTGCGATATGGGTAGTGCCACGGTAATATTTGAAGTGATACGAGGCGCGGTGTCAGGAACACTAATATATTCCCGCTCGCGTTACAAACAGTGTCACGTAAACATTTGAAATGATACGAAGCGCGCTGTATGAACATGCATACACTGTCATGTGCATTTGGACTTCAATGCATAAGCTGATTTATTTTGGGGAATGAAATAGTTACATAACTGTCGGTTTGATATGTAGTTACCCAGCATACAACAGGTGCGGTAAAACATTGACAGTTAGTAACGTATATGAAATCACGACCATTATTAGATGACAGTAAGCATTTTCAGTTCTCTAATTGCTCATGCACATAGTATTTAAGTGGTCATCACTAAATGATGACCCTGACACTACATAATAGTAATAAAAAAATCTTTTTCATTGCACTTTGAATCTAGAGGGGACGGATCCTGGTCCTTGACTACATGTGACTGACCTCATTTACGATGAAACATTGACAGTGCTTTACTTGGGTCACGATTTACTGGATCTTTTGGTGGGAACTAGGTAAGCAATTTAGACTGTTACAATAGATGTGTTGACGATTACCATTTGAGTTATATTGTCAGTGGTTATAGTACATTACAATTCTACTTTTCAGGTATAAGTTGGGGAATTTCCCATACACCTAATAGGAACAATAATAGTGAAACGTACAAGGTGAGATGTCATCACCTTATTTCATATGACTTGGAGCACATAAGCACCAATGACTGTTCGGATATTGACATTTAACACGGGCACATCCATTAACACGCACTATCTTCCTCGGTGTAAGATGAATTACGTATTCTGATAATTTATGACTGTAACATTTAGTGATTCAGTGGTTTTTTGGACTTCGATGTTCTATCCACTTGGGGAGCCTATCGGGATCTATCTCTCTACTAATCTCACAAGGAAGGGGATCACTTTCTATCCCTTGGGGAACTCTTTCCCTTTAAATTTGATGATTATTTATGGATCTGTTTCACATTAGATTGTACGGCATAACACAGCTGAAAAAATATTGTGTATGTCTCTGTAAATACAGAAAATTAGATACGTTGTTTTTTCTTTTTTCTTATTTGTATGCAGCCTTGAGAAAGCCCGTTGGGCGAAACGCGCGTCGGCTGCGTTGTGAAAACTGGATACTCATATGATTATGAAAGAATAAACATAACATATCCTGTTACATCAAGATCGGATATCTATTGTGTTTTACGTATGAACACTTAACATATTTGGACTACACCCAGAAAACAGACTGTCTCAAGGGGTGAAGGTCACGTTTGGGGTGTGCAGCATTGCCTTTTTTGTATATGTCTTTACAAATAGACTTCAGGCTCGTCATCTTTGGAACAGAGGTACCAGACAAAATGAATACAATGTAGTAACCTTGCTAAATATATCTGGCCCTCTGTTCTAATGACTTTGGGTACACGTTTTTAGCCCCAGCTGCAGAGTTCCTAGTAAGAAAAGTATAAATACACTGTCTCAAAAACCAGACAGCAAGGGTTCTTACTCAATGTGGTAAATGGTGCCGTTGAGGGCTTTGTCAAAGTTACTCAATGTGGTAAATGGTGCCGTTGAGGGCTTTGTCAAAGTTACTCAATTTGGTGAATGGTGCCGTTGAGGGCTTTGTCAAAGTTACTCAATGTGGTGAATGGTGCCGTTGAGGCTTTGTCAAAGTTTCGATGAAGGTTAATAATAAACTGTGGTCCGGTTATCAGTGTGCAAGCAGGACACAGTTCACTTGTAAAATATAATCTAGTATTTAATCTGCAGATGTAATGGGAGATAGACACCCACATGAGATCAGAGGGTACCCATCAGGTGGCAGGGGCACCCACAGATCTGGGGGCACTCACTGAAACCAATGACTTAAGCAGTTTCCACTGGATATTGGAGTATGCCGTTAGTTACCAAGTGCAACTACGAAAAGATATCACTGGCATCAGAAGGGCTACAGAAATGGATCCCACACTGTTGTGGAATCAGAATGGTAGGTTTCAGTCAACAGAACGAGGCCCACATCAGACGTTGTGATGGCAGAGAAGGTACACGGCTTTCCGGAACTGGTCCGGGTTAATATGCGGATCCCGAGAGATTGGATTGGAGGACAGTGCAGGCAGGGGCGCAGCATGGTCAGTAAAATTGGGGAGGTGTGAGCTTCAGATTTCCCAACAATCATGCTGGTTAAAATACATTATGAGAGAAGCAGGGCAGGGGGAGGGCCTTATGGAGCAGTAGGAAGGAAGAGGAGTGCGGACTGTGAGGGGTACTTACAACTCAATGTTGAGTAAAATAACAGTTCTTTAAGACCTTTGAAACAGAGAGAAGAGTGAGCTTGTGTTTTTTTGTCTACATGTCTACCTAAATATCACAAGTGAAATCCAACAACACTGCAATAACCCCGACTTAAAGCACCTTTACCCAACTATTTACAACAGAATATATTAATTAAAGGGGTTGTACCACCCCAACCTCCTCCCCACCCGAAGCTACGACCAAGTGCAGGCTCACCAGCATAGAGGCAGGAAAGCAGCTCAATGACCCAGGTGGTTCCTGCTGCAGTATTCCTGGCCAGACGAGATGCCATGATCTTGCAACTACTGGCAATCTAGGAAATTGAGTTATCCTCCATGCAGGTCCTCATTAAGATGGGCCTGCTGGAAATCTTTTAGTGTTCAGGGTGGTACTACTCCCTGCATGGCAACCTGCATCAGGGAAAGGGCAATCGCTTTCAATCAATATATATAAGCCGGCCCTGGACATTGACAAAAGGTCTAGCAACAGTATCAGTCCCAGCAACCTCCAAGTCTCTGATGCAGTCTTATACAATGATTTATATCAACTGGCAACAGGCGACCATGTAGAGGCAGGTGAATCAATGCCAACTCTCAATCAAAAGAAGCCTGATACTCCCTTCAAACCCAAATCCAAATTTATCCCTCTATCGTCCCATGACGGGCTGGACACCTTTAATGACCATGTGACAGTTCAACTAAAAAAACTTATGTACAAGAGCAATTCAGTAAGAAAAAAGAAATATTGCAATCAAGAAAGGAGATTTAAACAATTGATTTCCAAGCTACAGAAGGCTGATTTAATAATCCGCAACTCCGATAAAGGGGGAAATATTGTACTTTGGCCTACAGCGGACTATCTCAAAGAGGCGTACAGACAATTGGATGAAGTAGGATGTTATAGCAAAAGTACCCCTTTCAAATATAAAAATGCGCAGGAGACTCTATTTAAAAACTTATTGGCGTGGAAAGGTTTGGGTCTCCTTAGCTGGGAAGAATTCAAATTCATCAAAAAAGAATATCCATCAACGCCTTACATGTACTTCATCCCCAAGGTCCATAAAAGTCTGACCTCACCTCCGGGCAGACCTATCATATCTGCCTGTGATGGCCCCTTTGAGAACCTTTCAAAATACATTGACTATTTCCTGCAAGACCATATGAAAAAACTGGATTCATACATCCAAGATACAGGTGACTTCCTTAAAAAGATTGATAATTTTAAATGGAAAGAGGATTATCTATTAGTCACCCTGGATGTATGTTCATTATACACCAGCATCAAACACCAAGATGGCCTGAGAGCGGCAGAGTTTTATTTGAGTACCAGGACAATTGAATTTGCTGATCATACTAAAATGTTACTGAACATGCTATCCTTTTGTTTGGAAAATAACCTTTTTTTTATTTAATGGTTGTTTTTTCCAGCAACTACGAGGAGTAGCTATGGGCGCCAGCTTCTCCCCCAGCTATGCCTGTTTATTTATGGGCTGGTGGGAGGAGCTGGTGATCAGGCGAGAATATCAGCAGGTTTTTACTCAAAATGTGATGCGGTGGTTTCGTTATATTGATGATCTTTTTATCATATGGCAGGGTTCTAAGGAAAGTGTACTTAAATTTGTAGAGGAAATCAATTGTAATAATTTTAATCTTTCTTTTACATCAAATGTTAGTAATGAGACAGTGACATTTTTAGATGTACAGGTTTTAGTTAATAATAACATTTTAACTACTACCCTTTTTAGAAAACCTACGGCAGGCAACACACTCCTTCATGCAACCAGTGCGCATCCCCCACATCTCATTAAAAGCATCCCGTATGGGGAGATGCTCCGTATCCGACGTATATGTAGTGACCCTCTGGATATGGAAATCAAACAAAAAGAATGTATGACTAGGTTTTTAGATAGAGGGTATAGTTTGGAAGTAGTGGAAGCGGCCATGAAAAGATCCCGGCTAAAACCAAGAGAGGAAATTTTGGAATACAGAAAAAAAGATAAAAATGAGGTTTTAAATACTGATAATGAACCAGTACGCCTTATTTTAACATATTCCAAACAGGAAAAGGAATTAAGGAATATCATGAGGAAACATTGGCATTTTATACGTGAAGACCCAGTGATAGGGGGACTTATGCCACTCAATCCCTCTATCACCTTCCGCAAAGCAAAAAGTAGGGGTAACATGTTAACTGGCAATAGCCAAGATACCTCCAACAAACAAATGTGGCTGCCTATTAGAAATGGTTTTTACAAATGCTCTATATGCAAGGCCTGCCAATTTGGTATAAATACCAAAACTTATTGCACGAAATTCCCCAATACACAACGGGAAATCAAACAACACCTTACGTGCAAAACGGACTATTGTGTCTATGTCCTGGAATGTGACTGCACTTTAAAATATATTGGCAGCACAAAGCTGGCGGTACACAAACGCATTTTGCAACATATTAGAGCCATTAATAACAAGGATCAAAATTACCCCGTGGCTAGGCACTTTGAAAAGGTACACAACAGCAACCCTAAATGCCTGAAATATTTTGCCATCTAATCTGTACCACTGAGAAAACGAGGTGGCAATAGGGAGGCCACACTTCGTCGTTTGGAAACTCAATACAGTTTAGAGTTCGATTTGAAATGGCCAGGTGGCCTCAATGCCACGGAGGATCTCTACACCTTTCTTTGAATTTTATACAGGCATACACATCCATTCCTTAGTTCCATCACACAATAAATATAGGTGGAATACATATTGGGATCCTATGTGCGTATTTTAATGATTGGTTTTTAGGACATTGTAGGGTAGTATTAATAATCTTATATTCCCATCTCCTTTTATTGATCATTTTAATTATGTCACTGGTTTTTATCCCTCATATATAATGTCTGTACATTCTTTGTGCCTTTCGTGACTCAGATGAATTTGATTGCAAAAAATGAATTGCTTATGGGAAATTTTCTCCATCCATTCTGTATATTTATACAATAGGATTGAATTGTATTTTTAGATCGGTAGTCTCCATTAGTTGATTGCCGAGATGTGTTTTGCACTAGTTGCACTGGTCACTTTATGGTATTTAGTACTGTTGCATTATGCACTTTATCTGAAACTGTACATAGAGTATGACAAGCACTAGTAGCATTAGTTAAACTAGATTATCAAGTACTGTTGCATTATGCACCTTATCTGATTTTATAGGTTTGTTCGCCTCACTCTATTTAGATTAGCACTAGCCACTTTATGTCCTTCCATCAGTGGGGCATTTATGCACTTTAACATACTTGTTATCTGACGGACTATTGTGGTTATCCTTTTTTCTTTTTAAGTTGTCCCTCATTTAGGGCTTTTTTCTTTAGCACGGTGAGCACTTTATATGAATATTAATGTGACATATTATGACGTGATACAAAGAGACACAATTGAAGTATTTTTACTGATATTAATATATGCATTTAGGCTCTTATTATTGTCAGTCGCAATGCAATACAATTTATGAAATTGTGAAAACTGAATTTCCATTTCAATCGCATTGTGCCTATATAGTATTTCTTCGTGTCTACATGTTTTCTATGTCTATGACAGAAAAGCAAAAAAATGTGTTGCATTTGCACTTTAAATACTGGGTCTGCACGGATGTGTGGTCAGGTGACCAAGGCTGCTGTGACGGCCGAAACGCGTCCTGACATCCGTTATGGGGATTGAAAATAAATAAAACTGTTGGCACGATAAGAGGTCTGCGCTCGTGATTTCCCTCCAGGAAGTGTGCTTACGAGTGGTTAAGAAATATATATATATATATATATATATATATATATATATATATATATATATATTTATTTCGCTCACAAGATCCCTTACTCCCATCCGGAGAAAAAAAGGCAGCGGCACTCGCGGTTTCAGTTTTTTAGGGCCAGTTAAATTCCTTAGTGCTTCACAGACGCGTTTCGGGTTCTCCCTTCGTCAGTGTGTAAACAATATACGGAGCGCGGCGCCATTTTTTATATACAAAATTACGTATTTCCGGGAATTGCGAGCAAAGAAGGACCGGCATGCCACTCAAGGATTTTTTGGGCGACATCTTGGAGTGTGCAGGATGCAGCGTTTAAACATATAGCATTATATTCAATACATTACATGCATACCATTCGCATTATCCAGCAGATGTTTACATAAATATGCAACTTCGTTATTACAATCCTGTGCCTCATTGTTAAAATCTTGCCGTGGATCGGCGTTTGGTAGTTCCACTGAGCCGCCCTGTCCCTCACATTGCTCATTATTGTAGCCGTGTATCGGCATATTCAAATCCATCTATGTTCATTTAGTTTAAGAGGTTTTTTACAAACTTACAATGTCGCATTTCATACTAAAGTTCATTCTTATTTGTATTTTGAGGCTAAGTCCCCAGATGCACTATTAGTTCCTCTCCGCTGTTCATGCCATTAGGATTTTTTGTTTGCAAATCTATTATGAACCTTGATTCCAGTCTTCTCAACCTAAGCACTCTATCCCCTCCTCTGATATGGGGTAGTACGTGGTCTAACCCAAAGTATTGGAGTAGGTTCCTATCGCTATGATGTTTTATGGCAAAGTGCCTCGCCACTGGGTAACTCATGTCTCTGTTGGTAATTGCACACATGTGCTCTAAAATCCTTATTTTTACGCTGTGTATGGTGCTGCCAATGTATCTTAGCTTACAGGGGCACGTCAGAGAGTAAACTACATGGGTGGTATGACATGTTATGAATTTGTTGATAGTTTTGCGTGTCTTCATTCCCCTGATTTCATAGCTTAGTACCTTTTTGCTGAATGCACATGCCTTGCATTTACCGCAAGGGTAAAATCCCTTCAGCTCACTCAATGTACCCTGTCTTATTGCAGGGTTGTCTAGATGACTATGGACCAATCTGTCTCTAAGTGACCTAGCTTTCTTAAAGGTCATCAGTGGCATCGGTGGAATATCCTTCCCAATAATTATGTCTGTTTTCAGGACGTGCCAGTTTTTTCGAAAGTTGTTTCTTATGGAATCAACATCTTCAGAGTAAGTTGTAATTAGGCGAAATTTGCCCTCCTCTTCCTTTGTTTTGTTTTTGTTATTCCCTAATAGTTTTTCCCTGGGTATCTTACTTACTCTCTTCAATGTGTTCTCTAGTAGTGTTGCATCGTATCCTCTAGCTACGAACCTCTTTAGGCTCTCAGTGGCTGTGATCATAAAGTCGCATTCCCTGGAACAATTGCGTTTTAGACGCAGAAATTCCCCATACGGGATGCTATTCTTCAATTTTACTGGATGGCTGCTCGTAGCATGCAATGTACTATTGCCTGCTGTTGGCTTCCGGTATAGGGCAGTTGTTATTTTCTCGTCTTGTATTTTAACTTCCAGGTCGAGATAGTTCACTGCCACTGAACTTATCTCGCCTGTAAAGTGTAAATTGAAATTGTTCTGATTTAGATGGTTAATATACTCTTTGGCATCAATGGTCGACCCATTCCAAACTAGGAAGAGGTCGTCAATATATCTATGCCAAGTTACGATGTTATTTGTCCATGCGACATTGGAAGGGGACCAGGCCACCTGCTCCTCCCACCAGCCCACAAATAAATTTGCGTAGCTGGGGGCGAAGCAGGTGCCCATCGCTGTCCCCGAGACCTGCCTGTAGAGGTCTCCCTGAAATAGGAATATGTTGTTAGACAGACAAAACCTTAAAAACTCAATCAGCATATTGTTATGTTCCACCATTTTTAGTGGCCTCTTGTTGAAGAAGTATTCCACCGCCCTTAGTCCATGTTCATGGTCTATGCATGTGTACAAGCTTGTGATATCAAGCACTATGAAAACAAAAGATGACTCCCACTGTAAGTTCTCAATACGGGTAATGAAGTCCTTCGTGTCTCTGATGTACGAGGATAGTTGTATTACAGCTTGAAATAAAAAGTGATCCACAAAAACAGACAGATTTTCAGTCAGGCTCCCCAATGATGAAACTATGGGTCTGCCAGGTGGATTTATTGTGTCTTTGTGTATCTTGGGTAGATGATAGTAGGTAGGGATAATGGGGTTCGTGGTTCTTAGAAAAAGAAATTCCTCCATTGTCAACATAGATTTGTCTTGCCATTTCTTGATTAGTGTATGATATTCATTGACACTATTGTCGTATCTCCTTCTCGTTGTTGGTTCATAGTCGTGCTTGTTGGTCAATTGACGTAGGGCTTCTCCTACGTATTGCTCTCTTGGCATCAGGACAATGTTTCCCCCTTTGTCGGAGGGTTTGTAGATTTTGTAGGTTTCTTAGGGCTTCCTCCTGGGCTTTTGATAGATTACGTTTTATGGTCCCCCGCTTGCCCTTCTCCCGCAGTTTCACCAGGTCCTGAATAACCGCGTCTGAAAAGACATCAATTGCGTCTTGCGGCATTTGTGGCAAGAATTGAGAAGTTGGTTTGCAGTTACTGCATGGTGCTTCCTGATCGATTCCCAAGTTTCTGGTTCTTTGGGTTAGTGAATCTTCACTATGGTCTTGGGTCAAATCTTGTCCTTGTCGCAGGTCTTCTAATAACTCCAATGTTGTTAAGTCATCTACTGTTAGTAGGTCTGTTTCTTTGACTTTGCCTTTGATCTTTCTGGCTTCTTTCATTGTAGGTTTCATTTTAAAGAACTTGTGTAACTTCATCTTCCTTACAAATTTAAAAAGATCGATCCTGGTTTGGGTAAATTCAAAGCTAGTTTGCGGACAGAAGGATAGGCCCAATTTTAATACGGATTCTTCCGTCTCGGTTAGTTGTTTCGATGTTAAATTTATGATGGTAAAGTTATCTTCTTGATCTACCATCTTGCTCCTCTCTTGCTTCGGGTAATTCTGACTCCATTGCCCCTTCCTCTTCCCCTTCCAGCCGCCCCTTCTGGTCTGTCTGTGTCCACCTCCGGGGGCTTGCTCTTCCCCCCCCCTTAACCACGACTGCCTGATCAGATTGAACTCTTCGTGAAAAGGGGTTCTCTTTTGTTCTCCCGAGGGGCCTGCTGTATCATCTCCAGACTTCGTTTTCCGTCAGATCAGACTCGGAAGTTTCTATTCTTTCTGGTACCATTGTTGGTGTCTGTTTTTTCTTCGACATCTCCTTTCTCGGCCCATCAAATTTTTTGGCGAAAGTTAGTACTCTCCCCGTTGAGTAGTCCCTTTCATCACGGTCAAACTTCTCTTGTTTTCTCGGACGTATTTTTAGTTCGTATTGCTGTAGTCTCTTCTTCATTTTTTCCCTTAGATCATCCTGTTTGTTCTTATCAGAATCCTTCGCAATCTCCTCTTCCACCAACTCTATTTCTGCCAGGGCCTTTGCTCTGTCGCTCCAAGCGAATTTCACCAAGATCTCCAGGCTGCCCTTACAGGATAGAGCCGTGTGTGCGGCCCACTCCTCTAACAGGAGTGGGTCAGGATTCTCGTAGGCAGGCACCGTGTAGATGCGCAAACCCCGTGGGACCCTCTCCACCTCGATATAATTCTGGAGGGAGGTCGCCTCCCACCATTTGCGCATCTCACGTTCATACAATCTCTCAAATTTCATAAATTGGTTTTGCATGATGTTAAATAGGCTCGGGTTTTCCGTAGCAGTTGTGCGCATTGTGTCTGTCTTTTTCCTCTTAAAAATGTCGGCTGCCGCCTCCCTTCGCGCTGACTCACTGAACATTTTGTTTCTGGAATAGGAGCTCCGGTCCCAGGCTCCTTCACAAGGAAACTGACTGGTCCTTATCACTTCCCCTCGCCAAGTTCTGGTCAATTTGCACTCCTCAAACAGTCAGACACAGGCATACGGCTTACCGGACTGTCTTTAGATGTGATATCTTGTCGACATCAGTTGTCCGCCTCGCCTGGTTCGCCCGTGTTCAGTGCAATTTAGTCCAGAACGGTGCATCCGTTGGGTAGAAAATGCTTGCTCCACTGCACCATTGAAAAACGGATCACTCACTGGCGGGTGCTGCTTACACGGTGGTGCCCCGTGTTGAATATTTCGCTCACAAGATCCCTTACTCCCATCCGGAGAAAAAAATAATGAGCAATGTGAGGGACAGGGCGGCTCAGTGGAACCGCCAAACGCCGATCCACGGCAAGATTTTAACAATGAGGCACAGGATTGTAATAACGAAGTTGCATATTTATGTAAACATCTGCTGGATAATGCGAATGGTATGCATGTAATGTATTGAATATAATGCTATATGTTTAAACGCCGCATCCTGCACACTCCAAGATGGCGCCCAAAAAATCCTTGAGGGGCATGCCGGTCCTTCTTTGCTCGCAATTCCTGGAAATACGTAATTTTGTATATAAAAAATGGCGCCGCGCTCTGTATATTGTTTACACACTGACGAAGGGAGAACCCGAAACGCGTCTGTGAAGCGCTAAGGAATTAAACTGGCCCTAAAAAACTGAAACCGCGAGTGCCGCTGCCTTTTTTCTCCGGATGGGAGTAAGGGATCTTGTGTGCGAAATATTCAACACTGGGCACCACCGTGTAAGCAGCACCTGCCAGTGAGTGATCCGTTTTTCAATGGTGCAGTGGAGCAAGTATATATATTTATATATATATATAAAATCTTACCTACTGGCGGTCGCCAGTAAGTAGTTATAGTTAGGACCTTGTTTCTATTAAAAAAAAAATTTTTTCCCACAAACTTTGGCGCCAGTTGATGAATCTTCACAAACTTTTCAAAACGTTGGTCCCGCTCCGGTCAGCTCCTATCCTAAAAGTTTCGGGGCGATTCGCCAAGCTGGGGCCGAGAAAAAAGGGGGGTCCCAAAACACGTTTTCTCAATGTTATTTCCCATAGGAAACTTTAGACACGACTACAGCCCGAACTGCTGAATGGAATTACACCAAATTTGGCAAAAAGGTAGTGCTTGGTTCATAAAGCGACCTTTGTTTTAAATGGTGTAAATCTGTTTAGTAGTTCCTGAGAAATTCAAAAAATAACGGTTGAAAAATCAATTTCCCATAGGAAACCTTAGACACGGCTACAGCTGTAACTGCTGAACGGAATTACACCAAAAAGGGCAAAAAAGGTAGTGCTTGGTTCATAAAGCGACCTTTTTTTTAAATGGTGTAAATCCGTTCAGTAGTTTGAGATATTAAAGGAAAAAAATCTTTATATATCTGGGCGGGACCTAACTACACAAGCACGAGCTTGGCTCTAATTGGCTGCCAACACTTCAATCCAAGAAGTGTTGGCAGCCATCTTGGTGCAATGCTTTTTAGGTCCACCTAGCGACGCAGCGCATGCGCTGCGCACTACACAAACACCACTGCACTACCCTAAAACACTACCCCAGCACGACCCCAACACTGCCCGAACACCACTGCACTGCCCTAAACCCTGAAACACTACCCCAGCATGACCCCTACACTGCCCGAACACCACTGCACTACCCTAAACCCTGAAACAACACCCCCAGCATGACCCCTACACTGCCCGAACACCACTGCACTAAACCCTGAAACACCACCCCCAGCACGACCCCCTACACTGCCCGAACACCACTGCACTGCCCTTAACCCTAAAACACCACACCCAGCACGACCCCCTACGCTGCGTGAACACCACTGCTCTGCCCAAAACCCTGAAACACCACCCCCAGCACCACCCCCTATACTGTGTGAACACCACTGCTCTGCCCAAATCCCTGAAACACCACCCCCAGCACGACCCCTATACTGCCCGAACACCACTGCACTGCCTTAAACCCTGAAACACCAGCTCCAGCACGAACCCCTACACTGCCCAAACACCACTGCACTAAACCCTGAAACACCAGCAACACCCCCTACACTGCCCGAACACCACTGCACTGCCCTAAACCCACAGCCCCAGCAACTACCCCTACACTGCCCGAACACCACTACACTGCCCTAAACCCTGAAACACCACACCCAGCACGACCCCCTACACTGCCCGAACACCACTGCACTGCCCTAAACCCGCAGCCCCAGCAACACCCCCCTACACTGCCCGAACACCACTGCTCTGCCCAAAACCCTGAAACACCACCCCCAGCACGACCCCCTATACTGCGTGAACATCACTGCTCTGTCCAAAACCCTGAACCACCCCCAGCACGACCCCCTATACTGCCCGAACACCACTGCACTGCCCTAAACCCTGAAACACCAGCTCCAGCACAAACCCCTACACTGCCCAAACACCACTGCACTGCCCTAAACCCTGAAACACCAGCCCCGGCACGAACCCCTACACTGCCCGAACACCACTGCACTGCCCTAAACCCTGAAACACCACCCCCAGCATGACCCCTACACTGCCCGAACACCACTGCACTAAACCCTGAAACACCACCCCCAACACGACCCCCTACACTGCCCGAACACCACTGCACTGCCCTTAACCCTGAAACACCACACCCAGCACGACCCCCTACACTGCGTGAACACCACTGCTCTGCCCAAAACCCTGAAACACCACCCCCAGCACCACCCCCTATACTGCGTGAACACCACTGCTCTGCCCAAATCCCTGAAACACCACCCCCAGCATGACCCCCTATACTGCCCGAACACCACTGCACTGCCCTAAACCCTGAAACACCAGCTTCAGCACGAACCCCTACACTGCCCAAACACCACTGTACTGCCCTAAACCCTGAAACACCAGCCACAGCACGAATCCCTACACTGCTCGAACACCACTGCACTAAACCCTGAAACACCAGCCCCAGCACAAACCCCTACACTGCCCGAACACCACTGCACTGCCCTAAACCCATAAGCACCAGCCCCAGCAACACCCCCTACACTGCCCGAACACCACTGCACTGCCCTAAACCCTCAACCACCCCCAGCACGACCGCCTATACTGCCCGAACACCACTGCACTGTCCTAAACCCTGAAACACCAGCTCCAGCACGAACCCCTACACTGCCCAAACACCACTGCACTGCCCTAAACCCTGAAACACCAGCCCCGGCATGAACCCCTACACTGCTCGACACCACTGCACTGCCCTAAACCCTGAAACACTAACCCCAGCACGAACCCCTACACTGCCCGAACACCACTGAACTGCCCTAAACCCTGAAACACCAGCCCCAGCACGAACCCCTCCACTGCCCGAACACCACTGCACTGCCCTAAACCCTGAAACACCAGCAACACCCCCTACACTGCCCGAACACCACTGCACTGCTCTAAACCCTGAAACACCACCCCCAGCAACACCTCCTACATTGCCCGAACACCACTGCCCTAAACCCTGAAACACCACCCCCAACAAGACCCCCTACACTTCCCGAACACCACTGCACTGCCCTAAACCGTGGACCACCACCCCCTGCATGACCCCCTACACTGCCCGAACACCACTGCACTGCCCTAAACCCTAAAACACTACCCCCAGCATGACTCCTACACTGCCCGAACACCACTGCTCTGCCCTAAACCCTGAAACACTACCTTCAGCACGTCCCCCTATACTGCCCAAACACCACTGCACTGCCCTAATCCCTGAAACACTAGCCCCAGCACAACCCCCTACACTGCCCGAACACCACTGCACTGCCCTAAACCCTGAAACACCAGCCCAAGCACGACCCCCTAGACTGCCCAAACACCACTGCCTTAAACCCTGAAACCCCACCCCAGTACGACACCCTACACTGCTCGAACACAACTGCACTGCGCTAAACCCTAAAACACCACCCCCAGCACTGCCTGAACACACCTGCACTGAACCCTGAAACACCACTTTCAGCACGACCCCCTACACTACCCGAACACCACTGCACTGCTCTGAACCTGGAAACACTAGCCCCAGCACGACACCCTACACTGCCCGAACACCACTGCATTGCCCTAAACCCAGAAACACTACCCCAGCGTGACCCCCTACACTGCCCAAACACCACTGCACTGCCCTAAACCCTGAAACACCACCCCCAGCATGACCCCCTACACTGCCTGAACACCCCTGCACTGAACCCTGGAACACCACCCCCAGGACGACCCCCTACACTGTCCGAACACCACTGCACTGCCCTAAACACGCAGCCCCAGCAACTACCCCTACACTGCCCGAACACCACTACACTGCCCTAAACCCTGAAACACCACACCCAGCACGACCCCCTACACTGCCCGAACACCACTGCACTGCCCTAAACCCGCAGCCCCAGCAACACCCCCCTACACTGCCCGAACACCACTGCTCTGCCCAAAACCCTGAAACACCACCCCCAGCACGACCCCCTATACTGCGTGAACATCACTGCTCTGTCCAAAACCCTGAACCACCCCCAGCACGACCCCCTATACTGCCCGAACACCACTGCACTGCCCTAAACCCTGAAACACCAGCTCCAGCACAAACCCCTACACTGCCCAAACACCACTGCACTGCCCTAAACCCTGAAACACCAGCCCCGGCACGAACCCCTACACTGCCCGAACACCACTGCACTGCCCTAAACCCTGAAACACTAACCCCAGCACGAACCCCTACACTGCCCGAACACCACTGCACTGCCCTAAACCCTGAAACACCACCCCCAGCATGACCCCTACACTGCCCGAACACCACTGCACTAAACCCTGAAACACCACCCCCAACACGACCCCCTACACTGCCCGAACACCACTGCACTGCCCTTAACCCTGAAACACCACACCCAGCACGACCCCCTACACTGCGTGAACACCACTGCTCTGCCCAAAACCCTGAAACACCACCCCCAGCACCACCCCCTATACTGCGTGAACACCACTGCTCTGCCCAAATCCCTGAAACACCACCCCCAGCATGACCCCCTATACTGCCCGAACACCACTGCACTGCCCTAAACCCTGAAACAGCAGCTTCAGCACGAACCCCTACACTGCCCAAACACCACTGTACTGCCCTAAACCCTGAAACACCAGCCACAGCACTAATCCCTACACTGCTCGAACACCACTGCACTAAACCCTGAAACACCAGCCCCAGCACAAACCCCTACACTGCCCGAACACCACTGCACTGCCCTAAACCCATAAGCACCAGCCCCAGCAACACCCCCTACACTGCCCGAACACCACTGCACTGCCCTAAACCCTCAACCACCCCCAGCACGACCGCCTATACTGCCCGAACACCACTGCACTGTCCTAAACCCTGAAACACCAGCTCCAGCACGAACCCCTACACTGCCCAAACACCACTGCACTGCCCTAAACCCTGAAACACCAGCCCCGGCATGAACCCCTACACTGCTCGACACCACTGCACTGCCCTAAACCCTGAAACACTAACCCCAGCACGAACCCCTACACTGCCCGAACACCACTGAACTGCCCTAAACCCTGAAACACCAGCAACACCCCCTACACTGCCCAAACACCACTGCACTGCTCTAAACCCTGAAACACCACCCCCAGCAACACCTCCTACATTGCCCGAACACCACTGCCCTAAACCCTGAAACACCACCCCCAACAAGACCCCCTACACTTCCCGAACACCACTGCACTGCCCTAAACCGTGGACCACCACCCCCTGCATGACCCCCTACACTGCCCGAACACCACTGCACTGCCCTAAACCCTAAAACACTACCCCCAGCATGACTCCTACACTGCCCGAACACCACTGCTCTGCCCTAAACCCTGAAACACTACCTTCAGCACGTCCCCCTATACTGCCCAAACACCACTGCACTGCCCTAATCCCTGAAACACTAGCCCCAGCACAACCCCCTACACTGCCCGAACACCACTGCACTGCCCTAAACCCTGAAACACCAGCCCAAGCACGACCCCCTAGACTGCCCAAACACCACTGCCTTAAACCCTGAAACCCCACCCCAGTACGACACCCTACACTGCTCGAACACAACTGCACTGCGCTAAACCCTAAAACACCACCCCCAGCACTGCCTGAACACACCTGCACTGAACCCTGAAACACCACTTTCAGCACGACCCCCTACACTACCCGAACACCACTGCACTGCTCTGAACCTGGAAACACTAGCCCCAGCACGACACCCTACACTGCCCGAACACCACTGCATTGCCCTAAACCCAGAAACACTACCCCAGCGTGACCCCCTACACTGCCCAAACACCACTGCACTGCCCTAAACCCTGAAACACCACCCCCAGCATGACCCCCTACACTGCCTGAACACCCCTGCACTGAACCCTGGAACACCACCCCCAGGACGACCCCCTACACTGTCCGAACACCACTGCACTGCCCTGAACCCTGAAACACCACCCCAGCACGACCCCTTACACTGCCCGAACACCACTGCACTGCCCTAAATTCTGAAACACCATCCCCAGCACGACCCCCAACACTGCCCGAACACCACTGAACTGCCCTGAACCCTGAAACACCACCCCCTGTACGACCCCCTACACTGCCCGAACACCACTGCACTGCCCTAAACCCTGAAACACCACCCCTGCACGACCCCCTACACTGACCGAACACCACTGCACTACCATAAACCCTAAAACACCACCCCCAGCACGACCCCCTACACTACCCTAAAACACTACCCCAGCACAACCTCCTACACTACCCAAACACCACTGCACTACCATAAACCCTACAATACTATCCCACGCACGACCCCCTACACGACCCAAAGACCACTGCACAACACTAAAACACGACCCCCTACACTACACAAACACCGCTGCACTACCCTAAAACACTACCCCCAGCACGACCCCCTACACTACCCAAACACCACTGCACTACCCTAAACCCTAAATCCACCCTCAGCATGACCCCCTACACCACCCAAACACCACTGCACTACCCTAAACCCTAAAACACTACCCCCATCAGTACCCCCTACATTACCCAAACACCACTGCACTACCCTAAACCACTACCCCATCAGTACCCCCTACATTACCCAAAAACCACTGCACTCCCCTAAACCGCTACCCCCAGCACGACCCCGTACACTACCCAAACGCCACTGCACTATCCTAAACCCTAAATCTACCCACAGCATGACCCCCTACACCACCCAACCACTGCACTACCCTAAACCCTAAAACACTACCCCCAGCACGACCCCCTACACTGCCCGAACACCACTGCACTGCCCTAAACCCTGAAACACCAGCCCAAGCACGACCCCCTAAACTGCCCGAACACCACTGCTTTAAACCCTGAAACCCCACCCCAGCACGACACCCTACACTGCTCGAACACAACTGCACTGTGCTAAACCCTAAGGCACCAACCCCAGCACAACCCCCTACACTGCCTGTACACCACTGCCCTGCCCCCTGAAACACCACCCCCAGCACTGCCCGAACACACCTGCACTGAACCCTGAAACACCACCTTCGGCACGACCCCTCCACTACCCGAACACCACTGCACTGCTCTAAACCCGGAAACACTAGCCCCAGCACGACACCCTACACTGCCCGAACACCACTACATTGCCCTAAACCCAGAAACACTACCCTAGCGTGACCCCCTACACTGCCCAAACACCACTGCACTAAACCCTGAAACACAGTGGCATGACCCCCTACACTGCCCGAATACCACTGCACTGCACTAAACCCTGAAACACCAGCCCCAACACGACCCCCTACACTGCCCGAACACCACTGCACTGCCCTAAACCCTGAAACATCACCCCCAGCACGACCCCTACACTGCCTGAACACCCCTGCACTGAACCCCGGAATACCACCCCCAGAACGACCCCCTACACTGTCCGAACACCACTGCGCTGCCCTGAACCCTGAAACACCACCCAGCACGACCCCTTACACTGCCCGAACACCACTGCACTGCCCTAAATACTGAAACACCATCCCCAGCACGACCCCCAACACTGCCCGAACACCACTGAACAGCCCTGAACCCTGAAACACCAACTCCAGAACGACCCCTACACTGTCCGAACAAAACTGCACTGCCCTAAACCCTGAAACACCACCCCTTGCACGACCCCATACAACACGTGAACACTACTGCACTGCCCTAAACCCTGAAACACCACCCCCTGTATGACTCCCTACACTGCCCGAACACCACTGCACTGCCCTAAACCCCGAAACACCACCCCCGCACGACCCCCTACACTGACCGAACACCACTGCCCTAAACCCTGAAACACCACTCCAGCATGACCCCCTAAACTGCCCAAACACAACTGCACTGCGCTAAACCCTAAAACACCACCCCCAGCACGACTCCCTACACTACCCTAAAACACTACCCCAGCACAACCTCCTACACTACCCAAACACCACTGCACTAACATAAACCCCACAACACTATCCCACGCACGACCCCCTACACTACCCAAAGACCACTGCACAACACTAAAACACTACCCCCTACACTACACAAACACCGCTGCACTACCCTAAAACACTCCCCCCAGCACGACCCCCTACACTACCCAAACACCACTGCACTACCCTAAACCCTAAAACACTACCCCCATCAGTACCCCCTACATTACCCAAACACCACTGCATTACCCTTAAACACTACCCCAGCACGACTCCCTACACTACCCAAACACCACTGCACTACCCTAAACCCTAAATCCACCCTCAGCACGACCCCCTACACCACCCAAACACCACTGCACTACCCTAAACCCTAAAACACTACCCCCATCAGTACCCCCTACATTACCCAAACACCACTGCACTACCCTTAACACTACCACCAGCACGATCCCCTACACTACCCAAACACCACTGCACTACCCTAAACCACTACCCCCAGCAGTACCCCCTACATTACCCAAAAACCACTGCATTACCCTAAACCCTAAAACACTCCCCCAGCACGACTCCCTACACTACAAAACACCACTGCACTACCCTAAACCCTGAAACACCAGCCCCAGCATGATCTCCTACACTGCTTAATACCACTGCACCGCCCTAAACGCTGAAACACCAGCCCCAGCACGACCCCCTACACTGCCCAAACACCACTGCCCTAAACCCTGAAACGCCACCCCCAGCAAGACCCCCTACACTGCCTGAACACTGCCCTAAACCCTGAAACACCACCCCCAGAAAGACCCCCTACACTGCCCGAATACCACTGCCCTAAACCCTGAAACACCACCCCAGCACGACCCCCTACACTGCCCGAACACCACTGCTCTGCCCTAAACCCTGAAACACCAGCCCCAGCACGACCCCCTACATTGCCCGAACACCACTGCTCTGCCCTAAACCCTGAAACACCACTCCCAGCACAACCCCCTACATTGCCCCAACACCACTGCACTGCCCTAAACCCTGAAACACCACCCCCAGCACGACCCCCTTCACTGCCCGAACACCACTGCACTGCCCTAAACCCTAAAACACCACCCCCTACACTGCCCAAACACCACTGCACTGCCCTAAACCCTAAAACACCAGCCCCAGCACGACATCCTACACTACCCTAAAACACTACCCCAGCACGACATCCTACACTACTCAAACACCACTGCACTACCATAAACCCTACAACACTACCCCACGCACGACCCCCTACACTACCCAAAGACCACTGCACTACCCTAAACCCTAAAACACTACCCCCAGCACGACCCCCTACACTACCCAAACACCACTGCACTCCCTAAACCCTGAAACACCAGCCCCAGCACAACCCCCTACATTGCCCCAACACCACAGCACTGCCCTAAACCCTGAAACATCACCCCAAGCACAACCCCCTACACTGCCTGAACACCACTGCACTGCCCTAAACCCTGAAACACCACCCCCAGCACGACCCCCTTCACTGCCCGAACACCAATGCACTACCCTAAAACACCAACCCAAGCACGACCCCTTCACTGCCCGAACACCAATGCACTACCCTAAACCCTGAAACACCACCCCCAGCACGACCCCCTTCACTGCCCGAACACCAATGCACTCCCCTAAACCCTAAAACACCACCCCCAGCACGACCCCTTCACTGCCCGAACACCACTACACTGCCCTAAACCCTAAAACACCACCCCCTACACTGCCCTAAACCCTAAAACAGCCCCAGCACGACATCCTACACTACCCTAAAACACTACCCCAGCACGACATCCTACACTACTCAAACACCACTGCACTACCATAAACCCTACAACACTACCCCACGCACGACCCCCTACACTACCCAAAGACCACTCCACTACCCTAAACCCCAAAACACTACCCCCAGCACGACCCCCTACACTACCCAAACACCACTGCACTCCCTAAACCCTGAAACACCAGCCCCAGCACGATCCCCTACACTGCCCGAATACCACTGCACCACCCTAAACCCTGAAACACCAGCCCCAGCACGACACCCTACACTCCCCGAACACCACTGCCCTAAACCCTGAAACTCCACCCCCAGCAAGACCCCCTACACTGCCTGAACAACACTGCCCTAAACCCTGACACACCACCCCCAGCAAGATACCCTACACTGCCCGAACACCACTGCACTGCCATAAACCCTAAACACCACCCCCAGCACGACCCCCTACACTGCCCGAACACCACTTCTCTGCCCTAAACCCTGAAACACCACTCCCAGCACGACCCCCTACATTGCCCGACCACTGCACTGCCGTAAACCCTGAAACACCACCCCAGCATGACCCCCTACACTGCCCGAACCCCTGAAACACCACCCCAGCACAACCCCCTTCACTGCCCGAACACCAATGCACTGCCCTAAACCCTAAAACACCACCACCTGCACGACCCCCTTCACTGCCCGAACACCAATGCACTACCCTAAACCCTAAAACACCACCCCCAGCACAACCTCCTACACTGCCCGAACACCACTGCACTGCCCTAAACCCTAAAACACTATCCCAGCACAACCCCCTACACTGCCCGAACACCACTGCACTGCCCTAAACCCTAAAACACCAGCCCCAGCACGACCCCCTACACTACCCTAAAACACTACCCCAGCACGACCTCCTACACTACTCAAACACAACTGCACTACCATAAACCCTACAACACTACCCTACGCACGACCCCTTACACTACACAAACACCGCTGCACTAACCTAACACTTCTCCCAGCACGACCCCTACACTACCCAAACACCACTGCACTACCCTAAACCCTAACACTACCCCCATCAGTACCCCCTACATTACCCAAACGCCCACTGCACTACCCTAAAATACTCCCCCCAGCAGTACCCCCTACACTACCCAAACACCACTGCACTCCCCTAAACCACTACCCCAGCACGACTCCCTACACTACCCAAATGCCACTGCACTACCCTAAACCTAAATCCACCCTCAGCAAGACCCCCTACACCACCCAAACACCAATGCACTATCCTAAAACACTACCCCCAGCAGTACCCCCTACACTCACCACTGCACTCCCCTAAACCACTACCCCAGCATGACCCCCTACACTACCCAAATGCCACTGCACTACTCTAAACCCTAAATCTACCCCCAGCAGTACCCCCTACACTACCCAAACACCACTGCACTACCCTAAACCCTAAAACACTACCCCCAGCACGACCCCCTACACTACCCAAACACCACTGCACTACCCTAAACCCTAGAACACTCCCCCAGCATGACTCCCTACACTACAAAACACCACTGCACTACCCTAAACCCTGAAACACCAGCCCCAGCATGATCCCCTACACTGCCCGAATACCACTGCACCGCCCTAAACCCTAAAACACTAGCCCCAGCATGACCCCCTACACTACCCGAAAACACTACCCCAGCACGACCTCCTACACTACTCAAACACCACTGCACTACCATAAACCCTACAACACTACCCCACGCACGACCCCTTACACTACACAAACACCGCTGCACTAACCTAACACTTCCCCCAGCATGACCCCCTACACTACCCAAACACCACTGCACTACCCCCATCAGTACCCCCTACATTACCCAAACACCACTGCACTACCCTAAAATACACCCCCCAGCAGTACCCCCTACACTACCCAAACACCACTGCACTCCCCTAAACCACTACCCTCAGCATGACCCCCTACAATACCCACACACCACTGCACTACCCTAAAACACTACCCCAGCACGACTCCCTACACTACCCAAATGCCACTGCACTACCCTAAACCTAAATCCACCCTCAGCAAGACCCCCTACACCACCCAAACACCAAGGCACTATCCTAAAACACTACCCCCAGCAGTACCCCCTACACTCCCCAAACACCACTGCACTCCCCTAAACCACTACCCCAGCACGACCCACTACACTACCCAAATGCCACTGCACTACTCTAAACCCTAAATCTACCCCCAGCAGTAACCCCTACACTACCCAAACACCACTGCACTACCCTAAACCCTAAAACACTACCCCCAGCATGACCCCCTACACTACCAAAACACCACTGCACTACCCTAAACCCTAGAACACTCCCCCAGCACGACTCCCTACACTACAAAACACCACTGCACTACCCTAAACCCTGAAACACCAGCCCCAGCATGATCCCCTACACTGCCCGAATACCACTGCACCGCCCTAAACCCTGAAACACCACCCCCAGCACGACCCCCTACACTGCCCGAACCCCTGAAACACCACCCCCAGAACAACCCCCTTCACTGCCCGAACACCAATGCACTGCCCTAAACCCTAAAACACCACCACCTGCACGACCCCCTTCACTGCCCGAACACCAATGCACTGCCCTAAACCCTAAAACACCACCACCTGCACGACCCCCTTCACTGCCCGAATCCCAATGCACTACCCTAAACCCTAATACACCACCCTCAGCACGACCCCCTTCACTGCCCGAACACCAATGCACTACCCTAAACCCTAAAACACTACCCCCAGCACAACCCCCTACACTACCCAAACACCACTGCACTACCCTAAACCCTAAAACACTCCCCCAGCACGACTCCCTACACTACAAAACACCACTGCACTACCCTGAACCCTAAAACACCAGCCCCAGCATGATCCCCTACACTGCCCGAATACCACTGCACCGCCCTCAACCCTGAAACACCAGCCCCAGCACGACCCTCTACACTGCCCGAACACCACTGCCCTAAACCCTGAAACTCCACCCCCAGCAAGACCCCCTACACTGCCTGAACAACACTGCCCTAAACCCTAAAACACCATCCCAGCACAACCTCCTACACTACCCAAACACCACTGCACTACCATAAACCCTACAACACTATCCCACGCACGACCCCCTACACTACCCAAAGACCACTGCACAACACTAAAACACGACCCCCTACACTACACAAACACCGCTGCACTACCCTAAAACACTACCCCCAGCACGACCCCCTACATTACCCAAACACCACTGCACTACCCTAAACCCTAAATCCACCCTCAGCATGACCCCCTACACCACCCAAACACCACTGCACTACCCTAAACCCTAAAACACTACCCCCATCAGTACCCCCTACATTACCCAAACACCACTGCACTACCCTAAAAAACCACTACCCCATCAGTACCCCCTACATTACCCAAAAACCACTGCACTCCCCTAAACCACTACCCCCAGCACGACCCCCTACACTACCCAAACGCCACTGCACTATCCTAAACCCTAAATCTACCCACAGCATGACCCCCTACACCACCCAAACACCACTGCACTACCCTAAACCCTAAAACACTACCCCCAGCACGACCCCCTACACTGCCCGAACACCACTGCACTGTCCTAAACCCTGAAACACCAGCCCAAGCACGACCCCCTAAACTCCCCGAACACCACTGCTTTAAACCCTAAAACCCCACCCCAGCAAGACACCCTACACTGCTCGAACACAACTGCACTGCGCTAAACCCTAAGACACCAACCCCAGCACGACCCCCTACACTACCCGAACACCACTGCACTGCTCTGAACCCGGAAACACTAGCCCCAGCACGACACCCTACACTGCCCGAACACCACTGCATTGCCCTAAACCCAGAAACACTATCCCAGCGTGACCCCCTACACTGCCCGAACACCACTGCACTAAACCCTGAAACACTACCCTAGCATGATCCCCTACACTGCCCGAATACCACTGCACTGCCCTAAACCCTGAAACACCAGCCCCAGCACGACCCCCTACACTGCCCGAACACCACTGCACTGCCCTAAACCCTGAAACACCAGCCCCAGCACGACCCCCTACACTGCCCGAACACCACTGCACTGCCCTAAACCCTGAAACACCACCCCCAGCATGACCCCTACACTGCCTGAACACCCCTGCACTGAACCCTGGAACACCACCCCCAGAATGACCCCCTACACTGTCCGAACACCACTGCACTGCCCTGAACCCTGAAACACCACCCCAGAACGACCCCTTACACTGCCCAAACACCACTGCACTGCCCTAAATACTGAAACACCATCCCCAGCACGACCCCCAACACTGCCCGAACACCACTGAACAGCCCTGAACCCTGAAACACCAACTCCAGAACGACCCCTACACTGTCCGAACAAAACTGCACTGCCCTAAACCCTGAAACACCACCCCTTGCACGACCCCATACAACACGTGAACACCACTGCACTGCCCTCAACCCTGAAACACCACCCCCTGTATGACCCCCTACACTGCCCGAACACCACTGCACTGCCCTAAACCCTGAAACACCACCCCCGCACGACCCCCTACACTGACCGAACACCACTGCCCTAAACCCTGAAACACCACTCCAGCACGACCCCCTACACTGCCCGAACACAACTGCACTGCGCTAAACCCTGAAACACCACCCCACCACGACTCCCTACACTACCCTAAAACACTACCCCAGCACAACCTCCTACACTACGCAAACACCACTGCACTACCATAAACCCCACAACACTATCCCACGCACGACCCCCTACACTACCCAAAGACCACTGCACAACACTAAAACACGACCCCCTACACTACACAAACACCGCTGCACTACCCTAAAACACTATACCCAGCACGACCCCCTACACTACCCAAACACCACTGCACTACCCTAAACCCTAAATCCTAAATCCAACCTCAGCACGACCCCCTACACCACCCAAACACCACTGCACTACCCTAAACCCTAAAACACTACCCCCATCAGTACCCCCTACATTACCCAAACACCACTGTACTACCCTAAACCACTACCACCAGCACGATCCCCTACACTACCCAAACACCACTGCACTACCCTAAACCACTACCCCCAGCAGTACCCACTACATTACCCAAAAACCACTGCACTCCCCTAAACCACTACCCCCAGCACGACCCCCTACACCACCCAAACGCAACTGCACTATCCTAAACCCTAAATCTACCCTCAGCATGACCCCCTACACCACCCAAACACCACTGCACTACCCTAAACCCTAAAACACTCCCCCAGCACGACTCCCTACACTACAAAACACCACTGCACTACCCTAAACCCTGAAACACCAGCCCCAGCACGATCTCCTACACTGCTTAATACCACTGCACCGCCCTGAACCCTGAAACACCACCCCAGCACGACCCCTTACACTGCCCGAACACCACTGCACTGAATACTGAAACACCATCCCCAGCACGACCCCCAACACTGCCCGAACACCACTGAACAGCCCTGAACCCTGAAACACCAACTCCAGAACGACCCCTACACTACACAAACACCGCTGCACTACCCTAAAACACTACACCCAGCACGACCCCTACACTACCCAAACACCACTGCACTACCCTAAACCCTAAATCCACCCTCAGCACGACCCCCTACACCACCCAAACACCACTGCACTACCCTAAACCCTAAAACACTACCCCCATCAGTACCCCCTACATTACCCAAACACCACTGCACTACCCTAAACCACTACCACCAGCACGATCCCCTACACTACCCAAACACCACTGCACTACCCTAAACCACTACCCCAGCAGTACCCCCTACATTACCCAAAAACCACTGCACTCCCCTAAACCACTACCCCCAGCACGACCCCCTACACTACCCAAACGCCACTGCACTATCCTAAACCCTAAATCTACCCTCAGCATGACCCCCTACACCACCCAAACACAACTGCACTACCCTAAACCCTAAAACACTACCCCCAGCACGACCCCCTACACTACCCAAACACCACTGCACTACCCTAAACCCTAAAACACTACCCCCAGCACGACCCCCTACACTACCCAAACACCACTGCACTACCCTAAACCCTAAAACACTCCCCCAGCACGACCCCCTACACTACCCAAACACCACTGCACTACCCTAAACCCTAAAACACTCCCCCAGCACGACTCCCTACACTACAAAACACCACCGCACTACCCTAAACCCTGAAACACCAGCCCCAGCACGATCTCCTACACTACCCAAACACCACTGCACTACCCTAAACCCTAAAACACTACCCCCAGCACGACCCCCTACACTACCCTAAAACACTCCCCCAGCACGACTCCCTACACTACAAAACACCACTGCACTACCCTAAACCCTGAAACACCAGCCCCAGCACGATCTCCTACACTGCTTAATACCACTGCACCGCCCTAAACGCTGAAACACCAGCCCCAGCACGACCCCCTACACTGCCCGAACACCACTGCCCTAAACCCTGAAACGCCACCCCCAGCAAGACCCCCTACACTGTCTGAACAACACTGCCCTAAACCCTGAAACACCACCCCCAGAAAGACCCCTACACTGCCCGAATACCACTGCCCTAAACCCTGAAACACCACCCCCAGCACAACCCCCTACTATGCCCGAACACCACTTCTCTGCCCTAAACCCTTAAACACCACCCCAGCACGACCCGCTACACTGCCTGAACACCACTGCTCTGCCCTAAACCCTGAAACACCAGCCCCAGCACGACCCCCTACATTGCCCGAACACCACTGCTCTGCCCTAAACCCTGAAACACCACTCCCAGCACAACTCCCTACATTGCCCCAACACCACTGCACTGCCCTAAACCCTGAAACATCACCCCAAGCACAACCCCCTACACTGCCCGAACACCACTGCACTGCCCTAAACCCTGAAACACCACCCCCAGCACGACCCCCTTCACTGCCCGAACACCAATGCACTGCCCTAAACCCTAAAACACCACCCCCAGCACGACCCCCTTCACTGCCCGAAAACCAATGCACTACCCTAAACCCTAAAACACCACCCCCAGCACGACCCCCTACGCTACCCGAACACCACTGCACTGCCCTAAACCATAAAACACTATGCCAGCACGACCCCCTACACTGCCCGAACACCACTGCACTGCCCTAAACCCTAAAACACCAGCCCCAGCACGACATCCTACACTACCCAAACACCACTGCACTACCATAAACCCTACAACACTACCCCACGCACGACCCCCTACACTACCCAAAGACCACTGCACTACCCTAAACCACTACCTCCAGCATGACCCCCTACACTACCCAAACACCACTGCACTACCCTAAACCCTGAAACACGAGCCCCAGCACGATCCGCTTTACTGCCCTAATACCACTGCACCACCCTAAACCCTGAAACACCAGCCCCAGTACGACACCCTACACTGCCTGAACACCACTGCCCTAAACCCTGAAACTCCACCTCCAGCAAGACCCCCTACACTGCCTGAACAACACTGCCCTAAACCCTGAAACACCACCCCCAGCAAGATATCCTACACTGCCCGAACACCACTGCACTGCCATAAACCCTAAACACCACCCCCAGCACGACCCCCTACACTGCCCGAACACCACTTCTCTGCCCTAAACCCTGAAACACCACTCCCAGCACGACCCCCTACATTGCCTGACCACTGCACTGCCCTAAACCCTGAAACACCACCCCAGCACGACCCCCGACCACAGCCCGAACCCCTGAAACACCACCCCAGCACAACCCCCTTCACTGCCCGAACACCAATGCACTGCCCTAAACCCTAAAACACCACCACCTGCACGACCCCCTTTACTGCCCGAACACCAATGCACTACCCTAAACCCTAAAACACCACCCCCAGCACGACCTCCTACACTGCCCGAACACCACTGCACTGCCCTAAACCACCACCCCCTACACTGCCCAAACACCACTGCACTGCCCTAAACCCTAAAACACCAGCCCCAGCACGACCCCCTACACTACCCTAAAACACTACCCCAGCACGACCTCCTACACTACCCAAACACCACTGCACTACCATAGACCCTACAACACTACCCTACGCACGACCCCTTACACTACACAAACACCGCTGCACTAACCTAACACTTCCCCCAGCACGACCCCCTACACTACCCAAACACCACTGCACTACCCTAAACCCTAAAACACTACCCCCATCAGTACCCCCTACATTACCCAAACACCACTGCACTACCCTAAAATACTCCCCCCAGCAGTACCCCTACACTACCCAAACACCACTGCACTCCCCTAAACCACTACCCTCAGCATGACCCCCTACACTACCCAAACACCACTGCACTACCCTAGAACACTACCCCAGTACGACTCCCTACACTACCCAAATGCCACTGCACTACCCTAAACCTAAATCCACCCTCAGCAAGACACCCTACACCACCCAAACACCAATGCACTATCCTAAAACACTACCCCCAGCAGTACCCCCTACACTCACCACTGCACTCCCCTAAACCACTACCCCCAGCACGACCCCCTACACTACCCAAATGCCACTGCACTACTCTAAACCCTGAAACACCACTCCCAGCACGACCCCCTACATTGCCCGACCACTGCACTGCCCTAAACCCTGAAACACCACCCCCAGCACGACCCCCTACACTGCCCGAACCCCTGAAACACCACCCCCAGCACAACCCCCTTCACTGCCCGAACACCAATGCACTGCCCTAAACCCTAAAACACCACCACCTGCACGACCCCCTTCACTGCCCGAACACCAATGCACTACCCTAAACCCTAAAACACCACCCCCAGGACGACCCCCTACACTGCCCGAACACCACTGCTCTGCCCTAAACCCTAAAACACTATCCCAGCACGACCCCCTACACTGCCCGAACACCACTGCACTGCCCTAAACCACCACCCCCTACACTGCCCAAACACCACTGCACTGCCCTAAACCCTAAAACACCAGCCCCAGCACGACCCCCTACACTACCCTAAAACACTACCCCAGCACGACCTCCTACACTACTCAAACACCACTGCACTACCATAAACCGTACAACACTACCCCACGCATGACCCCTTACACTACACAAACACTGCTGCACTAACCTAACACTTCCCCCAGCACGACCCCCTACACTACCCAAACACCACTGCACTACCCTAAATCCTAAAACACTACCCCCATCAGTACCCCCTACATTACCCAAACACCGCTGCACTACCCTAAAATACTCCCCCCAGCAGTACCCCCTACACTACCCAAACACCACTGCACTCCTCTAAACCACTACCCTCAGTATGACCCCCTACACTACCCAAACACCACTGCACTACCCTAAAACACTACCCCAGCACGGCTCCCTACACTACCCAAATGCCACTGCACTACCCTAAACCTAAATCTACCCTCAGCAAGACCCCCTACACCACCCAAACACCAATGCACTATCCTAAAACACTACCCCCAGCAGTACCCCTACACTCCCCAAACACCACTGCACTCCCCTAAACCACTACCCCCAGCACGACCCCCTACACTACCCAAATGCCACTGCACTACTCTAAACCCTAAATTTACCCTCAGCATGACCCCCTACACCACCCAAACACCACTGCACTACCCTAAACCACTACCCCCAGCACGACCCCCTACACTACCCAAACACCACTGCACTACCCTAAACCCTAAAACACTCCCCCAGCATGACTCCCTACACTACAAAACACCACTGCACTACCCTAAACCCTGAAACACCAGCCCCAGCATGATCCCCTACACTGCCCGAACACCACTGCCCTAAACCCTGAAACGCCACCCCAGCAAGACCCCCTACACTGCCTGAACAACACTGCCCTAAACCCTAAAACACCATCCCAGCACGACCCCCTACACTGCCCGAACACCACTGCTCTGCCCTAATCCCTGAAACACCACCCCCGGCACGACCCCCTACACTACCCGAACACCACTGCACTGCCCTAAACCCTTAAACACCACTCCCAGCACGACCCCCTACATTGCCCTAACACCACTGCACTGCCCTAAACCCTGAAACACCACCCCCAGCATGACCCCCTACACTGCCCGAACACCACTGCACTGCCCTAAACCCTAAAACACTATCCCAGCACGACCCCCTACACTGCCCGAACACCACTGCACTGCCCTAAACCCTAAACACCACCCCCTACACTGCCCAAACACCACTTCACTGCCCTAAACCCTAAAACACCACCCCCAGCACGACCCCCCTACACTACCCGAACACCACTGCACTGCCCTAAACCCTAAAACAGTATCCCCAGCACAACCCCGACACTACACAAACACCACTGCACTGCCCTAAACCCTAAAACACTACCCCCAGCCCGACCCCCTTCACTACACAAACACCAATGCACTACCATAGACCCTAAAACACTACCCCCGCACGACCCCCTACACTACCCAAACACCACTGCACTACCCTAAAACACGACCCCCTACACTACACAAACACCGCTGCACTACCCTAAACCTTAAAACACTACCCCCAGCATGACCCCCCTACACTACACAAACACCACTGCACTACCCTAAAACACTACCCCAGCACAACCCCCTACACTAACTAAACACCACTGCACTATCCTAAACCCTAAAACACTACCCCCAGCAGTACCCCTACACTAACCAAACACCACTGCACTACCCTAAACCACTACCTCCAGCACGACCCCCTACACTACCCTAAACCCTAAACCACTATTCCCAGCACGACCCCTACACTACCCAAACACCACTACACTAGCCTGAACCCTAAAACACTCCCCCCAGCACGACTCCCTACACTACTGCACTACCCTAAACCCTAAATCTACCCCAGCACGTCCCCCTACACTACCCAAACACCACTGCACTACTCTAAACCGGAAATCTACCCTCAGCACGACCCCCTACCCTACCCAAACACCACTGCACAACCCTAAAACACTACCCCCAGCACGACCCCCTACCCTACACCAACACCACTGCACTACCCTTAACCCTAAAACACTACCCCCAGCACAACCCCCTACACTACCCAAACACCACTGCACTACCCTAAACCCTAAATCTACCCCAAGCACAACCCCCTACAGTACACAAACATCACTGCACTACCCTAAAACACTACCACCAGCACGACCCCTACACTGCCCGAACACCACTGCAATGCCCTAAACCCTGAAACGCCACCCCCAGAAAGATCCCCTACACTGCCCGAGCACCACTGCACTGGCCTGAACCCTGAAACACCACCCCCAGCACGACCCCCTACACTGCCCGAACACCACTGCACTGCCCTAAACCCTAAAACTCTACCCCCAGCATGACCCCTATACTGCCTGAACACCACTGCAGTGCCCTAATCCCTAAAACACCAGCCTTAGCACGACCCCCTACACTACCCAAACACCACTGCACTACCCTAAACCCTAAAACACTACCCCCAGCATGACCCCCTACACTACCCAAACACCACTGCACTACCCTAAACCCTAAAACACTCCCCCAGCACGACTCCCTACACTACAAAACACCACTGCACTACCCTAAACCCTGAAACACCAGCCCCAGCATGATCCCCTACACTGCCCGAATACCACTGCACCGCCCTCAACCCTGAAACACCAGCCCCAGCACGACCCCCTACACTGCCCGAACACCACTGCCCTAAACCCTGAAACGCCACCCCCAGCAAGACCCCCTACACTGCCTGAACAACACTGCCCTAAACCCTAAAACACCATCCCAGCACAACCCCCTACACTACCCAAACACCACTGCACTACCATAAACCCTACAACACTATCCCACGCACGACCCCCTACACTACCCAAAGACCACTGCACAACACTAAAACACGACCCCCTACACTACACAAACACCGCTGCACTACCCTAAAACACTACCCCCAGCACGACCCCCTACATTACCCAAACACCACTGCACTACCCTAAACCCTAAATCCACCCTCAGCATGACCCCCTACACCACCCAAACACCACTGCACTACCCTAAACCCTAAAACACTACCCCCATCAGTACCCCCTACATTACCCAAACACCACTGCACTACCCTAAACCACTACCCCATCAGTACCCCCTACATTACCCAAAAACCACTGCACTCCCCTAAACCGCTACCCCCAGCACGACCCCGTACACTACCCAAACGCCACTGCACTATCCTAAACCCTAAATCTACCCACAGCATGACCCCCTACACTGCCCGAACACCACTGCACTACCCTAAACCCTAAAACACCAGCCCAAGCACGACCCCCTAAACTCCCCGAACACCACTGCTTTAAACCCTAAAACCCCACCCCAGCACGACACCCTACACTGCTGGAACACAACTGCACTGCGCTAAACCCTAAGACACCAACCCCAGCACGACCCCCTACACTACCCGAACACCACTGCACTGCTCTGAACCCGGAAACACTAGCCCCAACACGACACCCTACACTGCCCGAACACCACTGCATTGCCCTAAACCCAGAAACACTATCCCAGCGTGACCCCCTACACTGCCCGAACACCACTGCACTAAACCCTGAAACACTACCCTAGCATGACCCCCTACACAGCCCGAATACCACTGCACTGCCCTAAACCCTGAAACACCAGCCCCAGCATGACCCCCTACACTGCCCGAACACCACTGCACTGCTCTGAACCCGGAAACACTAGCCCCAGCACGACACCCTACACTGCCCGAACACCACTGCATTGCCCTAAACCCAGAAACACTATCCCAGCGTGACCCCCTACACTGCCCGAACACCACTGCACTAAACCATGAAACACTACCCTAGCATGACCCCCTACACAGCCCGAATACCACTGCACTGCCCTAAACCCTGAAACACCAGCCCCAGCACGACCCCCTACACTGCCCGAACACCACTGCACTGCTCTGAACCCGGAAACACTAGCCCCAGCACGACACCCTACACTGCCCGAACACCACTGCATTGCCCTAAACCCAGAAACACTACCCCAGCGTGACCCCCTACACTGCCCGAACACCACTGCACTAAACCCTGAAACACTACCCTAGCATGATCCCCTACACTGCCCGAATACCACTGCACTGCCCTAAACCCTGAAACACCAGCCCCAGCACGACCCCCTACACTGCCCGAACACCACTGCACTGCCCTAAACCCTGAAACACCAGCCCCAGCACGACCCCCTACACTGCCCGAACACCACTGCACTGCCCTAAACCCTGAAACACCACCCCCAGCACGACCCCTACACTGCCTGAACACCCCTGCACTGAACCCCGGAACACCACCCCCAGAATGACCCCCTACACTGTCCGAACACCACTGCACTGCCCTGAACCCTGAAACACCACCCCAGCACGACCCCTTACACTGCCCAAACACCACTGTACTGCCCTAAATACTGAAACACCATCCCCAGCACGACCCCCAACACTGCCCGAACACCACTGAACAGCCCTGAACCCTGAAACACCAACTCCAGAACGACCCCTACACTGTCCGAACAAAACATCACTGCCCTAAACCCTGAAACACCACCCCTTGCACGACCCCATACAACACGTGAATGAATGAATGAAGCGGAACTTGTAACGCGCAAACTTAGCCCAATGGGCGTCAAGGCGCCTAACATAAAAGCTGACTGGAAGAGCACATGAGAGCTTACTGATATGCCTTTATAAAAAACCAGGTTTTAAGCGCTTTTCTAAACAAAGACAAAGAGGGAAGCGCCTTAATCTCTAGAGGAAGGCCATTCCAGAGTAGAGGCGCAACGGTGGAAAAAGCTCTGCTCCCCCATCTGGATTTTTTAGAGCGAGGGACCACAAGCTTGTTGGAGTCTGCAGAACGCAAAGACCTGCCAGGAATATATCGAGTAAGCAGAGACCCCAACGCATTTGAGGGGCCAGCCTGCACGGCTCTATAAGTGAGACAGAGGAGTTTGAATGAAATTCTGAATCTGATAGGGAGCCAATGCAAGTTCCTCCTGGCCATCGTCGCCGAAGAGTCCCTGGGGAGTGCTAACACAAATCTAGCGGCAGCGTTCTGTACTACCTGCAGACGTTGTATCAGATATTTATTAGACTCCGCATATAGTGCATTGCAGTATACCACTGCACTGCCCTAAACCCTGAAACACCACCCCCTGTATGACCCCTACACTGCCCGAACACCACTGCACTGCCCTAAACCCTGAAACACCACCCCCGCACGACCCCCTACACTGACCGAACACCACTGCCCTAAACCCTGAAACACCACTCCAGCACGACCCCCTACACTGCCCGAACACAACTGCACTGCGCTAAACCCTAAAACACCACCCCCAGCACGACTCCCTACACTACCCTAAAACACTACCCCAGCACAACCTCCTACACTACCCAAACACCACTGCACTACCATAAACCCCACAACACTATCCCAGGCACGACCCCCTACACTACCCAAAGACCACTGCACAACACTAAAACACGACCCCCTACACTACACAAACACCGCTGCACTACCCTAAAACACTATACCCAGCACGACCCCCTACACTACCCAAACACCACTGCACTACCCTAAACCCTAAATCCACCCTCAGCACGACCCCCTACACCACCCAAACACCACTGCACTACCCTAAACCCTAAAACACTACCCCCATCAGTACCCCCTACATTACCCAAACACCACTGCACTACCCTAAACCACTACCACCAGCACGATCCCCTACACTACCCAAACACCACTGCACTACCCTAAACCACTACCCCCAGCAGTACCCACTACATTACCCAAAAACCACTGCACTCCCCTAAACCACAACCCCTAGCACGACCCCCTACACCACCCAAACGCCACTGCACTATCCTAAACCCTAAATCTACCCTCAGCATGACCCCCTACACCACCCAAACACCACTGCACTACCCTAAACCCTAAAACACTCCCCCAGCACGACTCCCTACACTACAAAACACCACTACACTACCCTAAACCCTGAAACACCAGCCCCAGCACGATCTCCTACACTGCTTAATACCACTGCACCGCCCTGAACCCTGAAACACCACCCCAGCACGACCCCTTACACTGCCCGAACACCACTGCACTGCCCTAAATACTGAAACACCATCCCCAGCACGACCCCCAACACTGCCCGAACACCACTGAACAGCCCTGAACCCTGAAACACCAACTCCAGAACGACCCCTACACTGTCCGAACAAAACTGCACTGCCCTAAACCCTGAAACACCACCCCTTGCACGACCCCATACAACACGTGAACACCACTGCACTGCCCTAAACCCTGAAACACCACCCCCTGTATGACCCCCTACACTGCCCGAACACCACTGCACTGCCCTAAACCCTGAAACACCACCCCCGCACGACCCCCTACACTGACCGAACACCACTGCCCTAAACCCTGAAACACCACTCCAGCACGACCCCCTACACTGCCCGAACACAACTGCACTGCGCTAAACCCTAAAACACCACCCCCAGCACGACTCCCTACACTACCCTAAAACACTACCCCAGCACAACCTCCTACACTACCCAAACACCACTGCACTACCATAAACCCCACAACACTATCCCACGCACGACCCCCTACACTACCCAAAGACCACTGCACAACACTAAAACACGACCCCCTACACTACACAAACACCGCTGCACTACCCTAAAACACTACACCCAGCACGACCCCCTACACTACCCAAACACCACTGCACTACCCTAAACCCTAAAACACTACCCCCATCAGTACCCCCTACATTACCCAAACACCACTGCACTACCCTAAACCACTACCACCAGCACGATCCCCTACACTACCCAAACACCACTGCACTACCCTAAACCACTACCCCCAGCAGTACCCCCTACATTACCCAAAAACCACTGCACTCCCCTAAACCACTACCCCCAGCACGACCCCCTACACTACCCAAACGCCACTGCACTATCCTAAACCCTAAATCTACCCTCAGCATGACCCCCTACACCACCCAAACACCACTGCACTACCCTAAACCCTAAAACACTACCCCCAGCACGACCCCCTACACTACCCAAACACCACTGCACTACCCTAAACCCTAAAACACTACCCCCAGCACGACCCCCTACACTACCCAAACACCACTGCACTACCCTAAACCCTAAAACACTCCCCCAGCACGACTCCCTACACTACAAAACACCACTGCACTACCCTAAACCCTGAAACACCAGCGCCAGCACGACCCCCTACACTGCCCGAACACCACTGCCCTAAACCCTGAAACGCCACCCCCAGCAAGACCCCCTACACTGCCTGAACAACACTGCCCTAAACCCTGAAACACCACCCCAGAAAGACCCCCTACACTGCCCGAATACCACTGCCCTAAACCCTGAAACACCACCCCCAGCACAACCCCCTACTATGCCCGAACACCACTTCTCTGCCCTAAACCCTTAAACACCACCCCAGCACGACTCACTACACTGCCTGAACACCACTGCTCTGCCCTAAACCCTGAAACACCAGCCCCAGCACGACCCCCTACATTGCCCGAACACCACTGCTCTGCCCTAAACCCTGAAACACCACTCCCAGCACAACTCCCTACATTGCCCCAACACCACTGCACTGCCCTAAACCCTGAAACATCACCCCAAGCACAACCCCTACACTGCCCGAACACCACTGCACTGCCCTAAACCCTGAAACACCACCCCCAGCACGACCCCCTTCACTGCCCGAACACCAATGCACTGCCCTAAACCCTAAAACACCACCCCCAGCATGACCCCCTTCACTGCCCGAACACCACTGCACTGCCCTAAACCATAAAACACTATGCCAGCACGACCCCCTACACTGCCCGAACACCACTGCACTGCCCTAAACCACCACCCCCTACACTGCCCAAACACCACTGCACTGCCCTAAACCCTAAAACACCAGCCCCAGCACGACCCCCTACACTACCCAAAGACCACTGCACTACCCTAAACCACTACCCCCAGCATGACCCCCTACACTACCCAAACACCACTGCACTACCCTAAACCCTGAAACACCAGCCCCAGCACGATCCCCTTTACTGCCCGAATACCACTGCACCACCCTAAACCCTGAAACACCAGCCCCAGCATGACACCCTACACTGCCTGAACACCACTGCCCTAAACCCTGAAACTCCACCCCCAGCAAGACCCCCTACACTGCCTGAACAACACTGCCCTAAACCCTGAAACACCACCCCCAGCAAGATATCCTACACTGCCCGAACACCACTGCACTGCCATAAACCCTAAACACCACCCCCAGCACGACCCCCTACACTGCCCGAACACCACTTCTCTGCCCTAAACCCTGAAACACCACTCCCAGCACGACCCCCTACATTGCCTGACCACTGCACTGCCCTAAACCCTGAAACACCACCCCAGCACGACCCCCGACCACTGCCCGAACCCCTGAAACACCACCCCAGCACAACCCCCTTCACTGCCCGAACACCAATGCACTGCCCTAAACCCTAAAACACCACCACCTTCACGACCCCCTTCACTGCCCGAACACCAATGCACTACCCTAAGCCCTAAAACACCCCCCCCAGCACGACCTCCTACACTGCCCGAACACCACTGCACTGCCCTAAACCACCACCCCCTACACTGCCCAAACACCACTGCACTGCCCTAAACCCTAAAACACCAGCCCCAGCACGACCCCCTACACTACCCTAAAACACTACCCCAGCACGACCTCCTACACTACACAAACACCGCTGCACTAACCTAACACTTCCCCCAGCATGACCCCCTACACTACCCAAACACCACTGCACTACCCTAAACCCTAAAACACTACCCCCATCAGTACCCCCTACATTACCCAAACATCACTGCACTACCCTAAAATACTCCCCCCAGCAGTACCCCCTACACTACCCAAACACCACTGCACTCCCCTAAACCACTACCCTCAGCATGACCCCCTACACTACCCAAACACCACTGCACTACCCTAAAACACTACCCCAGCACGACTCCCTACACTACCCAAATGCCACTGCACTACCCTAAACCTAAATCCACCCTCAGCAAGACCCCCTACACCACCCAAACACCAATGCACTATCCTAAAACACTACCCCCAGCAGTACCCCCTACACTCACCACTGCACTCCCCTAAACCACTACCCCCAGCACGACCCCCTACACTACCCAAATGCCACTGCACTACTCTAAACCCTGAAACACCACTCCCAGCACGACCCCCTACATTGCCCGACCACTGCACTGCCCTAAACCCTGAAACACCACCCCCAGCACGACCCCCTACACTGCCCGAACCCCTGAAACACCACCCCCAGCACAACCCCCTTCACTGCCCGAACACCAATGCACTGCCCTAAGCCCTAAAACACCACCACCTGCACGACCCCCTTCACTGCCCGAACACCAATGCACTACCCTAAACCCTAAAACACCACCCCCAGCACGACCTCCTACACTGCCCGAACACCACTGCTCTGCCCTAAACCCTAAAAAACTATCCCAGCATGACCCCCTACACTGCCCGAACACCACTGCACTGCCCTAAACCACCACCCCTACACTGCCCAAACACCACTGCACTGCCCTAAACCCTAAAACACCAGCCCCAGCACGACCCCCTACACTACCCTAAAACACTACCCCAGCACGACCTCCTACACTACTCAAACACCACTGCACTACAATAAACCGTACAACACTACCCCACGCATGACCCCTTACACTACACAAACACCGCTGCACTAACCTAACACTTCCCCCAGCACGACCCCCTACACTACCCAAACACCACTGCACTACCCTAAACCCTAAAACACTACCCCCATCAGTACCCCCTACATTACCCAAACACCGCTGCACTACCCAAAAATACTCCCCCCAGCAGTACCCCCTACACTACCCAAACACCACTGCACTCCTCTAAACCACTACCCTCAGTATGACCCCCTACACTACTCAAACACCACTGCACTACCCTAAAACACTACCCCAGCACGACTCCCTACACTACCCAAATGCCACTGCACTACCCTAAACCTAAATCTACCCTCAGCAAGACCCCCTACACCACCCAAACACCAATGCACTATCCTAAAACACTACCCCCAGCAGTACCCCTTACACTCCCCAAACACCACTGCACTCCCCTAAACCACTACCCCCAGCACGACCCCCTACACTACCCAAATGCCACTGCACTACTCTAAACCCTAAATCTACCCTCAGCATGACCCCCTACACCACCCAAACACCACTGCACTACCCTAAACCACTACCCCCAGCACGACCCCCTACACTACCCAAACACCACTGCACTACCCTAAACCCTAAAACACTCCCCCAGCACGACTCCCTACACTACAAAACACCACTGCACTCCCCTAAACCACTACCCCCAGCATGATCCCCTACACTGCCCGAACACCACTGCTCTGCCCTAATCCCTGAAACACCAGCCCCAGCACGACCCCCTACACTGCCCGAACACCACTGCCCTAAACCCTGAAACGCCACCCCAGCAAGACCCCCTACACTGCCTGAACAACACTGACCTAAACCCTAAAACACCATCCCAGCACGACCCCCTACACTGCCCGAACACCACTGCACTGCCCTAAACCCTAAACACCACCCCCTACACTGCCCAAACACCACTTCACTGTCCTAAACCCTAAAACAGTACCCCCAGCACAACCCCGACACTACACAAACACCACTGCACTGCCCTAAACCCTAAAACACTACCCCCAGCACAACCCCGACACTACACAAACACCACTGCACTGCCCTAAACCCTAAAACAGTACCCCCAGCACAACCCCGACACTACACAAACACCACTGCACTGCCCTAAACCCTAAAACACTACCCCCAGCCCACCCCCTTCACTACACAAACACCAATGCACTACCATAGACCCTAAAACACTACCCCCGCACGACCCCCGACACTACCCAAACACCACTGCACTACCCTAAAACACGACCCCCTACACTACACAAACACCACTGCACTACCCTAAAACACTACCCCAGCACAACCCCCTACACTAACTAAACACCACTGCACTATCCTAAACCCTAAAACACTACCCCCAGCAGTACCCCTACACTAACCAAACACCACTGCACTACCCTAAACCACTACCTCCAGCACGACCCCCTACACTACCCTAAACCCTAAACCACTTTTCCCAGCACGACCCCTACACTACCCAAACACCACTACACTAGCCTGAACCCTAAAACACTCCCCCCAGCACGACTCCCTACACTACTGCACTACCCTAAACCCTAAATCTACCCCAGCACGTCCCCCTACACTACCCAAACACCACTGCACTACTCTAAACCGGAAATCTACCCTCAGCACGACCCCCTACCCTACCCAAACACCACTGCACAACCCTAAAACACTACCCCCAGCACGACCCCCTACCCTACACCAACACCACTGCACTACCCTTAACCCTAAAACACTACCCCCAGCACAACCCCCTACACTACCCAAACACCACTGCACTACCCTAAAACACGACCCCCTTCACTACACAAACACCACTGCACTGCCCTAAACCCTAAATCTACCCCAAGCACAACCCCTACAGTACACAAACATCACTGCACTACCCTAAAACACTACCACCAGCACGACCCCTACACTGCCCGAACACCACTGCAATGCCCTAAACCCTGAAACGCCACCCCCAGAAAGATCCCCTACACTGCCCGAGCACCACTGCACTGGCCTGAACCCTGAAACACCACCCCCAGCACGACCCCCTACACTGCCCGAACACCACTGCACTGCCCTAAACCCTAAAACACTACCCCCAGCATGACCCCCTATACTGCCTGAACACCACTGCAGTGCCCTAATCCCTAAAACACCAGCCCCAGCACGACCCCCTACACTACCCAAACACCACTGCACTACCCTAAACCCTGAAACACCAGCCCCAGCATGATCCCCTACACTGCCCGAATACCACTGCACCGCCCTCAACCCTGAAACACCAGCCCCAGCACGACCCCCTACACTGCCCGAACACCACTGCCCTAAACCCTGAAACGCCACCCCCAGCAAGACCCCCTACACTGCCTGAACAACACTGCCCTAAACCCTAAAACAACATCCCAGCACAACCTCCTACACTACCCAAACACCACTGCACTACCATAAACCCTACAACACTATCCCACGCACGACCCCCTACACTACCCAAAGACCACTGCACAACACTAAAACACGACCCCCAGCACGACCCCCTACATTACCCAAACACCACTGCACTACCCTAAACCCTAAAACACTACCCCCATCAGTACCCCCTACATTACCCAAACACCACTGTACTACCCTAAACCACTACCTCATCAGTACCCCCTACATTACCCAAAAACCACTGCACTCCCCTAAACCACTACCCCCAGCACGACCCCCTACACTACCCAAACGCCACTGCACTATCCTAAACCCTAAATCTACCCACAGCATGACCCCCTACACCACCCAAACACCACTGCACTACCCTAAACCCTAAAACACTACCCCCAGCACGACCCCCTACACTGCCCGAACACCACTGCACTGTCCTAAACCCTGAAACACCAGCCCAAGCACGACCCCCTAAACTCCCCGAACACCACTGCTTTAAACCCTAAAACCCCACCCCAGCACGACACCCTACACTGCTGGAACACAACTGCACTGCGCTAAACCCTAAGACACCAACCCCAGCACGACCCCCTACACTGCCCGAACACCACTGCACTGCTCTGAACCCGGAAACACTAGCCCCAGCACGACACCCTACACTGCCCGAACACCACTGCATTGCCCTAAACACAGAAACACTATCCCAGCGTGACCCCCTACACTGCCCGAACACCACTGCACTAAACCCTGAAACACTACCCTAGCATGACCCCCTACACAGCCCGAATACCACTGCACTGCCCTAAACCCTGAAACACCAGCCCCAGCACGACCCCCTACACTGCCCGAACACCACTGCACTGCTCTGAACCCGGAAACACTAGCCTCAGCACGACACCCTACACTGCCCGAACACCACTGCATTGCCCTAAACCCAGAAACACTACCCCAGCGTGACCCCCTACACTGCCCGAACACCACTGCACTAAACCCTGAAACACTACCCTAGCATGACCCCCTACACTGCCCGAATACCACTGCACTGCCCTAAACCCTGAAACACCAGCCCCAGCACGACCCCCTACACTGCCCGAACACCACTGCACTGCCCTAAACCCTGAAACACCAGCCCCAGCACGACCCCCTACACTGCCCGAACACCACTGCACTGCCCTAAACCCTGAAACACCACCCCCAGCACGACCCCTACACTGCCTGAACACCCCTGCACTGTACCCCGGAACACCACCCCCAGAATGACCCCCTACACTGTCCGAACACCACTGCACTGCCCTGAACCCTGAAACACCACCCCAGCACGACCCCTTACACTGCCCGAACACCACTGCACTGCCCTAAATACTGAAACACCATCCCCAGCACGACCCCCAACACTGCCCGAACACCACTGAACAGCCCTGAACCCTGAAACACCAACTCCAGAACGACCCCTACACTGTCCGAACAAAACTGCACTGCCCTAAACCCTGAAACACCACCCCTTGCACGACCCCATACAACACATGAACACCACTGCACTGCCCTAAACCCTGAAACACCACCCCCGCACGACCCCCTACACTGACCGAACACCACTGCCCTAAACCCTGAAACACCACTCCAGCACGACCCCCTACACTGCCCTAAAACACTACCCCAGCACAGCCTCCTACACTACCCAAACACCACTGCACTACCATAAACCCCACAACACTATCCCATGCACGACCCCCTACACTACCCAAAGACCACTGCACAACACTAAAACACGACCCCCTACACTACACAACCACCGCTGCACTACCCTAAATCACTACACCCAGCACGACCCCCTACACTACCCAAACACCACTGCACTACCCTAAACCCTAAATCCACCCTCAGCACGACCCCCTACACCACCCAAACACCACTGCACTACCCTAAACCCTAAAACACTACCCCCATCAGTACCCCCTACATTACCCAAACACCACTGCACTACCCTAAACCACTACCCCCAGCAGTACCCCCAACATTACCCAAAAACCACTGCACTCCCCTAAACCACTACCCCCAGCACGACCCCCTACACCACCCAAACGCCACTGCACTATCCTAAACCCTAAATCTACCCTCAGCATGACCCCCTACACCACCCAAACACCACTGCACTACCCTAAACCCTAAAACACTACCCCCAGCACGACCCCCTACACTACCCAAACACCACTGCACTACCCTAAAACACTCCCCCAGCACGACTCCCTACACTACAAAACACCACTGCACTACCCTAAACCCTGAAACACCAGCCCCAGCACGTTCTCCTACACTGCTTAATATCACTGCACCGCCCTGAACCCTGAAACACCACCCCAGCACGACCCCTTACACTGCCCGAACACCACTGCACTGCCCTAAATACTGAAACACCATCCCCAGCACGACCCCCAACACTGCCCGAACACCACTGAACAGCCCTGAACCCTGAAACACCAACTCCAGAACGACCCCTACACTGTCCGAACAAAACTGCACTGCCCTAAACCCTGAAACACCACCCCTTGCACGACCCCATACAACACGTGAACACCACTGCACTGCCCTAAACCCTGAAACACCACCCCCTGTATGACCCCCTACACTGCCCGAACACCACTGCACTGCCCTAAACCCTGAAACACCACCCCCGCACGACCCCCTACACTGACCGAACACCACTGCCCTAAACCCTGAAACACCATTCCAGCACGACCCCCTACACTGCCCGAACACAACTGCACTGCACTAAACCCTAAAACACCACCCCCAGCACGACTCCCTACACTACCCTAAAACACTACCCCAGCACAACCTCCTACACTACCCAAACACCACTGCACTACCATAAACCCCACAACACTATCCCACGCACGACCCCCTACACTACCCAAAGACCACTGCACAACACTAAAACACGACCCCCTACACTACACAAACACCGCTGCACTACCCTAAAACACTACACCCAGCACGACCCCCTACACTACCCAAACACCACTGCACTACCCTAAACCCTAAATCCACCCTCAGCACGACCCCCTACACCACCCAAACACCACTGCACTACCCTAAACCCTAAAACACTACCCCCATCAGTACCCCCTACATTACCCAAACACCACTGCACTACCCTAAACCACTACCACCAGCACGATCCCCTACACTACCCAAACACCACTGCACTACCCTAAACCACTACCCCCAGCAGTACCCCCTACATTACCCAAAAACCACTGCACTCCCCTAAACCACTACCCCCAGCACGACCCCCTACACTACCCAAACGCCACTGCACTACCCTAAACCCTAAATCTACCCTCAGCATGACCCCCTACACCACCCAAACACCACTGCACTACCCGAAACCCTAAAACACTACCCCCAGCACGACCCCCTACACTACCCAAACACCACTGCACTACCCTAAACCCTAAAACACTACCCCAGCACGACCCCCTACACTACCCAAACACCACTGCACTACCCTAAACCCTAAAACACTCCCCCAGCACGACTCCCTACACTACAAAACACCACTGCACTACCCTAAACCCTGAAACACCAGCCCCAGCACGATCTCCTACACTGCTTAATACCACTGCACCGCCCTAAACGCTGAAACACCAGCCCCAGCACGACCCCCTACACTGCCCGAACACCACTGCCCTAAACCCTGAAACGCCACCCCCAGCAAGACCCCCTACACTGCCTGAACAACACTGCCCTAAACCCTGAAACACCACCCCCAGAAAGACCCCCTACACTGCCCGAATACCACTGCCCTAAACCCTGAAACACCACCCCCAGTACAACCCCCTACTATGCCCGAACACCACTTCTCTGCCCTAAACCCTTAAACACCACCCCAGCACGACCCGCTACACTGCCTGAACACCACTGCTCTGCCCTAAACCCTGAAACACCAGCCCCAGCACGACCCCCTACATTGCCCGAACACCACTGCTCTGCCCTAAACCCTGAAACACCACTCCCAGCACAACTCCCTACATTGCCCCAACACCACTGCACTGCCCTAAACCCTGAAACATCACCCCAAGCACAACCCCCTACACTGCCCGAACACCACTGCACTGCCCTAAACCCCGAAACACCACCCCCAGCACGACACCTTCACTGCCCGAACACCAATGCACTGCCCTAAACCCTAAAACACCACCCCCAGCACGACCCCCTTCACTGCCCGAAAACCAATGCACTACCCTAAACCCTAAAACACCACCCCCAGCACGACATCCTACGCTGCCCGAACACCACTGCACTGCCCTAAACCATAAAACACTATGTCAGCACGACCCCCTACACTGCCCGAACACCACTGCACTGCCCTAAACCACCACCCCCTACACTGCCCAAACACCACTGCACTGCCCTAAACCACCAGCCCCAGCACGACATCCTACACTACCCAAACACCACTGCACTACCATAAACCCTACAACACTACCCCACGCACGACCCCCTACACTACCCAAAGACCACTGCACTACCCTAAACCACTACCCCCAGCACGACCCCCTACACTACCCAAACACCACTGCACTACCCTAAACCCTAAAACACCAGCTCCAGCACGATCCCCTTTACTGCCCGAATACCACTGCACCGCCCTAAACGCTGAAACACCAGCCCCAGCACGACCCCCTACACTGCCCGAACACCACTGCCCTAAACCCTGAAACGCCACCCCCAGCAAGACCCCCTACACTGCCTGAACAACACTGCCCTAAACCCTGAAACACCACCCCCAGAAAGACCCCCTACACTGCCCGAATACCACTGCCCTAAACCCTGAAACACCACCCCCAGCACAACCCCCTACTATGCCCGAACACCACTTCTCTGCCCTAAACCCTTAAACACCACCCCAGCACGACCCGCTACACTGCCTGAACACCACTGCTCTGCCCTAAACCCTGAAACACCAGCCCCAGCACGACCCCCTACATTGCCCGAACACCACTGCTCTGCCCTAAACCCTGAAACACCACTCCCAGCACAACTCCCTACATTGCCCCAACACCACTGCACTGCCCTAAACCCTGAAACATCACCCCAAGCACAACCCCCTACACTGCCCGAACACCACTGCACTGCCCTAAACCCCGAAACACCACCCCCAGCACGACCCCCTTCACTTCCCGAACACCAATGCACTGCCCTAAACCCTAAAACACCACCCCCAGCACGACCCCCTTCACTGCCCGAAAACCAATGCACTACCCTAAACCCTAAAACACCACCCCCAGCACGACATCCTACGCTGCCCGAACACCACTGCACTGCCCTAAACCATAAAACACTATGTCAGCACGACCCCCTACACTGCCCGAACACCACTGCACTGCCCTAAACCACCACCCCCTACACTGCCCAAACACCACTGCACTGCCCTAAACCACCAGCCCCAGCACGACATCCTACACTACCCAAACACCACTGCACTACCATAAACCCTACAACACTACCCCACGCACGACCCCCTACACTGCCCAAACACCACTGCACTACCCTAAACCCTAAAACACCAGCCCCAGCACGATCCCCTTTACTGCCCGAATACCACTGCACCACCCTAAACCCTGAAACACCAGCCCCAGCACGACACCCTACACTGCCTGAACACCACTGCCCTAAACCCTGAAACTCCACCCCCAGCAAGACCCCCTACACTGCCTGAACAACACTGCCCTAAACCCTGAAACACCACCCCCAGCAAGATATCCTACACTGCCCGAACACCACTGCACTGCCATAAACCCTAAACACCACCCCCAGCACGACCCCCTACACTGCCCGAACACCACTTCTCTGCCCTAAACCCTGAAACACCACTCCCAGCACGACCCCCTACATTGCCTGACCACTGCACTGCCCTAAACCCTGAAACACCACCCCAGCACGACCCCCGACCACTGCCCGAACCCCTGAAACACCACCCCAGCACAACCCCCTTCACTGCCCGAACACCAATGCACTGCCCTAAACCCTAAAACACCACCACCTGCATGACCCCCTTCACTGCCCGAACACCAATACACTACCCTAAACCCTAAAACACCACCCCCAGCACGACCTCCTACACTGCCCGAACACCACTGCACTGCCCTAAACCACCACCCCCTACACTGCCCAAACACCACTGCACTGCCCTAAACCCTAAAACACCAGCCCCAGCACGACCCCCTACACTACCCTAAAACACTACCCCAGCACGACCTCCTACACTACTCAAACACCACTGCACTACCATAAACCCTACAACACTATCCCACGCACGACCCCTTACACTACACAAACACCGCTGCACTAACCTAACACTTCCCCCAGCACGACCCCCTACACTACCCAAACACCACTGCACTACCCTAAACCCTAAAACACTAGCCCCATCAGTACCCCCTACATTACCCAAACACCACTGCACTACCCTAAAATACTCCCCCCAGCAGTACCCCCTACACTACCCAAACACCACTGCACTCCCCTAAACCACTACCCTCAGCATGACCCCCTACACTACCCAAACACCACTGCACTACCCTAAAACACTACCCCAGCACGACTCCCTACACTACCCAAATGCCACTGCACTACCCTAAACCTAAATCCACCCTCAGCAAGACCCCCTACACCACCCAAACACCAATGCACTATCCTAAAACACTACCCCCAGCAGTACCCCCTACACTCACCACTGCACTCCCCTAAACCACTACCCCCAGCACGACCCCCTACACTACCCAAATGCCACTGCACTACTCTAAACCCTGAAACACCACTCCCAGCACGACCCCCTACATTGCCCGACCACTGCACTGCCCTAAACCCTGAAACGCCACCCCCAGCACGACCCCCTACACTGCCCGAACCCCTGAAACACCACCCCCAGCACAACCCCCTTCACTGCCCGAACACCAATGCACTGCCCTAAACCCTAAAACACCACCACCTGCACGACCCCCTTCACTGCCCGAACACCAATGCACTACCCTAAACCCTAAAACACCACCCCCAGCACGACCTCCTACATTGTCCCAAACACCACTGCTCTGCCCTAAACCCTAAAACACTATCCCAGCACGACCCCCTACACTGCCCGAACACCACTGCACTGCCCTAAACCACCACCCCCTACACTGCCCAAACACCACTGCACTGCCCTAAACCCTAAAACACCAGCCCCAGCACGACCCCCTACACTACCCTAAAACACTACCCCAGCACGACCTCCTACACTACTCAAACACCACTGCACTACCATAAACCATACAACACTACCCCACGCATGACCCCTTACACTACACAAACACCGCTGCACTAACCTAACACTTCCCCCAGCACGACCCCCTACACTACCCAAACACCACTGCACTACCCTAAACCCTAAAACACTACCCCAGCACGACCCCCTACACTACCCAAACACCACTGCACTACCCTAAACCCTAAAACACTCCCCCAGCACGACTCCCTACACTACAAAACACCACTGCACTACCCTAAACCCTGAAACACCAGCCCCAGCACGATCTCCTACACTGCTTAATACCACTGCACCGCCCTAAACGCTGAAACACCAGCCCCAGCACGACCCCCTACACTGCCCGAACACCACTGCCCTAAACCCTGAAACGCCACCCCCAGCAAGACCCCCTACACTGCCTGAACAACACTGCCCTAAACCCTGAAACACCACCCCCAGAAAGACCCCCTACACTGCCCGAATACCACTGCTCTAAACCCTGAAACACCACCCCCAGCACAACCCCCTACTATGCCCGAACACCACTTCTCTGCCCTAAACCCTTAAACACCACCCCAGCACGACCCGCTACACTGCCTGAACACCACTGCTCTGCCCTAAACCCTGAAACACCAGCCCCAGCACGACCCCCTACATTGCCCGAACACCACTGCTCTGCCCTAAACCCTGAAACACCACTCCCAGCACAACTCCCTACATTGCCCCAACACCACTGCACTGCCCTAAACCCTGAAACATCACCCCAAGCACAACCCCCTACACTGCCCGAACACCACTGCACTGCCCTAAACCCTGAAACACCACCCACAGCACGACCCCCTTCACTGCCCGAACACCAATGCACTGCCCTAAACCCTAAAACACCACCCCCAGCACGACCCCCTTCACTGCCCGAAAACCAATGCACTACCCTAAACCCTAAAACACCACCCCCAGCACGACCCCCTACGCTGCCCGAACACCACTGCACTGCCCTAAACCATAAAACACTATGCCAGCACGACCCCCTACACTGCCCGAACACCACTGCACTGCCCTAAACCACCACCCCCTACACTGCCCAAACACCACTGCACTGCCCTAAACCATAAAACACCAGCCCCAGCACGACATTCTACACTACCCAAACACCACTGCACTACCATAAACCCTACAACACTACCCCACGCATGACCCCCTACACTACCCAAAGACCACTGCACTACCCTAAACCACTACCCCCAGCACGACCCCCTGCACTACCCAAACACCACTGCACTACCCTAAACCCTGAAACAACAGCCCCAGCACGATCCCCTTTACTGCCCGAATACCACTGCACCACCCTAAACCCTGAAACACCAGCCCCAGCACGACACCCTACACTGCCTTAAACCCACTGCCCTAAACCCTGAAACTCCACCCCCAGCAAGACCCCCTACACTGCCTGAACAACCTGCCCTAAACCCTGAAACACCACCCCCAGCAAGATATCCTACACTGCCCGAACACCACTGCACTGCCATAAACCCTAAACACCACCCCCAGCACGACCCCCTACACTGCCCGAACACCACTTCTCTGCCCTAAACCCTGAAACACCACTCCCAGCACGACCCCCTACATTGCCTGACCACTGCACTGCCCTAAACCCTGAAACACCACCCCAGCACGACCCCCGAACACTGCCCGAACCCCTGAAACACCACCCCAGCACAACCCCCTTCACTGCCCAAACACCAATGCACTGCCCTAAACCCTAAAACACCACCACCTGCACGACCCCCTTCACTGCCCGAACACCAATGCACTACCCTAAACCCTAAAACACCACCCCCAGCACGACCTCCTACACTGCCCGAACACCACTGCACTGCCCTAAACCACCACCCCCTACACTGCCCAAACACCACTGCACTGCCCTAAACCCTAAAACACCAGCCCCAGCACGACCCCCTACACTACCCTAATACACTACCCCAGCACGACCTCCTACACTACTCAAACACCACTGCACTACCATAAACCGTACAACACTACCCCACGCATGACCCCTTACACTACACAAACACCGCTGCACTAACCTAACACTTCCCCCAGCACGACCCCCTACACTACCCAAACACCACTGCACTACCCTAAACCCTAAAACACTAGCCCCATCAGTACCCCCTACATTACCCAAACACCACTGCACTACCCTAAAATACTCCCCCCAGCAGTACCCCCTACACTACCCAAACACCACTGCACTCCCCTAAACCACTACCCTCAGCATGACCCCCTACACTACCCAAACACCACTGCACTACCCTAAAACACTACCCCAGCACGACTCCCTACACTACCCAAATGCCACTGCACTACCCTAAACCTAAATCCACCCTCAGCAAGACCCCCTACACCACCCAAACACCAATGCACTATCCTAAAACACTACCCCCAGCAGTACCCCCTACACTCACCACTGCACTCCCCTAAACCACTACCCCCAGCACGACCTCCTACACTACCCAAATAACACTGCACTACTCTAAACCCTGAAACACCACTCCCAGCACGACCCCCTACATTGCCCGACCACTGCACTGCCCTAAACCCTGAAACACCACCCCCAGCACGACCCCCTACACTGCCCGAACCCCTGAAACACCACCCCAGCACAACCCCCTTCACTGCCCGAACACCAATGCACTGCCCTAAACCCTAAAACACCACCACTTGCACGACCCCCTTCACTGCCCGAACACCAATGCACTACCCTAAACCCTAAAACACCACCCCCAGCACGACCTCCTACACTGCCCGAACACCACTGCTCTGCCCTAAACCCTAAAACACTATCCCAGCACGACCCCCTACACTGCCCGAACACCACTGCACTGCCCTAAACCACCACCCCCTACACTGCCCAAACACCACTGCACTGCCCTAAACCCTAAAACACCAGCCCCAGCACGACCCCCTACACTACCCTAAAACACTACCCCAGCACGACCTCCTACACTACTCAAACACCACTGCACTACCATAAACCGTACAACACTACCCCACGCATGACCCCTTACACTACACAAACACAGCTGCACTAACCTAACACTTCCCCCAGCACGACCCCCTACACTACCCAAACACCACTGCACTACCCTAAACCCTAAAACACTACCCCCATCAGTACCCCCTACATGACCCAAACACCGCTGCACTACCCTAAAATCCTCCCCCCAGCAGTACCCCCTACACTACCCAAACACCACTGCACTCCCCTAAACCACTACCCTCAGTATGACCCCCTACACTACCCAAACACCACTGCACTACCCTAAAACACTACCCAAGCATGACTCCCTACACTACCCAAATGCCACTGCACTACCCTAAACCTAAATCTACCCTCAGCAAGACCCCCTACACCACCCAAACACCAATGCACTATCCTAAAACACTACCCCCAGCAGTACCCCCTACACTCCCCAAACACCACTGCACTCCCCTAAACCACTACCCCCAGCACGACCCCCTACACTACCCAAATGCCACTGCACTACTCTAAACCCTAAATCTACCCTCAGCATGACCCCCTACACCACCCAAACACCACTGCACTACCCTAAACCACTACCCCCAGCACGACCCTCTACACTACCCAAACACCACTGCACTACCCTAAACCCTAAAACACTCCCCCAGCACGACTCCCTACACTACAAAACACCACTGCACTACCCTAAACCCTGAAACACCAGCCCCAGCATGATCCCCCTACACTGCCCGAATACCACTGCACCGCCCTAAACCCTGAAACACCAGCCCCAGCACGACCCCCTACACTGCCCGAACACCACTGCCCTAAACCCTGAAACGCCACCCCAGCAAGACCCCCTACACTGCCTGAACAACACTGCCCTAAACCCTAAAACACCATCCCAGCACGACCCCCTACACTGCCCGAACACCACTGCTCTGCCCTAATCCCTGAAACACCACCCCCGGCACGACCCCCTACACTACCCGAACACCACTGCACTGCCCTAAACCCTTAAACACCACTCCCAGCACGACCCCCTACATTGCCTTAACACCACTGCACTGCCCTAAACCCTGAAACACCACCCCCAGCATGACCCCCTACACTGCCCGAACACCACTGCACTGCCCTAAACCCTAAAACACTATCCCAGCACGACCCCCTACACTGCCCGAACACCACTTCACTGCCCTAAACCACCACCCCCAGCACGACCCCCCTACACTACCCGAACACCACTGCACTGCCCTAAACCCTAAAACAGTACCCCCAGCACAACCCCGACACTACACAAACACCACTGCACTGCCCTAAACCCTAAAACACTACCCCCAGCCCGACCCCCTTCACTACACAAACACCAATGCACTACCATAGACCCTAAAACACTACCCCCGCACGACCCCCTACACTACCCAAACACCACTGCACTACCCTAAAACACGACCCCCTACACTACACAAACACCGCTGCACTACCCTAAACCTTAAAACACTACCCCCAGCATGACCCCCCTACACTACACAAACACCACTGCACTACCCTAAAACACTACCCCAGCACAACCCCCTACACTAACTAAACACCACTGCACTATCCTAAACCCTAAAACACTACCCCCAGCAGTACCCCTACACTACCCAAACACCACTGCACTACCATAAACCCTAAAACACTACCCCCAGCAGTACCCCCTACACTACCCAAACACCACTGCACTACCCTAAACCACTACCTCCAGCACGACCCCCTACACTACCCTAAACCCTAAACCACTATTCCCAGCACGACCCCTACACTACCCAAACACCACTACACTAGCCTGAACCCTAAAACACTCCCCCCAGCACGACTCCCTACACTACTGCACTACCCTAAACCCTAAATCGACCCCAGCACGTCCCCCTACACTACCCAAACACCACTGCACTCCTCTAAACCGGAAATCTACCCTCAGCACGACCCCCTACCCTACCCAAACACCACTGGACAAACCCTAAAACACTACCCCCAGCACGACCCCCTACCCTACACCAACACCACTGCACTACCCTTAACCCTAAAACACTACCCCCAGCACAACCCCCTACACTACCCAAACACCACTGCACTACCCTAAAACACGACCCCCTTCACTACACAAACACCACTGCACTGCCCTAAACCCTAAATCTACCCCAAGCACAACCCCCTACAGTACACAAACATCCCTGCACTACCCTAAAACACTACCACCAGCACGACCCCTACACTGCCCGAACACCACTGCACTGCCCTAAACCCTGAAACGCCACCCCCAGAAAGATCCCCTACACTGCCCGAGCACCACTGCACTGGCCTGAACCCTGAAACACCACCCCCAGCACGACCCCTACACTGCCCGAACACCACTGCACTGCCCTAAACCCTAAAACACTACCCCCAGCATGACCCCCTACACTGCCTGAACACCACTGCAGTGCCCTAATCCCTAAAACACCAGCCCCAGCACGACGCCCTACACTGCTCGAACACCACTGCACTGCTCTAAACCCTAAAACACCAGCCCCAGCACGACCCCCTACACTGCCCGAACACCACTGTACTAAACCCTAAAACACCACCCCAGCACGAACCCCTACACTACCCAAACACCACTGCACTACCCTAAACCCTAAAACACTACCCCCAGCAGTACCCCTACACTACCCAAACACAACTGCACTACCCTAAACCACTACCCCCAGCACGACCCCCTACACTACCCAAACACCACTGCACTACCCTAAACCACTACCCCCAGCACGACCCCCTACACTACCTAAACACCACTGCACTACCCTAAACCCTAAAACACTACCCCCAGCATGACTCCCTACACTACCCAAACACCACTACACTAGCCTGAACCCTAAAACACTCCCCCAGCACGACTCCCTACACTACTGCACTACCCTAAACCCTAAATCTACCCCAGCACGACCCCCTACACTACCCAAACACCACTGCACAACCCTAAACCCTAAAACACTACCCCAGCACGACCCCCTACACTACACCAACACCACTGCACTACCCTTAACCCTAAAACACTACCCCAGCACAACCCCCTACACTACCCAAACACCACTGCACTACATTAAACCCTAAAACACGACCCCCTTCACTACACAAACACCACTGCACTGCCCTAAACCACTACCCCAAGCACGACCCCGTACACTACAGAAACATCACTGCACTACCCTAAAACACTAGAATCAGCACAACCCCCTACAGTACCCAAACACCACTGCACTACCCTAAACCCTACAAAAGTAACCACCACCCCATGCCCAATCCCCCTTACCTTTCACTCCTCATGGTTCCCTCTCCTCGTGGTTCCTGCTTCATGTCGTCTCTGAGGGGCGGTGCACGTCGTTGTGAGGAAACTGAACAGCCTCGGTTTCCTTACAACAACGTGGATCATCTGCATTTTTTTTTAGAACTCATGGTCATTTACCATACATACCTTTACAACAAAATTTGTTGTAAAGGCATGCCTGGTAAATGACCATGCGTTCTAAAAAAATGCGTAGTAATGACTTCACGATGTACCATGCATGCGTGGTAATGCATGCGTTGTAATGGTATCGCGCAGTAAAAAAGTAGTTGTAACAGCCGGTTACCGATCGAAGCTGGCCCCTGTTCTTCAGTGAGTCGTTTATTTGATAAATTAGGAGGAAGGAATGTGGTATTCTTTACCGAAAAGTCCAGTCCCGGCTGTTGTATTGTGAAAGTGTCCGCGTGGCCTGGATTTAGTTCCGGTGAGAGAGTGAGAGTCTGTTTGGATCTAAAGGGGTTCTGCTGTTGGACGGGGCCGGCGCGACACGTCATCAGAAAACACAGCTAATGGAAAGCGTTATCCCCGAAGTGTGGAGCAGTGCCATGAGAGGTCAACGAGTGTGCGTTCCACCGCAGTATGACCGTACCGCGTGACCCATGTGCCGCCTCCAGTGTATGGAAGGCAGAAGCGGCATCCATCGCAGGTCCTCTTCAAGACCGTTGTAGCTCTAATTCTACATTTTGGAACTAGGGCATTTTAACCTTGTTGTTCCTGCCAGATACAAAGAGAAGATCCTGTGTTATTCAGTGCCCTTGTTACCTTTTCTGTGGGTAGTTGTGCTGGTCACTTTGCTGCCCCGCAGGTGCACACGACTGGGCTCCGCACCTCGTGTGCCATCTGCAGGGCATCTGCTTTCGGATCACTGGTTTCGGTTTCTGGAGTGGCAACATAAACAGTTGCTCCCAAAGGACTAGCCTGAACACTTAGGTGAATATCCCCTGCGCCAGCATTCAGCGGAAATTCTTTCCTAGCTCGCCCACGTCGACGACGATGTCATAATAGCACGGGTCCGCTCGCGACACCGTATGATGTCATAGGAGCCATAAGAGGACTGCGTGGGCGTGCTGACGTCAGTTTCACCCATTTTTTCCGTGCCACTAAGGTAAACAGGTGGACCGACACATTTTCACATGTATACAGAGTATACTAAATATATATATATATACTAATGCATAACCAATAAAGACAAAGTAACAGCAACAGATCAAGCATTTCTCACTATTAAAACATAAGCATGATTAAGACATATTAACCCCTTCGCTGCTAGGCCTTTTCCCCTCCTGTGCTAAGCCTTTTTTGGGCTATTTGGGGTAGTGCGCGCTTAGGCTCCTGTAACTTTTTGACCACATTAGGTATCCACGCCAAATTTGCGTCCTTTTCTTTCAACATCATGGGATTCTAAAGGTACCCAGGGTTTGTGGATTCTCCTAGAGGGTTCTCAGAAATTAGTCAAAATACAACAAAATTTTGTTTTTTTTGTGAAAAATGGGGAAAAGTGGCTGAAAATGAAAGCGTCTGGGTTTTTCTCTGCAAATGATATCAAAAAAGGGTTTGTGGGGCTGAAATCACAATTTCTTCAGCTTTTAGGGAATGACAGATTTTTGTCAGAAATCCAACTTTTTTTACACAGTTTTGACACTTTTCTGGGACATACCCTATTTTTGCTATTTTTTGTGCTTTCAACCTCCTTCCAGATAATGGTAGAAATGGGTAGAAAAGCAATAATGGATCCTGGAAAGCTATACATTTTTGAAAAGTAGACAAAATTCTGAATTCAGCAAGGGGTCATTTGTGTAGATCCATCAAGGTTTCTTTATAGAAAAAAACAGTTAAATATAGGAACAATTAAACATTTGTTGAAAAAAGCAGCCTTTTGAGTCACCATTTTCACCTGTAACTTCTTCTAATTATGACATCTCTTTGAAAGCAATGTACCGTTACATCCGGTGGACCTTCCTGGTTGTGGGGATATATAGGACTTGTAGGTTCACCAAGAGCCCAACGAACCCAGAGTAAAAAACTGAGCAGCATTTTGTAATGTTTTTTTTTTTGTTCCGGGTATATAGCAATTATTGTGGGAAAATGTATACATGGAAAAATCGGTATGAAAGACACCTATGCATTTCTGAAATGGGAACAAATTACAGAGTTTAGAAACAGTGCATATTTGCACATTTTCGAAATTGGGAATACTCATACTTGCATGACAATTATTGGTCATTTTTCAAAATGACTTTTTTTTTACACAATGTCTTTCATTTGGAAGGGAGAAATGCATCAAAAATCAATAGGTAATAACAGTTGCTTTACAAATCTGAACTACCCTAAGTCTCCCGATAAAAATGGTACCTCACTTGTGTGGGTAGGCATAGTGCCCACGACAGGAAGTGGCTCAAAACCTAAGGTGAACACGCCACATTTTCACACTGAAAATTTACACTTTTTTTGCGAAGTCTGGCTGTAGTTTTTGAACCCTAGCCCTGCCGGCACCTAGGGAAACCTAGCAAACCTATACATTTTTGAAAACTAGACACCCAGGGGAATCCAGGATGGGGTGACTTGACTGCCTCCCACCATGGTCTGTTACCCAGAATCCCTTGCAAACGTAAAAAATTGACAAAAAAAAACACATTTTCCCCACATTTCTGTGATGGAAAGTTCTGGAATCTGCGTGGATCCACAAATTTCCTCCCACCCCGCGTTCCCCAAAGTCCTACGAGAAAAATGGTACCTCACTTGTGCGGGTCGGCCTAGTGCCCGCTACAGGAAACGGCGCAAAACGCAACGTGGTCACACCTCATTTTTGCAGTGAAAAATGACCCCTTTTTGGCAAAGTGACTAGCTGTAGTTTTTTAACCCTAGCCCTGCCGGCACCTAGGGAAACCTAGCAAACCTATACATTTTTGAAAACTAGACACCCAGGGGAATCCAGGATGGGGTGACTTGACTGCCTCCCACCATGGTCTGTTACCCAGAATCCCTTGCAAACGTAAAAAATTGACAAAAAAAAAACATTTTCCCCACATTTCTGTGATGGAAAGTTCTGGAATCTGCGTGGATCCACAAATTTCCACCCACCCAGCGTTCCCCAAAGTCCTACGAGAAAAATGGTACCTCACTTGTGCGGGTCGGCCTAGTGCCCGCGACAGGAAACGGCGCAAAACACAACGTGGTCACACCTCAATTTTGCAGTGAAAAATGACCCTTTTTTGGCAAAGTGAAGAGCTGTAGTTTTTGAACCCTAGCCCTGCCGGCACCTAGGGAAACCTAGCAAACCTATACATTTTTGAAAACTAGACACCCAGGGGAATCCAGGATGGGGTGACTTGACTGCTTCCCACCATGGTCTGTTACCCAGAATCCCATGCAAACCTAAAAAATTGACAAAAAAACCACATTTTCTCCACATTTCTGTGATGGAAAGTTCTGGAATCTGCGTGGATCCACAAATTTCCACCCACCTCACGTTCCCGAAAGTCCTACGAGAAAAATGGTACCTCACTTGTGCGGGTCGGCCTAGTGCCCGCGACAGGAAACGGCGCAAAACGCAATGTGGTCACACCTCAATTTTGCAGTGAAAAATGACCCTTTTTTGGCAAAGTGAAGAGCTGTAGTTTTTGAACCCTAGCCCTGCCGGCACCTAGGGAAACCTAGCAAACCTATACATTTTTGAAAACTAGACACCCAGGGGAATCCAGGATGGGGTGACTTGACTGCCTCCCACCATGGTCTGTTACCCAGAATCCCTTGCAAACGTAAAAAATTGACAAAAAAAACACATTTTCTCCACATTTCTGTGATGGAAAGTTCTGGAATCTGCGTGGATCCACAAATTTCCACCCACCCCACGTTCCCGAAAGTCCTACGAGAAAAATGGTATCTCACTTGTGCGGGTCGGCCTAGTGCCCGCGACAGGAAACGGCGCAAAACGCAATGTGGTCACACCTCAATTTTGCAGTGAAAAATGACCCTTTTTTGGCAAAGTGAAGAGCTGTAGTTTTTGAACCCTAGCCCTGCCGGCACCTAGGGAAACCTAGCAAACCTATACATTTTTGAAAACTAGACACCCAGGGGAATCCAGGATGGGGTGACTTGACTGCCTCCCACCATGGTCTGTTACCCAGAATCCCTTGCAAACGTAAAAAATTGACAAAAAAAAAACATTTTCCCCACATTTCTGTGATGGAAAGTTCTGGAATCTGCGTGGATCCACAAATTTCCACCCACCCAGCGTTCCCCAAAGTCCTACGAGAAAAATGGTACCTCACTTGTGCGGGTCGGCCTAGTGCCCGCGACAGGAAACGGCGCAAAACACAACGTGGTCACACCTCAATTTTGCAGTGAAAAATGACCCTTTTTTGGCAAAGTGAGGAGCTGTAGTTTTTGAACCCTAGCCCTGCCGGCACCTAGGGAAACCTAGCAAACCTATACATTTTTGAAAACTAGACACCCAGGGGAATCCAGGATGGGGTGACTTGACTGCTTCCCACCATGGTCTGTTACCCAGAATCCCATGCAAACCTAAAAAATTGACAAAAAAAACACATTTTCTCCACATTTCTGTGATGGAAAGTTCTGGAATCTGCGTGGATCCACAAATTTCCACCCACCCCACGTTCCCGAAAGTCCTACGAGAAAAATGGTACCTCACTTGTGCGGGTCGGCCTAGTGCCCGCGACAGGAAACGGCGCAAAACGCAATGTGGTCACACCTCAATTTTGCAGTGAAAAATGACCCTTTTTTGGCAAAGTGAAGAGCTGTAGTTTTTGAACCCTAGCCCTGCCGGCACCTAGGGAAACCTAGCAAACCTATACATTTTTGAAAACTAGACACCCAGGGGAATCCAGGATGGGGTGACTTGACTGCCTCCCACCATGGTCTGTTACCCAGAATCCCTTGCAAACGTAAAAAATTGACAAAAAAAACACATTTTCTCCACATTTCTGTGATGGAAAGTTCTGGAATCTGCGTGGATCCACAAATTTCCACCCACCCCACGTTCCCCAAAGTCCTACGAGAAAAATGGTACCTCACTTGTACGGGTCGGCCTAGTGCCCGCGACAGGAAACGGCGCAAAACACAACGTGGTCACACCTCAATTTTGCAGTGAAAAATGACCCCTTTTTGGCAAAGTGACTAGCTGTAGTTTTTTAACCCTAGCCCTGCCGGCACCTAGGGAAACCTAGCAAACCTATACATTTTTGAAAACTAGACACCCAGGGGAATCCAGGATGGGGTGACTTGACTGCCTCCCACCATGGTCTGTTACCCAGAATCCCTTGCAAACGTAAACAATTGACAAAATAAACATTTTCCCAACATTTCTGTGATGGAAAGTTCTGGAATCTGCGTGGATCCACAAATTTCCACCCACCCCGCGTTCCCCAAAGTCCTACGAGAAAAATGGTACCTCACTTGTGCGGGTTGGCCTAGTGCCCGCGACAGGAAACGGCGCAAAACGCAACGTGGTCACACCTCATTTTTGCAGTGAAAAATGACCCCTTTTTGGCAAAGTGACTAGTTGTAGTTTTTGAACCCTAGCCCTGCCAGCACCTAGGGAAACCTAGCAAACCTATACATTTTTTAAAACTAGGCACCCAGGGGAATCCAGGATGGGATGACTTGACTGCCTCCTACCATGGTCTGTTACCCAGAATCCCTTGCAAACCTAAAAAATTTACAAAAAAAACACATTTTCCCAACATTTCTGTGATGGAAAGTTCTGGAATCTGCGTGGATCCACAAATTTCCACCCACCCCACGTTCCCTAAAGTCCTACGAGAAAAATGGTACCTCACTTGTGCGGGTCGGCCTAGTGCCCGCGACAGGAAACGGCGCAAAACGCAACGTGGTCACACTTCAATTTTGCAGTGAAAAATGACCCTTTTTTGGCAAAGTGACTAGTTGTAGTTTTTGAACCCTAGCCCTGCCGGCACCTAGGGAAACCTAGCAAACCAATACATTTTTGAAAACTAGACACCCAGGGGAATCCAGGATGGGGTGACTTGACTGCCTCCCACCATGGTCTGTTACCCAGAATCCCTTGCAAACGTAAAAAATTGACAAAAAAAAAACACATTTTCCCCACATTTCTGTGTTGGAAAGTTTTGGAATCTGCGTGGATCCACAAATTTCCACCCACCCCGCCTTCCCCAAAGTCCTACAAGAAAAATAGTACCTCACTTGTGTGGGTCAGCCTAGTGCCCGTGACAGGAAACGGCGCAAAACGCAACGTGGTCACACCTCAATTTTGCAGTGAAAAATTACCCCTTTTTGGCAAAGTGACTAGCTGTAGTTTTTTAACCCTAGCCCTGCCGGCACCTAGGGAAACCTACCAAACCCACACATTTCTGAAAACTAGACACCCGGCGGCTTCCAGGGAGGTATGGCTTGCGTGGATCCTCCAACGTTTCCTTACCCAGAATCCCCTGCAAACCTCAATTGTAGCTGAAAAAAATCACTTTTTTCACACATTTTGGGGTGGGAAAGTTGTGGCATCACCGGGCTCACACAAATTTACCACCACCCAGCGTTCCCCCAGGTCTCCCGGTAAAAATGGTGCCTCACTTGTGTGGGAGGCCCAATTTCCCGCGGCAGTCAAGGGCCCAAAACGTAGTGACGCGACATCAAAATGGCCTATCGCGAGCTGGTTTTGCAAGGGGGGTCACTTTGGTTTTTGGCCCGGTGCTCGGCGGCCATCTAGGGAAACCTACTAAACCCACACATTTCTGAAAACTAGACACCCGGCGGCTTCCAGGGAGGTATGGCTTGCGTGGATCCCCCAACGTTTCCTTACCCAGAATCCCCTGCAAACCTCAATTTTAGCTGAAAAAAATCACTCTTTTCACACATTTTGGGGTGGGAAAGTTGTGGCATCACCGGGCTCACACAAATTTATCACCACCCAGCGTTCCCCCCAGGTCTCCCGGTAAAAATGGTGCCTCACTTGTGTGGGAGGCCCAAGTACCCGCGGCAGGCAAGGGCCCAAAACGTAGTGAGACGACATCAAAATGGCCTATCGCAAAACCACCTGGTTTTGCAAGGGGGGTCACTTTGGTTTTTGGCCCGGTGTTATGGCGGCCATCTAGGGAAACCTACCAAACCCACACATTTCTGAAAACTAGACACCCGGCGGCTTCCAGGGAGATATGGCTTGCGTGGATCCCCCAACGTTTCCTTACCCAGAATCCCCTGCAAACCTCAATTTTAGCTGAAAAAATCACTTTTTTCACACATTTTGGGGTGGGAAAGTTGTGGCATCACCGGGCTCACACAAATTTACCACCACCCAGCGTTCCCCCAGGTCTTCCGGTAAAAATGGTGCCTCACTTGTGTGGGAGGCCCAAGTACCCGCGGCAGGCAAGGGCCCAAAACGTAGTGAGGCAACATCAAAATGGCCTATCGCAAAACCACCTGGTTTTGCAAGGGGGGTCACTTTGGTTTTTGGCCCGGTGCTCGGCGGCCATCTAGGGAAACCTACCAAACCCACACATTTCTGAAAACTAGACACCCGGCGGCTTCCAGGGAGGTATGGCTTGCGTGGATCCCCCAACGTTTCCTTACCCAGAATCCCCTGCAAACCTCAATTTTAGCTGAAAAAAATCACTTTTTTCACACATTTTGGGGTGGGAAAGTTGTGGCATCACCGGGCTCACACAAATTTACCACCACCCAGCATTCCCCCAGGTCTCCCGGTGAAAATGGTGCCTCACTTGTGTGGGAGGCCCAAGTACCCGTGGCAGGCAAGGGCCCAAAACGTAGTGAGGCGACATCAAAATGGCCTATCGCAAAACCACCTGGTTTTGCAAGGGGGGTCACTTTGGTTTTTGGCCCGATGCTCGGCGGCCATCTGGGGAAACCTACCAAACCCACACATTTCTGAAAACTAGACACCCGGCGGCTTCCAGGGAGGTATGGCTTGCGTGGAACCCCCAACGTTTCCTTACACAGAATCCCCTGCAAACCTCAATTTTAGCTGAAAAAAATCACTTTTTTCACACATTTTGGGGTGGGAAAGTTGTGGCATCACCAGGCTCACACAAATTTACCACCACCCAGCGTTCCCCCAGGTCTCCTGGTAAAAATGGTGCCTCACTTGTGTGGGAGGCCCAAGTACCTGCGGCAGGCAAGGGCCCAAAACGTAGTGATGCGACATTTGGGATAGGCAATGTTGATGTCACCTCACTACGTTTTGGGCCCTTGCCTGCCGCGGGAAATTGGGCCTCCCACACAAGTGAGGCACCATTTTATCGGGAGACCTGGGGGAACGCTGGGTGGTGGTAAATTTGTGTGAGCCCGGTGATGCCACAACTTTCCCACCCCAAAATGTGTGAAAAAAGTGATTTTTTCAGCTAAAATTGAGGTTTGCAGGGGATTCTGGGTAAGGAAACGTTGGGGGATCCACGCAAGCCATACCTCCCTGGAAGCCGCTGGGTGTCTAGTTTTCAGAAATGTGTGGGTTTGGTAGGTTTCCCTAGATGGCCGCCGAGCACCGGGCCAAAAACCAAAGTGACCCCCTTGCAAAACCAGGTGGTTTTGCGATAGGCCATTTTGATGTCGCCTCACTACGTTTTGGGCCCTTGCCTGCCGCGGGTACTTGGGCCTCCCACACAAGTGAGGCACCATTTTTACGGGGAGACCTGGGGGAACGCTGGGTGGTGGTAAATTTGTGTGATCCCGGTGATGCAACAACTTTCCCACCCCAAAATGTGTGAAAAAAGTGATTTTTTCAGCTAAAATTGAGGTTTGCAGGGGATTCTGGGTAAGGAAACGTTGGGGGATCCACGCAAGCCATACCTCCCTGGAAGCCGCCGGGTGTCTAGTTTTCAGAAATGTGTGGGTTTGGTAGGTTTCCCTAGATGGCCGCCGAGCACCGGGCCAAAAACCAAAGTGACCCCCCTTGCAAAACCAGATTAACTATTGTTCCTACAGCGTGAGAATTTTGGAATAATATTGCAAAGAAAATGTGGCAGACATTTTGAGATTTGCATAACATTGGGGATAAAAAAACTTTTTGAATTCACAAGAGAGACATCACCATGAGCTCCCATGGGTTTTCGACAATATCTACAGTTATTCTTGCATGGAAAGTGTACCTTGGCAGAGAAACTAAAGACAAAGATTCCTGCACAACCAACTATTCCTCAAACACACACACATACTGGTTGGATTTGGCACGAGGGCGAGTCATGGTTCAGTGTATTAAATTTTATTAACAAGAGATTTCACAAAAATGAAATGCACTGTCAATAATTAAATTCACAAAAAACCAAACCAATGACTCGCAGCTCGTGAGCTGTAAAGCCACGTCAAGGCACCAACCACTTTACAGGCCATTCACACACCTTTCATACGTGATACAAACAAGACCATTCGCACCACCAGGCACAAAAGCAACACATTACAAAATTCACCAAAAAGGGACAAGGTACACCCTGCTTTAGAAAGACAAATATTACTGCACAGCCATCTAATCCGCAAGCGCACACACACATACTGGTTGGATTTGGCACGAGGGTGAGTGATGGTTCAGTAGATACAATTGTATTAGCAAGTGATTTCACAGAAATGAAATGCACTGGTAATAATTGAAAGGGCGAGAAACTGAACCATTGACTCACAGCTCGTGAGCTGTAAAGCCACGACAAGGCACCAACCTCTTTACAGGCCATTCATACACCTTTCATACATGTGAGACATACAAAACCATTCACACCACCAGCCGCGGGCCCATCACATAACAAAACTCACACCAGCACACAGCGCCATTCAAGGGCCCATCACTTTCACACGCCAACAATCCAGACACAGCAACTACACAGGCTGATGGATTGCGTGGAGTGGCACTCAGCTAGCAGTGTGTGTAGTGACCAGCAGAAAGTCACTACTCACACACAGCCAGCCGAGCTCCAGTCCACACACACCGCTAGCAGAGCGCCAGTCCACACACACCGCTAGCAGAGCGCCAGTCCACGCACACCGCTAGCCAAGCGCCAGTCCAGGCACACCGCCAGCCAATCGCCAGTCCAGGCACACCGGCAGCCAATCGCCAATCCACGCACACCGCCAGCCAAGCTGCAGTCCACGGACACCACCAGCCAAGCACCAGTCCGCACACACCACCAGTCCACGCACACCGCCAGCCAAGCACCATTCCACGCACACCGCCAGCCAAGCACCATTCCACGCACACCACCAGCCAAGCTCCAGTCCACGCACACCACCAGCCACGCACCAGTCCACGCACACCGCCAGTCCACGCACACTGCCAGCCAAGCACCATTCCACGCAAACCACCACCCAAGTGCCAGTCCACACACACCAACAGCCAAGCGCAAGTCTACACACACCGCCATCACATTTAGGATTTTTTTAGAAAAAAATAAAAACACAAACAAATCGCAAATAGATACAAATCTTCTAACAGAAAATCAGCAACTAAATACATTGCACTAACACCAACCTTGAAACAGAATCAAATTATCCAAAGAATACAGACCAGGCAGTTCACTTTACCACTCATTAATGCTCCCAAAAATTCTTTCGCGTGTGGTACGCTCTAAAACAAGCAGGGACACACAGTGCAGGATGAGAAGGACAGTCGGGGCAGTACATACGACTCTCCTTCCACGTACCTCTTCGCCAACAGACTCTACATCTCCTACTGGGAAAATCTTTTGAGGGTGTGGTAGGAATGTGATCTGGAAAGTGGCGATCTTTCAATCTAGCAACATCCTCCACCACTCCAACTCTAGGAACACTTGCCTGTTCCACTACAACAAGGCTGCCTATTACAGACTCCTGAAACTTAGCAAAAGTCCTCTTTGACTCAGGGCAAGAATCCTGGAACAAAACAAAAGCATTAATCATTGCCAAGTGGAAAAGATGGATAGCCAACTTCTTGTACCAAATGTAAGCCTTACGAAGAGCAGTGTAAGGTTCCAACCTCTGATCTACTCTGTCAACACCACCCATGTGCCTATTATAGTCTAAAATGCACACAGGTTTGCGCGCTTCAGCGACCTGACCCCAAACAGTCACAGGTGCAGTGCTTTCATCATGGATGGTAGTCAGCATGTAGACATCTCTCCTGTCTGAAAACTTCACAGCAAGAAGCTCCTGGCAACGCAACGTACTGCACTGTCCCCGCACAAGCTTTTGACAAACAAGTTCTTTCGGGAAACCTTTACGGTTAGAGCGGATTGTGCCACAAGCAACAGTGTCCACTTTGGCCAATTCCCTGAACAACCGCACACCAGTGTAGAAGTTATCTACATATAAATGGTGGCCTTTGTTAAAAAAATCCTCTACCAAGTTCCCAAACAATTTTCTCAGTCACTCCAAAAGTGGACAGACAACCAGGGAGGTTAATCCTAGATTCCTTACCGGTGTACACCCTGAAATTAGAGACATATCCAGTCCTACTGTCACACAGCATGTACAGCTTTATTCCATAGCGTGCCCTCTTACTAGGAATGTATTGCCTAAAAACCAAGCGGCCCTTGAACAACACCAAAGACTCATCCACTGCAATGTCTTTCCCAGGGACATAAATCTCAGAAAATCGATCAACAAAGTGATCAAGGACAGGCCTAATCTTAAAAAGACGGTCACACTCAGGGTGATCTCGTGGCAACGCTAAACCATTTTCAACAAAATGCATCATCCGAAGCAGAAGCAAATACCTGTCACGACTCATGACTGCCGGAAAAATAGACGTTGCCATCAAGGGACTGCTAGACCAATATGAAGACATTGATGGCTTCCTTAGCAAGCCCATCAAAAAAGTTAAACCCAAGAACTTCTTCATCTCTTCAACATTTGTGGGAGTCCACCGGGTAGCTCTAGAGTGTGGCTTAAGACTGGCACTGTTGTCCCTCAAAAACTGTTCGGCATACAAATTAGTCTGCTCAACAATCTCTGCCAAAAACACATCGTCCATAAACAACTGAAAAAAAATTTACCAGCAAAAAGTTTTCAGCATTCACTCTAGACCCTGGAACACCAGTAAACTCTGGCAATGCCGGCTGCACCATGCCAGGGGCAACCCAGAGGTCATCACTTTCAAAGGGAAGCCTTGCAGCCCCAGCCTGCAGCCCAGATGCCTCTTGCCGCACTATCGGCACATCAGTCTCCTCCTCTAACACAGGCACTTCATCCGCACTAAGAGTATCTTTATCATCCGATGACTCCATACGGAGAAAACTCACTGCCAGAATCGTCCCCTGCCTCCTCTCCCTCAGATGCAGAGTCAGTCTCTGAACCATGGTCAGAGGAAGACTCAAACAGCAAACCAACAACCTGCTGAGCAGTAATCCTGCGGCTAGCCATTATACTTACAAAGATAGAAGACTGCACAAACAAGTCAACAACAACCAACAATGTGCAAACCAAGTAAGTAAAGAAATGTGTACCTTTATCACAATGATCAATGTACTCAAAAACTATAGAATTCAATTACAAGAGACAGCTACACTCACAAGAACCTACTTTGCAGTGACACAGCAAACACCAACGATATCCAACTAGAAAGAAGAAAAAAAAAAATTACTCACAAGACAACAAAATACACATCGAGCACAAATGCAAACAGTTTTTGCCAAGGGGTCGCTTCCTCATGCAAAAAATACATCCCTGGTGTCTAGTGGGCTTTTCTGCCCCCCCCTGGGAGCAGAAATGGACAGAAAGACTACCGATTTGCCCCCAGGGGGGGGGAGAAAAGTCTTCCCATTATTTATGCCCCAAAGGAAGCGACCCTTGCCCAAGGGGTCGCTTCCTCATGCAGAAAAAATACATCCCTGGTGTCTAGTGGGCTTTTCTGCCCCCCCTAGGGGCAGAAAGACGACCGATCTGCCCCCAGGGGGGGCAGAGAAGTCTTCAAATAAATTAGGCCACCAAGGAAGCAACCCTTGCCCAAGGGGTCGCTTCCTAAATAAAAAAAAGACATCCCTGGTGTCTAGTGGGCTTTTCTGCCCCCGGGCAGAAACGGGCAGAAAGACGACCGATCTGCCCCCAAGGGGGGCAAAAAAGTCTTCAAATAAATTAGGCCGCCAAGGAAGCAACCCTTGCCCAAGGGGTCGCTTCCTAAATAAAAAAAAAAGACATCCCTGGTGTCTAGTGGGCTTTTCTGCCCCCCCCCCCGGGGGCAGAAACGGGCAGAAAGACGACCGATCTGCCCCCAGGGGGGGCAGAAAAGTCTTCTAATTAATTTGGCCGCCTAGGAAGCGACCCTTGCCCAAGGGGTCGCTTCCTAAATAAAGAAAAACACATCCCTGGTGTCTAGTGGGGCATCCCTGCTCCACGATCGCGACGCTGTGCGCGATCGTGGAGCAGGGATGCCCAGCATTGAGACATCAGGGGAGAGGAAATACTCTTTCCTCTCCCCCGATGCCTCAAGGCCTCGCAATTCCCCCCCCCCCCCCGCCACACCGGAGCCAAACACCTACCTGCTCCTGTTGGACGCGCTGGAAGAAATGAATTCCAGCGCGTCCAACACTTCCTGATGACATCGGTGCGCGCCGATGTCATCAGGAAGCGTGGGGGGTCTCGGGGGTGGCAGCGGAAACTCTTCCGCTGCCATCCCCCTCTGTGGGGGCACGATCGATGCCCCAGGGGGGGAGCGCCAGCACTTCCCCCAGGGGCTGTGCTCATGACGGAGCGGTTCCGTCATGAGCACAGCCCAACCGATGCTCATGACGGAACCGCTCCGTCATGAGCATCGAAGGGGTTAAAAACATTCATGCCAAACAGTAAAAACATCTTTTTGGTAGAAACAGGTGGACAACGGGGAGGCGGGTGGGACAGTGAGGAATCCACAGGCAGATACTGTATCCACCAGAAAAAGCGTTACAGAAGGTAAGTAACTTGCTCTTCTGATGGATACTTCTGCCTGTTGATTCCTCACCTTTTGAATAGAATCCTCAAACCGTACCTCACCCGGAGGAGGGTGTCCACCTGACTACACCAAAAAATCTTGCAAAACAGATCGAGCAAAATGGCCATCCCTCCTAACCTCCGAATCCAATATTAATCAAATAATTTTTAGTCAAAATTATATTGAAAATAAATTTAGACAAACACTTAAAGGAAAACTTTTATTTATAATTAATTTAAAGATATTTCATACTTTACAAATTACGCCGAAGTCGCGACCCCAGCGTGACTTTTCAAAATGGCTACCGGAATGCACGCAGCCATCGTGTAGGGTGCCCGAAGGGTGTGCGACTTCTATATAATATTTTTTTTTTTTTAAAAGAATGAATATAGTTTTCCTAACTAAAAATTATTCACAATTTTTTTAAATATGTATGTATGTATGTATATATATATATTCAATGAAAAAACCATAGGTTTCACACACGTTATAGTTAGGAATTAGCATTTAAAAAACCTTAGAAATTCAATGAAAAAACCAAAGGTTTCACACACGTTATAGTTAGCTGGACATTTTACTCGTAAAAAACCATTGAAATTCCCCCGTTATAGTTAGTTAAGCTAACTATAACTCGCGCGCCCGCAATGCACTGCTGATGACGTCACATATTACATCACTCATGACATGGTCAGTGACATCACTCATGACATCACTGATGACATCTCAAATGACATCACTGATGACATCACTAATGACATCATCCCGTGAATGTGTGTTTTTCTGAAAATTAAATATGTTTTATATATGTATATCTCAAGGTCGATGGAAGAATAAATGGGTATATAAGTGTCTAAATGGATGATTTGTTTTTGAAAAATTGATTGTGTAACTGACTGATTAGGTGTATCATAGTGAATACATGGCTTAGTGAGGAATGTTTAAATATGTATATATCTGTATCAGTCTTTCACTTTGTGTATAAGTGGCTGCATGGGTTGGTGAGCAGCTACATGAGTGTTTATATAGGTTATTAGTTGGTTTTTTGGGTATCAGTATAAGTGTCTGATGTCTTTATGGTTCGATGGGGGGTATTACGTAGTGCATAGGTGCATGAATGAGTGACTTACTGTTTGTATGTGTTGAAGATAGTATGTGTGCAGGACTGCATGGGTGGATGAGTGTGTGTATGGGTGTGTTAGTGAGTGAATGACTGTCTCTACAGTGTTTTTATGAGTAACTACATATGTTTTAAACTAGTATATGTGACTATTGGTGTATATAAGTGAGTATATGTGAGAGTGAGAGATTGAAAGAGTTCCTGTATGAATAAGTATGTGTTTCTATAAGTGATTGTTTAAAAGACTAAGTATGTGTAAGTTTTTGTAGAAGTAAGTGTGGTGGTGTGTGTATAACTGTATATGCAAGTAAATGGATGTTTGATTCTTTATTAGCATGAGTGACTATGTGTGTGAGTAACTCTACGGATGAGTGGCATTGTGTAACAGGATGTATAGGTGTATGAGTACATATGATGAGTGAGTACATGTATGAGTGACTGTATAGGACTGTTGGTGAATGAGTGGATGTGTATGTGGATCTTAGAATTACTGAAGAGGTTGTTGTAACTGGTATTGGTATGTCCATTGTTTTGAAAAGTTTAGTCTCTATTTATGAATGTGTGTATCAAAGGTTATATTAGGGTGAGAGGAGGTCTGCCACTCTATCACAAGGATGATGTCATTAGTGATGTCATCAGTGATGTCATTTGAGATGTCATCAGTGATGTCATGAGTGATGTCACTGACCATGTCATGAGTGATGTAATATGTGACGTCATCAGCAGTGCATTGCGGGCGCGCGAGTTATAGTTAGCTTAACTAACTATAACGGGGGAATTTCAATGGTTTTTTACGAGTAAAATGTCCAGCTAACTATAACGTGTGTGAAACCTTTGGTTTTTTCATTGAATTTCTAAGGTTTTTTAAATGCTAATTCCTAACTATAACGTGTGTGAAACCTATGGTTTTTTCATTGAATTAGCAAGGTTTTTTAAATGCAAATTCCGAACTATAACGTGTGTGAAACCTATGGTTTTTTCAGTGAATTTGTACGTTTTTTTAAATGCTAAGTTATGTATTTTTTTCTATTTTTTTTACATATTTTTTTTAAAATTTTCTATCCTTTTTTTAAGACTGTGGTTAAATTTTTAAAATTCTATAATATGTTTTTTAAAAATATTTGATAATACAAAAAGGTAAAATTTATTAGCAATACATTTTTTCCTTTTTTTTTTTTTTTTTTTTTTAGTACGCGTACCGTAAGCTTACGGTAAGCGTACGGTTTACGCAACGCCCGTAATTTTTCTACGCGGTTTGCGTATAGTTACGCAATTTGCGTAGCCGCGCGTACTCCGCGTGGGACGCGTACGCGTGTACGCTACACGCGCACGTTACGCGGAAGTGTCGGGTAGTGACTGTTATGCGCATGCGCGCAAGCGCGTGTCTTTTTTACGCGCATGCGCACTTTTGCCGTAAGCGTACCGTAAGCGTACCGTAAGCGTACGGTAGGTCATGTGATCATGAAACACAACTTTTGATTGGTTGAAACTACTTTCAGTTCTAGAACTCTCCTACACCACACCCATTCCCCTCATTTCTGCTTGTGATCCCTTAGGAGAAGGAGCTGGGTTGTCTTTGTGATACGATGGCAGACCAGCAGAGCTCTTCTGAGAGTGAGGCTAGCACTAGCAGCACTACCTTGAGGCAGAGAGCGAGGAAACAAAAGACCTCTTATGTATGGGATTATTTTACTTTTCCAGAAGGCCAGCTAAAGGTAAATGCACCCTTAGTAACTTGTAAGCTGTGTAAGCGTGTACTTTCAAGAGGTAATCCTGACAGGAAGTATTCCTTTGGGAATCATACCATGATGAGGCACCTCAGGGATGTACACAGAAGGACACATGCTCGACTTTTTGGAGGTAACCCTTCAGAAAGTCAACCAAGCACATCCACAGCAGCTCAGCCTGGACCATCATCTGCAGGGCTGACTCCTTCTTCTGCAGGTCAGGTGAGCGCTTCATCTGTGGGGGGAGCATCTCCTTTTGCTGGCCCTCTGGAAATTAACCCTCGATTTCTGAGGGTTGATATTCGATGTGCCTCTTGTCATGATCTAATTTGTCATAGGGAGACCAGTGTTTCCCTAGTGGACCTCAAAATAGATCAGCACACTTGTCACAGAGACTAATTTTCCCATTCTTTCTTTCCTCTCTCCCTGCATGAACACAACGGTTCTTTTAAGAGCCAACCTTATCTTTCATCTTTTTTTTATAGATATTTTTTAAAACTTTTTTTTTTTTTTACCGTACGCGTACGGTGCGCGTAATTTTTTTTTTTTTTTTTTTAAAAACACTAAAAATCAATAATCACATTACAAGGACTTTGAAACACTACAATTATTATTATTGACTTACCATACCCACTCAAAAAAATATTTATTCATTTGTTTTTTTAAAAAAAAATTCCTTTAAAAATGGGTCTAGTTTTCGAAAATTTTCTATATCAATCTGAAAAAAAAGAAAAAAGTATTAATATTTTTTAAACATTTTAAAATACAGTACTCGTATTTACATATTTTTAAAAAAGTATTTTTGCCTTATTTTTGCTGTTTTCAGAATATATTGCATTTCACTTTAAATTGTGAAAGCAATTGCATTCATCATTTAACAGCGGGCAAAAAAAAAATAACAATCTCAAAGATTGTATTAAAAAAGCCCAGAATCTCTTCTCACTTAAACTTAACATTACAGAAATGCATAATATTCAAAAAAAATATCATCAAAAAACAATACTTATTTCTTTAAAATACCGTCTGATATTTTTGTTTCAGAAGTATAATCACAATATTATATCTCAAATAACTCCACAATACATCTGATTCCATTTCCTTTAGGCAAAATAGTAATTTAAAAAAAAAATTTGGATTAAATTTCCAACGGTAATCCAATAAAATTCTAAAGTTTAATTTGTCCAGATCTCACCGATTCTCTGTAACATTTTGGTTCAAGAAATTTCTTTTAATAATTTAATAAGTCCACAATAGAATTGGTTACTTTTCCGCATGGCCAAATAGTAATTTTTAAAATCATTTTTGAAAAAATTTCCAATGGCACTCCAATAACATTCCAAAATTTAAATTGTGCAGATGTTACCGATTATCTCTAAATTATTGGTTTTTGAAAGTTTCATTAAAAATTAAAAAAGTCAACATTACAATTGGTTATCTTTCCATTAGGCCAAATGATAATTTAAAAAAATCTTTTTTTTAGAAATTTCCAATGGTAATCCAGTAAAATGGTAAAATTATTTTGTCCAGATCTTGCCAAGTTTCTCTAAAATTTAGGTTTCAGGAAGATTAGATAGGAATTTGCTAAATCAAAAGGCAAACGTTGTTTGAAAATCAATTGGGAATCATTACACAGTGTCCAGCCTTTTTCACATTTAAGATAAACTGTGTAATGTCCAGAAGTAACAGTAGGTCCATCATGGAAAATTATTGCAACAGTTACAAAAGTTTTTCCTGAAATTGATAATTGCTGTCCTGTAAACTTCTTTATTAAAGTATCCAATTTTGAACCATCAGCTCTACATCGTTGCATCATTAAAATTACATACTTTCCGTATTCGTTTAAAATGAATGTTGAAAACATGTCAGATTTACACTCACCGCATTTCATGCTATGATTAGCATCTTTAACTAATTTTGCAAAAGTTACTGTTTTACTGTCTGGCAATGTCAAATAAATAAACCTTTCATTATCAACATTAGAGCCACATATATTATAACAGTTTTCACAACTATGTTCCCATTTATAAGAGAGACCAAATACATTTTCAATGGGAACCCCTTCTTCTTCCAGTACCTGAAGAAAATACATCAAGAATTCCTGTGCATCTTGCTGTACATTTTGAGAAAACTGTGTTCGTCCTGAACATATATCTAAAAGTTTTCTAATTTCAGTAGCACTTTCTATTTGAGTTTTATCTTTACTCAGCTTTTGAAAAAGGAGACTCAGCTCAGAACAGAATCTTTTTCCCTGATTTACTATTATCTGCTCTTGCAAACTTTCCAGATAAAATGCAACATTCAGCACTACATTTGCGTAGCAGTTGACACCAGAGCTATTTTCAAAATGACATCCTACAACCTGTTCTTCATTTTGCTTTTTCTTTTTGCTTGCAATTACATCACTCCTCTTTTTTTTCCTCTTCTCTACATCTTCATTACAGATATTCTCATTTTTTCTTTTACGAGAAACTACACGTTTCTCCAACACAGGATACTGACCTAAATGAGGAGCATAGCTTCTTCTTAATCTATTATACTCCTTTACACAGTTTGTATCAGCACTAACTTTTGAATCATCAAAGTCTATCATGAATAAACCTGATAATGTTTTCACTCGTGACAAAGCAACATATGCCATACCTTCTTTGAATACAGTTGAACCAATGTTCACAAATGCACAATCTACAGTCAATCCTTGAGACTTGTGAATAGTTACAGCATATGCTAGAGAAAACGGAAACTGCTTCCTACGTACATATAAGTCTTTCACAAGCATGAAACGAACTGTACAACGACAAATATCTTTAACTTCTTCTATCTGATCAAATTTTATTTTTAAACATTCAATTCCATCTTTTTTCTGATAATTAATAAAACCCACAACTCTTCCCATAGCTCCATTAACTAAACCTTTTTCAACATCCAAATTTCTTCTTAAAAATACTCTACAGTTCATGCAAACATATAGATTTTTTTCTAATCCAGCTGTTTTGGAGATGTTCTTCTCTAGTGAGTCCAATTTATTTTTCAGTTTGCCTGTTACTGTGACAGTAATTCTTCCATCCTCAATTTTGTCCACTGCTTCCAATTTCCTGATCTCTTCCTTTTCCAATTTCAAAAGCTCCTCATTAAATATTGAGCATTCACGTAGAGTTGGCATTAAGCAGATGACACTTTTGTTTTCTGCAATGTTCTTGTATATCTTCTCTGCAACTATTTCTTCCTTTGGAAATAAATTATGTAGCAGCCGACTCTGTAATGCTTTTTTGCCAACTTCTGTGAGTAGTCCAATTCTGATATCTTTCAGAATACTTCCATATTCTTCATCGCTTGCTTGCCTCATATTAGTAGTAAGTTCCTTGTACTCAAAGAAGGACCAAATATTTGTATTTCCGATGCTTCCCAATGACTTCTTTGTGTCTTCATGTGTGACAGTACTAAACACTGGTTGTCCTTTAACTGGAGTAAGTTGCAAAAGATCTCCAAAAACTATGACGTGTTTTCCACCAAATAACATGTCATAGTCTGTCTTCAAAATTTGCTGCATTCTTAAATGCACAAAGGCAAGCATTAAGTTTGATACCATGCTCACCTCATCAATAATGAGAACTTGCATCTTCTTCAATACTCTTGAAACTTCCAAGGATGCTTCTCCAGTTAGCTTGTTGTATTGTATTTTGTTCTCATGCTCCACTGGTAACATTAGCAAACGATGTAAAGTGATTCCTTTTATGTTATATGCTGCTAACCCAGTTGGAGCAGTAACCACACAAGACAAAGTAGAATCTGTTTTTTGCTGTAGGTAGCTTCTGATGACTTTTATAAGGAAACTTTTTCCAGTTCCAGCTTGTCCGCTTACATACATCCTGATTGGATGAAATGATGTGCATGAGCACTCTTTTTTTTCATGTAGAAATCCGTGTTCAATTTTGCTTCTGATCTCTTCATAAATTTGTTGCTGCTCTTGATTCAGTTGTCTTTCCAAATTTTCTAAGTCTATAAATTCTTCTTGAGCTTGATTCATAGCCGTTTCCACTTCATTCATGGCTATTGATGCTTCATTTTCAACGATTGGTTGTCCTAGGGGATCTTGACTGAGTGTTCCTGAACTTTGGCTGTCCTGAGAACTGTCTCTAGCTATTTCTGCTGCAATTGTAGTTTCCTGTTCAATTTCTTCATTTAACATTTGCAGATAACTTGAGAATGTACTGCATTGTATGCTGTCTTTGCAAGCATTAAAAGAATCTTCATAGCTTTGAAATTCTCCCAGTAGTTCATCCTCTGTACGCCATGGTTTAAACAACTGTAAAAGAGCCAAGTAGTAAAATTCCTTCTTGTCAGTAGTGTCGCAACTCAGCTTCCTGTGATTTATCAAACTTCCTTTTGTTTGCTTCACCAAACATCCTTCCTCACCAACGACTTTATATTTTCCATTGTTGATGTCTTCTGCGGCTTTCCGTGAATAAATGTAGTTCTGCAGCACTTCATAGAGACACATGTTCTCCAGATGTTGACTTCTCTTGGGATAATATGTGTCCAACATGTTTGATTTCAAAATATCTGTACTTTCTGGGTCATTCTCGGCCAAATATTCAATTTCTCCAACAGATTTCAGTACCCGATTTCTCATTGCTGCAAGGCCTAAACTTGCCCAAATTATTCTTCTTGACTTCGAGTAGAGACTTGCAGAAGATAACCTATCTGAACATTCGTAGGATCCAATTTCTCGATGCGATAACATCTTCAAACTGAAACTGTACAGCTTCTTACTGACAGTCTTCTCGTGAGAAATCTCTTCCCACATTTCCTTCAATTCAGTTTTTTCTGATTTCGTAATGTAAGACGTTACATATCGAGCAACAGCAATGGAATTGTCAGCTACATACTGTATATCCATGTTAGCGTTCCACATGGATAAAATGACTGGGTTGTAGTCATTTATATTTTTGGATTCTTCTTTTCTTTTTAGGTTGTAGGTATTCTTAGGTGATTTCCTTGTGATAGTATGTCTCACAGCTGACATAAAACTGTTGACTCTTCCATTTGAAAGAACAGGTCTAGGAAATCCAAATCGACATTTAGTGTAGTATTTATCTTTGCTCTTGTATTTCCGTCGACAGTATTTTCCACACCGATGACTTTGGAAACGTAAAACTTGCTCCTTTAACTTTTTCTCTTCTGTGCTTTTTGGTATAGCACATGTTGCATATTCTTCAATGAAAGATAACACTGCTTCATCAGTATCTGTTCCAAACTTTGGGGCATCCTTGATCCACAACAGCATATGAATATGAGGAGCACCTCTTGCCTGGTACTCTTTTCTCCAAAAGAAATCTACTACTTCTCCAAGAGGTGGATTTTTTTTATTGCAGATGAAGGACATCATAGCCTCAAATCTATGATTGAAATATCTGCAAACATTAACCGGATCCAATGAGCACAGTTGTCCTGCTGTCTTGTATTCAATGTTTTTAATGTTTGAATTTGCCTCTCGTAGAAAATCCAGTAAATCATCCCAAGCGTACTCCGCACAGCTTAGGGTAACGAACCATGTTGGTGTTCCTAAATTCCGTAACATGCATTTTAGTTCACCATGGCGTCGGTACCAATATTCATTTGTCCCACACTGACAAGCCATCAGATTGATCAGTTGTGTTTCCAAATGATCATCTCGGTGCTGCACTTTCTCCATAAAATCCTTAGCAGACACATTTTGTAAATGTACTCCACTTTTTAAAATGTGATTTACTGCATAAGACAGTGCAGACAAGTCGCTTTCAAATAAAAGATGGAACAAATAAGGAATACTTTGTCGAAATCTGGGATCTTCAGCATATAGTCTTGTAGTCCGATACTCAGAAGCTGGAATCTGTTCTGGACGTTCATCGTATCGTCCTCCTTTTCCTTTAGGAAACAGCTGGGGAAAACATCGAGCTTCCAAGCTCTCCTCCCATACACTCACGGGAGTTCCTTTTGCTTTCTTCATCTGAAAGAGATCAATATTATCTCCCATAACTTCTTTTGAATGAAGAGGATGTATGCTAAAATGTTCATAAATTTCTTCTTCCTTTGACTTGTCCACTTTTTCAATTTGTCCAGTTGGTGTTTCTGTGTCTTCTTGTAAATCTTCTTCTTCTTCTTCTTCTATATAAATTGATTCATACCATTTGTTATTCCTTTTCAAATACAAATTTGCTCTTTGTACTTTCCACACATCTACCAGCTCCTGCCAAATCTTCTTATTCTTTGTAGGTACACCATTAACCAGAATAATTAATGGTTCAGTTTCCAAAGTATCCGCATCAATAGTTTCCATATTTTTTTTCAAATCCAAGGGCAAATACACCACTCTTCCTTTTAAACCTCTCAGTAAATCAGAAGGAGGCAATTTACCAGTTTTGGGCTCCATACGTACTATGGTCTGGAACGGATGAACACAGTGAATGAGTATAGACTCATATGTATTTAATTCAGAAAGTTCAGCAGGAATAGCATCCAATTCTAAATTATTATGTACAGCTCTGGTCGGCATTCTATTTTCCTCTAACTTGTTGTAACAGTATTTACAAATACGCTGATCTTCACCCAAATCAAAACAATTTTCTAGAAATATATATGTGGCAAAATCCTTCCACTTATAATTATCTTCATTTTCACTCTTTCTGTAGAGATCAACATTCCTAGTTTGTTTCCTATAATGAGTTCTGCGGCAACAAATACAAGTAAAATTTGGTCTTTCATTAGAGACTATTGCAAATTTTGTTATATGATCATTAAATGTGTTACTTACAGAGGGTTCTACATTCTCTTCCACTTCTTCCTCATTTACTGTGTCCTTCTCTGCACTGTTTTGTTCAGGACCAAAGTAACAAAACTGAATTTCATCCACAACCTTCTCTACATCTGATACCGTTCCTCGGAACAGAGCCCTATTCAATTCATTTAACTTTATTGCTGGACTTTTGGCAAAATACAACCGTCTCACAAACTTTCTCATTTCAGTATGATGAACAGCCAGCATCCTAAAATGATGGAAAACACTATTGCACACTTTTCTAGATAGACAAGCCAGAGAATGACCCTGCAAACCAGTATTCTCTCTCACTCTGCATGGATCCAGACTTTGAAGCACCTTAATCTTCTGTTTTATACTTTTTTTTACTATATTCTCTTAGAAACTCTCGAAATTTGTCAATAGATTCCTGACGCACAGTGCAAATACTACTACAATTCCAAGTGTACACTGGGGCTTTAGGACGTCTCCCCATAGCCTCATCTGCCATCACTTGTACCTCATCTCTTGGAACCATTATCTCCTTCTCCATTATGCAACCATTTTTTACTTCGTAAGAACGACCTCTGGTGTCAACTGCATGCAGCAAACTATTACTTTGAAAATAGCTCTCTTCATTAAAAAAAGGTTCACTACTTGAACTATGCATCCACTTTCCTAAAAACACTTTACAAAAGTTTGTTCTGTTCACTACTCCTTTCCTTTTGCTATATGATATCAGTATATTAACCATTTTGTCTAATGTACGCATCCTATTCAAAATTAAAATGAATAGTTTCCTTTTTAATTCTAATGCCTTTGCTGCAATGGCTTCTATTTCTTTTTTTCTTTTATAAAACTTTGTCTTTTTCTTATATTTCTTCACATCCTTCATCAAATTGGACATAACTCTTCTCTGAAACATTTTTCTACGTATCTCTTTAAACGCTGTTTTTCTATTTATATAAATCTTTTCAGTTGCTGAAGGTATATTTGCATTAACTAAATTGTCAATTTTTTCCTCTCCTTTTTTGTTCAAAACATCCTTTCGAGTACAGACATTTTGTACATTTTTCATTCTTTTGAATATATTTTTTAGAAATTGTTTTTTCTGCTTACCAGAAGATTTTTTCTTTTTTCCAACATGAGCATCTTCTACTAACTTTGGTCCTCTAGTTGTCTTCAAATATAGTTTTTTTTTGTGCGTTTTTTGAACTCTGGATTTTGTAGGCATCTTAAATTTTGTCCACTGCTCTTCAGCAATACCTGAAAAAAACTAAAAAAAAAATCCTTTATTTTATTTAAATATATTACTACATTTCTTTTCACAATAGTCACAAAACGTAATTTCTTTGCCAATTTGAATGCACACTTACTGCGCTTTTTTTTGGCAAGTTAAAATCACTTTTACAGACTGACACATTATGAAACCACTTTTCAGTTTTTTAAAAAAGCCCATGTCCAGACTGCTTTTTCAGACCACCACCATGTGTATCCTCGGTGACTACCTACACTCCAGCAAGGGCAACCAGCCTTAGTGATGCTGAATGTATTTGCATTACAGACTGAAACCTGAAAACCCCACTCGCTTCTAAATACTGTGCATGATTATACATGGAAAGGAGCTGGGTGTGTGCTAAGAGTCTGCTTCTTCCCCCAAAAAATCGCTCCCCCTTTTTCCTACTAATGCAACTGTGAAATCACCAGAGCAAAACGCAATAAATCTCTGCCTGTAATTCCTATTTCCACACAGAGTCATGTTTTCACATTAGTCCCAAAACGAAATTTCTTTGCCAATTTGAAAGCAAACTTACTGCTCTTTTTTTTTGGCAAGTGAAAATCACTTTTACAGACTGACACATTATGAAACCACTTTTTAGATTTTTTAAATTGCACATGTCCAGACTGCTTTTTCAGACCACCACCATGTGTATCCTCGGTGACTGCCTACACTCCAGCAAGGGCAACCAGCCTTAGTGATGCTGAATGTATTTGCATTACAGACTGAAACCTGAAAACCCCACTCGCTTCTAAATACTGTGCATGATTATACATGGAAAGGAGCTGGGTGTGTGCTAAGAGTCTGCTTCTTCCCCCAAAAAATCGCTCCCCCTTTTTCCTACTAATGCAACTGTGAAATCACCAGAGCAAAACGCAATATATCTCTGCCTGTAATTCCTATTTGCACACAGAGTCATGTTTTCACATTAGTCCCAAAACGAAATTTCTTTGCCAATTTGAAAGCACACTTACTGCTCTTTTTTTTGGCAAGTGAAAATCACTTTTACAGACTGACACATTATGAAACCACTTTTCAGATTTTTTTAAAAAAGCCCATGTCCAGACTGCTTTTTCAGACCACCACCATGTGTATCCTCGGTGACTGCCTACACTCCAGCAAGGGCAACCAGCCTTCGTGATGCTGAATGTATTTGCATTACAGACTGAAACCTGAAAACCCCACTCGCTTGTAAATACTGTGCATGATTATACATGGACAGGAGCTGGGTGTGTGCTAAGAGTCTGCTTCTTCCCCCAAAAAATCGCTCCCCCTTTTTCCTACTAATGCAACTGTGAAATCACCAGAGCAAAACGCAATAAATCTCTGCCTGTAATTCCTATTTGCACACAGTCATGTTTTCACATTAGTCCCAAAACGAAATTTCTTTGCCAATTTGAATGCACACTTACTGCTCTTTTTTTTTGGCAAGTGAAAATCACTTTTACAGACTGACACATTATGAAACCACTTTTCAGATTTTTTCTAAAAAGCCCATGTCCAGACTGCTTTTTCAGACCACCACCATGTGTATCCTCGGTGACTGCCTACACTCCAGCAAGGGCAACCAGCCTTAGTGATCCTGATTGTATTTGCATTACAGACTGAAACCTCAAAACCCCACTCGCTTCTAAATACTGTGCATGATTCCACATGGTAAGCAGCTGGGTGTGTGCTAAGAGTCTGCTTCTTCCCCCAAAAAATCGCTCCCCCTTTTTCCTACTAATGCAACTGTGAAATCACCAGAGCAAAACGCAATAAATCTCTGCCTGTAATTCCTATTTGCACACAGAGTCATGTTTTCACATTAGTCCCAAAACGAAATTTCTTTGCCAATTTGAATGCACACTTACTGCTCTTTTTTTTTGGCAAGTGAAAATCACTTTTACAGACTGACACATTATGAAACCACTTTTCAGATTTTTTTAAGTTGCACATGTCCAGACTGCTTTTTCAGACCACCACCATGTGTATCCTCGGTGACTGCCTACACTCCAGCAAGGGCAACCAGCCTTAGTGATGCAGAATGTATTTGCATTACAGACTGAAACCTGAAAACCCCACTCGCTTGTAAATACTGTGCATGATTATACATGGACAGGAGCTGGGTGTGTGCTAAGAGTCTGCTTCTTCCCCCAAAAAAATCGCTCCCCCTTTTTCCTACTAATGCAACTGTGAAATCACCAGAGCAAAACGCAATAAATCTCTGCCTGTAATTCCTATTTGCACACAGAGTCATGTTTTCACATTAGTCCCAAAACGAAATTTCTTTGCCAATTTGAATGCACACTTACTGCTCTTTTTTTTGGCAAGTGAAAATCACTTTTACAGACTGACACATTATGAAACCACTTTTCAGATTTTTTTAAATTGCACATGTCCAGACTGCTTTTTCAGACCACCACCATGTGTATCCTCGGTGACTGCCTACACTCCAGCAAGGGCAACCAGCCTTAGTGATGCAGAATGTATTTGCATTACAGACTGAAACCTGAAAACCCCACTCGCTTGTAAATACTGTGCATGATTATACATGGACAGGAGCTGGGTGTGTGCTAAGAGTCTGCTTCTTCCCCCAAAAAATCGCTCCCCCTTTTTCCTACTAATGCAACTGTGAAATCACCAGAACAAAACGCAATAAATCTCTGCCTGTAATTCCTATTTGCACACAGAGTCATGTTTTCACATTAGTCCCAAAACGAAATTTCTATGCCAATTTGAATGCACACTTACTGCTCTTTTTTTTTGGCAAGTGAAAATCACTTTTACAGACTGACACATTATGAAACCACTTTTCAGATTTTTTTAAATTGCACATGTCCAGACTGCTTTTTCAGACCACCACCATGTGTATCCTCGGTGACTGCCTACACTCCAGCAAGGGCAACCAGCCTTAGTGATGCTGAATGTATTTGCATTACAGACTGAAACCTGAAAACCCCACTCGCTTCTAAATACTGTGCATGATTATACATGGAAAGGAGCTGGGTGTGTGCTAAGAGTCTGCTTCTTCCCCCAAAAAATCGCTCCCCCTTTTTCCTACTAATGCAACTGTGAAATCACCAGAGCAAAACGCAATAAATCTCTGCCTGTAATTCCTATTTCCACACAGAGTCATGTTTTCACATTAGTCCCAAAACGAAATTTCTTTGCCAATTTGAAAGCACACTTACTGCTCTTTTTTTTTGGCAAGTGAAAATCACTTTTACAGACTGACACATTATGAAACCACTTTTCAGATTTTTTTAAATTGCACATGTCCAGACTGCTTTTTCAGACCACCACCATGTGTATCCTCGGTGACTACCTACACTCCAGCAAGGGCAACCAGCCTTAGTGATGCTGAATGTATTTGCATTACAGACTGAAACCTGAAAACCCCACTCGCTTGTAAATACTGTGCATGATTATACATGGACAGGAGCTGGGTGTGTGCTAAGAGTCTGCTTCTGCACCAAAAAATCGCTCCCCCTTTCCATCTAATGCAACTGTGAAATCACCAGAGCAATACGCAATAAATCTCTGCCTGTAATTCCTATTTGCACACAGAGTCATGTTTTCACATTAGTCACAAAACGAAATTTCTTTGCCAATTTAAATGCACACTTACTGCTCTTTTTTTTTGGCAAGTGAAAATCACTTTTACAGACTGACACATTATGAATCCACTTTTTAGATTTTCTTAAAAAGCCCATGTCCAAACTACTTTTTCAGACCACCACCATGTGTATCCTCGGTGACTGCCTACACTCCAGCAAGGGCAACCAGCCTTAGTGATGCTGAATGTATTTGCATTACTGACTGCAACCTCAAACCCTTAAAGTATTCCTTATTTTTACCAGTACACCTTAATTTATCATGAAAAAATTGTCCATATTATTTTACATGTTCCTCACATTTAAATTTCTCCCAAAACAGAAAATAATAAACACAACTTCTACAAAAGGAATTCCAATTCTATTATTCATTTCTTAATTTACCATATACATCCCCTCTCAAACTCTAAACTCACCTTTAAAATTAGTTAGTTGTGAAAGAAATGTGGCACTCAAACAGCAGATTATCAGAGCCAGGATCTCTGTTCTCTACACCTCTCTCCTCTCAGCAGAACCAGATAATGGCAAACTTTCCCTCTATTTTTCCACACATATACATGTAAGTTTCAAATCTCAGTGCTTCCCCCTTTTTTTCAAATGTAATCACACATTTCTATTGGTTGAAAACCAACCCTTTTCCAAAAGTACCCTGCCCCCAACTTGACTTCTGCCTAGTACCCTTCCCCCAACTTGACTTCTGCCTGCTACCATAGCAACAGCTCATGGAACACTGCTGTGTGGAGTTAGGTCAGAAGTTCGCCACACAATGTTTCAATTCCACAGAGCAAGAGTGCTTGACTTTTCAAACCTAACAGCAAATCCATAGTACTGTTCTTTGGTAACACATTTTTTTGTACCAATACAAAACATGCTTCTATTAATTTACACATACAGCCTAGTTTTTATTCTAGAATGGTATGAAACAGCCAATCAGTTCTTTTTGTTTTAAAAAAAATATGTATGCCTCCATTTCCAAACTGTCTTTCTTTTCTTATTGCCATTCTACTGAAAGACACCTCCTGAGTGCATCCAGTTCTCCTTTGAAGATGTTCACAGTGTGGATTGTAGGGCACAGCTATGTCTTCTGGAGTGAAAAGTTTGCAGAGAAAACAGGTATGGTGAGAGACCTTGCTTTGCCAAATGTAGACATTAAATGGATTGGTCAGAGAGGGTTAAAGTGGCACCAATTGATGCCATTGGTGAAATCCTTCATGCAAATCCAACACCCTGACCTCATAATAGTGCACTGTGGTGGCAATGACCTAGGCACTTTGACTGGGGTAGGTCTGGAAATGCTTATGAAGGACACCGTTTCAGGCATGTTTGCTCTGAAACGCGTAAGGCGGATGGACAGGAATAACTGGAGCTGTAACTCTGTTTTGTGAAAATAAAGGGTTGTTACTCACCAGCTGGAGGAGTGCGCCTCTGAATGCATGGGCATTTTTGGGAAGATATATATATATATATATCCAGTCCAGACGCTGTCTCCCACTTCCTAACGGCGAGGAAGAAAGCACACGGACACCGGCTCGTGCTTCATAGGATTTTAATGAATGTCAGCACCCACACAACACGCCATTACGCGTTTCGGCCACAAGATGGCCTTGATCACACAAGGTAACTGCCGTTTCTATTGTCCTTATATACTGAGCACTCTATGATCTTGTGATGCTAGTGATACTAAACATAGAAGAAATAAATACATGGTAAATGGAGTTGATACAAAGTATACAAATACATTTGCAATCAATGTGTCCCGGGCTTTTAAAAACAAAGATCCACTGTGTTGTCTTTGACTATTACCTAGTTTGTGCCATTATGATTCTTGGAGCATGTTTGACATATATACAATGAACACTAAAGCGAACTGGTTCTAAAGTGCAATTGTAGGTTGTGCAAATACGCAGATTTTCTAGTGCAATTCATAGCATTTAAAGTGCAAAACTTACATTCAGAATGTAATATATATATATATATATATATATATATAAAAAATAAAAAAACATAGGATTGAGGTACATTAGACTTACACATTTTCATTAAAAGAACCTTTGAAATTCACTGGAAAAACCATAGGTTTCAAGCACATTAAAGTTAGAAATTAGCATTTAAAAAAACCATAGAAATTCACTGAAAAAAACATAGGTTTCAGCCACGTTATAGTTAGAAATTAGCGTTTAAAAAAACCATAAAAATTAACTGAAAAAACCATAGGTTTCAGGAACGTTATAGTTAGTTGCACATTTCACTCGTACAAAACCATAGAAATTTTGGCGTTCTAGTTCGTTCAGCTAACTATAACTCGCGCCCCCGCAATGCACTGCTGATGACGTCACATATTACATCATTCATGACATGGTCAGTGACATCACTGATGACATCAAATGACATCACTGATGACATCATCCACGTGAAAATCTGATGCACCTCCTCATACCTGAATATAACCTTTGATACACCCACGCTAAAATACAGACTATCATTTTCGAAAAAATAGACACATGAATACCAGTTACTAAATACGCACTAACCGATTCCTAGGTATACACAAACATCTACTCATTCACCCATACAGTCACTCATACATGCAGTCACTCATCAATACAACACTATCATATGCACTCACACACCTATACAGACACACACCCTGCCACATAGCCAGTTACTCACACACTTAGTCATGCAAAGAGTCAATCATACTTCCATTTACTCACCTATACAGTTATACAGACACAGCCTCACTTATTCATACAGATACTAACACATAATTACTCTCTTATAGAATCACTGATACAAATACACACTCATCCATGCAGCTACTCTCACAATTACTGACTCACTATAGTTATTTATATACATCATCACTCACATATACTGCCTTTTACATATGGAGTTACTTGCACATGTACCACTGAGACATCCATTCACTCACCAACACACCCATACACACACTCACCCACCCATACAGCTGTTTCCACATGCACTCTTGAACCCATACACCCAGTGAATCAACCACTCACACATCTATGCACAGAGTTACACACCTCCCACCCACCCACACACATACTCAGGCAGCCATACAAATACTCAGGCAAGCAATAAATAACCCATATAGACACTCATGCAGCTACTCACCAACCCATGCAGCAGCTTACACAACAGACAGACTGATACAGACTTTCACACAGTTTAGTCACTAACCCATGCATTCAGTAAGACACATTTAATCACTCACTTATACAGTCAGTCACGTACCTACTAAATCCTCTATACAGACACTTATACACCCACTCATTCCTCAATACAGCATATATATAAAACAAAATTAAACTTTACAGAAACACACAGTCACTGGATGATGTCATCAGTGATGTCACTGACCATGTCATGAATGATGTAATATGTGACGTCATCAGCAGTGCATTGCGGGGGTGTGAGTTATAGTTAGCTGAACTAACTATAACACCGGAATTTCTATGGTTTTGTACGAGTGAAATGTCTAAATAACTATAACGTTCCTGAAACCCAAGGTTTTTTTCAGTTAATTTCTATGGTTTTTTTAAATGCAAATTTCTAACTATAACGTGCCTGAAACCTATGGTTTTTTCAGTGAAAAAAGATAAAAAATAATATATCAATCCTGAAGAAGTCACTTCCTCATCCTTTATCTTTAGGTTTCACAAGAAGAGAATCCAATATCTGACCAGTTAGATATTTCAAAGTCCAGCAGAAGTCTAGTGTTACTTGAAGACAGACAGAAATACAGGATAATATGAGGGAAGGCTTGAGACTTGTGATATTGGACTAGGTGGATGCTGCCCCAGTGTTATAGCACTACCTTAAAGACCAGGGATGAGTGGTCTGAAGTCATCCTCAATGGGTTGAGAATTCAGTTTTTTTGTGACTAGGTCAGGGAAGCCAGGCCCTGCTGAGGAAAAGCACAGTAAAAAGATAGAGCACCACCAATGGACCTAGAATATGCCAAGTTATACAGGGAGGACATGCTCAGAACGATACTTTACCGGCTTCCTTTTTCTGAGATTCCAAGCAAAGATTATTACTCCAAGACTTCCACAAAGGCTCCATACCTCCCTGGTGTACTCATCGCATCGCTGGTGAGGGAGGGTTTTAGACTGTGACTTCCTTCGTCTGCCTTGAGACTGACTCTGCAGACTTGTAGCCGATTCCATTTCGACCCCCTACCCGTTCCCAAGAGCGAATACATTCTATTTTGCTTCGGCTCCACCCAGATTTGGTCTAGTTGTTCTTTCTTCCACTGCCCTGAAGAGGCTCTGAATCTTAAAGGGCCGAAATGCGTTGACACCATCATCTGGAGGAGTCACCTTTTTCTAATTGCATATCTCTCAAAAGATAACGCTGCAGACACACCCTAGAAAACAGAGGGCAAATTTGTCCTCCGTGGGTGTTCCCGCTATACACTTCCTCCTGTAAGGACTGTGCAGTAATTGGGAAACAGCCATAATATGTACAAACAACTGGAAGACTGAAGAAAGGTTCTAATTACTAAGCAAATTGTAAAGTCAGGACTTGTACAGCACAGTATATTTTTTTTGTTTGTTCATTTTGTGTAATTTCCGTATAATTGTATGTCATAAGTGTTGTATTATGTACACTTCAGGTACCTGTAACCAGAGTGAAGATTACTATGCATGCTAATAAATCAGAATAAATAATGTTTTGTATAATCAAATCCATCACCAGTGACTAATTTAGATTTTCACTGTGTAAGTCACATTTGTAATAATTAATTCCCATATAATACCATTTTCTCTAGTCTAAAAGAGGCAGGGTGTCACAGCTCTTTAAGCCATGAAGTGGACTGACTTTCTTTAGGTCACCTGGTATACACAATGACTATCAATGGTGCAAATTAAGCATTTTGTATGTTGGTGGAAATGCTGAGGCACACTGTGCAAATGTCTACCTGGATCACACAGCTAAACCAAAACTAAAGACAATGGACCACATATACTAAGATGGCCTTTTCATGTTTGTGATTTACAGGAAGAAGGTTTCTCTAGAATGCCGAGCAGGGACATAATTCCCCCTGTGGTTCTAATCCATTGTAGGTAATTATGGTAGATTTATCAATTTTTGAGAGCATGAAGACTAAAAGTGATGGAGTATAGGCCGCTTTACTCCTTTTGGAGAGTGGTGAGAAAAAGCAACAACCACTGGAAATGGGATCATGTTAGGGACAGTAAACCTACAAGCACAGGATGATTATCACTCTGGAGTAATGGCATGCCAGTGACATCATCTGCATTGAATTGAGGACAGCCTTCAATTGGCCAGGTCACAATAAAGACCCCTGCTTCAGTTTTTTTGTTTTTTTACTTATCCCTCTTCAACTGCTGTAATGAGACTGACCTTCCACAAAGTGTAAGGGGTAAAACAATGACAGATATTATTGTACAATAATAGCTGTTTAATCACCATATAATAACCCAAAATCTTAATTATGCCAATGTACACTCCTTTCTGACTAGTCCACACTTTTCTGAAAATCATACACAAGTTGCATACTGTGGAAGGTTCTCAGTGGAAACAATCATCATGGCAGCATTCTTCTCTTTCTGCATGTCATGGCTCTACAGACTCGTTTTAGAACTAGATGCTGGAATAGGGATATAAGGAGTTGGCCAATGAGACGGCAGAAGCAGACACAACTTTAATTTTTGCAAAATGTAAATAGATGCACTTTGACTAAAATGCTCTTTCGACAACTTATTACTGGTTTATACAAAACCTTCTACTACATATGGTTATACAAGTTCATATTCCCAATTCATGCTTTATTAGTAAGGGATACATGGGCACTATTGGAGCCCCAGTGTTTATAGTGATACATAAATTGACACAATGTCAGTGCAAAATCTTAGTGACCCTCCAGGTGGGATTACCTGGCTGAGCCATTATAAACTCGTCTTGTAAGCATCTGGTGAGGATCAGTGGTTTTTGATTTGATTCATGGAAAAATGTAATTAAACATACAATTAGGAATTATTGATATGCTTTTAAGTCAGGGTAATATTGCTTTAAAGCTACAGTCATACTGGGCAGAATGGCTCAATTAAGTGCCATTTTATCTGTATCCTTAAAGGTAATAACCTACTTTGCAGACAGATGGGAAATAGTTTCACATGGGAGTAGAATCTTAGAGGACTGATTGATAATTATTAATCTTAAAAATAGTTTATACTGCCAATTTCGTACCAATGTGTAGCAGTAGGTTGGAGAAAGCTGTGCTGCCCAAATAGCCAGCGGAGTAATATTAACATATTTTAACAGGGACAGGCAGTTGTAGGAAAATGCCTCTTTTAGCATGATCACCCCCATTTTCTGGACTGATGCTGCTGTGTGTTTTTTACTCTGCACTGGTAATCTGCTAACCTGTCCAAATTGCATGTGCTCTGACCCCTAAACCATATTGAAATTGGCTATACTCCTAATTGGCATATTTAACTGACCTGTAATTCCCTGTTATATGGTACAAAATGTACTCGGAGCAAGTAAGTTAAATGTCACTAGTGGACTGCAGCACACATTGTCCCATCAAAAGAGTGAGAGTGCAAACTTGGTTGCAACCCTACTACTGTACCATGTCTGTGCAGTTTTAAAACTGCAATTTTGACCTGTCAAATAAGTCCCTTTGACAAGCCTAAAAGCATACTTCTAAATATTAATAACTCACCCCTAAGTAGGCCTTAATGCCCATTAAGGCATGGTGGATGGTATTTAAAAGTAAGACATAACCATTTCATGTAGAAAATGTCCTTAGGATAAGAAGGACTCAGACTATATTTTCACAGTAGCAGAGTTAGGTGTCCCATAGTAAAGCATTGCAATACAATTATTAAAATTTAAAACATTTATCTCCTCTTAGAAATCAGCTACCAAGTTTATTCTTGGTCTTTTTACAATATTAATTAAAAGCACAATTCATTGGTAAAGTCGGATTTGAATTAAATATTTTACAATAGGTACTTTTAAAAAGTCACCTTTTACCCACCTCAGGCTTCTAGAAGCCCATTTACGTGAGCTCCCAACTGTCACTCAAAAGCTCAATAGCCTCTTTGATGAATTGTTAACTTGATCTGAGAGAGGAGAAAAAGGCCTTGGTTTTGGGGAGGTATTCTATTCCTCTGTCAGGATGACTGTCTGGGCAGTGCCCAGGAATTGAATTAATTTCAAAGAGGCCTACCCTGTCACACGCAAATGTGGCTATCACCTGGCCTGCTGCATTATTCCTGTGGTTAATCTGGCACCAATCCCAGTGGCAGAACAGCTGAACCAGTTTTGAGTGACAATAAAGGAGGGGTTGCTCATTTCCCTGGCCACACGTCTAGGATAGGCACCGAAGCTCTGCACAGGGGGAGAACGTTCCTGCCTTGTTGGAGTTATCTAGAGATGCAAAATGTGGGTTTGTTTGCAGAAGGGTATTAGGGTAGGAACTGCTGCAAAAGAGAAGTGGGGTAGGAACTGCAGCAAAAGCGGTAGGATTACTTCTGGGAACGTTTTTCCTACTGGTTCGGGAGGAGGCAGTAGTCGCACCCACCCACACGCTAGTGCCAGGCATAAACTGTGGCACCCCTTGTCACCCTGCTCAGAAACCTACTGGACCTGTGGAAGAAAGTACTACACCTGCTGTTGAGACTTGTGAGGAGAACCATAAGTGCTGGACCAGCTCATAGTTGTACAGAGGACAAAAAAAGTGGACTCCAAAGGATATTTTGCTGACCTTGTGGCTAATTATAGGGACACAACAAGCTGCTAGAAGGTAGACTGAAATGCATAGTGGGCTGCTAAATGAGGTTTTTTGATTTTTTTCTCATCAACTCGGATTTTAAATGTACACATTTTAACCAGTGCTTTGGACATGTTTAATTGCATGTATTGTACTGTAATCTTTAATTATCTTGTACTTTTATGGTCTATCTTGATAGATCGAATAACGTCTATTGTATTGTAACAGGGACACAATAAGCTGATAGCCAACTGGGCTCTTCAGAAATAGGATTTCTAACTTCATTTGGACCTATCCTGGACCCCGCTGGAGTCTTGACCCCAAGTACTGTTTCTAAGGTCCTAGGACCCTTGGCTGTGTCAAAGAGTACTCCTTCTAACATCCTGAGAAACCTGGCCCTTAAACATTTGGTCTCCGGAGGACTAGGACAAACTGGACAAGTCAATCCAACGAAGGTGCATTGCTGCAGGGCCAAAGATTCAGGTTGCTCCCCCTTGGAGCTTTTCTGCAGCAGAAAATCAGTTTTATCTGGGTGTCCCAGCGAATGGCTGGTGAGGAGCCTTCTTTGGGTGAGAATTTCATATTTCTACTGCTCTGAGCTTTCTCCCCAAAAAACAATTAGCTCCACCAAGACCTCGTCCGATAGCTATCTTGCCAAGGAGCCCTTCTCAGCCTTGCCCCGCTGAGGATTTTTGACTCCCATTTCAGCTGGTGGGGGTGACGGTCTCCCCCTGCGCCGCAGCACCGGGGTCCACTGCAGGGTGACATCTCGCTGCCCCGCATTCCGCCACTGATGAGCTCTGGCATTGACGCCTGCACAACAGCGATGGACGTGGCCCGCAACCCTGTGGGAGCTGTGCTGCCTTGGCGCCCAACCTAGTCGTCCCCCGCGACCTTCCGGGGGCCGCCTGGTGCGATCTACTTACCAGGGTTGTGGATCGCCTGCCATCCGACCCTTCTCTCCAGTGGCGGGACCGGCAGGCCCGGAGGCCGTGGTGTGCACATAGCCGGCAGCGGTGTTGCCTACTCTCCACCGACAGCCGCACCGAGTTGGATCGTCGGCTTTCCCTCCAGCCCAGCCACCTTGTCCTTGCCAGAGGGTGCCTGCTCTGGACAGAGCCCGGTTAATTTGCCTGCTGCTGGGATCTCATCCTCAACACTGGGGCCGTCCGGCCTGGAGGCCGGGAAGCGCACACTGCTGGCGGTGGCGCGGCCTACTCCAACGGCCGGCACGCCGCATTGACTCATTGGCCTTCCACCCAACCCAGCCGCCCTGTTCTGATTGGCGGGAGCCCGCTTTGATAACAGCGGACTCTTCTCCCCACCGTTGGTCCAGAGGAGCTTGCCACGTGGCGACCAGGGCCCGGCAAAAAATGCTGAAATCGCCGCAGAGACGTGGACATCCCTGGTAGGGTGGCGACGCGGATATCAGCCCGCTGCACGACCCTCGATAGGACCTACAGTCAAGGCGAGCCTACGCGCCCGGCGCGCCCCCTGGCTACGCTCCTGAGGCCTGAGACCCCTGGCGGCATAGCGAGCTCAGCTGGCTGACCCTGATCTGCCCTGCTGCGAGGCCTATAGCATGAGGCCTGGGAGGACGCCTGCTGCTGCTGAGGCCCACCCGCACCTGCAGCGTTCAGACATCCAGCGGCATGATCTGCGGCAGCGCCGGAGTTATTCGTGGAGGTGAGGAGGTCGCACTTGCGGTGACAAGAGGTGGAGGGGCTGCCCGGTACCAGCGCGTCAGTGGTGGACATTGTGAGGAGGCCTGGAGCTCTGCCCTCCTGCACATCCCGTCAGCCTGGCCCCTAGGGGTGCGGCGGTCTTGACAGATTGGCCGAAGTCGGCTGAGCCAGCCTGACCCACGCTGACACCCGCTACGACTGGCAGCCCCTGGGCACGAGGGAGACATGGTGGGCCTTCACCAGCGACCTCAGTTTTGCAAGATCTGCGGGGCTTTTACCTGGGGGAACTGAGGACAGCGGCCACAGCAGCTCATCAATATAACTGGGAGACGCGGGCCTTCCTAGAGTCCCTGTTCACGACCCTCCGGGAGGACCTGCAAACCGTGAAACACGATCTCACCTCCGAGATCAAGGACATCTGTAGAGACATCGATAACATTGGGGAACTGGTTGCAGCACTCGACGACAGAGGAGACGACAGGGACACAGAACTGTCCGCACTCCTGCAGGAGGTCATCCGCATCCATGAACAGCAGGTAGACCTCCAGACACACCTAGGGGACCTGTAAAACCGCTCCAGGAACAACATAAGGATCCGAGGAGTTGCAACGAATGCGGAGGCAGGGGACGTTTTTGCCTTTGTGAGGGGACTGTTCAAAGATGTGTTGGGAAACGCACCGGACTTTGACATCAAGATTGACAGGGCCCACCGGGTGGGGCCCCCTAGAGCGGACAGGGCTGCCCACATCCTGGCCTGCAACCAAGACATCCGCACAAAAGAGATTCTTAGCAAGGGCAGGTCTATGCACCAGATTGCCTACCAGGACCACCGTCCCACTCTTTACAAAGACCTTGAGGCGATTACATTGCAGAAACATAGGCTCTTCAGCCCCATCACGTCCCACCTCCACCAACAAGACATTCCATACTCCTGGGGGCACTGTTTCCGACTGATCTTTCGCATGGATAGGAAGCAATACCAGCTTCGCTCCCTAACAAAGGCTAGCAGGGTTCTTGGAGTTGCTCTTCCGGATGAGGAAGGGGGGGGAACCGTGGCTCGAGCCCTGCTGCAGAGGCCTCGCCATCGGGTTGGCAGCGACTAGGAAGACGCTCCAAGCGGCCAGACCCTACAGAAATAACATTGAATCCAAAGGCCGCCTTGGAGTCCCTACCTGAGGAACTAGCAAAGACTCAATCATCATGATTTTAGACGGTTCGGTCTGTTCTTTGTTCTACTGTGGTGGGAGGTGGGGAGGGGGTACCCTTGGCCACTCTATGGACCCCTTATTGGACTCTTCCTGTTCTTCTTGGGATGACAGACTTCTAAGTTCCAGATGTTGGTGATCCTCCCTTCTCCCATTGGGAGCGTTTCTCCTTCGGCTCCCCCTTGGGGCCGATTGAACATTGTTTCTACTCAGAACATTATGGTTCTTATTCTTGTTGGGGCTTCTTCTCGTCTTCTCTCCCCTTGGTTTTTCTCCTTTCTTTCCTTTTGTGCCTCCCTTCGATCTCCCACTATTTCTGGGAACGGTTCTCCGAGCTGGCAACATGTGCCTCTTGCCCTCCCTACTCTGTGGCGGCTGCGCACTAGGTTCTGCCCTAGGCTGTGCATACTTTCAACGCACGATCCTACCGCTGTAGATGCCTCCCCATAGTCTTAAAGTCCTCACGCTTAATGTGAGGGGACTTAACAATCCCATTAAGCGCCGAGCGATTCTGGCTTACTTGGAGAGTTCCGGGGCTGACGTCTGCCTGCTACAAGAAACGCATTTGCTGGCCAAAGATTGTCACAGACTTTGGTCCCGGGCTTTTCCGACTCAGTTCTTCTCCTTTGGATACTCAGAATCTGCTAGGGTGGCGATCCTAATATCTAGGGCTTTTAAGGGGAGAGTGGTGCAGAAGGAGGCCGAAATCTAGGGTAGACGCCTCACTTACCAACTCTTGATTGGGGGCCACGTGCAGATCTTAGGGTCCATCTACCCCCCCTAACGAAGGACAGGAGCGGTTTCTTCATGAAGCGCTCCCCGAGGCTACCGCCACTCCTGAGCACAGGTTACTCTTGGGGGGGGGGGGGGGGGGGAGACCTCAATCTCGTCCTTAACAACGCTTCAGCCAGGTGGGTGTCCTTTCCCGCGCTGTACTTGCTAGGCTGGGAGACCTGGGCTGGATAGACCTGTGGCGGGACCTCCATCCAAACTCTAGAGTATACTCTTACTACTCTGGCGCTCACAAGACCTATGCGAGGTTAGACTATTTTATAGGCACCAAGACGATTAGGGACATTACACTTTCCTCCGACATCCTCGTGGCAGCCTTATCGGATCATGCTCCGGTAGTAATTACCTTGACTCTGCCCCCGTCCGGCTTCCTACTCGGCAGTGGTGCTTCCATGACACCCTCTTACACCGTGCAGACATGGTTGCCCAGATCCAGCACATGCTCGATGATTATCTATCCGACACTGCTAACACCTATCTCCACTAGATGGGAAGCCCTGAAAGCGGTGGTTAGGGGAGCAATCATCACTGTCTCCTCGGCGGACAATGCTGAACGTAAACACAAGAGGGAGGACCTCACCCAGAAAGTGTGTAAGTTAGAACAGATCCATCAATGGACCGGAGCGCCGTACATCTGGCGTCAGCTGAAGGCGGCTAGATCGCAGTTAGCTTCCATAGATCGCAATAAAGCCGAATACGCTGCTCTACGCCTGCGTCACTCATTTTATGTCGGCGAGGACAAATGCGGCCGGCTATTAGCATACAAACTGCGGGAGTTACGGCTGCACGACGGGGTACAGGAGATCACTGATCAGGCAGGCCACACGCACACAGAGGACACTGACATAGCCAAGACTTTCCGTGACTTTCACACACAACTGTACGATGCACAGCATCTAGAGTCGATGGCCATAGATACATAGCTGAATCAGGTTACTCTCCCCAGTCTGTCCCAAGTGCAAGCTGACCACATAGAGTGGGAGATTCGCCCGGAAGACGTAATATCTGCCATCTCGCGCCTAAAAGTGGCTAAATCACTGGGTCCAGATGGCTAAACGGTAGCTTTTTATATGCAGTTCTGCCCCACGTCTTCTCACACACCTCTTTAACTCCTTCGCCTCGTCGGGGGCGATCCCTCCTTCCATGCTTCAGGTGGATGTAGTGGTCTTTCACAAGCCCGGTAAGGATAAGAAGCTTTGCGCTGCAGATCGGCCTATCTCTTTTAAACATCGACCTGAAGCTCTAGACTAGTATCCTCGTGACTCGCCTAGCTCCCCATCTGCCTGGGTTAATCGACCCTGACCAGGCAGGGTTTATACCCCAAAGACAGACCAGCGACAATACGAAGCGGGTGCTCCACCTCATCGAAAAGGCTTCTCTAATCCCGGGTGACTATATTCTCTTGGACACCGATGCTGAAAAGGCATTTGATCGCGTGCACTGGCCCTACTTGGAGCAGGTGCTGCTCCGTTTTGGCCTGGGAGAGAAGATGAGGACCCATATCCTCAACTGTTACCGTGGCCCTGCAGCTGTAGTGCGAGTGAATGGTCATGCGTCCACCCCCTTTCACATCCACAGAGGCACTAGAGAGGGGTGCCCATTGTCACCCCTGCTCTTTGCCTTATATATGGAGCCCCTGGCGCATAGAGTCTGTGAACACCAGAGGATCTTGGGAATACGCTTTGGTAGTGATACCCACACCATTAGTTTGTACGCAGATGACGTACTAGTCACCCTGACGGAACCTGCAATGGCCTTGGACACCTTCTTGGAGGAGCTGGACTCCTTCGGTGGCGTCCGGGTTCAAAGTTAATATCACCAAGTCCACTGCTCTAAACCTTTCCATGCCACCCTAGACACTGGCGGATCTACAGACGCGCCACCCCAGTGGTCTGCCAACATGGTCCCCTACCTGGGGATCCAGCTATCCCCCACACTACAGGCGACAAGGGAGATCAACTATACCATCTTGCAATCTCACATCCGCGCGGAACTGCGACGTTGGAAACATTACCCTATCTCTTGGCTGGGTCGCATCGCCGCAGTTAAGACGACGATCCTTCCCATAGTCCTTTATCTTTTTCAAACGCTCCCTCTGCAATCTCCCACCGGCTGGCTACAGCAGGTGCAGATGGAACTTTCTCAATTTATCTGGCAGGGTCGCAAACCGAGGCTGAAGCGGCTGGTCAGTTTCCTCCCTCCGGACGAGGGGGGCGTAGGAATGCCCGATTTCGCACCGTACTACAAGGCCGCGCATATCCGACACTTGGTGGAGTGGAACCGGGCCGAGTCGGAAAAGCACCGGCTCCTTCAGGACCGGGCGATAGCGGTCACTTCCCTGATGAGGATCTCTTTCCTTTGGAATGCCCAGCACCCCCTAAACCTCTACGCTTCTCATATAACCCGCACTACACTGTTGGTCTGGGACCAGAAAAATAGGCGACACGGGTTGACGACCTTCCCTTCCCCACTCACTCCTCTTTTTGGCAATTCAGACTTCGGACCAGGGATGGGCGAGACCTCCTTCCCTCTTTGGAGAGCCACAGGTTGCCGCGTGCTAGGGCCCCTTTACGATACCGAAGGCGTCATGGCCTACGCACAGCTACGTGCTGATTACGGTCTCCCTGAATCTGAGCGCTTGCACTATTTGCTGCTACAGCATTGGGCATTACACCCAGACAATAGATCACAGGCCCATAGACACCTCACCCAGTACGAGAGATGGCTGATCACACGTACCTCAGACAAGAAGCTAATCTCAGACCTGTATAGAATGCTCCCATGCCGCTACACTCACACCTTCCATGCAGGGCGGGCCCAATGGGAAAGGGACTTGGGTCGTGATCTCACTAGCAAGAAATGGGAAGGGATCTGCTATAGGGCGCGACATACTGCGACTCACGTAGGCCTCACCAAAACTTTTACGAAACTCGCGTACTACACCCCTGAGCGCATTCACCGCATCAACAGTGCACATAGTCTGGACTGCTGGAGAAGGTGTGGGAAGGTGGGTACACTCGTCCATCTCCTATGGGAATGCGAACACCTGACACACTACTGGACTCAAGTCCTTGATGACGTCGACAAGTATTTAGATACAGAAATCCCCTGACTTCCAGAGTACGTGCTTCTGGGGGTCTCCAACCTGCTTACCTATCCGCTGAAATCCATGAGGGGAAACAAATGGCGCTTGTGTTGGGCTCTGCCACACAAAACCTTCTCACACATTGGAAATCTACACATACCCCAACTCACAGGGTGGCTTCACCGACTATGGCATATATTGGGCATGGAGAAGATTTCGCTCACCGCGGCTGGCAAGGGCTCGGGATTTAACAACCTATGGCAGCCCTTCCTGGCTCTCCTGGCACAGGACTTAAGAGAGTTGACATGCCCGAGTTACCTGGGCCTTCTGCGCTTGGCACCACCTGACGCCTCAACGTCGGAGGCGGGTCATGCTGACTATAGTTGTCACCTATCTCTGGACGGACATGGTTGGGGGAAACTGGGGAGGAGGGGTGAGTGCGCTTTCCTGTTCTCTTTCTCTTCTTTTTTCCTATTTCTGGGTTGGGGGGGGCGGTCTCTTTGGTCTTATTCTTATTGTTTGATTCTTCTGATAATTTCATGTCATTCCTTTGCACTGGAGCCCTGCGTGGCCCAATTGGTCGCACTGCTATTTTGCAGGCTTGCAATGCATGGCATTTACTTCAATAAAAAGATTTAAACCATAAAGAAATGTTTCAATCCTTCTGAAATATATAGCTAAATATTTTATTGTAATTTAAGTATACTGTAGTAGAATACTTTGCTCAGTATACTACTAATTACGTGTTATTTAGTTAATAATAATGACTAATTCTCACCCAAAAATACCGGACTATAAATATAAATTTAAATCTATCTTCATCTGGCTTTGATTTTTATTTATGCTTGAGAGATGCCCCACATCAGTGTCCTCACTGACTTATGACCGGAGACGATGAGTGAAAGGAGACCAGCGATGGTCTACAACCTCTGTTAAATTCACAACAGTGCCTTCCTCCCCCACCAGACTCTCGATCATCGCAGTAGCCCTGCTCGCAAGATATTCTCAGATAGTCCCATATACACAGCCTCCAAGACTCATGAGATAATGCACACACCAAAAAACTTAGACATGCAGCAAGAAAATATCCAGATAGCCCTCAGCACTATGAGACTATATCTGTGGCAGAAATACATTAACCTGTTCGCTGCGGCGCAAATTCCCCCGCTGTGCGGGCAGATTCTACGCGTGCGGAAATCGGACGGCCCCCTGCCATCCGACGCACATGCCCACCGTGACGTCAGACGGCCGGGGGCGGTCCGACGCATGGAACATGTTAATAACATTCGGATTACAACACGTTTACCTAATGTAACACCTGGTCAACTGTCAACTTAAGAAGGCGATCTGTCCATACTTTATCAACAGCAGCTAGTATTTGTTGGGCTCTCAATTGATTTTACATCCTTCTCATTCAACACTTGGTGTTAGTGATTTCCACAGTTGCACTGTGTCTATTGCCACATGTTGAACAATTGAGGCTCTTTCTGCGCAGTGCTTGATTTATTTTTGCTTTATTACGTTAAATTACGTAATATCCCAGAAGGGCCTCAGTGCACTACAAGTTAAAGTGAATGTAATTGTAAATGTATTTATAAAGCACTCAGCACTGGAGTTTGTGTATTTCTCAGTAGTTTCATTTTCTTTCTTTTTTATATTTCTTTTTATTAAAGTATCATCGACATAGCATACCATACTTAACATGCTAAGGAGAGACCGTACATTTCAATTATTTTAGTTCTGGATTACAGAGATTCAAATCATAGTGCACAATGTGTAACAATTAGGGGGGTGTCAGGCTCTCATCTTCATTCAAATGTGCCGGTGGGGTACAAATATCTCCTCAGTACGAGTTCCAAGGCCCCCAAATCCTGTTCCACTTCATGGGACACCCTCTTGCTATGTAGACTGACTACTCCCTGAACATGCACCAGTCTAGATCTTCCTTCCATATTTCTATTCTGGGTGGTTGAAGGGCTCCCCAGTGTCATGCGATGTTTCTCTTCGCGATCATTACCACCAGTGTAGCCCATAGCTTTGTGTAGGTGGTGAGGTCCGTTGGTTCCCAGATGTTCAGGAGGCACCTGCGTGCCTCCGGACGCAAGTCGATTGTGAGTACCTCACGGAGGGTGCGGTGTATGGCACGCCAGTAGGTTTGTATTTGCTCACACTCCCATATGATATGGATGAAGGTGTCGTCTTTCCCACATTTACGCCTACACTCCCCACTGTCTGCTCTACCCATACGGACCAGTCCCGGTCCTGTTATGTAGATTCTGTGGAGAATCTTGAGTTGCACTAAACGCAATCTGGCCTGAATCGCCACCTCCCTCGGGGAGGAAACTGCCTCCCGCCAATCTTCCTTGTCAAGCTCATGGCCATCTCTTATCCATTTCTCTTTGAGAGACTGGAGTGGGCCCTCCATATTATTAATTTGTTTTTTATAAATCAAGGAGATGGCCTTTTCGGGCAGATGGCCGTCTAGTATCCTATCCTCTAAGGGAGAGGCCTCCTGGAGGGAAGACCTTCTAGTGAGATGGGTCTGGAGGGCATGACTGATATGGGGGTATCTAAAGCGTTCAGTGTCTGCTAAACTATACTGTTGTTGGGGGGGAGCAAACGGCACAATCTCATCTTTAACCCAAAGATCCTTGATCTGGGAGATCCCGATAAGGTCCCACTTATAAAATCCCCTGGTTTGCCACAGGTTCCCCAGTTTTTCGGAATTCTACAATGGTGTGGCCAGAGTGAGCCTGCGGTCCCAGCCCAGATGTTTGTTTACGACATGCCATGTATGGACCGCGTGGGAGGTTGGTCCTGTTAAGGGGTATTTACGAAGTCTAGAGTAGAGCGCTCTACTGTAGTCTCCTCCTGGGAGGAGCCATCTATCCATGGCGTATCCCGGGTCGTCGAGACGACCATAGGTCCCCTGGTTTACGGCCGCTAGTTGAGTCGCCCAGTAGTATTTTTTAATATCTGGGAGGCTGATGCCTCCGTCGTACCAATTGAGGGTGATTTTAGTTATGGCGATTTTGGGGTTTCCATCCCACAGAAGTTATCTCTGGAGGCTCTCTATTTCCTGGAAATACGATTTGGGAACCAAATCTATTGAGTTCTGGAGGGCGTATAGGAAGCGGGGCAGCGCCATCATTTTAAAGAGGGCGGTTTTATCCAGCAATGAGAGTGGCAAAGACTTCCAGTTTCATATGTCTCATTTCAATCTTTGTATTGGTGGCAGGAGGTTCCGGGCGAAACGGAGCGTGGGATTCAGCGAAAGGAAAATGCCAAGGTAACTAAAGCCCTCTGTTGTTATCTGAATTGGGCAATTACTCGGCAGGACAGGCGGCTCTCCCAGAAGGACATAAATAATGGATTTGGTCCAGTTTATGGTGAATCCGGAATATCTGCCAAACACTGCCAGAATATCCAAAATGCACACCAAAAAAGCTTTCGGGGAGGCCAGATATAACAGAATGTTGTCTGCATATAGGGATATCCTATCCTCCCAGTCCGGGGACCAGCGCAGACCGGGAATGACTGAGTCCTTGCGGATCCACGCTGCTAGGGGCTCCAGAGCCAGAGCAAACAGGAGCGGGGACAAGGGACATCCCTGGCGTGTCCCACGGCTTAGTCGGAATACCCCCGATTTACGATTGTTAACCACCACCTGTGCCATTGGTTTCGAATATAGTAGTCTGATCCAGCCCATAAAATTGGGCCCAAATCCCATCCTGTCGAGTACTGCGAACAGGTATGGCCATTCCACCATGTCAAATGCCATGGTGACGTCCAGAGAGACCAGTATCGCAGGCTCCTGGATAGTGGCTGTTCTTCTCAACACCCCGTGCACTCTGCGCAGGTTCAAGGCTGTGTTGCGATGTGGCATAAAGGCTGACTGGTCAGGGTGTACTAGACTGTTTATTACTTTTACTAACCGAATCGCCAGGATTTTTGCAAGGATCTTGCGTTGAGAAGGGATATTGGCCTATAGGAGGCACAGCTGGTTTTGGGTTTACCTTCTTTGTGGATAACAACGTTAGCTATCCTTTGATCCGCTGGGAGCGTCCCCTTGTCTTTTCTGTCTATAAACATCACGCGAAGGTATGGGGCTATCTTGTCAGGTCTGAGCTTGTAGAGCTCAATTGGTATGCCATTTGGACCCGAGGCCTTCCCCGAGTGTATAGCCCTTATTGCCTGAGCTGTTTCATCATCTGAAAAATCAGCCTTGAGGTATTTACGGTTTTCTTCTGTCAGGGTGGGAAGTGTAATATCATGAATTAAGGCACGAGTGTCTTCTTCGGTGTACTGCCCTTTCGTGCAGTACACTGTCTGATAATGTTCGGCAAACCGGTTCGCAATTTCTTGTGGGTCAGTGATAGGATCGCTATCCTCTCCCTGCAGCTCAGGTACAAGACGGCTGGCCCATTCTTTCCTATCCAGCCATGCGATTAACTTCCCCACCTAATCCCCATGTTCATATATTCTGCTTTGTGTTTCCCTCCCTTGAGCCCTGGCTCTGTCTGTTGCTAAGGCTTTGAACTCGTCTTGTTTTAGATGCAAGAGGTGCAATTACTTAGGGGTTACAGTCAGCTCTAGTTCTTCTTCCAGTCTAAGGACCTCGTCCTCTGCCTGTACTAGGTCTTTCTGTCGGTCTTTCTTCTTACCTGCTATCAGGGACAGGGCTTGCCCACGGATTACTGATTTGTAGGCTTCCCACAATGTTTGGGCAGAGTCCACTGTACCCTCATTTTCTTGAAAGTAGTGGTCTGTGGCCTGAATTAGCTCCTTTCGTGTTTCTGGGTCCCGGAGATACCACGGATTGATGGGAGCGACTCTTCCAGTTCTCGTTTGGCATAGGACTAAATGTACCCAAAGCGTTGAGTGATCAGAGATTGCCCTGCCTAAGTGAAGGATCTCACGGATATTGAGTGCTTGTGACGCTGGAACTAGGATATAGTAGTTCCATTTTCAATGATTATTGCAAGCAAGGCAAAGTGAGACTAAGGGGCATATTTACAAGACCCTAACGCCACCGTAGAGTCACTTTTTCTGACGCTCCACTGGCGTTGCGCCGTTCCCCATTGTTACAAGGTGTCGCTAAGACACTTAACATGACTTAACGCCACCTTGTAAATATGCCCCTTTCTGCAGCAGTCTGCTGTGGAAAAGGGGCGGGCAATGGGTATTGCAGTGAGCGTTCCACCGCAACACCCATGGCTTTTTGACGCTGCCCCAGATTTACAAAGCTGGGGCACAGTAAAAAACTTAAGGCCAGTGAATACCTGGTCTTAGAATGGCGATACGAGAAGAAATGATTAATTTCTCCCCGTTTTTTGCTCCTTCTGTGTGCTGCATTCTGCAACACATAGAAAGAACAAATCGCCATTATTGATTGTTTATGTGCAGGAAGGGACACCTTCCTACACATAAACAATCGCCCCTGCAGCACAGGCACCCTGGCGCTAGGCAGCTTTTTTACCGACAGCATTAGGGGGGAAACACAGGGGTGTGTCATATTTTTGTAAATACGACACATCTGTGCATTTTGAAAATGTTGGGGCGTGGTGTTGCCAAATTTGGCGTAACACCATGCTCCAGTATTTTCTTGTAAATAGCAGTACAGTTTTGTCAAATAAGAAATTATGGGGCAAGGAAGCATGTTTTCCGTTTCTGCAAACCATACCTTGACTACTAGGCCCCATACCAAACCTGAAGCAGATTCCACACTAGGTGCAGGACTCGTAGGTCTGGAGAAACAAACGGAGAATCACAAAATCAATGATTAAGACTTCTTTATTAGGTCAAAAAAAAATTACAATGGCAATAACAAACACATGAGCCACTGAGGATGGCACTGGTGCCCCCAGAAGAATGCTACTGTGGCTGTAACAATCTTGGCACCTCTGATGAATGTGATTGTACAATGAAGCACAACGGAAAACAGATTTTCATTCTAAACAGAAGCCTCAGAAAAATGATGCTTTTTTTTTTTTTAAAGTGCTGCTGCAGTATCAATCTTGTTAAGAGCACCTGATTAAATAATGTAGTGTCTTAGTTTTATAGCAAAACTCCATTATACCATTTCTACACTTTCGCGGTTATAAAAAATATTCAGGACCGATTTTACGACAAATTAATGACATGTAATGAATCTCCACCTACAATAGAATAACTTGCATTCCGTTCTCCCACAAAGACGTTCAGACAGTATTTCAAAACAAACAAACATATCAGCTTTCCTGCAAACAGGGGGAGCGAACAAATGTTAAAGGTCTGAAAAATATTAAATCTTCAGTGTTAAATGCTGTCACCGTTTGTCAGAAGAAAGTGTCGTTCTCTAGTAACCTTTGGGAAGGAGGTCTGAGCTACTAGGAAATGCATTAAATACTCCAGGTTATGAACCAGATCCTTTTTTAGAGATGAAATGGCATAATAACCAACTGGCACTTGCAACAGGCCCCATCGATTGTGATCTGTGTTTGATTCATTGCTGAGAATCAGTCATCAATACCTTCTGTAACCTGGTATCATATCTTTCCAAAGCTTCTAACTGGACCTATTTTCAGTAATCTCGAACTAGCGCCTTCAGTTCATCTCTAAGGGGATCCTGCTTCGAGGGTGCATGTATTATTCTTCAAGTGACTCAATTTTTAAAAACATTTTTATAGATTTTTATCTCGTAACACATTATGTAACTGTGCAACAGGCAGGTTTTTTATTTTAGGATTCTCACACAAATATCATGGTCATGTACTCTTTTTTTTTTTTTCTCTCTCCATGGACTAGAGCATTCACAATCAATTCACCTCTAGCATCTTCACTCCCCTCACTGTCTCTTCCATCCCATCCCTGCAGTCTTGCGGTTGTCTACATGAAGGTTTGTCTCTCTTCCTATCCCCAGCTAATCTGTTTCTCTGCATACTACATGTTCTCTGTCCATGAAACCATATTTTGTGAAACTTCTATAGACATCTTATTGCCTCGTATCACTTTTCAGCCTTCATAAACATATCCATTCCCTGTCTTCATTGCTCCAACGTGGGGTTGTGCGACTACCCCCAGCGTTTTATAATGCTGTGCTTAACCTACCATGAACCTCAGTAAGCAGAATACCATCTTGTATCTTTTTACTCCTTCTTGTCCTGGAATCCCAGAATGACATCTGTTGGTGCCAGTTAGATTTCTTTGCCACCTACGCCTGACATCTCTTCCCCTGCTTGTTCCCAGAAGTGCTGGATCAACCTGCCTCCTCTTACAATGTAGGAGTTTTCCCTCTCCCGTTTTACATGTGAGGCAGGTGCCGGTTGGAGACCGACCCATCTTATGGAGTCGACTCTATGAAAATACGCTCTATGTAATATTTTGAGGTGAATCAGTCTGGTATTGGGGTGGATCGATGCAGCACTTAGATGCCTCATTGCTTCCTCCATTTCACATCTTCTAAATCTCATAGAATATGCTATATCTCCCTAACCTTTCGTAAGCAATCTCCAGTGTTCTTAGTAAGTAAATCATAGATTCGCAAAACCACCCCCTCTCCCAGTGCTTCTCCAAAATCCCTACTCCCTTATGGGGGTCTCATCCAGAATTAACGTCCAGTTCTCATTTTATGTGCCCACTGCCATCAAGTTGCAGATATTGATAGTAGTGAGAAGGATATAGTTTGTACTCCTCCTTGAGATGGCTACATGTCTATATTCCCTTCAACCTTCAAATGTCTCACAGTAGATCTCCACAGTCCTAGTCTCCTACCTTCTCCCCTATCCATTGTGAGATCTTCTGGTGCTCACCTTTATCCATGCAAAGGCAGCCATGTTGAGCCACTTACCTTTTTCCACTGCTGTGGTGGTCTGTGGTCAGGGCCAGCCTTCGGTTCCTCGCTAAGAGTGCCTCCTTGTCACATGCAAATCACTTCCTTGATATCGGACTCCATCTTCACAAACCCTCATCCGTGTTGTAATGACCCCCCTCTTCTACCCATATTTGGGTCCTGAACATTGTGGACTTCTGCCAGTTAGTTTTGTAGCTCAAGCTGGCTCAGATGTTATTGAAAATGTCCGGCAAGGTCAGTATTGCATAGCTTGAATTAGCTTAATAGGAGAATATTATCTGCATAAAGTGAATTTTTCTCTTTTTGACCTGAATCCCACATAAACCTCTGGGTTGCCACAGTGTTTGCATTAGCCACCAACGTACTGCTATATATTTTTATCTTTTTAATACAATGTATATTTGAGGATTAAATCATTACCATAATACCCAACGTCTGAGAGACCCACAGTGGAGGGTTAGTGTTTATGTCAGTAGGAAGTAGTGCTTTATGTGCAGAAAATGGTTGAACTTTGTCCAGCTAGTGGAACTCTTTTTTTTTAATGGGGGCAAAGGATTGAGGGCCTTGGAATGAGAACATGCGAGAAGAATCACGCAGATGGAAACTGCCAACCTAGTCAATGGGAGGAATATGATCTGGAGTTCTTGGGCTGAGGGTTGTCCTATTTGGTGAATTAGCTGGGCCTCACAAAGAACGTGAAATATCCCGAACCTTGAAAATGGAATTCAAGTGGTTGCATGATGAAGCAATACACTGTAGTTTCAATGGTATGTATGCTCCCAAGCGCCGTAATAAAATTTAATACAATAATAGGGTGGTATTCTGGGATGGACAGTTTCAGAAGCTAGAGCGAATGAGCTCCCGGCATGCTTTGTTCTCAGGAGATTGCCCAATTCAGCCTTTTGTGAGGCGAATACAGAGAAGGCCTCATGGGACATGGGGGGGGGGGGGGGGGGGGGGGGAGGAGGGGGGGAGAAGGGTGTCCCAATTCAAGGCTCTACCTGATAAAAGCAAAAGTAAGCAGAGATGCTTAAACAGGGCAGGACTGGGTGTGACGGATGGGTGGGGGGTAGTTTTTGACCAGTTGGGGCTGTTTTTGTTACTGTGGGCCGGTTATGCAGCAGTCCTACAATATTGCCCCCCTGTAACAAAAGCAGCAGCAGTGTTTCCCACCAGCAACCCCCACCCTCTAGGGGCCGGCCTGACATTATTGCCAAGGCTGGTTTGTGTTCAGAGTTCGGCCCGTGCTTAAATATGTCCTACTCTGTGACTACACCATGAAAAGAGCTAATATAGATTGTTATAACCGATGAGTTTAGACAATGAGGACGGCCATAGATTGGACATTATCTTTTTTACTGCCAGTACGTGCCCGATGATTACAGAATAAGGGCAGATATTCTGCATTAGGCATGTAGGGCATGCTTTATTTCTGACAAATGCATATATGATCATTGGAATATAGCCCTTGCTTAAGGTCATCTTACTTGCTGTTTGTATTTCAATGGCTACAGAGGACCTATTGTGATTTGCCTCATATCTCATTTTCATCCTAAAACATTGGGTAGTGTATAGTTGGGTGCTCTTCACTGCTTTCGAGAACTCAGCCTCTATTCAAACAATTTTGTCCCAAGACACTGGAATGTCCAAATATTAGGTTGTGTGTCAAGCTTGGCAAACTTGTAACATACCTGTTGATTTAGTGCCTATAATAAAGTTGCTAGCATGGAGTCGGAGCCTTCTATAACTTATTTTGTGTCGTTAGAGTGAAAGAAATTAATAGGAAGAACAGACATCAGTGAAGTCCCAAACAGCAAATCCACTTTGTGATTTGGGAAGTGAAAGTCATAATCTCCTGATTCAGGACTCTTCAGTTGTCGGAGGAGGTCTGGTAAGTCTAGATCGCAGTATTGTAAATAAAAAAGGCGTTCCTAGGGCAGTGTGTTTTTCCATGCATTCAGATATGAAAATGATACAAAGTCTGGTCCCAAACGGATTAAGATTTTGAAACGGATTTAGATAGTGGTTCTCAAATAACAACAAAAAGAAGATGCAACAAAACCATTGTCTTTACAGGATCTCACAATAAGAATCTCTCAGCAAATTCATGTTTTACAGACACAGACATCATTCAAAAGTTACTTTCATAAAGACATCAATAGCCCTGATGATAGCCCAAAAGTTTCCACTAGCCCTCATATCCGGACGGTGTTTATTCGCAAGGGCTGGACATTCTTGCCATTGGCATGGCTCTGGCCAGGGCTGAAGTACGAGCACAGTTTGCCAGGAAATTTCTCCCGGAATGTGTAGAGCCAGGACATGTCATCAGCATTGTAGAAAATGAGCAGTCCCTTATCATAATCCAGGAACACTCCTACCTTCTCCAGCTTGCCCCTTACATTCAGCCTTGTCCAGGGCTCAGTGCAAGCACTATACTGGTTGCCATCATGCATGACTATGCAGTAAAAGCCACGGCTTGGCTGAATCTGGATGCTCCCCTTTCGACTTACAGCCTCATGTGCCAGGCCAATCATCCACTGAGTTTTCTCGGAGACCACCACCTCCCAGTAGTGGACACCACTATCCAAAGCTTGTGTGCCCAGGACCGAAACCTCTACATCAAAGCGTTTTGGAGAGTCTTGAAGAGGCTGAGGGTGCAGGTTTCCATAGGCCACGATGGTGCAGTCGTCCGACAGGATGAGGCGCTGATGGGCAGTTTGGGGATCAAGTGTGAGTGCAGCTGGAACTGGAGAACCAAGATATAACAGTTTTAATACAGATGAGAAAAACATGTCCAAATCAGCCGTAATTTAGCTTTCTTACACTGTGGTGGCCATATTAAGAAAACGAAAAAAGGATGATAATCAAAATTAGAAATACAGAAGCTGTTAGTTTGTGACCCTAGTATCTACTGCAATAAAAATATTAGTAAATTAAGATGTACCTTTAAATATATCCTTAAAAAGGACAAAAACAAAACTAATGCAACTCACGAATAAAAATATATATTGCTACAGAGGTATGCAGGATATCTACAATGGCATTAAAAACATATTCCACTGTTAAGGGTACAGTTCAGTAGGGCAGTGGCAGCTCCTCCGCTAAGGCCGAGGAGCGTCACCCAACTAGTTACAATGCCCCTAGCGAAAAATAAAATGGTAATATATATTACCATTTTGTTTTTCATTGCCTCTGCAAACCCCGCCCTGAGTCTCAGGACAAGGAGGGGTGTGGCCGCTGCTGACTGGAAGCAGCAGAGAGGAGTGATGGGCTGGGCACGTTAACGTGTGCAGGTCTCTTTGGCCGGCCATCTTGCAACAGCCAGCCAGACATGCACACTTTACACCTCTCAACCCAGCTGTCTAGGACAGCTGGGTTGAGACCGAGCAAAGGCCTCCAGTGTCTCTTTGAAGCACAGAGAGAGCCTGATCCATCCAATCCTGGCACTGCTTTCATATCATGAGAGCAGCTCCAGGATTGGTTAGGGGACTTGGCTGGGCTCGCTGGAGGAAAGAAGAACACCAGAACGAGGACAGAGGTAAGTTATTTTTATTTCTTATTTTTTTCTCCCAATGTATTTTTCGTCTGCATGTATCCCTAAATCACCAACATGCACTACATTGCAGTTTAAGTTGAACATTTTAAACTTCAAAACAATAATGTAAAGTATGATAGCATGAAGTTAATGTAGTTTACTGTTTTGCCTGCCCCCATCACTCTCCCTCGCAGGCAGCTGCCACTGCTGGACGGCGAAGCAGCTTTGAAAATATCAAGTCACTCAATAAGCGTACATTTTAGACATTTAATTTATAAATATCTAATGAATGTGAATAGGGTTTTTTGTTTTTGATAAAAGGAGAAGAATTGATTTAGGTCACTAGTCCTTTGTGAGGGAAGCTATAAGGAAACGGGATTAAACCAGCCATAGTGCACACAACATGTAGAAGATAAGAGTATGACACTGAAACCAACTATGTTTGTGCACTTCAGGGTGATCTTTTAACCATATTATACTCTATCACATTCTGACATAGGACACTCCTTGCATACTCTTTGTTAACTATTGGGGTAAACTATGAGGAAAACGTTGACAGGGACAGATTGTTAACTATTGGGGTAAACTATGAGGAAAACGTTGACAGAGACAGAGAGACTTACAGTGGACCTCACTGAGTGGCCTTCTTTGCTTAGCCTCATAAGCTCACACTTTCTTAACACAAGGATAAAGCTTAGAGCGTTTTCTTGAAGTTCTAGGTCATGTTGTACTATGTAGGAGTCATTGTATAGTGCTTTCTGCCATCAATAAGGCCTTACCCAGTTAAGAGTCTGGAGACCCAAAAATGTTGGGTTGGAGGATTCCGTGACAGACTGAAGTCCGACTTGGTTTGTGAAGCTCCATCATTAGTCATAGATTTGTGGTTCTTACACAGATTCTAGTAAGTGTGTGTTAATCATGGATAAGTCAGTGTGTTAAGTGTATGTTGGTTTGTGGAGGTGTTCTTACCCAATAGAATGGGGGTGGAAGGATCATAGGTGAAACTGGGGGATACCACAATGCCCCCTGCCCACTAACATATGTGGACTGGGTTTAGTACCAAAATTAAATGCAGAATTATTTTCTGAATAACAATTGCATGCGCCTATTTAGTGTATCAATTCTGAATCAGACCACGCCAACCGGGTATGGCAGCGCCAGACAAAAAAAAATAAAAATATATGTAACCAACTACTATGACACAGAACTTAACACTACTATAATGGAATGTTAATAGCCTTGCTAACAAGGTAAAGAGAGGCCTGGTGTCCAGAGCGATTAAAAGACACTGAGGCAACGTGATATTCCTCCAAGAAACCCATTTAATGAATGCTTAACACAATTGTGTGGGGAGAGGTAGATACAGAGTGGCATGCCACGCACAGTACACCTCAGGCTCAATTGGCGTACTGCTCTTGATCAGGAAAGCATTAGCGTTCCATGTGTCCCGTGCAGTCAGGCGATGCAAGGTATTACACAGTACGGCTGGGAGAATGGGAGGGTGAGAGTGTGGTCCTCATCAACGTGTTTGCCCCGCATGGCCTTCAGTAACCAACCCTCCACAAGTTGGGACGTCTACTAGCGGGGATTCCGATGGCCCTCAGTACCATAGTACCACAGGGATTATAATTTAGCACACAACACACAGTTGTATAGAATGAGCACCAAGCCAGAAGGGGAGGCCCCAGCCGGGAAACTGGAGGGATTTACAAGGGCACTGGAACTGATCAACATCTGGAGGGCCCCTTCATGGGCAGGAGAGGGAATACTTCTATTCACACTCGCATGGTATATCATCCAGACTTGATCACTTCCTGACATCACGAGACACTTTGGGTAGGTTTTTGGAGGCCAAATACATAGCACAAGGTATCTCAAATTACTCCCCATTGCAAGTTATCTTAACCATGAGTAAGGAACCCTGGGGTTGCCGACTCACCAATAAGCAGGTGGTAAAGGCAAATATTACTTACAAGACAACAATGGCACCATGAACAGGGCAAGCACAGTATGGTAGGCTTATATGGCAACAATTAGTGCTCATAGCAGAAGAAGTAGGTGAAAACTGGGAATGGCCTACGCATCCGATTGCGCTAGAACATGACAAAAGGGTTAGAGAATCACTTAGCGCCCACCCTACAACATCCCTTAAGCGTAACCTACAGCTCAAGCATGCAGAGTACTGAGAGATGGCGCGCCATGAGGTGAAAACATCCTTCCTTGCCAAACAGAAGCGCATTTATGAAGCAGGCGACATAGCGGGGAAACTGCTCGTTTGGATAGGTAGCAAGGAAAAGGAGGGCATGCATATTTGGTAACTCAGACTGGGACGGGTGAGAATGCATCAGGTAGTAGACAGATAGCGGAAGCATTCGCAGCACATATGGCTACATTCTGTGAACCGAAAGCGAAGATCTCGGAAGAAGAGGTTAGACACTACGCAAGCTTGCACTGTGAAAAGCCCGAGACCAGATCAGAGCGCTTCAGTGGAGGGGGAGTTAACAGAACTTGAAATTACACTAGCAATAACACAAATGCAGACAGGGAAGGGTCTCGGCCCAACTGGGCAGCCAGTCGAATTCTTCTGTGAAATGTCCAGAAAAGTGGCCAAACTGTTGCTCTCTATTACACCTGCTCTGAAACTTACATACGGATATGCAAACAGCGACAATTGTCCTCATCCCAAAGGTACCGAAATCCAAAGATGCATGCAAATCCTACAGGCCAATCTCACTGCTTAATGTGGATACAAAAATCCTTGCAAAAGTACTCGCAAATAGATTAAGCACAGTGGTGGCAAATCTGGGCCACGCGGACCAGACTGGAATCATGCCATACCGATCAACTAGGCTGAATCTGACACGCCTCCACAACAACACAACGCAGATGGGTGAGGATGGGGCACCACGGGCCAATATGCCATTAGATATCTTATCCTTTTCAGCAGAATACAGTCGTCGAGTCTGTGGAAGTTCAGATTATGGGGTAGGCTAAAACGATTACTTGGAAGGTCTGCTGCTTGAAGACACAGATTCTAGCACCTAGTAACTGATTGAAAAAGTGCATCTCATTTAAAGTTAAAGTTTTTCATGATGTTCGACAGCAATGAGCCTTTTCAACGATGAGGCCTCTGCTATGATATCGACCGATGAGTCTCAATATCATTTGTGTTGATGCCATCTTTAGATCTGATTTTAATGCCCTTGTATATTTGTGAATGCTAAGGTGGGAAACTCTTTGTATTGCTCCCCCTCATGATTACTTGTTTCAGGGTCACATAAGAATTTGTTTTTTTTTTTTAAATCACACCTTCTGGATTTTAACAGATTAGTGCAGACAAGGTAGTATGTAATTCTAATTATGTAATGGGACAGTCTTTAATTGGAAGTGGGCCTTCCTCAAGCATACGCCAACTGCACCAATCCTCTCCCCTTAACCATTTAAACAAGAAAAATTGTATTAAGAAAAGTATTTAAAACGATATGGAGGCTACCTCTCAGTAAATGTCACCCATGCTCTCTGTCTGGAAGATCAAAAACCCTTTGTGCAAAGCACACATTCAATAACTCCTGTAAGGCAAAATCTCTGCTGTCCGTACTGACTGCTACTTGTGTTGCGATTCTTTTTAATCTATAAAGCACTGCATTTGTAACAGGGTCCAAAAGTAACCCAGTGACAATTCGAGCAAAAGAGGGGTCCTGGCTCACCAAAGCAGTTCAGTTTTGCTCATATCCACGCGTGCTGGATCACTTGTAGTATTTTGGTTCGGAGGGCTCCTAAATTGGTCCAGCACCTCTATTTTACTCACCCTTTATGGATTTAACCATCACTGCTCCCCAGGGGCTCCTTCTATGTAGCTGTGGATCCGTCCAATCTTGGAGTGGTTACACTCTACGGCTGGCTATCCTTAATCAGTCCTATTGTGTTCATGGCTACACACTCTTCTGCATTTCAGGACCTAATTTCCTTCTAACACTGCAATTATCTTCTTCACTTTAAATTCAATATATGGATAGGAATCCCCCCTCATTGGCCTGGAGTTGGCACTGGGTTACATATGTTGTAATCCTAATCTGATTTTAGGCATATCTTTGCATGTCCTGGCGATGATCCTAATATTTCATTAAGTATCGAAACATCGTTGAATATGGTACCTTGACTCAAATTGTTATAATTGTATACATCAGCATTGGTACGGACAGATTGTGACTAAACCACTGTGTTCTATTTTGCCACAGTTATAAGTCTGAGTTTATAAGTTTCATGTTAATTACCTGTGTTCGTTCTCCCATATCATTGTTTTCTATTTGCAATTAATAAATATATAGGTTTGCTCCATTTGGATCACATACATAGGGCTCAGAGTATTTTTTTTTTGTTGAAACATTTTTTATTGTTTTCCAACACAACAAGACAATAATCAACTCTCAATCCCCACCCGTCCAGGAAATACCACACACGTAACAGCATCCCCGACTATCCCGAAGACGGCTCAACCTTCCCACCCGGTCCCTTACCCCCCCCTCTTCCTCCCTCGGTCAGTGTGCCCCCATCTCCTACCCCGGTCCCACTTTCGATGTGTCTCCTCTCCCTGGTCAATAAAATACAGGGGCCCAGCCTCTCCCTAAACCAACAGGACCTTCCAGCTAGCCCAGCCAAAAGTGCAGGCGGTCAGGGCCCGCCGTCTCGCCTCTTCTACTCCCCGCTCCCCACTACCTCCTCCCCGTCAGACCCACTCTCCTCAGCCCCCGTCTCGGACATCAACCCCTGAAGTTCTACCACCAACGCTTCCCATGCCCGGGCCGTCGCCAGCGCCTTTTCGTCATCTCGCCGGAGGGCCAGTTGCACTCGGAGCGTGCCCTCAGCCCCTGCCCAACGCGCCAATGCCGATCTCCAGCGCAGGAAGTTAGGTCCCCCCCGGGATTTCCAGTGCAGAGTCAATTCCCTCTTGGCCATTATCAGCCCCAGATCATAAAATTTGCTAGTGACCTTCGTGCGGCGAGTGTGGGGGAACCAAAGCAGCAAGCAGGTCCCCATCTCCGGGGCAATGGAGCGATCCGTGACCTGGTTCAAGCAATCCACCACTGCTTCCCAGTAGTCACTTAACTGCATACAGGACCAAAACATGTGTCGAAAGTCCGCACCGTCCACCCTGCACCGCGGACACTGAGAGTGCGCTCCCCCGAAATATCGCAGTATCTTGGCCGGTGTCAGGTATGCTCTGTGTAACGTAAAAAACTGGACTAACTGGAACCTGGCATTCCTCGTTCCCTTCCAGGCCCTCCGCACCAGCGTGGACCACGTGGACTCAGGGATCTCTTTCCCTAGGTCCGCTTCCCACTTTTCCCTCAGGGCGCCCAGGGGGAGAAGGCCCTCCGTCGACAGCCGGCGATAGAGGCATGTGATGGCCTTAGCCGTCCCCGCCGCCATCACTACATATTGGCAACCCGCGGCAGTCGGCGGTTCCGACAGTCCCACGTTCCAATGCCTCTGGAGGCTCGCCACCAGGGCCGCATGAAGCAGGAAGTCTCCCCGCGGGAGCCCATAAGAGTCCTGCAAGTCCTGGAAAGGTAGCAGTACTCCCTCTCTAAATAAGTCCCCCACCATCTGTACACCCAGTTCCTCCCAGACCGCTAATCCCGACCAATCTCCTCCATGCGGGAACGCCGTACACATCCCCAGGGGGATCTCCGGGGCATAGGGGTGAACTATGGCGGCCCTTCTCTGGCATCTGTTCCAGCATAACCGGAGGGTACGTTCCTCCAAGGTGAGCTGGGCGAGGTCCAACCTCTGGTGGAGGACTATAAAGGCCATCACATGGCGCGGGAGTAGTCTGCCCTGAGGGCCTTCCGGGCCCCTGTACTCCCTGGCCACCGCCTGCGTGAGCCATTGGAGCTGGGCCGCCAGATAGTACCATTCAAAATCCGGTGCCGCCAAGCCACCCTCTGCCCGTGGCCGCCGCAAGGTGGTCAGCGCCACTCGACGCCTTCCCGAACCCCAAATGAAGCTCGTGGTTAATACCCGCAGCGTCGCAAAGAACGACGCCGGGATCCATATAGGAAGGGTGCGAAAATAGTAAAGGAGCCGTGGCAGCGCCACCATTTTCAGCAGCACCACCCTCCCAGCACACGAGAGCGGGAGCGTATTCCAAAACCCAATGCTACCCCGTAGGCCTCGAAGCGCTCTACCCACATTCCCCTCCAGCAAATCAGTCTGGGTATGGCAAATGTTAACCCCCAGATAACGGAGACAGCTGCTTTCCCAGCGGATATGGCCCAACGCCTGCGGGGGCTGTCCCCCTCGCGACAACGGGAACAAACACGTTTTACGCCAGTTGACCTTAAGCCCAGACAGCCGACCAAACTCCTCCAAGAGGGCAACCGCTCCCTCCAGCTCTCCCGCCGCATCCGCCAAGAACATCAGCAGATCGTCCGCATAGAGGGAGATATAATGCGTATCCTCCCGCAGGGAGACTCCTACATACGCACCCCCTCGTCGGGCATGAGCTGCCAATGGTTCAATGGCCAGCGCAAACAGCAGGGGGGAGAGGGGAACACCCCTGCCTTGTCCCCCTCCGGACATGATAGGAGGCCGATATGGTGACCCCGTCTTCACTCGGGCCGTAGCCTCGCTATAAAGCAACTTGGTCCAGCGCACAAAGTCCTCCCCTAAGCCGAACTCCCGCAACACTCGGTATAAATAAGGCCATTCCACACTATCGAAGGCCTTTTCTATGTCGACCGACAGCGTGCAGGCCTCCGGGAAGACTTCCCGGTCCAGTTCCATCACTCGCAACAACCGTCGCACTGAAGTGGCCGTGCTACGTCGAGGAATAAAGCCCGCCTGATCCGGGTGGATTAAGGCGGTCATATGACCCAAAAGGCGCGACGCCAGTATCTTACTCAATATTTTATAGTCCACCGTCAACATGGAGAGCGGCCGATACGCCGTGCGCGCGTCGGCCTCCCCTCCGGGCTTTAATAAGGGTATCACAATCGCCTCCCGAGCAGAGGCGGGTAAGCACCCACGCCGCCAGGCTTCGCTGTAGAGGACCTGCAGCTGCGGGGCTAGCAGATCCGGAAACGCCGCAAAGAACTCGACAGGCAACCCATCTGCCCCCGGGGTTTTCCGACGGGCCATGTGTCTAATCGCCGCACGAATCTTGCCCAGCGATATGGCACCGCCAAGATCTTTCCCAATCTCCGGGTCCAGTCGGGGAAGGCGGGCCTCCAGCAAGAAGTCCGCTAGGCCTTCAGGTTCCCCCTCCATGGTGCTATCGTATAGCCCAGCGTAATATCCGGCAAACTGCTGATTTATCCCCTTCTGGGAATAAACTGGGGCACCCCCCGCTTCGACCAGGGAAAGTATCGGTTCCCCCCGGGCCGCCGGGTTCGCCAGCCACGCCAGAAGGGATCCCACCTTATCGCGTTCCGCGTGCGCTCGCATTAAGTAGCTTTTATGGTCAAAGCAGCGGAGCTTCTCCACCTGCACCGCCACACCCTCACGCGCTTCAGCAACCGCAGCCAACTCACCGCTCCCCGTCTGATGCGCCCGTTCCGCCGCCCGCAGCAGGGCCTCCGCCCCATCTACCTCCTTCAATAACGTCTTCCGTACTCCGGCTGTGGACGATATACAAACCCCCCGAACAACCGCCTTAAACGCGTCCCATTCCGTCGCCCGGCTTGCCGTCGTACCAGAGTTTCGCTCGAAATATTGTGTTATGCAGTCACTAACCTCAGCCCGGAAGAGGGCTCAGAGAATTTCTATGTATATTTGATTGTTTGACAATTTTCCAATCAGGGACGCCTGTCCCTTTAGAAGTATGGACGTCCCTCATTACCCATGGGTTTCCCTTGTTCTACAGAAATATTGAATGTTGCGATGGCTACGGTTCACTCAGTCCTCAACAGCAAGCATGTGAGCACTGTACCAGTCTTCTTCATCAACTGGGACTGGCATGACTCATGATGATTAGAAAGTCTTTTATTCTCGGTGGATCATCCTCTGGAGTAGGCAGCATGGTAATAGTGGAAGATCCACCTTCCCTGGCCATCATGCTTTAGTCTTTCTTCAGTTCAAATGTCTTCCAGTTTTGTATGATGGGAATACCCTCCAGGCCTTTAAGTGTCCATTTGAGAAAGTTCATAATCAGTAGAGGAACTGGAGGCTCGTAGGGTGGCTACACACAAGAGATGAGTGACCGAAACCACTCCCTTCATAGGAGGGACAGTTCACACAGAAGCAAAACACCACCATTAGGAGGACAACTGGGTGGAAAAAGGTATTATGGATATTACAAATGATAAATAACAGTTCAATTTGCCACATTCTTTGCAAAAATCTCCAAGAGAAAGGAGAAAAACTGGTAGAATGTTCAGAGATCCTACTTGCAGAAAAGAAGCCGGATGAGACAATTGAGAGTGCAAGTAAGATGGGATAGGACAGTGTTTGGCTTTCTTAAAGGAACCGGTTGTCTTTTTGGCTTTGCTATAGAGACTGTATTTTATACTGCATTTTCCACCACATTGTCAGCATATTTTCCTTTCATTACTTCTCTCTGCAGGAAATTTAGGGGGGGTTGTGCTACAAGGTAGTCCTACGTATTGTGTATTGCAATCCCCCCCCACTAGAACAAAACGGAAACCTCTTCTAATCACCTCAATTTGCCCTCTCTAATTTTGCCCTCTCTCTAGATCCTAACTAGAATCATACTAATCAGGGAAATCTTTTTTTCTTACTTTTACTAATTAAAGAGTATTAACACAACCTGGCAAATCGACAAGGATTCTATACATATTCCGCTCCTACTAATGAAACTGGAAGAAGGAGCAGAAAGCTCACTAGTGACGGCAGATCATGCCCAGACCTCAATAAGGGCTTTTAGCTGACCTCTACCCATGCTGATAATCCAATATTCAGCAGCCAACAACAAACATGCCGCCTCATACACTTCAGTCAGGACATACCCCACCTGTTTATTAATTAATCTGGGATCACTAAGCAAAAACTTAGACCACATCTACGACCTAGCAGACCACAAACCTGACTTCATCACAGAAACATGGCTAAGCAGTGATGTGGATGCAATACCAGATGAGATACTGGACCCTTTTTAGAAGCAGACAGCACAAGAATGGTGGGGAAATAACGGTGTTCAATAAAAATACTTTACATGTATCAAATAGTAATGATCTCATTGTTTTGGGATGTGAATACTGTTGATCTGCTACTTTGACCTTGCAACTTCCTCCTAATCTACCGCCCTTCTCCTCAAAGCTTTTGTCTTCACAGATGCCTTACTGCGGACAAATTGGGGATCATGAGAACATCTGTATACTCGAGGAGCTTAACATCTGGTTTCACAAACTAGAACTCTACCAAACATCAAGTAGACTCTCCTGTGATGAAGAATTTGACTTCTGTTTAATCTTAAAAACTGACTATATAGGAAACTGTTGCTAACGGGTAATGCAAATGTTACTTACCCTTTAAGCATCTATTAATAGCGTGTAGTGCTGTAGATTCACATACTCTGCATACTTCAGACATCTAGTGATGGGCTTGGATGTTTGCAAATTGTTTTTCTTAGACAAAAGTCATTCAAGTTGTGAGTTGTAGTGTCCTTTGTTGGCAATGTGCATGGGCACAGACTCCATATGAAACTGTTTTTGCACATCAGCCGAATAGTGTGGAGTGGTGAGTAAGATAAATATGATGCACATATGTTTTACAAAAGAAGTTGGTTAATAAAAGACGAGATCTAATCACAGCCACATGCTTCTGGGGAGGAGAGTGGGGGCATGTGAAGCTACAGCACTACATGCTATGTGCTATGAACAAATGCTTACAGAATAAGTAACAGTGTCCATTTGTAGCATGTTTTGCTGTAAACACACATGTTTTGCACAGGCTGTAAAGCAACACCCCTCTACAAGTGGGGACTAGTGTGTGGATGATGTAGATGTCTGAAATAGTATCTTGTGGACTGTTAGGTGAACCTTTGCCGGTTGCCTGGCTAAGAGAGCTACATAAAAATATTTATTAAATGTGTATGGGGTTGACCAAGTATCTGCTTCGTGGATCTCAGCTAAATGAACATAAAAAATAAATAAATAAAAAAGCCATTGTTGTTGCCTTTTTGCATATAGGGTGTGCAGGAAGGGCTCTTTTAGCTTTATGATATAAAGTTTGATTGCACTTAACTATCCATCTGGCAATACCTACTTTGGAAATGGGCTGGCCATTTAGGTTTTCAGCAAAGGCAATGACTGAGTGCTCGGCTTTGCATGAGAGCTTGTTTGACAGCTAGAGTGCAAAGGGCTCTTTCTGCCACTGAGTCGGACTTTAGAAAAAAAAAAAAAAGAAAAAAAAAAAAAAAAAAAAAAAAAGGACTTGGAGCTCTATGGCCAGATTCTGGAGAAAAGGGGAAACCACCTTGGGGAGGAACTTTGGGTTAGTCCTGAGTACCACTATTTTTATTAACCTGAACGAATAGTTTCTTACCTGTCAGTGTAGTTTTGCAGCTTGAAGATCTTTCTGGATTCACTATGCTGTGCATTATTCTGCGATCTGGTGGTTGGGTCCGGAATCGTAGTCTTTCTTCTTTTTTTTTTGTATCCTAGGTGGGCGTCGACGTCCCACCATTTGGTGTACCTCTCGTGACGTCGGCACGCTTCCTACGGAAGCTCCCACCTCAGGGCGCCATCTTCGGATTCTTTTTTTTTTATCCTAGGCAATCTTATTATATTCTCCTTAATCATATCCTTTTATACGCTTCTTTTAAGCCTCTTCTTGTTCTCTATTCTCTGTCCTTCCACCTTCTGCTCCAGCCTCATCTTTCTGGCGGAGGTGGGTGGGTTCGCTAGTGAATCCAGAAAGATCTTCAAGCTGCAAAACTACACCGACAGGTAAGAAACTATTCGTTTTGCAGCGTGAACCTTTCTGGATTCACTATGCTGTGCATAGACTTTGTAGCGGTTTGTTATCTTTGTGGCAGCTGGGTGGAAGAGGAGCGTTGGTCGTTGAATAAATGTTGAAGCACCTTTTGTCCTACTTCTGCTTCCTTGTTCATTTGTATATCCACGCAGTAGTGCTTAGTGAAAGTGTGCACTGAAGCCCATGTTGCCGCCAGGCATATGTCTTGAATGGGTGTGTTAGCCAGAAAAGCAATTGTTGCTCCTTTCTTTCTTGTGGAGTGGGCCCGTGCCCCTTCCGATAGTTCTTGCCCTGCCTGTTTGTGGCAGAATTGTATCGTCAGTGCGATCCACCTAGCGATGGTGCTTTTTGTTACTGGTCTACCCAGGAAGCTGGTTGCGAAGGACACAAAAAACTGCTTTGTTTTCCTGTGCTCCTTGGTTCTCTCGATGTAGTGCATCACCGCCCTTCTTGCGTCTAGAGTGTGCAGTGCCCTTTCTGCGCTTGTGGCAGGGTTCTGAAAGAAGCTCGGTATCTGAATTGTCTGGTTCATATGGAATGCCGACACCACCTTAGGCATGAAGTGTGGGTCTGTTCTCATTCCGACCCTGCCCTTGTGTATTTGGATGCAAGGTTCTTGCAGTGTTAGTGCTTGTAGCTCGCTTACTCTGCGCAGCGAGGTTATTGCCACCAGAAAAGCAGTCTTCATTGTCAGCATTTGAAGTGAGGCCTTGTAGATGGGCTCAAAGGGTGCCTTCATAAATTCTGTCAGGACTATGTTGAGGTTCCATGCCGGCGGCGGCATCCTCTTTGGTGGTGCGATCCTTTTTGCCCCTTCCAGGAATTTCTTTGCTACTCGTGATGTAAAGAAACTTTTCCCCGTCTCACCTCGTGTGTAAGCTACAAATCGCTGCTAGGTGTACCCTTAACGAGGATGAACATAGTTTAGCCTTTAGTAGGTGTGTGAGGTATCTCAGCACCATCGATTCCTTTGTCAACTTGTTCTGCAGTTTCTTTTTGCTGCACCATTGTGTGAACCTCTTCCACTTCTCCCCATAGTATTTTTGTGTCGTTGGTCTCCTTGCCTCCCGGAGCACTCACATGGTGCTTTGTGGTAGCTTAAGGTGTGCGAACTCTATGTCTCCAGGATCCATGCCGCTAGGCTGAGGCTCTCTGGCTCTGGATGTAGAACTTCTCCGTTTTGCATGGAGAGTAAGTCCTTCCTTTTGGTGAACTTGTGGGGTGGCCCCTGTGCCATTTCCATTATTTGTGAGTACCAGGTCGGTCTCGCCCACTGTGGTGCCACTAGGATCAGTGTCATGTTGCTGGTCCTGCACTGGTTGAGTACCCTGGGTATCAGTGGTATTGGGAGAAAAGAGTAGGCAAATGTTTTTGACCAGCTTATCCATAGGGTATTCCCCTGGGATTGTTTTTCTGGTTGCCTGGATGCGAAGTTTTGGCATTTTGCATTCAGGTGTGTTGCAAACAGGTCTATCGTTGGTGTACCCCACCTTTTGAATAGCCTTTGCGTTTCCTGTCCATTGAGTTCCCACTCGTGGGATGCTGAAGTCTGCCTGCTGAGCCAGTCTGCTTCCACACTGTCCTTCCCTGGTAGGTGTACGGCCAGCAGGTCTATTTTGAGTGGGATGGCCCATCTCCAAATCTCCTGAGCCAGGTCGGATAGAGGGAATGATTGTGTTCCTCCCTGCTTGTTGATGTAGAACATCGTAGTCGTGTTGTCTGTTTGTATCAACACCTTCTGGTTGTACAGTTTTTTCTGGAAGGCCTTCAGGGCTAGGAATACGGTCTTCAATTCCAGGTAGTTGATGTGTCGGACCGCATCTGCTGGAGTCCACAGACCCCTCACTCGGAGCGTGTTCATATGTGCTCCCCATCCTATCTGGGATGCGTCTGTGGTGATGGTCACCGTTGGGCTTGGTGGTGTCAAGGGCTTCCCTATTGTTATGTTCTCCTTGTTCCACCACGCTATCTCTTCTTGCACTGTGTGCGTTACAACCACTAGATCCTCCCAACTCCCTGTTGCTTGTGACCATTGTTGTTGCAGCCATTCCTGGAATGGTCTCATGTGCAGGCGTACATTGGGGACTAGGTGAATGCATGGCGCCATCATCCCCATGATCTTGCTTGCTGTCCTCACTGTCAGAGTTCGCCCCTTCTGGTAGAGGCGAGTCTCCCTCAGCAGGGCCATTGTTCTCTTGTCTTTGGGGATCACTGTTTTCTGTATGGTGTTGATCTGTGCTCCCGTGAAGATCTTCACCTGTTCCGGTACCATTGAGGATTTCCCCCAGTGTATGGAGAATCCCAGCTTTGTTAGCGTCCTTGTGACCCACTGTGGGTGTTCCTCACATCTTTCGCGTGAACTTGCTTTTATTAGCCAGTCGTCGAGATAAGGGTATACATGAATCCCTTCCCTCCGCAGGTACGCCGCCACTGCGGCAAGGCATTTTGTGAAAACCCTTGGTGCGGACTTTATTTCGAATGCCATTGTTGTGAACTTGTAGTGATCTTTGTTGATGGTAAATCTTAACAGATGTTTGTGCCGCCTGTTCATTGGAATGTGCAGGTATGAATCTTTGAGATCCACGGTGGACATGAAGTCTCCGTCTCTCATCTGAGGAAGTACCTCTTGTAGGGACGTCATTTTGAATTTTTGTGTCCTTATGTACTTGTTTAGGAACCGTAGATCCAGGATGGGTCTTAGTGTTTCGTCCACCTTTGGTACCAGGAAGTAGTTTGAGTATACTCCCTTGTTCCTTTCTTTGAATGGTACTGGTTCTATCGCCTCCTTTTGGAGTAGCTCTTGTGCTTCCTCTATGAGTTGCACTAGCTCCTGTCCAGAGTGTTCCCTTTTCTTTGGTTGCCTGTTTGGTGGTTTCCTTTCCAACTCTATGCAGTAGCCAAACTGTACGATGTTGAGTATCCATTTGTCTGTTATCTTTTTCCATTCCTGAAGGAAAAATCTCAGCCTGCCGCCTACTGGTGTTGCATGCTAGTTGAATTTTTTGTTCTCTCCCCTCGGAGGGATCTTGTGGGTGAGCACGCTTCGCTGGGCGGAGTCACTTTGAGGCGGGGTTGTTCTCCCCCTCTTCGTCTTTGCCCTCGTCCGTTCCCTCTACTGCGAAAGGACTTGCCCCGAGGCTGGTACTGCCAATTTTGTTTCTGCTGCCCCTGCTGGCCGTGATTGCCGCCCTGGTGCCCCTGCTGGAAAGTCTGGTGGGACGTTCCCGGCTGGTTTCCGCCCCTGCCGTATGGTCTCCGTGTTGGGGTACCTCTTCTCATCCCTCTGAATTGCAGGGCCCCCATGGACCTTGCTGTTTTGTTCTCCTTTTTGAGCTGGGTGAGTTTTTTATCCCACGGGGCTCCGAACAGCGTTTCCCCGTTGAAAGGGGTGTTCAGAATGTTGTTCTGGACTTCCGGCTTGAAGCCTGAGATCCTGAGCCAGGCCTGCCTTCTTTCTGTTATCCCTATTGCCATCAACTTGCTTGAGGTTTCGGCTCCATCTAAGGCCGTTTTAAGGCAAGAATTTGAGATATTCTTCCCTTCCTCCACCAGGTGCAAGGCTCTTTGCTGGTATTGTTCGGGCAGGTGTTTGATTAGGTCCCCGATTTCGTCCCAATGTTGGTATTGGTGTCAGTTCAGTAGGGCATTGGAGTTCGCCATGCGCCAGTGCATTGCCGCGTTTCTCTCAATCTTCCTCCCAGTCAGGTCCATCCTCCTGCTTTGCTTGTCTGGTGGTGGGCCAGAGGTTGCCGGGACATTAGCCCTTTTCCTGGCAGTTGACGCAATGATGGAGTCCGCTGTGACGGATCCCTTGATGTAGGGAGGGTCCTGTGAGGAGTGCTTATACTTTTTCTCCGTCCTAGGTGTGATGGACCTGCATGTTGCTGGGTCCTTGAACGCCTCCTTCCCCCGGTTCAGGACACTTTGGAGCATGGGGAGGAACTGGCTCCTCGTTTGGATGGGGAGCAGTGTTTCCAGTAAAAAGTCTGATTTCGGCTTTTCTTCCTCCAGCTTGACCCCAAAAGCTGCAGCAGCGCTTTTGATGACCATATTGTAGGCCCCAATGTCATTTGGCGGCGAAGGCTTCAACGGGTAAGTCTCCACAGGCTCTTCCGGGTTTTCGGCGTCGAGGTCCTGCCACTCCAGGTCCTGTGTTGTCGACGGCGCCGAGCTGTAGTTTGATTGTTGGTCCTCATCTTCCTCTCCCTTAAAGTATAGGTCCTCCTCTTCTTCTCCCGGAGTTTGACAGTTCTTCGGCGTCAAACTCTTCCTGTTCCTCGACGTCTACGATAACCGACGGTGGTTTCGTGGGAATCGTGAATTTTCTCATTTTTTCGTCGAACTCCTTTTTCCTTTGTAGGATGCTCTCCATTTCTGCCTCGAGCCTCCTCTTCTTCTTTTCGAGCTCTGAGGCCTGTTCGGCGTCGAGCGCGTTTTTTTTCGCCAGAGCCGGCGTCAACACGACCTTATCCTTCAAAGTCGAGCGCCCCAGTTCTTGGCCTTGCTTCGACGACCTTGGCTTTTCGCCGGTCTTCGTTAACTGGGAGTCCTTTTCAAAGGATCCGCCGGGCCTTTCGTCCTTGGATGCAGCTGCGGTCGTCGAAATTTTCGCCGCCGGTGCTCCTTTCGAGGACTTTGACTATGTTTTTCGAGAGTCTTGACTCAGGCTTTCGGGGCGCTGTTGATGGTTTAGTGTTCGACGTCTCTCCTACCTTATCAGACGTTTTCTCGGTGGAGAGGCCCAGTTCGTACAGCGATGGGGCTTGTCCCTTGCCCTGCATGTTGTAATTCGCTCTCCTCTATCTCTCTCTAACCCGGAGTGTCTTCGGTGTGAAGGCGGAACAGGCGTTGTAGTCTTTGCTCTCGTGGTCGACTGGCAGGTAAAGATTGCAGACCGGGTGCTGGTCCTTCTGCGCGTATTTATGGTGGCAGTTACGTCAGAATTTAAATGGTGTCTTGTCCATTCCTGCGCTCAGTGTCCCTGGGTGCGCATTCTCCGTTGGATGTCGAAGATCTCGGGGTTCTCCTCCTTCTTCGTCGTCCCGGCTTGTTGATCTTCCTTTCTGTAGTCTTCCTCCACTTCTTCTTCGATTAAACTCGTGCTTTTTTCTTCTTTTCTTCCCAAAAACTCTGGGAGCTTCACGGTGACGATCCAGACCCAACGGTGGAAAAAAGAATCAGAAGATGGCGCCCCAAGGTGGGAGCTTCCGCAGGAAGCGTGCCGACGTCACGAGAGGTACACCAAATGGTGGGACGTCGACGCCCACCTGGGCTACAAAAAAAAAAAAAAAAAAAAAAGAAGACAGACTACGATTCCGGACCCAACCACCAGACCGCGGAATAATGCACAGCATAGTGAATCCAGAAAGATTCACGCTGCAAAATGTAAGATTCTTGTAGTGTGAGGGTTTTCAGCTCATCAATAGTTTTAGAGATGTTATGGCCAAAAGAAAAGCTACTTCTAGCAAAGATACTGGAGAGGGCAAAAGTGCCAAGGCGGGGTTCAGTGAGTCTAGGAAGGAATATATTGAGATTCCAGATCAATGTAGGACTAACTCTGCGTGGAATGACTCTTTGGAGCTCCTCCGTCAAGGCTTTAACTACTGATAAAAAGGGAGCACCGTTCCTCAGTTTGCACGTATGTGGCTATGGCTGCTAAAGGAAGCCATATGGAAGTGTAGGTGAGACCTGGAGCAAGTATCAGTTACTGCCCTGGATTATAGTTTCTGTGAGAGGAATTGCTATGGGACATCAGAGCCAGCTGCCAATTGAGTCTTTGGCGCAAATGGGAGTTTTGTCGCCACCAGTGGCTTCAGAGTTCAGGTTGGCCTGCCCGCTGATGTCGAAGGGGGCCCTTGGCTTTGTAGAGTCTCGAGGCTCATAGAGGATCTTAGGGTTTGACGGCTGAGCAAGGTCAATGCCTGGGGTCACGATAGTTGTCAGCTCTGATCGGTGCTGACTGGTGCCTGAAGGCAGCTGAACACAGTAGGCTGAATCTTGTTCAGCGGACTCGAAGCCTCCCCCCTCCGGCAGTGCTCCGATTCTCCATGAGCCCTTCGGGGGGGAGGGGGGTGGGGGGTATATGTGTATATATATTGATCGGTGCAGACCATACCTTGCAAAGGTCTTAATTTGTTGTTCTTCCTCCTGTTCTGAGTAAGAGAAAAATCACCTCTGTCCTCTGCGAAGTCTGATGGGACAAAATACGTGAGGGGTCAGTGTCTTCACCTTCCTCTTTGTTGTCGGAAGGTTGCTGCAGCATCTTCTGATGCTCCCACCTTCTCTCTAGTCAATATCGGAGGGTTTTCTTTGAGCAGAAGATGAGGTGTACCTTAAAAAGGCAATGTCCTTGCGGTCTGGGGAGAGTGAATATGCTACTTACCAGTATGCATCTGTTCTTGGCATGTAGGGCTGCTGACATTCATATCTGTGCATAGATCGCCGCCTAGTGTTGGGTCCGGATGTTTGCACGTTGTTGTCCTGGAAGAGTCTTTGAAGTATCCTGAGATAGGTGACTCCTCCCCTGGACCACAGTGCGCATGGGCATCCTCAAATTGTTTTTCGCCATTGTGGCAGTGATGGAGTAGATACAGAAAGTGATGACCATGCTATACAGTAATTCTGAGAGCTGCAGCTGCTACAGGCGCCGGGGAGGAGGGTGGGCGATATGCGTCAGCAGCCCTACATGCCAAGAACAGATGCATACTGGTAAGTAGCATATTCAGTTCGAGGCATGTGGGCTGCTGAATTCATATCTGTGCATAGAATACACAGCAGTACCTCCCATTAGCGGCGGCCACCAGTGCCAGCTGCAGCGGTCTGAAAAAGAGTTTTGAGAACAGCCTGTCCTACAGCTGCCTGCTGTTTTGAGTGTACATCTACACAATAGTGTTTGGTAAATGTATGTATAGTGGACCATGTGGCTGCTCTACATATATCATGTAAAGGAATGTTTCCCAGGAAAGCCATGGAGGCCCCTAACTTACGTGTTGAGTGGGCTCGTGAGGGAATCGTTAATGTGCGTTTAGCCTTTTGATAGCAAATTTGAATACATTTAACGATCCATCTGGCTATACCTGCTTTGGAAATGGCGTTGCCCTTATGTTGTGGAGAAAAGGCAACGAAAAGTTGTTTTGTCTTCCTAAAGGGTTTAGTTCTGTCTATGTAGTACATGAGGGCTCTTTTTATATCTAGTGTATGGAGCATTCTCTCTGCTACATTTTGTGGATTTTGAAAGAAAACGGGCAGTTCAATTGTTTGATTCATGTGGAACTGCGATATTACTTTAGGCATGAATTTTGGGTTGGTACGTAGTACGACCCTGTTTGCGTGAACCTGTATGAATGGCTCTTGAATGGTTAGTGCCTGGAGTTCACTAACTCTTCTTAACGAAGTGATTGCCACTAGAAAAAGCTACTTTCCAGGTGAGGAATTGAATCTCACATGAGTGGAGAGGTTCGAAGGGTGGGCCCATCAGTCGGATGAGGACCAAGTTGAGGTTCCACACTGGCGCTGGTGGGTGTCTTGGGGGAATTACTCGTTTAAGTCCCTCCAAGAAGGCTTTGATGGCAGGCACTCTGAATAAAGAGAGGTGGTGCCTGTTTTGGAGATAGGCTGCTATTGCGGTTAAATGGATACGTATTGAGGTGTACGCCAGATTGCATCGGTATAGGTGTAAGCGGTAACAGATTATGTTTTGAATGGATGCGTCTAGCGGGTTAATGTCATTGTTATTACAATAAATGGCAAACCTCTTCCATTTGGCTGCATAGCAAGCTCTGGTAGTGGGTCTCCTAGCTTCCTTAATGATCTCCATACAGTCAGGTGGCAGGTTTAGGTAGCCAAACTCTAAGACTTCAGGAGCCAGATCGCCAGGTTCAGCTGTTGTGGATCTGGGTGCTGAATTTCTCCATGGTTCTGCGTCAAATGCGCGGGTTTGATCCGCAGCCTTTGGTGCGGCACCACGGAAAGTTCCAGAAAGGTGGTGTACCATGGTTGGCGTGCCCATGTGGGAGCAACCAGGATGAGTGCCAGTGAGTGTTGTCGCAGTTTGCGTGCCACTAGCGGTATCAACGGCGCTGGGGAAAAGCGTACGCAAATCTGCCGGACCAGTTCATCCATATCGCATTGCCCTGCGACTGTGGATGTGGGAACCTGGCGGCAAAGCTTTGGCATTTTGCGTTTTCGCTTGTCCCGAATAAGTCTATCTCTGGATGACCCCACTGTACGGTTGGAGTACTGACGAGTGTAGCTCCCACTCGTGCATCTGGTGGCTGTGTCTGCTGAGCAGATCTGCCATCTGGTTGTCCTTGCCGGGGAGGTGTTCCGCCATGAGGAATATGTTCCTCTGAATGGCCCACTTCCACATGCTCTGAGCCAGATGAGACAACTGTGGAGAGTGCGTTCCTCCCTGCTTCTGTATGTAGTACATGGCAGTCATGTTGTCCGTCCGGATCAACACGACTTTGTTGCACAAGTGTACCTTGAAGGCTTTCATTGCCAGGAAGATTGCCATCAGTTCGAGAAGGTTGATGTGCATCTTCTTTTGTTGTGTTGTCCATAGTCCCTGCACTGTGTAATTGAGTACATGAGCTCCCCATCCCTGGAGAGACGCGTCCGCTGTCAGTATTATTTGTGGAACAGGCTCTTGGAACAGTCGGCCCTTGCAAAGGTTTTGTGGATTCCACCAATGCAGAGAGTTGTATGCCCGACCGCTCACCAACACTAGGTCTTTTAGTTGCCCGTGAGCCTGATTCCATTGACGAGCTAAGCACTCCTGAAGCGGGCGCATATGTAGTCTCGCGTGTGGGACTATGAAAATGCAGGAGGCCATCATGCCTATCAACTGCATGAACACTCGCGCAGGAAGGGAGTGTTGGGGTTTGAACTTTGAGATCAGCATTTGGATGCCGTTGATCCTCACTAGATTTGGCTGAGCTGTGGCTGCCAGAGTGTCTATGGTTGCACCTAGGTACTGTTGTACGTGTGCGGGTTGGAGATGTGATTTTGGGTAATTTAGTGAGAATCCCAGACTGTGAAGAAGGTGAATGGTGCAGGACATGTGGCTGGCACATTGCTGGGCTGACTTTGCCTGAACAAGCCAGTCGTCCAGGTAAGGGTAGACGTGTATGTGTTGCCTCCGTAGATGTGCGGCCACAGTAGCTAGGCACTTTGTGAAAACTCTGGGTGCTGTTGTCACGCCGAAGGGAAGGACTTTGAATTGGTAGTGCTGCCCCTGAATAGTGAACCGGAGATATTTTCTGTGTGACGGGTGTATGGGTATGTGGAAATACGCATCTTTGAGGTCTAGCGTGGCTAGGAAGTCTCCCTGTCTGAGCAGCGGGAGAACCTGCTGTAGGGTGAGCATGTGGAAATGCTCTGAGAGAATGTAGTGGTTGAGGGGTCTCAGGTCTAGTATAGGACTGAGTGACCCGTCCTTTTTTGGTATTCAGAAGTACAGAGAGTACACCCCTGTCCCCTGCTGGTGGACGGGCACGACCTCTATTGCGCCTTTTTGCAGCATACTTAGCACTTCCTGCTGTAATAACGCTAAGTGCTCTGAGGACATAGGACGGTGCTTTGGCGGTATTGTGGGTGGTGTGGAGGTTAGTTCGAGGCAGTAACCGTGTTGGATAACATCTTTGACCCACCTGTCCGTGGTGATGGTAGTCCACGTGGACAGGAACCGCTGGAGTCTTCCCCCGACAGGTGTTATGTGGTCGGGGGGAAGGGAGAGGGCGTCACTGTTTGTTTTTGGGGGAGGACCTGGTATTGCCGTAACCGCGTCCTCTGCCCTTCGTGCTGGAGCCACGATAACCACCTCGGGTGTTTTTATCATAGGTACTTTGTGTTCCCCCTTTATTGTAGGTTTGCTGTGACCCCTGTCCTCTACCTGCTCCTCTATTTCCGGGGCGACGAAAGGAGCCACTACGAAATGTCTGCGTTTGCAGAGCCCCCATCGACTTTGCAGTGTCTGTGTCTTTTTTTATTTTTTCTAGGGTGGTGTCAACCTTTGGTCCGAATAAGTAGTCAGGGTTGACGGGCTGATTGAGGATGTTATTTTGAACCTCAGGTTTGAACCCGGAGGTTCGTAACCAGGCGTGTCGTCTTAGCATGACGCTGGTGTTTATTGCTCTCGCAGCTGTGTCGGCGGCATCCAGTGCACACTTAATGGATGCGTTTGTGAGAAGTTGTCCCTCCCTGATGAGGAGCTCCGCTGCCTCTTTGTACTCGTCTGGTAAATGTTGGAGTAGGGTCTCTAACGTGTCATAGTGTGAGCGATCGTAGCGAGCTAGGAGCGCCTGTGTATTGGCAATGCGCCATATGTTTGCCGCCTGGGCTGCAATCCTTTTGCCGGAGGTCTCTAGCACCTTGGACTCTTTGTCCGGGGGAGGAGCATCACCAGTTGACTGCGAGTGTGCACGTTTGCGAGCATTGGCAACTACGATGGAGTCCAGAGGTAACTGGCCTCTAATGTACGTAGGGTCCCCAGGTGCGGGCTTGTATTTTTTCTCGATCCTGGGGTTTATTACCCGTGCCCTGGTGGTTTCTTTGAAAATGTCCTTTGCTGGCTTGAGGACACCTTTCAACATGGGCAGAGTCTTTACAGTCCTCTCTGAGGATGCGAAAGTGTCCACCAAGAAATCGTCCTCGATTATGTCTGAGTGGAGTTGCACTCCATGATTGGCTGCGGCACGTTCAATGAGGGCGTTGAATGCAGCTGTGTCCTCTGTGGGAGACGTTTTTGCGCCATAAAGCTGCGTGTCCTGTGTATCCAGAGCGGCACCTGGGTCTACAGGTTCATCCCAAACTTGATCAGGGTCCTGCTGTCCTTCAGGGTCCATATCCCTGGGGTAGATGGGGTCGTCACCCATATAGTCCTCTACTGCGTCCGTGTCGGAGAGAAGGACTGTGGTTGTGGGTAAGAGGTGTGGAGGCGTTCATAAAGAACTGGTTCCGATTCCGCCGGCAGTTTTTGCTTTAGCGGGATCCTGTAGGAGTCGAGAGCCTGCTCGGAAGTGATCTTCCGCTTTCGGAGCATGAGCCTGCCGGTGTCGGCGTCGATGAAGTGGGACGGTGATGTCCCAGCAGGAGAGCGTTCAGTAGATGGGGACGTTGTCTGGGTGACACGTGTTCTGACCTCGAACAGTTTTGGCGCCGTGGATGGCGGCAAGCCGAAGGTGATGTTGCTCGGTGCCGAAGGCGCCTTTTGAGCCTTTTTTGGCTCGGAGCCCGACGTGGCCTGGAGGGCTGCCTTTTCTCTGATGCGTTGCAAGGACGCTGCAACTTGTCGCACCTGGAACACCGACGGTTCTTTGGCGCCGAGTGGTTCCGTGGAGGTAGGTGTGGACTTCTTCGGAGCCACAGGGTCATCGAGTCGAGGAGAGGTAGTAGCTGTCGACGGCGTCGATGATTGTACCGTAGTTGCTGCTTTCGAGGTGGATTGCGATGCAGCGGCCATTTTAACCTTGGTGGTCGGTGCCGATTGTTTCGGTGCCGGAGGCCGAGTCGCTTTTGCGGTACCGATGGCCTTTTTCTTTGGGTCGGCGCAGACATCGGCTGCAGCGAGTTCGGCACCGAAGTCCCTTTTGGTGCGGTCGGAGCCGACGATTTTGGCTGGCGTCGAAGGTGTGATGTTCCTCGAGCCGACCAGTGTCATTTTCACTTTCGTTTTCTGTGGAACCGGTGCGCTGATTGGTTTCGGTTTCGTGGAAGGGAAACCAGTCTTTTTGGGTAATAATGGCTCTCGCTGGATGTCCGAGGCCGGGCCAGAGGGCGGGGCCGGGGAACTGCGGGATTGATCTTGGGTAAGGCCCGAAGGCGATCCCTCGACCGGAGCCGTAGACTGACGCTCTGGGATATCCTCCATTTGGACGGGTAGGCCTTGCTCGTCACCAGAGCTACCTTCTTCGGCCCCTAAGGCCTCATCGTAGTCTCCTACCTCATCGTCGGCTTCTTCCCTGTGAAAAAGCTCTTCATCGACGTCTTCCGATCGGGAACCGTGTTCGGAAGCGGAGCTGGAGGGTTTGTTTTCCACGCTTTCAACATCTTCGTCCTCGGTGCTGAAGATGTTGGTCGGGGCCAGTGCCGCCTGCTGCGCTTCAAGTCTCGCGGCTCGTCGATTCCGGAGAGTCTTCTTGGATCTGAATCGGGCACAGGCCATACATTTCGATTCGTCGTTTTCCGGTGAGAGGCATTTGTTGCACACCGGGTGGACGTCGATATGGGGATATTTGGCGTGGCAAACAGGACACCTCTTGAATGGGGTCCTCGATTCCATCGTCGATGTAGGGTCGATGGACGGATATAATGGATCCGAAAAAGTTATTAAAGTCGCTAAACTAGCTAGTAAGCTGTCGATACCGATCGGGAACAGTACCGACGAAAACTAAAGGCCTTTTGGCCTGAAACTAAATTTTCCTAACTTGAGTCAAGATAAGCACATCCGAACCCAATGGCGGAAAAAAACAATCTGAGGATGGAGAGGATGCCCATGCGCACTGTGGTCCAGGGGAGGAGTCACCTATCTCAGGATACTTCGAAGACTCTTCCAGGACAACAACGTGCAAACATCCGGACCCAACACTAGGCGGCGATCTATGCACAGCTATGAATTCAGCAGCCCACATGCCTCGAACACAAAGGATACAATTCTTGTGGTGGTCGACCACGGGTACTTGGTGTAGTGCTGGCGACAGCATGGGAAAGGGGCCCGTTCCATCACCCTGAGTTTAATCTGAAAAGAGAAATTGTCAAAGAATGGGCATGCAGACTTAAAAGGGCTCGCGGGGCGCTAAAGTTTGGGAGTAATTTGTAAGTTGGTCTACAGAGGTCTCAGATGACGAAGGCTTTTTCCCCCCCAGAGTACTGGAGTTAAATTTCACTGTCTGGTTCTGAAAGAAATCATGAAGAACGCTTACAAAATATAAGCCTCAGCAGTTCATGCCTGAACCCAAAGGGCGGAAAAAAAACAATCTAACATTAAGTCGATGCTCATGTGCAGTGCCAACTGATTGCAATCAGGACACAAGACTTTCTTTGAAGACAAAAAACTTTAAAACGTCTGAGCCCAACACTGGATGACTACAACACATGCTAAGAACGTTTTTATCCACTGGTTGGTAAAAACACTATGACCCACATTTCATTACCTTTGGTAGTTTTTATTTCCAAAAAGTTAATTTAAATGACATCCCCACCGTTCACCAATACAATCTACTAAATAGCAGTGCTCTGGAAGAACTAGTCAGCAGCCCCTTTCCGTCAAAGATCATGTACGTGCTAAAAGTAGCCCTGTCTATATCTTCCTCAGTTCACTGTCTGGGTCTCCAGCCACAGGAACGTAGACTATACACCTCCACCTTCTGGAGAAGCTACCCTTGTCTTAGACGTGTCATGCCACAACCAGGGGGATCAAAAATGGATACAACTCCGCTTTTGTAAGTAATACTGCAGCCAAGCTTCTAGGGTTACCCTCAGATGACATTTGCTCCAGCATTTGTAGAATCTTCTTTTTGATTTTTGCATTATTAACCCTGTATACTCTCTAACACTGCTCTGCTCATGAGGTTACTGCTGGCTCTGAGGGCAGCCTAAACATCTAGAAATGTCCTTATATATGTATCCAGTCATTATTCTTATGTCCAGCCCTTGTGTTGATAAGTTGCTGTTGCTTAAGTGGCAGTCTATCGGCAACGTGTCAGGGGACAACAGACTGTTATAGTCTGACTCTAATGTTCATCAAAAGTACCTAACATAGCACTATCTTGTATGGAAATGTTTTACCCCCTACAGTTTTGCATCCTCAGATTGCACACAATCTCAAAGCCTCCTTTATATTCCCAAGAAAACTGTCCTTTACTTAAAACTTCAAAGTGTTGCCTCTCCCTTCCTTTCCAATAAACCCCTTCTTACTTTCAATCCCCTTCTTGCTGGCTCTCTCAGAGCACAACCCACTCTAAGTTGAATGCAGGTTTCTCTAAATCCCTATTATTGGATTGCAGCAAATAGTCCACACCTCATTTCAAAGACACAACCTCTCCTTAAAAATCCTACCCCTGCAAAACTACAATATGTAATCTCCTCTTGCTCTCTATTAATATTAATACAGCAAACCATTTTCACGAATTCACATCCACCTCTTCCTCTAAAGATCACATCTAACTTTTTATAATTTGATCTAATACAGAGAAACTGTAGCAAATGGACAGAATGGTTTCTTTAAGTTCACAAACCTAATCCCACTAACAAACAAGAACTGGCAAAACACACTAACCATGGGTTCCTGAGCAAGGGGGCGTGGCCAAGATAGCAATCGCAACAGACACGTTCTAAAACAGTTCCATGCGAGGTCTGCCAATTATCCTGCATTCCAGTGGAAAAAGCAGATTAACGAACCCACAGAAGGTCACCAAGCCTCTAGGTTTTTTTTCACAGGTACCAGTGGAAGGGCCCGGCCGCGATATTGGTGAAGGAGGGCCTCTGGTGGTATAAGGCCAGCGGACAGCTTCCCCGTGGGCGGCAGCTACTGTAAACTACATCTTGTTTATGCCGCAACCACCATCAGGTAAGTCTCAAACAGTTAAGTGTTTTGCCACAATAATTGAATGTGTTCAGAATGCAACATATGACCCATAGTCCCTTCTGTATATTAACATAATTACATCTCTCTGTTGCACAAATATTTTAAAAACGTATACCTTCAATTGCAACACTGCCGAACATGATGAAAAATAATGAGAAGAAAAAAAACAACAAACAACATGGTTCTGTGAGAGTTGCTACTGAGAAGTCTATTTTATGGGCAGTGGTCTTGTTGACTTCAAACACCCTTTTGCCTACCGTAATTCTGTGCAATGACAACACAGACAACTCACTCTTGAAGGGGATTCGTATAGGGCTGGGATGATTCCTATGGGGGCAGAATGCCCTGCAACTGACCTAATGACGGAACCAAAAGCACAGCGCTCAACTGCTTATATTTTGTGGCAAAGGTCAGATTGCACAAGATAATTTGAGCAGATTTAAAAGCCTGTGGGCCAGTAGCAAGCTCTTTTACAAGTGATGTATGTGTATGAAAAGAAATTAGACTTCTTTGGTACCAACTGTCCTTTGCCCAAAGAAAGTAGTAATGCAAACGAGGCATATGGAGCATGAAGGGGCTGACGCTCAAGATGTAGACAGGATGGGTGGAATAGAGGATTCCTTGCTGAAATAGGTTCTCTCTCTAGAATCCCTAGCATCTGCAAGCCTACTGAATAAGACCGTTTCTTCTGGGATACGTTGGTCTTCTTAGAAATGCAAAGAAAAGTGCTGTCAGAGACAGGTCAAGGGTTCTGGGCTTTAATAATCCACTAGGTCTGAACCTAAGATAAGAAATCAATTTTTGTAGGGTTTGGCAGTCGAAGCAGGTTAGGTATGAGAAGTTTAGAACTCCACTGGGGGGGCCCAATGCAAACAAAATGAGAGCAAGGGATAAAACTGCAGAGTTTAAGTCACTTGACAAGGCTAGTGACTAAAAGGACATCAATACATGTCATAGTAGCTGCAAATTAAGCAATATGCCTCTCTTCTCCAACTCGGTTCCCTTCTCCTTCATGACTTAACAACCTTGTCCGAGAACCACATCCAGCAGTGCATGCATCATTAGCAGTGGACATCACAGAAGAAATCAACAATATTTCACCACCTTCCAGATTAGATGAGTAAAAGACCATTATGCATTTATTTGCTTTCTCAATCTGAATACATCATAAAGCTCAAGTTCCTTACCAGGATGGATATCCTGGAAAAGAGACTTCCAGATTGTGTACTGTAAAGGTCCTGTGTACTTGGAGGTAGGAAAGTCTTCGTAAGTCAGGTTTGTCTCGTGGATCTTCCCTTTGAGCCTGTAATGGAAACCAGGTGTGTTAACAAGCATACCTTAAATCTTCATGAAGCTTTTGCCAACAGGATCACGAGTTAAGAACACACCTACACTTTAAGATACACAGGGGCACTGCATCAGTTGTGTTCAATAAAAAATATTTGAAACCAGGTTACTGATCAATGTCAGAGGACTGATTAGCCTTTCCCCATAGCATACACCAGTCACATGAACAACTGAATAACTCTTGTCAACCTACCTCACTGATTTCCCATTGTAAATGGATAAGAGTTGGGTCTGAAGGGATTAATGAGAATGCAGAAAAATGCAACAGTGGGAACCTTCAAAAGAAAAATAAATCAAACCAACTACAACAGTGGTGGGGGAATGAGACCCAGACCTCTGGAAACGCAGCAAGAACCTGCATACAAGGAAACACAGGAAATGGGTAGAATTACTGTACAAAAATCGGAAAGGATTGGAATACCTTAGCAGAGCTAAATAACATGTCTAATCGCACATCTTAAGAAAAGCGAAGGCTACTCTAGGTTAATAGCTGCCAAAAAACAAATACACACCCGGCTATTAAGAATTTACATCACCAGCACCTACGTAAGGCAGTACCTAAACTGTGAAGTATGTGGTTCACAGAGAACCCAAGCAGCAAACCACATTTCCAAAGTAGAAGTAAGCTAGGCTGAGGGTCACAAGACCTCCACGCCCACTGTGATACACCCTGCAGAGACAGCCAAAACATATATAAAACCCCATAAGAGCCTGTCACCAGGTCTCAAGACCGACGCATCATAAACATCCTCCTTGCAGTGAACACCCTACAATAATTCCATGCTTCACTTACCTACTGGACAAAAGGCATGTACACTGACATTACAAGATCTGTACCATAGCGCCACGGGAAGTACTAATTGGGGACTGTGCGCTATATAAAAATCATGTTCCATTATATTATAAATGAAAAGAAAATTTTAACTGGGTAGGTTTGGTGCACACAAATCAAATAATGACACAGTTAATACAAATTTATAAATACACAAGAGGGTGTTCAAGGGTGAAGGAAAGCCACCAAATCTTCTTCAAAGACAGAGAGGACAATGTTCATATAGAGAAAGGTCAATCTCTGAGCACTCCAACACAAAATTCCACTCTTATATAAACAATCTTCTTGTATTCCTTATTCATGAACCACAAACATTGTATCTGTGTTGCAAATTTCGCCACTTGACTGGCCAACACGTTTTTCATTTCTGCATAATATTCCTGCAGGCTTCCTCCGGCCGGCAACAGAAAAGTATTCAGATCACCAACATCTGATTTCAAACACAATTGGTTGTGTATACAATATTCAAGGTGGCCAAGCAATACATAAATTTGTTTAGTATATTGAATCAGGTGGGAGGGTACTCCACAACTCCTTAGCTCCCATAAATGTATATATTGATTGGCCACTGTGACTGTTGTATACACAACCAACTGCGTTTGAAATAAAATGTTGATCAATACTTTTTTGTCATCCCTGAGCAAATCAGCTGGAATATAATTACGCAGAGACGAAACACGTGTTGGCTAGTATGTGGCGGAAAATGCAACACAGATGCAAGGTTTGTGGTTTATGCAATTAAGACTGAAAGTCCCAAATCTCTCAAAAAGATATTTATAACTAACAGAATTTGCGATGGCTGAGAAGGTGAGCGGGCATTTTACTAGCCAGTTGTCTAATTATGTGTAGCTTTCTACAGATCACAGCCTAAAACGTGCTGACACCACCACCAAAATGTTTGTAAAAGAATCCAGAGATAAACCAAAGGAAGCACCTCCGCTCTCAAGTGAACCTCAAAACTGCCTTTGAAATTGGACTACTGGGACTGAAGTAGTCACTCTTTAGGTCTAAAGAAATCCATCCAATCCAGATCATGCAGTCCTATGCACGAGTATGATGTGTCAAGCAAAGAAACAAATCGCATAAGATGATCGTGGGACTAAGTTCCTGGAAGTGAACATCTTCCACAAATCGTCCATATTTTTTAAACATCATTTTTCTGTTAACATCAATCAGAAGACCAATATAGTTCCATTTCAAATATATAAAAATAGCGTTAAATACACTTCCTAATACAGCTCAACCAGCAAAAGGTTTGCATCCAATTCCTAATATGTATTTGGTTTACCTTAACTTGTTTTGGCTTGCACATTAAGGCTCTTTAGAGCCAAATGATCTCACAAGTACGGAGACCCAAAATTCTTTGACACGGACATACAAACTGAGGGAGCTGAAAGAGATTTAGATGAGGGCTCATTCACCTAGTTGGCCAATGCCTTATTGAAAGGGAGGTAATTAAAGTTCCTTCCTCCTACCCGTTAGAAGATATTACTTTGGGCCAAACACTGTTCACATTCAATGTCCCGGCAGTTTTACAAATGAGTACTGCTTAGTGAACCTGGTCAAGAGAAACCGATGCTTCTAGATAGGAAAATACAGTGTTAATGGGCACATTAATGAGTTTGCACTTCTCAAATCAACTAAAAGCCTAGCGCTTGAATCAAGAGGTGACAAAAAAACTCTTCTGAAGAAGCAGATTCTTGCTGCATAGCATTAAAAAGAATGTAGAGATCAGAATAAGGGTCAACTTGAGTGACCGTTGGAAAACTCTGAAATTATTTTTCCTTAACCAACTCCTTAGTCCTCCATTTATCAAAAGGACAAAATCCTTACACCCAAAAATGACTCTTCACCAATGTTGGTTGTCCCTTAAGTCAATGTCACATACTCCGAGCACACCATCTTCAGAGGAGGTTTTAACACCAACATCAGACCTGATATCACCTGTGCTTCATGTGCAAAGGAACTAACTACACAACTAGAGTTGCTGAAGTTGAAGAGTCAGACATTAGCACCACGTACTTCACTACCTCCTTGAGAGCCTACAAATGACTCTGAGGGAGGGGAAGCAAGCATTTTTTACAGAGCATCTTTCACCCGATTGACCCAAACACCAGAAGCTGGGCAACTATCTCCTAGAATGGGCACTGGCACCATAGAAGACTTTAGAGTCAAGCTCTTACACGTTTCTCTTCTTCCTATAAGTTTCTTCTCTATTTTATGCCAAGGGGTGTAGCTTGGTCAGGAAGATGAGGGGGGGGGTTAAGGTACGCCCCTGCTTATGCCTCTGGTGGAAACACTCACTTTCGCATCATCCTCAAACTAGATCTGGTCTTAAATCTGGAGTGGCAACTTCCTTGAGATTTTTAAAGGAGGTCAACATCAGTTTACACAGTCTCTCCCTAAGTGCTTTTAGATGCATCCTTTGGCAGTGTTCAGACCATGTAGGGGCATCATCCTGATCAAGACAACACAAATACATAGGGTGTGGTTCAGTCACAGACATTTATTTCCTAGATGTCGTGCAAGAATTAAATCCTGAACATTTCAGGAGTGGCAATGCAAAATAATTCACCAAAACCAGCATAAAAAGTTAACAATATACGGCTCTGGGTCCATCTCTGTTGCTGAAAAACAGAACCAAAGTTACCAGCACATATGATGCCTTATCTGGCATTTGACAGGTCACTACTAGTGGAGGTGCAAGACACAAATAAGAACACTGTACTTAATACAGCAGCACTGATGATGGGAAAGTGCTGTGGAGAAATTTTACTGAGGGAGAGGGTTCAAGTAAACTATGCACAGGAGTCGACATCCATTATAAACTTGGTTCCCTCAGGCAGAGGGAGGGGGGGGGGAGCAGATAGAAGCAATTGGCTGCAGGCAAGATAGTAGGGAAGGACTCCCTGAGGAAGCTCCTTTGGAGATGTAATAAAGTGATGGAGCAGAAGGTCTTCTTCGAGCTGCCGCAAACGAAAAACAAGCATTGGCATAGCCAATAGGTCTCGTCTTTGGGACCTTTAAGTGTTTTGCCAGAGCTATTGGCTTTGCCAATGTGTTTAAGCTATGTTATGCAGTAGTGTACCTGCTGTGCAGTATATTGAAAAGTTATAATAAAGTGTAATAAGCATTTTTGTTACCTTATATATAACCAAGTAAACATAAAGTACAAACGAACGACCCTATTATAAAAACAACATTGTAAATGCCTATGCCTTTTATTTTGTTTTTTAAAACATAAATAAAAGACAGTCATTTACAAAGGCAATAGCTTAAACTCACGTAAATGCGAGACCTATAGCATTGCAAATGCTGGTTTACATCACTCTCTGCTTTACTCCATGCTGAGTGCCTTTGCACTTTCATTTTGAAATATTTGACGCATCCACCAACCACACACGACACCCAAATTCTTCCTAGTTGGGTCACTCTATTAAGTCTCCTGCTGCCAACCATAAGCAACAGAGTAGTTTTTTACTCAACTCCGGAAGGCACTTCGACACGCGTCAGGTGGATGAGGCGCTACATAAATGTTCGAAAAAACTATACCGTACCAAAGAACAATACTATGCCAGAGGCCTAATATGAAAGAAAAGGGACTATTTACATTTTCCATCGGTACTGTATCCTAGAAAACCGGTTTAGCTTTTAGTCAATGATCGGGCACTGTGTAAAAACCGTTGCGGGACATTTTACTAAAAATATGTTCAGGCGGGCAAACAATTATAATAAAAAGCAACTCTACTTAACTCAAACTTTCACGTTTTACTGGAGTCAACTTAACTGGTATAGTGTAAACGCTTTTACTGCAGTAGCAACATGCGATTTTGCAAACGTCGGCATTGCTACAAACCTACTTTAAGTGGAAGTTCTTTTTTTTACAATATTCGTTAGACATAAAAGGTCCCTTTCAGAAAACAACTTATCTAAGGTGAAAGTCACCGGAAGTGGACTGGCCTTGAGGACCCGGGGCTTTTCCCTTTTAGGTGACTGTCTCTTCTCTAACTCTACCAGTCTTTCAAGCACTGACCAGCATGCCCTTAAAGAGTACTATGAAGAGAAGGATTTTTTTTTAATCAAGCTCGTGAATATAAAAGCCTGGTCAGTAAAATTCTGAGAGTAAATCTGGCGACCATGGAGGGTCATTAAGGAAAGAATGCATGGCTGTCCAGCGGCCTTTATCTGTGCTCTATTTGCATGTATGAATGCTGCGGGTCTGATCAACTGCAGATGTCAGGAAGTTCTCACCACACGCCAGCAATGTGCGGATGGGAGGGTGTCCGGGGGCCTGGGAAGCAGACGGGAAGGGATAGCACGGAGGAGGAGAGGCGTGTGTAGGAAGGATAACATTCCACAGTGCCGCAAAGCAACTTTAAACGAAATAAGAACGCTGGTCTGCAGCCAGGAAAGGAAACTTCACAATACATATCTCGCCATTTCTAGAAACATCCTCAGCGTCCCAGCTGTGAAATAGAATTGTCAGCTTCAAAGACTTCTCATCTTATTAACTTTATAAAATAAACCAGATACCAAAATTTCTCTCAGGATAATATTGGAAAACGAACAGTTAGGGCTAATAAATAATCGTATGCAGAAAGCACCGTGCACAGTAGTTTATAAATTTAACGCGAAATACTGACCCAGTGGGCTTCAAAGCGCTGTACAGTTCTGTGTATATAGTATGCATTATACGGTGGGAAGCAGGAAAGCAACTGCTCGCAAACAAAGGGATCAGCTGAGGGGAAAGAGGAATGGAGGAGGGGTGCTATGTCTGGCTTCTGTCAAAGTGGCAGCGAAAGTAACCGGATACTGGAATGCAGTCTGCCGTGCAGCTGGCACACTGTGCGCTGCTAATTACTGCACTCGCTCCTGAGACACATAGGCTATGGGAGGGGACATTTAAAGAGAAGGCGGGACATACCCGAGCCTTAGGCCATTTGCGTGCTTTCTTTTGTGACAGCCTTACGCAATGGCCAGTCAAAAGCTTGGCCGTAAAATAAAAACACGAGGAAAAGCTCTGGGAGTTGGAAGTCCTTACAATAAACCTTGCAGAGCAACACATGCGCGCTAGCTCAGGTGAGACCTAAAAATGGGTCAAAAGGCAGGTTTTTCTCTGTCAATCATAGAGAAGAGAAAAAGATTTCAATGTGACACTCACAGAGGGTAAGATGGCGAGACAAAAAGTCTCTATAGGAGAAATGATCTTCAACTTGTATAGTTTATAGCATTGTTTACATTACATTTTGTATTCTTTATTGGGTACATCTTTCGATTCATTCTTTAGAATATTTATATAAAATCTCCAACCATGCTCCAAACAAGGGAGTACAGAAAGTGTCATTTAGCTTAATTACAGGATACAAGAGAAATATAGAGCGAGAATATTTTAGAGAGTAAATACCAGATGAGCTAATATCTTTTGGCATGCCTTGAAGAATTGAGGATGCAGTGTATAAGAAATTCCTTTAATAGGCTCCAAGGAGAAAGATGCGAGGAAGAGGGATTTTCTTAAAGAAGGTTTTGAAAAAAGATTGCTGGGAACATGTTCCCGAGACAGCGGCCGACAAGAAAGTGAGAATGTGATACCAGACCTGCCAAAAGAGTTGGAGCGGTTCGTGGGGATCAAAAAAGTAGAATAGGCGAGTTGCCCTTCAGGACTGTGGTACAGAAGCACTCAAAGAAAAGGACAATGACTATTCTGCCCGCAGGAAAAATAAGAGAATGGATGAACATTTTGGCTGCATACAAAGATAAAGACAAGGGGAAATGAACCCCTCTGACCGTCCCAGGCAGGAGAGTGAGAGGAAGGTAGAAATCACTGGAGCAGCCCAAAAGAATAAAGGTTGAAAAGGGTGATAAACAATATTAATGGTAGGTGGTACAGGAGGAATACATGCAGTACCATTCTAAGACAAACTGTTGTGGGCAGAGTGGCTTATAACTACCATAAGAGAAGGAGTCCAGGGAAAAAAGATTAGTGGTTGACGTCCAGGCATGGTGGGGAGAGTGACAATGTATCTATGGTAGACCCACAAGGGTAGAGCAGGAAGAGGATAGTAAGTGGATAGAGGCGTTCTAGTAAGCATTAGCATAACAAGCACTGGCAAAGCCAACAGGTCTCACCTATGCGAGGGGTATTGGCTTTGGAAATATGTTTTAGTCATGTTGTACACCAGTGTGGCTGCTGTTCAGCATGGCTAAAAATGAGTGGTTATTTGTTTTGGCCACCGGAAACCTAATTTGACCAGAAGGATCTCGCAGGGGAGGCTGAGCACCGAGCACCGCCGGGGAGAGAACTACATCTCCCATCTCCCCTAGCAAGCGGCTGTCACTTCCGGCTCCTGCCCACTGCACTTCAAAAGCGCGACACGCTCCAGAGTAGTGGTATTTGTTTTGACCACCGGTAACCTAATTTGACCTGAAGGATCTCACAGAGGGAGGCTGAGCACTGAGGAGCACCACCGGGGAGAGAACTGCATCTCCCATCTCCCCTGGCAAGAGGCTGTCACTTCCAGCTCCTGCCCACTGCACTTCAAAAGCGCGACGTGCTCCCGCGGCGCGGGATGCGCCCGGGCCCGTCCACACTGTCGGAGGCTGGGCTGGGGGGCCCTCCTCTGACGTCTGACACCATTCAATTTGTAAAGGTACATTTCACCGCATTTGCTTATTTGCATATTGTCCAGTTGCTTGTTTATTGATGCACCACCCCCATATCCTGTGGTAGACATGAGCAAAATGTCCACGCGCAAGACCCTGAACGATCGCCCAGGAGGTGGAATCGTGGGGACCATGGACTCTTTTAACTAGAGCCACATCGGTCTTAAATCATGGAATTGAATTGACACAGCGTCGCCTATCTCTGGAGCCTGTGTTGTTAACAGGGACCACGCAGGGGAATGTAATCGTGCATATTGCTGATACACAACTCCCCCCACTAATACAGGAGGTAGAAATAACAGCACGGAATGGTGGGGCCCCGGAGCAGCAAGATTTTGCACCGCCAACAAATAGGTCATCATCCAGGGCCACAGGGGCGAAGAAGCCGCCGGGTGCCAGTGACCCAGGCAAGAGGAAAAGAGGTGGTGGCCCACAGAATAACAAACCAGCAAAAACCCCCAGAGCAGCAAAAGTAAAGGGCAATGAAGACGAAGTAGGGGTTTGTGATGTAAATGGTGGAGAAAATTTGAGCGAAGTCCTCCCCGTGTAATGCGAGCCCCTTATTAAATGAAGACATGTGGCTGAGATTTGAAACCTTGGTGGCCACCTTGTTAAATCCTATATTAACAAAATTAACTCGAATCGAAGAGAAGCTAGCAGACCTTGAAATCCAGGCAACAAGTAATCCACACTTACTGAAGTTATTGCCCCCTAGGCAGGACTCAAGACCAGAAAAAGCGTGCCAAAGCCAAACACAGGAATTATCCCACCTATGAGTTGTCCAAAGATTGGGACTGGGACTATGCCCATTGAAAGATCTAATCAGTCACACAGTTATACCGATGTCTCTGTCAACATGAACACACTTGGCGATACACCCAAATACAGCAGCCCAGTGCCAGCTCAGATGCATCACCTGAACGGAACAGGGGATGTAAGACCTCACCGGAGCTCTAACCCGACATTACTTGTGGGTCAGGGTGGGCCACGAAATGGGGAGGGCGGCCACCCTGGTAACAAAGGGACAGAAAGATCGACCACTGGTCAACGGGCCTCTGGCCTGCAGTTCCTAAATCTCCCCCCTGCAGCCACACCACTAGTATTAGTGTTAGGGGATGTTCCAGAGTTGAAGGAGGGTCAACTGGAGACGACAGAACAATTAATGATTAAAGTATTACACTGGTTTACACAGAAATTGAGAAACACAGGTTTTTTTGCAGAAATCTTCCAAACAGACTGATTATGGCAAGAAGGATACCCTGGCTAGGGAAGCCAAGAACAAACTGTTAGGAGACTGTGTGGCCCTAAACTTTAAGGATGAAGCGGTTGTTAGTTACCTCTTAGAGTCCTTAAGGGGAGGTCCATCAAAGAGCTCACAGATTATTGTGCTTTCCCTAGGCTATTTTTACAGACCCCCTTTTTGGGTGGCACCCAGAATGGACTGTCGTCCGCGGGAGGGCCTGGCAGGAACAAGGGGACCATCCTGGGACCCCAAATTTAATCCTAGAAAATAGATTTGCCCCCCTATCTGACCTGGAGGCATGTGATTGACTGCATAAACCAAGTACCAATACTCCACTAAATAGTGAAACCCATGTCACCCCAGGCCCTGTTATCAGAGAGTACCCACATCCTTCTAATTCCCCAAGGCAGGCCATCAAAGATCTGTTCAAAATAGTATCATGGAACGTGGCTGGTATTTCTACTAAACTGAGTGACAACGACTGGCTACAACTTGGCAGGGAAATTACATCTCCTGTTTTCAAGTGATCTGGTCCATGGAACCAATATTTGTAAATGTCTATCGCTCATTCCAAACTCCAGCTAATCCTTCGGTATCTGGAAGGGCAAAAGGGGGCATTTTGACCCGGATCCCAAATGACTTCCGTGGTAAGGTAATAAAGTTTATTCCCCCCAATCCAAACTTTCATATTCTCTTATTCGAGATAGAACAGGAAGGCAAGTGGATCCTGATTAACACCTATAATAATAGATTTGGCACAAATATCCATTCTATTGTGGGAGAGGTTGATGGGAATCTTAACCATATCATAGGAAATTCCAGAAAGGAGGAACCAAATATCATCTGGCTGGGGGATTTCAACACACACCCCTGCAAATATAATACAGCCCCGTGTGTGGAATAGAGGATCTGGGGGAAAACACTTCGTATCACTTCACCCATAATGAATACGGCGAAGCCCTAAACAGGATATTATCCTCCAGGACATGGAAATGACTAATGACCCCGAACCTGTAACCGGCAATCCGCTGGGCAAATTTCAGAGAAACAGGGCAGTGTCAACTATTGATTACATACTAATCACCACCCCAAATTAGTCAAAGGGCAACTAGACCCCAAAATGTATTCTCAAGTTTTAGTAATCACGCCATCCTCTCATTGCAGCTAAATGTATTTCCAGAAAATCTTCCCTGCAACCAAAACATTGGCACTCCCCTAGTGGCCAGAAGAACGGTATACAGCTAAAGTGGGCCCACATTAACAAACCCAAACTGACCTAGGATTTTATTCAAAGCACAAGGAGTAAGGTATCATTATGCCTAGAACCAGATACTGAGCCAGGGGAAATGTTAACGGCCTTTTGCAGTATCCTAGAGCAAGTAAAAATGGCGCTGATGCGCCCCAGAGGGTCAAAGCCAAAAGCAGGTAAAGGCTGGTTTAACTCGCCCTGTACCAAATCTAGAAAGGCGCTGCTACACGCCTTAAAAACAAGTCCTAGAAATCATGACCAAATAAAGGTATTAAGGGCTATGTACAAGCTAGCTCGATGGAATAGAGAAAAGGACATGAAGGACGAAATATGGGCAGACCTTGACCAGGCAGCCAGAACAGGCAACAGTACGGAGTTCTGGAGAATAGTGAATGCTCCACATTCTAAATATACTAAGGACCCCTCCCTTGACAGCAATGTAGGCGAGTAAGCATGGGTAACTCATCTTGGAAACATATTCGCCCCTAGCACCCCTCCACGTACACCTCCCTCAACCATAGAAGAGTGCACCCTTAGCTTACTTTCCTTCTGACTTAATGACGTGAAGGAAGGACTGAGTTCATGTATCCCAGGCAAAGCTCCAGGTCCAGACGGGGTCCCAATCGACTTCTTCCAAGAAACACTGGATTTATGGGCCCCCCTTGCTTACAAACGTTCTAAATATTATAGCCAGGCTAGGCCCCCTCCCTCGTGGTCCACATGTGTCATTATCCCGATATATAAAAAAAGGGGATAGGGCAGACCCTAAAAATTATAGACCAATTTCCCTGCTGGATACTACCTCAAAATTGATGGGACGGCTTCTCCTCTCTAAATTAGAGGGCTGGGTGAAGGAGAAGAATATTCTAATGCAGGCCCAGTATGGGTTCCAGCAGGGAAGGGGCACTGTGGACCAGTGCCTAAACCTAGACATGACTATAGAAAAATATGTCAGAATGAAGGGAGGAAAAATCTACATGGCTTTCATGGATTTGTAGGCGTTCAACTGTGTTGTCCATGAAATGCTATGGAAGATATTGGAGGAGATAGGGGCTGATCATGCCATAATACATTTTTTTTAGACAAATGTATAAAAATGCAACAGCAAGGATCCGCCATCCCAAAAATGGCGACTGTACACACCCCTTTCAAGTTGTTAGAGGAGTAAGGCAAGGCTGCGTCCTTGCTCCTTTTCTCTTTTCTATTTACACAAATGGCGTTGAAAATGCACTTATTAAGGCTTCTCGTGACGTCCCTATGTTTGGTTCCCAACCCCTACCCATCTTGGCATACGAGGACGCGGTATTGATAGCCAGGACAAGGTGCGGCCTCCAAAGTTTGATAAACACGTACGTATCATTTATGGATTCCCTAGATCTAAGGGTCAATCACACCAAGTCCTTTGCCATTATAGCGGATGCCAGGAAAAGTGACAAAACCCCCTACTTACATGTAGATAGAAAGAGAATGGAGGTTGACAGTTTTCCCTATTTGGGGGTTCTTTTCGATAAAGATTCATCCTGATTAAAACTGGTGGAAGACAGGAAGATGGGAAAGGAGAGAAGTCTCTTAGCAATAAAAGTCCTTGCAAAAAAGCAGGAAATCACTGTGGCTTGGCTATGTGGAATCAGTTCTGAAGGAGCCTAGCCTTCATGGTCTATTTAAGGAACCCTCAATGTGCAGAAGGGTCTCAAAGAAAAAGGTCTCTAGTATCTTTATTGCACTGGTGGATTACAAGAGGAAGGAGCACCATAAAGGAAAAGCTGCAGCAGTCACCTACCACCTGAACACCCCATTGTCAGAGAGAGGGTTCTATTACCTAGCAGATGTTAGCATTCCACAGCACAGATTTATATTGTTGAGGTTCCGCACGAATGCGATTCCTTTAATGTTAGGAAATCCAGAGAAAAAGTATAATCATGCAGAGCTCAGCTTATGTCCATGCGATCCCCTCTCAAGACAAACTGATTTGCATCTGTTTTTATTTTGTAGGCTCAAAATGAAAGAGAGGTATTATTATCTTAAGCCCCTTTTAAAGCAGAAATGTCGAATTGCACTCTTCTTTTTAAAATCACTATCTGACCCTTTAATATGTTTTTCACTAGCCTCTTTTCTCTGGACCTGCATGAGAAAAAGGAAGAGGGGGGTTTCCTGCACCTAAGGGCCTTGGAAAAGTTATCCTGTAGTGTATATCAGAGTGTGGCTCATATAAGGTTGTGGCAAAACGGGTTCTTTATTTTTTATTATTCTCTTTATTCTTATACAAGGGATATGAAGTATTTTATGGATATGAAATTGTTATTATGCATTTATTCTGTGCTTTTATCATCTTTTTTTAAACTGACCGAATAAAGAAATAATGAATGAATGAATGAGTGGGTGGGTGAGGTGGGGTGGGGTAGATTGGGTTGAGGTAGACTGCAGCAGGGTAAACTGGGGCAAATTGAGTGGGGCAGCTTGGAGTGGGGTAGATTGTTGTGAAGTGGGGAGAGGGCGGTAGATTGGAGTGTGGTGTATTGGAATAGGGTAGATTCTAGTGGGGTAGACCGAGGTAGATCGGGTGGGGGAGACTAGGGTGCAGAAGATTGCAATGGGGCAGACTGGAGATAATTGGAGTGGTGTATATTGGAGAGGGCTAGACTGGGGTAAGTTTTAGAGATTGGGGCAGATTGAAAGAGGGGGGGGGGGAGTAGGGTAGATTGAAGTGGGGAAGTAGCGTAGATTGAAGAAGCGCGGAGTGCGATGTAATAAAGAAGGGGGAGCAGTAAATTGGAGTGGTGTAGATTGGGGTGGGCTCGATTGGAGTGGGCTAGATTAGAGTGGGCTCGATTAGAGTGGGCATTGATGTAATGAAGTGCACTTTCCTCTCTATTATCAATAGCTGTGTAGTCAATTTATTTTGAAGAGTTTAAAAAAAAAAACACGACTTTTCTAGCCCAGGACACATTTATCCCTTTGAAGGTACAGGTAGAAAACCAAACTATCCCGGATTTAAATTAGGGTATTTGGTTGATAAAACAGTCATTTATGTGTAATTGTTTTTCCGCATAGAATTTGCGTTACTCTAGGCGAACAACTGCAATAAACAAATTCTGTTTCACTGCATATCGGCTTAATTTCTTAATAGTATGTAACTGCAATGTTGAGAAAGCTGTTAATAATAATGCCATGGGCTTTAATTGACGGTTTAAGCTGCTTCATCCTTTTGAATTTCCTTTAAGCTACACCAGCGATATGTTTGAAAGTTGCCAGTAGACAACACAAAGTTGCAGTGCGCCCTTGTTCTCAAAGTCACTTCTCACTTTAAAATATTTTCAGATTAGGACTTTATATACTGTTCTGTATGATATTTCTGTAACTCACGGTCTGCCTAGAAAACATTGCAGCTCCTCCCACTTCCAAGTGCGAAGGGGGAGCAACAGCAGCTATTGAGATAGGGCGGGCAGCGACATGGAGTACAGAGTCAGTGGCATGTGCTTGTTTGTTTTTGTAAAAGAAATAGAAACTCAACCCAAGTAGCAAGCACTCGTATGGAGTGCGTAGGGCGGGGGATGGGACCAAACAGACAGGAGCAGAGTGAAGAAACATGAATGGGTGAAGGAGTGTGTAAAAACAAGCACTCTTAACTCATGAAAACAGGAGCAGTGGATGGACAGAAGTACTTGGTCCATGCTCTAGGAGAGGGGCAAACAAGAAGAGGCATGACACATGCAGGCCACGGCAAACTGCAATGAAGGATATGAGAGCGACATTGCAGCTAACAAATGCTTAGCCTTTGGGTGGGCTGTAGCACAATAACTGTCTAGCTCAGACCTAAACAAGAGGATGTATAGGTGGTGACATACTTTTCGGATAAGGATGGGATGCCTCCCAGGAATGAATGACGGTCCATCTCCCCCAGCTTCTCCTGTAGGATCTGTATGCCCTCTTGCAGTTGGCGCAGCTGTTGACTGTAGCGCTGCATCTTCTGCTCGATGTCGGTCAGGGTCCGTGCTGTATCTGCCTCCAGCTCCTCCAGCATGGACTTCTGACGTTCACGTAGAAGACGGTGCAGGCGCTCAAATGCCTCACCAATTGTGGATCGCAGACCCTTTGCCGATATCTGTGTAGCACAATGGGAAAAATAACAGAAAGATACCACAATTTAGACAAATTGGAAGTGGTGCCTGTGCCCAGAAAAGACAAACGCAATATGTTAAAATGCCACACAACATTGGACTAAACCTGGTTATTCCATGGTTTGTTACATGATGTGCAGTAACGTGGCAAACAACAAGTTTCAACTGTATATACATCTGATGCGGTGTTGAGATTATAACGTCTCCGGTATCATTTACTTGACGATTGTTTTTTTCTGTAAACCTGGACCAACCTTCCTTCATCAAAATATCCGCCAAGTTCTTTTCTGTATGGTTACACCCAGCTTGAGGGCAACAAGACACTACCAGCTAACAAGACAAACTAGCTGTCCCTCCTTCCTTTGCCTAAATTTCTTCCTAATTGCAAGCCCCCTATCCATCATTTCCCAATAATCCTTCCTTTCTTTCCTCCCTCCCTCTTAGGTCAAAGGATTAAAATATGCAGAGGTGCTGGTCCAGCTTGCCCAAACTCATGCCAAAAACACAAGAACATCCAGTCATAAAGCCTACCCAGTTTTTCCCTGCACTTTAGTTAGCCAGAATATCATTTACGATCTTTGAAGAAAAGGAAAACACTTATGACGTCATTCCATGCTCATCAACTGAAAGTCATGAGTAGCCAGATTAATTGCACATTAATTCTCACTGCAGTAGGGCTCATGGGAAGTTACACCCAGGGCATTGGGGGGGGAGGAGAGCCTCTTTTCCCCCATCTCGGAAGTGAAATGTGAGATTTTGTTACTGCAATCGTATGGTGCAAAATGTTTGACTAGTGCCATAAATGTAGTGTAAATATGCATCTGAGCCAGTGGCGGCTCCTCCATACGGGCGTTTGGGCGCCGCCCCCCTGCTTTCTCGCAGTGCGAGAAGGCAGAAACATAAATGGTAATAACTACCATTTATGTTTCTGCCTTCTCGCACTGCGAGAAAGCAGAAGTGCCTGATCGGGGGTGGGCGGTCCTGCTTGAGGGCAGGGGGGAGTGGCTTGCCCAGTGTTGTGCATAGGGACTGTTTGGCCGGCCCTGGGGCCGATCAAACAGTCCGTATGCACAACACTGGGCAAGCCACTCCCCCCATGCCCTCGAGCAGCACCGCCCACGGCGCCCACTCTACATAGCGAAAATGGTCCCGGCTGGGGCGCTCTCTACTGCGCCTCAGCGTTGTGATTGGCAGAGCGGAGGGAGGGAGGCTGCCTTTCATTCATGACGACATGACGACGAGACTTCAGGACGGCGGGAGCGGCAGTTTGGACGCATCCAGAAGCTGCGGTGTTGCAGGACGGAGCGGGAGTTGGAACGCATCCAGAAGATGTTGCAGGACGAGGATGGTAAGTTTTATAATCTTCTTTCATTTACCCACCCGCCTCCACCCCCCGTGACGACCCCCATCATGCCGGCCGTTACTGTGAAGTTATGAATGTACAAAACTATTTTAGGCCCTCCTTAGGCCTAAAATAGTTATGTACATTCATTACTATTTTAGACCCTCCGGTGCCGTATCAATGCCAGTCAGGGCTGGCTTTAGGGCGTTGCGATCGGTGCCACCGCACCGGGTGCTGGAATCCTGGGGGCGCCGTGTTTGAAAGTTTATTATGCCTTTAAAGTACCTGCTGCAGCGTTTCTTTCACCCCGCAATTACCAGGCCTCACATAAATGTCAAGATAACTCGTGTGATTAATTATCTTCCTGGAGAGAGAGATCAGCATTTTGTATAGTTGTGGTTTTGACTTAGGTGAAGTTAGTGCAGAGGGTTAATATGCCTGCTGCAGAGAACGTGTACCATGTAGATTACAGATGTAAACAGATCAGCAGGTTACTTGCAATGTATAATTTAAAGTCCTTAGTCCTAATATAGAATAGTGAGGTATTAACTTTCATCCTAGAACTGCATACACGCTGCAAAGTACAGAACATTGATCAATGTTGCAAAAAGGGTTAATTTGGCTAGAAATCGATTCTTATTATTAAAGAAAACTCCCAACTATGCTGTTTCTTTTTCGACTCTGAGTTTGTGCTTCTCCACACCAAGCACTCTTAAACTATGCTGCCTACCAGTATGGATGACATGTGACTCCTACACTTTTAGTCCTTTGGCTTACGTAACATTTCCTACACAGTGATTTACACATGTATGATTGAATGTCTGTGTGTAATATGCGTGTGATGCAAAGTGCTCAGACACCCTGCACTGGTATGAGTGGCGCTATATAACTAATTCAATGCATCTGAGAGAGTGTGGTTATGGAGACTTGGTCACTGTTTTCGCCACCCAATCTTTGGCCCTAATGGAGACCTGAGGTGACATATAGTTCATCTTTCTTTGGCAATAAGGTCAGGCGGCTAACGCCAATGTTCCCTATTCTTTTAAAATAATGCAGTCAGGCTAAATGGATGGCACGGGTGCAAGCAGGAATGAAGCACGATATGGGACAGTTTTAAATGTGTTTAATTATTTCAAGTCTACATATCCTACCTACTTTTATAAATATTCTTGCTTTCTGAAATGTGGTTTAACCTGCATCCTTTGGGCCTTTTTTTTTTGTTCTTCAAAATTTCCTTGGCGTGAGGGTCCTGCAGTTCCCCTTTAGTCAATCAGGCTCGCTATGACACAAAACACATTTAGACCCTTTTTTTACGCCCCACCACTTTCAAATGTCACCAGCCACCACTGATCTGAGCCAATTGCTAATCTATCAAATCTAAAAGATTAGCTACCTTCTGTGAGAAATCAGGTTTAGTTGATTGGGGTGTGAGCAATGGTCAAGCAGCAACAACAATCCGTGTGAGGGTAAAGAACAGGCCAACCCAAAATTAACCTGTGCTCACCCTCTGGTAGCTCGGCACAGAGCAGTCAGGCTTAACTGAGAGGCAATGTGTAAAGTGGTTGTGCAACATTTCAAACAGTCAAAGTGAAAACACACACAAAAAAGATCCCATATCACAAGACCAAAACAACACAAATTCAATCAGTAGAACCGGAAGTAGGAAAGTGCTCCTTTTGGCATGGTTACCCCCACTTTTTGTCCAACTCTGAATTCAACTTTGACTGAATGTGCACTGGGTCCCTGCTGAAGAGGTTCCCAGTGTTGGAGTTCTTCCCCAAAACTATACCTTTGTTTCTCTATTGGCACACCTCTGGCTCACACAGAAGTTCCTTGTAAAAGGTACCAGTGGTACCACGGGCACTGTGACCAGAGAGGGTCTCGAAGGGCTGCAGCTTTTATTATGCCACCCTGAGAGACCCCTCACCAAACACATGCACACTGCCACTGCAGCCTGCGTGTTTTGATGCAACTAAAAGTAAAGAGTCTTACAGCCCTGAGGCCGGATGCACCAGACCTCTAGTGAGGGCATAACTGTATGAGCAGATATTCCCTCTAGTGTCAGAGTAGATGGGCTGGGCGCTTGTCAATATGACTTCCACAGCTCCATGATGGCTTCACCCAATCCCAAGATATTTGGTACCTAACATCTCAGATTAATGATCCCTCACTGATGCCAGTGCTGGATTCATTAATAAATGCACTAAGAGGGTACCTCAGAGGTGCCCTCTGAAAACCTACCCTACCGCTAGTGTGTAGCTGACTGGTCTGCACCAGCCTGACACTTTCAGACATATTTCTGACCCCTACCGTTGCCCAGTTGGGAGCCTTGTACTCTTGTGGGTCAGAAACATAGCCTATTCTGGGTGGAGGTGCTTCACACCTACCCCCCAAGCAAGAACAGCATTCAAGGGCGGTGAGCCTCAAAGGTTTTCTTCCCTTTGTTGTGCTAGCCAGGGCCTGTCCAGCTAGTGGAGATGCCCGCCACCCTGACCAAGCCCCACTTTTGGCAACAAGGTCAGCGGGAAAACAAGTACAAAGTAGAGGTGTGTCCCCTCTCAGCCAGGACCACCCTAAGGTGTCCTGAGCTGAAGTGACCCCCTCCTTTGAAAATCCTCCATTGTGGTTGTGAGGATTTAAGCCAATAGGATTAGAAATGTTTCCCTCCCCAAAGGGAGAGGACATACAATGGATGTAGTCAACCTAAAGGTAAGTAGCTCACTGGCCATTACCTGCAACACCCCTAAATTGAGTATTGAGGGGCACCCCTGAACCTTGATCTTCAGATTCCTGGTGACCTAAAGAAGGACCGAAGAGCTGTGCAGCAGTGAAGGCACCAGACGACAACCGATTTAGCACTAGCCCTACCGGGTTGTCTGCAACCCTCAAAGAAACATGCTCCAAATAGTGACTTGTCCTGCAGGTCCACCTACCTCCACAAGCCTGGGAGGACTGCCCGTCTTCCCCAAAGACCAGGAACTTCAGTGAACAGCGGCCCTGTCCACAAAGAAACAAACAAGAAAAGCTCCAGTGCCCTGCTCAACTGCGCAACCAGACCTACATCTGTACTGGATGTCTCCGGCCCGAGTCCAAGCAGCCCACCGGTCCCAAAAATGTTCCCCAGCAGTCCTGAGCTTGAGTCTTGGAGTGACCTCCCCCGGACTCCAGGACGATACCTGCAGCCTCAACACGAAGGTTCGCCCAACCGAGACCAGCTCTGGTAAGACTTTTCCAATGTACAAAGATACCTATGCTCTAGCACCCGCCCCCGGCCTTGGGCAGCTCGACCGACATTGTCCTGGAATTCTTCAGCACCCAAAATTACCTCCAGAGCCATCAGTTCCCTTTCGTCCAGCCTCCTGGTCCAAGCCTGCAGCCTTTGTTCAAAATATTCAGTCTCCATTACTTTGCATTGAACAGCCAACGCTGTGCTGGGTGCTTCATGCCCCCCCACCTCCAGTGCTGGTCCTAACCCATGGAAATGGACCCCCACAACCCCACTCCGATTTTACTTACCGGCACCTCTTTGCATTCCCCCAGTCTCCACCGACTATCATTGGGTTCCAGTGACCTAATTTGACCTCTGCTCTCGCCGCCACAGTGCCCCTAGTGGTGCAGTCTCTACATTTACCGGACCCTTGCCAAGTGGTGGTCCTAAAACCCGTAAACTGGATTTTTAAGTTGTGAAATTTTCTGTGAAATTGCAGGATTGGTTTTCCTTCCATAGTGTTTAACTTTTTATACTTAAAAACGGATTGTACAAAACGTATTTTACTTCAAAGTATCTTTGGTTGTAAGTAATAAACTTACAAAAAGTAATATTTTTAAAAACAATTGGTCTTGGATGAAGTCACTGAGTGGGTGTAATCATTTCTTGCTCAAGTGTGTTCAACAAATGCTTAACCCCTTCCACGCGCGGCAACGGTCGGATGGCTCCCGGCCGTCATGAGCACATGACTACCGTGACTCATGACGGCCGGGAGCCGTCATGAGCATCAATAAGGTTAACACAGCCCTCTGATAAGCTGAACTGCTCGACCACAAAAGAGAGCATTTAGTATTATCTACTTTAGCCTCTGTAAAGCCTCTGGGGATCCACTGGACTCTGTGCACACTATACCTTACTTTGGTACAGAATATACAGAGCCAGATTCCTACACCGCAGATATGCAATTTTAAAGATTTTAGTGAAAATAGAGCCTAAAAAGCTGGAAGTGCCAACTGTGGATATCTGGTCGAGCCAGATGGGGACAAAGTCACACTTTCAGGCCAACTGCGATGGGGCACAGGCCGGCTACAGGGACCCAGGTAGGCCAGCTGAACAAAGTATCTTAAATCCTGGTTTGCAGACCACTGAGAGGATCTGCATCGAAGAAGTGTCACGTAGCCAAAGCGATGAGTCGATTCTGAGGTGGGTCAAGGCTGCGATGCAAGGGCCTACATCATCGTCAAGGAGCCAGTTGACAGGGCTTGTGATGTGAATTCAAGTGCCTAGGATGTGGCACACAGCTGGGCGATGAGTCGGTTCCCAAGAGCTGCGAGGCTTCAATGTAGAGTCTGGCATTGTCGCGGCTGCCGTCGATGAGGGATGCAGGGCCTGCTCCAGGGATGTGTCGCACAGCAGCAGTTTCGATGTGCTGTGATGTGGGTATTTGCTTCAGGTCCAACCCATATAGCAGCGGCGATACTTCAGTTCTGCTTGGGTTTGCACCTGCACAGCAGAGGAGCTGCATCGGGTCCGCTGGATACACAGACTGACAGAACACCTTAAACTCAATTCCAAAGGTCCAGGACTGGGTTGGCACCACTTGGCATGGTAGACCCACAGATGGCAAAATCCAGGTGCAGATGCAAGGCTGATTAGAGCTAGGGAGGTCTGTGCCTGTTGATCAATTCCAGTAACATAGATCCAAAGTGATTTTTAGGCAAAACTTGCTGTTTTACTTATATATTCAACAGTACAATTACACAGAGAACAGATGCAAAGTTGATGGAAGCTTGTTGTGGACAGAGGCTTCTGAGGAAGAGCCCAGCCAACTAGTGCTTAAAGTCACTCTGGGTTCAAGAGACGCAGGCCCAGTCCTTCTCACCCAGACAGGAAGGCAGCGGTCTTTCAGAGAAGCAGTCCTTCTTCCTGTCAGAGTATCCACAGGTCCAGAAGTGTACTGAAGAGTTGGTGTATAAGGTCCAGTTTATGTACCCAGTTGTGCATTTGAAGTCAGGAGAAGCTTCTAGAGGCATGCCTTTAAGGTGCACAGGTGCCCTGACTTCCTGGCCATGGCTCCAGACTAACTAAAGGGGGTATGCAAACTTTGGGTGACAAGACACAGCCTATTCAAGTGAGGGTGGGGCTGGGTCCAGCTGCTCACTCTCATCCTGCCAGTGATGGACCATTCAGTCACACCTAAGCTCCCCATTGTGTGTGGCTATCTAGGAGGAATATACAAAGCCCAACTGTCAACTACACCCAGTCAGGCACCAAATGGCTGAAGCAGGAAAATGCCAACTTTCTAAAAGTATTAAAGAAAGATTGGCGTGCAGCTGGTATTTGAAGATGTCAATAAAGATTGCAGATTCAATCACACTGTCTCCGTCATGATGAAAGAATAATGGCGTATAGTTTTAAGATTGGACAATCAAATAGCTATGTTTATAATGAGTTTATATTGGAGTACCTAGATAAATGCAATACATTGGCGGGATTGATTCCCACTTTTTGCAGTGCGGCAGCGGGAGCGCAAGAGGAGTGCTCTTTCTTTAATACTTTCGCATTGACTGTGGTTTGGGGCGATCCACGGACACTGGACGCACGCATCTACATATAAGGTTTTGGAGCTTGGAGTAATTAAAGGGAAGGAGTGCATGCTCCATCATATATTTTTCTGCTACGCAACTTTCTAAAAGTTCCATTTTCAAAATGGTAGTTTAAAATTCGACTTCACCATTAGTTAGGATTTTAAATTTCAATTCCAGAGACAATGAAACATGAACAGGTTATTTGTTCCCATCTGGAAGTTACACTTTAAAATATTAATTAGTTAACTCCAATGTTATTCTGTGGGAGTGCCTTGCAGTAGTAAAAAACAACTTGCGTTTTACATGCCCTGGTAGTGAAATAAAACCTAAAGTAAATGTCCAACCTCTTAAATACAGGGACTATCCTCAGGCTGACTCATATGTATTAGGAAGGAAGGTTTAGGCCTGGCAAAAGGTTTACTTTGCCAGGCCGAATTGTCAGTTTAAAACTAAACATGCCTCAGGATTGCCATTGCAGCATGTGTGAGTGTGCAAAGTGCTACTTAAGTGGATGGGATAACCAGTGCTGCAGGCCCACTTGTAGCATTTAATTTGCAGGCCCTGGGCACAACCAGTGCCACTTTACTAGGGACTTACAAGTAAATTAAATATGGCAATTGCGTAGAAGACAATCTAAAATGCTTCAAGGAGAGAACACAAGCACTTTAGCTCTGGTTAGAAGTGGCAAAGCGTGCAGAGGACGAAGGCCAGCAAAAACGAAGTCAGCAAAAGAAGAGGTCTGAAGGTAAAATGTTAGGGGGAAAGCCACGCCGAGGATGCCAGGTCTAACACATTCGCTTGGATGAACTGTTATTAACAGGGGTATATGGTTTAAGAATGAAGCCACCCTTTAGGTAACCTAATCCTTCTCTTACACTCTTGCCTTTTCCCATTCTTAACTTTGTGGTGAGATCCTAAAGAAGTTGAGAATGCAACAGAAGGCAGGGTCTAGTAACTTACAGCTAAGCCAATGTGTAGAACTGCCTACTAAAACTCACCCTGAAGGGAACCCTTGAGAGGAAACTATGAACAATCAGCAAAATGAGCATGGTGTGTGTCAAAATAGAATCCCAGCAAATGTCTGCGTGGTACATACTTGCAGAATGCAACAACTGTGGCATAGCACTGGTGGAGAGTTACCAGTCTCATGCAATAGGTACTACATGACATAATAAATCTGGCAATTGTGCCTTAATAGTCACTCAACTGACAACATGGACTATAAAATGCCATAGGCAGCTGATCGAAGAAGGCAGTTTCCTAGTTCTGTCAAGCTAACAGCTGTATGGGAGTCTCACATGCAGTTGTGAAGAGTCTAGACAGCATAGTAGTTATGCCAAGAATGTTAAAGGAACGAAATCCTTCAAATAGAGTTTCAACAGTGTCTTTGAAACAAAGGCAGGGTAACCTTGTACCGAAGGAATAGCACAAGTGATTCATTAAAAGGTATGAAGTTTGTTTATATTCCTAGGCAATGTTATGGCAACATTAAAGAAGTCTTCTGTGAAGGAGGCTTCACATCTCATTAGGCAAACCGGTGAAAGTGCTTATGAATCAGGTTAGCTAGGATCCAAGTCAAGGTGGTAATCGACTGTCAGGTGCCTCTTCGGAAGAACAGATCAGACCCGTTAGATGTCTTATTCTTTTAGTTCTAGAGATGTACTCCCTGGTCTGTTCCAATGAGTCTCAGTGGCTACTAGTAATACAGATGTTTAGTTCCACACGTTCCATCCTGGTGACACAAAAATCCATAACATCAGCAACTGAGCAGGTTGATACTGTGCGCTAGCAGGCACCAGTATGTGCAGGTTTTCTTTCTGAGAGGCTCACACATACAAAGGCAATGTCCTCATGAAGCATGCAATAAAGAGGAGCGATGACAGGAAGTGGTGCAGCCCTTTCCCTACTTTAATGGACAGGAGATCGCTCTTCTGTAGGAGGTGGAAGTGGTCATTCTGAAATATATGGAGCAGGTCAACAAACCAGCCTTGGCACACCAAGTAGAAGCAAATTAAAACTATAAAAACATTCAGGGTTAGGCCTGATCTTTTGAGAAATTCTCAGGATCACAACATTCATATTAAAGACGTATGGATCTCCCAATTCAGTCCAGCATCATGCTGTTGCCCGGGGATCAAGATCCCCCAACACACTCAGCAGGAAAGCCAACTGTCACTCATTTAAATATCCAATTCAACAGCATCTCTGGTTAGATGGTTCATGAACAATTTCCCATGCATGTGGGAGAGTGGAGTCCCTTGTTCTCTTGTTGTGCCTTTTTAGTGAGAGAGTAGAAGAAATGTGGAGTGCTTAAATACCCATTCGCCCGATATGGGGCAAAATCTTTCTCTTGCCTGGAATGCGCTCCCTATGTCCATCAGGAATTGCCCCTCCCTCGCGACCTTCAAGAAAAAACTGAAAACCTTCCTATTTCAGACTCCCTAATGTCTGTCAGATGGCCCTTCCCTCCTGCCCTTTCAGTGAACGACAATGCAAGCGCCGAGATGCCCCCGGGTGAGTCGTGCGCTATAGAAATACGCATAACATAACATTACATAACATCTAACACCAGCTGGCAGAGCTGCATAGTGGCTACCCTCTTGCTTCTACATGTTAAAAATTGCCATGGTATTGTCTGTGTGCATAACTAACATATTTTCTTTCATTCACTAGAAGAAAGCCAAAAAACTGCTTTCAGCTTCAACACACATCTTGAAGTACAAATTCAATTTGTCTCAAAAGGTAGTCAGTAAAGGATTCCCTGCAATGAGCCCCTCTCCCCACCCTCCATATCAAACATACTCTGGTGTGTAACTAGTGACAGTTTGATGTGGACAAGACAGGACAGCCTGAAGGGGCATCTCAACCAAACGGTGGTAACACGAGTAAACCAGGTCAATAACAACAGCACCAATGACTACAGAACTGGGATCGTCAGAGTACCACCACTATGAAAAACTCTTGTAGTCCCAGAGGCTTCTGAAATCACCAGAGGGAACCTGTCTTGGTGCTCTATAAGTTATCAGCTGTCTGTCTGTGTGCAGTTACCCTTTTTAGAGAAGGAAGAAAGGACTTCGTAGGGCTGATATTAGGGTACTATGTATGCCAAAACAAAACAGCAAAGGAGTACGCAAATACAAACGTGGAAGATGAATGATGCCATTAACATGAGATGGCTGAATGACGCAAGATACATGGCTACTATTAAAGTTGGGGTGAATACCTCCTGAACTGCAATCATTGTTCAATATGCAAATGCAATAAGATTAAGAATAAATCTTTGGACTGGATGTACTTTAATTTACTCCGAACCCTACCTAAGACAACTGTGTAACCCAGTTTAGCCTTTTCTATCCCTTACCTTGGTCTCTGCAAGCTGGCGCTTTAGGAGCTGCATTGCCTCAGTGTGTCCACGTTCGCTGTCCTGTAAGGCGCGGAGCTGTTCCTTGAGTTCCCGCTGTAATAAATGATGACAGTGGGTTATATCCCTAAGCTGTAGAGACCAATGCACACTTTAGGCAGGCAGGGCAGTCAGGGCTTAATGTGGGGGGTTAATTCCATGTTCACCCACAGGCACAGTGTGGTCCAGACCTGTGATCTTATTTCTGAAGTACAAGTACTCAACACCCTAGAACAGTATGCATCAAAAAGAAAACAACTTACTTACATGTAACTCTAGTTCTCTAGTACTGGAAGCTTTCATAGATTTCCATGCCTGAATCATTCCTGGTTGTCGAGACGGGAGTCTCCGGTATATAAAAAAAAGCAATGCTTAGTTGGATAGCAAAATGAAAAGAGGCCTAGCCCCATTTCCCTTTTGCAACCCATAACCTTTGTTATGTAAAAGAGACCAAACTTGTCCCTGAACCAATCAGAGCTCCTCACCCTCTAGAACCCTCCTGAGAGAACCTTCTGCCCCTCAGATTTTCGTGCACTTGTGCTCTAGACACCTTTTGTGCTAAATCCAGGGTGAGCCTCTCAGGAGAGGAGGGTGGGTCGCATATGAATCTATGAAAGGTTCCACTACTGGAGAACTACAGTTACAGGTAAGTAACTTGTTTTCTAACTCCAGTGTTGGATTTTCCATAGATTCACATGCCTGAATCAGAATAGCGAGCAGTAAAACATAGCACATTTTTTGTTACCCAAGACCTGGAACAAGGGAACATATGTAGCTCGATAAAAGCGGTCTTTATACACCAATACACACAGAAAAAACACTTCCAAATTGCATATAATACAATATACAACAATAAAATGTGCATATGTAACCAATATAAAAGGAAGGAGGGATGGTAAAGAGGGCTCACCGTCTTATTATTGGAGAAGGTTCCTCAGTACTGCTTGTCCTACTGCCACATCTTTCTCTGCAGGTGCATCGAGGCAGTAAAGTCTGGTGAAAGTATGCGTACTCTTCCAGGTAGAAGCCCTGCAGATATCCTGGATAGGTACTCCAGCAAATAAAGCAGTGGCGGTGGACACTGCTCTTGTAGAATGAGCACGGACACATGCATTCAATGGCTTTCCTGCCGCCTGATGACAAAAAACTGTATTGCAGTTGAAATCCATCGTGCAATTCCCCTCTTTGACAAAGGGAACTCCTTCCTGGGGGCACTATAAGCCACAAACAGCTGGGAAGACTTGCGGAAAGGCCTTGTTTGCGGCAAGTAAAACTTCAGACAACGTTGAACATCCAAAGAATGAAGAGCTCTCTCCACTGCGGTTGACGGTTGAGGGAAAAACCTCTTAAGGATCAGCGGTTCATTCAGATGAAAGTCTGTAAGCACTTTCGGAATTAATTTTGGATTAGTCCTGAGAACAATCCTGTCCTCTTTGAACTGCAAAAAAGGTTCTTGTATCGTGAGAGCCTGTATTTCCCCAACTCTTCTGGCTGAAGTGAGAGCTATTAGAAGAGCTACCTTCCAGGATAAGAACTTTAGATCCGCCCTGTGAATTGGTTCGAAGGGCTGCTTCATCAATTGAAATAAAACAATGTTCAACTGCCAGAGAGGTGGAGGAGGTCTTATGGGAGGAAAAGTCAAAACAACCCTTTCATAAACTGTTTGATAATCCTTTCAGACCACAGTGATGGACCCGAGGAAGTTCTTCTATATCGATAAATCGCAGCAAGATGCACTTTAATAGAAGCATGGGCTAAACCAGACCTTGCCAACATTAAAATATATGGAATAATCTCATGTGCCGCTGAGCTCAGAGGATGAATGTTACATTCTTGGCACCACAAACAGAATCTCTTCCACTTCATCCTATATGTCTTGTTTGTACTTTCCGCTCTGGCATTTGCTAGTATATCTCTGCATTCTGATGAAATATCTAGGTGTTGAAAATCGCAGTGTTCAGGAGCCAGGCCGCTAAGCGTAGAGATCTCGGGTCTGGAGGAAGCACTTGTCCCCGGGACATTGTCAAGAGTGATGGTATTGGTTGCAGACGAATCGGATAATCCTCCGACAGCAGGAGCAACTCTGTGAACTAGTGTTGCCTGGGCCACCACGGAGCTATCAGTATCACTTTGCACGGTTCTCTCTTTATCTTTGTTAAAACACGTGGCAGGAGGGGAACTGGAGGAAAAGCGTAGGCAAAGATGCCTGACCATGCCATCAAAAACGCATTCCCCCAAGATCCCCTTTGGTGATGCCAACTTGCGAAGAACCGGCATTTTTTTGTTCTGAGCTGTCGCAAACAGATCTACTGTCGGATCTCCCCATTTAAAGAAGATGCTTTGTAAAATTTCCTGGTTGATTTCCCACTCGTGGCATGTGGACTTTAATCTACTGAGAGTGTCCGCTTTGACATTCTGATCTCCTGGAAGATTTTCCGCTTTTAGAGACACCTCATGTTGAACAGCCCACTGCCATATCTTTTGTGCTTCCTGTGACAGGGGGAGTGATCTTGTACCTCCCTGCTTGTTGATATAGTGCATTGCAGTCGTGTTGTCTGTTCTTACCAGAACCGATGCACCCTGAATTCTTGGAAGGAAAGCCAGCAATGCCAAGCCTATCGCTTTGAGCTCCAGCAAGTTGATGTGTAGCTGCTGTTCCTGCAATCACCACCGACCGCTGACCTGTAGATCCTGAAGGAACGCCCCCCCATCCTTCCAGGGATGCATTGGTGGTAATTACCAGTGGAGCTGGTTCGGTCAAGAAGGAAAGGCCCACCGAAATGTTCCTTTTGTGGGTCCACCATGATAGTGCTTGCCCCATAGCCGGCGTGATCTTCACCTTGTCGAAGGATCCCTCTGCCTGGTGCCATTGCCGGTCCAGTTCCTCCTGTAATGGACGCATCTTTAGTCGGCATAAAGGTATGCAAGAGGACGTTGTCCCCAGTAGCGACTTGTACTTGCGAACTGAAAGACACTTTTCTCCTGTGAAATTTTTTGCAAGCATCATGAGACCCAGTTGCCTCTCTTTGGAGGGAAATGCCTTGTTTACAGACTTGGCAAAAATCACTCCCAGGAACGTGATTTTCCTTCAAGGTTGAAGGAATGATTTCTCTATATTCAAAATCAGCCCCAGTTCGGCAAATAATTGTATGCATGCCGTAGTTGACACCTAGGCTGAAGTTTCTGATGGTGCTTTTATCAACCAGTCGTCCAGGTATGGAAATATCTGGTGTCTTAGCTTTCTGACAAAAGCTGCCACTGGCGCCAGACACTTCGTAAAAACTCTCGGGGCTGATTTGAGGCCAAACGGTAGTACTTTGAACTGGTAATGGTCTCCGGCTACAGCAAACCGAAGATACTGTCTGTGGGAAGGATGAATGGGGATGTGAAAATATGCATCCTTCAAGTCTAGAGTGGTCATATGATCCCCTGGGTTTAAGAGCAGCAGAATGTCTAGGAGGGTCACCATACGGAAAGACTGCTTCTTGAGATAAGTATTCAGAGACCTCAGGTCTAGAATAGGACGCCATTGGAGAGCATTCTTCCAGACTAGGAAGAAACGGGAGTAAAACCCTTTTCCTTTTTGGGAGATCGGCACCGGTTCTATTGCTCCCTATTGGAGCATTGTCCGAATTTCCCGACTTATCTGAGATAGAGGACTGATCTCTTGACTTGTCGGCGGTGTGCAAGGAGGGAATTGAAGAAATTTTAAAGTGTGTCCGAATTGTATTATATTGAGGACCCATCTGTCCGCCGTTATTTTCTGCCAATGATGCAGATGGGAAGCAACTCTTCCACCCAGGGGAACGTGGAGGGGTAGAAATACATGTAGCCGGATCCACGAGGTTGTCATTGTCTTCTGCCATAGTCCTTTCCTTGACGACCCCCTCGTCCTCTAGGAGCAGACTTTGTATAGGTCCCTGATTGTTTTTGACCATATGGCTGTCGGTATGGTTGTGATGATGAGGAATATGAGGGGTATCTCCCCTGCTCGTAACCCCCGCTATAGGATGATTGGCCTCTCCCTCTGGCACCCCGAAAGGGCACTTTACGGTACTGTAGCGAACGTAGGGCTTTTGCAGTATCCGTATCTTTTTTGATACCTTGAAGTGCATCATTCACCTGTTTTCCAAACAAATCTTCTCCGTCAAAAGGGAGATCTAGAATCTTATTTTGCACCTCTGGTCTAAAAGGTAGTCGCCCTTAACCACCCCTGATGCCGTAGCACCGCCGCTCCTCCAAGCGATCGGAAGGCTGTGATCGCGATATCCATCGCACAGTCAATGACTTCAGCCGAAGCCCTTTCTCCTTCCTGGAGGATCTTTTTTGCCTCCTCTCTATTGTCCTCTGGGATGAGATCCATGTAAGGTGCCATATCGCACCACATCTGCCTATCGTATCTGCCCAGGATGACAAGGGCATTTGCAGATCTAACTAGGAGAGCAGACATCTATGAGAACCTCTTTCCTGCATGGTCTAATCGCCTCCCCTCTCTGTCAGGAGGTGCTGATATAGGTGCAGAGGGATTCTTAGATTTTTGCTGCGCCGCTTGCGAAATCACAGAATCAGGTTTTGGATGGCTCAGTAAACACGCTGGTGCGTCCAAATGAGCTTTATATTTTTTCTCCAATCTAGCAAGCACAGGTGTAACTGTTGCCGGTGTCTTAATCACTTTTAATCCTTCTTCCCATACATGGCTCACAATTGGGATAGACCGGACTGACTTGTGGTATGGTTCCTTAAAATCGTATAGGAAGCATTCCGTTTGTGTTGTAGCCATAGGAAGCTGGAATCTCTTCGCAGCTCTTTCCATCGGATTATGGAATCCGCCGATATCCACCGGCGGAGAATCCACAGGTACTAGTGAGGGAGATGCCAGAGATGGAATCTGGTAATCATCCCATTCTTTGTTGTGATCTGTTACCTCTCCCTCCTCCTGGTCATCATCGTCCATAGTGACAGGATCCTGATGGTGTATTGTTTGAGGTCTTGTAGGTGTAACTTCCTGTAGTGGTCCCCTGCTTCTAACAGGAGTTGCAGGGATGGAACATGGATGCAAGACCTGGATTTCCTGAGAAGCTGGTGTCGGCGGAAATCTCCTTTTATAGTCTGCCAGCATAAACTGCAGATCCATCATCATGGAAGATGGCATACCCACCATCTCTTCTTGGTACCCTTGACTATAACGTTGTTGCGGAGGATACTGGTACTCCCCATATCCCTCCTCACAGTCATCATCCTGACACTTCACATGTAATTGTGAGGGACTATTGGCATAGCCAAAGGGACCGTCCTCCACCTCCTCCTCTGAATCCTGCTCCTCCAGCAGGTGTGATGGCACCAGAGGAGTGATCTTGCTTGGAGAGGTGACTTCTGGTGTAATTCTCCTCTTCCTAACGATTTTCGGCTTATCTGGAATTTCCCTCGTCGACGTGATCGCCGTCGACACCCTCGTCGACACCAGGCATAAAGAGCTATCCGTTGTCGACGACATAGTTGTCGTCGATGTTCCCGTCGACGACGATCCAGTCGTAGTCACAGTCGATGACGATCCCGTCATCGCCGATGCCACCGAAGTAACCGGCATCGACCCCACCGTTTAAGACGATGACGTCGTCGACGGAGAGGCTGTAATATCCAATGATGGTGTCTTTGAAATTAGCTTTACCTCAATCTTCGTCGTCGTCGACGACGATGGTTTCTTCGTCGACGATCGCGTCGACGATGCCCGTTTTTTAAATTTGACCTCAGGAGGCATCGAAGACGGCTTCCTGAAGGGTTCCTAGACCTGAGGAGGTGACTTTGACGGTCGGAACTAGTCTTCTTTGATTGTTTTTCACCAGAAGCATGTCCCTTACTCTCCTCTTCCACAGATTTAGGAGATTTTGAAGGACTGCGGCCCGTGAGTGGTCCTTTTTAGGACCTTCTCAGGACGTTCCCCTGAGGAATGAGCTTGAGGAGATTTTCTTCTCTTTTGAGATCTCCTAGATGTTGAGGAGGACTCTTCCTCACTGTCACTGGAGATAACCTCCTTTCTGGCTTTTGGCTTCTGCAGCCATATCAAGACGCGCCCTTCACGATCTCTCAGTATTTTACATGCGAAAGTGCGACATACCTTACAGTCTTTGGCCTGGTGATCCGGGTATAGACAGTAGATGCAGTCAGCATGAGGGTCATCAGTGTAGAGCCTCTTCTTATAACAAGTTGAACAGGCCCTAAATAAACCTTTCTTCTCCTTTCCAGACATTCTCTAAAGAATATATTTGAAGACAATCCAGGGTAGTAAAAAATAAAAATTTAAAAAAAAAAATCCAGTTGAATTTCTAAGAACAAAGTTCTTTAAAGAAGTTGAAAAAACAGAATTTGAGCAGAGCTCAAAGGAGACTCCCTAGCACAACGTGCGGTAGAAAATCTGAGGGGCAGAAGGTTCTCTCAGGAGGGTTCTAGAGGGTGAGGAGCTCGGATTGGTTCAGGGACAAGTTTGGTCTCTTTTACATAACGAAGGTTATGGGTTGCAAACGGGAAATGGGCCTAGGCCACTTTTCAGTTTGCTATCCAACTAAGCACTGCTTTTTGTATATACTGGAGACTCCCGTCTAGACGATGGGGAATGATTCAGGCATGTGAATCTATGAAAGCTCCAATACTGGAGTAACGTAAAGTAATAGTGAGGTCCCCACAAGGCACTTTCAACAGGTAAACAGAATGTCAGAACAGAAAAAGTAATTTTAAAGACATTGTTTATAATGCGGGTTAATGGCGTTGCATAGAATTTAATCTAATCCTTTCACTTTAATAGTCCCTCAGGACAAAACCTTATGCATTCTACAAACCTCTGAACGTTCAACAGCCAAAGCTGCAGTGGGGAACAGAATGGATTATTAACCCCTGTAGTGGAGGAATCGGGATCCAGGCCTGCCTTTTCCTCACTACCCACCTATGTCATGGTACTAAAGAGAGGATCAAGACACAAAAGACCAGAGATTCATATAGGGTTTACTGTAGAACACTGAATTACAAGTGAGTGACTGAAATATGTCTGTGACTATAAAGATTGGTATGGGAGCAGCTAGCCAGGTAACACCTGCACAGTGCCATTTCCTGCATCTAAAGAAAATACAAAGCTGTTCTATGCATGCACAAGGAACAAGGGCAGGATACAAGGAGTATGAACATGTCTGCTAGCTGGAAACCTGATTTCATATAATCCAACAACACAGCCCAGTCATAACTGGTTCCTTGTCTAGATCTCCCTGTTATGTTAGTTTATTTTTATAATGCGCACAGCTACCCAAAAAGGGTTTCCCAGCGCAGAGCTAAAAAGGAAACTCAGAAAAAAGAAAACACAACAGATTAGACAGGTTATTGATTAAACAGCCAGGTTTTTAGCTGTTTACGAAAATTTAAATACAAAGGTTCTTTACGCATAGACAAAGGGAGAGAATTCCAAAGACGTGGGCCAAGATAGGAGAAAGAGCGACCGCCCATTCTTACCAGCTTAATCCGAGGAATGATATGCCTCTTCCCAGCGGCACGTGAAGGTCTAATGCAGGGATAGCACAGGAAGTGCACATGGGCAGGAAATGGGATAATACTTAGAATTAATAAGCCACATCAATGCTTGATTCTTGGAATCACACAGTCGACCGACCGTTTACAATGGCCATCGAAAACAGAGTAGGTTATCAGCATCCTGAAAAGTCTTCACATGTTATCTAACATTAAGGAGTCTGTTGAGGCCAACCGACTAGGGCTTATTGTTGTTACAACATCATTAACCTAAAATATTTAAAGAGGAGCTCCATAAGCCAACAATTACAAAACACCTTACAAACCTCCGGCTTTTCTATGACTCCATCGGGCATAAACGTTAATCAGTGCTTGCCCAATCTTTGCAACTCGATCCTATGATGTTCAACCACTTTCCTTTCAACTGGTCCTTTGCCTTTCGCCAACCAAACCAGAGAAAGTCAGACAATCTGAAACAATGCATTCAAACTCACATCTTCATTCCCTAACTCAGATATAGCTACTCCTACTTTGCGAATAATTGGCATATAATATATAATAAAGCCATCCACATTAACACTCATTTTGTGGCTGTTCCGGAGTCAACGGCTGCCCAAACACGATGCTCCTAGAGAGTCCCCCCCACACAAAAAAAAAGAGAGAATACGACACTAGGAGATAGGCCTTCTCCTGTGACGTCATCCTTTGACATGATCTTCTACCTCCAACTGAGACAGGTACCCATCACTCACCAACTACAGCCAAGAACTCGAAACTCATCCTCTCATCCACTTTTTTATTTAAGGCCCCCTTCTCGCCTACATTTGTCAAGCTCATTTGCTCCATTACTCCTCTCGTGTATTAATGGGTCTCTAGTTTGCTACAGTCTTTTCAAACAAACATCTTCATTTCACGCCTGCTGCTTTAATACACAGGCACTTATGAATTAGTTACATGCACATGTCGCCATAATTTGACTGGCCTGTATAAACTGTTTCTATAGAGCTAGGTTCACACTATATAAGCAGTCCAAATAAAGATGTGATGATGCTACAATTTGTAAAACTATAAACAATACACTGACTTAGATTACCGTATTCATGTCTGATCTAGCTTGCTTCTGGACATGGTGTACATAGTCTTACCAGAGTTATCTTATTCCAGCTCGCCTTTAAACCCAGTCTTGTGAGAATGTACCTTACCTACAATCATAAATCTACCTTGTCCCCACGTCTAGGCCTCATTTTAAGTGTCATAGTTTGATCTTTTTATATCTGTGTACAAGATTTTATGGAAATCTTGGTTGGACATTGCATCACTCTATTCAATACAAGATCCTGCCATTGTGTGGAAAGACACTGTGGATATCTACCGTAACGCAGCATCCATGTGAACATTGAACAGTCATCGTACTGCAAATTCTAAATACACATATATTATACAGATTGCATAGGTAAGGTACCAAGTAAAAAAGAGCAACGCACATTAATAGGACAACGCCAACATAAATGCAGAGACAGCATGACCCTAAATACCCAAAGGAATCATTCACCTGAATCCTACCTGAAAGTTCATTTCGTTCTAGCGATTGGCAACGTCAGACCAAGGAATGTAAAAACCTGCAGTTAGTAAATGGCGGATTATCTGATATTAAACTGAACAATTAATAAGAGTAGAGGGTTATTCCAGAAGTCAATGGGCAATGATAGTTTGTGGGATTCTAGTGCTCAAGTAGTCAGCTAAGAAACAAAAAGGGGCTTTTGGCACTGCAGTTCTTAACATGGCGAGGCAAGAAGCCTCAAAGGATTCTCAGAGCCTTCTCAGTGCAAAGGGGCTGTTCACAGCAAAGTGCAAACCATCTAATTCAGTCAAATTAATGTGGCACGAATTGGGTGTCCGCCTCATCACAAACAGTTGTCAATGATGGTACAGAAGCCTTTCTTTAACTTCCAACCTCCATCAATTTAATCGTCTTCCCTCTCTTTCGCAGACACCCCACAGATCTGCTGAACAAACAGTGGTGGATGACCCTTCGCGCAGCTGGTGGCCAAGGCATGGAACAACCTTCCCCTGCACCTCTGGACTGCTCCATTACTCCAGCAATACAGGAAAAAACTTAAGACCTGGTAGCTCGAATGAACTACCCACAAAGCAGTGTGATTGCTGTGCTTTATAATGTTTGATTGATTGATGCCAGTATTTGCAATTGTGACCTTAAGGAACAGAGGTTACTATTCCACAAAAAGGGGCACAACGTGAATCAGGCTTCGTGGAGAGGAAGAAGGGTTTTGTGAGAGTGCGGTCTTCTTTCACTGTCCGCAGACTGCACATTCACAGTGTAAGCTCTCAGATATTGACAGTGTACAGTTTATGAATGGTTACCACCTGTCCTTGTCAGCTACCAACCATGCTATTGTGAGCAGCGAAAGGTGGGGAAACCAAACTAAACTTCCCTTTTGATTTAAAAGGGTATGTAGTAATGTGTATCTAGTACTTTAGTATTTTATAAATACTTTGCATACACACCACCACCTGAACTGGGTCTAAAGGACCTGAAGGGATCTGGGCTTCTATGCAGATCTTTGAAAGCACTACTGCCTCAACATATGTGCCTTTTTGGTCAACAATTATTTTACGGGAATGACCTTCTTCGCCAATGCAAAATATTGGATTGAATTCAAGAGGGACGGTGCAGGAGAACACATCACAAGAGAAAGTAACAAAATACTTACTCAGTAAGGCAAGTTCTCCCTCCCAGATAGGTGTCATCTATGGAGGGAGCCAATCCACAACCACCAACCTAATCTGGAGGAAAAAGCGGTCTATTGATCTCCATTAAAAAGTAGAAACAAGGGTCAGCCATGCAGTGTAACTTGTGGCCCAAGATCTGGAGATCGAGGGCCTGTCTTTTTTCCAATGGGTCAAATGTCCTGCTAAAGCAGGTCTTTCAGAAAGAATGCCCATCATGGTGAGAAATAACACTACTCAGTTACTAAATGTGCTGTTCACTTGCATATTAGTGCTGAGAGGACAGGCTTATTTTTCTACGTGGAAGAATTCACGAAAGGTTTTCAAGATAGACTGAGCCCTACAGCAAATTACATATACCAGCCACAACCTGTCTTAATCCTTATGAAAACAAGAATCACTCTGGTTCAGCAGCATTCTTTCGATCACACCACTAAAAGAGGATTCCATGGAGGCGAGGTTATGTACAGGCATGGTCAGGCATTAGTGTGAACTCTAGGATTTGGATATGTTCAACATATAGCCAGATTGTTTAAACAGTGACTCCTAAGCGTGGTTTGTAAATAAAGTACTATAATGGCAAGGACTGCAGAGTGACAATGCTGCATGCAATATTTGGTATCAGAATAATATTTTATCCACTACATAGACCTACCAATACATTGTCATTTTAAGTACACATTTACTATAATTTATTGAACTTACAATTAACTCCCACTGTAATTGTGGGAGGGGGGTAAGAAATAGTAAACATATACATACCTAGCAAAAGAGTGGTAGGTCGATGCAGTGGAAGTCATTCTTATAGGTCGATCAAAATGACCTAGATAGTGTCGCACAACCGCAGGGGGTGCAGCCAGTGAGGACTGAACAATGGTGGCATATTTCAGTGGCCTCAGACTGCTTACATAGAGATTTTATTTAATGATTAAAGCAATGTAGTTCGTCCTCAATTTGTATAAAAATTGTTTTTTAAAAAGGCAAGGGTAGGTTTCTTCTTAGGAGCCTGTTGTAAACGCTAAGATTGCTGAAAACTAAGGAGTCTAGTCTAGATTCCCCTCATGCCTCTTTCTTTTCTTCCACCATCCTACAATGTTTCCCAGACATGCAGGTACCTTTTCATTCCTTCTGTCCTGCCCTACCCGGGAATGTCTATTTTGATTTCTTCAAAAGGCGGTATACATGGTGGACTGGGCAATGTATAGTTTAGGTCTAGAAGATAAAAGATGCAATTTGCACCTCCTTCCAGTGGCTGGGTACATGGACTGTGGACCACATTTCCCATGCCTTCCAAAAATCTTCCTTTTTGGGGCTGGGAATAGTAGTTTGCTTTCAGGTGGTGGGTTTTGGCCAAAATCTCAGTAGTCTGGCTTAAAACACTCTGCGCATACCTTTCTTGCAACCAAGATAGAAGTCAAATGGATCATAGCCTCCTGGATATGTTGCAACATCTTTTCAGACTCAAACATTCACTGAGAAACAAAGTCCATATTTAAGTACAAGAAACAGGAACCACGGATTTTTGGAGACTGCTCAGTACTTGCGATCTGGTTCCCATAGACGCTAATGTTATTGTGGTACTTGTTCGTTACAATGGAAGTGCTATACAACTATGTGGGGTTCATATCTCGACCTCAGATTATGTTACAACATTTTGTTTTTCTTTGTTAATCATCGTTTTAACTTAACTGTTTTACCCATTTATAAATACAGACTTCTTTGTATTATATTGAGATCGATTTGTAATAGATTTGAGGCTTGACACCCCCTCTCCACAATGCTCACTTTCTCTGTATTTGTCTTGGTTCCCTGTCCGCATTGTCACTCAGTCTAAGAAGGTGTAGAACTCAGGCAAACAACAGTTAATGCCTGCATAATAAACTTCCCGATTGTCTCAGCCAACCTCAGCATCCAACAGACTTCACTGGAAAGCACACAGATGAGAACATATGGCATCTCAAAGAAAGCACTGAACTGGATGATGTACAATAACAATGACAATAGGGGGCCCAGCCTCTATTATTACCCAGGTTTACACGTTCCCGAAATGAGTACATTTCTCACCATGCCTTATGCAAAACCTGTCCAAAACAAAGGTGCTTATACTGGTAAAGGCAAAGAATGTGCCATTTGTTAAAGCAGGTTTTTAATTATTATATAAAGACTATTTAGTGATATTAATGATTTGCAATCAAAATGAAAGTGTTCCACTTAACAGGACTATTTCTTCGCCAAACTCAATCTTGCACCAGGTTTTAGTTTTTCTTTGACTCCACACGCAGCAAAATGTGCACTGAAAGGTTATTGATTGTAAAAGGGTTTGTAATTCTGCCTGCTCTTTATGAATCAAAATATTTTTCTGTGTAAACTCTAGAGGATGCTTTCCTCTTAATGTTGCTGTTTCTTCTGTTCTTCCTATCTAATCTCAGTGGGCCTATTCAATTCTTAGTCCATCATTGTATTATGTGTAACTAAGGGCCCAATTAGGATGGCAGGCGGACACCTTGTCGCACATGGGACCGCCCAACAGGCTGTCAGCGGTCCCCACAGTAGGCATTAGGATGCGACCGCCACAACGGCAGTCGCAATGCCTATATTTTACATTGTGGCAGGTGCTGCTGGCTGCAGCACCCGCCGCAATGCAAAGAAGCATTTGCAATGCAATCGGTCTCGCCTTTGGGACCTTAACAGGTATTTAGCCATGCAGCACATTACACTGGGCAGTACATCTACTGCTCTTTAACATGGAATTCTTCCCAAAGTTGGGGGCTGCCTGGAGCAACATATTTAAGGAGAGAACGAATGGGAAAATGTATTGTTTTCTTTCACCTGTTCAAAATGTCGAGGGTCACTGGCGATGGAATGTATCAGATAGGGCAAGCTCAGAGTGTGCGTGAGAGAGCTTTAGCGAGAGTGTGTGTCTGTGAGGTTGAAACTGTGTGTGTGAGAAGGGAGGGGTGTCGGAAAGCATATGCAAGAGAAATGTGCGTTTGAGAGATAATGTGTGCATGAGAATGTGTTTGATAGAGAACTTAAGAAGCATCATATTTACTTCCCTTTAAATGTCCAGTTTGCTATAACAGAGACCTTAAGGTTTCCTGAAATGTGGCAGCCCGTTTTTCGGTTATTCCACACCCAAGGTTAGCAGCCCCGACTATAAATCTAGGAGACCCCAAAAAAATCCTCTATGAATTTTCCGATATAAAGTTGGCAAGTGATTGGAATGGAACGATTGCAGCGGTACAGGAGGGGGCTTAGGACTCCGTTTTAAAGAAATTGAATCCTTCGAAGAACAAGGTCAAGAAATCGGGCAAATGGCTCAGCGCCAGACTGCAATTCACAGACTGAGGCCGGATGTCCAGATTTCATTAATTAAAGGGGCGGCTGTCCGACAAATGGACCCTGCAGAGAGCGTGGGTGAATGCAGCACACAGATGCGTACAGGACACTAAGGGTACAGGGCAGGCCGAACAACACCCCTACAGGATGTGCACATTAAAAACAGTACCGTGACACCCCCACCCCAATCTGCCTCCAACGCCCTGAAGCCACTGCGTTTAATAACTGCTAACCCATATGAAGTGGAGACACAAGGCTCATAGTGTGTGGATGAAAAGTGCACTAATGCTACTTTTCTGAATGGTATTCCGGACCTAGGCGCTACACGGTTGGCACTACACTCATAAGCAGGAAACTCGATGGGGGTGTAGGAAGCAAAGAAAGGAAGGTATTACAGATAGAAAGAAAGGAAAAGAGAAGGGAAAGGAGGAAAAAAGAGATAACAAATGAAGCACAGAGATGCAAAAATGCCTTTGTGTTTAAGTGAAAAGTAATCCTGGCTCGGAGTATTCTGTGTGTTAGTGTTATACAAACAATGGCAGCACTGGCATTTGCCAAACAAACACTTTCCCTTCACAGAAACAGCAATAGTGAGGCGCAAAGAGAAATGATGGTGAGAGATGGGGACAGGAAAATAAAAGTGTGAGATTAAACATACAAGGAGGGAAGAGAACAAGATGGAATGCGGACGAGGAGGCTTCATCGAGTGTGGAAGGGAGGAAGAAACAGTAGAAAGATCTGGGGCAAAATTGATTATTTTATACTTGATATATCTCACCACTGACCTATGATATCTTGAGTCGTCTGAGCACCTCTGGACTCTCAAGCGCCCTCCCCCCCTGTTTACAAGCAGCCGGTTCCTTCCCCGGCCTCAGGGTGAACTCAAGGCCCGACAGTTTTCTCTCCACTTTGGGATGTTGAGAACTATGGACTCGGAGGAGTGAGCGAGGGCACAAGGGGCATGGAGCACATTGTTTAGTACTGAGTCCTTTTATGCCAGCTGATGATTGTGATCTTTGTATCTCCTTTAATATGTATGGTTTTTGGTAACTAAGACATGAATACTTTTATACTCTTATTATACTCTTATATGCCACATAGAACACCTGGAAGACAAAATTAGTGTCTTAGAGTTGTTGGGAGGATTCTTCACAACCGATGCAAAAATGTAAATCTTGTTTCTAAAAAGTGTCAGATTGTCTGTCCTAGTTCATTACATTAAACTGAAAAAAACCACCGACCCAGTTGTGTGCATGTTAATATGAATTTACCATTTACAATTATCTTTGAGGGTAATGAGATATTTTGCTATGACTCATCACTTAATTTTGTCACCGAAAATAAGGATTGCGGATTTTGTATATATGATGAAATGCAAAGAAAACACCTCTGGTGTAGTTTTGACCAATATGAAGGAATGCGGTCTTGTACGGAGTCTCACAAGAGGTGCCAGAAATAGTTTGAAAATATGGTCCCCGTGCAGGAAACTTTCGAAGGTCTCGAGGCTTGAGCGGCCTGCGATCTCACCTTGGGGGGGGGGGGGGGGGGGACTTCCTCTCCATGTTTCTGCTCACCAACACCGGGTTGTCATACCATTGAAGGAAATCTGCAGGGGGTATCCTTTTGGCAACTCTCACAGGGAGTCGAGGCACCGAACTCTCTTTCGCTCTCGAAAATAATGCTCCCACGGAGACCTGGGGAAGCCGTAGATGGTCGCTATGATAACCAGATGCCATAAAGGGAAACTAAGGAAACAGAGGCAGGACTCGGAAGGGGACACACCTTACCAGGCGGACATAGTAGATAGGGAAGCGGGCCGATATAAAGAGCTCTTTCAGTCTGGGTGTGATAGTTGATGGTCCATTCAAAAATGGCCGTCGTAAATGATATAATATGATAAAACGTACTACTAGTACAAAAGATCTACTAAGGGAAGCGGGCCGATATAAAGCCTCACTTTCAAACTGGGTGCTAGTTGATGGTCCATTCAAACGTATTACCAGTACAAACGGTGTCAAGAATCACTCGCGCTACGCCCATAGCGCAACCACCGCCTATCTCCACAGAGGTCTGCCACTCTTGTTCTCTTCTTTTATTGGGCAAGTTGGAAACTCGTTGTGGCAGCTTATTGGCAAAGTAGCACAAGTGATGCGTGTGGCATCAGAGCGTCCATTGCATTGCAAACGCGAGTGCGGTGGGGCGGGGGGATCACGAAGGGGCACGGTCAGCAGTAGTGCTGGGCAGGGGGGCTAGAAAGCACGGAAAGCGGGAGTGGGGGGGGTGGGAGAAGGGACAGTGGAAGTGCAGGAAATATAGTGCTTACAGTCTCAGTCACACATACCATGCAAACCTCTCAGTAAAGGGGCCAGTAGCCGTGGAAGGATACAAATGAATGACATGGCTGTCATGGGGAGGGACTAACGAGCTTAAAACCAATCGGAAGGCAGCATTTATAACCTAAGCCAAAGAAGATGGGCCGGAGAGTGGGCAGAGCGTCCACACTATAGTGTAAACTGCATGCCTCGCAAAGCGATGGCAGCGCATTCGCGCTGCAACGCTAGGAGAGACCTAAAAAGGGACACCGTACATATCCCTGCACTACGTGGGAGGCACCGCATGGTACAAGGATGTGTAGGGGGGGGGGAACCATAGATGCCCCCCAGGGCCCATGTATCAGCTCCATGTGGTAAGGAGGGCCCTTTACAGGCCCCCAAATCCGTTTGTCAGCCGTTTCACAGCAGGCTGACTGACTGACGCAGAAAGGCCGGCGGAAAGGGATATTGTAATCCCCATGGCAGTGCCTGATAGGCACTGCCGCCATTCTGGGGATGGAGAGCAGTCCGCCAGGCAATCAGAATCATTCTGACTGTCTAACCCGTGGCGGTCGGTGATTCCGACCGACACACATCCGCCCGCCATTGTAATATGGCGACCGGTAAACTTTGTTACAATGGCGGGGAGACTGCCACGGCAGTCTCCCCCACCATCGTAATCAGACCATAGAGTCGTATTGCCACATCCAATGACATTATGGCAAAAAAGGCCTAAATATTATTCATTTATGGGATGGTGGTCTGTATTGTTGCACATCATTCTGTATCGTGATTTGCAGAGCCTATGTAACATTTTGCTCACTGTTGTATTCTTAGTTATGATGACATTTGAGTTATTTGAGAGAACATGTAATTCCTTGTATTCTTTTATGCAAGTGCATCTTCTACGTGTCATTCCACGTTCTGTGCTCCTCCATGAATAAAGGTTGCTGGTTTGGCGGTAGAGCAGGATCACAAAGCTGGAAGGATGCTGGTGGATGGGTTCCACTGTTCAGCTTGTTAACCAATACATTTTCTTCATGTAATTTCTTGGAGTTGCTTGAATTATTGGAAGGAGCTTACCCACAACATATTAACGAAGAGATGGCAAAGGCTAGTTCTGGAGCATTTGGGAGCCCATCAGCAGTGGTAAATGTGATGGAGATGTGATTGCCAACATGAATTACAATTTTTAGGCACAGGACGTGCCAGGAAAGAAGCTACGCCATTCAAATTGCTCGGGTGAAGCCACCAATCACCACTGAGCTTGTCAGCGGTGGAGCAGGATCGCAGAGCTGGAAGGATGCTGGTGGATGGGCTCAACTGTTTAGCTTGTTAACCAATACATCTTCATATAACTTCTGGGAGTTGCTTGGATTATTGGAAGGAGCTTACCCACAATACTCATCCAAATGCCGACAGAGTTTTTCTGTGTATTTTCCCAATAAAGTGGGTTTATTTTGAAGATGAGCTAGTATTGTTTTACTGATTATTAACAAACAGACTCACACTTCTTTATTGCATGCTCTGGGCTTATACAAATATACACTTCTATTAAGTGGGGGTGCTCAAAGTCAGACCTCATGCAGCATTTCTGATTTTAGCTATTTAGGTTACCCTTATGCAAATTTCTTATATATGTATTAATATAAACTTTGACTGATTTTGAGAAGAACCGTATTTTGCCTTCTGTAATTAACTTATTTAATGCACATTCATGGCTTCTACCTCATACCTGGTCTCAAGAAGGCTTATTTAACGGTTTATGCGATTTGATTTGCTGACAATCTAAGCTATGGTGGGGGAGTCTTCCTCATATGTGCTTGAGGACAACGTCACCCGAATCCTGTGTAGGCACTTTACATTTGGATTATCTGAAAAAATAGCATCAACATATTCACATGATCTGCCGCCTTGACAAATCATCTTCTATCCAACATAAAGTACTGAATCTGTGCTTAATCTTTACTCAGGTTAAAGCTTCCTCTTTTCAAACCAAGTCAATGGTCAGGTGTACTCATTTCCAGCTGTCCATGCTCCGAAATACTATATTCTCTAAACAACCAGCCTCTATCAGAGCACAGCAGATCCCTAGTAATGGGAAAGTTGGCTAAATAGGCTAACCCGCATATTTATGTCCAAAAAGCTAACTGACATTTTCCAACAAGATTAAAAACAAAACGGATACATTGGCGGATGTCATGATAATAAGAAAAAACACACACATACATACATACATACATGAGTGTTAAAACCTCTTCCTTGGCCCACGGGAGCACAGGATAAAATCCTCTGCACCATGCATAGGACCATCAAAAGTGAGGTAACAGGATTCCTGGAAATGTTGACCTTCTTACATACACCAATAATGAACCTGTGTGACATTACGGCAGCCACGTTTTCATCAGCAAAAACAAGGGAGCAAGTCCCTCTAAATAGAGCTACAAACTGTGGAGAATTTGTCTTCATTGAAAGCACAAAGCAATAATTTGGTATCCTGTGATTTCCTGAAATCCAAATGTAGAAAGGAGCCTTCATCATAACTGGTACATCAGTATCCTACTACCAAGTACTGCCAAATTTGGACAGAAGACTTCTAGTCACCTAGACAGATCTCAGTTACAGAGCCATGGCAGATCACTAACATTTGCTTCACTCCATGGTTCAAAAAGAAGACAGCCGATAAGAGCATCCACTCTAGTGATCACACACTACCAAAATATTTCCTCATGGGCTCATCTACAAATGCACACTCTACAATCAAACAATGGCAGCTATAGGCATAAATCACTCGCTATGACTTCACTGCACTACACACTTAAGTGCAGTCACAAACGACATAAGAATGCCTCTCTGGTGATCACTCAACACACGTACATCACACAATAAACTCACACTCTTCCAATTAAGCACAGGTAATGGAGCAGCATGTTACCAGTCCACCAAATTGCTCTTGTGAGGACTGGTCAGGGATATGAGGTGCAATAAAAAGGCAACTCATTTACTGCACTATGAGTCAAAACTAAATCCTGAAATAGGAACTACTGACCTAACTATAAATAAACCCCATTAACCTACATATTTTGCACTGACTTACCCAGATCAATTATTTACTACAAAACGCTCTAGGCTGCAAGATGATCCATTTGGGGTAGTAAAACAATAAAGAGAAAACAATTGCGTCAAGTATATATGTGCTAGTTTTTGGGTTCAAAATATACCCATTTTATATTTCCACCCATTAGCGGGCTGTCAGCAAAACAGGAATTTCAAAGAGGAGCCATTTGGTTTAGGTTTTTTTTTAAATTTTTTTTTTTTTTTTTTAAAGAGTTTTTTTTATATAGTGCGAACTCGACCCAAAGAGATAAGGTATCAGAGCGCTTTACATGAGCACCAGTTTTGTTACAGATGGACACATTCATTTTTGTTAGGCACGGGTAGATTAAGCGATTTGCCCAGAATCACAGGATGTTGACCATCCCTGCCGAGACTCAAACCCAGTTCCCCAGCTTCGAGGTCGGCCGCTCTAGCCGTAAGGCTACATCCTCTCCCCCATTTCTTTTTTGAAAACTCCTAGGAGAAACTTTAGCTTGTAGGCACTGATCAAATGTAAACCAAACATTTGTCTTGCACGAAGGGGAGTTAAAATAAATAAACAAATAAATAAACAGCAAGTACAATGACTGGGCTGTGTTATTTTGTGGGGATGTGGATGCGTTGGAAAGGCATGCACGCGCCTACAAGCGTTTTTATTAGGTTTGGGTAATGGCTCGGGTAGGGCGGGTTTGGGTGGTGTGAGAGGCACAAACATGGGGAGGGGGAGAAATACAATAATGAAGGATAGCGACATGGCAGTGAGCCAGAGGGCAAGGAAGCATGCAGACTAAGCAACATGGGAGGGATGGGAAAGAAGCACGTCAATGAACGAGAGCAACAAGGGGGGGGCACAGAAGCACATGGGTGAAAAGGGGCAACATGAGCAAGGGGGGGAGCTAGAAGCACATCAGTTTGAGAGCGACAGAGTGGGGATATGGGGGTAGAGAAGAACAGGACGGAGATAGCTTGAAAACACATGCACTCTCATGGAGTACTACAACAAAAAGAAACAAGCATTTGCAATGCAATAGGTCTCGCATTTGCAAACGTTTAAGCTATTGGCATTGTTCATGACAATGCCTTTTTAAATCTATTTTACAAAGCAAACACATAAATAAATGCCATTATCATTTACAAAGCCATTAGCTAGTGTTGCATTATTATTAGCAATGCCAACTGCTCACACTTTTATAATACGAGACCTATTGCACTGCAAATGCTTGTTAATGCTTGTTAATAGTTATTTAATGGGGTTTTAGAATGGTTCATCTAGATTTCCCTTTTTATTAATGAAGCCTTCATTTTCTAAGAGGACAGTATCTTAATATAAATAAGTAGCACAATCCAAAGGATCAAAGAATTATGCAGGCATTTAAGGTCACTGAAAACTTGTGAACCCGAAGCAATGAATACCTCATTCAGTTTTGAAGAGTTGTGGTGAGTGCAGGGACGGGCTCAGCACTGGGCGGATGCAGGTGGACGGGGCTTGGGGTTTCTGGCGGTCCAGGGGTGCTCCCTGTGTTGGGGCAGGGGCCGCATGTCTTCTTTTGGCTGCGGGTTTGGGCGCGAGGTGGCCGGGCAGCACTTTGGAAGGGGTTATGGCGGCCAATCGGCGGAGTCGCGCACGGTGAGGTAGATTGGCGAGGCTGCGCATGCTGTGACCTTGGACAGATTAGGGGTTTGGTGCGCATGCTGTGATCTTGGACAGATTAGGGGTTTGGGCTGGATAGAGGTCCGCACACAGGCTGAGTTTGGCAGAGAGCCGCGGCCTGAGAACGGTCCGGGCCACCTTGCACGTCTGGCTGAAGGGCAGGTCCAGTTGGAGGTGGGCAGGTTCTCTGGAGGTGCGGCAGAGAGGGGTTGGTGGTGGGGGAGACGCAACGGGGGCAGCCTGGAAGACACTTCGGCGTTGAGGGAGGCAGCACCACGTAAGGTAATGGGCGGCGACCCAGGCAGAGCGTCTTCTCTCGGGCGTCTTATTTATTGTATGCCTTTTAATGCAGGAGAAAGTGAAAGTGCGCCATGCACGTGCCGTGTTCACGCGGGGACAGAACGGTCCAGGCCGCCTTGCACGTCTGGCTGACGGGCAGGTCCAGTTGGAGGTGGGCAGGTTCTCTGGAGGTGCGGCAGAGAGGGGTTGGTGGTGGGGGAGACGCAATGGGGGCAGCCTGGAAGGCACTTCAGCGTTGGGGGGAGGCAGCACTGCTAGAGCAGAGTTTTCAGTTTGAAAATAACTGGGTTTTGAAGCTCTGGTATGTCTATTTGTTATATTAATTTACTAATTATTAATTATTTGTCTTATGTAAGTGTTTATACTTACTAATCAACTCGTTTGTTTTAACAAGAGAGAATTACATGTGGGAATGCATAAGTGTGCTATTTAACAATAATGTGCATGTTTTCATGTTTAAACGTTGCTGAGTGCTGTTTATTTTTAAGCACGAAACGCTTTTCGAATTAATGCTTTTCTATGTTGCAAGAGCTAGATAATTGCATACACATAAGGGTATTAGTGGGGTTAACACTGTTCAATCACTATGCTGTGGTAACGTTGTTTTTGTCTCTTTTAACCCCTTCGGTGCTCATGACGGAATGGTTCCGTCATGACCCACGGTTGAGCTGTGCTCATGACGGAACCATTCCGTCATGAACCCGCCCGCGCAAGATTCCGCCAGCACAGCGGCGGAATCTGCGCAGCATCGAAGGGGTTAATTAAGATGGTCTATTGTGGCCTAAACAAAGATGGCCGATACGTAAAGCCTGGCCTCGAGTAGAATTTGTGACGAGAGAGAGCCTTGCTGAATATGGTCCTGAAGTCAGCTGACCACAGTCCTTGCTTTGCCTGATTGAAATTTTCCGTGAGGACAGCAGCAGTTTTGGGCGATCTCCAAATGAAATGAAGCGTCCTTGGCAGCTTTGGGAAACAAAGGAGCTTTAAAGAAAGACTCTGAACTGTGATCTCATTGCCGAGGAGACGTGGAAGTTATAAGATACAAATGTATTTTTTGGTTCCTGTTCCGTTATGTTTATTTTGTGATTTTTCCTGAGCGGAGATTTTCAAATGTAGCAATGCTACATCCTTTCCTTCTCGCTTTGCTCAGAGGTTTGACGGAAGAAGTTAATTACAAATTATGTTTTTCTTTGTTCGACTTGCTATAAGAATTGTTAGCCTAGAGAGGGCTTTGCCACTTGCCATTTGCCTTTTGCCGCGTTCCGAATCTGCGTTGGTGAGGATCGTTGCTGAGAGAACTTCGTCTTGAGAGACTTTACCGAAAGACTTGTCCTGACCCGTTCTGACATTTAGCTAGAATAGGTAACTATGAGAAAAATGATTTATTCTGATTGATTTTCTTTGACTAATTTTAGATAAAGCAATATAACTTTGAATATGGTGTTGGTTATTATTTCTTGTCAATTATTGAGTATCCTATTTTGATTATTATTGTATGGATTGTTTAGATTATGTTTAAGGGCAGTCTCAATAACCAGATCTTATCGACCCTGATATAGATGCAGGGTGTTTAGGAGTTTTTCTTTCCACAGGTTATTACTGGTAGAGTATTTGAATGTATGTTAGTGAAATGGGCCCTAGTGTATGAAGAATGTATGTGCGTGTAACTGTGAGATTACTCTATCTGTGGAAGTAGGGATATTATATACACCCTGATCTCTATCAGCACCACGTAAGGTAATGGGCGGTGACCCAGGCAGAGCGTCTTCTCTCGGGCATCTTATTCATTGTATGCCTTTTAATGCAGGAGAAAGTGAAAGTGCGCCATGCGCGCGCTGTGTTCACGCGGGGACAGAACAGCAGAGAGGCGAGTCTCGCTCGCGAAAGTGAAAGGGGGGAGGGAGCGCGAGAAGAGACGCTGCGGGTGCACATGGGATGTCCGGGGGACAGGAGATGTGCACACCGCGTGGCTTGTACGTGCGCGTACACCAACTCAGATCCGCCAAAGCCTGCGCGTGCCCATCTCCTGTCCCACTTCCGAGGCAAGTCAGCAACAATAGATCTCGCTGGCGACAGCAGCGCTTCGCGCTGCGTTCGCCAGGCGAGACCTAAAAAGTTGTTTCCAAAAGGGGAGAAGTGGAAGGTCACAAGTACATCAGGCATGCTCCAGGGGAGGACCCAACACAAGTCAACGAATTGAAGCCAGCACGCTATAATGAATGAGAAGCATGAAAATGAATGTGACCATGAAGCCAACCAACGGTAAACAATGGGCAGGCACTTACCCCACTTTAAGCTAACAAAATGTCTTGCAAATGACTGCATATCTGTGCCAGGCGAGACTGAAAAAATGGTTTACACAAACAGCGGAAGTAACAACAACAAAAAACTATGGAACAGTACATGCAAAGGGGGTCTTTAGTTTTTCGTGCTTGACTTTCACTCTTAGAACTGTTAACTGTAAATTCTAAGGACAGACGAGCCAAGAATTTAAAGTGAATGAAGAAGATAGACTGTATTACTGTGCAGTGAATACCACTCAATTGACCGTGGAGTGTGGCTTTGCAATTACGCTCTTTGATGTGGTAATCGTAGCATTTAACCTGTCCCAGCATCAAATGGAAACTGTCTTACAAGCTGGGGTATTATGTCTCTACTAGCAAGAGCAGAATCACAACAACAACAAAAAAAATAGTATAGTTGTGCTGGTGCCGAATTACTGTAATAACCGCCATGTGATGCAACACAGTTATTGAGCATGCCGAATCAGGAGGTGGCCAATTTAGCCTCATGTGATGATGTTTGTCTGGCGATAAGCCTTTCAAAAATATATGAGGATAAAAAAACGCCCCTAGAATTAGAAATACGACGAGGCTACAATTATGCAGTCACCCACTCGCTGCTAGAGCAAGCATCTCCACATATCAAAACATCCTAGGCATGTGCATTCTTCACATCCCACAAGGACAAAACAAAGAAACCTTAGAGATTGGAGAACAGATGCATTTGGAGGAATGCTCAGAAGTATACAAACTGTTAGAGCATAACCCACTCGGAGGCTGCAAATGAAAACGGACTTGGAAGGAAATGGCACATTAACAGAGACAAAAGACTAGAAAGGATAGTTTGGGGAGGGTAGAGAGGAGTGCTAACCATGGTCCTAAAGGATACACTACAGAAGATAGACAAACGAGGGAAGAATATATATAGCAAGACTGTACCAAATCTTCTGTAAAATAGGTGAAGATAAACGCTTTTAGGAATCGATGCAGTCAAACTTCAGCCATGATCTTAAAAACTACTCCCTAGAATTCAGATCAACAAGAGCTCAGTATCAAACTACGGCATAGTAAAGTCTATTCTGTAGAACAATAATAAAGCAAAGCCAAAACATTTGGGAATAATGTGCTAGCACATGCAGCATTAGCACATTAGAGGGAGATACACAGGAGAAGCAGACACAGAGGGATATAGTTGTAAAGTAGTCCCATATGCAGATGAATTAAAGCACTATAATAGAGGCAGAAGGACACACCAAAATAACCAATACCATGAAGTGAGAGAAGAGGACTCCCCTGGAGTGAGCCAAAACATTATCGACTAGGTCTCAAGCCAGTCGCTAATAGAGGCTGGTCAAAGAAACGCAATGGTCGATAAGGGAAACCTTAAAGCCCACTTTATTTAAGTTTTTAGCAATAGGTCTACTGACAGATGTGCTGTGAAAATCCAGCTTTAAAAACTATACATGTGTGGGATTAGGCCATAGTGGTAACTAAGTAGGACCCCAAATGCCATTTTTTAGAATGTTATTTTTATTACACTGTATGACTTTGTAGGACCTAGATGCCATTTTATAGAATGTTCCATTTTCTTGCACTATAAAAAATAAATCCAAGATAAAATGAAAGAACGGCATGGATGACTGATATGCAAGTGCCATTGAGCGTGAAAGCAAGGTCAGAAACCACATATGGCAATTATAGCCTGAACTGAGAAACTGTAGAATGCATCCCAAACAGCATGGTAGGCAAGCCTGGGTGGAAGTGATGAAGATCAAAAAACGTTTTTTAGAGAATCAATGACTGATCAACAGTGTGGTAGGATGACAAAGTGAATGAAGGCAATGAAGAAGCAACGAAGACCAGAGCTATGGATTAGAGAAAATGGCTGTCAATACCTTTGATTGCCAGATTGAATAAAGAATTAAAGAACTGCCAGAATTCAGAGGAACCAGGGAGAACTGGGCCAGAGAGGCTACACAAACTCAACACACAATATGAAATTTCTGAAAAGGTTGGCTAATACACAAAAACGTGGCAATGTTAAAAAAAAAAAAAAAAAAGAAAAAAAAAAAAACACGTCTAAGCAGCTAAAAAAACATATAGAAATCATTCCTAGGACCAAAGTCACCACCTTTGACCAACAATAAAACAAAGCGCTGAACAGCCGAAAGAAACTATTTAACAGTTAGCAAAAGCACTGAACGACCTCAAAAGGCCATTATGGGCATTTCTAAAATAAAATACAAACACATTTGCCGAGTTCTTCTTTAAACAAGACACAAAAGAACATCATGGTGATTTACAAGAATTCACTGAAATTAGGTCTAAAGCGGAGTGCATGAGACTTTTCTGAAAGTATCTCAGCCAACACCACAGAAGCTTCCCTAATAACCTGTGTCCTTCGTCTCACAACCAAAGCGATGCCCATCCCTGCTCACTGGGTTAATATCATAAACTTCTCCCTGTAATAGAGAATGTTTTAGGACAACCTAAACAAGCACAGGCAAAGCCAATAGGTTGTGCTTTTATAATGAGTGCTGAGCTGTGAGTTTACCCTATGTTCGTGTATATAGTTTTTTTGTTTTGTTTTAATTAAAAATAATTAACTACTAGAGTGAAGGTTAACACATTTTATGGTATTTTCAAACTATAACCTGAATTCACAGTTTCAAACTTTAAAAAAGGCTGGTTTATTTTTCAAATGTTTTTCACTCCAGAAACTGAATACAATTTAAAAAGAGTAAGTGTCAGAACGTAAGAGGAAAGACTTTTCAAGGCGTAATTTAATTTACACAGGATTCAGCGATTTGCTCCTCCGCAGTAGCCCAGACAGTAGTCTTAATGGCTTCCAGAAACGTAAGGTTAGGTACATCATTGGCTCCGATGCCAGCAGTATGCAGCAGATGGCCCCTTCCACAGAGTCGTAAAAGCCTTTGTGTTCCAAACTTGTCCTTTCGCGCAATACAGGATAGAACACCAAAATATCCCTGTTGCTCATCATTTACAGACAAGTTGTGAGGGGTGTGGAGCAACATAGTGAGGTGAGGGATTTGAATAGTGAAGGAGCACAAAGGGAGAGAGACCTAGAAACATGACTCATGGGAGCCTTAATGAAAAAGAAAAAGTAGTTCCTTAAATGTCAGCAGTGGAAGGATAGTCAATCAAAAGGTTCATAAACAGGCAATGCTCCAGGGAAGGGACAAACAAAAGAAGTGGAAAACAAACCCCATTTCAACATTCTAGAAGAGACAGGCCAAGAGGGAGATTTCACTTTGATACCCCAGTCTACCCTTTGTTTCACCCGCACCTCACAAACCGGTTTGCTCCGCTATCCGGCTTGGAAGGTGTGGATTGACTTGACAATCTACTACCGATTCCCGGGCCGAGTGAAGTTGTACTGAGTTCCCCTAACCCTACTCCATCTCCCAGGGCTGAGATTGTAACAGGGCTGAGTGGTAATTCCCAAGGGGAGGTAGAAAGGGTAAAACTTCCAAATCCCACATATAGACCCCTGGTCCCTGAGGAGACTGTGAATCCATTTAACAACTTGCCGAAAGAAACAAGTAATACCCTCACAGTTTTGTCTTGGAATATAGCGGGATTAAAAGGGAAAATGTCTGAGGATGACTGGGGCTCTTATGTGGACTCTTTTGATGTTATCATTTTACAGGAAAGCTGGTCAACTGATGCCATCTTTCGGGTTGGCTATCTTAACTACTATAAACCAGCCTGTAAAGGACCTAAAGGTCGTCCTTCAGGTGGTCTGGTTATTTGGATCAGACAATCCCTAGCCTTTAAAATTATAGACATTCCTACCTTAAGTAGTGATATTCTTGCCTTGAAATTGTCTGGTAAAAATAACGAGGACTTTTTTCTGATTAACATATATGCAAGAGGGCAACCTGGTGGGAAGCCTGCGAGAGCAGCTAGCGATTTAGATTCCCTATTAAACAATATTACTAGCGACAAATGTATAATGGTGGCAGGTGATTTTAATTGTTCTTTTGAACCTTTTCCTAGTCTTGACAAAGAAGGATATGGGGAAATCGATCAAATTTGGAATATTCCACCATTATCCATCCCTCCAATTAAAAAAGTTACCGAGGCCGCAATGCAGTGGTTAGGCCTCTGCCTTGAATGGGATCTGCGCGCAGCTAACGGTAGAACTAAATCAGATTCGATGGGAAAGGTCACTTTTGACAATTCCCAGCATTCGAGCCGTATTGACTACTTCTTAATAAAGATAGAGTTTTGGAAAATCCTAGAGGATATGGAAGTAGTCCAAAGACCTGAAAGTGACCATAATCCCCTGGCAATTAAATTACTACTGAATGAGGGTCTCAGATTGGATTCTGCATCCACTACCGTTACAGCCGAGGCTGTTCTCACGAATGACTGTAGAAGGGTACGCTGGACTAGGCTTATAGACAACCCTACCGTATTAGAAAGGGTTGCGGTGGAGGTCTCAGCAGCCACCAATTCGATGGTACCCATAGTTAATGAAGGCACTTCCCTGGAAGAAATAGGGTCGATCCATGAGTCTCTGTTTAATAAGATTAAAACTTTTTTTAATGAACCCACAAAAGGAAGGAATAATGGTCCAGTACCAACTAGGACCAAATGGTATGATAAATCTTGTCGTCTTGCCCATAGCACCCTAATAGCTGCTATTAAATCCAAGTCAGCCAATGATATTAGGCTAGCTAGGGTTAATTACAAGAAAGTACTTAAAGAGGCAAAAACCAACTGGGACGAACAGCGCTGGTTAGATTTATACCAAGCAAGCACCTCATCTAACCAACAAAAATTCTGGGAGGTTGTGAGGTGGGGTGGGACTGGGGACTCGAAAGTCCCTGTTAACCATGTGCCTGCAGAACAATGGGTCAAGCACTACGCGACGCAGTTTAGTAACACGGTACGGATCTCCCACACTTGGGAAGATGCCAGTGTACAGACTGCGGTGCCCATACTTGACCACATTGTCTTCACAGAAACAGAAACTGTAGTTGCTCTTAAACAAGTCCAGAACGGTAAGGCCCCCGGTATGGACTGTGTCCCAGCGGACCTTTTTAAGTATGACCAGGTGCATTGGGTTCCGTACATAACTACCCTAGCAAATGCGATAGCTAGAGGGACCAGGATCCCAAATTCATGGAAAGGGGCAGAGATCCTGCCCGTGTATAAAAAAGGGGACAAAACTGATGCAGGAAACTACCGACCCATCAGTCTTATTGATGCCCTACAAAAGGTAGTGGCTAGAATGCTTTTAGGAAAAATCGACACCTGGATGACCGAAGCTGACATTCTCTCTCCATTACAAGCTGGCTTTAGGGCTCACATTAGTACTGTAGATCAGATCTTAAGATTTGTTATGATCTACTGGAAAACTGTGTTTTTGAGAGGTGGCACGATATACGCTGCATTTGTGGACCTCAAATCAGCGTTTGATTTGGTCCCCAGAGGAAAGATGTGGGCTGCATTAAGAAAGATGGGAGTTCCTTCTGCGCTCCTAGAATTTACCATCAGGATGCACGAGGGAAATTTTGCTAGAGTTAGGTGGGGCCGCCAGGGCCAGGTCACAGAACCCTTCCCTGTGACTCGTGGAGTGAGACAGGGCTGCGTCCTGGCCCCTACCCTTTTCATACTTTTTATTAATCAAGTGGTTAAGTTTCTCTCAGAAACCCCTACCGATGCCCCATCACTGGGTGGGACTAAATTCCCCCTTTTAATTTTTGCTGATGACACGCTCATATTGGCTAAAACACAGAAGGGTCTGCAGGTAGCTATAGACAAATTTGTGGATTTCTGCAATGAGAACGATTTAGAAATTAACATCAACAAAACCAAATTTATGGTCTTCACAAAGAAAAAACCACAGAGGGGCAATGTTACGATGAACGGGTCTAGTCTGGAACAGGTTGAAGTTATGACCTATCTTGGTGTGACAATGGACTATAGATTACGCTGGAAAGAGCAAATAGCGGCGCTTAGCTTGAAATTTACGCGTCTGTCCGGTTGTCTGGTGAAGGAGCAGCGGAGTTCTCTGACCAAAAGGATATTGCCCGCTCTTAAAATATATAGTGCAAAAATCAGCTCTGCCATATTATACGGGGCTGATATATGGGGTTGTGTGGACCTGGCTGTCCTTGATAGGATACAGAACAAATTTTTCCGAAACCTAGTCAGTCTTCCTCCATCAACACCCGCTTTACCACTATTGATGGATATGGGGTTCCAATCAATTAAACATCAAGCCCAGTACAGGATGGTGGCGTTATGGAGACGAATATGGTCCACACCGGAACTTGCCATGTTTGCCCAAGAGCTTCAGGATGTTAGATCACAACAGGGGGCAGGTGAAATTCCATGGTTTAAGTCAATTAGAAACACTCTTATCGGAATGGGCCTCCCCCAGTTGTGGTTTGAGCCGGGCTCTCACATCTTTCCCTCTAAGAAAGATTTTAAATCTCTCTTCTGGTCTATGGTTAAAGATGAACACGTTGCTCTTTCAGAGAAACCGAACCTGACCGGTCTGTTTCTGCTACATAAAATAGTCCCTCATACCGAGTGCTTTTGGGATGTAATTGTCAAAACCTTAGATAGGAAACTTTACTTTCAGTTCCGTCTAGGTACATTGCCATTACGGGCCTTCACCAGTGGTTGGCAGAAGCCGGCGACTTCACTTTGTCCATGTTGTACTGACCATAAAGAAACAATAGGTCATTTCTTGTTTGTTTGTAATGCTTACCGTGAACCACGCCACAAGTGGCTAAAGCCTATATGCTATAGATTAAAGACCCGGTCGAGCAGTGAAGCCTTGCTCATTCTAAGAACTAACACCTCTGAATGTCTTTCCATTGGATTGGCCAAATTCCTTGGATGGGCTTGGTTATTAAGGTCTAAGACAGTTTGTAACATACCGTCATGAAAAACCCATATAGTACGTTACTTTACTAGATTGTGTCTCCGACCAGTATTGATGTTGTGTCTTTTTATATGCATTTGTTCAATAATAATCTTCTCTTGTCGTCTTTATGCACATATTTAATTTAATTGAGGTTTTAATAAATTCTTAATTCTTTTTGTTCTATTGTTCTTTACGCTTAATTTTCATATAATGTCATTGATTATGTAATATTGTTATTATTTATATGTATGTAAATATTTTGTCTTTTATGAAGAATATTCGAAATAAAGACGTTAAAAACTGAACTGGAAAACAAACCATCAAATAAGATGCAAGTAAATGAGAGTAACAAAACCAACCATTGGTAAACAATGGGCAAGCTGGAAACCTGCTGTAAGCTCACAATAGGTCTTTCCCAACCGGACAATTGGCACGGTCTGGTAGTTTCGATCTAAAAAGGACAAAATCAAACCACCATTTAAAAAGACTTGTGCTTGAACTATTGCAGACAGGTGACTACTTACTTGGCTTCCTATTCTGGGCCAAACAATAGAGATTTCGGTCATAAAAGAACACATTAAATATAAAAGCCTACTAGATACAAACCAGACGAACTTCAGAGACGGGTGTAGCACTGAAATAGCTATTTTATCAGTTATCAAGATGCAGTAAAGATACTAGACAAAGGACAGCGCTGCCTCGTCGTTCTGATCAACCTCAAACCAGCTTTTGACACCCTCAACCACAAGATCCTGTTCAATATACGGAGAGAGAAAAAAAGTGGATAACAAACATTACTGTTCATAAATGGATAACGCCTTACGTGAAAGACAGAACCCACAAAGATGGGAAAACTCTCCTCTGGTTCTTCATCTGCTGCAACTGAAATACCAAAAGGCTTAGTTAGCTCTAAATCTGTAGATCCCCCTCAACGAAAATAGTCAGAGAACTAAGCCTAAATTGCAACAACACACTGAATATACGCATTTCATTCTAAAAGTTAGTTTTGAAAAAGATGCTATTAATATAAGACAGGATTCAGACACAGCAATGCACAATCTACAAAAAGCTGACAAACCCAGTGTCATTCTCATCTTTTCAATAACATTCATTTTGCCCACAAATTGATACTAGTATCGAAATCATTTGGAATTAAATCGAATTGTTGTAAATCAGGGGTCTCCAACCTTCTCTGTAGTGAGAGCTACTTCTGCTCAAGAAAAGTCTGCCCGAGCTACTAGCAAATTTTATAACTGTAAAATAAGGACTATACTATGACCACCATAAGCAGGATTACCAGTAGTTACCACCCAAGTATTCCAAGTACGGGTAACACCAGAAATGCCGGGAAAATCTTCATCAATATAAAATGCCTCCACCTGACTTGTGAAGTAACATTCAAATCTTGACATGCCCTATGGCACAAAGGACATAAATACAGCAGTAGGTCTCCCCAGCTCAGCTTGAATTATCATTCATCAGTTTCTTAAAATGCACATTTTCCTATCAAATACCATTTTCCACTGTGGGCGAACAGACTCAATTTTCCAGAAGAAAACCCATTTTTGAAAGCAAAAACTGCCTTTAAAATATCAGTTTTCAGAGTTTAGGAAATGCACAGTCCCAAAACAGCAGGTTGTCATTTTCATTGAGTACTCCTATGTAAAGACTACTTTGAATACCCAGGTATTACAGTCATATGCCATGGATGCTCACGACAGCACCACTGATGCCTGTATTATGCCAGTAATGCCCACCATTATACTATGACCACAGTTATGACAAGGCTGGAAACCATAAGGGTCAGGGCAGAGACCATATATCAGTCATGACCATTATTATGCTAGTAATGAGCAAATGTAGACCAGTCACACTCCTAGTACGTAAGTGATGGCTGCCAGTAAACCACAACTAGACCACAAATACCCCAAATAGTCATGGATGACCATTTTTATGTCATTGGCACTATTATGCCTGGAACAAGCACAATTATGTCAGAGATAAAACCCCTATGATGGGGGCTAGCATACACATTTGGTGGTCCTTGACACCAGGCTTAGCTTTCAGGAATCAATAGTGTTTATTATAGACGCAGATAAATGCTGATGAGTCTCTTAATTTTCTCTGGTCTGGATCATGCCCTGTTCACAACAGGTCTTGCGCGGATCATGCACCCAACTGACACATTTTCACTCTGACTCCTGCAGTCCCACACTTTGGTGGGTCAGCACTGATTACTGCTCAGGCTACTGCTGCCATGCTTCTTTTATGGTCCACTGTTCACCCACGTTGTGTCTGATACAGCAGGGACTACAACATGGTCAATCTCCTTGTGGCTTAGTTATATTGAGATTGGATACAGACTGTCACGCGGCAGGCTCTATAGGCTGATACAGTGTGTGTCTGAGTATTAGTATGAGTTACTTCCAACAGTACGGCTGGCTGTCACTGTAAGGTCTTAAAATGAGCAGTGCTGCCTTTTTTAATAGGCATCCACTCTGAATTTGATACTGGCTTGACACCTCTGAGAGCTACTTTGAAGGTACTGGCGAGCTACCAGTAGCTCACGAGCTACTCGTTGGAGACCCCTGTTGTAAATAAAGGCAGGTCCTTTGGCTTCGTAACTGAGACTCTCACTAGATGGGCACACACTAAACTGTTCAATGGCAGCCTGTGCACACAGTTCACAACATAAAATACATGGCATCTTAACAAAGTAAGCAAATAACAATCCATTCCTTAGTTATCTCCATATTGAAGAATAGAACTGCCTTCGGTTTACTGGCCAGCCAAAATCAAGTCCTATGCTACACGCCCGGCACTCCGCATCCCAATTCCCCCCGATGTCTGCAGCAAATTACGTCCACAAGATTGACTGGCACCTTTTGAACCAATCAATGATAGCCAAGGGCCCGTGCCAGTCAAACGGCCAAAAGGGAAGGCTTCGGTTCAGGAGAGGAAGCAAAATGAAGGACGATGGGTGTCCATAAGTGACTGCTAGGCAGAGGGGCAGCAGTCAGGACTGTGGGATAAGCCTGTAAAATGCGGGACAGGACAGCTGGCCACCCTAATTTGTGCCAATAGAACACTAAGAGGGGGGGGGGGGACACTAGGCTACGAGTGTGACAGCCAAAGGTGAACACAAATCTCAATTTAGAGGCCGAGTCGTGATAAAAATTCTAAAAATGAAGAAGCAAGCGAGGTGGGAGGATGTTTTTTATATTGGGCTCCTGCCTCCTAGCAACTCGTTGCAGCACATACCATCCGTGTGAGCCGTACAACTATTCAGCGGTACACTTTACAGAGCAGGGCGGCACAGAAAAACAAATGAGGTTTAAAAGCCCTCAGGGAAGGAGAGCGTAGTCGGGGTTTGCAGCAGCCGGTGCTGGAGTTCCAGATGGCCGCCTCGAAAGTACTCGCCGCCCGTCGTTCCCCGAGGAGGGCTGGCAACCGTGCCCGCCCAAAGCACCTTGAAGCCTCATGGCAGTCTCGAAGCCTAAATAAAAGAAATTAGTGGCTTGGAAAATAAGAGCTGGCAGCTGCCGCCATATTTATTGGCACCTAAATGACACGGTCAGGATGGCTCATTGAGCAAGTCTTTTGTTTTCATTATATTCATCGCAGAAAAGCAATGGGTTGGGATTGTCTGCTATCGGCTGGCTTGCGCAATTCACGTTTCTATAACGCTTTATACCTATACTTCAATGGGCGTGTCCTGGTGGCAGGAATACACAGGCAACGCGGCACAAGCCATCCCGTTACTTCAAATGAAGCAATGTTATAAGAAACCGCAACACAAGGATTACATTCAGACGCACATCAAACTACTGAGTCCACACGGAGCTGATGGGTTTGACATTGAAGTCTATGGAGGTGAACGAATATTTTTTGTGCTTCCCAGTAAAGTATGCAGAATGGGAGACCCCCATTGAAGCGAGCGGGGTCATTTAGCTTTACTCCATTTATGCGGGGAAATCATTTGCCACCCTTATTCTCGGTCTTAACATGTCACCAAACAAGGATACTACATTGTAGGGTGACTCTTCCTTTGAGCATCCCACCCTTGGCAGAAACGCATTCTCTCTTCAGACGGGCACACTCTTAGCACTCTATCCGTATATATATTTGAAATCTAATTCACAAGATGAAAGACAAAATGTATATTTTGGAACGTAGACATACATGACGGCATCGATTGTTTTCACACTCTGCAACATCCTAAGGTTATACGCAGCAGTGAAGTATAAGACACCATATTTGAACTTCACACTGCACCTCCCATACAGGACAGACTACATTAAAATCTCCTTCCATATCTTAGACCAAGGTGGCTCAGTGGCAAAAATAATGTTGAACCTAAGTGCAGCTTTCGATGTATCGCACTCCACGTTCAGTCATAACATGATGAAAGTTGGCATTCCTGTGGACGCCATCAAGTGTGGGGAAGTTGGCATTCCTGGGGAATAGGAGCTCCTCACTGAGCCCCACACTTTTTAATTTCTATGCACTCCCCCTAGCAGAAATGGTACGGTCCCTTGGTCTCGCATTAGTGTCGTATGCAGACAATACTCACATCGTTATGGCCCTCACACCTAATGTTAGCCGAACCAACTTAATTCATGTCTTCGGAAGGTCATAGACTGTATGCCTGCAAGCAGACAAACTTAAGAGTGACATAACAGAGGTACTTGTGGTAGGTAACAATATGTAGTATCTTCCTGTTGTGTTTATAATGTCCCCTTGTTACCTGGTTCCTTGCTGCTCAGCCAGTGTGAGTGTTCTGTGTGGAATGTTGGTGTGATGGACACGAGTGGAATGCTTGGGTGCCTGGTGTGAATGTTGACAGCTGAAGATGGGCTGAGCAGCAGGGAGGCTGCTCCTAGTGGAGCTGCTACCACTGATTTTATGGACTTAATAAATAACTTACAAAGGCACTACTCGGCTACATCTACTACTTCACCTCTATGCATTGAACCTTATCACTACACAATAGGTCAAGGAGGCTGGAAATATTCTGTCTAGAACTAGGCCAGCTGCCAGAGCCAGCAAAACCAGTAAAAAGTCTAGGCGTCTAGATAGACAATAAGCTTACGATGGAGACTCCGGCCAAAAGAAATGTACAATTTCGGTTTTGGCATCCTGAGATCTCTCATGAAAAGTTTTACAGACGTTACCAGTATCCACAACAGGGGTAGTGGTACAAAGTCTAATAAATTCACGTCTAGACTATGATAACTCCCTTTATTAAGGGAGTCCTAAATACATGATAAAAAGGCTGTAAGTGGTACAGAAGGCCGCTGCAAGAAACCTGCTCAAAATACCCAAGCACCAAATAGCAACACCAGCCCTACACTGGCTGCCAGTCCAAAGGAGAATTCGCTTTAAGGCTCTGTGCACCACGCATTGGGCCATCCACGGAAAAGGCCCTCTCATCATCTGCATCTTACTTACCCGTATGTTCCAGGGAAGTCTCTGCGATGTAGCTATCAGGGACTCCTGTCGGTGCCCAATATTAAAAGAGCGAGAAGCAGAGGCCGCTCCCTTGTGTAACCCTGTATCCGTGCTTTGAAACGCCCTTCCAGCACCCCTTAGAAGTCAGTAGTCGGAAGTATGTTTCAGAACATCTTTAAAAACACACCTTTTCTGAAGAGTGGATTTCAGTCAATTGGTTCATCATGGTAGCTCACGGAGAGTGTTGCAACTAGCGCTGATGGATTGGTCATGTAGTCATATGCTATATAAAAACGACTGAATAGAATCCATACACACTTTAAAAGGGCGTCAGGAACCTCTTAAAATTGGAGCACTTCAAGACCTCTTATGGGGTACTATTCTGGAATGTAGTACAACCCAATGCATGCTAGGAGATGCCGACCTGGACCAACTTTAACGATTTAGACGGAAATCCTTATCCACAGGTGTGTGAGAACTACAACCAAGTGGACCGGAAATGGTGCATCACCTGCTTTTCCGAACTTTCATTCATTGTGCAGATGCTGGAGCAGGATTTTCTAATAAAAATCTATAGGGTTTTTAAGCTCTGGTTTGTCTATTTGTCATAGTTAACAATATTAATTATTAACTACTAATTATTTGTTTTGTGTAAGTGTTTTTACTTATCAACATGTATGTATTAACAAGAGAGAACTACACGTGGGAACGCGTATGTGTTGCCTATTGATAATGTGCATGTTTTATTAAATAAACGTTGCTGAGTGCTGTTTATTTTAAAGCACGAAACGCTTTTGAATTAATGCTTTTCTGTGTTGCAAAAGCTAGATAATTACATACACATAAGGGTATTAGTGGGGTTAACACTGTTTAATCATTATGCTGTGGTAACGTTGTTTTTGTCTCTTTTAATTAAGATGGTCCATTTTGGCCTAACTAAAAATGTCCGCCGTTTGCAGCCTGGCCTCGAGTGAGAAATTTGTGATGAGAGGGCCTTGCTGAATATGATCACGAGACATTTGATCACAGTCCTTGCCTGGTTAAAACTTTCCGTGAGGACAGCAGCAGTTCTGGGCAGGTTTCCAGATGTATTGGACAGCCTTGGAGGACAAAGGAGCTGTTAAGAAAGAACTCTGAGCATTGTGTCATCGCTGAGGAAATGTGGTCGCTAAAAGATACTTTTTTATTTTTGGTTCCTGTTCTGTCTTTTTATTTTTGTGATTTCCTGAGCGGAGATTTTCCAAATGTAGCGATTCTACATCCTTTCCTGCTCGCTCTGCTCAGCGGTTCGGCGGACGTGTAGAACATTTAATGTTTCTTTAATATTGCAAGTTTCATTATAAATATACTAGACTAGAGAGGGTCCGTGTCATTGCATTCGGGATTTTGAGGCCCAAACCTGCGTTGGTGAGGATCGATGCTGAGAGGACGGTGACTTGGGAGATTTCTACTGAGAGACTTGTCCTGATGACTCATTCGGACATTTAGCTAGAATAGGTAATTATGAGAAAAATGATTTATTCTGATTAATTTCTTTTGACTAATTTTAGATAAAGAATCATAATTTTAAATACGGTGTTGGTGATTATTTCTTGTCAATTATTGAGTACTCTATTTGATTATTGTTGTATAGTTTGTTTAGATTATGACAATTGCAATAACTAGGTCTTATCGACCTCGGTGTAGATGTGGGGTTTAGGAGGTTTAGGAGTTTTCTTTCCACAGGTTCAGTGCTGGTAGAGTATTTGAGTGTATGTTAGTGAAATGGGCCCTAGTGTATGGTGAGTGTATGTGCGTGTAACTGTGGAATTACTCTATCCGTGGAAGTAGGGAGATTTTATACACCCCAATCTGCATCAAGTTCCTGGTAGCAGAGTGATGATGGTTATTGATGATTGTCTTGATCTGATTAGATTGCTTGTACATTAGCTTATTGATTATTGATTGATGTTGGTATATGTACTAATACTATATGTTGGAGTCGTCATGTTGAGTTATATGTAGTGCTTCTGGAACTTGGGAGCTAGTAGCAGTTCCGTAGTAGGGCAGAGGGAAGTATATGCTGCTCTCGGGAAAGACAGGATTGTTGGTCCTGTATGTATGCAGGAAAAAGAAAACGTGTGACAATTGAAGTTGCGCGTCACATTGTCTGGATTCGGAATCAGTGACATTGTTGTATGTTACTATTAGAAATATTTCTGGTATATAAGGAGTGCGTATGGTAGTGAAGGTTATCTGTGAAACTCTGGTTTTAAGTCCCAGGGATCCGTAAGGTTCGCCGTTAAAGCTTATTGCGGGAGAAGTAATAGGTATTCTCTGAGCTTGTTTGAGAAACTGGGTAGAAGTAAGCTGCTTGGTTAATGTGTGTTATAATTCTGTAGTAGAGCAGATTGTTCGCTGTTCTCGGGAAAAGCAGGATTCTGTGTGTATGTACTATATTTTCTTGTATGAATGTGCATGAATGTTTGTATATTTAGTTGATTGTAAGACTCTTTGGACAAGTCCTAGAGGAAACAGTTAAGGAATGTATGAAAGAATCCCGTTGATTCTTGTGAAATAGATTTTCTTTACTATTCTGTGGTTAGCGAGGCAGACAATGGAGATGTTTATATGTTGTAACTAATAGATTTTGTAGAAATTTGACACGGAGTCTACTGAGAAATTTTGTAAAGGAGGGGTAGACGAGTGACAAGAGACAGGAGACAGAAGCGACTGCTGACGTCAAACAGACCGCGCTCTGATTGGATATTAGATCAGAATAGTGCTCGCGCTGAGATTGGTGCGTTGGTGTGAGCCGCGCAAGGATTGGTGGAGCTATTCTAGTGACGTAACGTTCCAGGATTGGTGCATTAGTGTGAGTCGCGCTGTTATTGGTTAAAAAAAAAATCATATTGTGCAGTTGTATTACGGAAGGGATTAGAAAGTTTTGGTAAGCGTTAAAATGTATTACCAAGAAGAGAAAAAGAAAAAATCTTTGTTCAGAAAGATTAAAAATTGGTTCGACAAGGATAAAGATGTTAAAACGAGAGAGGGTGAATTGTTACCTCCATCGAAAACGCCTGCATCCTTAATGGCTGCGAAATATGGGTATCATACCTGTATATGGTTGGAAAATTGGGTTAGGTATACCAAAGAAGATGGAGTTTTAGCATTTCCAGAACATGGTTCATTTAATCTGGCCGTGTTGAAAAATTTACGGGAAAAGATGTTATGTCTTGACCCAAGACCAAGGCCGACACAGTTCGAGGCTTTAGTGGAATGGGAAGAGGAAGTGCATGAGCGAGAGAAACAGAGGTCTGGAGGCAACTATAGGTATATGTTCGGGAGGAGACATGGTCGTGAAACTCATCATGATCGAATGACGAGATGGCGAGATGCTAGTATGTCAGAGGGACTATATCCTGTGAGAATAGTTGAAGAGGGAGCAGAAAGGGTTCCTGAGGCAGAAGTGAGAAGATATGGAGTTAATGAATAGGAGGTTGAGGTTTTGAATGACATGATTTACAAAAGACCACCTCCATATAGACCGGAACCAGAAGAGAGTACACCAGTTGTTTCTCCGATAAGAGATACAGTGCGTATCATTGAGACAGAAAATGTGACACCTGAGTTAAGAAGTGGTAATCCTTTCAGGGAAAGAGAGAATAGAAGCAGTGGCGAAAATACGAGAGAATTAGCCAGAACTACATCGGAGTTGACTGAAAAGATCAAAGAGCTGACAAAGAATCTAGACGCTGTTACGGTACCCGTAACCATAGGTCCGGTTATGCCTGTTTTTGATAAGCAGAGGAAGGGTGAGAATGGTTTGGTTATTCCATATGTTGGGAATAGATTGACAAGTTTGGTTGGTCCTTCAGGAGATTCAGGAAAAAGGGCAGGAAAATTTAGACATGACATATGTAGTGAAGGATTAGAGGAGTCTAATTCAGGACTGGATGCTGGTGAAGCTAGTTGTTCAGGGATGCCAATTTTAGAACCGCAGAAGAAAGTGGTTTCAGTGAGAAAATCTACTGAAATAACAGCTGAAGATTTGAATGAATGGATGAAAGTTCTTCAAAAGAGGGATAAAGATTCACAAGCAATTGATGTTGCTAGGTTACGTGTAGAATTAGAAGAGCTTGTTGCAGGGACAGTTCCAACAGAAATTCTGAAAAATCATCATGATGGTGAATTATTGTTTATGTGTAAAAATATCACCTGGAGAGCGAGAAATACACACGACAGATTAAGAGCAATAGCAAATGACTATGGAGTTGACATTGATAAAGTGAAAGTTTTGCAGAAGTCTTACAGGATGGATTTCACAGACAAAGATATTGAGAATTTGAATGGTACTGGTAGAACAGGACAGATTAAAGAGATGATCGCTTTATTGCGAAAATGGGGTGATGTTGAGAAGTGGAAGGATAGATGGTACAAAAAGAGAGAAGAATCAGGGGATAGGACTTATTCAGCATTTCCTGTGAGAGAAAAGGAAAAACCAGTGGATACTTATCCTATGAGAGAAATACCTGGAGGAGGATATGTACATGTTCCATGGACCAGACAGGATATTTTATCATTTACGAATGATTTCCCTCGATTGAGAGAAAAGCCCGTCGAGTGGTATAGGCAGGTAGACAGGTTTGTGAAATTGTCAAAAGTGCTGTGGATTGACCTGAATAGTCTGTTTGATATAATTGTTCCAGCAGACTTGTGGGCTGAGTGTAAAATAGTTGTGAGTTGGCCTACTGAGGACTATCCAAGAGATCAGAGAACAGGAGCACCAGATCCAGAAGTAATGAGAAAATATGAGCAGGTGATTGTATACCTGAAAAATAAAGTACCTCCGAAAGAAACAGACTGGGTTAAAATAGATCGAACACATCAGGAAGCAAAAGAATCAGTTCATGCTTTTTACGAGAGGCTGATACTGGCATTTAAACAATTCAGTGGAGATGAACACCTGGGTGACAAGGATTTGAGTCATTTTGTATACAGATTTGTATATGGCCTGAGACCTGAGATTAGTGAAAGAATTCGTGAGCATACTGTGGATTGGCAAAGTAAGAAAATAGATGAGATTCTGAGACATGCAAAATACTTCAGTGATGAGATTGAAGCAAAACAGAGAAAGCTGAAAGAGAAAGCAATGTGGGCACAGGTGAAAGTTGCGGAAAGACAGGAAGCACAGTTGGTGGAACAGGCGAATAATGCAGGAAATAATGCAGGGAATAGACCTAGGTATGCAGGGAAAGGAAAGGGGAATCTTGAGGAAGCTAAAAAGAAGTTCCCATGTCACAACTGTGGCCAACTGGGAAATTGGAGATCTGAGTGTACCAATCCACCATTAGTGAATAATGAGGGAAAATCCTTAAATCAACAGGTGCAGAACGAGGGGAATAATCAACAGCAGCAACAGCAGAAAGTTATGAGACAGCAGAGTCAAGAGCCAAAACCGCCCTTGCCGCAGAATAGAGGAGCACAAAAGTATAATCCGGATTCAGGATTCTACAATGATGAGCAGGTAAACAAACCAAGGCGTTCTAACCAGGTACAACAGTACTTGTTAAAGAATGAAGGGAGTGAATCTGAGGGTGATTATTGACGGTGCCGAAGAGAGGAGGAAGAGTGCATACTTGGTGCAACTCTAGAAATAGACCAGGCAGGACCATTTGTGGATGGAAAAATAAATGAAGAAGGTGTTACTTTTTTAGTAGACACAGGTGCGACAAGATCAACTGTCAGGTCAACAGATATTAGAAATCTTCCTCTCTCGGATGAAGCAATCCAAGTAGTTGGTGTAGCTAATACACAAATCAGAACACGTCTTACTGAACCAGTAAGAGTACAAATAGGGAAATTTTCAGACATGCACAGGTTTATCGTCTGTGACACAAGTCCAGTGAACCTGTTAGGTAGGGATCTACTCTGTAAAATGAATTGTACAATTTTTTGTACACCAGATGGAATAGCTTTTGAAACACCAGATGAGGATGTTTTGTACCGAATGACTCTAGAAAATAGAGAGAGTGAGTTAATTGGTGCATATGCTGTGTTTGATCCAGAGGATTTGCCTCAAGAATTGAGAGACACAGTGAAAAGGACAGTTTGGGATTTTACTGGAGAGGATGTGGGATTGATGAATAATGTAGATCCTGTGAAAATTTCAGTGAAAGAGGGAATTACTTATCCTAACATTCCTCAGTACAAAATGACACCAGAAATAATTGAGGGAATAACTCCTATAATTGAGAAAATGATTCAGCAGGGAGTTCTGAGAGAACTACTGAGTAGTCCGTGTAATTCACCGATAATGGGGCTAAAGAAGCCTAATGGGAAGTTCAGGATTGTACAGGATTTGAGAAAAGTTAATCAAATTGTGGTGGCATGTTGTCCTATTGTGCCAAATCCATCAGTGATTTTGTATCAGATTCCACATGATGCTGAGTGGTATACAGTGATTGATTTGTGTCATGCTTTCTTTTCAATTCCATTGCATTATGACAGCCAGCCGATTTTTGCATTTAGATTTGGCCAGCGTATTTTAGCATGGTGTCGTATCCCACAGGGGTATACAGAGAGTCCTTCAATATTCAATCAGTTATTGAAAAAGTCATTGGAGAGTTTGATCATGCCTGAAAACTCAGTATTAGTGCAGTATATTGATGACCTACTTGTGGCATCAAAGACACGTGAAGCTTGTGAAGTAGATACTATAGCTTTACTGAATCATCTGGCAGATGGAGGGTTAAAAGTATCTCCAGCCAAATTGCAATTCTGCAAGAGAGAGGTGCATTATCTTGGACACAATATTGAGAAAGGTCTGAGAAAAGTGACTGATGACAGGATCAAAATTATCAGGGAAATGAAGGCCCCAAAGACCCAGAGGGAAGTGAGAATGTTCCTGGGAATGGTGGGATATTGTCGTCAGTGGATAATTAATTTTTCGCTGATAGCAAAGCCACTGATTAAGCTGACAAAAAGTGAGATGACAGACCCATTGGAACTAGATGGAGAACAAATGGCAGCATTTGAAGAGTTAAAAAGCAGAATGTGTGAAGCCCCTGCTTTGGGTATGCCAGATTATGAAAAAGAATTTGAATTGTACTGCAGTGAGAGAAATGGATGTGCACTTTCAGTGTTAATTCAGAAGCATGGATTACTGAGAAGGCCTATTGCGTACTTCTCATCGACACTTGGACCCTGTAGCTGTGGGTTTACCAGGTTGTCTGAAATCTGTGGCTGCAACATGCAGAAGCCTAGAACAGAGTGAGGGAATCATAATGGGATATCCTGTAAGGGTATTCGTACCTCATAATGTGGCAATTCTTTTGACGAGAAGCAGAACTCAGTACATGTCACATAGTCGGTTGACTAAATATGAGAAAGTCATTCTGGGAGCATCAAATGTGACTCTTGAGAGATGTGTGAATGTGAATCCAGCGACATTGTTGCCGGATATTGAAAATGTGGGTGTGAAAACAGAAGATGATCACAATTGTTTGGATGTGCTTGATTACTGTACAAAACCGAGACCAGACATAAGGGATCTTCCCTTGCATGAGAGTGATCATGTGTTGTTTGTAGATGGATCATGCCTGAGGAATGATGAGGGTGTGCTATGTGCAGCATATGCAGTCTGTAAGGTTTCAGAAGTAATGGAAGCATCATCATCGAAAGGAGTGAAATCTGCGCAAGTTGCTGAATTAGTGGCATTGACAAAAGCTTGTGAAATTGGGAAAGATTTGAGAACGACTGTGATGACTGATAGTCAGTATGGATTTGGAGTTGTGCATGACTTTGGCCAACTTTGGCTACAAAGAGGTTTCTTGACGGCGAGTGGGACTCCAATAAAGAATGCTGAAGTGATTGGAAAATTACTTGAGGCGATACAGCTGCCTAAAGAATTAGCAGTTGTAAAATGTGCTGCTCATGGACAAGGAGATGATTTTGTGACAGTGGGCAACCGTTATGCAAATGACATTGCTCAATATTGTATCAAAAATAACCAGTCCATTAATCGGGAACGAGAAGGAGAAATGTCTTTTTGTTCTGTGATGTTTACTAATGTCTTAGAGACATGGGATGAAGTGAAACAGTTGCAGGATGAGACAGAGGAGGAAGAAAAGAAAGATTGGATTAAGGCAGGTTGTGCCCCAAGAGAGACAGACCATGTTTGGGTCTATAGAGATGGCAGACCAGTAATGCCGAACTCCATGCTGTCAGCAATGGCAAGGATGTATCATGGCCAGGGACATTTGGGAAGGGATTCAATGATTAGGTCTTTTAAGCAAACCTGGTACAATGCAAAGTTCAGGACAATTGCAGAAAGTATCTGTCAAAGATGTTTGATTTGCCAGCAATTTAACACTGGGAAAAAGACAGTGGTGAGTCTGGGAACAATAGGCAGAGAAGGAGGTCCTTTTACAAGAATGCAGATTGATTTCATTGAAATGCCCCAAGTGAACAGACTGAGGTATGTACTAGTGGTAGTCTGTTTGTTTTCAAGATGGGTTGAGGCCTATCCGACTAGGAGAAATGATGGAGTAACAGTGGCAAAGTTACTGTTAAGAGAGTTGATTCCTAGGTACGGATTTCCGGTAACGATTGAGTCTGATAGAGGTGGACACTTCTATAATGAACTCATGAGTTTGATTTGTGAAGCATTAAGCATACAGCAGAAGCTACATTGTGCATACAGACCAGAGGCTTCTGGTGTTGTTGAGCAGATAAATGGCACAATCAAGAACAGGAAGATGTGTTTAGCCACTGGCATGAAATGGCCGGATGTCTTGCCTCTAGTGCTAATGACTATTAGATCTACTCCAGATAGAACTACTGGTTTAAGTCCGCACGAAATTATAATGGGACGTGCAATGCGACATGCATATGTACCGGTCAATAAGTTGATGACAATAACTGATGACATGATTTTGGATTACTGTAAAGGCCTGGCTGACGCAGTTCATTCTGTGTTTCACCAGATTGGAGAAGAAGCTACTACACTTGAGAAGAAGCAAGCTCATGATCCGAGTCCAGGAGACTGGGTGAGGATTAAAGTTCACAGAAGAAGAAATTGCTTGGTTCCGAGGTGGGGAAGACCAAGACAAGTCATTCTAACTACGACGACTGCAGTGAAGTGTGCTGGTGTGAAAAACTGGGTGCATGCGAGTCATACTCTGAGAGTTCCAAACCCAAAGGATGGGACTGGTAGAGAGTATTTTGAAGAGTCAGATTCCAGTGATGATGAAGACCCAGAACCAGTGAGAAAAAATCAAAGTTCAGGAAAAGAAGCAGAAAAGGCTTCAAGTGAACCATTGAGAATCTCAGAAAGGAGATCTGATTCTGAAAGAGAGCCTGAAGTTCCAAAAAGCAGTGGAGGAAAAAGAAAAGAAAAGAGCAGTTCCACAGAAATTACTCCTGAATCAGAAGAGGAGGAGATTGAAGAACCACTTGAGATTATATCTGAAGAAGTAGGGTCAGAAGAAGATAGAGAGGGACAGATTGCGGAAGACCCCCGAGGAGGTGTAGGGAACACTTCTAATAAGCTAGGTGAAGGGACAAGTAGACAGCAAGAAGATTGCGTGTTGGAGACCCGAGGAGGGAAAGAAGTAGGGTAGTCTCAAATAGTGGTGAAAAAGACTGTGGAGCGAAAGAAAACTGCTGAAGAACAAGAGCGAAAGAAAACTGCTGAAGAACAAGAGGCATTTGAAACAGAATCGGATGAAAGTGAGAATGGAAAATCAGAGGGTCGAGTTCTGAGAAAGAGAACTTGGATTGGAGAAAGAAATAATACAGAAACAAGACCGAAAAAGGTCATAAGAAGAAATTTTTGGCCTAACAACAGAGTAAAAAGGCTGAGATACAGACTGATAAGAGGGAATACATCGAAAGCTGAACAAGTGAATGAAGTGTCGAGTCAAAACGAAGTAAAAAGAAAGGAGCAAAAGGAATTAAGAGAACCTGAGGAAATAAAAAGAATTAGAAGACCCAACCAAAAGTACAGATCACCGGAATGGTCTTATGTGGCACTGTCTGAAGAAGGAGAAGAAGAAACAGTGACTCGAGATAATCCGGAGGGGATTTTGAGAAAGGTGGTTGAGGAAAAGGAAGAATCTGTTGGAATCTTAAAAGTTATCCTGACTGACATTGGAGAAGAGTCGGATGCACAGGATGTTGTTGATGATCTGATACAATTTGATGTTGCTGAAGAAGGAGGAGTGAAAAGTGATGAATATCCAAATTGAGTGAACTGAAGAAATCACTTGGAGAAAGTGAAAAGGAGAAAGTCTGAAATTCAGCTGTCTGAAGTAATCCAAAGTTTGAGAAATTACAGTAGTGGAGTAGTAGAGGCGAAGTCAAAAGACAAGGTCAAAGTAATAAAATGGCTAACATAGAGAATAATCAAAGTAGATGTGCCTTCTTAAGAAGATGGTGTAGAATGTGCTGCTGCTGTACTGGATTATTAATGCTACTATGGGGTATTTTAGCTTTATTAGTTACATTTAGAGTTTCAATAGGTACATTTGAAATACATACTGAGAATGAGACAAATGCAGAGAAGAATTTGCAAAAAGTAGTTCCAACTAGAATTAGTAATACTTACATGCATAAAGATAGGTCAATTAATGATTTTTCTAGTAATGTTTTTTCAAAGTTGTTATACGAATATGTGAAAACAATGGAAGTAAGGGATAGCTACGTTTGTATGCAATTACCTGCATCCGTTTCAGAGGGAGTTACTTATCACCATTTACCAGCTACGTATGGAATTTCTTGTAGTGTATTAAGTAGTGTTTTTTATTTGTTAGGGAAAATAGATTATAAGATGTCTAACAAAGATAGTATTTTTGGGCACTTGCCAATGAACAAAGAGCTGAATCCAGCTAAAGAAGCTAACATTTTTGGTGAGATTTTTATTGAGAAAGAAGAATTAACATTAGATTACATTTTTAAGAATAATTTAACTTGTAGTTTGGAAGAAGAGGAGAAAGCTTTCCTGAACATGGTGGAGGAAAGGAGATTGAGCATGCATGAAAAGGCAGGGAAATATAAAGTGAGTGAGACAATTTGGGACATTGAGATGGGAAAAGAATTGAGAAATGGAGCTAGTCCAACTTTAGCTTTAGATGCACCACAGAAGGGTAAGCTGTGCATTACAAGAGGGAAATCCCAATATGATACATATTTTGTTGGGACTAGTGAATGTCATGATACATACTTCATTGCAACAGGATGGGGTTTCAGAGGTGGAGAAGATACAATTTTTCCAGGAGTGTATTATGTTTGTGGGAACAAGGCTTATTACAAGTTGCCTGACCATTGGTATGGCACGTGTTATGTGGGCCTGGTTTTTCCAAAGATTTTTCATATAGATAGAATAGAAGATGTAGAACATATTAATTTACTAATGCGCTTCAAGAGGGAAACTTGGTCTGAAATAGTGGGTGACATTTTTGGAGCTTTAATTCCAGCAGTGGGAATTTCTTTAAATGCTTATGGGATTCGGAAACTGTCAACAGTGGTGGATCGCTTATCGACAAATACCGCTGGAGGGTTTCTTTTGGTGAATACGGAATTAATTGCCGTACGTGCCAAGTCTATGCAAAATAGACTTGCTCTTGATATTCTATTGGCTAAGGAGGGTGGAGTTTGTGGAATGCTGAAAGTTCAACATTGTTGCACTTACATTCCAGACGAAAGCAAAGACCTGAAGGTCTATATCAAAAATATTACTGATTTGCATGAAGAATTAGTACCACTTGAAGCTGAAAGTATCTGGACTAAATTAGCTAATAAGGCGATAGCTGTTAAGAGTTTTATTGCAAAAATAGGTAGTACTATTATAGGTAAGATATTGTTTCCTTTAACTTGTATAATGGTTGCTTTATTGATATTGAGATTGGTGTGTTTGTGTTGTAAAAACAGGGGAGGGAAAAAGAAATTAATTAAAAGAAATAATGAAAAGAGAAATAAAAGGTTGAAAAGAGAACCACAAGAAATTGAATTAGAAGAATTAAGGGAGAATGTCTACTTAGAAACAAAGAGGGATGATGAAAGAGTGTCTGGTGTGTAGTGTTGTGTAAGGAGGAAAAAGACATTTCCAATTTCTCCTAAAATGGGACTAAATTTCACAAAATTATTTTTTTGGGTTATTTGGTGATAAAATCACCAAAGGGGGGATTGCTGGAGCAGGATTTTCTAATAAAAATCTATAGGGTTTTTAAGCTCTGGTTTGTCTATTTGTCATAGTTAACAATATTAATTATTAACTACTAATTATTTGTTTTGTGTAAGTGTTTTTACTTATCAACATGTATGTATTAACAAGAGAAAACTACACGTGGGAACGCGTATGTGTTGCCTATTGATAATGTGCATGTTTTATTAAATAAACGTTGCTGAGTGCTGTTTATTTTAAAGCACGAAACGCTTTTGAATTAATGCTTTTCTGTGTTGCAAAAGCTAGATAATTACATACACATAAGGGTATTAGTGGGGTTAACACTGTTTAATCATTATGCTGTGGTAACGTTGTTTTTGTCTCTTTTAATTAAGATGGTCCATTTTGGCCTAACTAAAAATGTCCGCCGTTTGCAGCCTGGCCTCGAGTGTGAAATTTGTGATGAGAGGGCCTTGCTGAATATGATCACGAGACATTTGATCACAGTCCTTGCCTGGTTAAAACTTTCCGTGAGGACAGCAGCAGTTCTGGGCAGGTTTCCAGATGTATTGGACAGCCTTGGAGGACAAAGGAGCTGTTAAGAAAGAACTCTGAGCATTGTGTCATCGCTGAGGAAATGTGGTCGCTAAAAGATACTTTTTTATTTTTGGTTCCTGTTCTGTCTTTTTATTTTTGTGATTTCCTGAGCGGAGATTTTCCAAATGTAGCGATGCTACATCCTTTCCTGCTCGCTCTGCTCAGCGGTTCGGCGGACGTGTAGAACATTTAATGTTTCTTTAATATTGCAAGTTTCATTATAAATATACTAGACTAGAGAGGGTCCGTGTCATTGCATTCGGGATTTTGAGGCCCAAACCTGCGTTGGTGAGGATCGATGCTGAGAGGACGGTGACTTGGGAGATTTCTACTGAGAGACTTGTCCTGATGACTCATTCTGACATTTAGCTAGAATAGGTAATTATGAGAAAAATGATTTATTCTGATTAATTTCTTTTGACTAATTTTAGATAAAGAATCATAATTTTAAATACGGTGTTGGTGATTATTTCTTGTCAATTATTGAGTACTCTATTTGATTATTGTTGTATAGTTTGTTTAGATTATGACAATTGCAATAACTAGGTCTTATCGACCTCGTTGTAGATGTGGGGTTTAGGAGGTTTAGGAGTTTTCTTTCCACAGGTTCAGTGCTGGTAGAGTATTTGAGTGTATGTTAGTGAAATGGGCCCTAGTGTATGGTGAGTGTATGTGCGTGTAACTGTGGAATTACTCTATCCGTGGAAGTAGGGAGATTTTATACACCCCAATCTGCATCACAGACACTAGATCAATGTTTTTGCAGGCAATGTTAAGGACATGAATATAGGGCCCCTTTTCAATGTCCATTTAAATTTACTACTGGGTCTGAGACTTGAGTGACCCAGCAGACTTTAAACCCTGCTCCATCCACTTTTGCATGCGGATTCTGCTCCGCTGCATGCACCTCTTGTCTCAATGCCACACACACACATATCTGCTCCCCCCCACTGTATTCCATTTGTCTTGCCCTTTTTATTCGCCTCTCTGCTCCCTTTCCACTTGTCCTCGGTGAGCAGCTTCCATTGTGACGAGCCGCCATCACCACTCTATCCTTTGCTGTGCCCCAGCAGGATATTCTGTCTTTTATTCATACAGGGGCAGGGCCACTTCACAGGCAAGGGCACTCAAATTACCTGTCTGATTGCTGTCATCAACATGCAGATGCAGCCATTAGGCCCACAGAGACGGGCCAGCAAGGGAGATTGACATAAAAAAAGAGCAAGCATTGGCATAGCCAATAGGTCTCGCCTTTGGGACCTTGTAAGTATTTAGTTATGCAGCACAATATCATTGGTACAACAGCATCAACTGTTGCATGGCTAAAAACTTATAAGGTCCCGAAGGCGAGACCTATTGGCTATGCCAATGCTTGTTTTGTTATGGGGGGACATAAATAACAGGAGGGTGAAGGTCAGTCAGTCAGTTAGTGAGAGTGAGAGATTCAGTCAGTTAGTGAGAGAGTGAGAGTCAGTGAGAGAGAGAGAGTGTGAGAGAGAGAGTGTGAGAGAGAGAGAGTGTGAGAGAGAGAGAGTGTGAGAGAGAGAGAGTGTGAGAGAGAGAGAGTGTGAGAGAGAGAGAGTGTGAGAGAGAGAGAGTGTGAGAGAGAGAGAGTGTGAGAGAGAGAGAGTGTGAGAGTCAGTGAGAGAGAGTGAGAGTCAGTGAGAGAGAGTGAGAGTCACTGAGTGAGAGTCACTGAGAGAGAGTCACTGAGAGAGAGTCACTGAGAGAGAGTCACTGAGAGAGAGTCACTGAGAGAGAGTCACTGAGAGAGAGTCACTGAGAGAGAGTCACTGAGAGAGAGTCACTGAGAGAGAGTCACTGAGAGAGAGTCACTGAGAGAGAGTCCGTGAGAGAGAGTCCGTGAGAGAGAGTCCGTGAGAGAGAGTCCGTGAGAGAGAGTGGGAGTCCGTGAGAGAGAGTGGGAGTCCGTGAGAGAGAGTGGGAGTCCGTGAGAGAGAGTGGGAGTCCGTGAGAGAGAGTGGGAGTCCGTGAGAGAGAGTGGGAGTCCGTGAGAGAGAGTGGGAGTCCGTGAGAGAGAGTGGGAGTCCGTGAGAGAGAGTGGGAGTCCGTGAGAGAGAGTGGGAGTCCGTGAGAGAGAGTGGGAGTCCGTGAGAGAGAGTGGGAGTCCGTGAGAGAGAGTGGGAGTCCGTGAGAGAGAGTGGGAGTCCGTGAGAGAGAGTGGGAGTCCGTGAGAGAGAGTGGGAGTCCGTGAGAGAGAGTGGGAGTCCGTGAGAGAGAGTGGGAGTCCGTGAGAGAGAGTGGGAGTCCGTGAGAGAGAGTGGGAGTCCGTGAGAGAGAGTGGGAGTCCGTGAGAGAGAGTGGGAGTCCGTGAGAGAGAGTGGGAGTCCGTGAGAGAGAGTGGGAGTCCGTGAGAGAGAGTGGGAGTCCGTGAGAGAGAGTGGGAGTCCGTGAGAGAGAGTGGGAGTCCGTGAGAGAGAGTGGGAGTCCGTGAGAGAGAGTGGGAGTCCGTGAGAGAGAGTGGGAGTCCGTGAGAGAGAGTGGGAGTCCGTGAGAGAGAGTGGGAGTCCGTGAGAGAGAGTGAGAGTCAGTGAGAGAGAGTGGGAGTCCGTGAGAGAGAGTGAGAGTGAGTGAGAGAGAGTGAGAGAGAGTGAGAGAGAGTGAGAGTCAGTGAGAGAGAGTGAGAGAGAGTGAGAGTGAGAGAGAGTGAGAGAGAGTGAGAGTGAGAGAGAGTGAGAGAGAGTGAGAGAGAGTGAGAGAGAGTGAGAGAGAGTGGGAGAGAGTGAGAGTCAGTGAGAGAGTGAGAGTCCGTGAGAGAGTGAGAGTCCGTGAGAGAGCGTCCGTGAGAGAGTGTCAGTCAGTGAGTGTCAGTCAGTGAGTGTCAGTCAGTGAGAGTGAATGTCAGTCAGTGAGAGTGAATGTCAGTCAGTGAGAGTGAGTGTCAGTCAGTGAGAGTGAGTGTCAGTCAGTGAGAGTGAGTCAGTGAGAGTGAGTCAGTGAGAGTGAGTCAGTGAGAGCGAGTCAGTGAGAGCGAGTCAGTGAGAGCGAGTCAGTGAGAGCGAGTCAGTGAGAGCGAGTCAGTGAGAGCGAGTCAGTGAGAGTGAGCGAGTCAGTCAGTGAGAGTGAGCGAGTCAGTCAGTGAGAGTGAGCGAGTCAGTCAGTGAGAGTGAGCGAGTCAGTCAGTGAGAGTGAGCGAGTCAGTCAGTGAGAGTGAGCGAGTCAGTCAGTGAGAGTGAGCGAGTCAGTCAGTGAGAGTGAGCGAGTCAGTCAGTGAGAGTGAGCGAGTCAGTCAGTGAGAGTGAGCGAGTCAGTCAGTGAGAGTGAGCGAGTCAGTCAGTGAGAGTGAGCGAGTCAGTCAGTGAGAGTGAGCGAGTCAGTCAGTGAGAGTGAGCGAGTCAGTCAGTGAGAGTGAGCGAGTCAGTCAGTGAGAGTGAGCGAGTCAGTCAGTGAGAGTGAGCGAGTCAGTCAGTGAGAGTGAGCGAGTCAGTCAGTGAGAGTGAGCGAGTCAGTCAGTGAGAGTGAGCGAGTCAGTCAGTGAGAGTGAGCGAGTCAGTCAGTGACAGTGACAGTGAGTGACAGTGTGAGTCAGTGAGAGTGAGTCAGTGAGAGTGAGTCAGTGAGAGTGAGTCAGTGAGAGTGAGTCAGTGAGAGTGAGTCAGTGAGAGTGAGTCAGTGAGAGTGAGTCAGTGAGAGTGAGTCAGTGAGAGTGAGTCAGTGAGAGTGAGTCAGTGAGAGTGAGTCAGTGAGAGTGAGTCAGTGAGAGTGAGTCAGTGAGAGTGAGTCAGTGAGAGTGAGTCAGTGAGAGTGAGTCAGTGAGAATGAGTGAGCGAGTGAGTCAGTGAGAATGAGTGAGCGAGTGAGTCAGTGAGAGTGAGTGAGCGAGTGAGTCAGTGAGAGTGAGTGAGCGAGTGAGTCAGTGAGAGTGAGTGAGCGAGTGAGTCAGTGAGAGTGAGTGTGAGTGAGCGAGTCAGTCAGTGAGAGTGAGTGTGAGTGAGTGAGTCAGTCAGTGAGAGTGAGTGTGAGTGAGTGAGTCAGTCAGTGAGAGTGAGTGAGCGAGCCAGTGAGAGTGAGCGAGCCAGTCAGTGAGAGTGAGCGAGCCAGTCAGTGAGAGTGAGCGAGCCAGTCAGTGAGAGTGAGCGAGCCAGTCAGTGAGAGTGAGCGAGCCAGTCAGTGAGAGTGAGCGAGCCAGTCAGTGAGAGTGAGCGAGCCAGTCAGTGAGAGTGAGCGAGCCAGTCAGTGAGAGTGAGCGAGCCAGTCAGTGAGAGTGAGCGAGCCAGTCAGTGAGAGTGAGCGAGTCAGTCAGTGAGAGTGAGCGAGTCAGTCAGTGAGAGGGAGTCAGTGAGTCAGTGAGAGGGAGTCAGTGAGAGGGAGTCAGTGAGAGGGAGTCAGTGAGAGGGAGTCAGTGAGAGGGAGTCAGTGAGAGGGAGTCAGTGAGAGGGAGTCTGTCATTGAGAGAGTGGGAGAGTTTCAGTGAGAGTGCGATAGTCAGTGAGAGTGCGATAGTCAGTGAGAGTGCGATAGTCAGTGAGAGTGAGTCAGCCATTAATGCAAGGCATTTGCAGTTAGGGTAAGTGCTCTAAAGCTCAACTTTCATTGTGACAATGGTTCGAATATAAAACCCATACATGCTTGCAGAGTTTACCGATTTGTGGCTATTCCTAATGATCTGAGGATACTACATTATTATATGCAAATAAATACATGCAGAACAAATAAAAGAAACAATTACAGTGAAGACTTGAATTACATGTTCTGAAAACCTGTAATTTCCCATCTTTCAAAAGAGCACAAGCAGCAGCTGTTTTAAAGCGCTGTGCTTGTGCTCGTCATTGCTAATTTATATTAATCGATTTCATTTTAAAGTAATTCAATTAAGATAGAGAGACAGCACATCGGGTAAGGATTACAACGCACCTGAGAAAACACGCTAAACTCTTTATCTTATCAAGCCCGGGAGTGGTGCGTGCGTGCGCAGTCTTCACTTTTTCAAGCACTGCACTCGTGCTTGTGGCACGCCGCTGCGTGCTCCTGCAAGGTGATTGCGGCCACAAGCACGAGTGCAGTGCTTGAAAAAGTGAAGAACGACGGCTAAAGGCCCTCCTATGCAGCGCATGCACACTAAGTAGGCGAGACCTAAAAATATAAACTCTCAGGGGTCCGCCTGGGCCTAGAACTTCTGATGTCTTTAAAGGTGCGATGCCACATGGCTGCGAGCAGGCGCGGGGCCCTGGGCAGCTGCCCACACTGCCCATGCCTAGCGCCGGCCCTGTCCTCACTTCACTCTCCGTTGTAAAATCATATTCTTATATTACACATAAGTGAACTGTGGTTCCTGCACTGGTTTAATCGGCTTTCCCTTGTGGTTCTGGCACGTAGCCACTTGTGTGAAGCAGTTATCAAAAGGAGGCTGATAACGCATGCCGCCTGGCAATGCACAACACACTGCGCCACTGACTGCGGAGAAGGTCATGCACTGAGTTTTAGCAAAGCACTCTGCCACCTCCACGAATTATGTTTGTTAACACAACGATGAAGATAGTATTTTATTCTGTTTAAGGCATATACAAGCATTCTCTTGATATCTACTAAAATATTTACTATGCCCCACGTCACTCTCCTCATAATGCTTACTTAAATTTTTTTTTTAACTTATGTTCAATAGAAACAATTTCCATCCCCCGGCAGTACATTTTCCCTACTCACCAACCAAATAAATTCACAGCATCAGCACTCTCATCCACCCAAAAAGATCAGGTATAAACAATATTGGATTTGCTGCTTGACTAGTCTACTAATCTGAATGACATTTGTTTGTAGAAAGTCGAGTGGCTGTACGACTAGGTGGGCCATTTACATTCTTACTGTGATTCTTCCAATTATGACCTTTAAACAAGACAGAAATAGTTATGAATAATGGTACTACCAGTCAGTTTTCATCCTATGTATTCAATAATCTCAATTAAATGCCAATAATAAACGTTGAGCTTATAATTCAATACATAGATGAGGTCACAACTATCTTGCAATGAGGTTATTATTACAGGTTTTAAACGCGTATAGTAGTCCTGCAGGTATGCTGAAAATGATGAAATGCCCGTAATTGTACGTGACATTATATCATACAATCAAATGACTAGGCTACATGTGGACTCCAGAGTGATATTAAAGAACTCAAATGTAATTTGGCATAATCTCCTTCGGTACTGTCACAGGTAGTTCATCGCCATCTAAAACCAGATGCATACATTAAAACAAACAGTTCACTCACTGTAGAATGTTCCTCTAAGAAATATAGCACCGGCAAAGCGAATAGGTCAATATCTACTGGCTCTGCCAATGTGTTTTAGCCATGTTGTACACCAGAGCTGATTCTGTGCAGCATGGATAAAAGTTAGTGGCATAGAGTGGATGGAGTCTCGTGGAGTGGAGAAAAGTGGTGTGGAGTCGAGGGAGTTGTGGAGAGTGTCAGGGTGGAGTAGAGCAGTGCTTGATATGAGCTGATGGTTTCCGGTGCTCACCACTGCCAGTCAATTGTCAACATTGGCATTTAATCAGACTGCCACATTGTGGCGTTGTTTCTCAAATTTAAAGAAAAGCAAAAAAACTGTTCATCAATATATAGTAATAATTTACTAACGTATGTGCCCCCAAGCTATTACTATAGCTTTGGAAGCCTGAAATATTCTGACAGGTCACACTTGCAGGAGTGCGATTGTTAATAGTTGCGTGGGTATTGTCATTGGCCGGGATGTCAGGGGTTGGATGGGTGGTGGAAGCAACAGTGGCCTCCTGGCACTTATTTAATTTTTTTTACAAATTAAGAGTGTCAGAGTGGCTTGGCATAGATGGTCGTAGAGTGGGGAACAGTGTTGCAGATTGGAGAACAGTTGAGTGAAGTGTCTTGGAGTGGAGCATCATAGATAGGAGTGGAGTATCAGAGTATTGTAGAGTGGAGTAGGGTAGAGTTGGTTGGGGTACAGTACAGTGAGGTAGAGTGGCACAGAATGGCATGGTGTAAAGTGGAGGGTCGCAGAGGAGAGTGGTACAGAGTGGATTGGCGTAGAGGGGAGAATGTAGAGGGGAGAATGTAGAGTGGAGGGTCGCAGAGTGGCGTGGAGTAGGATGGCATAGAGTGGAGTGGCCTAAAGGGGGGGCGTAGAGTGGAGTAAAGAGGAGCAAAGTGGAGTAAAGTGTTGTAGAATAGAGAAAAGTGGCGTGGGGTGGCTTACAAGGGTGTAGAGGGGCGTTGGGAAGAGTGGAGTGGAAAGGAGAAAAGTGGAGTAAAGTGTTGTAGAGGGGCATAGAGTGGAGCATGCAGGGTGTGGTAGTGCACTGCCATTGCAGACAACACATTTTTCAATTGAAATTATAATTACATTTGCACAGACATGCAGTTTTACTGACAAAACTGTACAGCGCACAAAAATTAATAGGTGGAAATGGCATCACCTAGTGCATTGATCGTATTAAAATATTTTTCTCCAGCATAATATCTGCACAGTTCATTGACAGACATTTACATTTTCTTGTATGATAGAAAAAAACCTTTTCTTTCACATCCCTAGATTGTTAGATAAATCCTCTCACTTTGAAGTCAGAGAAAGAAAAGTAAACACCAAGTTCCCTCAGAAGACAGAGCCTGCCATTTGACCACTGTCTTTGAATGCACAGCAAATGTGACCAGATGAGAACAAAATGTAAAGGCCTATTTACAGAAAGTGAGCACTTGTGGAAGAACACAGTAAACAGGCTATGCTTTATGGAAGGGACAAAGACACACTGGCTGCCTGAAACAAAAAGCCAGCTTTCAGAATGTTCCCAAACAGTCTTTGGCAAACCAGACAGATGTGCTGTCTGGTAATCTTCAACCTAAAAATGGCATTTTAAACACACATCAGTGCATCTAATCAAAAATCTGTGAAAAGTATGTGGTTGGTTTGTAGCACCCACAAACCTCTTCTGAAATGTAAATGTAAACAGCATGCGATGCAAGTCTGCTCTTGCTGTACTTACATAGCTCATGTGTACCCTTTAGGTGAAAAATAACACTCTGACATTGAACTGCCAGAGGGTTATGTAGCCTAACAGAGCATTCCAATGTCTGAGTTGTACTGTTGCTGACCAGGAAGAAAAATTCTACCACATCTCTTTATATCCTGCCCTCTTCACCCCCCCCCCCCCCCCCGCCCAAACACCTATCCCTCTTTTCTTTTTCCCCTCCTTTTTTTAAACCACTCTCACTTTGGGACTCCCATCTTTATTCAGTGGGACAACTTGCATTATAAATGTCAGACATGATCGGATGGATGCATCTGTCTCTCTGGGACACAGTTTATTGCTCATCTTTTTGACTATATAGTTTTAAACTGTTCTTTGTGTTTAATAGACACTGATCTCTGTGACATGACTTGTTTGATGCAGTGTAAATGTTCCTACATGATAATAAATAAAGAAATATTGCTCTGCTGCCACTTATGGTAGAACGCGCTATGCAAATTACCCTACTGAAGATGGGTATAACAGAGATGGGCCATCTATGTATAGATGAGAAGTTTATGTGGTAGAGCAATTAATACCAACACGCTTGATGTTTTTATATACGGCAGATTACTTTACCAGGTTTTCCAAACAAGCCAGCGGATTTTTTCCCCAGTGACGAAATTCATAACATCTGCCAACTTCACTAGATGGGTTTCAAAACTATGCCCATGTATCACAATGTAGAGGGGGGGTAGGCCTGGCTCGAGAGAATATATTGTTGTACATAAACTGGCATAATTTCTAAGAAATATAGTCCCAAGCTATTGCATTATAAATATCTCCACCAGGCATATAGTACCCCATTGCGACAGCATAGGATAGATCTGTCTCACTCCCATAGATGCAGGTAAGACAACGATTGGTTTCTCCTCCTTGGTGGGAATGTCCTCCTATTAATAAATACTGGCAGGAGGTTCTCCAGGTTGTGGAAGACATGACACTGAATTCTGTGGAACCCGCCCCACATGTGACATTACTGGGCTATGTTAAGTGCATTTCACAGGAAATGCGCTGATTAACTGCAATGTCTCTCCTGTTACCCAAGTGCAGAGTGGTTGTGACTAGGAGGATTACTAGAGTACCCACCTGCACCAACCGGTTGCACGATATGGCGATTTGTAATAATCGTATAGAAATCTATGCCACGATACAGCCTCCAACATCCAGGCCTCAGGACATGTGGGTGTCCTATAGGTCTTATGTCCTCCGTGATGAGGGGACAGTCCCGAGGACGCACTCAAATAGATACTGCACTTATACATTGTTACTCATTGGTCCCGATCTAAGCCAGTTTGCCTTTTATTATAGAATTTTGTTTATGAAATGAAATGAAATGAAACGTAAATTTATAAAGCGCGAATTGCTGCCCTGAGGCGTCCAAGCGCTACCTGAAGAGTGTAGTCATTTGTCAGAGGCGGTCAGCAGAGGGTTAGTTATGGACATTAAAAAGAAAGGTCTTTAGTTGTCTACGAAAAGAGAGCAGGTTAGGGTTAGACCCGAGTTGAAGGGGGAGGAGGTTCCACAATTTGGCGGCGTTATAGGAGAACATCCTGCCACCAGCTCTCGCTCTCCTGATTCTGGGAACTGTTGCTAAAAAGGCATAGCCAGAGCGAAGGTGTTTCCTAGGGTGGTGCTGTGTGATTAGTTCACGGCTGATTGCCGGTCCTTTGTGCCAGAAGGCTTGATGGGAAATACACATTGCCTTAAAGGTAATTCTTTGCCGAACCGGCAGCCAGTGCAGGCTCCTCAGCCCAGGTTTGGCTGATAGTCTCGGTGGCAGCTGGAGCAATGTACGAGCAGCGCAGTTTTGGACAATCTGCAACTTGCGCAGTGTGTAGTCGGGAGCACCGAGATACAGGGCGTTGTTAAAGTCCAGTCGAGACTGGATCAGGCCTTGAACAGCAACATGCTTGGCCTCCATAGGTAGAAGTGGAAGCACTTTTCTCAGCATCCTGAAGAGGCCAAAACAAGTTGCAGAAAGCCTGATGGCCTGGGTGTCAAGGGTTAAGGCATTGTCCAGCCATACCCCCAAGCTTTTTATGTTGTCCTTGGGTACAGGCGGGGTGCCTAGGCATGGTGGCCAGAGTGGGTCAAAAAGCGTTTGAACAGCGGGGCCCATGAGCATCAGCTCAGTTTTATCCCCATTAAGCTTAAGGGAGGATCTCGTCATCCAGCCTTTTACTTCCTCCAAACATTGCCTTAGTCCCAATTGTGCAGATCGGCCGTCCGCCTGTGCCAGGGATCCCACCAGCTGAGTGTCGTCCGCATATGAAATGATCTTAATGCCAAACGGACGAACAACCTCGGCCAGTGGTCTCATATAGATGTTAAATAGCGCAAGGCTTAACGAGGAGCCATGCGGAACCCCACAGCTCAGGGGTTTGCTAGAGGAGGAGACTGTATTTCCCTCAAAGATCTGAAAGGACCTGTTGCTCAGAAAGGATTTGAGCCAGAGTATTGCCCTGCCTGAGATTCCAACCTCAGAAATGCGACACAGCAGCACGTCGTGACTAACCGTGTCGAATGCTGCACTCAAATCGAGGAGGACCACTGCCACTGATCCGCCTCGATCCTAGATCCTTCTGGTTTCCTCGGTGACAGCTAGTAGGGCAGTCACCGTCCCATATCTAGGTCGAAAACCCGTTTGGGTGGCATCCAGCAGCTGGTTATTCTCCAGAAAGTCCATCAGGTGTATATTGATGTGCTTCTCTAGAATTTTGCTCACCCAGGGGAGCAGGGAAATGGGGCGGTAGTTGCTAAAGTCGCCAGGATCAAGGTTCGGTTTCTTCAGTAGTGCACGCACCATAGCCTGCTTCCAGGGGAGTGGAACTATACCGGAGGTAATGGAGGCATTGAGGAGGTTCAGGATGGTGGGGAGGACAACCCGACTTACCGAGATCATTGCCTCTGGTGGGGCAGGATCACATGGTGACCCTGATTTTACTTGCCGCGCTAGAGATTCCAGAGAGTCTTGTTCTAGCAAGGGAAAGTGTTCCAAGGTAACCGTGGGTTGAGGGGAGGGCTCCACCGGACTTGGCCATGTATGATCAGCGGATTGAAAATCCATGGCAGGGAAAGAGGAGTAAATTTGGAGGACTTTTTGATTGAAAAATTCTGCCAGGTCGTTACAGCGAACTAGCGTTTTACATGGAACCATAGAGGGTGGCGGAGGTTTTGTGAGGCTCTTTACTATCTGACAGATTTCTTTAGGTTTAGATTTTGCCAGCATGATTAGTGTAGAAAAGTGGGTTGCTTGGGCAGTTTTTACCTCATTTTTGTAGGCTCTAATCGCCTCTCTATATAGGATTTTATCGTCCAAGGAGAAATCTAGGCGCCACCGTCTTTCTAGTTTCCTGCAGTGCCGTTTTTTTCCCCTGAGTTCCTTAGAAAACCAGGGGGAAGTTTTTTGTGGACGCTTCGTAGTGATTTTACGGAGGGGGAGTGTGGCCTCCAGAGAGTTCGAGATCCACTCTTCATAGTCCTGATTAGCAGCGCCGGGATCCGCGTTAGGGGGAGGACGGGAGGTAATAAGACTGTTGGACCAAGACTCCACTGGGAGTCTAGCCCAGTTTCTCACGTTCTTTACAATGGGGGTTAAGTGAGGTGGCTTGCGAATAGACCATGTAAGGGGGACAAGAGAATGGTCAGTCCACGGAAGACAAATAGGTGGCCCAGCCTTAAGTTCGGTGCAATTGCTGAACACTGGGTCCAAAAGATGGCCCCTTGATGTGGGTGGCTGAATCGACCAGCTGCTCCAATTGTAAAGCCGCTAAATCGTTCGCTAGCTCAATGGCGGTATGGTCACAGGCGGCATCAAAATGGAGATTAAAATCGCCTAGCAGTGTTTAGTTGGAAAAAGTTGTAACCGATTCGGCCAAGGTCGATGGAAGAGTCTTGTGAAACTGCTTTGGGGGGCCCGGGCCCGGTGCTCGATATATCAGGGTGCCTGAGAAACAGTTATTGGGGGAGAATTCAATGCTGAATGTGAGGCTTTCGCAGTCAGGGATCGAATCAGAAGTGCAACGACAAAGGAGCTGTTCTTTATATATTATTGCCAAGCCACCTCCTCTCCCAACAGCCCGGTCCTTCCGCATAATTTGGAAGCCCGGGGGCAGGGCTGATACAATATCAGGATCGGAGTCTGGCATCAGCCAGGTTTCTGTTAGGAAGACCACATCTGGCCTACGCTCCTCCAACATGAGAGCGACTTCCGTCCTGTGTTTGGGTAGGGACCTGCAATTTAGAAGTAGTATGTTGTAGTCCTGCTTATTGTCATATGGCTGGGTAGTGTTGAGCTTATGTTTGCACGAAGGGCAGACCACAGGCAAGTCCAGCGCCTGAAATGAGTGCAGACAGTCTATTTCCACAGTAGTCCTCATACTAAGTAGGGACTCCGAGCAGTAATACCTTATATGCCGGGGCGAAGATACAGGGGTTGTGGCCTCCAGTCCCGAACGGTCGCGGACGGGCGAAGACGGGCTCGCCTTCGGCGCACTGGCGGCGCGCCCGCTGCGCACTTGCGCTGGCATGCGTTTTATGTCCCCGGGCTTACAGCGACCAGAGCGCTGTCCACGCCCCCCACCCAAGATGTCTGCCAAGTACCGTCTGCAAAGTCCTCCTACACCGCACGTGGGAGCGATGTGGATCAGGACGCCAGCGATGGCAGTGAATTACTGGTGAGGTGAGTCTGAATGGAGCAAGCGTGAGGAACACAAATTAAAAACAGGCGAAGTGATACAAATTGCTAAAGTTTAAAAACAATACCTCCCGGCTTCCGCCTCAGGAGTACATCAGGTGCTGCGCGCTCGTGCTGGCATGCGTTTTATGTCCCCGGGCTTACAGCGACTAGAGCGCTGTCCACGCCCCCCACCCAAGATGTCTGCCAAGTACCGTCTGCAAAGTCATCCTACACCGCACGTGGGAGCGATGTGGATCCGGACACCAGCGGTGGCAGTGAATTACTGGTGAGGTGAGTCTGAATGGAGCAAGCGTGAGGAACACAAATTAAAAATCAGGCGACGTGATACAAATTGCTAAAGTTTAAAAACAATACCTCCCGGCTTCCGCCTCAGGAGTACATCAGGTGCTGCGCGCTCGCGCTGGCATGCGTTTTATGTCCCCGGGCTTACAGCGACTAGAGCGCTGTCCACGCCCCCCACCCAAGATGTCTGCCAAGTACCGTCTGCAAAGTCCTCCTACACCGCACGTGGGAGCGATGTGGATCCAGATGCCAGCGGTGGCAGTGAATTACTGGTGAGGTGAGTCTGAATGGAGCAAGCGTGAGGAACACAAATGAAAAATCAGGCGAAGTGATACAAATTGCTAAAGTTTAAAAGCAATACCTCCCGGCTTCTGCCTCAGGAGTACATCAGGTCAAAGGGCCTGTTCTTTTCACGTTATTTTTGTTTTTCACAATCGGTATGCAACACTGTGTTAATCTGCTCCAATTTGGGCCATACTCTTGCACTGTCACGTACCTATGATCACTTATGATGTACAATGTTTACTTTTTGTTTTTTGGAATGTATCTGTGCCACTTTTTTAGGTCTCGCTGAGTCAGCGTATGCGCCGTCTGCGAGACATTTAGTGTGTGGGTTTACAAAGTGCTGCCACAGGCTTTTGGTGGCCTAAAGCTTGCGTGCACGCACGCAGCCGCCATAGGTCTGCCTCTCTGTTTTGCTCGCGCAAACTCCCTCCCCCTCCCTCATCACAGAGCGCGTCTTTTCACTTTTTATTACTCATCGCTGTGTTAATCTATCAATTCATAGGGAGTACTTCCTCGAACTACAAAACATTTTAACTGAAAATCAACAGTTCTAGGACTTCAGGAAACACATAGTTAAAAAAAAAAAACACACGCACACACACACTGTTGTGCAGCTCTTCAAAGAAAAGGGCGGCAGCTGAGGTCAGCGGTGAATCTCCTGTCCAAACAAGGCCTGCGTAGAGGAAAGAGCTGGGTGTGCATTAGGCGGTCAGTGAGTCAGGCCGAGGGCACGCCAGCACACCACCGTCAGCAACCCTGTGCGGCTGGCCTGGAGGCCGTGCAAGCTGCAGTGACCCCCAGCAGGCCGCGCAGACATGGGGCTGGAGCTGTAGACTGGACATCGAGCTCTTTCGCAAAGCTTCTTCATAAGCACGTTTGGGAGGTGCATTCACCCCCTCGGCTGCCTCATTCGTACTGGAGTCTCTGACCTCTGGGGCAGGGGCTCAGCCCCCCGGGGCGATCCTGGTGTGGTTTAACCCAGGCCCTGCGGTCTGCACGGTTCACCGCACACACGTGTTCATCTACTGAGGTATTTCATGTGTCACTGGGGCTCTCGGGGCTAAGGTCACAGTACACGGTGAGAGGAGAGTTGTTCAACTGTATACACATTGGCCTTCAAAACGTTGTACCCAATTCTAAAACACAGGGCAATTCGGTGATGCATGTATATTTGCACAATCTAGTAATATATATATTTAGTACTATACATAGAATAACAATTCCATCTTTAATTAGCTTTAAACTTCAAGCAAAAATCTGGTACTGCAAACACTGGGTTACATCCTTTTTCGAATTTTAATACCTCCGTTTCTTAAATGGAAGTCACATAGTCAATCGTTATAAGAAAAGAGATTTTCATGCACCAAGGATACAAGCATTGGCAGTAATAGACATTTTAAATTAGATATTCAATGTCTTCTTTGTGAGATAAACTTAAAGTGGGTCTATTTAGAGTTGCTTTCACGGAAATGGGCCCCTGATGGATCTATTTCATCCAAGAGGGTATATTGCTCTCTTGAGTTATCCAATTTAATGAGGTTTATCCCCAATTCATTAGATTATTGAAGGCTCGTTACAACATAGAAATGACATCACTAGTGTTTTCTTTCTTGGTCAGTTTATTTGAAAAGCTCAAAATGATGACCGAGAAGATATCTTTAGTTCACATCTTATTGCCCTTCTCACAATACCAGAAAACAAGTTTAACACCGTCTTCAACCCATTACTTTCTTTAGGCTCCCAGAAGACTCTTGGATCAGCACACAATCGTTCTGATCCATTAGGAGCCAAAGATGGAACCATACCTGTATAGGAATTATGCAGCAGAATCAAAGAGTGGTATCATGCGTCTAACTTTCAGATAATAAAGTAGTTTGTTCCCTCTCTAAATTCGGTGACAGTTGTAACACCAGGTACTTGTGTGCATTTGCTTCCTCCACATTCTTATCTCCCAGATGCCACATATCATTTAATTGCCTTTTCCTAAAGACTAATATTTAGGTTTTTTTTCACAGTCTGCATGAGCTATCCGATGATTCACTTTACAATAGGAGAAAGGGGCTCATGCTTACTTTGAGACCCTTACGGGCGAGTAGCCATGCATTACAAGCCCTCGACGGATTGTCTTTGTAATCCCATGCAGTATCATCAAGTAGTACTAGGCTACCTAAATACAATAGAAAGGGATGGTGTACTTCTACCCTCCCCATCGTTGGGAAGAATTAATTTGCCTTAAGATTGTCGGAAGATCTGCCAAGTATAAGCTAAAGAGGCCATGAGCCAACACATACCCTTGGCCGAGACCATTTATAATATCAATTTGTGTAGAAAGTCCTCCAGTAAAATCTTTCCTCACATGGTCCCCAATTGATAGTAAACATGGATATTCCAAGGACTTAATTTTTTTCAAATGGACCCAGAGACTACCCAATCTAATGCTGTTCGCAAGTCAACAAAACAGCAACAAAATCTTTCATTTTGTTGCAGTGACTTCTGGCCAAGACAGCAAAAACAATGATCAACTGTTGCATGGTTTTCCCGTAACCCACCTCACTCGATTGGAAGAAAGTCCTCATTCGCTCTTACAAACTGCATAAAATTAATTTTCCTAACACTTCACAGAAAACATTTATCAGACTAATAAATCTAATATTAGGCTATGCTACTGTTACCTTCTTATTGATTGGCTTCACTACTGTGACACCTTGGACTGGTGCCTGAATGTAGGCAAGTCTGTGGCAGCAGCTAACAGGCTTAAAGGGCTCCAGCAGGTGTTTCAGACTTGTGTTAGGCCTTCAATGGATATCTCTGAATTCCCCGTTGTGAAAACAAAGGTGTGTTCAATGGCAGTGTTGTCCTCAAAGCTGGCGCGGAGCTCCAGCATATACATCCACTCCTTGGCAGCTGGGAGCTGCCCATGGTTAATTAAGCGTTGGTGCATCTCTCTATTTTTCCAAGCAACCGGTCTGTGGCTGTGTCACTGAAAAGTTTCTGGGAAGGGTAGCACTTATTTGTCTCCAAGAATGCACCGTGGTGGGTAATGATCATGTGCCACTAGAGATGTACAACCACTAGATGCTCACTCTGGTGGGAAAACTGGATTCACCTCAGGCAAGGAAATAATTAGAGGATAAGTAGGGGTGGGTTAGGGAAGGACCTGTCCTTTCTCTGTGGGCACAGCCAACCTCCAACTTGCTACTACTGTTAAAACAACCATTGGCATAGCCAATAGGTCTCGCCTTTGGGACCTTAGAAGTGTTTAGCCATGCAACAGTTGATGTTGTTGCACCAAGAATATTGTGCTGCATAACTAAACACTTATAAGGTCCCAAAGGCGAGACCTATTGGCTATACCAATGCTTGTTTTAACAGTAGTAGCAAGTTGGAGGTTGTCTGTGCCCACATGGTCGCTAGTACTGTTTCTATATGATTGTACTAGCTAGTTCGAATCTGAAATAAAAACGTTAAAAAGAATATTGCCAAAATAAAAAAAGGGCGTTGGTTGTACTGTTGTATGACGATAGTACTCTTCAGAATGGATAACAAGGATTACAGAACACATGCATAGTTATAACGTTATGGTCATACATTTTTGTGACAGTAAAAAAAAAAAAAAGTAAAAACTGATACTCTTTCTGGCATTGAAGATCCCTAAAACATGTTTATGGATCCTAGCTAGGTACCTAGCGTGTACCTAGACTTGTACACATTAAGCAACATACGCATTCACTGAAGAAAAATGGCCCAAGTGTGGACAAGAAAACCCACAAAAGTTTGAATATACTACAGAATAGTAGACATTACACTTCCAGTAAGGACTCCCATAACTTTCCTTAAAAATGCATTTACTTTACCCCAGTCACTCCCTAAAACCTCCCACCGAGCTGCTGGCCCTCTCTATCTGATGCCCTCAAAGCTGGCATTCTGGGACACAGCCTCTGCCTTTTGTCCTACCACCACAGCCCAAATAGCAGCATCGATAGCTAAGAATCTTTCAAAATAGAAGCACGTTCTCACATCACTGTTCCCTTTTAGAGACCGTATCACTAAGAAATGTGCTCACCTCAAAATAGGGAATTCTGAACTTAAATGGGGAATTGTGCCAGGTTAGTGATAAGCCTACAGCAAACACCTAGAATGTTTATACCTACGATTTAACGGATGATGCACTACAAACCTCCCCGTAAGCAGCCACAATTTCTAGGTATTTTGTTAAATACTAGGTATACGTGGCATGTTCCATGCAAATTGTAGGTAGCTACATTCTGTTTGCAGAGAAGTACAATAAAAGTACATTAAAAAGCTTTCTGGCTGCCATACAAAGAAAGTTCATTAACTGCCGCTGCAGCATCGGGGCAAAAGGAGAAATGTAACTACAGTTCCCTGGACAGCGAAAACCTAAACAAACTTGAGGTTACACATACACACTCACTGTCCCTTAGAGTCACTCACACATTTTTGATAGGCTTTATTTCGATACATAAAATATCTTAAAAGCAGTTCAACAGTTAAGAAAAACAGCAGAAAAAGGAAAACACTTTTCCAACAAGACAATAAAAACAATGCTTAATAAATACAATTAGTACAGTTAAGATCAGAATGAAATTGATACGGAAAGCCTTTTTGCACGAATCAACCAGGACCACTTTAAAAATTTAGACACAGCACAAACCACCAAAGTGGATGTGTCGGACAATAAAATACGTAGGGCCACTGTGTGATTGCGAGTTCCCAACTGTCTACAAAGTGGTCTAAGCCAGTACCTCCTGGGAGAGCAATAATCAGGGCATTCAAAAAGAATATGTGCCACAGTCTAGACCCGCGTGGAGCAGAGGGAACAAAAGGGGGAGGGCTGGGGGGCCAATTTCCATCGGGATATCAAATCACCTACAGGTAGGATCCCTACTCTGAATTTAAAATATAAGGCCCTATCAAAAGGAATAGAAATCATATCGAGATATGGTTCGTAAGCTACCACGTCTTTAATCCTCAAAACGGCTACAGTTGACTTGCATTGGCGTGGATCAACAGTAAGTTTAAACGAAACCCAGTCCCAATACAATTTCTTTAGAGTGGCTTTGGGAGGGGCAGATAGAGTAGCCCAAGCTTCACCTAAGCCCAATTCCCCCAAAAGATGTTTAACGACCCTCAACCATTTAATCTTACACCAGCCCCCCATAGACATCACCTCGGACAGTTCTCCGCATAGGAGGCTAGTTCAGGGACCCTCCACAAGCGGGCCCACAAGAGCAAGGGTCGTAGTCGAGCTTGATCCGCAATTGATCTACAGCCTAAGTCCAGCAAAACTGGAACTGTGGGTGTACTCGAAGGGAGAGCCATCAGATCTTTCAAACATTTGCTCTCCGATTTTGCAAGCACGTCAAGATTGCCTATGCCCCACAACTCTGCCCCATACAAGGCAGCACTAACCCCTCTAGCTTTATAAATCTCCACAACTGGGGCAATAAATTGTTTTGTGGAAGTACGATGTTCCTTGAGCAAGGCACCACCCACCCTTTTGTGATTAAGAAGCATCTTGTTGATGTGCGGATTCCAACACATAGAGTCGCTAAGGCGGATTCCCAGGTAATCAAACTCTGATACCCTCTCCAGGTAGGCAGAGTTCAACACGGGAAGGCGCCCCAGTTTCCCAGGGGGATTCATGATCAAATATTTGGTCTTATCGACATTGATCACCAATCCCCTAAGGGAACAAAACTCCTGAAAGCGATTAAGAAGTTTTTGGAGGCCCTGGGGGGTCTTTGCAATAAGGAGGGTATCATCTGCAAAAAGCAGTGTAGGGATCCGAGTGCCCGCCAGGGACGGTGCATCAGCAGGTTCTTGAAGCAAATGCTCATGCACCCCATTCACATAAAGAGAGAATAGGGTGGGAGCTAACACACATCCCTGGCGGACACCCCTACTTACAGGAATTCTATCAGTTTTCTCCCCATTCTTACCCCACCGGACCTGTGCATAATTGTCTGTATGTAGTTTTATCAGGAGTGATAGGATATAGGAGGGCAACCCCAAACCCTGCAAGACCCTCCACAGTTCCTCTCTAGGTACCAGGTCAAAGGCAGTCTTGAGGGCAATGAAGGCCAAATAAAGACTGCCCTTGCCCAGCACCACCACCTTCCAATACAGGAGCGCCAGTCTAAAGACTTGCTCGATAGTCCCGGTTCCAGAGCGAAAACCAGCCTGGAAATCAGATAAAATCTTATTGTCATCCACCCATTGGAGGATTCTCCCCAGAATCACCTTCCCTACCACCTTTTGGGATGAATCAATAAGGCTTATGGGCCTATAGTTGGCAGGGTTGTCCCGACAACCCTTCTTGAATATCGGGACAACCTCCGCCCCTTTCCAGGATTCCGGTACAGATGCTCCCCCCATAATTGCATTCAATAGGGTAGAAACCAACTTCCCCCATTGCTTAGGATTAGCACGTAACAAGTCACCGGGTATCCCATCAGGCCCAGCAGCTTTTAGGGGGACCAGGGACTTGATTACGAGCTCCACTTCTCTGTCGGTAAAGAGATACGCCTCAGTGTCCACTGCCTCAACCATCAGAGTGAAGGAGTGGTTAAGGACCCCCTCAACAGGTGTATAAAGGGACAAAAAGTGGCTAAACCAATTCTGAGCTGGGATATTACATGTCAGCAAAGTGTCAACAGGCCTATCCCTAGATCTTACCAAACTCCAAAATCCCCTAGCATTCCTTTCCATGCTTGCAGCCAAGAGGTCCGCCCAGAACTTCTCCTCCCCCTCTTTTTTTGCTGCCTTTAAAGTCTGGGAGTAGTCTTTCCTTGCAAGCCTGATAGCTACCTGGGATTTATATTTAACAGCCCCAACCAGCGCTTTTTTCTTAACTCTGCATTTTTTTGTAAACCAACCCTGCGATTTCGGCAGCACCTTCCTGTTAGCACGGGAAGCCATGCTAGGGAGAATAAATAAGTCACTCAATGCCCTAGTTAAGTCGCAGAAGGTTAGCGTAATCTCCTCGGGCGATCGGATCAGCGACTCCGACTTGCAGTGCTGCGGCCAGGAGTGCCCCTATATCCGCCACTTTCTCTTCGGACATAATAAGCTTTGCCCACTTCAGCCGTCTACCACAATTAGATGGGAGAACTTCGTGGGAAATAGGTGCTATATGGGACGATAATCCCCCCTTGACAGTTAACCACTGGCAAAAGAGAGAGAGAGTGAGAGGAGATTATGATCACTCTCAATGGTAGGTATGATCTCCATATCCTTCAAGATGCTCCATAGACTTGCGTCAAGAAGAATGTAATCTATACTAGACGTATGATTATAAGTATGGGCACCCACTAGGTCAGATTTGGACCTCCCATTAACAGCCCTAAGATCAAATTCCATGTTAAGTGAGTTGATCTGTACCGCCACTTGGGACCACCTCTTAATGGGAGGTAGCGCTAGGGCAGGAATACCCCTCCTGGAGTCCTCCTCACCACTTCCCAATATATCGTCCAGGCCCAAGGGCTCAAACGTGCAATTCAGATCTCCTGCCACCCAAATGCGAGATTTATTGGGGCGCTGCCTAAGCAGATCTTCTAGTAAGGGTATTGTGGCCGATAGTATACCACCCTTCGTACCTCTGGCATAGACGTTAAAAATTTCCAGGAGGAGGCCGCCCCGTGTGCCCTTTATAGTAATATTGAGGAGGTCGGGAGAATTGGTAGGATGCTGAACCACCTGACAATCAAGAGCAACATCAACCCAAATGAGGAGACCGCCCGAAGGGCGTCCCTTGCCTGAGACTGGGGGGACAGCAGGAACAAAATAAGTCGAATAACCTACCTTGTGGCAGGGTTCCCTGCACCATGTTTCCTGGAAAATGCTAATGGAGTAGCCCTCCACAAGCCCATTCCAGTCCGGAAGTCCCAGCTTCCTTGAAAGACCCGCGACGTTCCAGCAAAGAATCTTAATATCTGGATCCGCCACAACCGACTCCCTACAGTTAAAGTCCTGTGGTAAATTAGTGGCTTTATCCAACTGAGAGGGAAAAGAAACATTGCTTTTATTCGGCACGTTAGGCACAGGAGCAACACCTGGGCAATGATCCCTACAGACCACCCCATGGCACGTGTCGGTTCAATATCCCGACGGCCCCCCATAATACCCGGGCCAAAACGCCGGTTGAAATAAATGAGGGAAAGCAGGATTCACGGGATAGATAGGATCGTTGCTCCAACCCCCACCAGAATGTGCACCATTGTAATTTGCTGCGGACCTAGGGTAAAAATAGGTTAAGTCTACTACACCAATGTTTGCCCCCCCAATTGCGTACTCTGGATTGCATATAGTTTGGGCAACCCTAATGTCTTTAAAGTTTACCACCACACAATCTCCTTCTAGGTGCTTACGGCCATAACCTACCCACCCTACCCTTCTCACTCCTAGGATCAACCCATCTAAACCTCTAGGAAGAGGTCTATTAGACTTTAACCAGTACATGGTTTTATTTTTTAAAGCCTGATAGGATTCATATTGATCTTCCTTCAAAGTGGGTACGTTGGTAAGTATGGCAACATACGGGTGGCATTCTGGGGGCAAATTTACCGGTGGAAAAGTAGGAGACGCTTTTGGGAGAGATTCCTCTGGCTGGGTTTCTCTGGGGGGATTAATGCAAATTCTGGACGAGTAAGCTTGATCAAGACCAATGCCCTTAGCAATCCCATTCGAGGTTTCCTTATATTTAGAAGGTCCCTTCCTACCCGGCAACTCAGCCTGGATAGGCTTCTGTACCGGGACATTAAGAGGCTTCGGCACTCACACATACAAACTACCCAAACCCACTACCCACACACCTCTCCCTCCACTCTATCCCAAGCAATGGTAGCTCAATCCTCCCTGAAGAGGGGGTGTTTCCAGAAATATTTTCCATACTCTCTGGATTGTGGCACTGTAAACACTGAGATTAAGCAACAGCTATTCCTGTGAGTAGGTATCTAAATGTTTCCTTGCAATGTCCTTCTTGTACTTAGTAACTTGGCAACATGATGGTTTCCCGTAGACATTACCACTTTGTCTACTAATGAACGGAGGGTTCTACCACGTTTTTTTTTTTAAACTTCTGCACCAGGTCCCTCGCTCCAGTGATAGGGTCTGTGGTCCTGCCACACATACGGGGCTTTAGAGTGCAAAGGCCATGCAGGGCTGCACATGCAGAGCCCCACCCAAGCTAACTCAGTCTCGGAAACCAGCTCTCGCACTCAACTGTCTGCAAGCTGCTTGAAGGTGCCACTGAAACCTAGTTATAAAATGTGAAGTTCACTCTTCCACTGTCATTCTGGAACTCATTACCCCAACAGCTCTTGCATTACCCATTCTTCCATGAAGAGATATATAGTTAGCTTCCATCTTGGTCATCAAAAGCAAAGGACGGATGGAAGAACACATACGCACCATATTCCATAAACAGTATATCCAATAGATGAATGAGGTCCTCACTCTTTGAAAGTAAATAACAAAGGCTTCTTTTACCCGAGAAGGCAGCTGATTATTAACAAAGGCTCCTTTCTTTCCCTATAATAAAATATTTAGGAGCATCGAAGGCCAGTTACCAGTTGGGCTTAATACAAGAATGACTGGGTCTGTGTCATCCACAATTTCTGGTGCTCCGACTAGGGTTGAGACTGCACCAGGCTCACCACAAACGTTTCCTACTTAATGTTGGACGGAATAGTTAACATCCCACTGCTTATACCCATAGTCTCGTTTCCTAAACATTTAATAACATAATTTTTTCTAATTTTGACCCAAATCAAATTGGAAATGAGCGGTGCCATACAGTGGCGTTCCTAGAATGTGGCATTTTGGGTGGGCTCCCTTCAGTTACCAAACTCCTTTCCTCTGATATCTCGCAAACAGTGCACAGTTTAGCAGAGACACGAGGACTGAGAGAAATGATGAGAGAGATCTGGACGGATTTTCGATTTTGTATTTATTCGCCAGAAGAATAAGATTCTTGTCTAAAGTGCCGGCTTAATTTAGAAATATAACTGCAAAACTTAAAATAACTGAGATTCTGACACTCACGTTTCTAACGAATATCTGTTTGGAGAGAGATTTTTTTTTTCTTTTTCATGTTTGGATGGGTAGGAACTGAATGAAGAGCACAGACAAATAAAACAAGAAAAGAAAAATAGCATGGTCTGAACTATAAATTTAAAGTACACAATTTAAGCTCATCGAGAGTATTCAGCGGCATGCGCTGATACTTGCATGAAATGCTGATCTGTCTCCTCCTTGCTTTGAAATTTCTTTATGAAGATAGCAGCATGTGAGAATAGGCTATGTAGCTTAAGGTTCATGCTAAGTGTGTACTGTTGAATTTACTGACCGTGTACTAACTACTGTTTTTGAATTTGCTAATCTTGAAGGGCAAGAGTAGAGTTATAGTAATGTTCACCATTCTTGGCCAAAAATCTAGAATTATTTATTTTTCACAATTCTAGCATTGCATGTACTTTCTGGATCATTCATGTCTGTGGATGAGATGATTGTCCAATGAGCTTGATCAAATGGTAAAGATTTTAGCATTTGAATGAGATAAGCAAACTGCAATCTCTAGATATTCTCTCTGGATAAGGCTTCCAACAGATAGTTGGTTATTGTTGTCACGCTGTCCCACTTTCAAATGCCTGCCCCTACAAAATGCCCATTCACTCCAGATCTAGGCCTGATATTTTTTCAATCTATAACTTCTGTTTTCATACCACCAGGTCAGTACACAATTTTTTGCTTCAAGTACTAGTGTTTTATTACTTTTAACTCATCTATAGATTCTTTAGATTGTTCCCTAAGGCTGCCCCTATTTATAGCATGCCTGTGAGTTGTTCACTGGTTGCTCTTGGATGGAACCTAAGCAGCATTTTCTCTGGAATCAGGGCTGGTGGTCTCTTTACCAAAGCGGTCTGTATCCAACACATGCCTGTGAGTTGCTCAACTGTTATTATTGGGTTTTTTATAACGCGCGCAGCTACTCCTGGGAGTGTCCCGGCGCGAGCCTATGAGGTGCTAGTTGAGAAGAGATGAAAACAGAAAAATTTTGAGCCGTTTCTTAAATTTCCCCAGCTCCTAATACTGCATAAAGAAAAGGGCAAGGAATTCCAGGCTATGGCTGCCCTAACGGCAAGAGATCTGCCCCCCATTCTTTGAAAACGCACACGAGGAACCTGTGCAAGCAGCTGAGATGACGATCTCAAATGTCTGGCAGGCGTGTAGAAAGCAAAGCGCTTCCTGAGATATGCAGGTCCTCCAGCATACAAAGCACGGTGTGCTATGACCAGGGCCTTAAACTTAACGCGTTTCATAACAGGTAGCCAGTGAAGCATACGCAGATGTTACTTGACGCTTTTTCTGATGGGAATGATGAGCACCAGCCTAGCTGCTGCATTCTGGACCACCTGCAGTTTTTAAAGAGTGTAGTCAGGAAGGCCCCGATACAACCCATTGGCATAGTCTACTCGAGAAAGGATCAGTGCCCGAGTCACTGTTTCCTTCACTGTCCTTGGTAACAGTGGAAGGAATTTCTTGAGGGACATTAATATCCCAAAGCAACTCCCGGCCAATTTTTTAATCTGGGTCAAGAAGGACAACTGCTCGTCGAACCAGATGCCCAGATTTTTTTACTGGTAGTCCAGACGAGGATGGCATAGGATATTCAGACAGCCAGAGAGATTCCCTGAACCGGGGGGAAACTTTCCATAAACAAGGATTTCTGACTTATCCTCATTACATTTGAGTTGGATGGCACAGAGCCATTGGAAAACAGCTATCAGACGCTCTTTCGTCTTCAAAGTAGAAAACTCCGATTTACCCTAGGTGAACAGAAGTTGGGAATCATTGGCGTAAGCAACAATCTTGGCACCCTGCTCTTCCACTAATTGGACCAGGGGAGTGACATAGATATTAAAGAGCAGGGGGCTCAAAGAGGACCCCTGCGGCACTCCAGTGGTCACAGATTGGGGTGGATACGAGAGAGGCAGGAGCCAGACCTGTTGCGAACGCCCTTCAAGGAAGGATTACAGCAACCTCCAGGCCAGCCCTGAGATACCCATGTCCGCTAGCCGAGTTAGAAGCAGTGCATGGGGAACGGTATCAAATGCCGCTGACAGATCCAGCCTTATGAGGGCTGCACTTCCACTTGAGTCCAAAGAGTCTTGAATAGCTTCGGAGACTTCGACTAAGGCAGACTCAGTACTGTAGGAAGCTCTAAAACAAGATTGCGCTGGATGGAGTAGGCTGGCCCCCTCCACAAAATCAGTGAGCTGCTGCTATTAGGGGGACCATATAGATTATCTGCCATGACTGCCTGTGTCCTGTGCATACCGGGGTCTTCGACCGTGGGTTCCTCAGCGGCCCTTCGCACAGGTATAGCCATAAGCATAACGCTTTCTGCATTCCATTCCTCTAATCTTTTCCCCTTGTTACATGCTTAAGCACAGCAAACCTTGTCAGGATAATAGCCCACCATGGTCAGTCATGCAGGACATCAATATGCTTGCCACCTTGTAATAAAAGACTTTTCCAGATAAACACAACCCAATAGTGTAGAATGCTACTCATGTGCCAATGCATTTTGGCACCTTTACATGTTATGAAGCGCTAACTAAATGCTTGTACAATATAATGCTGATACTATATTATGACAACTGCATTGACTCTTAATATTTATATTGCGCGTTAAGCTAGCATTGGAGATTAGTGGTACAGCAAGAATAATCACAAATAAATTATCAGCAGGAGCTGCCGGGAGCTAGAGGCAATGTTGTCATGCGACACCACAAGTGAGATATCTTGATTTCACAATGTAAACCTCAAAGAATACACTTGTTCATTCATATACCATTTAATACTACCTGGAGTCATGAAAGATTACCTGATGGTTATAGGATGGGGCTCAATTAACCCGTGAAGTTTAGATAAAAAAATAAAATACACTGTGGTCAGGTCATACTTCTGGCTTCCCAACAGGCATGTGCACGTATGGTGTTATGACTACAATTTATTTTACAATCTAAAGTAGAGAATAGAAGTCCAGATAGCAAAAGTTCGGAAGTACCTTTTTTTCTAAACAGAAACAAGGATGGGTTCACAGAACAGAGAACCTTTTTTGTACACTGGGTGGAAAGAAGTTGACCCCCTACCAGGGTCACATGCCTACACCTGAGAAAGCTCCTTAACAAAACGTGTCTGTGGACATAGACTGGGTAAAGCCAGTTTCTCAGACTGCAAACTAGAGGAATAACGGGAAAATTATTCAAGGTTTTTTACTGCACCTCTCAAATTTCCACTTAAAAGGACATTGTGCGCCTCTATCTGTAGTGTTTTATCCAATATTGCTTTTCAATATTTCTAAAATTACAGTATTTATCTAGTCCAAGAGTAACTCATCGTATACCGATTGTGTTTTTCCAAAGATTGTAAACAAGAGATGGGCTCTTTCAGCAGGTTACATTCGCTACAAACTCAGGCTGCGTTTCCTTCCGACTTGAAAATATCCAATCTGGCACAAACTCATGTTTACACCCGAGTCAGTAGCAAATTGCTCAGACCAGGGATTTTGAAACGCCCATTTCAGCCAAGTGAAATCTGACACAGAACGGCTAAGCATATACAGCAAATGCACGATTTGCAAACCTCGGAATGGAGAAATACGTATAGTATTCATGTCTTATTCCCCATTCTCAATTGCAGAAAGCAGAACAAGCTGCAAAGTGCTCCCCGTTAAATACTAAGCCCCGTACAATCTGATTTTACGGTTGCATAATTTGCACCCGAGACGTGCAGTTTGCGGCTGCCTTGGAATGTGAACATCAGCACTTCTCGTTTTTCCGAGATTGCTAAACGAGAATAACCCATGCAGTCTACAGACAGATGGGAGACACCTTCAACAACCCCATCAATGCCCAATGCAGTAAGTATGTTGTGTACTAGCAATTGTGCCCCAAACAGTCTTCAGCTCTTACCCAATTTTAAATCCAACCTTGGCGTGCAAAATACACGATTCTGCACTCAATAATTAATGTCACCGCTAAATCAGGTACATGGTTCACAAACTGTTGCATCTTACCTGGAGCTCCTCGAAGGCTTCGTCAATGTTGGTCACCTGGTGCTGCTCATGGAGGGACGGCTCGTCACAGAAGAAGCAGACCACGGCCCGATCAGTCAGGCAGAAGAGCTTAACCTTTTCGTGGTCCTTACACGGAAAGGAGCTCCTTTGAGCATTTAGGATGGCATCAAGAGGGAAGGCAGCGTACCGCTCGACAATGTTTGAAAGCTTCAGGCTGGGTGAGAGAGTGGGTTCAGCAAACGTCCTGCGGCACTCGGGGCAATCCCGGGCGACTTGGTGCTCCTGCCGACTCCAGTGCTCCGTGATGCACTTACGGCAGAAGTAGTGCTCGCAGCCGAAGCTTACAGGGTCCTGGTAGATGCTCAGGCAAATGGAGCAAAGCAGTTCATCCTTTAAGCAACACGCCATCATCGAGGCGAAAGTTTGACCCCGATTAAGACGCTAACCGCAGCTAGCAAAAAATACCTGGTCCCTAAACAGCTTCCTTCGCATAAATATTAAATAAAACTATCAACTAGGTCTTTTTGTGCAAACTGGGAAAATTAAATCCCTGCTATTCACATCGCAATGAACATCCGGTCTATGTCTAAGGCCTCTCTGATCACCAATAGGGTTGTGTCTTTAGGTTTCCAGCTTGACTTAACACATAGAAGTCACATTCACATACTATAATTTCTTACTAGAAAATTAATGTCTGTCACAGTTCATGAATAATTGGTTCTGGAGGTCTACGTTAGCTCAAAAATGGCCTGCTCCCACAAAGCAATGTTCTTGCTAGGCTGCAGCAGCTCAAAAGAAAGTATGTTACTAATAACCCTTTTCATGAGAAAATAAAACTGCAACATACTTGGAAAATATCTTAAGCTCGATTTGATGACACAAGTCTTGCATGCGCAAAAAGAGAATCATCTTTATGGTGGATTGATTCAACCCTTCCTTCATTTCTACTCTGTAAACATCACAGATCTAGTTATATTACGTTGCCTAGCAATTTAACGTACGTGCGAGTGCTAGTCGCTAGTGATGCCCATGCCAGTGACAGCTGCTAACGGAATCGCAGGGAAGCATGCTGATAAAATGGATGGAAAACAAAACACCACCTGTGGGAACATGACAATTGGCGAAACTACCACGATAGCAAACACTAAGCTCTTACAGTTTTAGCTGGCCCGACAGCCTTATCTACCCACTGGTTGTTGGTTAAACTGGTGTCAAATAGGGGCAACCTCCGAAGGCTTCCTCACTGCCACTTAAACCACAGCTCAGCCATCACTGCCACATCATCTCTAATCGCAGCTCCCTCTAATGCACCCCTTGCTTTTACAAATCCCAAGCACTCCTCGATCCTTCACAACCATCGAGAACTACTCACTGACACTTAGCTCCAGTGTACCCCTGCTTAACACATGGCATCCCAACAATTTTTGAGACCATCTGTCCGCTACTTATAAGGATCGTCCGCGAATTCAGCCGTAAATCCGTAATTCATCTTTTAGCGGATGATATTAGTCTGTAATTTCAGTACTTCCGGGTCGAATGGCATCCAATTCCAAGACACAATAGATTCTAGGAGTAGAGGGACTGCTAGTGTGCAAAATAACCTAGGATTGGAGCACTGACTACATCTCAGCCAATCCTAGCGCGCTGCACAGACTTCCGAAAAAGCTATTGGTTGTGGCGCCCGCACGTGCCTCTCATGTGTGTAAACTCTGTCCCCAGCACCAGCAGCCTGCCTCACGGTGCTTTAGTTGGGAGTTTGGAAGGTTGGAAGGGGTTCGCTTGACTGGCGGCGTACTGTCGCTCATTCACGGACAGAGGAATAAACTTGAGCCGGGCTGCAGAAGTTGGTCTCGCTAGAGACGTTTTAAGGCGTAGGCAAAGTGGATGTGCCCCAGCGTCTCAGCTTTTTAGTGGCCCCCTTATACCGCCACCTCTGTTTTGCAAAGCGTTCCCAGATGACCTGGAATACTTTTTAAACAGATTGTTTTAAACACAGTTTTTCTTCGAGTTCATTTTAGTGTGTGTGATGTGTAGTTTTTTTTTCAATACATCCATTAAAAAGTTTCTTTTAGATCAAAACAGGACCTCATAACGAGAAATGGGTGGGGGTTACAAAGATAATCTGCAATAATATAAGTGAGCTGCTGCTGTATATTACAATATTGAAAATTGGTCACTATTGAGTATTACATGTAAATACATTTAGAATATGAACCAGTGTGCCTGTGCACTTTCAGTGACATGGCCAAAGGGCACGAAAGAACTGAAATTAGCTCATGAATCTGAAGTTGTTCCGAACAGGGCCCCCCAAATTATATTTGGCCCAGGACCTAGAGACGCTTAAGATGTCCCGGGGTCTCGCCCAGGCGGGTCTTCCTGCTTCCATGCCCAATTTAGAATGGGAAGGAGGCAGCTGGCAGTTTGGAACAGAGCTGACCCCCAGTGGCGTAATGGATTTGCAGTACTAAAATCAGACCTGGCTCTAGTTTCTTGCTCTAGGGTGGCCATAAACAAGGATGGGTGGGTCACAAAGATGAACGGGCAGTAGTACATAGCATTTCTAAGAGCTGATATTTTAGGTATTGACATCTGTAATTTGGCATTTTAACACCATAATCACCAACCAACGAGGTACATATTTCAAATTCCCTATTGCACTTCCGGATTTGTGGAAGGGGAGGGACGCAGCATTCAGAAGGGCTGCAGCATACTCCTGGTTGTAACGGTCTAGTTCCAGGTATATCCGCGGGCCCGGAAGGACCCACACACAGTGTATCACTCTCTGGCCAGGCGTGGCCAGAGAGCATAAATAAAGGGGCCGGGATCGCTCGTGACCATCCGGCCCATACTAGTATCTGAGCGTGTGCTGTCTTGATTGATCTCGCCTGTACTGCGTACTAATGTAATCAAACTTATGAGCGTCGCTTACCAGGGCCGCGACACTGGTTATGTGAAGCTGCAAAAACATCCAGACCTGCCAACTCGAAAATTTGCAGTTTGAGGAGGGGTACGTAGCTTGGGGTGGGGGGCAGTGGCGTTTCACCGAGGGAGTGCTGCGGGACAGTGCGGCGGGGCGGAGGAGGAGCAGCGTGGGGGGTGTAGTGGAGTAAGGGTGACCAGACTCTCAAAATAAAAAAAGGGGAGAGTTCGTAGACATAGAAATAGGACTACAGTTTGCAGTAATGGTTGACATAAAAGTAGGACTATTTGACAGCTGTCATAGACATGGAAAAGGGACTAAAATAACAGCCGCCTCCAAAGACACGGATGAAGAATTACAGACAAATCATATGTGTGACACAGACTTAGCCGAGAGAGACGTCGAGGTTTCAGTGACCGTCACCCGGGTGACCCGCTAATTGCACGGGGTGATATCCTAACTTTCTGACACTCATAGCTCCCTGTGGATTGAAAAGTATGACTCACTGCACAGCCTGGACAACACGGCCCGGAGACGCGGATTGAGCAGCAAACCCGAATTGCCAGGGCACGCAGTGGCTCGCGGCCTGAGCCTGCCAGTGCCTGCAGCCGGGCCAGCCTTGGCAGAATGTATTACAGCACAAGTAAGTTTAAGTTTTAAGCTTGGGTGCCAATGACAGCGCGCGATCAGGCAGCTGCAGCGCCTGCGGTGTTACTCAGAACGGTGAAATGTTTTGCAAGACTGGCGCCGCGTGAAATGTGTTTTATATTGTTGGGGCCTCTCTGACCTAGATTTCCTGTTGGGCTAGGTCACTCACATGACGTCAGAGAGTGGCCCGAGTCCTGATGTTCTCCTGACTTCAGTTTGCTGGGAAGGAGGGGGGCACCGCAAAGGATGGCAATCTTTATGTTGATTTTTCTGCTGGCCCATCCAACAACAGTAGCCACCAGAGTGTTGTTAGCAGGGCCTCACACATCCTGTTTGGGCTGGGTCCCACCTTGGAGAGCGGCCCTGGACTCTCTGCGCAGCATCATTAATTACCAGGGAGGAACCAGAGGGTCCAGTATAAGTGAGCAAAGGCTGAAGGTGCAAGCCTCAAAAAACAAACAACCACAAAAAAATAAAAAACAGCTCCTGACTTAGTGTGCAGAGAGAGCCTTGATTTAATATGTTGCAAGGGAGTTTCCTGATACTTGTACGATTCTAAGTATATTTACTTACACATGAGTATAAATGAAAGTTGTTTAACCATTATTTCTTACACTTTGCAGCAGCTCACGTAGAGTTTCTAGTTGCTCAAATGGGTGTCATATCTGATATTTATAAGTCTCCCTCGTTTTAATATCTTGATTTTGCTCGCAGGAAAGTGCCACTCATAGTCAATTAAAATGTCACTCAAAATTACTCTGAAATTATGAAAATGTCACACATAGAAATTTGAAACCTTGGCAGCTATGCATGTAACATTAAACCTACAACAAGTCAGGACTATTCGCTTTGTCAGTTGTTCTTAGCTGCATAAGATAAATAAGCAACAAACTTGGGCTTCCTTGTACATAACATTGAAAATCCTTCCGTTCTGGGATGATGAGACAGTGAAAGAATTATAAGAGGTCTCTTTAAAGGCAGTGAAGGGTGGAATTGCTGCAGCAGTAAGATTGTTTTTTCATCCTGAGTGCAAAAATGGACATCCCAATAGAGACCCGTCTCAGCACCTGTGCTAAGTAAGCAGAGAAATGTCCCAGTTTTTAAATAGTGTTTCAGTGCGAGACACTATTTAAAAAACGGGAAATTTCTCCGATTAACCCGGGCACTGCACAAAAACGGGGATATTTCTGTAATTAGGAGCAAAGTGTCGGGACACGGGGACACTGCTCCGAAAACAGGAACCGTCCAGGGAAAACCGTGACGTCTGGTCACCCTAAGTGGAGTACTACAAACGACGGACAGGAGTAAGGTAAGTAATTAAATAAATAAGACAATTTACCTTGCGTGCACTGCATCGCCACTATGTCTACCGCAGTACACATTTGATGATGGTAAATCATGATCGATGAGTCATGATCTCTTTAAAGTGCTTAATGTTTTAATTTTGTTAACGTGATCGTTCCCTCAGAATACATGTGCTGTCAGTCTCATGGCACAGTATTGTAAATACAGACAATGGAAAGTAAAATAAAAGAGTAAAATAGGGGGAGAGCTATTTAGTGCCAAAGGATATGAAACTACTAGAGCGTAAGTTAATAGGCTCTGTATATACTGTCCCCAAATAGGTACAGGGTGTACAGAGTCCACAGTCCTCAGAGGTTTGGCAGAGGCTAAAGTTAGATATAACCTTACTCTCTAAAGTGGTAGCTTGGTCGAGCAGTAAGGCAGTATCAGAGGACAGTGTAAAGCATTTGTTGCACACACTCAGTCAGCAAATGGTCTCACACACTCAATAACTGAACTCTAGGCCAAAGGTTTATATATAAAAAAATATATGCTTCTTTTATTTTAGAACCAGCATTTGGATTTAAAAATACTTTCTCAGCATGAGATGTTTCTTATAAATACTTTTGCAAAATGCAATAAACTTTGGTAAACAGTTACAAGTGGTTGCAGTAGGCAACACAGTTTTAAACACAATAATGCATTGAGTTCAATGTAAGTTTCAAGTTATTTGCAACAGATTACTTTTAGGATTACTTTTGGAATTCCAGGACTGGATCCTAGATTCAGTCCTGGGTCAGTACTTGGAATCAAGTGATAAAAGTCGACTTAATTACTGTTATGATTTTTAGACAATATTTTGCTATTTTAAAAGTTGACAGAAAATATTTCATAGAAAACAGTCAATGATTCCCTATGGAAGAAAATTCAAGTTGCAGGTATAGTATGTTCTCGTTATTTTTGTAATCCAGTACTGGGTGCCTAGACTCAGTACTGGGACCTTTATCCAAAACAGGTAAGTAATTACGTGTTCATAATTTATACGATTTAAAAAAAAATATATATTTTTATTAACATTTTCAATTTTCAACCATATCTGCAATACCATATGATTCCCTCATTACATATACTACGTCTTCAACGTTTCAGCCATTGTTCGTACATCAAGGACCTGCGCATAATTTATCTTAACATTTTGCAACCAACTCTTTACCCACATCAGAATACATCTTCTTATTTTCATCTATATACACCTTGGCTAGTCGGAGTCTTCTGATAGCGTTTCTTCCGGTGGGGGATCGCAAATGTTACCCCGATACTCGTTCTATTCCCCCCATATCCGAGTCCACTTTTTGGGACATCTCCTATTCACGTATACTGATTTTTCGGTTACCATTAATTCGTCAATTTATACGATTTTTAAAGAATATTTAAAGTTTGCAGAAATCGACACAGAAGAAATTTCACAGAAAAACAGTCAATGGTTTCCTATGGGAGAAATTTGGGTTACTGGTAAGTACAGTTGTGAGGGCCCTGGGTACCTAGGGTACCATTTACCAGGGGCTGACATGTGGCCAGGGTTTGCCAATTTGGGTTTTAGGTTTTTAGGGAAGGAACATAGGCCCTGGGCATCTGATTGGCAGGAGTCCAGGGCACACTTAGTCAAAGTACATTTAGCAATTCAGCAAAAAGTGGGGGCATACCATGCAAGAAAGATGGCACTTTCTCACACAACCCCCCGTCCCAAACGAAAGGTGATGAGACTAACCTTGCCCTATGGAGTCTTCATTGTCTAAGTGGAAGAACCTGGAAAGTCCATCTGCATTGGCATGGGCAGTCCCTGGTCTGTATTCCACTTCAAAGTCCACCCCCTGTAGGGAGATGGACCACCTTAGTAGTTTTAGATTTTCCCCTTTCATCTGCATTAGCCATCTGAGAGGTCTGTGGTCAGTTTGAACCAGGAAGTGAGTACCAAACAAGTATGGCCTCAACGTCTTCAGGGACCAAACCACAGCAAAGGCCTCCCTCTCAATGGCACTCCAACACTGCTCTCTGGGGAGTAGCCTCCTGCTTATAAAAGCAACAGGTTGATCTTGGCCTTCATCATTGGTCTGGGATAGGACCACTCCTTTCCCTAGCTCAGAAGCATCAGTCTACACTATGAACTACTTGGCATAATCTGGAGCTTTTAGATTTGGTGCTGAGCACATTGCTTCAGGGTGTCAAAAGCTTTTTGGCAACTATCTGTCCAGTTAACCTTCTTGGGCATCTTCTTGGAGGGGACTTCTGTGAGGGGGGTCACAATGGACCCATATCCCTTCACAAACCTCCTGTAGTACCCAGTCAAACCAAGGAATGCCCTGACTTGGGTCTGGGTTGTTGGAGCTACCCAGTCCAGGATTGCCTGGATCTTGGGTTGTAAGGATTGTACCTGGCCTCCACTTACAAGGTGGCCCACGTACACCACAGTGCCCTGCCCTGTCTGGCATTTGGTTGCCTTGATAGTGAGACCTGCATTTTGCAGAGCCTCCAAAACCTTCCCAAGGTGGATCAGGTGATCCTGCCAGGTGGAGCTAAAGACAGCAATATCATCAAGATAGGCTGCACTAAAGGACTCCAGCCCAGCCAGGACATGGTTCACCAACCTCTGGAAGGTAGCAGGGGCATTCTTTAACCCAAAGGGCATCACAGTAAACTGATAATGCCCATCAGGGGTTGAGAATGCTGTCTTTTCTTTTGCTCCTGGAGCCATGCCAATCTGCCAGTACCCTGCAGTTAAGTCAAAGGTACTGAGGAATTGGGCTGCCCCTAATTTATCTATCAGCTCATCTGCTCTTGGAATAGGGTGAGCATCTATCTTGGTGAGAGAGTTGAGCCCTCTATAGTCCACACAAAACCTCATCTCTCTCTTTTCACCTTGTTGATGAGGTTTGGGGACCAGAACCACTGGGCTAGCCCAGGGGCTCTCAGAGGGTTCAATGACCCCTAACTCCAGCATCTTACTGACCTCAGCTTTGATGCTTTCCTTGACTTGGTCTGACTGGCGATAGATTTTGTTCTTGACAGGTGCACTGTCACCAGTGTCCACATCATGGGTACACCAGTTTGTCAGACCAGGGGTCAGGGAAAAGAGGCTAGCATACTGTTGCAAGACTTGCTTGCAGTCAGTCTGCTGTTGGGCAGAGAGGGTGTCTGAAAAGACCCCACCATCTACTGACCCATCTTGTGGGCTGTAGGAGAGGAGGTCAGGGAGAGGTTCACTCTCTGCTTCCTGTTCCTCATCAGTCACCATCAGCATGGTGATGTCAGCCCTGTCATTGTAGAGCTTAAGGCGGTTCACATGGATAACCCTTTTGGGTGTCCTGCTAGTGCCCAGGTCAACTAAATAGGTGACCTCACTCTTTCTTTCTAGGATAGGGTAAGGGCCACTCCATTTATCTTGGAGGGCCCTTGGTGCCACTGGCTCCAAAACTCACACCTGTTGCCCAGGTTGAAATTCAACCAGTGCAGCTTTTTGGTCATACCAGTGCTTCTGGCGCTCCTGGCTGGCCTCAAGGTTCTTGGATGCTTTTTCCATATACTCAGCCATTCTGGACCTTAGGCCAAGCACATAGTCCACTATGTCTTGTTTGGGCTCTTGAAGAGGCCTCTCCCAGCCCTCTTTTACAAGACAAAGTGGTCCCCTCACAGGATGACCAAACAGAAGTTCAAAGGGTGAGAAACCTACTCCCTTCTGTGGTACTTCCCTATAAGCAAAAAGCAGCATGGTAACAGGACATCCCATCTCCTTTTGAGTTTTTCAGGGAGGCCCATGATCATACCTTTCAATGTCTTGTTGAATCTCTCAACAAGGCCATTGGTTTATGGATGGTAGGGTGTAGTAAACTTGTACTGCACTCCGCACTCCACACTCCTTCCACACGTGTGTCAGGTAAGCAGACATGAAGTTGGAACCTCTGTCCAAAATCACCTCCTTAGGAAACCCTACCCTGGTGAAGACACCCAGGAGGGCCTTGGCTACTGCAGGAGCTGTATTAGTCCTAAGTGGAATTGCATCAGGGTACCTAGTAGCATGATCCACTACTACTAGAATACATTTGTTCCCTGAGGCTGTGGGAGGTTCAAGTGGACCCACAATGTCCACTCCTACCCTTTCAAAGGGTACCCCCACCACTGGTAGTGGGATGAGGGGGGCCTTTGGGTAGCCACCTGTCTTGCCACTGGCTTGACAGGTAACACAGGAGCTGACAAACTCCTTCATGTTTTGGTGCATCTGGGGCCAGTAAAAGTGACTCACTAACCTTTCCCAAGTTTTGGATTGCCCCAGATGTCCAGCTAGGGGGATGTCATGAGCCAAAGTTAGGAGGAACTCCCTGTACTTCTGTGGCACTACCACCCTCCTGGTGGCTCCAGGAGTGTTGTTTCTTGCCTCAGCATACAGTAATCCCTCTTCCCAATAAGCTCTGTGGGTACCACTGACATCTCCCTTTGCTTCTGAAACAGCTTACTGCCTCAGGCTTTCAAGAGTGGGACAGTCTCGCTGACCCTGGCACAGCTCTTCCCTAGAGGGTCCCCCTGGGCCCAAGAGTTCAACCTGGTAAGGGTCAAGCTCCATGGGCTCAGTTTCCTCAGGGGTATCCAAATCCTCTCCTTGTGGAGAGGGGTCCTGAATGTTTTGCTGTATAGAAGCTGGTTCCCCAGTCTTCCTACATTTTCTCCTGGTTGGCTGGGCCATTATTTCAGGCTCCAGACTTTTTCACCCTTCCTCTTGCTCTGTGCTCTGGTTTGCACATACACTTATTCAGGGATGCCCAGCATGGCTGCATGGGCCTTTAGCTCAACCACAGCCCAGGCTGAGGTTTTCAGATCATTTCCAAGCAGACAGGCAGCTGCCAACTTTGGAGAGACCACTACCTGTTTCAGGCCAGTAACCCCCCCAACCTAATGTCACCAGGGCCATGGGATGACTAGTGGTGACACTGTCAGCATTGGTGACTGGTTAAGACTTCCCAATCAAATATTGCTCACGGGAAACCAGTGTGTCTCTCACCATAGTGACACTGGCACCTGTATCCCTCAGAGCTTCTACCCTAGTTCATTTCACCCAGGCGTACTGCGAATATTTCTTTAAGTTGGGTAGCCACACAGCTACAGTGGCAAACTCCACTTCTCCCAGTGAGACTAGACTTGCTTCAGTGTGTTCCCAGATTTGCTCAGGGTACACTTCTGATCCAATCTGTATGCTTGCTGCCCCAGGAGTAGCTGTACTGGGTGCCTTAGGGGCTTTGTTGTGGGGGCAAGACTTATCTACAATAGGTGTCCTGACCTCTTACAGTTATTACACCAGGCCTTTAAGGGATCAAAGTTCTTCCTCCTATAGGGTTGAGGCACTTAGGGAGTAGTTTGGGTCCCACCCCCCTGATCAGGTTTTTGGGGCCCTTTGGAAGGCTCAGGCTTTTTATCTTGGGGATTCTCACCACCTTTCCCCTGGGGAGGCTTTGTGACCACTTTCTTCTGGTCACCCCCAGTGGCTGTCCTTGTCACCCTAGTCTTGACCCAGTGGTCTGCCTTCTTTCCCAATTCTTGGGGAGAAATTAGACCTAGGTCTACCAAATGCTGATGCAACTTTTCATTTGTGCAGTTACTTAATATATGTTCCTTCATGAATAAATTGTACAATCCAGTAAAATCCTGCACACCATGTCCAGCTAACCAACCATCCAGTGTCTTTACTGAGAAGTCTACAAAACCAATCCAGGACTGGGTCTGGGTTTTGTGAGCCCCCCTGAATCTAATTCTATACTCCTCAGTAGTGAATCCAAATCCCCCAATCAGAGTCTTCCTCATCAGGTCATAAGATCCTGCTTCTGGCCCAGAGAGGGTCAGAAGCCTGTCTCTGCAGTTACCAGAGAACAGTTCCCACAGGAGTGCCCCCCAGAGAGGTTTCTTTACTCTTCTTATTTCACAAGCCCTCTCAAAGGCTGTGAACCATTTGGTGATGTCATCACCTTCCTCAAATTTAGGGACAATCCCTTTGGGGATTTTAGGATCAGAAGTTTCCTCCCTATCCTTGTTTTTATTATTGCTGCCACCATTGATGGGTGCTAAACCCATCTCTCTCCTTTCTTTTTCTGGAGCCAGGAGCCTGGACTCTAGCTCTAATCTTTTGGCCAGCCTTACAAGGCTGTCCTCTTCACTGGTGGGTCCCCCAGTGATCTCTCTGGTACCAGAGTCACCTGTGTGATCTCTAGGTCCCCAGATGCTAATTCTTGGATTGAAGAGTATGGGGACCCTCTCCTCCCTAGGGAATAGTGTGGGGGGTTATTATCCACCTCCTCTTCTTCCTCTTCCTCATCTGACTGGCCATCACCATGTTCAGATGGGTGGTCCTTAGCATACTCAGCCAAGAGCTCCTGGAGCCCTAGTTTGGTTGGATGCAGGCCCATTGGTATATTTTTAAGTTTGCATAGGGACCTCAATTCCTTGAAAGACAAGTGTAAGTAACGTGTGAGGTCGAGCTCCTCCACCAGGTCCATGTTATTATTTTCACTAAAAGCTGGGTTTGTTTGAGTCATTCTAACCTGACAGTTCTAATCCTCTACCCTGGCTATAGTGACTTTTATTTTTCTAAAATTCTAATGGAACTTAAGCAAGGCCCTAGCAAGACTTTTAGTATTTTGGAAAAGACCAATCAGAATTCTAAAGGCAATTTTAAGAGTTCTGTTGTGTGATCAGATGGTAACCAAGTAGTCCACCAAATGCAAGTTTGTATCCCACCGCTGCCACCAATGTGAGAAAGTGGCTCTGTATATACTGTTCCCAAATAGGTACAGGGTGTACAGAGTCCACAGTCCCCAGAAGTTTGGCAGAGGCTAAAGTTAGATATAACCTTACTCTCTAAAGTGGTAGCTTGGTCAAGCAGTAAGGCAGTATCAGAGGACAGTGTAAAGCATTTGTTGCACACACTCAGTCAGCAAATGGTCTCACACACTCAATAACTGAACTCTAGGCCAATGGTTTATATATAAAAAATATATGCTTGTTTTATTTTAGAACCAACAATAGGTATTAAAATATACTTGCTCAGAATGAGCTGCTTTATATAAATACTTTTGCAATATGCAAATGACTTTTGTAGAAAGTTACAAGTGGTTGCAATAGGCAACAGAATTTTAAAACACAATAATGCATTGAGTTCAATGGAAGTTTCAAGTTATTTGCAACAGATTACTTTTAGGATTACTTTTGGAATTCCAGGACTGGATCCTAGATTCAGTCCTCGGTCAGTACTTGGAATCAAGTGATAAAAGTCGACTTAATTACTGTTATGATTTTTAGACAATATTTGCTATTTTAAAAGTTGACAGAAAATATTTCATAGAAAACAGTCAATGATTCCCTAAGGAAGAAAATTCAAGTTGCAGGTATAGTATGTTCTCGTTACTTTTGTAATCCAGTACTGGGTGCCTAGACTCAGTACTGGGACCTTTATCCAAAACAGGTAAGTAATTACGTTTTCATAATTTATACGATTTTTAAAGACTATTTAAAGTTTGCAGAAATCGACACTTAGAAGAAATTTCACAGAAAAACAGTCAATGGTTTCCTATGGGAGAAAATTGGGTTACTGCTAAGTACGGTTGTGAATATTTTTCAGAGTCAGTGCTAGGCACCAAGATCCAGCACCGGGAGCTCACCTAATAGCAGGTGAGTATTTTCGTTACTCGGCTGATTTTTGGTGAATATTTTAGGTTTTGAAAAGTCCACACTTAGAAGAAATTTAAGGAAAAAACAGTCCCTGTTACCCTATGGAAAAAATTGAGTTATCGGCTTTAAGGTAAGTACTCGACTGGCAGAGTTAAGTTTCTGGGCATAGACTCAGGGTTCTCCCAGGGTCAGGTAGGTACAGTTGTTACGCCCTCAGCGGCACAGGGGCAGCCGGGTGCAGAGAGGGTTTGGCCCAATGTTATCCTATGGGAGGCAGGGGGGCCTTGGTTGCTGGCTGCTGACTATCAGGCCACACGGCTGTGGGAGCTGGGCTCCTGGTCACTTGCTCAGGGCAAATGGGGAAGTAGATAGGTGTAGAGGTTACACTGCCAGGGCCACTCGGGCGGCTGGGTGCAGGGTGCTTTTGAGTTTCGGGCGCTCAATTGATTTCAATGGGAAAGCTCCGATTTTGAAAAAGACGGCAAGCTCGGGGACGAAGATTCTTCAGGTGCCACCACCAGTTCGAGAGGTAAGTTGGGTAGTTGGAGGATAGGTAGGTACCCCGGAGTTGGGCACAGGGGGCCGCGGGGTGCCGGGTGCAGGGTTGCCTTTTGGTGTCGGGAAATCTTACCCTCTGTTTATCGCGGTTGGGGGGGCACCTGGCTCTGAGGCTGCAGGCATCTTCAGGAGCGTCGAGGGAAGTCCTTGGGTGTAGGACTCGGGGTCACCGTCGCCGTGGGGTCGTCCTCGTGGTCTCTGTTCACTCCGGCACATGCCAGTCTTGGCGGGTGCAGAGTGTGAAGGGTTCGCGGTTCCGGGCTGACGCCAGGGATTAGAAGTAGATTTTGAGTAGAGCCTCTACTCATGGGAGTCCCAGGGCCTTAGAGCCAAAAGGTAGCCAGGTCCTCCGGGGTTTGTGAGGTTGCTGGCCACAAGAGATGCCGGGTTGTAGCAGGAGCAGGTTCAAGGGTCGACAGGCCGGTAGGGCTGGGGCCAAGCAGTTGATGTCTTCCTCTTCTTAGCAGCTGCAGGGCAGGTCTTCTTTCTTCTTGCTCTTCTCTGTATTTCGAAATCTGGAATCTGGGGAAGGAAGGTTCAGGGTGCCCCTAAATACTAGGTTTAGGGGCGTTACAGGTAGGTGAAGGGCAGGGACCAATGGGTCCCTGTCCTGGGGGGGGTACACCCCCTATCCTGCCTCTCTCCTGTGGGAGGGGGGCAGTAGCCTAGTCCCGATTGGGCAGGGCTTCCATCTTCAAGATGGCGAGAGCCCGGAGATGTGCTTCACCTCGCCTCCCCCACCTGAGGGGTGGGGTTGGCAGGCTGGCACATCCCCTGTCCTTATTTGGGGTTTCCGGCCAAGCTTCCCGCCAGAGTGGGGGGTTGCAGTGGCCTGGGGAAGCTCACAGAGGCTCTTGAAGCTTCCCCCTGTCCATCCTGGGGGAGGAGATCTAGCACCTCGCCTCGGATGTGTATTGTTGCAGGCCCAGGAGAGCAGGGTCTCTCCAACCCAGGGGTCCAGCAACATGTCTGCTGTGTGGCAGCCTAGGCAGCCTCTCAGACCAGACGTGGATTGTAGGTTAGGTTTCAGGGGGCATCTCTAAGATGCCCTCTGGGGTGCTTGGTACATTAAATCCCACACTGGCATCAGTGAGGGTTTAATGTGCTGAGAAGTTTGATACCAAACTTCTCAGTCTTCAGTGTTGCCATTATGGTGCTGTGGAGTTCGTGTTTGATGAGCTCTCAGCACCATGTACTCTTAAATGGCAGCACTGCACTTACAGTTCCCAGGCATGGACCTGGGTACTGTAGGGGCACAGGGCTCCTGCTCCCGTGCCCACACCACTGGCATAGGGCACCCAGCTAGTGGGGTGGCTGATGTATGCCAGGGCAGTGTAGGTGGTGGGCATGGCACACAGGGATGTGTGCCATGTCGACTCACTGTTTTGTCTTGTACCCAGACACTCAGCCTGCAAGGGCAGTGTGTGTGTGTTAGGGTACAGGGCCTCTAAGGGTGGCACAATGAGTGCTGCATCCCTTAGAGGCCTTTCCTGGTCACAAGGCCCTGGGTACCTAGGGTACCATTTACCAGGGGCTGACATGTGGCCAGGGTTTGACAATTGGGGTTTTAGGTTTTTAGGGAAGGAACATAGGCCCTGTGCACCTGATTGGCAGGAGTCCAGGGCACACTCAGTCAAAGTACATTCAGCAATTCAGCAAAAAGTGGGGGCATACCATGCAAGAAAGATGGCACTTTCTCACACAACTCCCCCCCCCCCCCCCCAAACGAAAGGTGATGAGACTAACCTTGCCCTATGGAGTCTTAATTGTCTAAGTGGAAGAATCTGGAAAGTCCATCTGCATTGGCATGGGCAGTCCCTGGTCTGTGTTCCACTTCAAAGTCCATTCCCTGTAGGGAGATCGACCACCTTAGTAGTTTTAGATTTTCCCCTTTCATCTGCATTAGCCATCTGAGAGGTCTGTGGTCAGTTTGAACCAGGAAGTGAGTACCAAACAAGTATGGCCTCAACTTCTTCAGGGACCAAACCACAGCAAAGGCCTCCCTCTCAATGGCAGTCCAACGCTGCTCTCTGGGGAGTAGCCTCCTGCTTATAAAAGCAACAGGTTGATCTTGGACTTCATCATTGGTCTGGGATAGGACCGCTCCTATCCCTAGCTCAGAAGCATCAGTCTACACTATGAACTGCTTGGCATAATCTGGAGCTTTTAGAGTTGGTACCGAGCACATTGCTTCTTTCAGGGTGTCAAAAGCCTTTTGGCAACTAACTGTCCAGTTAACCTTCTTGGGCATCTTCTTGGAGGTGAGTTCTGTGAGGGGGTCACTATGGACCCATATCTCTTCACAAACCTCCTGTAGTACCCAGTCAAGCCAAGTAATGCCCTGACTTGGGTCTGGGTTGTTGGAGCTACCCAGTCCAGGATGGCCTGGATCTTGGGTTGTAAGGATTGTACCTGGCCTCCACCTACAAGGTGGCCCACGTACACCACAGTGCCCTGCCCTATCTGGCATTTGGTTGCCTTGATAGTGAGACCTGCATTTTGCAGAGCCTCTAAAACCTTCCCAAGGTGGATCAGGTTTTCCTGCCAGGTGGAGCTAAAGACAGCAATATCATCAAGATAGGCTGCACTAAAGGACTCCAGCCCAGGGCAGCCAGGACATGGTTCACCAACCTCTGGAAGGTGGCAGGGGCATTCTTTAACCCAAAGGGCATCACAGTAAACTGATAATGCCCATCAGGGGTGGAGAATGCTGTCTTTTCTTTTGCTCCTGGGGCCATGCCAATCTGCCAGTACCCTGCAGTTAAGTCAAAGGTACTGAAGAATTGGGCTGCCCCTAATTTATCTATCAGCTCATCTGCTCTTAGAATATGGTGAACATCTATCTTGGTGACAGAGTTGAGCCCTCTATAGTCCACACAGAACCTCATCTCTCTCTTTTCACCTTGTTGATGAGGTTTGGGGACCAGAACCACTGGGCTAGCCCAGGGGCTCTCAGAGGGTTCAATGACCCCTAACTCCAGCATCTTGCTGACCTCAGCTTTGATGCTTTCCTTGACTTGGTCTGACTGGCGATAGATTTTGTTCTTGACAGGTGCACTGTCACCAGAGTCCACATCATGGGTACACCAGTTTGTCAGACCGGGGGTCAGGGAAAAGAGGCTAGCATACTGTTGCAAGACTTGCTTGCAGTCAGTCTGCTGTTGGGCAGAGAGGGTGTCAGAAAAGACCACACCATCTACTGACCCATCTTGTGGGCTGTAGGAGAGGAGGTCAGGGAGAGGTTCACTCTCTGCTTCCTGTTCCTCATCAGTCACCATCAGCATGGTGATGTCAGCCCTGTCATTGTCGAGCTTAAGGCGGTTTACATGGATAACCCTTTTGGGTGTCCTGGTATTGCCCAGGTCAACTAAATAGGTGACCTCACTCTTTCTTTCTAGGATAGGGTAAGGGCCACTCCATTTATCTTGGAGGGCCCTTGGTGCCACTGGCTCCAAAACCCACACCTGTTGCCCAGGTTGAAATTCAACCAGTGCAGCTTTTTGGTCATACCAGTGCTTCTGGAGCTTCTGGCTGGCCTCAATGTTCTTGGATGCTTTTTCCATGTACTCAGCCATTCTGGACCTTAGGCCAAGCACATAGTCCACTATGTCTTGTTTGGGCACTTGAAGAGGCCTCTCCCAGCCCTCTTTTACAAGACAAAGTGGTCCCCTCACAGGATGACCAAACAGAAGTTCAAAGGGTGAGAAACCTACTCCCTTCTGTGGTACTTCCCTGTAAGGGAAAAGCAGCATGGTAACAGGACATCCCATCTCCTTTTGAGTTTTTCAGGGAGGCCCATGATCATACCTTTCAATGTCTTGTTGAATCTCTCAACAAGGCCATTGGTTTGTGGATGGTAGGGTGTAGTAAACTTGTACTGCACTCCGCACTCCACACTCCTTCCACATTTGTGTCAGGTGAGCAGACATGAAGTTGGAACCTCTGTCCGAAATCACCTCCTTAGGAAACCCTACCCTGGTGAAGACACCAAGGAGGGCCTTGGCTACTGCAGGAGCTGTATTAGTCCTAAGTGGAACTGCTTCAGGGTACCTAGTAGCATGATCCACTACTACTAGAATACATTTGTTCCCTGAGGCTCTGGGAGGTTCCAGTGGACCCACAATGTCCACTCCTACCCTTTCAAAGGGTACCCCCATCACTGGTAGTGGGATGAGGGGGGCCTTTGGGTGGCCACCTGTCTTGCCACTGGTTTGACAGGTAACACAGGAGCTGTGCATCAGGGGCCTGTAAAAGTGACTCACTAGCCTTTCCCAAGTTTTGGATTGCCCCAGATGTCCAGCTAGGGGGATGTCATGAGCCAAAGTTAGGAGGAACTCCCTGTACTTCTGTGGCACTACCACCCTCCTGGTGGCTCCAGGAGTGGGGTTTCTTGCCTCAGCAAACAGTAATCCCTCTTCCCAATAAGCTCTGTGGGTACCACTGACATCTCCCTTTGCTTCTGAAACAGCTTGCTGCCTCAGGCTTTCAAGAGTGGGACAGTCTCGCTGACCCTGGCACAGCTCTTCCCTAGAGGGTCCCCCTGGGCCCAAGAGTTCAACCTGGTAAGGGTCAAGCTCCATAAGCTCAGTTCCCTCAGGGGTATCCAAATCCTCTCCTTGTGGAGAGGGGTCCTGAATGTTTTGCTGTATAGAAGCTGGTTCCCCAGTCTTCCTACCTTTTCTCTTGGTTGGCTGGGCCATTATTTCAGGCTCCAGGCCTACTTTTTCACCCTTCCTCTTGCTCTGTGCTCTGGTTTGCACACACACTTATTCAGGGATGCCCAGCATGGCTGCATGGGCCTTTAGCTCAACCTCAGCCCAGGCTGAGGTTTTCAGATCATTTCCAAGCAGACAGGCAGCTGGCAACTTTGGAGAGACCACTACCTGTTTCAGGCCAGTAACCCCCACCCCCCCCAGCCTAATGTCACCAGGGCCATGGGATGACTAGTGGTGACTGGGTAAGACTGGGTAAGACTTCCCAATCAAATATTGCTCACGGGAAACCAGTGTGTCTCTCACCAAAGTGACACTGGCACCTGTATCCCCCAGAGCTTCTACCCTAGTTCCATTCACCCAGGGGTACTGCAAATATGTCTTTACGTTGGGTGGCCACACAGCTACAGTGGCAAACTCCACTTCTCCCAGTGAGACTAGACTTGCTTCAGTGTGTTCCCAGATTTGCTCAGGGTACACTTCTGATCCAATCTGTATGCTTGCTGCCCCAGGAGTAGCTGTACTGGGTGCCTTAGGGGCTTTGTTGTGAGGGCAAGACTTATCTACAGTAGGTGTCCTGACCTCTTACAGTTATTACACCAGGCCTTTAAGGGATCAAAGTTCTTCCTCCTATAGGGTTGAGGCACATTGGGCGTAGTTTGGGTCCCACCCCCCTGAACAGGTTTTTGGGGCCCTTTGGAAGACTCAGACTTTTTATCTTGGGGATTCTCACCACCTTTCCCCTGGGGAGGCTTTGTGACCACTTTCTTCTGGTCACCCCCAGTGGCTGTCCTTGTCACCCTAGTCTTGACCCAGTGGTCTGCCTTCTTTCCCAATTCTTGGGGAGAAATTAGACCTAGGTCTACCAAATGCTGATGCAACTTTTCATTTGTGCAGTTACTTAATATATGTTCCTTCATGAATAAATTGTACAATCCAGTAAAATCCTGCACACCATGTCCAGCTAACCAACCATCCAGTGTCTTTACTGAGAAGTCTACAAAATCAATCCAGGACTTGGTCTGGGTTTTGTGAGCCCCCCTGAATCTCATTCTATACTCCTCAGTAGTGAATCCAAATCCCTCAATCAGAGTCTTCCTCATGAGGTCATAAGATCCTGCTTCTGGCCCAGAGAGGGTCAGAAGCCTGTCTCTGCAGTTACCAGAGAACAGTTCCCACAGGAGTGCCCCCCAGAGAGGTTTCTTTACTCTTCTTATTTCACAAGCCCTCTCAAAGGCTGTGAACCATTTGGTGATGTCATCACCTTCCTCAAATTTAGGGACAATCCCTTTGGGGATTTTAGGATCAGAAGTTTCCTCCCTATCCTTGTTTTTATTATTGCTGACACCATTGATGGGTGCTAAACCCATCTCTCTCCTTTCTTTTTCTGGAGCCAGGAGCCTGGACTCTAGCTCTAATCTTTTGGCCAGCCTTACAAGGCTGTCCTCTTCACTGGTGGGTCCCCCAGTGATCTCTCTGGTACCAGAGTCACCTGTGTGATCTCTAGGTCCCCAGATGCTAATTCTTGGATTGAAGAGTATGGGGACCCTCTCCTCCCTAGGGAATAGTGTGGGGGGTTATTATCCACCTCCTCTTCTTCCTCTTCCTCATCTGACTGGCCATCACCATGTTCAGATGGGTGGTCCTTAGCATACTCAGCCAAGAGCTCCTGGAGCCCTAGTTTGGTTGGATGCAGGCCCATTGGTATATTTTTAAGTTTGCATAGGGACCTCAATTCCTTGAAAGACAAGTGTAAGTAACGTGTGAGGTCGAGCTCCTCCACCAGGTCCATGTTATTATTTTCACTAAAAGCTGGGTTTGTTTGAGTCATTCTAACCTGACAGTTCTAATCCTCTACCCTGGCTATAGTGACTTTTATTTTTCTAAAATTCTAATGGAACTTAAGCAAGGCCCTAGCAAGACTTTTAGTATTTTGGAAAAGACCAATCAGAATTCTAAAGGCAATTTTAAGAGTTCTGTTGTGTGATCAGATGGTAACCAAGTAGTCCACCAAATGCAAGTTTGTATCCCACCGCTGCCACCAATGTGAGAAAGTGGCTCTGTATATACTGTTCCCAAAAAGGTACAGGGTGTACAGAGTCCACAGTCCCCAGAAGTTTGGCAGAGGCTAAAGTTAGATATAACCTTACTCTCTAAAGTGGTAGCTTGGTCAAGCAGTAAGGCAGTATCAGAGGACAGTGTAAAGCATTTGTTGCACACACTCAGTCAGCAAATGGTCTCACACACTCAATAACTGAACTCTAGGCCAATGGTTTATATATAAAAAATATATGCTTGTTTTATTTTAGAACCAACAATAGGTATTAAAATATACTTGCTCAGAATGAGCTGCTTTATATAAATACTTTTGCAATATGCAAATGACTTTTGTAGAAAGTTACAAGTGGTTGCAATAGGCAACAGAATTTTAAAACACAATAATGCATTGAGTTCAATGGAAGTTTCAAGTTATTTGCAACAGATTACTTTTAGGATTACTTTTGGAATTCCAGGACTGGATCCTAGATTCAGTCCTCGGTCAGTACTTGGAATCAAGTGATAAAAGTCGACTTAATTACTGTTATGATTTTTAGACAATATTTGCTATTTTAAAAGTTGACAGAAAATATTTCATAGAAAACAGTCAATGATTCCCTAAGGAAGAAAATTCAAGTTGCAGGTATAGTATGTTCTCGTTACTTTTGTAATCCAGTACTGGGTGCCTAGACTCAGTACTGGGACCTTTATCCAAAACAGGTAAGTAATTACGTTTTCATAATTTATACGATTTTTAAAGACTATTTAAAGTTTGCAGAAATCGACACTTAGAAGAAATTTCACAGAAAAACAGTCAATGGTTTCCTATGGGAGAAAATTGGGTTACTGCTAAGTACGGTTGTGAATATTTTTCAGAGTCAGTGCTAGGCACCAAGATCCAGCACCGGGAGCTCACCTAATAGCAGGTGAGTATTTTCGTTACTCGGCTGATTTTTGGTGAATATTTTAGGTTTTGAAAAGTCCACACTTAGAAGAAATTTAAGGAAAAAACAGTCACTGTTACCCTATGGAAAAAATTGAGTTATCGGCTTTAAGGTAAGTACTCGACTGGCAGAGTTAAGTTTCTGGGCATAGACTCAGGGTTCTCCCAGGGTCAGGTAGGTACAGTTGTTACGCCCTCAGCGGCACAGGGGCAGCCGGGTGCAGAGAGGGTTTGGCCCAATGTTATCCTATGGGAGGCAGGGGGGCCTTGGTTGCTGGCTGCTGACTATCAGGCCACACGGCTGTGGGAGCTGGGCTCCTGGTCACTTGCTCAGGGCAAATGGGGAAGTAGATAGGTGTAGAGGTTACACTGCCAGGGCCACTCGGGCGGCTGGGTGCAGGGTGCTTTTGAGTTTCGGGCGCTCAATTGATTTCAATGGGAAAGCTCCGATTTTGAAAAAGACGGCAAGCTCGGGGACGAAGATTCTTCAGGTGCCACCACCAGTTCGAGAGGTAAGTTGGGTAGTTGGAGGATAGGTAGGTACCCCGGAGTTGGGCACAGGGGGCCGCGGGGTGCCGGGTGCAGGGTTGCCTTTTGGTGTCGGGAAATCTTACCCTCTGTTTATCGCGGTTGGGGGGGCACCTGGCTCTGAGGCTGCAGGCATCTTCAGGAGCGTCGAGGGAAGTCCTTGGGTGTAGGACTCGGGGTCGCCGTGGGGTCGTCCTCGTGGTCTCTGTTCACTCCGGCACATGCCAGTCTTGGCGGGTGCAGAGTGTGAAGGGTTCGCGGTTCCGGGCTGACGCCAGGGATTAGAAGTAGATTTTGAGTAGAGCCTCTACTCATGGGAGTCCCAGGGCCTTAGAGACAAAAGGTAGCCAGGTCCTCCGGGGTTTGTGAGGTTGCTGGCCACAAGAGATGCCGGGTTGTAGCAGGAGCAGGTTCAAGGGTCGACAGGCCGGTAGGGCTGGGGCCAAGCAGTTGATGTCTTCCTCTTCTTAGCAGCTGCAGGGCAGGTCTTCTTTCTTCTTGCTCTTCTCTGTATTTCGAAATCTGGAATCTGGGGAAGGAAGGTTCAGGGTGCCCCTAAATACTAGGTTTAGGGGCGTTACAGGTAGGTGAAGGGCAGGGACCAATGGGTCCCTGTCCTGGGGGGGGTACACCCCCTATCCTGCCTCTCTCCTGTGGGAGGGGGGCAGTAGCCTAGTCCCGATTGGGCAGGGCTTCCATCTTCAAGATGGCGAGAGCCCGGAGATGTGCTTCACCTCGCCTCCCCCACCTGAGGGGTGGGGTTGGCAGGCTGGCACATCCCCTGTCCTTATTTGGGGTTTCCGGCCAAGCTTCCCGCCAGAGTGGGGGGTTGCAGTGGCCTGGGGAAGCTCACAGAGGCTCTTGAAGCTTCCCCCTGTCCATCCTGGGGGAGGAGATCTAGCACCTCGCCTCGGATGTGTATTGTTGCAGGCCCAGGAGAGCAGGGTCTCTCCAACCCAGGGGTCCAGCAACATGTCTGCTGTGTGGCAGCCTAGGCAGCCTCTCAGACCAGACGTGGATTGTAGGTTAGGTTTCAGGGGGCATCTCTAAGATGCCCTCTGGGGTGCTTGGTACATTAAATCCCACACTGGCATCAGTGAGGGTTTAATGTGCTGAGAAGTTTGATACCAAACTTCTCAGTCTTCAGTGTTGCCATTATGGTGCTGTGGAGTTCGTGTTTGATGAGCTCTCAGCACCATGTACTCTTAAATGGCAGCACTGCACTTACAGTTCCCAGGCATGGACCTGGGTACTGTAGGGGCACAGGGCTCCTGCTCCCGTGCCCACACCACTGGCATAGGGCACCCAGCTAGTGGGGTGGCTGATGTATGCCAGGGCAGTGTAGGTGGTGGGCATGGCACACAGGGATGTGTGCCATGTCGACTCACTGTTTTGTCTTGTACCCAGACACTCAGCCTGCAAGGGCAGTGTGTGTGTGTTAGGGTACAGGGCCTCTAAGGGTGGCACAATGAGTGCTGCATCCCTTAGAGGCCTTTCCTGGTCACAAGGCCCTGGGTACCTAGGGTACCATTTACCAGGGGCTGACATGTGGCCAGGGTTTGACAATTGGGGTTTTAGGTTTTTAGGGAAGGAACATAGGCCCTGTGCACCTGATTGGCAGGAGTCCAGGGCACACTCAGTCAAAGTACATTCAGCAATTCAGCAAAAAGTGGGGGCATACCATGCAAGAAAGATGGCACTTTCTCACACAACTCCCCCCCCCCCCCAAACGAAAGGTGATGAGACTAACCTTGCCCTATGGAGTCTTAATTGTCTAAGTGGAAGAATCTGGAAAGTCCATCTGCATTGGCATGGGCAGTCCCTGGTCTGTGTTCCACTTCAAAGTCCATTCCCTGTAGGGAGATCGACCACCTTAGTAGTTTTAGATTTTCCCCTTTCATCTGCATTAGCCATCTGAGAGGTCTGTGGTCAGTTTGAACCAGGAAGTGAGTACCAAACAAGTATGGCCTCAACTTCTTCAGGGACCAAACCACAGCAAAGGCCTCCCTCTCAATGGCAGTCCAACGCTGCTCTCTGGGGAGTAGCCTCCTGCTTATAAAAGCAACAGGTTGATCTTGGACTTCATCATTGGTCTGGGATAGGACCGCTCCTATCCCTAGCTCAGAAGCATCAGTCTACACTATGAACTGCTTGGCATAATCTGGAGCTTTTAGAGTTGGTACCGAGCACATTGCTTCTTTCAGGGTGTCAAAAGCCTTTTGGCAACTAACTGTCCAGTTAACCTTCTTGGGCATCTTCTTGGAGGTGAGTTCTGTGAGGGGGTCACTATGGACCCATATCTCTTCACAAACCTCCTGTAGTACCCAGTCAAGCCAAGTAATGCCCTGACTTGGGTCTGGGTTGTTGGAGCTACCCAGTCCAGGATGGCCTGGATCTTGGGTTGTAAGGATTGTACCTGGCCTCCACCTACAAGGTGGCCCACGTACACCACAGTGCCCTGCCCTATCTGGCATTTGGTTGCCTTGATAGTGAGACCTGCATTTTGCAGAGCCTCTAAAACCTTCCCAAGGTGGATCAGGTTGTCCTGCCAGGTGGAGCTAAAGACAGCAATATCATCAAGATAGGCTGCACTAAAGGACTCCAGCCCAGGGCAGCCAGGACATGGTTCACCAACCTCTGGACGGTGGCAGGGGCATTCTTTAACCCAAAGGGCATCACAGTAAACTGATAATGCCCATCAGGGGTGGAGAATGCTGTCTTTTCTTTTGCTCCTGGGGCCATGCCAATCTGCCAGTACCCTGCAGTTAAGTCAAAGGTACTGAAGAATTGGGCTGCCCCTAATTTATCTATCAGCTCATCTGCTCTTAGAATATGGTGAACATCTATCTTGGTGACAGAGTTGAGCCCTCTATAGTCCACACAGAACCTCATCTCTCTCTTTTCACCTTGTTGATGAGGTTTGGGGACCAGAACCACTGGGCTAGCCCAGGGGCTCTCAGAGGGTTCAATGACCCCTAACTCCAGCATCTTGCTGACCTCAGCTTTGATGCTTTCCTTGACTTGGTCTGACTGGCGATAGATTTTGTTCTTGACAGGTGCACTGTCACCAGAGTCCACATCATGGGTACACCAGTTTGTCAGACCGGGGGTCAGGGAAAAGAGGCTAGCATACTGTTGCAAGACTTGCTTGCAGTCAGTCTGCTGTTGGGCAGAGAGGGTGTCAGAAAAGACCACACCATCTACTGACCCATCTTGTGGGCTGTAGGAGAGGAGGTCAGGGAGAGGTTCACTCTCTGCTTCCTGTTCCTCATCAGTCACCATCAGCATGGTGATGTCAGCCCTGTCATTGTCGAGCTTAAGGCGGTTTACATGGATAACCCTTTTGGGTGTCCTGGTATTGCCCAGGTCAACTAAATAGGTGACCTCACTCTTTCTTTCTAGGATAGGGTAAGGGCCACTCCATTTATCTTGGAGGGCCCTTGGTGCCACTGGCTCCAAAACCCACACCTGTTGCCCAGGTTGAAATTCAACCAGTGCAGCTTTTTGGTCATACCAGTGCTTCTGGAGCTTCTGGCTGGCCTCAATGTTCTTGGATGCTTTTTCCATGTACTCAGCCATTCTGGACCTTAGGCCAAGCACATAGTCCACTATGTCTTGTTTGGGCACTTGAAGAGGCCTCTCCCAGCCCTCTTTTACAAGACAAAGTGGTCCCCTCACAGGATGACCAAACAGAAGTTCAAAGGGTGAGAAACCTACTCCCTTCTGTGGTACTTCCCTGTAAGGGAAAAGCAGCATGGTAACAGGACATCCCATCTCCTTTTGAGTTTTTCAGGGAGGCCCATGATCATACCTTTCAATGTCTTGTTGAATCTCTCAACAAGGCCATTGGTTTGTGGATGGTAGGGTGTAGTAAACTTGTACTGCACTCCGCACTCCACACTCCTTCCACATTTGTGTCAGGTGAGCAGACATGAAGTTGGAACCTCTGTCCGAAATCACCTCCTTAGGAAACCCTACCCTGGTGAAGACACCAAGGAGGGCCTTGGCTACTGCAGGAGCTGTATTAGTCCTAAGTGGAACTGCTTCAGGGTACCTAGTAGCATGATCCACTACTACTAGAATACATTTGTTCCCTGAGGCTCTGGGAGGTTCCAGTGGACCCACAATGTCCACTCCTACCCTTTCAAAGGGTACCCCCATCACTGGTAGTGGGATGAGGGGGGCCTTTGGGTGGCCACCTGTCTTGCCACTGGTTTGACAGGTAACACAGGAGCTGTGCATCAGGGGCCTGTAAAAGTGACTCACTAGCCTTTCCCAAGTTTTGGATTGCCCCAGATGTCCAGCTAGGGGGATGTCATGAGCCAAAGTTAGGAGGAACTCCCTGTACTTCTGTGGCACTACCACCCTCCTGGTGGCTCCAGGAGTGGGGTTTCTTGCCTCAGCAAACAGTAATCCCTCTTCCCAATAAGCTCTGTGGGTACCACTGACATCTCCCTTTGCTTCTGAAACAGCTTGCTGCCTCAGGCTTTCAAGAGTGGGACAGTCTCGCTGACCCTGGCACAGCTCTTCCCTAGAGGGTCCCCCTGGGCCCAAGAGTTCAACCTGGTAAGGGTCAAGCTCCATAAGCTCAGTTCCCTCAGGGGTATCCAAATCCTCTCCTTGTGGAGAGGGGTCCTGAATGTTTTGCTGTATAGAAGCTGGTTCCCCAGTCTTCCTACCTTTTCTCTTGGTTGGCTGGGCCATTATTTCAGGCTCCAGGCCTACTTTTTCACCCTTCCTCTTGCTCTGTGCTCTGGTTTGCACACACACTTATTCAGGGATGCCCAGCATGGCTGCATGGGCCTTTAGCTCAACCTCAGCCCAGGCTGAGGTTTTCAGATCATTTCCAAGCAGACAGGCAGCTGGCAACTTTGGAGAGACCACTACCTGTTTCAGGCCAGTAACCCCCACCCCCCCCAGCCTAATGTCACCAGGGCCATGGGATGACTAGTGGTGACTGGGTAAGACTGGGTAAGACTTCCCAATCAAATATTGCTCACGGGAAACCAGTGTGTCTCTCACCAAAGTGACACTGGCACCTGTATCCCCCAGAGCTTCTACCCTAGTTCCATTCACCCAGGGGTACTGCAAATATGTCTTTACGTTGGGTGGCCACACAGCTACAGTGGCAAACTCCACTTCTCCCAGTGAGACTAGACTTGCTTCAGTGTGTTCCCAGATTTGCTCAGGGTACACTTCTGATCCAATCTGTATGCTTGCTGCCCCAGGAGTAGCTGTACTGGGTGCCTTAGGGGCTTTGTTGTGAGGGCAAGACTTATCTACAGTAGGTGTCCTGACCTCTTACAGTTATTACACCAGGCCTTTAAGGGATCAAAGTTCTTCCTCCTATAGGGTTGAGGCACATTGGGCGTAGTTTGGGTCCCACCCCCCTGAACAGGTTTTTGGGGCCCTTTGGAAGACTCAGACTTTTTATCTTGGGGATTCTCACCACCTTTCCCCTGGGGAGGCTTTGTGACCACTTTCTTCTGGTCACCCCCAGTGGCTGTCCTTGTCACCCTAGTCTTGACCCAGTGGTCTGCCTTCTTTCCCAATTCTTGGGGAGAAATTAGACCTAGGTCTACCAAATGCTGATGCAACTTTTCATTTGTGCAGTTACTTAATATATGTTCCTTCATGAATAAATTGTACAATCCAGTAAAATCCTGCACACCATGTCCAGCTAACCAACCATCCAGTGTCTTTACTGAGAAGTCTACAAAATCAATCCAGGACTTGGTCTGGGTTTTGTGAGCCCCCCTGAATCTCATTCTATACTCCTCAGTAGTGAATCCAAATCCCTCAATCAGAGTCTTCCTCATGAGGTCATAAGATCCTGCTTCTGGCCCAGAGAGGGTCAGAAGCCTGTCTCTGCAATTACCAGAGAACAGTTCCCACAGGAGTGCCCCCCAGAGAGGTTTCTTTACTCTTCTTATTTCACAAGCCCTCTCAAAGGCTGTGAACCATTTGGTGATGTCATCACCTTCCTCAAATTTAGGGACAATCCCTTTGGGGATTTTAGGATCAGAAGTTTCCTCCCTATCCTTGTTTTTATTATTACTGCCACCATTGATGGGTGCTAAACCCATCTCCCTCCTTTCTTTTTCTGGAGCCAGGAGCCTGGACTCTAGCTCTAATCTTTTGGCCAGCCTTACAAGGCTGTCCTCTTCACTGGTCGGTCCCCAGTGATCTCTCTGGTACCAGAGTCACCTGTGAGATCTCTAGGTCCCCGTATGCTAATTCTTGGATTGAAGGGTATGGGGGCCCTCTCCTCCCTAGGGAATAGTGTGTGTGGGGGGGTTTATTATCCACCTCCTCTTCTTCCCTTTCCTCATCTGACTGGCCATCACCATGTTCATATGGGTGGTCCTTAGCATACTCAGCCAAGAGCTCCTGGAGCCCTAGTTTGGTTGGATGCAGGCCCATTTGTATATTTTTAAGTTTGCATAGGGACCTCAATTCCTTGAAAGACAAGTGTAAGTAACGTGTGAGGTCGAGCTCCTCCACCAGGTCCATGTTATTATTTTCACTAATAGCTGGCTTTGTTTGAGTCATTCTAACCTGACAGTTCTAATCCTCTACCCTGGCTTAAGTGACTTTTATTTTTCTAAAATTCTAATGGGACTTAAGAAAGGCCCTAGCAAGACTTTTAGTATTTTGGAAAAGACCAATCAGAATTCTAAAGGCAATTTTAAGAGTTCTGTCGTGTGATCAGATGGTAACCAAGTAGTCCAGCAAATGCAAGTTTGTATCCCACCGCTGCCACCAATGTGAGAAAGTGGCTCTGTATATACTGTTCCCAAATAGGTACAGGGTGTACAGAGTCCACAGTCCCCAGAGGTTTGGCAGAGGCTAAAGTTAGATATAACCTTACTCTCTAAAGTGGTAGCTTGGTCAAGCAGTAAGGCAGTATCAGAGGACAGTGTAAAGCATTTGTTGCACACACTCAGTCAGCAAATGGTCTCACACACTCAATAACTGAACTCTAGGCCAATGGTTTATATATAAAAAATGTATGCTTGTTTTATTTTAGAACCAACAATAGGTATTAAAATATACTTTCTCAGAATGAGATGCTTTATATAAATACTTTTGCAATATGCAATTGACTTTTGTAGAAAGTTACAAGTGGTTGCAATAGGCAACACAATGTTAAACACAATAATGAATTGAGTTCAATGAAAGTAAGTTATTTGCAACAGATTACTTTTAGGATTACTTTTGGAATTCCAGGACTGGATCCTAGATTCAGTCCTGGTTCAGTACTTGGAATCAAGTGATAAAAGTCGACTTAATTACTGTTATGATTTTTAGACAATATTTTGCTTTTTTAAAAGTTGACAGAAAATATTTCATAGAAAACAGTCAATGATTCCCTAAGGAAGAAAATTCAAGTTGCAGGTATAGTATGTTCTCGTTACTTTTGTAATCCAGTGCTGGGTACATTGACTCAGTACTGGGACCTTTATCCAAAACAGGTAAGTAATTACGTTTTCATAATTTATACGGTTTTTAAAGAATATTTAAAGTTTTTCAGAAATCGACACTTAGAAGAAATTTCACAGAAAAACAGTCAATGGTTTTCTATGGGAGAAAATCAGGTTACTGGTAAGTACGGTTGTGAATATTTTTCAGAGTCAGTGCTGGGCACCAAGATCCAGCACCGGGAGCTCACCTAATAGCAGGTGAGTATTTTCGTTACTCGGCTGATTTTTGGTCAATATTATAGGTTTTGAAAAGTCCACACTTAGAAGAAATTTCAGGAAAAACCAGTCACTGTTACCCTATGGAGAAAATTGAGTTATCGGCTTTAAGGTAAGTACTCGACTGGCAGAGTTAAGGTTCTGGGCATAGACTCAGGGGTCTCCCAGGGTCAGGTAGGTACAGTTGTTACACCCTCAGCGGCACAGGGGCAGCCGGGTGCAGAGAGAGTTTGGCCCAATGTTATCCTATGGGAGGCAGGGGGGCCTTGGTTGGTGGCTGCTGACTAGCAGGCCACACGGCTGTGGGAGCTGGTCACTTGCTCAGGGCAAATGTGGAAGTAGATGGGTGTAGAGGTTACACTGCCAGGGCCACTCGGGCGGCTGGGTGCAGGGTGCTTTTGAGCCTTCGGGCACTCAATTGATTTCAATGGGAAAGCTCTGGTTTAGAAAAAGACGGCAAGCTCGGGGACGAAGATTCTTCAGGTGCCACCACCACTTTGAGAGGTAAGTTGGGCACAGGGGGCCGCGGGGCGCCGGGTGCAGGGGTGCCTTTTGGTGTTGGGAAACCTTACCCGCTGTTTATCGCGGTTGGGGGGGGCACCTGGTTATGAGGCTGCAGGCGTCTTCAGGAGCGTTGAGGGAAGTCCTTGGGTGCCGGACTCGGGGTCACCGTCGCCGTGGGGTCGTCCTCGTGGTCTTTGTTCACTCCGGCACAGACCAGGCTTGGCGGGTGCAGAGTGTGAAAGGTTTGCGGTTCCGGGCTGATGCCAGGGATTAGAAGTAGATTTTGAGTAGAGCCTCTACTCATGGGAGTCCCAGGGGCTTAGAGCCAAAAGGTAGCCAGGTCCTCCGGGGTTTGCGAGGTTGCTGGCCACAAGAGATGCCGGGTTGTAGCAGGAGCAGGTTCGAGGGTCGACAGGCCGGTAGGGCTGGGGCCAAAGCAGTTGGTGTCTTCCTCTTCTTGCAGCTGCAGGGCAGGTCTTCTTTCTTCTTGCTCTTCTCTGTATTTCGAAATCTGGGAATCTGGGGAAGGAAGGTTCAGGGTGCCCCTAAATACTGGATTTACGGGCGTTACAGGTAGGTTAAGGGCAGGGACCAATGGGTCCCTGTCCTGGGGTGGGTACACCCCCTATCCTGCCTCTCTCCTGTGGGAGGGGGGCAGTAGCCTAGTCCTGATTGGGCAGGGCTTCCCATCTTCAAGATGGCGAGAGCCCAGAGATGTGCTTCACCTCGCCTCCCCCACCTGAGGGGTGGGGTTGGCAGGTTGGCACATCCCCTGTCCTTATTTGGTGTTTACGGCCAAGCTTCCCGCCAGAGTGGGGGGTTGCAGTGGCCTGGGGAAGCTCACAGAGGCGGCATGCCTTTGAAGCTTCCCCCTGCCCATCCTGGGGGAGGAGATCTAGCACCTCACCCAGGATGTGCATTGTTGCAGGCCCAGGAGAGCAGTGGCTCTCCTACCCAGGGGTCCAGCAACATGTCTGCTGTGTGGCAGCCTAGGCAGCTTCTCAGACCTGACGTGGATTGTAGGTTAGGTTTCAGGGGGCATCTCTAAGATGCCCTCTGGGGTGCTTGGTACATTAAATCCCACACTGGCATCAGTGTGGGTTTAATGTGCTGAGAAGTTTGATACCAATCTTCTCAGTCTTCAGTGTTGCCATTATGGTGCTGTGGAGTTCGTGTTTGACGAGCTCTCAGCACCATGTACTCTTAAATGGCAACACTGCACTTACAGTGCCCAGGAATGGACCTGGGTACTGTAGGGGCACAGGGCTCCAGCTCCCGTGCCCACACCACTGGCATAGGGCACCCAGCTAGAAGGGTGGCTGATGTATGCCAGGGCAGTGTAGGTGGTGGGCATGGCACACAGGGATGTGTGCCATGTCGACTCTTTGTGTTGTCTTGTACCCAGACACTCAGCCTGCAAGGGCAGTGTGTGTGTGTTAGGGTACAGGGCCTCTAAGGGTGGCACAATGAGTGCTGCAGCCCTTAGAAGCCTTCCATGGTCACAAGGCCCTGGGTACCTAGGGTGCCATTTACCAGGGGCTGACATGTGGCCAGGGTTTGCCAATTTGGATTTTAGGTTTTTAGGGAAGGAACATAGGCCCTGGGCACCTGATTGGCAGGAGTCCAGGGCACACTCAGTCAAAGTACATTCAGCAATTCAGCAAACAGTGGGGGTATACCATGCAAGAAAGATGGCACTTTCTCGCACAGCGCGCGATCAGGCAGCTGCAGCGCCTGCGGTGAAATGTGTTGCAAGACTGGCGCACTTGGTTACCATCTGATCACACTGGTGAAGTGTGTTTTATGTTGTTGGGGCCTCTCTGACCTAGATTCTCTGTTGGGCGGGGTCACTCACATGACCTCAGAGAGTGGCCCCGAGTCCTGATGTTCTCCTGACTTCAGTTTGCTGGGAAGGAGGGGGGCACCGCAAAGGCTGGCAATCTTTATGTTGATTTTTCTGCTGGCCCATCCAACAACAGTAGCCACAAGAGTGTTGTTAGCAGGGCCTCGCACATCCTGTTTGGGCTGGGTCCCACCTTGGAGAGTGGCCCTGGACTGAGTGATGCTCTCTGCGCAGCATCATTAATTACCAGGGAGGAACCAGAGGGTCCAGTATAAGTCAGCAAAGGCTGAAAGTGCAAGCCTCAAAAAACAAACAACCACAAAAAAATAAAAAACAGCTCCTGACTTAGTGTGCAGAGAGAGCCTTGATTTAATATGTTGCAAGGGAGTTTCCTGATATTTGTATGATTCTAAGTATATTTACTTAGACATGAGTATAAATGAAAGTTGTTTAACCATTATTTCTTATGCTTTGCAGCAGCTCACGTAGAGTTTCTAGTTGCTCAAATGGGTGTCATATCTGATATTTATGAGTTTCCCTAGTTTTAATATCTTGATTTTGCTCGCAGGAAAGTGCCACTCATAGTCAATTAAAATTTCACTCATAATTACTCTGAAATTATGAAAATGTCACACATAGAAATTTAAAACCTTGGCAGCTATGCATGTAACATTAAACCTACAACAAGCCAGGACTATTTGCTTTGTCAGTTGTTCTTAGCTGCATAAGGTAAATAAGCAACAAACTTGGGCTTGCTTGTGCATAACATTGAAAATGCTTCAGTTCTGGGATGATGAGACAGTGAAAGAATTATAAGAGGTCTCTTTAAAGGCAGTGAAGGGTGGTATTGCTGCAGCAGTAAGATTGTTTTTTCATCCTGAGGGCAAAAATGGACATCCCAATAAATACCCGTCTCAGCACCTGTGCTAAGTAAGCAGAGAAATGACCCGGTTTTTAAATTTCGTTTCAGTGCGAGACACTATTTAAAAACTGGGAAATTTCTCCGATTAACTGCACAAAAACGGGGATATTTCTGTAATTAGGAGCAAGGTGTCAGGACAGGGGGACACTGCTCCGAAAACAGGGACCGTCCGGGGAAAACCGGGATGTCTGGTCACCCTAAGTGGAGTACTACATATGACGGACAGGAGTAGGGTAAGTAATTAAATAAATAAAACAATTTACCTTGCGCGCACTGCATCACCACTATGTCTACTGCAGTACACATTTGATGATGGTAAATCATGATCGATGAGTCATGATCTCTTTAAAGTGCTTAATGGTTTAATTTTGTTAACGTGATCGTTCCCTCAGAATAAATGTGCTGTCAGTCTCAAGGCACAGTATTGTAATTACAGACAATGGAAAGTAAAATAAAAGAGTAAAATAGGGGGAGAGCTATTTAGTGCCAAAAGATATGAAACTACTAGAGCGTAAGTAAATAGGAAAAATAAACAAATGGGGAAAATAATGTAAAATGGAGGCTTTGGTATTGGGGAAGCTGTCAAACAGCAGTCTCAGCTCCCACAGATCACGCTGCACAACGTCAGGAACGTGTCACGCTGCAATTCAGGCCGCCTGAAACAGGAAGCGCATCACTACCCGCCAGGCTGGAGCGAGAATCCCGCCGACCGCTGCCCCCGCAGGGGTCCACTACAGCGGTCGGAGCCCTAGTGCCACCGGGGCACCGGTTACCCCTCCCCACCCCCTCCCAAGGGGAGGGGGCGGGGACGCCGACCAGTATCCCCCTCCTCGTGCTGGCAAGCGCGTCACTTCCCAGCCCCTGTAGGGAAGGGGAGGCTATTTAGCCTTCCCCCTCCCTCCTGGTGATCTCTTTGTTGCACCAGGTTTAGCATACAGAGGGGACTGTCCAAAGGTTACGTAAATCCCTTCTTGCCTCAATAGCCAAAGCAGGCAGGCGGGTGGGTGAGTGGTCAGCCAGCGAGTGGGCTGATGTCCCAGAGATGGGCACGCAGGTTCAGGCACACCCGGTGCAGAGGGCGGCTGCTAGGTGAGGTAATCAAATTGATGGGGCTTTGCGAGCCTGGGTGCCGGCTTCCTCCCGCCCAGAATTGTGAAGAGGTGTAACTTTCCCGCAGGGGGGCGAATAGTTCTTGGCACATCTCCACAGGCCCAACGGGTCCTTTAATTCAGCAGACCCTTCCGACCCAGGATAGCGTCTAGGGCTTGGGGACATAGATGGGGCCATCTACACCACCAGGAGCTATAGCTCACGGGTAAGTCTTGTGCCTGAGGTTGTAAAGGATCTCACAGGACAAGGGTTGAGTCCCGCCAGCGCTGTCAAAGTGTCATAAGGTGGCAACATTTCAAACTCTCCTTTCTGCAGGGATGGTTCCCTTCCAGCTAGTTGCAGGAAGCCCTAGACAGGAGAGGTTGCAGGTAAGACTATAGCGGGTTGGTGGGGGGCCCTGGTTGCGACGGTGAGCCACCTCCAGGGCTGTGGCGGAGTTACAGGGCGATCTGGAAGCAGGCCGGTACAAAGGGTACCTCTGCGCGGCACCTTAGGGGGTGCCTGAGCCAAAACCGAGGAGCCTCATGGGAGTATCCCGGAAGCCGTGTCGGCGCCCCACTAGTCCTGCGGGCGGTTGTGGGCCTGAACAACCGGGGGTTTGCTAAGCGACGCTCCGCCCCGAGAGGGGGGGCGTGAGTAGAAGTTACCAACGGCACGTGATCATAGAAAGAATCACATGGATGGCAGCAACGGCGGGTATCGCTCCCGCGCTGCCCGGCTCATGAGGCGGGCAGGCGACCCAGTTGGTTGCCTGCCCTTGGATCGCCCGTAAGATAACCCACACTTTACATATTCTGGATTATGTAATAAACCTGCAGCAATTTTACCCAACTTAACAGTCTGTGTGTGTGTTATTTGGGTATGCAATTTGGGGGAGGGGGGACAGAGGGGTGCCCGTGGGGGTACTATGCCGCCGACCACGGCCCCCGCAGGGGGCCACTACAGCGGTCGGCGCCCTAGTGCCACCGGGGCACCGGTCACCCCTCCCCACCCCCTCCCAAGGGGAGGGGGCGGGGACGCCGACCAGTGTCCCCCTCCTCATGCTGGCCGGAAGTGACGCGCAAGCGCGTCACTTCCCGGCCCCTGTAGGGAAGAGGAGGCTATTTAGCCTTCCCCCACCCTCCTGGCGACCTCTTTGTCGCCCACCACGCCACATCCCTCCCTACCGCTTACCCGGCGTAGGCATTGGGTGGGGGGGTTTTCAGAGCGTTGTAATGTTTCTCTTTTCATTGCAGGCGGAGTTACAGGGCGGTCTGGAAGCAGGCCGGTACAAAGGGTACCTCTGCGCGGCACCATAGGGGGTGCCTGAGCCAAAACCGAGGAGCCTCATGGGAGGATCCCAGAAGCCGTGTTGGTGCCCCACTAGTTCTGCGGGCGGTTGTGGGCCTGAAAAACCGGGGGTTTGCTAAGCGACGCTCCGCCCCGAGAGGGGGGGCGTGAGTAGAAGTTACCAACGGCACGTGATCGTAGAAAGAATCACATGGATGGCAGCAACGGCGGGTATCGCTCCCGCGCTGCCTGGCTCATCAGGCGGGCAGGCGACCCAGTTGGTTGCCTGCCCTTGGATCGCCCGTAAGATAACCCACACTTTACATATTCTGGATTATGTAATAAACCTGCAGCAATTTTACCCAACTCAACAGTCTGTGTGTGTGTTATTTGGGTATGCAATTTGGGGGAGGGGGGACAGAGGGGTGCCCCTGGGGGTACTATGCCGTAGCGGCAGTCAGAACAGAGCTCCCACAGCACAGCCTGGAACACAGGGAACAGCAGTCTCCCTCCCGCAGACTACGCCGCGGAGCTAAGCAAGTGAGCAATGCTGGAGTGAGGATGCTGTTGCCAGGAGACAGCAGTTGAGCTCCAGCAGACCGAGGTTCCAATAAAAGTGGGTTTGAGAAGCGCATGAAGGCATTTTCAAATGATGCTAAATGTGCGGGCGCGAGGCCTAACGGTAGAGCCTCGAAGGCATGGATAAAAGCAGGAAATTCAAGATAAGGCTGGGAAAGAGCAGGCATGTCCCTTGAAGCACGAGTAGCAAAATTGCTGAAGAGGTTCCCAAGAGATTCCTTTGAGGGGTTCAGCCTGTGGGTCCGGAATTAGACAAAACGGCCTGTAGGTCAGTAAAAAGTTTTCACCTCACTCCTGGTACTAGATGTGGTATCGAGGAAGCTGACATATCCGGCGACATGTTTTTTTGATTTTTTCTTTCCTTATACCAAGTAATGGGACCCACGACTAAGAATACAGTTGCTCGGGAGGAGGCTCAGAGTAAACTGAGATGGGTTCCAAATAGAACATAGATGCAGTACATGACATGGTAACATTCTAAGAATGTTACAGAGCATATAGTAACCAAAGGCCAGATAACACATATACATAATGTTAAAACCATATGTGTACAACACTTCATCGCCTCCTCCCATAAAAGGAAAAAATGAAGATAAATCATAATCCTTAAAACGCACTGGTAATTTAGAAATCCTTCTAGTACAAGAAACTTCTGGATTAGAAATTGACTCTGAAATACCTGGGCACAGCAAACTTTCAGGTGATACATTTCGAGACACAGGAGCAGGTGCAACAGTTACACATGGGGAATTTTCAATAGAAAACAAACTTTGTGGCGTTCCTGCACCAACCCTGGAAGAAGGTGACTCATACAGGAAAGAATCCTCATCAAGAGGGGTTATGAGTTTTTGGGTAAATCTCCACTTGAACATCAGAGATGGGTACTAAGATGCTTTTATTCCACCAACGTTTCCCCTGCAGAAGAACAGCATTTTCACTTGCACGTTCAATGCTACAAGGAGAGGAGAAAACAGACTCCCCTTTCCTAACCTTAACAGGTTTCTTGATGAGAACTCAGGAACCCACCACAAATTCCCTTTCAGAGACATCTTTAGTGGTTTCAAAATAGAGTTTCTGTTGTTGTTTCAAAATAAAGAAATTCTGCAAAGAAGGCACATTAGTGGTGTTTTGATTTCTCAAATCAGTCTGAGCATCTAACCAACCAGGTAGAATCTTAGACCTGCCTTTCCTCCCCCTTAACAATTCAAAGGGAGTGAAACCAGTAGTTGAATGAAGAGTGGTATGATAGGCATTGACATTATCTCTTAACATTTCTTTAACATCAAGACCTGAGGATAAGGCAGATTAAAAACCCTACTTGATGAAACGGTTAGCTCTTTTTCCACAAAACCATTTGCTGAAGGGCTATACAGAGCAACCTGAACATGTTCTACATCCAACACTGAAAGAAATGTCCTCATTAGTGAGGCAACAAAATGGGTGCCATTATATGTTACTGTTTCTCTTGGGGGTTCCTTCAAGAGAAAAAAGATATTGAAGAAAACTTAAAACCGACTAGGTGGAAGCTGACTTAACAAAAGAAAAATAAACACACTTTGAATAGTGGTCAATAAGAACTATCAAAAAAATGTTGTAGGAAGGTAAGAGAGTGAAAGGGCCAGCAAAATCGAGGGCTTCCTTCAACCAAGGACCATCAGGTAAGGATACAGGATGCAAAAGTTTTTGTGCAGTTTTCCAGTCCTTATCAGACAAAATGCACTGGGGACACAAGCCCACAAATGAAGGCACCTTTGTATTCATCGCAGGCCACCAATAATGCTCCCTCATTTTTTTACACTTGGCTATGAAGGTTCTACATGGTTGTTTGTGAGTGCGCTGAGAGAGGCAGTGAATTGTGCATGTGACATGACATCAGACGCCACATCAAGCGGAGGTGAGTCACGCTATGAGGAGGTACACAGGCGGCAAAGGGCAGCCGCAGCAGCTTGTGGCAGGCCTGAGGCACCGACTTACTGGATCGGAGAAGAAGGCGATTTCCGCTTGGCAATCAGGTCAGGAGAACCAAGCAAAGCAGGAGGCAAGGTAAGTCCAGAGCGCGCTGGCAGTAGCTATCACTTGCTGAGTGTGAGCCCGGGCGCTACACCGAAGCGGTTCAGCTAAGTCTGGTCGTGGCTTGCGGTCGGCCCGGTGAGCTCCTGCTCGGGGCCCACCCACCCCCCCATCCCTCAACTATGCTGCAGGTAAATCCACAAAGGCCGGTCTTGCACTGTAAAGGAAATCAGGATATCAGCATCTTGGCTCGGCTTCCTGGAGAACAAGTTTGACTCTATATTTACCGACTTGGAGGTTATTGTGGCAAAATTAGCCTGCCTGCGTGCATTCCATCCTGCTGATAAAACAACCACATTGGTACAAACCGCTTCTTGTAGAGGTCTTAGAGCCAATACTACACCCCACACTAAGAGTTAACTGCTCCTTACATTTGGCCCGGTGAGCGTTCGCTCTGGGCCCTCCTTCCCTGGTAAACTCATTGTGCAGGCTGCTACATTGAGGACAGAAGCGGAACCAAAGGTAAAGATTATTACAGCACCTCTCATACACCTCTGGATTCTCTGGATTCTTTGTGCGATATTCGCCCTAAATGATAAGTCCCTACGGGATCTATATAGCAGAATGGGGTATAGGTGCTAAGAACTGGAACCGTAAAAACAATGATGCTGATGTGATTAGATCGCCCACGTCTTCTTTTCCGCTCCCGGAACAGATCAGTGCATGCTCTTGGAAAAGTGTCCTCTCTATGAGTCTGGACTTATCTTGGGTTAGTAGATAAGGCTTAGAGCTGTGCACTCCTCCCTGCTGGCGCAGAAGCAGCTGGCTCTAGGTCAGTGAGGCTTGCTTCAGCAGTGGGTTCGCTACTACATTCTCGCCTTAGCCCACCAGGTCACAGGGTGTTCTTGATTAAGTATAGATCATCCTAAAATGGACCAGATCGGGAACAACGCGAACAAGAGGTCTAATTCAGGGATTAGAGCAATTCCACTCAGCTTCCAGTGGCATCATAGTAGGTCGATTTGGACCTTGGTGATTCTGTCCAGGAGGAAATCTGAAGAAACGGCGCTCGACTGAGGATTGAGGTATGACCGCCAAGAAGCTGCGCTCAGGGAAAATGGGTTTTACAAGAGCCTGCAAAAATCCTAAGCGAATCTCCTAAGAAATAAGTCAATACAGATAAATACCTTAAAGGGTTTTAATGCTATTTCAACCTTCTTCTCTAAAAGAGAGGCAGGACTAAATAAAGTGGCTGCTAGGGAGATCAAATCAAAATTTTCTCCTGGAAAAGTTGAGGTAGAAATAGAAATGCTTTATGGGTCAAATCAATTGTTAAATTCACCTGGAACTAGCACGATTCGGTCATTTATTGAAACAAGTATTGTAACTAGGGAAAATGGCCCATATTGGAAGGTTTTACCGTCCCAGATATCAACTTGGACTTTGCCAAGAATGGTCCTCTAACACCTAAAGTACGCACCGATATCCCAGCCTCTTTAAACCCAGGAAAACATGAGGGATACATCTATTGGTACTTCAATCAAGATGCAGCTTTTTAATAGTACACCCAGTGGAATTTCTATAACAAATTCAAGGGCGTCAGTCACTCCAGATTTGTTCTGAGTCCACATATACCAAGTAGCCAACCAGGGAATAAGGTTCTGTTGTCTGAATCACTGCATTGTCTGGAAAGAGTTTTGTCCTCTATACAGGGCCTGATAGAGAAATCTGCGTCCAACATCGATCCCATCTTGGATTCCTTTTTGTCCCCAACTAAATCAGTTATTTTGGACCAAAGATCTCTAAATGGAAAAGCCTCCTCACTTTCTCCTATTGCCTCTAATAAGTTAGCTCTTTCTAAAGGAGAGTGCCCTTCTCAACATCACTGTTGTAGCCCCAATCCAGTTAAATCTTGTCAAGTGAATGCTGATCCAAATTTCATATGCAGGGACTTTAGTACCCAGGCAGGCGCGTCCGTTAGTAAGGGAAAAAAGGGCAAGGAAAATGTGGATTTATTTGAAAAAGAGCATCCTTTTTTGCTTCATTTCCATCGACATCCCCATGCTGAAATATGTCAAAAGTGAGTAAAGTAAAGAAAAAGTTTTCCCCATGTTTTTTTTTAACAACAAATATTATTAATTTTGAAAGGTACAGAGTGGGCAGAGCCCGGCAAAGCATTACATATGATGTAAAAGACATAAAGTACCAGATTCTAACATTCCATAACAGTTTGGCCTATAAAACACCAGGCTAAAGAGGTAGCAAACTACACCGAACGCTCCTAGATAATCGTAATTGCGTGTTGCAAAAGATATGTCTGTAAGTAGTCAATTTTGTCAGACTGTGGTATTGGAAATGACCCATGCATTACCCAGTAGAATTATGAAAGTTTGAGTGTGGTAATGGGGGTACGTCAATGCCCCTATACGTCACCCAGAAGGTCCAGATCCTTTTATGCTTCTGTGGGCATCCCTGCGCCTGAAAGACCACAATATCAACACCCATGCACCTATTTATTGCTTTCTTTCAACTCCCTATTCTAGGTGGGGTGGTCGACTTCCATTTCTGTGCTATGTCTCTCTTAGCTAGGGTTAGGCCCAAAAACAGAAGGTGCTGCTTGTAGCGGTTCCTCCCAATCTCCTTCACTCTATGGAGGAGCAGCAGTGTGGGGTCAAGTGGGATGGTCCAGGCCAGCACCCGGCCGAGACAGGACGTCACCTGTTTCCAAAATGGTTGTATCATGGCTCAGCTCAAAACCTTGTGGAGGAAAAAGCCATCTTCTTTATTGCATCAAATGCATTGAGGGGACTGGATAGCACCTATCTTCCGCAGCCGGGATCGGGTGTAATTTACCCGGTGGAGGTACTTACACTAAATAAGGCAGTAGTGTGAGGAAACCGCTGAATATCGTGGACTGGCTAGGGCCTCCGTCCAGTCGTCATCTGTCAAGGCTGTCAAATTGACTTCCCACGCTGCCCTAGTCATATGTAATGTGTTGTGTGTGTGGGTAGTTAATGTCTGGTAAATTTGTTTGATCTTGTACGCCCCAATGTCCCCATCAGTAAACGACCTTCTAGTGTGTAAAACTCTGGAAGTGTCTACAGATGACGGATATGAGGGTCTAAGGCATGTCACAGTTGCAGATAACGGTGGAACTGGGATTTATGCAGATGAAACTCGCATTGTAGCTGCTGAAGAGACTTGAGTGTAGTGCCATGCATGATGTCCCCCAACGTGGACATGCCAATGAGATCCCATTTACGGAAGACGACCAGAGCAGAGACGGTGCGTAAATACGTGCTCTGCCAAAGGGGGGTAGTTTGTGTCAGTCTCTCTCTCCCGCCCATGGATTTCACTGTACGTCTCCAGAGCTGTAAAACGGTCTTGCAAGCCAGGGGGAGGGTGTCAATATTGGCCCGGGTATAAAGTCTTCCCCATGTTTAAAAAAAGAAAGGCTGTAACAGCCCAACCCACTGTAGCGTAGGATATGAAGATCAACAATAAAAAATAAAAGTGCCCACATGCAGAAGTTGGAAAAGAGGAAAAAGCTCCGTAGAATAAATAAAAAAGAACAAAGAGACTGGTTTGATTCAAATTTGACCATGAATCCCATCCTGGCTGCAGTAAAGGGGGAATAAGTACAAGTTTAGGCAAATTCAAGAGACTCATTGTCATTATCAAAGAACCTTAATGTTTTATTTTTGGACTCACAAGGAGATAATGCACCAGCTTCCAGTCCAGTAATCGCGACATCATGCAATTTGAACCCTAATGTTGCTTTATTTTATCCTACACTAGGGGATAATGTTATTTATAATCCTAGTGGGAGAGGGACTGATGGGGATATTTTGGTCACTCATCCAGTGTCGGTGCTGCTGTCCCTAGAATTCTTTCCCATTTTTGATCAGTGAAATCTGAATAGGTCCTTCCTATTGGGTTGTTTCTCATATATCCCCGACCTTCAAATGGTGCAGAGTAGTGATCTTGATCTGGTTCAAGTTTTAGATCAGGGTGGCCATTGAGGGACTAGAGTGGCCTTCTGTTCCAAGGTGATTTCCAACCTAATAATCCTGAACAGTGATAAATTGTGTTTTCGTGGTATTGATGTACTTGTTCCACAGAAGGAGAGACCGTCAAAAAATGTTCACGTGATCTTAATGGTCCTAATGGCTATGCTAACTGCCAGTCTGACCTCTCTTCTTCAGAAATCCCCCACTTGGGGGGAGAAAGTACAATGCAGGTCTCTTTTGGAAAAGGGGATAGGAGAGAGAGAGAACAAACAAATCCATACTATAGAGGAGGAAGACAGGAAATCGAGTTGGGTAGCGGGGATTCTCATTGCCAATTATCCCTAGTAAGGGTCTCAAATTAATCTCTTGGAATGCAGTCAGCTTACACACTGATAAAAATATATTGCTATTTCTGAAAGAACAGAAAGCTGATATAGTATGTATTCAAGAATCCTGGTCAGTAAAGAACTGGTCCATACAAGAATACACTGTGATAAGCCATCCTGCACTCCTGGTTAACAGAGGACATGCAAAAGGAGGCATAGCCATATTGCTTAAAACTAATTATAGGTGGGTGTATAAAGATATTTTCCATGTTTCTAATTTAATTCAGGCGGTTAAGATATATTTTGAGATAGATCAAGAAAGTATAGGTACACTGTTAATCGTAAATGCTTACATCACACCAGACCCCTCTCATGCTCACGTATTGAAGAATGTATTTGCTTTCATCTCCACTTCTATGCTAAGAAAGGAGTGTACATATCATGTTTTGGTGGGCGATTTGAATGCCAAAGTTTCTACCCATAGTATTAGGCTGTTTGCCCCCCGCTATGTTTCCAAATAATAGTTGGGTAGACAAAAGAGGGCTAATGTTACTAGAAGGCTTGAGAAATACATATCTAATAATTGCTAATGGAAGAATAGGACATGATATTCCAGCAAAAGCTACGCATAAATTAAATTCTGGTGGGTCTATTATTGACTATGTAATTTTATCTGCTGATACTTTCAATAGGCTGTCACATATGGAAGTTCTTGAAAACATGCATAGCGATCATATGTTGCTCTTCTGTAACATCAAAGTGATCCTAACAAAAGTTGGCCTGTGTAATTTCAAAGATAATTCAGTAGGTTAAAAAAAAGAAAATGGTAGAATATACTGGAGTACCAAAGCATCATTAAAATTAAAAGAGACGCTAACAATACTAATAGGCGATCAGCAGCAAACAATTATAGGTGCTAAGCAGCCCTCTCTGCCAGACCCATTGGTATCTCATGATCGCTGTATAAATACACTCATTTCTGCATGTAAAGCTATTCATTTACCATCATGGCAGAGACATAAATATGGAAATAAATAAATCAGTGAGGGCTCAATTCCAGAATTTCTCCCTTGGTCAAAGTAAACATATCAATTTATGGAAGAGGAAAAGATTAAAGAAAATATGTCTCCTAAGGTAAGAAAAGGACGACTACAACTGGGTCCATTTAAAAGAGGCGGCCTCAAGGAATGACGCTCAAAGGTATTGGGAAGTAGTCTCGGATAGTACTGGTACAAGGGTAAAATCTCTCCCAATTTCTATAAAAGAAGAAGACTGGAAATCTTATCTTGCAGATCTATATTCAGCCAACACTAATTCAGTCTGGCCTTCTTCTTTTTTAATTGTAACACCTAGATTGCCAGAACCTAGCCTTGCTCCTTTGAGGAGTGAAATTGTAAGACTCATTAAGAAAATGAGAGCGTCTGGAGCAATGGGTCCTGACAAAATCCCCATTTCAATAATTAAAAAAAAGCCTTTGTTCTGGTTTGGTAGTATTTTAATTCCACTCTTTAAAAAGGGGCCTAGACACCTTCCAGGTAACTACTGCCAAACAGCTTTACTAGATGTGGTGGAGAAAGTATTTGCATGCAGTATTTTAGATCGTCGTACTAATTGGGTGGCGGAGGAGAAAATTCTTCCCATCGAGCAAGCAGAATTTAGGAAAAAACACTGCACTTTGGATAATATCAGTATGTTGAAGCTGATTGAGGAGGAGTGCACTTTAATCTGGAGGTCAAATGTATATATGGCTTTTATAGATTTTACAACAGCCTTTGATAGGGTAGACCAGCCAACAATCTGAAAAAAATTACACAACCCCTCTTTTATCTCTTATATTTGCTTTACACTCTCATATGCGTTGCCAGGTGCTATTAGGAGGCAATCAAGGTCTATCTGCTTGTTTGAAGCTGGTTCTGTATATACTGTACCAAAATGAGATCAAGTGTGCACAGAGTCCAGTGGAACCCCAAAGGTAGGCAGAGGTAAAAGTAGATAGCACCTTACTTTCTATTTGTGGTAGTGTGTGCGAACAGTAAGGCATTATCAGAGGGTAGTGTTAAGCATTTGTTGTACACACTCAGGCAAGAAATGATGTTGCACACTCAAAGACTGAACTCAGACCAATTTGTTTGTATAAAAAATAATATTTAGTTATTTTATTTCTAGAACCGAGCCAAGCCTGGTGCAGGTAAGTGAAATAATACTTTGCAAATTATTATGCAGTGATTTACAGTTGAATGCTGGTTCAAATGCAGTGGGTTGAATTACAGGTAAATCAACAGTTCAAAATTACTTTTTAGTTACTTTACAGATTACTGTGCATGTTACTTTTTAGATTACTTTAGAAGTTACTTTTGGTAATCAGTGTGATATGCCTAGATATCACACTGAGACATTTCTTAGACAAAAGGTAAGTAATTCACTTTTAGTACAATTGCAGTTTTTCAGTGTTTCATACAAATCAACTCCACACTTAGAAGAATTTTCAAGGTAAAGCGTTCAATGCAATCCTATGGGAGGAAATTAAGTTGACTGTTTGCAGGTAAGTACTTATTTGTGGGAGTTGGTATTCTGGGATTAGAACCAGAGTTCCCCCAGGGTCAAGGATGCACTCTCAGAACACCCTCAGCGGCACTAGGGCGGACGGGTGCAGAGTGCTGAGCTCAATGTTATCCAATGGGGATAGGGGGCATCTGGTTGGTGGCTGCTCATGAGCAGGCCACAAGGTTGTGGAAGCAAAGCTCCTGGGCTTAAGCTCAGGGTGAAGGGGGATCCAGTTTAGCACACAAGGTGCACCCACAGCTGCACAGGGGCGGCCGGGTGCAGGGTGCTGTTATGGCTTCGAGTGCCCTGTTGTTTTCAATGGGAGTTGCCGGTTTTGGATTTTGGCTGCAGGCTCAGTCCAGGAGGACTTCTGGGAGGGACCAACAGCTAAGTTGGAGGACTCAGGGATGTAGGTGAACCTCGGGTACTCTTCTGCAGGGTGGCTGGATGCAGAAGTCTCTTTTGAGGTCGGATTTCACCTTACCGGGCCACTTGCAGTTGGGGGTGGTCTCTGTGCAGAGGCTGCAGGTGGTATCAGGGAGTCCTGGAGGGGTCAACCCACAGTGGACTCGGGATCTGGAGTGCTGGGGGACCTCGCTGGGACCACTGGGCTACCAGGATTCGGGACGTAGGCAACAGGTGCAGTGGTGGTTCCAGGCGTCGGGTTTCTTTGTCCTCAGCAGGATCCGAGTCTTGCTTTGGAGATTCTTTTGAACAGAGCTGCTGGTGTTTATTGAAGATAGTCAGTCCTCCCAGGGGTTCTGGAGGTCACTGACTGCAGGACAAGGCGTCTTTTGGCGCAGGATCTCTGGAAACTGCAGACAGGCCGGTAGGGCTGGGGCCAAGTCAGTTCTTCTCTGGAGTCTCCTCTGCTGGGCATGTTCTTTTGTCCTTCTTCATAGGTTGTGGGAATCTGGCTTCTTGGTTCAGGGCTGCCCCCTAAATACTGTATTTAGGAGATGTTTTAGGGGTCTTGAGGTCAGTAGCCATTAAGCTACTGACCTTAGGGTGACTACACCCTCGGTGTGCTCACCCCATGTTGGACAGGCCACACGAAGGGCTTGCTCCCTCCCCGCACGACAGGGCCCGAGCTCCGGCCCACCAGGCATAACCCACGAAAAGCACCTGTACCCCGTCTCCCGACGGATCTTCTGCCCTCGGACCTCTACTCATCACGGGGCCCAGCCCCACCGGCTCCCCCGGCCGGTTCAAGCCGCCATCTTGGGCCCTGCACCACGAGGCCGCGTGGCCTCGCCCCGACCCTAACCCCGGGCCTGACCGGCCCCGACATCCCGGCACCACCATCCACCCGGGAGGTGAGCGGACCACTTGGCAGGTCAATGGGAGGACGAAGTGTCAAGAGCTCTTCCCCCGCCAGGTGCCGATCGCCTCCAGCTCCCCCAGGCGCTGGCTCCACCCCCTGCTGGGTGTCTGGACACCTTCATCCCGGGCCCTCCGACCTCCAAGTGCGAGGGTCCGGACATCAAAGAGCGCCTGCCCTATAACTGGGGCAACTCCGGAGCAGGAAGGCAGTTGTATCCTGGAGTCGAGAGACACCGAGAGAACTCAGCCTTGACGGACTACTGGCGCTGCCGTAGCCCGCTCTTGTGAACCATCGTCCTGCCTGCTGGCGCTGCCGCGGCCTTCTGCAACATCCATCCTCATCGGGACCTGCTGGCGCTGCCGCGGCCCGTTGTAACGACCATCCTCACCGGGACCTGCTGGCGCTGCCGCGGACCGTACATCGACCATCTTTCCGGGACCTGCTGGCGCTGCCGCGGACCGTGTACTGACCATCTCGACCGGGACCTGCTGGCGCTGCCGCGGCCCGTTGTAACGACCATCCTCACCGGGACCTGCTGGCGCTGCCGCGGCCCGTACCAACTAAACCACCAAGCTCGAGGATTGTGAGCTAGTCATCATCTCATCCGAACTACCTGACTGGTAACCAGACTGTCCCGTTCCCCCTTACCCTGCATTGAGAGACTTGAATCGAGGGGACCCCTGAGTCCAGACCTCCTTGTACCATTCAACCGTACCTTAAGAAGTGCTTATAAAGAACACTGAACCTTATCCGTGTGTGGTATCTGTCTGTGGGGGGGAAGTTACTTGTCTGTACGATCGCTGGAGACGGCTCTCCCCGGAGGCCTCTCCTCCTGACCCCGGCCGACCCTCCCGGTCCGTCTACCCTTTCTAACATTGGTGGCCAGCGGCGCGATCCGAATCAACGCATAATCGTACAGAGAGTAGCTCACCCCACGACAAAAACACGATGTCAGCCAAAGATAGCAGCTCCACCGAGAAATTCCAAATGGATAAGTTAGAAGAATACAACCACCGCGAACTGAGACAATTCTGCATAGAACTTGGCATTGCTACCACCGGCCTGAGTACCAAGGATGACCTAAAGCACGCCCTAGAGTCGTGGACAGAAACTGGGGTCGCCGGACCCTCCGACCAAAGCAGCATCACACCAGAGGGGAACGCCACGGCTCCCGAGGAGCGGGGAACGGGCCTCTCGCAGGAGGAGATCCGAGAAAGAGAAAGAACCAGATTGCACGAGTTGGAAATGGCACGACTCAAGATGGATGGGGAACTCAAGTTAGCTGAACAGAAACTCAACCTCGAGCATATGCGGCTCCGAGAAGAACGAGAAGAGAAGCAGAGACAGAGAGAGCTGGAGGAGAAAAAAATAACGCTCGAGCACGAGCGCCAACTAGCGGAGATAGAACTTCGGAAACAGAATAAAGAACTGGGGGTGCCTGAGCGACCACACACCCCGGGGCCAATCGAGAAAAAAGTCCACATCCCCAAGGATGTTGTCCGCGAGTATGTCCGAGAAGACGACATACAACAGTGGTTTAAAGCCTACGAGATCGCCATGACCTCCCACCGGATCGACCGGAGTGATTGGGGAGCCGGACTTTGGGGGCGGTTTGTCAACGAGGGTCGCGATGCCCTACTGCAGCTCCCAGATCACCAAATGTCGTCCTACGACCACATGAAGGCTGCCCTCCTCACCCGCTACGGCCTCACACCCGAGATGTACCGCCAGAGGTTCAGAGATTGCACCCGGATCCCAGGTACAACTTGGGTAGAATACGTGAACTATTTTAGCCGTGCCTTCGAGGGTTGGATCAAGGGGAGCCATGTCACCACCTACGAACAACTCTTTAACCTTATGGTATGGGAGCACCTGTCGAACAACTGTTTCGTCGAGCTCAGGCAGCACCTCCTCGACAGTAAGCTAACTGACCCCCGGCAGCTCGCCGCCGAAGCTGACCGATGGGAAAGCACCCGGGTGGGCCGGAGGGGGCCACACGAACAGAACAGAAGCAACCCAGGCCAGCACCGTCCTCGGGGAGGAGGAGGGGGCCAGGGGCGAGGGAGAGACGCCTTGCCAGCAACACCCGTGGCCAGCACCCCGCCTCCGGCCGGCCGGGGCAACCCCCCGTGGCGTCCTGGGTTCCGAGCCAACGTCACGTGCCACCGATGCCAGCGAGTCGGCCACTACGCCAATGACCCGAGCTGCCCGCAGAACCAAACACCCAAGCCCCGCCAGGTAGCTGCCGCCGCCCTGGGGGAAGAGCAATTATCGGGGGAACCAGAAGAGTATGAGCCGGCCCAGCAAGAGTGGGAACCGGCCGCCATGGTCCTGGCATGCTTAGGGGGAAGAGACATGGTCCCACGGGCCCCCCTCCCCGCTAACACCAGGAAATACGGTCAGTGGGTGACCATTAATGGACAGCGAGCCGAGGCCTTGCGTGACACAGGCGCCAGTGTGACGGCCGTCCGCTGTCACCTGGTGAAGCCCGAGCAGATCCTGCCGAACATTCTCTGCCCCGTCCGCTCGGCAGACAACTCTGAGAGTATGTGTCAAATGGCCTGCGTCCCGTTCGAATGGGGAGGGGTCTCCGGCCTGTTGAAGGTGACGGTCCGGGACGATGCCCCCGTGGACTGCCTCCTGGGGAATGACCTCGAGAGTTCCCCGTGGGCCACCGTTGAGAGAAGAGAGCACCTGGGGATGCTGGGCCTCCCGGACTGGGCCTGCGTAACCACCCGGTCCATGGCCGCCCGTGCCGTCCCCCGATCAGAAGAACCGGAATGGCCAGCACCTCCGCCCCCGGTCGCCCCAGTAGAAGACAACGACGAGGCCAGCCTCCCAGACCCGACGACCGAAGGGGACGCGCAACCCCAGAACCTTCCTGACCTGGCTCAGTGGCGTCAAGCAGGGGGGCCCACCCAAGAACAGTTCCGCCAGGAACAAAAGACCTGTCCCTCCCTCGAGGGACTCCGCCAACAAGCCAGCGCCCAGAAAGCAGGGGACTCCACCGGAACTCACTGGGTCTACTGGGATAACGACCTGCTATACAGCGAGCAAAGAATCGCCGAGCTGGGGGCCGGTCGAGTACTGGTGGTACCTCTCCGCTTCAGAGACTTTCTGCTCAACCTGGCCCACGATGTCCCCCTGGCTGGACACCTGGGCCAGGACAAAACGTACAGCCGCCTAGTGACCCACTTTTTCTGGCCGAAAATGAGGAACGACGTCCTGAACCACTGCCGATCTTGCCCCACATGCCAAGCCAGCGGGAAGAGTGGTCGGAAGCTGAAAGCCCCTCTGCAACCCTTCCCTGTGGTCACCACCCCGTTCGAGAGGGTGGGGATAGACATTGTGGGGCCTTTGGACCCCCGCACGGCACAAGGACACAGGTTCATCTTAGTACTGGTGGACCATGCCACCCGCTACCCCGAGGCGGTGCCCCTACGGACCGTGACAGCTCCGGTGGTTGGCCGGGCCCTAATGGGGATCTTCTCCCGGGTAGGCTTCCCCCGAGAAGTCGTCAGCGACCGAGGCACGAACTTTATATCCAAATACATGAAGTCCCTCTGGCAACAATGCGGGGTCACCTACAGATTCACGACCCCCTATCACCCCCAAGGGAACGGACTAGTGGAGCGTTTTAACCGCACTCTCAAGGGGATGATTGGGGGATTGGAAGAGCCCCTCCGTCGCCAGTGGGATGTACTACTCCCGTGCCTCCTCTTCGCCTACCGAGAAGTTCCCCAGAAGTCCCTCGGTTTTAGCCCTTTCGAACTCCTGTACGGGCACCCTGTGCGAGGGCCCCTCAGCCTAGTAAAAGAAGGTTGGGAGATGGCCCCCCTAAAGACCCCTCCAGACGTCTTCAAATACCTCCTGGCCCTACGCAATCAGACCCGGCGCTTCAGAGAGATGGCCAAGGCGAACCTCGAGGCCAGCCAGGAGGACATGAAGAGGTGGTATGATCACAATGCCTCCTCCGTTGAGTTCGAGCCTGGACAACAAGTATGGGTGATGTCCCCCACCGAACCATGTGCCTTGCAAGATAAGTGGACGGGGCCCTTCAAAGTGGTCGAGCGCAAAAGCCCCGTCACTTACCTCATCGACCTGGGGACCTCCCGGAACCCCCTTCGGGTCCTCCACACCAACCGACTCAAACCACACTTTGTGCGCTCAGAACTCAGCCTCCTGATGGCTACGGACAGTGGGGCAAAGGAAGACTCCGAACCCCTCCCGGATCTTCTGAAGACTCAGGAGAATGACGGCTCCGTGGACGGGGTCCGGCTCTCTGACGCCCTCACTTCGGAGCAACGCCAGGGCTGCCGGAACCTCCTGCTACAGTTCGCTACCCTGTTCTCCCTCACCCCCGGGGTCACCCCTTGGTGTTTGCACGACGTGGACACCGGGGACAGTCCCCCTGTCCGACACCTGGCCTACCGCGTACCAGATCGGGTACGGGCCTGCATACAGGAGGAAGTGGCCAAGATGCTCACAATCGGGGTCATCGAGCCCTCGGACAGTCCCTGGGCCAGTCCGGTTGTATTGGTCCCCAAAGCCGCTGCCCCCGGCACCGCACCTGAACTGAGATTCTGCGTCAACTACCGGGGCTTGAACGCTGTCACCCGGACCGACGCTCATCCGATCCCCCGAGCCGACGAGCTGATCGACCGGCTGGGGGCCGCCCGCTACCTCAGTATCTTCGACCTAACAGCGGGCTACTGGCAGATCGGCCTCACACCCAGGGCTCAGGAACGGTCAGCCTTCTCTACCCCCGATGGCCACTACCAATTCAAGGTCATGCCCTTCGGCATGAAGAATGCCCCCGCCACGTTTCAACGCCTCGTGAACCAGGTCTTGGCGGGGCTCGAAGAGTTCAGCGCTGCCTACCTGGACGATATCGCTGTATACAGCCGCCACTGGCCCGACCACCTCCGTCACCTCCAAGCGGTCCTACAGGCCCTCCAGCGGGCCGGCCTCACAATTAAGGCCGGCAAGTGCCAAATTGGCCAAGGGTCTGTGACCTACCTTGGGCACCAAGTGGGAAGCGGGCTGGTGGCCCCGCTACAACTTAAGATTGCTGCCATCCAGTCCTGGCAGCCCCCCGTCACCCAGACCGAGGTCCGAGCCTTCTTGGGGCTCACCGGCTACTACCGGCGGTTCGTGAAGGACTACGGCAGCATCGTGGGGCCCCTCACGGGTCTCACGTCCAAGAACCAACCGAAGCGGATTAACTGGACCCCCGATTGTCAAGCGGCCTTCGAGAAGCTGAAGGCCGCTCTATGCACCGCCCCTGTGCTCCAGGCCCCCGATTACCGTCGGGAATTCATGGTACAGACCGACGCCTCCGACCACGGCATCGGAGCCGTCCTTTCTCAGTTAAACCCCGAAGGTCATGACCAGCCGGTGGCCTTCATCAGTCGACGTCTCCTGGCCCGAGAACAGCGCTGGAGCACCATCGAGAGGGAGGCCTTCGCAGTGGTGTGGGCCCTCAAAAAGCTCCGGCCCTATCTCTTCGGTACCCACTTCCGGGTACAAACCGACCATCGACCCCTGCAGTGGCTGATGCAGATGCGGGGGGAGAACCCAAAACTCTTGCGCTGGTCCATTTCCCTGCAGGGAATGGACTTCACTGTGGAGCACCGACCAGGCCAAGACCACGCCAACGCGGATGGCCTGTCCCGCTTTTTCCGCCTCGACGAAGAGAGTCCCCAAGGAGATGGGTGACTCTCCCCGCCTTCAGCTGGGGGGGACGCATGTTGGACAGGCCACACGAAGGGCTTGCTCCCTCCCCGCACGACAGGGCCCGAGCTCCGGCCCACCAGGCATAACCCACGAAAAGCACCTGTACCCCGTCTCCCGACGGATCTTCTGCCCTCGGACCTCTACTCATCACGGGGCCCAGCCCCACCGGCTCCCCCGGCCGGTTCAAGCCGCCATCTTGGGCCCTGCACCACGAGGCCGCGTGGCCTCGCCCCGACCCTAACCCCGGGCCTGACCGGCCCCGACATCCCGGCACCACCATCCACCCGGGAGGTGAGCGGACCACTTGGCAGGTCAATGGGAGGACGAAGTGTCAAGAGCTCTTCCCCCGCCAGGTGCCGATCGCCTCCAGCTCCCCCAGGCGCTGGCTCCACCCCCTGCTGGGTGTCTGGACACCTTCATCCCGGGCCCTCCGACCTCCAAGTGCGAGGGTCCGGACATCAAAGAGCGCCTGCCCTATAACTGGGGCAACTCCGGAGCAGGAAGGCAGTTGTATCCTGGAGTCGAGAGACACCGAGAGAACTCAGCCTTGACGGACTACTGGCGCTGCCGTAGCCCGCTCTTGTGAACCATCGTCCTGCCTGCTGGCGCTGCCGCGGCCTTCTGCAACATCCATCCTCGTCGGGACCTGCTGGCGCTGCCGCGGCCCGTTGTAACGACCATCCTCACCGGGACCTGCTGGCGCTGCCGCGGACCGTACATCGACCATCTTTCCGGGACCTGCTGGCGCTGCCGCGGACCGTGTACCGACCATCTCGACCGGGACCTGCTGGCGCTGCCGCGGCCTGTTGTAACGACCATCCTCACCGGGACCTGCTGGCGCTGCCGCGGCCCGTACCAACTAAACCACCAAGCTCGTGGATTGTGAGCTAGTCATCATCTCATCCGAACTACCTGACTGGTAACCAGACTGTCCCGTTCCCCCTTACCCTGCATTGAGAGACTTGAATCGAGGGGACCCCTGAGTCCAGACCTCCTTGTACCATTCAACCGTACCTTAAGAAGTGCTTATAAAGAACACTGAACCTTATCCGTGTGTGGTATCTGTCTGTGGGGGGGAAGTTACTTGTCTGTACGATCGCTGGAGACGGCTCTCCCCGGAGGCCTCTCCTCCTGACCCCGGCCGACCCTCCCGGTCCGTCTACCCTTTCTAACACCCCACATGGGGGAGTGGGCACAATCCCTAATCCTGATTGGAGAGTGCCTGCCATCTGCAAGATGGCGAGCAATGAAGAGTGGGCTTCACCTCGCCTCCCCCACCTGAGGGGTGAGGTTGGCAGAGGTAGACACATCTTGTTGATTTTTCCCGCCTGTCTTCCCCCGAAAAGGAGCGGAGACAGGAAGGGGGCCTGTTCCTGATAGCAGAAGAGGCTGGGGGTTGCATTACAAAGGTGGCAAGGCCTTTGAAGCTCCCCTGCCACAGATGGCTCTTCCTGGCCTGGGGGAGGTGTGACCACCTCCACCCAGGAAAGGCTTTGTTTCTGGGCTCAGGGAGCGAAGGCTCCCACCCCAGGGGTCCAGAAACAAATCTCGTGGTTGCAGGCTGGTGTGTACCAGTCAGGTAACCCACCAGTGCAGGTCTTTTTTCTGGGGGCATCTCTAAGATGCCATTTGAGTGCATTTTTCATTAAATCCCACACTGGCATCAGTGTGGGTTTAATGTGCTGAGAAGTTTGATACCACACTTCCCAGTTTTAAGTAAAGCCATTATGGTGCTGTGGAGTTCATAATGACAAACTTCCAGCACCATATACTCTTAATGGCATTACTGCACTTACAATGTCTGAAAATAGGTCTAGACACTATAGGGGTACGGGGCTCATGCATCTGTGCCCTCACCACTGGTATAGTGCACCCAGCTAGAAAGGGTGGCTGACCTATGCCAGGGCAGTCGGTTGTAGGCATGGCGGATGTGTGCCATGTCGACTCTTCACTTTGTTCTACACCAAAACATGCACCCTGCAATGACAGTGTGTGTGTGCAAAGGTACAGGGCCTCTAAGGGTGGCACAATAAGTGTGGCAGCCCTAAGAGCGTTTCCCTGGCCACAGTGCCCTTGGTACCCATAGCATGTTTTACAAGGGACTGACATGTGGCCAGAGAGGTGCCTATTGGGGGTACAAGGTAAAGTTTTGGGAAAGAACACAGACCCTGGGAACCTGATTGGCAGGGACCCAGGGCACATCAAGTCATAGTGCATCAATAGTCTGGCAAAAAGTGGGGGGGGGGGTTACTGTAACAGAAATACTGCAGTATTACCCCAAAAAATGGCTTGAAGCAGGGCTGTTTGTTAGCCCTGCTACTCTTCTCTCTGTACGTAGTAGATTCAAATGCTTTGTTTCCCAGGTGGGTGATGCACCAAAGATAGGCGGTCATCCTTTCTCTTGTCTGATGTACGCGGACGATGTTGTCATTATGGATTTAACTACCATTGGGTTGAACAAGAAACTAAAGCCACTCCACAATTATATGGCGGTACATTATCTGAAGATAAATGTTTCAAAGAGTAAAAGTTTGATTTAAAAAAACAGACAGCGCAAAAAGAATAGCAAATTTGTTTGGAGAATTAGCTTAGAGAAAGTTGAGATTGTAGATTCTTACTTCTCTTTGGAAAAGTTAATAGCTGGTACCACAATGGACAAATTCCGCATATAACACTGCTCTTCCTAAGCTGCCCCATACGCAAATGGGCTACAAGCATTTTACAATGCAATGGGTCAAAGGCATTTTTTGCATATGTTATCTGTTTTTAAAGTAGAGGTCCCTCCAACACTACTATATATTATTGCAGCTATACAAATAAGAAAAATGAACTTTCTTGACAAGCTAGAAGGCCAAATCTTGTGTAAATTATGTAATTTTAATACATCGGTCCCAACTCCAGCTATTCAATTAGAATTTGATCTCATAAGCTCATTTGTCCAAGGATTAGTTAGAGTGATTAGGTGGGGCTATCAGTTGAAGAATAGTGAACCGAATCCAATAAAGGGCTTTTTGAATCTGGACATTTTTGGTGTAAAAACAGATAAATTCTCCTTCTCTCATGATTTTACTCTTGCGTTGAAATAGTATGACGCTCAGGAGGAACTTGTGACTCCCCTTCCATTTTTAGAATTCAAAAATCACTTAAAAAGTACTAGCTGCGTCATTAGTTTCCAGAGAGATCTCAAGTATTGTAGGATAAAGAAAAGATTTGAGATAATATCTTCATCTAGTAACCCAAGAGTTGCCCAAAAGTATTTAGCCTGGAATCTGGATCATGGTATTCGCCGCTTAATAATTTTATTTTGCATAAATTTACTTCAGTTAAATGATTTAACAGCAAATTGGTCTGCCCCTGCGAGAACAGGGAAATAATGCAATTGGTGTAATTTGGGCATCCAGAACCTTAACCATGTCCTGTTTGTTTGCCCAGCTCTGTTATCACATTGTTTTTGGTTGCTTCGGCCAATGTTCATACAGAATAATATTAAAACCGTTGTAGCACGACGCACCTTTCTCTTTAACCCAATCAATGAAATATTATGCACAAAAATCTTAACATTTTTAAGGAGTTCTTAAATCTGTTTTAATCGCTTAGTATATTGTTATGTGAAAGGAAGGATACTATAGGACTGTTATTGTTACCTGCAGACCTATGCTATGACAGATGGTATTTTATCTCTACTGTAAAATGTAGCACATAAACCTTTGCTGCTACGGGGGAGTGGATTATTTATGAAAAACTGTGTTGTTTTATGTATTGGTTTTATTAATGAAACTCTGCATAAACACCTATTTACTATCATGGCTCATAGTAACAGTTTTGCAAGATTGTAGATTTTGAGGCTATATGAAGACTTTGCCACAACTGTTATTGATTCTATTTACTTTGGAATAATCTCCAATTAAATCTTTGCTGCTAGGTGGTCCGGGCTATTTTGTATAAATTGTAACCTTTTATGAATTGTCCATAGATGGAAGTTTTATTACAACAAATTACGTATGTATTTAACTCAATTTATCTGATAGCGGTAACGGATTTAAATATATAATGTAATTTTATTATTTTGATATAATTGTGCTCAATATTTTGTATATTCTGCTCTATTTTACTGTGAACCTCATTAGAAATCCAAATCTTAATAAAATAATTTAATTGAATTGGCTGTGATTCCCAATTACCCTTCATGAGCAATTGTAATCAAACGTGGTCTCAGCAAGTAAGGAGTAATAAAATTGCCATTTCTTGTGCGGATTTGGCTTTCAATAGAAAGTTCAGGAGAAACCTGATCAAAAGGTCTTATATCATCAGAGAGACCGCAAATGGGATGACAACCTTTCCTGATGTATTGCATAACCTTTTTTAGCGCCTCATCTTGCGAGAGACCACGTCCAACCAGTCCTTTTCAGAAATGACATTATTACAAGCTGATACAGCATCCAAAGCAGCAACCACACATTCACAGTCCTTCTTGGTGTCATCATTAATAGGCAAAGGTAAACGTGAAAGGCAACCTGCCCTAAACTTCTTCCCACTTTGTATATACTTGATGGTGAAATCATATTCTTGCAATTTTGAAAGCAACTGTACAAGGCGGGACAATGCTTTATCTAACCCATTGCCTTGTAGAATAAAAACAAGTGGCTTGTGGTCAGTATAGATTTTAAGTGAGAGCCCCACAAATACATTTTACATTTCTGGACAGCCCAGACACAAGCTAATGCCTCCCTTTCTGTGGTGCTGCACTCTGTCTCTGCTTCCAGAAGGGTTTTGGATGCAAATGCTATGGTGATCTCTTCCTTTGATTCTTTGCCCAAACACCGCACCAATGCCTTTCATGCTGGCATCAACAGCAATAATACACTGTTGACCTGCAACAAAAGGGCTAAGGGCCGGAGCATTCACAAGAAGTTGTTTGACGTTGGTGAAAGCCTCACTAGTTTTGTCAGTCCATGTGAATTTGACCCCTTTCTGAAGCAGATTCCTCAAGGGCTGAACCTCAGAGGCATATGATGGCACAATGTGTGCATATTATTCACAGAGACCTAAAAATTACCTCAAAGCATCTCTGTCAACTAGAGAAGGTGCTTTCAAAATAGCCTTGACATTGCAAAATGTAGGTTTGATGCCATTAGGGGTTATGGGTTGTCCACGGTAATCTAAGTGTTGAACAAGAAATTTACACTTCTAAGACTGAATTGGAATACCTCTAGAATCAAGAATGCTAAGTACTTTGTCTAAAATAAATAAATGTTCTTCAGTAAAGATGATAAGGTCATCTTGGAAGGCTTGGAAATTCTTGAGATCTCTTAAAAGAATGTCTTTATAACCTTCTGAAAAACTCTGGCTGCTGAGGCAAGACCAAAAGGCAGTTTCAAATACCAATAAGCGCCAAATGGTGTTATGAATGTGGTGAGCTCCCTGGATTTAGTACCCAAAGCTATCTGGTGGTAGGCAGAGTGTAGATCTATAGTGGAAAAATATCTTGACCTATGTTAGATAACATTTCCTGAAAGTGAGGGAGTGGGTGACAATTAACTATTATATTGCTGTACAAAGATCTTAAGTCCACACAGAAACGAAAATCTCCACTTCCCCCCCCGCTAGAACAAAGGGAGATACCCATTCCGAACAATCAGTGGGAATAATAATTCCTTCTTTGGTCAGCTAAGTAATTTTTCCAAATCAGTCCAAACACTGATCGGAACAGGTCTGACCTTGGGGACAATAGGCACTGCATTTTTCTTCAAACTTATCTTGAGCTCAAAACCATTAACTGTTCCTATCACATCTTTGAAAACATTTAGGAATTCATGCATTAACCCAGCTAGAACATCAACATTGCAATATTCAGTAAGCTTAAGTAAAGGCATTTCCTCAAGAACAATGGGGTTCTTATGACCAGATCTAAGATGTATGCCTAACTTTGCTAGATCCATTCAACCAAATAGATCATTTTCTTTAATGGCCACATACATCTTACTGTGAACAATTCTGCTTAAAACTTGCAAATCTGCATGGAAAAATCAGAGTAGGCCAATTTCCTTGTCTCCAAATGCCTTGGGTATACCTTGGACATTAATTTTGCAGGAAGCAGACCATAACAAGTAGAAAGTACTGTCTGCCAGAACTGTAATAGGGGCACCTGAATCTGCCATGACTTTCCCATGTGACAGCTTAACAAATGGGGCCCTCCACTTTGACAATATCACGAGCATTTTCAATGGTCAAGACTACATTGGACAAATTGTAGGCACAGTTATGAACATCATTATCAGACACATCCTTACTAGAGAATTCTTGGACATCAACATTATGTATTCTGATTTTGCCCATAGGATTCTGTGACCTACAAATTGATTGAAAATGTCCAAATATCTTATATTTGACACATATCTTTCCGATAGCGGACATGAGGGATTGTGCCCTTGTGACTCTTTGAGCCACAATGATAGCACACATTGCACAGCTTGCTTTCTTCTATCTTTACCTGACCTGATGGCAGAGATGGCATTATCATCAGTTATAAGAGGAATTGGGGAATGCAAAACTCAATTTGCGAGTCGCAAAATGCAATTTACAACAGTGTCTCAGACACTGTTTGCAATTCCGAATGGGGTCACAAATTGCGTGCCTCATCAATATTCATGAGTCAAGTGCAATTTTCGACCCCATTGGGAATGGCTATCACTCCCAGGGATGGTAGCCTGCTGGGGTCAGCAAACCATCATGTCTTGGACAGCTTTTGAAACAAGCAGTTTAAAAAAAAAAATGCAGCCCATTTTCCTTAAAGCAAAACGGTATGCATTTAAAAAACTAAATATGAATCTTTTTAGTTTCATTTTTTAAGGGCAGGCAGTGGTCCCTGGGATGGCTGCCTGCTCTTAAAAAATATTTATGCACACATTCACAAAGGGGAAGGGGTCCCCTGGGGATCCCTTCCCATTTGTGAGTGGTTTACCACCTACTTGAAGTAGGTGGTAAACTGAGAGTGGTTTGCAACCCCAAATGCGGTCGCAAAACAACATTGGCATGGTGACTCGCTATTAGGAAGGGACGCCCCTTCCTAATAGCGAGAGTTGCAAATGCTATTTTGCGAGTCAGTGATTCACAAAATAGCATTTGTACATACCGAGAACATTTCTTGCGGTCGCAAATGGGCCGAACTCCCAATTGCAGCCGCAAAAAAGGATTGTACATCTGGCCCACAGTTTCCTTTAGATGGTACCTTTAAAATTGGAAAGCTAGATTTATTGAGACAAACCATGAATGAAAGAATGCATATATACACACCTACACGGTTTGAGACATGAAATAAATGGGATTCGATGGCCACAGAGAAGGAGAAAAAGAAATTGTCAAATCAGGTGAACGGTTCATTTAGACAATGAGTTGAAGGCAAGTGGGATCGATAGGAGAGATGCTGGAGGGAGGATATGATGGAGGGTTGGTGAATTTAGCCTCCAATAGTCAAAGAAATGAAAGACAAAAAGAAAACCAAGATGGAGATAGAGAGAAACAAAATAAAGATTCAGATGTGAAGGATAACCTTTTAAATTATCTTTTGAATTCTATAGCTTCTCTATATACAGATGGACCACCAGACAGGGGCCCACTCCCGTAATAATAGATATGGGTGCAGTGGGAGATAGTACACGTGTTATAACACAGGGATCAACTGCATATACCGTTGCTAGTATAATAGTTGTTGAGCTACTACTTTTGATTTTGTCAGTTTCAAGCAACATACCTATTACTACGGCTACTGTTGCTTTTGAAGATCCACTAAAGAGAGCTATTAATGTTGGATTTTTTTTTATTGATTTTGGGGAAATTTTACGAGGGACAATTGACCTGAACAGATTGTCATACTGTGTTAAGGAAATGAGGTACTTGATCAGAGAAGCATCAAAAAGTGCAAACGAAGCACATGATAAACTTGATAAACTGGCTGATGAGAGTGCGGTAGAAATCAGTAAAATTAAAAATGTGAGGAGAAATGACAAAATGGATGTGACAAATGATAAAATTAAAGAATTAGTTTAATAACCAAAAGAGCTCACAACAAGGATCTAGGCGAAAATACTTTGGAATGGGGTGATTTGAAGACATACAGAGAAAGATGGAAGAAAGGGATTACTAATAAAAAGAAAGCGTCAGAGACAAAGACAGTGAAGAGGTCAACTAGTGGTTCAGAAATAGGGACAGTTATTTGCACATCTGTGAATTTGTGGGGTCCCATTCTGGCATGTGAATTAGAGGTCATTTTTCAAAATTCTTCTTTTTTACACACTGTATAATATTTGGAAGGCTCAAATGCAGAGAAAGACTATTGGTAATAACACTTGTTCTACTATTCTGTGTTCCCCTAAGTCTCCCAGTAAAAATGGTACCTCACTTGCGTGGGTAGGCCTACTGCCCGTGGCAGATGCCCTAAAATGTAACATGGGCACATCACATTTTTCCACTGAAAACTGACCATTTGTTTGCAGTGAGCCTAGCTGTGGATTTTGGAACCTAGCTCAGCTGGCATTTAGGGAAACCTAGCTAACCTGTACATTTTTTAAAACTATACACCCAGGGAAATCCAGGATGGGGTGACTTGTGTGGCTCTCACCAGGTTCTGTTACCCCGAATTTCCAAACACTGCCAGTAGTGATTCTTCAGATTGCAGGGGTCAATGTTCCAACATTCTTATGTACCTTATGCCTACCCCTAGGGGTTTGACTGCCCACAAAACTCAAATCAGATCAGAACACTCTTTAGTAGGAGGGCAACATGCTATCAATTCGTTCATTCACATGTCCATGATTCTTTAGCTGTAATCACTTATGATCCAACATTTTTAATCAAGGTCTTTCTTAGTGTTGGGAATTAGTATCCAAGCGTTGGAAGTTTTCTTTATTACAAGCCAGTTTCTAATAATTTTGTCACGGGCACTTGGCCCACCCACAAAGTGTAGCGGCATTTTTTATCAGTAGACCTGGGGAAACCCTGGGTGGTTGGACATTTGTGAGGACTCTGCGATCCCAAAGCTTTCCCGCACAGAAATGTGTGGAAAATTAGATTTTTCTTTAGCTAAATTTGAGGTTTGCAGGGGATTCTGGGTAAGAAAACGTTGGGGGATCCATGCAGGAGACACCTCCCTGGACTCCCCCGGTGTCTTGTTTTCAGAACTGTCTGGGTTTGGTAGGTTTCCCAAGATGGCTGCCGAGCCCAGGACCAAAAACGCAGATGACCCCCTTGCAAAACCAGATAGATCATTTTGATGTCTCCACAATACGTTGTGGGGCCTTTCCTGTCACTGGCACTTGGCCGACCCACACAAGTGAGGTAGCATTTTAATCGGTAGACCTGGGTGAACACTGTGTGGTAGAAAATGTCTTGCTTCTTTCAGATTCTGGAAGAATATGTCACAGTAATGCAAGGAAAATGTGTGGCTTTGGGTTTGCAGGGCATTGTGGGTAAGAAAACTTGCTGGGATCCACGAGAGGCACATCACCTTGTACTCCCCTGGGTGTTTAGTTTAAGAAAATATCTAGAATTGGTAGATTTATCCTAGAGACAATGTACACCTTGGCAGAGAAAGACAGAAAAGACAAATATTACTGCACAACCATCTATTCCTCAACTACAGACACATAAAGGTTGGATTTGGCATGAGGGTAAGTGAAAGGTTCAAAAGGAATCTTACTAACAAGCCATTCACACACCTTTCATATGTGACACACACAAGATCATTCACACCGCCATCCGCAGACTGAGCGCATTACAACACTCACATCAAAAGACAATGTAGCGACAATGTACACGCTAGCAGAGAAAGATAGAAAAGACTAACATTACTTCACAACCATCTATTCCTCAAGTACACACACATACTGGTCGGATTTTGCTCGAGGATGAGTGAAGGTTCAGAACATAAAATTTAATTAACAAGAGATTTCACAAAAATGAAATGCAGTTAATGATTGAACGGTCAAAATAATGAACCAGCCAATCATAGCTTGTGAGCTGTAAAGCAGCGAAAAGGCACCATCTTCTTTATAGGCCATTCACACACCTCCTATATGTTACACACACAAGACCATTCACAAGGCCAGTCGTGGGCACAGCACATTTCAACACTCACATCAACAGACAGCACTATTCAAGGACCCATCACTTATATACGCTCACATAACCAATACAGCAATCACACCGGCTGATGGAGTGTGTGCACTGGCGTTTGGCTAGCAGTGTGTGTAGTGACCAGCAGGGGAAACAGCGATTACAACGCTGTTGTTACCACGCAGGTAGGTAACAACCTCATTGTTACCACGCGTGGCCTTACATTAAGTCGTTTCTACGACTTGCGCTAGGTGGCGTGCAACACCAGGGAATGTGTTGGATTTTAAATCCAATACATTCCTTGCTGTTACGCTAACTGGAGTAGGAATAGTAATTTATACTATTCCTAAGTCCAGCGCGCCATCTTTGGATGCAAAGCCACGAGTGGTAACAACGCGGTCGTTGTAGCGACTGCGTTGTTACCTACCGCGTGCTAGCACCATGCGTTGAAACATCACACAGTTGAACAGCAGCAACTCAATTCTTACACACCACCAGCCAAATGCCAGTTCACACACAACGGCTATCAAGCACCAGCTGACACACACCGCCAGCCAAGCGTCAGTCCACGCACACCGCTAACGAAATCCTAGTCGATAAACACCGCCAGCCAAATGTCAGTCCACACACACCGCCAGCCAAACACCAGTCCATGCACACCACCAGCCAAGAGGCAGTCCATGCACACCGCCAGCCAACAAACAAAAATGAAAACACAAACCAACTGGAAGTAAATAAAAAACTATATCTACAAACATAACAGCTCTAACTAAATACATTACACAAATGGCAACCATGAAATCTGAATGAATATTATATAAAACGATACCGGCCAGTAAATCTACTTTCATGCTCAAGGTTGCAACCAAAAACTCAGTTGTGTGTGCTACAACTTAAAACATGAGAGCACACACAGCCCAGGATTAGAAGGACAATCAGGGCAATACATATGACTCTCCTTCCGCATACCTCTTCGGACACAGACCCTACATTTCTTAGTGGCAACGTTTTTTTTTGGCCATGGGAGGAATGTGATCAGGAAAGTGGCGATCTTTCAACCTAGCCCCATCCTCCACTGCTGCAACAGTAGGAACTCTTAACTGTTCCCCTACAACAAGGCTGCCTATCGTAGACTGCTGAAACTGAACAAATGTCTTTGTTGACTCTGGAGGACAAACCTAAAATACAAAAGCATTGAAGGTTGCTAAATGGAATAAATGGATAGCCATCCTCTGATAGCAAACGTAAGCCTTACGAAGAGCAGTGTAAGGTGCCAACCTCTGGTCTACTCTATCGACACCTTCCATGTGCTTATTGTAATCTATAATGCACACAGGTTTGTGCACTTCAGCAACCTGACCCCAAGTCACAAGTCAAAAGTTAAGTACTTTCATCATGAATAGTAGTCAGCATGTAGACATCTCTCCTGTAAGAGAATGTCACAGCCAAAAGTTCATCGCTACACAAGGCACTGCACTGTCCCTTCTCAAGTTTTTTTTTACAAACAAGCTCTTTTGAGTAACCTTTACGGTTAGAGCAGATTGTGCCACAAGCAACAGTGTCCACTTTGAACACTTCCCTGAAAAATTGGACACCAGTGGAGAAGTTATCTACGTATAAATGGTGACCTTTGTTAAAAAGTCCTCTATCAAGTTCCCACACAATTTTCTCACTAACTCCGAAAGTGGCCGGACAACCGGGGGGTCAATACTGGAATCCCTACCGGTGTACACTCTGAAATTGTAGACCTGTCAAATACTACTCTGAGACAGCATATACATCTTAATTCCATAATGTGCCCTCTTCCTAGGAATGTACTGCTTAAGAATTAAATGGCCCTTGAACATGACCAAAGACTCATCCACAGCTGTTTCTCACTCTGGAAGATAGATCTCTGAAAATAAATCTACAAAGTGATCAAGGACAGGCCGAATCTTAAAAAGACAGTCACAATCAGAGTGATCTTGTGGCAACGCTGAAGCATTATCAACAAAATGCAGCATCTGAAGAAGAAGCAAATGACGATCATGACTCATGGTTGCAGGAAATATAGCTGTTACCATCAAGGGACTAGTAGACCAACGTGAAGACAGCGATGGCTTCCTTATCAAGCCCATCAAAAAAATTAAACCCAAGAACTTCTTCAACTCATCCAGATTGGTAATAGCACATCCGGGTGACTCCAGAGTGGCACTCAATTCCGGCACTGTTGTCCCTCAAATAGTATTTAGCATATAAATTAGTCTGGTCAACATTCTCATCCAAAAATACATTATCCATAAACAACTGAAAGAAAGCTATAGACAAAACATTTTCAATAATCACTCTGCACCTTGCAGCACCACTAAAAGCAGGCAACACCGGCTGCACCATGTTTGGGGCAAACCAGAGTCCAGCACTCCCAATGGGAAGCCTTTCAGCCCCAGGCTGCAATCCAGATGCCGTTTGCTGCACTATTGGCACATCAGTGTCCTCCTCTAAAAGTGCCACTTCATCCGCACTGAGAGTGGCTTCTTCATCAGTTGATTCCTCTTGGACAGAAAATTCACTTCCAGAATCCAGGACTTCTTCCTTTGCCTCAGAGGCGGAGGTAGTCTCATAATCATGGTCAGAGGAATACTCGAAAAGCGTATCAACTACCAGCAGAGCGGTAATCCTGCAGCTAGCCATAATCCTTTCTAAGAAAAGTAACTTGACAAATAAGTCAACAATACCCAACTCAGCGCAAAATAAGTAATCTCCAAAGTGTGGCTTTATCAAACGGAAAGTAAAATACTGGTAGCCTGAAAGGAAAAGTCAATCAATACAAACCACACAAAGACCTATATTTTGAAAAAAAACTTTACCACTCACTTGCCAGGGATAGCGAGGCCCACCAGCACCTACTCTGCACAGAGACAGCAAGCACCAACGATATCCAAATAGAAGGGAAAAACAAAAGAAAATTACACACAAGATAACACAATACACATCATTCACAAATACAAGGAGAATTTCACACACAATAAAACAGAACCAAAATATGCTGCTATTACACCATTTACAAAAAACGCATTCATGCACGGCAATGATACTCAATTGGAGTAAACAGTACAAAAAAACTTGTTCTTACCAAACAGATGCAACTACACAAACTGCAGATCAACCAGTGATGAAACCGCAACTAGGAGATGCAAAGCAAAACAAAACTTTGCACTAGAATAAAAAGAAGAAATAAAACATTAAGGTCACAAATACAAATGACAACACATAAAACAGTTAACATTATAAAACACTATAATGTCTGCCCATCACCATCCAAATGCCAGCCACACACACTGGCAGCCAAGTGCCATTCCACACACAGCCAGCCAAATGCCAGAACATGCAGATCATCAGCAGAGATACAGTTTACACACAAACTTTCCCTGGTGTCTAGTGGCTTCTGCCCTGGGCCTAAAAATATATGGGCGATCTGCAGAAACGGCCAAAACATTTACCCCCAAAGGGGAGCAACTTTTGCCCAAGAGGCCTCTTCCGAAAACAGTATGCACCATGTATATGGTGTCTGGTGACTTTGGGCCTAAAATATGGCCGATCAGCCCCCAGAGGGGGCAGAAAATGGCCAAAATATTTCCCCAAATAAAGGAGAGTGAACCTTGCCTAAGTGGCCACTCCCCGACATATAAAAATGTACAATCCCTGGAATCTAGTGGACTTCCCCATGGCAGAACGGACTAAAAATGGCTGTGCCGTCTGGGTGTGGGTGGCGGAATTAATTAAAAAAGTATCTCCCAAAGGAAGCGACCCTTTCTCAACGGGCCCTCCCCTGTAATCATTATAATAAAAACAATCCCTGGCTTCTAGTGTTGTTTCGACCACCCCCACCCCCCTCAGGGGAGCTGATCGGCCTAAAAAACATCAGAATCATCCCCAGTGGGGGGTGGAGGGTGGTGCGAAACATGTACCAAATATGCCCCCAGGGGAGCAACCCGTGCCTAAGAGGTCACTTCCCAATAATGGTGAAAAGATAAAGCCAGGTGGACTAGTGGGTGGATTCCTGTTCCAAGGTCGCGGTCCCACCAGCGATTGTGCAGCAGAAATCCACTCTATACAGATGCAGGGGTAACGTCCTTTCCCCCTGTGTCTGTATTCCTGCAAACCCTCCTGACTCCCCTCCGGAGAAGGACTTACCATAAAGATGTCTTCTCTCTGGACCCGCTGGAAGCAAATGGCGTCCAGCGCGTCCCCGGCTGCCCTTAATGAGGTTGGTGCGCCGTGAGCACTCCAACATCATCAGATCGCCTAGCGGGGTTGGGGTTGACATCCCTGGTGGGGGTCAAAAGGGGCGGCCCACAGGCGAGCTAGGGCATAATGGTTAAATCCTCAGCACACGAGCACCGTGGCTGAGGACACAACTGTTACGTCCATAGCATCCAAGAGGGTAAGGCCCCTCCCAAGACATCAGAATAAATCAAATACAATTTTCTGAAAGAAAATTTCAATTCAGGAATATTATGGGTTCTCTCAATAACTGAGTTCCAGATCAATGATAAGTTAAAGGGTAGTACAATAAATCAAAACTAAGCAGGCCAAAGTCACTGCCATGAAGGCCATCAAGTGCAGAGTTATACAGAGTATGTAAAAAAATGAAAATATTCTAAGTCCCAATGGGCAGCAAAATCAGAGAAGAAAGAGGCAGCATCCATAGCAGAATAGTTAAATCTTTAAAATCTCTGGCTCACCACCAAAATCAATGGGATTTGTATATAAAATTCTTGCATAGAAAAAAAGAACCTTTGTAGAATCATTGTGGTGTGTGCAAATGTATAATTCCTTCACAGATCAGAACTCAGAGAAAATAAATGTCATTACCTTAACATGCAGGCACTACCTTATGTTCTTGAATTATAATTCATCACCCTCTGTGCTAATGTCTTCTGGAGATGTTCGCACAAAGAAGGTACATTTACAGTGTCATGTTTGATTGAATAGATTTCCAGCTGTAGATGTGGTTACATGCTGCCAGTTACATCAGAGCTAGAAAGGTTCACCATGAGCAAAACAACAGTGAAAAATATTCTAGTAGATTCAAGCTTTTGCTGTGTTCTACGGGGCTTGTCGGGAAAGAATATGTGCTGGGGGAAAGCATAAGTGATAGAGACCGCTTCCATCTTAGTTAACATGGCGGTTTGCACCTAAATGTGTAACTAAAACACATTAGGAAATACATTTCTACACATCATAAGAAATGTGTTTTAAAAAGCATTTGTATGGGAGGACGTAGCCTGGCCGAGGACCAAGATGGCTGTTCAAGCCTGGAGCTCCGGTGCCGCACCGAAATCGCACTGCCTCTGTCTGCCCCATCAGCCATATATAAGCTGCTACACGAGAAGTCGCTTGCAGAACACTCGGGGGCTCGCCCACCCCGTGAAATCTGCGTAACACCTGCAGGGGCTGTGGGTGCTGCTGACAGTGGCTGTAGCCCGACGCAGCCCTCGGAGGCCTCACGACGGCAGGGGTCATGAGTGAGCCTGAGGGATTCTGTGGTTACTTAGCCGAGGTGCTGCTGCGATATGGGTTGGACTGGGAATTCCTGAAGATGGTCGACCTGTTATACAGGCGACCCACGGTCCGCGTCCGTCTGGGCCCTCACGTCTCGGAAGTGATACCGGTGGGCCGGGGCACCCGCCAGGGGTGCCCGCTCTCCCCGCTTCTGTTCGCCCTGGCAATTGAGCCCCTGGCTGCGGCTGTGCGGGCGACACTGGGAGATGGTCTACAGTTGGGGGACGCAGTCCACCACGTGTCGCTCTATGCCGATGACCTGCTGGTCTATGTACAAGATGTGGGGCGTGTCCCGGAGGAACTGCCGCGGCTGCTGAGGACGTTCGCCGCAATCTCGGGGCTGCGTGTGAACGCAGCCAAATCATGCCTGTACGCCTTCAGCGCCGGTATTGAAGACCCGCGATACTGCCTGGATGGCACGCTGGTCCAATGGAGGGCAGACACCTTCCGCTACTTGGGGATCCAAATCTACCGCTGCCCGGCCGACCTCTTCGATGGGAATCTGGGGAGGGCAGTCACGGCGCTCAGGTCGCAGATACGCTTCTGGAGCGCACTCCCACTGACGATCACGGGCAGGGTGGCCCTGGCCAAAATGGTCATGCTCCCCCGCCTCCTGTATTACTTCGCCAATCTCCCGATGTACATCTCCCCCGCATTTTTTGGCAAGCTTAGTCAGCTACTGCGGGACTTTGTCTGGGGTAATGCCCGACACAGGCTGGCGCTCGCGAAGTTGTATCTGCCAACAGACAGAGGTGGTCTAGCCGCCCCTTGCTTTGAGCACTACTACCTGGCCGCTCAACTGCAATGGGTGGCCCGCTGGCTCGCTGATAGGGGCAGGGATGACACGGCCTCGGAGTTGGCACCCTATTCACTGGAACGAATAACCAGGTCCTTCCATCCCCTTCACAGGGTCGCGCGTCCGCTGCCACTCCTCCTGGAAGTGGCGCACAGGTGTTTCCGGAGGGCCTCGTTCCTCACGCGTGCTGTTGTCCCGTATGCGCCGGCAATACCACTTGAGGGCTCCCCTGGTGGAGGAGGGGTGCTCACGGACTCCATGCTGGCAGATTGGTGGGAGGCCGATGTGCGCACGTTGGGAGACCTGTACCGGGAGGGCGAGCTCATACCATACGAGACCCTGGTATCGGAGGACGGGCTCCCGCCCGGGGGGTTCCTGACGCATCGCTCGCTGATAGCGAGCATGACCGCCCAGTGGGGAGATATGGCCTCGGAACCCACCCTGCATCTGACCATGCAATACTTGCATGTTATGGGGAGAGGAGGGCACTTGATCCGCTGGTTCGCAGCCTCACTGAGGGAGCTGTCGTCCGTCAGCCTGGACCGCCTCCGCGCTAAGTGGGATCTGGACCTGGGCAGACCGCTAGAGGACAGGGAGTGGGAAAGGATACTCAAGGGCCCGGTGCGTATACCCCGAAACTTGCGGTTCCGCCAAATCCAGTTATTTATTGTGCACAGAGCTTACCTCACGCCGGAGTTAATCAATCGGTATTTTCACCGTACAGACGCAGTGTGCCCTAGATGTAGTGAGCCGGGGGCGGGTTTCCTACACATGCTGTGGAGCTGCTCACGGTTGGGTGTCTACTGGAGATCGGTCAGTGGGCTGCTACTAGAGAGTGTGGGTCGCAACATCCCATTCGACTGGCCCGAACACATATTGCACCACTTTACACGACCGCGTAAGGATAAGGTGACGTCCCGATTCATAGACCTGGGGCTAGTGGTAGCGGCACGACTCATCACGAAACGGTGGAAAGCGCATGACCCGCCGCGCGTGCAGGCTTGGAACACCTCATTTCAAGCATGGGCCGGGGCTGAGGGGACCGCCATCCAGAGGGAGGAAACATTGGGCCTGCGGAGGGAACCCATGGCGGACCGCTGGAAGCAGCTGTTGGGGAAGCTCAGACGCCTGGGCGCGGAGAGTGGTGCGGAGTTGCAGGGGGCGGCCGACGGAGCTGACGTGGGTGGGGGTGGTTCGGGGGATGCCCCCCTGCCATGCTGACATGCCCCCGACTGCTTCCTCCCTTGGCGCCGTGACACCCACACTTGCATAGCGCTGGTCACGGCCGGGGCACACACACACACGGGGGTCCCTGGGGGGGGTGTGGAGGGGCGGGGGGCTTGCCGACAACTGGGGGGGTATTGAGCCTGTATGTACAGTTTATGCTGCCATTGTTAAGGTTTTGTTCTGTATAATCTTTGGACCTTGCGGGTATTTTGCCTGTTCTTCACTACCTGAATGAGGCGGGAAGCACCCGCGCATAGCCACGGAACCTAGCTGAGGTACGGTTAGTACTGTTACATCTGTTGAGACTACTTCGGGACTGTCAAAGAGACTGTGGTTGGCTCCGCTGGGGGCAGGGCTCACACATAAGCCTGATTGCAAGCCATGACGTAGTAGTTATTGATTCTGTTGCGGGGTGCTCCCCCACCCATGCTATCAACTCTCTGCTTACCTATTGTGTCACTTGCCAAAGAATGTTCTTGTTTAAAACAATAAAAACAGATTTAAAAAAAAAAAAATGAGTGAGCCTGAGGGCGGGGCTCTAGTTGCATCTGACGGCTGCGCCACACTTGAGTCCCAATGCGATAGGGTGCCTGCTGTGAGCAGTCTCCTGCTCGTAACTAGGGCTGGACCTTAAGTGAATCGGCACCCGGGTGAAGCTGGGAAATGATGGACATAACTGGTGAGTCCCAACTGTAGACTCATTAAATGAATGCCTGCACCTCCTCACCTGGCATGATTGGGATAAGTTGAGATGCAATCGTACCTAACCAGCTCAATGATCCCAGGATACCACAGCAGGGTTTCCCCGCGAAGTTGCTGAGACTGGTGGTATTACGCCCTGTTGAGACTTCCACCCCTCGCGGGTTCCTCTCTGAGCGTCAGACGATGTGGCACTAATGCGACTGTGGATCAGGTGCTTTAGTCAGTTCTACATGTGTGTAGCGCTATGTTACGCCCTAATGGCCTAATCTGCAGCTGGATACTATTTCAATCAACCACATACATAATTAGTGAGACAACGCTGATATCGGAACCGCGCCATAGTGCCCTGGCACAGTGATCTCCACACGCTGCTACTAGCTACCGTGTGGGGGTCGGTGCCATTCTGGGGGGAGACGCCGTCACCTACTGACACCAAACCAAGGCCCTGACTCACGCCTGTGCGGGCCCTCCGGTACCCTTTTGGCGATCCTTTCTCACAATGGGGCGTTCTAATCCGTGCCAGCGCCCCCTGTCCTTCTATGCTGCTAAGACTGCCGCTGCCCGCGTCCCATGCAGGGGGACATCAGCAGGGCAGCCCTCTAGTGGCCGCCCGTCGGAGCCTCCCCCCCCCCTCCTGCTCCGCCTCTAGCGAGGCCACGCCTCGGGGAGGGGAGGCCCCCAATGGGTTTGTCCTGGGGAGGCGTGCCCTAGGGTGGGCGAGGCTAGACCCCCCTTTTTAGGCTCCTCACCTCCTCAGATCTTCCTCTGCTTCCTGCACCGCTCCTCCTGGCCACGCCAATTGATCTCTCTGTCGCCCCTTTTGAATCGCGGTCGGCGGCGGTGCCTTGCGGTTTCTGGGGCTAATCGATCGTCGTGGAACCCTGAATTGCGGTCGGCAGAGGAGTCTTGCGAAGTAGTGGCGGTGTGGTAGCGGGCTATAGTAGAAGCGTCTTGGGCATCGCGGACCCAGAGGTGAGGTGTCGGGGGCGGGGGCAGCGCTGAGCGGCCTTTGGGGCACTGTAAGTGAGTGGACTAAGGACCTTTGGCCCCGCTGGGCTCCGGTGGCTGCACGGTGTCTCCTCTGTGTTAGCGTGTTGGTTCCGGGTAATCGTCGATTCGATGCCTCCCTCTAGGATCTGGGGCTCGTAGGCGGTGTGCGGTTTAGGGCACGATAAGCGTGGGAGGCGAGTAGTTGTTAGCGGTGGCACGGTGCTATCTTTCGCGCAATTTTTATCCCAGGGAACTGCGTGGGCCGGTGAGCGGTGTCAGCGCGTAAACACTTGCAGGGTTTAATGGTTCAGGCCCGGGCTATGCATGGTATCCGTTAGATGAGCGGGTCTGAGCGGTAGCGCTGTTTTGACAGTAGCGCGTTCAGCGGGGTCATCACGTCTGATATTGGTTTAGCGTGTTATTGGTACAGCGTGTCCCGCTTCCCTCCCGTTGGGAGGTAAACAGTACGGGGTTGTTTTCGGTCGTGTGCAGGGCAGTCGCGGGGGAAGCCTTAGATTGTTTTGTGGTAGACGGGGTAGGGAGGACTGGATAAGGTGCCCCTTCACGCCGATGGTCCCAGCGGCTGCCCAGCGCGCGATTGATTTAGATAACGCGCGGGAAAGGAGTGTTCGCTTTGGTCACCTTTCACCCCTTGTCCTTATTTAATTATTTCAACCCAGCGCCGGAAGGGATTGGGCATCAGTTTCCTTTAGGGGCCCTAGTTACCGATCGTTTGCCTGTGGTTGCTTGTAGCTCTGACGATTTGGTGGGTTTTTTCCCCCTTGTACGCTTGTGGGGAGGGAGCGCTGGAGTGTGCCGGGGCTTCCTGTACGCTGGCCGCGCGAGATTTCCGGCCGGTCAACAGCGCCGCCGTCGGGTGGTGGTCGTAGTCAGTACCGGAGCGCGATCGGTGGCATGGCGCTAGGAGGGGTGCTGCAAACAAACAACTACAGTCTCGGAGGCAGCTGTTTGTATTGGCAGGAGTGGAGTTGCGGCGTTCACTGCGGCAAGAATCCGTTGGGGCGCGCCGCCACACCTGAGGGCCGCATGGGGGCTTGAGTGCTACTCGCCCAGCTCGAGTGATTAGTGAAGTGCCCGGCGGCGGTTCCATGCGGGGGCAGGGTGCCCCCCTTTTTTGTCAAGGTTGATCGGTGAGTGCGTTCCGCCAGCATGGTCAGGGGTAGCCTGATAAGCGTGGGGGGGAACGCATTGGGAAACCGGTGCGGGAACCGGTGCAGGTTGGTACCAGATTGCTTGGCGAGTAGTTGCTGGCCTGAGTTGGCGAGCATAGGCCCTACTATGGATACTCAGCGAGGATAGTTCTGTCTTCCTCTAGCTAAGCAGCTCCACGTTTGCCTTGGTTATTTGGAAGAATAAGCGGGGATGGCCAGCAGTCAATTTTGTGATTTGGTCATTAGTGGGTGCACCGAGTACAACAGCAAATTTTTGGGTGCACACACGGACTTGAGCGGGGACATTCTGCTACAATGATGCTAACAAAGATTAAATATCAGGTGTTGTTGTGTACGCCTATGGCGCAGGGAACGGCACCATCGCTGTAGGCGACAGTGGTCTGCGATTCAATAGTAGGATGTGCGCATGCATGCAATGTTATTTCAGGCGGAAGTGGGTTCACTGTCCCAACAGCGAGTGTTGTGGGGCACACCCTGATTTGAGGCGTTATGAATAGTTTTCATGGGCCCTCTGTAACGACCATCAGTTGCCTCATGAAATTTGGCATGGGTAGGTTGTGTGTGAGTGTGTTCTTACCATGAAATAAGCCCGAGCAGTTCCCCCCTTTTTGTAACGATCCCATACCATCCTCTTTCATGCCGCATTTCGCCTTCATAATCCAACGCATGCGCTCACCGATGTTAAACGCGGACATAATGCCGTATTGCTTGTCGCATGGTACGTTTCACCGTTAAATAATTTAATGCGTTCCCATCGCTGGGATGCCGGCGCGTCCTCTCTCAAAGGCGCTGTTGACTGCCCCGAATGCGCGACCGCTTGTTTGGGCAGCGGAGGAGACTTGTGGCATGCCTACTTGCTGTGTCTATCGTGTGGCGCTATTGTTGGTTTCCTTGAGCCCTGGCGAATTATTGGGTTGAGTGCGCGTGTGAATCGGTGTATAGTAGGTGTTGCCTGGGCCGGAGGACTCGAAGTGTGGGAGTCTCGTGTCGTCCCTACTGGTGGGCAGTGTAGTTTAGGGTTGCTTGGTGTGGTAATGCACAAGCTCAGAGTCAATTTCGTGCCAAGTTAACCCTTTTGCAACATTAATCAATGTTCTAGTGGTGTATGCTTTGCGGTGTGTATGCAGTCTAGGATGAACGTTATAGCTCACTGTTGAATATTACGACTTTAAGTTCCAAATGGGAAGTAACAAAGGGATGCCACTTGTAGGGAACAGTGACCTACTGACCTATTTACATCAGGCGCACTCTATAGTCTGTTTGGGACACGTCCGTTGCAGCAGGCAACTGAAACAGTAGCTTGTTTAGTGGGCGAGGGCGGCGTAAGGCTAGGGCAGCCGACCTTTCAATCTGAGATGACCTGTTTGAGCCCGATGTTCGTTTATTCAAAGGAATATATCCTGGGTAATGTAACTAGTGCCCTTGTAAAGCGCTCGGCGCTTGCGCTATATATAAGCCTGTAACATGAACTCCCTTGTAATTGCATCCTCAGTGAAGTATATCTGAGGCAGTGTCGGGTTGTAGTCTTCAGACTAAATAGACTGCTGGAAAGTGTCAGCGGGGGCCCGCTTATAACTCCTCAAATGACTCAGGCTTCTATTGAGTTCCCTCCTTCAATTTCTAATGTAATTACCCCTCATCGACCATTGGGGGGGGACGATGTTACGCGTTGGCTCAGGGAAATCTGCGAGGCTTGGTAGTGTTGCTCTTTGGGCCCTTGGCGCTTGCTGAGGATTGTGATTAGGCTGCAGTCAGGCAACCTCGCATGCAGCCGGCTTCTCTGGAATTTGCACGTTCATGGGTCATCTTGAAAGTTTCGCAGGGTCAGGCCTGGTTAGTACTTGGATGGGAGGCCCAAAGGGGAACACCAGGATGATGCTATTTTGGAAACAGATTTTATAGGTTTTATACTGCTCTTGTCTATTTGGCGGCAATGCGCGTAGATCAGAGTGGGTGTTACACCTGGCAAAGGTGCTTGTTGTTTCCAGTCCTTTGGCCTTTCTTTTCAGTATGCAGATGCTTCCACCCAGGCGCACCCCTTTTCCTCTCGCTGATTTCTGATGGTGCTGTCACTCTTGCACAGGGAAGTTTGTGGCAGGGGGCACAAAGGAGCAAATGAATATGCTGCCGAATCCTGCATTTTCACGCAGCATGATTTGCCTATCTGGAATATGCTCTGCGAGATTCTCGAGCCTGTTTTTGCGCGAAGGGTGGTGCACTTTGCTGTGGAGGCTTGCTCCACGCCCTCTACTGAGAAGGCCATCTCACGGAAGCCGCTTCTGGTGGCCATGGTTCACTTAGTGTTAAAGTGCAGTGAAGTTTTGTTAGGTGTCACAATTTGTTGACCTTTTGTGCAGTGTGTGACTCATAGAGTCTACATATACATTGTTAAACTTGATGGGTTTCACCCTTATCCAAGGACAATCTTCAGCTCTCCCACACTATTAGAGATCCGTCAATGGCTCTTGGCCGGGAAGGAGGTTTGATTTCTCGGTTATTGCCTGCGTTGGGCCAGGCAGGTTGACCTAGTGTGTGAGTTCTTGTGTGGCCAAGTGCAACATCTAGCAGTATCCACTGCTTTACCAGCCTCTTGTGTAAGTCGTTCCTTTGCCTTGCAGTTCGAAAACAGCTGGTGTAATGTTTCTTTCAAATCACAGTCATAGTGGCAGCTCAGTCTATACAGAAAGTCAGCAGCCTGCGCTGTTTTGAGATAAGCTGAAGGCCTGGGTTTGTGGGGCATACAGAACATCTTGAAGGTATTTATTACTGTGAGTTCCACGCTTAAGTCAAGAGATGCTGCTGCCTTTCATCTTTAGCCTTGCTATTCTGAAACAGCTGGTGTAATGTTTTCTGCAACTCAGTCATAGTGGCAGCTAGTTTATACAGGAAAGTCATCAGCCTGAGCTGTTTGGAGACAAGCGGAAGGCCTGGGTTTGTGTGTCATACATAACATCTTTAAGGTTATTCTCCCTGTTCCACAGGGAGGCAAGGTAAAGCCCAGAGTGACATGGTCTAGCGAGACTTAGCCTGGCTTGCCTCTTCGGCGACCTTTTGAAATTCGGGTATTTATTTTAGGACGGTGACAGATGCGATCACAATTGTTTGACAGGCACCAGGGCCAGATGACATGTAAGTGCATTGTGTTCTGGAAACTAAGGACCGGGTCCATTTTAGTAAACACAAGGAGCTGTAAATATTTGTGTCACTCATAGATGCCCTGTGTTGGGTGAATGATATCTGAGAGCGGTGTACATTGCCAAATAGTCAAGCCAATGGCACATCAGGTGGTTATGGTGCAAATCTCGAAAGTAATTTTGTTTTGGAAACAAAAAAAAAAAAAAAAAAATGCTCTCTTTTATCTACGATATAAATGGGTTGACGTGAAGTGTTCACCTTGGCCACGTCACGACCCCAAGATTAGAACTACATGTGGTTTTCCCTAGGGATCCTTTAAATGGAAACACTTTGGTGGAACAAGGTTTATCACACTAGGTCCCAGACATTGGAACCCCCCCCCACCTCCAGAGAGTAGGTCCTGCACAGACCTCATGACTTCCCGCTAACTCCTAAAACTTGGCCAGTTAGACAGGCATGTGAGTAACTGACCACTCTAACCGGTTTCAGAGTAGCGCCAGGAAACCAATCTGATACGCGTGCCCTATGAATTTAGTATGACATAACATAACAAAGGTGGGATTGGATTTCATAAGCTTTTAGGAGCAGAACATAATGTGTTTAGGCACCACTGAGAGATTCGAATACAGAGCTTGTGGACCCACACAGGAGGTTTCATTAGGTTACAGCAAGCCATACTGCTGAGATAAACTATTATAAAAAGAAATTACACCATTGTGAAATTAATTAAACAGAAGTCAACAAGTTTAACGATATTTTGGTCTAATAGTTAAGGTTAAAGGGGAGATAAGGTTACCTCATTTTACGAAATCATTTCTAAGAAATTGCAGTTCAATTTGTATCAGTCAATAACATTAACCAACAACATGATATAACGAACATTAAACAAACGATAAACAATTTCTGTGCGTTTGCACATAGGTTCATATTGTTGTGGTTAGCATTAGGTTTTGAATTAGGGAAGGAGGCGCTGAGTCAATTTAATTATTGAAGCTGAGTGTTTTTTCTACAAAATATTAGTTCAAATTACATGTCGTCTTCAGGAGATGCACTTTGATTTAAGTAAATTAACAGTAGGAAGGAACCGAAATATTGCAATATTTTGAGTTTTGTATGAACCATCGAACAACGACGCTAGAATAAGACTCCATCAGCTAATTTAATGTAACTTAATTTGCAAAAATATTCAATAAAACCTGTATTTTCCGGTTAGTTAAGATTGATCCCCAGATTGCCAGGCCATGTCTGGCAGCAGGAAGGCTAAACAAGGAGATGTTGCTGGGATATTGGTCATTCTGAAGTAAACAGGGAGTTAATGGCCGAAAAGGTAAATACGGCAGAGTTAGCAGTTTTATCGATTTTCATTGACTTGCATTAGCATGCTGTAGGAAGGTGAGATTGTCTCTACGAATCATTTGACAATAATGCTGTCACTAGCTAAAGTTGTGGCATTCTCCATTCTGAGACAGTGACATGAAGCAGCCAGGGACAGTGAGCATATGTTTTCCGGGTGCTGGGTGAGAGTACAAAGACAGAGGCTGTTGCCCCCAGACTGTCTGATGTTCTCAGCTTTTAAGGGTCCATCCCATCAGTAGATACCCGTGATGTCAGCTTGTGTTTATAAACGCAGGGACGGCAGTTAACTCACACGTACCTTTACCTTGTTGTTGTGCGGTAGCTGTTGGAAACACACTTCCAAGCCAGAAAGGACCCTAATGTGGCCCAATTGAAAAAATAACAATAGGATTTGATGTCCAAAACGCCAATTCCACCAATGCCTTGTTACCCATGCCATATCTCCCAAAAAAAAAACAAAAAAAAACAACAGATTTAGGTGTTGCTCTGTTTCGCTCAGGCTTTCCTTGTAGCCTAGGGAGTTGAAACGTTCACAAATTTTGGTCCCCGAGCTGAAAGATAGGTATCCTTCAGTAGTAAATTCACTACTTTTAATCAGCCAGCCTTATTGGCTTTATACGGAGTCATGGAAAAGGCATCCATATAAGCAGTCAGCTTTAAATATTGGCCCTGCTTGGAAATCATGCAAACATCGAAGCAGCAGAATTCGGGGACCATAAACACTATCAATACAGCACCTTTTTCAGTGGAAAAGGAAACCTGCTTCGTGCTAGGAAAGAAACTCTGTTTTTCCAAAAATCATCCACCTTTACTTGCAGAGAACATATTCTTCCATTGTTTATAAAATTATGTTCAAGGAATGAAGGGCACAGATGGATTGAAGTCAATTCGCTTCTTGTAGAAATCTCCTTGTGAGTCTGCCCTGTGCTTCTGAGTAAGTTGCAAATTATTGCTGTTATTTACGGGTTACAGAACAGAACCCATAATTTAGCCCACTAAAGCCAGCTCGCAGGGGCAGGGCACCTATAACAGCGAAGGGAGGAAGGGGGGGCTCTGGCAGCGACGGGAGCCTCCCCAGAGCTGTGGCGGAGTTACAGGGCGATCTGGAGGCAGAAGAGTACAGTAAGGGTACCTCTGCGACAGGCGGTACAGTAAGGGTACCCCTGTCCGGCACAGTAAGGGTGCCCGAGCCAAGGTCCGGGAACCGAAGGAGGTTCTGGGAAGACCGCGACGGCGCCCCGTTAGTCCTTCGGGCGGTTGGGGGGCCTGACCAACCGGGGGTGTGCCACAACACGCTCCGCCCCCGTTAAAAGGGGCGGGAGTATTAGACAGATCACGTGATCCAAAGGAGGATCTGAAAATATGTGCCGCACTGCCGGGCATCGACCCACCGTGCGTGCTGGCTCGCCAGGCGGGCGGAGCAGCGAGGGGCTGCTTGCCCTGGATCGCCCGTAAGATAACCCACTTATCGTCATACTTATGTTGTATGAAATAAACCTGCAGCAGTTCTTCACCCACAATGAAAGTGTCAGTGTAATCATTGAGTGACGTCTGTGCATGCATGTTGAGTGGAGCGGATGACGGTGTGGTCACTATGCCGCTGCCCGCGTCGCACGCAGGGGGACATCAGCAGGGCAGCCCTCTAGTGGCCGCCCGTCGGAGCCTCACCCCCCCCCTTCTGCTCCGCCACTAGCGAGGCCGCGCCTCGGTGAGGGGAGGCCCCCAATGGGTTTGTCCTGGGGAGGCGTGCCCTAGGGTGGGCGAGGCTAGACCCCCCTTTTTAGGCTCCTCACCTCCTCAGATCTTCCTCTGCTTCCTGCGCCGCTCCTCCTGGCCACGCGTATTCCCACCCTTTCCGCTTACCCTGCGCGGCGGAGGCAGCGCGCTATTGGAATGTTTTAATGTTTTTTCTTGCGTTGCAGGCGGAGTTACAGGGCGATCTGGAGGCAGAAGAGTACAGTAAGGGTACCTCTGCGACAGGCGGTACAGTAAGGGTACCCCTGTCCGGCACAGTAAGGGTGCCCGAGCCAAGGTCCGGGAGCCGAAGGAGGTTCTTGGAAGACCGCGACGGCGCCCTGTTAGTCCTTCGGGCGGTTGGGGGGCCTGACCAACCGGGGGTGGTAAAAGGGGCGGGAGTATTAGACAGATCACGTGATCCAAAGGAGGATCTGAAAATATGTGCCGCACTGCCGGGCATCGACCCACCGTGCGTGCTGGCTCGCCAGGCGGGCGGAGCAGCGAGGGGCTGCTTGCCCTGGATCGCCCGTAAGATAACCCACTTATCGTCATACTTATGTTGTATGAAATAAACCTGCAGCAGTTCTTCACCCACAATGAAAGTGTCAGTGTAATCATTGGGTGACGTCTGTGCATGCGTGTTGAGTGGAGCGGATGACGGTGTGGTCACTATCCCTGGCGCGGGGATGACGACTCCCAAGGTGGCACGAACTCACGCGCGGTGGATTCAGACACCACCACAACCGAGGGTGCTGCAGCTATACTAGCCAAGCTAAAAGCAGGTTTCGGTGCAGTGGATGACCGCCTTGATAACATAGCTGCCAAAGTAGAGGGCATGCATGAATGCCTTGACCAACACGAAGAGTGTATCACTGCAACTGAACAATGGATTTCGGATATAGAGGATGCCAGCGCTTCCAACAGCAAACGTATTGACAAGTTGGAGAAACAACATATACAAACCGTGGCAAAGGCGGAGGATTTAGAGGCGAGGTCTCACAGAAATAATATACGAATAGCAGAAATCCTGGAGTCCACAAACACAGGGCGCAAATGTAACTATGTGGAACGACTACTCACTGATATCTTTGACAGAGACGCCTTTTCAACCACATTTGCAATTGAAAGGGCGCACAGAACCCTTGGCCCAAGACCATTTCCTGGTGCGCCTCCTCGTATTATCATTGCTAAACTTATCAACTATCAAGACTGGCACACCATACTACGCCTCGCCCGGGAAAAAGACTTTTTGCAGTATGTCACCTGCATTCTATCCGGACTACACCCCAATTGTGCAGGAGATGCATTGTCAATTCGCAGGCGTCAAACAAATTCTATGCAGTGCAAATGTAAAATACTTCATGATCTATCCAGCAAAGCTTTGTATACATCATGGTGGCAAAACTCACGTTTTTGAATTAGCTGATGATGCAGCCCAGTTCTGCAAACGAACAAAATCGAACTGAACTTACCACCTTGAATACATCAACTGACAATCCCTCTCGGGCCACTAATTGACTGTTCATCATCACGTTACCACGGAAAGCTTGTTTCTCGCTTTCTTCCTCTCGCTTGAGGTCGAGACCTGGGACTTCCCCCTTTAACGGTGTAATGTTATTAATAAGTTCCCACTGCATTTGGAACAACTGTTCTCTTTCTCTTTACACGTGATAGACTAATGATTATTATTAATCCTTCTTCAATTAGGCCATTATCCATATTTACACAGCCATGTTCAATAGGTGCGCTACCTTGAGTGTTATCTCCCCCCAGGATGACTCCTTTGAATTATTCTTACTTTTTTAAGGGATATACTTGTTTGGATTTTCTAACAGTACTTGTTTTGCTGCCAGAAGTGGGTGGGGGGCACCAGGGTTTGATATGTTGTATTGCTTGTTTTTGCTTAGTACTTTGTAGTCTTACTCTTTGGTCTGTACTCACACACGCTATGCAAGGGAACACTCCACACATGTTCACCGCGCCGTCCTAGATGTATGCACTATACACTTTTATACTTTCCCTGTTACTAATAATCACCGTAGATGAGCGCACCCACTAAAGTAACAGGGCAATGCCCCTTAAAATGCATAACCTGGAATGTAAGGGGACTCTCCAATCCGTGGAAGTGCTGGCAAGTGCTATCCTATTTGAATAGGCATGGAGTGCAAATCGCTTTCCTCAAGGAAACCTATTGCGCCTCTGGTGGAACCCCTTGCTGTGCTTCCGCCTGGGATGTAAACTGGTTCTTCGCCAACTACAGCACATACTCAAGGGGAGTGTGTATCCTAGTGCAGAATGCCATGCTATTGCTGATCCCGGGGGTTGGTACCTCACAGTCGCTGGTACTCTGGTGCCCTTCTGTTAGGTAATATCTACGCACCAAATACCGACTCCCCCGAAATTTACATGGACATATCACACCTCACTCGATTGCAGACCTCTACAATTCTAATGGGAGGTGACTTCAACCTCTTCCCGAACCCTTCACTTGACATTACAGGCACAGGTCATCCAACTAAGCCACATTCCCTGTGCGCGCACTCTATGCTAATGCAATCCCATTCACTAACCGACATGTGGCACCTTAAACAACCTAGGGATAGGGTATACACGTTCTATTTTGCTCCACATGGTATCTGGTCACATAGTGACCACTGGTACCTCACTCAAGATCTCGCGCTAACAGTCACGGTCACTGACATCATGCACCTTCCTAGAACGCCAAGTGACCACTCTCCTGTAATATTTACTCTACACCTGCCCGAAGGAGTGTTGCCACACGCACCCTGGTGCTTCCCTACCAATGCATTACTATTGAGGTCTTCAGTGCGGAGGTGCGAGGCACTATCATTGAATTTTTTCTAAATTATGAGGGTACAGTGCAGCATTTTTCAACACTCTGGGGTGCTTTTGAAGCATATATCAGAGAGGTGTGTATTACAAAACACTCAGGAGTACTGCACACTATACATGGGGACATGGTGAGAGTGGAGCGTGTGCTAGGGGAACTCCACTCTGAGATGCTCACTGGTGATCACCCTGCTCATCTGCACAGGCGAGCATTACTAATGCAGGAATTCCAAGACCTAGCTTCTCGCGAGGTTAAGTACTTAGGTAAATATGCTAGAGCATGAGCATATGGGGAGGGTGAGAGGCCGGGCCATACCCTTGCTAACATCCTCCGCCCCTCATGTCAGGGGGCAATGGTTTCATCCCTCCATTTAGATGATGGTACCATTATCACAACCTCGGAGGATATAACTCAAGTCTTCACTAACTATTACACCCAGTTGTACACATCACACTGCAGCACCTCTGAAAACACCATTGAGGAATGCCTAGTGGAAGATGCTATGGTATGGCTGGAAACAGGGGAGCAGGAGTTCTTGGCTGCAATTATTACTTGAGGTCTATGCAGAGGCTCTGTCAACAGGCATACTTCCCCAGACAATGCGAGAGGCAGTTATAACTCTTCTATTAAAGCCTGGCACACCGCCAGAACGATGCACGTCATACCGTCCACTATAGGTTTTAAATCACGATAATAACATCTTAGCCAAAGTTCTAGCCAATGTTTGTCTCTACTAATGGCCACAATCATCTCCCCATTGCAATTAGGCTTCATCACTAATCGCTCTACGTCGGCAAATTTAATAACTACATTTGCAGTACTCAATCAAATCAACCCTGATCTTCCTGCGGCAGCTGTCCTGCTCGACGCTGAGAAAGCGCTCGACTCACTAGAGTGGCCGTTTTTTAATGGCCAAAATGAGCAAACTCGCTGCCCCAAGGGTTTTTGCAATCTAGTCCGTCTACTATATGCGGCTCCCTTGGCGCCTTTAAAGGTAAATGGTATCATTACAGACCAATTTGGCTTATCAAGGGATATGCGTCAGGGATGTTCTCTGCCCCCCTACTCTTTATTATAGCTATGGACCCACTTGTTCGGCACTTGCAAAAGCGCCACTTAGCAAGAGAACTTCAATTCCAACGTGGCCCGCTATTGGCATCACTGTCATTTGTATTAAATCACTATATGCAGACGACGTAATGCTATTTCTCAGAAACCCAGAAACCAAATTCTCCCCAGTGCTGAGTGAATTGGTCCGTTTTGGCGCACTGTCTGGTCTTACAATCAACTGGGCAAAATCTGAGATTTTTCCATTAACAGATTCCTTGATCCAGTCCCCCTGGACTTTCCCCTTTAGTGTTGCTCAGATCCCCCTAAATATCTCGGTATTTATCTGCATCGCCAAAGCTCTGAGATCATATGACTGAATTACGGCCCTGCTATTGACTAATTATCTATGCTAATCGACAAATGGATAAACCATCCCAGTTATCTAACCAGCAGAATTGCGATAATAAAAATGGTAGTGCTCTCCCGTTTTTAGGTCGAGCCTAGCGCAGCGCGCATGCTCTGCTCTACGTAAAACGACCTCTTGGAATCGCTACAGCTTTTCGTGAAGTTTGTGTGTGTGGTGCTCACACGCTATTGGGCTTTGTGTGCGTCTTCATAAAAAGACAGCACGCAATTGGACAAAGGCGGGTGCATGTCCCACCTTTGCATCCACCCACGGCTTACAGCTTGCGAGAGCAAGCAGCAGCGCCATCTGTTTTTAATTATCGCGCCCGCACCCCATGCCCCACGCTCACGTTAATTGCAAACAGATGGCAGTGTTAGGCTTTCTAGACTCCCAAAGTGGAGTTTCCAGACTCCCAAGGTGGCCCACTCGGAGTCTAACCCACACATCTCAGGGCTTTCACTGCTCCACACTGAGGGTCTCACCATCACTGCTCAAGACTCCCTCAGTGGTACACTCGATTCTGTGCCCACGTCTATGGAATCCCACAGATGCACACTCAGGGTCCAAAACTCACATCTAGGGCTGATGACGGTGAGTAGCAGAATCCCTGCACATGGGTAAGACTTCATTATTACCCCCCCTCACGATTGCACGGTTCTTGGGGGAGGGGGGTATGTCCGATGTATTCTAGTCCATATGAAAAAAAACTCACTCTTGAGGCTGTTTTTTTTTTAAGAGACCTCTCTCTACAATGCTGCTCCTCTGAGGCTGAACTGAAGCTTTACAGCACCAAGAGATAGGCAGGCAGTTCTCGCAGCGCATGGGGTTCGGCGTTTACAAGACCTCCTATCAAGAAGCTGATTGGGAGAGGGGGAGGGGCTCACACTGCCCAACGGCTCAGGCTGAACGTCTTCCGTCTCATTTCCTGTCTCCGGCGATAGCGAAGTGGTTCTATTTTTTATTTTATTCAGTTCTCCCTCACTCTGATAAATCTTTTTTCTCTCTCTGTGACTCCACGCCCAATCACCATGCTCGCTCGACATTCTCGTGTCTATTTCTCGCCCCCATCTCTTTCTTCCTTCTTCACTTGTGAGCCCTCTCTTTCTAACCACGTATTATTTATTCTCGTTTCGGTTTCAGTAACACTTGTTTCTCAGTCACACTCCTCCTCTGCTGGCCGCATCTCTTTCTTGCCCTTGACACCCTAGCCCCCCTGTCCTTTCACAGCAGCTCTCCCCTCACTCGCCATCTCTCCCTTTTATGTTCTTTGAAGCCCAAACTCGCTGTTTGCGTTCCTTGTAGCCATGCTCTAGCACCCCAGCACACCCACCTTTATTGTACCTTCTACTTCCACCCTATCCCTCTGTATGGTGCTTCTAGGTTTACGCTTCGATGCCCTCCCTTCTTAATTTTATTGGTGCCCTCCCTTAAAGTCTACCACTCTCTCTCTCTCTCTGGCCCCTCTCCCAGCCAGTGTCACCCCTCTCCACCTTTATACATATGGGTTTCTCTTTTATCCTCGCTGACAGTGCTCATCTCCCAGCACATTTTCTCCCCCCCAGCAGTCTCCACTCTCTCCCATCCTCCTCCAAGGCCCCTCACTGTCCCCACTCGCTCCCTCGGGTCAGTTTCTTCCTATGGTCTTCTGTCTGCTCCTTTCTCCCAGTCCCATTCTCCTCCTGCCTTCTTCCACCTCCTCCTGGGGCCTCTGTTCTCCCTGCACCGTAGTGCCCCACCCGCTCCCTCATCTCACATCTCACTCGCGCTCTCTTTTCATGGTGCCTCTGCACATCTCTCGACCCTCCTCAGTAACTTCCACCCATCCTCCGCTCCCTCGCTCTGCTCTCTCCCACTCCTATATCTACATCTATGCTCCTTCGCACCAGCCCCCCACTCTTCACCTCAGCTTAGTGCTCCCCTCTACCCGTCACCCTCCACCGTCCTCCAATCACATAGCCTCTTCTTCCTACCTACCCCCTTCCCATCCCTCCTTCTGTATTACACATTTGGCTGTATTTTCAAATATGGAATTCGTTCATACATTTCCGTGGTATACAGTACATTTTAACATTTTGTGAATACATTTTATAACTTTTTGTTATCACATGTGATGTGATATACTGTCTGTACAACATTCCCGCCATGCTCCAGACACGTTTGATGTTTTATATTGGGGATTGCTTTCTCAATTCCCCTTGCATACACTTTGTGGTTGCAGGAGTGTCCTCTGTTGCAGCATCAGTCCGGACCTCACCTTATGCTAGACTGACCAACTCCATTTGGAGATTGTACGGGTATTTTATTTTCACTGCTACTATTGTGATGGTTTATTTGCCTGTTTCAGCCCTTCTCTCTCCCCTGCCTCAGCCCTCTCTCTCTCTCTCTCTCTCTCTCTCTCTCTCTCTCTCTCTCTCTCTCTCTCTCTCTCTCTCTCTCTCTGTCTCTATCTCTTACCTGCCTCAGCCCTTCTTTCTTCTCCCTCCTTTCTCTGCCTCAGTCCTCTCTCCTTTCACTACCTCAACCCCCTCTCTTTCTAGCCAGCGCGGCACCAACTGTTGCATGCCTAAACACTTACAAGGTCCCAAAGGCGAGACATATTGGCTGTGCCAATGCATATTTTGATAACCTTCAAAGCATGCTAAACCCGACTAATTTGTGCAAAGCACCCTAGGATTGGCTGGAGCACCTTGACTCTGCCTTACGAATGCGGCGGGTTCGGAGTCCCTGATCTATAACTTCATTAACCCCCGCATTTGCTCCACTCCAGGTTTTCCATACTTGGATTCCTTATCATAAATAAGCCAATGTAGACTTGCTCTTGTGGTGGTCCTTGTTGGCTGCAGTTTATTATGCATACCCATATATACATATCCCTACTGTTGTACATCCTGCCATAAATCATTATTGCTGAGCTGTCATCTTGTGTCTTGCTTTGTTTGCATCTCGTTATACATTGTGTTTGCAAAAATCATATGTACAATGGACACATTGCATATTAGACTGACAGTTCGTTACATAGGTCATTTGCAGGCTAGTAATGTCTCTTGGCCCTACGGGGTCGTTGCTTTGTTCGGTTGGATTTGCCCTTCCAGGGGTGTAGCTTTTGTCCCGGAGTTAGGCCACAACTTGCTACCTTGCCGATTCTTGTTGTGCTCTGCCATTCGGCGGGGGCTGGGCAGCGAGCGCCATCTCCGATAGCTACCTCCTTGTGGTAGGCCAACTCACCCAGCCGTAAGGCATCCCAGAGTGAGTGGTCCTAGCCACCGGCCATAGGCCAACTCACCCAGTCGTAAGGCATCCCTAGGTAAGTGGTCCTATTCCGACGCACCGCCCTCCAGTGTGCCTCCGTACCAACCATTATCCCTGTAGTTTTCTCGCCACGCCGCCAGGGAGGCTTCCGTCTTCCTGCGGCTCCCCCTCCCTTGGCTTCTTTATTTGCAACCCGCCAATGCCATTGCGCCCCAAAGGTTGCTCCAGAATACCCCCATGCCCTTATTGGACAGGTGCACCCCATCCTTTGCATAGAACTCGGGCCGGCCTGTGTGGATGAGGCCGTGCCTAACTGACTCCAACCCGTTGGTTCTGCAGAATTTGCTCACGGTGAGGTTCGGTTTTTTCCTCGAGTTCTCAACCGCGCTCTGTGAATGTGCCCCATGCCATTCGTTCCTGCTGATCAGTTCCGACCATATGATGGAGGTGTCTCGGAATGCTCTGCTCGCCTCCGTCAGATCTCTTTGTATATCTTGAAGCAGGTCCCGCCTACCTAGTTTGGCCATGTCGTTCCCCCTAGGTGTATGATCAGGATGTCCGGGTGCCCGCCGGCCTCTGCCCTCAGTTCCGCGAGCCTCGCCGGCAGCTGTTCCCATTTAATTCCCGGTTGGCCAAACCACCTTATGCAGGTGTCCGTCGGCCATCGTTCTTGCTTGCACCCCTCTTGCCGCCACCAGAAGTGCATACGAGTTATGAAAGAGTGCCCTACCACCCAAGCCAAGCGCGGTCTCCTTCCTGCTGGAGGAATGACAACAAGCCATTGAAGTGCCCGGGCGGGGGGGTGTCGTTACTGTCTTACATGAGCTGGGGTCTTATGTAAGTCCGGTAGGCTTTTGACCGCCATCTCCCTACCGCCTGCATCCCCGCTTCGAACATCCCATGCTGCGCGGCTGTCGTGGCGGCCCCTATCCTAAATGAATGGGACCCGAACACCAAAGGAGGCAGTCCCGCTTTGCTGAGTGAGAGGCGCATGATCGAGGTGAACTGGAATCTGCTGAGGTGAGTACCGTCCCTATATTTGAACAGCGGGCCATCGCCGGACGGGCGTATTGCCATGAAAGCAATCAAACAACACACTGTGCAGCACTTCCTGTCCTCGATGCACCACAACCTTACCACCGCCCCTTTACCAGCTGTCTTTGAACGCTGTAGTAGCAGCTCTATCTCCCTCGGTCTTGGTGTGACATCCCCAGCTTGTAGGCAGCTTTCTGCCGGGCCCGCCCTCGCGGGAGCTACCAGCTTGCTGACGCGGAACGCCCAAAAGAATGCGGTAGCGAAGGCTGCCCTGAGTAGTTGTTGCTCGAAACCGTAATTTGTGATGTCTTGCAGCACCCCCAGCAAGGCCCTTAGTTTGGCGAAGTCTATCGGGCGCCTGGTATCCCTCCTCGCGCCCTCAGTTCGCTTCACCCCTTCATCGCTGCCTTGATGTAGTGTGTGGCCACGGGGTCCAGCCCAGTCTCTAACCTAGAGTAGTATGCCATGGCTGACAGGTGGACTTGTGTCCATGACCTAGACTTCTGGGAGTTAAACGCCCACTGTATGAACTGTTCTGCTGCCCTGCGGGTGGCTCCTATTTCGCCTAGAGACTGTATCCCTCCTACTTGCATCACAGTATTGATGTATGTTCTGTATCTCCTAGCAGCTGCCGGGGAGAGGGCTTGGCTGACCAGCTCTGACAAATCTATCCCACCAGGTCCCACAGCTGGCCCGGGCAAGGGGTCATTTCCTGCTCTGCGCCGGGCGCCAGTTCCCTGAACTTCTCCATCCTTGCTCGGGACAGGGCTTCTGCGATCTCGTTGTCCACCCCTGGCATGTGGTGCACCCACAGGTCTATGTTGCCCTCCAGCTGTAACTTAACCAATCTTCGCATTAGTCGAAGTGTATCCGGGCATCTGGCTGTGCCCCTATTAATCGCTTGTACTACCCCCTTGTTGTTGGACCATAATGTCAGCTTCATGCTTTGCAGTTCGCGCTTCCAGATCATGAGTGCGACTATGATGGGAAATAGCTCCAGTAAGGTGATGTTTTTGGTCACGGCTGCCTTGCGCCAGCTATCGGGCCACTCCCCTGTGCACCATCTCCTGCCCAGGATTGCCCCGAAGCCTGTGCTGCCTGACGCATTGGTGTAGAGCGCGATCTGTTTGTTGGTCACCCAGCCTTCCCTCCATATAAGTAACCCGTTGAAGTCTGCCAGGAACGTGTCCCACATAGCTAGGTCCTTCTTGACCTCCGCTCCCAGCCTGACATGGTGATGCTTGTGTGTGAGCCCACTTGTCAGTTGAGAAAGCCGCCTGGCGAACACTCTGCCCGCTGGGATTACCCTGGCCGCAAAGTTTAGTTTGCCAATCAGCCGCTAAAGGTCCCTCAGTGTCGCCTTGTCCCGCCCGCAGAGGTTCCTGATTTCCCCCTGAAATCCTCCACTTTCTCCGGGGGGAGCCTGGATGTGCCAGCGACAGAATCTGGCAGTATTCCCAGAAAGGTGATTGTTGTTGCTGGGCCTACCGTTTTGCCAGCTGATAGTGGTACCCCTAGTTCCCCTGCCAACTTTACAAATGCTGCTAGGGTGTCACCACACTCAGGGGATGCTGTGGGGCCTGTGAACATAAAATCATCCAGGTAGTGGAGTTTCCCCCCTACCGGGTGTCTTACGTGTAATGCCCATTCCAAGAAGGTGCTGAATAATTCAAAATAGGCGCATGACACCGAGCACCCCATGGGCATAGCTTTGTCGAAGTATAGCTCGCCCTCCCATTGGAAACCTAGCAGATGAAAACTTGTGGGGTTGACTGGGAGTAAGCGAAAGGCGGCCTCGGCGTCCGCCTTTGCCATGAGGACCCCTGGGCCCGTTGCTCTGACTAAGTCGATGGCGTCATCTATTGTAGAGTAAGACACTGAACACACCCCGCGTCAATCCCGTCGTTCGCTGAGGCTCCGTCAGGGAACGATAAGTGATGGATTAGCCGGTATTGGCCTTGTTCCTTCTTGGGGACAACCCCCAATGGGGAGATCACTAGCTCCTTGGCCAGGTGGTCTGACAGGGGCCCCTCAATCCTACCCAGTGCCCTCTCTTTCTCTATTTTCTTGGTGACCACCCCTGGATGCAGCAATGCTGATTTCAAGTTCCCGCTGCTGCTTGGCGGGCGGGGGCCTGTAAATGGGATGGGAAAACCTTCTTCAAAACCGCGGACCAAGGTCTCGGCGTCGGACCTGTTATGGTAACTGTTCGCCAGCTTGCGCAATAGGTGTGTGTTGACGGGGGATCGTGCTAGCCTATAAGTTTGTACAACTGTTGACCCCCCTGTGTCCCCCACACCTACGTCACTGCTTCTGCTTCCCCTTTTTATCCCCCTTGTGGTCTCTCTTGCGCTTGCACCCCGCTGCTGGGTGCCCCCCTCCACAGGAAGAGCAGACGTGCTGGAACTTACATGCCGCCCCGTAGGTACATTCGTTGGCCTGGAACTTCCAGCAGATAGCTGGTGTCCCGCTACTGTGGGGGGCCTTCCACAAGCTGAATTGTTTGGTTTTAGGAAATTGCCTCCCCTTCCCCTTGTGGGAGGGCCCTCGAAAAGGACTGCTCATTTCTACCCACCCATGCTTTGGCCTCTCGCGCCACCATCATTTTGTGTATGAAACCTGAAACATCCTCCTCGTTCCACTCCATTTCTGGGTGTGTATGCATTTTTAGCCAGAACCCTTAATCATATTCCAGCCATGCATCACCTGGGAACTGTCTCTGCGCGTTGTGGATGTTGGACTCGTATAGCCAAAGGTCGGCTGTGCAGTGCGGGAATTTCTCCACTATAATGCAGGCCATGATCCGGAATGCGTCCAGCCAATTATCAAAGGTTCTCTCTTTCGGCTCTTTTCTCCGTTCCCTTTTGTCTTCATCCTTCCTGAACTCCTTCCTCCAAATCCTCTCCTTGACCGCCGGTGGTATTAGGCTAGCTAGCCCTGTGGCCCTTGTCGTTAATGACGCTGGGCCCGGTGAGGGGTGCATATATGCGTCGGGTACCGCTAGTGTGGTGGGCGGGATGGGCGCGGGGGAGTACTCCTCCAGGCCATCATGGGCGACCCTCCCTCGCTCTGCCCCTCCATGACGCTCTGCCATACTAATCGCTGCCAGCGCACATGGCCTGGGTCTATCAGATGCCAAGGTAGCCCCGAGCTCTCCTCTTCTGCCTGGGCCCCTGACCCATCTGGCCCTCCCATGCCACCATATGCCTGCGCGCCTGGTGACCCTGCTTGTCTGCCTAACCCCTGAAGAAACATTGGTGCCATAGTCTTGAAACATTCCTGTATAATTGCACTTATATGCTCACCGTTAGTCGCTGTGTCCGTTGACCCCCTGGTCGGCCCTGCCGCAGCCGTGTTGGCTACAAGTGGCTGGGTCTTCCTTTTGGGGGCCTTCTTAGATGCCCCTGCCTCCGCGAGCTTGGCCGGCACTCTCCTCTGCCGTTTGGCTGCAGGTGCGACGGGCACCGTCTGACGCTGGTGACTTGGCCCCTCCTCACTGTCTTCCTGTAGGCGGGTATCCAGCCAGTCATGACCATGGACCTCGGAAGCCGCCCGGATCCGCCGCATCAAGTCGTCGAGGCCCTCCTGCTGCCTCTTGCCCCGTTTTGCCATCCTTCTGGCCGCCGCTGCCTGTGTGCGGGCTGCTGCCGCAATTAAATGCACCAAAAACGCTGTTGTCTAACCGCTTGAGTGGGGTTGGGCACAGCTGGTTATGCTGCGGGGTGCTGCCGCACACGGATGCACCAAGATACTTCCACAATAGTTCCTGCAGCACACCGCCTTTTTAATGTTTTTTTGAGCTCCAAGCCCTTGTGCCGAGTGTGCACTGAGCGCGTTGGTATTCCCGCGCTAGTCCAGTCAATTCTTACTGTCGCCTTAGTTAAATGTAGAAACACCAACCCGAGTATTGAACACGTAACTTTGAGAGTAAAAGTCTCAGCCCTTAACCATTAGGCCACAGTGCCTGTTAGAAGCTGGTGGGTTATCCCACAATTGGTGCCTGCCCCTTTAAGGATTTTTCTCCCCCAGGCGCCCGCTTCTTTCGCGCGCTCCTCCTCTCCCTTCACTGGCGCTCAGAGCGGGGGACTGCCAGCTGCCTCTACGCTGGAGGGAGTCACGGACCGCCGGGAGCGGCGTGCAGCCGCCAGCCGCTTTGCCGCCACGGTAAGTTCAATTGGCCTCGGTCATGTGCTGGATTAGCGTCCTTGGCGCCGGGGTGGGCTCCCGGTCGTCCTCAGGCTGTTGGGGGCGTCGAGGAGGCCGGGGTGGGCTCCTGGTCGTCCTCAGCCGCGGCGCTGTTCGTTGGGAGATTGAGGCGGCCGGGGTGGGTTCCCGGTCATCCTCAGCCACAACGTTGGGGGATCGAGGCGGCCGGGGTGGGCTCCCGGTCGCCCTCCGCCATGGCGCTGGTCGTTGGGGGATCGAGGCGGCCGGGGTGGGCTCCCGGTCATCCTCAGCCGCGGAGCTGGTCGTTGGGCGGTCGAGGAGGCCGGGGTGGGCTCCCGGTCATCCTCAGCCACGGCGCTGGTCGCTGGGGGATCGAGACGGCCGGGGTGGGCTCCCGATCGTCCTCCGCCACGGTGCTGGTGTCGCTAGCGTCGAGGAGGCCGGAGTGGGCTCCCGGTCGTCCTTTGCCTCACTAGGTCGTCCTCCGGACCTTCGCTCACCCTGCTCGCTGGCAGAGCTTTGCCGCAATCTCCCTCGCCACGACTCTCATACAGAACGATCCTCCAACGATTTTCAGTGCTGCTCCCCCGCAGATAGGAGCATCCTTGGGGGAGCAGTGCTTTTATCCCCCCCCCATGTGCTGTACCGCCTTTGCTTGGTCCCCCGCCATTGGGGGTTTGTATAATGCCTCTGCCCCCATTAGCCGGGGGGGGCTGGCGACTATCGCAGCCGGGGGTGGGGCGCGCCGGAGCTCCCTGCTCTGTGGCGCAAAAACTAGTTTCGTCTGGGGGGGAAGGGGGGACTCAGCGTCGGTTATGGCGCTGGCCCTTTAGGCCCCCTTCGGCGGCGGCCTCTGCTCTACTTGATTGCGCAGGCGCATTTTGCCTATCACTGGTACCACCATGATGCAAGGCTCCAATTCCTTGAACCTGAAAGCTCGCAGATTCATCCTAACCACTCGCTACCCTTCTTCCATGTGGCATTCCCAGAAATCCAGAGAATCGCAACCACATGCTGGGCATGGACCAAACTCCTACGGTATCTTGGTTTCAATCAAATATATTCTGCGCACTTCCCCGTCCCAGACAACCCATGGCAACCTGTCACTACCAAAACACTCACTAAGAGAAACTTGTCCACCCCACCTGCCGACTTCATGTAATGGGGACGTTTTCAGTGAGACGGGATTACACTCAGCCTCGTCGCTTGCGGATGGGCACGACGTCACACAAATAGACAGATTTATTCTGCATACATTGCACAGCGCACTATGTGCCACGGTCCCAACCGCCCCTCTCGAACCAGTTAACTTCCCATTGTTATCACTGGTCATCTCAAATCCAGACGGCTCACACTTAATATCCAGACTTTAGCATACAGCCTCAAATATGAGACCTATTACTGACAGGGGAGCGAGGGCGGCCTGGGAAAGAGATTTGGGAGCCCCACTACCAGATAAGACGTGGTTCTACTGCAGTGAACAAACCAGGTTAGTCTCAAACAATCACCATAATAAACGACTACATTTTAAGTACTTGCATCGAGCATACACCACCTCGCATTTAATGGCCAAATATGATCCCACTAAATCCCATCAGTGCCCTTGATGCATAGCAGACCACGCCAACTTCATTCACTTGATTTGGAACTGCGCTCCTATACTAGCATACTGGGAAGAGATATTACACACCTTGACACAGATGATAGAAACCAATCTTGATCCTACTCCACAAACAGCCCTGCTGGGATATGTTCGGCCACTTCCGAAGGGTATCCAACACTATACAGCTATTGCGTTGGTATTGGCTAAATGACAAGTATCCATGCATTGGAGGGCCACATCCCGATGGGTACAGGATTTGATATATATATATATATGCCACTCTCCAGCCACCTGCATCCAGGCCTAAAAACATATAGCAGCCGTTGCGATCATATCTAAAGCTATTCGCACTGGAGGATGGAGACCGTGCCCCTGACCTATACATATTGCAAGGCGGAACAGCCTCGTATAATAGCCTTAAAGTAATATTTATGCAGACCCAGCCTTATCAATTCTCCCCCCTCAACCCTCCCCACCCCTCATCCGTAGTTCACATCTCAGGGAGGGTTCTGTTCCATGATAGTGCGCATTCATTCCCCGGACAGTAACGCCATATTTTCTGATCACTAGACCCCATGCATATACAGGCACAATGTATTGTACAATAAATGAGACGTGATTATGCTGAGAATAAGCAAAAATGTGATGATGTATAATGACAGTTTTGATGCCCCTTGCAATCAAATCTATTCTTATACTTGAGACAATATGTTTTGTTTATGTTACTTATGTTTTTCCCTTTGTAAAAATCTATAAAAGAAATACAAAAATAAAAAACGTTTGTATTGAATCAGTCTGTAGATGTGACGTTGTGTGTGTAAATGCATACTGCACATTGTCAATGATTTGCAAAAATGTAAATCCATAAAACTATTTTACAGTCCTGAACTTAGTTCTCATATTCAGCAAAGTGTAATGTGTTGGCAAACAAAGTACAGTAGCGATTGGTTTGATGTGAAGCAGAAAAGGAACCAAGAGAAGTTGATGGTTGCCCAGACAAAGCAATTTGAGAGGAGTGGCCGGAACCTGTTGATGGGTTATGATTTGGGTTATATGCTATTTGACAAAATTGGAATGAATGTGATGTTTTCAACGTAAGGTGGGAAGATGGATAATGGGGTGGTGCAGATGCAAAGCCATGAAAGAGGAGTTGCAAACAATTCTGGAATTAATGCAAATATTGACATGCTAAAGAAGAGCACTGCCTATCATTTCTGCATTCAAATAAGGCACTGGAAATGGAATTGTTGACAAAATCCAGATTGACTCCAAAATGATTTTGTTCTAAGATGCATAGAAATGTGAATCACGTGCAAACAAAGTTTTGACCCCAGCCTAATCACTTACTGTGCAGAATATGCAAGATCAGAGACAATTGCACATGAGTATGCCCATAGCACCAGTGTTGCAGCAAAATATGAAAAACAAAATGCAGTATGATCCAGGATACAAACAAAATCTATTGATTCTGAGCAATAATTTCCCCCACTTGTCTTCAGAAGATAATTCTCAATGATGGTGACTGAGGGGGAAGAGTATTGCTTACTTGGAGCAGTCCTGGAGGTGGAACAGATTGGCTTGTACATTGATAGTGAAGTCAATGGCCACTCCGTTTCTTTCTTGATAGATACGGGGCTACCCGCTCTACAGTTTGTTCTGTGGAGGTTCCAAACCTACCCCTCTCTGTAAATGAAGTCCACGTTGTAGGCATCAGTAATGAGCAGATTGTTATTGAGGTCACAGCAGCTGTCTTTGATAAAATAGGTCAATAGAAAATATTGATCAGTTCATTCTGTGTGATTCAAGTCCTGTAAACTTGTTGGGCACAGACTTGCTTTGCAAGGTGTACAGTGTGATTATAATAGATGGTGTAGAATTAAAACCCAAGATTAAGATTATGTGTTCAAAATAGAAATGCATGAATCAAGAATTCAACTGTTCCCAGTCCTGACCAAATGTGATTTAGTTCTGGATTTAAGACATACTCTCAAAGAAGAGGTTAGGTATCTCTCTGTTAGAGAGATATGATTAATCAAAAGTACATAACCTGTCTAAATGCTATTTTCCCCAAACTCAAACAGTGCAAACTTTCTAGAGAAGCAGAAGAAGAAATGAAGCTCATTATTGAAAAAACTATTGAACCGGGAATTCTTCTGGAAGTGCTTAGTAGTCCTTCCAACTCTCCCTTGATGGTAAGTAAAAATACAATTGTGGTAAATGGAGAATTGTGCAGGACCTGCAAGAAATAAATAAGACAGTGATTCCATGCTGTACGAAAGTGCCACTTTTTGCATGGTTGCCCTCACTTTTTGCCTGATGTTGATGCTATTTGACTGAGTGTGCCCTGGTCTCCTGCCAACCATTGCCAACCCCACCCCTCAGGTGAGGAGGTGAGGTGAAGCACAACTCTCAGTCCCTGCCATCTTGAAGATGGGGCCCCAGCCAACCAGAGTGAGGCTTATGCCCCCATCCCACTGAAGGTTGGCATATTAGGGGGTGTACCCACCCCAAGGAGGGGACCCATTGGTCCCAACCTGTACCTACTTGAAACGCCCCTTAATCTAGTATTTAGGGGCAAACCCGAACCTTGCCTTCTCAGACAAGAAGAAACAAGATGAAGAAGGACCGAAGAGCCATGCTGATGGAAGAAGAGGAGGACACCAACTGACTTGTCCCCAGCCCTACTGGCCTGTCCCGACCTCGACCTGCTCCAGCGGAATCGTGGCCTGTCCTGCAGCCAGAAGCCCCCCAGAACCCAGAGTACCTGCCCTGCCTTCACTGAAAAGACTTTGTCTCACAAGAGCACTGGATTTGTTTACCAACAGACTCTGGCTCTGGACAAATCCTCGAGTCTGCACCACTCTGCACTTGATGCCCATGGCCCGAGTTCGAGTGGGCCAGCACCACAAGGAGGTCTCCCTGGCAATCCTGACCTGGAATCTGGTGATCCCTGACCTACCTCAAGTCTCCCGACGACGCCTAAAGCCCCTTTCTGGAGGATGCCCCCACCGCAACCGGAGCAGGTAAGAAAAACCAGATGCCAACAGACACCCCTGCACCCAATGCCCCACGTCCTTGAGTGGCCCACCCAACGGTCTCCCGGCATTCCCCGACATTCCAACTTACCTCTCCAATCGGTGGTCGCCTCCAGAAGATTTACATCCCCGAGCCTGCACTGTTTTTTGCAACCAGAGAATCCCAATTGAAAACAACTGGGCACCCGATGCCAAAACAGCACCCTGCACCCGGCCGCCCCTGTGCCGCTATGGCTGCACTTTTTGGGGTAACTTGAACCCCTGTTGCCTGAGCCTAAGTCCAGAAGCTTTGCTCCCAGAACCTTGTGGCATGCTCGTGAGCAGCCACCAACCGGAGGCCCCCTATCCACCATTGAACAACACTGGGCCTCAGCACTCTGCACCTGGCTGCCCTAGGGCCGCTGAGGGTGCTTTTTGAGTGCATTCTTGATGCTGGGAGAACCCTTGTTCTAGTCTCAGTAACTCAACCCTCAAGACCGTTTACTCACCTGCAAAATGACAACCCCATTTTTCGCCATAGGATTGCATTGACTGTTTTCCTCTGAAAACCTTCTACGTGTTGAGGGTGTTTTGTATCGAAACCTAAGAAATTGTGTTTTGATAAAAACTATTTTACTCACCTTTTATCCAGAAAATGTCCCAATGTGATATCTAGGCAAAAATTCATTCCAACTGATTCTGAACATTTGACCTACCTGTATCTACATTCAACTGTATTATTAGAAAAGTATTATTTTTACTAATCTGCGCCAAGTCTGGCTTGGTTCTAAAAATAAAATACAACAAAGAAATATTTTTATACAAAACAATTGGTCAGAGTTCAATCTTTGAGTGTGAAATAATTTCTTGCCTGAGTGTGTACAATAAATGCTTAACACTACCCTCTGATAAAGCCTTCTTGCTCGCCCACACTACCACAAATAGAGAGTAATGTTTTATCTACTTTTACCTCTGTAAGTCTTTCCGACCCTTGACCCTGTTTCCAGGCAGGTCGCTCCCCACGCCGCGCAGCACCACCTGTCTGTGCCCGTGCTCTGTACCCAGCTGCCGCTGCTGCTGACTGTGTTCGAGGCCAGCCTCCACGCGCAGGCTACGTCCTGTGCCTCATCCCTGGTGGCAAGTGGTAGGCAGTAGGTTGCTTACTGGTATCTGCACTGTATATTGTTTTATTGTTTTTCTGCTCTTTTCTGGTATTTTCACTGTATTTTGTTAACTGTTTCTCTGTTCATTTTTCACTCCCCTCCTTTTGTGCCTTCTGTCTCCCTTTGCCGTTCCTCCCTCCCATTTTCCTTCCCCTGCGGCCCCGCCCCCCTGCTCGCCCATTCGCCCACTCCCCCCTCCCAGTTGCTCCTCCCTCCCACCTTCCGTTCTTATGGCGGCCACTGTACGGCCGCGACGCTGGGGCCCCAGAGGCGCACCTACGGCAAGCCCGTCTGCGCCCGTCCGCACCTGGACCGCGCCCAGCGCCAGAACCCCTGCCCCGCGAACGCCACGATGCCCGTCTCTGCTACGATGCCAGCTTCACCAGCATCTGACCCGCCAACCCACCCACCAGGAAAGAACCTCAGATGCATTCTTCTCAACACCCGCTCTGCCCGCAAACACGCAGTTGAACTCTGGAACATACTCGACTCAAACTCCTCAGACGTCACCTTCCTGACAGAGACCTGGCTGAACCCCCCCTCGGCACCCGACATTACCATAGCCATCCCGGACGGCTGCAAGATCTCCCGCAGGGACCGCACCAACGGAGTAGGAGGAAGAATCGCCATCGTCCACAGGAGCACTCTCAAAGTCTCGACCAACACCGACGACACCCTCAGCACCGCCGAACACCTGCACTTCCAGATCCACACTGATCCCAACATCACCCTCAGAGGAAGCCTCATTTATGGACCCCCCGACCCCGACCACAGTTCAGCGACTCCATCACCGACTTCGTCAGCACTCACGCCCTCACCTCCACGGACTACATCCTCCTCGGGGACCTGAACTTCCACCTCGAGAACAACGACGACACCAACCCCACCACCCTGATCACCAACCTCGGACTCAGACAACTCGTCAAAACACCCACCCACTCCGCCGGCTACACGCTTGATCCCATCTTCTCCGCCAGCTCCCACGTCTCCTTCAAACACACCACCGAACTCCACTGGACCGACCACCGCTGCATCCACTTCACCTTCCGGAAACCCACCACGCACCGCCGCACCCAACAGATCCCCCGCCGCTGCCTGAGCAAAGTCACCGAAGACCAGCTAACCACCACCCTAGCCCGGAGCCCACCCGCCGACCCCACCGACCCCGACACCGTCGCCCGCAACCTCAGACAGTGGATCGACGACTGCGCCAACACCGTCGCCCCAATCAAAAAACCCTTCAACAGTCACACCAGCAAGAAAGCCAGCTGGTTCACTGAAGACCTCCAGGCCTCCAAACAAACCTGCCGAAAGCTAGAGAAGAACTGGCACCGTGAACGAACATCGGACAGCTACGCAGCCCACAGGGACGCCACCTGCAGACACCATCACCTCATCAGATCCGCCAAAAGGGCCTCCTTCAAAGACCGCCTAGACAACAATGCACACAATAGTAAAGAGCTCTTCAACATCGTGAAGGAACTTTCGTGTGTCATGTTGTTGGTGGTGGAGAGTGCTGTGATTACGTGTTATCACGGGCTGCGAAAGTGTTCATATCTATTTTTAGGTATTTTAACCATTTTAACTTTGCTGCTTTCTCCCGGTAGAACATAGAGGAGTTGCGGTGCCCGTCCGTGCGAGCGGGCCCGCCTCCTCCTTCCAGGTCAGCGCTCTAGTCTCCCCCCACATTCTCTACTTAACTCACGCTGGCGCGAGCACGCAGCGTGTGCCACGTTTTTGGTGGGGGAGAGTGCTGTGATTACGTGTTATCACGGGCTGCGAAAGTGTTCATATCTATTTTTAGGTATTTTAACCATTTTAACTTTGCTGCTTTTATCTGGTGTGAAATCACTTTCTCCCGGTAGAACATAGAGGAGTTGCGGTGCCCGTTCGTGCGAGCAGGCCCGCCTCCTCCTTCCAGGTCAGCGCTCTAGTCTCCCCCCACATTCTCTACTTAACTCACGCTGGCACGAGCGCGCAGCGTGTGTCACGTTGTTGGTGGGGGAGAGTGCTGTGATTACGTGTTATCACAGGCTGCGAAAGTGTTCATATATATTTTTAGGTATTTTAACCATTTTAACTTTGCTGCTTTTATCTGGTGTGGAATCACTTTCTCCCGGTAGAACATAGAGGAGTTGCGGTGCCCGTCCGTGCGAGCGGGCCCGCCTCCTCCTTCCAGGTCAGCGCTCTAGTCTTCCCCCACATTCTCTACTTAACTCACGCTGGCGCGAGCACATCTAAGGCAAGCCCGTCTGTGCCGGTCCGCGCCAGGAACGCGCCAACGGCCAGGTCCCCTGGTGGTGTGGGCCTTCTACGTTATGCGCAGTCAGCGCTATTGGGTCTTCGGCCGGAGCAGTCCAGTGAATGCATCCGTTTTATCTTGGATGATGAAGCACGAATGTATTCTTGTTCCCACTGCCATTTTACTACCTGCAGGTATGCCGACAGAAGCGGTCAGAGGAAGGGTGGTGTTCCCCCTCTTGCTGGGTTAGGGAAGGGGGACGGCTCCAGGTTTTCTGCTGCCCCTTATAATAGGGAGATGCAAGCTTCAGCTTCGGAGCATGTGACGAGCTCAGTGAATAGCTTCATGGGCATTCTTCTCAACGCTCATTCTGTGGCCAAGCATAAACATGAATTAGAACTGTTTCTAAGCACGTATTCCCCGACTTGGTCTTTATCACCGAGACGTGGACAGGTGCAGCTTCTAGTCCCGACTGGAATACTGCCCTGCCCGCTGGCTATGTGCTATTCCGCCAGGATAGAATCGATAGTAGAGGGGGTGGCTTAGCCATAATCTATAGGGAAGCTCTGAAGCTTCAGGCTAGGGCTGTAGACAATCTACATGCAGAAGCAGTGCAATTTTGTATCAAACATAAAGACATGAATGTTTATCAAGGTTTGCTGGTTTATCGGCTACCAGGTCCCAGGGCCGCCTTCCCACTGGCTCTCCAATCTCATCTGGAGTCTTGTACTGACTTTGAATCCGATTCCATTCTTGGCGATTTCAACTACCACTTGGAGCTTGATAATAATACAGACACCACCAGACTCTTAGACAGTCTGGCAGCTTTTGGATTATATCAACTAATTTCGGTCCCTACTCATACTGGTGGTCACACCTTAGATGGTCTGTTTTCCAGCCATCCTGACTTATTATTCTGTAGGGCAGAATCCCTCCCCTGGACTGATCATAAAGCAGTGTTCTTCAAGGTTGGGGTTAAGGCAATGGCAGTGGGTGCTCCCCATAAATCTACTAAGATCACGTGCAGGCGATGGAATAAGATTGCCTGCACTGACCTAACGGCGGCACTGGACCACCCTCCCCCTACCTTGAATAGCAATAACGAGTTGGCAGCAATTCAGTTTAATGACTGGATTTTGGGAGCAATCAATTATGTTGCGCCCCTTCAGGCTGCCACATGCAATAGACGCCCACCGGGCGCCCCCTGGTATGGACCAGAGCTTAAAAAGTTGAAGGTAGAGTGTAGAAGGCGCGAGCGACAATGGAGAGTGGAATATAGTAGGGTCAGTAAGTTAGCTTATAACGTTGCCCTGAATAAATATAAGCAGGCTATTCTGAGCACTAAGAAAGCCTATTTCACTCGGAAAATTTTGGATGCTGGTAATTCTGCCAAAGAACTTTTCAAATCAGTGTCTTTTTTGGCCAAACCCCAGCAGGCCAATTTGTTTAGTCCTGACCAGGCTTTTTGTGATCAGCTGGCCGCTTTCTTCCAAAACAAGGTGATGACAATCTATGATGACTTGGCCAATTCATCTAGCTCAATATCTGTGCATTTTAAGCAGTCGATACCATGCACGAAAGAGAATCTAACGTGCAGTCTCACCTCCTTTGGTCCTTTGTCTGAAGTGGAGGTACTGGAGCTGTTAAGCTCTATAAAATCGGGTGCAGCCACAGATCCCTGTCCTCCGCATATCTTGCATCTGGCGGCTGAAAGGATTATTCCCACCCTCACGTCCCTGATTAATCAGGTACTGGCCGAGGGGACTTTTCCTGCTACTTGGAAGATGGCCAGTATTAAGCTGCTTCTTAAAAAAGCTTCTTTGGAGCCGTCAGAGTTTAAAAACTATCGACCCATTTCGGGCCTTCCACTGATAGCTAAGGTTACGGAGAGGGCTATAAACTTAAGTCTGACTGACCACCTAGATAAACATGGCCTCCTTGACCGGTCCCAGCATGGCTTCCGGCCTAAACACTCTACTGAATCGGCCCTAATAACGGCAGCAGAGGGTATTCGGGCAGTAGTTGACGGAGGAGGGAGGGCAATTCTTGTCCTCCTTGACCTATCTGCCGCTTTCGATACCGTCAACCATGCGGTATTGGTACAGCGATTAAAAGAGGTAGGGATTACGGAGCGGGCCTTGGCCCTATTATCCTCGTTTTTGGATGATAGAAAGCAAAGACTAAACTGGGCTGGCCTACACTCAGGTAATTTCACCTTGCCGTGTGGCGTCCCACAAGGTTCTGCTCTTTCCCCGACCCTCTTTAATATATACGTCAGGCCATTAGCTAGAGCAGTTAGAAAACATGGCTTTACGCTTGTATCTCACGCTGATGATTCACAACTGGTGATATCAGTAACGGACAATTCTGAGTTAATAGCGGCCAAATTTCATGCTTGTTTAACGGATGTGATGGAATGGATGCGCTTGAGCTTCCTAAAAATGAATACTGAGAAAACAGAAGTCATGGAGTTCGGCAGCGGCCCCCCGCTGTGGAATACTCGGTGGTGGCCACCTGAGGCCGGTCAATGTCCCTTACCGGTCACTAAGGTGAGGAACCCGGGGGTGATTTTTGATGATAAGCTGAATATGTCAGCTCAGGTCAACAGTTTAACCTCCTCATGCTTTCTCCTGCTAAAAACATTCCGCAAAATCTTCCCCTTTATCCCTCAGGTGCTGCAGAAGATGGCGATGGCCGCTCTTTTTATGTCCAGATTGTACTATTGTAATGCTATGTTCCTGGGTATTGATAAATACCAGGTTGCTAAAAGACAGTCATTACAAAATGCGGCGGTTTGTGTCATTCTGAATTTACCCAGGGGACACCCCACTTCTAAGGGAAGAAGATCATTACATTGGCTCCCGGTTCTGCAGAGAATTGAGTTTAAGGCACTCTGTCTGGTACACCGTGCACGTTTTGGCAGGGGTGCAACTGATGGAAGGGATAGGTTCAGGCATTATACCCCCTCTCGTGATCTTCGTTCGGTCAGTCTTGGCCTCATCTGCACTTCAAGATTTAGACTAGCAAGATGGGGTGGTCGCTCTTTTGCCATCTGTGCAACAAAACTCTGGAACAAGCTACCAGTGGGTATGCGACTCCAACAGAATTATGTACATTTTAGGAAGGCCCTGAAGTCCCAGCTGTTTAATATCCATTAGTACTGTTCCTCCGTCACCGACTATTCACACCTTAGCGCCAGGACGCCGTCTGGCATTCGAGCGCTCTACAAGCTTCTTTATACTTATACTTAACTTTCCAACCCCAGCTCCAACCCCAATGACATCGCACCTTCGCAAGACCTATGCAACTCCCTTGCCACCTACTTCCATCGCAAGATCGCAGACATCCACGACAGCTTCAACGCCACGACCTCCCCGACAACCACTGAGACCTCCGCCCCCACGACCACCATTCGCACCGACCCCCTGCTCTCCTGGACCAACATAAGCGACGACAACACCATCAAATTCATGAGCACCATCCACTCCGGATCTCCGTCAGACCCATGCCCACACCACATCTTCAACAAAGCCAGCACCACCATCGCACCCCATCTCCAGAAAGCCATCAACATCTCCTTCGAGACAACAACCTTCCCGGAGAGCTGGAAGCATGCAAGATCAACGCCTTACTCAAAAAACCCAAGGCTGACCCCAAGGACCTCAAGAACGTCCGACCCATCTCCATGCTCCCGTTCCCAGCGAAGGTCATCGAGAAGACCGTCAACAAACAACTGACCCGCTACCTTGAGGAGAACAGCATCCTGGACCCGTCCCAGTTCGGGTTCAGCAGCAACTACAGCACCGAAAATGCCCTCATCGCCTCCACCGATGACATCAGGGCCCTGCTAGACAACGGAGAAACCGCTGCCCACATCCTCCTAGACCTGTCAGCTGCCTTCGACACGATCTGCCACCGCACCCTAGGCACGCGCCTCCAAGACGCTGGGATCCAAGAGAAGGCCCTGGACTGGACCACCTCCTTCCTCTCCGGCAGAACCCAGAGCGTCCGCCTCTCCCCTTTCCGCTCCGAAGCCACCAAGATCATCTGCGGCATACCCCAGGGCTCATCCCTCAGCCCAACACTGTTCAACATCTACATGGCACCGCTCGCACACGTCGCCCGACTGCAAGACCTCAACATCATCTCATACGCCTACGACACCCAGCTGATCATCTCCCTCACCAAGGACCCCCACACCGCCAAAACCAACCTCCACAAAGGAATGAAAGCCGTCACAGAGTGGATGAAGAACAGCTGACTGAAGCTAAACTCGGACAAGACGGAAGTCCTCATCCTCGGATCGACCCCCTCGGCCTGGGATGACTCCTGGTGGCCGACCGCACTGGGAACAGCTCCAACACCCACCGACCACGCACGCAACCTAGGGTTCATCCTCAACTCCACCCTCTCCATGACAAAGCAGGTCAACGCCGTCTCATCCTCCTGCTTCAACACCCTCCGCATGCACCACAAGATCTACAGGTGGATCCCCACAGAAACGAGAAGAATGGTCACCTAGTCCCTCCTCAGCAGCAGGTTGGACTACGAAAATGCCCTCTATGCAGGTGCCTCGGCCAAACTCCTGAAACGACTTCAATGCATTCAGAACGTGTCAGCATGCCTGATCCTCGACATACCTCGCCGCAGCCACATCACACCCCACCTGAGAGACCTGGACTGGCTCCCCATCAACAAGAGGATCACCTTCAAGCTCCTCACCCACGCACACAAGGCACTCCACAACACCAGACCAGCATACCTCAACAGACGACTCAGCTTGTACACCCCCCAACTGCCAGCTTTGCTCCGCCAGCCTCGCTCTGCCAGCCTCGTCCTTGCCACTATCCCCCGCATCCGAAGAGCGACCTCCAGCGGCAGATCGTTCTCCCACCTCACCGCCAAGTCCTGGAACACCCTCCCCATCCCCTTTCGGCAGACCCAAGACCTGCTGACCTTCAGAAGACTCCTCAAGACCTGGCTTTTCGAGCAGTAGCAGCATTCTCTCCCCCTCCCCCCCACCCCCCAAGTACCTTGGGACCCTCACGGGTAAGTATCGCGCTTTACAAATGTTTTGATTGATTGTTTGAGTGATTGATTTGGGGATCCACTGTACTCTGTGCACAGTATGCCTTACTTTGGTATAGTATATACAGAGCCAGCTTCCTAAACATGCTGTCCATTGGTCCCATGTCCTGTAGTAATCCTGTTTCAGATTCCATTTGATGCAGAATGGTATACAGTCATTCTTTTCCATTCCCCTCAATGGAGAAAGTCATTACTTATTTGCATTTCAGTTCCAAAATAAGTTTCTTATTTGGTGTTGAATTCCATAAGAGTATACTAACAGTCCTTCGATTTTCAGTCAAATTCTAAAGAGATATCTAGAAGATTTATGGTTACCATGTAACTCAGTCTTGGTGCAATATAGTGATGACCTATTGATCATTTAGCTGACAATGTTAACAAGGTTTCCCCCACAAAAATGCATTATTGACAAAGGAAGTGGTCTATCTAGGTCATCACATTGAAAAAACAGCAAGGTGAGTCTTGAAAGAAAGCATTTCTGCAATTTGGAAAATGAAACTCATACCAACCAGAGGGAAGTGAGGATGTTCCTGGGAATTGTTGACTACTGTCATCAGTGGATCCCAAACTTTTCCTTGATTGTAAAGCTTTCAGTATGGTTGACTCACAGTGATATTAAAGTCCCGCTGCCGTTTATGATAAATGTTTAGAGGCCTTCCGAGTGTTGAGGGAAAAAGTATATAATGCACCTCCCTTGGAATGCCTGATTGTTATCTTGAGTATTTTGTTTTCCATCATGATAGAGGTGGGTGTGCACTTTCGGTTTTGACACAAAAATATAAGGGCATGAGATCAGTGGTTTATTTATAAGCTGTACTGGATACAGTAGCCGTAAGTCTTCCTGGTTGTACACATTCGATAGAGATTTTGCTGACTCGTACTCGAACTCCGGATATGATAAAGATCCGACTGACCAGATATGTAGAAGTCATACTGGCAGCTGAGAATATGTCAAAATATGTGATTTCTTGAACCATGCAATAATGCTTCCTGTTTCAAACAATATTTGTGAGGACGATGGCGATAATGATTCAGAAGAAGACTGCATTAGTGTTACAGAATTATGTGCCAAACCAAGTCCAAATATTAAAGAAATTCCTCTTGAATTGGCCGATCTGATTTTGTTTGTTGTTTAACCCCTTCGCTACCAGGCCTTTTCCCCTCCTGTGCCACGCCCTTTTTTGGCTATTTGGGGTAGTGCGTGCTGAGGCCCCTGTAACTTTTTGACCACATAAGGTATCCATGCCAAATTTGCGTCCTTTTCTTCCAACATCATGGGGATTCTGAAGGTACTCAGGGTTTGTGGATTCCCCTGGAGGGGTCACAGAAATGAGCCAAAATACAGCAAAATGTAGTTTTTTTGGGGGGAAATGGGTAAAACGGGCTGCAAATGAAAGCTTCTGAGTTCTTCCCTGCAAGTGTTATCAAAAAAGGGTTTGTGGGGCTGAAATCTCCATTTTCCCGGTTTTTAGGGGATACCAGACTTTTGTCAGAAACCCCAAATTTTTTACACAGTTTTGGCATTTTTCTGGGACATAGCCTGTTTTTGCTATTTTTTGTGCTTTCGACCTCCTTCCAGTTAATGGTAGAGATGGGTACAAAAGCAATAATGGATCCTGGAAAGCTATACATTTTAGAGAAGTAGACAACATTCTGAATTCAGCAAGGGGTCATTTGTGTAGATCCATCAAGGTTTTTTTATAGAAACTAACAGTTAAATAGAGGATAAATTGAAAATTTGTTGAGTAAAAAAGACTTTTGTGTCAACGTTTTCACCTGTAACTTCTTCTAATTATGACAGCTCTTTGAAAGCAATATACCGTTACATCCGCTGGACATTACTTGTTGTGGGGATATATAGGACTTGTAGGTTCACCAAGAACCCGTCGAACCCAGGTCCAAAAACTGAGCAGCAACTTGCAATGGTTTTTTATTATGTACCGGGTATATAGTAATTATTCTGTAAAAATGTGTAAATGTGTACATGGAAAAATCGGTATGAAAGACACCTATGTAGTTCTGAAATGGGAACAAAATATAGAGTTTAGAAACAGTAGATATTTGCACATTTCCGAAATTGGGAATACTCATACTAGCATGAGAATTATCAGTCATTTTTTAGAATGACTTCTTTTTTACACAATCTCTTTCATTTGGAAGGCAGAAATGCATCGAAAGTCAATAGGTAATAACAGTTCCTTTACAAATCTGAATTACCCTAAGTCTCCCGATAAAAATGGTACCTCACTTGTAGGGGTAGGCATAGTGCCCACGACAGGAAATGGCTCAAAACCCAACGAGAACACAACACATTTTCACAATGCAAAATTACCCTTTTTTAGCAAAGTGCCTAGCTGTAGTTTTTTAACCCTAGCTCTATCGGCACCTAGGGAAACCTAGCAAACCTATACATTTTTGCAAACTAGACACCCAGGGGAATCTAAGATGGGGTGACTTGACTGCCTCCCACCAGGTTCTGTAACTCAGAATCCCTTGCAAACCTAAAAGATTGCCAAAAAACCACTTTTTCCCCACATTTATCTGGTGGAAAGTTCTGGAATCTGCGTGGATCCACACATTTCCACCCACCCCGCGTTCCCCAAAGTCTTCCGAGAAAAATGGTACCTCACTTGTGTGGGTCAGCCTAGTGCCCGCGACAGGAAACGGCACAAAACGTAAGGGGGGACACACCTCAATTTCGTAGCGAAAAATGACCCTTTTTTGGCAAAGTGCCTAGCTGTAGTTTTTGAACCATAGCTCTGCCGGCACCTAGGGAAACCTAGCAAACCTATACATTTTTGAAAACTAGACACCCAAGGGAATCCAGGATGGGGTGACTTGACTGCCTCCCACCAGGTTCTGTTACCCAGAATTCCTTGCAAACCTAAAAACATTGCCCAAAAAACGCATTTTCCCCACATTTCTCTGGTGGAAAGTTCTGTAATCTGTGTGGATCCACAAATTTCCACCCACCCCGCGTTCCCCAAAGTCTGCCGAGAAAAATGGTACCTCACTTGTGTGGGTCAGCCTAGTGCCCGCGACAGGAAACGGCGCAAAACGTAACGTGAACACACCTCAATTTTGTTGCGAAAAATTACCCTTTTTAGGCAAAGTGCCTAGCTGTAGTTTTTGAACCATAGCTCTGCCGGCACCTAGGGAAACCTAGCAAACCTATACATTTTTGAAAACTAGACACCCAGGGAAATCCAGGATGGGGTGACTTGACTGCCTCTCACTAGGCACTAGGTTCTGTTACCCAGAATCCCTTGCAAACCTAAAAAATTGCCAACAAAAACACTTTTTCCCCACATTTCTCTGGTGGAAAGTTCTGGAATCTGTGTGGATCCACAAATTTCCACCCACCCCACGTTCCCCAAAGTCTTCCGAGAAAAATGGTACCTCACTTGTGTTGGTCGGCCTAGTGCCCGCGACAGGAAACGGCGCAAAACGTAACGTGGACACACCTCAATTTCACAGCGAAAAATGACCCTTTTTTGGCAAAGTGCCTTGCTGTAGTTTTTGAACAATAGCTCTGCCGTCACCTAGGGAAACCTAGCAAACCTATACATTTTTGAAAACTAGACACCCAGAGAAATCCAGGATGGGGTGACTTGACTGCCTCCCACCAGGTTCTGTTACCCAGAATCCCTTGTAAACCTAAAAAATTGCAAAAAAAACAAATTTTCTCCACATTTCTCTGGTGGAAAGTTCTGGAATCTGCGTGGATCCACAAATTTCCACCCACCCCGCGTTCCCCAAAGTCTTCTGAGAAAAATGATACCTCACTTGTGTGGGTCGGCCTAGTGCCCGCGACAGGAAACGGCGCAAAACGCAACGTGGACACACCTCAATTTCGCTGTCAAAAATGACCCTTTTTTGGCAAAGTGCCTAGCTGTAGTTTTTGAACCATAGCTCTGCCGGCACCTAGGGAAACCTAGCAAACCTATACATTTTTGAAAACTAGACACCCAGGGGAATCCAGGGGCAGATTGGGGGCCAATGCCCCATCTGCCCCCCAGGGGGGGCAGAAAGGCTGTAATGGTGGCGGGTGGGGGCATTGGCGTGCCCATTTCGGGCAGCCCCCACCCTAAAACAAACTGAAAACAAATCCCTGGTGTATAGTGGGCTTTCTGCCCCCCCAAAGGGGCAGATTAGGGGCCAATGCCCCATCTGCCCCCTGGGGGGGGGGCAGAAAGACTGTGATAATTGGGGGGTGGGGTGGGGGCATGGGCCTGTCCGTTTTGGGCAGCCCCCACCCCTATTTTTATTTTTTTTACATTTCCCTGGTGTCTAGTGGGCTCTTTGCCCCCCGGGGGGCAGATTGGGGGCAGATGCCCCATCTGCCCCCCAGGGGGGGCAGAAAGGCTGTAATGGTGGCAGGTAGGTGGGGGCATTGGCGTGCCCGTTGTGGGCAGCCCCCACCCTAAAAAAAACCTAAAAACTAATCCCTGGTGTTTAGTGGGTTTTCTGCCCCCCCGATGTGGCAGATTGGGGGCCAATGCCCCATCTGCCCCCGGGGGTGCAGAAATACTGTAGTAATTGGGGGGGGCATGGGCCTGCCCGTTTTAGGCAGCCCCATCCCTATTTTTTTTTTTAATTCCCTGGTGTCTAGTGGGCTTTTTACCCCCCCGGGGGGCAGATTGGGGGCTAATGCCCCCATATGCCCCCCAGGGGGGGCAAAAAGACTAAATGTGCCAACGTCAGTTGGGGGGAGCAAAGGCCCTTGCCCAAGGGGCCGCTCCCCCCTCCCTGGTGTCTAGTGGGTGGATCCCTGCTTGGGGATCGCCCTCCTGTGGCAATCCCCAAGCAGAGATCCACTGGGGAGGGGTACCATTGGAAAGGGGAGATTCTTCCCTTTCCAACGATACTTCTCCCGTCTTTCTACGTGCTCAGGGGGCTGAGATAGCCCCCTGAGCACGTAGAAAGTGAAACTGAAATGAGCCTTTTGGCTCATTTTAGTTTCACTTTCACTGTAATGACGTCGGCGCGACGTGCGCGCCGATCGTCATTACAGTGAAAGGGGGGGAGGCCTCGGGAGCTGGGGAAGCTCTTCCCCAGCTCCCGAGGCTATTTTCACTAAAAGGGAATCCCCCTCCCCAGGGAATGCCTCATGACGAGCTGGACTCGTCATGGGCACAGCGCGACTATGCTCCATGACGAGTCCAGCTCGTCATGGGCACACAAGGGGTTAAGAGACCATTATGGGTCACTGAAAGCTACCCGTGCTATATGTTCCATTTGTGAAGTCCTTGAGGCATTACATCTTCCGAATGTAACTTCAGCACAGGATGCAGAGTTGGTTGCATTGACAGAAACTTTTGATGTGACTATCTATACAGAGAGGCAGTATGGTTTTACAGTGGTTTCCTATTAAACCAATTCAGACTTCTTTAAGTGAATGGAGAGATCTCCTAGAGGAAGCATCAGAGGATGAGGAAAGAAAATAGGAAATGTTAGGTTACAAGAAAAACATCTACATTACTCCTGAGTATAAATATGTACGGCCTGATACAGTTCTGAATCCCATGGAAAGATATTTGCATAATCAGTCACATGAAGGGGACAGATGGAATGGTAACCACTTTAATAAATATTGGGCGAATACAAAATTTAGAAACATGGCAGAACATCTATGTAGTCTTTGTTTGTTATGTCAAAAGAATAATCAAGGCAGAAAAACCAGTTTTGGTATGAACCATATTGGTGAATCAGAGGGGCCATTTACGAGACTTCAAGCAGATTTTATTGAAATGTCAGTTTACAATGGGTTTAAATATTGTCTTGTGAGTGTCTACTTATTTTCTAAATTGGTTGAGGCATACCCTACCCCAAGATTAGACAGTTTGACAGTTGCAACATGCTTGTTAAAGGATTTACTTCAGAGATTTGGCCTGCCGACTTCTGTTGAGACAGATTCTGGTTCGCTTTGTGAAAATTGAGATTTTACAAATAACTTGTACTGCTTTCCAAATTGACTGAAAGTTCCATTGTACCTTGAAAACACAGTTAGTTTTCGTCCTTCATCTTCTGGAATAGGTGAGCGGTAGAATGGAACCATAAACACAAACTATGGGCTTCTGCTTTTTGGAAATGGCCAGATGCCCTTCCTCATGTGTTGGTGCGCACCAAAAGTACGCCTGACAAAAGGACTGAATTCTCACCCCATGAAGTATTGATGGGCAGAGCAATGAGATTGACTTAATCTCCTTCAGTTACACTTGTTTCAATTACTAATGGCATTTAAGATTATAGCAAAGGTCTGGCTAATATGGTGAAGTTTGTTTCTCATCAGGTGAATTTAGAACAGAACCGAGCAAAGAAATCCAGAGCTGTTCGTTGAATTCAAATGACTGGATGGTTATCGAAAGACGCATCCGCAAAAATTGCCAGGAGGAGAGATGGCGTTACCCGTATCAAGTCATATTTGTGACTAAAAATGCAGTGAAGTGTGCCCGGGTCCCGCAGTGGATCCTTGCTACACACACAAAAACAGTGAAGGTGGTACCTGAAGAAGTGTTGAAAACATACAATGATTCAACTTAAAGTTCTCAGCATGGACCCAGTTGCTGAGTTGGAAGTTGATGAAACTTGTGAAGTTGCTGAAGTTGTCGATGAAAGTGAAGATCCATGTGAAGATACCAGTGACCAGTTTCAAGTCGAGGGTCAGAGTGAAGAACTGTTGCAAAGTCACGCGCAACAGCAGGAAGAAATAGTCTCTGATCCAAAAAATAAAAGACTTCAGTCGAAAATTTGAGTTGAACCCCCGGGTAAAGAAAGCAGTTCACAGTAAATAGGACTGCTGATGCTGAATTCAAGTCCATCAGTGACTGGAGAGAACTCAGTAGTAGTCAAAAGTGAAGAAGGGCTGCAACAACCAAGACATTGAAGCAAACTAGCTAAAATAACAAGCATTTTCAATGCAATAGATCTCGCATTTACGTGAGTTTGAGCTATTGACATTGCAAATAACAATGCTTTTAATTTGTGTTTTCGTTTTAAAAACATATATAAAAGGCATTGTCATTTACAATGCCAATAGCTTAAACTCGTTTAACTGCGAGACCTATTGCATTGCAAATGCTTGTTTATTTTTGCTGACGCGGAACACTATCGCCAAAAAGCAGTGGCAAAACCAAATGTTCAGGTCATGCCATTAAAAAGCAAGAATTATTTGCTTTGCCACGCGTGGTTTCATGCGGTGTCGCTGGAATAGAGTGCTTCACAAGAGGAAATTGTCCCATATAAAGGAAATAAATAAGACAAATATGCAAATTTACAGTACCCCTCCCTACACGTGCAATGGTAATTTATTCTCTCCATACACAGTGCTTATTTGTAAAAGTAGGTATCACAAAAAGTGATAGATGTCCATGGCGTTGTGGAAAAATGCGTGCAGGAATCTGAAGCAAAGAGCATGTGGATCTGCTTATGTTTTTTACGAAGTAGGCATACTTGTGAAACTGAAGTAGGGATGTTAGCACGGTGACACTTGGGGGGGCACAAACACATTTGGGAATCGAGCCCATCCAATCCCTGTATTTTCTGTTTTTTTGGGTCAAATTTTTATTTTTTTCCCTGTTTATATTGGTTTACTGGCTGCGTACCAGGTATCAAGTCACTGACATGCTGAGACTAATTTTAAAAGTTGTTTGACTGCTGTTCTTGGGTGGATGAGGAATAATCAGTTAAAATGTAATACGGACAAAACCGAAATTCTCCCAATAGGGAAAAATGTTTTCTTCCAGCCTTCTAAATGGTGGCCTGAAGGTGCGACCCCCCCGCCAGATGTGGTAGAAGTTGCCAAGAACCTGGGGGTTCAATTTGATACCTCACTTTTTCCTTTTTACCCCATGCCAAGGCAGTGGCAGGAACCTGCTTTGGGCTGATTAAATCCTTAATTTTTTTTTTTTAATTCCTCCCTTTGGCAGCAAGGAAATCAGTGGCTGTGGCCTTGATACTTTCGCGCCTAGATTATTGTAATGGTCTCCTGGTAGGAGTTAATAAAGCCATCTTAAAGAAACTACAGGTCGTGCAGCATGCAGCACCACAGCTAGTGCTTAGACGATCGTCAGCCTCTGCTGATTTGAATAGTTTGCACTGGCTTCCGGTGCATAAGAGAATTCTTTTTAAGATTCTTCTGATTACTTTTAGAGCTAAGCTTAAGGTGGGACCCAAATACCTGATGGCACGTTTTGTCCCATACACTACAATAAGACCCCTTAGGTCTTCTTCAGCAAATTTGCTTAAACTCCCCAATTTTAGATACAAATTGAAAGGAGGTAAGACTGTGGCTTATCTGGGTGCCAAAGCCTGGAATCTGCTCCCCTCCTATCTTAGGCTATGCAATACTGAATCTGTTTTTAGGAAGGCTTTGAAGACCTGGGTCTTCGGTGCCACTGATGAATTCTGTCTAGCTTTGATTTAATTTCATATAGGGCTCATACTCACCGCCAATCCAGCGCCAGGATACTCCTCACGGAGTGACAGTTGCGCTCTACAAGTACCATTTCAATTCAATTCAATTCCACTCTTTAACAGTCCTCAAATATCAACACGACGCTGATGGAAAGCACTTTAAACGTTTTAATAAAGTACTAACACACAAAGGTAGCAAGACGATATCCCGGTATGCAGATCACGTGGTATTTGTTGAATTGTCATATTTACTTTGGTGTTTCGTGAACGCACCACGCTTTACAGCATCTTCAGAGCGCTCAGGTATATGGACTAGGGGACTATGCCAGGGCCTCTCACCTGACTGGCACCGTCTATTTGCCCGCCTCACCATTCTAGGCATTTATAGCAAGCAAGAAAGAGGAGGTCGAAGTGAAGAAAAAGAGAGAGTGGAACACAAACTCTGGGAAGGGGCAAAAAAGGAGAGTGAGTGAGGGAGGAAGAGGAGAGACAGAAACAAGAGAGGGAATTAAGGCGACTGTCAGAAAAAGGGTGTGAGTAGGAAAAGTGAGGAAAAGAAACTGAGTAAGCTGAGAGGGAGGGAGGGAGACTGAGCAACCAATAAGAAAACAAAGAATATTTGCAGATGGGAAGATTGTGAGCTGGAAGAGTGACAGAGAGAAGAGGGGGTGAGAGGAACAAGAGAACGATAAAGTAGAGTAACGTGGAGGGGTGGGGAGAATATTGGCAAGGAGAGGTGGGAGAAATTAAGAGGATAAAGATGGAGCCAACAAGAAAGGGGCGAGGAGGGAGAGAATTCGGAACGGCAGAGGGGTGGCTATATGTGGCATATATGTGTGTCACACAGTGGCACCATGTGAGTTGGAGGTCTGAAATGGGGCGAGTGAGTGGGAAATATTCTAAAGCTCGGCAAGTGGAAAATGACATCTGAAATGGGGAATATTCTAAAGCTGGGCAAGTGGAAAATTACAAGTCAGCTTTAGTGCCTTTTGTCATTGGGAAATCAGTCTCAGGAGCTACAAGCCACAACGGCAACTACAGCAGCGTTAGAGAATCGGAGTTCAGATAGATGGGAACACGGTGGAGGGCAGGCGTGTGTTGTGCTCTGCGTCTGCAGGTCTGATTGGTAAATACATTAAGCAATTAAGCTGATTTAGACCCTGGGGGATGGGTGCTGTAAGTGAAGTCTGCTGCTCCGTGCAGTTGCCTTTTAAAGAGACATTACTGCGGTTAAAAACAAGTATTAGGGTCTAAAATGGAAAGTTGAAAAGCAGAAGTCCTTAGAGTACATGTTTCGCTGACAGAGCTGCTGCGTTCATAACACTGTAAATGCCGCTGACCGCGGACCCCGCAGGGGGCCACTCGGCGGTCGGCGCCTTAGTGGCCCCGGGGCCCCGGTCACCCCTCCCCACTCTCTCCTTTGGGGGGGGGCAGGGACTCAGATTGGTGCCCCCCCCCTTCCGTGTCAGGGCCGGAAGTGACGCGGAATACGCGTCACTTCCGGGCCCAGGTGTGAGGGGGAGGCTATTTAGCCTTCCCCCACCCTCACTGGCGACCTCTTTGTCGCCCACCTCGCCTTTCCTCGCTGCATCGGTCCGTCGTCCGCTCCGTCCTCGTGCGCCTCCGGCCCCCGTGACACTGCTGATTGTCGTCGCCTCCACGCTTCTTTTCTGGTGAGTCTTGCTGTACCCACTCCGCCCCGGCCCTGTCCCTGGGCAGTACCAGGTCGACGGGGCCCTGTGGCGAGGATCGCCACGGGCGGAGGGGACGCAAGATGGGGGCATGGGGGGTTTGGGAGGCGGGGTTGGGCTAAAGAGCATGCTGTTTTGATTTCGCCCGGACCGTTGCGGAGGTTGGGGAGCGCGGGCCAAGCATGGCTGATGCCATTGAGTTGCGGCCCCGGCCCCTGGTGTCGATGGTTGGGCCCTGCGGCCTGCCTGCTCCTGGGCGCTGCGACAATCCCTTCGGGTCGAGTGCCCGCTGGATAAGGAACAATGATAAGGAATCTGATTGCAAGGACTGAGGCGCAGGGTGTGAGTAGGAAAAGTGAGGAAAAGAAACTGAGTAAGCTGAGAGGGAGGGAGGGAGACTGAGCAACCAATAAGAAAACAAAGAATATTTGCAGATGGGAAGATTGTGAGCTGGAAGAGTGACAGAGAGAAGAGGGGGTGAGAGGAACAAGAGAACGATAAAGTAGAGTAACGTGGAGGGGTGGGGAGAATATTGGCAAGGAGAGGTGGGAGAAATTAAGAGGATAAAGATGGAGCCAACAAGAAAGGGGCGAGGAGGGAGAGAATTCGGAACGGCAGAGGGGTGGCTATATGTGGCATATATGTGTGTCACACAGTGGCACCATGTGAGTTGGAGGTCTGAAATGGGGCGAGTGAGTGGGAAATATTCTAAAGCTCGGCAAGTGGAAAATGACATCTGAAATGGGGAATATTCTAAAGCTGGGCAAGTGGAAAATTACAACTCACAATCCGGTCGGGGTTTTCGAGTCGCGGGGCCGTGTCCGCAATCTTGGATTTCGGGGTAAATCACTTAATCTCCCCATGTTTAAAGATGTATGTAATATACGTTACGCCGCTACTTCGCGCCCATAACTGCGGCCTGTTTTCCCGCTACATAACGAATACAGGCATGCCCAGGTTAGCGTTCTCAAGCGGCGTGGTGCGTTTGAATCCTGGGCCCGCGTCCGCATTCTGTGATAGGGGGATTAATCCCGTGCCTAAATATTAATTTAATGACGGTGCTGCGCGCTACAATGTCTTCGGGTCGCGCGGTTGCTCGATAACGAATACAGACTTAGAGAGCAAACCTTCACAAGGGCCTGGGTCATGTCCTCAATCCGGGGGGCGGGGTTTTCGAGCTCGGGCCCGCGGCCGCATCGTGCCTTGTAGGAGAGCGATTGTGGTCTGATAATGTAACCGGTGCTCATTTACTTCGCGCTATACAAACCTGCATTGAATGAATATGGTAACCGATGCTCATGTAAAGCTCCGTCATACCTTCGCGCAGTACAAACCTACATGAAATAAATATTTTGATGGCTGCTCATGTAAGCTTGTAACTGATGCTCATGTAAAGCGCCGTCATACCTTCGCGCTATTCAAACGTACATGAAATAATAATATTGGGGGGGGATAGGCACTCCTGCTCCCCCCCCCCTCCTCACAATTACAACAGCGCTTTAACCAGCGCTCACGTTAAGCACTCCCATTACCTTCGGGTTGGTCCATTGCTACACAGGGAGGCGCTTCTAGTGCGGGGGCTGCATGGTCGTGAATTGGCGCCGCTACATCTAGGCGGGTGGCGCCGGCTAAATTAGCATCCTCCAAGGCCGCAGTGCCGTACCAGGTGCCGCGGCTGGGGGGTCGTGGGGGTAGAGGCGGGCGAGGCAGTATATTGTAAGAAGTGATATGTATGACCGCCCGTTGGGCTCCCGTCTCTGTGCTACCCCCCCCCCCCTAGTGTACAGTCGCGCATGTGTTCTGGTTGCCCCGTTCTCTGGTGCAGGAATACAGGGGGCGAGCCGCGAGGTCGCGTCCACATTCTGTGAGTCACTTAATCACTAATTCACTCAATTTCCCGTGCCTAATTATATGTACGTAAACATGAATTTAATTATGGTTCTATGTAGAGCGTTCGCTACGATGAGTTGGCCTAACGGCCAGGGCGCTCGACCTCGGACCTCGGGAACTAGGTTCGAGTCTCGGTAATGCCGCTGAACTTCCTGTGATTCGGGGCAAAACACTTAATCTCCCCGTGCCTTACAAAACGTGAATGTGGGTCCTCATGTAACGTAACGGGGGCTATGTACGGCGCTGTAATACTTAATTGGTTTCGGGTCAAGTTCGCGCTATATAAAACTCGGCAAATATTTTCAATGCTTTCGGGTCGAGCTCGCGCTATCTACAATATGCGTAAAGGCGTAACCTATACATGAACCGAGGCTCATGTCCTCAAGGTCCGCTAGGAGCGGTGCCAGTTCACTGAGGCTCGGAGAATGGACGGGAGCGGTGGGAGCATCCCAGTCCCATGGTGTGTCCTCCTGTGCGGGACCCTAATCTCTAAAACGGTGTCTTTTTCACCAATATCAGCGTGAGAAAAGAGGTTGTGGCGTAACGGCCAGAGCTGCCGACATTGTAAATAGGAACCAGGTTCGAGCCTCGGCGTCGGCAAAACATCCCGTGATTCGGGGCAATTCACTTAATCTCCCCGTGCCCAACAAGAAACAAGCAACCTCGGAGCGGGGGACCAGGGTGCGAGAGTCGGTATTGTCTTTTATATTGAATGCGGAGACGATTCATAAAATATGCATAAAAGCATAATCTAGACATGAACCACGCCTCATGGCTTCAAGGTCCGAATCTGGTTCGGCTGACACCTTCATCCCCAGCGAACGGATATGGCCCAAGGGAGAGTGGGGAGCGGTGCCGGTTTCTGAGGCCGGGCGTATGGACTGGAGCGGTGGGAGCATCCCTGTCCCATGGTGTGTCCTCCTGTGCGGGGCCTTGTCCGCCTGTCGTGGCATCTCCTCACCCCCGCCGCACTGACTCAGGGGTGCGAGGTCTTAGAGCTTCGGAGCCGCGTCCGCATCGCGAGTCGATAGGCCACTCTGATTCCACTCGTAGGGAGCAAATGCGTCGGTCGGCTTGGGTTGTGATTTGAATAGCGAATGGCCCTTGGCCCTGACAACGATACAGGGTACTTAACCAGGGGCGAGCCGCGAGGTCGCGTCCACATTCTGTGATTCGGGGCAAATCACTTAATCACTCCGTGCCTCAATGTGTATGTAAATACGGTGCTACGGGATATATGCATAAAGAGCGAAACGTATACAAGGACCGAGGCTCAGGTCCTCAATCTCAATCTGGTTGGTGTTTCGAGTCTCGGGGCCGCATTCTGTGATTCGGGGCACATCACTTAATCTTAATCCCCCCGTGCCTAAATATGTATGTAAATGCGGTGCTACACGCTCCAATACCTTCGGGTCGAGTCGCGCTAGATAAAGAAGATATGCAGAGATTTCCAACTTAGGTGCACGGAACCAAGGTTCGAGCCTCGGGGTCGACACCACATCCTGTGATTCCGGGCGAATCACTTAATCTCCCCGTGCCTGAATGTAAGCGGTGCTCATGTAAAGCGCTCTAATACCTTCGCGCTATATAAATCTACATTAAATAAATAACACTTGAATGGTGCTTGGCCCTGACAATGATACAAGTGACCCCAAGATGCGGGGGCAAAGTACAAACTCTTCTCTCAAGTAGCCATTGTCGTACAAGGCGTATTAGGTCCCCGGGACATTACGTCACCTGCCTTCCGCCTCAGGACCCTGACGGCGCTACAATACGTGGGCAGGCTTGGGGGGGTACTGAGAGTACGTTTGCACGGCCATCGGGACATGCTTGACAGAACCTGGTCGAGCGCCTCCTATACCTTGTTCGATTGCGCTCACCTTTCAATTCTCTCTCCTAGATCGTGCTTGGTGTCCGGTTGACCGACGGAACCCGCTGGTGACAGGACAAGGGTGTAAGTGGCGCAGGGGGCAAATTACCGATACCTTTGCGCTGTTGAAACATGCACAATTGGAACACTAGGTGGGCTCTCCCCACGTTGCCTGTGATGTGTTTATCCCCGGTTTTGAATGAGGGAATGGGACTCTTGCTAGCCGGGGCCATCCCTTAAGTCCCATAGATTCTTGAAAGCTCCATTAAGGTCCTGGGGTGGATTGCTTGCTGGCGGTGGACCTCGTGCACGTTAGTTGGTATGGGAGCGGACAGCCAATAACCCGCGCACCCGGCGCACGGTGGGAGCGGGCATGAGCGTGCGTGGGTCCTCTGCCTTGGGACGCTTGCTCGCAAAGTCACAGGTTCAAGTTACATTGATTCTGTATCGGTTGGCGTACCTTTCGTTTGGTCCGGTAGAGCACACAGGTTAGTGATCGCCCGCGGGGCATACTTCACAATGGCGGTCGCCCTCGCGAGCGAAGTAAATTAACGGGGGTGCGGCCGGCTTGAAGCCGCATACCCTGTGCCGTGGGAGCCGGTAGGAGACTAGCGTGGGTTCACAGCCCCAATGCACCAGCACTGCAAGGCTGGGAGCTGCCTGGGTCCCCGCTGATCGCGGAAAGTGCAACCCCTGTGGCTCTCCCTGGTTAAGGTTAAGGTTATCGCCCCCCCTCCCGTCGGCTACGCTGCCGTTGAGGGTGGGGGGGGGGCATGCAGTGGGCTGCGTGCGGCGGGCGCAATGGACCTGGCACGGGGATCGTTAGTATGACACGAATCTTGTAAGCTCCCCGTGCTTGAATGTGACACCTTCAGGTCGAGTTCGCGCTATATAATTCTGCAATATGTATTGCTGACTTCCTATAGGGCAGTTAAATGACACAAGTGCGTGCATTGTTCACATACGCGATTATGGGCATTAATAAACCCCCCGCACCTCAATGGAGAGTCTGGTGTGGTACTCGCGCGGTTCGGTCGGGGAGCGGGTAATAGGGTATGAATGTCGTAAACACCCCCTGCCTGAAGAGGTAATATAAATACGGTGCTCATGTTAAAGTGCTCCAATGCCTTACGGTCAAGTTCGCGCGATATAACTATTCATCATGTAATTGCAGGCTTCCTATAAGGCGGACACATGATACCAAGACATGCACTGTCCACATCACGCGATGACGGGTATTACTAATCCCCCCCCGCTCCTCAAGGGTTAATCTGGTGCGGTGCTCGTGTGGCCGGGCACGGCGATCGTGTTGTATGGTACGAATCCCCTATTCTCCCCGTGCCGGCTTGTGTAAGTACGGTGCTCATATACAGCGCTTCAATACCTTTGGCGTCGAGTTTGCGCGACACAAATATGCAACATGTATGTGCTGGCTTCCTATAAGACAGATACTTGATACAAGTGCAGGCATTGTTCACAAAATTTGCACCAATACCTTCCGGTCGAGCGCGCGCTAGATAAATAGGCAACATGTGGTGGCTGGCTTCCTATGATGCAGACACATGATAAAAGTACATCTATTACCCAAAAGAATTTGCTCGTGCCCACATTCGCGCGCATTAGGCGATTCCGGGCATTACGATTCCTCCTGCACCTGAATGGGTTATTTGGTCGGTGCTTGTGTCCGGCGTTCTAATAATTTTGCGCGCAGTACGGTTTGAGCTAATCACTAATCGACCGTGCCCGAATAGGTGTGGAAATACGGGGCTCATGTTACTGCACTCCAACAACTTCGGGCGGGTCACGCTGTGACTCTGGCCAGATAATTATTATCCACGTGCCTGATGATGTATGTATATACGGTGCTCATGAACGGCGCGCCATTACCTTCGGGTCGAGTTCGCGCGACATATAAGTGCTAATTACAGTACGGGTCGCGCAGTCCGATCCTGACCACACGTGACCACGTGTCGCTCGTCTCCAACCTTTTGTTGAAAGGGGGCTTGGGTCGCTTGTCATTGTTGTTGTCTCGTTACCCACCCCCATTGCTTACGGCCTCGCCCTCCCAGGTGCATCTGTCCTAAGTGGTCACCGCATAGCGCATCACTAGGGCCAAATCACGGCACAAGGTTACCGGCGTGATTGTCCAAGTGGTTGCGGGTGCGCCGCTCGCGAGCGGATTGCAACCCGTGGTTTACCTCTGTCTCAAATCGACCGATAGTTCATGGTTAAGCCGATTGGCCTGCACAACACTGAGCTGGGCACCATAACCAAGAGTTAGGCCTGCAGGAGGAGGAGCTGAAGGAACCATATAGGAATAGGTCCAGATGTACTTTGGGGGGCATTCCCCTGCAACCAAAGACAGATTTCGGTTTGCTTCAAGGAAGACCTTCCACCCGGCTGGTGGGGGTATGGTTGTTATATAGCAAGTGTGCGGTCGTTCAAAGTTTGGTAAAGACCACGTAGAGCCCCAGGGCATCAGGGCATTATTGACCGTGCAGCATTCGCTACGTTCAGAATAGGGCCGGTATTTGCACCAAAGTTTCCGGTTGGTTCCCACAGACTTGTCTGCTCCCAAGGTTATCCTCTAGGGGTAGAACTTGAGACTAAGGGGGCGTTGCCTGCTTCGGCGGCACAAATAAGCGATAGCTACGCCGAGATGGAGTTACCATGCAGGTCCTGCCACCACTGGGTTCCCCCCAGGTGATGGGATCAAGTTAGGTGGGACCGCGAAGTCTACGGTTCTTGGGAAACTTCCTGCAGTAGGGCATTTAGCAACAGATAAGGTACCAGCGTGTGAGTATCAGATACCTCTTGCCAGCAGCACCGTGCCCTGGGAGCACACGCGTTGCCCTAACTCTGTGGCCCTCCCACAAGGGAGCCGGGTAGCAAAACAAGTGAATAGGCTCCTTAGGCGGGCCTCTGGCCTTCAGCTGGGTGTAATCACCATCAATTGGAGAGAGGCCCAGGTAAAAATGGGCTTTCCGTAATGCTTGGAGGACCATTGCGGTTGGTGGCACTCCCCACCGGAATCACTGGTCGCGTACGGCAGCTGCAGGAGACTGGGATCCTGGTTTACGGACACTTTTACCGCGCTATGGGTGCTGCTGTCCCAATATCTGGGGTGACAGCGGGGCAAACACAAGGGGACATTATGACAGCGCGCAACGCTTAAGCCAAACAGATTCCCGAAGCTGGTATGCCTAAGGGATCATCACTGAGGGATCCGTAGGGGCATAATTCCTATAAGGTATAAGGGATGGTGGGCAGGGGCAAGAGTCGCCCCTTGCCCAGGGTCACGCGCTGGCAGTTAGGTTCACTCCCGTGCCCCAGGTTAACTATCTGAGGGGACTGTACAAATGTTAAGTAACCCTTCTCGTCATGATAGTCAAAGCGGGCAGGCCCAGGATTGTGAATAGGTGTAACCTTCCCGCTGGGGGGCGAATAGTTATCGCACATCTTCACAGGCCCCTCTATTTCAACAGACCCTATCCGATTAGGATAGCGTCTAGGGATTGGGGACATAGATGGGGCCATCTACAACTCCAGGAGCTATAGCTCACTGGTAAGCCTTGGGCCTGTGGTTATAAGGGATCTCACAGGGTTTGAGTCCCGCGAGCACTGTCAAACTGTCATGAGGTGGCAGAATGTCAAACTCTTCTGTCTGCAGGGATGGTTCCCTTCCAGCTAGTTGCAGGAAGCCCTAGATAGGAGAGGTGCAGGTAAGACTATAGCGGGTTGGTGGGGGGCCCTGGCTGCGACGGTTAGCCGCCTCCAGGGCTGTGGCGGAGTTACAGGGCGATCTGGAAGCAGGCCGGTACAAAGGGTACCTCTGCGCGGCACCACGTGGTGCCTGAGCCAAAACGAGGAGCCTCCAGAGAGGTCCCGGAAGCCGGTCGGCGCCCCGCTAGGCCTGCGGGCGGTTGTGGGCCTGAACAACCGGGGGCTTGCTATGCGACGCTCCGCCCCGAGAGGGGGGGTGTGAGTAGAATTTACAACGGCACGTGATCGAAAAAGAATCACTTGGGGGGCAGCACTTGGGGGTCGTCCCCTTGCTGCCCGGCTCATCAGGCGGGCAGGTGAAGTAGATGGCCGCCTGCCCTTGGATCGCCCGTAAGATAACCCACCTATTACATATCCTGGAATTATGTAATAAACCTGCAGCATTTGTTACCCACTTACAACTGTTTCTTGTGTCTTCATTGGGTAACCTAATTTGGGGGAGGGGGGTAAGCGGGGTGCCCCTGGGGGTACTATGCCGCTGACCGCGGACCCCGCAGGGGGCCACTCGGCGGTCGGCGCCTTAGTGGCCCCGGGGCCCCGGTCACCCCTCCCCACTCTCTCCTTTGGGGGGGGGCAGGGACTCAGATTGGTGCCCCCCCCCTTCCGTGTCAGGGCCGGAAGTGACGCGGAATACGCGTCACTTCCGGGCCCAGGTGTGAGGGGGAGGCTATTTAGCCTTCCCCCACCCTCACTGGCGACCTCTTTGTCGCCCACCTCTCCTTTTTACCCTCCCTACCGCTTACCCGGCGTAGGTGTGGTGGGGTGGGGTTTTTTGCTGAACGTTTTAATGTTTTCCTTTTCGTTGCAGGCGGAGTTACAGGGCGATCTGGAAGCAGGCCGGTACAAAGGGTACCTCTGCGCGGCACCACGTGGTGCCTGAGCCAAAACGAGGAGCCTCCAGAGAGGTCCCGGAAGCCGGTCGGCGCCCCGCTAGGCCTGCGGGCGGTTGTGGGCCTGAACAACCGGGGGCTTGCTATGCGACGCTCCGCCCCGAGAGGGGGGGTGTGAGTAGAATTTACAACGGCACGTGATCGAAAAAGAATCACTTGGGGGGCAGCACTTGGGGGTCGTCCCCTTGCTGCCCGGCTCATCAAGCGGGCAGGTGAAGTAGATGGCCGCCTGCCCTTGGATCGCCCGTAAGATAACCCACCTATTACATATCCTGGAATTATGTAATAAACCTGCAGCATTTGTTACCCACTTACAACTGTTTCTTGTGTCTTCATTGGGTAACCTAATTTGGGGGAGGGGGGTAAGCGGGGTGCCCCTGGGGGTACTATGAAGGAAGAAAGGGCAATACATCCTAGAGACACACCTCCCTTTGAAAGCTCAGAATACAATGGAGCTGCGCTGTGTCCACTTGAATGCCGACAAGTGAGTATGTGTGAGTAAGGTGAAACGCTTCTACATTTTAAATACTTTTTTTTATCTTACAGAGACTATCATATTTGCACATGACTTTTGTTGCATTATTTAGATGCCAAGTTGCCAACTATTCAGGGCTCAGCTCGTGCACGGCCTGTTAGAGGCCAGTCAGACCCGTGGGCCCGCTCTCCCTGCTAATTTGTTGGCTTGCCCAACTCAGTATATTTTATTGCCTGTGTACAAAGTAGGTATTATGTAGTGAATGCAGCACAGTAAACGACAATGTTCACAATTAAATGAATGGAGAAGAACAACAATGTTCGAGTTGACGTTCATAACCCTGCCTCCTTCCCGGCACACGATAGGGGGGGGGGGGGGGGGGACCAGTAAATATTACGATTTCTTCTTGTATATAATTCCTATTAGAATAGGACGGGGGCGCAGGGCGCACGCGATTGTACAAAAGTACAGCTTGGAAAGTCAATGTAACTGTTTCAGGGATCAGCAGTGGTGGCTGGCAATACATAAATATGGGGGGCACGATGTGCCCAACTCACCATAAATGATGTTCGGCATTGCTCTCCCGGCATCAGTGAGAAACTTTCATATCACAATTTCCAATCCCTGTGAAATAGACAGTTCAGGTGTCTAATGCAACCGCTGCATGAATGTGTGTGTGTGTGTAACTTAATGGACATACAACTTATACGGTGACGTGTAAAACTCGCAAGCCACTGGTTTGAACCCTGAACCCCACCTGGTTGATTCGAGTTTTCATCTTTCCTACGTCAATTGAGTACCTTATCATATAGTAACAATACCATGCTTCCAACACTCTGAAGCCTCTGGACTCCTCAAAAAACTGAAACATGCCCGACGGTGTAGAACCAGAATACGACTATCACTTTCGTTAACATTAGAAAACACATGTATACTCAGAATAGTTCCAATCCACAGGTTCGGAGTAAACCTTTTACATCGTACTGGTGACTTTAATGAGACGTAGACTTGAGGTTAGGAAATACAGAAACAGTACATGATGTGACTGTCAATCAACTGACTCTCTCCCAACCCCACCGGCTTTTGGAAGCAAATAGCCCTTCGACTTTTAGACGTACGAGTCGGACACTGAAAAACGGTCCCAATATCTGCTGCACTTTGTTTGCAGGTACATTTTAACCAAACCTGGGCACTTGTTACGAAGCAGACCAACATCCCCAGCCCCAGCTGCCTTTCAGTGCCAAAGGTTTACTTGAGCGCGAGTGCCTTCAGGTAAGTGTGTAAACTCGATCACCAATAATTATTCTACAGTCCGAAGCAGACAGTGACACTCGAGAATAAGGCACTTTTTGATCCATCTGAAACTGCGCCAAACATTCGGGGACATCATTAACCTCAACTCACGGCGCCGTGCCCTTCGTGACCACACCGTCATCCGCTACACTCAACACGCATGCACAGGCGTCACCCAAGGATTACACTGACACATTCGTTATGGGTGAAGAACTGCTGCAGGTTTATTTCATACATCATAAGTATGACGATAGAGTGGGTTATCTTACGGGCGATCCAGGGCAAGCAGCCCCTCGCTGCTCCGCCCGCCTTGCGAGCCGGCACGCACGGTGGGTCGATGCCCGGCAGTGCGGCACATTCTTTTCAGATCCTCCTTTGGATCACGTGATCTGTCTAATACTCCCGCCCCTTTTTTACGGGGGCGGAGCGTGTTATGGCAAACCCCCGGCTGGTCAGGCCCCCCAACCGCCCGAAGGACTAACGGGGCGCCGTCGCGGTCTTCCCAGAGCCTCCTTCGGCTCCCGGACCTTGGCTCGGGCACCCTTACTGTGCCGGACAGGGTACCCTTACTGTACCGACTGTCGCAGAGGTACCCTTACTGTCCCTTCTGCCTCCAGATCGCCCTGTAACTCCGCCTGCAACACAAGAAAAACATTATAATATTCCAGTTGCGCGCTGCCTACGCCGCGCAGGATAAGCGGAAAGGGTGGGATTTTGCGCGGCCAGGAGAGAAAGCAGGAAGGAGAGGGCGATCTACGGGGGCGGGCGGCTAAATAGGGCCTGACCCCGCCCAGCCGCCCGCCTCCCCCAACAATGCCCATTGGGGCCTCCCCTCCCCAAGGCGCGGCCTCTCTAGAGAGGTGGAACGGGGGGGGGGGGAGGCTCCGACGGGTGGCCACTAGAGGGCTGCCCGGCTGATGTCCCCCTGCGTGGGACGCGGTCAGCGGCAGTCCTCACCCACAGAACACTGAATGGTATGGTCCCTGGCATTAGAATGCCGACAAGTGTATTCTAAGCTACGGTGAAATTAAGAGTCGACAGATTTGAAACGCAGTTAACTCGCTCCCCATCCCTCTCTTTCTCGACACCGTGTGACCCCGAGGGCGGGTCACAGCTCAAGCTGCAGGGCGAGAGTGTACCATTGTCGTCGCATTGTAGAATGAAGCGGGTGTCGTAAATCGCCACAGCCCATGAAGCGGGCACCGTGGCGAAGTGTTGGTATAAAAAAACAAGTGGCACGCGCATCACGCCTGTGTCTGGGCAAAATCATAGCTCCACCCACGGCCTATTGGTGTCTATTACGCGCTTGGTGCGCGTAATAGACACCAATAGGCCATGGGAGGAGCTATGCGCGCGCCTCAGGCCAATTGCGTGCAGTCTTTTGGAAGAAGACGCACGCAAAGGCCAATGGGGGAGCTAGAAAGGAAGCGCACACGCACGAGCGTGTGCGATTCCTAGGTCGATTTCTGAACCCCAGAACAAAAGGACTCTAGCCTGCGCAAGCACTGCTGCACAGTGCAACACAGGTCGCGAGACCTAAAAACAATCAAAGATTCTGAAGAAATTGAAATTGACTCAGACAACAGTGAAAGTGAGACAGCAGTTAGTAAGAGACCAGCAAGGGAAAGAATCCCAAACAAGAAGTATGCTTTAGTTAAATGGGCGTATCTAGCATCTGTATGTGAAGAAGAGTCCGAGCCAGGGACTTACAGTCCAATAAAGTGTTGCCACTACACCTTTGAAAGTGAACCTGAAAGTGAAACTGAAATTGAAGAAGAACCACTTGAAAAATGACTAAGAAGCTATTAAAATTAATGAAGCCTAAACTGTGGAATTTACAAATACGAGAAAAAGACAATTATTTTTGAGAGCATCAACTGAATAACGTAAAAAAGATAAGCTTTTTATAAGCCTATTCAGATTATTGTTTTCAAAGAAATATGCAGAAAAGAAGAAAAGTGTATTATTGTTTTAAAGACAATTTTTGTTGTTTTTTTGTTCTCATGAATACTTTTGATCTCAGCAGGAATGGCATATAGCAAATGCTGCAAAATTTGCTAATGACACTAATAATTTTAGTTGGCTTGTTTTTATGCCTCTTTTTTACAGTAGGATATGACTCCACAAATGTTTAATTAACTATTGTGCATCCTGCAGTTAAACATATTGCACTGACACAACAGAGCTTAGTTAGTGGTGCATTTCATCATGTTATTTATACTAAAATGTTGAAATCATGGGGTCAAATACTACTTTGTATTTACTTTTCTTCCTTCTTCTGCAGGTTCTGCAGGTAAAGGAGCTACCTACATGCAACTACCAATATATTGTGGCCTTTAATGTAATGTGCTTGTTAGTATGTTTAATAAACATGAGTTTCCGTCTCCTTATTTGTCAGATTGTAACGTCTCATTGGGAGTTCTACCTATCTCCGAGGATGAAGCTGTTAATAAGGGTCCTAAATATGGGAAAAGTTCTGAATACCGTTGCACAAATTAAGTAAAAAATAAAAAGATTAACCATAACAATGTATGCAGTTTAAATAATGAAGAGCGTGAGTTTTTAAAGAATATAATGAAAGGAGAGTTAAGATTGTGAGAGATTAGTGACATGAAAAGAAGAAAAGAGAGCAGTTTAGGCTGAACAAGAATTTAGATTGCCACATTTGCATCCAAGGATTGAGAATGGAACATGAAAGAAACGGTGAATTGTGTATGATGCATTGTGAACCTGCAGAATTTAGGTCAATTGAGTATGTGAGTGAAAGTGAAGGTAAAAAAGTTATGTTATAAATATTGATTTTCTGATTGGTGGGTAACCACTTTTGAGAGGAATTTATTATGTGTGTAATAAGGCTGCTTATTTCAATCTGCTGTGTAAATGGGTTGGATCATGCTACCTTGTTTTAGTGCAGGGATCTGCAACCTTTTCTGTAATGAGGACTACTTATGATCAGTGGAAATCGAGGTAAGCTACTGAAGGCTAAGCAACTCCCGCATTGTTAGCAGGCGTCCCCACACCCTGCTTAATTGGCGTTAAGCCTAATGTCCATAAAGACAGATCCTACGGTTTGAACAAAATACTTTGACTAGGGGCACTGTGACAGAGCTGCTATGTATTTACAAGGAACAGTGGTCCCATTCAAGATAAGTCAAGAAAAATATCACAATTACTACAATAAGAAAAGGGATTCAAAAAAATGAACAATGAATGTAATGAAAGAAGGTTTTTATGTTGATTTTAAGAACTATAATAAAGAAAAAAATAAGTGAGCTAGCCGTAAGAAGGTTTAAAAGGAAATCAGCCGATTTCCTAAACCCAGGCTGGTGACTTAAAAAGTGACTTTTAAGTAAACAATGCAAATACGAAAAGTCAAATCAACATTTCATACTCAGAAAACAAATGCACAATAAAGTTTTGAGTTTAGAGACGTAGAGAGCTGCTATGTATGTCACTGAGAGGGCGATCTTTGGAGATGTATGAACATGTGTATGTATGAATTGGATGTATGTGGACGGTTGACTGATAAACTGTATCATATGTACTTGTGGCACAGAACATACCTTTCACCATGAACACAAACATTTACAACGCATGCCTTTACAACGCAGTTTTTACATCGCAACATACTTTACAATGCATGTTTTTACAAGGCATGCCATCACAACGCATTTTTAGAAACTGCATTTATAATGCATTACATTACAACGCATACTATTGCAACACATACCATTACAGCGGATATGTATTTTAGGGCCACAGTAGGGTAAGTGTTGGATAGTGTAGGGGTAAAAATTACTATTCCCACTCCAGTGATTGCAACAGTAGGGTAAGTGTTGGATAGTGTAGGGGTAAAAAATACTATTCCCACTCCAGTGAGTGCAACAGTAGGGTAAGTGTTAGGTAGTGTAGGGGTATAAATTACTATTACCACTCCAGTGAGTGCAACAGTAGGGTAAGTGTTGGATAGTGTAGGGGTAAAAATTACTATTTCCCATTACTTACCTTATAATGCGTTGTAATGACATGCGTTGTAGTGACATGTGTTGTAATGACGCATTGTAGTGGCATGCGAAGTAATGGCTGTGTTGTAATGGCATGCGATGTAAAGGATGTTGCGTTGTAATTACTGTGTTGTAAAGGTAGTGCGTTGTAATGACTGTGTTGTAAAGGTTGTTTCCCTTTCACCATATGTGGCACTGTTAAATGTATAACACAAAAGGGGGAAATTTAAAGTGCAGAAAAAATCTCTGCAAAAATCTTCTGAGTTAGGAACATATTTCGGCACTCTACTGATAAACATAGCAATGTATCGAGAAAATTAAACTAATGAGTTTACTATGTTTATATCGATTCCATAAAACTCATCCTTTAAATTTTCTCCCCATTCCAAGTGTCACATTTACAAACACCAAACATCTTTCTCCCAGCGGCCTGTAGACATGATGCTGTATTTATAACAGAAAAATATATTTGTTTAAATGGGAGGAATTTTAAGTGAATAAACATGCTTAATAAAACATTGAGAGGTATTTGACGTAATTCAAAGTGGAGAAAGACATTAATACTTAATGTTTCATAGAAAAAGTTTTCTTCACTTTAAATTTCTCCCATTTGGAAAAAAATAAAAAATGTCAGTTTTAAATATGGCACAGTGTCTACTGGGAGCAAAAGGCCTGCTGCTTGTAAATGCAACACTTTGAAATGGGAAAAAATTAAAATGAGCTAATCGTTCACATAACATTTTCATTTAAAATGTTTCCCATTTAAAAGCATTCAGAAACATCATTTTGCTTTCAGGCTCGTATATTGAGTTAACAAGGATGTTTTTTTTAATAGTTAAATACTTCAGCGCTTCAGTTCTTCACCCCTGTGACCCAACCTGGTCCATAAATCTGACTCCAGCACTGCTCATTACCAGGCTCTGGTATGTGCAGCCTGATGATAATAATGTAAAGTGTCCACAGCCTTCCTTTAACATTAAAACAAAACGTGACCCGGTGCCTATTTAAAATTGAACTCAAGACTGCGAGCTACTCTAAAGGTGTCTGGTAGCTACTGGTAGCTCATGATCGACTGGTTGGAGACACCTGCTTTAGTGTTTCCTTGAGTTTATCACAAAAGTGGAGTGACTAATGTAGATGGTCTGAGGAGAGTGAAACAAATTTATGAAAGGATAGTATTATATATATTAACAGCCATTATTCCATCTATAGCTGTGGCTACGAGTCATGTGAAAATTAGATGCTTGTCTACACTTGTAGTGCAGCTTTCTGCTAACAAGGCTTGAGTCTTAACTCAAATTAATTCTGAGTTCAACGCTATGTGTGAATCGATTATGAATAACCTCGTAGTGCTAGATATCCTTCTTGCAAAGGAAAGGAGTGTTTGCAAGGTACTGAAGGTAAAGGAGTATTGCACCTTCATACCTGATAACAGTAGGGTTATTAAGGCCTATGTGAATAATATACAAATATCTCTCGTGAAGTTCAAGCTTTAGAGGAGCATGGCTTGTGGGAAACCGTGCGTTCCTCGGTTTTTGAAATTGGGAAGGGTTTTAGTAAGGTTGGTGAGTGGTTTGATAGTTTGAGAGGGGGGATGCTAAGGCAAATTTTGACCCCTGTAATAATGGTGATGATTTGTGTAATTGTCTTGTTTCTCTTGTTCAAATTCTTTGGCTATCTGCTTCTAAATTGTGAGTGTAAGGACAAAAGAAAGTCGTTGAAGTGAAAGCTGGAGATGGAGAATGTTAAAGATTGCCCTTCATTGGAGGGCTTCAGGAACCTCAAATAAGTGGAAAGAGGAACCACTTGTAGCTGAAAATAAGCCTCAAGGTCTCGAAGGGATAAAGCCCTCCAGTTCTGAGGAGTATTCACTGTGTTCGTCTGTTCTAGGTCCCTTGAGTCCCGTGTTCCTGCAAATTCAAAAATTGATTGCCACTGGGGGTATAATTGCTGTTGTCTACATAGGTTCTTCTCCAGACTGTGTTTGGACATTCCTCCTTTTGGTCATAATCCACTGCGAAAGTGGCTAGGTGATCGTTCTGCACCTAAGGGGTTAAGTGGTCAGACTAGTCACCCCGACAGCCCTGGGTCTCCACTGCTCGGTCATTGTTTCTCCCCAGTTGCCCGCAGTCTGTCCATCCTGTGTCGTGCAGGTAGGGTTGGGTTGGGCTTGGTGCCAGTAGGAGGCAGGGTCACGAAGTGTGATTAGAGGCATTGTGGGGGGTAAGGAGGGCTAAGGGTTGCCCTCTGGTGGCTCAGTGTGGCTCAGTGTGGCTTGCAGTTGAGGTTGTGGCTACAGCAGCCGTGGGATTTGGGCGTCATCTGACTGCAACAATTTGCTATGCATTGACCAAGGAATGGTGTAAGTCGGTCACACTTTTTGTTCTGCTTTAGCTCAGCTAACATGCACATAGGATCCTTGCTACCTGGATTAATAATGGGGGAAAAAAGCTCCTAAAATAAGTTGCCAGTTTGTTCGACTTCATTTGAATGCTGTGAATTAATCTGCATCTGCGTTATCTGGAAATCTCGCTAACAATGTCATTGAGTCTGTCAGTATGGTAACAGACCCTTTAAGTGTGAACACACATAATGAACAGATTGGCAAGACTCTCCTAAGGATAATATGGCCAAGAGTCGATAACAAAAAAATTGTGTCAAAGTTGGATAAGTCTAAGTTTTCAAAAGAGGTAAGGTGCAAAATTAACAATTAAAGACTATATGAAATTGATAATGAATAAAGTAGCTCCTGGTAAATTCTTGACATTTGATGAGTCTCATGAAAATGAAAAGCAAATAGATCTAATTGGCTTACCTAGGTTTACAGACTCACCTTTAGTAGTTTAAGAGGCATCAAATAATAGTTTAATATATGACACTGTAAAGGCTGCCCCAACCACTTTCGTTTCTGCCTTCACAGCAACATGTTCTACTAATGAAAATGGCTTGAGTCCTAATCCATGCAATCTCAACATAGGTTCCTTCACCCTGGCACCGTATTATAAAAAGAATCACGAAATGACGACTGGGGCAAAGGTCCACACCGCACCTGGCAGACAAGTGGAACAGACGACTGGAGTTTCCGTCTTCTTATTTGTCAGATTGTAACGTCTCATTGGGAGTTCTACCTATCTCCGAGGATAAAGCTGTTAATAAGGGTCCTAAATATGGGAAAAGTTCTGAATACCGTTGCACAAATTAAGCAAAAAATAAAAAGATTAACCATGACACATTTTTTGTGGTTTGGCTTTTGAATAATAGGCATACAATACATATAAACTAGTTTTATATTCTGAGTGTAGTAGGGATGACACTCGGTCCTGATGAGTAAAGCAGTGGGGACTGCTTATGAAACATGTTGACCCAGTAGGGGGTATCGCATTAAGACACACCCCCTACACATTCCCTCTTTTAATGTTCCCAGCCAGAGAAATGAATAAAATTGTTTTTTCTACTAGCCAGGGAATTTTTAATTATTTTTTTGTAATCTTCACCAACCCTTCCACTCTCACTCCCTCACCACACATAGCCTATTCTTTCAGAACAACAGTGCTCCCACGTATTCACAGGTTGTAGCACGCTCCGCCCCGTAGAGGGGCAGGAAGACACCTATGATGAAGCATGACACTATGGGATTCATAGTGTGTGAGGGGTATTTTAAAAACACTTAGTTCTTTTCCATGACATTTTATGGATCACTAAACACACCTTATTTAACATCACTAAAAGCCAAAAATACTAAATAGTTTTCATTTATATAGGGTAGAATCATATTGTTTATAAAAAGTTATACAGGAGGTAGATTCTATCCAGATACCTCTCTACTCCCCCCCCCCTTTAGGTACTTTTCCAGTGTTCAAGAACCTACTGGTGAGGCTTATCTTCTCTGAAGGAATAGTTCATGCAAAATCCACATTATGAAACTAAGGTTATTGAGGTCACTGCTAAAGAAGTGTGCCCTGTTGGTTCACTAACCCAAAACGAGGTACAGGCACAGCATAGTAACGCCAATGAGTTGGTTAGCCCCCAATTTAACATAATTATCTCTAGTCCAGTATCAATGTTACTACTACCGATGGGATCCAGGAGCAAGATGGGTGTGCTATTACTGATGGCCTTCTCCTAGCGGTGGGCCAGAAGATCAATAGGAATGCTGCTCCTGTCGATCATAGAAATTATGATTCCGATTATGTTTGCCTTATCACGTTGGGCCAATATCAAGCCGATGAAAGGGTCCTGAGATTCATAGATATTTTTTCTGATTACAGTCACGTTCTCTTCCTAAATAGATCCAAGATACTGGCAATTTTTGCTACCATACAACGGCTTTCAAAATTTCTGTGAAGGAAATTTCTTCGGTGGCGTTCCTAAAGGATTAGAATAGATCACCAGACTGGCCAAATGGTTTTGTGCAGTTCAGGTCAGGGCTTATTGGGACTGTAGTTCTAAACCACATGGATAATCTTCAACATATGGGGTATGGCATTTATAAAATCCAGCGTACACCATCGAGGCCTAATCAATGATTAAAGGATGTCTCAAGGTTTCACATGGCTGGTGGTTGGTATACTTTCTCACCAAGAATAGCTGCTCAGAAAGACACTGGGTAAAATGAGGCAGCAGTGGAGCAAATCACAGTAAAGTGGTCAGATAAGGGTAGAGAAATATTCACAAATTTCGGTCAGTCCTACGATAATAAAGATCTAGATTGCAATTGGATTACTTCCAAGATTCAACCAAGGAAGCAGGTTTGTAAACTCCCAGTATTGGAGATCCTGGCAATGACACTCTCAATTTCCTCTCCTGGAACATAGCCGGCTTAAAGAGGAACTTGAAACCCTTAACAACTGGGTTGCAAAAATGTGATATCACAATTATTGCCCTACAAGAAACCTGGGTCACAGATGACGTGTGAATGAATGACTTCTTGTTATTTAATCAAAAGGCTGTTAAGGGCCACATTGGTAGGCCAGCAGGAAGTTTTACAACCCTATTGACAGTAAAGTACATAAATAAGAGTGTATACATTTTGATGCATTTAGAGATTTTTTCACTACTTCACTTTTTGGTCTAGGCTGTAAGGATTTGCCTACCATAACCGCTAAAGGTTTTGATTGATAGTTGTGTATGTATATTTTGGTTTAAAACTGTTTTTATTGAGTTTTAGAATGAACAATACATACAGCCCGCACTTACACTGGCCAGTGGGGCGAATCCTGTAGGCTTATGGGGGAAGAGCAAAAGGATAACGTCAGAGGAAGAAAAGGGAGAATAACATACCAAAAGCAATACACATACTGCTTTTTGGTGCAAAAACTATCATCGCAGCCAATATTCATCCAAAGAAACATAGAGTTAGGGAGTGGAAGGGTTGTGTCCGGACGCGTCAATGTCAGGGACTGGGGGACGAAGTATACGCAAATAAATTGGACAGGTTAGTTTCCTAAACTCCTGGGAAAGATACCATATACACGGCCCCCATGTTTTATCAAATTGGGGTAATGTACAGTCGAGTATTACAGTCACTTTTTCCATTCCCAATATAGTCCAGAGTTTGCGTAGCCATTCCAATTTTGTCTCAGTGATATCCGAACCCCATTTAGCAAAGATGTCTTGTTTGGCAGCACACGGGGCTAGTGTGATAGCTTGAACATGTGCAGAGTGCAATGGATATGTGAGAGCATTGGGGAGGCCTAATAGAATATGACTGGGGAAACGCAGTATGTTTGTGTGATAAATTTCATTAATGGCAGTAAGTACCTCAGACCAGAAAAGTTTGGAGTGCACGGCAATGCCATAAAATGTTTGTCAGTGTGGCCTGCTGTCCGCAATGTCTCCAACATTGACCAGTCTTGCACGGCTTCCATTTAGTCAAGCGAGTAGGGGTGTAATACCAATAGCACGTTATTTTTAAAAATGTTTCTTGCTTTCCAACATAAGTAGCAGAGGTGCAGGCACGTTGAATAATGTCGGCCCACTCCTTAGGCGTAAAGGAGCGCTCCCATTCCACCTCCCAATGCCTTTGCGCCAACGAGACTGGCTTAATTGAAGGTGTATAAAGGAAAGTATACATTTCCACCAAAATCTTCCTATCCGATGCCCGGGTCAGGAGCCATCTCTCAAAGGAAGGTAGGTGACAGCTGGCGTATGGTCTAATATGCGGCTGTGTGATCCAGTGTGTGATGACGAGATATTGCCAGGGAGCAGACGGGGGAATCTTATCCTCTACTCGTATCCTTGAAAAATCCAAGATACCATCCTCATCGGAAAAGTTTCCCACTCTCCTGCAGCCAGCAGCCTGCCAGTGTGTGAAAGCCAATCCCCAGAGGGCTGGGGGGAAGTCTGAGTTGCCAATGACAAAAGATAAAGAGATAACCACAATGGTCAGTGGTGAGATGAGGGAAGAAAGCCCCTTTGCAGTTTGTACTTTATCCCAAATGCTCACTGTAGCTCTGAGATCTAGAGAGATATAAATCCCCACCAGTCTATGCATCTTAGGAAGCCAGGGGATTTTTCAAATATGAATTCCAGCATGCCACGATCAATGAAACACCACTGTTTCTCCAATTCGGACCTAGACCACTCCACCATATATCGCAACTGTGCTGCCTGATAGGGTCAAATGAGGAATGCCCAATCCTCCCTCCCTTAGGTGCCAGTAAGTTTGTTGCTTTGGCATACGTGCCTGTTTGCCATTCCAGATATAGGACTCTATAAAATGTTGCATTCGGCCAATCACTTGTGGGGGTGGCTCCAACGACAAAGTCTGAATAACATATAATATTTTTGGCAACAAAGTCATTTTCACTGCCGCAAACCGTCCCGCCACATCCAAGTAAGGGTCTTTCCCCTCCATGACTGTAAATTCTCTTTGGTGGTGTCTAGAAGTGTGCCGTAATTTCTCTCTACAGTGGCCACAAGGGTGGAGCAAATCTGTAATCCTAGATAGGGGACCCCCCTGATACCCAGGGGAATGGGAATTGACGCTCAAGAAGGGCTCTGTCTGTGTGAGGGATAGTAAGGTTGAGGAGTTGTATCTTACCCAGGTTGATCTTGAAGCCTGATACTCTCCCAAATATATCTAATTCTTGCATCAAGTGTGTATGAGAAGTAAGCAGCTGTCTGACTGCCATCAGTGCATCGTCTGCATATATAGCCAGTTTATGTTCCCTGCCTCCCATATGGATTCCAGCTATGAGGGGATTGTCCCTTACCTTTTCTGAGAAGGATTACATATATAACGCAAAATGGAGTGACTAGAGGAGGCAGCCATGTCTAGTGTCACAAGTGACAAGAAAGGGGTCCGATAATATCCCATTTCATCTCCCACACGTGCCATCGGGGCACTATATCTACACCACACTCATTTCTGAAAATGGGCACCAAGTCCGACCTTGTTGAGCACCAGGCAGAGAAACGGCTAGTGAACCCGGTCAAATGCTTTTTCAGCATCCACCAAAAGGAGTAGGACTGGAGTGTGCGAACGGTGGACTTTATCAATAAGATGGCATAGGTGTTTTGTTTTATCAGCACACCCCCGTTCTGGGAAGAAGCCTGCCTGATCCAGGTCAATCAGGCTCTGCATATAAGGGGCTAATCTTGCAGCTAGAATGCTAGTGAAAGGTTTGGCATCCAAATTCAACAGGTAGATAGAGCAATATGAGCCTCAGTATTTAAGTTACTTCCCAGGTTTAGGAAAACCGTTATATCAGCGTCCTGCATGGTCTCAGTAATTGTCTCATATGCACCAAAAGAATTGAAAAATGAGTAAGGATAGGAGCAAATGTAGGGGTGAATACTTTATAGAAATTGGCCATGTAGCCATCCTGGCCTGGAGCCTTCCCAGGCTTCAGCAGCAAAATTGCCGCCAGAACCTCCTCGACTCAAATGTCACTGTCCATTTGCAGAGAGGCAGTGTGGGGGAGTTGGTCTATATGTATTGCATCGAGATATTGCTGAGCCATAGTAAGATCAAGCAGTTCAGTAGTGTATAATGTTGAATAAAACCGTTCAAATTCTTGTGCAATTTGGGAATCCTGCTAAACTGTGTCTCCATGAGAGTTTTCTAAAGAAATACTCCTCCATGTAAAAACCTGGGTGCACAGACAGTGTGCCAGAAGGCACCCTGGCGTATTGCCACCTATATATTAACATTTTTTAGTGTGCAATAGTGCATATTCTGCTCTGTCTACATCAAGTGTCTGAAGCTCTTTGCGAGCTGTCGTTAGCTGTCTCCTCACTCTATGTGAACCTGTGTGTTGGTGTTCCCATTCGAGATCTCTCACCCACTCCTCCAAGAAACATCTCTTTTCAAGTCTCTCCCTATTATATTTGGCTGATATACCTATAAAAGTCCCTCTAAGTGTAGTTTTTGAGGAGTCGCAAAACAGTGCAATGGGGGTTTCACAATTATCATTGAATTCAAGGAAGGAGTCCAGCGCCTCTGAAATGAAGATATACGCGTAGTTGTAGTTGTAGTTGATAAAGTAGGAATTTATTCAAGTGGATGGTAACAACTCCAGACTCAAACGTCCAAACACCTCCAGGCTTATCAGTGTTCTCAGAACCTCCATTCTTGCCATGGGAACCACAACAATGACATTCTATCCCAGAATTCTGAAGTAGCTGTCAGTGGCTTACAACACCTGCCACTAATAGCAGAGATGCTAGATACTACACACCTCCCGTAAAGGAAAACAATCTAAAAGGAGTATAAATATCTAAATTGACTGTGGAAAAAAAAATCTTAGAAAATCAAACAAACTCATTAAGATACTGAGTTTTTCTAGAAACCCTAGAACTCCTTCTCAAATCATGTTAATTGACACTTGAAACATGTTTGTTTGCCCTGTCAGCACTCACCTAGTCTCCATCAAACTTACTCGCATTCACCCTTACCACACATCCTAAATTCCAAATCCTATGATCTTCAGTCCTCACTACATTCTTGAAGACCTTAATGACCTTCATGGGAGCTGAAAATTTAGAGCCTGTGCTGGAGACACTTCCTAGAGGACTTTTAATCTTAACAAAGTCACCAATGTGAACCACAGTATTCTTTGTCGCCTTGCAAGAATCAAATCGCTTCTTTCTTTCTAATGCTAACTTATATTCTCTTAGATTCTTGGACTCTTCTTTTTGCCTTACACTCAAATCATCACCCACCTTGTCATTGACCCAAGATGGACAGACCAAAGTATTTGCTGTCCTTCTCTTGAACAATCCAAAGGGAGAGAAGCCTGTGGTGGAATGGGGAGATACTCTAGTTCTTCACCTTGAACAACAACTCTCTCTTCCAACACATATTACATGCAATAGCTCTCTGTTTCGTCTCTTTAAGTACCTTGTTCAACCTCTCCACCATGCCATTGGTTTCGGGGTGATATAGTGCTGACTTCTAATATTTGATACCCCTCTCCCGCAAAAATTCTTAAATCTCACGAGAAACTAATTGCACTCCGGTGTCAGTTAGCAATGTCACAGGAAAGCCCTCTCTCTCAAAAACATGTTAAAAAACGCAATAACATCACTTGTTTCAATGGAATTAGTAATCACAATCTCAGGCCTCCTGGAGAACATATCAATAAATACTTATCAACACTGGAACAACGAATGGGACCAAAGATATCAAAAGCACTTTCTTGCCAGGGTTATCTGGGTATCTCTCTGATTATCATGGGTTGAACTCAACACTTAAGCGTTTGTTCCGCATTGGAACACTCAACACACTCCTGGACATCCATTTTCGGCCACCAATACGTTAGTCTCAATCTTTCTTTGGTTTTTGAGATCCCAGGATGACTGTCATGAGCTAGTGAGATCAAACCCTCCCTTAATGAGACCGGGCGAATCAATCTAGAACCTCTGAATACCAAACCGCCCTGCACAGGCAATTCATCCCTAACTCTCCAAAAGGCCTGCAACTCAACCTGATTTTTATCAGAACAAGACCAATTACCTGTAATCTTTTGCACCACATCTTGTAAGACGTCATCTTTACTAACTTCAACTAGCCACTCTTGTTCTCCAATCACCCCTTCTCTTATCAAACAAACTTCCAATTCCTCTTTCTCCTCATAATCATCCTCTTTCTCATCCTCTTTCTCACTTGTATCACCTGTGCTAACTAAACGAGAACAACAGTCAGCTACCCAGTTCTTTCGCAAGGAACATATTCAACGTCAAAATGAAACTCTTGCTAACTAATTACCCAGCACCTTATCATTGCAGACACAGCATCCAAACCATTTTTCTCAAAAATTTCTCTAAGCGGTTTGTGATCTGTTTTTACAACAAACTTGCTCCCACAGACAAACTTTTTAAGTTTCTGTACAGCCCAATATACTGCCAACATATCTTTTTCGATGACTGAGTAATTCAGTTCTGCTTCTTTCAAACTTCTGGAGATAAACAAAATGGTCCTTCCAATGCCATTGTGTCTCTGTAGAAGGAAAGCTCCCAGACCTTTAGAACTAGCATCAGACATAATTATAGATTCCTGCCCTGGCCCAAAACTCTGCAAACAAGATGTATTTTTTGTGGAATTCTTGAGAGAATCAAACTCATACTCGCACTCTTCTGTCTACAAGAAAGAAACACCTTTCTTTAATAGAGCTCACATATTCTTAGTCTTTTCTGCAAAATTCACAATAAATGTATTATAAAATTCAGCCATCCCCAAGAACTTAACTACTTCTTCCTTTGAAGTAGGACTGGACAAATTATCAATAGTTTCAACCAACTCTTTTTTAGCTTCAATGCCCTCAGATGTAACTTTGTGTCCTAAGTAATCTATCAGGTCCAAATTGAACTTACATTTGTTCGCTTTCAAAGTTACACCACTGTCCCTAAATCTTTGCAGCACCTGACATACACGTTGATTATGTAGAACCACATTCTCAGCATACACTAAAATATCATCATGACATATTTTAATTCCTGAAATTCCACTCAACATCTTTTCTATCACCCGCTGGAAGACAGATGCTGCCGAGATTAGCCCAAAAGCCATGTGTACATACTTATAAGTACCAAAAGGGGTAACAAAGGCAGTCAAGTCTTGTGACTCATGATGTAGTTTAACCTGGTGGTAAGCAGACGTGAGATCAATGGTAGTAAAACGTTTTTCCCCCTTTAACATAGAGAGCATTTTGTTGATGTTAGGTAAGGAAAAGTGATCAACAATAACATTTTTATTCAATTTGCGCAGATCCACACAAAGGCGTACCTCACCATTAGCTTTCTTCACCATAACTATGGGGGCTAGCCACTCTTTAGCTTTCACTTCCTCAATAATGCCATTTTCTTTCAACTTATCTAATTCTACTTCCACCTTGTCTTTAACCAGCAAAGGAACCCTCCCTAACTTTGCTTACAACTGGTTTAGCCCCCTTTTTAGGTCTCGCCTGACCCAGCACATGCGCTGGTCTGGCGAGACTTATTGAGAGGGCTCCAAAAAGTGCTACCAGGCCAGCCTGGAGCTACAGTGCATGTGCGTGGGCGCGCACGGCCGCTTTGATGTTTGATCGTGATCGCGATCACTTTTACTTTCGCGGCCGCACGGCCGCTTTGCATAGCCAATAGGTCTCGCTTTTGGGACCTTATAAGTATTTAGTTATGCAACTGTTGCATAGCTAAACACTTATAAGGTCCCAAAGGCGAGACCTATCGGCTATGCCAATGCTTGTTACTTTTGTTTTGTGAACATAATTTTTCACACAACCAAGTTTGGTGTTAAACACACCGGTAAACTCTTTCTCAAAGTCAGGTTTATCCGAACTTCACTGTGTACTTGTGCACTTTGTTTTAATTTGGCCCGTGGATTTTTGTTGGGATCAAGATAGGCTCCAAGATCTTTCTGGTGATACCAACTGATAAGGGAGTCACCTCTCACGGAAACATACATTTTTCCAACAGCTAGTCTGTTTTTAAAATGCAAAAACCCATTGAAATAACCTACCAACTTTATTGGTTGACCTCCATATCCTTTTGGACAAATATCTGGTTTAAACAATTTGACCTTTCCTGACAAATATTTTTCAAAGAACACCTTTGGTATCAATGTTATTTTTGCCCCTGAATCAAACAACATTAAAACCAAAGCACCTTCTACTTGTACCAGGTCCCAAGGACCTCCTGTACCATCTTGAACTATTAAGATAATTTCATAATCTGAAGAATCATTAACAAGTTCACAGATAATTTTTTGAATTTTCTTTTTTGAGACAGAATTATTTTTTGTACCAAAGCTTCTACTGCAACTTGACACATGCCCTTTTTTCCACATTTCTTGCAGGTAGTTTTCCAACCCACACATCCTTTGAAATTAGTTTAGTGACCATAACCACCACACCTAAAGCACTTCCCTTGAATAGTTTTCCCATCTTTCCCAGTATCTTTCTGATAAAACCATGAAGTGGAACCATCACCGGCCTTTTTGTGTGAAGTGACTGATTGTGCTGTTGCCTCTTTAGAACTAGCATTCCCCTTTTTTATCTCTTAAACACAGGCCCGACTATGTTCAAAACGTTTTGCAAGAGTAACTACTTCAGATAAAGAAGGATCATCTTTTTGCCAAAAACTTTCTCTGGCTTTTTCTACACAACACCCTAGCATGAACTGGTCCCGTAATCATTCATCACTACTAACACCAAAAGAGCAAGATGGGGACACTTTTCTCAAAACAGATACATATTCTTCAACAGATTCACTGGACCTTTGCATTCGCTTGCCAAATTGATATCTTTTTAAAACCCTTTGAACCTTAGGTAAATAATGTAAATCCAACTTCTTAATACATATTTCGTATTCATTGAGACCGTCATTCAATTCTGTAGGTAAGTAAGGTAAGTGCCCAAATACTTCTTGGCCTTCAGAGCAAAGACAATGTAGTAATAAAGACATTTTACGTTCAGCACTTAAGGATGTTCTGCAAACCCTGGCATCATTTGCAAAAACGATTTTTTCTATTTCTTCCATGGAATTTGAGGTTCACCAGGGTTCATGAGGAAAAAAGGTGGGGCAGGAACATTTTGCATGATGGCACGATTCGGAATAATCCCAGATGTAGTGAGCAAGAAAAATAAAAATATGAAGAAAAGGGAAAGAAAAAAAATGGCAAAAGTGCCAGATAGAGGATGGTGTGCCCGTCACTGAGCAAATGGGGATTTAAAAAAAATTAGGGAGACAGAACTTTTATTGGTCTGCCCATCATCGAGCTTGTTTTTAAATAGAAGTAACTTTGGTAGTTTTTACAAGTAGAGAATAAGCTTCTTTGAAACAAAAGTACATATAACTGAACTGAAGAAGTTAAATGGTGTGCCTGTCAGCGAGCAGAACATAGACAGAGCTCAGACTACCAAGTTATAAAGGGTAGGCACAGCTCAGAATGCAAAGTCAATAAACATGTAGATGTAACTGAGCCAGGGGAAGATACATGGTGTGCCCTTCACTGAGCCGAAGTTAAACAAGGTTCTGGATGCAGAAACTAAGTTACAGCTGAAAAATGAAAAAGTTGCGACTTTGCACCAATCAAAGATGGCCGCCGTGCGTAATGACGGAAACCTTCAGGTGCCTTTTGACAGCCAGTTGGGATTGTTTTCTTAAAGTTATCTCTACCGATCTAAGATGGCCGCCGTGTATGACGACAACAACCTTGTGGTCTTTTTATGTGGACGGTCAACTTATTTTCTTGCAGATCGTCTCGCAATGGAGTTTGAGTAATGTTCAAATCAGCTCAAGCGATAACGAGCGCAGATAGCGGTGAGGTTTGGGAATTTCTTTATAAATAACCAGGTATCTTCACTCAAAGCGTTTTAAGTCCAGACACTTTGCTGACCAGTAGTTAAAAATGTAAGCACGCACCGGGGTGGTTGGTTGAGACGAGGTAGCTTTACACAATGAACTCATGAGTTGGAGTCTCAAACCTCATCCAGCAAGTGGGAATTGTTCCACATCAAGTCGTGGCCAATGAAATGAAGATAAAAGCATAGTTGTAATTGATAAATCAGGTATTTATACAAGTGGATGGTAACAACTCCAGCCTCAGACGTCTAACCACCTCCAGGCTTGCCAGTGTTCTCGAAACCTCCACTCTTGCCATGGGAACCACAACACTGACATTCTATCCCAGCATTCTGAAGTAGCTGTCAGTGGCTTACAACATATGCCACCAATAGCAGAGATGCTAGATACTACAGCCTCCTCTATTGTGTGTCTCGTGGATTCATATTGTAAAAATTTGGGATTAAGACGCCAGTTGCCAACTTGGGGAGATGACAGCGGGATACGCAGGGCCAAAGTAATGGGTGATTGGTCAGATAGAGCAGCAATTCCTAACCCAGCATTCACTACTGCCATAGTCAAGCGAGGTGATGTGAAGAAGAAGTCTGTTCTTCTATAAGTCTGGTGGACAGCAGAGAAGCAGGTATATGTTTTGTCAGTAGAATGGTTGAGGTGCCAAACATCGGCCAGACCCATATCTACCAGCCATTGTGGACTTGTTTCCTTGAAGGCGTGAGGCTGTCCTATTCTCTGGATTGATCTATCCAGTTGTTTGTTAGGTGCCAAATAAAAGTCCCCGCCAATCAAAATATGTGAGTCAGGAGATGCCGTCCCCGGCCTACTGCGTCTAGTATAAAGGTTCCTGATAGTTGTTAGGGGCGTATATTGTAGCTACTATAATTATACGGATGGGCAGGGAGACACACACCAACTGTAATCTGCCCATGATCTCAGCTTGTACCTTCAGCAAATTGCCTGGGAAGTGTGTAGCTAAGAGGATGGCGACCCCCGCCCGCTTATGTGGATGTGAGGGAAACAAAATGATGATCATACCAGTGGGTGCACAACCGAGTCCAGTCTTTCTGGAGAAAATGAGTCTCTAGTAGGACACAAATTTCACATTTGGACTCCCTAACCAGAGAGAGAAGGGTCAGGCGCTTCACTGGGGCATTGAGAACCCGAACATTGAGACTAAATATTTAAAGCATGCAACACAATGTTCATGAACTCTGAACTTTCAATATGGACAACTGAATGAATATATAAGAAAATAATCTCCACCCTGATAAAGCATGAGTGGCTGTAGTAAATAGAGCAAATGTGTTGAGCAGTGTAGTGTAAGAGAAAGAAAACCAAAACTATCAACAAATCAACATGCAAATTGCGCTCCTTCACCTGGGAGTCAACCATACCAAACAGTGGGGATAAATGTCTGTGACATTGGAGCACCACCATATCCGGTCTTCATTGTAGTAGGAGCTCCGCCGCATGATACACTCCAAACCTAAAGCGTCGGCGGGCTAGTGTATATTCCAGCCAGGGTACTGTAAAGATAAGAATGCTCAAGGATGCTCTCCTGGAGAGTTTCTTGCCTTAAAGGTCAATCATTCTCAGGATCAGAAGCCATCTCCTGTTGCTGTAGCTGCCTCAACAATGCTGCCCATTCCTCTTGTCTCTCAGATGCAGTAGGTTTAGTTAGAGATTTCAATTTTGGTTTTCGGTGGCAGGGCGGGCCCGCCAACGGCCGGGACACAGTGTTCAACCCCGAAGAACAGGAGTCGTCCTCTATGGATGCTGGGAAACCCAGGAAAACGTGGGCCTCCTCCAGTGTGCGCCCACCATGTGTCTCCTTGTTCCAGACAACGAATTTCTGAAAGGGGTGTCGCCAGTGACAGCTTATCCCCTATTCCCTAAGAAAGGATGTAGTAGGTCGAAGAGTTCTGTGCCTCTGAAGGGTAATAGCAGATAAGTCCTGGAAAATCCCTACTATCGTGCCCTCAAATGTAATAATGGCTTTGTCCCCGTCAAATGACATGATGATGTATTTTTGTTTGTAGGAGTGCAAACAGGTAAGAAGATCTTGGGAGCTCCTGGAGACCTAGCTGGGTGGCCCGCCCGGTGTGTGCGTTCGAGAACAATATCCTTGTCTAGCAGATCTGGCGCCCCATAGCGGAACAAGTGAACAACGTATTCTTCCAGTTTCCCAAAGTCGGCCTGCCTCGGCACTCCTTTAATGCGTACATTGGAATGGCGTGACCGATTTTCAAAGTCCTGCAGGCGATAGTATAGTTCTTCATTTTTATCCTGCAGCTCCAGCAGCTCCCGTTGATGAGCAGTAAGTTCTTCCTCCCTCCGGTTGCTTGCATTTTCTAGTGTGTCCAATCTCTGGCCCAAATGAGATAAGTCCGTTTTGATGTCTTTTACATCCACTGTCTTGTCCTTTTTTAGTGCTGCAATGTCATCTCTCAATCTGAAGAGAGAGTCTAGAAACTTCCGAGTAACAGGTTCCTCAGCAAGTGAGGCTTTTCCCTCTGTACATACATTCTTGTAGAACACTCTGGGGACGGGGTGAGTGCTGATCTGGCTTTTTTGTTGGGGGTTTGCTAGGCATGTCCTTCAGTGCTGTATCTTTTTTCGAGCGGTTAGCAGCCCTTGCGCCGGTCAAGGGAGGGGCCACAGAAGAAACAATATGTTTTCTCTGCTCAGGGTGGTTACAGGAACCAAACTATGGCCCCACACCAGGCCTAGGACCATCGTGGGCAATCCGAGCCCAATGAACGCAGCAAAATAATTCTTCCCAGTGACGGAATACACCACAGAGGCCCTGAAATACAGATCGCCAGTAAGATATCCCAAGGCTCTCCGGTAGAAGCAGTGGGTGGCAGACAGAGACCAGAGCTAAGCCATCTCAAGTGTGTAACTGCATCTCAGTCAGAACCAATCAGCATGTGTCTCAACTCTCCACAATTGGCCCAGAGGTTACAGATGATGTCCCCCGCAGTTACAACTAAAGCGAGGAGGCACAGAAACTGACACTGTAGTAGGGAGAGAGCCTTATCTCCAGGCCTGTGCATCATGCACCCAAGTTTGTTGCTCAAACATGGGTGGGTGTCGAAAGATACTGGGCCAGAAAGATGTCCCAGGGTCGCTGAGGGCTGTAGGCTGACTCCAAAGCAGAAACGGGGAGGGGGGAAAGATGTGCCCTCGAGTAAGGTAGGGGAATGGATCGCATAGCCGGGTGAGTTAAGGTGGGTCCGGGGAGCATTAGCAAGTCAAACCGCACCGGCCTCTTTGGCTGGTCGCGGTGCGGTAAGGACATCTTTCTAGGCCTCCGAGCCTGGGGAATGCAGAGATGCCGGTCCACGCACCCACCTCCAGGTTCCAGCCAGCCAGTTATCTGGAACAGGGCCCCCTCTGCCGACAGGCTCCGTCTGCATCAGCACCACTCCGAAGCGTCACAGGAGCGTCTGCCATCACTCCACAGGTGCGCGTCCTCGTCACATCAATCACCCAATCAATCAAGCAGGGTTGGTAAAGTGCAGCTACTCACCTGCGAGGGTCTCAAGATGCTAGGGGGGAGGGGGGGCAGCTTCGTTGAGTGCTGGGGTCATCTGAAGAGCCAGGTCTTGAGTCCTTCCTGAACTGGAGCAATGTAGGGACTTGCCGGAGGTGGAGGGGGAGGTTGTTCCAGACCTTGGCTGCAAAGTAGGAGATGGACTTTCCTCCCGTTCTGGTCTTGTAGATGCGTGGGATGGTGGCTAGAGGGAGGTCAGCTGATCGGGGCTGTCTCGGGTGTGTGGAAGGAGAGGCGGTTGTTCAAGTACACTGGTCCAATGTTGTGGATGGTCTTGTATGCGTGATTGAGGAGCTTGAAGGTTATTCTTCTTTCGATGGGGAGTCAGCTGAGATCGCAGACGTTTTGGGTGATGTGGTTGTGACGGTGGCTGTCTAGGGTCAGTTCAGTCTGGCTGCGGCGTTCTGGACTGTCTGGAGTTTGCGGAGTAAATCCTCCACCATCTTGCTTTCTCGGCAGCAGCAGAAGAGACCGCTGCAGCCAACGGAACAAGCAATCGCCCACACAAAAGGAGCCCGCAGGTGCTTTTCTATTCCGCAGCCAGCTTCAGGACAATAGAAAGGTCAAAATAAGGCGCTATAGAGCACCGCCAGCATCTATTATATATTTCAGACGTGATCCCATTGTTACTCGGCCACCATCTTGACCACGCCCCCGTGAATGTATATTTTTCACCAAAAAACCCCCATAAGATATCTCAGTAAGACATTTGAAGGAGGGATGACACAGCCGCCTTAGCACGTCCCCGAATCTCCACCTCTCCTGTTCTGGCCACGCCCCCACACTTTTCTCAGCAGTGGGAGATGGAGACTGCCTGGAACTTTTTTGATTGGTTGCTTTTTGTATTCGATGCACTTTTATGCACTTTAAGGTTATGCTGGGGTTTCCAGAGTGCAAGTTTTGGGGCTGCTTTTGCTAGCACATGATGCATGTAGCACTTTTAGGCACTTCTGTGTACTTTAAGGTTTGCTTGAGCACTTTTATAAAGAAGGAAGGAATAAGTAGAGGCAGTAGGGGATATATAAGCAGTTGGTTTTCATGAAGCACAAGGCTCACTTTAGTATCTTGATACACTTTATGACTTATTCCAGCACTTTCAATGAGCATGTTTTTTTTTGTTTAAACATTTTTTATTGTTTTCTTACCAACAGCCCAATACAATTCCCACAAGAGCACCAGCAGCTAACCGATGAGTAGAACATACGACATTTCAGCCAGTTATGCAGTGGAAAAGTTACGCTTCCCATTCGGGCTCCCTCCTCCCACTCCCTCCTGCCACCCATATCAGTGTGCCCCCGTCTTCCTGTCCTCCCCCCTGATGTGACCCCCCCATTACCATGACGCATGTAGGGGTATTCAAACCTATCTCTGTCTGCTCGGGCGCTCCCCCGGGTTCAACCGCGTTAAATGTGTCCCCCCACCATCGTGACCCCCCTCCTACTCCCCGCTTATCGCTGCCTCCTGTCGGTCAGGTATGTTCTCCTCACCTATGTTTTCTGACATCAGCCCCTGAAGTTCAACCACCAGTGACTCCCATGCACGGGCCGTCGCTAACGCCTTTTCGTCGTTCCTCCTATGCGCTAATTGCAAGCGAAGTGTGCCCTCCGCGCCTGCCCATTTCGCGAACGCTGTCCTCCACCTCAGAAAGCTAGGCCCCGCCCTTGACTTCCAGCGCATAGTTAGTTCCCTCTTGGCCATAATCAACCCTAAGTCACAGAACTTACTAGTAACCTTCGTGGGGCGGGTGTGGGGGAACCAAAGCAACAGGCAGGCCCCCATCTCAAATTCGATGTCGCGATCTGTCACTTGGTTCAAGCATTCCGTGACGTCTTCCCAGTAACTACCCAGTGCCGCGCAAGACCAAAACATATGGCGAAAATCGGCCCCATCTCCCCCACACCGTGGACATTGAGAGTGTGTGCCCCCAAAATATTGCAATATCTTAACTCACGTCAGGTATGCTCTGTGCAGTGTAAAAAACTGTACTAGCTGAAACCGGGCATTACGCGTACCCTTCCAGGCCCGCCGCACCAACGCTGGCCATGTCGTCTCGAGGATGGGCTTCCCGAGGTCTGCTTCCCATTTATCTTTCAACGTGACTAGGGGCAGCAAGCGCTCCGTCGACAGCCGTCGATAAAGGCAGGTAATAGCCTTGGACGTGCCCGCGGCCATAACCACATATTGGCAGCCCGCGGCGACTGGCGGTTCCGAGAGCCCCGCCTTCCAGTGCTTCTGGAGGCCCGCTACGAGGGCAGCGTGAAGTAAATAATCTCCCCGTGGGAGCCCATAAGAGTCCTGCAGGTCCTGGAAGGGTAGGAGCACCCCCTCCCTGTATAAGTCGCCTACTACTTGTATGCCAAGATCCTCCCACGCGGCCAGTCCCAACCAATCACCCCCATGTGGGAGCGCCGTACACATTCCAAGGGGGATCTCCGGGGCATAAGGGTGGACAATGGCGGCCCTCCTCTGACACCGGTTCCAGCACAACCTGAGGGTGCGTTCCTCAAGAGTGAGCTGGGCTAGCTCCATCCGCTGTTGGAGGACTATAAAAGCAAGCACATGGCGAGGAATTAGCCTGCCCTGCGGGCCCTCCGGGCCTCTATACTCCCTTGCCACCGCCTGTGTGAGCCATTGCAGTTGTGCTGCCAAGTGATACCACTCGAAGTCCGGAACCGCCAGGCCCCCCTCCGCTCTTGGCCGCCGTAGTGTGGACAAAGCTACCCGCCGCCAACCCGAGCCCCATTTAAAGCCCGCAGACAGTGCTCGAAGCCGCTCAAAAAATGATGCCGGTATCCATATGGGCAATGTACGAAAAAAATACAGTAGACGCGGCAGCGCCACCATCTTCAGCAGCGCTACTCGCCCAGCACTCGATAATGGGAGCGTGCTCCAGAAACCTATGCTGCCGCTCAAGCCCCGGATTGCTCTACTCACGTTCCCTTTCAGCAAATCCAGCTGGGTATGATAGATATTGACTCCCAGATAACACAGACAGCGGTCCTCCCTTCGTATCACTCCCAGCGACTGGGGGGCCTGTCCAGTAGGCGACAACGGGAACAAGCATGTCTTGCCCCAGTTGACCTTGAGCCCCGACAGGCGACCAAAGACATCCAACAAGGCGGTCGCTCCGTGCAGTGCGCCCCCTGCGTCTGCCAAAAACATCAGCAGATCATCCGCATAAAGGGATATATAATGGGCCTCCCCCCTGAGCCATAATCCAGCATATGAGCGCCCCAGTCGGGCGTGAGCCGCCAGTGGCTCAATGGCCAAGGCGAACAACAATGGGGACAGCGAACAGCCCTGTCTCGTCCCCCGTCGCACCCGGTAGGGAGCGGAGATGGTAGTTCCCGTCTTCACGCGGGCTGTGGAGTCAGTATATAGCAAGGTGGTCCAGCGCACAAAGCCATCCCCTAGGCCAAATTCCTGTAACACTTTAAAGAGGTATGGCCATTCTACGCTATCAAAGGCCTTTTCTATGTCGACAGAAAGCGTCAGGGCCTCTGGGTATTCCTCTCGATCCACCCCCATTACCCGCAACAGGCGTCGAACAGAAGTTGCCGTGCTACGTCGAGGAATAAAGCCCGCTTGATCCGGGTGTATCAAGGCGGTCATGTGGGTCAACAAGCGTGTTGCTAATATTTTACTCAGAATTTTGTAATCCACCGTTAACATGGAAAGCGGGCGATATGCTGCCCGAACACTAGGATCCCCTCCGGCTTTCAGCAGGGGCACTACCATCGCCTCTCGTGTTACATGAGCATGTTTACAGGTACAGAGGGGAGTGAGGCAGATATTCAAAAGAAGAAATTGAAGATCATTTGTTTTACCACTAATGGGCTAAATAATCAAAGGAAAATGCTTGCTATTGAAGCTTAGATAGAGAAATGTAACCAGTCAGTAGTGCTACTGCAGGAAACCCACATTTCTCTAGATAGGCTAGTAAAATGTACAGTTTTTAAGAAATGGACTGGCTATAGAGGGTTATCAGCCACCTCAACAGCCCACAGTGGAGTCGTTTTTATAGTTCGAACATTGGATGTTGAAGTGGACAAAAGACATGCAGGGCCGCTGGTGCTGGGTCAACTGCTCTGTTTCTTCAGTGTGATTTATTTATATTAGTTTCTGTGTCCTGGTGGAGGATCAGGTTGGGCCTTATGCGGTGCTATACCATGTCCCGGGAAAAGATCATTATCAGCTGAGATTTAAATTTTCTGCAAAGCCCAGGGGGTATTCCTCTACAGACTCTATAATGCAACAAAATCCCAAGGTTGCTAAAAATTATCGAGGGGTGCTTTATCTTGTTGATCCCTGCAGGGAACTACTCCCAGAAAAGAGTGCATATTTAGAACTGCCTCTCAGATTGATTTCTTGCTCATCTCAAAGAGCCTGGCTGTTGAATGTCTCCAGACACTTCCTAATGGGTTCTTGGATCACTCAGCTTTGGAGCTAGATAATTTGGGTGAGAGTGGAAAACCCCAAGTTAAGAGGTGGGTTTTTAATAAGCAATATCTACAGGCGGAGGGCTGGGTTAGAATATGTAAGGATGAGACTCGAGAGTTTCAGACAAGAAACCATGGGTCCGCTCCACCAAAACCCGTTTGGGACGTTCTAAAAGCTTATCTGAGGGGACAGTGGATAGCTAAAGATGTGCCTACTAATGGGAATGCGAGAGAGCAAAAATTGGCCCTGGAAAAACATGTGAAAGAAGCACCTGATAAACTTTCCCGGCAATATACGGAAGAGAACAGAAAGCGGCTTCTGGAAGTTAAACATGCACTAAGTGATTACTACTATGTTAAGTGCTATGTAATTAACATGGTGTATGGTCAGACGATTTGAGGAGAGCTATTATGCCAGGAAATTCATGGCTCGACAGGCCAGAGAAATAGGTGCACATTTTTTTATTCACACCCTAAAGGGTCCTGTAACAGGGCTACGTAAGATAAATGTAATCTTTCTTGAACAATATAACCGGATTTACAATTTCACCCATGTAGTAGACAAGGTAGCATTGGCAACATTTTTGGGGAGGCTAGATATGCCAGCACTTTCAGAGGAAGATAAGCAAAAAATAATTAGGTTTTGGCTCGAACTCTTTCACTATTTAAAGGCATAACCCCAAGGTTCCCACAGAGGTCAGTGCCTCATGCCCTGTGGCTGCGACGGAGAGTCTCCTCAGGACATGATGCACTTTTGAATATTTTGTACTTTTTATGTTGTACCCAGAAAACTAATTATTTTCCCCATTTTAAAACAATAGGGTTTTAGGAGGGTAAGACCAACTTTTATTTTTTTGCAACTTCTTTCTAGCGATACTGTTTTGCACACTCTTAGTTTTTTACGAGATGCCATTAGACTTAGGAAAAGTCGCAACTAATATTTGTTTTGCTTATCATGTATTTTACCTTGTGTCTTGATTATTTGGATATTGGTACATCTGTGAATTTGTATTGTACGATGATATTTTGTAGTTGTTTAACTTTTATGGTTTAATCCTTAAGGCCGAATAAAGTTTATTGATGATAATTAGTCCTTTCTCTAAGGAGGAGGTGGTGAGAAGCTTGCCAAATTGTAGGAAGGTCTGTGGCCCAATGATTTTCCATCAGTTTTACAAGGAATTTTTAGATTTCTTAAATGAGTACCTACTTTTCGTTGCTAACTCTATATTAGAAGGAGGCCCTATCCCACCCTCTTTTAATCTTGGAAATGTGGTCAAAAAAAAAAAAGGGTAGGATGTGGAGGATCCAAATTCATATAGACGATAACATTACTGAACTTGGATTATAAAATAGTTATGAAATTACTAGCAAACAGATTTAATGGGATTGCAACTAAACAAATACACCATCAGAATGGCTTTGTCGCAGGGTGACAGGAACAAGCACTCATTATTTAGCAAAAAACGTTTGATTATTTATCCTTTAATCAAATCCCTGCCGCAATCCTTTTACTGGATGCTGAGAAAGCCTTCGATCTCGTGGTCTGGGCTGGGAGACTCTGGGGAAATTTAAGATACCCTCAGATCACAAGATTAATACACAAAATGGATGTGATTGCACAGGCAAAGATTATTATTAGTGCATCGGAGGTGGTGAAGGTTCGAGTATTGCGAGGAACTAGGCAGGGCTGTCTCCAGCTCTTTTCAGCTTTTTTATGGAACCATTACCGATTGCAATATAGAAAGATGCTGAGATTCGACCTCCAATACCGCAGATGGACTAACTAAAACTCTATGTGGATGTTATAATGCTACTGTTAGATACTAGGAATGTTACGCACAAAAGAGGTTTCAGATTATTACTATGTTACTATATTTCAGGGGCTGGGAGCTATAGGATTTAACAAAATGAAAATGGAAGTAATTTTATGCATTAGTGAGGCTGATGTTCTTCTCCCAGATATTGCCGCCTGTGTGCATGATCAACCATAGCGTTATTTGATACACAGCCACCATTGAAGATTTGTTTGAACTTAACTTTGCCCCATTGCTGTCGAAGGTTAAAGCACTGTTTGCACAATAGAATTCACTTCCCCTTTCCCTTTTGGGTAGGGTGGCATTGATACAAAAAATATTTTACCTTTGTTGAATTTCCTCTTTACTAAAATACAATGTGTGCCGAAGGCAGCCTTTTTGTTTTAAAAAAGTTGAATCTATGTTTTATTCTTTTATTTGGCAGAATATAACTGCAGGATTAGCACTTTGTATAAAGATAGGGGGGAAGGTGGCTTAGTCCTTCCCACTTTACGGGAATATTATTTTGCCTATTTTGCACAATATATGTTTAGATTTCATACAAAAAGTGAGCTAACTGGAATTTTTTTCAAATGACTTAATGAGCTTGATTTTAAGGAAATATAATATTAGCAACATTTTAAGGGTGACCAAATTCCCCAAGAAAGTTTGCTATAAGATCTTGCATTGTTTTTAACAGCAGTTTACAGGAGTTATTCACTTCCCTACATTAATAAGCTTTTGTCAGGTTTAGTTTTGGGTATTGGCGATAGGATGGATCAAAGCAGGCAAAATAGGGGACAAGGGTTTTTTTTTTAAGGTGGCTGTGTCAGGGCTCATGTCAGGAGGGTCCAAGGAACACTGACGACCCGCGCGAGAGCGCTGCCAAAGATACAGAAACTACAATCCCCAAGAGCCTTTGCGGGCTGCAGACGGCGGTGACGTCATGACGCACGGTAGCGGAAGCAGACATAGGGCTTCCGGGACGCCTTCACGGTGCCGATTACTCCATGCCGGGAGCTGAATCAAGAGCGAGCAGAAGGCGGGTAAGGGTGCTTGTGGCACCGCGCTTTCTAATCCGAGGACTTCTTCAGCTCAGGTATTGTGGCCATACCTTCGTGGTATTCTCCGTTGCTTCGTTGGCGGTTTCCCAGGAGGGTTTCCATGCGAAGCAACCATTGGTAGCCTTTGAGGTTCCTTTTTCCCCGTGATCTCTGTACGCCTTTCTCCCGCGTTGGCGAACCGATATTTCCTCGGTTCTTGCGGGGAGAAAAAGGCGTAGTACATTTATCCTATATTGTTTCCGTGAGGTTACGTTTCCCAGTACTCCCTGTGCGCCTTTCTCCCGCGTTGGCGAACCGGTTCTTGCGGGGAGAAAGGACGTAGTTCATGTGACCTGCATTACGAGAGGAATTCCGTTCTAGCAGGAAACTTTGTTATTGAGGCTGAAATCTCTGTCATTGCAACGCTGGGTATGCTCCAACATGTTCTCATGAAGTAATGCTAATATGTATGCAAAAAACCAGTGTGTGATTCCGGAGACAGAGATTAGGCATTAGGCCAGAAGGCTAACTGTTTTCTTTTTTTTGTCATTTGTAGCAGGGGTTTGAGAGTGAGCTGGAGGTTCGCTCATCCGCTCCCCTGTATTGCCAGAAGCCTCTAGGGTATGGTACGTTGCCACCCCTTCTGCCATTGTCAGTTTAGTGCGAGTGAGGCCCTTGGGTGGGTGACAACTCTCATACCACTTTTTATCTTTCTTCCAGATCTCAGAGAAGGCTTCCCTACGTCTTGTAGGTGCAAACCAGCGCAGCGCATTCTTTTCCTTTACAGGTAGGGCCAGGGCGCTAGGAGTGGGAAGGGGCAGGGACTGAGCAAGAAGGAGTTGTAGGGAGGGGAGTACTGATATTTCTCTTCTTTCTCGTTTCAGGTCTCCCTCCCTGCTGTCCTCATCCTTTCCTTCCCCCACTGGACCACCTCACTGAGTCTGTGAATATCTAATCAGACCTTGAGGGTGTCGAGAGGTGGACCCCTTTTGAGCAACGCACGATCCTGAGGATTCCGGGTCACGACAGAGTAATCGGCCCACGATTTCTTATCCTCCCGGTTGTGCGTTGGTTGATAGGTACAATGGCGACGTTGGAAAACGTCCTCGTTGCCTTACAGTTAGTCCAAACAGAGTTAGCTGCCTCCCGAGCGGAAACCGCGGCATTACAGGCCACGGTAGACCGAATTCAAAGAAACCCTTTTAGTATCGGGAGCCCTGGAGCCTCTCATTCGGCTCCTTTAGTAGTAGAGATCCCCACCCCAGTCCCCTTAGCCACCCCGGAAAGATTCCATGGAGAAGGGAGTAAGGTTCAAGTGTTCCTAACGCAGATAATGTTGCACTTTTCTTGCAAACCTAAGGCCTTTTCCTCCAATCATGCGAGAGTAGCATTTTTGATCTCTTACTTGGCAGGGGACGCAGCACAATGGGCAGTTCCTTTGGTGAAACGCGATGATCCCTTATTATATGATTGGGACCAGTTTATCAGGGATTTCGAGAAAACCTTTAACCGCCGGGCGGCCACTCTGTCGGCGGATAAAGATCTTCTAGAACTGAGGCAAGGGAATCGCGATCTTATCGCGTATCTGAACGATTTCCGGCGTTTAGTCGCAGAAACTGATTGGCCAGAAGTAAAGCAGTTGGCAGTATTCCACCGAGGGCTCAGGGAGGAGATGAAGGACATCTTAGCTCAAATTGACCCCCAGCCAACTATTTGCGAAGAGCTGATATCTTTGGTCCTCCGCTTGGATCATAGACTCAGCGAAAGAAAGGTGGACACTAGAAGAAAGGACCGTGGGTCGTGGAGGGCGGATGTTCCCCGTAGTACAGAGATAACACCAACTACTAGAGCGGAACCTATGGAGGTAGGCGCGGTCCGTTCTGCCCTCACGAGTGAAGAGAGGGACTACAGGAGGAAGAAAGGCCTGTGTATATATTGTGGGAAGAAAGGGCATTTTATAAGGGAATGCAGCCTAAGAAGCAAAAATCCCCGCGCAGAGCCCCGCAAACAGCTCGCGGCTACTTCCGAAGAACCCCAGGGAAACGAGCGTGCTTAAGGAAGGAAGAAGGGAATTCTTTAAGCCAGTGGTACATCCCTTCCTTATGTGCGAAGACACCGATCCCTACTTCTCACTTCACTTTGGTCCTCTCACTATTTGTAAAAGGAAAGTCCTACCATGAGACGGCCATGTTGGATTCTGGAGCCACGGGTTGTTTCATTGATCAGACCGTGGTATCTCGTTTAGGCATAACCCTTGATACTAAGAAGACACCAGAAAACGTCTATGCAGTAGATGGAAAACTGTTAGAGGCTGGACCAATTCGGTTTCAGACGGAAGCCTTGGAAATACGCCTAGGAGAGGCACACGTCGAAACACTGATTTTTAATGTCATCCAGGCGCCACAATACGGACTGATATTGGGGTTGCCCTGGTTACAACAACACAATCCGCTCGTGGATTGGGTGAACCAAGAACTGCGTTTTACATCAGACTATTGTAGGATGCATTGCTTCCCCCAAGACCTCCGCCCGGCGAAGACGCTGGCAGTCGTCCACCATGTAGCCACCGCTGCGGAACACCCGGTTACGTTACCCCAGGCGTATCATATGTACGAAGATGTGTTCAACGAAGACAAGGCTGAAAGGTTACCTCCTCATAGGCAATACGACTGCCAGATTGACTTAATCCCGGGAGCCGTGGTACCCACAGGGAGAGTATATGCCTTGACAGAGCCGGAGAACACCTTTCTGAAACAATACTTGGACAAGTACCTCGCCCTTGGCTTTATCAGGAATTCTATGTCTCCTGCAGCCTCTCCGTTGTTCTTTATTCCCAAGGCTAACGGAGAACTAAGAGCGTGCATAGACTTCAGGGCGTTAAACGCCATTACCGTCAAGAACCGGTATCCTCTCCCGTTAATACCGGTGCTCCTGGAACAAGTACAGAAGGCCGTCATTTACACCCGACTGGATCTGAAAGGGGCCTACCATTTGGTGCGAATGCGCAAAGGCGACGAGTGGAAAACCGCGTTTAAAACACGGTACGGTTTATACGAATATCTCGTCATGCCCTTTGGGTTGTGTAACACGCCCGCGGCCTTTCAGTTCTTTTTAAACGACGTCCTTCGCAAATATCTTGATCGTATCGTCGTGGTATACATTGACGACCTTCTCATATATTCCCCCTCTGTGGAGAGCCATGTACATCACGTGCGCGCCATCTTGCAAACCCTTCAGGAGAATCACCTCTATTGCAAGATTAGCAAATGTGAATTCAGTGTTTCCACTGTCGAATTCCTAGGGGTGATGCTCACTCCCCACGGCCAGGAGATGTCAGAAAGAAAGATAGCGGCAGTAAAAGATTGGCCCATCCCCAAGACCGTTCGGGATATCCAATGTTTCCTCGGATTTGCCAACTTCTACCGGAGGTTCATTGGGCATTTCTCTGGCTTGGCAACCCCGTTAACACGATTGTTGCGAAAGAAGGTACCCTTTCAATGGACAGAAGAAACCCAGAGAGGGTTTGAGGAACTCAAAAAGGCGTTCGTGTCGGCTCCAGTGTTGGTCCATGCGGACCCGGACCAACCATATATCGTAGAGGCGGATGCCTCTGACTATGCGGTGGGCGCGGTATTGTCACAACGCCACCCCTCGACGGGTCAGTTACACCCTGTGGCCTATCGGTCCCGCAAGCTGAACTCTGCAGAAAGCAACTACACTATTGCGGAGAAAGAACTTCTAGCCATTAAAGACGCCTTTGAGGAGTGGCGACATTACCTCCTAGGAGCCAAACACGTGGTAACGGTGTTCACGGATCACCGCAATCTCCAATTCATGAAGGCAGCTAGACATCTCTCACCCCGTCAGTTGCGGTGGACACTATTCTTCGCAGAGTACAACTTCCTGGTCACCTATCGTCCCGGAAAGGACAACAAAAAAGCAGACGCCCTAACGCGACAATCCGGCTCCGAGATCGTGGAAGAACCGCTCAAACAAACCATTATTGACCCAAGCAAGGTCATATGTACTACAGTTACCGAACCTTTCTTACAAAGCGTAGCAAAAACGATGACAACGGACAAGTGGAAGTCATGGTTGTCACAACATTCAGATTGGGGAATGAAAGACGGGCTACCTCTTCGGGGAAGACAGCTGTTGGTTCCTGTCAACACCCTCCGGAAACAAGTGTTTCGCTGGTGTCACTCTCTCCCAAGCGCTGGTCATACCGGGGTTGAAAAGACCACTAAACGTATTCTTCGCCAGTTTTGGTGGCCTTCGATTCATGCCGACATACGGCAATGGGTCCAGGAGTGTGTGATCTGTGAACAAATGAAGGCCTCTCACGCCCGTCCGGCAGGACTGTTACAACCCCTGCCCACTCCAGAAGGTCCTTGGCAGAACATCTCCCTGGATTTCATCGTTGGCATGCCCAGTGATCAGGGGCACACGGTGATTCTGGTAGTAGTTGACTACCTGACCAAGATGGCACATTTTGTAGCATGTAAAAAACTCCCCACCGCCAGTCAGTTAGCACAGTTATTACTGACACATATAGTCAGGTTACACGGGTTGCCTCGGAGGGTGGTTTCGGACAGGGGGCCCCAATTTACTGCAAAATTTTGGAAAGAATGGTGTGCTACTCTACAAATCTCTCCGGACCTTTCCACCAGTTTCCACCCCCAGACCGACGGTCAGACGGAGAGGGTAAACCAAACACTCAAACAGTATTTACGGTGTTACGTCGATCGCACAACAGAAAGATGGGTAGACTCTTTATGGTTAGCAGAGGTTGCATATAATGGGGCAACACACAGTTCCACTCAGGTTTCCCCTTTTTTCTGCACATACGGGTTTCATCCACGGTTTATCCCCTTTTTGCACCCTGGGAAAGCGGGAAACATCCCGGGAGTACAGGAACGAGTTAGACACATTCAGAAAACTCTAAAGTTCGTGAAGAACAGGTTGAGAAAAGCAAAAGGGAGATATAAAGCATATGCGGACAAACACAGACGCCCAGGGCCAGTATACAAAATAGGAGACCACGTTTGGCTTTCCACCAAAAACATCCGCTTTAAAAAGTACAGCATCTTCAACCCCAAATATATTGGTCCATATCGCATTGTAAAACTCATCAATCCCGTAGTGGTCAAATTACATCTACCCTCTTCTTTACGAATCTATCCTGCTTTCCATACCTCTTTGCTAAAACCAGCGCGTTCATCTAGGAAGCAGGGGGCTCCCCCGGGGGTGGTAAACGAGGAAGAAGAATACGAGGTCAGGGGTATTCTTGATTCCAAGATCCACCGCTCTAAGTTGTGGTATCTCATAGCTTGGAAGGGGTATGGTGATGAGGAGAACTCCTGGGAACCAGCGGAAGGGGTTCGTGCCCCACGGTGTGTCAGGTTGTTTCATCTACGTTATCCCAGGAAACCCTGCCTCTGTCAGTGTTCTTCGGGAAGGGGATGTACTGTCAGGGCTCATGTCAGGAGGGTCCAAGGAACACTGACGACCCGCGCGAGAGCGCTGCCAAAGATACAGAAACTACAATCCCCAAGAGCCTTTGCGGGCTGCAGACGGCGGTGACGTCATGACGCACGGTAGCGGAAGCAGACATAGGGCTTCCGGGACGCCTTCACGGTGCCGATTACTCCATGCCGGGAGCTGAATCAAGAGCGAGCAGAAGGCGGGTAAGGGTGCTTGTGGCACCGCGCTTTCTAATCCGAGGACTTCTTCAGCTCAGGTATTGTGGCCATACCTTCGTGGTATTCTCCGTTGCTTCGTTGGCGGTTTCCCAGGAGGGTTTCCATGCGAAGCAACCATTGGTAGCCTTTGAGGTTCCTTTTTCCCCGTGATCTCTGTACGCCTTTCTCCCGCGTTGGCGAACCGATATTTCCTCGGTTCTTGCGGGGAGAAAAAGGCGTAGTACATTTATCCTATATTGTTTCCGTGAGGTTACGTTTCCCAGTACTCCCTGTGCGCCTTTCTCCCGCGTTGGCGAACCGGTTCTTGCGGGGAGAAAGGACGTAGTTCATGTGACCTGCATTACGAGAGGAATTCCGTTCTAGCAGGAAACTTTGTTATTGAGGCTGAAATCTCTGTCATTGCAACGCTGGGTATGCTCCAACATGTTCTCATGAAGTAATGCTAATATGTATGCAAAAAACCAGTGTGTGATTCCGGAGACAGAGATTAGGCATTAGGCCAGAAGGCTAACTGTTTTCTTTTTTTTGTCATTGTAGCAGGGGTTTGAGAGTGAGCTGGAGGTTCGCTCATCCGCTCCCCTGTATTGCCAGAAGCCTCTAGGGTATGGTACGTTGCCACCCCTTCTGCCATTGTCAGTTTAGTGCGAGTGAGGCCCTTGGGTGGGTGACAACTCTCATACCACTTTTTATCTTTCTTCCAGATCTCAGAGAAGGCTTCCCTACGTCTTGTAGGTGCAAACCAGCGCAGCGCATTCTTTTCCTTTACAGGTAGGGCCAGGGCGCTAGGAGTGGGAAGGGGCAGGGACTGAGCAAGAAGGAGTTGTAGGGAGGGGAGTACTGATATTTCTCTTCTTTCTCGTTTCAGGTCTCCCTCCCTGCTGTCCCCATCCTTTCCTTCCCCCACTGGACCACCTCACTGAGTCTGTGAATATCTAATCAGACCTTGAGGGTGTCGAGAGGTGGACCCCTTTTGAGCAACGCACGATCCTGAGGATTCCGGGTCACGACAGGCTGACTTTATAATTCGGGATAGGTGGAAAATCTGGTCAGAAATTGAGGCGCAGGGAGGAGCCTAGCGCGCATCCAAGATGGTCGCGTGAGCACAGGGCTCCCCGGACCCTTGCTGCTCCTCGGAATTTATCCTGAGAATATCCTGATGTGGTTTATGGAATCTGGCAGATGACGACCGGCTGAGCACGTATCTCTTTTCAGAACTCGAATCGGACCTGGGAATCCTGAGTTGTCGTTGTTCGAACTTTTGGGACCCACCCGACGGAGGTGCCCGGGGCGAAGGTGAACCGTGGAGCCGTGTCGTAATTGAACAACAGCGGCTGCAGTGCGGTGCCAGTGGCCGCTCTACCACTTTCGGTTTCACTTTCGGACTTCAGGGGGCTGGCCGGCGAACGCACTTGCTGTGGCGGGGTGTTTCCTTGGCCTCTGCGCGAGGCTTTGTCTCCACCTGCCACTAGTGTGCCCATCGCCTTGAGTCCCCCCGCACCGCTATATTGTGGTCTCTGGTGAGGCGCTGGTCTGCGGTGCCGGTGCCCCTACGACTCTTGATCGGCGGTCCCCTTCGGTGTCCGTGACCACATGGGGGGCAAGGGGGGCCCCGAGGGGCGTAAGACTAAGGCCTCCCTCCGCGGGGGACCGGTCCAGGTCAACAACATGGACCGCTACACTCTGGGCAGAGGGTCCCCTGGAGCGACCGGCCCCCCCCCGGACGCCGCCGGTGGTGGCACGACCGTCTCTCCGGAGCTTTCCCTGCAGGACATCATGGGCGCCATTGATGGCATCAGGGAAACCATCGCCACGCAATACGAGGCCCTGGCCCGTAAAATCGACACGGTGGCAATCGATGTCACCTTAATTCGGGCAGATCTCTCCAAAACTAACGAGAGGGTTCAGGCTCTCGATGCGCGGACCTCCACCCTTGGTGCGGATGTGTCGGACCTGCAGGCCGCGCTTGGTGACATCAAGGTGGTCAACGATCAGATGGCCCGGCGGCTGGAGGACTTCGAGGGACGGGCCCGACGCAACAACATCCGTGTCATAGGCGTACCGGAGTCCTCCGACAGCCGCCCGGTTGACCTCCTGGTCGAAGAACTCATCCTCCAACAGTTGGCCCCTGCAGGCCTAAGTAAGTTCTTTGCCGTGGAGCGGGCCCATCGAGTTCCGGGCGGTCGGCCACGGCCGGGGGCCCCCCCGAGGCCTATCGTGGCCAAACTGTTCCACTATAGAGACCGAGATGCTATTCTGCAGGCCTCACGGGTCCACGGCCCGGTTCGTCATGAGAACTCATCCATTAACTTTTATCCGGACTTTACCCAACTTGTCCAGAAACAGCGGATGGGATTCCAGGGGGTGAAGCGTCGTCTCCGTGAACTGGGCCTAAAGTACTCTATGCTCTACCCTGCAAAACTCCGAGTGGAACATGAGGATCGGACTGCCTTTTTTGACTCTCCTGTGGCCGTGAGTGACTGGCTGGACTCGCTGCCGGACAAAGGTGGCCGTCCCGGGCCCTCTGCAGGCGCCGAAGGTGGCGGGTCCCCTTTGGAGTGACTTTTGGTCCTTGATTTTGCCATTTTGCACTGTTCAGCTGGGTTTTATTTCTTTTGTTTATTTTGTCTCACTAGGACCTGTGTGGGGGGCGGGCGGGGACGGGTCCCTTTCCTCCTCCGGGGTCTTTTCGTAGAATGGGGTTAGTAGGGCGACAGGCACACTGCAAGTTGGGGGGGTTTTTTGGCCCGCAGGGGTGCAGGGTGGGGGGAGTTGGATTTGGGGGGGGGTTGGGGGGAAGGAGGGGTTGTTTTGCTGTGTGTTTTCTGTTTGCATGGCGAGGTATTGATTTTTGTCCAGATTCGGGAACTGTGCTACTGACTGGGGGGCCTTTGATCTATTGGAGGGGATGGGGGGGGACGGGTTGAGGCTGATGTCATGGAACGTCAATGGGTTGGGGGACCGTATCAAACGGGGTGTAGTACTGCAGTATTTGCGTCGTCTGACTCCTGATGTGGTGTTTATCCAGGAGACGCATCTGGTTGGTAATGTTTGTCATGCAATGAACAGGGGGGGATACCGCCTCGTGGCCCATTCTGGTTTCACAACTGGCTCCAGGGGGGTGGGCATTCTCCTGCGATCCTCACTTCCGTTGGATATCACTAGGGTAGTCTCGGATGACAGAGGGCGCTACGTGTGTCTGACTGGGAGGTGGGAGGGGCAGCCCCTTTCCCTGGTCTCAGTTTACGTCCCCCCGGGCCTCCAGAACTCCACCTTCGCGGACTTGGGTCGAATGCTGCTAGAACTTCCGGATAGTCTTTTGCTTATGGGCGGGGACTTTAATTCGGTGGTTTCGGGTGACCTGGATCGTCACCCACCCAGGGCCCTCCCCGCTGCCCAGGCATGGCTTGGTGGACTGTTGGAGACCTTCGGCCTGGTAGATAGTTGGAGATTAATGCATCCGACCCAATGTCAGTACACCTTTCACTCTGGGGCGCATGGGAGTCTTTCTAGGTTAGACTACTTCCTTATGCCCGCGGCGCAGACTGGTCGGATTCGAGAGGTTAGGCACCTGGCGCGGGGTATCTCCGATCATTCCCCGCTGTGGCTGCTCTTTGACACCGAGTCGCGATCTGCAGGGCGGATCGCTACCATTAACCCGTGGTACCTGCGAGACCCTACGACTCGCGACAGCCTGGTTAAGGCTATGGACCAATACTTCCTTGAAAACGAGGGGTCGGTGTCGTCCGCAATGTCCCTGTGGGAAGCCTTTAAAACCGTAATCCGCGGACACGCCCTCTCCCAGATAGTGGTGGCTAAGAAGCTCAAGAGTGAGGCAGTGGTGAAGTTGGAGACTGACATCTCGGGGCTGGAGTCGGCCTTGGAGACGGGTGTCACTCCGGACGGGCTCCATGCCCTCAGCCTGAAACAGTTTGAATACAGGTCTCTTGTCACTGACGCTGCCAAAACGATGTACAGGGAGCAGCAGGGTCGATTGTATGATGCCGGGGACAAGGCGGGAAAGTTGCTTGCGTGGCTGGATAAGAAGGAGAGAGTGAATCGTGTGGTCCCGGAGCTGCGTGTCTCGGATGGAGTGTGTGTGACTGAGCCTGGTGAGATTGTGGAATGTTTCGCTGACCACCTCCGGGCCGTGTACTCCCCGGTGACTGATAGGGATGAAGAAGACTCTTGCCTTCTGCTGAGGGATATTGCTTTGCCCTGCCTGTCCGTCGAAGACCGTGAGCAGCTGGACGCCCCCTTGTCTGTAGATGAAATAGCAACTGCGATTCGGTCCCTTCGTTCGGGCAAGGCGATGGGTCCCAACGGTCTGCCTATTGAATTATACAAGTTGCGCCCGGATAAACTCGCGCCCTTCCTCCGTCGTATGTTTCAGGAGTCCCTTGAGGCGGGTTCCCTTCCTGACGACCAGCGTCTGGCTACGATAGTCGTGATCCCCAAGGACGGTAAGCCACGTGACCGCTGTGCCTCCTACAGGCCTATTTCACTGCTAAACGCAGAGCCTAAAATCCTGGCTAAAGTCCTTGCCAATCGTTTGTTGAGCGTCATCTGCGATCTGATTCATCCTGATCAATGCGGCTTTATCCCTCATCGTAACACCGCTCTTAACTTGCGGCGTCTTCACGGCGCCCTCGCCAGGGCGGAGTACCTCTCCGAACCAGCCGTGCTGGTTTCTTTAGACGCCACGATGGCCTTTGACACCATCGAGTGGCCATTCCTCTGGGCTGTCTTGACCAAATTCGGCTTTGGGGAAGGATTTCTTGGCTGGGTGAAGCTTCTTTACACGGGACCCTTGGCTCAGGTGGTGGTTAATGGGCGGGTCTCTCGGCCCTTCGCTCTCGGTAGGGGTACGAGGCAGGGGTGCCCGTTGTCCCCTCTGCTCTTTGCTCTTGCCCTGGAGCCGCTCGCTGCCTGGCTCCGCTGGGAGCCCTCGATCAGAGGGATCCGGTGGGCCCCGGGCTTCGAGGATCGGGTCTCGTTGTATGCGGACGACATTCTCCTGTATCTCACCTCGCCGCGGCAGTCGCTTAATGTTCTCTTTGATGTTCTGACTTCCTTTGGGAGAAATTCGGGTCTAACGATCAACTGGTCTAAATCCTGTGTCTATCCTATCTCCGGTGACCCTCCTCTCTTGCCGCCTCGGCTTCCGATCCAATTATCTCTGTCCGGCTTTAAATACCTGGGGATATACGTCTCGTTGGACCCGGTGGCTCGCTATGAGCAGAATCTCCTGCTTCCACTTCGGCGTTTGAGGGAGGACACGGCTCGGTGGTGTAAGCTGCCCTTGTCCCCGCTGGGTCGGGCAGCACTGTTTAAAATGATGTCCCTTCCCAGATTCCTCTATGCACTTCAGAACTCCTTCGATGTCATTCCTGTGTCCTACTTTCGGGAGGTGGAGAGCCTGCAGAGGAGACTAGTGTGGGACGGACGGGCGCGTATCGCTCTGGCAAAGCTTACTCTCCCCTGGTACGACGGGGGCATCGCGCTTCCCGACATTCGCAGGTATTACTGGGCCTCACAGCTATCGGCCATTAACCATGCCACGTATGCGCCTGGCTTGAATCCGGCGTATGAGATGGATAAATTCCTGCTTCCCGGCGGAAACTATAACAGGGCACTTTACTCCAGCTCGGCTGGACGGGCCCTTACGGGCCCTACTAAGATTGCGGTACGGATCTGGAAGGCGGCCAATGTAGCCATGGGCTGGAGTGAGCGATTAACATGTGCTACTCCTCTGTTTGCCTCCGACCGACTGGGAAGCCTCTGGACAACGAAGGGGTTTGAACGTTGGGACACGATTGGTATTAGTAGAGTGGGAGACTTATGGATTAAGGGTGCGGTTAAAACATTCGCGGCGCTCCAGAGCGAATACGAACTTACGGAAAGGGAGTTCTTCCGCTACGCCCAGGTTCGGCATGCCCTGCTCTCTGTTTTTGGGGAGGGGACCAAGATCCCGGCTTCATCGCCCCTCGAGGACCGCATACTCGATGGTCATGTCCCCGACAGTACTATCTCTTTAATTTATAAAAAACTTATCAATAATCGGGCTGACCTCTTGGTGCGCCTTCGGGAGGCGTGGACGGGGGATGGGGTGGAACTGGACGACGAGGACTGGCAGTCCGCACTGTCGTCCCCCAAGGAAGTGGCCATTCCAGCCCGTCTCCGCCTGGTCCAGCTTAAGATTCTCCACCGGGTGTATGTGACGGGTCCCCGTTTGGTCTCGATGGGATTTTCTGAAGACGGGCTCTGTAAGCGGGGATGTGGGCTCAGTGCCACCTTTCTCCATATCCTTTGGGAGTGCCGCGAGGTGGCGGAATACTGGCGCCGGGTTCATGTGGTCATGGGACAAGTCACCGGGGTTGCGCTGCTGCCGGAGGTGCGTCGCTGTGTCCTGAATGTGTGGGAGCCCAATGATTATAACGCGGCTCAGACTCGGTGGGCGGCCCTGGGGAACATGATTGCCAAGAGAGATATAGCGCAGCTTTGGGGTTCCCAGCGGCCTCCCACCGTGTCCGTATGGAAGGAGAACATGGACTGGTGCATGTTCAGGGAGAAGACTGTGTATGTGGCTCGTGGTAAACCGGGGGCATGGGGTAGAATCTGGGGGCAATGGAACGCGTATCGTGGGGGTATCTGTACTCCCCCCCTAGTGGACACCGATATTGCTTTGTCCCCCTGACCCTTGATGGTTCCTTGCGACTTCTGGAATAACCGAATATAGACGTTCCTCTCCCGTGACCCCCACCCGACATATCAGTACTCCTTCCTCTTGATAGCTATTTGAAGGTCTGAAGTAGAGTCCCCCGGATGTAGCCTGACCCACACTTTTTGCCCTTATGCCTCGCCTTTTGTTTTTAGTCGTTATTTATGTTAAACCTATGTATCCTGCTTCCTTAGGACTATCCGGAGCCATGTACGGGGCTGGGCCCCGGGAGTCGACTACTGCCTTAACAACTGTGTGATCCTTTCTGAATCTAGCGGCCGGCCCTGGTGGTTGTAGGCCCATGCTTGTAACTGATTTATTGTTTAATAAAATTTTCTAAAAAAAAAAAAAAAAAAAAAGAAATTGAGGCGCAAACAGGAGAACTAATAGCTGCAATGTTCTTATAGCAGTTTAGTTTCGAAATTAAAGACAATAGACCTGAGTCTAATATTGAGTACTCAAGACTTGGTATTAAATTAATTGAGTTCCCATGTCCGAAGCAACTGTGTGCGTGGAAACGGTCTCTCTCAGCATGCAGAGGGGTTAACATTTATCAAAAAGCTGTTAGTAAGTGGGGAAAGTATGAAGGCTTTACACTAACAAAGGAATTGTGGGGGAAAGTCAATAAGTTCAACTTTATGAAGTTGAGAGAAGCCAATTGGCGCATGATGCAGTTTTTATGCGAAATGGTTGCTTTACAGAACCCCACAATTTTACTGTGGGATCCACTTGTCACTTTCACACAGCTGTATTAGGTGCAAATCGCTGGACGTGGCAAATTGGTCCCATGTTATTTGGCAATGAGCACCTATCAGAATTTTTTGAAAAGTGATTTTTCAATATCTGGTGCAAGTGTGACAAATACAGCTAGTGCCAAGTGCTTTTTTGGTATGGTTAGACTATGATCACACTTTGAGATTAATCCCCAGATATCAAAAGCTGCTCTATGTTTCGATGCTGGGTTTTGGGAGTGGTGGGAGGAAATGAAGCAAGTAAGGGCAAAATAATTAGTATACCCTTCTCGTTGTGGAGAGATTGTAAAATTTTATTAAATGTGAGCCCAGTTTATGGTGGAATAATGCCATGCCCAGGCAAGTGTATTTAGGTAATTCTTAAATGTTTGGTACGGATGAATTTAAATATTTAAGTATTGTAGGAAATCACATGATATTGCACAGAACTGTATGACAATTATACGGAATTAAATGCTTCCTTGTTGGTGTATGATAATTATTTATTCAGGCTCTCCAATAAAAAGTATAATACAAAAAAAAGATATATTAGTAAGAAATTTGACAAATCTTCTTGAAATAATTTGATCTACGTTCCCAACACTTATACTAAGATATTTGAATGCTAAAATTCCTATGAGAAAAAGATCAGATGATTTCCAGAGTACAAAAGAAAAAGGGATGGGGATCCCTGCTCAGATTTTTTATGTTTCTTTTAGGGATGCCAAAGGAAAAAAGTTGGGTGGGGATGCTAATGGAAAAAAATTGTGTGATTTACTAGATGCACTGAACATGACGATAATTAATGTACGTTATAAAAGTGACCAGTAGGGTCAATACACCTTCGATAATAGTAGATGGTCTTCCCTTATTGACTAAGAGATACAGTGATCACAAGCCGCTGTACCTATCTATAACATGGTTTGTTAAAAAGAGAAATATGGGAGGATGATTAGATCTTTAAGTGATTGTGAACTAATAAGGTCACAAAATTTTAAAAAAAGAACTCTCAAAACTGTAAGAGCTCTTGTATACTTAAATAAAACCCTACCATCAGTAGACATCATGGTAGAATATAACGATTTTATAGTTAATGTCTAATCAAGACTATCTGGTTAAGAAAACAATTAACTCTCAAAAGGAGTTTGCGAAAATAGAACTTAACAGCCAAATTGTAGATGCTTTTCAACAGAGGCTAGGTGACAAGGGGGATGTTATCAAACAACTCAAGAGGAATTTTCAGAGGCAAATAAGAAGACTAATCTAGGATGAGAAAAATAATTTATGGGCTGAAGTTATTACAATGCTCCGAGAAGGTAAATCCCAGCTTTTCTGGAAAATGGTTACCAAAAGTTCCGGAGGAGTAAAAAAGTGGAAGTGCCACCTGTGAATGAGGAAGATTGGATAAAATATATTTTCAATCTATAGAAAATTAAGGAAAACCATTTGAATTCTCTTTCAGAGATGCTTGTAAAAAATTATTTCCCTGAAAATTCTTCTTCCTATTCGGAGGACCTCATTCCTACAGTGTTGGATATTCAAAAGATTATAGTGTTTAGAAAGTTCCAAGGCAGAAGATCCAGATGGGCTTGATGCCAATATTTTAATTGTAGATGCCAATTTGTGGACCCAAGTGCTCACCCAGGTTTTCTCTTCAGGAATAAGATCACATACAAGTCCAGAAACCTGGAAGAGGAGTATTAGGGTCCCAATCTACAAAAAGGGTTCAAGAATGTTACCTCGAATTTATGGAATGATAGCTGTCCTTGACATACCCAGTGAAACATCTTCTGCATGTTTTAGAAGAATGGGCAGATAAAGAGGCTGTTTTCCCAAAAACCCTTCTTGGGGTCAGAAGAGTGCATTCCATGATCAATGGATGCTTTGCACAGAAAATAATGGTTGAGGAGTACACTTGGAAAAAATGTCAGCCTCTCTATGTGGTGTTTATCAATTTATCATCAGCATTTGATGCGACTCATCGCTCACTTCTCTGGGCTAAAAAGGCAAATTTGAAAGTCCTACTCGCCCTACTAAAATTGATTATGCTCCTCCATGAAGATACATGGACAAAAGTGGAATTAGAGAGCAATGGTGATCTTTCAAGGAACATAAATACCCCAAATGGATTAATACAGGGATGTATCTTAGCCCCATTGTTGTTTGCTATTTATTTAGTGAATGCCCCACATTTTCTTGCCTGTCCCCATGTCTTTCCTCCTAAACTAGGTGGCAAATCAATATCTTACATTTTTTATGAAGACAACTCGGTCATAATGGATCTAACGCCTGTGGGCCGCTGCAGCGGCAATTAAACTCCTTTGTCTCATTAGAAAGCAAATTATTTGATAATAAACATCACTAAGAGTAAAATTAATGTTTTCTCTAAAAAAACAAAGCCAGATCCGCAGGACGAAGTGGTGGCTAAATATTGTTCACGTGGAGACGGTAAAGGAGTACAGGTACCTTGGCCTTCTATTTCAAACAAATCTCAACTTTAAACCCTATATGGCCCAACAGGCAATAAAAGCCAATGATGCTGCTGGATCTTTATTGAGACTTGATTTAAAGTTGGGCATAAATCTGTAGAGGTTCTGAGTGTCACGCATAATTTAAACATATCTAGCCTATTAACTGTACTGTTACAAATTATTTTCAGAGAAGGAATTAGCTTCACTCCAGACTATTGAAACAGAAATTTAGAAAACATGGTTGGGCCTCGCAAAAGGAACAGTCAACAGTGGGTTGATGCTTGAGCTGGTGTTGACCAATATTTAATTTAATGGCCTGCAAAGGACTATGAATTAGTGGTTTAGCTTGTTAAGAGCAGAGGAAGGGACATTCAATATTTGGCTAAGAATACACTTTCAGCGTGACATTCATGCTCCTTGGCCAGTCCTCCTGGCCAACATAATTAAAGGTTTCTTTGTGATATGTGTTAACTAGGCCTCAATTTATGTATAAACACCATCTTTTCCAAAATGGAAAGAATTTCTGTCACTCATTTCTTCTTCTCCACCCACCCTGCCCACATCTCTCCTCACAAATTTCTGCAGCACAGAGTCAAGATGAAGTGTACTGGTTTATTTCCATTGTTATTGTTATGCTGCTGCAACAATAACCCAAGGTCCTTACGCTGGTTCTCTGTGCCTTATTCATTCATAAAACACTCTTTTGTTCATGTATCTAGTTTTGTTCTAATGTCTCCAAACGACATTAGCATAGGTGAGCAGAATAATTTACTCCTGCAGTCGGATACTGCTTAGGAGGTAAGGTAATATGACGTTTAATTTTCATGTGCTCTCATTTGCTGATAAAATTATAAATTTGCACACACCACAGTGATTTTGCAGTTTCTGTACTCTCATACATGAAAATAATGTTTAAAAAAAACTTGATCTTTGGAGTGAGCCAGACAACTTTCCTGTTCTACTAGGGATGCTGTTCGTTAATCTCTTCTGTTGAAATCTGTAATTTACCCTTTAACTTTAAATATACCCTTCAATTATTCTAGAAATCATTGATTGAGTGGGCTCAACTACCACATTGATTGTTTTCTGAAATTTGTATGTATTCGGAAGTGCCATAACGCGGGGGACACATTGCCTCATATAACTGAGGTTTTAACATTGTCTCTGATCTAGTAAATGTAGGCATTTTGATTGAGGCCAGATTTTAGGGTGTCTAGAATGTCAGGGTACCGCGCATCCACACATGCAGCAACATGTGTACTGTTTATTTTGTAATGACATGTTGTTCTCAAAGACTCAGTAGGATGCCTTTAGATACTTTCTAAAACTCTTCCTGCAAGCACACTGTATTGCTTTCATTTATGAGCATTTTTTATTGGTCATGCCACTAGTTTGTTCTAACATGGCCGCATGACATAAAGTCAGAAGGGGCAAATCAATATTCATGTAGTTGGACAGTGTTAGGATGGTATGGTTATAAGATGTTTTATAATGTTGAAATGTGATTTGCTGAGATAAAGTTACTTTTGTTTGTACCATGCTGACATTGTAGTTTTCATCATTTTCTATGGTAAACCCTCTAATTTCTTTTTTTTGGGGGGGGGTGATATTTTGTGTCTGTACTAAAGATGCCAACTGTTTCTCTATAGATTTGCTGCATATTGGTGACTTAGTCTGTTTCTCAGATTTTGTTCATTACTGGCCCGTTTGGGGAAGACTAAAGATGACGGATCAATCCTGAGATAATTTTTGTCATTGTTCTGCAGTCTATCTGCGCTCTTCAACTTCCGTGACCAGACTAAGGGCCTGATTACGACCTTGGCGGACAGGGTTACTCTGTCACAAATGTGACGGATATCCCATCTGTCAAATTACAATCACATAATATCCTAGGGAACACGTTTGTGATGGAGTATCCCATATGCCAAGATGGTAATCAGGCTGTTAATTGGATTATTTACTTTGTTCCAGTGTTTAGAGTTGTTCCTGAGCAGAGAAATTTGAGTATTAGTAGGAAGGAATGCATTGTTATACTTTGCTATTGTTTGTAGGATTTGTACTTTGAGTGTAGATTTGTATTGAGTCATGAATTACATTTTATGTGAGAATTTAGGTTATTTGCTTTTGATTTGTGGTTAATTAGGTGAATTGATCACTGCAATTCTGATGATTTTGTCATATTTGTGAATTATGGTCAGAATTGTTACTGCTTCTGAAAATATTGTTTTCCATGCTTTTTGTTGTTTCAGGTAATTGAATTTGTCGCAAACCAAGATCTTGAGATATTTTTGTTGAACTTGTCTGCAAGTGGTTATCTGTTTATGTGAGATCCACAAAAACATAAAGCTAGAAAATTCAGAATTAATAATAACCTTTGAGTTGATTGTGTTCTAGCTAGGATTAGATTGGTGTTTGTTTATTCTACAGAGCATAGGACTAAACCTCTGCTCTAATCAGGTGGAGTTCAGCTGGTCATGAATCTGCCTTCATGCAATTTACAGTGCCAAAATTGTACTGATTCTCACAATTTGTGAGCATGTTCCTTCTTTCTATACTCTTATTTAGATTGAGTAGTCAGAGTGTATTTGTTTGTGTGTATGCTGGTAAAGGCACTGTGTTGATTTCTGTTCCCGAAGAAGTCGCGCTGCAAATGGCTGACAGCACCAAAAAGCCATGCCGGGATTGGTGAGATGTCACCACGAGTTGTGCTGTTATTGGTCAGTTGTTGAACTTGGAACAGGAGTTCACGTGGAACTCATTTTTTCAAAACAATGGGATAACGTAGGATTTACTGTGCAGAATTAATCTATGTAGACATATAATTCTCTTATTTTTTAGAAAAAAACAAGGCTGTGTCGAGATTTAATCTATGTAGACACTCAACTCAAAGAAGCAGACAGTATCTTATTGTTAAATTAGATTCCGCTGAATCAAAATGTATTTCATAAGCAAGGCAAATAAATATCTTGACATTTGCAGGTACGTCAGTGATAAAGGATTTTTGAAAGAGAAGAAGAACCCCAAGTGAGAGAAACCATAACAAGGTGACCAATTGCTTGAGCATATATACGGTATATTGGTTATTCTTTTAGAGTGACAGGCAGTTACATTTCATACAATGAAACACACACAGTAAGTTCTTAGTGTGTCATTTAAAAATAGTTCAGTTCTGTCTTTTTGTTTTTCAACTGCGTTTCGACCCTTTTCGAATATACTATGGTCTCATCAGGACAGTAATCAACCTAGGGACTCAGGAAATGTGTATTATCAAAAATTGGGAAACATGAATGGCAAGAAGTAAAGAAGGAGTTAACAAGGGTACATACTGGCTGAATAGTAGAGGTTGTCTCATCCATTAATGTGAGGACCACTGGGATTTCCGGCATACAGGGGTACCAGTGGGGGTAAAGGACTGGGGACAGCTTTCTATGGTTGGTGCTTTAAATGCAAGAGTATGGTTGTCCAGATTTGTGGCTTAATAGGCCAAGTTGAAGGAAGCATGCTATTCACACATGTAGCCCTGCAACATGGGGAAAGGGAATATATATATATATAATATATATATACACACACACACATACACACACACACACACACACACACATATATTTAGGATGCCAAGGAGATGGTGAAATTGAGGCTGAAGGAGGCCTGTGAGGATTCTTACCCATTACACAAGTGATTGGTGACTTCCGTCAGAAGATAAGAAGCTTGCATTGTGTTTAGCCCTGAAGAAAGAAAACAAGACCAGGATCCCTTTTCTTGATCTGAACATTTAGCATAAAGATGGAATACTTATAACAAGCCTCTTCAGGAAACCAACAGAGCGTAACACGCTGTTGAGGTATGACAGCAACCACCCATGTGCACTTGGGGATTCACTTCCCTATTCACAGTTCCTCCGGATAAGAAGAAATTGTACACTGAAAGAAGACTACTTCCGCGAAGCTAAAATTCTTAGCAATAAACTAACAGCCAGAGGGTACCCACGCAGGCTTGCCCTCAACTCCTTGAAGAGAGCCTGGTACTGCCCACGTGACTGTCTCTTGGAACCCAAAACCAAACGCCCAGAGAACCCATAGTATGTGTCACCACCTTTTCCCCAGCCTCTCACACTATACGTAAGAGCATCATCAAACACTGGGGGGTCATTAATGCAGGTGTACTGTATTTGGAACGTCCATTGTTCGCATTTAGAAAAAACAAAAACATCAAGGACCAAATGGTTCGAGCTGCCTTACCCACTACAGCATGCACAGGGACACTCCATGACCACTGGGGCTTAGCACCACTCACTGGACACGCCAAATGTGGGAACTGCATTGCATGCAAATTTACCATTGAATGTAAAGAATTTATTTATGGCAAAATTAAAATTCAACTGAAGGAATTCTCTAACTGCAACACCAGTAATGTAATATATGTGATTCTGTCCCCATGCAACAAGAGGTACATCGGCCAGACTACACAAAAGGCAAGAATAAGGATCTGTCAACACCGTAGCAGACTACGCTGCAACACACCCAATGTCCCTCTAGTTGAACACTTTCAGGCCTTGGGATACACTGAAGACGACATACACTCGACCATCATCAGCGTGATCAAGCTACTACTGCGGGGTGCAGACCTTTCGCAACTCCTGAATAAGGAGGAACTGAAATGGATCCTGCGGACTGTCAGCATCCATACTGGCTTGAACCACGTGGAGGACTGGACTACACTAATCTAACCAATTCTCTTCCATGCTGATTGACCTCTGCTTCCATTAGATCTAATGTAATACAGTCGAAATATGTCTTCCACTCTGTTTCTCCTTATGTTTTCCTTAATACCACTTTCACTACCATCACTTTATATATTGCCTTGCACTCCATTTTTGTGGTACCACTACCGTACTACTTTTCAGTTTTCTCCTTTTCTCACCACTACAAGATGGCCGCCGCCATCATATCTCTGGCTCATACACACCATAACCCACGATCACCGCCAATTCTTGGGTTGATAGGTATTGCCCTGCACCCCCAATATCGTCCATGACCCCCTGTCAATCCTGAGGTTATTAGATTAGACCTGCACCTTAGCAACCACCTCACCACCTTGGACCAGCTCCCTTTTAAGATGGCCGCTGCTGTTACCTCACTCATTCATCCATATTCGCTTGTCACATGATCATGATCAAGCAAGTCACATGATCATGATCCTTCCATGCACCTTCACTACTTAACTGGCTGTCCCAGAGACAACTCATTTTCCTTTCTGGGGACCGACTTAAAGCCCGCGCTGCACAAGCCTTGAACTACCGGTAAGCTACACGACAGTAAGCATGACCCCCCTTTTAAATCACCTGATCACCGTGTAGATATTAAAGCATTCCTCTCTCATTTAGATTGGCCTCACATCAGCTCCGTGACCGCTGAGACCGATTTTGCGACTCTCCTTACATCCACATTAAGATATTTATTCCGGTAAGCAACATAGTATCTCCTTATTTATAATTTGTTTACGCACTCGGCTCCACACTCGCTTCATCGGCTGCTTTAATTTCACAGTAGCCACTGCTGATCCCGAGACCGCCATTGCGATCCTCAATGACCCTCACTTAACCAAACTTGGAAAGTGCACGCACTCCGACGGGGACACTGCTCCCTAAATAGGTAAACTCTGCTCTGTCGGCACGCTAATGTCCACGCACTCCCTACGCAACGCCCTGACCTAGTTGCATTTCCTTCAAACAGGTGGATAGTGACCCTACCACCCTGCGGGGGTCCATCTCTTGCTCATTACATACCCGTCACGGGCTCCAGAACGTTTGTCGCATCACCTTAATTAGATACGCATACCCTTTCATTCGCGCCTCCCCACTTATTGTTTTCTCTTCTTACGCAAGCCTTTGCAGCTTATCTACTTCTCTCAAACGCTCTCTCTCTTTTTCCAGTCACATGATTCTTTGTTGATACACCTTATTCTTTCTTAGCTAAACTTGACCCGTTTTACCGCTAGACGCGCAATCATGTTTTCTGAAATCTATTGTCTCAAACTACTTTTAACCTCCGCTGTCTACTCTCCAGTCTGGACTGCAGATATATTGTGCACGCACTTATTAAGTGTCTATGATCTTTTGAGTCTGTCACAGGGTTCACCCTTATGAGAACCATAACTATGTAATTACTGACTTCTGCCCAAGTTAATCTTTTGTACTTCTCTTTTCTCCCATTTTTCCTATTTCTCCATGTACTCTTCAGTCATCACAGGCAATTGTTTACAGGCATAACACTGATATTGTCCTGATGATTTTCCTGTATTTTCTGTAAAGATCTAAACGCCGTCGACTTGTCCACCCTATACACTTTTACTTAAATCCAAATATGTGTAATGGTGGCTCAACTGTAAATAGTTTGTGATACCAAAATTGTTTTATACAAACAACCATACATTGCCTGAGCCTTTTCGTTTGGTTTTCCCATTTCATTTTAAGTGAGCTTGGACGCAGGCTTGTGTCCCACTGTATATGTTTGCTTTGCAACTCACCCTCATGCTTATCTCACATATTGCATATTAAAATACCCCTATCCGGCTGGATAGCGGCTAAAATATAGTACTGATTGGGTCTATATTGATTTACTCTATACATTCTTTCCATGTCTAGGGACGATTGTTCTTTGAAACTGCTGGTGACAGTGGCAGCTTGTTGGAAATCATTCCAACTACATTCAGTAAATTAGTCTCATCGTAATACGTGGCTAATCAATTCACAGGGACGCGGTCTCCCAAGCATAGATATTCGATAAGATGAGCAGCAGCGTTCATCTCATCCAAGGGGGACCAGATAAACAGAGTGTCCATCTGCACAACGTCCTTGAAGGAAAGGCTTGCTGGTGGGTGTATCATAAGGCGTGCCAGTGAGCGTGCCAATGAGGAGTGCAAAGACATGAAGTCTCTATGTCCAACTAGAGAGCTGTGGTTATATGGCCCATTGTGGTAACTTGACACATGTACATTGATAAATTCTAAAAAGTAAGAGTAAAGTGAATCAATCAATGAAACAATTTAAATAAAATATATAATATTGCTGATTCTATTATTTGCTGATGACTCCTTCCTCATTTCAATAACACCCATGGGCCTACAGACCTTGGTCAACAAATTCTTAGACTTTTGTGAGTCTAGGGATCTTGTCTTCAATGTCAACAGGACCAAATACATGGTACTGGGTTAGGGGGTGAGGAAAGAAAAAGTAATTATCCTGGTGGAGAATGAGGCACTTGAAAGGGTAGATAACTTTGACAATTTAGGGGTGTGACTTATGGAGAGCTTTAGGAGGCTTGGTCAGATTGCTAAGAGTAGACTGTTAATCGAGAACAGGTCTAATGCCATCATTAGGACACAAAAGAAAACAGTGTCACATGTAGTATTGCTAGTCCTGGAAATATATTGTGCTAAGGCATAAGGGACTGAAATAATGGGCTATGGGGATGTCTAGCCCCTGGCAACAGCGGAAAACAACTTTTCTAGGAAACTAGCTTGTCTCCTATCCAGCTCACCCCTTATCCTGTTGTACCTTGAATTAGGGCTAAAAAGAGTAACTGATGTGGCCATATTTAAAACATTAGTTTATTGGGTCCATCTCTGGAGTACTCCAGAGTTAGCTGATTATAGGGACTCACTTGATGAAGTACTTAAGCTACCAGGTGCTAGGTCGCTCCCCTGGATTAAATGTGTGTATATTTGTATGGGGAAGCTAGGACTACATAGGTTTTGGGATGATTCTATCAAATTAAACAAAGCGGATAAAAACGTACTGAAAGCTACTTACTGGGCATATATTAACAATGAACTTGTAAATAGAAGCCCTGTGGGATCTCTGACCAATGTGTTTCTCAAACATAAATTGTTACCGATTTTTGAACACTATTTAGATTTTATACCCTCCTCTCTACCTAAGAGCCTGGTCTTATGATTCCGCTTTGGGACACTTCCTTTAAGATCATTTACACATAGATGAAGTAAAGAACAGGTATCCATGGTTTGCCCTATGAATCTCATCTACTCTTTTTTGTTCCGAGTATTCTACCTCTCGCTGCAAGTTGATCATTCCCATATGTCGTGAATTGGGGGTTTCTCGGTATCAGATAGCGCTTAGGATCTTAAAAACTGATACATCTTTTAAAATTGTTTTAGCTGTTAGTAAATTTCCAGAGGCAGTTTGATACAAACGAAAAATAATCTTTAAAAAGTGATGTGCAAATGAATTATGGACTTTCTCTTTTTTTACATCCCCCACCTGTTGAATAAGCCTTTTATTTATTTTGGAATTCGATCTTGGTGCTAGGACTTTTATGGTACTCCTGAGGGTATTTCTTGAGTATGTTTATTGCTGCTCTTACTTTTCATTGATATTGAAGCACAGATCACTTTGGTTCTTGACGTGATTCCATAAATGGGGTTGTCCTACAGTTTAGCGGGTGTTATTGCTGATTCAGCTAGTTGTACTGATATTGAAGCACTGGTCCCTTTATGCGTCGCTATGATCTTATAACGAGGGTTGTAATCAAGTATTACTGCAAATATTGCATGCATGTCACGTGTCTTTTTTATTCTCAATTTTTATCTTTTTAAATATTTTGTTCGTAAGTACCTCACATTTCCACAGATAATTGATCAGGGATATGATCTTAATATGTAATTTCTGTGCTGCAATAAGGTTTTCATAGTTATGATCTGTATTGTATGATATTGCCCGTTCTGCAGTTACCCGCCGGGGTCTATGGAATGCTTTTTATATAAGTATCTTGATGTATGTTCTGTGTATTTATTATTTTAATTGATGTTGTTTTATGTGTTGGATGTACACTTTGATGGCTGTAACAACCGAATAAAGTATTGTTCACTACTACCTCAGGGTCTTGAGTGGAAGATAGAGCCCTGCATGTGCCCGTGGGAAGTGTGGCGCAGAGCCAGAAGGCTATCTTAGCCCGTGGTAGTGACTAAACTTATTTACAAAGAGGATATTAAGAACTTCTATATAGTGTAGTGCAGGGGCCTGGGTGGAGGATCAAGCCCTGCATGCATTGGTAGGAAGTACGGCACAGTTTGAGGAGGCTGTCACAGATTGTGACTGCAGTCTCCTAATTGAAAACAATGAAAAATGATATATATACATACACATAAGAAAGTAAAAATGAGACAGTGTAGGGATGGGAGCGGGGATCCGACACTCCATGCGCTGGAGTAAGTGTAGCGTATTCAGGGTATATCTCAATATAATAACGTAAACAAGGCTAAGGGAGATATCTAAATCTGTACATAAGTGTACTGACAATTTAATGAGAAAGAAAGGGGACAATTGCAGACAACTCATTAAATTGAGAATGGTGCACAAGGGTGAAAGTGTATTATTTAGAAAGACACAGATTTTCAGTCCATCAAAGCAATACATTTGCGCCATTCTTCCATCATGTTCAATCCATTCCTTATTGAGTCATATTTGTCTATCCATTTGCATTCCAGTCATTGTAGGGTATATTAGATGTCTCCACCTCTAGAGGATGGTGTGGCCTTCTCGATGATCTGCCACCTTTTGTCGTCCACTGTGTGATGCCATCCAGGAAATTAGGTACCATGGGTGCTGTTACAATAGAGCTATGAATCCTGCTTTATGTTGGGATATTCTGGATTTGATTTGTTGGAACGTCTGACCTATATCGATCATGTCACAGGGGCGCCATATACAATAAATCACATTTGCTAATTGTGAGAAGTTGGCCTGGGCTATATGCTGTCCACTAGTTAAAGTGGGCACCTTGTACCAGTCCAAACAACCCTTATGGTGATTAGGTCAAAGATAACCTTTATTGAAAGCTATCCTAGTGGTAGCTATGGTGAGCAGCATTCAGGCTAAGTCTTGAAGGAATGTTAAGCACCTTGTTGTACCAGAATGCAACCTTATAGTATTGGTTAAATGAAAGGGAAACCACACAGTAGTTATAACAATATGTATTTATTATTTATAACCCTCTCTAGTATCCTCTACATGAGGATAGAACACAAATCAAATAATACTGTTGCAAAGAGTCAAATGTAAGTAACACAATACACAGTGGGTTCCTGGGGGAGACCAAACCATATACTAAATAAGTGGTATAATAATCACGACTCGGGATTAGACCTAGTCTAGAAAGTGTAGAATCACTGGAACCCAAGGCACCACCCAAGGTGAGTGACTAAGGACCCCACAGAGGACGGGTGCTGAGTGAGAACATGACCCGTGCTCCGTACAATTCAGAGGGAAAGTCGTGGTTGGAAAATTAGAGATTAAGGATCCTTCCCAGCAGATTACGAAGACAACCCTTGGAATTTAAGAGTTTGGAGAGCCACCCCACCCATGGATGCCTTTGTACCAGAGTTACCTATCCCAGAGGAGCCGGATGCATAGTCACAACGTGACGTCGGAAACCCTTGTCACTCTCTATGGATGTCGACAAAGAAATGCTAATGCTGGAAGTAAGAAAAGTGTCCGGTGGAATCCAAACATGGATTCTAGATGAGAAGAACCTGAAAGCAGAGGGGACAGAGTGTGGGTCACTTTGGAGTGACCAGGGGCTCGTTAGACGAATGCCCACCGATGTTGGGTGCTTCAAGTGTGTTGACAGTGATCTTGACTCTTCAGCTTGTGGTAAATAATTTAATTACCGGTACTTAATTTGATGCGGAAAATTTATAATAATAGCTCAGTAAAATAAGAGGCAGAATCCGTGGTATTAGAGGTTCGGAACGGGCTTTATTCCAAAATCAATTCGAATTGTGGACTCCATATTCCATCACCACGAAGGTTCAGGAAGTGAAGGACCAACTTTATTGACAGGTAATCATTTTTATACAGAGGCATTATAGTGAAACAGATGCAGGAGGCGTAACAGTTGATAACAGAGATAAAAACATACATGCGTAACTAAAATGGGTGTAACTAGGCGTAACTAAAGAACGTCATTAGGTATGATGTCACAAATGGGTGGTTCCATGAAAGAATTTCGCAATGTCAGCAGAAATACTTGGCAGAGATGCGCGCGCAGCAGCATGACGTGTGATTGACGTGCAACTAGGGGGTGAAGGGGACTTGACATTTAGCTCTACATGTGGAGACAGAAGTCTGGGGGGTCAAGTCAACCTAATCCCAAATCATATCTAACATCCTATGTTTAAAGAACTATGTTATCCAAAAGGAAAGGTCTCTCGAATAAAATCTATTCTATACTGACTGTGAGTGCGTGTACAAGCGTCTAAGTGTCTACATGAGATGCAAGGGCAGAAATCTTCCATGAATTACTTGCATAAAGACAGAGAAGCCGGGCCTTTTGCTCGGTAGCTGGAAGAATGTTTACTTAAACTACTAGACGGGAATGCATTGGATGGGGAGCGGAGCAGATAATCTCGAAGGTGAAATACAGTTTTTGGCAAGCAGACAGGTCGAGTCAGGCACCGTTAGCCGCGCAGGGAGTAGGACAAAGTTCATGGATACAGATGCGAGCTCAGACTGGAGCTTTCAGAGGCAGAAGGCGGAAAAAGGCTTAATGGCAGAATCAGGGCCTACTCGCCTGGACTGTAAAATGGGATAAATGAACCATATAAAGCCGGTGGCCTTTCATACTTAGGAATAGAATATCCGGCCCATTCATGGCGGATCTGAAAGAGGACATGTTGACGGTGGACGCACATGTGTTTGCGTCTTCATAACTGGAACTGGAGGGAACATACATGTACTGGTGATTTATACATGGAACCGTTGGGGTCCAAGATAGGGGACATAACTGATCATAAAAATCCATATTTCCACATTCCCTCCTTGTCCCCTACTTGCCCTTAGAAGATATCAATCCTCATCAATCCGTCGATCTGTTCATATAGCATCATTTGTTCTTCTTTCTTCTTCCGGGAGGAATGAAATCTTGGTGGTGGAATACACGATGTGGCACACAGACCACAAATCGCTGGTCCACATTGTAGACATAAGCAGCAACTGAATAGTATGAGAAAGCCAATACCTTGGAAGGAGAGCATTCTCCACCCCCAGGCTGACAATACACTCCAAAACCAACCGGACCAAGTCCAGGTGCCTGGATTCTGGTGTATCTGGCTTACAATCTTATGAAGGCGAGTTATGGCTTTATATACTGACGGCGAATTTTCTGGTATGAAAATGCAACAACTTGATCCGATGACCCTACAAGCTCCGCCCCTATCGGCCAGGATGACGTCAAGGACAAGACGATTTTGAAGCACAACAATCCGCATAGCAGACTGCTCTTCTGTTAAATTGCCTAAGGCGGAAATAGTTTCGTTCACTACTGCTTCAAGGGTTCTGGTTAATCTACGTATCAGCTTACTATTGGTAACTGTACCTATATAGGGAAAGAGACCTTTATTGAAATCTGTGTATTTTTCCCATGCTGTCTCAGTGTAATCGACTATTGGGAGATCTCTCCGTTCTCTATTGTGTATTAAATGAGTATTTCTATGATAATCAGGAGGAGCTAGGAAAACAGGTGGCAAAAGGAATCCGATGTAGCAGGTACCATCCCAATCTAGAGGCAAACGTATATATGCAGTCTGACCACATACGAAGTAGGAATGGCGAGAAGCTCTAAATGTAGACTTGCCTTGATCACTGAATTCTATTACAGTGGTGCATCTACTATGGCCCATATGTATGGAACCATTCTTTCTTACAAATAATTCACCTTTAACTGGAAATACTGACATAGCGGGAAAAATTGGTGCAGCTTCGGATTCAACATTCAGGATCATGAGATTAAGCGTGAAATTCCCTAATCCATATACTTCATTTTCTAGATCAGTTCCTGTTCTTTTGGGAAGTCCCTCCTTGTTAGGGTAGCAGACTTTGAGTAAAACTAGGTTCAGGTTTCCCCATACCCAATTGTCTTGATAAGTTACTGAGTTTGAATTGAAGGAATTAATTAAACTAAACCATGCTCCACAGGAGCCATTGTGTGTGAACGGATATGGAAAGAGAGGCAGAATTCCCTTATAGTTCTGATAGGGAGGGAGTCGGCCACATATCCAACAATTTGTAGCATTGCTAATCTGATGAGAATGATGTAACATACTAATAAAAGTGTTATTGCGCAGCGCAAATCTATAGGACAACTCATGCGGGGGTAATTCATTAAAAGAATGTTCAGCAGTAACATTGTAAACATGTTTAGAAATAGGATAATATATGTGCAACAATATACTTGCAGCGATTATTAAAAGATTTAAGAAAAACAAAATTAATAACGTCACTGTGCAATGACTACGCAGTGATTTACAGTACGCATGTTGTTTTAATTGCATCTTTCGGTTTCTTTCTCTATCCAGGTCTAGGGGGTACATGTCAGAGACAAATTCGACCGATTCACCTTGGAGAGGACTTAAACAATCAAATTGTCTGACTTATTAGACCGTAGTTTTAGTTTATATAGTTCCTTATCACTCTGTTCAACCAAAGGAAGCTTTGAGTCAATCGGTGAAGACACGCGAGGTGTATCGTTTACATCAGACGGTAGTCCATGAAATTTCTTGATATGACTTGAATGTATCCAACCTTTGCGACCTTCGATCTTCACGGCTGTCCTCGTGGTGAGCAGTACAAGTTGAGGCGATTTCCACCTAGGATCCAGCTGAGTCTTCCGGTCAAAATTTCGCACTAACACCAGGTCCCCGGGAACTACGTCATGGGGTTTCACCTCGGTGTTGTCGGGAAAGGCTGCAGCTACCTGTGAACGACAAGATTGTAGTGCAGACATCAAGGAAGCCAAGTAATCTGTCAGCATATTACAGTCAACATCAGTTATTTTGCGTGGTATAGGCGTCCCCCACATATTTGGTGGTCTGCCAAAGATCACCTCATAAGGGGATAGCCCTGTTCGAGAGTGCGCTACCATTCTCATGTAAAAGAGTGCAACTGGTAAGGCTACTACCCAGTCGACACCTTTCTCTCTACATATTTTGGACAATCTAATTTTCAGAGTTTGATTATGTCGTTCCACGAGACCTGCTGCCTCGGGGTGTCGGACACAGTGAAATTTCCACTGATAGCCTAACAAAAGTGAAACGTGTTTCATTAGTTCGGATGAGAACGGCTGGCCGTTATCTGAGTAGACAACACGTGGTAAACCGTACCGTGGGAAGAATTCTCGAACCAACTGTTTGGCAGTAGTCGGGGCAGTGTAATCTGAAACCGGGTATGCCTCTGTCCAACGGGAAAGAGCACAGACAACTACAAGAACATATTTGAATCCTCGACATCGTTCCATCTGGATATAATCCATCTGGAGGACTTCAAAAGGGTGATCAGGAGGCTGAAATCCACCCTGTTCTACGGGAATGCTTTTACCTGGGTTAAACTGACAACAGATCATACAGGTACGAACTTTTTGTTTAGCTGCTGCTCGTAAATGTTTGTTGAACCAAATGTGTTGAATGCTGTCTAGCATAGCTTTTTCTCCTAGATGCGCTGGACTATGTATTGTATTAATGATAACTTGAACCATTGAATCAGGAAGGAACCATACCGATTTTTCCTTCGTCATCCATCCTTGATCCGTTTGGATCCCTCCTAATTCAGTCCATTTCTTTATTTCATCTGGTGTAGCATGTGTCTGTATGTCAATTACGTCAAGAGCGGGATCCTTAACCGTCATGCAATGTGTTGGTGTCGGAACTATTGTCTTTGTCATGTCAGATGTGTGAGTTTGAGCAGTCTGTTTAGCTGTTCTGTCAGCTAGATCATTGCCTTGGGAAATGATATCAGTAACTTTCGTATGAGCTTTACATTTCATAATTGATATTGCAGTGGGTAGATGTATTGCATCTAATAAGGCATGAATGAGGGGTCCGTGCTGAATGTGGGCACCGTGAGAAGTTAAATAACCTCTCTCTCGCCACAGCACGCCGAAGTCATGTACAACTCCGAATGCATAACGTGAATCAGTGTATATGTTGACTTTTTTATTTGTGGCTTGAATACAGGCTTGTGTCAGAGCGATGAGCTCTGCTGCTTGAGCTGACAAGGTATTTATGCAATTTGTTTCTATGACTTCAGTGTCTGTTGTGACTGCATACGCGGCCACTAACTCTCCTGTACTTGTTCTCATACATGACCCATCTACATACAATGTCAAGTCTGGATCTGACAATGGGACGTCTGTCAAGTCTTGTCTGGGTTTCGTTGTGATAGTGATAACTTCAATACAATCATGTGCTAGTGGGTCTGTTCCGTTTACTGGTAACAGTGTGGCAGGATTCAATGTACTACAACGTCTGATTTCTATGTGTGGCTGAAACAATGTTAATTCGTAACCGGTGAGTCTTGCTATAGTCAGGTGTTGTGTTTGTGTGCGGTTCAAGAGAACCTCTACTGCATGTGGTACTTGTACTGTCAATTGGTGTCCTAACACTATGGCATCGCTTTGTCGGATTGCTAAAGCTGTTGCTGCCACTGATTTCAGGCACGCAGGCAGAGCCTGAGCTACGGGATCTAATGTACTAGAGAAATAAGCACATGGTTTGTGTGATCCTGCTTGTTCCTGAGTGAGTACTGACAAGGCAGTACCTTCGCGTTCTGTAACAAAGAGTGTAAACTGTTTATTGTAACATGGTGTTGCTAAAACAGGTGCTTGACATAAAGCTTTCTTTAGGCTTTCAAAAGCTTGTGTATGTTCCTGAGTCCAAGGGAGAACAGTCGATGTGGCTGCCTCCTGTGTTGTCAACTGAATGAGTGGTTTTGCTAGAAATGCATACTGAGGGATCCACTGCCTACAGTATGAAGTGAGGCCTATGAAAGCCCGCACCTCCTTTTGTGTCTTGGGTATTGGCATGTTAGCAATTAACTGGATGCGATCTGGTGTAAGCTGCCTTCCCTCCTTGGACAGCGAGTGCCCAAGGTAAACAACTCGCTGGACACAGAATTGCAGCTTAGAAGGGGACACCTTGTGCCCCTTTTCGGCCAAAAAGTGTAAAACCGTCAGTGAGGCTTTTTCACATTCAGGTTCGCTTCTAGCGGTGATCAGCAGATCATCGACATATTGAAGCAGGGCAGTGTTGACTGGCATGTGGATACTGTCAAGTTCTCATTTCAGTGCTTGGCTATAGATGCTGGGGCTTTCTGTGAATCCTTGAGGTGCGCGTGTGAATTTAAAGCTTCGTCCATTTAAACTAAATCCGAACAAGTATTGGCTTTCCGGATCTATTGGGACGCTGAAAAAGGCATTCTTGAGATCAATTACAGTAAAGAATGTTGCTTCGGAATCAATGGCTGTCAGTAATGAAGAAATGTCTGGGACTACGGGGTATTGTGGTACAATACATTTATTTAATTCGCGCAGATCAATAACCAATCGATATACTGGCGGGGCTTTTGGATCAGTTCGTTTAAGAATCGGAATTATCGGGGAATTACATACATTGGAGTCGGTTTCCACAACCACTCCTTGGGTAATAAGCTCGTCAATGATTTGCAGTAAAGCCACTACAGCATCTGGGGGTAACTTGTATTGTCGCATTCGTGGTAGTACCACTCCTGTCTTTAGTGTGACTCGATATGGTGTAATGTTCATGCAACCAACATCTGTAGGGCCTTGTGCCCATAAATGTGTGGGTAAAGTCTGCAGTCGGTGATCCATGTCTCGGGATACATAGTGCCCTTTGAAATCACGTAGAAACAATCTTACTCCTTCCGGAGAACAACATATTATAGCTCCTAGAGCTTTCAATGTTTTTATACCTAACAGGTTTTCTGGACATGATTTAGTAAGCAATAAATCTGTAGTTCGTGTCAAGGGACCAATCGTAAGTGGAAGAGGCTGTGATACTTCGTTAATGATAGGTTTTCCTGAAAAGCCAAGGGAAATATTCTGTGAGCCTGAGAGGGGTGCCCCTGGAACTTCACTACGTTTTATGGTTGTTCGGCTTGCCCCTGTATCAAGTAAAAATTTTCTATCTTGGCCTAATAGTTCACTGTGTACATAAGGTCCTTCTTGATCTACAGGGACCTCGATAAGGGGTAAGCCAACTTCCCTCTCTAGGCTGTTTCATGAGTATCGTTGATAATCAGGATAGTCATACTGTGCGGTCTGGTACATCTGTTGTGTCGTTGTTTGTGTGGCAGCAATAGGCTGCGGTGGTGGAGCTGGCATAGACTGTGGCGGAGCTGGCATGGACTGTGCATGCTGCGGGGCTCCTTGTTGGTTCTGATCCTGTCTAAGTGGCCGTGGTCTTTCTTTTGTATTACCTATGGCGATATTATGTTTTAAAACTGGACAATCGTGTACATAATGACCTGGCTGTTTACAATAGTTGCATGTCCCTTTTACAGAACCTACTGAAACACTGGACTGTGTCATACCCTTTTTATGACCGTCGGCTGGAACTGTCTGGGAAACTAGCATTTTCATTTTCGTGTCTTTCATGCGTCTTTGTTCATGTTCTTGTTCCTCTCTAATTCTATTGTGATGGTACTGTAGCATTTGTAACATTTGTGACGGAGTGTTACCTTGCCAGGTACTCTCGAATTTCAATACTCTATTCTTAACTTGGGGCAAGGAATTTTCAACTAATTTTGTCACAAACAGATGTGGATACGATTCGCTACTTGCTTTTATTCCACTATTTATACCAAAACATTTTTCGAATCGGGCATAGAAATCACTAGTGTCCTCGTCTTGCTTTTGTTTACAGGCTGAGATTGCACCCCAGTCTTCCTTTTTCATAGTTAATAAACGTGGCAGTACCTGTACTAGTAAACCTGGTAGTGTTTTGGTCTTGTCCCCAAGCCCTGAACCTGGACCTCGAGCTTTTTCTTCGTTTTCTAATGCTGTCCAATCTATCTTTTGGTCTCCCACCTCCCAATCCTTTTCCTTGAGTTTTTCGTAAATGCCCGCAGGCATTAATACCTTCAATATTTTCATAATGTCGGGATAGGTATACTCTCCCATGAGCAACATGTCTTTAATTTCACGGTGGAAACCCGCTGGGTCTTTGTCATGACTGGGTACCACTTTCTTCATTTCTAATAGTTCTATTTTAGATATGGGTGTGTATACAAACACACGTTTAAACTGATTGTCCTCACCTTTTATCGGGTGCACTTCGCGTAAGGGATTCTGTCTATCCATGTAATACGTCGTTCTTTCCTTGATGGGCAGTGAGACATGTTCGGGGCATACAAAAAGAATGTACTGCTTTCTGGATTCTAGTATTTCTCTAATTAACTCAGTACCTGACCCTCTCCATTTATTCGTGAGTAATTCAGTCAATATATCAGGTAAGGGACCAGGATCGGAGTGTTGGCTTTTATATAATATAAGGAGTTGTTGAATCATATAGATACCAGCTAAACGCTGTTCATCAGGGGTGAGGTTCAAAAACGTGTGCGCTAGTGTATCATCACTATATTTTCCGGGACTATCAACCCAGTGAACGGCTGACCTGGCTAATTCTTGTTCGTCCATAGAATCGAGTATATGATAACCCCTTCGTTCTCGGAGTAATTTGTCAGCGGCTTGGAACGAATGTTCGGGGGACCTTATATTTATTATAGGGGTTTGGAAATTTCTGCTATTATCTGGACGTATCGGACGTATCGGATCAGTAAAGCATCTAGTATTATTGCAAGATCTTCCTCTACCTACATAGGCCACGGTTTCTAACTGTCCTGTGGGCAGTTCTAATTCTTCCTCCTCCTCGGTTTGTTCAGGCTGGTCTACTGCTAATCTTTCTTCGTGTATTCGTTCTACTTCTTTGCGGATCTTTCGGCACATAGCTACTATACTTAATCGTTTATCATGTCTCCCCTCTGATATATTCCGACTCCATGTGGTAAGAATTTGCATTTCTTCCGGATTTACCCCTGGTCGGTCTTGATTTCTGATCACACAATTTATGAGGAAACGTAACAGTTCCCCCTGTATCTCCACTTTCTGGTACTCCATGGCTCGATTAATACTTTCAGAGTCTCGCCCTGACTGGACAAAGTGATATATATTTTCTAAATGTGTAGTCATTCCTGGTAGCCTCCCTAAATATATTGTAGCTCGTCGGATACGTAATGATGCCAGCAGCATTTCGTCCTCTTTGCCGGGCACAGGGTCATATCTACAATCTACTAGAAGTTCCTTAAGCATGTCGGGAGTTACTAGTTTGGGCGTACGTTGGTGGGCTAATTCTTGAAAGGAAAGTTTATTTACTCTGGGTGGCGTGGAAAAAATGTTTGATGTACCTCCTGTAGCACCACCTGGGGTGCTGGATGTGAAAGGATTCGTTGAACGTGATATAGCAACCATAGGTGTGGATACAGTTGTAGAAACAGATGTGCTTGCCGGAACTTGTGTCGGAGTTTGTTGTTGCGGAGGTACAGACGGAGGAGGGTCTTGGCGTTGAACCCCCTCGTCAGGCGGTCTATGTGGCGCAGTATTAGCATACTCGGGAGCTGCGTCGTCTAAATAAGAGGAAAGGAAAACATCTTCTGCGGTTCTGGGATGCCCTTTGGGATGTGCTTTTATCGGAAACAATGGGGGTGGCAAGTCTTTTGGTATCTCCGGAGTAGCCTTAGGTAACCCTTCGGCCAGAAGAGGATACATACCATTCATAAGGGCATTTCTTTGTCTGTCTACTTGTTCTGATTTTACTCTAGTACCTTCTTCAATTAATATATTTTCTCGGACTTTATTTGAATTCTCCTTACTTTTCTCTTCCTGTCTGAGCGCTTTTTCTGTACGTCTATATGATTCTTTACGCCATAATTCAATGGCATCTTTCTGTGACTGTCTAGCTTTCTTTTTCCATAATTCTTCCTCTACTTTCATGATGCAATCTGCATCCCAGGTCCCAGCTGCGGGCCACCTCTGACTTTCTGGTAATTCCTTGGTGTAGTCTACCCATAAATCAAGAAATAATATGGCGTCTAGGCCATGCTTATGATACATGAAGTACCCTGGAGTGTCCCTAGGAGGAATGGGAACAGCTTCTCCGAGTACCCCTTTTCTAGTTTTGATCTGTCTTAATTTCGAAAAGAGCGGCATATTGAGAACTGATCTGATACCTAATTTTGAACACGTTTAATACAACAAAACACAATAATGAACAGTCATTCACACCACAATATGCAGAACGTATTTAAAACATTTAACATTTAACATTTAATGAACAACAATGATGGCCATTTAGGGAACTAGTCACTAAGCACAATACTCGGCACTAACTAGGTAATTCTGAATTATATACTAGACATACTAGATATACTGCTAAACAGTACAGATACACTGCTGAAACAGTGCAGACCGGATTTGTGTACCCAAACCCGTCTTGACCGGCACAACCTATGTGCACGTCAGAACGCCTCCCCGACAATGGTACTCACCGGGTAGCTCGGAACGGAAGGCCTCGGAACTGAACTGAACTGGACTTGAACCGGACTGGACTCGATTCGAAACTTCGGAACCTCGGAAACTGGTGGGCCTCTGTATACCTCGGATCTTGCTCTCTCAGCTAGGCTCTGGTCGGGATACTTCGCACTTCTCACCGCCTCGTCTGGGTGTTGATCGCAGCCTCAGTTACCCCCGCTCGGCAGGAGGGAGATACAGGAAATCCTGTGGGTACGCGTTGTTGTCCGTCCAGCTGTGACAGGAGACCGGGTCTGCAACGCACCTCCGGCGCGTGAGATGAGAAAGTGTCCCTGTTCGGGCGCCATATATGTGGTAAATAATTTAATTACCGGTACTTAATTTGATGCGGAAAATTTATAATAATAGCTCAGTAAAATAAGAGGCAGAATCCGTGGTATTAGAGGTTCGGAACGGGCTTTATTCCAAAATCAATTCGAATTGTGGACTCCATATTCCATCACCACGAAGGTTCAGGAAGTGAAGGACCAACTTTATTGACAGGTAATCATTTTTATACAGAGGCATTATAGTGAAACAGATGCAGGAGGCGTAACAGTTGATAACAGAGATAAAAACATACATGCGTAACTAAAATGGGTGTAACTAGGCGTAACTAAAGAACGTCATTAGGTATGATGTCACAAATGGGTGGTTCCATGAAAGAATTTCGCAATGTCAGCAGAAATACTTGGCAGAGATGCGCGCGCAGCAGCATGACGTGTGATTGACGTGCAACTAGGGGGTGAAGGGGACTTGACATTTAGCTCTACATGTGGAGACAGAAGTCTGGGGGGTCAAGTCAACCTAATCCCAAATCATATCTAACATCCTATGTTTAAAGAACTATGTTATCCAAAAGGAAAGGTCTCTCGAATAAAATCTATTCTATACTGACTGTGAGTGCGTGTACAAGCGTCTAAGTGTCTACATGAGATGCAAGGGCAGAAATCTTCCATAGTAACAGGGCTATGAATTACTTGCATAAAGACAGAGAAGCCGGGCCTTTTGCTCGGTAGCTGGAAGAATGTTTACTTAAACTACTAGACAGGAATGCATTGGATGGGGAGCGGAGCAGATAATCTCGAAGGTGAAATACAGTTTTTGGCAAGCAGACAGGTCGAGTCAGGCACCGTTAGCCGCGCAGGGAGTAGGACAAAGTTCATGGATACAGATGCGAGCTCAGACTGGAGCTTTCAGAGGCAGAAGGCGGAAAAAGGCTTAATGGCAGAATCAGGGCCTACTCGCCTGGACTGTAAAATGGGATAAATGAACCATATAAAGCCGGTGGCCTTTCATACTTAGGAATAGAATATCCGGCCCATTCATGGCGGATCTGAAAGAGGACATGTTGACGGTGGACGCACATGTGTTTGCGTCTTCATAACTGGAACTGGAGGGAACATACATGTACTGGTGATTTATACATGGAACCGTTGGGGTCCAAGATAGGGGACATAACTGATCATAAAAATCCATATTTCCACAAGCTACGAGGACCAGGAGACATCTAGGACAACCAGGAGCCGGAAGTGAGCTGTCCCACAATGGATGTCAAGCGCTGAGGGGTCGGTGTCCAGCGGGAGTACCAACAAGCCTTGGCAGTGGCAAGCAATGCAGATGGTCAAATTCGGTGTTGATCTGGCCCAGCAGGGACCAGGAGAGTCACCACAGCAAGGGGAGCCAGGGCAGGCCTGGAGCAGCCATGGGAGCCCAAATAAAGTAAAGTTGACCCTCAAGTGGATCCACAGGCCGAAGGCACAAGGCACAGGAGTCGCGAGGGGACCTCAGGCGGTTGCACAGGATACCAGCTAGCAGGGCACACTGTGATAGGATGACGGAGTCCTTCTCAGAAAGGATGTGCTGGGGTCATGGCTACAAATGGCCCAATGCACGGAATTGTTGCACGACAGCAAGCATGTGCAGCTGCAAATAAACACAGTGCACAGGGGTACGGGTATATGGTCCTCACAAAGGATATCCGCCTCAATCTTGGTGATAGGGCAGCTCAACCTCGGAGACTTTCAGAAATCCACCTCCTGTGTTGCTGGAGCCTTCGGGGTCCATAGGAGCTCAGGATCAGCAAACCGGTCAGATGCGTTGCAGTGCCTGCGTTTGCAGGGTAGTGACTCCTTCACTCCAAGGGAGATTCTTCTGTTGTCTTGGAGATCCACAGTGTCCTACACGGAGCCTGTATGGATCACAGACAGTGGAAAGACTGGGGGACGACAAGGGAAGACGAAGTCGAGCCCAAGGGAGGTCCAGCGAAGTCCAGCGTGTCCAGTTGCCCAAGTTTAGTGGTATCTTCTTTGTAGAATCTTGCCTACGTAAAACCCAATTTTCTGTAGCCAGGTAACCCATTTTATACCCACGGGAAAGGGTTGGACAGATTCTAGGGACCCTCCTAGGGGAGGGACAGGACAGGGGGAGGCTACTCTCATGTCCTTTGTCCAGTTTCGCGCCAGAGCAGGAGCAAATGGCTCCCAGAATTGGTTTGAGCTGGACTATGCACAGGGACACAAAATGTGCCCCTGAGCCAGACTTTCTGGCATTGTGACAGTGCACCCACCCAGGCCCAATACACTAAATCCTGTCTGGGAGGTGGTCGCACCTCCCTGTGACAGGATGCCTATTGTGCTGCCTTCCTCTGCTCAAACTTGGCTCAGCAGCAGAAGGGCAGACTCATGTCTGTCAACATCCATTTTGTGCTGCAAGGCTCTAGAAAGTTGGTATCGGTAGACTTAGGTACCCCCAGAAACTCGGTTCTGAGGGTAGGAATCATACCAAGGTGTTTGACACGACATACTTCGTTGCAGTCGACTTCGAGATAGCATTTACTGCGAGGTTATAATGCACCTCTACCTTTATGTCTGGTAGTATCACACGCAGCCCAGGAGAATGGTCTCTGAAGGCTGCAGAGGAGGTCTGCTCATGCAGGAGCACCCTCTCACGTAAAATCCAGCACCCTGCCTTCAGGATTGATATGGCCTGCTATAGGGGTGACTTATAAGGTTTTAGGTGTAATATTATATAGATATAGTGAACCTATATCTCTTGTAAGTGGTGCAAGCACCAGCTTACACAGGCTGCAGTAGCAGACCTGAGGTTCCATTTTGCATGGCCTCTCAAGGGTGGCATAATACGTGCTGCAGCCCAAGGGAGATCTATAGGGTACCTATGCCCTGGGTACATGTGTACCATATACTAGGGACTGATAAGGGCGCCTCGGTATCCAATCTTGAGTTGTACCAAAAAGCAAAAAGTGGGGGTAACCATAAGAAGCAGATCCTACTTTCCTACACAACCCCCCCCCAAACAAAAGGAGATGAGACTAACTTTGTCCGTTTGAGTCTCCATGTTCTAAGTGGAAATATCTGGAGAGTCCATTTGCATTGGCATGGTTACTCCCAGGTCTATGTTCCACTGTATAGTCCATCCCCTGTAGGGAAATGGACCACCTCAAAAGTTTGGGGTTTTCACCCTTCATCTGTTTTAGCCACAAGAGGGGCTTGTGGTCAGTCTGAACAATGAAGTGAGTTCCAAACCAGTATGGCCTCAACTTCTTCAGAGCCCAAACCACAGCAAAGGCTTCCCTCTCAATAGCTGACCAACTTTTGAATCTGGTGTCAGCCTTCTGCTAATGAAAGCTACTGGCTGATCCTGACCCTCTGCATTCAATTGTGATAACACAGCCACTGCCCCCCAACTCAGATGCATCAGTTTGAACAATGAATTGTTTGGAATAGTCAGGACTTTGCAAAATAGGGGCAGTGCACATGGCTTGCTTGAGGTCATCAAATGCCTTTTGACAGCTAACTGTCCACTGAACTTTCTTGGGCATTCTCTTTGATGTGAGATCATTCAAGGGAGTCACTATGGACCCATAATCCTTTACCAATCTTCTGTAATACCCAGTCAGGCCCATGAAAGCTCTGACCTGAGTCTGGGTAGTTGGAGCAACCCATTCCATGATGGTCTGGATTTTGCTCTGCAATGGTTGGACCTGGCCTCCACCCACAAGGTGGCTCAGGTACACAACCTGACTCTGCCCTATCTGGGACTTAGTAGCCTTGATAGTGAGGCCTGCCTTTTGCAAGGCCTCCAAAACATTCCTCAGGTGGACCAGGTGATCCTCCCAGGTGGAACTAAAGACAGCAATGCCATCTAGATAAGCTGCACATTAGTCTTCCAGGCCTGTGAGAACTTTGTTCACCAACCTTTGAAATGTGGCAGGTGCATTCTTCAAGCCTAAAGGCATCACCACACATTGGTAATGCCCACTAGGGGTTGAGAATGCTGTCTTTGGCTTGGCATCCTCAGCTAGTCTGATTTGCCAGTAGCCAGCAGTAATATCAAAAGTACTTAGAAACTTGGCTGAGGCTAAAGTATCTATGAGTTCATCTGCCCTTGAAATAGGATGAGCATCAGTCCTAGTGACTGCATTGCTCTGTAGTCAACACAACACCTCATTTCTCTCTTACCATCTTTGGTGTGAGGTGTGGGTACCAAGGCCACTGGACTAGCCCAAAGACTAGTTGAGGGCTCCATGACTCCCAATTCAAGCATCTTCTGGACCTCAGTCCTGATGCAATCCCTGACATGGTCAGGTTGCCTGTAAATTTTGTTCTTCACAGGTAAGTTCTCACCTTTGTCCACTTCATGGGTACCATTGGTCCGAGGAATAGAGGGATTAAGGGGTTAAATAAAGGAAACTGGTTTGGAGGGGAATGGGTTTACCATTAGAGTGGAGAGGTAACATTCATACTGTTCATGAAGGGGCCTATCATGTGTAACAAGGACGGGTTGGATTGTGATGTATGTCGAAGATGTAAGATGTTTAGAAATGGTTAACATGGTAATGATCCTGTGTTTCATTGTTCAATGTTAGCGCCCCTGACGAAGGGCGCCCGTAGCCCAAAATGCATTGGGTCTTTTTTAAGTAAACGCCGCTTTGAACGAACTCCTGCATTTGTCGTGTTTTAGCAAGAGGTCCGGATGGGCACAGCTTCAACATAAGAAACTTGAAAAAGGGCATAATATCCCATGTGTGGATTAAAGCATAATGTGGATGGAAAACAGAGGTAACAAAAAGGATGGAGTACTCGATTAAAAATAGAGTAAATATGGTGTATAAGAAGAACTGTTAGCCACACAGGTGCAACTTAGCTGTGCGAACAGTTTGGGGCAAGATGATGCCCCATTCAACGATGTTGTTGTCAATATGGGTGCCTTTTGGGGGTGTCACCCAACCAGTATTCACGCATTCTTGGAAAATTATTGGACAAGTATGGATTATATTTAAACTAAGTTGTGCATCCCACCACTATAATTGCACTTCATGGGTACACCAGGTGGTCTGACTAGGAGTCAGTGAGAACATGTGCCTAAACTGATTGAGGACCTTCCTGCAGTCAGGCTGATGTTGCTCAGTGAGGCTGTTTGCCAAAGCTACACCATCTACTGAGCCATCATCAGGGTTCTGTGAGAGGAGGTCAGGGAGTGGGTCACTCTCTTCTTCCTGTCCCTCATCAGTAGCCATGAGGAAGCCCATGTCTGCCCTGTCAACATAAGGCTTGATCCTGTTCACATGAAGCACCTTGTGGTGGCACCTGGGAGTTCCAAGGTCCACCAAGTAGGTGACCTCTCCCTTTTGCCCAAGTATGGTGTGGGGTCCACTCCATCTGTCTTGGGGAGCTGCTGGGGCCACAGGCTCCAACACCCACACCTTCTGTCCTGGCTGATAAACAGTCAAGACAGCCTTTTGGTCATGCCAGGCCTTTTGCAATTCCTGGCTAGCCTCAAGGTTTTTGGATGCCTTCTTCATATACTCAACCATCCTGGAGCGGAGACTAAGTACATGGTCCACAGTATCTTGTTTGGGAGGTTTGAGAGGTAACTCCCATCCCTCCTTCACCAAACACAGTAGACCCCTAACTGGGTGACCACACAAAAGTTCAAAAGGGCTGTAGCCAACCCCCTTCTGTGGCACCTCTCTGTAGGCAAAGAGAAGGCAGGGCAACAGAACATCCCATTTTCGCCTTAGCTTTTCTTGGAGCCCCATGATCATGCCCTTTGGGGTTTTGTTGAGCCTTTCAACCAACCCATTGCATTGAGGATGATAGAGTGTGGTGAACTTGTAGTTGACACCACACTCTTTCCACGTTGCAGTTATGTAACTAGACATAAAGTTTGTACCTCTGTCTGTGAGGACCGCCTTAAGAAAACACACCCTGGAGAAAATCCCCAGGAGGGCCCTTGCCACCACAGGTGCTGTGGTGGTCCTAAGGGAAATAGCTTCTGGATACCTGGTAGCATGGTCCACCACCACCAGGATGTAAGAATGTCCAGATGCTGTTGGAGGGTTCATGGGACCAATTATGTCAATCCCAGCCCTCCCAAAGGGAACCCCCACCACCGGTAGTGGTATCAGGGGGGCTTTTGTAGTACCATCTGCCTTACCACTGGCTTGGCAAGTGAAACCAAAGGGGATGATGGAAGGAGTGTTGAACATTGCAAGCACTTACCCCCAGACAACTGATCTGGATTTAATCCATCATCATTCTTTAGCTCACTCCGCCACCCCAGTTCAGAAATGGCCATATTCAAATCAGTCTGAACCTGTGCCTCACGCGAATAGTCCAGCCCGAACTGCCAAGCCATGTCTTCCCTGGACCGGAAACAAGCATCCTGGGACAGGATTCTGCCTAATCAGCCGTCATCAGCAAGGCTAGCTTAAATCCAGTGGCAAGGTGAGCAAGGGACCCACGTCTGGGCATACCCTGCCAACTTAGGGCGAACAAAGCAAAACCAAAGGGGATGATGGACGGAGTGTTGAACATTGCAAGCACTCACCCCCAGTCAACTGATCTGGGTTTAATCCATCATCATTCTTTAGCTCACTCCGCCACCCTAGTTCAGACATGGCCATATGCAAATCAGTCTGACTGTGCCTCATGGGAACAGTCCAGCCCGAACTGCCAAGCCATGTCTTCCCTGGACCGGAAACAAGCATCCTGGGATAGGTTTCTGGCTAATCAGCCGTCATCAGCCAGGCTAGCTTGAATCCAGTGGCAAAGTGAGCAAGGGACCACGTCTGGGCATACCTTGCCAACTTAGGGCAAACAAAGCAAAACCAAAGGGGATGATGGACGGAGTGTTGAACATTGCAAGCACTCGCCTCCAGTCAACTGATCTGGGTTTAATCCATCATCATTCTTTCGCTCACTCCGCCACCCCAGTTCAGACATGGCCATAGCAAATCAGTCTGACCCTGTGCCTCATGGGAACAGTCCAGCCCGATGGCAAGTGATACAGGAGCGACAAAACTCCTTTGTGTCTTCTGACATATGAGGCCAGTGAAAGTGAGGGAAAAGCCTGTCTCAAGTCTTGCTTTGGCCTAAGTGTCCTGCCAGGGGAATGTCACGTGCTAGGGTGAGTGGGAAGCCCCTAAACGTCAGAGGTATAACCAACCACCAGGCTTGAGGTCTCTACCCTCTGAATCGAGTATATCCCTCGAGGACCGTATACCCGTACCCCTGAGCACCGCGTTTATTTGCAGCTGCACATGCTTGTTGTCGTGCAACAATTCCCTGCATTGGGCCATTTGTAGCCCTGACCCCAGAGCATCTTTTTTGAGAAGGACTCCGGCATCCTCGCATTCTGTGCCCTGCTAGCTGGTATCCTGTGAAACTGCCTGAGGTCCACTTGCGACTTCTGTGCCTTCGGCCTGTGGGTCCACTTGAGGGTCAATTCTACTTTATTTGGGCTCCCTTGGTTGCTCCAGGCCTGCCCTGACTCCCCTTGCTGTGGTGAGTCTCCTGGTCCTTGCTGGGCCAGATCGACACTGAATTTGACCATCTGCATTGCTTGCCGCTGCCAAGGCTTGTTGGTGCTCCCGCCGGACACCGACCCCTCAGCACTCGACATCCATCGTGGGACAGCTCGCCTCCGGCTCCTGGTCATCCTAGACGTCTCCTGGCCTACGCAGCTGAAGAGTCAAGATCACCGTCAACGCACCTGAAGCACTCGCCTTGGAGGGAATTCGTCTACCGAGCCCCTGGTCACTCCAAAGTGACCCAGACTCTGTCCCCTCTGCTTTCAGGTTCTTCTCATCTAGAATCAACGTATGGATTCCACCGGACACTTTTCCTACTTATAGCAGTAGCTTTTTTTTGTCGACATCCATAGAAAACAACAAGGGTTTCCGATGCCACTTCATGCCTATGCACCCGGCTCCTCTGGGATAGGCAACTATAGTACAAAGGTATCCACGGGTGGGGTGGCTCTCCAAACTCTTAAATTCCAAGGGTTGTCTTCGTAATCTGCTGGGAAGGGTCCTTAATCACAAATTTTCCAACCGCAACTTTCCCATTGAATTGTACGGATCACACAGTCGTGTTCTCACTCTGCACCGTCCACTGTGGGGTCCATACTCACTCACCTTGGGTGGTTCCTTGTGGTCCCAGCGATTCTACACCTTCTAGACTAGGTCTAGTCCCGAGTCGTGGTTCTTATATAGGGCTCCCGGTTTTCCGTATTTACGGATTTATACATATAAATACAGACGGAAATCGATATTTCCTTTGTCTGTATTTATATTTATAAACGGTAAAATACGAGTAAATGTTGCCGCGCTAGTCTCCCGCCTCCCGATTCCTGCAAGCAAAAACCCGATGCCTCTGGGTTTCAGCTGACAGGGCAGTATTGTGTAATGTGCTAATTCTTCCAGCAATAGTCGGAGTGGTGATGCAGGGGCTCTAGAAGGGGTGAACAACCAACAAAGCCCCATTAACAAGCGAATGGTCTTTTAAAGACCTGTGAAGTGCTCGGGGGCGGCTGCGTGTAAGCTGTTTCAGCCCGGGCTGCCACAAACGTGGGGGGGGGGAGGTACGCACTGCCAGCAACCTGCCAGGCCAGTGCACAACTCTTGCATTCCCCTGCCACTCAGAAGAGCTGGCGAGCGGGTGGCCCTTGCCGCAGTAAAGCTACAGACAAACGGGCACAGAAATTTTAAAGCGCACGTCATTACACCGCATAATGGGTGTTCTGGGTGTCGCCCTTTCATATGCGACATGTCTCACGAACATCTCGTGCTTTGGAAATCCTTAGCTCTTGAATCCTCTGTATGAAAATGAGAGATTCTGGAGGATAACAATTGATGTAATCTCTCTTCGTAATCCCTTTGCTTTTAAAATGCATAAACTGTAAATGCGTTTCTAGTTGAAGGAAAGGGGAGGGTGCAGTCTTGTTGTCAGGTCAGTGTCTGTTGTCGTAGATCTTGTCTCGGCTGATAGTGCGCTAATCCACCTGCCTTATCTTTAATGCGCTGTTGAACGGTACCGTGTGACGGGGATTCCTTGGTCAGGAGGCAGAAGGGTTTCCTTTGTGTGAAGCCTGCCGCAGGCAGCAGTCGAGTCAGCGCGGCTCAGCCTCAGGTGTTGGATGTGAACTTTGGCACTATTACAACTTTACATTAGCTTCCCAGAAGCAGGTGTTGGCCACTGTCACTGCAGGCCTTCGCAGCTGTCAGCGAGAGACCGCCAATCCTCAGTGGGACACACATAGCATCCCTTCATTATAGGCACTAATTAAAGAGTTTGCAGTGTGCATGCAGTTCTGGGATCAAAGTTAATAGCTCACTATTCTAGATTAGGACTTTAAGTTATAAATTGCAAGTAACAAAAGGATGTCTCTTTTGAAAGCAGTAACCTGCTGATCTGGTTACATCATACCCACTCTGTAATCTACTTGGTACATGTTCTTTGCATCCGGCCTATTAACCCTCTGCACTAACTTCACAGAGGTCACAACCTCAACTATACAAAACACTGTTCTGTTTCCAGGATGATAACTAATCACACGAGTTTTCTTGACATTTCTGGGAGGCCTGGTAATTGGCGGTGGAAAGAAAAGCCGCAGCAGGTGCTTCAAAAGGTGTATAAACTTCCAAACAGGGCGCCCCCAGGACTATTTGAGTATCGTCCACTTGGTGGCAGCGGAGTGACGTCTTTAGTACATGTTTGCCCCATATGCTCGGATATGCACTGTTATGCAAACTGTATTCACTGCTGTGTTGCTAGTGCCAACTCCGGTCCTCTCTGTTAATAAACGTGAACCAGGAACATAAAGAAACAGCATAGTTGGGTCAATGTAAATAAATGTGGAAAAATACTAGCTGTAGCGTCGCCTTTTGCTTGTGGCAAAAATAAATATGGATAAATACAGAAAAAAAGCCCAAAAAATAAATATGGATAAATACAGACGGAAATGGCAAAAAAATAAATACCATAAAACCGGGAGCCCTATTCTTATACCACTTATTTAGTATATGGTTTGTTGTCCCCCGGGATCCTACTGTGTATTGTGCTACTTACGTTTGACTCTTTGCACCTGTATTATTTGATGTGTGTTCTATCCTCATGTAGAGGATACTTGAGAGTGTTATATATAATAAATACATATTTTTATAACTACTGTGTGGTTTCCCTTTCATTTAACCAATACTATAAGGTTACATTCTGGTTAAACAAGGTGCTTAACATTCCTTCAAGACTTAGCCTGAAGGCTGCTCTCCATAGCTACCACTAGGATAGCTTTCAATAAAGGTTATCTTTGACCTAGTCACCATAAGGGTTGTTTGCACTGGTACAAGGTGCCCACTTTAACGAGTGGACAGCATATACCAGGCTAACTTCTCACACTAATGCACACTTTGTGTGATGTTGTAAGGTAATTTGTGTATGCCCATGTAAGAAGTTCTTAGTGTTCATAGTGTATTGCCATGAAAAACAGTTTCCACATGTAGTGGCCATTGATGAGGTTCAGACCCCAGGCTGACACAATCGTGTCTGTCTAGTGGTACCTGAGTTTGCATGAACAAGGTGATCGTTAATGTTCTTGCCCTTTTTGCAGGAGAACAGGAGACATTTACTAAAGGTATCCATGGTGGTAAGGATCGGTCAGTGTTTTTTGATGGTTTTCACTGTTTTGTTTGTATCTGGTCAGAGTGTTGTGACGCATGCAATCTTGTCTTTTGTGGGTTTGATTCGGGTCTGTAGTAACTGTTCTCTAGGGCTGAACCAAGCCCTTTTTATAGAGGTTTGCAAAAGGCGTTTCGGGTAACCTCTCTCTCGAAGTTTGATGCTCAGGATTGTGCCTTCCCTAAAGAAACCTTCCTTCCGAGTACAGTTCCCACACAGCCTTAGGAACTGGCCATATGGGAGACCGTCCTTCAGGGCTCTAGAATGGAAGCTTTTATACATGAGCAAAGTGTTGCGTTCAGTGAGTTTCCTATAGTGAGAGACGATGAGGTGATTATCATTGTGTTTTATCTCCAGGTCAAGGAAAGGAAGACTGTGGCTATTCAAGTTGAATGTGAATTCGAGAAAGGGTTGGCTGCTGTTAAGATATTGTATGAACAGCAGAAGGTCCGATTGGGGGACCTCTCCATATCAGGAAAATGTCAATATACCTCTTCTGGCAGCAGATGTTGGTGAAGTATGGGTTGTGGTTGGTGGTGACAAAATTCTTTTCAAACTGGCCTACATATAGATTCGCCAGATTGAGTGCGAAAATTGCTCGTATGTTGCTGAGTGTTGCTGGTAATAGGTTTGTTTGAACAAAAAGTAGTTAGTTGTCAAGGCTATCTGAAGGAGTTAAATTATAAAGTCAGTGAAGACTTTTATTGGGGCTGGTCGCTTGTTGAGGATGCCTTTGATAACCTTAATGCTTTCTTGATGTGGGTTGTTAGTATATAATGACTACTTCTAGAGTGACTAGTAAATCTTGTGTAGGGTCAAAGTCAAGGCCTTTAATGAGGTTAATAATAAACGTACTATCACGTACGCATGCATCGAAATGAGGAACGAAAACCTTGATGAAGATATTTATATATTCTCCAAATGGCTGTAGAATGGAATCGCAGCCAACAGTATAGGTCTGCCTGGGGGATTGGTTGCATCCTTGTGCATCTTTGGTAGTGTATATAACATTGGGGTTGGTGACGATTTCTTGTAAAGGAAATCAAATTCCTGTTGGGTGAAGAAGCCTTGTTCCATTTCTTGAGTAGTTGTTTCTAGTATTTTGATTCTTATCTCTTGGAGGGATTGGAAGACAGTTTTTATATTGGTTAATGTTGTTCAGCTGTCTAGTGATTTCTACCTCATGTGAGTTCCATTCCTGTATCACAATACCTTCTCCTTTATCCGCAGGCTTGATTATGATGGAATCCTCTTTTTTAAGTTTGTTGAGTGCCTGTCTTTCCTTTCATGTGATGTTATATGGAGTGAAAGACCTGGTTGTTCTTAGGTTATCAATGTCATTGAGTGCCTCTTTTTCAAACGCCAATATTTTTGCAGGCATCAACACATTGGGGGCTATGAATGACAAGGTAGGCCTTAAATGGGAAGCCGAGGGAGGTGAAGAAGTGTCTTTTTTTGGCAGAGAAATAATGTTTGAGTCTGATTCCTCTAAAGAATCTGTGTAGCTCTGATTATAGCTTGGAGAAGTGTGTCTTTTCAGCTAAGACTGTTGGTAGGCCTTTGCTGAACAAAGCTATCTCTTCTGACCAAAGTATGTGATTAATTAGATTAAAGATAGGAATGCATTAGTATTCATGGTGGTGAGAGATGTGGATGCATCATCTGTGTTATGTCTTGTAGCAGTGATATTTGGTGGTGCGGGGCCCTGTGCTTGTTATATTTGTGTGGACTACTGTTCTCCTGGACCAACTTGTAGTTGCATCTCTGAGTTTGGCAATCTCCCGGGTGTTGGTTTCACGGCCTCCCTCGATTCCCTCTTCCTCGTTCTGCCTCTCGATGTTTGGTCTAAAAAACAGTGCAGGCCTTGATTGCTTGAATCTTCACTGGTGCCCTCCCGTGGGTCGTCTGACCTATCAGTACCCCCAAAAGAATCCGAGAAAGTGATCAGTCTGTGATTCTTGTATCTGCCCTAGGTAAGTTGTCTGCGTGATGGCTGTTCCTGGATGTAGTAGTCGTCTAACAGAAATGGGTATGCCTTCTCTTTGCTGAAGTTTCTAATGTCCTTTTGGACTTTATCAGCTTTGCTCCTTAGCTCTATATTGTTAAATTCTGCAATGGTTTTATTTTATGTTTAATAAGCAGATTTTGCTTCCTCTAGCTAGTCACAGCCTAGAAGTTCTTTTTCTAGACTTGCTATCTCTTTGAGCTCTTCCTTGCTGTGTTCTAGTGCAGTTCAATGTCTTGAGCATGTTGTGAAATGTGACTGAAGCCTCCCTTAAATTTCCTATCCTCTCTGAAAATGCCTGTAACATTACAGACTTGAAGGCCTAGAGGAATGATACCCACTTTGAGATATAATGTGAGCATGCAGGCATGCAATTCTGCCCTGACGTTTATTTCCTTGGCCTTCTCAAGTTTCTCTATAGGGACCTGTCTTGGGCTTGGTAGAGGTGCTGATGTGCTGGAGGAGAAGCATGACGGTCCACTTATTACCCTTGCAATGTATTCTTTGGTATAAAATGGTGCCTCTTTGTCTGACATTGTATCGAGAGAAATATCTGAAATACATGTCTATAATGGTTCAAAAGAATTAAGTGTGTATTTGTAGCCTCATACAAAGAAAACTAAAGAAGGCAAAAATAATAATAACATACAACAACTAACGTTACTCAGGGTGGAGCAATGCAAAAGACGTCTTACAGCATGACACCGCGCAATATATAGTTGAACAAAAATGATAGCAACCCAAATGTCAATATAAACATGAATATCAAGCATTAAACATGGAACCCACTTTAAAAAAATGTAACTCTTTTTTTTAATGTGTGCTCAGTGTACAATACATTTAAAAAGTAGTGAGGCATGGAGATTCCGGCCACAACTTTTTGGTTGGAACAAGTCAGCTTTGAAGACAAGTATCATAGAAAATCAACAGCATATCATTTCCATTGCAAACACCCTCCCCCCGCGGTCCTGTGAATCTGTCTATGGTGTGAGCATTAGATTGCCATGTTATGCAGCCATTCCTTTAGAATAGGTACAGGGTAAGTGTGGTTTGGTGTGGACGGCTGTTTAGTAAAAAGTGGTTCCCTGCACTCTAAAACTCTCTGAAGGTTTGCTAGCTTCCCCAGATTTTTTCCCATTTCTGCAGGCCGCCCATACTCAAGTATATGGTTTTCTCCGCTAATCTGCACCAATCTAGATCAGACTTCCATTCTGCTACTGGTGGAGGGATGGCCACACCCCAACATTTTGCAATGTTTCGTTTTGCCACCACTGCTGTTAGATTCAATCAAATGTTTGTATATCCAGCCAAGCCTCCTCCCCTGAGATTTGTAACAAAAAACATCTGAGACCTCTCATCACACCACCCTGGCCATGACCCTCCCAATCCTCTGCCAGTAATCTTGTATGATCGGACAATCGCACAACAGATGGTAGAAGTTCCACTCTTGGCAACATCCCCTCTGGCACTGCCCTGTCTCTGGCAAGTCCATTTGGTGCATTATCATTCTAGCATAATAGGTCTGATGTAAGATGTTCAGTTGGAACACTCTGAACCTGGATCGTGTCGCTCCCTCCCTTGGGCTCTGTATCGCTTCTACCCAGTCATCATTGTCTAAATTTCCCAGGTCGCCCTCCCATGTTGTCCTCAGCAGTCCAATCAGGTCTGCAGAGTTATTCATCATTTTTTTTTACATATTAGTGATATCACTTTGGTGGTCAAGGGGTCCATTAACAATTGATCCTCCACGGGGGAAGCTTCTTCCAAGTCCTCTCCTTCATTAATATGTTTCCAGAGGGCATGGTCTAATTTGAGATATTTTAACCACTCACCCTTTCCCGTTTCATATTCTTGTTGTAGTGTTTCGAATTTAATGTATGCCTGGTCTCTCCATACATCCTCCATCTTCTCTAATCCCAATAGTTTCCATTTGCCAAAGTTCTTCAACTCTTTCACATGTCGGAACCAGCTACAGTCCCAGAGTGAGGCCATTTTTGTGAGTTCTCCTCCTATCCCAGGTATTTGTTCACTGTGCTCCTCACTTTTACTACAGTTCGAGTGTGGGTTGGAAGTCTTTGGAACCCATTCTTTAAAAACAATGTGATAACACAAACATTTTTGTGTGCAGAATTAATCTATGTTGAAATGTAGGGAAGATTAATGCCACTGATCTTATTTCGTTTTTCAAAAGACCACAATGTCCATAATGCTTTGCTGTTGTGAAAATAAAAACCTGTCCTTTCATCTCACTCGTTGACATATTTATTACCTTGAAATAATACATATAACTTCACACTTACATGTCGCCTGGAATGGATTCAATTCCATGTGTGGCCAGGTCACATGTTATCACAGCATTATCCAAAGTCATGCCACTCCATTAACACAACTGAAATTGTTTTTAGTTATTTACTGCTTAGCGGTTAATTGAAGTTCCATCATCATGGCGTGCACGCCATGATGATGGAACTTCAATTAATGAAGTGACATGACTGTGGATACTGCCGTGATAACATGCAACCTGGCCACACATGGAATTGAACCCTTTAAAGGCGACATGGAAGTATGAAGTTATATGTGTTCTTTCAAAGTAATAACAATATGTCAATGAGTGATGTGAAAGTACAGGCATTTATTTTCACAATAACAAAGCATTATGGACATTGTGGACTTTTGAAAAACGAACTACGATCAGTGGCATTAAATAGTGCATACAAATAAGTCCAACTGCAACTTATTTATCAGTGCATTAAATCGTTAACATATTCACTGAATTCACTTGGGTGACATCTTCCATCATGAGTCCTCTTTTTTAGCATTCAGTTAGTGCATTTGTACCGTATGTCCATCCTTACTGTTGATGTAATGGTCGTATAAATATCTAATGAATGGCCACTCCTAAATTAGCCTATGATTAAGACTCATGTGGAATCAAAACGTGTTATGCTGTATGCACTGCCTTGATTAAAGAACTATTACGGAGGATTGGCTGGTGGGCTTGTCTTCACGTTACCGAAAGGTACAGGACGTGTTTTCTTTTTAAATATATATGTACATGTGTGAATAACATGCCTTCTCTGACTTGGCCAATTAAGCCACAAATCTGGGCAACCTTTCTCTGCATTTAAAGCCCCAACCTTGGAAAACTGTCCTCAGTATCTTACCTCCTTCAGTACCCCCGTATGCAGCAACTCCCAGTGGCCCTCACATTAATCGATGAGACCACCTCTACTTTTCAGTCAGTATGTACCCTTGTTAACTTCTTCTTTATTTTTTGCCATTCCTGTGCCCCAATTTTTAAATATACACATTTCCTCAGTCCCCAGATTCATTACTGTCCTGATGAAACCCTAATATTTTGGAAAAGGGTCGAAACACCGCCGACAAACAAAAATATAGACTTGACCTATTTGTGAATGACACACTGAGAACTCCCTGTGTGTATTTCATTGTATTATAAGTAACTGCCTGTCTCTCTAATGGAATCACCAATATACCGTATATTCTCATGCAATTGGTCACCTTGTTCTTTGTTTTTGGTTTTGGGTTCTCTCACTTGGGGTTCTTCTTCTCTTTCAAAAATCCTTTAGTACTCATGTACCTGCAAATGTCAAGATATTTTGTTGCCTAGTTTATGAAATACATTTAGATTTGGCTGTATCGAATTTTACTTATCAGATACTGGCTGCTTCTTTGAGTTTAGTGTCTACATAAATTAAATCTAGACAGAACCTTGTCTGTCTTAAACAGGGGCCTCCAACCTTTTCGGTAATGAGAGCTACTTCTGATCAGTGAAAATCACAGTGAGCTACTGAAGGCCAAGTAACTCGCACATTGTTACCAGACAAACCCTCTCCCAGCTTCAATGAATCTAAAATCTAATGCCGATGGAGCTGAACAATATGGTTTTAACAAAATACTGTGACTAAGGGTAGAACGATAGGGCGGTCCTGTGCGTAAGTGAGTGCATAGTCTGTAGGGATGTATGGACATGAGTGTGAGTGAATGGGAAATATGTGTGTGGGTGACTGAGAGCCTGTGTCGTATGTACTTGTGGCACAGAACATACCTTCTCCATATGTGGCACCGCTACAGGTAAAACACAAGCATACAACCATTGCTTTTTTAAATGGGAGAAATGTAAAGTGCAGAAAAATGTTATGCAAAAATGTTCATTATAAGGAAAATATTTCTGTACTTGATGGAACATTTGTCTGCACTTTATATTTCTTCCCTTTAAAAAAAAATGCTGGATTATTCAGTTATAAATATGGCACCATGTTTACCAGCCACACTGAGCAAGATACCTGCTGTGTGTAAATGCAACATTTTGAAATGTGAGAAAATTCAACTGAAGAGTTAACTTTATGTTTAAATGCATTACATAAAACTCATAATTGTAATTCTCTCCCTTGTCAAAGCATCTTTACAAACAGCAGGCATATTACTCCCAGTGGCCTGTATACATGGTGCCATATTTATAACAGGAAAATACAGTCATCTGTTTAAATGTGAGGAATTTGAAAGTAAAGAAACATGCTGCATGAAACATTAGGACTTAATTGGCTTATCTAAAGTGGAGAAAAACATTAAAGCAATGTTTCACAGAAACATTTTACTTCACTTCAAATTCCTCCCATTCAAAGAAAAATTACTGTATTTTTATAAATATGGCAGTGTGATTACCAGCCACTGGGAGCAAGATGCCTGCTATTTGTAAATGGGACACTTTGAAAAGGGAGAAAAGTCAAATGCAGAGTGAACTTAATCATTAGCTGTTCATTTGAATTTTATCTCATTTAAAAGCATTCGGAAATATAATTTTGTTCTCATGCTCCAATACTGATTTGAGAACTGCTTTTATATAAGAGTTAAATACTTCAGTGCTTCAGTTCTGAACCTCTGTGACCCTTATGGGTCATAAATCTAATTGGAGCTCTGCTATCTGCAGCCTGATAATAATGTAAGATAAACATAGCCTTTCCTTAACTTTAAAAGGAAAACACAACTCTTATTTACTGCAGTTCCTAGTAAAAAATGAACTCAAGTCTGGGAGCTAGTCTGGAGGTTCCTGCGAGCTATTGGTAGCTCTTAATCTCGACTGGTTGAAGACACCTGTTCTAAAAAAAATTAAAAAATGACATTCCTACATAGATTAATACTGCAAAGAAAACCCTGGGTTTTAAAAAAATGAGTTCCATGCTGATGAGCATGCAAAAAATAGCATGGTGAGAGGACACGGTGCTGGGTGTGTGCATGTTTCCTGAGATAGTTAGTGAGACAAGCAAAAGAAAACTGAGAACATTTTTGATGATTCTTAAAATTAGAAACAAAAGAGGGATAAAGAAAAGATTTCTGACGAGGAAGATTATTTCTTAACTGGTCTTTTAGACTCAAGACCTCATCCTTATACTGATGATGCACATGCCACAATGGTAACACTCCAATTGTCTGAAACTGGGTTTCTTAACTACATTGTCCGAATTTTTAGTAAATCCCGAAGTGCACTTAGAAGCGTCATTCTACTTAAACTTGGAATATTTGGACTTGACTGCAAGAACTTCCGATGTTTTATTATCAGAAACTGTCAGTTCACTCATGAATGACGTAGTGCTTTCAATCCTAGAAGCAATCTCTACAGCTTTCTCTAACGTTAGATTGGGTTTAGATAATAAGGCTTCTTGCACCTTCTTATTATTAGTCTTCTCCACCAATTGGTCACGAATCATTTCATCTTCAACGTCCTTATATTCGCATGAAACAGCAAGAATTCTTAATGCACCTACATAACTGGCAGCTGATTCGCCAGAAATTTGAACTCTTTTGTAGAATTTGTGCCTCTCCATGATGACATTTTTCCTTGCTTTGAATCTTGAATCTAGAGCTTTTAAAGCTGAAGCATATTCATCAACAACAAAGTCTGCTTCCCTTTCACCTTGAGTAACTAAAACAGGATCAGAAGGAATGTGTTTAAGATTCTTACGACCTTCGTTACCCAAACAATGGCGAAGAACAGCAAATTTCTTTTTATGTGTAGAAGTGTCACCATATAAATCATCTAGATATGCCTCAAAAGCTTCTTTCCATTGTTCCCAATCAGATTCGGGAGTGGTAGGATTCGGAGAAAAGGCAGGTGGAGGTACAAGTGAATTTTGCATTTTGAACTTAATAATACCAGAACACAATGAAAGCTGTGTGCATCAGCGTAGGAGCGTGGCAGTGCATATGTGAACACAATGCTTCAAAAATAGAAAGTAAACACAATGAGCGAAAATGGCATACACAATAAAATAGATAGTATGTGGAGATAAGTGCTGTGCGTATCAGCGATGAATACACAATTTAACAAAATCGCACTTGGAAACAGCTGTGTGTATCAGCGTACACAATGTAGAAATAAGTGCTGCGATTAACACACTTAAAAAAGTGTACTGAAGAACTGTGCGTATCAGTGTGCAGGGATACACTGTAATGCAGAGAATTAGCCAAGGATGGCGCAGGAAAGTGCAGAGATTACAATAGTCAAATTGAATCTGTTGCAGAAAATTGTATTGAAGAACTGTGCGTATCAGTGTGCGAAGATACGCTGGAGGCTACAACAACAGTTAAAGGTATGCGGAGAATACGGCGGTGACTTGGCGGAACAGCTGAAGGAGTGAAAGCTTGGTTGATAGGATACTGAAGGTTCATGCCGGAGGCCGAAGGAGGAGCAGACGCAGCCTGAGGCGGTGACGTAAACGGAGTAAGAGGGGCAAGGGCTCGAGCGGAAGCACTGGAAGCTCGAGCCGCGCTATAAATTTAAATGTACTTACAGCTGGAGACTCGGGGCAAGCCGACTTGAACAGGAGGTTGTAGAAGCCTTCGTAGAGGAACTACGTTGATCCAAGTTAAAAACAGCTGATGAGCAACACGAGCGCCAAGGCAAGCAGCAGCTGATGGGCCACACGAACGCCAAATACAGGAATCCAAGGCAGAATGACGCGTGGGAAGCTGGTCCTGTTCCAGCAACTCATAGCCACTAAAAAGACACAAGTATGCAGGAGAAAGGTCCCTTTATTAAGTTAAGTAACGATAGGACGAGCCGGACCTCCGGCTCGTAGAACAGCCACCTTCAACTGACAACACTTTGTTTCCCCGGTAACCATCGTTCTATCATGGAACGAGATAGAACCCAACAACATACCATTTTATGGGTGCAAGAGAGCAGGTATGGTTACTCATGAAATAACAGCATTTGGTATTGCGAGCTCTCCAGTTTCGGCACCACCTGCGATCATTACCAGCTGTACTTGGTGCTAGTGAAATACTGCTTCAGCTACAACTGATGTAGTTGTCCCAGGCTTAATGGCTATTGTTCATCTAACTGAAAGTGAACCAGTAATAAGAGAAATTAACATTGGCAATTTGAAAATTGAGTTTGAAGAATTTTTACGGGATACAATTAGATGGAGATTGCTAGTGTACAATTCAGCTGAATTTCAATATTTGATGAAAGAAGCAACTAGGTATGCATGTGAAGCACACAACAGACTTGAAGATTTAGCAGAAGAAAGTGACATAGATATGTACAGAAAAATAATTTCAGTGAAGCTGAAATTGAGGTGGATTTATTGACTTTGCAAGCGCATATCAAAGAGTGGGTTGATTGCATAAAGAATTGAATGATTTAAGAAAGTACTGAGATAAATGTAAGAAAAAGAGTTATATCAAAAGGAAAAAGGTTGACATTGGAAAGTGAGTGAATGTGGTCACGAGTGGCACTGAAATTAAAATGGTTGTGCTTTAATTTCTTTTGCAGGAATTTCTTGAAGGAGCATATGTGCATGTTCCATGGACAAGGTCTGATCTCTATGCGTTTACAATAAATTTTCCAAAACTGAGAGCGGAACCAGATACCTGGTACACAGAGTTGAAATTCTAATGACCATTTCAAAAGTGCTTTGGGTGTATTTGATCACATTGTTTCAAATTGTTGTTAAAGATTTGTGCTCTGAGTGCAAAGCGGTTGGTAACTGGCTGACAGTTGAATCTCAAAGAGTGGTTCCTAAAAACAGCCCAGCTCCTCTTCTGATGAAAAACACAAAGCAGTGATTGAACAGTTGAAGAATAAAATGCCAGAGAAAGAGGTGAATTGGGCACAGATTATAAGAGCTACACAAGAGCTGACAGAGTCAGTACAAACATACTGTGAAACGCTTCTGTACAATGGAGTAGAAGATCCAGCTAGCGAAAGCGTTGGTGCCTTTGTATTAGTTTTTGTTTTGGATTTGTACCTGGAGCTTAGTTCTCATACTCAGCAGAGTGTAATGTGTTGCCAAACCAAGAGTATTAATGAGATACTCAACTATGCCAACTATTACTGTGATTGTTTTGAAGCAAAGCAGAAAAAGATTAAGGAGAAGTTGATGGTTGCACAGATGAAGCAGCTTCAGAAATGTGGTAAAAATCAGATGATGAATGCGGGTTGTGATTCTGGTTATGTTGATGGTACAAATTGTGTAAGTTCTAGTGTGAGCTTTGGAATGCAAAACGTTAGTATGGAAGAAAATATTATGTTGTCTGCACAAGGTGGGAATGTGGTTACGCAAAGCCGAGGTAGAGAACTTGTGAACAATTCTGGAACAAATGTATATATTGACATGCTTACGAAAAGTACTGCTTTTCATCTCTGCATAATTTGGTCACTGAAAGCGCAAATCCCGTCAGAATCCAGATTGAATTCAAAATAATTTTGTACCTCAAATTCAGCAAAATGCAGTTTAGTCTCAGAACACAGTTTACTGCCCCAACCCAACAGACACCGATGCCGAATATGCAACATTGTGGTCAATGCCATACTAATATGCCTGTAGCTCCAGTGTTGAAACAAAACATAAGAAATAAAATGCTGCAATACCAAATTTCAGGGTTTCAGCAGGATCCTTTAATTCTGAATAGTGACTTTCCTCAGCTGCATAGGATGTGATTAATTCACAGTGACGGTGCTTGATGGGGAGGAGAATTGCATACTTGGTGCAGTCCTAGTGGTAGATCATTGCGCCCCATATGTAGTTAGCGAGGTGCCACCCCACATCATTCCAGACTAATAATGGTGGTATGCTCCACAGTTCGTTCTGTTGAGATCCCAAATTCACCACTCTCGGGAATAGAAGCCCAAGTTGTAGGAATAAGCAATAAACAGATTACAAATTGGGTTTCAGCGAATGTCCCGCAAAAAATAGGTTCCATAGAAACTGATCATCAATTCATATTGTGCGACTCAAGTTCTGTTAATTTGCTTTGAAGGGATTTGTTGTGAGATGAATTGTGTGATCTCTTGTAAACCAGATGGTGTCGCACTTCAAACTCACAACAAAGATTTGAAATTTAAAATACATTTACAAGAATCAATATTTCACTTGTTTTCAGAAAAGTGTCCATATAACGAGTTTCTAAAATCCTGAGATAAATCTTCCAACTCCACAGAGGAAAGTGATGATGTTTTTGGGAATGATTGGATACTGTCGACAGCAGATTCCAAACATTTCCCTGATTGCAAAGCCTTTGATAAAGCTTACTCACTGCGATATATTAGTTCCGACCACATCTGAAGAAAAATGCATGAGTGCCTTCTTTGAACTCAGAGACAAAACCTGCAGCACCCCAGCTCTAAGAATGCCATATTATGACAAGGGTTTTTATCTTTTCTGTTATGAAACATTTGGGTGTGCAAGAGCATGGTGGAGTAAAGCACCTGTAGCTTACTTCCATGCTCCATTAGATCCAGTCCCCGCAGCACTCCCACATTGTCTGGAATCCGTAGCAGCTATTTACCTGGCCATAGAGCAGAACGAAGGTATTGTGATGTGTTATACACTTATTGTGTGACCCCCACATGCAGTTAAAATTTAGCTGACTAGTACGCAAATTCAGCACATGACAAATGTCTGCCTTACATAATATGAAAAAAGGATTTTGGCAACTGATAACATCTCAATCAGAAGATGTAATACTCGTAAATGGGAGGATATCCCGAGTGTTCCGGCTACATCGGGGGACCAGGCAGGGCTGCCCCCTGCCTCTCTTGCTGTTCGCGCTCACTCTTGAGCCGCTGGTGGCTTGGATTTGGGGGGACCCTCTCATTAGGAGCCTGCGGTGGTCGGAGGACAGTGAGGACAGAATATCATTGTGCGCCGATGATATCCTCCTGTTTGTGGCGTTGCCCAGATCCTCGATCGCTAGAATCCTAAACATCTTCGCGCCCTACTAACAGTTCTCCGGCTATACGATTAATTGGCCGAAGTCAGTGATCCTCATTTTACATGGGGGGTGCACCAGCTTTGCCAAAAGAATACGATGCGCAGGTCGTGTCAGATGAATTCTGCTATCTCTGAATATTTGTTACAGCCAACCCTGAATTGTTCACGGCGCAAAACTAAAATCCCCCATTCACTCTACTGAAGGTCGATGCTCAGCACTGGAGAGTGCTCCCGCTCTCCCTGTTGGGTAGAGCTACCCTTTTCAAGAGGATGGCATTGCTGCGATTCTTGTACGTCCTCCAAAATACGATCTTCTCAATACCGGACAGTTATTTTAAATCAATTCAGAGAGAGATAAGAAAGTTGTTATGGGATGGGGGGGCCCCAAGAACAGCGTTCACTAAACTCACTAAGGGGTGGTACAGTGGCGGGATAGCCCTCACGGATATTCAAAGCTATCGCCGGGCAGTGCACTTAATGGTGTTCAACCAATGGGCACATACACCCATGATGGAACCGGCATACCGGATGGATCGATTAAACCAGGGTCCGACGGGGTATCTCAGGGCACTGTACACCCCGCCCAAAAAGCTCCACTTCAGAGCGCCCACGGGGCTAATGGTACAGATCTGGCATGGGACGCTGGGAGAGTTGGGGTGGAAAAATAAGATTACACAAGTAACACCACTGTGGGACTTGCAGCTCCTGAAGAGACTTAAGGAGAGACAGGGCTTTGATAAGTGGGATCTGGTGGGTGTGTCGATAGTCCGAGATGTGTGGAGGGGAGGGAAGGTAAGACCATTTACTGAACTACAGAAAGACTATGACTTGGTCACCTCGGAGGCATTTTGGTATCTGCGACTCCGCCATACCCTGCAAGCAACCCTCCCTGGGGGGGACCCGCTTCCAGAGTTGTCCCTGCTCGAAAATAGATTACTGGAGGAACATCTAACTAAAAAGGCGATCTCGCTAACAAATAAAAAACTAATTAACCATGCTCCAGACAGTTTAACCCATAATCAAATAAACTTTATTCGATTAATTGAATCATAAAAGTAAGCATTATACATAAAACATCTTTAAAATTTTCCAATACAACATTTGGGGTGGATAAATACTTAGATTTCACAATATCAAAATTTAAAACATGATCTTAAGCTTTCAGCGTATTCTATCACTATTCGAAAATAACTACATGGATTTAAACCCTTCAATCACATTACCCGGATTTCCTAACACAATTCATAACGTTTCCTAATTGATAATGCAGTTCTAATAAAATTAAGCACAGCACTACAGATGGCAACCAAAGATAAAGATAATAAATAATTAAAACCCTCTTGATGCGAACTGGACACATTTCCTTAAAAATTGGCCTAATAAAACGGGCCCTTATATCCTTATATAGTGTGCAAAAGAGCATAAAGTGCATTGTGCTTTGTTGGGCTAGATTATTACATGGACAGGGAGTCAGTCTCTCACACTAGATCACTGGGTTAGGAAAAGCCAGAAGAAAGTGCACTGTGCAGAAATGAAACCTAGTCAGAAGGAAGTGTGATTGTGTATGGGTGATAAAAGATCAATAAAATTCCTGGTCTCTTGGCTGCCTATAAACTAAAAGCTCGTCGACCGAGTCAAGCATTCCTAATTCTTTGTAATAAGCATTTTTTATGATTGGTTTCATATTAGCTGATATGTTTAACCCATTTAAAATTGAAATGGGAAACGGACATCCCGGACTGGCACGACGGGGAGTGGCAGGAGGCAATAGCATCTCCCCGTGAAGTGGCGACCTGGGCCTGGTTTCGCCTGGTTCAACTTAAGATACTTCACAGGGCCTATATTGCATGCACCACACTAGTAAAGATGGGGAAAATTACGGAAGCTTCCTGTCAGAGGGGCTGTAATTTGGTGGGCCCATTCTTTCACATAATATGGATCTGCCCCAAAATTTAGGAATATTGGGATAAAATAATTCAATGTCTGAGTGGAGTGTATGGAAACGAGCTACGTTGCGAACCAAATTGGTGTCTCCTGAATGTGTGTGTGGCGACATATTTGAGTAGCGGAGACCAAATTGGGGTGACATTGGCCCTAATGATCGCCAAAAGAAACACAGCACGGGCGTGGGGCTCGGAGGTGACTCCATCTATGGGAGAATGGCAGAGGGATATGGACTGGTGCACGGTGGCAGAAAAGGCGGTATATACAAACAGAGGGAGGGAAGATCTGGAGCAAGTGGAATCATTATAGAGGCATCCCGTGCACACTGTCGGAGCCCCGGGGGAGGGTGGAAGAAATGTTGGAATACATTTGACCAAGATGAGTGGAAGGAGGGGGAATACTGTAAGGTGCCTGGAGGCGATTGTTCAAAAATGTGTACAAGTATTCTGGTGCGATCACAGAATGTCATTTATGTAAGATTGTAACTGCGTGCTATGGTTAAAATAAAAAAAAAGATTTAAAAACAAACAAAAAAAGATGTAATACGCTGAATCTTGATACGCTGCTCTCAATTCGACACAGTAATGAAGAAGAATTAGACCATGATTGCATTGATGGCTTGGCAACAAAAGTAAGACCAGACATAAATGATACTCAGCTTGATAAGTGTTATTACTCTGTTTTTGAATGAGTCATGTCTGAGAGACTATCAAGGAATACTGACAGCAGCTTACACAGTTAGCCCTATTTCGGAAATTGTTGAAACATCATACTTGTGTAATGTAACTTCAGCACATGTGTAGGAAACTGGTCTTTTGTCACAGTTGTCCCCCCACTTTCTGCCTCCTTTTTAGCTACTAGAAGTTGATTTTCGACTCTGGCAGTGCACTGATGGCTGCTAACCAGACCTCAGTGCCAGTGTTCCTTCCCTAAAACAAGGTGAATTCTAATTGTGCTACAATTGGCTAAGGACTTTAGCACCCCTGTAAGTCCCTAGTAAATGGTACCCCAGGTACCTAGGGCATGGGTGCTAAAGATGGTCCCTAAAGGCTGCAGTATATTTTATACCACCCTAGGGGACCCACATACAAATTCCACACAGACTGCCATTGCAGACTGAATCACATGGTGCAAACCAAGAGGGAAAACAGGACATGAAACACTCCTGTGTGTCATGCCAAAGTTTCTGCATCTAATATATGTAAGTCGCCCCTACAGCAGGTATTTGGGCCCTAAGGCAGGGTGCATTATATTTTATATGAGGGCATATCTGTATGATCAGATATGTCCTTGTTATGTCTAGTTGTATTACTAGATACTGCAAGGGAGCTGGGCATGCCATCTTAAGGTATTTACTGGGCACTGGTCAAAACTAATTCCCCAGCTACCCAATAGCTTCACTGAAATATATAATGTTTGGTATCATCATTAATCATAATTCACCCACACTGATTCCAGTGATTGATTTACTAATTCATGCACCCAGAGGGTACCTTAGAAGTACCCCCTGAAACCAAGCAGCCCTCTAGTGTGTTGGCTGACTGGTCCAGTTCAGCCACCACAGATGAGTTTCTGAACTCCAACTCACAAAGGGCAGAAACAATGCCTGCTCTGGGGAGAGGTGTTATCACCTCGTCCCTCAGGAAGGCTGGTAGATTAGCATTCAAAGGCAGGGAGCTTCGAAGAGCCCACCGTCTTTGGTATGCAAATCTGGCTTCCCTTCACAGGTGAGGGGATGCCAACCCCCTGTCCAGGGCCCATTTGGCACCAGGACAAGCGGGAAAATTTGCTATGCAAGAGGTGTGTTGCACTGCCAGGCTGGACATACCTCTGGAATAGCCAAGCCTGATGCAAACACAAAAAATTCCAACATCTTTTGTGTGGTGGAATTAGGAATTCTGGGACAGGGTGAAACCCACTCCCCAAAGGAAGTGGTCATCTAGGGGGTCATCCCCTTCACACCCCTAAATTGAGTATTTAGGGGACCCCATTATACCAGGACTTCAGATTTCTACAGACCAAAAGAATAAGTGGACAAAGAAGAAGACTTCTGACCCGAGAACCGAGGAGCATGACTGACTTGGTGCCAGCCTGCCTGCTGCACCTCACCCTCATGGAGCAACTGACTCGTCATGCTGCTATGCAGACCTAAAGAAACCCAGAGGGCTACCAGTGCTTTGCCAATTGCTAAAGAAACTCCCTTGTAGTAGAGGAGCTACTACCCTGCAGCGCAGGCACCAAAGAAGCAAGACCCGGTACACCAACCTGCCACCTACGGAGTCTACTGACACTGCTGTACCCCAGGAAGAGGTAGCAGTGCTCCTACAGGTCAGATCCTTCCTCCCTCCAAGTGTGGGGACTCAAGGGCCGACTGGAGCTGCACCACACCAACGCCTGGGGTACTGAAGCCCTTGCAGCAGCCAAGGCTTGTTGTGTCCAGTCCGGACACCAACGCTAAGGAAGACCAACTTGCACGTCGGGGGACTTCAGGGACAGCAAGACCCACATTGAGAGTGGCCCAGCTGTCCTGTATGCCCCTCTGCAGAAGAACTAAAGACAAAGAGTGAGTATATGACCGCTGCCATTCAAGTCCAAGGGAGGTGACGGTGTCAATGGGGTCCCCAGACCCACAAGAGCTAAGCCCATCCTTGTTTTTGCCCACATTGGACTTACAGTCGCCGCATGCAGCTTCTTTCAGCAGGCCCTCCCAACCCCAAGTCACCCCAGCACAGAAACCTGAAGCAAAAGACCCCACTGGCACCCAAACCCCACAGCACGAGGAGAAGTGGACCAATTGTGTCCCCACGTGCTCGAGGATCTCAAGGGTCGAGCTCCCTTGTGGATTTCCCAGACCTGGCCTCACAAGTCCCAGCTTGCAGCCTCTTTCTCACCAGACTTTTCTCCCATTGAAGTGAATGTGATACCCTGCCTCTCTGCACCTGGATGCCCCAGAGCTCCCAAGGTGACCTGTTAGTGTGGCCTTGGACCTCGCCCCAAGCACACCTTAAGTCCAGAAGAATTGTCTCATAAGTCGCTATTAAGTGCCCGAATGCAGTACATGTTTTCCCGCCATAGGATAACATTACCGCATCCAAAGATTTAGCTTTTGAAAACTGAGAATTCATTAAAAGTACTTACCTGATTCTGGTGATCCTGGTATTTACATTTATATAAAAGAATGTGTTATTTCTATAAATTGGTGTCGGATTTCTTTATTGAGTGTCTGTCTCATTTACTTCCTTTGTGTGAGCAATAAATGCTTAGCACTACCCTCTGATATTCCCAATTGCTCGTCCACACTACCACAAAAGAGAGCATTTGGGCTGTTATTTGTGCCTCTGTAATTCCTTTGGGTTTTGCTTGGACTGTTTACACAGTGTACTTTGTTATGTTCCACTATGTAAAGAGGGAGCTTCCTACAACAAGTAGTAGAATTAATTAGCTTGACACGAGCATGCTGTCTGTCTAATGAATTGAGTGTAACAATCTGTACAGATAGCCTGTACGGATAGCCTGTAGGGATTTAAAGAAGTACATGATTTTTGAAACTGTGGTCAGAAAGGGATTTCATGACATCTTGTGGTACTCCCATCAGAAATAGAAAATATGTTTTAAATTTGTTAGATGCTGTGGAGCCCCCTAAAAAATATAACTTGTAAAGTGTTTTGGACATAATTTGAGTGATGTCATAGTCACCTGGGGCAATAACTATGCTAACCAACTTGCTAGGTATTGTGCTCTTGAAACTATAACAAGTCAAAAGAGTAAGAGAAAGAACAAGAACAATATAAATATGAAATAGAAACTGATGAAATTAATAATGTGAATAGTTTTTTGTTGAATTCAGTACAGACTACAGTCAGTGAACTCAGAAAGCTTCAGGAGGAAGTAACAGAGAATGAAAAGAAAAGCTGGGAAACAACTGGTTGTAAGAAAGATTGCAATAATGTTTGCGTGACCCAAGAACACCAATATGTACTTTCTGATACAATGTTAAGTATGGCAAGATTGATAGATGGACAGACACAGTAGGGAGAGACACAGTGGTAGGAATGTTCTAAATAAAAAGATCTGGCACTTTAGTCACTTTAAAGCTGTAGCAGAAGTTTTATTTCAGAGATGCATTCCTTACCAGAAGATGAATCACAGACGCAAGCCTGAGGGACCATTCACTCAACTTGAAGCTAACTGTTTCAAAATGAGTTCTGCCCATTTAAAACACCAAGATATTTTTCTTTCTAAATCACCTGATTTTGGAGTTTTTATTAAGGCTGAGTCTCACTACATGTGTCTTACCCACAGTAATCACACAGCACTTGGACTGCGCGTGTTTACCGCCAGTGTCACCCTTTTAAGATAAGGCTTGTGCGACGCAGCTAGGATGAGGGGCACTTGGCTGTTTACATATGAACACACGTGAACAGGCGAGTATGCACGTGTTGGCCACGTGTGCCAGACTATCCTTGTGCGCAGACTAGTAACTGTACACAGGTAGCCTGGAGTAGAGGAGGGGACTCTGCAGGGTTAGATATTGACCTTGGATAGGCCGTATAATATTAGTGGCCACTTACAGGTAAAGTCAGTGTGATTTACTGTTTTGTCTGCAGTGACACTAAATTATATACATGGGGGAAATCTGCCTTAGAGTGCAGTTTCGCTTCCCTTAGGCCTACAAAGTCCAGTGAGGTATGAAACTGGGGTAGAAAAAGCACGCCCAGTTCATATTCGCAGGTACTAAGACCATACATGTACCTCTTATGGGTCATCCAGAATTTTCATAGTTCTCTTGCTCAGCTCAGGATCAGAGTCCAAGTCTTTTGAAACCCTGCTGGGAAATAGTTAATTATGTTTCTCCCCAGCAGAGGGAATAAAGGCCACCCCACACAAAACCTTCCAGTCCTTTTAAAAACTCTTGCGCAAGCGATAGAAAGGTCTGTAGGACTGTTGGCTGCAGGACACCTGGGAGAAGAAACCCCCTGATGACCAAAAGGACCAAGACTCTGCCCCAGTTGACCCCAGGACCAGTGAGTTTCTCCAAGGACCAGTGAGGCTGGGCCTCTTAGGCCCCCTGAGGACCAGTTGGGGAAAAGGTCTGGACTTCTGCACCCAGAGACAAAGACCAGGAGTAAAGCTGGCATAGGGAGCCCGTGGAACCAGTTACCTGCAGATTAATCACTTTTGAGGCCAGAAGGCCTGTTGGAACTGCTAACGCTTGTACCAGCAGTACAATGAGCCAACAATCACCCCATTGTGCCCCACTGGACTGAGTTATGGGCTTTTAAAGGTTTGTTGACCTTTGACATCCAGCGAGGATCAAAGCATGTGAGGCTCTGGTGGGAGAGGGTATGCTTAGAGCATCCTCCCCATTTCAGCTTTTGCCCCCCTGGGCCGTCCCAGCAGAGAAGGGGGATTGCCGTTGCGCCACCCCAACAAAAAGAACAAGCATTGGAAATGCAATAGGTCTTGCATTTGTTTAAGTTAGAGTGTTTGGCTTTGCTAATGGTATTGTATTTTAGCTATTTGTTAGTGAGTGTATCTATGTGATGTGTAGTGGAATTATGTGGTTTTGATTGTAATTGTTAGCTGTGTAGCAGTATGATGCATAGAGTTAGGAGGAGAAGAATCTGTGAAGATTTGGGAAGGAGAGTGAGGAGAAGAACAGCATGAGGGATAATGAAGGAAAGTGAGGAGGAGTGTAGCATGAGGCAGAAGAAAGGAGAGTGAGGAGAGGAGTATGAGGGAGAAGGAAGAGAGTGAGGAGGAGAGCAGCGTGAGGTTGAAGGAAGGAGAGTGAAAAGAGCAGTATGAAGGAAGGAGAGGAAGGAGAGTGAGAAGAGCAATATGAGGCACAAGGAGATAGGAGGATATGAGTTGCATGAGGGATATGCAAGGAGAGTGAGTAGGAGAAGAGTAGTGTGAGGCAGAAGGAAGGCGAATGAAGAGTACAGCATTAGGCATTAGCAAGGAGTGAGGTGTAGTAGAGCAGTGTGAGGGAGATGGAAGGAGAGTGAATAGGAGAAGAGCAGCGTGAGGCAGAAGTATGGAAAGTGTGGAGAAGAAGAGCAGTGTGATGCACAAGGACAGAGAGTGAGGAGGAGAAGAGCAGTGTGAGGTAGAAGGATGGTGTGTGTGGAGGAGAGCAGAATGAGGCTTATGGATGTAGACTAAGGAGAAGACCACTGTGAGTTATAAAAAAGGAGTGTGAGAAGATCAGCATAAGGCACAAGAAAGCTGGTAGTGGGACTGGTGGTGGTAGTTTGTGTTGGTGGTGGTGGTTATGGTACTGCTCCTGGTGTTGACAATGTTGGTAATGGTGGTGTTTGTACTTGTTGTTGTGGTACTACTGCTGGTAGGTGGTATTGTTGGTGTTAGTGGTGGTACTGTTTGTTATACTCTTGGTGGTAGTGGATTTGGGGATGGTGCTATTGGTGTTTGTGTTAGGGACGATGGTTGTTGTTTGATGTTGTTGGTTGTGCAAAAAGAGTTGTTGGCAGTATAGTCTAGTAGAATATACTAAATGTTTTGTGATCTGTGTTAATGGTATGTGTTGTGTGCATATTAATAAGTCTTAATACAATTTTGTTTAGAAAGTTCAAGTTTATTAAGTATACATGTGTAGCATGCCTATATAATAGTATTATAAACAGGGTTTTAGACAGTATATCTGTCGTATACAAGTGTGATAGCATTCGTTAGAGGTTAAAGTTGCTCAATAATTTCAGTTATGCATCCATTAGAAAACAGTACATTTAATGTTATTGGTAAATGTGGCATTAAAGCATCTCCAAAATCGTCAATGTCAATACTTATGTTTAAAAAGTCCATTAGAATGGAATTATTGATGTCCATCGGTTGAAAATGTTCTGTGTTTTGTACTTGTGTACTTATTTCCTGATTTGTCTTTTCTAGTCCATATATAGTTATCGTTATTTTTTCTTGTGGTGGTTCCATTATCTGTGAAGCAAAGAAATGTGATAAGTATGAAATCTAGCAGATAGTTTTTTTCTGGGTAAAGCTTTTAAATTTTTATTAGTTGTACTTACTTGAAATTGTGTATGGCGAGTTGTATTTAATATCTTTTCTCCATTAAACTCATGTACAGTTAAATGAGTTATTTTTACGTAGTTTCCAGGTTGTATTGGAAAGTCTGTTGCTTCTCTCCATAAAGTTATTTTAACTGAGTCTGTGATATCATTCACTGTGATGGATTTCAATTTTGTTTCTTGTCCTCAAATAAACAGTGTTTTAGTCTCTTCCTGCAAAATAATAAAATAATTGTGATTGGCGTAGATTTAGTAGCAAATTATTTTTCTTACTAACACATTTACTGCAATTAATTAATTTTTTCTTGCATACTAATTTATTCATAAAAGCACAAGTTGCAACAATGAATAGCTGTGCACTTTTTTGGGGGTATAATAGCATTACGTGTGTTTGTACATAACAAAACATGAAAAGATGTAAAAAAAGTAAAATTGAAAGCTGTATAAGAAATTTGTAGTTTGGAGTTACTTAAAATGTATAATACTATATGCATGCTTTTATATATATTATATAACTACTATATATGAAATTATATACATATATATAGTTTTATATATATATACATATTCACTGAAAAACCATAGGTTTCAGGGGCGTTATAGTTAGCTGGACTTTTCACTCGTACAAAACCATTTAAATTCCCTTGTTATAGTTAGTTCAGCTAACTATAACTCATGCGCCCGCAATGCACTGCTGATGACGTCACATATTACATCACTCATGACATGGTCAGTGACATCACTCATGACATCACTGATGACATCTCAAATGACATCACTGATGACATCACTGATGACATCATCCAGTGAATGTGTGTTTTTCTGAAAATTACATATGTTTTATATATGTATATCTCAAGGTCGATGGAAGAATAAATGGGTATATAAGTGTCTAAATGGATGATTTGTTTTTGAAAAATTGATTTTATAACTGACTGATTAAGTGTATCTTAGTGAATACATGGCTTAGTGAGTAATGTTTAAATATGTAAATATCTGTATCAGTCTCTCACTTTGTGTCTAAGTGGCTGCATGGGTTGGTGAGTAGCTACATGAGTGTCTATATAGGTTATTAGTTGGTTTTTTGAGTATCAGTATGAGTGTCTGAGTGTCTGTATGGTTCGGTGGGGGGTATTACGTAGTGCATAGGTGCATGAATGAGTGACTCACTGTTTGTATGTGTTGAAGACAGCATGTGTGCAGGACCGTATGGGTGGATGAGTGTGTGCATGGGTGTGTTAGTGAGTGAATGACTGTCTCAAAAGTGTCTTTATGAGTAACTACATATGTTTTAAACTAGTATATGTGACTATTGGTGTATATAAGTGAGTATATGTGTGAGTGAGAGATTGGAAGAGTTCCTGTATGAATAAGTATGTGTTTCTATAAGTGATCGTTTAAAAGACTAAGTATGTGTAAGTTTCTGTAGAAGTAAGTGTGGTGGTGTGTGTATAACTGTATATGCAAGTAAATGGGTGTTTGATTCTTTATTAGCATGAGTGACTATGTGTGTGAGTAACTCTATGGATGAGTGGCGTTGTGTAACAGGATGTATAGGTGTATGAGTACATATGATGAGTGAGTACATGTATGAGTGACTGTACAGGACTGTTGGTAAATGAGTGGATGTGTATGTGGATCTTAGAATTACTGAATAGGTTGTTGTAACTGGTATTGGTATGTCCATTGTTTTGAAAATTTTAGTTTCCATTTTTTAATGTGTGCATCAAAGGTTATATTAGGGGGAGAGGAGGTCTGCCACTCAATCACAAGGATTATGTCATCAGTGATGTAATCAGTGTTGTCATTTGAGAAGTCATCAGTGATGTCATGAGTGATGTCACTGACCATGGCATGAGTGATGTAATATGTGACGTCATCAGCAGTGCATTGCGGGCGCACAAGTTATAGTTAGCTGAACTAACTATAACGGGGGAATTTCAATGGTTTTGTACGAGTGAAAAGTCCAGCTAACTATAACGCCCCTGAAACCTATGGTTTTTCAGTGAATTTCTAAGGTGTTTTAAATGCTAATTCCTAACTATAACGTGCCTGAAACCTATGGTTTTTCAGTGAATTTCAAAGGTTTTTTAAATGCTAATTTCTAACTATGCCTACAGAGATAGGACATGTGAAGAAAGAAGAAAAAACGCACAGAAAGAAAAAAAACTAAATGCAGAAAGAAGCAACAGAAGTCCTCAAAGACGAAGAAAAGTGCAGGAAGAAGGATAACGTGCAGAAAGAACAAAGAAGAAGAGCAGAAAGAAGCCTTGTTGCAAAATCATCCTGTACCCTCAACTTTTTCAGACGGATACTGGTGGTAACTGAGTCTGACTAACCAGTCCTAGAGCCAGTGCTATGTTAAAAGACACTCAGAATACAGTGAAAACACCTATATACACTAGGGAACACTATGCATTGGGGTCCCCCTGTGATTAGCATGACCTCCTCTGTAAGCCCCTAGTATATAATAGGGCAGGGGATTAAAACTACCTCTTAAAATGCGCCACAGGGTGTGTTTGCACATGTCACCTCAGGCCCCGTCCCCTCCCTTCCCCACTGTGTAAACACGCCCTGTGGCCGTTTTAAGTTGGGAGATTAAGTCCCCTTGATTCCTGAGGGTCCCTAGGGTCCAACTAGACCACTAGGTACCTCCAGTAAGCGTTGCAGAGAGATGTAAAAAGGGGCACGACGTAGACCACCTCTCTGCAACGCAGCGCAGTCGCGCTTACTGGAAGCACCTGGTGGGCTAGTTGGCCCCCAGGGTCCCTCAGGATTGAAGGGGAATTATTTCCCCAACTTAAAGCGCGCCACAGGGCGTGTTTGCACACGTTAACTCAGGCCCCGTCCCCTCCCTTCACCACTGTGTAAACACGCCCTGTGGCTGTTTTTAGTTGGGAGATTAAGTTCATTTGAATCCTGAGGGTCCCTAGGGTCCAACTAGCCCACTAGGTACCTCCAGTAAGCGCCACAGAGCTGCGTTGCAGAGAGGTGTAAAAAGTGGCATGGCCTGGACCACCTCTCTGCAACGCAGCTCAGTGGCGCTTACTGGAAGCACCTGGAGGGCCAGTTAGCCCCAGGGGCCCTCAGGATTGAAGGGGAATTATTTTCCCAACTTAAAATGCGCCATAGGGCGTGTTTACACACGTCACATCAGACCCCGTCCCCTCGCTTCCCCACTGTGTGAACACGCCCTGTGGCCGTTTTTTATGTTGGGAGATTAAGTCCCCATGAATCCTGAGGATCCCTAGGGGCAAAATAGCCCACTAGGTACGTCCAGTAAGCGCCATTGCAGATAGGTGTAAAAAGGGGCACGGCCTGCACCACCTCTCTGCAACACAGAGCAGTGGCGCTTACTGGAAGCACCTGGTGGGCTAGTTGGTCCCCAGGGTCCCTAAGGATTGAAAGGGAATTATTTCCCTAACTTAAAACGCGCCACAGGGCGTGTTTGCACACGTCACCTCAGGCCCCGTACCCTCCCTTCACCACTGTGTAAATGCGCCCTGTGGCCGTTCTAAGTTGAGAGATTAAGTCCCCTTGAATCCTAAGGGTCCCTAGGGTCAAACTAGCACACTAGGTACCTCCAGTAAGCGCCACAGAGCTGCGTTGCATAGAGGTGTAAAAAGGGGTGTGGCCTCAGAACACCTGTCTGCAGCGCAGCTCCCTGGCGCATACTGGAGATACCTGTTGGGATAGTTGGCCCTCAGGGACCCTCAGTATTGAAGGGGAATTAATTCCCCAACTTACAACTGGCCAGGGGGCGCGTTTGCAGAGTGCTGCAAGGAGGGGGCGTGGCCTCCGGCGCGATGCCGGTCTTTTATTTTTATTTTATTTTTTAAGAAGGAGGGCTGTGTGGCCCCCCTTCTTTTTCAAATGTATTGGCCCTGGGGACCCCATCCCCAGGGCCTGCACCCTAATGTTTTTTGTTGAAAAAATAAATTTGGCCCTCCCAAGGCCTTAATCGGCCCCGGGGACCCCAACCCCCGTGTCATGGCCTTTTTTTTTTTTTTAATTCTTTAGGAGGGGGCTGCGTTGCCCCCCTCCTCAGGCCACTTATGGCCCAGGGGACCCCATCCCCCGGGCCGGCCTTTGTTTGTTTTTTTTTAATATATTTATAGAAACACCTAGGACATGCTGGACAAACCGTATGTACCTATCACCATGACGATTTGCGTGATATTCATTAAAAGGTGATGCATACAATGAATCCATGTGGAATGTATTTACACCGCTAGTGAAGCTCTGACGTGTCTGACGCCCTACCGTGCCTAATCCCGGCGCCCCCTGCCGGTGGGTACTCTCCAAGTAGACATCCTTGTTGTTTATTTATACAAACATGGGTAGCTATTGACGGGCACATTTAATACACACGCACACCAAGCCATTCAAAGGGTATTCGACAAAAATTCGACCAAACTATGCAAGAAACCCCCCTCACGGTTAATAAAACACACATCCACCGCCGGATGTGTAATACTTTTTATTTTACTCTCTGGAAAGGAGAAGAACCTCACTTGAGAGTCACAGCGTGCTCCTGGCTGAGCCCAATGCTGTGTTACACCCACCAGTGCCCGCCGAGTGCCACACACCTCTGTGTTGTATTCCACCAGCTAGTGCGTATGCCATGACACTCTCTAGCCCATGTACACTGTAACACCACCCCGTGAATATGTCATGCCACACTTGCCTTCGCAAGGGTTATATTGCCCCATCTAACGTGCCTTCCTCGATGCTTATGTTATAACGAACACAGCGCTATGCCATACATATTACAATCTGGGATCCATATCTTTGTCACAGTGCATATGCAACGTTACACTCCCCAGTACATATTTTATATTATAATTTTAGAGACTAGTTAGGTTACACAACACTGCCCTGTGCATATTACACTCCAAGGCGCATATCGCATAGCACGCGCTAGTGCCTGTGCTATCTCGCGCTCTCCAGTGAATCTGTCATTGCGCACAATGTATTGCATATTATATTTCACGCCCCGGTTCATCTTATATCACACTTTTTGGTGCATAGTTTATACCATATACTATATCTAGTTTTCATTTTCAATCGTGCTCTATAACACTGCGTCCACCTACCCTTTTCACGGGCATTACATTTTGCGATGGGGTGTGGAGGGTAAGTGGGTGTTTCTGCCAAGTGAGCCCGGAGTCACAGTCACAAACGTCCTCTTCTTCCTGAATAAAAGTGAGATTATGCTGCATACTTGTTCATATTCTAAGTAGTTCGCACAGACACACATTTTAAAAACAATAAAGTTCCTAATACCCACCTTCTCTGAACAGTTAGCTTGCTGCCCCATCCACCTCCTCCCTATCCTCTGTTGTCTGAATCCATGGACTAGCCTCCTCCCTCCTGCCATGCATGGTCTGATGTGCTGCCACTGCCTTCCATTTAGCATGATGTACCAGTCCACTCCTCCTGCCCTCCATTGCCCAATTCTATGACCCATCATTGACCTCCTGCTTAGCCTCTGTGCATAGCTTGCTGACCCTATTCTCCTTCCCCCTGCCCTCCGATGTCTTTGTGCATGCCCCTGCTCCATCCTTTTTGCCCACATGTTCCATGGACCTGCCACTCCTATCTACTCTGAGTGTTCTGTTGAGCTGCCACTCCCCTCCCACCTGCCTAGCATTGTCAGATGACTGTAACCTGTCCCTGCCACCTGCACCCTGCCTGTCCACATGCCATGCCCCTATCCCCTTCTTCCTGTCCTCCATGGTCCATTTTACTGCCACACCCTTCTGCCCTCCCTGGTCTGTTGTGCTGCAACTGCTCCTCCTGCCTGCCCCGCGCGGTCTGTTGTGAGACCCCTTCCCCTGAACTCTCTTGTCTGTGCCCAGGTCCTGACCCTCCCTTCTATCCTCCATGGTCCTTTGTGCATGCCCTTACACCCTCCTTCTTGCCCATCATAGCCATTGTGCTGCCACTAACCCTCCCGCTTGCCATGCATGGTCTTCAGTGCTGCCATGGCCCCTCCCACCTTCCCTGTGTGGTCAGCTAGCTGCCCCTGCCCCCTCCGACCTTCCCTCCATGGACTGTGTGTATGCCATCATAGTCTCACTGTTGCTCTCCATGGTGTGTCTTGTTTCTAGTGCCCATCCTGCCTGACCTCCATGGTCATCTTGCTGCTCCTGCCCTGCCCCCCTGCCCCCAGCCCTCTGTTTCCATGTGCAGACCCCTATTCCCTCCCTCCTGGCTTGTCTGTTCCATTGTAATGCCCCTGATCCGTCCCTCCTGCCCTTTATGGTCTGTTATGCTGCAGCTTTCTCTCCTGTCTGTCCATTATGGTCAGCTAGCTACCATTGCCTCTTTCCCCTCTGTTCTCTGTTGTCCATGTGCATGGTCCTGCCCCCTTCCTATTGCTTTCTATGGATTGTTGTGCTGCACTCCTGTCCCACATGCCCTGTGTGGTGTATTGTGCTGCTGCAAACCCTGATGCCTGCCCTGTAGGGTCAGTTTGGTGCACCTCTCCATGTCCCTCCTGTCCTCTGTTATCCGAGTCCATGTCCCTACCCCAATTCCTCCTGCCTACCATGATCCAATGTACCATACTTGCGAACATTTTGAACTTGGTAAGAGGGAGATTTTGATAAAAAACAGGGGTATTGATTTTCCCCTTTGGGTTAAATTGAAAAAGAGTAGATTGTAGACAGGAGAAAGATCAAATAAAGCCCATTTGAGCTTAAAACATTGGACGTTTCCCTGCTGAAACTGGTCTGTTGGCATGTATGGTTGTACTACCACTGCCTCTTCCGTCTGTCCACAATGGTCTATTATTTTGCCACAGCCTCTCTTGCCAGTCCTGTATTGTTGGTTTGTTGCCCCTGCCCCCCTTTCCACTGCCCTCCATAGTCTGTTGTGTTGACACTGCTCTTCCTGCCTGCCCAGTGTGGTCAAATTGTTGCCTCTGCACTCTCCTACCTGCCTTCAATTTTCAGAGTCCGTGCCCCTGGCCTCTGCCTCTCAACAGTATCCCAATGAGCAACTAGATTGCTAACATTCTATATTTATTACAAAAGTGTGGAACGCCTGACGTCATCTTGATGTAATCAAAACTGTAATACCTAGAGCATTTCCTTTAGAAATTACATATATGAGAGGGTCTTATTTGCATCAAATTATGGTTAGTGCTCTAAAAAACTAAAATGAGGACATATTTTCTGCGTTTTCAAATAGAGACAAAGAACTTTTAAATTATTTGTAATCTTTATGTTTTTTTATCAAGTTGACTTTTGGGAAGCAGGTAACTCACGCTTCTTGATGGAACAGGAGTTTATTAGTAGAAGAGTACAGACCCCTGGGACACCTCTGCTTACACGTCCAACTGCAACTCCTCTGCCACCAGTTTACAAACAGATGGATGTTGCTAGGGGACCGCAGTATTCCAATTCATCATGACATCATGACAACCATGGTAACTATTACAAAGCAAGCTATGTAAAATACAACACATCTCCCCTCTTTATGATAAAATAAAAAAATAAACAACTATGTACATACGTAATCTTTATACCTTGTAGGCATTGTACGTTGTCTTACATTTGTTCTGATAAAACTATGTACATACGTAATCTTTATACCTTGTAGGCATTGTACGTTGTCTTACATTCGTTCTGACCTTAGCAACAGGCAATCCAACAAGATCAGTATTAACTCTGCATGCAACAATATTTTGTTGAGTACTTGGAGGCATGACAATTTCAGTGTCAGAACATGGTGATACCTTCCTAGTGTTCCACCAATTTCCATCATCCAACTTAACACTGTTACCCTTAACAACAATAATCTTTTTGGGAGAAGACCATTTAGGCCGACCCTTTTTAGCCTTGTCTCCAACAAATACTCTCACAAACATTCCTTGCATGAAACAACGTTTTGGCTTCACAATGTTTTCATTAAAACGATCACAATAATTTTCTGATATTTTTCCACTCTACTCCGCATTTCCTTCAAGTTTGCATTGTATACCCCCGCTCTATTCATCCAAGGTGGAACAGCCACAGAGCAAGGAATCCTTCCCTTAAGTAGAGAAAAAGGCGTTTCCCTAGTCACAGAATGCGGAGTAGTGCGGTACGACCACAACATGTCCTTTACACACTGCCTCCATAACTCATTGTTTTTGCATGCCAATTGAATACATTCAACCAGTACTCTGTTGAAACGCTCCACCAACCCGTTTCCCCTAGGATGATAGACTGGCGTGGTGGTGTGCCTGATTCCCCACTTCCTCAGAAAACTCTCAAATTCTTCCGATATGAATTGAGGTCCATTATCTGTAACTAGTTCAGTGGGGCAACCTTCCCTTCTAAAAATGTCTTCACAAAATGAAATAACACTTGCAGCCTTGACCTCTTTAACAAAGGCAACTTCTGGCCACTTTGAAAAATAATCTACCATAACTATGGCAAATCTCTCTGATGCATTTAAGATATCGAAAGGTCCACATATATCGATGGCTAATCTATCCCATGCACCTTTAGGCATGGGTGACGCACTTATAGAAGTTTCTTGAGAAGAATGAGTCTTGTCGCTACACGCACAAGCCACGCAATCTCGAACAAAACGCTCAATTTGCACATCCATGCCAGGCCACCAAAAATCTACTCTAATCCTTCTCTTCATGGCTGACATACCCCCATGCCCTTCATGCATGATATTTAGTAATCTGTTTCTTAATCTCTCAGGGACCACTAATCTATTACCTCTCCTAAGTGTACCTTCTATCACATTCAACTCCGACCATATCAATTTGAAAGAATTAAGATCCTTATGCACCTTCCATCCTTGTTCACCACTTAAGGCTTTTATAACCATGTCCAGTACAACATCTTCCTCCATGGCCTTCTTCCACTCAACTTCACTGATGGCTGTACACACATCCTTAATTTCAGCAACCATCCATTCATCATCTTCATCCTCATCTGTATTTTCTAACGGTAATCTAGATATGCAATCTGCATTTACGTTCCTTGCACCCGGAATATACTTCACATCAAAAGCATATTCTTGCAATCGGTACAACCATTTGGCTATTCTGGGAGTGGCCTTGCTTGCGCCTCTGGTGCAGAAAAGATCAATCAAAGGTTTGTGGTCAGTATATAATTGGAACTTAGTTCCCCACACAAATGTCCTGAAATACTGTATGCCCCACCAACATGCTAAAGCTTCTTTCTCAATGGTTGAATAAGAGTGTTCTGCCCCTTTTAGTGTGCGGGACGCAAACGCCACTACCCTTTCTTGTCCCTTGTGCATCTGAAATAGTACCGCACCTAACCCATCATTACTGGCGTCGGTAGTGATGATAGTTTGGTCATTGGGATCAAATGGCCTTAATGACACAGCATTTATGATGCATTTCTTGATAGAAACAAAGTTTTGTTGACAAGCATCAGTCCACTCGAATTTGACACCTTTCTTCATCAAGTTCCTAAGCTCTTGTACCTTGTCAGAGAAATGGTGAACAAATTTTGAGTAGTACTCTGCTAACCCCAAGAATGACCTGAGTTGATCTCTATCTCTTGGGGCGGGAGCCTTTTCAATGGCTTCAATCAAACTACGTTTTGGTTTTACACCCTCACTGGACAAAGTATGACCAAGATACTCCACTTCCTTGACACCAAATTTACATTTTTCTAACGCAATAGTGAGACCAGCCTCAGAAAGTCTGATGAGAACCTCTTCCAAGATCAAATCATGATTGTTTACATCACTCCCCCATACCAACACATCATCTTGAAAAACCACTACATTTTTAAGACCAGATAATATTGATTGCATAACCCTTTGGAAAACGGCTGAAGCGGACGCTAGCCCAAATGGCATGCGCTTAAACTGAAAAGCTCCTTCCGGAGTAATGAAAGACGTGATGTGCTTTGAATCTTCGTGTAAAAGTATTTGGTGGTATGCATTAGACAGGTCTAAAATGGTGAAATATGTTCCTCCCTTGATAGTAGCTAACATTTCATTAATTCGTGGGAGCGGATACCGATCTATCCATATGTTATCATTTACATCTCTCAAATCAACACACATCCTAATATTGCCATTAGGTTTCCGGGCCAAAACAATTGGACTTAGCCATTCGGACGCCTCAATACGTTCAATAATATCTTCATTGCACAATCTGACCAACTCATTTTTAAGTTTTTCTCTTAAAACCAAAGGTACATTTCTTACCTTATGTACTTTGGGAGTAGCATCTGCTTTCAAAATGATTTTGTGTTTGAACTTTTTCAAACATCCTAATTTTTCACTGAATAATTTTGGAAATTTATTAACCCATTTGGAAGTTGTACTTGGTGAGGTTAGCAAAACTTGTTGAGGATGGTTAGGGTTCAAAATTATATTAAGTGCTCTCTGTTCCTTCCACCCCAAAAGAGATCTTCCTTGTTTTACTACAAACAATTTTGCCGTAACCTTCCTGTCTAAGAAACGCATCTCAGTTTCTATACAACCTAACACAGGAAGCTTTTCACCACAATACCCCTCTGGAATAACATCAGTGGGCTGCAACTCATTCAAATTACTACCTAAACCTTCCCAAATAAACTTGTCTATGATAGTAAATGGGGAACAAGAATCTGCCCATACGTGTACATCCTTGTTCTTAATTTTGATGATGCATTTGGGAGGACGATAACTATCCTGTTTGTTAGTTTCACATTTGAGAACTTGACTTGACTCAATGACCATAACTTCAATATCCTCATTCTCACCCTCACTATCATAGAATAACTCCTCCTTATGAGGCATATCATCCTGAACTAATGCATTTACAGACTTAGATGTCGCAGAAGAACTAACACTTCTACACCATCTTGCAAAATGTCCTAACCTCTTACATTTATGGCACCTTGTTTTAATTGCCGGACAATAGGTAGCATCTGCTGTGTGTTTCGGGCTTCCACACCTATAACAAACTTTAGGTTTAAATCTCACACCTTCTGGTCTGTTAGCAGAAATAGGTTTGACTTCTACTTTTGTATTCCTTTTTATGTTATGTATAGTATCATCTTCTTTTACTATTTTTGGGGAAGGTGTATTTAACTCTTTTACATATCTGGAAGTGTTTTCCATCCGTTTGGCTACCGACAATGTTTTATCTAAAGAGGGATCCTTTAAACCTAATAATTTTTCCTGTATTTTTAAATTAGACATTCTGTTAATAAGTTGGTCCCTAATTAGGTCATCCCTCATATCATTAAATTTACACGTAACAGCCAGCATTCTCAAATTTGCGACATATTGTTCAATAGTTTCTCCTGCCGCCTGTACCCGTGAGAAAAACTTGTGTCTCTCCACCACTACACTGACTTTTTTTCCAAAGTTCTCCTCCAATGCTTTTAACGCAATTTCAAAAATGTCAATGTTACTGTCTCCAGAAGCTTCACTATCGGCGCTGGTTTCAGTCACAATGGCTTCCATTGCAGGTAATGTTTTCAAAACATTTCTTCCCTCCAAGCCTAAAAATTGTTTTAAAATTGCTAATTTTCTTTTTGAAACGTAATCGTCACCCCCAATAGCTTCTAAATAAGTTTCAAAAGTTTCCTTCCAGTGCTCCCATAACATGCACGGTTCACCAGGACTTGGGAGAAAGTAAGGTGGTGCTGGAATCACTTGTGACGACATTGTTCACACACAATTGTGGTGGATTTCCAAACAAATTTGAGTGATGCTACGTTCCTTGTAATGCTTCTTTTAGAAACAGGTAAGATGAGAAAAATAATTATTATTATTATTATTTTTTTTAAATCCTTTGTTTGTTATAGTAGATAAATAAATAAAATTTATAACATCTGCGTAAAAATAATAATAATAATTCCAAATGATATGGAATAAGATTTCTTTTAGATTCCTTTCCTCCTGTTTTAAACTGGATACATAGCTTCGAATCTTAGTCCTTTGTTAGTGTTCTTGGTAACCAAGGAAGTAACAATAATCCCTTTTCTGTGTTTTTACCCAGGATCCCTCACGAAGAAGGAAGAAACACTCCCGTGGCTTCGAACGAGGAGAAAACCATGAGAATGTTGCTGCACGAAGACTCCAGGTACGTGCACGCTTGCTATAATTTGAACAATGCAGAAATGCCGATTTACTGCTCGAATGCACAAGTTGAAACAAAATCCTTTCGCCAACTCCCACACAAATCCCTCGGTGGTAGAAACAGTCGTTTGCCGATTCGTGGGGCACAACTCAACGAAATCCCTCGCTGACCCTCCCACAAATCACTCGATGGCACGCACCAGCTTCAGCGTCAGCACAGCACGAACAAAGCGACACAGCTGAACCCAAATTGCTCAGTTTAAAAAAAACACCAAACGCAGCTCCCCACAAGGTATCAGCTTGGCACTGCGATGAAAAAACGTCAGCAAAAGTTTGTTGCTATGCGCGCAGGATCGCTCCGCTATCTATTAAAATGTGCCACTTGCAGAATATATCCATTGCAGATTGAAAGCACAAAGTACAGTCATAGATGATGGCTCTATCAACGCAAAAGAGCGCCTAGTGTCACTTGAAACAAAAAAAAATAATAATCCAGGGGTCACTCACGGTCCAAATAATTTTAACTCGACTGTCCAAAGTACATTCTTTGTTGGGTTGTTTCCACGCTCGTCGCCAGTTTTGGGAAGCAGGTAACTCACGCTTCTTGATGGAACAGGAGTTTATTAGTAGAAGAGTACAGACCCCTGGGACACCTCTGCTTACACGTCCAACTGCAACTCCTCTGCCACCAGTTTACAAACAGATGGATGTTGCTAGGGGACCGCAGTATTCCAATTCATCATGACATCATGACAACCATGGTAACTATTACAAAGCAAGCTATGTAAAATACAACATTGACCACTTGATTAAATGTTGCACCTAGGGGAGAGGATGTGGTGTTACTTCCAGAGCTGCAGACTTTGCAACTGGGGAACCAGGTTAGAGTTTCTGCTTCAGCTCAACATTCTGTGATTCTGGTCAAATCACTTAATCTCCCCATGTCTACAACCAAAATGAATTTGATCTTGTGTGATGTAACCAATGCTCATGTAAAGCACTCCAATACTTGACAAGTCTGCACTATATAAAACTGCAAATACACAAAAAATAAGTGTTTTGCACACTTCTGTCATTGGGCTACATGTGGGCTACATCTGGGTGATATTTGTGCTGCATTTGGGCTCTTTTGTCTCTGGTGGCCATCTTGGGAGATTTATTTGTTATAAAGTTTCCTAATTTCCTCATTTACTGCAGTCTCCTCAGTAGGAAATGCTTTCAGTTTTTCACTTTGATTCCATCAAGAAGGTATTCAGATATGTCACACATTTGCCATAAATTCTGCATGTTAGCACTCTAGTTGCTCATTAGATCACTGTAGTAAAGCTACTGCTCACTACGGAAGTCTGCTGCTGGTATTAAAAGTGCATGTTTCAGTCTGCATATCAGAATATTTTGATGAAATAGAAGAGGATTTGAGAAGTCAAAATGTGCCCTAATTTTTCTTTCTTCAGCACTAATCATAATTTCTATGGCAAAATGAACCCCCTCATTGTGTTCCTTTTTAAATTAAATGTTTTAAGTGTTACCAGTTTATTCCAATCAAGATTGCTTCAGGTGTGCCATACTTTTGTCATAAGTAAGACAGTAAGCGCTCTAGTTGTTCTTAAGAACACTCTGGGACATTCTGTCATTGGGCTATACTTGGGCTACATCTGGGTGATATTTGGGCTACATTTGGGCTCTTTTATCTCTGGTGACCATCTTGGGAGATTTATTTGTTATGAAGTTTCCTAATTTCCTCATTTACTGCAGTCTCCTCAGTAGGAAATACTTTCAGTTTTTTACTTTGGTTCCATCAAGAAGGCATTCAGATGTGTCACACATTTGCCATAAATTCTGAATGTTAGCACTCTAGTTGCTCATTAGATCACTGTAGTAAAGCTACTGCTCACCAGGGAAGTCTGCTGCTGGTATTCAAAGTGCATGTTTCAGTCTGCATGTCAGAATTTTTTGATGAAATAGAAGAGGATTTGAGAAGTCAAAATGTGCCCTAATTTTTCTTTCTGCAGCACTAATCATAATTTATATGGCAAAATGAACCCCCTCATTTTGTTCCTTTGTAAATTAAATGTTTTAAGTGTTACCACTTTATTCCAATCAAGATGGCTTCAGGTGTGCCATACTTTTGTCATAAGTAAGACTGTTAGCGCTCTAGTTGTTCGTTACAACACTCTGGGACATTCTGTCATTGGGCTATACTTGGGCTACATCTGGGTGATATTTGTGCTACATTTTGGCTCCTTTGTCTCTGGTGGCCATTTTGGGAGACTTATTTGTTATGAAGTTTCCTAATTTCCTCATTTACTGCAGTCTCCTCCGTAGGAAATACTTTCAGTTTTTTACTTTGATTCCATCAAGAAGGCATTCAGATGTGTCACACATTTGGCATAAATTCAGAATGTTAGCAAAAAAACACCTGTTGTTTACCTCCATGTCCACATAATTGTGTGCGCTGTATAAAGCTTTGCGATACTAATATATCATGGTGTAACGTTGAATATCAGTCGGCAGTGAAATACATTTATAATCAAATAACATTTATGTCAGATGTTGTCAGACCACCGCACATGATTGTTTAAACATAGAAAAAAGACTGTAACATCATAAGTAGTTCATATATGTCAATTACTTTCGTTATTTTCTTTCAATTGGCAAATATTAACTCATTGCTATTCTACCCAAGTGGGATAATTAGAAATCAATAATTAGCATGAAACACTGCCCTTTGCTATCTATTCGCTAAGTGCATGTCCCTCCTGACTCTGCACAAATAACACTACATTTTCCATAGTCATGTAAATTAAACCCAAGTGGGTTATGCAAATGGTCAATCAATCAAAATACTCTACCCAGGTGGGTTAATCAACATAACATAATGCTGTCAGAATTATGCAATTTAATTCAATGCTAATATTTTTCTTATTTTTATATTTTTTCAGAGAGATGGTCCTATTCAATCTTAAAAATATATTTTTCTTCACCTATTCTCAACACCTAAAAATGAGGGAAACAAAATCAATACTCCAATCATGGTTCAAAACCAGGATAGCTAATTTGCAAAACATAATAGTACAAAAAGCAAAGTGCATTAAAACATTAAAACATATACAGATGCATTGCTGGAAGCTCTGTGAGTCCAAGTCAGACGTTCTTTTCATAAAAATTATATACATACAATGATATTCTAGCATTCCCATGTAACTATTCACCAAGAAACCAAGACAACTCCTCTTCCGAGTTGAGTCCACCCGGGATCTTGTTGTCAAGCTCTGAAATATAATAGGATTCCAACTGGCGCAGTCTTCGAATTTTTCCAAAGCCCCGTGATTGTTCTGTTATGTTCGGAAGGAGTCCATGAGTACTTTTGGTACGGTGGAACTTTATTTAGAATAACAGGGACAACCTCGGACCCTGAATTGCACCGCTGCGGAGTGTCCTGCCAAATTCTGAGGATGTGGAAAGATTATATGTATATATATATTCACTGAAAAAACCATAGGTTTCACACACGTTATAGTTAGGAATTAGCATTTAAAAAACCTTGCAAATTCACTGAAAAAACCATAGGTTTTACACACGTTATAGTTAGCTGGACATTTCTCTCATAAAAAACCAATGAAATTCCCCCGTTATAGTTAGTACAGCTAACTATAACTTGCGCGACAGCAATCCACTGCTGATGACGTCACATATTACATCACTCATGACATGGTCAGTGACATCACTCATGACATCACTGATGACATCTTGCAAGGTTTTTTAAATGCTAATTCCTAACGATAACGTGTGTGAAACCTATGGTGTTTTCAATGAATTTGTATGGTTTTTTAAATGCTAATTTTTGAATTATTAAATTATATATATATTTTTTTTAATAAAAAAAAAATTCCTATGTATTCATTTATATATTATCTGTATCCTTTTATTTGTTTTTGCTCTTTTTTTTTAACTTTCAATTAGGATAAAGTTGAACAGTTTATTTAATTTTTGCAATTAATTTTTCTCCACTTTTTTTTTTTTATATAAATTCTTGGGGTGCGCGCTCAGAGTGCGCACCTAGTACGTTTTCGTAAGTTTTTTATGAATACCGTCGTACGTTATTTACGTACGCATACATACGTTTTAGTGCGCGCTGGGAGTATAATAGATTAAGAAGAACCTATGCTCCTCATTTAGGTCAGTATCCTGTGATTGAAAAACATGTTGTTTCTCTGAAAAGGAGATTTGAAAATATCTGTAATGTGGATGAACAGAACAAAAAAAAAGGACAGTGATGTGATAGCAAGGAAAAAGAAAAAGGACAGTGTTGAAGAGGTTGTTGGTTGCCATTTTGAAAATAGCTCTGGTGTCAACTGCTATGCAAATGTAGTGCTGAATGTTGTATTTTATCTTGAAAAGTTGCAAGAACAGATAATAGTAAATCATGGAAAAAGATTGTGTTCTCTGCTGAGTCTCCTTTATGAGAAGCTGAGTAATGATAAAACTAAAATAGAAAGTGCTTCTGATGTTAGAAATCTTTTAGATGTATGTTCTGGATCTACACAGTTTAAAGAAAATGTCCAGCAAGATGCACAGGAATTCTTAATATATATACTGAGCGTACTTGAAGATGAAGGAGTAGAAGTAGAAAACTTATTTGGTGTCTCTTACAAATGGGAACATTGTTGTGAAAACTGTATGAACACATGCAGTAGTAATGTGGATTCAGAAAGGTTCATATTTTTTCCATTACCACAAAGTAAATCAGTGACTTTTAGTAAATTAGTTAAAGATGCCAATCACAACATGGAATGTTCTGAATGTAAATCTGACATGTTTTCCACGTTATTTTTACAGAAATATGGTCAGTATGTAATTTTAATGATGCAACGTTGTAGAGCTGATGGTTCAAAATTGGATACTTTAATAAAGAAGTTTATAGGACAACAATTATCAATTTCTGGAAAAACTTTTGTTACAGTTGCAATAATTTTTCATGAAGGACCTACTGTAACTTCTGGACATTACACAGTTTATCTTAAATGTGAAAAAGGCTGGACACTGTGTAATGATTCCCAATTGATTTTCAAGCAACGTTTGCCTTATGATTTACCCAATTCTTACTTAATTTTTCTGAAACCTAAATTTTGAAAACTAAAAACTGCATCTGAAGAAAGCATTTTTTGTAATTTTAAAGGATTATAATTGAAGATATCACTTAAAAAGGATTTTGAAATTACTATTTGGCCTAAAGGAAAAGTAATAAAAACAATTGTGGACTCCTTTGACAGAAATTATTTTGGCACGTGTGCTTTTGCGACAAGGTTTAAAGACGGTTTATCTAGAAAATTTATATTCATCTAGAAAAGTATTTGTAATATATATGTAATATTTCTAACAAGGTATATTTTAGTGAGGATAGTTTTTGGGCTTTTTTTAAACAATCTTTCAGATTGTTTTTTTTTTTGCCCGCTGTTAAATGATGAATACAATTGTTTTCACTATTTTAAGTGAAAATCAAAAAATTCTGAAAACAGCAATAAAAGGGCAAAAAATTGCTTTGTAAAATATGTAAAAACATGTAATGCTTTTTGAAATGTATGATTGAATATTAATACTTTTTTTCTTTTTTTGCAGAACTAGAAAGAAAAATTAAAAAACGAAATTCTGTTCCCTTGCAAATTACTAAAAATTTATTAAATCCAAATAAGTTATTTTTTTTAAAAAATAAGTGAAAAATATTTGTATTTCTCAATCCTCCCTTTTCATGCTCCCATTTCTTCACCTCTCTTTGTACATTAAATTTAAAAAAAAAAAAAAAAAATTTAAAAACATCCTAGCACCCCCCCCCCAAAAAAAAAAAAAAAAAATCCCCAAAACATTTTTGGGGGTTTAGTTTTGAAGTGGCTCTTAAAAGAGCCCTTGAGTTAATGTAAGGAAACAGGAAGAGAAAAACGAAAAAAATGAAAAAACATCTATGGCCTACTGCACTCATGCGCATCAAATTTTCTCTGAATGAGATCAAGACTGGTCTCACCCACAGAAATAAGTCGACCGCAGTCAGTGCAGCGTGTGGACAACCTCGCCAAACAAGGTGGTCCAAAAAGAGGTGTGGAAGAAGGCAAAGGCACCACTGCAGAAGAAGTGCTCGCCTGAGCTGCCGAAGATGTGCTCGGCTGAGCTGCTGCAGATGTCGTCGGTTGAGCAGGTGGAGGGTTTGCTCCAGAAGCTCGACGAAAAGATACTGGATGCATTGCCTCAACATGCCTCGTCATTGTGTGTATGCTAAAAGAATATTTATTGTTAGCATTCCCACGTGATAAGACTTTTTGACACAATGTACAAGTAACTTTCGGTGTATTTACCTTTTTTTGTCCCTCTGGGAAAGTAAACAAGCATTGGCATAGCCAATAGGTCTCGCATTTGGGACCTTATAAGTGTTTAGCCATGCTGCCATATAAATCTGTCTTTCTGCTTCCTGTTCCTCTGCCTCTCAAGAGTGTCCTGCTCAGTGTCTGAAGATGGTTGCTGTTCAGCCATTGTCTCTCAACAACAGAATAGCTCCTTCTCCAAAGGAATCAGAACTAATAATGAGGGGAGTAGGTGTGGTTTGGGAAGAATCTGGAACTGAAAGTACTTCAAATCAATCAAAAGTGATGATTCTTGATCACATGACTTGCCATGAGGGGATTGGGTGTGGTGTTGAAACAATCAGAAACTGAAAGTAATGTTAACCAATTAGAAGTGTTGTTTTATTATGCATATAACCCGAGGTGCGCGCACTGAGCAAGCTCCGAGCGCGCACCTTGTGTTTACGCATGCGTGAACGCGTAGGAGCGCATGTGCATACGTCATATGCGCGTACGTAACGCGCATACGTTGCACACGCGTATACGCGAACGTTAACGCGCGTAATTTAAGCGTATGCGGAAGTGAACCGCGTGGAGCGCATACGATGCACGCACGCATGCGTACGTACGCATACGTACGTACGCATGCGTACTGGGTGCGCGCTCCCAGCACGCACTAAAACGTATGTATGCGTACATAAATAACGTACGACGGTATTCATAAAAAACTTACGAAAACGTACTAGGTGCGCGCTCTGAGCGCGCACCCCAAGAATTTATATAAAAAAAAAAAAGTGGAGAAAAATTAATTGCAAAAATTAAATAAACTGTTCGACTTTATCCTAATTGAAAGTTAAAAAAAAGAGCAAAAACAAATAAAAGGATACAGATAATATATAAATGAATACATAGGAATTTTTTTTTATAAAAAAAAAAATATATATTAAGAAATACATAACTTAGCATTTAATTCTAATTGAGCAAAGAAAATGAGGCCTTGATGATGTTTTTATGTGTTTGCATTACACACTGCTATCTGAAACATCACACAGAACTGAGTACTACGCATGGGAGTGTTGGAGAAGCTGCTGCGTGTGTGCCAAGAGTGTGTTTCTGGAGACTGTGTATTCTCTGGTGCAAGAGAGATGAGCAAGGAGACTTCCAGAACTGCATGAAGACTGCAGGGATGTATGTAACAGTGCATGTGTGCTAAGGGATAATTTGAGTAAAGAAAACAGGCTGCCCCTTTCCTGGGACTGCAATTCTTACTGAACAACAACTTCACAAATTAAATCTCTGCCCACAATTCCTGTGCACACACAGACTCATGCCATCATTTTAGGCACATAACACAGGCTGCCCCTTTCCTGGGACTGCAATACTTACTGAACAACAACTTCATAAATTAAATCTCTGCCCACAATTTCTGTGCGCACACAGACTCATGTCGTCATTTTAGGCACATAACACAGGCTGCCCCTTTCCTGGGACTGCAATTCTTTCAGAACAACAACTTCACAAATTAAATCTCTGCCCACAATTCCTTTATGCACACAAACTCATGCTGTGTTTTTTGGCACAAAACAGTGTTCCTGGATAGTACCAAATTACTGTTACAGCCTGACACATTTTCCTTATCATTTACAGAGGCAGAAAACAGCACATGTCCTAACAGCTCCTTGAGACCATGACCATGTGTTACAGGGTGAGTGATTAGACTAGATCAAAGAAAATGAGGCCTTGGTGACGTTGAATGTGTTTGCGTTACACAGTGCTATCTGAAACACCACACAGAGCTGAGTACTACGCATGGGAGTGTTGGAGAAGCTGTTGCGTGTGTGCCAAGAGTGTGTTTCTGGAGACTGTGTATTGTCTGGTGCAAGACAGATGAGCAAAGAGACTTCCAAAACTGCATGAAGACTGCTGGGATGTATGTAACAGTGCATGTGTAAAGTAAAAAGATTGTTTTCCCTTTTGGATAAGATACTCATCAACTCATTCAATCACTCTATTCAATCAGAATCCCAATGTCGGGTTTATACAACTCACTACCTCTGATGGAACACTTACACACAAAGAGCGCCAATTGTGTCAGAGCAAACTATTTATTTGCATCAAAAAATATTTTCATAAACATATAATCAGTATAAAATATACATTTCATTTTTATAAAAGACGACGAAAATTAAAAACATTTTGACATTTAGTACTCTAGGAGAAAAGGAGAATAAAAGACAATATACTTTGTCATATCACAGTTAATTCAGACCCTTCATGGGCAACATCGAATAAGGATTCGCTTCCCTATTTCAAAGAGTTTGTATGCCCCTTTCGAATTTAACACATATACATTGCGTCGACGCGTTTCGAAGGCTTTCGCTGTTTGTACGAACACCAAACCAAAATGCACCACTTTTGAACTTTAGATTTAAATCGAATTCAAATTCATAAACAGTTTTTATGTTTTTACAAAGGTTTCACTTTTATTCTTCGATAAAATTTCACACTTTAAAAGACAAAGTTATCCAGAACAGCCGGAACAGCCGACGCGTTTCGTCCACCAAAGGACTTCTTCAGGGCTGTAATAGATACATACAAGAACGTTTTTTTAAAAGCTTAATTTTAACAAAAGGACAGGACACAAGTGGACATTGCAACAAAACACATATTATGCTTATAGTTTCAGCTAAACATTTATCAGACACATCTATCAATGTTTACTTAAAAGGGTTGTACACAACAACACTAACGCCATCATAACATATTAGGTGTTGAACCATTGCATTCGGTTAGTTGTAATAGTACAAAATGACACAGTAAAAGACATTGTGGATAAGTACATAAAAACAGTATACATATGGTCATCTATATGAGTCTTATTGTCAATAGACATTTTTTGTATGGGAGCACTCCTCTCGAGATGTTTCAACACCAGCATGGTTTAGGGGACTCCCAACCCAGGAAGGGATGACAAAGGGACGGAGCAAAAAAAACCCAAAAGTGATCGGGAAAGTCTGAAGGTGGGGAAGGACGGGGAAAAACAAGTGGGGAGGGATTGCCGAAAAGCAAAAAACAAAAAGGGGTCATTTATCAATATCACGTTAAATTGTCTCAAAGCCCAGAAGGGCATAAATGAAATTTAAGTTGTATACACACCAAAAAGATTTGTTCAGTGCGACGTGCAAGGTATTTTCATAAAATATTCTTGATCTTGTAAAAGTCCTCACAATTGCCAACCTTCACAATATTGAAATTCAAGGTTAATATATCTAAGGAGACAAACATAAAATATATGTGTCCACAGTTATGTCAAAGACCTGATAGAAAGATAGAGGGTCAGCGTATAAACACGTAAGTCAAACGAACAGTACTCACTTTATATCAGAAATGTCAATGTCGCAAATGTTAAAGCCAATTAATGTATAGTAGAAATCACGTCCAATTACGAACGGTCAGTGAAGGCCAGTCAGATTCGAATATCATCCAATAAGTTGGGCATATGTAGAAAGGTTAAGGTACCTATAATGGAAAGGTGGACAACATATATGTATCCCAAAGTGACCTTGGTTGTGAGTTTACAAGAATAAAAAGCTGAGAAATCTTTTCAATAGATAAAGGTATGTATAAACCAAACAATTTATTGTGATAAAGGAAATTTGTGCTCATAAATGAGACGGGGGCACAGAGAAAGACAGAGAAAATTAAAAAAGCGATCCCTATTATTGGGATAACCCTATGATATGATCTGTGGGTCAATACAAGAAAAAGTGCGGTCCTAGTGCAAAGAGCCGCCATCTTGGATTAGTCCACAGCGTCTTCTAAGAAAAAAATATATATCCCATATCATGCTTATATCTAGCTACACCTTAACGTCTCTAATATGAAGAGTTTAATGCCAATTTGATGGAGGCCCCATGTGTAAGCTAACGGCACAACCTACACGTTCAAGCGTGATATAACACTACTAACGAATGCAAACCGAGAGGTTGGGATTGTGTCACTACCTATATCCATATGAGACATAAGAAAAAATGAGAAAAACTGTGAAAAAACAGTGAAAAAACCGGGGCGAGTGACTACACGACTATAAAGTTATTAATCTTCTCATTAGAAACATAAAGGTCGACCTGGGCTGACAAGATGTTAATTATAAAGGAAAAAAGAAAAAATAAATAAGAAACGTCTCCTAGCCCATCAAGTATCCAGGAAACAATAATACAGACTTTAAGACCACCCTCTATCCAGTAAGTAAAGAAAACAAGTGTCCACTGGCAGTCCAGCGCTTACCAGGATACGTATCTCCAGGGAGGGTCAGAAATCCACCCATCCCATCAGGCAGCCGTAGGACCTCCAATGGGATAAGCCCATATATATAGTCCCTCTATTTTAACAAAAGAGATTGCACCTGGTTCGGGCAAGTCCCGCCCGAAATAGCGCGACGATGAAAATAGTCACAAGATACCGTAAAACATGGGCGCCATCCTTAAATGAACCGACCGTCACTAGTTTGTGGTTTATATGTGATGGAACTGTTATGAGGATCTAAAATCAACACGAGTCCCCCCTCCGCGGTAGACATTCCTGTAAAGACGACGAATGAAGCATGTACGCAAGCCCCCAGCGTTTATGCCAAACATGTGTTAGGAGCCCCGTCACTTAACCGGCATAACGCGGTGTAATGGCTATATTAGACAGAAAGATGGAGCCAGTAAAACAAACGTTTAGACGCGGATGCCCAGGGAAAGAAAGGGATGGTTAGGGGTAATTGTTTAACCCACCACAGTAAAGGCGACCTGTCAAACCGAAGGGGTGTGTTCCTAATATGAAAGCCGCCATATTGGAATAGTCATCAAGTATTGAAGTGATCATAAATTACTTGAGTTAAACCGTGATTCAATACCAAAAAGGCCCTTGTTGAATGAACAGCATAACGCGGTCTTGGAAATGTGTATCACAGAACGGAAGAACAGGAAAACGAGCGTAAAGACGGAGATAATAATGGGAATAGAATGGGTAGACCCTTGTGTTGGAACCGCCTGATATGACGGCCGCCATATTGGAATGGTCAACCGAGCCATCAGTGTGTATATGTCACCCGTACTTTGTAACCCCTCCTAGGCCCCTCAATAAGGCCATATCCAATTAGAAAGGTATCTTTTCAAACAAATCCTGGTATATCCCTTAGAGAAGCAACCTCTTAACAAGGAGTGAAAAGGCCCTCCATAGGGGGAAAAAGAATGAATTTGTGTTGGAAAAAGCGATCTCGATGGGAACATCCAGATAATCTAGGGCTAAACGTAAGAACGAAAGAAGGAAGGAAAAAAGGAAACCGCATGGGAGTCAGAATTTATGCGCCCAAAAAATGGGAAAGGGAGAAAACATTATTATGATAGGGGGGTGCAAATCGGATTGCAAATAACCACAAAAACAGCCAAATTGTAACCACAATCTGGATCAGAGAATGTGGCATGTGAATCAGGTTGCAAATAACCAAAAAAAAAGGGCCAAAATATAACCCCAATCTGGATCAGAGAAAGTGACATATGAAGAGGGGTGCTCCTTAACACTGTAAAACAGATCCAGGTATTCCAAAAAACATACACCATACCACTGCAAGAAAGTATGCGGATACATCCCTCTTACGTTGATCATATAAGGGAAATGTCCCCATTATGGTGATACCCAAGCGTGTGTTCCATAGTGTTTTGTAATGCTTGGTTAGGAGTGTCTACAGAGTGCATGTAAAAGGTCTGAGGGCATTTAGAGAAAATAGTGCATCTCTGATTCAGTATTATGGCCCATCTCGACACAGCGGAGTTTACAAATCCAGCCGGCCTCATTCCTTCTTAGGGCAAGTTCCCTGTTTCCTCCTCGGGGTGACACAGGTATATGATCTATGCCAAAGAACCAAAGTTCATTGGACTTGTGTAGTTGTTCTTGGAAGTGGAGTGTGAGCGGGTATCTGGAGTCACCGTTGTTTATTGCCCTTTGGTGTTCCTGTATTCGGATCCTGAGTTCCCTTTTGGTGCTGCCCACATATATTTTGTTACAGGGACATCCTAAGATGTATGTAACAAATGTGGTTCTACACGTTATGATGTGTCTGATCTCGTATGTCCTTTCTGTGTTAAATTGGAAAGTACGCATTCTGTTTTTTCCTATTTTACAGACACAACATTTAGTGCATGTGTAGAAACCCCCTTGGTCCTCTCTCATCCAATTCGAGTTGTTCGACGATCTAATCAAGCTAGGGCAAAGCATATTTCTTAGGCTTTGACCACGTCTGTAAGTGATTCTGGGGTTTCGTGTGATTGAGTCCCTGAGGCCTGGGACATCCTCCAGAAGTCTCCAATGTTTGCGGAGGATATTATAGACCCTACTGCTGTCTCTGTTATACCCTGTTACCAGAGCCACGGGCAAATGTTCCCCCCTCTTTGTGCGTGGAGTTGTCTCTTCTAGTGTCCTCTCGCGTTTGATGTTCAGTGCCCTCTTCTCTGTTCTGTTCATAAGATTTACAGGATAACCCCTAGCCAGGAATCTTTTCTTGGTTTCTGTAATGTGGTGTATGAACGAGTCTTGGGTGCTACAGATCCTTCTCATTCTTACCATCTCCCCGAAAGGGATATTGTTTACCACATGTCGGGGGTGGGCGCTTTCAAAGTGTAAAACACTATTACAGGCGGTATTTTTTCGATGGACTGTGCTGTGGATCACATTATTCTTCACAAAGAATTGGATATCTAAGAAGTCTATTTTCTCCCTATTCCAATTTAAAGTGAATTTCACATTGTATGGGTTATCATTAAGATAGGTGTAGTATTCCAAAAGGTCTGGGACAGGTCCATTCCAGATGATGATAACATCGTCGATGTACCTGCCCCAGAACAACACATGTTCAGTCCATGTGGCCGAGTGTCTACCCCAGGCATGCACCCGCTCATACCAGCCCATAAAAAGGCCGGCATAAGCGGGCGCAAACCTGGACCCCATGGCTGTGCCCTGTACCTGCTGATACCACCTGTTGTCATGGAGAAAATAATTTTTGGACAGAATTATATCTGTCATCTCCATGAGCATGTCATTGTGAGCCAGGTGGTCAGCCGTCCTCTGACCCAAATAAAATTCCAAGGCCCTGACACCAAACTCTTTCTTTATGCAGGTATAGAGGCTGGTTACGTCCAATGTGACAAAGATCATGGAGTCCTGCCACTCCAATCCCTCAAATTTGGACAGAATGTCTTTGCTGTCCTTGATGTAAGCCGGAAGTCTCTGTACCAAGGGTTGCAGAAAGCCATCCACATATTGCGACAGCCTCTCAGTGGGGGAGTTGATCCCAGCGATTATAGGTCGCCCTGGTGGAAAAGGGCCACCTTTGTGAACCTTCGGTAGGACATAGATACATGGAAATGTAGGCTCCATGACTGTCAAATATCTATGTTCCTTTTCGTCCAGAAGCCCTATCTCCCGCCATTCAAAAAGTCTGTTGTTGATGTGACTACACAGTTGTTTGATGGGGTTAACCGTTAATCTCCTGTAGCATGTGGTGTCCGAAAGTTGTCTCTCTATCTCACTCATATAATCAGTTTTTTCCATGACGACCACATTGCCCCCTTTGTCAGCCTCTCGAATGACTAATGTGGGATTTGCTTTTAGTTCTTTGAGAGCCTGTTTCTCGGCCAGAGATAGATTAAATGTTGTAGTATTATTTTTGGTGTGTGTAGCCTTCATGTTATGTAAATCGTGGCATACCCTACCATGAAAGATATCAATATTGGGATGTGTCCCCATTGGTATGAACTTAGATTTCTCTTTAAGGTTGCTGTTTACACTTAGATCTTCCGTTAAGTCTAGTTCAATACGTAAATCCTCCGTATCTATTTCTGTCTCAAATTCAATCGAGAGCATGGCTTTGAGGGCATTAAATTCTGACACCGTTTGTTCAACATGAGGTTGTTCGGAATTAGTTTCCACACGTGGAGGCAGAGTGTTTGCAAAATGATCTTTTAATTTCAGGTGACGTACAAATTTATACACATCAACAAAAATGTCAACATCATTCCCCGTTTGTGTCGGGCAAAACCCAAGTCCCTTCCCGAGAACCGACATTTCATTATCAGTGAGATCTTTTTTTGAGAGATTAACAATTTTCAATTCGTCAGTCCTATTTATCCCGAATTCCCCTATTTCCTGATTCCTCCCTTCCTTGTTCTGGTTGTCCTCTCTGGAATTTCGTTTGCGGGTTTGTTTGAGGCGCTGTTCCTGCCATCTCCTACCACCACTTCTTGTCTTATGTCTTTTCCCATGGCCCTTCCCCCTACCCTGACTTTCTCCATTTCTAATAAAAAAGACGAAGTCTGGATATTCTCTGCTGGTTTGGGGGTTGGCGTCTCTGGGGTTATGGAGCTAACAGAAGATGAGATTGATGACATACTGCCTGTGAACGATGATGATCCCATGGTATCCTCACGTTGTCTCTCTGATCCAGATTGTGGTTACAATTTGGCTGTTTTTGTGGTTATTTGCAATCCGATTTGCACCCCCCTATCATAATAATGTTTTCTCCCTTTCCCATTTTTTGGGCGCATAAATTCTGACTCCCATGCGGTTTCCTTTTTTCCTTCCTTCTTTCGTTCTTACGTTTAGCCCTAGATTATCTGGATGTTCCCATCGAGATCGCTTTTTCCAACACGAATTCATTCTTTTTCCCCCTATGGAGGGCCTTTTCACTCCTTGTTAAGAGGTTGCTTCTCTAAGGGATATACCAGGATTTGTTTGAAAAGATACCTTTCTAATTGGATATGGCCTTATTGAGGGGCCTAGGAGGGGTTACAAAGTACGGGTGACATATACACACTGATGGCTCGGTTGACCATTCCAATATGGCGGCCGTCATATCAGGCGGTTCCAACACAAGGGTCTACCCATTCTATCCCCATTATTATCTCCGTCTTTACGCTCGTTTTCCTGTTCTTCCGTTCTGTGATACACATTTCCAAGACCGCGTTATGCTGTTCATTCAACAAGGGCCTTTTTGGTATTGAATCACGGTTTAACTCAAGTAATTTATGATCACTTCAATACTTGATGACTATTCCAATATGGCGGCTTTCATATTAGGAACACACCCCTTCGGTTTGACAGGTCGCCTTTACTGTGGTGGGTTAAACAATTACCCCTAACCATCCCTTTCTTTCCCTGGGCATCCGCGTCTAAACGTTTGTTTTACTGGCTCCATCTTTCTGTCTAATATAGCCATTACACCGCGTTATGCCGGTTAAGTGACGGGGCTCCTAACACATGTTTGGCATAAACGCTGGGGGCTTGCGTACATGCTTCATTCGTCGTCTTTACAGGAATGTCTACCGCGGAGGGGGGACTCGTGTTGATTTTAGATCCTCATAACAGTTCCATCACATATAAACCACAAACTAGTGACGGTCGGTTCATTTAAAGATGGCGCCCATGTTTTACGGTATCTTGTGACTATTTTCATCGTCGCGCTATTTCGGGCGGGACTTGCCCGAACCAGGTGCAATCTCTTTTGTTAAAATAGAGGGACTATATATATGGGCTTATCCCATTGGAGGTCCTACGGCTGCCTGATGGGATGGGTGGATTTCTGACCCTCCCTGGAGATACGTATCCTGGTAAGCGCTGGACTGCCAGTGGACACTTGTTTTCTTTACTTACTGGATAGAGGGTGGTCTTAAAGTCTGTATTATTGTTTCCTGGATACTTGATGGGCTAGGAGACGTTTCTTATTTATTTTTTCTTTTTTCCTTTATAATTAACATCTTGTCAGCCCAGGTCGACCTTTATGTTTCTAATGAGAAGATTAATAACTTTATAGTCGTGTAGTCACTCGCCCCGGTTTTTTCACTGTTTTTTCACTGTTTTTCTCATTTTTTCTTATGTCTCATATGGATATAGGTAGTGACACAATCCCAACCTCTCGGTTTGCATTCGTTAGTAGTGTTATATCACGCTTGAACGTGTAGGTTGTGCCGTTAGCTTACACATGGGGCCTCCATCAAATTGGCATTAAACTCTTCATATTAGAGACGTTAAGGTGTAGCTAGATATAAGCATGATATGGGATATATATTTTTTTCTTAGAAGACGCTGTGGACTAATCCAAGATGGCGGCTCTTTGCACTAGGACCGCACTTTTTCTTGTATTGACCCACAGATCATATCATAGGGTTATCCCAATAATAGGGATCGCTTTTTTAATTTTCTCTGTCTTTCTCTGTGCCCCCGTCTCATTTATGAGCACAAATTTCCTTTATCACAATAAATTGTTTGGTTTATACATACCTTTATCTATTGAAAAGATTTCTCAGCTTTTTATTCTTGTAAACTCACAACCAAGGTCACTTTGGGATACATATATGTTGTCCACCTTTCCATTATAGGTACCTTAACCTTTCTACATATGCCCAACTTATTGGATGATATTCGAATCTGACTGGCCTTCACTGACCGTTCGTAATTGGACGTGATTTCTACTATACATTAATTGGCTTTAACATTTGCGACATTGACATTTCTGATATAAAGTGAGTACTGTTCGTTTGACTTACGTGTTTATACGCTGACCCTCTATTTTTCTATCAGGTCTTTGACATAACTGTGGACACATATATTTTATGTTTGTCTCCTTAGATATATTAACCTTGAATTTCAATATTGTGAAGGTTGGCAATTGTGAGGACTTTTACAAGATCAAGAATATTTTATGAAAATACCTTGCACGTCGCACTGAACAAATCTTTTTGGTGTGTATACAACTTAAATTTCATTTATGCCCTTCTGGGCTTTGAGACAATTTAACGTGATATTGATAAATGAGCCCTTTTTGTTTTTTGCTTTTCGGCAATCCCTCCCCACTTGTTTTTCCCCGTCCTTCCCCACCTTCAGACTTTCCCGATCACTTTTGGGTTTTTTTTGCTCCGTCCCTTTGTCATCCCTTCCTGGGTTGGGAGTCCCCTAAACCATGCTGGTGTTGAAACATCTCGAGAGGAGTGCTCCCATACAAAAAATGTCTATTGACAATAAGACTCATATAGATGACCATATGTATACTGTTTTTATGTACTTATCCACAATGTCTTTTACTGTGTCATTTTGTACTATTACAACTAACCGAATGCAATGGTTCAACACCTAATATGTTATGATGGCGTTAGTGTTGTTGTGTACAACCCTTTTAAGTAAACATTGATAGATGTGTCTAATAAATGTTTAGCTGAAACTATAAGCATAATATGTGTTTTGTTGCAATGTCCACTTGTGTCCTGTCCTTTTGTTAAAATTAAGCTTTTAAAAAAACGTTCTTGTATGTATCTATTACAGCCCTGAAGAAGTCCTTTGGTGGACGAAACGCGTCGGCTGTTCCGGCTGTTCTGGATAACTTTGTCTTTTAAAGTGTGAAATTTTATCGAAGAATAAAAGTGAAACTTTTGTAAAAACATAAAAACTGTTTATGAATTTGAATTCGATTTAAATCTAAAGTTCAAAAGTGGTGCATTTTGGTTTGGTGTTCGTACATGTATTTTCCAGCTTTTGGAACGACATTGTGCTAGCAGGTGTCCACCAAGTTTGCACACTTGCGGTGATCAGATTAATTCACCATAATTAACATTGGGTAATTTTCAAATCCGGTGCTGTCCTAGAGGGCCACCGCTAGCTTTGTGTTTACTTATGTATGCTTTCGCTGTTTGTAGCCTCCTTCTTCAGGAAAATAACTATTTGTATCTCCTTGTCCAGAAATAGTTGCCTAATACAGAAATAAAAACATTTGTTTCACTTATGATATAAATCATATTTTCTACATGCAATATTGCTCTGCCTAATCTTGCATCTCTTTCGGTACATTGTGGACATCATTATTTTAGCTGAACCAACAATTTAGTCCTAAATGTACATACATAGCTACAGAATTTTTCAAAGCACAGGCTTTGTTTAGAAAAACGTTATTTGCATTGTAAGTGTTTCCATCCATTCACACTACACATTCTTGGCACTCACACTTATGGTTGACAGTTATAAGGAATCGCCTTTATAACATTCACTCGACAATTCCTGAGAAACTCACCTGTGCAAACGCACTAGGGTAACTTGTTTATTGGGCTGAACTCTTGAGAGAGATTTTCTCAGTGTTTCACAGTTCCCCAAGCTGTCGAGAAATATGATAATCTTTTATTTAAAATAACCCCGTTGTTTGATTATCAGGGGAATAGAACTCCCTGATTCGGAATCAGTTAACTGATTTCCAATTAACACTTATTATTTTCATTTTTTTAATTTTTCAATATGAGTGTATGTAGTACCTCTCAGGTTATTCATAGAAGTGGACACATAGAGTCCTATCTTGCGCACTTATTTATCTTTAGATCGCAAAGCAATTCCGTGCCGTTCGGTTTCTTCCTATTAAAAAGAAGACTCGATTAAATTTAACCTCACTCACTTTAAAGGTGCAACATTTTTATCATACCCAAGGTCATTAATAAGGTATTTTTTCGTTATTTACTAATCAGAAACTCTAAAGCTTTTTGACATCAATGCTCACCTTTTGACTAAGGGGTTGCTGGCATTCAAAGTTCCTTTTACTGCTCCGGGTAAGTGTTGCTCGTGGCTGTTTCATAAAAGGGATAAGATAAAAGATGTATATGGTCTCTTTCATTCTAAAATTGTTTTTTCACTAACGCTATTTTGTATCTCGTTTTCTCTTTAAACTCTAGGGTTCTGTTTCACATTTATGTCTGCTTTTCATGCTACTGTTACAAAAGAAGTAATACGGCCATAAAACTCATGAAGAGGTTCTGCGTTGTATCGTGGAGCTTGTGAGCTGTTGATAAGTGCTCCTAGTCCTATGATGCCCCTAGATTGTTATTCACGCTCGCTTGATTTCAATATTATTCTAAGCCGTATAGTTGACAACTTTAAGATGTATTAACATTCACAAGTGTCTGGTAGCGCTAAATCCATGCCCAATCTCTTAGTTGGAGAGTTTTAAATCAGACAGTCAGCAAGCTATCGGGATACTACAAGTGTGGTCTCACTCCGAACTAGTGCACCCTTCCGGTCTTTATGTACTTTTAAGTTAAGCAACCAACAAACTGTCAATTAAACGATAAGCTACGCGTTTGGTCTCACTACATAATAGTCAAGCTTGCCTACCGATTTTAAACATACCTCAATGAGTCCAACGGCCAGCGTTCCCGGGCAGCTACTTCCGCGTCTGTGCGATCGCGGGTAACATCGATAACGGACTACCTTGCTAGGTCTGGTTTTTATCGTGTGTAAGCAATGGACGTCATATTTACGGGACCTGAACGATTACCAGTTGTACTTTCTTTGAACAAAAACTTTATTCATGACTGCCACTTGTATAATATATTTCAAACCATGATATTATTGTATGTGTGCTAAGGGTTATTTTCAGTTTTGAACATATGGCAACTACCTGTGCCTTTGCTATTTTGAAAGGAAAATCTACCCTGTTGGTTTCAAATGTTTTAGCTTTTGCCTCTCATTTCAGATTAAGTGATTTCTGCTGAGTGCTAACCACCACATTTGAAGAAAACAAGCTGTCCCTTTCCTGCAAGTGCATGTTTTACAGAACAACTGCAACACAAATTACATCTCTGGCCACAATTCCTGTGCGCACACAGCCTCATGGTGTGCTTCTCAGCAGAAAACAGAATTTGATTTGCAATTTCAAAGCACATTTACTACTGTGGTAGAGCAAGTGATAATTACTGTTACAGCCTGACACATTTTCCTTGTAGATCACAGAGGCAGAAAAGAGCACATGTCCTAACAGCTACTTCATACCATGAGCATGTGCAATCTGGGTGAGTGACTACACTAGAGCAAAGGAAATGTGCCTTGGTGACGTTGAATGTGTTTGCGTTACACAGTGCTATCTGAAACAGCACACAGAGACTGTTTTTTGTCTGGTGCAAGAGAAATGCATGAAGACTGCTGGGATGTATGTAACAGTGCATAGTTTCAGCACACCTTTGAAACATCTCTGTCAACAATTCTTCTCTGCACACAGACTCATGGTTTGATGGTAGGCACAAAACAGTATTCCTCACTGTTACCAGAACATATGGCAACTACCTGTGCCTTTGCTATTTTGAAAGGGAAATCTACCCTGTTGGTTTCAAATGTTTTAGCTTTTACCTCTCATTTTCCTTTTTGTGTTTTTTCTGCTGAGTGCTAACCACCACATTTGAAGAAAACAAGCTGTCCCTTTCCTGCAAGTGCATGTTTTACAGAACAACTGCAACACAAATTACATCTCAGACAACAATTCCTATATGCACACAGACTCGTGCTGTGTTGGTAGGCACAAAACACAGGCTGCCCCTTTCCTGGGTCTGCAATCCTTACAGAACAACAACTTCACAAATTAAATCTCAGACAACAATTCCTATATGCACACAGACTCATGCTGTGTTGGTAGGCACAGAACACAGGCTGCCCCTTTCCTGGGACTGCAATTCTTACAGAACTAATGCTAATTTCAAATGTGTTGCCATTTTCCTCTCTTTTCTTTCAAAGTGATTTCTGCTAAATCCTAACCATCACAATTAAAAAGAAGCTGTCCTTTCCTTTCAACTGCAAGTCTTACTTTTCAACAGCAACACACATTAAATCTCTGTCAACAATTCTTCTCTGCACACAGACTCATGGTTTGATGGTAGGCACAAAACAGTATTCCTCATTGTTACCAGTACACATTAACTTATGGTGAAAACATACTCCATAATATCTTACAAGTTCAAAACAGTTAAATATCTCCCAAACCTCAAAATGTAAAACATAACTTTTGAAGAAGATTCACAATTCTAATATTTATCTAAAAAATCACCACATACATCCCCTCTCAAACTCATAACTCACCTTTAAAATTAGTTAGTTGAGAAAGAAATGTGGCACTCAAACAGCAGACTATCAGAGTCAGAATATCAGAGCTATACACCTCTCTCCTCTCTCCAGAACCAGTAAATGGCAATGTTTCCCTCTCTTTTTTCACACATATACATGTTAATTTCAAATCTCAGTGCTTCCCACTTTTTTCAAATGAAATCACACATTTCTATTGGTTGAAAACTTCAACCCCTTTCCAAATGTACCCTTCCCCCAACTTGACTTCTGCCTGCTTCCATAGCAACAGCTCATGGAACACTGCTGTGAGGAGAGAGGTCAGAAGTTCAGCAGACAATGTTTCATATCCAAAGAGCAAGAGTGCTTGACTTTTCAAACCTAACAGCAAATCCCTAGTAATGTTCTGTGGTAACACATATTTCTGAACCAATACAAAACATGCTTTTAAAAATTTAAACATACAGCCTAGTTTTAACTGTAAAATGGTTTGAATCTGCCAATGAGTTCTTTTTATAAAAAAAGTATGTGTGCCTCCATATTTCAACTGTCTTTCATTTCATATTGCCTTTCTACTGAAAGACACCTCCTGGGTGCATCCAGTTCTCCTTGGAAGATGTTCACAGTGTGGATTGTAGGTCACAGCTATGTCTTCTGGAGTGAAAAGTTTGCAGAAAAAAGAGGTATGGTGAGAGACCTTGCTTTACCAAATGTAGACATTAAATGGATTGGTCAGAGAGGGTTAAAGTGGCACCAATTAATGCCTTTGGTGAAAACCTTTCTACATCTCCCACAGCCTAACCTTTTTATTGTGCACTGTGGTGGTAATGACCTAGGCACTTTAACTGGGGTAGGTCTGGAAATGCTTATTAAGGACACCTTTGTGCAATTGATGTCGCTTTTTCCACAAACTGCCTTTGTATATTCTAATATATGCCAAAGGCAAAAGTGGAACTGGTCCAACCAATTTTGTCCACAGATTGACAAAGCAAGGAAGCACGTCAACAAATCTATTTCTGCTTTCCTCAGAGACTATGGTATGGGTTCTATATACCACAACAACTTGCGTTACAACATGCAAGACATTTATAGAGGAGATGGTGTACACTTCACTGATGAAGGCAACAGAGTCTTCCTCTTGAACTTTAGACTCTGCATCGGTACTTACTTGTAGGTACCAAAAAACACACAATAAAACACAAGGGCTCTTTTTAGAGCCACCTTATATCTAATCACTTAATGCGATTTTTTATTCTTTTTAAAAAAAAAAAAAATTTCGGGTGCGCGCTGGGTGCGCGCTGGGTGCGCGCACTCGACGATATTTTTTTTCAAAATATAAATCTTTTTTTTTGCCCTACAAGGTCCTACTGTGACCCCCTTACAATGCCTAGTGGGTCAATATCTCCCCACTCTGCCCCCTTTTCACGTTCTCCCCCTTTGTTTATCACCCCCTCTTTATGCGAGAGACAAAATGGCGGCCGCCGCTTCCTGATTTCCACCGATTCGAATGTTTACTGACATCTAACAACCAATCAGAAGTGCGCTCGCGCACGGCAGGGTGCGCGCACAGGACTTGCTCAGTGCGCGCACGCTGCGCGCGTATAGATATATATATTGATTTAAATGCTAATTTCTCAGGAAATACTGAACAGATTTACACCAAACCTGCAAAAGGCACTTCATGGACCTTATGGCTACCTCTCTGCCAAATTTCACATAATTCTGTTCAGCCGTTCGGGCTCTAGCTGCGACTAAAGTCCCTATGGAAAAATCCATGGGGAAAACGCGTTTTGGGACCCCCCTTTTTCTCTGCCCCCGCTTGACGAATCACCCCGAAACTTTCAGGGTAGGAGCTGAGCGGAGCGCCCCATTAGTTTTGAAAATTTTGCGAGGATTCGTCAACCGGCGCCAAAGTTATTCAAAATAGAATTTTGAGATTTCCTATGGAAACACGGTCCTAACTATAACTACCTACTGGCGACCGCCAGTAGGTAATATATATGTATATATATACATACATATACATATATTGTATCCGCAGCTTCACCCAGGCCACCAGTGACACAGCGGGTGCCTCCGTAGATGAAATCTGAGTTTGCCTCTGTTACACAACGACTATTAAGAATTCAGAGCACTTGAATGCTTTATTATTGCCAACATGTTCGGGCGTGGTGCCTTCATCAGGGCCATAAATCAGATATATATATATTACCTACTGGCTGTCGCCAGTAGGTAGTTATAGTTAGGACCTATTTTCCATAGAAAATCCACAACATTCTATTTGGAATAACGTTGGCGTCGATTGATGAATCTTCGCAAAATTTTCCAAACTTTTGGCCAGCTCCGGTCCGCTCCTATCCTGAAAGTTTCGCGGTGATTCGTCAAGCGGGAGCCGAGAAAAAAGAGGGGTCCCAAAATGCGTTTTCCCCATGCATTTTCCCACAGGACCTGTTGACGCTACTACAGCCCGAAGTGCTGAATGGAATTATACCAAATTTGGCAAAGAGGTAGTCCTCAGTTCAGACTCGTGCCTTTTGCTTAAATGGTGTAAATCCGTTCAGTAGTTCCTGAGAAAATCAAAAGTAAAATCACATATATATCTGGGCGGAGCCTAACCACAATTCTCATTGTGACATCTGATTGGCTGTCAGCACTTCATCCAAGAAGTGTTGGCAGCCATCTTGGGTCCAATATACATGATAGCACCTCATTAAAAAGCATTGCAGTTAATAGAAGGTTTTAAGACTTTAGTTACATTATAAATCATTTGTTGATGGTACCATACTCATTTTAGGAATTGTGGAGTGTTCTAAGGTGATTTTACCATGTGAAAAAACCTTCTGCTGTGATAACATGAATCATGTTTGAGAGAAAACTATTTTCTCATGCTTTTCCCACAGAGGTTTGGAAGGTGATCTATAGGCTAAACTGAGAGTATATTTTCTGTAAATTCACATTATCTTTCTCAGTCATGTGAGAATGAAGTCTGACATTCTCAGTAAAACATGTACATCCAACAAGGGCAGAGACTGTCAGTTGATTCCTTTGTGTTCTACTGCAGCTTCCAGGAGTGTTCTAAAGAACAACTAGAGCGCTAACAGTCCTACTTATGACAAACGTATGGCACACCTGAAGCCATCTTGGTTGGAATAAAGTGGTAACTCTTAAAACATTTAATTTAAAAAGGAACACAATGAGGTGGTTCATTTTGCCATAGAAAGTATGATTAGTGCTACAGAAAGAAAAATTAGGGCACATTTTGAGTGACTTCTCAAATACTCTTCTATTTAGTTAAAAATTCTGACATGCAGACTGAAACATGCACTTTCAATACCAGCAGCAGACTTCCCTGGTGAGCAGTAGCTTTACTACAGTGATCTAATAAGCAACTAGAGTGCTAACATTCTGAATTTATGGCAAATGTGTGACACATCTGAATGCCTTCTTGATGGAATCAAAGTTAAAAACTGAAAGTATTTCCTACTGAGGAGACTGTAGTAAATGAGGAAATTATGAAACATCCTAACAAATAAGTCTCCCACAATGGCCACCAGAGACAAAAGAGCCCAAATGTAGCCCAAATATCACCCAGATATAGCCCAAGTATAGCCCAATGACAGAATGTCCCAGAGTGTTCTAACGAACAACTAAAGCACTAACAGTCTTACTTATGACAAAAGTATGGCACACCTGAAGCCATCTTGATTGGAATAAAGTGGTAACACTTAAAACATTTAATTTACAAAGGAACAAAATGATGAGGTTCATTTTGCCATAGAAATTATAATTAGTGCTGCAGAAAGAAAAATTAGGGCACATTTTGACTTCTCCAATCATCTTCTATTTCATAAAAAAATTCTGACATGTAGAATGAAACATGCACTTTGAATACCAGCAGCAGACCTCCCTGGTGAGCAGTAGCTTTACTACAGTGATCTAATGAGCAACTAGAGTGCTAACATTCAGAATGTATGGCAAATGTGTGACACATCTGAATGCCTTCTTGATGGAACCAAAGCAAAAAACTGAAAGTATTTCCTACTGAGGAGACTGCAGTAAATGAGGAAATTAGGAAACTTCATAACAAATAAATCTCCCAAGATGGCCACCAGAGACAAAAGAGCCCAAATGTAGCCCAAATATCACCCAGATGTAGCCCAAGTATAGCCCAATGACAGAATGTCCTAGAGTGTTCTAACGAACAACTAGAGCGCTTACAGTCTTACTTATGACAAAAGTATGGCACACCTGTAGCCATCTTGAGTGGAATAAAGTGGTAACACTTAAAACATTTAATTTACAAAGGAACAAAATTAGAGGGTTCATTTTGCCATAGACATTATGATTAGTTCTGCAGAAAGAAAAATTAGGGCACATTTTGACTTCTCAAATCCTCTTCTATTTCATAAAAAAATTCTGACATGCAGACTGAAACATGCACTTTGAATACCAGCAGCAGACTTCCCTGGTGAACAGTAGTTTTACTACAGTGATCTAATGAGCAACTAGAGTGCTAACATTCAGAATTTATGGCAAATGGGTGACACATCTGAATGCCTTCTTAATGGAACCAAAATAAAAAAACTGAAAGTATTCCCACTGATGAGACTGCAGTAAATGAGGAAATTAGGAAACTTCATAACAAATAAATCTCCCAAGATGGCACACCTGAAGCCATCTTGATTGGAATAAACTGGTAACACTTAAAACATTTAATTTAAAAAGGAACACAATGAGGGGGTGCATTTTGCCATAGAAATTATGATTAGTGCTGAAGAAAGAAAAATTAGGCACATTTTGAGTGACTTCTCAAATCCTCTTCTATTTCATTAAACAATTCTGATATGCAGACTGAAACATGCACTTTTAATACCAGCAGCAGACTTTCGTGGAGAGCAGTAGCTTTACTACAGTGATCTAATGAGCAACTAGAGTGCTAACATTCAGAATTTATGGCAAATGTGTGACATATCTGAATACCTTCTTGATGGAATCAAAGTAAAAAACTGAAAGCATTTCCTACTGAGGAGACTGCAGTAAATGAGGAAATTAGGAAACTTCATAACAAATAAATCTCCCAAGATGGCCACCAGAGACAAAAGAGCCCAAATGCAGCACAAATATCACCCAAATGTAGCCCACATGTAGCCCAATTACAGAAGTGTGCAAGTGTATTTGCAGTTTTATATAGTGCAGAATTGTCAGGTATTGGAGTGCTTTACATGAGCATTGGTTACATCAGACAAGATCAAATTCATTTTGGTTGTAGACATGGGGAGATTAAGTGATTTGACCAGAATCACAGAATGTTGAGCTGAAGCAGAAACTCCAACCTGGTTCCCCAGTTGCAAAGTCTGCAGCTCTGGAAGTAACACCACATCCTCTCCCCTAGGTGCAACATTTAATCAAGTGGTCAACTGGATAAAAAAACTTAAAGATTACAAATAATTTAAAAGTTCTTTGTCGCTATTTGAAAACTCAGAAAATATGTCCTCATTTTAATTTTTTAGAGCACTAACCATAATTTTGATGCAAATAAGACCCTCTCATATATGTAATTTCTAAAGGAAATACTCTAGGTATTACAGATTTGATTACATCAAGATGACGTCAGGCGTTCCACACTTTTGTAATAAATATAGAATGTTAGCAATCTAGTTGTTCATTGGGATACTGTTGAGAGGCAGAGGCCAGGGGCACGGACTCTGAAAATTGAAGGCAGGTAGGAGAATGCAGATGCAACAATTTGACCACACTGGGCAGGCAGGAAGGGCAGTGGCAGCACAACAGACTATGGAGGGCAGTGGAAAGGGGGGCAGGGTCAACAAACCAACAATACAGGACTGGCAAGAGAGGCTGTGGCAATATAATAGACCATTGTGGGCAGAAGGAAGAGGCAGTGGTAGTACAACCATACATGCCAACAGACCCGTTTCAGCCAGGAAACATCCAATGTTTTTAAGCTCAAATGGGCTTTATCTGATCTGTCTCCTATCTACAATCTCTTCTTTTTCAATGTAAATCAAAGGGGAAAATCAATACCCCAGTTTTTTTTCCAAATCTCGCTCTTACCAAGTTCAAAATGTTCGCAAGTATGGTACATTGGATCATGGTAGGCAGGAGGAATTGGGGTAGGGAGATGGACTCGGATAACAGAGGACAGGAGGGACATGGAGAGGTGCACCAAACTGACCCTACAGGGCAGGCATCAGGGTTTGAAGTAGCACAATACACCACACAGCGCATGCGGGAAGGGAGTGCAGCACAACAATCCATAGAAAGCAATAGTGAGGGGACAGGACCATGCACATGGACAACAGAGAACAGAGGGGGTAAAGGCAATGGTAGCTAGCTGACCATAATGGACAGACAGACGAGAAAGCTGCAGCATAACAGACCATAAAGGGCAGGAGGGATGGATCAGGGGCATTACAATGGAACAGACAAGCCAGGAGGGAGGGAATAGGGGTCTGCACATGGAAACAGAGGGCTGGGGGCAGGGGGGGCAGGGCAGGAGCAGCAAGATGACCATGGAGGTCAGGCAGAATGGGCACTAGAAACAAGACACACCATGGAGAGCAACGATGAGACTATGATGGCATACACACAGACCATGGAGCGAAGGTGGGAGGGGGTCAGGAGCAGCTAGCTGACCACACAGGGAAGGTTGGAGGGGCCATGGCAGCACAGAAGACCATGCATGGCAAGCGGGAGGGTTAGTGGCAGCACAATGGCTATGATGGGCAAGAACGAGGGTGCAAGGGCATGCACAAAGGACCATGGAGGATAGAAGGGAGGGTCAGGACCTGGGCACAGACAAGAGAGTTCAGGGGAAGGAGCCTCACAACAGACCATGTGGGGCAGGCAGGAGGAGCAGTTGCAGCACAACAGACCAGGGAGGACAGAAGGGTGTGGCAGTAAAATGGACCATGGAGGACAGGAGGAAGGGGATAGGGGCATGGCAAGTGGACAGGCAGGGTGGAGGTGGCAGGGACAGGTTACAGTCATCTGACAATGCTAGGCAGGTGGGAGGGGAGTGGCAGCTCAACAGAACACTCGGAGTAGATAGGAGTGGCAGGTCCATGGAACATGGTGGGCAAAAAGGATGGAGCAGGGGCATGCACAAAGACATCGGAGGGCAGGGGAAGGAGAATAGGGGCAGCAAGCTAAGCACAGAGGCTAAGAAGGAGGTCAATGATGGGCCATAGAATTGGGCAATGGAGGGCAGGAGGAGTGGACTGGTACATCATGCTAAATGGAGGGCAGTGACAGCACAACAGACCATGCATGGCAGGAGGGAGGAGGCTAGTCCATGGATTCAGACAACAGAGGATAGGGAGGAGGTGGATGGGGCAGCAAGCTAACTGTTCAGAGAAGGTGGGTATTAGGAACTTTATTGTTTTTAAAATGTGTGTCTGTGCGAACTACTTAAAATATGAACAAGTATGCAGCGTAATCTCACATTTATTCAGAAAGAAGAGGACGTTTGTAACTGTGACTCACTTGGCAGAAACACCCCCTGACCCTCCACCCCCATCGCAAAATGTAATGCCCGTGAAAAGGGTAGGTGGGCGCAGTGTTATATAGAACATAGTCCTGAGAGCACGATTGAAAATGAAAACTAGATATAGTATATGGTATAAACTATGCACCAAAAAGTGTGATATAAGATGAACCGGGCGTGAAATATAATATGCAATACATTGTGCTCAATGACAGATTCATTGGAGAGCGTGAGATAGCACAGGCACTAGCGCGTGCTATGCGATATGCGCCTTGGAGTGTAATATGCACAGGGCAGTGTTGAGTAACCTAACTAGTCTCTAAAGTTGTAATATAAAATATGTGCTGGGCAGTGTAACGTTGCATATGCACTGTGACAAAGATATGGATCCCAGATTGTAATATGTATGGCATAGCGCTGTGCGTTATACCATAGGCATCGAGGAAGGCACGTTAGATGGGACAATATAACCCGTGCGAAGGCAAGTGTGGTATGACATATTCACGGGGTGGTGTTACAGTGCACATGGGCTAGAGAGTGTCATAGCATACGCACTAGCTGGTGTAATACAACACAGAGGTGTGAGGCACTCGGCGGGGACTGGTGGGTGTAACACAGCATTCCGCTCAGCCAGGAGCACGCTGTGACTCTCAAGTGAGGTTTGTCTCCTTTCCAGAGATTCAAATAAAAAGTATTACACATCCGGCGGTGGATGTGTGTTTTATTAACCGTGAGGCGGGTTTCTTGCATAGTTTGGTCGAATTTTTGTCGAATCCCCTTTGAATGGCTTGGTGTGCGTGTATATTAAATGTGCCCATCAATAGCTACCCATGTTTGTATAAATAAACGACAAGGGTGTCTACTTGGAGGGTACCCACCGGCAGGGGCGCCGGGATTAGGCACGGTAGGGCCTCAGACACGTCAGAGCTTCACTAGCGGTGTAAATACATTCCATGTGGATTCATTCTATGCATAATCACCTTTTAATGAATATCACGCAAATCGTCATGGTGATAGGTACATACGGTTTGACCAGCATGTCCTAGGTTTTTCTATAAATATATATTTTTTAAAATAATAAAAAACAAAGGCCGGCCCCGGGGGATGGGTTCCCCGGGGCCATAAGTGGACTGAGGAGGGGGCCAATGCAGTCCCGTCCTAAAGAATGTTTTTTTAAAAAAGGCCATGACCCGGGGGTTGGGGTCCCTGGGGCCGATTAAGGCCTTGGGAGGGCCAAATATATATTTTTCAACAAAAACAAAAAAAAATAGGGTGCAGGCCCTGGGGGATGGGGTCCCTAGGGCCAGTAAATTTGAAAAAGAAGGGAGGCCACACAGCCCTCCTTCTTAAAAAAATAAAATAAATAAAAGACCGGCATCGCACCGGAGGCCACACCCCCTCCTTGCAGCACTCTGCAAACGCGCCCCCTGGCCAGTTGTAAGTTGGGGAAATAATTCCCTTTCAATCCTGAGGGACCCTGGGGGCCAACTAGCCCAACAGGTGCTTCCAGTAAGCACCACTGCTCTGCGTTGCAGAGAGGTGGTGCAGACCATGCCCCTTTTTACACCTCTCTGCAATGGCGCTTACTGGACATACCTAGTGGGCTATTCAAGGGGACTTAATCTCCCAACTTAAAAAACGGCCACAGGGCGTGTTTACACAGTGGGGAAGGGAGGGGACGGGGCCTGAGGTGACGTGTGCAAACACGCCCTACGGCGCGTTTTAAGTTGGGGAAATAATTCCCCTTCAATCCTGAGAGTCCCTGGGGGCTAACTAGCCCACCAGGTGCTACCAGTAAGCGCCACTGCGCTGCGTTGCAGAGAGGTGGTCTAGGCCGTGCCCCTTTTTACATCTCTCTGCAACGCAGCTCTGTGGCGCCTACTGGAGGTACCTAGTGGTCTAGTTGGACCCTAGGGACCCTCAGGATTCAAGGGAACTTAATCTCCCAACTTAAAACGGCCACAGGGCGTGTTTACACAGTGGGGAAGTGAGGGGACGGGGCCTGAGGTGACGTGTGCAAACACGCCCTGTGGCGCGTTTTAAGAGGTAGTTTTAATCCCCTGCCCTATTATATACTAGTGGCTTACAGAGGAGGTCATGCTGATCACAGGGGGACCCCAACGCATAGTGTTCCCTAGTATATGTAGGTGTTTTCACTGTATTCAGAGTGTCTTTTAACATAGCACTGGCTCTGGGACTGGTTAGTCAGACTCAGTTACCACCAGTATCCGTCTGAAAAAGTTGAGGGTACAGGATGATTTTGCAACAAGGCTTCTTTCTGCTCTTCTGTTTGTTCTTTCTGCACATTATCCTTCTTCCTGCACTTTTCTTCGTCTTTGAGGACTTCTGCTTCTTCTTTCTGCATTTCATTTTTTTATTTCTGTGCGTTTTTTCTTCTTTCTTCAGATGTCCTATCTCTGTAGGCATAGTTAGAAATTAGCATTTAAAACACCTTTGAAATTCACTGAAAAAACCATAGGTTTCAGGCACGTTATAGTTAGGAATTAGCAAACGCCCACAATGCACTGCTGATGACGTCACATATTACATCACTCATGACATGGTCAGTGATATCACTCATGACATCACTGATGACATCTCAAATGACATCACTGATGACATCATCCTTGTGATAGAGTGGCAGACATCCTCTTCCCTAATATAACCTTTGATACACACATTCAAAAATAGAAACTAAAATTTTCAAAACAATGGAGATACCAATATCAGTTACAACAACCTATTCAGTAATTCTAAGATCCACATACACATCCACTCATTCAGCAACAGTCCTGTACAGTCACTCATACATGTACTCACTGTACTCATACACCTATACATCCTGTTACACAACGCCACTCATCCATAGAGTTACTCACACACATAGTCACTCATGCTAATAAAGAATCAAACATCCATTTACTTGCATATACAGTTATACACACACCACCAGACTTACTTCTACAGAAACTTACACATACTTAGTCTTTTAAACAATCACTTATAGAAACACATACTTATTCAAACAGGAACTCTTTCAATCTCTCACTCTCACATATACTCACTTATATACACCAATAGTCACATATACTAGTTTAAAACATATGTAGTTACTCATAAATACACTATTGAGACAGTCATTCACTCACTAACACACTCATGCACACACTCATCCACCCATACAGACCTGCACACATGCTGTCTTTAACACATACAAACAGTGATTCACTCATTCATGCACCTATGCACTACGTAATACCCCCCACCGAACCATACAGACACTCAGACACTCATACTGATACTCAAAAAAACAACTAATAACCTGTATAGACACTCATGTAGCTACTCACTAACCCATGCAGCCACTTTTACACAAAGTGAGAGACTGATACAGATATTTACATGTTTAAACATTACTCACTAAGCCATGTATTCACTAAGATACACTTAATCAGTCAGTTATACAATCAATTTTTCAAAAACAAATCATCCATTTAGACACTTATATACCCATTTATTCTTCCATCGACCTTGAGATATACATATATAAAACATATGTAATTTTCAGAAAAACACACATTCAATGGATGATGTAATCAGTGATGTCATCAGTTATGTCATTTGAGATGTCATGAGTGATGTCATGAGTGATGTCACTGACCATGTCATGAGTGATGTAATATGTGACGTCATCAGAAGTGCATTGCGGGCGCGCAAGTTATAGTTAGCTGAACTAACTATAACGGGGGAATTTCAATGGTTTTGTACAAGTGAAAAGTCCAGCTAACTATAACGCCCCTGAAACCTATGTTTTTTTCAGTGAATTTCTAAGGTTTTTTGAATGCTATTTCCTAACTATAACGTGCCTGAAACCTATGGTTTTTTCAGTGAATATATATATAATATATATACATATATACATATATATGAGACGGCACATTATCCTTGTGATACGAGTGTTTTTAATCGGTCACCAACAGCAACCCGTTTCAGGCAAAATCGGCCTTTGTCATGGCGTTCAGCAGACACTTCTCTGGGATATATATATAGACACACACACATGATATATATATTATAAAAACATGATATATATATATAAATACATACATATATCTATATATATATATTACCTACTGGCGGTCGCCAGTAGGTAGTTATAGTTAGGACCCTGTTTCCATAGGAAATCTGCAACATTCTATTTGGAATAACTTTGGCGCCGGTCGACGAATCCTCGCGAAATTCTCAAAATAGGTGGGGCGCTACGCTCCGCTCCTACCCTGAAAGTCTCGGGGAGATTCGTCAAGCGGGGGCTGAGATAAAAGGGGGGTCCCTAAATGCGTTTTTCCCATGCATTTTTCCATAGGACCTTTAGACACAGCTACAGCCCGAACGGCTGAACAGAGTTCCTTGAAATTTGGCAGAGAGGTAGTCTACAGGTCAAGGAAGTGCCTTTTGTAGGTTTGGTGTAAATCTGTTCAGTAGATTCTGAGAAAATAGCCTTTAAATCAATATATATCTGAGCCAGCTTACGGTGCGCTTACCGTACGTGTACGGTGACGTGCGCGAGCGCGATTCTGATTGGCTGTTAGATCTTAGTAAACATTCGAATCGGTCGAAACCAGGAAGCGGCGGCCGCCATTTTGTGTGTTTCACTGAGAAAATAAAGGGTGATAACTTGAAAAGGGGGCAAGGAAGAGAGTTACAGACCCCCTAACATTTGAAAGGGGGTCTAAGAAGGACAGAAAAGTATAAAAAAAACATTTATTAATTTTTAAAAAAATCGCGGGGTACGCGTACGGTAAGCTCACCGTACGCGTACGGTAAAAAAAAAAAAAAATGAAATTAAATGCAGATTTAAGTGTTTAGATATTAGGGGGCTCTAAAAAGATCTGTTGTGTTTATTAAGTGATTTTTTAGTGGTACCTACAAGTAAGTACCGATGCAGAGTCTAAGGTTCAAGAGGAAGACTCTGTTCCCTTCATCAGTGAAGTGTACACCATCTCCTCTATAAATGTCTTGCATGTCGTAACGCAAGTTGTTGTGGTAAATGGAACCCATACCATAGTCCCGGAGGAAAGCAGAAACAGATTTGTTGACGTGCTTTCTTGCTTTGTCAATCTGTGGACAAAAATGATTGGACCAGTTCCATTTTTGCCTTTGGCATATGTTAGAAAACACAAAGGCAGTTTTAGGGAAAAGTGAAAACAGTTGTGCAAAGGTCTCCTTCATAAGCATTTCCAGACCTACCCCAGTCAAAGTGCCTAGGTCATTGCCACCACAGTGCACTATTATGAGGTCAGGGTGTTGGATTTGCATGAAGGATTTCACCAATGGCATCAATTGGTGCCACTTTAACCCTCTCTGACCAATCCATTTAATGTCTACATTTGGCAAAGCAAGGTCTCTCACCATACCTGTTTTCTCTGCATACTTTTCACTCCAGAAGACATAGCTGTGCCCTACAATCCACACTGTGAACATCTTCCAAGGAGATCTGGATGCACTCAGGAGGTGTAATTCAGTAGAATGGTAAAAAGAAATGAAAGACAGTTTGGAAATGGAGGCATACATATTTTTTTTAAATAAAAAGAACTGATTGGCTGTTTCATACCATTCTACACTAAAAACTAGGCTGTGTGTGTCAATTTATAGAAGCATGATTTGTATTGGTAAAGATAAATGTGTTACCAAAGAACAGTACTATGGATTTGCTGTTAGGTTTGAAAAGTCAAGCACTCTTGCACTTTGAAAATGAAACATTGTCTGCTGAACTTCTGACCTGACACCACACAGCAGTGTTCCATGAGCTGTTGCTATGGTAGCAGGCAGAAGTCAAGTTGGGGGAAGGGTACTAGGCAGAAGTCAAGTTGGGGGAAGGGTACTTTTTGAAAAGGGTTGGTTTTCAACCAATAGAAATGTGTGATTACATTTGAAAAAAAGGGGGAAGCACTGAGATTTGAAACTAACATGTATATGTGTGGAAAAAGAGAGGGAAACATTGCCATTATCTGGTTCTGCTGAGAGGAGAGAGGTGTACAGAACAGAGATCCTGGCTCTGATAATCTGCTGTTTGAGTGCCACATTTATTTGACAACTAACTAATTTTAAAGGTGAGTTAAGAGTTTGAGAGGGGATGTATATGGTAAATTAAGAAATGAATAATAGCATTGGAATTCCTTTTGTTGAAGTTGTGTTTATCATTTTGTGTTTTGGGAGAAATTTAAATGTGAGGAACATGTAAAATAATATGGACTATGTTTTCACCATAAATTAAGGTGTACTGGTATAAATAAGGAATACTTTTAGGGTTTGAGGTTCCAGTCAGTAATGCAAATACATTCAGCATCACTAAGGCTGGTTGCCCTTGCTGGAGTGTAGTCAGTCACCCAGGTTACACATGTTGCTGGTCTCAGAAAGCTGTTTGGTATTGCTCTGGTGATTTTACATTTGCATTAGATGGAAAGGGGGAGCTATTTTTTTATGCAGAAGCAGACTCTTAGCACACAGCCAGCTGCTTATCCTGTGGAATCATGCACAGTATTCACAACCGAGTGGGGTTTGAGGTTGCAGTCAGTAATGCAAATACATTCAGCATCACTAAGGCTGGTTGCCCTTGCTGGAGTGTAGTCAGTCACCTAGGTTACACATGTTGCTGGTCTGAAAAAGCTGTTTGGACATGTGCTTTTTTGAGAATCTGAAAAGTGGATTAGAAATGTGTCAGATTGTAAAAGTACTTATCACTTGCCAAAAAAAGAGTAGTAAGTGTGCTTTCAAATTGGCAAAGAAATTTCGTTTTCTGACTAATATGAAAACATGACTCTGTGTGCAAAGAGGAATTACAGGCAGAGATTTATTGCGTATTGCTCTGGTAATTTTACAGTTGCATTAGATGGAAAGGGGGAGCTATTTTTTTATGCAGAAGCAGACTCTTAGCACACACCCAGCTGCTTATCCTGTGGAATCATGCACAGTATTCACAACCGAGTGGGGTTTGAGGTTGCAGTCAGTAATGCAAATACATTCAGCATTAGTAAGGCTGGTTGCCCTTGCTGGAGTGTAGTCAGTCACCCAGGTTACACATGTTGATGGTCTCAGAAAGCTGTTTGGTATTGCTCTGGTAATTTTACAGTTGCATTAGATGGAAAGGGGGAGCTATTTTTTGTGTGCAGAAGCAGACTCTTAGCACACAGCCAGCTGCTTATCCTGTGGAATCATGCACAGTATTCACAACCGAGTGGGGTTTGAGGTTGCAGTCAGTAATGCAAATACATTCAGCATCAGTAAGGCTGGTTGCCCTTGCTGGAGTGTAGTCAGTCACCCAGGTTACACATGTTGATGGTCTCAGAAAGCTGTTTGGTATTGCTCTGGTAATTTTACAGTTGCATTAGATGGAAAGGGGGAGCTATTTTTTTTATGCAGAAGCAGACTCTTAGCACACAGCCAGCTGCTTATCCTGTCGAATCATGCACAGTATTCACAACCGAGTGGGGTTTGAGGTTGCAGTCAGTAATGCAAATACATTCAGCATGTTGCTGGTCTCAGAAAGCTGTTTGGTATTGCTCTGGTAATTTTACAGTTGAAAATATGTAAATATGTGTACTGTATTATAAAATGTTTTATTAAATATTAATACTTTTTTCTTTTTTTTCAGATTGAGAAAGAACATTTTCGAAAACTTGAACCATTTTTCTAGCAATTAAAATTATAATTTAATTAAAAAATAATTTTTTGAGTGGGTATGGTAAGTCAGAAATTTCATGGTCCCTTTTTTCCACTTCTCCACAATCACATTTTCAGATTTTCATTGTAGTCTCTCAAGGACCTTGTAATGTGATAATTGATTTTTAGTGTTTTTTTAAAAAAAAATAAAAAAAATTACGCGCACCGTACGCGTACGGTAAAAAAAAAAAAAAAAAAAAAGTTTTAAAAAATATATAAAAAAAAGTTGAAAGGTAAGGTTGGCTCTTAAAAGAGCCGTTGTGTTCGTACAGGGACAGAGGAAAGAAAGAATGGGAATATTAGTCGGTAGGACAAATGTGCTGGTCTATTTTATTGTTAACTAGGGCAACACTGGTCTCCCTATGACAAATTAGACCATGACAAGTGGCGCACCGCATTGGAACCCTCGCAAACCGATGGTTGGTTTCCAGAGGACCAGAAAAAGGAGATGCTCCCCCCACAGATGAAGGGCTCAGCTGACCTGCCGAAGATGGACTCGGCCCTGCAGATGATGGACCAGGCTGAGCTGCTGTGGATGTGCTTGGTTGACTTACTGAAGGGTTCCCTCCAGTATGTCGAGCATATGTCCGACCGTGTACATCATGAAGGTGTCTCAACATAGTGTGATTCCCGAAGGAATACTTCTTGTTAGGATTCCCTCTTGAAAGTACACGGTCACAAAGCTTACAAGTCACTAAAGGTGCATTTACCTTTTTCTTGCCCTCTGGAAAAGAAAAATACTCCCATATGAAAGAGCTCTTTTGTTTCCTCCTTCTCTGCCTCAAGGTAGTGCTGCTAGCCTCACTCTCTGAAGAGGTCTACTGTTCTGCCATCGTATCACAAAGACAACTCAGCTCCTTCTCCAAAGGGATCACAAGCAGAAATGAGGGGAATGGGTGTGGTGTAGGAGAGTTCTAGAACTGAAAGTAGTTTAAACCAATCAAAAGTGTTTCTTGATCACATGACCCAACGTGCGCGTACGTTACGCTTACTGTGCGCTTACGGAGCGCTTACGGTAAAAGTACGCATGCGCGTAAAAAAGACACGCGCACGCGCGCATGCGCAAAACAGGCACGCCCCTTCACTTCCGCGTAACATGCGCGTGCAGCGTACGCGTTACGCGCCGCGCGCTCGTGACGCACGTCGACGCAAATTGCATAACTGTACACAAACAGCGTAGAAATCTAACGTAATAAAAGCAAGACGTGCGCGTACGGTAAGCGCACGTTAAAAAAAAATACTAAAAAAAAAAAAAAGATTCACTATGTTATACTACTAAATCTTACCTGTTTAGTTTAAAAAAAAGGAAAAAATAAAAAATAAATTGTAGAATTTTTACAATTTAAACATAGTCTTTAAAGAGGATATAAATTTAAAATAAAAATATGTAAAAAACATTGGAAAAAAAAAAAAGAATTAGCATTTAAAAAACCTTGCAAATTCACTGAAAAAACCATGGGTTTCACACACGTTATAGTTAGGAATTAGCATTTAAAAAACCTTAGAAATTCAATGAAAAAACCAAAGTGATGTCATGAGTGATGTCACTGACCATGTCATGAGTGATGTAATATGTGACGTCATCAGCAGTGCATTGCGGGCGCGCGAGTTATAGTTAGCTGAACTAACTATAACGGGGGAATTTCATTGGTTTTTTACGAGTGAAATGTCCAGCTAACTATAACATGTGTGAAACCTTTGGTTTTTTCATTGAATTTCTAAGGTTTTTTAAATGCTAATTCCTAACTATAACGTGTGTGAAACCCATGGTTTTTTCAGTGAATATATATATATATATTTATATATATATACCGGCTACGTTTGTACAAAGAGTCAGGCACTCACGGGAGACTTCTGGACCAAATTTATTGGCACAGGACGCAAACAAGATGCGCTTCGGCGACTGTCTTCCTCAATACAAAGCGGCAGCCGGAGACTATGCCATTAAATACAAATTCATTGGTGCTTGTGAGGTAACGCAATCAACAAAGGACTAACCTCTCTGTTACAACCATTTCGGCCATCTTAGAACATGCAATATGACATTCATTATTGCAGTCTACTTAGTGCAAATTAATTGATTCAAAAATACTTTCACCCTGGATGGACTTCTGCCAATGTACAAGTCTATTTACATTGTCAACTAAAAAAGGCAAAAATGCAAATTATGATAATTGTGAACAATTAAAACATAAACACAATATCGCCCTGGATGGGCATATGACTGTACATATATCTGCGACATTTATTACATTTGCATATCAAGGACACATTCTTTATTCAGCCTGTAATCGGCCTGTCCTAAATTCATCCTGGTCAAAATGGCACTAAATTATATGACTACCCCTTCCACCTTACTAATTAATACACAAATGAACTAAAGCAAAAGGTGACCTGAATTTCATTATATGGATTCCTATATACATATTTACAGAAGTGCAAACCTACTTCAGTTTATCAAAATCTGGTACCCTCATCATCAAATAAAGTCATAGATGTACTGCCAGCTCCTCTCCGCTGTTTAGACCCTGGGGAATTTTGGATTGCAGGTCTAGAATATATCTTGACTCTAGTCTCCTGAGCCTCAACTCTCTGTCCCCCCCTCTTATGTCATTGGAAACGTGGTCCAGACAAAAATAACGTAACAGGTCCCTGACACTCGCATTGTTAATCTAAAAATGTCTGGCCACTGGATAATTTATATCCTTAGAGGCAATAGCTCGGAGATGCTCAAGAATCCGTATTTTTGTCGGTACGTTGTATGTTGATACCTTTCAACTAAATATGCAGGCCTTACATCTCCTGCATGGAAAAAAGCCTTTCACTGAATAGAAGCATGATTGTCTCTTTTCTTGTACAAAATGGCTCTGTACCAAATGGTCCTTAACTGACCGGTTTCTCCTGAAGGTAAGTAAGGGAGCTTTGGAAAGATTCTCCCCTAAAATTGGATCAGCTTTGAGAATGTACCAATTTTTTCTCATTATATTCTTGATATTATTGGCACCACTAGAGAAATCAGTGATCATTCTACATTGACTCAGGGAATTGTTGTAATTAACAGACCTTTTCTTCCTTACACTGAATGCACCATTAATCAGTTCTGCTCTCAATTTGGTGTCTACCTTCTTCTTTGCATTCAGTAGAATTGCTTCTGTGTACCCTCGGACACGAAACCTAGCCATGCTTTCAGCAGCTGCCACCTGGAAATGACAGTCACGTGTGCAGTTTCTTTTTATTTTTAACAGTTCCCCATAGGGGAAACTGTTCTTTAATTTGTTCAGGTGACAGCTGCTGGCATGAAGTATGGAATTTCCCACCGTGGGCTTGCGGTGTAAGGTAGTGCAAAGTTTCCCATTGGATACAAAGACATTTAGGTCTAAAAAATTCACAGATGTTCTACTTATTTCTCCTGAAATTTCAAATTGATGTTAAGTTGATTTATAAAATCCTGAGCTGATCTTTCTGTTCCACTATAAATCATCAATATAGCAGTTCCAACTAACCAAACTGTTGGTCCACTCCGCGTTGGCATCTGACCAGGCCACCTGCTTCTCCCACCAGCCCACAAGAAGTTTCGCATAGCTGGGGGCAATGCAGGTGCCCACGGCCATGCCACAGATTTGTCTATACAACTGTTCCTGGAAAAGAAATATATTGTTATTTAGACAATAATTCACAAATTCCAACAACATCATGTTGTGCTCCGTGTACTTTAAGGAGCGACCATTCAGAAAATATCTTATGGCTTCTAGGCCATTTACATGGTTTATACTTGTATAGAGACTGGAGATGTCCAAGGTGATCATCACAGAATTGACTTTCCAAGATATACCCTCAATCTTTTTAAAAAATGTCTTGTATCTTGGGTATAAGAGACCAACTGAACCACAAAGTTAAACAAAAAATGATCAATAAAAATGGACATGTTCTCTGTCAAACTCCACTTTGAAGAAACAATAGGATGACCTGGTGGGTTCACGGTGTTCTTATGTATTTTTGGGAGATGGTAAAATGTTGGGATGCGCGGGTGCTTGCAGTACAAAAAGTTATATTCCTCAACACTCAGCATTCCTTTATATTTTTGTTTATTGATCAGTTCTCGATATTCACATATGCTGTTTGTATGCTCTTTCATTGCAATAGGTATGTAATTGGATGTATCCTAAAGTTGTTTTAATGCTTCCCCACAGTAGTACTCCACTGTCAACAAAACAACGTTACCACCTTTATCAGAAGGTTTACATATAATTGTATGATCTTTCTGTAAATTTTGCAATGCTATTCTTTGTGGTTTTGTTAAATTACTTTTCACTTTTCGTCCATTTCTATTAAGTCTCAAATCATTCAGACCATTGATCATCAGGTCCGTGAATATGTCCACTGCATCATTCGGTAATTGGGGGATGAACTTGGAGATTGGTTTGAAAGGACTCCTCATACTTTCTTGTGGCTCGCAAAAATCTCCCCTCATGTCAAGTCTCACTGTGTCATCACCATCATTCTAGGTACCTTCCTCCTGTAAATCCTCCAAAATCGCTAAAGTCACTTAGGTCATGGCCAGTTAACAAGTCCAAGCCCACGTCTCCTATTTGTGGTGCTTTACCTGATTTCTTGAAACTTGAGTTTTAAAGAACTGCTAAAGTTTCAATTTTCTTGTATATTTAAAAAGGTCAATCTTCGCTATATATATATATATATATATATATATATATATATATATATATATATATATATATATATATATATTCACTTAAAAAACCATAGGTTTCACACACGTTATAGTTAGGTGGACATTTCACTCGTAAAAAACAATGAAATTCCCCCGTTATAGTTAGTTGAGATAACTATAACTCGCGCGCCCGCAATCCACTGCTCATGACGTCACATATTACATCACTCATGACATGGTCAGTGGCATCACTCATGACATCACTGATGACATCATCCAGTGAATGTGTGTTTTTCTGAAAATTAAATATGTTTTATATATGTATATCTCAAGGTCGATGGAAAATTAAATGGGTGTTTAAGTGTCTAAATGGATGGTTTTTTTGGAAAAATAATTTAAGAAAATGACTGATAAAGAGTATCAAAGTGAATACATGGCTTAGTGAGTAATGTTTTAATATGTAAATATCTGTATCAGTCTCTCACTTTGTGTATAAGTGGCTGCATGGGTTGGTGAGTAGCTACATGGGTGTCTATATAGGTTATTAGTTGGTTTTTTGAGTATTAGTCTGACTGTCTGCATGGTTTGGTGGGGGGTATTACGTAGTGCATAGGTGCATGATTGTTTCACTCACTGTATGTTTTGAAGACAGCATGTGTGCAGGACTGTATGGGTGGATGAGTGTGTGTATGGGTGTGTTAGTGAGTGAATGACTGTCTCAATAGTGTCTCCATGAGTAACTACTTATGTTTTAAACTAGTATATGTGACTATTGGTGTATATAAGTGAGTATATGTGATAGTGAGAGATTGGGAGAGTTCCTGTATCAATAAGTATGTGTTTCTATTAGTGATTGTTTAAAAGACTAAGTATGTGTAAGTTTCCGTAGAAGTGTGGTGGTGTGTGTATAACTGTATATGAAGGTAAATGGATGTTTGATTCTTTATTAGCATGAGTGACTATGTGTGGGAGTAACTCTATGGATGAGTGGCATTGTGTAACAGGATGTACAGGTTTTTGTGTACATACGAGTGAGTACATGTATGAGTGATAGTATAGGACTGTTGGTGAATGAGTAGATGTGTATGTGGATCTTAGAATTTCAGAAGACATTGTTGAAACTGTTATTGGAATTTCCAATATTTTTTTTTTTTACTCTCTATTTTTGAATGTGTGTATGCAAGGTTATATTAGGGTGAGAGGAGGTCTGCCACTCTATCACAAGGATGATGTCATCAGTGATGTCATCAGTGATGTCATTTGAGATGTCATCAGTGATGTCATGAGTGATGTCAGTGACCATGTCATGAGTGATGTTATATGTGACGTCATCAGCAGTGGATTGCGGGTGCGCGAGTTATAGTTAGCTTAACTAACTATAACGGGGTACTTTCATTGGATTTTTACAAGTGAAATGTCCAGCTAACTATAACATGTGTGAAACCTATGGTTTTTTTCAGTGAATTTGCAAGGTTTTTAAAATGCTAATTCCTAACTATAACGTGTGTGAAACCCATGGTTTTTCAGTGAATTTGTATGGTTTTTTAAATGCTAAATCTTATATTTAATGTGTGTGAAATTTTTTTTTCTTTTTCTTTTTGCACGGTTTTTTACTTTATATTCTCTTTAAACACTATGGTAAAATTTTAAAATTTCTGCAATATATAATTTTTCACCTTTTTTTTAACCAAACAGGTAAGATATAGTAGTATAACATAGTGAATCTTTTTTTCCATTTTTTTTTTTTTGTATTTTTTTTTTATGTGCGCGTACGGTAAGCTTACCGTAAGCGCCCGTTTTGTTTTTTTTACGTAAAATTTCTACTGTGTTTGCGTATGGTTACGCAATTTACGTAGACGTCAGTACTACGTACGCGACGCGTAAGCGCATACGTTACGCGCGCACGTTACGCGGAAGTGTTGGAGCGTGCCTGTTATGCGCATGCGCGCATGTGCGTGTCTTTTAAACGCGCATGCGTACTTTTACCGTAAGCGCTCCGTAAGCGCTCCGTAAGCGTAACGTACGCGCACGGTTGGTCATGTGATCAAGAAACAGCACTTTTGATTGGTTTAAACTACTTTCAGTTCTAGAACTCTCCTACACCACACCCATTCCCCTCATTTCTGCTTGTGATCCCTTAGGAGAAGGAGCTGAGTTGTCTTTGTGATACGATGGCAGAACAGCAGTCCTCTTCTGAGAGTGAGCCAAGTAGCAGCATCATCAGAGAGAGAAGGAGGAAACAAAAGACTTCTTTTGTATGGGAATATTTCACCTATCCAGAGGGGCAGAAAAAGGTAAATGCTCCTTTAATCACCTGTTCACTTTGTGAGCGTGTCTTATCTAGAGGGAATCCAAGGAAGAAGTATTCCTTTGGTAATCACTCTATGGTTAGACACATTAAGGATAAACATCCCAGGACTTATGCTAGACATACTGGAGAAACATCTCCAGTAAGTCACCCAAGCACACCTGCAGATGCTCAGCCGAGTACATCTTCGGCAGCTCAGCCGAGCACTTCCTCTGCGGTGGGAGCATCACCCTTTTCTGGTCCTCTGGATATAAACCCTCGTTTTGGGAGGGTTGCAATGAGGTGCACAAGATGTCATGGCCTAATTGTTCATGCGGAGACCAGTGTTTCCCTCATAAACAATAGGATAGACCAGCACATCTGTGGTCCTTGTTAGTATTCCCATTCTTTCTTTCCTCTTTCCCTTTATGAACACAACGGTTCTTTTAAGAGCCAACCTTACTTCTTAACTTTTTTTAAAAATTTTTAAATGACTTTTTTATTTTTTATTTTTTTTACCGTGCGCGTACGGTACGCGCATTTTTTTTTTTTAAACACCCAAAAATTTAATCAACCTACAAGGTCCATGAGGGACTACTACAGAAATGAAAAAAGCATAGAGAAGAGTAGTGAAAAAAAGTGAGCATTAATGTAAATGTGTGATAATTCCAGAAATTTCACACTTACCTGACAAAGAAAATAACTAAAAGAAAAATAAGTGATTTATTTTACTTGCTGTAAAGAAGTTTATTTTTATATTTTTCCTTTCTCAATCTGTAAAAAAAGAAAAAGGTATTAATATTTAACAATACTTTTTAGAATACAGTGCACATATTTTCATTTTTCATCAAACATATTTTTGCCCTTTTTTTGCTGTTTTCAGAATATATTGCATTTTACTGTAAATTGTAAAAGCAATTGCATTCATCACTTAACAGCGGGCAAAAAAAAAACCAATCAGAAAGATTGTTTAAAAAAAGCCCAGAATCTCTTCTCACTAAAACATACCGTAATGGAAATGAAACATTTGCAATATAAATCTCGCGTAAGAACAATCACTAATTTCAGTAAATATCGTCCGAAAATTCTGTTGCATAAGCATAATCACCAAAATAATTTGTGTCAAAGAAGTCCACAATGCAAATTATTACCTTTCCGTAAGGCCAAATGGTAATTTTTATAATAATTTTTTATGACATTTCCGATGGTAATCCAATTAAATTGTAATAATGTTTTCTCCAGATGTTGCAATTTCTTTCTAAAATTTTGGTTTCAGAAAAATTAAATAGGAATTTGCTAAATCAAAAGGCAAGCGTTGCTTGAAAACCAATTCAGAATCATTACACAGTGTCCAGCCTTTTTCACATTTAAGAAAAACTGTGTAATGACCAGAAGTTACAAAAGGCCCATCATGGAAAATTATTGCAACTGTTACAAAAGTTTTGCCAGAAATTGATAATTGCTGTCCTGTAAATTTCTTTATTAAAGTGTCCAATTTTGTTCCATCAGCTCTACAACGTTGCATCATTAAAATTACATACTGTCCATATTTCTTTACAAATAACGATGAAAACATGTCTGATTTACATTTCGAACATTCCATGTTGTGATTGGCATCTTTAACTAATTTACTAAAAGTCACTGATTTAGTCTCTGGCAATGTTAAATAGATAAACCTTTCTGAATCAACATTAGAGCTGCATGTGTAGAAACAGTTTTCACAACTATGTTCCCATTTATAAGAGAGACCAAACATATTTTCTATTTCTACCCCTTCATCTTCAAGTACCAAAAGAATGTACATCAAGAATTCCTGTGCATCTTGCTGGACATTTTGTGAAAACTGTGTTCGTCCTGAACAAACATCTAATAGATTTCTAATTTCATTTGCACTTTCTATTTTTGCTTTATCAACACTCAGTTTCTCATAAAGAAGACTTAGCACAGAACAGAATCTTTTTTCTTGATTTTCTATTATCTGCTCTTGCAAACTTTCAAGATAAAATACAACATTCAGCACTACATTTGCATAACAGTTGACACCAGAGCTATTTTCAAAATGAAAACCAACAACCTGTTCAACATTGTCCTTTTTCTTTTTGCTTGCAATCACATGACTCTCTTTTTGTTTTCTCTTCTCTACATCCTCATTACAGATATTCTCAAATCTCCTTTTCCGACAAACAACACGTTTCTCCAACACAGGATACTGACCTAAATGAGGAGCATAGGTTCTTCTTAATCTATTGTACTCCTTAACACAATTTGCATCAGCACTAACTTTTGAGTCATCAAAGTCTATCATGAATAAACCAGATAATGTTTTCACTCGTGACAAAGCAACATATGCCATACCTTCTTTGAACACAGTAGATCCAATGTTTACAAATGCATTATCAACAGTTAATCCTTGACACTTGTGAATAGTTACAGCATATGCTAGAGAAAATGGAAACTGCTTCCTACGTACATATAAGTCTTTCACAAGCACAAAACGGACTGAACAACGACAAATGTCTTTTACCTCTTCAATCTGATCAAATTTTATTTTTAAAAACTCAATTCCTTCTTTTTTCTGGTAGTTAACAAAACCCACAACTTTACCCATAGCTCCATTCACTAAACCTTTTTCAACATCCAAATTTCTCCTTAGAAATACTCGACAGTTCATGCAAAGATATAGATTTTTTTCTAATCCAGCTGTTTTCGAAATGTTCTTCTCTAGAGAATCCAATTTATTTTTCAGTTTGCCTGTTAATGTAATAGTAATTCTTTCATGTTGGATTTTGTCCACTGCTTCCATTTTCTTAATCTCTTCCTTTTCCAATTTCAAAAGTTCCTCATTGAATATCGAGCATTCACGTAGTGTTGGCATTAAGCAGATTACAGTATTTTTTTCTGCAATGTTCTTGTATATTTTCTCTGCAACTATTTCCTCATTTGGAAATAAATTATGTAGCAACCGACTCTGTATTGCTTTTCTGCCTACTTCTGTGAGTAGTCCAATTCTGATATATTTCAGAATACTTCCATATTCTTCATCATTTGCTTGTCTCATATTGGTAGTGAGTTCTTTGTACTCAAAGAATGACCAAATATTCGCATTACCAATGCTTCCTAATGACTTCTTCGTGTCCTCATGTGTCACAGTATTAAACACTGGTTGGCCTTTAACTGGAGTGAGCTGCAGTAGATTCCCAAAAACTATAACATGTTTTCCACCAAATAGCACGTCATAGTCTCTTTTTAGAATTTGCTGCATTCTTAAATGCACAAAGGCAAGCATTAAGTTTGATACCATGCTTACCTCATCAATAATGAGAACTTGCATCTTCTTCAACACTCTTGAAACTTCGAAACATGCTTCGCCAGTTAGCTTGTGATATTCTATTTTGTTCTCATGCTCCACTGGTAACATTAGCAAGCGATGGAGAGTAATTCCTTTTATATTATATGCTGCTAACCCAGTTGGAGCAGTAACAACACAAGATAAAGTTGAATCAGTTTTTTGCTGTAGGTAGCTTCTGATGACTTTAATTAAGAAACTTTTCCCAGTTCCAGCTTGTCCACTCACATACAACCTAATTGGTTCAAATGCTGTGCATGTGCACTCTTTATTTTCATGTAGTAATCCGTGATCAATTTTTTTTCTGACTTCTTCATAAATTTGTCGTTGTTCTTCATTCAGTTGTTGTTCCAAATCTGGTAATTCTATTAAATCTTCCTTTGCTTGATTCATAGCCGCTTCCACTTCAGTCATGGCTATTGCAGCTTCGTTTTCTACGATTGGTTGTCCTAGGGGATCTTGACTGAGCGTTCCAGAACTTTGGCTGTCTTGAGAACTATCTCTAGCTACTTCAGCTGCAATTGTAGCCACATTTCTTTCTCAAGCTACTTCAGCTGCAATTTTTGCTTCCTGTTCATTTTCTTCATTTAACAGTTGGACATAAGTTGTGAAAGTACTGCATTCTATGCTATCTTTGCTAGCATTAAAAGAATCTTCATAGCTTTGAAATTCTCCCAGTAGTTCGTCCTCTGAACGCCATGGTTTAAACAGCTGTAAAAGAGCCAAGTAGTAAAATTCCTTTTTGTCAGTAGTGTCGCAACTCAGCTTCCTATGATTTATCAAACTACCTTTTGTTTGCTTCACCAAACATCCTTCCTCACCAATGACTTTATATTTTCCATTGTTGATGTCTTCTGTGGCTTTCCGTGAAAAAATGTAGTTCTGCAGCACTTCATAGAGACACATGTTCTCAAGATGATGACTTCTTTTTGGGTAATATGTGTCCAACATGTTTGTTTTCAAAATATCTGTACTTTCTGGGTCATTCTCGGCCAAATATTCAATTTCTCCAACAGATTTCAGTACCCGATTTCTCATTCCTGCAAGGCCTAAGCTTACCCAAATTATTCTTCTGGATTTCGAGTAAAGACTTGCAGATGATAACCTATCTGAGCATTCGTAGGATCCAATTTCTCGATGCGATAACATCTTTAAACTGAAACTGTACAGCTTCTTACTGACAGTCTTCTCGTGAGAAATCTCTTCCCACATTTCCTTCAATTCTGTTTTCTCAGATTTAGTGATGTAAGATGTGACATACCGAGCAACAGCAATAGAATTGTCTGCCACATACTGAATATCCATGTTAGCATTCCACATGGATAAAATGACTGGGTTGAAGTCATTTATAAATTTTGACTCTTCTTTTCTTCTTAGGTTGTATGTATTTTTGGGAGATTTTCTGGTTATAGTATGTCGCACAGCTGACATAAAACTGTTGACTCTTCCTTTTGAAAGAACAGGTCTAGGAAATCCAAATCGACACTTTGTGTAGAATTTATCTTTGGTCTTGTACTTCCGTCGACAGTATTTTCCACACCGATGACTTTGGAAACGTAAAACTTGTTCTTTTAACTTTTTCTCTTCTGTGCTATTAGGTATAGCACATGTTGCATATTCTTCAATGAAAGATAACACTGCTTCATCAGCATCTGTTCCAAATTTTGGGGCATCCTTGATCCACAACAGCATATGAATATGAGGAGCACCTCTTGCCTGGTACTCTTTTCTCCAAAAGAAATCCACTACTTCTCCAAGAGGTGGATTTTTTTTATTGCAGATGAAGGACATCATAGCCTCAAATCTATGATTGAAATATCTGCAAACATTAACCGGATCCAATGAGCACAGTTCTCCTGCTGTCTTGTATTCAATGTTTTTAATGTTTGAATTTGCCTCTTGTAGAAAATCCAATAAATCATCCCAAGCGTACTCGGCACAGCTTAGGGTTACAAACCATGTAGGAGTTCCTAAATTCCGTAACATGCATTTTAATTCACCATGGCGTCGGTACCAATATTCATTTGTCCCACGCTGACAAGCCATCAGATTGATCAGTTGTGTTTCCAAATGATCATCTCGGTGCTGCACTTTCTCCATAAAATCCTTAGCAGACACATTATGTAGATGTACTCCACTTTTTAAAATGTGATTTACTGCATAAGATAATGCAGACAAGTCGCTTTCAAATAAAAGATGAAACAAATAAGGAATACTTTGACGAAATCTTGAATCTTCAGCATATAATCTTGTAGTCCGATACTCAGAAGCTGGAATCTGTTCTGGGCGTTCATCGTATCGTCCACCTTTTCCTGTAGGAAACAGCTGAGGAAAACATTGAGCTTCCAAGCTCTTCTCCCATACACTCACGGGAGTTCCTTTTGCTTTCTTCATCTGAAACAGATCAATAGTGTCTCCCATAACTTCTTTTGAATGAAGAGGATGTATGCTAAAATGTTCATAAATTTCTTCTTCCTTTGACTTGTCCACTTTTTCAATTTGTCCAGTTGGTGTTTCTGTGTCTTCTTGTAAATCTTCTTCTTCTTCATCTATATAAATTGATTCATACCATTTATTATTCCTTTTCAAATATAAATTTGCTCTTTGTACTTTCCGTACATCTACCAGCTCCTGACAAATCTTCTTATTCTTTGTAGGTACACCATTAACCAGAATAACTAATGGTTCAGTTTCCAAAGTATCTGCATCAATAGTTTCCATATTTTTTTTCAAATCCAAGGGCAAATACACCACTCTTCCTTTTAAACCTCTCAGTAAATCTGAAGGAGGTAATTTACCAGTTTTGGGCTCCATACGTACTATGGTCTGGAACGGATGAACACATTGAATGAGTATAGACTCATATGTATTTAAATCAGAAAGTTCGGCAGGAATAGCATCCAATTCTAAATTATTATGTACAGCTCTGGTCGGCATTCTATTTTCTTCTAACTTTTTATAACAGTATTTACAAATACGCTGATCTTCACCCAATTCAAAACAATTTTCCAGAAATATTTATGTTGCAAAATCCTTCCACTTATAATTATCTTCATTTTCACTTTTTTTATACAGATCAACATTCCTTGTTTGAATTTTATAATGGCTTCTGCGGCAACAAATACAAGTAATATTTGGTCTTTCATTAGAGATGATAGTAAATTTTGTCATTTCATCCTCAAAATTTTTAGTAATAATGAGTTCTACATTCTGTTCCTCATTTTCCTCATTAACTGTGTTCTTTTCTGCACTTTCTTGTTCTGGACCAAAGTAACAAAACTGAATCTCATCAGTAACCTTCACTACATCTGATACAGATCCACGGAACAGAGCATTATTCAACTCATTCAACTTTACTGCTGGACTTTTAGCAAAATACAATGTTCTCACAAACTTTCTCATTTCAGTATGATGAACAGCCAGCATCCTAAAATGATGAAAAACACTTTTACACACTTTTCTAGATAGACAAGCCAGAGAATGTCCTTGCAAACCAGTATTCTCTCTCACTCTGCAAGGATCTAGTGTTTGAAGCACCTTCATCTTCTGTTTTACACTCTTTTTACTATATTCTCTTAGAAAGTCACGTAATTTATCAATAGATTCCTGACGCACAGTACAAATACTACTACAGTTCCAAGTGTACACTGGGGCTTTTGGACGTCTCCCCATAGCCTCAGCAGCCATTACTTCTTCCTCATTTCTTGGGACCATTTTCTCTTTTTCCATCACACAACCATCCTTAACTTCATATGCTCTACCATTGGTGTCAACTGCATGCAACAAACTATTACTTTGAAGATAACTCTCTTCATTAATGGTTCAGTACTTGAACTGTGTTTCCATTCTCCCAAGAACACTTTACAAAAGTTACTTTTTTTCACTTCTCTTTTCCTTTTGCTTTGTGACTTCATTGCATTGACTAATTTATCTAATCTACGCATCCTATTCAAAATTAGAATAAAAAGTTTTCTTTTTATTTCCAAAGCCTTAATTTTCTTAATAAATTTTGATTTTTTCTTATATTTTTTCACATCCTTTAGCAAATTTAACATCACTCTTCTCTGAAACATTTTTCGACGAATGTTTTTAAAATCTAATTTTCGTGTTAAATCAGTTTTACATACTTCTGATTGTACATTAGCTTTTGTTTTTTGCTGTTGACTCTGTTGTTGCTTTGTACATAAAACACTGTTTGTTTTACATTTATTTTTGCCATTTTCTTTTTTTTTAAAGATATTTTTAAAGAAAACTTTAGTTTTCTTACCAGTGGAGTTTTTCTTTTTTCCATCACATGCTTCTCCTCCTATTTTTTTTTCCCAGTTTTGTCCAGATATACTTGTTGTTGCTTTTCTTTCCTCTTTCTTGTCCTTAAAGGCATTTTTTATTTTTACACTGTTGCTCAGCAAAACCTGCAAGAAACTTAAAAAAAAATCTTTTTTGTAATTATAATTCATTAAAATATTTTTTAAGCTTTTCATTAATTTCAAATGTTTTACCATTTGCCTCTCATTTGTAATTTACTAATTTGTGCAGAGTGCTAACCACCACAGTTGAAAAAAAAACAAGCTGCCCCTTTCCTGCAACTGCAAGTCTTTCAGAACAACTGCAACAGACTTTAAATCTCTGCCCACAATTCCTGTGTGCACACAGCCTCGAGGTGTGATTTTAGGCAGAAAACAATATTTGATTGGCAATTTAAATGCACATTTACTACTGTGGTAGAGCAACTGATAATTGCTGTTACAGCCTGACACATTTTCCTTATAGTTTACAGAGACAGAAAAGAGCACATTTCCTAACAGCTACTTCATACCATAAGCATCTGCAACCTGGGTGAGTGATTAGAGTAGAGCATAGAAAATGAGGCCTTGATGATGTTTTTATGTGTTTGCGTTATACACTGCTTTCTGAAACATCACACAGAGCTAAGTACTACGCATGGGAGTGTTGGAGAAGCTGCTGCATGTGTGCCAAGAGTGTGTTTCTGGAGACTATGTATTGTCAGCTGCAAGAGAGATGAGCAAGGAGACTTCCAGAACTGCATGAAGACTGCAGGGATGTATGTAACAGTGCATGTGTGCTAAGGGATAATTTGTGTAAAGACAACAGGCTGCCCCTTTCCTGGGACTGCAATTCTTACTGAACAACAACTTCACAAATGTAATCTCTGCCCACAATTCCTGTGCGCACACAGACTCATGCCATCATTTTAGGAACATAACACAGGCTGCCCCTTTCCTGGGACTGCAATTCTTACTGAACAACAACTTCACAAATTAAATCTCTGCCCACAATTCCTGTGCGCACACAGACTCATGCCATCATTTTAGGAACATAACACAGGCTGCCCCTTTCCTGGGACTGCAATTCTTACTGAACAACAACTTCATAAATTAAATCTCTGCCCACAATTCCTGTGTGCACACAGACTCATATCGTCATTTTAGGCACATAACACAGGCTGCCCTTTTCCTGGGACTGCATTTCTTTCAGAACAACAACTTCACAAATTAAATCCCTGCCCACAATTCCTGTATACACACAGACTCATGCTATGTTTTTTGGAACAAAACAGTGTTCCTGAATAGTACCAAATTACTGTTACAGCCTGACACATTTTCCTTATCATTTACAGAGGCAGAAAACAGCACATGTCCTAACAGCTCCTTGAGACCATGACCATGTGTTACAGGGTGAGTGATTAGACTAGATCAATGAAAATGAGGCCTTGGTGACGTTGAATGTGTTTGCATTACACAATGCTATCTGAAACATCACACAGAGCTGAGTACTACACATGAGAGTGTTGGAGAAGCTGCTGCGTGTGTGCCAAGAGTGTGTTTCTGGAGACTGTGTATTGTCTGGTGCAAGACAGATGAGCAAAGAGACTTCAAAACTGCATGAAGACTGCTGGGATGTATGTAACAGTGCATGTGTGCAAAAGGTTAGTTTCAGTTTTGAACATATGGCAACTACCTGTGCCTTTGCTATTTAGAAAGAGAAATCTACCCTTTTGGTTTCAAATGTTTTAGCTTTTGCCTCTCATTTGCGATTAAGTGATTTCTGCTGAGTGCTAACCACCACATTTGAAGAAAACAAGCTGTCCCTTTCCTGCAAGTGCATGTTTTACAGAACAACTGCAACACAAATTACATCTCTGGCCACAATTCCTATATGCACACAGCCTCATAGTGTGCTTCTAAGCAGAAAACAGAATTTGATTTGCAATTTCAAAGCACATTTACTACTATGGTAGAGCAAGTGATAATTAGTGTTACAGCCTGACACATTTTCCTTGTAGATCACAGAGGCAGAAAAGAGCACATGTCCTAACAGCTCCTTGAGACCATGAGCATGTGCATTCTGGGTGAGTGACTACACTAGAGCAAAGGAAATGAGCCTTGTTGACGTTGAATGTGTTTGCGTTACACAGTGCTATCTGAAACACCACACAGACCTGAGTACTACACATGGGAGTGTGGGAGAAGCTGCTGCGTGTGTGCCAAGAGTGTGTTTCTGGAGACTGTGTATTGTCTGGTGCAAGACAGATGAGCAAAGAGACTTCCAAAACTGCATGAAGACTGCTGGGATGTATGTAACAGTGCATGCGTGCTAAGGGTTATTTTCAGTTTTTAACATATGGCAACTACCTGTGCCTTTGCTATTTTGAAAGGGAAATCTACCCTGTTGGTTTCAAATGTTTTAGCTTTTGCCTCTCATTTGCGATTAAGTGATTTCTGCTGAGTGCTAACCACCACATTTGAAGAAAACAAGCTGTCCCTTTCCTGCAAGTGCATGTTTTACAGAACAACTGCAACACAAATTACATCTCTGGCCACAATTCCTGTGCGCACACAGCCTCATAGTGTGCTTCTAAGCAGAAAACAGAATTTGATTTGCAATTTCAAAGCACATTTACTACTGTGGTAGAGCAAGTGATAATTACTGTTACAGCCTGACACATTTTCCTTCTAGATCACAGAGGCAGAAAAGACCACATGTCCTAACAGCTACATCAAACCATGAGCATGTGCAATCTGGGTGAGTGACTACACTAGAGCAAAGGAAATGTGCCTTGATGGCGTTGAATGTGTTTGCGTTACACAGTGCTATCTGAAACACCACACAGACCTGAGTACTACACATGGGAGTGTGGGAGAAGCTGCTGCGTGTGTGCCAAGAGTGTGTTTCTGGAGACTGTGTATTGTCTGGTGCAAGACAGATGAGCAAAGAGACTTCGAAAACTGCATGAAGACTGCTGGGATGTATGTAACAGTGCATGTGTGCAAAGGGTTATTTTCAGTTTTGAACATATGGCAACTACCTGTGCCTTTGCTATTTTGAAAGGGAAATCTACCCTGTTGGTTTCAAATGTTTTAGCTTTTGCATCTCATTTGCGATTAAGTGATTTCTGCTGACTGCTAACCACCACATTTGAAGAAAACAAGCTGTCCCTTTCCTACAAGTGCATGTTTTACAAAACAACTGCAACACAAAATACATCTCTGGCCACAATTCCTATATTCACACAGACTCATGCTGTGTTGGTAGGCACAAAACACAGGCTGCCCCTTTCCTGGGTCTGCAATCCTTACAGAACAACAACTTCACAAATTAAATCTCAGACAACAATTCCTATATGCACACAGACTCATGCTGTGTTGGTAGGCACAAAACACAGGCTGCCCCTTTCCTGGGTCAGCAATTCTTACAGAACTAATGCTAATTTCAAATGTGCTGCCATTTTCCTCTCTTTTCTTTCAAAGTGATTTCTGCTAAATCCTAACCATCACAATTAAAAACAAGCTGTCCTTTCCTTTCAACTGCAAGTCTTACTTTTCAACAGCAACGCAAATTAAATCTCAGTCAACAATTCTTCTCTGCACACAGACTCATGGTTTGATGGTAGGCACAAAACAGTATTCCTCATTCTTACCAGTACACATAAACTTATTGTGAAAACATACTCCATAATATCTTACAAGTTCAAAACAGTTAAATATCTCGCAAACCTCAAAATGTAAAACATAACTTTTGAAGAAGATTCACAATTCTAATATTTATCTCAAAAATCACCACATACATCCCCTCTCAAACTCATAACTCACCTTTTAAAATAGTTAGTTGTGAAAGAAATGTGCCACTCAAACAGCAGACTATCAGAGACAGAATATCAGACCTCCACACCTCTCTCCTCTCTCCAGAACCAGTAAATGGCAATGTTTCCCTCTCTTTTTTCACACATATACATGTTAATTTCAAATCTCAGTGCTTCCCACTTTTTTTCAAATGAAATCACACATTTCTATCGGTTGAAAACTTCAACCCCTTTCCAAATGTACCCTTCCCCCAACTTGTCTCCTGCCTGCTACCATAGCAACAGGTCATGGAACACTGCTGTGAGGAGAGAGGTCAGAAGTTCAGCAGACAATGTTTCATATCCAAAGAGCAAGAGTGCTTGAATTTTCAAACCTAACAGCAAATCCATAGTAATGTTCTTTGGTAACACATTTTTCTGAACCAATACAAAACATGCTTTTTAAAATTTTAACATACAGCCTAGTTTTTAGTGTAGAATGGTTTGAAACAGCCAATGAGTTCTTTTTATAAAAAAAAATATGTGTGCCTCCATTTTTCAACTGTCTTTCATTTCATATTGCCTTTCTACTGAAAGACACCTCCTGAGTGCATCCAGATCTCCTTGGAAGATGTTCACAGTGTGGATTGTAGGTCACAGCTATGTCTTCTGGAGTGAAAAATTTGCAGAAAAAAAGAGGTATGGTGAGAGACCTTGCTTTGCCAAATGTAGACATTAAATGGATTGGTCAGAGAGGGTTAAAGTGGCACCAATTAATGCCTTTGGTGAAAACCTTTCTACATCTCCCACAGCCTAACCTTATTATTGTGCACTGTGGTGGTAATGACCTAGGCACTTTAACTGGGGTAGGTCTGGAAATGCTTATTAAGGACACCTTTGTGCAATTGATGTCGCTTTTTCCACAAACTGCCTTTGTATATTCTAACATATGCCAAAGGCAAAAGTGGAACTGGTCCAACCAATTTTGTCCGCAGATTGACAAAGCAAGGAAGCACGTCAACAAATCTATTTCTGCTTTCCTCAGAGACTATGGTATGGGTTCTATATACCACAACAACTTGCGTTACAACATGCAAGACATTTATAGAGGAGATGGTGTACACTTCACTGATGAAGGCAACAGAGTCTTCCTCTTGAACTTTAGACTCTGCATCGGTACTTACTTGTAGGTACCAAAAAACACACAATAAACACAAGGGCTCTTTTTAGAGCCACCTTATATCTTTTCACTTAATTGCGAATTTTAATTATTTTTTTGTTTTTAAAATTTTTTCGGGTGCGCGCACTCGGCGATATTTTTTTTCAAAATATAAATCTTTTTTTTTGCCCTACAAGGTCCTACTGTGACCCCCTTACAATGCCTAGTGGGTCAATATCTCCCCACTCTGCCCCCTTTTCACGTTCTCCCCCTTTGTTTATCACCCCCTCTTTATGCGAGAGACAAAATGGCGGCCGCCGCTTCCTAATTTCCACCGATTCGAATGTTTACTGACATCTAACAACCAATCAGAAGTGTGCTCGCGCACGGCAGGGTGTGCGCACAGGACTTGCTCAGTGCGCGCACGCTGCGCGCGTACAGATATATATATTGATTTAAATGCTAATTTCTCAGGAAATACTGAACAGATTTACACCAAACCTGCAAAAGGCACTTCATGGACCTTATGGCTACCTCTCTTCCAAATTTCACATAATTCTGTTCAGCTGTTCGGGCTGTAGCTGCGACTAAAGTCCCTATGGAAAAATGCATGGGGAAAACGCGTTTAGGGACCCTCCTTTTTTCTCGGCCCCCGCTTGACGAATCACCCCGAAACTTTCAGGGTAGGAGATGAGCGGAGCGCCCCATTAGGTTTGAAAATTTCACGAGGATTCGTCAACCGGCGCCAAAGTTATTCAAAATAGAATTTTGAGATTTCCTATGGAAACACGGTCCTAACTATAACTACCTACTGGCGACCGCCAGTAGGTAATGCTTATATATATATATATATGCATATATATGCATATATGATGCATATATATATAAAATGCATATAGATATATGCATATATCTATATATATTATAACAACATAAGCAACTATGAGTGTCGCCTGTATGAAAACCTTGACACAATCGTAAGGGAAATGCTAGTGCTGTGGGTTCATGTGTACATGTGTGAGTGTACGCATGGGTGTAAGATTCCCATCATCCACCTGAAGTGGTTAGCTTCATCATCTGGGAATTGAGGACTAATTTAGAGAACCATCTTCTACTTGACAAGTCGTAGATATTGGTCTCTTATATGTCCCAACTTGGTGAAAGGTAGTTTTGTTAGATGATGATTGGGTGTGATGGTCGCAGTGCTGGTGTGTGGTGATGGTGCATAAGTGCTGGTTAAAATATGTCTAGCAAGGTACTAAAACAACTTTATTAGTAGCTACCTTGTTGACAGACTCTAAAAACAGTGCTCTAACAGTTTCAAAATATAATAACTGTGTTAAAGAACGGTCTACATGTTTCTGCTAACGGATGTGAATCATCCTAGCTTTCGTCAGGACCTAGAAGCTACTGCGAAAAAACTGTGCAAATTAATGAAGTGGTTTATACAACCTGCACCCTGATAGGTGTCCAAGAAACTCCGTGGGCGGTAGTTTATATTCACTGACCTGCATAAATGGAGAAAAAAATAAAAAGAACACAACATAGCAAAACACCCTTCGCATAGTGTAATTATCATGGTTTTACAGATAGAATCCAGCACAATGTCCGATAAACCAAATACTCTTGGATGTATTAAGACTGTGATAAGTCTAAGAACTAAAATCGAAATTAGACGACTTTGAAAGCACTTACCCTATCTGTGATGGGTGTGCGCCTCACCTCACCTGGCTACTGCTCAGGTTTAAGGAGGCCCCGCTCTGTAGAGAAAATCAGAGGGTTCAACAATGTTAAAACCTAGTGGTAGGTTAAAATTTAAACGCTAAAGCCCAGCCGCGTAATGTCAAGAAACGCCTAATCTCACTGAGAATCATTCGATAGCTGCGATGCGCTCGATCTTGGTGATGTTTGTAAAGACTACGGTTAGGGCCTAAGTAGGGGGCCGACTTGTTTCATTAGTATGGTGCGTGTCACGTAGCATCAACTCATAGGAGAATGACAGCTCACCTGTCCGTCGGTACCTCTTGTCAGTACTGAGCTCGTAGGGGAGGCAACCTGCGAGGTGTCCGAACTCGGCAGAAATAGAGAATGCCGATCATAGTTGTCATAGCAACCAAGGGGAACCGAGGCTGACGTACGGACGCTGATGTGACGTCATAGCGTTCCGTATATGGGCCTGGGAAATGTAGTATTAGACCCGATAGTTATAACGGGCTGCAGTAGTTAGAATCATAGCTCCAACCAACCTCTCGTATAGGATTCGGAGAGAATGGATGTTTGCAGGTGGTGTTTGCATAAAGCACCAGGTCGGTATAACGCCCGTTTCTCATTCTGAACCAGAGTAACTGTTAAAAAATGCGAAACAACTGGTATCATGATGTGACAAAAAGGCCATTCATGTGCGGAGCGGAAATTGCCTATAGAATTCTGCGCATCCTTGTGTAACATTACCGTTCATTTGAAGGGTACCAATAGAAGTCTGCTCTTATAGTGAGGCCCAAGGAATATCATCATTCAACCCATTGCGATCACTCTGGAGTCTGAAGACCCATTTCTGTTCCTTGTGGAATAGAAAGTTAGTGATGTCTGTTATGTGTGGTGGGATGAATGGTTGTTCAAGGACTAACCACCTAATGTCTTCTGGTTTATGATTTAGTGTAAGGAAATGGTTAGACATTTTTGTCGCTTGTTTTTTACGTCTAATAGTACTCTTATGTTCGCTTATTCTCACTTTAATTTTTCGGGTGGTCATCCCTACATATTTCAGTGAGCAGGGACATGTAATCAGATAGATGACTTTCTCTGAATTACAGTTAGTATGTTTGTTGAGAATCCAAGGTTTTGAGGTACCAATGTCAACTGATTTAGTGGGTTCGGTTTGAGGACAAACTGAACAAGAACCACAGGGATAGTGGCCTTGAACAGGTGGGAGGTGCCAGAGTGTAGATGTGGCAGGATTCCTCTTTGCTTTGGGTCGTGTGTGTACCAAATTGTCCCTGAGGTTAGTTCCTCTCTTGAACGAGAAAAGTGGAGGAGGGATTTCTTCTTTATTCAGATTGAGAATCCGCCAATGCTTGCGTACCACTTTTTGCACGTCATTTGACAGTGTGCTGAAGGTGTTTACAAATGTTAGTCTCTTAAGTGGTGGTTTTGGTATAGCTGGCGCGATGAGAGCGTCCCTATTATTGTTAGCTGCTCTTTTTTTGGCTTGTCTGACCAAGTGTCTGGGGTATTTCTTGACTTGCAATTGCTGTGACAGATCGGCTGCATGTTTGTCAAAAGTCTCTTTCGTGGAACAGTTTCTGCGTATACGCAGGAACTGACCGATAGGCAGGTTGTTCCTTAGGGACTTAGGATGGTGGCTCTGGAAATTCAACAGAGAATTCTTCGCTTGGGGTTTCTTGTATAGTTCACTCCCCAAAGTCCCTTGTGAGGGGTAAATGACGATGTCTAAGAAGGGCAATCTACATTTGTCGTGTGTCACAGTAAATCTCAAGAAGTTATTTTGTGTGTTTAACCAAGCATGGAAATCGAGTAAGGTAGTCACACTGCCACGCCACACCACCAAAATATCATCGATATACCTCTTCCATATGACAATTTTGTCACGGAAGGGATTCGTATTGGTCAACACATTGTTCTGTTCAAACAAATGAACGTAGAGATTCGCCAGGCTGGGAGCAAAAATGCTCCCCATCGATGTGCCTGAGGTTTGGAGGTAGATGGTCTCCTCGTACCTGAAGAAATTTTCTTTCATTGCCAGCCTGGCACATTCCATGATGAAATTGATTGGGGTAATCGTGACCAAATCTTTGGTGTCAAGTAGACCCCTGATGGCCTCTAATGTTTCATCCTGGGGAATGCAGGTATACAGTGACTCGACATCGAAACTAACCAGTAGGTCTGTTTCGATGTCAAAGGTGGTTTCAGGTAACAGTCTGAGGACATCTTTAGTGTCCTGAAGAAATGTTGGCATTTCCTTGACCAGAGGCCGGAGGAAAAAGTCTACAAAAGTGGACAATGGTTCCAGGAGAGACCCGATCCCTGAGATAATGGGACGTCCTGGTGGTGGTCTAGTGGCTTTATGTATCTTGGGAAGAACATAAAAGTAGGGCATGACAGGATGTGTCGTGATTAAGAAATCAGACTCTTGTTGAGTGATCCAACCTGATTCTTTGGCTTCATATACCATGTCTTTAATCTCCTTTGATAATCTAGTGGTAGGATCCTCGGGCAAAACCCGGTAGGAATTAGTATCGTTTAGATGTCTTAGGCATTCCATTCGATAGATGGATGAGTCTAGAATGACAATAGCTCCCCCCTTGTCAGCGGGCTTGATGGTAATGGTGTCATCATTAGATAGTGTTGTCATAGCTTGTTTCTCCACAAGAGGAAGGTTACAGTAGCCACTTCTACTTCTAGAGCAGAGAGAGGAAACATCATTGGTCACAGCTTGTTCAAAGACTTTGACATTGTCCGGCACTAAATGTGCAGGTGGTGAGAAATTTGAAGGTGGTCTAAGACCTGTGTTGGTTTCTACTGATAGGTCATCTTGATCTATCCTGTCGCCTCCTTTGTCTTTATTCTTGAAAAAGAAATGTAGACGTACTTTGCGAAAGAATTTGCCCATTTCACATCTCAATTGGAAGGGGTCACCTATGGAGGTTGGAACAAAACCTAAACCTTTGTTAAGGACCTCTAGTTCTGTTGGAGAGAGTTGACGCTGGCTTAGATTCACCACTAGTTCGTCACGTTCACATGTGTATCCCATATGTTCTAACTGTTCTGTGGTGGCTGGTCTGTTTGCCAGTGTACCTGTTGTGTTGAGCCTCCTCTTCTCCTGCCTCTGCTGCGTCCACGGCCTTGCCCTAAAAAAGGTTGCTGTCCATAATGGGTAGGTGGTGGTGGCTGGCAAGGGAAGGGTGGCATGGGTGGACCATATGGTGAGGGTTGAAAACCCCACGGTGCGGGGGGCCACCAGGGTCTGGGTTGGTCATAATAGTTTTGTGTACCTCGTCTCCTATTGGCCCGTGAGCGCTGATAGTTTTGTCTTAGCGACGGTGTCTCTGTGGTGGAGCCCTCTGAGTCTGATGAGGGGGTGTCTGTCCCTGATGAAGGTGTCTTGCCCTTTTTGTTATATTCTGGAGGGATGTAGGTGTCGCTAGTATATGGGTAGACTTTTTCGAAGGAGAACTTAGCCAAATCTTTTTTAAATTTCTCTATCTTCGTCAATAAGATAGTATCTTTGTGCTCTTTGTTGGCTTTGTTGGTATCCTCAAGATTTCTTTTAAATAAAGCACTAGTGATACTATCTTATTGACGAAGATAGAGAAATTTAAAAAAGATTTGGCTAAGTTCTCCTTCGAAAAAGTCTACCCATATACTAGCGACACCTACATCCCTCCAGAATATAACAAAAAGGGCAAGAGGTATGGCTCAAACTATTCTTCATCAGGGACAGACACCCCCTCATCAGACTTCGTCAATAAGATAGTATCTTTGTGCTCATAGATAGTCTGCCATCGGTTTCTAACAACACTATAGATGAATGGCAAACCTTACTCACCACGACTGTTTTTGACAGACAAAACTTTTCTCAAGGACTGGTCGCTCATCGCGTGGCGATGCACCCGCGACTGGCTGATCTTAATCATCGCTACAGCCAAAAAGGCAGCTGACCTTATCCTGGTAGAAATACAAACTTTAGAGGGCCAAATCAAAGCCACCATCACTAGTGCTTTATTTAAAAGAAATCTTGAGGATACCAACAAAGCCAACAAAGAGCACAAAGATACTATCTTATTGACGAAGATAGAGAAATTTAAAAAAGATTTGGCTAAGTTCTCCTTCGAAAAAGTCTACCCATATACTAGCGACACCTACATCCCTCCAGAATATAACAAAAAGGGCAAGACACCTTCATCAGGGACAGACACCCCCTCATCAGACTCAGAGGGCTCCACCACAGAGACACCGTCGCTAAGACAAAACTATCAGCGCTCACGGGCCAATAGGAGACGAGGTACACAAAACTATTATGACCAACCCAGACCCTGGTGGCCCCCCGCACCGTGGGGTTTTCAACCCTCACCATATGGTCCACCCATGCCACCCTTCCCTTGCCAGCCACCACCACCTACCCATTATGGACAGCAACCTTTTTTAGGGCAAGGCCGTGGACGCAGCAGAGGCAGGAGAAGAGGAGGCTCAACACAACAGGTACACTGGCAAACAGACCAGCCACCACAGAACAGTTAGAACATATGGGATACACATGTGAACGTGACGAACTAGTGGTGAATCTAAGCCAGCGTCAACTCTCTCCAACAGAACTAGAGGTCCTTAACAAAGGTTTAGGTTTTGTTCCAACCTCCATAGGTGACCCCTTCCAATTGAGATGTGAAATGGGCAAATTCTTTCGCAAAGTACGTCTACATTTCTTTTTCAAGAATAAAGACAAAGGAGGCGACAGGATAGATCAAGATGACCTATCAGTAGAAACCAACACAGGTCTTAGACCACCTTCAAATTTCTCACCACCTGCACATTTAGTGCCGGACAATGTCAAAGTCTTTGAACAAGCTGTGACCAATGATGTTTCCTCTCTCTGCTCTAGAAGTAGAAGTGGCTACTGTAACCTTCCTCTTGTGGAGAAACAAGCTATGACAACACTATCTAATGATGACACCATTACCATCAAGCCCGCTGACAAGGGGGGAGCTATTGTCATTCTAGACTCATCCATCTATCGAATGGAATGCCTAAGACATCTAAACGATACTAATTCCTACCGGGTTTTGCCCGAGGATCCTACCACTAGATTATCAAAGGAGATTAAAGACATGGTATATGAAGCCAAAGAATCAGGTTGGATCACTCAACAAGAGTCTGATTTCTTAATCACGACACATCCTGTCATGCCCTACTTTTATGTTCTTCCCAAGATACATAAAGCCACTAGACCACCACCAGGACGTCCCATTATCTCAGGGATCGGGTCTCTCCTGGAACCATTGTCCACTTTTGTAGACTTTTTCCTCCGGCCTCTGGTCAAGGAAATGCCAACATTTCTTCAGGACACTAAAGATGTCCTCAGACTGTTACCTGAAACCACCTTTGACATCGAAACAGACCTACTGGTTAGTTTCGATGTCGAGTCACTGTATACCTGCATTCCCCAGGATGAAACATTAGAGGCCATCAGGGGTCTACTTGACACCAAAGATTTGGTCACGATTACCCCAATCAATTTCATCATGGAATGTGCCAGGCTGGCAATGAAAGAAAATTTCTTCAGGTACGAGGAGACCATCTACCTCCAAACCTCAGGCACATCGATGGGGAGCATTTTTGCTCCCAGCCTGGCGAATCTCTACGTTCATTTGTTTGAACAGAACAATGTGTTGACCAATACGAATTCCTTCCGTGACAAAATTGTCATATGGAAGAGGTATATCGATGATATTTTGGTGGTGTGGCGTGGCAGTGTGACTACCTTACTCGATTTCCATGCTTGGTTAAACACACAAAATAACTTCTTGAGATTCACTGTGACACACGACAAATGTAGATTGCCCTTCTTAGACATCGTCATTTACCCCTCACAAGGGACTTTGGGGAGTGAACTATACAAGAAACCCCAAGCGAAGAATTCTCTGTTGAATTTCCAGAGCCACCATCCTAAGTCCCTAAGGAACAACCTGCCTATCGGTCAGTTCCTGCGTATACGCAGAAACTGTTCCACGAAAGAGACTTTTGACAAACATGCAGCCGATCTGTCACAGCAATTGCAAGTCAAGAAATACCCCAGACACTTGGTCAGACAAGCCAAAAAAAGAGCAGCTAACAATAATAGGGACGCTCTCATCGCGCCAGCTATACCAAAACCACCACTTAAGAGACTAACATTTGTAAACACCTTCAGCACACTGTCAAATGACGTGCAAAAAGTGGTACGCAAGCATTGGCGGATTCTCAATCTGAATAAAGAAGAAATCCCTCCTCCACTTTTCTCGTTCAAGATGTGGTAAATATTTCGTTACCGGTACTATTTTTTATGCGGTAAAGTCTATTAAAAATAACTCAGTAAAATGAGAGGCAGAATCCGTGGTATTAGAGGTTTAAAAAGGCTTTATTCCTATACAAAGGAACACAATTCGAATTGTGGGCCTTCTATTCCATCACCACGAAAGTTCAGGAAGGAAGGAACATATATTATTGACAGGTAAGCAGTTTTATAGAAAATACATTACAATGAAACAGATGCAGGAGGCGTAACAACTGATAAGAAAATAAACTATGCATGCGTAACTAGAATAGGCGTAACTAGACAACGTCATCATATATGATGTCATAAGTGGGTGGATCCATAAGAGAATCCTGCAATGTCAGCAGAAATATTTGGCAGAGATGCGTGCGCAGCCGCATGACATGTGATTGACGTGCAACTAGAGGGAGAAAGGGACTTGACATTTAGTTCTACATGTGGAGACAAAAGTCTGGGGTTATGTCAACCTAATCCCAAATCATATCTAATATCCTATGTTTAAAGAACTGTGTTATCCAAAAAGAGAGGTCTCTTAGGATAGAATCTTATTCTATACTGACTATACTGACTGTTAGTGCGTGTACAAGCGTCTAAGTGTCTACACTAGATGCGAGGGGGTAGGAATATTCCATGGTGACGGGGCTATGAATTACTTGCATGAGGGCAGCGAGGCCTGGCCCTGTGCACGGTAGCTGGAGGAATGTTTACCTAAACTACTAGACAGGAATGCATCGGATGAGGAACGAAGGAGATAATCTTGAAGGTGAAATACAGTTTTTGGCAGGCGACGGGCTGGATCAGGCACCGTTAGCCGCGCAGGGAGTAAGACAAAGTTCATGGTCACAGATGCAGGCTCAAACTGGAGCTTTCAGAGGCAGAAGGCAGGAAAAGGCTTGATGACAGAATTCGGGCCTACTCGCCTGAATCTGTAAAATGTGGAAAGTGAACCACATAAAGTCGGTGGCCTTTCATACTTAGGAAAGGAATATCTGACCCATTCATGGTGGATCTGAAAGAGGACATGTTGGCGGTGGACGCACATATATTTGCGTCTTCAGAACTGGAGCAGGAGGGAACATACATGTACGTATAGCATGTACATGGAGCCGTTGGGGTACACGATAGGGGACATAACTGATCACAAAATTCATATTTCCTCATTCCCTCCTTGTCCCCTTCGGACCCTTAGGAGATATCGATCTTCATCAATCCATCGATCTGTTCATATAACATCATTTGTTCTTCTTTCTTCTTCCGGGATCTTGAACGAGAACTTGGATGTGGGATACACGAGGTGGCACACAGACCACAAATCGCTGGCCCACATTGTAGACATAAGCAGCAACTGAATAGTATGAGAAAGCCAATACCTAGGAAGGAGAGCATTCTCCATCCCCAGGCTGACAACACGCCCCAGAACCAACCGGACCAAGTCCAGGTGCCTGGACTCTGGTGTATCTGGCTTACAATCTTATGAAGGCGAGTTATGGCTTTATATACTGACGGCGAATTTTCTGGTATGAAAATGCAACAACTTGATCCGATGCCCCTACAAGCTCCGCCCCTATCGGCCAGGATGACGTCAAGGACAAGACGATTTTGAAGCACAACAATCCGCATAGCAGACTGCTCTTCTGTTAAATTGCCTAAGGCGGAAATAGTTTCGTTCACTACTGCTTCAAGGGTTCTGGTTAATCTACGTATCAGCTTACTATTAGTGACTGTACCTATATAAGGGAAGAAACCTTTATTGAAATCTGTATATTTTTCCCATGCTGTTTCAGTGTAATCGACAATTGGGAGATCTCTCTGCTGTCTATTGTGTACTAAATGGGTATTTCTGTGATAATCAGGAGGAGCTAGGAAAACAGGTGGTAGGAGGAATGCTATGTAACAGGTACCATCCCAATCTAAAGGTAGGCGTATATATGCGGTCTGGCCACATATAAAGTAGGAATGACGAGAAGCTCTAAATGTAGACTTGCCTTGATCACTGAATTTTATTACAGTGGTGCATTTACTATGGCCCATGTGTATGGAGCCATTCTTTCTTATACATAGTTCCCCTTTTACTGGGAATACGGACATGGCGGGCAAGATTGGTGTAGCTTCAGATTCAACGTTCAGGATCATGAGGTTAAGTGTAAAATTACCTAGTCCATATACTTCATTTTCTAGATCAGTTCCTGTTCTTTTGGGAAGTCCCTCCTTGTTAGGGTAGCAGACTTTAAGCAAAACTAAGTTCAGGTTTCCCCATACCCAGTTGTCTTGATAAACTGCGGAATTCGAATCTAGGGAATTAATCAAACTAAACCATGCTCCACAGGAGCCATTGTGTGTGAACGGATAGGGAAAGAGGGGCAAAACTCCCTTATAGTTCTGATAGGGAGGGAGTCGGCCACATATCCAACAATTTGTGGCATTGCTGGTTTGATGGGAATGATGTAGCATACTAATGAAAGTGTTATTGCGCAGCGCAAATCTATAAGACAATTCATGTGGAGGTAATTCACTAAAAGAATGTTCTGCAGTTATATTATAAGCATGCTTAGGAATAGGGTAATACATGTGCAATAGGATGCTGACAATGATGATCAGAAGACTTAGAAAAAACAAAATTAATAATGTTACTGTACAATGACTACGAAATGATTTATAATACGCATGCTTCTTGAGCAGCATTTGATTATTTCTTTCTCTATTCCGGTCCAGAGGGTACATGTCAGAGACAAATTCAACCGATTCACCTTGGAGAGGACTTAAACAATCAAATTGTCTGACTTACTGGACCTCAATTTTAGTTTATACAGTTCTGAGTTCGATTGCTCAACCAAGGGGAGCTTTGTGTCTGTCTGTGAGGGAATACAGGGTTGAGTCTCTACGCTGGATGGTAGTCCATAAAATTTCTTGATATGACTCGAGTGCAACCACCCTTTTCTTCCTTCGATTTTCACGGCTGTCCTTGTGGTGAGTAAAACTAACTTCGGTGACTTCCACCTAGGATCCAGTTGGGTCTTCCGGTCAAAGTTCCTGACCAACACCAAGTCCCCAGGAACCACGTCATGGGGTTTCACCTCAGTATTGTCGGGAAAAGCTGCGGATACCTGTGAACGACAAGATTGTAGTGCAGACATCAAGGAAGCCAGGTAATCTGTCAGCATATTACAGTCAACGTCAGTTATTTTACGAGGTATAGGCGTCCCCCACATATTTGGTGGTCTACCGAAGATCACCTCATACGGGGATAGCCCTGTTCGAGAATGTGCTACCATTCTCATGTAAAAGAGCGCAACTGGTAAGGCTACTATCCAATCGACTCCTTTTTCTCTACATATTTTGGACAATCTAATTTTCAGAGTTTGATTATGGCGTTCCACGAGACATGCCGCCTCGGGATGTCGGACACAGTGAAACTTCCATTGATAGCCTAATAGAAGGGAAACGTGTTTCATTAGTTCGGACGAGAACGGCTGGCCGTTATCTGAGTAGACAACACGTGGTAAACCGTACCGTGGGAAGAATTCTCGAACTAACTGTTTGGCAGTAGTCGGGGCAGTGTAATCTGAAACCGGGTATGCTTCTGTCCAACGGGAAAGAGCACAGACAACTACGAGAACATATTTGAATCCTCGACATCGTTCCATCTGGATATAATCCATCTGGAGGACTTCAAAAGGGTGATCAGGAGGCTGAAATCCACCCTGTTCTACGGGAATGCTTTTACCTGGGTTAAACTGACAACATATCATACAGGTACGAACTTTTTGTTTCGCTGCGGCTCGCAAATGTTTGTTGAACCAAATGTGTTGAATGCTGTCTAGCATAGCTTTTTCTCCTAGGTGCGCTGGACTATGTATTGTGTTAATGATGACTTGGACCATTGAGTCGGGAAGAAACCATATAGATTTTTCCTTCGTCATCCATCCTTGATCTGTTTGGATCCCTCCTAATTCAGTCCATTTCTTTATTTCTTCTGGTGTAGCATGTGTCTGTATGTCAATTACATCAAGAGCGGGATCCTTAACTGTCATGCAATGTGTTGGTGTCAGGACTATTGTCTTTGTCACGTCAGTTGTGAGAGTCTGATTCTGAGCAGTCTGTTTAGCTGTTCTGTCAGCTAGGTCATTACCCTGGGAAATGATATCGGTAATTTTTGTGTGGGCTTTGCATTTCATAATCGATATTGCAGTAGGTAAATGAATTGCGTCTAATAGGGCTTGAATGAGGGGTCCGTGTTGGATGTGGGCACCGTGAGAAGTTAAATAACCTCTCTCTCGCCACAGTACGCCGAAGTCATGGACGACTCCGAATGCATAACGTGAATCTGTGTATATGTTGACTTTTTTATTTGTGGCTTGAATACAGGCTTGTGTCAGAGCGGTGAGCTCTGCTGCTTGAGCTGACAAAGTGTTAATACAATTTGTTTCAATGACTTCAGTGTCTGTTGTGACTGCGTAAGCGGCCACTAACTCTCCTGTACTTGTTCTCATACATGACCCATCTACATATAATGTCAAGTCTGGATCTGTCAAAGGGATATCTGTCAAGTCTTGTCTGGGTTTTGTCGTGATAGTAATGACTTCGACACAATCATGTGCCAATGGATCTGTTCCGCCTACTGGTAACAGTGTGGCAGGATTTAACGTATTACAACGTCTGATTTCTATGTGTGGCTGAAACAATGTTAATTCGTAACCGGTGAGTCTCGCTATAGTCAAGTGTTGTGTTTGTGTGCGGTTCAAGAGAACCTCTACTGCATGTGGTACTTGTACTGTCAATTGATGTCCTAACACTATGGCATCGCTTTGTCGGATTGCTAAAGCTGTTGCTGCCACCGATTTTAGGCACGCTGGAAGTGCCTGAGCTACTGGATCTAATGTACTAGAGAAATAAGCACATGGTTTGTGTGATCCTGCTTGTTCCTGAGTGAGTACTGACAGAGCAGTACCTTCGCGTTCTGTAACAAAGAGTGTAAACTGTTTACTGTAACATGGTGTTGCTAGGACAGGTGCTTGACATAAAGCTTTCTTTAAGCTTTCAAAGGCATGTGTATGTTCTGGAGTCCAAGGGAGGACAGTCGATGTGGCTGCCTCCTGTGTTGTCAACTGGATGAGTGGTTTTGCTAGAAATGCATATTGAGGGATCCACTGTCTACAGTATGAAGTGAGGCCTATAAAAGCCCGCACCTCCTTTTGTGTCTTGGGTGGTGGCATGTTAGCAATTAACTGGATGCGATCGGGTGTAAGCTGCCTTCCCTCCTTGGACAGCGAGTGCCCAAGGTAAACAACTCGCTGGACACAGAATTGCAGCTTGGAAGGGGACACCTTGTGCCCCTTGTCAGCCAGAAATTTTAAAACCGTCAGTGACGCTTTTTCACATTCATGTTCGCTTCGGGCGGTGATTAGCAGATCATCGACATATTGAAGCAAGGCAGTGTTAACTGGCATGTGGATACTGTCAAGTTCTCGTTTCAGTGCTTGGCTATAGATGCTGGGGCTTTCTGTAAATCCTTGAGGTGCGCGTGTGAATTTAAAACTTCGTCCATATAAACTAAAACCGAATAAGTATTGACTTTCTGGATCAATTGGGACACTAAAGAAAGCATTCTTGAGATCAATTACAGTGAAAAACGTTGCTTCTGAGTCAATAGCTGTGAGTAATGAGGAGATATCTGGGACCACAGGGTATTGTGGTACAATGCATTTATTTAATTCGCGCAGATCAATAACCAATCGATATACTGGTGGTGCTTTTGGATCCGTTCTTTTAAGAATCGGAATTATCGGGGAATTACATACATTGGAGTCAGTTTCGACAACCACTCCTTGGGCAATAAGCTCGTCAATGATTTGCAGTAAAGCCACTACAGCATCTGGTGGTAACTTGTATTGTCGCATTCGTGGTAGTACCACTCCTGATTTCAGTGTAACTCGATATGGTGTAATGTTCATGCAACCAACATCAGTGGGGCCTTGTGCCCATAAATGTGTAGGTAAATTCTGCAGTCGGTGATCCATGTCTCTGGATACGTAGTGACCTTTAAAGTCACGTAAAAATAGTCGTACTCCTTCTGGAGAACAACATATTATGGCTCCTAGAGCTTTCAATGTTTTTATACCTAACAAGTTTTCTGGACATGATTTAGTAAGCAATAAATCTGTAGTACGTGTCAATGGACCTACTGTAAGTGGAAGAGGTTGTGTTACGTCATTAATTATAGGTTTTCCTGAGAATCCAAGGGAAATATTTTGTGAGCCTGAGAGGGGCGCCCCTGGAACTTCACTGCTTCTTATAGTTGTTCTGCTTGCCCCTGTATCAAGTAAAAACTTTCTGTCTTCCCCTAATAGTTCACTATGTACATAAGGTCCCTCTTGGTCTACTGGAACCTCTATAAGGGGTAAGCCAACTTCCCTCTCTAGGCTATCTCATGAGTATCGTTGATAATCGGGATAATCTGTTTGTGCGTACTGATACATCTGTTGTGTTGTTGCTTGGGTTGCAGCGACAGGCTGCGCTTGTGGTGGTGCTACGATCTGTTGTGGAGCTGCCTGTTGCGGAGCTAATTGTTGCGGAGCTAACCTATGTTGTGCCTGCTGAGGCATTAGTTGTTGATTCTGATTAGGAGGGTCCTGTCTAGGTGGACGTGGTCTCTCATGTGTTCTACCTGTGGCAATATTATGTTTCAGGACTGGACAATCGTGTATATAATGACCTGGTTGTTTACAATAGTTGCATGTCCCTTTCGCAGGACCTGCGGAATCACCCTTTTGATGATTATCGGCTGGAACTGATTGTGCAACAAGCATTTTCATTTTTGTATCTTTCATACGTCTTTGTTCATGTTCTTGTTCTTCTCTAATTCTATTGTGGTGATATTGTAACATCTGTAGCATCTGTGATAGGGTATTACCTGGCCAGGTACTTTCGAATTTCAATACTCTATTCTTGACTTGTAGCAGAGAATGTTCAACTAATTTTGTCACAAACAGATGTGGATATGACTCACTACTGGCTTTTATACCACTATTTATACTAAAACATTTTTCAAATCGGGAATAGAAATCACTAGTGTCTTCATCTGGTTTTTGTTTACAGGCTGAGATTGCACCCCAGTCTTCCTTTTTCGTAGTCAATAAACGTGGCAGTACCTGTATTAGTAATCCTGCTAATGCTGTAGTCTTATCCCCAAGCCCTGCTCCTGCAGCTCGGGCCTTTTCTTCGTTTTCTAATGCTGTCCAATCTATCTTTTGGTCTCCCACCTCCCATTCCTTTTCTTTGAGTTTCTCATAAACACCGGCGGGTAACAGGACCTTTAATATTTTCATAATGTCGGGGTAGGTATACTCTCCCATGAGTAACATGTCTTTTATCTCACGGTGGAAACCTGCTGGGTCCTTGTCATGGCTGGGTACTACTTTCTTCATTTCTAATAATTCTAGTTTAGTTATAGGCGTATATACAAACACGCGTGTAAAGTTATTACCGTCACCTCTGATTGGGTGTACTTCGCGTAACGGGTTCTGTCTATCTATGTGATACATTTTTCTCCCCATGATGGGAACTGGAACGTGTTCTGGGCATACGAAATTTAAATATTGATTTCGAGATTCTAGAATTTCCTTAATCAAATCAGTACCGGACCCTCTCCATATATTCGTGAGTAGTTCTGTCAATATGTCAGGTAAGGGTCCTGGATCGGAGTGTTGGTTTTTATATAATATAAGGAGGTGTTGAATCATGTATATACTAGCTAAACGCTGTTCATAGGGGTCTAGATTCAGAAACGTGTGTGCAAGTACATCATCATTGTATTCGCCGGGACTGTCTGCCCATTGTACTGCTGACCTGGCTAATTCTTGTTCGTCCATGGAATCGAGCACGTGGTACCCCCTTCGATCTCGGAGTAATTTATCAGCGGCTTGGAATAAGTGTTCAGGGGATTTCGTATTTAGCATAGGGTTTGGAAGATGTCTATTACATTCTGGACGTATTGGACGTATTGGGTCGTTAAAACCTCTGGTATTATTATGGGATCTTCCTCTACTTACATAAGCTATTGTATCTACTTGGTCTGATTCTTGCTCCTCCTCCTCTCTGTTTAGGTCTGCGGCGTCTACCTCTAATCTTTCTTCGTGTATTCGTTCTACTTCTTTGCGGATCTTTCGGTACATAGCTACTATACATAACAGTTTATCATGTCTCCCTTCTGATATATTCTTACCCCAAGTGACAAGTTTTTGCATTTCTTCCGGATTTACCCCTGGTCGGTCTTGATTTCTGATTACACAGTTTATGAGGAAACGTAACAGTTGTCCCTGTACCTCCGCTTTCTGGTACTCCATGGCTCTGCTAATACTTTCAGGACCTCGTCCTGACTGGACAAAGTGATATATATTTTCTAAATGTGTAGCCATTCCTGGTAGCTTCGTTAAATATATTGCAGCTCGTCTGATACGTAATGATGACAGCAGCATTTCGTCCCGTTTACCGGGTACAGGATCATATCTACAATCTACTAAAAGTTCCTTGAGCATGTCGGGGGTTGCTAGTTTGGGCGTACGTTGGTGTGCTAATTCTCTAAGGGAAAATTTATCTCCTCTGGGTGGCGTAGAGAAAATGTCCGTTGTACCTCCTGTAGCACCATCTGGGGTGCTGGACGTGAAAGGATTTGTTGAAGGTGAGACAGCAACCGTCGTTGCGGGAAAAGCTGTAGAAACAGATGTGTTTGTCGGAACGTGTGTCGAAGCTGGTTGTTGTGGAGGTACAGACGAAGAATCTTGGCGATGCACCTCATCGGCAAGCGGTCTATGTGGTGCGGTATTAGCATACTCGGGAGCTGCGTCATCTAAATAGCGGGAAAGGAAAACATCTTCTGCAGTTCTGGGATGCCCCTTGGGGTGTGCTTTTATCGGAAACAATGGAGGTGGCGAGTCTTTTGGTATTTCCGGAGTAGCCTTAGGTAACCCTTCGGCCAAAAGTGGATACATACCATTCATAAGGGCGTTTCTTTGTCTATCTATTAGTTCTGATTTTACTCGGGTACCTTCCTCAATTAACAGATTTTCTCGGACTTTATTTGAATTCTCCTTACTCTTATCTTCCTGTCTGAGTGCTTTTTCCGTGCGTCTATATGATTCTTTACGCCATAATTCAATGGCATCTTTCTGCGACTGTCTGGCTTTCTTTTTCCATAATTCTTCTTCTACTCTCATGATGCAATCTGCATCCCAGGTCCTCGCTGCGGGCCATCTCTGACTCTCTGGTAATTCTTTGGTGTAGTCCACCCATAAATCAAGAAATAATACGGCATCTAGGCCATGCTTATGATACATAAAATACCCTGGAGTGTCCCTCGGTGGGATGGGAACAGCTTCTTCGAGTACCCCTTTTCTAGTTTTGATCTGTCTTAGTTTCGAAAAGAGCGGCATTTTTAGACCTTATTACTGGGACACACTTTATAAAAACACAAATAATGAACAGTCATTCACACCACAGTATATAGAACGTATTTAAAACATTTAACACTTAACAGTTTTACGAACAATGATAACTAATAGAAAACTAGTTACTGACATAATACTGACACTAGATAGTACTTATTTATATTAATTTATATGCAAAACATACTATATATACTGCTAAACAGTACAGATACACTGCTAAAACAGTGCAGACCGGATTTGTGTACCCAAACCCGTCTTGACCGGCACAGACTATGTGCACGTTAAATGCCTCCCCGGTAATGGTACTCACCGGGTAGCTCGGAACGGAAGGCCTCGGAACGGAACTGAAACTGGACTGGACCGGACTGGACTCGGAACTTCGGAACCTGGCGGGTCTCTGTATACCTCGGATCTTGCTCTCTCAGCTAGGCTCTGGTCGGGATACTTCGCACTTCTCACCGCCTCGTCTGGGTGTTGATCGCAGCCTCAGTCGTCCCCGCTTGGCCGGAGGGAGATACAGGAAATCCTGCAGATACGCGTTTTTGTCCGTTCAGCTGTGGCAAGAGACCGGGCCTGCAACGCACCGCCGGCACGTGAGATGAGAAAGTGTCCCTGTTCGGGCGCCAATTTATATGGTAAATATTTCGTTACCGGTACTATTTTTTATGCGGTAAAGTCTATTAAAAATAACTCAGTAAAATGAGAGGCAGAATCCGTGGTATTAGAGGTTTAAAAAGGCTTTATTCCTATACAAAGGAACACAATTCGAATTGTGGGCCTTCTATTCCATCACCACGAAAGTTCAGGAAGGAAGGAACATATATTATTGACAGGTAAGCAGTTTTATAGAAAATACATTACAATGAAACAGATGCAGGAGGCGTAACAACTGATAAGAAAATAAACTATGCATGCGTAACTAGAATAGGCGTAACTAGACAACGTCATCATATATGATGTCATAAGTGGGTGGATCCATAAGAGAATCCTGCAATGGCAGCAGAAATATTTGGCAGAGATGCGTGCGCAGCCGCATGACGTGTGATTGACGTGCAACTAGAGGGAGAAAGGGACTTGACATTTAGTTCTACATGTGGAGACAAAAGTCTGGGGTTATGTCAACCTAATCCCAAATCATATCTAATATCCTATGTTTAAAGAACTGTGTTATCCAAAAAGAGAGGTCTCTTAGGATAGAATCTTATTCTATACTGACTATACTGACTGTTAGTGCGTGTACAAGCGTCTAAGTGTCTACACTAGATGCGAGGGGGTAGGAATATTCCATGGTGACGGGGCTATGAATTACTTGCATGAGGGCAGCGAGGCCTGGCCCTGTGCACGGTAGCTGGAGGAATGTTTACCTAAACTACTAGACAGGAATGCATCGGATGAGGAACGAAGGAGATAATCTTGAAGGTGAAATACAGTTTTTGGCAGGCGACGGGCTGGATCAGGCACCGTTAGCCGCGCAGGGAGTAAGACAAAGTTCATGGTCACAGATGCAGGCTCAAACTGGAGCTTTCAGAGGCAGAAGGCAGGAAAAGGCTTGATGACAGAATTCGGGCCTACTCGCCTGAATCTGTAAAATGTGGAAAGTGAACCACATAAAGTCGGTGGCCTTTCATACTTAGGAAAGGAATATCTGACCCATTCATGGTGGATCTGAAAGAGGACATGTTGGCGGTGGACGCACATATATTTGCGTCTTCAGAACTGGAGCAGGAGGGAACATACATGTACGTATAGCATGTACATGGAGCCGTTGGGGTCTACGATAGGGGACATAACTGATCACAAAATTCATATTTCCTCAAAGAGAGGAACTAACCTCAGGGACAATTTGGTACACACACGACCCAAAGCAAAGAGGAATCCTGCCACATCTACACTCTGGCACCTCCCACCTGTTCAAGGCCACTATCCCTGTGGTTCTTGTTCAGTTTGTCCTCAAACCGAACCCACTAAATCAGTTGACATTGGTACCTCAAAACCTTGGATTCTCAACAAACATACTAACTGTAATTCAGAGAAAGTCATCTATCTGATTACATGTCCCTGCTCACTGAAATATGTAGGGATGACCACCCGAAAAATTAAAGTGAGAATAAGCGAACATAAGAGTACTATCAGACGTAAAAAACAAGCGACAAAAATGTCTAACCATTTCCTTACACTAAATCATAAACCAGAAGACATTAGGTGGTTAGTCCTTGAACAACCATTCATCCCACCACACATAACAGACATCACTAACTTTCTATTCCACAAGGAACAGAAATGGGTCTTCAGACTCCAGAGTGATCGCAATGGGTTGAATGATGATATTCCTTGGGCCTCACTATAAGAGCAGACTTCTATTGGTACCCTTCAAATGAACGGTAATGTTACACAAGGATGCGCAGAATTCTATAGGCAATTTCCGCTCCGCACATGAATGGCCTTTTTGTCACATCATGATACCAGTTGTTTCGCATTTTTTAACAGTTACTCTGGTTCAGAATGAGAAACGGGCGTTATACCGACCTGGTGCTTTATGCAAACACCACCTGCAAACATCCATTCTCTCCGAATCCTATACGAGAGGTTGGTTGGAGCTATGATTCTAACTACTGCAGCCCGTTATAACTATCGGGTCTAATACTACATTTCCCAGGCTCATATACGGAACGCTATGACGTCACATCAGCGTCCGTACGTCAGCCTCGGTTCCCCTTGGTTGCTATGACAACTATGATCGGCATTCTCTATTTCTGCCGAGTTCGGACACCTCGCAGGTTGCCTCCCCTACGAGCTCAGTACTGACAAGAGGTACCGACGGACAGGTGAGCTGTCATTCTCCTATGAGTTGATGCTACGTGACACGCACCATACTAATGAAACAAGTCGGCCCCCTACTTAGGCCCTAACCGTAGTCTTTACAAACATCACCAAGATCGAGCGCATCGCAGCTATCGAATGATTCTCAGTGAGATTAGGCGTTTCTTGACATTACGCGGCTGGGCTTTAGCGTTTAAATTTTAACCTACCACTAGGTTTTAACATTGTTGAACCCTCTGATTTTCTCTACAGAGCGGGGCCTCCTTAAACCTGAGCAGTAGCCAGGTGAGGTGAGGCGCACACCCATCACAGATAGGGTAAGTGCTTTCAAAGTCGTCTAATTTCGATTTTAGTTCTTAGACTTATCACAGTCTTAATACATCCAAGAGTATTTGGTTTATCGGACATTGTGCTGGATTCTATCTGTAAAACCTTGATAATTACACTATGCGAAGGGTGTTTTGCTATGTTGTGTTCTTTTTATTTTTTTCTCCATTTATGCAGGTCAGTGAATATAAACTACCGCCCACGGAGTTTCTTGGACACCTATCAGGGTGCAGGTTGTATAAACCACTTCATTAATTTGCACAGTTTTTTCGCAGTAGCTTCTAGGTCCTGACGAAAGCTAGGATGATTCACATCCGTTAGCAGAAACATGTAGACCGTTCTTTAACACAGTTATTATATTTTGAAACTGTTAGAGCACTGTTTTTAGAGTCTGTCAACAAGGTAGCTACTAATAAAGTTGTTTTAGTACCTTGCTAGACATATTTTAACCAGCACTTATGCACCATCACCACACACCAGCACTGCGACCATCACACCCAATCATCATCTAACAAAACTACCTTTCACCAAGTTGGGACATATAAGAGACCAATATCTACGACTTGTCAAGTAGAAGATGGTTCTCTAAATTAGTCCTCAATTCCCAGATGATGAAGCTAACCACTTCAGGTGGATGATGGGAATCTTACACCCATGCGTACACTCACACATGTACACATGAGCCCACAGCACTAGCATTTCCCTTACGATTGTGTCAAGGTTTTCATACAGGCGAGACTCATAGTTGCTTATGTTGTTATAATTCGTGGATCTGGGGATTACAACTATTTGAGTCTTTAAACTTTATCCCTAGGACCCCCACTCTTTTTTGAGATATCTTCATTATATATCTATATATATGCATATAGGTATATTCATATATTACCTACTGGCAGTCGCCAGTAGGTAGTTATAGTTAGGACCTAGTTTCCATAGGAAACTCGTTTTTTGTTTTCCCAATACCTTTGGCGCCGGTTGATGAATCTTCGCGAAATTTTCAAAACTTATGGCCTGCTCCGGTCATCTCCTATCATGTAAGTTTCGGGGGCCGAGAAAAAAGGGGGGTCCCAAAACGTGTTTTCTCCATGTTATTTCCCATAGGAAACTTTAGACACAACTACAGCCCGAACTGCTGAACGGAATTCCACCAAATTTGGCAAAAATGTAGTGCTTGGTTCAGAAGGCGCCCTTTTTTTAAAATGGTGTAAATCCATTCAGTAGTTGCTGAGAAAATCAAAACATAGAGGTAAAAAAATGCATTTCCCATAGGAAACTTTAGACACGGCTACAGCTGGAACTGCTGAATGGAATTACACCAAATTTGGCAAAAAGGTAGTGCTTGCTTCAGAAAGCATCCTTTTTTAGGTCTCGGCTAGCGAAGGCTGCGCTTGCGCAGTCTCGCTCGCGAGATTTAATGACTTGGAGAAGAGGGGCTTGAACCCGCCCCTCTTCTCCCATGTTCTCCATTGGCTGGCCTCTTGAATGCTGGCCAGCCATTGGAGAAGAGGCTTTGTCACTCCGAACAGGCCCCGTCCTTTTCGGATTCGGGGGCGTGTTTTTTCGTTACTTTTCTAATTATCTCCTCAAGCCAATGGCAAGAGGAGAGAAAAGCAAAACACACCCCCGAATCCGAAAACGCCACTGCGTTTCTTCGAGGCATTTCTGCTTCGCCTCGGAGAAAGGCAGTGGTGTGCTTGTTAGCTCATTCGTCCTCTCTGGCCGACCCATAGGGTGCTCCTCCTCTCTTCAGATGCCGCCATCATCCTCCTCGCACTTCAGTCTGCCGCCGCTCAGCTCGAGCCCCCTCCATGAACCAAGATGCTTACGGGCGTTAGGGCGCTCCTCCTCTCTTCAGATGCCGCCATCATCCTCCTCGCACTTCAGTCTGCCGCCGCTCAGCTCGAGCCCCCTCCATGAACCAAGATGCTTACGGGCGTTGGTCTGAACCAGAGACAATTTTCTACCAGCTCCCGTGTTCTTTTTCTATCTTAAAGCCGGATATAGCGCAGAGCTTAAATAACAGAACTCATCTGTTCAAAGAGAATATTTTGGTCCATAATGTTCGAGTTTGTCGTCATTCCCTATTAGTCTTGAGTCAGAATGTGGCGTTAAGGCCAAAGCTGCCGACTTTGGATCTGGGAAACCGGGTTCGAGTTTTGGCATCGGCTCAACATCCCGTGATTCTGGGCAAATCACTTATTCTCCCCGAGCCTAACAAAAATGTGTTCTCGTGTAATGTAACTTTTGCTCGTGTAAAGCGCTCCTATACCATCGCGTCAAGTTCGCTTTATATAAAACTGCAAAAAAAAGACAAGGACTCAGAGACAGAGAGACAGAGCACCGACTCGGCATTTCGTATTTTAATTTTTTGTTAGGTCCGCCCCTTGCATCCATCGGCTTAATTCCGCCGCTAGTTTGTGACTTCATCACGTCTTTCCTCGGCCTCGTTAGTCACCTCTCTCCTAAAGATATTTAGTGGCAGCCCTCTGCCTCCGCTCCTACCTTACAACTAAACTACAGCTAAAGCCCCGTTTGTCCACTCCTGCTGACTCTCTCCTGTCCGTCTCGCTTTAATGCGCTACTGCCGTATGGGTTAGGCAGCACATAAAAACAAGACCTGTTACCTTTACCAGTGCTTTTTTAATAGCCTCGTATTCTTCATTTTCCAGTGTCTGTTCTCCTTAACGTACTATAGTGTTAGTGGGATTCACCCAGGCTTAACAACCCCATTTGATGAGCAGAAATGGCTTTCTTAATGCCGCAATGTCTGGTTCTGGTTCTTTAGGGGATACAGAGTCTGTCTGTTCGATGCATCTGGTGGCCCGAGTTCCGAAGCCTCCATTTCTGCTTGCCTTGAGCTATTAGCACAAAGTATGAAAAAAGTGATTAAACTGCTTGCTGTTTTGGGATGGTGCACACTTAAGAGTAACTGTTCTCCCCTTTAGGAATATCCCTTTAACCCTATAAAATGTAGCCCAGTGATCGTGTGATTGGTCGTTGGAAATCAGGCACCGCTCTGTACATACGACCCCATCTGGGTACTGTCCACGTTTATTATGCAGAATGGCATTTATGGCGTGTGTTGGCTGCCCTGCCCTTGCATAACATGGTTAGTCCTCACATATGCAAAAAAAAAGCTAATGCCAATAGAAATGACAATGCCATTTAGTTAGGGATAATGGTCCGCTGTACCCAGCAACCCAAAGATACAGGAAAAAGTATTGACAGGAAATCCCGATTTAAATATAGTGGATGAAATAGCGAAGATTGTGGAGCAGACCACATAATGTATGTATAAAATAAATAAAACAGAGTAATATATATATGGCCAACTTGTTTTGCCTTATAATAAAGGCACTCACTCAGTGCCTTACTTAACCAGCCTAGTCTGCACTTCGTTCCCCAAAACGGATGACAGGCAGGTTTTCATTGCACATGCGCTAGTGCGCTTGTGCCAGTATTATGGCGGGCGTTGCAGCATTGTAACGTAAGCAGTCTTTCGGCTGACATGCTGCCAGCCCAGGTCTGTAGTACTTAGGGTCCTCAGGGACCTCCTAGCTATGACACGATGCAGCGTCACATTTTAAAGCAGCCCAGGGTGTGTACCGTATCAGCCCTGTACTCCCGGGGCTGCTTGGATGGGGACTTCAATCCCCATCCAAGAGCATGCCAGGGAGCACGTTTGTAGAGTGGTGGGCAAAGTGGGCATGGCCTGGTACGAGTACTTACCAGTGCTGCTGTGTGGGACTGACTGGAGGTAACAGTTTGGGAAGTTGGCCCCCAAGGATGTCCTTGGGGGCCAACCACCCCTCTTGTTTCATCCATTAAGTCCCACACAGTGGGATTGCTAAGACGTCTTCGGAGGCCATAGCCCCCTTTCTCTACCACTCTGCAAACGTGCCTCGTGGCAGACTACGGGATGGGGGATGAAGTCCAATTTAGTCCTGACGGAGTTTGGGGGCCAAGAATCCCTCCTGGTACCTCCTGTAAGTCCTACGCAGCGGAATTCCTGAGCGTTGGTTGGATGCCCAGCACCCTCTCTCCACCACTCTGCAAACACGACTACTAGTTAAAGTAGCATATTTCTGCACCTCTGACTTAGAGGTAGTTTTAATCCCCCTGCCCTATTATGTACTAGGGCCTTACAGAGGAGTTCATGCTAATCACATGGGTACCCCAACGCATAGTATTCCCTAGTGTATGTAGGTGTTTTCACTGTATTTTAAGTGTCTTTTAACATTGCACTGGCTCTAGGCCTGGTTAGTAGAGTCAGTTACCACCAGTACCCGTCTGAAAAAGTTGTGGGCACAGGATGATTTTGCAACACGGTCTCTTTCTGCTCTTCTGTTGGTTCTTTCTGCACGTCTTGTTTCTTTGTGCAGTTTTCTTCGTCTTTGTGGACTTCTGTTGCTTCTTTCTGCACTTCTTTTGCTTCTTTCTGTGCGTTTTTTCTTCTTTCTTCACATGTCCAAGGTATAGTTGGAAATTAGCATTTATAAAACCATAGGTTTCAGGCACGTTATAGTTAGAAATTAGCATTTAAAAACCTTTGAAATTCACTTAAAAAACCATAGGTTTCAGGCACGTTATAGTTAGCAATTAGCATTTAAAAAATCTTAGAAATTCACTGAAAAAAACATAGGTTTTAGGGAAAGTTATAGTTAGTTGGACATTTCACTCATACAAAACCATACAAATTCTCAAGTTATAGTTAGTTCCGTTAACTATAACTCGCGCCCCCGCAATGCACTGCTGATGACGTCACATATTACATCACTCATGACATGGTCAGTGACATCACTGATGACATCTCAAATGACATCACTGATGACATCATCCATGTGATAATTTGATGCATCTTCTCACACCCTAATATAACCTTTGATACACCCACTCTAAATTACAAACTGCCATTCTCAAAACCATAGACACTCCAACACCAATAACTACATACCCACTCACTGATTCTTAGGTTTACACACACATCTACTCACTCACCTGTATAGTCACTCATACTTATGGTCACTCAGTACAGGACTATCATATGCACTCATACACTTATATAGACACTCACACACCACCACTCATCCATAGAGGTACTCACATACCTAGTGAGTCATTCAAATAATTAATCACACTGCCATTTACTCACCTATACAGTTATACACACACCAGCTCAATTACTCATACAAATACTAGCACATGCTTACGCTCTTATACGATCACTGATACAAGCACACACTCATCCATACAGCCACTCTCACAATCACACACTCTCACTTATAGCCATTTATGTACTCCAACACACATATATACTGCCTTTCACATATGTAGTTACTCACACATGTACCACTGAGATATACATTCACTCACCAACACACCTATACACACACTCACCCACCCATACAGTCCATCACAGATGCACTCTTGAAACCATGCACCCAGTGAATCACCCACTCACACATCTATGCACAGAGTCACACACACCCCACCCACACAAACACTCAGGCACCCATACAGATACTCAGACAACCAATCAATAACCCATATTGACACTCATGTAGCTATTCGCAAACCCATGCAGCCGCTTACACACCAACAGACAGATGCATACAGACATTCACACAGTTTAGTCACTAACCCATGCATTCAGTAAGATATGTTTAATCACTCACTTATAGTCAGCCACGCACCTACTAAATCATCCATTCACACAGTCATACACCCACTCATTCTTCAATACGCCTCTCCCTATATATATTAAACATTTTTAAACTTTACAGAAACACAGTCACTGGATGATGTCATCAGTGATGTCATTTGAGATGACATCAGTGATGTCATCAGTGATGTCACAGACCATGTCATGAGTGATGTAATATGTGACGTCATCAGCAGTGCATTGCGGGGCGCGAGTTGTAGTTAGCTGAACTAACTATAACGGGGGGATTTGTATGGTTTTGTATGAGTGAAATGTCCAACTAACTATAACTTTCCCTAAAACCTATGGTTTTTTCAGTGAATATATATGCATATATCTATGCATATATATATATATATATGTATGCACACATATATATGCATATATATACATGTGTAGATATATGCACATATATATGTCAATATATATGTGTATATATATGTAAATATATATGCATATATATGTATGCATATAAATATGCATATTTATATGCATATATATATACGCATATGATATCACTGATGAGATCATCCAGTGAATGTGTGTTTCTGTAAAGTTTAAATATTTTTCATATATATCTATGCCAAGGTCTATTCAAGAATAAGTCGATGTAAAAGTGCCTGAATACATTATTTAGTAGATGCATGACTGACTCTATAAGTCACTGATTGAATGTATGTTACTGAATTCATGGATTAGTGACTAGACTGTGTTAATGTCTCTCTTAGTCTTTCACTTGGTGTGTAAGCAGGTGCATGGCTTGGTGAGTAGGTACATCAGTGTTTATATGTGTTTTTCATTGATTGTCTGAGTATCTGTATGGGGTCTGACTGTATATGGGTGTGTGGGTGCTGTCTGACTCTGTGCATACATGTCTGAATGGCTGATTCACTGGTTCTATAGATTCAAAAGTGCATCTCAGAAGGGCTGTATAGATAGCTGACTGTCTGAACAGGTGTGTTCATTAGTGAATTGATGTCTCAGTTGTATATATGTGAGTAACTATATATGTTTTTACACACTATGGTGCCGATTCCGATCCTGGAAAAATTTCCCCCGTACGAATCGTATCCGGATTTTTTTCCGTACGAATCGTACAAGTAGCGTACAAACTGCCAAGTACGAGTTGCATGGGAAAAACTCCATACGAATCACATCGGGAACATTTCCCCACACGTCCTCGGGTCGGAAAATGTGTCCGACACATCCCCGGACGATTTACCGTAGGAATCAGAAAAATGAAGTCCGACCGCGCAAGTACGATCACTCCCGTCCTTTCGATTTTACAACCGTATGGAAAAAACACCGTACGGACCGAACTCCTATAGCAACCATGGAGACATGTGCCCGCATACGCGCCGAACACCCCACCCCAGACCCCGTATGTACACGCAGAACACCCCCCCAGCCCTCGTATGTACGCGCCGTACCCCCCCAGCCCCCGCATGTACGCGCCAAACGCCCCCCGGCCGCGGATGTACGCGCCGAACCCCCACCAGTGTATGTATGGAGCGTACCCCCACCAGTGTATGTACGGAGCGTACCCCCACCCGTGTATGTACGGACCGTACCCCCACCTGTGTATGAATGGAGCGTACCCACACCCCACCAGTGTATGTACGGAGTGTACCCCCACCCGTGTATGTACGGAGCGTACCCCCACCAGTGTATGTACGGACCATACCCCCACCCGTGTATGAATGGAGCGTACCCACACCCCACCAGTGTATGTACGGAGCGTACCCCCACCCGTGTATGTACGGAGCATACCCCCACCAGTGTATGTACGGACCGTACCCCCACCCGTGTATGAATGGAGCGTACCAACACCCCACCAGTGTATGTACGGACCGTACCCCACTCATGTATGAATGGAGCGTACCAACACACCACCAGTGTATGTACGGAGCGTACCCCCACCCGTGTATGTACGGAGCGTACCCCCACCCGTGTATGTACGGACCGTACCCCCACCCGTGTATGCATGGAGCGTACCAACTCCCCACCCGTGTATGTATGGAGCGTACCCCCACCCGTGTATGTATGGAGCGTACCCACACCCCACCAGTGTATGTACGGAGCGTACCCCCACCCGTGTATGTACGGACCGTACCCCCACCCGTGTATGAATGGAGTGTACCCACACCCCACCAGTGTATGTACGGAGCGTACCCCCACCTGTGTATGTACGGAGCGTACCCCCACCAGTGTATGTACGGACCGTACCCCCACCCGTGTATGAATGGAGCATACCAGCACCCCACCAGTGTATGTATGGAGCGTACACCCAGCCCCCCCTGTATGTACGGTGCGAAGCACCACCACCGATGGACGGTGCGGACCAACACCCTGCCCGTGTCTGTACGCACCCTACCCCAGGCCCCTACACCAGCACCCTCACCCAACATCGCGCATGTACGAGTCGTACTAAGCCATAGCAAAGGACAGCACTGTACAACAACATGGCCCATGTACGCACCGTACAGACGCAAAAAACACTCGTACTGAACCAGGACAAACCAAAAAAACACAAGGAGAGTCAATTCGATGCACACAACACCACAAAACATGTCCAACAAGCCCAAATACATCCTATACACTGACCTGCAACTGACAAACAGCTAAACAGAGGCCCAAAACACAACCACTCCTTATAACACACCCACCCAAAGTTCAAACACAGCCACACCCACAAATGGACCAATAAAAAGGCCCAGCACACACGAACCATGATCCTTTGCAACAGATCCACTACTGCCAGACCACAGAGACAACGCACTGCACCATACTACATACATCAATACACCTTACACTTGCACTCCTTCACACAACCACCATCACAAACACACCCTCATCACATTCACACACACCTGCACAACCACACTCACACCCCCACAACCATCCACACCCACACCCCCACAACCATCCACACCCACACCCCACACCATGCCCACTAACAAGAATCCAAAGTTCACAAAGGAGGAGCTGGAGGTCCTTGTCGATTAAATCGTCAGAGTCGAGCCACAGCTCTTTGGAACATTGGTCAGACGGACCAGCATATCCGAAAAATCAGCCATGTGGGAGAGGATTGTCAATTCTGTGAATGCTGTTGGGTCCACCAGAAGGACCAGGCATGAGTGCCAAGCCAGGTGGTACGATCTGCAGAGGACGGTCCGCCGCAAAATGATGGACGATCACAACCAGGGGAACATCACTGGAGGAGGGCGCCCCGCAGGCCGGTACACTACCCTCCCTGGGAGGAGAAGGTGATGGCCACGCTGCCGCCGGTGGGAGTAGACGGAGTAGAAGGAGTCCGAGAGCCTGGTGAGTACACAAACAACTCACCTCACATGGGGGGAATGCCATACACAACCAAAATACCAATCATGCACGCAACCCCCCCAAAGCCAGCACCGTACACAACCACACTCCAAAAACACACACATGCCACTAGCGCCTCCATGCCCCAAGCAAGGCCATGCCAAATCACTGGCCACACAAAACCCCAGCACAAGACAGGATGTCCCCGATGCCGGGAGGGTGGGCCTCAAAACTAACATAGAGCAACTCTAAAGCACACAACAATCCCCTCAGCCCATATGGCCTAGGGCACAGCCATACAAACAGTGTGTCCCCACACAGTACTGTGTTGCCTGCTAATGGTGGCCGCGTTGCAGGATGACATGGGTATGAAGGCACAATTTGCACATAACAGCAGCTAATGAAGACGCATCACTCTGAAAGAGTGTCAGCACAACCTGCCACAGCAGCAGCGCAGACTCAGACACTCCGCCCAATGGGTGCCCGGAGATAAGAAACAAACCCACATGAACAAGCCAATGGCCTTTGAAAGACCTGCAAACTGTGTGTGCCCAGGAAGCTGGGCTGAGGTGACAGAGGGTGACACACAGAGGGAGGGAGAGGTGGAGAGAGAGGGACGGAAACAGAGGTGGACACAGGAAGACAGACAGAGGGAGGGAGAAGGCTGACAGAGGGAGGGAGAAAGGGAGAGAGAGGGAGACGGACAGTGGGAGGAGGGTGACAGAGGGAGGGAGAAAGGGAGACAGAGGGAGACGGACAGTGGGAGGAGGCTGACAGAGGGAGGGAGGAAGGGAGACAGAGGGAGACGGACAGTGGGAGGAGGGTGACAGAGGGAGGGAGAAAGGGAGACAGAGGGAGACCAAATCCCCCTTGGGTGGTGTGGCCATGTCCGCTCGTCAGCAGGTGGACTGTGTGCATGTAGACAAGGTTTGGCAGTGTGTGAACCCCCCCCTTCAACTTTTGATAAACACTGGGCCATGTGTCAATCTGTGCACGAGTACATCCGTGCTGCAGACACAAACCTAACCTTACACCCAGTATACCCACCCACTGAGTTTGTCAGAACCCTGTCACAAATGGTTAATTTACCTACCTGCATTCTCAAATAGCATGGAAAAAACACCATTTGGCCACGTACAGTGCAACACGTAAGGCGGCTCTGCATGGCTTGCTACGCCCGCTCACTACACTGCTGACTGCGTTCCCAAAAGATGCATCAACTAAGATTGTGTCACACATAGGTAAAGTGTCGAAAGCTGTGGCCAAGGGACATACCCATGCACAAGTGCATTGTGAGAGGAATGCTAGCCAAATCCAACCACCCAGAGGAACTGTGCCAACTCAAAAATGAATGAAACATGGATGTCGCATGTAACACAATTAACACTGTCTCTCTCACACACAGGTCAACGTTGTCGATCTCCCCCCAACACTGGGGGGGAAGACTCACAGGACCAGGCTCGGCGAGAAGAGGACCCCACCGGCAGCGACGACTCTCACCATTCTGTGGATGACCCAGACCAACCTGGCCCCTCTGGTGTCCAACCACCTGCAGCACCTGCGTCAGGTACAACTGTGCCAACCACCACCCCCATTCCTGCCACATCCCAGAAGACACCCAGGAGCCCTGCCCGCACACAACAACACCGCCAGTCTGTCCAGGAGGGACAAGGTTCTCCGGGCACCCAGGAGGAGGCAGGCGACACCGCAAATGCCATCCCTCAGGGGTCCCGGAGACCCGATGTGTCCACAACGGCAGGCCAGGCGCAAGTGGGCAGGGGTGGTGGGAGTGGAGGACGGCGGAGGCGCGAACCTGACCAGTTGGCTCAGGAACCGGTAATGTCACACGTCAGCAACATCCTCGACTCATACCGGCGTGACACCAGGGGCATCAGCCAGGTTGTGTCCACCCTCGAGGAGATGAAGACCCTGCAGGCCGAGCAACATGCCAGTCAACAGCGACACCAAGGACGGATGGAGGCAAGACTGGCTGAGCTCGTGGCGGTGCAAACGGACATGACCCGTGTACTCCGTCGGATTGCCGAAAACATGGGCAACCCTCCCTGTGCCACCAGGCGAAGAACATCACCACCCACAGGGAGGGATCAGGAGGAGGAGGATTCATCCGACGGAGCATCACAAGCATCGTCACGGCCTGCTTCTGAGGATCCCCGCAGGAGGGTGGGTCGTCCACGCAAAAGACCGTGAGAGTCAGCGGAACATCACCATCTCCCAGGTCACCTGGCCTGGCACCTGGCCCTCTGGCCCAACAGCAGCACATCAGCAATTGACATTCTCTGCCACATGGCCTTGCTGGTCACTGTCTGACCAATGTTGACAAAGACTGTGACATAGACTCTGATGACTTTCAATGGCAAGTATACCAACTCCCCCTGTGAACTTTGGATTCTACACTCCCGCCAAGCACCTCTTGTCATCCCCCCAAACACATGCCCCACCACAAATAAAAATCATCACAATCACGAGATGATGCCGTCATTTTGCATTATTCCACTACATGTGTGTGTTGTAAAGTCAAACCATGCCTGATTTCAGAAGTAACTCCAACCATCCATACCCTGGGGTCTGAGTCTGGCACAGGACACACATGGGTCACAATGTATCATCCAATACAGACATGGAGCACCATACTCACCCGTGATGGGCCCAACCAGCTGAGGGGGTGCCCGCACAACTGTGCCTACAGACCTATTTAGAAGAGCAACAGTCATGCGCAGAGGTCAGGGATCATGTGGAGTGTCCTGGGGTGCTACTCCCAGGTATGTGTAGACACGTGGCAGAACCATGTCCTGCATGCTTGAGTCAGGTGGATGTGGAGAATGGTGGGCCAGCCAAGGTTGGATGCATGGAGATGGCACAATGGGGTGTTGGATCACAGTGCCACAAGGTTGTGTTGTGGTTGTGGGCTGCATCCTGAGTGTGTGCGTGGATTGAAAAGGTCATCCTGCAGCTGGCAGTGATCCATTCCCCCCATCTCTGTTGGACGTTGATGTGGCCTGGTCGCCGGATGTAGAAGCAGAGCTGTGCATATGGACCCTGGATGTGGACAAGTATCATGGGAGTTGTAACGCACATGTCCGTAGAGTGCAGGGTAGGATTAGACACGGATGTCGTAGTTGACCTGGGGGATGGTCTCTCTCTTGCCTTGAGGTGGATGGAACTGGGGATCTTGTGCATAATGCAGAGTGTGCTGCATCATGAGGCACAGATGCTGCTGATCAGCATAGCACATGTCAGCAAGCAATCCATGATGAACACCAGCTCGTTTGCGTGGACACTGGGTGCCCTTGCTGCAGGGTCTGCAGCAGCATGCGCCATGTCAAGAAAACAATGCCACAAGTAGCACACAAAGACAAGGATCTCAGGAAGGAACTATGCAAAAGGTGTATGTCAAGGAAGGAATGTCTGGTTCAACATGGCACACACACACACAATGGATGCACATGCAGCACAGTGGCCGTCGTGGATACTGACATGCCACAATACCTACACAGCCATGGACATCATGCACAATACAGATTCTAATCCCTGACAAACAGCTTGCATCTTGCTACTCTACACATAGACTCATATGCACCATCTCTGAGAACAATGCCAGACATGCCGCATGCACAGTGGCAACAGACCACCATTGACAGAGATGAGGCACCTTGGAGGCAGAGGGACACCTTTATTAGTCATGTGTGTCGGAATGCTAATGCAACTCTGTCAACACATACACAGGTCATGTGGATGAACACGTGGGACCAACACTGGCACCCCCCTTTGCACCACAGATGCTGGAAATCCATAGAACTGGCACACAAGTGACGGGTTACAGCTAAACACCCCCTGCTGCTCACGGAGAGGCTGCTATACACCATTGAGCCCCTAATGGGGAATTCACACACCATGTCAACCCGGTGCAACCCGTATGTTTCCGAGGGCAGTGTTACACACATTGATGGCTTCATCAAAATCCACAATCCCATTACAGATGACTTTCACCAAGTTTGACCATCAATTCAGGTGAATTCAGCTCCATGTCATGTGCCCCATGGTGATTCTACATGTATGTAAAGTATCCAAACATGAACAGGAGCAGTGCACACACATTCAAAACAAATACCACTCCCAAAAAGCCGTGCTGCATCCCTTACCCTAAGGAGATTTTCAAACTTGTCCGTGCATGTAACGCTGATTCAGCACATGTTGCTGTGTTCATGAGGAACAGCAGGAGCACAACAATGCCACCAGCAGACAGCATGCGCAAGTACCTGTGGATGAGAGACACACCAGAAGTCAGCCAAAAGAAGCACATCCGCATGCATGTGCATGTACTCGACACGTATAAGGTTGTCAACATGCTAGGTGACAATGATGACTCTGGAAAAACATTCTTCCATTGCACCATCACTCGAGTGACACATCCATACACACCTCTGACTCACTTGGCAGACATGCAGATGGACACACTCAGACACTGGAACTCACCACTAAGCAAAGAAGTTGCGTATGAGCCGATTCCGGATGTCCTCTACCGCCTCCTCCTCCTCCACATCACTTGCCTTGTGACCAAGCCCTTCATCCTCCACGGGTGGATGGTCCTGCTCATCTGGATCCAGGATGAGTGGCACAGCTTTCTCCACTGCCATGTTGTGCAGCATGCAGCACACGAGGAAGATCTTGCAGACCTTCACCGGTGCATATGGGAGTGCGCCACCGGTCTTGTGGAGGCAACGGAATCAGCTCTTCAGTAGGCCAAACGTCCTCTCTATCACTCTCCTGGTCCGCCCATGGGCGTTGTTGTAGCGGTGATCGGCAGCCGTGCTGGGGTTGCGGAGAGGTGTGATCAGCCATGGCATGTTGGGATAGCCAGCGTCCCCTACATGGAAACATCATGGACAACAGTGGGTCAGGAGAAGCAGTAAGACAGGAAGATGACGTTAAATACAGGACTGCCAGAGTATACCCACCAACAATACATGTTCGTTCGTTGCACAGCTGCAGCATCATTTCAGGCACCCTGCTATGCCTCATGATGTAGGCATCGTGTGCTGATCCTGGAAAACGAGCACAGACATGTGAAATCACCATGTTGGCAAGACACACCACAAGGGCATTAATGGAGTGGTAATGCTTGCGGTTCCTATACGCTACCTCCTGTGCCTGTGGTGGTACCAAAGCCACATGTGTTCCATCTATGGACCCAATGACATGGGGCATCCCTCCCAGGGCATAGAACTCACTCTTGACACCTGTCAACTGCTCAGGAGTTGGGAATTTCATGAACTCATCCAGGTGATCCAACATGGCCTCTAAAAAATCATGCAGAACACGGCTGAACATGGTTTTGGACATGCCACCAACATGAGCAATGGTATGTTGAAAGGTACCCGTGGCAAAGAAATGTAGGGCTGCCATCATCTTGGGTGTCAGTGCAGTAGGATACCTGTGTAGCGGTTGGAGGTGTGGTGCCAGCCGTGTCGTCAAGTCCTCAATCAAATGTTGGGGGAAGCAGTAGCAGCGTATACAGTCATGTTCCCTCAGGTCAGCCAAGTCCGGAATTGGTCGAGGGAGAGGCGGAGCCCTGCAGTGAATTTGAAGGGACAACGAAGAGTGAGTACAGTACACCACCAATGTCAATGTACTGAGCACATGTTCAACAGGCAATACACATATGCTACATACAGAGTCAGGTCTGTGCAATATGCCCTGGACACGAATGCCAGGCAGGTGACACTCCTACCAAGAGCCAGCTACAAACGTTAATTCTCAACCTCAATATGCCATGCCATGAAACTAGCTGTGGGCCAGTGTAAGTGAACAGGCAGACGCATTACAGGAGTTACAGACATCCACATATGTGCAGAATAAGTATGTTAATCATACAGACAGGTTGCAGAACACTAGAGGCACAGGTCACATGTCATAGAAAAAGGACAGACCACACACCTTGCCATGAAGGAGTACATGTCAAGACTGATCACACATACATTGAGAGTATGCAGATATGTCCTTGTTTTGAAACTCCGTGTCAATGCATACATACACACCTTACGTCGGATTACACATGTGGGCTGGTGTGCGTAACAGTGTGACATGGCCGTCTACACACAGACACATGTTGGTTGCAGCAACTGCAGATGCATTTGACCAAACACCTACAGCAAACCTATGGGAACACATGACACACACATGACATAGTTACAGCGTGCAACGCGGGCATTCACATGTCAGGGGTAATATTCCGTGTACCTGGCATCAGGGGACAGTTGGGGGTGTCGGTGACTGTGCCATGTCAACAAGTCTGTACTACATGCACACATGTCAAAGGAGTGAAGGGGATGTGTGGCACATAGGGCACCATCACACATGACATGTGTACACAGCTCATCATACTTTTATTAGCTTCACACCTCAGGAGTATAGTGCCACATCACAGCCTGACCCACCTGTGCCCGACACATGTAGTACTGCACAGACTATGCCTTGATGTCCAGCCTTGGCCAAGTATGACAGCTCTATTCCTGTCTGTGTGCCGCCTGTCACCACTGTCAGGTGTGAAACGCACCGTACATATGCTCTGAGGCCGTGTGTAGGGTCCCTATCACTATGGGAGTGCTGGCGTATGTGTACGCCATAGTGATACGGACCGTACATGCATGTGTAGGGTCCCTATCACTATGGGAGTGCTGGCGTATGCGTACGCCATAGTGATACGGACCGGTCACGTGTGAGTAGGGTCCCTATCACTATGGGAGTGCTGGCGTATGCGTACGGCACAGTGATAAGGACCGTACACGCGTGTGTGGGAGTGCTGGCGTATGCGTACGCCACAGTGATACGGACCGTACACGCGTGTGTAGGGTCCCTATCACTATGGGAGTGCTGGCGTATGCGTACGCCACAGTGATACGGACCGACCCTACACACGCGTGTACGGTCCGTAGTACTATGGCGTACGCATACGCCAGCACTCCCATAGTGATAGGGACCCTACACACGCGTGTACGGTCCGTATCACTGTGGCGTACGCATACGCCAGCACTCCCATAGTGATAGGGACCCTACACACCCGTGTACGGTCCGTATCACTGCAATTGGGGTGCCCTAGGGCTATGGAACGGACCGTACCTGTGTGTAAATATTGAAATAACATAGGGGACACATGAGGGACAAGTATAAGGGCCTAAATGCATGCTGGTTGTCATGGAGACCGAGTTTAAAGTTTGAATTATTGCATCAGGTGGACAGCAGAAGTCGGTTGGAAACAATATACTTTGTTGCAAAGTGGTTGTTGACTTGACATCATGCTCAATTTTTAAACCATGGAAAGCCACTCACTGGGGTAGGTTTAAAGGGATTGGAGGAAACGTAGGATGCTAATGTGACTGACCAATCACTCTGTACTCCTGTAAATGAAACAGGTCAGCAAGGCAGATATAAGGCAGCCAGGTCCCATGAGAGAGCACTTGCCTGCACATCCTTTCATTCCACAACACTGCTGCTGCTCGTGATTCCTCTGGCACCATGTCCAGGTCTGTGGAGAGGGCCCAGCCATTCACCATGGAGGACAATATGGCGTTGGTGGATGTGATCCTCCCACAGTACACCATGCTGTATGGTCGACCAGGGGAGCAGGTGAGTGCAGACTCCACTAGCTTCGACTGTGCCCATTTTTTGTGACTGTGACTTCTGGCATTGTGTCCCTGTGTGACAGACATGCAATGTTGTTTAGAGTGGGTCCCAGGGTGGGGAAGGCCTCATGTCTCCCATGCAGAGCATGCTGTGGTTCCTGTGTGCACTCCTCACTTGCATTGTGCTTACTGTGACAATCAATGCATGGTGCATGCCACATTCTGCCTGGCTACTCCTCCTGGGAATGTTGTTGCTACAGTCCTGATGTGATTCTGTGGTCCCCCCAGTGTGACAGGTGGGTGACAGTACCCATAGATGTGTGTTTGTTTAGTGTACCTGTGCTGTGAGTGTTCAAATGATGTATTCTTCCCCTGGACATTGGTGTGTGTGTGTAAGTCCCCTGTCATGTGGGTGAGTGCATATGGGGAGTGTTGCACACCAGCTGCATGAGGGATGGATATACCCTGCCCATGTGATGTGAGCAGGGAGCAGTGCTGTGTGACTGCCGTGCTGAGCCAGCCCCACACCTGTGACACCCCCCAGTCTAGTGGCACATGGGCAGAGTGAGGTTTGTACCCGCAGTTGGCAATGGCAGGTGATTGTCCTGTGCCTGTGTGTGTCTGTGTACTCTGCTGAGGTAGCGTCAGTGGGCTGGGGCATGTGACTGCTTTGAGGTGCTGTACATAATCCTTGTGTAGCTTGTGATGCACAGTGTGATCCAGGATCATTGAGTGTGTGGCACCCCTCATGCCACCTGTGTACTTTCAATGCCACGTAGTGCATTTTGCCTTCCACAGTGGATTATGTCCCTATGACAAATGTGCAATGAGTTGCCTGCATACCATGGCCTGTTCAAACAAGACAAATTGTTAATATGTGTGTCTCTGTGTCATTGCTCAGGTGAATTAAAGTATTCTCACTTTTGCATCCTCACAGGTAGGCGTCCATGCCAAGGGGGAGATATGGAAGCAAGCCGTCAGTGCCGTGAGGATGATGGAGAGTCGGAAGCGGCGCCTAGCCCAGGTCAGGAAACGCTGGCAGGATATCCGGTGCTGGACGAGGAGGATTGCACGGGTCCTGCTGGGGAACTCACCTGAGAGCCGGAAGAACCGTGGGCGCTGGCGTCTGACCCACATCCATAAGCGTGTGCTGGCGGTGGTCTTCCCCGACTTGGATAGGCGCTTACAGGAGAAGCAGCAGCAGGAAGGGGGTAGGTACATGTGTGTTTTTTGTGTGTCACCAGCTTTTGGAAGTGCGCAGTTGCATGGATACACTGCCAGGGTTTACATGTGCAGTGCATAACCAGTTCCCCAAAGTAAACCGGTGCTGTTCTTCCTCCCTTCCCCTCCTTGCCATGTGTTCCCTGGTCTGTGTGTAGTCACTCTTGCACAAGGTAATCTAGGCTGTCAGTTAATCCAAGTGCCCAATGCTTGCAGCATCATGTGTGGGGGTGGAGTGTAACAGGTTTTGGGACCTTGGCTGTGCCCTGGCCAGTTCAGTCATTTTGGGGTCCATGTCAGTTGGCACTGATGCTGAGTCCCAACATAGGAGTGTGTCTTTAAAGTGTACTGCCTTCCAGCATGCATGTCCAATGTTGTGCCCTCTGACATGATGTCCATGAGTGGGAGTAATGCATAGTGCAGGGACGGTTGCTTCAGTTGCAGTCATATCTATCCAGGACCATGGAGGTGTGTGGCCACTACCGTGCCCTGGGGCACCTTTTCCTAGGTATCATGTGTGTCATCCAACAATGTGGACATTCTCTGTGTCTTCGGCATAGGTTGGGCTCTATGGCATTGTACCCTGGCCTCATCTGTATTGACGTAAACTGTGCTACATGTGTCCACTGTACAGTGTGGCACAATTTTGCTTGTGCATACTCACAGTGGGCAGTGCCTGTGTGTCTTGGAACGACAATCTGATGATGGTTGATTGTCAATGATATATGTGGACAGGCGCACAAGGGGTAGTTTGTGTACAATCAGGATTTAGTGCAGGCCATGTGTTTTTATCCCAGAGTAAGAGGTGTAAGTACTTCCTCTGTCTCAATCACATTGTCTCAGGTAGGGGGTGGTTTGTGCGGGCAAAGCCTACATGTCCAAATCTGAAGTCTCCCTGCTAGGTCTGGCCTGTGTGTGATGTTTGTCTGGAAATACACTCAAGGTGCAGTGACCCAGTCATGTTGGGCATGTTTCAATGTATTAGCTTTGCAGCATGTGCAAAAAGTTAATAGACATGGTTCCTGCTCATCCCTTTTTTGTCAACACTGTGTGGTACAGATGCTGTGCACGATTGTCCCCAGAGCCTGGCTCCTCTGTCCTATTTGATATCAAGTAATTTGCTGTTGGGTCATGCTCTCCATTGTTTCTCAGTGGCATGGTCGGTCAACCAGCTGTGTGTTGCAGGGCCTACATATGTACCTTGTGTTGTAGATGTTACTCATGTTGCTTTTCAGGCTATGCACTGTGACCTATGTAGATTTGACTCATGTGACATATGTATACAGGTGTCTGATTATTTCCTGTTTCTTCACCTTGCCCACAGCATCGTCGGGGGACTCCGAGGGAGACACTGGCACGGACCGTGAGGAGGGAGCAGGCACCAGTGGCAGCAGTGCTGTCTTGTCTGGCGCATCGAGTGGCACGGAGGCCGAGGGGAGTGAGGCGGAGGACCTGTCCAGTACCACCACTGACTATGACGCTGACGGGTCCGAGGCTGATCTCCCAGAGGGGGCGAAGGCTGCTCCCACAGCTGACAGCAGCACTCGATCTCTACCCGCCCCCTCGATTCCCATCACCGGCCTCCCACTTGCTCTGGTCCCTTCCCGCCGTGCTAGGTCACCACGTGTCTCCTTCTTGCCAGGCACCGCACCCCCTGCCCCTGTCTCCACTGCTGCCGCGAATGCCGAGTCTGTGGACATCCTGCGCCAGTTGCAGGTTGGTCAGACTGCGATGCTTAATGTCCTCCATGGTCACACACGAGTGCTCACCCAGATGGAGGCATACATGGAGGGCATCTTAGCTGCGCAGTCTGACCAACGCCAGTTGCTGAGGTCCATTGACTCGACACTGACTGCAGCAGTGGGTCTCCTGCAGCGCTATGTCCCCCCCTACCCCTGCACCATCCACACTTCCCACTCCCATGCCTGTCCAAAGCACACCCAGACGTACCCATGCACGCACCCCACCAGACACAGGCACCACACCACCAGGGAAGGCCAAGCGCACACCTCCTGCCACGCACACACAGGGTGAAGTAGGCACACCCACTGGGTCGGGGGGCAAACGGAAGACACGCAGCCACAGTGGGAGTCCACATTCATCACAACCCACTACCTCCAAATCCACTCCCCTCAGCTCTCCTGGCCAGGATTCCACCAAAGAATCCTTCATGGCCGCTCTGTCCCTGAGCCCCAGTGTGACACCACCCCGCAAGCGGTCGAAGGAGTCCCCGGTCAGGGTAGTTGAGTCCCCCCCCCCTGTCCACACCCTCTCCCAGTAGCGCGGCGACCCATCCCTCCGACCCCCCCCTCCTTGGGGCCGGTGGTTCCTTCGGGTGCAGGGGAGATGCTGGAGGACCTTGCAACCGTGTGCAGCGCCATTCTCACCTCCACCTTTGGCGCTGCCCCACCCCCTGTAGTTGAGTCCTCCGTCCCTGCACCCACAACACCTACCCTTGCCCCTCCTGTCCCTGCGGTGCCTGGTCCTTCCCCCCAACATGATGCCCCCCCCCTGTGGAAGCATAGGAGGTATGAACTGTGCAGGCAAGCTAGGGGACACGCGTCCCTATGTGTCCCCCACCAGGAATTGGACTATGGACTGCGCTATGGGCCTTGTACATATTCAACTTTTAATAACAAATCTTTTTTTAATGCTGAATAAAGCTATGTTTTTTTCCCTTTGCACACTACTGCTTTTCTGGTATTGCTGTTGGTGGTGCTGCTCCATAATTTGGGGTGGGGATAATGTGTTAGGTGTCTGGGAAATGTAGTAGTGTGCTGCTCATGGGGTGGACCCTGGTATCTGTGTGCCATCACAAGGTATTTGCGAAATAACTTTGTTCATGTATGCTCTTACTGCATGGTGACATTGTCCCAAGGTGTGTTCTTTCCTCTGTGGACCCTGACATCTTCCCTGCAGGGTGTTTCCTAAATGTTGTGCTGAGCTGTGTCTACATATCCTTGGTGTGTGACGGATCCATTCAACTTTGGCCATGCATGCTGGGCAATGTCTCCACCTGCATCATTTGTGGCATCCTTGGTGGTCACTGTACTTGTGTGTGGAGTATATTGAAGTTACTTCATGTGGACATGTTCCCTTTTACACACTATGCATGTGTGTACTCCCAGCCTCGCACACATGTTACGTGTTCTGCAGGGTCTTTGAGCACCTGACTGACAATTGTTGGCATTGTATCTGTGGGTACTGCACCCTTTTCTTTCCATGGGCACTGCTGGGAGGACTCTGCACCCACCCCTCCTGTGTCTGGGCACTGCTGGGAGTGATAGGCACCCACCCCTCCTGTGTCTGGGCACTGCTGGGAGGACTCTGCACCCACCCCTCCTGTGTCTGGGCACTGCTGGGAGTGATAGGCACCCACCCCTCCTATGTCTGGGCACTGCTGGGAGGACTCTGCACCCACCCCTCCTGTGTCTGGGCAATGCTGGGAGGACTCTACACCCACCCCTCCTGTGTCTGGGCACTGCTGGGAGGACTCTGCACCCACCCCTTCTATGTCTGGGCACTGCTGGGCGGACTCTGCACCCACCCCTCCTATGTCTGAGCACTGCTGGGAGGACTCTGCACCCACCCCTCCTGTGTCTGGGCACTGCTGGGAGTGATAGGCACCCACCCCTCCTATGTCTAAGCACTGCTGGGAGGACTCTGCACCCACCCCTCCTGTGTCTGGGCACTGCTGGGAGTGATAGGCACCCACCCCTCCTGTGTCTGGGCACTGCTGGGAGTGATAGGCACCCACCCCTCCTATGTCTGGGCACTGCTGGGAGGACTCTGCACCCACCCCTCCTGTGTCTGGGGACTGCTGGGAGTGATAGGCACCCACCCCTCCTATGTCTGGGCACTGCTGGGAGGACTCTGCACCCACCCCTCCTGTGTCTGGGCACTGCTGGGAGTGATAGGCACCCACCCCTCCTGTGTCTGGGCACTGCTGGGAGTGATAGGCACCCACCCCTCCTATGTCTGGGCACTGCTGGGAGGACTCTGCACCCACCCCTCCTGTGTCTGGGCACTGCTGGGAGGACTCTGCACCCACCCCTCCTGTGTCTGGGAACTGCTGGGAGGACTCTGCACCCACCCCTTCTGTGTCTGGGCACTGCTGGGAGTGATAGGCACCCACCCCTCCTATGTCTGGGCACTGCTGGGAGTGATAGGCACCCACCCCTCCTATGTCTGGGCACTGCTGGGAGGACTTTGCACCCACCCCTCCTGTGTCTGGGCACTGCTGGGAGGACTCTGCCCCCACCCCTCCTGTGTCTGGGCACTGCTGAGAGGACTCTGCACCCACCCCTCCTATGTCTGGGCACTGCTGGGCGGACTCTGCACCCACCCCTCCTATGTCTGGGCACTGCTGGGAGTGATAGGCACCCACCCCTCCGGTGTCTGGGCATGTACGCTCGGGACATACACAGGTGTGGGTACGCTCCATTCATACACAGGTGGGGGTACGCTCGGTACATACACTGGTGGGGTGTGGGTACACTCCATTCATACACGGGTGTGGGTACGCTCCATTCATACACGGGTGGGGGTACGCTCCGTACATACACTGGTGGGGTGTGGGTATGCTCCATTCATACACGGGTGGGGGTACGCTCCGTACATACACTGGTGGGGTGTGGGTACGCTCCATTCATACACGGGTGTGGGTACGCTCCATTCATACACGGGTGGGGGTACGCTCCGTACATACACTGGTGGGGTGTGGGTACGCTCCATTCATACACAGGTGGGGGTACGCTCCGGACATACACTGGTGGGGTGTGGGTACGCTCCATTCATACACGGGTGGGGGTACGGTCCATTCATACACGGGTGGGGGTATGCTCCGTACATACACTGGTGGGGTGTGGGTACGCTCCATTCATACATGGGTGGGGGTACGCTCCGTACATACACTGGTGGGGTGTGGGTAAGCTCCATTCATACACGGGTGGGGCTACGCTCCGTACATTCCCGTACCCACGATCTGCAGGCCTGGGTACGTACCGTACCCACGCCTTAGGAGCGTGGGTACGGGTCGTACCACGCCCACCCCTACGTCCCCCCAACAATGGCGGTACGGCCCATACCCATGTTCTAAAGGCCTGGGTACAGGCCGTACCAGCATTGTTGGGGTGATGTAGGGGTACGCGTGGTACGACCCGTACCCACGCTCTGAAGGGCTGGGTACGGTGCGTACCCCTACGGCACCCCATTGGGGGTCTGCACCGTACCCAGGCCTTCAGAGCGTGGGTACAGGTCGTACCACGCGTACCCCTACATCACCCCAACAATGCTGGTACGGCCCGTACCCAGGCCTTTAGAACGCGGGTACGGGCCATATCGCCATTGTTGGGGTGACGTAGGGGTGGGCGTGGTATGACCCGTACCCATGCTCTTAAGGTGTGGGTACGGTACGTGCCGGTATTGTTGTGTTGCCGGTTCGCATCAACATCCACTTCCGTTGTGGCGGACGCTTGCGTTGCTGGACACGCCCCCACCCTTTCGAGGTGACCAGGTCCTGCAGGTCAGGTATGTCCAGGGCATGTGTGATTTGTGACTTGGGTGGGGGTTATGTGTCCTGCCCCTGCCCCCCCCTTTGCCCCTGGGTGTTGTTCTGACCTTCTGCGGCGTCTGCGTCGGTTCCTGTAGAGCAGGTGGACTGCTATGAGTGCTGGGATGACACGTAGGTTCGGGTCCATGGCTGTCCGTCGCGTACAGGTGCTCCTTGTGCGCGTCGTCCTGATTTCCCGACAGTTTTTGGCAGCCGGAGAATTTAGTCGGTGCGGATCGTACTTCCTGGTTCGTGAAACGCAGCCTGAAGGCGTCCCGACGTCACGTCGGAGCATTCCCGGATCACATTTGTATGTATGTTTTCGTCGGTCGGTGTTTTGTACGATTCGTACGGAAATGGTGTTTCCATGCGAATCGTACTTGCATTTTTGTAATGTTCTTTCACCGGGTACGAGTCGGACGGAGAAAATGCTCCGTCCGACGGTTCGTACCCAGTTTCCCCAGGATCGGAATCGGCCCCTATATGTGAGTGTTGGGGTGTATAATTGACTACATGAAAGACAGTGATTGCAAGAGTGTCTATATACACTAATGTGTACATGTATTAGTGATTGTATAAGAGAGTAAGTATGTGATAGTATCTATATAAATAAGGAAAGTGATGTGTGTATAAATAAGGCAGGTGTTGTTTATATATCTGCATAGGTGAGTACATGGCTGTATGATTGATTTTTGGTATGACTGAATAGATGTGTGAGTAACTCTATGGATCAGTAGCAGTGTGTAAATGTATACGTGTATGAGTGGATTTTATACTGATGTCATGTTGAGTGACACATGTATAAGTGACTGTATCAGTGTATATCTGCTCACAATATATAGATAGGAATCCTTGATGTATATCTAGAATCTGGTATTGGTGTGTCTATGCTTTTCAAAACGGTAATCTGTATTTTAGAGTGCGTCTTTCAAAGGTTACATTACTGTGTGAAGATGTGTGTCAGACTATCACGTGGATGATGTAATCAGTGATGTCATCAGTGATGTCATTTGAGATGTCATCAGTGATGTCATGAGTGATGTCACTGACCATGTCATGAGTGATGTAATATGTGACGTCATCAGCAGTGCATTGCAGGCGCACAAGTTATAGTTAGCTCAACTAACTATAACAGGTGAATTTCTCTGGTTTTATATGAGTTAAATGTCCAACTGACTATAATGTCCCTGAAACCTATGGATTTTTTCAGTGAATTTCTAATGTTTTTTAAATGCTAATTCCTAACTATAACGTCTGTAAAACCTATGGTTTTTTCAGTGAATTTCGAAGGTTTTTTAAATGTTAATTTCATATTTTAGTATTTATAAAACCTATATTCTTTCAAATTGTTTTTTAATATTTTGCAACTCTATCATCCTTTTTTTAAAGTTTACAAATTATATAATCATTTATATCTTCCCCACAAAATATATATATTTTTGGGGGAGAATACTACAGTCCCGTACCGGTAGTCTACCAAGCTCGATCAACACGCGAATCCTATCCACCACATTTAAATGATGCGCATTTTGAATCCGACGGGTTTGTGGCACCGCGTCCCGCGTAACAACATGTACACATGCACCAGCTGCTACTTTGGTATGCGACGGGTACACACTACCAAGCCGCACGTTACGTCATGTACGTATAGGGTCGCGCCCGCTGCATGTTCCGTATGCGACGAGTGCTTGCTGCCACGCCCTGTGTTACGTCATAGACGTACGATGTCACGCCGCATATGCCATTCCCTCATTTTTTTTGTCTCAAAACTATATCTAAAAAACTTTAAAGTGTATATGGGAGCAAGCGATAATTATTAAAAATATTTTAAACAATTATATTTTTTTAACTCTAATAGACTTATATTATAATAAATATATTTTCTCAAAATCACATCGGGTGCGGTCTCATTGCGCACTGGCTGCGAGATTGCCATGTAACCATTAAAAAAAAGCATTTCATTAGTTACATTTCCCATTGTAACAGTTCAAAAACGCCACCCATTTTAGACAATATCTGTACTGCATATCATGAGACACACCTCTTCTGCTTAGAGAGCTTTGTTCAAAACTTTTTGCAATATACACATATCTTACACTACACACAACATGCAACTATCATTTTCATCAATATTCATGCTCTGTAAAGTAGCCTTCCACCTATGATACCCATACACTTAAAAGTTACATTACCGAAATTTACTCCAATACCACAGGTAACATGGTTCAATACGCTGTCCACAACACAACGTAATATAGTACGACCCAGAGACAGTATCATGCATAGATAATGAACACACGGACACAGATAGATAGAGGAAGTGGATACGGGCACGTACGCTCGACTCCTTTTTATTATCATGGTGACATATCCAGTGACGTCTGTGCTGGATGTGTGTGCGGTAAGTCTAAACCAGCCTTCAGACAATGGTTGCTGCTAGCATCAACTACAACAGTAATCATTGGATCACACACAGAGATTCAATAATAAAAGAATCAATAATTTATGCTGCAGTAAAGTAGGGACAGTAGATGTGAAATAATACAGAAATAATTCCATCGTAAAAGAAAAACAACCTGTGGTATACTGACACACAATCAATAGATCTGAAATGATACACAAAAAGATTATATCATAAACGTTCCATCAGTTCTAGTGCACTCACATAACCACATCAAAAGCATTCAGCATGTGCACAGCCACCGATAATGCGTGCTGTAGACAGGTCGTACTTGGAGCAATATCTGTTGCCATCAACACTGCATCTTCTGCAATACCGACTCAATCTGAATTATGAAGATTGCTGTCTGCAGTGTAGGCCATAGAGAGCGGTCACAAAGGACCCACAGATACGTAAAGTGACTTCACCTACCCAGTTTGTCATCAGCGAAGCAACAAAAAAGAGTGTGCAAAGCCTGCAATGATACATATGCATGGTGCAGACAGTACACACTGGAGCAATGTCTTTTCCTACAGGACTACCTCATCTACAATAGCGACTCAATCTCAATTGTGAACACTGCTGTCTGAAGTGTAAGCCAGAGTGAGCGGTCACAAGGGCCCATAGCCACATGGCATTCACTTGAGCTCTACAGTTTGCAATACACAAACTAAAAAAAAACATGTGCAGAGCCTGCAATGATGCATATGAGTGGTGCACACAGAGCGCACTGGAGCAATATCTTTTCCTACAGGACTGTATCATCTACAATACCGACTCAATGTCAAATGTGGACACAGAAGTCTGCAGTATAGGCCAGAGAGAGCGTTCAGCAAGGGCCCACAGCCACGTGGCATTGACTTGACCTCTACAGTTTGCAATACACAAAGCAAAAAAAACATGTACAGAGCCTACAATGATTCGATTCGAAGTAGGACAGCGAACTTGGACAGCCGGTAATTAGACCGTACAGAAAAGAGAAGAGTCATAAGCGTGCACACCACGGCGGATGGAACTCACTACAGTGGACCTGGAGTTAGGTTAGCGATAAAACGCCAAAGCAAGTTGGGCCAGGGGTAGACTCCAACCCCCCCCTCCCATACCCCACTGCTAACAAGCAAGTTGGTCCCATGCAGAATGCTCTGAGCGAGGGGCTATAACTAAGAGTGCTGCTGTTGTTTTTGTCCTGAAGAGGCCATAAGAAATAGATCGGCTGAAACGCGACCGCGTCGACAGTTTTTTTGTACAGAAGGACCGCAAATCAATTGAACTTTTTGTGGATGTAACAGTCTCACATTGCTTCTTTGAATTCTTGGAGAGTGACTTTCCTATACGCAATGTATGAGCCTTCTGGGTAGTCCACACTATTTAAAGGTGGCTCCACAATAGGAAATATTTCATGGTGGACAGTAGCGTTAGTCTGTTTTTGTTTTAGAGGTGTTATTTGTAAATATATGTTCTTTTTATATGCTCAGCGATAAAATAGCAAAAAAAGAAAATGTGAATATATACACATATGACAGGATAATTAAAGGTGTCCTTGTTTAAAAATATTTCTCTATCTTTTCCTCCTTACCAATCTTCCTCAAATTGTGTTTCAGATACCCAGGTAATAGGAGGGTTATTGATGGGTATACCCCTAACCAATAGAATCAGAGCCTACAATGATGCATATGAGTGCTGCCGACAGAGCACACTGGAGTAATGTCTTTTCCTACAGAACTACCTAATCTACAATAGTGACTCCATCTGAATTTTGAACACTGCTGTCTGCAGTGTAGGCTGGAGAGAGCAGTCAGCAAGAGCCCATAGCCACCTGGCATTCACTTGAGCTCTACAGTTTGCAATCCACGAAGAAAACAAAAAACGTGTGCAGATCCGGCAATAATGCATATCAGTGGTGCAGACAGAGCGCACTGGAGCAATGTCTTTTCCTACAGGACTGCATCAACTATAATACCGACTCAATGTCAAATGTGGGCACTGAAGTCTGCAGTATAGGCGAGAGAGAGCGTTCAGCAAGGGCCCACAGTCACGTAGCATTGACTTGAGCTCTACAGTTTGCAATACATGAAGCAAAGAAAATGTGTGCGGAACCTGCAATGATGCGTATGAGTGGTGCAGACAAAGCACACTACAGCAATCTCTTCTCTTACAGGACTGCATCAACTACAATAGCAACTCGATCTGAATTGTGAACACTACTGTCTTCATTGTTAATTAAAAGCAGTACTCACACACACAACCATCAATACTTTTTCTCACTCCCTCTTTACAAAATAAAACAACATAAATTACAAAGAACTCCACAATGAATAAATCAAAACAATTCGAATTGGGATTTCATCTCTCCACAGTCTACACTATTCACTGTTCCTTTGGACTTCCAAGATAAATTTGGTCATTTCACTAAACCTATAACTGATGTGAAAAAACTTCTTGAAGCAAGTATACTAAAACAATATTGTGTATGTTTCAATAGACGTTCTAATTACTTAACTACTGGATTCTGTAATTAAACAATCACCACGCAATCTAAATTGTGAACCCTGCAAACTGCAGTCTACACCAAATCCAGTGGTCATTCACAACTCACAGCCACATGCCGTTGGATTCGGAAGCACGGAGTTGGTTGCACCTGATCAGAGGGGGTACACAAAAATCATCACAGACTTTAACTTATGACATCCTCAATCATATAATCAAGACCCCATTTCACTGTTTGCACCTGCTGTACCACAGTATACTCCACCGACTACTGTCAACCAAGCCCAATAATCATGTGCAGCAGTTAGCAATGGAATCACAGACTGTGATGCACCTCAACACATGAACTTCTGAAAAAAGCAAGCAGCAGGTAATATCAGACATAATCCATTGTGGGATCAAGACACCGTTCCACAGTTGGGACCTAAAGTTGAATGAACCTGATCGAAGAGAGTACCTTCATCTCCACTCTCAAATGCAGTTCTAATATCATCCATTGTGGAGTCAACACACCGTTCTACTTTTGGAACCTAGAGTTGGTTGCAGCTGGTAGAAGGGAATACCTCTATCTCCACTCTCAGATACAGTTCTAACATCATCCATTGTGGGATCAACACACCATTCCACTGTTGGGACCTAGAGTTGCTTGCACCTCATCAGAGGGGGGACACAGAAATCATCACACACTGTAACTTTTATCATCCTCAATCATATAATTAAGACCCCATTTCACTGTTTGGACCTGCTCGACCGCGGTGTATTCCCGCAATTCCAGTCAACTAAGCCCAATAACCATGTGCAGCACTTAACTACAGAAGCACAGAATCTGATGCACCTCAACAGACGGAGTTGTGTGTAAAACCAGCAACAGGTAATATCGGACATCGTCCATTGTGTGATCAAGACACCATTCCACTGTTGGTACCTAGAGTTGGTTGTGCCAGAAGCTATACACAAAAATCATCACACACTTTAACTTCTGACATCCTCAATCATAGAATTAATACCTCGTTTCACTGTTCGAACATGCTGTACCGCTGTGTACTCCAGCAACTGCAATAAACCATGCCTAATAATCATGTGCAGCAGTTAACTACAGAAGCACAGAGTCTAATCCACCTCAACGGAAGGAGTTCAGTAAAAATTAAGCAGAATGTAATATCGGACATCTTCCATTGTGGAATCAAGACAATGTTCCACTGTTGCAACCTAGAGTTGGTTCCACCTGGTCAAAGGGAGTACCTTCATCTCCATTCTCAGATGCAGTTCTAACATAATCCATTATGGCATCAAGACACCGTTCCACTGTTGGTACCCAGAGTTGGTTGCAGCTGGTCAAAGGGAGTACCTCCATCTCCACTCGCAGATGCAGTTCTAACATCGTCCATTGTGGGATCAAGACACCGTTCCACTGTTCGGACCTAGAGTTGGTTGCACCTGATCGGAGGGGGTACCTTCATCTCCACTCTCAGATGCAGTTCTAACATCGTCCATTGTGATATCAAGACACCAGTCCACTGTTCGGACCTGCTGTACCGTGGTGTACTCCACCGACTGCAGTCAGCCAACCCCTATAATCATGTGCAGCAGTTAGCTACGGAAGCACAGAGTCTTATGCACCTCAACGGAGGGAGTTCCCTGAAAACTCTGTAGCAGGTAATATCTGACATCGTCCATTCTGGGATCAAGACACCGTTCCACTGTTGGGACCCAGAGTTGGTTGCAGCTGGTCGAAGGGAGTACCTTCATCTCCACTCTCAGATACAGTTCTAACATCCTCCACTATGGTATCAAAACACCGCTCTACTGTCGGTACCTGTGGGACTACTGTGTTACTACTATACAGAGCACTCCACGCTCCTGGGCCTCAGGCTGGGCTCTGTGTGCCTGTGTCGCAGTAGCCAGCGTTAATCTCAGGAGCTTTCCGAGCTCACAGACCTCGGCCCAGGACCTTCCACCGGCACGTGGTCGGCCCTCTTTCACATACAGCGGTGTCGAAAGGTGAACTGTGGGGCATATATGCATCACAGTGGCCATGACGGTTTCTGAGTACCAGCAGGCTGAGAGCATCATTCACGCACCCAACTTCGCTCAGAGCGTCAGCTTCATGGCGGTGTAAGCTGCGCAGACCTGGCAGACACGTTCGCCAATCCGGAAGAGAACCACACCCAAAGAAACATGCCTTTTATTCATACCCCTACGCTAGCCTTGCGTACGGCGAGCCAGTCCACTTCCCTAAAAATCTTTTGGGTGGAGGCACGTACACCCTACCATTCCGTAATCTTCCCTACTGACAGTACTATCATGGTTGCGTCCACTGTCCACTTCACTCAATAGACCATCAGTGTATGTTAACATGTACATGTCTGTGTTCTGCATACTCAAGTCTGTCCGGCACATCCCCTCAAAACTTTGCATTGTAAACTTTTATAATCGAGAATTACTTGCCACCTTCGCACATACTTTGCTCCCATCTCTCCCCGCATTCTGCATTGTGTGGCAGAGGTGCCATGCCATGTTTGGTTTGTGTACATGGCTAGCCACGGTTCCCACAGTACGTAGTGTCGTTGTGTCTGCTAGGTGTACATGTTGTTTGTCATGTTGTATGTGATTGTATGAAGTTTCGCGCTATTCACGAGCAGTGGTTTCTCCCATTTACATATCGCTGTTTTAAAGAGCATACAGAAGTTTTTCTCACAGGAGAAAAGTGCGACCACAATGGCAGTCATTCATTACTATACAAGAATGTCCAACTAAACGGTGCTTCTAAGCTTACAGCCCCCAATCTTGCGTCCTTTCTTAAAAGGACGCCAACTCCCACAATCAGACCAACATTCACACAGCTTTCTAATGGCATACCGTGAGTCCTTACTGTTTCAAACCGAGTAACTTCCTGTGGCAATGTCTATTCCCACCCACACAAACTAACTCTCAAACTTCAACTTGGCCTTCAATCCCTAATTTGAAAACAGATTTTTATCGACTGCAGATACCACGAACTTCAAGTAAAATACACTCCCTTTTAAATACGAACCTCCCATTACACATGTCACACTCAAGGTCTGGCACACTTTTTTAACACGGTCTCCTACAGCCTTCTAACACGCTTTCAAACTGCTCTTCTTTTAATACCAGACTACATTCAGACATTCTTTCGATCATCTCTAGAATAACAGGAACAGTGCACATAATTCTCACCCTCTTTGCGGCCATCCTACTACTAATTCTACTTCTAGAAATGGCTACGCTCTCCATGGTAACAACTATGTCCGACAGAATACGCCTCTACACCAAGCTACATCAATACTGTAAAAAAATGGAAAAACTTTTTGCCTGCCTGCCGCTATCTATTATCTGAGCTAGCTACAACATAACATTTATCTGCATTTATACAATATGTGTACAACCATCCTTTGTTTGCAAAACTTGCCCATTCGACTGGCAAATGGATGTATGCCTTGCCAACATCTCAACAATCGCTCCAGATATCCAGCAGGTAATGGAGTATCTTGAAAACCATGAACGTGATTGTTCTGGCAGCGGAGCAATGGCAAATGCAATGCAAAAAGGAATCGCAGCGCAATGGGATTTCTGCGCAGCCGCAAATGATCTCCTGCAACGTGCGACCTTTCACAACATCGCAGATTGCCTGCCCATTCAAATTACCGCTCTAACATTCGAGGAACATTACTGTCCCTTCGAGGATATGAATTGGATCGCTTCGCTTTTCTCACACGATGGCAACAATAGCCTCTTGGAACATTACGCATCTCAAGCAGCTGAACTTCTGGACTGGAATCTCCAAGACTTGTAAGAAACTCACACTATTCTTGAATGGATTTATTTCCATCTTTTTTGACTTTTTCCTTAAATTTTTTTATAATACACTTTAATCGTACTACTTTGATATAATAACTTTCTAAGTATACTCAGACATTTGAACTCTATCCTCATTATTCCCCCTTAAGTCTCCAGTCTAACCAGGAATCGGTGATGTATGGCCTATGCAAATACGCTATTTACTTCCAAAATTAACCTAAACCCGACACCCATTTAGAAACCATGTCTATTCTTTGTGCACACACCTCTCTGCCTGCCTGTTATTCACAAAGCCCTTTCACACAATTTTACTCAAAGTCAGCCTCTGCTCAGAACCTCACGATAAAAATGTAAAAAGACGACTTTGTTTAGGAACTGGTTGGCACAGTGTGGTAATCGTAAACTACCTTTATTTTCATTATACAATGTATTTATTCATGTCTAATAGCTATTCTGTAGGTCACATAGAACTGTAACATATAATGTGCAATTCACTGAGGCAGGAGCTTTGATTTGACTACAGCAGAAGCAATTGGAGTTTGTCTAAGATCGATGCCTTAGCTCTCTACACAAGAATGTTTTTTTGAAGCAGCTGATCTGGGCGGCCCTTGTGGCATGGCGGAACAGATGAGTGTATTCCAATGATTTTCACCTGGGCACTGTTGGTTCTTCGTCTCCAAAACATCTAAGGGTCAAATAGATTGAACGGAATGGAGTGGAATAAGAAAACAGTTGCTACTAGAGGGGTATTTCCTTCCCATCTCTCCTCAGACCCTAAATATTAGGATCGGAACAATTCGGGAAGAGGAGAGTGGGCGGGTCTCCCCATCTAGAATGCCCGCTTTGGTATATGAGGAATAAAAATAAAAAATAAAAAAATAAGAAACAGCTGAAGACAATAATGTACGGTTTGACTACTAAGGTACCGAATGTGCTTCTCAGAAGCGAAATGTTTGTATTCATCCTCAAAGTTCCAATGTGGGTAGAACTAGTACCAATTCTGACACGCACCACATTGAATCTACTGTACAATAGATTGCTAACTATTCTACTGTTGTTAATTTTCTGTTACAAAAAAGCACTGCCAAGGTACATAAAAAGTTTGATGACTACATTTTGCAATTTCTTTTTTCTGTCTTTCTTTCTTTTCTTAAACGATACATGTGGTAATCGTATCCTACCTTTATTTTCTTTATAGAATGTAGAGTCATTCAAGTGTAATAGCTATTGTTTATTTCACATGCAACTGTAACATGTAATATACAATTCACCGATGCCGGAGCTTACCTTTGAATATAGCAGAAGTGGTTCAACTTTGCATCAGCTGGATACCCTAGCTCTTGCACCAGTGGGTCCAATTATGGCACTTAAATAAAGAGACTTTCTATATAATTTTCAAACTCTATCCCTTTATTACACACAACCACTTTCTTAGACACAACTCATTTTACCATTTTCCTTCTCTGGCATTGCAACCTTCTGCATTATATTCTTCACGATTATTCCTTTATTCCTGCTTCCGAAAACACTACATTCGACTCTTCAGACCAATAGGGATGAGTAGTTCGTTTAACACTCTCTGTATAGAATAAACGCACCCTAACACTACTTACACAGGTATGCTACAGCGGCCAGTATCCTACAGCGCCCACAGCACATCACTTCACAGCAATAAACTCACGACTTACACTCACAGTTTCATCCCAGAGTCTTCATACCGATACCACTAAGTACTTTGCTTTCCACTCCTGCTATACTCTAAACGCATACTAACACCACCTGCACGTATATGTTACAGCACCCACTATGCTACAGCGCCCAGAGCACATCACTTTACAGCACTCAGCTCACAGTTTAGATGCACGGTTTCATCCCAGAGTGTACCGGCACCTCACCTCAGCACCATCCCACAGTGGGCAAAACAGCACTTTCACACCAGTAGTGATAAATAATTTGCTTCACACTCCCTCTATAGCACACCCTACCCACCCTACAAACCTCACAGCACTCCTACCCTCCTCTTCCCACTTTTTTCTCCCTTTTTTCCCCTTACTCGCTTCAACGGAATCACAAAATGGCGGCCAACACTTCCTAGTTGCAACCGCTCGCAGCCAATCACCAGCAAGCTTGTGCTCGTAATGCCTTAGCCAATCAGATGGCAGAATTCCTAAATATCGATATCTGTAAATTTCGATATTTCTCAAAAACTACTGAACGGATTTACACCAAATAAACAAAAGCGTGCTTTCTAGACCAAGACCCTTCTCCCTTCCAAATTTGGGGTAATTCCATTCACCCGTTCGACCTGTAGCCTTGTCTAAAGTTTCCTATGAAAATGAACATTGAGAAAACACGTTTTGGGACCCCCCTTTTTTCTCGGTCCCCCCTTCACGAATCACTCCCACACTTTCAACATAGGAGCTGATCTCAACAAAGAATTAGTTTTGAAAATTTCACGAAGATTCATCAATCGGCGCCAAAGGAATTGCGAATAGAATGTTGCCATTTTCCTATAGTAACTAGGTCCTAATTATAACTACCCACGGGCGACTGCCAGTAGGTAATATATGCCTATAAATGCATATATATATATATATATCAAGGCTCAGTGGGGTATCCAATGCAAGCAGCACTCGAAAACGGCTTAGCTTTCCCCCAAATGAAGCTTTATTTGGTATGCAGACAGCTTTCCTCAGTCATTCTCCCAAGGCACACGACCACAGCCTTACGCATTTCGTTTTCACTTCCTCAGAGGCATCAGTCGAAAGAGGCATGTCGGGCCACGCCTCCCATTTTACTTGCATTGGATACCCCACTGAGCCTTGATTTATAAGCGGCCGTCCAGCCGCTAAGTAGCACCACCCCATGGACTAAGGGGGTCATGGAGGCTCAACATGTGACTCTAAATGAAAAGCGTCTTGTGGATTAGCGGCGCATCTTTCCTTGGGGCTCATGTGGAGCTTTTAATTGGCATTAATTTAAGAGGCATCCATTAGTGGACTTTATTAGCGGACTACGTTTCCCAGCAAACCTTGACATACAGTCTCATTGGAGCAGCTGAATGGCAGCGTATGATTTGGCTTAAAATGGGAGGCGTGGCCCGACATGCCTCTTTCGACCGATGCCTCTGAGGAAGTGAAAACGAAACGCGTAAGGCTGTGGTCGTGTGCCTTGGGAGAATGACTGAGGAAAGCTCTCTGCATACCAAATAAAGCTCCATTTGGGGGAAAGCTAAGCCGTTTTCGAGTGCTGCTTGCATTGGATACCCCACTGAGCCTTGATTTATAAGCGGCCGTCCAGCTGCTAAGCAGCACCACCCCATGGACTAAGGGGGTCATGGAGTCTCAACATGTGACTCTAAATGAAAAGCGTCTTGTGGATTAGCGGCGCATCTTTCCTTGGGGCTCATGTGGAGCTTTTAATTGGCATTAATTTAAGAGGCATCCATTAGTGGACTTTATTAGCGGACTACGTTTCCCAGCAAACCTTGACATACAGTCTCATTGGAGCAGCTGAATGGCAGCGTATGATTTGGCTTAAAATGGGAGGCGTGGCCCGACATGCCTCTTTCGACCGATGCCTCTGAGGAAGTGAAAACGAAACGCGTAAGGCTGTGGTCGTGTGCCTTGGGAGAATGACTGAGGAAAGCTGTCTGCATACCAAATAAAGCTTCATTTGGGGGAAAGCTAAGCCGTTTTCGAGTGCTGCTTGCATTGGATAGCCCACTGAGCCTTGATTTATAAGCGGCCGTCCAGCCGCTAAGCAGCACCACCCCATGGACTAAGGGGGTCATGGAGTCTCAACATGTGACTCTAAATGAAAAGCGTCTTGTGGATTAGCGGCGCATCTTTCCTTGGGGCTCATGTGGAGCTTTTAATTGGCATTAATTTAAGAGGCATCCATTAGTGGACTTTATTAGCGGACTACGTTTCCCAGCAAACCTTGACATACAGTCTCATTGGAGCAGCTGAATGGCAGCGTATGATTTGGCTTAAAATGGGAGGCGTGGCCCGACATGCCTCTTTCGACCGATGCCTCTGAGGAAGTGAAAACGAAACGCGTAAAGCTGTGGTCGTGTGCCTTGGGAGAATGACTGAGGAAAGCTGTCTGCATACCAAATAAAGCTTCATTTGGGGGAAAGCTAAGCCGTTTTCGAGTGCTGCTTGTATTGGATACCCCACTGAGCCTTGATATATATATATATATATATATATATATATATATATATATATATATATATATATATATATATATATATATATATATATATATATGTTTATATATATATGGATATATATTTATGTGTATATATATATATTTATATTCACTTAAAAAACCATAGGTTTCACACATGTTATAGTTAGCTGGACATTTCCCTCGTAAAAAAACAATGAAATTCCCCCTTTATAGTTAGTGCAGGCAACTATAACTCACGCGACCGCAATCCTTTGCTGATGACGTCAGATATTACATCACTGTATTTAGACACCTATTTACCCATGTCTTCTTCCATTAATCTTTAGCTATACATATATTACAAATATTTATTTTTCAGAAAGACACATATGTAATCAGTGATGTAATATCTGACGTCATCAGCAGAGGATTGCGGTCACGTGAGTTATAGTTGCCTGCACTAACTATAACGGGGGAATTTCATTGGTTTTTTACGAGGGAAATGTCCAGCTAACTATAACATGTGTGAAACCTATGGTTTTTTAAGTGAATTTGCAAGGTTTTTTAAATGCTAATTCCTAACTATAACGTGTGTGAAACCTATGGTTTTTCAAGTGAATTTGTACGTTTTTTAAAATGCTAAGTTATGTATTTATTAATATTTTTTTTTTCAGGTTTTTCACCGTGCGCGCACCGTGCGCGCTCTGTGGACACACGGTGCGCTTCGCGCACCGAGCGCCCACGATGCGTTGTGCGTGCCGTGCGCGCACGGTGCGTGCACCCCATGCTTTTTCGTCAAATAAATAAATGTTTTTTTCGCCCTTGGGGTTCCTTCAGTGACCCCCTGACAAAGGCTAGGGTGTCAGGAACTGTCCACCCAGCCCCCTTTTCACGTTCTCCACCTTTGTTTTTCACTGCCTCAGACTGCGAGAGACAAAATGGCGGCCGATACTTCCTGATTTCGACCGATTCGAATGTTTACTGACATCCAACAACCAATCAGAATTGCGCTCGCGTACGTCACCGTGCGCGCTTATAGATATATATGTACTTTTAACTGAAATTTTCTCAGGAACTACTGAACAGATTGACTCCAGATATTCAAAAGGCACATCCCTGACCTGAGGACTACCTCTCTGCCAAATTTCAAGTAATTCTGTTCAGCTGTTCGGGCTGTACCTTGGACTAAAGGTCCCTATGGAAAAATACATGGGGAAAACGCGTTTTGGGACCCCCTTTTTTCTCGGCCCCCGCTTGACTAATCACCCCGAGACTTTCAGGGTAGGAGCGGAGCGCCCCACCTATTTTGAAAAATTCACAAGGATTCGTCAACCGGCGCCAAAGTTATTCAAAATAGAATTTTCAGATTTCCTATGGAAACACGGTCCGAACTATAACTATCTACTGCCAACCGCCAGTAGATAATGCGTACATATATGTTCATATATGGGTATATATGTATTTCTATGCAAATATATATGTGTGTATATATATATATATGTTTATTCATATAGATATATATATATATATATATTGAAATAGATATGTGTAACTTCACATTTGTGTTGTTTTAAGGGCGTAAAGGGCTTCAGCCTGTTTGTAGCATTTGTAAATTTGGGTGATACGGCTGGTGGGCAGAAGTAGTACAGATTATATGTAAATATATATATTTGCAAATATATATATATTAATTTCTTTTTCTATATTTACACACATATTTGTATTGTACTGATGTCGACATATATAAATATATATATACATATATTTAGTAGTATTTACGTATGTGTTATTGATAAGGATCTTCAGATATTATTATTGTTGTTTTCTGTTGCCTAAAATGAAACCCAATATGTTAATAGATTTTTAAATAAATGTTAACTTTTGTTTGCAACCTACCTCTGATATTGTCCCAGAAATGCTCATTAGTGATTTTATATTTGCTTCTCTGACGGTTTTTATTGGAGAAAGTGGTGGAGCTGGTGGCTGCAGGATATATTCAGCTTCTTGAATTATACATTGTGGTATTGTAATTGCCGGCTTTCTTGATATTTTTTTTTGCTTTGTCAGGATCACAATATTGTTATTGTTAATAAAATTACGATGAGAATTCTATTTCGTTCTTTAGTTTGATTGTAATAATCATCATTGTAACATGTAGCTTTTATTGATCCTGTTTCGTCTGCCAGAGCAAGATGATATAATATTTTGTTCTCCTGTTTTGCATTTCTATAATACGTTTTGCTTGAACATTTAATAATGTTGGCGTGTATTGCCTTCTGATATGGTTTTGTTTCTTCATGTGTAGTTTGTTTAAGTTCTTGAATAGAAATCATCTGAAATGAGAAAAGTATATGTTAAATGATACCTTTTTTACATTAAATTGCTATCCATAAGGCTTTGTGATCACTATAATATGATTCTAATGTTCCATAGTATTGTAAATCTTCATTAGTATATATCTAGTACTGAATTGTAGTCTATTGTGTAGTTTTGTAGTTTTTCGGTTGCGGTTAAATTGTGTGTGGCTATATTGTAACAGTAGAGTAGTGTTTTGTGATTGTTTTTTCAAATCTATGTTGAAGTAGCTCATGATGATAAATTAGGGTAGAAGTTTAATATGTTTGTTAATAACTGCAATAGTGTTTGGATTCATACATGTGGCGGTTCGTATAATATTACAAATAAGTAGTTGTTTTTATTAATATGTTGAGTAAAATGTAAAATGTCAATTTCTTGTTGTGTTTCATATATTGGGAGTAAGAAATGTTTTTTTTAAAATAAATTACAATTCCATGATTTGTTTGCTGATGATTGTGGAATTTGTCAAATATAATCAGATGATATTGGTTAATCAAAAAGCTAGTGTTATCTCCTTTTTTGGTTGTGTTTATTTCTGTTAGACATAGGATGTTCGTGAAAATATTGTCAGCTATTATTGCTTTGAATTTTGTTTTGTAGTGACCATATATTATGTACAATGTGTATTTAAAATGTTTGTTAGATTGGCCTATTTGTGGTACTGATATTTGCAATGGCATATTTGTTTTCAATCACAGCATTTCCTCATGTACTTTTGGATGTACTACTATTTTGTTTTCATCAAAGTTTTTAATGTATATGTTTGATAATGATTTTGCTCTGCTTAAAGCTACATAATGTAACTGATGTATTTTGCTATTGTTTAAGTGTATATAAAGTGGTTCAATTGTTTCGCCTTGTGTTCTATATATAGTACGAGCAGATGATTGGCGTAATGGAAATTGTTTGCGTATAATTGTAATACATTTTTTGTGAATTGAAAGTTTCTTGATATAGGATGGATTGGTGTCCAATTATATGAAATGTTAATGTGATATAAGTGTCTGTTTTGTAGTCTTGTATTTGTTTCGACATTTTCATTATCAAAACTAATCCAAATTACAATTGTTGTGTTATTTATAGCTTTAACAAATTCTACTATTCATATTGCACCATTTGTTAGGCCATCATTAACATTAATTTTGCAAGTTAAATCCTAGCGTAATTTTAATGCAATGTGTAATATGTATGAAAGGCCCCTAGTTTTTGTTAGATCAGTTGGTAATTGTTTGAGTATTGTTTGCTTTACTTGTTCTGTAAGATCTGAAGCAACTGTATCAATTGCTATTGCTGTGTAAAGGGGATAGTGTTGTATATGTTACATTAAAACTTTATTATTAATGTTATTAACCTCTTCGTTAGTTGACATATTATAGGGTATAGTTTTGCTAATGCTGGTAGGTGGTTCTATTTCTTGTAATTGAATTTGTAAAATATCAGTGTTTGTTTTCCTTCTCTTAATCTGTTCAGTAGTTCTGCAAATGGTAGGTCATTTAGTTGTCTCATAATTTTTGTGAGTTCAAATAATCTGAAATGTGTTTGCCATAAGTGAGTACTTAGTGGCCCATATGAATGTTTAGAACTGTCAAATATGTATATGTCAAAAACGGGCTTTAAATGATAGAAATCTCCAATTGCTAATATCGAGATTCCTCCAAAGGGTTGGTTAGATGTTTTTATTTCTTGTAAACTGTTATGTATGAAATTTAACATATTTGTGCCTACCATTGATATTTCATCTATTATTAGTAGTCTAAGATGCATTTGCTGATTTTGTAGTGCACTTCTGTGTTCATAAGTTAGTGGTTTATAAGTTAACATTTGTGATACAGGTATTTTAAATGTACTATGTAGTGTTTTGCCATTTATGTTATGTGCTGCTTTGCCTGTTGGAGCTGTAAGCAATATATAGACGTTATCTGGATTTTCTCCTGCTTTGGTATTGTAGTAACATAATAATGTTTGATAAAGTGCAGTAATAAGGAAGCTCTTCCCAACTCCTGCACAACCAGTACAAAATGTATAGCAGGGTGTTTCTTTGGTTTTTATTCAATGTAAATGATGGTATATAAAGTTGAGTTGTTCTGTAGTTAGATTATGCATTATATTATTGTATTGGTCATTTGGAAGTATATTATTACTTAATGTTTCTTCTTCAGTAGTGCTTCTAATGCCTATATCTAATGACAAGTCATATAGTAGTTGTTGGTCATTGAATTGGACTTAATTGCATATGTTATCAGTTGGTACTGTAGCTATTGATGAAACTGGCAGTGTGTGCATTGTATCATTGTTGGTGTTGCTATTAGTATTTGTAACTGTTTCATTATGTTTATTATAGTTGTTATGATGTATGCCGACAGTCTCCTTAATTTGCATATATCTTTCATAATATGTATGCTTATTACCAATAATGTTAGTTTCTTCTCTCCATGGGTAATAAAGCATTAGCAATTCTCGGTAATAACTTTCTGAGTCATTGGTTTTGTTAAATCTGCAATACCGGATGATTTTAGTTTTTTTGCGTCTTGTATAGTCTATGGATATTGGTTCATAATGTAAGTTATGTATTTCAAGTTTGTCCTCATCTGAGCTGTAAAAGTTGTTTTTTGGAAGTAAATTGTCATGATCATTTTATATTCTTTTTTTTTTCTTTTTATTGTTTGTATTGTATATGGATGCATAGTCAGCTAATGCACATTGTTCTAATGTTTTAGGGCGTTTGCTGGTATTTGACAATAAGATTATCATATTGTATGCTACTGGATGTATCTGGTAATGAATTTATAGTTTCTAGTTCTCTAATCTGGTGGGTCAGTATTAATGAATATGAAAGATCTAGAACTTTTCCGTAAAGGAATTTGAAGTATAAGATAAGCTGCTTCTTGTGCACTTATTTCTGTACAGTTTAGGAACTTCACCTATGTGCTTAAGTTGATCTTTAATATTTCGATTGTGGTATACTTCTTTTGCTGCTTGTGCAATTATTTAGCTCATTCCGCGTTGTGATTTGCTAATATATGAAACAATACATACTGCACAAGCATAAGCGTCTAGAATGTATTGTATATCTATGTTTGCTTGTCATGCTTGTAAAATTGTAGTTATTAATAAAGCATTCAGCTGGTGTCCTCCTTAAAAAATAGTAGTTTTTTCAATTATAGATTTTATATATGTAATATATTGTTCTACATTTATTTGCATATATTCTAAAAAATGTATAAAAGTATAGCTATGAAATTCTTGTATATTCATAGTAGCATGTATTAGTTCTATATGCTGTAGTAGCTCTTTATCAGTTTTGTCTAGTGTTAATGGTTCTAGTATCATAGTTTGTGGCATTGGATATTTAGGGTACTGATATTTGCATGTTCTTTTTTGTTTTATGTGGCATTTTTTTGTATGCCCATGTCTTTGTAGTGGTAATGAAGGTTCTATGCATGGATCCTGTGTTTTAGCACATGTGACATACTTATCGATGAAAGTAATACATTTATTAAGTTCTGAGTTGTCATATTGTGGAGCATTTTCAGTCCATATTAAAGCATGTATATGTGGTGATCCCCGTTGTTGAAATTTAACTCTATAAAAGTAATCTATAATTTTGCCAATTGGGTTACTTCCAATTAATAAAATACAATTAAATAATTTTCTAACTTGATAGTCAAAATGCTGTGCACATGTAATAGGATTTTGTTGTATTAATGTGCATTTACTTTCCCAAGACATATTTTCAAATTCTTCTTTTGTTGCATTCATTCCTATTTTCGATACGTAATAATATGTTTATTGAATGATACCATTTTGTTTCTGCGGCTGATAATGTTAAAAAAAAATTGGTATTCCTAATTGTCTTATCATTGCAAAAAGGTCTTTTTTGCAATGCTCCCAATATGGTGGGGAACTACGGATAGTTTTAAGTGTTTTATATCCTACATTGTACTGTAAAATGGTTTCCAAATTGTTTTTTTATGTCATTTGCAGTTATAACTTTTGCATTATTAAAATGTTTTCTAAGTGAAATGTATATTTTGCCTTGTATTTGTTTTATGTGTAACTTTTTTAATGTAAATAAAATATTAGTTATAGATTTAGCTACTTTACATATTGTGCTGTAATGTACAGGTAGTTGCCTATCTTTATTAGTAGGCTTTCGTTCTGCAGCAAATATTGTTGGAAAAGCTAAATATTCAGAATCTTTATCTTCGTATATGCCTTTTGGTGTGTTATATTCAGCAGGTGCTAAACTTAAGATATTAATGTTTTCAGTGGTAATAGTTTCATTAGTTAACATAGTATCCAAATTTCCTGCTGAAATGTTGTCTGAGGAATCAGATGTATTGTTTGTTTCAGAAGTTTCACTGCAAAGGTTTATTTCTTGGGGTCTATACTCACAGTCTGGATTAACAGTAACTCCATATTTGTTATACTTAGTGCTATTTTGTGCTGCTTGTTTTACTTTATTTGGTCTAACATTTTCAAAATGTGTATACGATTTATAACAATTTTCTTTTTAATTTTATGGGAATTGTCATGTTATCATTACTTTGTCTGGGTAATATTGTAACTTTTGTCATTACATCTGCAGGTACATTAACAACAGCACCTGATAATGATTTCTGGGATCCACGTGGTAATGTTTTAATTTGTAGAAAGGGAATTCTTGGTGATACTAATCTTTCTTCTAAATTATGCAGGTGTAATTCAGATGGTATATTAGGCAATAACATTCCATTAAAAAGAGAACAAAGTGGTATTTTATCTTTGCAAATATATGTATAGCATGCATTACATATAGAGTTTTTTTGTATTTGCTAATGTTACATTGTATACATTTTGGATGTTTGCTTAGACTGTGTGTTTGTTGTAGTGATTGCTTATGCCATAATTGATTGCAAATAGTACAAATGCACTCTGGGCAATATAATATTTCTCTATAAAAATCACTTATAGCATTTTTTGTTTCTATGTTTGTGTTTGAGTTACTGCTATTTGTATTTTCTATGTTATCTTCTGTACGGTTTCTTTTTCTGCTATTGACTGGTAACAATAATTGACTATTAACTGTTACTTTTTGAGTATTTGATATATTTTGTTGTGAATTAATAAATTTGTTTAGGTGTGTATGTGTTGTCGAATTATATATTGATGTAGCTGCATTTTCCATAGTAACAATGGTATTGCAGTCAGTATTTTTTGTTATATATCTGTCTTTTTCTGCAGTAAAATCAAATGCATTGCTAAATACATCTGTACATGTGTTAATAGTATCTGCAATATTTAAAGGAGTAGATGGTTGTAGTGGACTCTTTATGTGTTCGTTGTGACTATTTTTAGGTTGTGAATTTGGTGTAGCTGTACTAGGTGTAAGTGTATTGCTAACTATATGTGTATATGTTTTATTAGTATGTGATTTATTTACTGATGTAGATGGTTGGTCTATATATACTCTGCTGTTGCTGTTCGGATTTTTCCAAAGATTGTTTTCTGTTTGTAAAGTAGGTGCAATAATATTTGCTAATGTATTTTTAGGTGTTTTTGTGGTATGGACATATATATATTTGATAATTGCTAGTGGGTTTTTAGCATGGTTCCTTTTTTGTGCTTTTTTAAGTGATTTTGTTTAATTGTATTGATATCAATTGAAGTTATTTCAAATGCCACATAATCTGCAGTAGGGAGCTTTATACTATTAGTCAACTTAAAAATGTATTCTATTAGTTTAGTGAAGGTATTTATTTGCATAGTAATGCATGTTCCATTAGGGTGAGGCATTCCTTTGTTATCTTGACTATGTGTATCAAATATAAAGTATGTAGTCATCATTTTTACAATTGCAATTACATATGTCTATGCATGCTAATATGCCTGAATGTTAAGGTAGTGCAATAGTTAATGCGGTTGTAATGTCTGCATGTAAAGGATCAAATGGTGATACTAGGCTGTAAAAGAAGTGTTTCCCGAGCTTATTAGAATATACAATGCTATTGTGTTGTATGTATTTAGGTAAATCTTATGGATGCATTAATATTTTGTTATTAAGAGACTGCATTTATATATATATATATATATATATATATATAAAGCATCTCCTAGATCCATAATATAATGTAAGTCTTGTGTAGTTCATGTATGCACAGGTTTATAGTAATTATGTATAATTGCAAGTGTACTATTCGATAGACATTGTTTGCCTTTAGAATTGCTTCAAAACTTATCATGTCCTTGATGATAATTTGCTTGTATTATTACAACTGTTTCTTGTTCAGAATCCAATACATTTTGTTGGTGTAAACTGGTGAATTGGTTTATTTGTTGATGGTTTTTAATAAGAGACTTTGTTGTATGTTCTTACAAAGTTAATATTACATTACTATAATTAGTTTGTGTTATGATTGTATCTGTTGTAGTAGTAGGTATGTGTGTTATGTTGACTATAAATGCAGATGTGTTACTTTTATCTCTATTATATATTGTTGTAGATGTTTGTTGTAAATTAATTTTGCTGTTGCTGTTACTATCCTGTGGTATTGTTTTGTCTATTTCTATAGCTGATACAAGTGTTTTGCTAGCTATATTCGCAAATGTATTATGAGTATTAGCATTACATATTGATGTAGATGGTTTTATGTTGTTTATTAGATTATTGCTGTTACTTTCTGGGGGTTTTTGTAGTAGGTTTTAGTGTATTGCTGACTGTTTTGGAACATGTTTTAGGAATATGTGTATTATATGATGATGTTGATGGTTGTTCTATATGTACTATGCTATTAGTATTTTGTAGAAATGTTTTGGGTGTTTGTATAGTATCTATATTTGTTTTTTGATAAGCATTTGTATATGCTTTAGTGGTATGCACATAAATGTTTTTGACTGTTATAGTTGCTGATTTTTGTTGGTTTCTTTGCAGTGCTTTTTGCAGTGAATCTTTTTTAATTGTATTTATATCAATTGGGGTTAATTCAAATGCCACATAACCTGCATTATATGGCTTTAAATTATTTGCTAAATTTAATATATATTCCATAAATTTATTAAATGTATTTATTTGAATAGTTATGCATGTTCCATTTGGGTGAGGCATTCCTTTGTCATCACGACTATGTGAATCAAATACAAAGTGTGCATTAGTATTGCGCATAATAGAAAATACATAACTATCCTTGCAGAGTAAAATGCCAAAATGTAAACTTAGTGAATATCTTAGGGCTGTTTCAATATCTGGATATAATGGATCAATAGGTTGTAATATGTTTCCAAAAAAAGGATTAGAGAGCTTAATAGAATAAACATTGCTATTGTGTTGGATGTAATTAGGTAAATCATCAGGATATATATATATATATATATATATATTAATTAAACAATCAGACCCCGGAGCTTTCTTCACAGCGGTCCTGAAAAGGCTCCGGATGCCCTGTCTGTGATAGACGGAGAGTTGGCGTTGTGATAACGCCAACTCTCCGTTTTATAAGGAAAGAAATCCAGGACTCACAGGAGTGCTTCTTTGAAGTTTATTAAGGCAAGGTGATGCCTCACCAACGCGTTTCGCTAGTTGCTTTTTAACGGTATGGCGAACATATGTTTTGTAAGTAACACAAAATTAGGACTAAGTCAGACTAGTACATGCAATGTCTAACCTAGGCGCCATTTTTTGAGTGGCTATCAAAGTGAGATATCAAATGGTTTTATCAGCAAATAGATTTAGTAAAGTTGTATGTGGATAGAGTACTCAAATTAAATTCTTATAGTAATGTTTACACATGTTGATACATTATGTTGCCGGCTCAATTTAGCCCAAGTGGGCAAATAAAATGTGTCTTGGCCAGTATTTCTATATCTTGGGGAAAGACATACCCTTTCATGTTAAATACATAAAAATTCAACATTTGTTGGAGTCAATCAAACATGTATATGACAAATCTTGCCCAAGTGGGCTTTACTTACACCTGTTCCACCAACAAATCAAAGAACCAGCATGAAAATATCAACTTGATAAATATACATTTCCAGCTCCACACTTTGAGTCACTAGACGCCTTCTACTTGAAGTTCTGGCATTCGCCTTTCGTAATCTGTGTAACAATTAAAGAAAAGGGTGACAAAAAAAAGAGAAAAATAAATATCTTATTCACTATATGCTTCTCATATCAATATTCAATTCAACACCATATACACAATGGTCCTCAACAGGCCTATTCACCAGAATCCAATCATCACATATATCTCAGAAACTTCCAACATAGAATAAAACATAACCAATTCAATTACAAGTGTACAGCCATCTGTTCACTTGAATTGAGACCATTCAGTATCAAAGTGTCGAAGTCAATGATGAACCTAGACTCCATGCGTCTCAATTGGCGTTCTATATCACCTCCCCTCTCCTGATGTGCTACTGCATATATTACTACAAACTATAACAATTTTTCATTTTGATTATGCACTTTGAGAAAGTGATGAGCCACTGGATACTGGACATCAGTACGTTTGATTGCACGTAAATGTTCCATAACTCGTTTTTTGGCTCGATGGACTGTACTACCTATATAAAATTTACAACAAGGGCAGATTAGGCAATAAATACAATAATCTGTTTTGCATGTGAAATTTCCCTTAATAACAAATTCTTTTTTGGTATTGGGAAATTTAAGTATCTTACAATCACTGCTATTGGCACAGTGTTTGCAGCTCCTAAAGCCTACATCGGATTTAGGATTGCCACTCTCAGCATTTGCTATGGCATTGTTGGAATAGTGATGTATAATTGCAAAGGTGCTTTTTGGTGGACATTGTTTCCCTCTGGAATTGGGAGTAAATCTTTCATGTCCTTGATGATAGTTAGCTTGTAATATTGTATTCATATTTATATGTACAAAGAAATGTTGCTTTTCATTTATCTTTATGTATTTATTTCTCTAGCTGTATATATATATATATATATATTCACGGAAAAAACCATAGGTTTCAGGGGCGTTATAGTTAGCTGGACATTTCACTCGTACAAAACCATTGAAATTCGCCCGTTATAGTTAGTTCAGCTAACTATAACTCGCGCGCCCGCAATGCACTGCTGATGACGTCACATATTACATCACTCATGACATGGTCAGTGACATCACTCATGACATCACTGATGACATCTCAAGTGACATTACTGATGACATCACTGATGACATCATCCTTGTGGTAGAGTGGCAGACCTCCTCTCACCCTAATACAACCTTTGATACACACACTCAAAAATAGACACTAACATTTTCTAAACAATGGTCCTACCAATACCAGTTACAACAACCTATTCAGTAATTCTTTAAGATCCACATACACATCCACATCCACTCATACACCAACAGTCTTATATAGTCACTCATACATGTACTCACTCATCATATGTACTCAAACACCTATACATCCTGTTACACACCGCCACACATCCATAGTCACACACATAGTCACTCAAGCTAATAAAGAATCAAACTTCCATTTACTTGCATATACAGTTATACAGCACACTTACTCCTACAGAAAGTTACACATACTTACTCTTTTAAAAAAAATCACTTAAAGAAACACATACTTATTCATACAGGAACTCTTCCAATTTCTCACTCTCACATATACTCACTTATATACAGCAATACTCACATATACTAGTTTAAAAAATATGTAGTTACTTATAAAGACACTATTGAGACAGTCATTCACTCACTAACACACCCATACACACACTCATCCACCCATACAGTTCTGCACACATACTGTCTTCAAAACATACAAACAGTGACGTACTCATTCATGCATCTATGCACTAAGTAATACCCTCCACTGAACCATACAGACACTCAGACACTCATACTGATACTCGAAAAACCAAGTAATAACCCATATAGACACTCATGTAGCTACTCACCAACCCATGCAGTCACTTATACACAAAGTGAGAGACTGATACAGATATTTACATATTTAAACATTACTCAGTAACCCATGTATTCACTAAGATACACTTAATCAGTCCGTTATGCAATCAATTTTACACAAAAAACATCATCCATTTAGACACTTATATACCCATTTATTCTTCCATCGACCTTGAGATCTACATATATAAAAAATATTTAATTTTCAGAAAGACACACATTCACTGTATGATGTCATCAGTGATGTCATCAGTGATGTAATTTGAGATGTCATCAGTGATGTCATCAGTGATGTCACTGACCATGTCATGAGTGATGTAATATCCGACGTCATCAGCAGTGCATTGCCGGCGCGTGAGTTATAGTTAGCTGAACTAATTATAACTGGGGAATTTCAATGGTTTTGTACGAGTGAAATGTCCAGCTAACTATAACGCCCCTGAAACCTATGGTTTTTTAAGTGAATTTGCAAGGTTTTTTAAATGCTAACTCCTAACTATAACGTGTGTGAAACCTATGGTTTTTTAAGTGAATTTGTACGTTTTTTTAAATGCTAACTTATGTATTTATTAATATTTTTTTTCAGGTTTTTCACCATGCGTGCACCGTGCGCGCACCGTGCGCTCGCTGTGGGCACCAGGTGCACTTCGTGCACCGAGCGCCCACGAAGCGTTGTGCGTGCCGTGCGCGCACCGTGCGCGCTCCGTGCGCGCACCCCGCGCATTTTTGACAAAAAAATTAATGTTTTTTTCACCCTTGGGTGTCCTTCAGTGACCCCCTGACAAAGGCTAGGGGGTCAGGAACTGTCCACCATGCCCCCTTTTCACGTTCTCCACCTTTGTTTTTCACTGCCTCAGACTGCGAGAGACAAAATGGCGGCCGCCACTTCCTGATTTCGACAGATTCGTATGTTTACTGACATCTAACAACCAATCAGAATTGCGCTCGCGCACGGCAGGGTGCGCGCACCGTGCGCGCACGGTGCGCGCGTATAGATATTGATATGGTTTTAAATGCTATTTTCTCAGGAAATACTGAACAGATTTACACGAGACCTTCAAAAGGCACTTCCTTGACCTTATGGCTACCTCTCTGCCAAATTTTACGTAATTCTGTTCAGCCGTTCGGGCTGTACCTTCGACTAAAGGTCCTATGGAAAAATGCATGGGGAAAACGCGTTTTGGGACCCCCCTTTTTTCTTGGCCCCCGCTTGACTAATCACCCAGAGACTTTCAGGGTAGGAGCAGAGCGAAGCGCCCCACCTATGTTGAAACATTCGCGAGGATTCGTCAACCGGCACCAAAGTTATTCAAAATAGAATTTTCAGATTTCCTATGGAAACACGGTCCTAACTATAACTATCTACTGGCGACCGCCAGTAGATAATATATATATATATATATATATATTCACTGAAAAAACCATAGGTTTCACACATGTTATAGTTAGCGGAAATTTTACTGATAAAAAACCAATGAAATTGCCCCGTTATAGTTAGTGCAGGCAACTATAACTCACGCGACCGCAATCTTCTGCTGATGCTAATACTGTATTTAGACACTTATTTGCCCATGTCTTCTTCCATTACATTTTAGCTATACATATATTACAAATATTTTTTTTTCATAAAGACACATATGTCATCAGCAGAGGATTGCGGTCGCGTGAGTTATAGTTGCCTGCACTAACTATAACGGGGCAATTTCATTGGTTTTTTATCAGTAAAATTTCCGCTAACTATAACATGTGTGAAACCTATGGTTTTTTCAGTGAATTTGCAAGGTTTTTTAAATGCTAATTCCTAACTATAACGTGTGTGAAACCTATGGTTTTTTCAGTGAATTTGTACGGTTTTTTAAATGCTAAGTTACTTTACGCCATTCGAGGCGTGCGCGCCCACTTAACGCAGTTCGTTCCGTGCACGGTTTTTATCAACTTTAATAAGCCCTGTACATTTGGTGGCCTTCGGCCACCAAAAGCACAGGGGGTGGGGTCAATGTGGATAGTGTTTTTTTATTTCTATTTTATAATTTCATGTTGCCAAAATCTCGTTTTTTTTCAAAAGTAATAAGCCCTGCACATTTGGGGGCCTGCGGCCACCAAAAGCACAGGGGGTGGGGTAAGTGTGGATAGTGTTTTTTTTATTTATATTTTTTTACCGTACGCGTACGGTAAGCGTACGGTAAGCGTACACGGCGAAATTGCCGAAAAAAAAATAAAACCGTTTTTGCTCTTGGGGGATGTTTGGGGACACCCTCAACATGACTATGTGGGAGGGAGTTGTCAAAACAGCCCCGTAACATGTTTTTGGGCATCATGTTTGATAAAAAACACTCAGTGCGAGAGACAAAATGGCGGACGCCGCTTCCTGGTTTCGGCCGATTCGAATGTTTACTAAGATCTAAGAGCCAATCAGAATCGCGCTCGCGCACGCCACCGTACGCGTACGGTAAGCGTACGGTAAGCGTACCGTAAGCGGGCTCAGATATATATATTGATTTAAAGGCTATTTTCTCAGAATCTACTGAACAGATTTACACCAAACCTACAAAAGGCACTTCCTTGACCTAGGGACTACCTCTCTGCCAAATTTCTAGTAATTCTGTTCAGCCGTTCGGGCTGTAGCTCGTTCTAAAGGTCCTATGGAAAAATGCATGGGAAAAACGCGTTTTGGGACCCCCCTTTTATCTCAGCCCCCGCTTGACGAATCCCCCCGAGACTTTCAGGGTAGGAGCGGAGCGTAGCGCCCCACCTATTTTGAGAAATTCGCGAGGATTCATCGACCGGTGCCAAAGTTATTCAAAATAGAATGTTGCGGATTTCCTATGGAAAAGGGGTCCTAACTATAACTACCTACTGGCGACCGCCAGTAGGTAATATATATATATATATATATATATATATATATATATATATATATATATATTCTGATCCAAAATGCAATAATACGCGCTCTCAGAAGTTCAAGGAGGATATTTAATTGAGGTACAGGCTACGCGTTTCGGAAGTCAAACTTCCTTGATCACACGAAGAGCCGAATACAAAACACCCATTACATAGTGGAGGGTACTAGACATATATATATTCACTGAAAAAACCATAGGTTTCACACACGTTATAGTTAGGAATTAGCATTTAAAAAACCTTAGAAATTCACTGAAAAAACCATAGGTTTCACACACGTTATAGTTAGGAATTAGCATTTAAAAAACCTTAGAAATTCAGTGAAAAAACCATAGGTTTCACACATGTTATAGTTAGCTGGACATTTTACTCGTAAAAAACCAATGAAATTGCCCCGTTATAGTTAGTTCAGCTAACTATAACTCGCGCGCCCGCAATGCACTGCTGATGACGTCACATATTACATCACTCATGGCATGGTCAGTGACATCACTCATGACATCACTGATGACATCTCAAATGACATCACTGATGACATCACTGATGACATCATCCTTGTGATAGAGTGGCAGACCTCCTCTCACCTTAATATAATCTTTGATACACACATTCAAAAATAGAGACTAAAAATTTCAAAACAATGGACATACCAATACCAGTTACAACAACCTCATCAGTAATTTAAAGATCCACATACACATCCACTCATTCACCAACAGTCCTACACAGTCACTCATACATATACTCACTCATCATATGTACTCATACATCTATACATCCTGTTACACAATGCCACTCATCCATGGAGTTACTCACACACATAGTCACTCATGCTAAAAAAGAATAAAACATACATTTACTTGCATATACAGTAATACACACACCACCATACTTACTTCTACGGAAACTTACACATACTTAGTCTTTTAAACAATCACTTATAGAAACACATACTTATTCATACAGGAACTCTTTCAATCTCTCCCTCTCATATATACTCACATATATACACCAATACTCACATATACTAGTTTAAAACATATGTAGTTACTCCTGAAGACACTATTGAGACAGTCATTCACTCACTAACACACCCATACACACACTCATCCACCCATACAGTCCTGCACACATGCTGTCTTCAACACATACAAACAGTGAGTCACTCATTCATGCATCTATGCACTACGTAATACCCCCCACCGTACCATGCAGACACTCAGACTGATACTCAAAAAAACAACTAATAACCTATATAGACACCCATGTAGCTACTCACCAACCCATGCAGCCACTTATACACAAAGTGAGAGATACACTTAATCAGTCAGTTACACAATCAATTTTTCAAAAACAAATCATCCATTTAGACACTTATATACCCATTTATTCTTCCATCGACCTTGAGATATACATATATAAAACATATTTAATTTTCAGAAAAACCCACATTCACTGGATGATGTCATCAGTGATGTCATCAGTGATGTCATTTGAGATGTCATCAGTGATGTCATGAGTGATGTCACTGACCATGCCATGAGTGATGTAATATGTGACGTCATCAGCAGTGCATTGCGGGCGCGCGAGTTATAGTTAGCTGAACTAACTATAACGGGGCAATTTCATTGGTTTTTTACGAGTAAAATGTCCAGCTAACTATAACATGTGTGAAACCTATGGTTTTTTCACTGAATTTCTAAGGTTTTTTAAATGCTAATTCCTAACTATAACGTGTGTGAAACCTATGGTTTTTTCAGTGAATTTCTAAGGTTTTTTAAATGCTAATTCCTAACTATAACGTGTGTGAAACCTATGGTTTTTTCAGTGAATTTGCAAGGTTTTTTAAATGCTAATTTTTTTTTTTTTTCTTCATTTTTTTCAAACATATTTTTAATTTAATTTTTTACCTTTTATAAAGACTATGCTTCATTTTTTAAAATCATTAAATATTTATTTTATATAAATTTTTTTAAATAAACAAGTAAAATTTATTTCTAGATTTTTTTTTTTTTTTTTTTTTTTTATAGTACGCGTACCGTAAGCTCACAGTAAGCGTACGGTTTACGCAACGTCCGTAATCTATCTACGCTGCTTGCGTATAGTTACGTACTTTGCGTAGCGCGCGTACTGCGCGTGGGACGCGTGCGCGCTTACGCAACACGCGCACGTTACGCGGAAGTGCCGGGAAATGACTGTTATGCGCATGCGCGCAAGCGCGTGTCTTTTTTACGCGCACGCGTACTTTTTGCCGTAAGCGCACCGTAAGCGTACCGTAAGCGTACGGTAGGTCATGTGATCATGAAACACAACTTTTGATTGGTTGAAACTACTTTCAGTTCTAGAACTCTCCTACACCACACCCATTCCCCTCATTTCTGCTTGTGATCCCTTGGGAGAAGGAGCTGGTTTGTCTTTGGGATACGATGGCAGAACAGCAGAGCTCTTCTGAGAGTGAGGCTAGCACCAGCAGCACTGTCTTGAGGCAGAGAGCGAGGAAAGTAAAGCCTTCTTATGTTTGGGATTATTTTACTTTTCCAGAAGGCCAGCAAAAGGTGAATGCACCCTTAGTTACTTGCAAGCTGTGTAAGCGTGTACTTTCTAGAGGTAATCCTGACAGGAAGTATTCCTTTGGGAATCACACCATGATGAGGCACCTCAAGGATGTACACAAAAGGACACATGCTCAACTTTTTGGAGGTAACTCTTCAGAAAGACGAGCCAGTACATCCACAGCAGCTCAGCCTGGACCATCACCTGCAGAGCTTACTCCTTCTTCTGCAGCTCAGGTGAGCCCTTCATCTGTGGGGGGAGAATCTCCTTTTGCTGGCCCTCTGGAAATGAACCCTCGATTTCGGAAGGTTGATATTCATTGCACATTTTGTAAAGCTCTAATTTGTTATAGGGAGACCAGTGTTTCCCTAGTGAATAACAAAATAGATCAGCACATTTGTAGCTTTGAATGATTTTCCCATGGTTCCTTTCCTCTGTCCCTGCATGAACACAACGGTTCTTTTAAGAGCCAACCTTATCTTTCATCTTTTTTTTACATTTTTTTTAAAAAACTTTTTTTTTTTTTTTACCGTACGCGTACGGTAAGCGTACCTTTTTTTTATTTTTTAAAAAAAACACTAAAAATCATTTTTCACATTACAAGGTCCTTGAGAGACTACAATTATTACTATTGACTTACCATACTCACTGAAAAAAATATTTATTCATTTGTTTTTTTAAAAAATAGTTTTTTAAATGGTTGTAGTTTACGAAAATTTTCTATATCGATCTGAAAAAAAAGAAAAAAGTATTAATATTTTTAAACCATTTTATAATACAGTACACATATTTACATTTTTTACCAAAAAATATTTTTGCCTTATTTTTGCTGTTTTCAGAATATATTGCATTTCACTATAAATTGTGAAAGCAATTGCATTCATCATTTAACAGCGGGCAAAAAAAAATAACAATCTCAAAGATTGTATTAAAAAAGCCCAGAATCTCTTCTCACTTAAACTTATCATTACAGAAATGCATATTATTCTAAAAAAATATCATCTAAAAACAATACTTTTTTCTTTAAAATACCGTCTGATATTTTTGTTTCAGGAGTATAATCACAATATTATATCTCAAATAACTCCAAAATACATCTGATTTTATTTCCTTTAGGCCAAATTGTATTTTTTTTTTTTCCCTGGAATAAATTTCCAAGGGAAAACCATTAAAATTCTAAAGTTTAATCTGTCCAGATCTCACCGATTCTCTGTAACATTTTGGTTCACAAAAATTTTTTGAATAATTTATTTAGTCCACAATAGAATTGGTTACTTTTCCAAAATCTCTTTTTACACTTTGAAATCACTTTTACAGACTGACACATTCTGAAACCTTTTTTTTAAATTTATTTAAATGCACATGTCCAAGCTGTTTTTTTTTCAGACCACCACCGTGTGTATTCTCTGTGACTGCCTACACTCCAGCAGGGGCAACCAGCCTTAGTGATGCTGAATGTATTTGCATTACAGACTTAAACCTGAAAACCCCACTCGCTTCTAATTACTGTGCATGACTATACATGGCAAGCACATGGGTGTGTGCTAAGCCTCTGCTTCTTCCCCCAAAAATTCGCTCCTCTTTTCCATCTACTGCAACTGTGAAATCACCAGAGCAAGACGCAATAAATTTCTGCCTATAATTCTTCTATGGACACAGAGTCATGTTTTCACATTAGTGCCAAAACGAAATTTCTTTGCCAATTTGAAAGCACACTTACTGCTCTTTTTTTTTCGGGCCAAGTGAAAATCTCTTTTACAGACTGACACATTATGAATCCACCATGTGTAACTACAACAAAAACAATTCCCATTTCTATTATTCATTTCTTAAGTTACCACATACATCCCCTCTCAAACTGTAAACTCACCTTTAAAATTAGTTAGTTGTGAAAGAAATGTGTCACTCAAACAGCAGATTATCAGAGCCAGGATCTCTGTTCTGTACACCTCTCTCCTCTCAGCAGAACCAGATAATGGCAAACTTTCCCTCTATTTTTCCACACATATACATGTAAGTTTCAAATCTCAGTGCTTCCCCCTTTTTTTCAAATGTAATGACACATTTCTATTGGTTGAAAACCAACCCTTTTCCAAAAGTACCCTGCCCCCAACTTGACTTCTGCCTAGTACCCTTCCCCCAACTTGACTTCTGCCTGCTACCATAGCAACAGCTCATGGAACACTGCTGTGTGCAGTTAGGTCAGAAGTTCGACACACAATGTTTCAATTCCACAGAGCAAGAGTGCTTGACTTTTCAATCCTAACTGCAAATCCATAGTACTGTTCTTTGGTTACACATTTTTTTGTACCAATACAAAACATGCTTCTATTAATTTTCACATACAGCCTAGTTTTTTTTCTAGAATGGTATGAAACAGCCAATCAGTTCTTTTTGTTTTGTAAAAAATATGTATGCCTCCATTTCCAAACTGTCTTTCTTTTCATATTGCCATTCTACTGAAAGACACCTCCTGAGTGCATCCAGTTCTCCTTTGAAGATGTTCACAGTGTGGATTGTAGGGCACAGCTATGTCTTCTGGAGTGAAAAGTTTGCAGAGAAAACAGATATGGTGAGAGACCTTGCTTTGCCAAATGTAGACATTAAATGGATTGGTCAGAGAGGGTTAAAGTGGCACCAATTGATGCCATTGGTGAAATCCTTCATTCAAATCCAACACCCTGACCTCATAATAGTGCACTGTGGTGGCAATGACCTAGGCACTTTGACTGGGGTAGGTCTGGAAATGCTTATGAAGGACACCTTTGCACAACTGTTTACACTTTTCCCTAAAACTGCCTTTGTGTTTTCCAACATATGCCAAAGGCAAAAATGGAACTGGTCCAATCATTTCTGTCCACAGATTGACAAAGCAAGAAAGCACGTCAACAAATCTGTTTCTGCTTTCCTCCGTGACTATGGTATGGGTGCCATTTACCACAACAACTTGCGTTACGACATGCAAGACATTTATAGAGGAGATGGTGTGCACTTCAATGATGAAGGGAACAGAGTCTTCCTCTTGAACCTTAGACTCTGCATCGGTACTTACTTGTAGGTACCACTAAAAAAATGACTCCATAAACACAACAGCTCTTTTTAGAGCTCCCTAATTTCTAAACTCTTAAATCTGATTTTCATTTATTTATTTTTATTTTTTTTACCGTACGCTTACCGTGAGCTTACCGTACGCGTACCCCGTGATTTTTTTTAAAATCAATAAATGTTTTTTTTGTACTTTTCTGTCCTTCTTTGACCCCCTTACAATTGTTAGGGGGTCTGTAACTCTCCTCATTGCCCCCTTTCCTTGTTTTATTTTTTTTACCGTACGCTTACCGTGAGCTTACCGTACGCGTACCCCGTGATTTTTTTTAAAATCAATAAATGTTTTTTTTGTACTTTTCTGTCCTTCTTTGACCCCCTTACAATTGTTAGGGGGTCTGTAACTCTCCTCATTGCCCCCTTTCCTTGTTTTCACTCTTTTTTTTCAGAGTGAAATACACAAAATGGCGGCCGCCGCTTCCTGGTTTCGGCCGATTCGAATGTTTACTAAGATCTAAGAGCCAATCAGAATCGCGCTCGCGCACGCCACCGTACGCTTACCGTAAGCGTACGGTAAGCGTACCGTAAGCTGGCTCAGATATATATATTGATTTAAAGGCTATTTTCTCAAAATCTACTGAACTGATTTACACCAAACCTACAAAAGGCACTTCCTTGACCTACGGACTACCTCTCTGCCAAATTTCTAGTAATTCTGTTCAGCCGTTCGGGCTGTAGGTCGTTCTAAAGGTCCTATGGAAAAATGCATGGGAAAAACGCGTTTTGGGACCCCCCTTTTATCTCAGCCCCCGCTTGACGGATCCCCCCGAGACTTTCAGGGTAGGAGCGGACCGTAGCGCCCCACCTATTTTGAGAAATTCGCGAGGATTCGTCGACCGGCGCCAAAGTTATTCAAAATAGAATGTTGAGGTTTTCCTATGGAAACGTGGTCCTAACTATAACTACCTACTGGCGACCGCCAGTAGGTAATACATATATATATATATATACAACTAAGAAAGTACGAAAAACTTAAGAAATTGGAAATTTCGAAGTGGTGGGAGGCTGTTTCCCTCCAGGATTATGTAGACAAAAAAATGGTCCCACGAGGATTACGCATTTATACGACACCCTCCTATGAATCGCCCAATCCGCGGATGTTAGAGGAATGGGCTGAAAATTCAGCAGTCAGCTCTAAAAATATGCTATGTATCCTCGTAAAATATGCGTGGGAAGACAGGGAAGCCACCATTAAAGATATCCTGGAATTAGAAGAAGACTTCAAGAAGTACTCTGATCAAACAACCATCACCAAATTTATGGAAGAAATGAAAAAAAAAAGAATGAGTCAGTACGAAGAAGATATCAAATTGAGAAAACAATGTAAACTTCACCGCGACTGCGCAGATTATGAAAGTGGCCGAATTTTGACATACAGTAGAAAGTACGACCACCTCTACAATTTCCAGCCAAAAGAATCAAGTACTGTCTCTGTAGAAGGAAGAAACGATACATCTGTAAATATTGCCACAACCAGTGATTCTGACACTGATGCATCAGTTCATACCTCAAGTACAGCCTCAGAGGTAGAAATAATCACTCGTCCTGCGACTTTTTTAGACGAGTACCGGACCCTGAGGAGGAACAAAGAGACGACGAAAACCATTGCCTCCCAACCAACACCAAGAGGGAGAGGATATCGGGGAAGAGGAAGAGGAAGAGGAAGAGGAAGAGGAAGAGGAAGAGGCAGGGGCGGAGCAAACAACGAAGGGACAGACGAAAACACAGGATACAGAAACGAAATAAAGCCAATGGGAACCAGACGTGGGGGCTCACAAAAGAAGATGTAAATATGTGGGACGACACTATGGTAAATAAAACTATTGTAAATCTCACGAGCCGTACCCTGTCCAATTTGGAAAAGAAAACGCTATGTCTAGGTCTTACCTTTTGCCCTACTGCCATCTTCGACTATTCCGATACGAGAATAGACATTTTTAAGTTCATAAGGAAGTTAAAACTAAAAAAATGGCATGAACTCAAAGGGAATATGCAGGACAATGCCAGGGTTATGACTACCACTGAACAAATTGCCCTTACGATAGCTGATACCAATATGCTGCTCACCATGCAAGAACTTGAACAGAACACTGAAGGTGACAATATGAACGGCAATCATGAAATCCAAGATATTGTTATAGATAGAGCAGCTGTTACACCTTTCAAACCCCGTTCTATCTTTTATCCGAATCTCCCACACGATAGTGTGGATACTTTTCATGAGGTTGTTACTAAAGCTCTCATTGAACATAAACATGAGAAATCCAACCATAATTTTGTGTGTGGTAATCTCACATTTAAACAAAGATCTATTATTTCATCATTAGCGAATGACAAGGATATCGTTATCCGCCCGGCGGATAAGGGAGGTAATATTGTTCTACTTAGCAAATCCATGTACATAACGGAAGCACACAGACAGTTGAAAAACAACAGATTTTATGAAAAAACTAACACCAAGACTTATAATGACAGTATACTGGTTACCTGGGAAAAACTATCAGCCTGGCAAGGAGAAGGAATAATCACGTGGGAGGAATATTTATATCTGAAGAAAGATTATCCAAAACTTCCGATTATATATTTCCTCCCCAAAGTACACAAAAATCCTACTGTTCCCCCAGGGAGACCTATTGTTTCATCTGTGGGGAGTGTTTTCGAAAATATCTCTAAGTATGTAGATTATTTCTTGCAAAACTATGTCACCAAACTCCCCTCATACGTTAGAGATACTAAAGACTTTTTATGTAAACTTGAGAACATACAATGGCAAACCAACTATATTTTTATCACTATGGATGTTTCCAGCTTATATACCATCATTGATCATGATCAGGGGATTCGTGCGTGTACCCATTTTCTGAATGAAAGAAATATCATGTATTCTGAACATACAAAGATGCTCATTGATATGATGTTACTATGTCTACAGAATAACATTTTTATGTTCAATGGTGAACTGTTCAGACAGACCCTAGGGACTGCCATGGGTACTTGCTTTGCCCCTAGCTTTGCTAACCTCTTTTTAGGCCTATGGGAAGAGGAGGTGAGAAAAGATGTTGACCTCTCTCAGCACCTCAAAAAAGTTAACACATGGCTGCGTTACATAGACGATCTTTTTGTAATATGGGAGGGGAGCGAAGAAGAAGCAGTCGAGTTTATCCAGCAACTCAATAACAACACACTTAACATTGTATTGACATATAACATCAACAAGGAGGAAATAGATTTCCTTGATGTCAAAGTTAGAGCTGTCAACAATACACTTGAGACTAAACTGTTTCGGAAAGAAACTGCAGGTAACAGTATTCTACACGCTCACAGTCACCACCCAGAAACACTCAAGTGGAGTATACCGTATGGGGAGTTACTGAGAGCAAGAAGAAACTGCAGTACTGATACCAACTATAAAATTGAAGAAATGATCATGCTGGATCGGTTTAGAGAGCGTGGTTACCCTAAATGGGTATTAGACAGAGCTGTCTCTAAACTCAAAGATATAGACAGAAAAAGTACCCTGCAAACAAAAGAGAAGACTGTAGAATCATCAGAGACACGAGTTATTCTTACATACAACAGTAGCTCGAGCAGAATAAAGAAAATTCTCAATGACAACTGGAATATCCTTAAAAGTGACAATATAGTAGGTCCTGCCATTAGCAATAGACCGAAAATCACATATAGGAAAGGACGGAGTCTAAGAAACATCCTGATGCACAGTGATATCACTGAACCACACCTTACATCCATGCACAACCTCAAGGGTTTTTATCCTTGTGGTCACTGTAAGGCCTGTAAAACAAGTCATATGGTCAATGAATTCAGTGTACCACATACTCCTAAGAAAAATACCATATCACAATTCCTCACGTGTAGTTCCACCTATGCCATATATGTGCTAGTTTGCCCATGCCAGAAATGGTATGTGGGGAGCACTACTCATATGGCCAAGAAAAGGGTCCTAGAACACCTTAGGGCCATTAATAACAAAGATAGCCATTACCCAGTGGCTAGACACTTTGCTGAGTATCATTTATCAAACAGTTCATTACTCAAGTACTTTGTAATTGAACAAGTAGTGGGCAGTGGAAGAGGTGGTAACAGGGAGCTGGTACTCAGAAAAAGAGAATCCAAAGGGATCTTAAATCTTGAGACAAAGTACCCGCTAGGACACAATATAGATGAGGAGTTAGCGACACATCTAATGGAGCATTGACATGTTTCTTTCTTCGCTTTTTCTGCTAGGTTTCAAGATGTATGGCTTGATGTTTTTGATGTTCATGAATCTGTAAATACTGTATGATACAACTGTAATTGTCATTTTTCTATTTTATTATCTTTTCTAAACTTTGTTCTTTTTCCTTTTCTTCACAGGAGGAAAGGAAGGGGCCCTTTGGGTATTCTCTACACGTCACGGGTCACCTACCCTTTTCTTCACTATCCCCAGAAGAAAATATCACCATGTATAGATAAGATTTTCTACTCACTTTTTTACTGTATTTTGGATAGTGCTTTTCTGTCTTTTTGTTTTTGTTGTTGCCAGTACTGAGAACAGTGCTAGACATGGGTTTGCGTCTGTGATTCTGCTTTAGATCACTTGCTTTTCAGAGCAGTAAGAGTGTTATAACCTGTTGGGACAGTTTTTTATCACTGCTGTAGCATTAGGCCACTTGGCGCCAGTATAAGCTATCAGCTTTGATTCTGATTTCTATCTTGTTTATTCCACTTGCTGGTACATTGGTGGCATAGATTTAGGGCTTTCAGTTGAGATGCGCTAAGCCACTTGGCTGTTATTTTTATCCCTTTATCTTTCTTTTTACTTTTTTCCTTTCACTATGAGGAAATAGCAATAGATTGTACACAGCTATTGTAAACTAGGATCTTTCCTATGTTTTCTTGTGCACTATGCACCTATATGCAATTATGCCAGTCTCAACTATTGTATACATGAATGTACCTGTGGACATTACAAGATGGCCGACAAACTTCTAGCACGGAAGTACACTTGCTGTAATGCTGTCCTATGTTTATGTCTAGTACCTTCCACTATGTAATGGGTGTTTTGTATTCGGCTCTTCGTGTGATCAAGGAAGTTTGACTTCCGAAACGCGTAGCCTGTACCTCAATTAAATATCCTCCTTGAACTTCTGAGAGCGCGTATTATTGCATTTTGGATCAGAGTACATTTCGCCAGCTGTGCCTTACTGGCTTCACGCGCCACCGATCAACGGGCGGAGCTTCCAGGAAAGGCGAAATTCATTACAGAATATATATATATATATATATATATATACACACAGATATATATATATTCATTTATATACACTGAAAAAACCATAGGTTTTACAGACGTTATAGTTAGTTGGACATTTGACTCATATAAAACCAGAGATATGTGCCCGTTATAGTTAGTTGAGCTAACTATAACTCGCGTGCACGCAATGCTCTGGTGATGATGTCACATATTACACCACTCATGACATGGTCAGTGACATCACTGATGACATCTCAAATGACATCACTGATGACATCATCCAGTGAATGTGTGTTTCTGTAAAGTCTTAATAGTTTTTCATATATATCTATGCCAAGGTGTATTGAAGAATCAGTAGATTTACAAGTGCCTGAATGTTTTATTTAGTAGGTACATGACTGACTGTATAAGTGAGTGATTGAACGTGTCTTACTGAATGCATGGGTTAGTGACTAAACTGTGTGAAAGTCTGTATTAGTCTCTCAGTTGGTGTGTAAGCGGCTGCATAGGTTGGTAAGTAGCTACATGAGTGTCTATATGGGTTATTGATTTGTTTTCTGAGTATCTGTATGGGTGCCTGAGTGTGTGGGTGGGTGGGGGTGTGACTCTGTGCATAGATGTCTGAGTGGGTGATTCACTGGTTGTATGGATTCAAAAGTGCATCTGGGAAGGGCTGTATGGGTGAGTTAATCTGTGTATTGGTGTGTTGGTGAGTGAATGAATGTCTCAGTGGTATATGTGTGAGTAACTACATATGTTTTAAGGCAGTATATGTGAGTGTTGGAGTATATGAATGACTATACGTGAGAGTAAGTTATTTGAAGAGTGGGTGTCTAAATGAGTGTCTGCTTGTATTAGTGATTGTATAAAACTGTAAGTATGTGTTAGCATCTGCATAAATAAGTGATGTGATGTGTGTATAAATAACAGAGTTGGTGCGTATAACTATATACATGAGTAAATGGGTATGTGATTGATTCTTTGCATGACTGACTACGTGTGTGAGTAACTCTATGGATTAGTGGCGGAGTCTGACTGTATGTATAGGTGTATGAGTGCATATTATAGTACTGTATTGATGAGTAACTGCATGTATAAGTGACTGGATGTGTCTGTAGACCTAGGAAATAGTGGGTGGCATGTAGTATCTGGCATTGTTGTGTGTATGGTTTCAAAAATAGTAGTCTGTATTTTAGAGTGCGTGTATCAAAGTTTATATTTGGGCATCAGTATGTGCATCAGATTATCACGTGGATGATGTCATCAGTGATATCATTTGAGACGTCATCAGTGATGTCAATTACCATGTCATGAGTGATGTAATATGTGACGTCATCACCAGTGCATTGCGGGCATGCGAGTTATAGTTAGCTCAACTAATTATAAAAGGCAAATTTCTCTGGTTTTATATGAGTCAAATGTCCAACTAACTGTAACGTCCCTGAAACCTATGTTTTTTTAGTGAATTTCAAAGTTTTTTAAATGCCAATTCCTAACTATAACGTCTGTAAAACCTATGTTTTTTTCAGTGAATTTCGAAGGTTTTTTAAATGTTAATTTCATATTTTAATATTTATAAAACCTATATTTTTTTCAAAAAATTGGTAATATTTTGGAACTCTATTATCCGTTTTTTGAATTTTAAAAATGATGTCATGTTTTATATCTTCAAAAAAAAGTATGTATATATATATTTTTTTTAAAGAAAACTGGAGTCCCGTACTGGTAGTGTACCAAGCTCCATCAGCATGCAAATCCTATCTGACATATTGCTAAACTCGTAAAGGACATGCATTTCGTATCTGACGGGTTCGTGGCACCGCGTCCCGCCTAAAATCATATACGTATGAGGCCGCGCCAGCTGCTAGTTTGGTATGCGACTGGTGCGCGGTACCAAACCGCGCATTACGTCATATACGTATGGGGTAGCACCGGCTGCGTGTTCCGTATGTGACGAGTGCACGCTGCCAGGCCCTGTGTTACGTCATGGACGTGTGTCGTCGCGCCGGGTATACCATTTCCTCATTTTTAGGTTTCGCCTAGGCAGCGCATGCGCTGTCTCGGCGAGAGATGCTGTATACAGTATTGTGGGGGAAGCTCAGCCCACTTTCTGCCCAAGCTTTTGATTGGCTCAAATCTGAAATGCTGCATTATCATTGGTTGCCGGCGTATTTGTCCCGCCTCCTTACTGCCATGACGTTATTTTTATCCTTCCATGGCTATCAGTCCCTTTACTTCAGCAACTCTTTTGTTCCCCTGCCTCCCCCTGTTCCCTCCCAAAGTCCGTGACTTCTCTGACCACCACCACCCCCCCACCCACTCCCGTTCCTGCCTTCTTCGGCACCCGCATTTTTTGGTTACAATGCAATAGGACTCGCGTAAATACGAGTCCTATTGCATTTGTAAATGCTTTTTTTCATATAACTGGCTGCCTGCATTCGCAATTTGTTTTGCCTGACCTGTCCAGACTCTCGCATGCGCGCAATGCTTTACATCGTGCGCATGTGCGCCAAAAGTGTTACTCTGTAGTGCAGCGGCTGCCTCCGGCTTGGCACGCAGTGACTCGAACCATGCTCGGCTGGCTGGCTGCACAATGCAGGCGTGTTTGTCTCACTTCTCTTTAAAGTGGGTGCTGAGGCCCTGTGAATGAGCCCCTGTATAACCAGCCGTCCTTTGACACCAGACACTTGGCCCGACAGTGCAAACAGAGGTTTAATGTCTCTCGCATGGGCGGAGGCCGCTGGTGACGGATAAGAGATCTGAAAAGGTGGCTGGAGGGGTTTGTTTGGGGATATCGGGGCCCGGATCTTGTGATAAGAGAGGTAAATAGGTTCAGTGAAAGGGGTCGCCTCTACAAACAAGTGTTAGCTGCCATCTCTTATTGGGTCTTCAGTTAAAGGACAGACCCCCACCTCTGAACAGAATAACAAAGTTAACAGCCCCCTTATATTTATTTATGTAATATCTTATGTAGCATCGACTCCACCCAGCGGGGCTTCAGAGCGCAGTACGACGCACTCTTAAAAACGGCCGGTCAACCATTTATTGATTGCTGTAAACACGCTCCTAATGCAGTTGAAATCAGTTTTGCCTTTCTTTTAAGAAATACATCCTAAACGCTGACAGTGTGCTAGTTTCTTTATGTCTCAAAACTATATCTAAATAACTTTGAAGTGTATACGAGAGCAAGCGATAATCTAAAATATTTTAAACATTTATATTTTTCTAACTGTAATAAACTTATATTATGGTAAATATATTTTCACAAAATCGCGTCGGGTGCGGTCTCCTTGCCCGCTGGGTGCGCGATTGCCATGTGATCTTAAAAAAAAGCCTTAGATTAGTTCATAACATTTCCCATTGTAGCAGTTGGAGAACGCCACCCATTTTAGTCATTCTCTCTACAGCATTTGATGAGACACACCTTTTCTGCTTAGAGAGCATTTTTCAAAACTTTTTGATATGTACACATATCTTACACTACACACAACATGCAACCATCATCTTCATCAATATTCATGGTCTGTAAAGTAGCCTTCCACCTGTGATAGCCATGCACCTAAAAGTTAAATAACCAAAGTTTTCTCCTCTGCCAGAGGTAACATGGTTGCATACGCTGTCCACAGCACAGTGTAATGTGGTACGACCCAGGGGCAGTATCATGCATAGATAAGGAACACACGGACACAGATAGATAGTGGAAGTGGGTACGGGCACGTGCGCTCGACTCCTCTTTATTACCTGGGTCACATATCCAGTGACGTCTGTGCTGGATGCATGTGGGGTGAGTGTAAACCAGCCCTCAGGGAATGGTTGCTGCTAGCATCAACTACAACAGTAATCATTGGATCACACACAGAGATTCAATAATAAAAGGGTCAATAGTTTGTGCTGCAGTAAGGTAGGGACAGTAGATGTGAAATAATACACAAAAGATTCTATTGTAAAAGAACCATAACTTGTGGTATACTGAGATACAGGCAGTAGATCTGAAATAATACACAAAAAGATTGTATCATAAAGGGTCCATCAGTTCTAGTGCACTCAGATAGCCACATCAAAAGTATTCAGCATGTGCACAGCCAGGGATGATGCGTGCTGCGGGCGGGCCGTACGAGGAGCAATGTCTGTTGCCTACAGGACTGCATCATCTGCAATAGTGACTCGATCTGAATTGTGAACACTGCTGTCTACAGTGTAGGCCAGAGAGAGTAGTCAGCAAGGGCCCACAGCCACGTGGCATTGACTTGAGCTGCCCAGTTTGTAATACACGAAGCAACAAAAAGCGTATGCGGAGCCTGCGATGATGTGCATGCGTAGTGCGGACAGAGCGCACTGGAGCAATGTCTTTTGCCTACAGGACTGCGTCATCTACAATAGCGACTCGATCTGAATTGTGAACACTGCTGTCTGAAGTGTAAATTGAAGGCAGTAGTCAGCACAGACATCCATGAATACTTTTTCTCACTTCCTCTTCACAAAATACAACAACATAACACCAAAAATTCTGCAATAAATAAATCAAAACAATTTGAATTGCGATCTCTGGTGTACACAGTGTAGACTGTTATTCAGTGTTCTTTTCCACTACCAAGAAGAATTTGGTCATTGTACTAAACCTTTAACTCATCTAAAAAAAAGTTCTTCAAGCAAGTATACTAAAAGGATATTGTGTATATTTCAATAGACGTTGTAGTTATTTGCCTACTGGATTTTGTAATTTAACAATCACCACTTGATCTGAATTGTGAGCCCTGCTGACCGCAGTGTAGGCCAGAGGCAGTGGTCATTAATGCCTCACAGCCAAGTGCCATTGGATTCGGCAGCACGGAGTTGGTTGCACCTGAACGGAGTGGGTACACAGAAATCATCACAGACTTTAACTTCTGACATCCTCAATCATAGAATCAAGACCCCGTTTCACTGTTCGGACCTGCTGTACCACGGTGTAGTCCAGCGACTACAGTCAACCAAGCCCAATAATCATGTACAGCAGTTAGCTACGGAGGCACAGAGTGTGATGCAACTCAACGGAGGGAGTTCTGTGAAAACCAAGCAGCAGGTAATATCGGACATCGTCCATTGTGGGATCAAGACACTGTTCCACTGTTGCGACCTAGAGTTGGTTGCACCTGGTCAAAGGGAGTACCTTCATCTCCACTCTCAGATGCAGTTCTAACATCGTCCATTGTGGGATCAAGACACTGTTCCACTGTTGGGACCTAGAGTTGGTTGCATCTGGTCGAAGGTAGTACCTTCATCTCCACTCTCAGATGCAGTTCTAACATCGTCCATTGTGGGATCAAGACACCGTTCCACTGTTGGTACCTGCTGGACGACTTTGTTAGTAATATACAGAGCACTCCACAGTGCTGGGCCTCAGGCTGGGTGCTGTGTGCCTGTGTCGCGGTAGCCAGCGTTGATCTCAGGAGCCTTCTCAGCTCGCAGGCCTTGGCCCAGGAGCTTCTGCCAGCGCGTGGTGGGCCCTCTTTCACATACGGCGGTGAACTGTGGGGCATAGCTCCCAAGCTGCGCAAGCTCCCACGTCGCCTTCAACCACACCACCGAACTTCACTGGACTGACCATCGCTGCATCCACTTCACTAGAAACCCACCATGCACCACCGCACCCAACAGATCCCCCACCACTGCTGGAGCAAAGTCACGGAAGACCAGCTAACCACCACCCTCACCCAGAACCCACCCGCCAACACCCCTGACCCCACACCGCCACCCGCAACCTCAGACAATGGATCGACGACTGCGCCAACATCCTCGCCCCGATCAAGAAACCCTCCAACAGACACACCAGCAAGAAAGCCAACTGATTCATGGAAGACCTCCAGGCCTCCAAGCAAACCTGCCGTACGCTAGAGAAGAAATGGCAGCGCGAACAGACACCGGACAGCCACAGAGCCCACAAGAACGCCACCCGTAGACACCATCAACTCATCAAATCTCGCCAAAAGAACATCCTTCAAAGACCACCTAGACAACAACGCACACAACAGCAAAGAGCTCTTCAACATCGTGAAGGAACTCTCCAACAACAGCTCCAACACCAACGAAATCCCACCTTCGCAAGACATGTGCGACTCCCTTGCCACCTTCTTCCATCGCAAGATCACAGACATCCACGACAGCTTCAACGTCACGACTGACCCAACAACCACTGAGACCTCCGCCCCCACGGCTACCATCCGCACCGACCCGAGCTCCTGGACCAACATAAACGATGACGAAACCATCAAAATCATGAACACCATCCACTCCGGATCTCCGTCAGACCCATGCCCACACCACATCTTCAACAAAGCCAGCACCACCATCGCACCCCATCTCTGGAAAGCCATCAACATCTCCTTTGAGACAGCTACCTTCCCGGAGAGCTGGAAGCATGCCGAGATCAATGCCCTACTCAAAAAAGCCAAGGCTGACCCCAAAGACCTCCAGAACTTCCGTCCCATCTCCCTGCTCCCGTTCCCGGCGAAGGTCATTGAGAAGACCGTCAACAGACAACTGACCCGCTACTTTGAGGAGAACAGCATCCTGGACCCATCCCAGTCCGGGTTCCGCAGCAACCACAGCACCGAAACTGCCCTCATCGCCGCCACCGATGACATTAGGGCCCTGCTGGACAATGGAGAAACCATGGCCCTCATCCTCCTGGACCTGTCAGCTGCCTTTGACACCGTCTGCCACCGCACCCTACGCACACGCCTCCACGACGTTGGGATCTGAGACTAGGCTCTGGACTGGACCACCTCCTTCCTCTCTGGCAGAACCCAGAGCGTCCGCCTCCCCCCTTTCCGCTCCGAAGCCAACGAGATCATCTGCGGCGTACCCCAGGGCTCATCCCTCAGCCCGACGTTGTTTCAGGCCTGATATAGTTAGGAATTAGCATTTAAAAAACCTTTGAAATTCACTGAAAAAACCATAGATTTCAGGCCTGATATAGTTAGGAATTAGCATTTAAAAAACCTTAGAAATTCACTGAAAAAACAATAGGTTTTAGGGGTGTTATAGTTAGCTGGACATTTCACTCGAACAAAACCATTGAAATTCCTCCGATATAGTTAGTTGTACTAACTACATCTCGCGCACCCGCAATCCACTGCTGATGATGTCACATATTACATCATTCATGACATGGTCAGTGACATCACTGATGACATCTCAAATGACATCACTGATGACATCATCCAGTGAATGTGGTTTGGTTCGTTATTTAAATATGTATTATATATAAAGCAATTTGCATTGAAGAATGAGTGGATATATAAATATAAATATCTGGATGGAGGATTTAGTAGCAGTGTGATTGACTGTTTACTTGACTAATTTATAGTGTCTCACTAAATATATCGGATAGTGACTAAACTGTGTGAATATCTGTATCACTTTGTCAGTTGTTGTGTAAACTGCTGCACTAGTTGGTTACTAGCTACGTGAAAGTCTATATTATTTATTGATTAGTTAACTGAGTATTTGTATGGGAGAGTGAATGTGTGTGTGGTTCGGTGGGGGGTGTGTGACTGCCCAAAGATGTGTGAATAGTTGATTCAGTAGGTATATGAAGTTAAAACTACATGTTATAACAGTTGTTTGGGTGAGTGAATATCTTTATGGGTGTGGTGATGAGCAAATATATGTGTCAATGGTACATGTCCAACAAACTAGAAAAATAAAAGCCAGTGTATGTGTCAGTTGTTGTATATAAATAAGTATACATAAGACTCAGTGATTGTATGATTGACTGTATGGATAACTGTATAATTGTAATAGTGATTTTATAACACACTAAGTATGAGCTATTATATATATGAATAGATGAAGTGGTGTTTTTATAAGTGTATAGCTAAGTAAAAGTAAGTATGATCCATTGTTTGCATAAGTGAGTAGGATGACTTCATAAGTGATTAGGATGTGTGCTGCTGTGTAATGTCGATATAGGTGTATAAGTATATTTGATAGTGTTCTATTGATCATTGACAGCATGTATGAGTGAATCTATGGGTAAGTGATTAGATGTGTGTATAGATCTAGGAATCACTAAGTGGGTGTTTAGAAACTTGTATTGGTGTGTCAATGGTTTTACATCTGGCACTCTGTACTTTACAGTGAGTGACGAAAGGTTATACTAGTGTATGATGAGGTGTATCTTATTGTCACATGGATGATGTCATCAGTGATGTCATTTGAGATGTCATCAATGATGTCACTGACCATGTCATGAATGATGTAATATGTGACATCATCAGCAGTGGATTGCGGGCACGCGAGATGTAGTTAGTACAACTAACTATATCGGAGGAATTTCAATGGTTTTGTTCGAGTGAAATGTCCAGCTAACTATAACACCCCTAAAACCTATTGTTTTTTCAGTGAATTTCTAAGGTTTTTTAAATGCTAATTCCTAACTATATCAGGCCTGAAACCTATGGTTTTTTCAGTGAATTTCAAAGGTTTTTTAAATGCTAATTCCAAACTATATCAGGCCTGAAACCTATGTTTTTTTCAGTGAATTTCAAAGGTTTTGTAAATGACAATTTTTAATGTATTAATTGTTATACTGATTTTTTTGATACTGATTTACTACATTTTTTAAACTGTTTATTTTTAGATATTTTATTTTTTTAATTACATTATACATTACAATAAAAAATATACTTTCTCAGAATGAATTACTTTAGTTTAAATACTTTGCAAATAGGCAATAGACTTTTAAGTACAGTAGTTACAGTTGTTGCAATGGGCAACACAATTTCAAACACAAAGCAACATTGAGCTCAATGTGAATTTCTAGTCAAATGCAATTAGTTACTTTATGGATTACTTTTCTAACCACAGGACTGGATCCTAGATTCAGTCCTTGGACATCTTCTGTAAACAGTTGAGTAAAAGCGTTTTGGTTACAGTAGTGATTTTTAAGGATTATTATTGTATTTTAAAAGTTGACACCGAACATTTTTCACATAGAATCACCATTGTTATCCTATGGCAGAATTTTTTAAAATTAATCAAACAAATAAAATAAACTGAACTATGGCAGAAAATTCACTTAGCAGGTAAGTAGTGTTATCGTTACTTTTTCTTACTCAGTGGTGGATCCTGGATCCAGCACTGGCCAATGTCCTGTAAACAATTGAAAGAATGTGTTTAAGTCATACAGACGATTTTTTAGGAATATTTTTAGTTTGTGAAAATAGACACTTAGAAACTTTTCTGGTGAAAACCACACAATGGATTCCTATGGAAGGAAATACAAGTTACTGGTAATTACGCTTAGAATTACTTTTCAGGGTCAGTTCTGGTCTAAAAGATGCAGCACTGGGTTCTCTCAAGATAACAGGTGAGTAAATCGGAATTCGTAGTTCGGCTGATTTTAGAGGAATATTTGTACGTATAAAAAATTGACACTTAGAAACTTTTCTGCTGAAAACCACACAATGGATTCCTATGGAAGGAAATACAAGTTACTTGTAAGTACGCTTAGAATTACTTTTCAGGGTCAGTGCTGGGCTAAAAGATGCAGCACTGGGTTCTGTTCTGATAACAGGTGAGTAAATCGGAATTCGTAGTTCGGCTGATTTTAGAGGAATATTTGTACGTTTCAAAAATGGACACTTGGAAACTTTTCTGCTGAAAACCACACAATGGATTCCTATGGAAGGAAATACAAGTTACTGGTAAGTACGCTTAGAATTACTTTTCAGGGTCAGTGCTGGTCTAAAAGATGCAGCCCTGGGTTCTCTCCTGATAACAGGTGAGTAAATCGAAATTCGTAGTTTGGCTGATTTTAGAGGAATATTTGTACAATGGTGAAGGAAGGGGGCGGGGCCTGAGGTGACGCGCGCAAACACGCCCTGTGGCGCGTTTTAAGTTGGGAAATTAATTCCTCTTCAATCCTGCGGTCCCCTGGGGGCCAACTAGCCCACCAGGTACCTCCATTATGCGCCAGGGAGCTGCGTTGTAGAGAGGTGTTCAGAGGCCATGCCCCTTTTTACAACACTCAGCAACGCAGCTCCGTGGCACTTACTGGAGGTACCTGGTGGGCTAGTTGGCCCCTAGGGGACCTCTGGAATGAAGAGGAATTAATTCCCCAACTTAAAACGTGCCACAGGGCGTGTTTGTACACATATCACCTCAGGCCCCGCCCCCTACCTTCACCACTGTGCAAACACACCCCGTGGCATGTTTTAAGTTGGGGGATTGAGTCCCCTTGAATCCTGAGGTACCCTGGCGGCCAACTAGCCCACCAGGTACCTCCAGTATGCGCCAGGGATCTGCGTTGCAGAGAGGTGTTCAGAGGCCACGCCCCTTTTTACAACACTCTGCAACGCAGCTCCGTGGCACTTACTGGAGGTACCTGGTGGGCTAGTTGACCTCTGGATTGAAGAGGGATGAATTCCCCAACTTAAAATGCGCCACAGGGCGTGTTTGCACAATATCACCTCAGGCCCCGCCCCCTACCTTCACCACTGTGCAAACATGCCCCGTGGCGCGTTTTAAGTTGGGGGATTAAGTCCCCTTGAATCCTGAGGTCCCCTGGCGGCCAACTAGTCCACCAGGTACCTCCAGTAAGCGCCATGGAGCTGCATTGCAGAGAGGTGTAAAAAGGGGTGTGGCCTCATTACACCTCTCTGCAACGCAGCCCCCTGGCGCATACTGGAGGTTCCTGGTGGGCTAGTTGGCCCCCAGGGACCCCCAGTATTCAAGGAGAATTAGTTCCCCCTCTGCAAACGCGCCAGGGGGCGCGTTTGCAGAGTGGTGTAAGGAGGGGGCGTGGCCTCTGGCCCGATCCCGTCTTTCTTTTTTCTTCTGTTTTTTAGAAGGGGGGGCTGTGTAGCCCCTCTTCTTTTTCTATTTTTTTTGGCCCTGGGGACCCCATCCCCCAGGGCCTGGCCCCAATTTTGATTTATAAAAAAACCCCAAAATCGGGAAGGAGGCCGCGTGGCCCCCCTCCCGAGGCCATAATTTTTGCCCCAGGGACCCCAACCCCCAGGGCATGGCCCTTTTTAAAAAAAATTTATGGAGGGGGGCTGCGGAGCCCCCCTCAAATGGCCCCTTTAAGGCCCCGGGGACCCCATCCCCCGGGGCCGGCATTTGTTTTTTATTTTTTGATGGTGGAGGGGGGCCATGTGGCCCCCTCCCAGGCTACTTATGACCCCGGGGACCCCATCCCCCGGGGCCTGGCCTCTGTTGGGGGCTGTGGGGGGGGTCCCCAATCCCCCAACAGTCCCAGCCGGCTTGCCGCGTCCTGCGGTTGCTGGCATTGCTTTTCCACATGGGGAGCAGCTAACATGCTGCTCCCCATGTGGTAAAGCAATCAGCTTTGCTTCAATGAAGCAAAGCAGTTTGCAATGACAGGGCAGGAGCCGCGAGGCTCCTGCCCTGTCTTTGCAAACTACAGTGTCCCGAGGGTGGGTACCCCGGGACACTGCAGGAGCCGGCCCTGGGGGGTGGCGGTCCCCAGGGCCTATACAAGGCTCCAGGAGGGGGTCCACGTGAGAGCCCCCCAAATTATTTCAAGCCCCGGGGTGCGGTCCCCGGGGCTGGGGGGGCTGAGCCCACCCATGTTAAAGAAGCCCCGGGCGGTGGCGGTCCCTGAGGCTGGAGGGGGGTCATGAGCCCCCCGCATATACAATGTTAAAGCCCCGGGGGGTGGCAGTCCCCGGGGCAGTGTGGGTGGGATTGGGACCCCCCACACTTTTTTTTATTCTGCCCCTGGGATTTGGCCCCCCCGGGGGCAAATTAGCATATTCAGCGCGGGAGCCCGCGCTGAATTTTTTTTTTTTTCCGGCCGAAATTCGCGCTAGGTGCGCGAATCTCGCAGATTTGTTTTTAAAAAAATGCTTTTTGGGGCCCTGGGGGTCCTTGCGGGACCCCCTGAGCAGGCCTAGGGGGTCAGGGTGTTTCTACCCTGCCCCCTTGTCGCGTTTTGCGCCTTTTTTTTTGTTTTTCTTGTGCCTCGGTTCTACCGAGGCACAAGATGGCTGCCAACACTTCCTGATTCAGAGTGTTGGCAGCCAATTAGCATACAGCTCCTGCTCGGGAGGGTGCGGGGAGGGTGCGCGGATGCTCCGAGGCCATAGATATATATGTACTTTTACCTCTAATTTTCTCAGGAACTACTGAACGGATTTACACCATTTAAGCAAAAGGCACGAGTCTGAACTGAGGACTACCTCTTTGCCAAATTTGGTGTAATTCTGCTCAGCAGTTCGAGCTGTAGCTGCGTCAAAAGGTCCTATGAGAAAATGAATGGGGAAGACATGTTTTGGGACCCCCCTTTTTTCTCGGCCCCCACTTGACGAATCACCTTAAAATTTTCAGGACAGGAGCGGACCGGAGCTGGCCAAAAGTTTGGAAAATTTCGCGAAGATTCATCAATCGGCGCCAACGTTATTCCAAATAGAATGTTGCGGATCTCCTATGGAAAATAGGTCCTAACTATATCTACCTACTGGCGACCGCCAGTAGGTGATATATATATATATATATATATATATGAAAGCCAAAATCCTGGAACAATCCATAATAAGATCCAACAAGCAGGTACGGACCACGATGTGGAGAGTAATTCCTTTTATTTCAGCAGATTAAAGTGCAAAGTGCATAAAAGTCTCACGCAAGTGCTCAGCCTGACGCGTTTCGACTGCCCACGGCAGTCTTGATCACATGACGCGCAATGATTGACTTTATATAAGGTAACCAATAATTTTGCCGCTTAGATAATTGCCTACACAGTTTACGAGTTAACATAAACATAGGACTGCGTGTTCTGCCATGTATACAGGTAAATGCTTATATACTTCCAAACGCTAGCACATTACGTCAATCAACGTTACATACAAGGAAATAAATACAATTTATCACCACGGTCGGTATGAGAAAACATTTGTCGAATTAGAACATAGTGTTCCTGTATGCTCATTTCCTAATCTAACGTTGCTGTTCTAATATTGAACATACAATGCTTTATGAAGTTTTATCTATTTGTGAACAATCTGATTAACTATTACGAAAAAATGTTCATAAATCACAATTCACAAATGTCCGACTTCATTGAAAAGGAAAATAATTTATCCGTTAGTGCTGATTCTATCTAAAATGTCTAATACATTCCCTTTAACATACATTGACTGGCGTTATTGCTAATCAGCAAAATTATTTTATAATACTATATACATAATGTATTTTTCAAAACAAACCCACACACGTCCAAATAAATATAATAGGCAATTTGGCGGTAGTTATGAGCAATGGTGCAAAATCGTGCAAAATAACGTGCTATTTTTAAAGTGCATGATAACAAAAACTTAATAAATGAATATAAAGTACACAGCAGCTTATGAAACATTCTTCTGTCATTTATCCATTTTTCAAGAGATCTGGAATGCAATGTTCATACAGATACACGCCTTGTCTTCTTCAGAATTGATCATATTGATAATCTCTAATGAGGTAAGGAAATCAAAATATTTTCACATTAGAATTAAATACAAAAATAAGATATAAAAAAAACTGCCAATTGGCGCTATAGGAACATATAAGTTCATCAACTTCAAAGCGTTGCAGCAAGAAATCACATATGATTGCACAACTAACATGATGTCTAAAATAGATAAAATCTGATGGTTTAAAACTAACTTTAAAATCCCATATATATATATACATATATTCACTGAAAAAAACATAGTTTTCAGGCATGTTATAGTTAGAAATTAGCATTTAAAAAACCTTAGAAATTCACTGAAAAAAACATAGGTTTCAGGGACGTTATAGTTAGTTGGACATTTCACTGCTGATGACGTCACATATTACATCATTCATGACATGGTCAGTAACATCACTGATGGCATCATCCAGTGACTATGTGTTTCTATAAAATTTTAATATGTTTTATATATATGCCAAGGTGTATTGAAGAATGAATGGGTGAATAAGAGTCAGGATGGATGGTTTAGTAGGTGTGTGACTGACTGTATAAGTGAGTGATTAATTGTGCCTTACTGAATGCATGTGTTAGTGACTAATACAGACATTCACACAGTTTAGTTTGTCAGTTGATGTGTAAGCGGTTCCATGGGTTGGTGAGTACCTAAATTAGGATCTATATGGTTTATTGATTAGTTGTTTGAATATCTCTATGGGTGCCTGAGTGTCTGTGTGGGTAGGTTGGGTTGGGTGTAACTGTCCATAATTGTGTGAGTAGATGATTCACTGGGTGTATAGGTTCAAGAGTGCATCTGTGAAGAGCTGTATGGATGGGTGAGTGTGTGTATGGGTGTGTTGGTGAGTAAATGGATGCCTCAGTGGTACATGTGTGAGTAACTGCATATGTGAAAGGCAGTATATGTGAGTGTTGGAGTGTATAAATGACTATATGTGAGAATGAGCGATTGTGAGAGTGGCTGTATGGATCAGGGTGTGCTTGTATTAGTTATTGTATTAGAGTATAAGTATGTGTTAGTATATGTTTAAATAAGTGAGGTGGTGTGTGTATAACTGTACAGGTGAGTAAATGAAAGTGTGATTGATTATTTTCATGTCTGACTAGGTGTGTGAGTAACTCTATGAATGAGAGGCAGTGTGTGAGTGTCTATATAGATATGTGAGTGCATATGATAATGCTGTATTGATGGCTGACTGTATGTATGAGTGACTGTATGGGTGAATGAGTGGATGTGTGTGTAGAGCTAGGAATTAGTAAGTGGATATGTACTAACTGGTATTGGTGTGTTGATGGTTTCGAAAATGATACTCTGTATTTTAGAGTGAGTGTATCAAGGGTTATATTAGGGTGTGATGACGTGCATCAGATTTTCATGTGGATGATGTCATAAGTGATGTCATCAGTGATGTCATTAGTGATGTCATCAGTGATGTCAATGACAATGTCATGAATGATGTAATATGTGACTTCATCAGCAGTGCATTGCGGGGGCACGAGTTATAGTTAGCTCAACTAACTATAACGGGGGAATTTCTATGGTTTTGTATGAGTGAAATGTCCAACTAAGTATAACGTCCCTGAAATCTATGTTTTTTTCAGTGAATTTCTAAGGTTTTTTAAATGCTAATTTCTAACTATAACGTGCCTGAAACTTATGTTTTTTTCAGTGAATTTCAATGGTTTTTTAAATGCTAATTTCTAACTATAACGTGCCTGAAACCAGTGAATTTCAAAGGTTTTTTAAATGCTAATTTCTAATGATAATGTTCATTAAACCTATCTTTTTTTTCTGTGTTTTTAAATTATCATCCCATTTTAAACCTGGTCAAAATTGCAAATCTCACCACTTTTCCATCGATACCTTCCGCCCAATAAATCGCCACAAATGAGAGCCACAACTAACGCTAATGATATGCAAAGTAGGCGTTCCCGTGGAAAAAAAACCTAAAACACCACTTCCCCATATTTTCAACGACCAGCCAAATCTGCAATGCGATCCAAAATGCAGGCAATAAGCCGAGTTAGCAGTAAGAAATTAACATCAGCCTTTAACTGGTGTAAGGAGGTCGACTATCTCCAGCATGAATTGGACCCAACTCACAGCCACATCTAAAGACCAACACGTGATACCGCTACTGATCATGCAGCTCCGACACCCAACAAGGCCACAACACCCACCACCACCAGGATCTCCCCCCCGGACCACCCCCCCTACTACCACGAGGCAACGCAAAACAGGACAACGGACCTTCCCAAAACGCCATGGCCCCTCAGCCGCACAATAGCTGAATGTTGGGAGATGTGGGAACCAAGTATGTGTGAAGAAGGCAAGTCACCCATCAATAATAATGTACACAATACCAAGTGTAGTGGTGATGTGCTGGACAGACCTCACTATGCAATGCACAAACCTCTCCAGGTGGACATATATTAATGATACTTGTAGAGTTGTGCACAGTGGACGCAACCATGTTACCTCAGGCAATGGGGAAGATCTCGGTCATGTAGCTGTGTTGTCCCCCCTGGAAGCGTAAGCGGAGTGGGCTGGTCTAACGTACGGCACTCCAGCGTAGGTGTATGAATAAATAGGCTGGGTCTCTGGGCGTGGTTCACTTGTGGGAAGGCCAAAGCGTCTGCCAGAGCGGTGGCCCTCACCTTGCCACGTGGCTGCCGCCATGACCGTGGGCCTCCTCGACACAGGCCCCCTGCGAACCCAGCGGCACAGCACCGCAGACTTATTTCGGTACAGACTACTGCCTTCGATCTACACTGCGGACAGCAGGGCTCACAATTCAGATGGAATGGCGATTGCAGATGACTCAGTCCAGTAGGCAAGACACATTGCTCCCAGTGGGGCTCACCCGGACCATGCATCATTGCAGGCTGCGCACACACTGAGCGCCAAAGGTTCTACTAATTCAGTGCACCATAAGTCATCGCAAGGAAGAGTGAATAGTTTTATGTCGGCAGTGAGGCATACTATCACTCGAAAATCGAATTGAGGCAGAATTCAATAGACAAAAGACATTGGTCCGAGTGCGGCCCCCCGGACCACGCATCATCGCAAGGTTCGTACATGCTGAGCGCCAAAGGTACTACTAACTCAGTGCACCATAAGTCATCGCCACATGGCCTTATTGAGGCAGAATTCAATAGACAAAAGACATTGGTCCGAGTGTGGCCCTCCCGGACCACGCATCATCGCAGGGTACGTACACTCTGAGCGCCAAAGGTACTACTAACTCAGTGCACCATAAGTCGTCCCAAGGAAGAGTGAACAGTTTTATGTCAGCAGTGAGGCATACTATCACTCGAAATCACCTAAAAATACTTATAATTAGGGCTCCCGGTTTTATGGTATTTATTTTTTTGCCATTTCCGTCTGTATTTATCCATATTTATTTTTTGGGCTTTTTTTCTGTATTTATCCATATTTATTTTTGCCACAAGCAAAAGGTGACGCTACAGCTAGTATTTTTCCACATTTATTTACATTGACAAGGCACACCTGCGCCCGGTTGTTATTGGGCAACACAATACATTCAGCTGAAAACTTTGCCATTGTTGTACAAGCACATGTGCATTTCAAGAGACTTTGAGGACATTGAGGCTCTTTCTGGTTTGTTAATGAAGTGAAGACCACTGAAAACCTGTTCAATATTTGCTGATGATACCGGAATGGCCAAAAGATTCAAAGAAAGATTACACAGTGTTGGCCATTCTTGCTTCTGAGAACGCCAGTATGTCATTGCACTGATGTCTTTTTGTGGGATAGGGTGCATTACATATTTCTTGAACTCTTCTTCTACAACATTCATTACATCATCAGAAGCTCCAACCAACATGAATAAATCTTTATAATCCTTGAAATCCTGACTAAACTGAACTTTCTTGAATGGGTCCAGGATTGTAACCCGTTTCCAAAAAGAGCTGTAACTCATTTGCCCAGTTATGTTACGAGCTAGTACAGCATCCCACTTGTTTTTCAGTCCATCTTTAAAAGTAATCATCTCTTTTGTTAGGCCATTTGCTTTTTTGGGTGGTAACATTTGCAATAGACTGGCTATCATTGGGTCTTGTGTATAGTCTTGCTCCAATGCCACAGCCATGTCAAGCTCTATGGCTGAATATATTTGATGGGCATGTGTTTCTTCTGACTCGAGCTTCTTCTGAATGTTGATGATACCAGGGAGAGTTTTAACAATGAAATGCATCTTCACATAGAAAGGTTGGTGGTTTGCACTGTTGGGGCCGAGTAGTTTACGTAGGTGATCAATTTTGGATCCTGTGGCTTCTTCATTGTTTACAAAAGCTAGGAAGTAGTGCCATATTTCCAAAAGTCTTACTGCTCCCTCATACTAGCTGAACCATCGGATCACAACAACAGACCTTGGATATCTCATTCTCCCATCTACATTTCCTTGAGAATAAATGCGTTTTAAGTTTTGCGCATACTTAAATACTGCTCCAGCCTTTATAACAAAATCATACATGTCCCGGTTCTCAGGCTGAGACAGAGCATAGGAAACAGCAGCATGTATAAGGTGACATGGATCTTTTACATGGATGGTATTAATCCTCTGAGCAGCGCGCAAATCAGTTACTGCCTTTGTCATATAGGATGCAGAATCAGAACATATTGCAACAAGATCATGCCATGATTTGCCCAACTTTTGAAGCACACTGCATACAATTAAGGCAATTTTAGCAGAATTACACTCATCAGATACAGTGCTCTCAACTAAGGCTGAGCGGCGACCCTTTTCTTCATCATCACAGTAATATGTGACCAATGTTCCAATGGCTAGGTCACCATGCACCTCTGTGGTTTCATCAATTGTTAAAGAGATAGGGACATTTGCTACAGCTTGACGTATGTTTCCAAGCTGTGCTTCAAACACTTCGGGGAGATATTTTTCGTACATTTGGCTGGATTTGCACATTGTCCTTGCTGCAGGGCACAGCTGCCCAATCAGCTCTCCAATTGGACCATCAGTCTGGTGAAGTGGAACACCACCTTCACACAGAGCTTTAACAAACTTGTGCAGGATATCCGCAGCCTCTTCAATATTTTGGCGTGCACGAGTTGTGCATTTCTCCATGGTCATTTGCTCCATGCGGGCCTTCTTTATGACCGTAGAAGAAAGTCTCTCGTGGGATTTGCTGCTCAGGTGGGCTTTGATATTATCCGCTGCCCTGTTTTCAATGTCTACAGTTGTTCGGCATGACTTGCAGGCGAACATTTTCATCCCTTTAAGGGATACGGCTTCAAATTCAGTATACTCCTGTACGTAATCGTCAATGTCCTTGCGTTTGCGGCCCATCTCTATAAATGTAAGGATTCAGCAATTAAGCAGCCATTGGTTGATGTTTGAAATACTGTATGTGACCATGACAAAACACTCCGCCATTATCTGCACTGCGGAATTGGGTACATAGGAATTTTACCCCAAAGACATACAAATCCACCAATGTTTCTCGTTGATCTTAGCTTGTACATTTTTAGTTGCAATTAGTTTCTTCTTTATCCAAATGTGTTCACATATAACAATTGTTTCTTCATTGATATATTCACACACTCACTTAATTAGGTGATTTAATAGAGCTCATCGAATCACCCAAGAGGGTGTCCAGGCACTTGCAGGGTCCGAGAGACTCATTTGATTAGGCAGGTCTTGAGATCATTTTGAAATCCCAGAATAGATGGGGCAGTCTGGAGCTGGAGGGAGAGGTTGTTCCATGTCTTCGCTGTGAGATAGGAGAAGAAGTATCCTCCGCTCATGCGTCTGCTGATGCGGGGGTGTGGGCGAGCGGTGTGGGGGCAATGGTGACGTGTATTCTGACCTCTGCATTCTTATTTGCTATTGGTAATCTATCTGTCATATCACAAAAGTAAATGATGCAAAAGGACATCATGGACAAACTATGAAAAACAATAACTTTTGAAAGGGGCCCCTTAGGGCACAAAGACCCACAGCAGTGGTTGCCTTATTGTTCTGGATTTCCTCAAAGGTAAAAAAAGCTTTATTTAAGGTTTCACATTCGTTTTTCCAGTGGGGAGACAGAGGTAGACAGATGGTATTTTTTTTGTTGTTTTATGAAGTGCCTTTTCTCTGAACAGTTACCCTCACCGTAGGCATACACCATACTGACGTAAAACTCTGTGTTTTATCCACCTGATAAGGATGAAAGGCCGAGTTGGCCCACCAATTTCAAATGACAACCTCTTTTAAATGGTGTGCTACTAAGTACATGGAAGTGCAGAGGTAAATTGGGCACCTCAAGGAAGTAATGAACCCTAAACTTAACAGGCTTACCTTAATAAGTGTCAAACAGGAAGTGACGTCAGGACCTTGCAGCAGCAGGCGAGTCAGGAGAGTGCAACACACTGAAAGCAAGAAACACAAAGTGAACACAGACCCCTCACATATAGTGCAGAATTACCTCCTACAAATACCAGACGTCACATGTTACACCAGTATAAGTTGCAGCATAGTGCTCTGTCCTCCACACACACTACTTTGCTAAATGTAAACTTTTCAACACAATGACATAGCACTACCATCCTGTTGGAACCTCGAGCCAACATCAACCTGAGCTTTCATGTGTTTTCTGCCTGACCCCCCCCCCATACCCTGGGTTTGGCGTTTGGGCCAGAGCTGTAGACTTTGGAGGTGGTGAACAAGAAGGTTGGAGTCTCGGCAACGGCTCAATGTTCTGTAATTCTGGGCAAATACCTTCATTTCCCCATCCCTAAAAACAATGAATGATGTCCTGGTGTAATGTAACGGATGCTTATGCAAAGTGCTTCAATACCTTCGGTTGAGCTTGCGCTATATAAAACCTACTGAAAGGTGCACAAAAAGAAAAACAAAGCCTTACCATCAGGAATAGTGCTCTATAATAATCTGGACCATGTGCAGGGTACACGACAAATGTCTAGCCTCTTAGCTCACAATAATGGTTCATGTTTAAAAACTATCACTTGCAATAACGTTCATATTTTCATATTGTCTACTTTAGGGTGTCTTTGCAAAGTAATATTATGCTCCTCAGTTGTACACTTTAGCCACCAGTTTGCCAGAGATGCGCCTCCATTAAGTGACCGAAGTAGCCACGCAGAGATTACCGAGTGTAATCACCAGTCTAAAAAACGTCATTGCACTCCAGCACTGTAACAGATTACAACAGGGAGAGCACAGCAAAGAATGCCACAACTCACTGTCCTCACTTCGTCTAAAAAACGTCATTACCCACAAAAAAACAATTCTGCCATCGTCGTCGCTATACACTTACCTGGCGAGTAGGAATGGCGGCGGACTGGCACAGAGCAAATGCCGATGATGGCAACAGAAAGGCGACTGGTGGTCCGTGGAGAGCACAGCTGAGAACGCCACAACTCACTGAACTCACTTTGCCTCCTCTATGCCCACCTTACCCCCCCCCCCCAGCACACACACAAACCCCGTCAGAGTGGACAGAGGGCAGGGGGCGAGTGCGCACGGGGCCACAGCTAAAATCAATCGCCAAGCAAACATTACCAAGTGTAATCACCAGTCTAAAAAACGTCCTTTCACCCCAGCACTGTAACAGATTACAACAGGGAGAGCACAGCACAGAATGCCACAACTCACTGTCCTCACTTCGTCTAAAAAACGTCATTACCCACAAAAAAACAATTCTGCCATCGTCGTCGCTATACACTTACCTGGCGAGTAGGAATGGCGGTGGGCTGGCGCAGAGCAAATGCTGATGGTGGCAACAGGAAGGCGACTGGTGGTCCGTAGTGCAGGCAAACAGTGGTCCGGTGTGCAGGCAAACAGGATAAATACGCAGGTGAGCCCCCAAATAAAGGATAAAAGTTATGAGGGAGGGACTGGAGGTGTTGGCACGCCCACACAGTGATGCTTACATCAGACCAGGATTGGCTGAAGAGGCCGGTCGTCACTGCAAGATCCTGAGCCCATAGGCCCACACAAGGGCACCAAAAAGACCCTGATTGGAAGATCCACACCCCCGCATCAGCAGACGCATGAGCGGAGGATACTTCTTCTCCTATCTCACAGCGAAGACATGGGACAACCTCTCCCTCCAGCTCCAGACTGCCCCATCTATTTTCATAACGGACTTCCCCCTTGCAACGCATTTCATGGAGTGTCATGCCTCTGTCCATAAATTTCAGAATTCTTGCAATGATGGGCCTAGGTGGGGCCCCCGGAGGGGGTTTGGCGCTTATTGCACCATGTGTGTGTTCTATGACAAAGCATTGAGAGAACTGCTCCGCCGGTATGAGATTTGTCAGTGTGAAGATGGGACAGTGAGGAGCCGGAGACCAGGTCTGCTGCTATAAGGTTTTATTCCCCTGTAGTTTCGTTTTACATATAAGGGCCGTCTGTTAGGCAGTTCTTTGAGGGCGTCCGTTTTCCCTGTCTTCCCGCTGGGTGTAACAGTCCTTTTCTTTCTGGGGGGATGTCTTCTCTCCTCATGTGTAGTTCGGAGTCCCTTTCCCACTTCTGCCGGTCTGCTTCTGCCGTGCTCGGGCTGGGCTCTTCCTCGGGCGCTTCCCTCGCGTGTGGGAGAAAAGGACAGACAGGGACGGGGTAAGTTTTTGGTTGCGAACGTAGTGGAGGATTCCCAGGGACCGGGAGTGAGGGAGTACACCAAAACGTGCTTTCCTAAACGTGCACTTGAGTGAACAGTTTGTGATGGGCGCGTAGAAAAGAGAGGGAGAGAGAGGGAACAACGCCTATTCGACCGACTTGAAGCCGCGCGGCTCTGTTGGATTCTAAGTGCCGCGTCTACACCTGCGCCCTCTCCTGCCTCCCAAGTGCCCTTGACAGCCGCTCCCGTACCTGTAGCAGCCACGCACCCCTTGGTACGTGGCTCGGGGATTCGCCGGGTCGTTGGCTTCCTGGCTCGCCTTCCGCTGCTGCCTCCTCTGAGCTGCTCCCCGTTTCCGTCCTCTCCGATATCGAATGTTCTGCAGACCGCTGACACGCCACCTCCTCCGTTGTGCTCTTCGCCGTGATCCTCGCTCTGGTCGAAAGACACACCTCCTTCGGAACTTCCGGATATTTGTCCAGTGAGCGGGCCATGACGTTGCTGTAAGGCGGGTCTTCGTGTGGACTCGTGTTCTGCTTAAAGGGGCCCGGGTTAAACTCGTTTGGAAACGCCGACTCCCAGGTGTCCGTGCTTTCTCTCCACTCTTCCTGATGTGGAGGAAACAGAGGGGTTGAAGGGGAAGAGGCAGACCACCAGTCATTCGTGCCCGTAGAGGGAGTGCGTGTCGGGACCACCCTGTCACAGTCAGCCAAGTTGTCAGGAATGCCACTGCGTTGGTACCATCGCTCCTTCCAGGAATCCCACGAAGCAGAGGTTATTCGTTCGGGCTTGATTTTCCGCATCATCGATTCTCCATTGCATGTCTGCTGCAGCACTATGCATGTCTCTCATTCCCTTTTGGAGGTCGTTGATGGTGTCCTCCACCTCTGATATTCGGGTCTCGGCCTCCGTTACTCTCTCGGATACCTTACAGAGGTCTTGTCGGAGCAACGACACCTCTGAGCAGACCTCTCCAATCTTTCCTTCCAAAGCTTTTATGGAGCTTTGTATGGCTTGGAGGAGCAGTGCCGTGTCTGTTGGCGGTTGCGCGGCTTCCGCCGCCTCGTCTTGCGTGGAGAGCACCTTGGTGTAATGGTCCATTTTTCCCTGTCTCAGAAGCTTCGAATCTTTATCTTTGGCCATGGCGCTGACTCATGTCCTACTTGCCCCGATGTACTGGCTCCGTTTCGTGTGATCCCACGTGTCAGGTCCAGGGGACTACTTCCCTGTCTTCCTTAGGGTGTGAGGCGTTGTATGGAGATAGTGGGATGGTCTGCTGTTTTCAAACTTAAAACTGGGGGTAGGATGCCCTGCCGGGTATGACCTGCGGTGCTTTCCACATTTCTCTGGCCTGAAGGGTCTAGCTCTCAGTTCGATTGGGACGGTTCGAGTCTCGACCCCAGCCACTGGCTCCCCAGTTGCAGGATCCACTATACCTCACTCTGTTGTGGTTCTGTGTCTCGACTGCCTGACTCCATGCAGCCGGGTGCCCTCTTCCAGGTCTCCCCCGAGTCAGGGCATGTGTGGTGACACTGCTGGCGCTCACAGCCGACACGTGATTGGGCCTCCTTCGTCTCTCCCAAGGTGTGGAGAGGGGCCCCTCTCTCTCCCCCTGGCTGTTCATGGTCGGCCGCTCACCCCCAGTCCCAGCGCGTCGCTGGCCACCCTCCAGGCCACCGGCCATGACCCCGATGTCTGGGCCTTTCTTCCGGCGCAGAGCCTCCGATGTGCCCTGTCCCTCGCAGGAGATATATCTCTCATGCCCCATCTGTAGTGCCACCCACCTGGGGACGGGCGTGACCAGCCTACCTCGGTTCTCTCTCTGGCCTCACGGTTTCTTCTCAGGGGGCCCCGGGTCTTCTGTCACGGCACTCTTGCGCGCTCATGACACACGCAGGCCACATTCCGCGGCTCCTTAAACTCCTCCGCTCAGGGTGGCGGTCCCTGTCACCCCCCAGCCTGTCTCAACTTCTCAAAGGCCGTGGTCGCAGACAGGAGCACCATCCAGGCCGCTGGCCGCTATCACGCAGCGCAGGCCACCCCTCCGGTTCCGGCACTGCTATGCACCGCTCGGGGGAAGGGGGCCACCTCACCTTCTTCTACCTGGCCTTCCTCCAGGGGCCGAACACGGCCAGGCCCCGCGGTCCTGCACTGTCCTTGCGGCATCTTCAAGGGGGGCCCAGAATTCCTCTGTCGCAGCATTCGCAGATGCTCTCGACACTCACAAGTCGCAGTCCGCAACTCCTCACTCTCCTCTGCTCAGGGTGGGCGTAGGGTCTGGCGGGGTCCCTCGCACCCCCCACCGCTCTTGATCTCTCGTGAGCTGCTGAACTCTACCAACGCAGCCGGGAACACATCCAAGCCATGGGCTGCTGCCACTCAGCTCAGGCCTCCCTTCCGATTCCAGCACCTGTGCACCGCGCCGCTTGGGGGAGGGGGGTCTCCTCACCTCGGCTGTCCGACATTCCCCCAGGGGCCAGCTGTGGATGGTCCTACCCAGGGGGACCCACTGGTCTTCTTCAGCAGCATCGATGGGCCTCTGGAGCGTCTCCAGCACGACGAGCTGCCATCTTGGGTCTTCCGCCGCCAATCGGCCTCAGGGTTAGGGACACCTCGCCGTTGTAGGCGCTTGCTGGGCTTCCACTGACCTCCAAAGGCGATCAGCCCCTCGGGGGGAGTTATTTGGAGGTGTAATTGTACAAGGGTTACATCAGGATTCGGCGCAGATTTTTAGGGTCCGGGGAAGAGTAGTGTTAAGTAGTAGTAAGAGGTTTATGGAAGTCAGGGAAGGGTAGCATTCTGGAGTACTACATTTTTTACAGCCCTGCCAATTACCACGCATCAGGTGTTAGTTTAAAGCATTTCAGTGTAGTGTTGTCCGAATCACTGCACTGAAAGGCAAACTCACACATTGTAGCGCCTCTTGGCTGTTAAGATAACCGCTGCTATAATGCACCAAAAGGCTGGGGCTCATCTGCTCGCTAGCTTCTACTAGTGCGTTACAATGTAACACACAAAACACACCACGCGGCTAGTGACGTCAGGAGGAGTCTCTGCTACTGCCTAATGGCTGGGTACTATGGAGACAGCAGTGTGAGTCTGAGTTTGTCAGACTCACTTTAATAGGCGCTGGGTCTTGGGTCCATCCTAATTCTCACTGCGGCGAGAGAGGGCGGGCATTTTAAGTACATTTTTAAATGGACGACGATTCTCAGGCTCAGCCAACCTCCCCCCCATAGCCGACCATCATCGTGAGCTCACTGACAACCTGTAATGAGGTTGCCGCTTTTACCGTAGAAGCTTAATTCAACAGACTGCTGGCCAACCTTCTCAAACACACTAGCACCAGCAGCAGGGCTGCTGGAGTGTGAGGAAGTGGTTCTGTCTCACCAGTGAGTCCACAGTGAGGCAGTTGTGTGCCAGCAGAAACTGAGGCAGTGGTGTTTCTGTGCCACAATGAGAAGGACTGAGTGGGTTCAGTCCTTCTCACTGCAAGGGGCAGCAGGCCAACACAGCAGATCAATTAGCAAAGTGGGAGTCCCTCCTGGCAGCACAGCAATCAGCAGGTCAACACAGCAAATCAAGTAGCAAAGAGGCAGTCCCTCCTGGCAGCACAGCTCTTCTTCGTTGCAGAGTCTCCTCAGGACCCAAAAGTGAACTGCATTGGGATTGTCAGGGGTCCGGTACTTATGGCCGAATGTGCCTTTGTAGTGGGGGAGACACCAAAGAGGCCATTGTACCTCACAAGGTCCCTGCACTTCCTTCCCTGGCTCCAGACGTACTACAGCGGAATATGCAGCTCTTTTTTGTGGGGACAAGCACTGCCCTATTCATCTGCAAGTGTCAACTCCTCCCTCCAATCTACCTTAGGAAGGCACATCAGCCTGGAGATGGGCCATCAGGATGTAAATGTCACACCCCAGCTCTTTGTGTGACTGTCTAGAGGGAATGCACAAGCTCAGCTATCATCCTAACCTAGACGAGAATTCAGAGACAGGCAGAGACATATAATGGTTAAGTATGAAAATGAAACTTTCTAAAAGTCAATTTTCAGACTTACAATGGAAAATCTGACTTTACCATAAGTTGTGATTTAAAATTATAAGTCTAGAGACAACAAACTCCACATTTCTATCTGCTCCCAATTGGAAATTACACTTAAAAGTTGTTTAAGGCAATCCCAATGTTAACCTATGGGAGAGATAGGCCTTGCAGTAGTGAAAAATGAATTTAAGAGCATTTCACTACCAGGACATGTAAAACTTAAAAGTACTTGTCCTACTTTTTAAATACACTGTTACCCTGCCCATGGGGCTACCTAGGGCCTACCTTAGGAGTGACTTACATGTACTAATAAGCATTGGCATAGCCAATAGGTCTCACCTTTGGGACCTTATTAGTGGTTAGCCAGAGGTTTTGGCTTTGCCTTTGTTTTTAAGCTATGTTGTGGAGCAGTGGAGCTGCTGTGTAGCATGTTAAAAAAAATATAATAAAGAAGACTGGCCACATTATTTTGTAAGCATGTGCATGCATTACCATGTGGAATGGCGCATGAGCCTTTTTACTTTTGTGATCCAAAAGGGAATGCAATAGCTCTTGCATTTGCTTGAGTTAGAGCTATTGGCATATTAAATGATATTGTGTTTTACATATATGTTATGGAGTGGTATGTAGTGGAATTATGTGAGTTGGATTGGTATTGTTAGTTAAGGAATTGTGTGGTGTTGAATTATGTTGTGTGAAGTGGATTTGTGTAGCGCTGTTTGTAGAGGCGGTGGAGTTGCTTGGTAGATGGGGGCAATTGTTGGGGATTCCAAGGACATTGTTTTTGGTATACTGGTGAATGTTTTGGTTGTGTGTTTGGTTCAGCCTGCACGAGAGAGTATGTTTACATATGTATATAGTGGGAAGTTGACCGGAGGGTATTGGAGCGCTATGTATGAGCAGCAGTTACACATTTACTCAAGGACACAGTGCTGCTTTTAAGTACAGTGTCCCCGGCCTTTACTGAATGTGTCCCACCGCTCAGCCCAACTCCTACCCACACATTCCAGAAAATTACAGAAACAGAGCTGGAGCCCTCTCGTTCGCCATTCCTAAAACATGGGTGGAATGGCCTCACACCACATCTGAGCACTGCATGTATTTATTGTAATTAGCAGCATTGTATTACTAAGTAACATAGGCTTTGTAAATATTTCTTAGCAGAAACCTTATTGAGCATTACTAGGCGAAGTTGTAGCTTTCTCGCACCTTTTTGCAGCGCCCGTTACATACGCTTCTGCTGCCGTGGTGCTGAAAGTTGAACATCAGACAGGCACTCTCCCTTTAACTTAATTACCTTTGAATTAGCTGGGGGTGGCGCAGAGCTCCGGGGCCCTGAGGCAAACAAATGTCTGTGAATGCGAAAGGGCTGGGTAAGTGACTAACAGCTGTCTACTGGGGGGAAGATCTGAGCACCAAGAGCACATATGGCATCAGGCAGTGGTAGGCCTCCTTTGTTAATTAGTGGTCAGTGGTGGTTGCAGAATTTGCAGGCAGGTAAAAAGGTGGAAGTAAGGGGGTGAGCTTGAAACAATAAAGGGCAAAAAGGTTTAGGGCGGGGCTTTACATGTGCTGGCACACCCAAGCAGTGAGGTATGCATCTGAGCACAGTCGGGTCAAAGGAACGAAGGGGCAGGTCTGCAGGTTTATGGGGGAAGGCTAAAGGTCAATCCAAGAACAGCAACAACCTCATAGGCCGCGGATCAAAGCATGTATGACAGCGGTGTTACTGTGGGGAGGCAAACACTGGAAGAGGGGCATGGCAAAGCATCCCCCGGGCTGCAATAGGGCTGCAAGGCATAATTCTATGACTCGGGTGTACACTGCGTGGATTGTCATTGTAGCTCAAAATCTTGCTGCCGGCCCAACTTCATTTTCTTTTGCATAATTAAGTTAAGGAAAATATTGCCGAATTGTGGGCGATGTAGCCCAATCTGTCAACCCCCTGCTAACTGGGCACGAGGTGCGGGGGAGAGGCTTTGGAGCACACTGTGCGGGCTGGGGAGTACTGGGAGAGGGGAGGAAACATGCAGGGGGAGCCTGAGCTTTCCCGTGGTCAGATGGTGTAAAAATATAGAAAGCATTGGATACAATTGCAAGGTGGACGGCAAGCGTGCTGCGGAGCGGGTTCACCCCTGCCGTTAGGCAAATCTGTACTGGCACGGCCTAAGAATAGCAGGGTTATAATACATGTGTTTTCAAGCAACTCACCTCACTTTACGCTAGAATTGACAGTGATTTACGCAGATACAAATTGAGGAAAAGCAATGTGCACCCTGCCTCGCTCCACAGCCAGATCAGACAGAGAGAAAGAGAGTGAGAGAGCGCTCGCGAAGGAGCGAGAACTGTTGTAATAATAATCTGCACCATAATTTAACATGTACCAACAAACATAAGCAGCCCTGGTTTATGAGAGCACATATTTACTTTTCTGCCTGGCTGCTAACGGCAGGGGAAGGGGCGGGGGGGTATTTATGTAACCACCGCTCTGCAGGCAGCCTGCAATGGGCGAATGAAAACAATGTTCTTGGCAAGCTGAACAGGGCCATGGAGCACCCACCATTTTCACGAAATTGTTCATGGTTTGCAAACAAGGACCTCTGCAAATTGGCGCAGAGACTCTGGAGCGGAATACCTTGAAAGATCACTGATTTGGGGGATTAAAACAAAGTGCCAAAGAGGTGAGCTGCTGGGGAGGCGGTGTGCGTGGGTGAGAAGAGCGGTGCCGATCTCTTCGGGAAGGAATGCAGCTGCAACACTGCGAGCCGCTGCTCGATCCGAGAGCCAAACGCCGTGGGAGTGACACACTGGAAAGGAGGTGCGACATACACCCGCCTTTGGCCATTTGCGGGCTTTCATTATTGAAAGACACGCAAAGGCCAATTCAATGTGTGGGAGGAGTCAGACCCACACAGAGAAGTTTGGAGTGCTCACAAGAAGCCTCCCATAGAACAGCGCGTGCACGCTGCGCAAGCCTTGACCTAAAAAGGACGGTTTGGGCCTGGCAAGTATGTTAATTTGCCAGGTTGAATTGGCAGTTAAACACTGCACACACAAGCTCTTCAACGGCAGGCATGAGCTACGTTTAAAGGGCTACTGAGTGGATGGCACAATCATTGCTGCAGGCTCACTGGTAGCATTTAATTTACAGGCACTTGCTTCAAAAGTAAAGAAATAGAAAAAAAAATGTTGTCCATTTCTTTCACAATGGTCAGTTCTCACCAAGATTTTGCTGCCCGCCAACTCAAAGCTCTGATTCTTTGCGCTACAGCAAACACCAGTGACGACCGGCAATGTGAGATCTGCACTTCGCGCTACAGCGACGACCATCTGCTATGCTCTCTCTGCTCCTCGCAGCCACCTCCACCGCAAATGGAACTTGTTGTGCTGGACTTTAGAAGGCAACTTTTTCAGCGGGACTAACTTGTTCCCTGGATCCGGCCCATGCTCCATCGTGGTGGACCTGAACTTGTGACTTTTACCTGGTCTCGCAGAACCAGATAACCATGAGTGGCGATTTGTTCTTTTAGGCCCTATACTTACCTTAAATCTTTGAAATTGCACACCTCCTGTTCTACTGATTGGACTTTGGTCGTTTTGGTGTCAGACGATTTCTTCTCAAATGTTCTAAATTAGTGTGGGATTTTTCTTGTGTTGTGTTTTCACTTTATTACTGTTTGAGTGCTGCATAAATAATTTACTCATTGCCTCTAAGCTAAACCTGACTGCTTCTGTCCCATTCCCAGAGGGTTGAGCACAGGTTAATTTTGTGATTTTTTTGTGGTTCACCTTGAACAGATTGTAGCTGCTCTTGTGTTGCTTGGGAAGGGCTCATACCATTCTCAACCAACAACCCAGTTTTTCAAAACAGCGTTAATTGGAAGCAAGGTTTGTAGGGTCTGGGGAAGAGTAGTGTTAAGTAGCAGTAAGAGGTTTATAGGTATCAGGGAAGGGTAGCACTCTGGAGAAATACATTTTTTACAACCCTGCTAAGTACCACGCATCAGGTGTTAGTTTAACGCAATTCAGTGTGCTGATCTGCATCACCGCACTGAAAGGCAAACTCATGCATTATAGCGCCTCTTGGCTGTTAAGCCAAGCACTGCTATAATGCACCAAAAGGCTGCGGGCTCATCTGCTCGCTAGCTTCTACTAGTGCGTTACAATGTAACACACACAACACACCATGCAGCTAGTGACGTCAGGAGGAGTCTGTGCCACTGCCCAATGGCTGGGTACTATGGAGACAGCAGTGTGATTCTGAGTTTGTCAGACTCACTTTAATAGGCACCGGGTGTTGGGTCCATCCTACTTCCCACTGGGGCATGAGCAGGCGGGCATTTTATGTTAATTGTTTGAAGGACGACGATCCTCAGGTTCAGCCGACCTCACCCCACAGCTAAATGCCATTGTGAGCTTGCTGACAATCTGTGAGGAGGTTGCCGCTTTTACCGCATGTTGCAAAGTCATCCTGTGCCCGGAACACCCCCCAACTTTTTGATGAATGGTACTGGTGGTAACTGACTCTGACTGACCCTGGGCTCTGCCTAACCAGGCCAAGGGCCAGTGCAATGCTGAACGACACACATTTAGAATACAGTGAAAACACCTACATACACTAGGGTACACTATGGTATGGGGTACCCCTGTGATTGGCATGACCTACCCCCTAGGGCCCTAGTGCATATTGGGGCAGGGGGATTGAAACTACCTATCAGCCCCTAGTATAAATAGGGCATGGCAGTTTAGAGGCCAGCAGATCTTTTGCACTTGCATGTGTGCATTGCTGAAGCCTGAGGTCACTTTTAAAAGTGGCCCTGGGTGGCAGGACTGCTTTTAAAAAGTAAATTGTGCTCAAACTCGACTTTGGGGTTTGGGGCTCTTAATAATTGATAACCTACGATGTTTTGGCATATTTGGAACCCCCAGGATCTCCCCTAGATGTCTCAGGGGTGGGGGGTCAGGTAGTTATAAGTAAGACCCTTATAAAATGAGTTTTATATGCCCTGGGTTAAGTGAAATTTCACATTTCACTCCCCCCATTCTAATTAAGTGCTGCACAAATTCGACTTTGATGCTAGGAGCCCTTTGGAGGGAGGATCTGCAATATTTCTACAGATTGAGAACCCCTACAGTCTCCCCTAGTTGCCCCAAGGAGTGGGGGGTCTGTAGATGTAAGACAAGTACTTATAAAATATATTTTGTAAGTCCTGATGCTGGAAAAATGGCCCAAGTAATTTTCCCCATTGCAAATTCCCTGCTACATAGGTTAACATGTTAGGAAGTTATTGATTAATAACTCTTGATAGGAGAGGGCTAGAAGTCCCATTCAAAGACTTCCCAGAATGGTATTGGTAAACTCAAGAATATGGTATTGTTGAATTTCTCCTAACCCCTTCGATGCTCATGATGGAATGGTTCCGTCATGAGCATCGATGCTCCTGTGCTCATGACGGAACCATTCCGTCATGAGGACAGGGGCAGGAAATCCCTCTGCTGTAAACAGCAGAGGGGTTTCCCTTTTTTTTATCGGCCTCGGGAGGCTGGGGATGAGCTTCCCTTCCCGAGGCCCATTTACATTTTCTTTGCAATGCCGATCGCGCGAATGCCTGTCGTGGGTACTTGGGCATCCTACACGAGTGAGGCACCATTTTTATCGGGAGACCAAGGGGAGTGCTGGGTGGTAGGAAATTTGTGTCAGCCCGGTGATGCCACAACTTTCCCACACAAAAATGAGTGAAAAAGGTGATTTTTTCAGCTAAATTTGAGGTTTGCAGGGGATTCTGGGTAAGAAAACATTGGGGGATCCACGCAAGTCATACCTCCCTGGAATCCCCCGGATATCTAGTTTTCAGACATGTGTAGGTTTGGTAGGTTTCCCTAGATGGCCGCCAAGCACGGGGCCAAAATCCCAGGTGACCCCCCTTGCAAAACCAGGTCGTTTTATGATAGGCAATTGTGATGTTGCCTCAATACGTTTTGGGCCCTTGCCTGTCGCGGGTACTTGGGCCTCCTACACGAGTGAGGCGTCATTTTTATCGGGAGACCCGGTGAAACGCTGGGTGGTAGGAAATTTGTGTCAGCCCGGTGATGCCACAACTTTCCCACACATAATGTGTGAAAAAAGTGATTTTTTTCAGCTAAATTTGAGCTTTGCAGAGGATTCTGGGTAAGAAAACATTGGGGGAGCCACGCAAATCATACCTCCCTGGCGTCCCCCGGATATCTAGTTTTCAAAAATGTATAGGTTTGGTAGGTTTCCCTAGATGGCCGCCAAGCACGGGGCCAAAATCCCAGGTGACCCCCCTTGCAAAACCAGGTCGTTTTGTGATAGGCAATTTTAATGTTGCCTCAATACGTTTTGGGCCCTTGCCTGTTGCTTGTACTTGGGCCTCCCACACGAGTGAGGCACCATTTTTATCCGGAGACCTGGGGGAACGCTGGGTGGTAGAGAATTTGTGTCATAACTTTCCCACACAAAAATGTATGGAAAAGGTGATTTTTTCTGCTAAATTTGAGGTTTGCAGGGGATTCTGGGTAAGAAAACGTTGGGGGATCCACGCAAACCATACCTCCCTAGAATCCCCCGGGTCTCTAGTTTTGAAAACTGTATAGGTTTGCTAGGTTTCCTTAGGTGCCGGCAGAGCTAGGGTTAAAAAACTACAGCTAGGCACTTTGCAAAAAAAGGGTAATTTTTCACTCTGAAAATGTGGTGTGTCCACCTTGCGTTTTGGGCCGTTTCCTGTCGCGGGCACTAGGCCTACCCACACAAGTTAAGTTCCATTTTTCTTGGAAGACTTTGGGGAATGCAGGGTGGGTGGAATTTTGTGGATCCACGCAGATTCCAGAACTTTCCACCACAGAAATGTGAGGAAAATGTGGGGTTTTTTTCACAATTTTTTAGGTTTGCAAGGGATTCTGGGTAACAGAACCTGGCGAGAGCCAGTCAGGTCACCCCATCCTAGATTCTTCTGGGTGTCTAGTTTTAAAAAATGTATAGGTTTGCCAGGTTTCCCTAGGTGCCGGCAGAGCTAGGGTTAAAAAACTACAGCTAGGCACTTTGCAAAAAAAGGGTAATTTTTAACTGTGATAATGTGGTGTATCCACGTTACGTTTTGGGCCGTTTCCTGTCGCGGGCACTAGGCCTATCTACACAAGTAAGGTACCATTTTTATCGGGAGACTTATGGGAACTGAGAATTGTAGAGCAACTGTTATTACCTATTGACTTTCGATGCATTTCTGCCTTCCAAATGAAAGGCAATGTGTAAAAAAGAAATCATCTTGAAAAATGACCTATAATTCTCATGCTAGTATGGGTACTCCCGATTTTGGAAATGTGCAAATATCTACGGTTTCTAAACTCTATATTTTGTTCCCATTTCAGAAATACATAGGTGTCGTCCATACCAATTTTTTCATATGTACATTTTCCCAAAATAATTGCTATATACCAGGTACATAATAAAAAAAACATTGCAAGACGCTGCTCCGTTATTCGCTCTGGGTTCGTCGGGTTCTTGGTGAACCTACAAGTCCTATATATCCCAACAACCAGAAAGGTCCAGCAAATGTAACGGTATATTGCTTTCATACAGCTGTCATAATTAGAAGATGTTACAGGTGAAAACGTTGGCACAAATGGCTGTTTTTTTCAACTAATTTTCATTTTTTTCCTATATTTAACTGTTAGTTTCTATGAAGAAATCTTGAAAGATCTACATAAATGACCCCTTGCTTAATTAAAAATAGCAAGAATAGGCTATGTCCCAGAAAAATGACATAACTGTGTAAAACCTTTCGTTTTCCGACAAAAGTCTGCTTGTCCCTGAAAGCTGGGAAGATGGTGATTTCAGCATTACAACCCCTTTTTTGATACCATTTGCAGGGAAAAAAACAGACGCTTTCATCTGGTGCACTTTTTTCCAATTATTCCCAAAAAAAAACCAAATTTAGCTGTATTTTGGCTAATTTCTGGGTCCCCTCCAGAAGAATCCACAAACCTTGGGTGCCTTTTGAATCCCCATGATGTTGGGAAAAAAAGGGCGCAAATTTGGCATGGATACATTATGTGGTCAAAACGTTACAGGGGCCTAAGCACAAACTACCCCAAATAGCCAAAAAAAGGCTTAGCACAGGGTGGGAAAGACCTAGCAGCAAAGGGGCTAAAGTGTACTTACAAGAAGATATACGACTTTCTTGTTTGTAAGACCAAATTCAGCCTTCCAGTAGTCTGTCCTGATTGGTCAGAGTTAAGTGGATTAGCCAGGCTGCCTTGAAGAGGTGATAAAGAGCCTCTGGGGTTAACCAGCTCTGCTGGGAGGGCAGTGTGCTGCTACACAGGAATGCCAGAGCAGGGGGAGGTGTCGAAAACCATGTTCTTCAAAGGGAAGAGGAGGCCTTAGTGTCCTTTACAACTATTATGAATTTGGAGGATTTGGTGCACTCTGGGACAAAATAATGCCACACTCTATGTGGTCATATTTTTGGGGAGTTGGCCTGCTCCCATTGGTCAGCAGTGACCTCCTGCTTGACCCAGAAAACTTGGAATAAGTATTTGAGAGGGGCAGAGCCTCTCAGACCTGCTGCTTGAAACTTACTGAAGCAAGACATTACCAAGCTGAGAAGATTGCTGTGCAAAGATTTCTAAGGCCTGACCTCTGGAGACTGCACCATCTGAAACTACAGCCCTGTGGATTATCTTGCTGAAAAAGAACTAAAGAGTGGACTCCCTGAAAGCTACAGGTTAAAAGAGCTCATCTGGAACATCACCACCTAAATCCGCACCTTGGAGAACCACCAGTGGATTTGTAAGGGTTTTGTACCAGTGGATTGTGGGAACTGAAGTCCTCAACTTTCAAGGACCATCTTGGAGCTTCCTGACCCTTGGAGTGAGCTTGAGACACTTTGGGACCCCATGAGGAACTTCAGGAAGAAGTTCAAGAAGTTTGGAGAACTTTGGAGCAACTTTGAAAAAAGCTCCATAGAGGGACCGCGTCAACCTGGCCAGCCAGGCCGCCTGCCTTCAACCGCGAGCGGACAAGCCATCCAGGTTCGTCCCGCTAAAAACTCAATTGGTCCTACTTTTAGAGTTTGACCGGGACTAGGAGAAATCTGAAGCCGGCGAACCCTCACCGGATCCGGCTACATGAAGAGCATCGAGGGACCTCGGGGAGAAAAGCTCCAGCAAAGTTTCTAAGTCCGAAGGTAGAAACTGAGGCCAGGACCTGCCGCGAGCTGTAGCCGCCCAGGGCTCCATCGCGGTCGGCCTGAAACTTTGACTTTGACCCGGTCTATCGCGAGCAGGTATCCCAATATGGCGCTATAGTCTTCGAAGTGCTATATTTTGCTAAATCTTTGAAAATTCATATCTCTGGTTCCCTACATTGGATTTTTATCATTTTGGTGTCATTTTAAAGATACAAAATATTTCCTATTTTTATAAATTTTTGGATTTTTATTATGTGTTGTGTCTTAATTATTTACTGAATTGGTGTTTTAAAATGCTTTACATACCTGTCTTTGAAGTTAAGCCTGCCTCCTCGCAGCCAAGCTACCAAGGGTTGAGCATGGGAATAATTTTCTAAGACTTATGCTGAGTCCTATCATGTGTTAGCGGCCTTATTACCAGTGGCAGACCTACATTTGCCCCTACCAATAGTCTACTTTCCAACACCGCAGCAGTATGATTCTGCAGACTGCTGGCCAACCTACTCAGAACCTCCGGCACCAGCAGCTGGGCGGCTGGAGTGGTTCTGTCTCACTCGTGAGTCCACAGTGAGGCAGTTGTGTGCCAGCAGAAACATCGGTGGTGGTGTTGCTGTGCCACAGCACTGTCTCTGTGGCTAGCCTGCCTGAATGTGGCCATGAGCGGTGCCAGCTCGCAGAAAAGTAAAGGCCTGAACTTCAGTGTTGCGCAGATAGAGGCACAGCGGCGTGCCAGAGAGACACCAGGGCGGTCGCTCCTCAGGTGAAGACTTAATTATCATTTTTCTAAGTAACTCCATGACCTCAGTATTTTTGAAATTTCAAGACACTAATGCAACTCGCAGGCAGAGGGCGGCGCACCGGCCTCTCACTTAAAACATTTGTTTTTATAGTGAGGTGTGCCTCTGTCTCTTTTTGAAGTAATACAGCCTGTCTGGCTGTGACCGCTATGCTATGTGTGCCACAGCCTCTACCAAGGCTTGCCCAATCATGCCATCCGGACTGCAGTGACTGGAGTCCGCGAGTCAACTAACTCAATAATTATTATGATATTGGCTGAGGCAGCTGAAATTGGTATTGTGGCCTCTCAGTCCTGTTACAGACTCAGCCAGGTCTCCATGTAGGACAAAGGGAGAGCGGCCTGCAGTCCTGGTGCAGCTCTGCTGCATTTATTTGATTGGTTGCCAGGGTGCAACCGGAGGCCCAGTCAGTCGGCATACCAGGCTGGTCAAAGTTGGCAGGATTAATTGTGTATGGTGTAATTTCAGATATTTCTATGTTTCCCTCCTCTTCATTGCTTGATTTTGCTCACGAGAAAGTGTCACTCATAGTTGTTAAAATATCACTCATAATTACAGGGAATTAATGAAAATGTCACACATAGCAATCTGAAACCTTGGCAGCTATGTTTTTAGGGATCAGGGAAGGGTAGCATTAAGGGGCAGTGAGGGATTTTTAGGAGTTTGAGATTATCAGCCTTAAGGGGTAGCAATGAGTTTTCAGGGTTCAAGGAAGGGTAGTGTTGAGGAGTAGTACCATTTTTTTTAAGATTCAGAGATGGGTAATATTTAGGGGTAGTAAGGATCTTTAACGTTCATAGATGGGCAGCTGTAAAAGATAGTAATAGTTTGTAGTGTTCAGGGAAGTGTAGTGTTAAGTGATAGTAAGGGTTTTTTTAGGATTCAGGAATGCATAGTGGTAAGGGAGAGTAAAAGGGTTTGAGGAAGTTAGTGTTAAGGAGTAGTCAGGATTTTTAGGGTTCAATGATGGGTAGTAGTAAGGAATAGAAAGGGACTTGGGGTTCAGGGAAGGGTAACATTAAGAGGTGTGTGGGTTCAGGATAATGTATGGTCAATGGGTTGTAAGGGCTACTTAAGGTTCAGGCAAGGGTAGCATTAAGGTGTAGCACGGGGTTGTAAGAGCTTTTGGGGTTTATGAAAGAGAAGTGTTAAGTGGTAGTAAGGGGATTTTTGGGATTACGCAACCCTGAAAACTAGGGTTTTCAGGGTTCAAGGATTGGTTGCATTAAAGGGTAGTAAGAATTTTTTAGGGTTCCAGGAATTTTAGTAAGGAGTAGTAAGGGGTTTACGGTTCAGGCATGAGTAGTTTTAATGGATAGCTTGGTTTTCTGTTTAGAGAAGGCTAGTGTTATGGGGTATTATTGCTTTTAGGGTTCAGTAAAGGGTAGCTGTAAAGTGTAGTAGGGTTTAATAGAGTTCAATGTGGTTAGCAGTAAGGGGTAGTAACAGGTTTTTAAAGTTTCGGGAAGGACAGCATTAAGGAGTTAAAAGTTTTTTTTTTTAAGGCACAAAGATTTGAAGTGTTATGGTGTGGTATGGTGTTTTTACGGTTCAAGGTTCAGCAGCAATAAGGAGTAGCAAGATGTTTGTAGTGTTCAGAGAATTATAGCGTTAAGGAGTTTTTAGGATTCAGGAAAGAATAATTTTAAATGACAGTATATTAAGTAAATGAATTTAATATATAAAAATATTAAAAGTTGAATTATATTACATTAGTAATTCTTTTTTTTTAGTTAAATAATAAATAAAAAATAATAACTAAATTAACTTTTGATAGACGATGAGCTTAAAAAAAAGTTTCTCCAGCCCATAATTCTTAAAACTAGGGGTTAGAAATAACAAGCATTGGCAAAGCCAAATGGACTCCCATATGTAGGTGCTATTGGCTTTGCCAATGTGTTTTAGCCATGTTGTACACCAGCATGGCTGCTGTTCAGCATGGCTAAAGGTTATTGGCATAGAGGAGAGTTGCATGGAATGTCGTAAACAGGAATGGCGGAGAGTGGAGTCGAGTATTGTAGAGTGGAGTGGCAGAGAGTGTTGCGTATTGGAGTGGCATAGTGTATAGTCGCGTAGAGTGGCATACACTGGAGTGGCATAGAGTAGAGTGGACTTGTGTAGAGTGCATTGGCGTAGAATGTTGCAGAGTATAGTAGTGTATAAGGGCATTAAATTCAGCAGCATCCAATGCAGCGTTGTAGAATGCAATGTCATAGATTAAAGTGGTGCATAGTAGAGTGCAACATGGAGTGAAGCAGAGTAAAGAGGCACAAAGTAGAATGGTGCAGAGTAGAGTTGAGCGCATAGAGTGCAGTGGTGTCGAGTGCACAGTAGAATCAAGTGTAATAGAGTGCAGTGGCGTAGAATGGTGCAGAGTAGAGTAGCAGAGGGTGGTGCAGGGTAGAGTATAGTGCCATAGAGTGCAGTGGCGTAGCGTAGAGTGGGGAAGTGAAAAGTAGAGTGGCATAGAGTGTAGCATTGCAGAGTAGAGTGTCAGAGTGCAGTGGTTTAGAGTGGCGCAGAAAGCTGTGACGTAGAGTACAGTGATGCAGTGTAGAGTGTATTGGCATAGGGTGCAGTGGTTACGAGTAGAGTGGCATAGAGTGCAGTGGTATAGACTGGAGCAAAGTGGCGTAGAGTGCAGTGGCATAGACTGGAGTAGTGCAGAGTGAAGTGGCGTAGAGTAGATTGTTTCAGTGTAGAGTGCAGTGGTGTAGAGTGGAGTGGCGCAGGGTAGAGTAGTAGCTTGGCACAAAGCAGTCAGGCTTAACTTAAAAGGCAATGTGTAAAGTATTTGTGCAACACTGAAGTTACAGTAACACAGTGAAAACACCACAAAAAGACTCCACATAGGTTTAGAAAAATAGAACATATTTATCTGTGTAAACCAAGACCAAAATGATGACAATGCAATAAGTAGAACTGGAAATATAAATTGTTAAAGATTAAATGTGAAAACAGTGCTTAAAGTCACTAGCGGTCAAAATGTTACTTGAGGTCGAGAGGGAGCGGTACAAATCCAAAATTCAGGCCGATCGTGATGGGGGCCAGGCCGGCTACAGAACCCATGCTGGGCCAGCGGAAAAAGTACCTTATATAGACCAAAGCATTGACGTTGAGCACATTATGCGTCGGAATTTTCCCTGCAGTCGGGTCACTGCATCGGAGACAAGCCTTACAGACTGTGTGAACGATTTGGCTCTGCGTGGTCATTGAGCTTTGCAGATGTGTTGAAGAATCACCACTGCATCGTTGTCGAGCCTCGCAGTCAAGACCTGCACCATCATCGATTTGGCACTGCGTCTGCATCAAGGGCGATGCGTCGGTTCGATGTGCCGGTGTTTGCAGAAAAACAGCTACAGAACCAACTTCTGAGGATCAGGACTGGTAGGGGCACCTCAGGCAAGGATAAGACTCACCGATGGCAGAGTCCAGCAGCACTAGCAGAGTTGGAAGAAGTCTTTTGTGTCCTTGATACTTGTAAAACAGGAGGCAAGCTAGCATACCCATGGAGAATCTTGGGCTCAAGGATTTAGAGAGCAGGTCCAGTCCCTCTAACTCCTATGCAGGAAGCAGCAGGCAGCAGTCCAACACAGCACAGCAAGTTGCAAAGTGGCAGTCCCTCTTGTAGCACAGCAATCAGCAGGCCAACACAGCAATGCAGGTAGCAAAGTGGCAGTCCCTCCTACAGCACAGCAGCTTATCTTACAGTCAGAATGTCCTTGGTTCCAGTAGAGTTCTGATTTGGTGGTGTCAGGAGTCCAATACCTATACACAAATGTGCCTTTGAAGTGGGTGAGACATCAAAGAGGCCTTTGAAGATCACAAGGTCCCCGCATTTCCTGCCCTGGATCCCGACACACTACAGGGGTGTATGCAGCTCTTTGTGTGGGGACGGGCACAGCCCTATTCAGGTGCAAGTGTCAGCTCCTCCCTCCGAATCTACCTTAAGAGGCCTATCAGCCTGGTGATGGGCCATCAGGATGCAAATGTCACAGCCCTTCTATATTTGTGTGACAGTCTAGAGGGATTGCACAAAGCCCAGCTGTCACCCAACCCAGATGTGCACTCAGAGACAGAATGGTTGCAGTAGGAAAAAGTAAACTTTCTAAAAGTATCATTTTCAGATTTACAATTTAAAATCTGACTTTACCATAAATTGTGATTTTAAATTGCGAGTCCAGAGACACCAAACTCCAAATTTCTATCTACTCCCAATTGGAAATTACACTTAAAGGGTGTTTAAGGCAATCCCTGTGTTAACCTATGGGAAAGATAGGCCTTGCAGTAGTGAAAAACTAATGTAAGAGTATTTCACTACCAGGATATGTAAAACGCAAATTACATGTCATGCTTTTAAAATACACTGCACCCTGCACATGGGGCTACCTAGGGCCTACATTAGGGGTGACTTACATGTAATAAAAAGGAAGATTTGGGCCTGGCAAGTAGTTTAACTTGCCAGGTCGAAATTGCAGTTTAAAACGGCACACACAGACTCAGCAGTGGCAGGCCTGACTCTTGTTTAAAGGGGTACTTAGTGGGTGGTAAAATCAGTCTTGTTGGCCCATTAGTAAAAGACACATAAATGATGAACAGAATGCAGAAAAACTCAAAACATTCGCCCCCAGTCAAGAGATCTGGGTTAAATCCATTGTTCTTTTGTTCTCCATGCCACTGGAGTCAAGCTATCCTGGCTGATGAGGGGTGACTCCCCAAAACCGGTCCTAGAATGCTTGTTTCGAGTCCAGGGAGGACCTGGCCTGGCAGTTCAGGCTGGACTGTTCCCATTGGGAGCAGGGCCAAGACTGATTTGCATATGGCTGGGATCAAACTGGAATGCATTGTGAGCAAAGAAACGATGAATTTAGGCCCAGATCTCTGTACTGGGGTGAATGTATGACATTGTTTTGCATTCTGTCCATCAATTGTTCTTTTTGCGTAGACCCATTAGTAGAATTTAATTTGCAGGCCCTGGGCACATATAGTGCACTGTACTAGGGATTTATAAGCAAATTAAATTTGCCAATTGTGGATAAGCCAATGTTACCAAGCTTAGAGTACAGAGCATATGCCCGTTAGCACTGGCTAGCAGTGGTTAAGTGCCCAGAATCCTAAAGCCAAAGAACACACCATTGATGGACGGAATGCAGAACAAATCAAAACATTCACCCCCAGTCAAGAGATCTGGGTTAAATTCATCATTCTTTTGCTCACCATACCACCCCAGTTTAGACCTGGCCATATGCAAATCAGTCTTGACCCTGTGCCTCATGAACACAGTCCAGCCCGAACTGCCAAGCCAGGTCCTCCCTGGACCGGAAACAAGTATCCTAGGACCGGTTTCGGGGTTTCACCCCTATTCAGACAGGATAGCTTGATTCCAGTCGCACAGTGAGCCCAGGACCTACGTCTGGGCATACCTGGCGCACTTGGAGCAAGAAAGCAAAAGACACACAATTGATGGACTGAATGCAAAACAAATCAAAACATTCACCCCCAGTCAAGAGATCTGGGTTAAATCCATCATTCTTCTGCTCACCATGCCGCCCCAGTTTAGACCGGTCCTAGGATGCTTGTTTCCAGTCCAGGGAGCGCTGAAAGCCCGAAACCGGTCCTAGGATGCTTGTTTTCAGTCCAGGGAGGACCTGGCCTGGCAGTTCGGGCTGGACTGTTCACATTGGGTGCAGGGTCAAGACTGATTTGCAAATAGCTGGGTCCAAACTGGAATCGCATTGGTGAGCAAAAAAACTGTGGATTTAGGCCCAGATCTCTGTACTGGGGTGAATGTATGACATTGTTCTGCATACTGTCCATCAATTGTTCTTTTTGCGTAGGCCCATTAGTAGCATTTAATTTTCAGACCCTGGGCACATATAGTGCACTCTACTAGGATTTATATGCAAATTAAATATGCCAATTGTGGATAAACCAATGTTACCAAGCTTAGAGTACAGAGCATAAGCATGTTAGCACTGGCTAGCAGTGGTTAAGTGCCCAGAATCCTAAAGCCAAAGAACACACCATTGATGGACGGAATGCAGAACAAATCAAAACATTCACCCCAGTCAAGAGATCTGGGTTAAATCCATCATTCTTTTGCTCACTATGCCACCCCAGTTTAGACCTGGCCATATGCAAATCAGTTTTGACCCTGTGCCTCATGGACACAGTCCAGCCCGAACTGCCAAGCCAGGTCCTCCCTGGACCGGAAACAAGCATCCTAGGACCGGTTTTTGGGGTTTCACCCCTATTCAGCTGGAATAGCTTGATTTCAGTGGCACAGTGAGCCCAGGACCCACGTCTGGTCATACCTGGCGCACTTAGGGCGAGAAAGCAAAAGACACACAATTGATGGACGGAATGCAGAACAAATCAAAACATTAACCCCCAGTCAAGAGATCTGGGTTAAATCCAACATTCTTTTGCTCACCATGCCACCCCAGTTTAGACCGGTCCTAGGATGCTTGTTTTCAGTCTAGGGAGGACCTGGCCTGGCAGTTCGGGTTGGACTGTTCCCAATGGGTGCAGGGTCACAACTGATTTGCAAATGGCTGGGTCCAAACTGGAATCGCATGGTGAACAAAAAAACTATGGATTTAGGCCAAGATCTCTGTACTGGGGTGCATGTATGACATTGTTCTGCATTCTGTCCATCAAGTGTTCTTTTTGCATTTCTCACCCCGAGCGGGATGGGTATGCCTAGACGTGGGTCCCGTGCTCACCATGCCACTGGAGTCAAGCTATCCTGGCTGATGAGGGCAGAAAGCCCAAAACCAGTCCTAGGTTGCTTGTTTCCAGTCCAGGGAGGACCTGGCCTGGCAGTTTGGGCTAGACTGTTCCCATTGGGTGCAGGGTCAAGACTGATTTGCATATGGCTGGGTCCAAACTGGAATGGCATGGTGAGCAAAAAAACGATGGATTTAGGCCCAGATCTCTGTACTGGGGTGAATGTATGACATTGTTCTGCACTCTGTCCATCAATTGTTCTTTTTGCAGAATCCTAAAGCCAGCAAAAAGGAAGCCAGCAAAATAGAAGGTCAGAAGGCAAACAGTCAGGGAAAAACACTCCAAGGATGTCACGACTAAAAGTGCACCAACTTAAATGTGAAGAAATTGCATCACCTAGTGAAATTATTTTTTGATCATATTAAAATATTTATTTCCAACACACTTCAGAACTAACAGATAATGTGCTTCATTTGTGTTCCTAATTCTGATATATTCCGAAAAAACGTACACAGTTCATTTAAATGTTGTTGTTTGCTAGAAAAACAACTCTTTCTTTCCCCCAGCGAGATTGTCACATATATCCTCTCACTTTGAAGCCAGAGAATGAAAAGCAAACAAGTGCCCTTGGAAGACAGTGTCATGTAAATTTGTAAATTTGATATTTGTATAGCGCACTACTCACCCGCAAGGGTCTCAAGGCGCTTGTACGAATACCGCTGTGGAACCCATCCTGGCTTTCCCTGTGAGGCGTCCACTCCTGGGCACCCCCAAGGTGGAGGCCAGGCATCCTTAGCGTTGTGGGGGCCGTTGTGGAGATTAAGCAAGCTATTGCCCAGAATTGCAGAGTGGGACTCCATGATTGGAATAGGCACCGAGGCGAGAATTATCAGGTCCATGGAATTTTTGAGCCCAAGACCCGCCGAGGCGGGGAATTGAACCCTGGTCCCGGGCTAGACCTCTGCATCAGGGTCTGCCGCTCTAATCATTGAGCCACACTTCTCCACAGTGTCTGACATTTGACCTTGGTCTTTGAATGCACAGAAAATGTGACAAGATAAGAAGAAGATTTAATGGCCTATTTACAGAAAGGGAGTTTGTGGAAGAACACAATAAACACTGTTTAGCAGATCGGTGGTACAAACTGAATCTGGAGAGTCTAAAGCAAATAAAGCCAGCAAAAAGAAAGACAGAAAATGTGGATTAGAAACCACAAAGCCAATGGTAATCAACGGGCGGAATGCATTACTAGTTCAACTTTCTGAAAGTCCCCAAGATGTCTTTAGCAAATCAAGACAGCTGTGCTGTCTAGTAGGCTGTGATCTAAAAAACACTACTCTCTCAAGAAGTGCCATGGTATGGTTTCTCCGAAGTTGACGAAGGAAAGGGAACAGGGGGGCTGGACTACAATACAGCAATGCATACATCCTGGCTGTCCTTCTCCCATCTGTCCTGCTGCCAGAGATGAACAACCACCATAATTATCTAGGAGACTTATTGCATAGCAGTGGCATATGTTTCACCTAAAGATAGAGCTCTGTTAACACATTAATTAGACTTGATAAAGAGCGTCTCCAGAAGCCTGATAAACAAATGATTACTGCTTTTGACTTTGAGGATAAGCACTTTTTTCCCTGTGGAAGCCCACAACTTCAAAACATGTTACCTTACCACCAACATGCAGGCCGAGCCAAAGCCCATCTCTTAGTACTTATCAAAGCTCTTTTTTAGGGTGATCACTTGAGGTCTGGAATATCAAGCAAGACCTAAAAAAGGAGATCTGGGAATAAAAGATGTGCTTCTTTAATTATTTCAGTCTTCCATGGCAATCACACGTGTCACCTGCAACAGTAGCATCTTAGTCCCTAGTGCAGGGGGGGGGGTTGTCCCCCCCCCCTTCTGTTTGAATGATGAAATCCATCAATAACCAGCTTTCAATGAGTCCCACAGGCCTCGGTGTCACTGCACCTGCTGCACTAATGGAAGCTACGCCCCTAACCAGAATGACGAGAAACCCTTTCTCAAGTGCTGAAGTAGAATTTAGGCACCTACAGGGTCCCTATCCCTTTAATCAAATGGTTCACTTAGCGATCTACTTTCAAAGGAATTCAACCACGGACAGCACAAAAAGCAGCTGTAAACGCACTAACAATTTACTAGGATTGCAGAAGTAATTTGTGAATACTGTCCAGTGTCGCTCCCATCATCTCCCCCTTAAAAACAAAAAACGCGTTTAACTACAACAAATATTTATGCTTTGAAATACCACATCTTCTATATTATCATTTTTTAGTAACCCATACAAATCTGTCTGAAAAGTTCGCTTGTAGAGTCCCTTAAAAAAACGTTAATTTCGTTTTTTTGCTTCCTCAGGGAAGCAGTCTGTCTTTAAAAAATGAAAAGAAAAGTAAATGTAATTTGTTCAACCCATGTGAAGTTCAAGACTCCTCCCCTCTGCACACCTACCGTGCTAGCCTCGTAATTATTTCTGCACATTCTGGCAAAATGCACCCCCATAAAAATAAACACTTGTAGTGCGCTCATTTCATTAAGGCCAACCCCCAGTATGCAATCGTAGTTTGTCTTAAAACGTCAATATTGCTAAAAAAAATATAAGCATGTTTTTAAATAAATGCATAAGGGAGACTCCCAGAATACTAAGAAAGGGGAGGAGGCCCATGGGAGAGAGAGGGAGAGAAGGGGGTGGGGGGAAGAGGGAAAATGCTTTGAGGAAATATCATTGTAAATGAGGTTTTCAGTTCCTCTCTTGGGTTTGTGCATTGGGCAGAGAGAAGGGGCTGCTTTTGGTGAAAAGCTCTTTGGAAATCAAACCTCCTGCCTGCTTGCAGGACCCAGAAGTGAACAGCAGGCGACCCGGAAGGTTTGAACTCAAGTCTTCAGAGCAAAGCCAGGGGAGAGAGAGAGAGGGAGAGAGAGAGAAAGAGAACATCCCCAATCTCTTTTTTTTTTTAGCTGGAGTTGTATATGCACATTCCCCCAAAACGCTGCAATTGCACAAACAAGGTCTGTATATGCAAAATCTTTTTTTTTGTCTTCCTTTGCTCTTCGAAACTCCTTTGGGGCTGAATGAAAAAAAAATAATAAAACGGGGGGGGAGGGAGTAAAAAAGCGTGCATGGGAAAGAGGGATTAGGGTTTTTTTTAGAATCAGAAAAAAAAGCTCTTTTTTTCGCTCCTTCATCCCTCCCTCTCAGCCGATTGCTAAAGTTGCGTTTACTTTCTCTCTGTTCGTTTTAATTTGTTTTCCGCGCGCAACCTTCAGATGCAGTGCGGTGCATTTTTATCAATGTCTGCAGTGCATTTATTTCTGTATTATTGCTTTTATGGCTCACTGTCCCTTCCAGCCACCTCCTGTCCTAAAACTGCAGATCGCACGCTTCGGGTTTCGATGCTGAGAAGAAAAAAAAATGGCCTTTTTTTTCCCTTTCGCCCTCGCTTTTTTTTCTTCCTCACTTCTAGCTGCTGCAATTCCAGTCTAGCAGCCTGGGCGACGGAGGGAGGATTTGCAAGCAGAGCTGCTCCATTTTCGTAGAATAAGCCAACGATGTGAATGCTTATTTTTCCGCATTTTTGTTAGCCCAGAGCTGTGGTATTATTGAACCGGCGTCGATCTCTTTCTACGGAACTTCTGCAAAATCTTTTTTTCTATATATTTTTTTTTGCAAATGAATCGCGCCGCGTAGTGTCATCTGTGTTATTTTTCGTATTTTGTTTTGTACAATTGTATACATTTCCCCGAGTTGCAGATGTGCTCTGTAGCCTCCCCTCCCGCTTTTTGGATTTCGCTCGTCCTTTTTGTGCAGATCTGCAGAATATGGCGTCTCGTCGCTGTGCCCCGTTTCAAAAATAAGCTCAGGCTGCCATTTTTGTTTTTCTTTTGTCTGCAAATTTTAATAAAAAACTGTCTGAGAATGTGGGAGAGGCACATTGGAAGGGAAGAGAAGGGGCCACCTCACGGGGAAGAGGATTAATTTTTTGGCAAACTTTTTTTTTTTTTTTTTAAAGGAATTTTGAGAAGGGAGGGAGAAAGGGGCGGAGACATTTCATGTGCTGTGTAGACTGACTTACGTGATTGCTGAAAGCGCTTACGATTTAAAGCGCCTTTTGACCATTAAAACATTTAAAGTATTTTGTTTTCTACTATTTTATTCTTCTATCTGCATTTTTATTTTCGCTATGAGAAATGAAAGTTTGCGTTGTTGTTACTGTAAATGGAGCACGTTGCCTGGGGACTACTTTGAAATCTTGTAACGGGGGAGGATAACTAGTTACAAATCAAAGAGCAACAACCTGTGCTTATTTTTAATTTTATATAGGTTCGATTTATATTTGAGTGCCTAAGAATTCAGAATCATGCCTGTCCTACGGCAGAACCACGAGAGCCCTTGTACTCCGAGCTTTTGTGTAAAAATGTAACCTTAAATATTTGTGTTGTTTAAGACGAGGCATCTTTGTTTGGAATTCTGAGAACGACGGCCGTTTTGTACAGATCCTATCATGGTAGTTGTTCTGTAAAACATGGCGGTTAAACAGTTTTTAACCCAAAAAGCGTAACGTTACGTATACATGTTACGTGTTTGATTTTTAGGGGACGTTTATTCATGCTAACCATCTTTGCGCTGATTGTAGTGGGTGAATGTGGGTAATATGTTTGGGATGGTAGTAGTTCTTACTTGTTAGTGGGTTTATTCCAATGATGCCCACCCCCCCCACCACCGTTTCCGAGGTCCATGTGTTAGTAACTTGTCCAGAATAACATTTTTGCTTTGCATTTAGTTTGTTCTATTATAACACCAGGACTACAAGTCCCAGAATCCAAAGGAAAATACCAGGAACCTTTAGGGCCCTGGCGTGGTATTGTTTAAGGGAACTTTCTGGCTGCATTTTGGTGGTCAGTCTGTTTCAGAACTTCCAGGAGAGTTCAGTCCAAAGTGCATGGATCTGTAAGCAGATTAGATTTGTGTCTGACTGAGCCAGGGCAAATCAAACCCAAATCATGTTAGTCTCAAAGTTTTGAGTCGCATGTCATAGTTGGCAATTGGCAGTGTGTTAAGTGTGGCACTATCCCAAAAGTCTGGCTTTTTAACCAACATCACTTTGTATGCTGGAACTTGTAGTTTCACTTTCCCATTTGAAACATAGACTTAAGTGTCTGAGCAGCTGTAGATTTTTCAAATAGGCAAGGTCATAGGCCCCTTGATTCAGTTGTGTCCTATATGTTTGGGTCACCTCTGCCTGATTAGGTGGTGTAATGCCGTCTTGGGTCCCCTCACAGAGTTAGTTGCATGTAAATCCAGTATTTGTAAAGCGTGAACAGCTACCCGAAGGCATCCCGGCGCTGGGGGCTGTCGGGAAGATTAAGCAAGCTATTGACCAGAGTCACATGGTGCTGGGCTGACCTGGTGCCGGGGATCGAACCGTGAGCCCCAGATTCTAGCGTCAGTCGCCCTGGCCACGGTACCACATCTCTTCTTGTTGAGGCTTTCCTACTGGTTATGTCTCTTGCAGACGGCGACTCCTTCTGATTTTGGACTACAATCCAAGGTGGTCTCCCATAAATTTACTTGTGAGTACTACAGACTGGGCTCCCTTACCTTCAGATTTCTATAGGTCTATCAAATTTAGGCCCATCTTCTCCAGATTTAGTGATAATTAATCTTGAGATTAGTGAATATTGTATACTGCACGCTGAGGTCACATCCCGAAGATTTGGTAGTGTGAACTCCAAAGATTGGGATCAGATTATTTTAGGATTTATCATGCATTTGTGGTCGTTATTGGCATCTTTAATTTTTTTATTTTGTACTATGTTGGAGAGTTATTTTTCTTTCCTGGGGACAGGATCAGAGATATTGCTTTTTGTTGACGTGGAGCACTTCTGAACTCACAAGGAACGGCCCCGTTTTTTTATTTTAAGGTGTGACTCTTTAAATGCATGGGTGAAGTGAAGCCCTAAGGGTAAGGTGTGCTGTGACTTGTTCGGCACAGTACAGGCTTGTGCCTGAATGAGGCTAGGTGCCTCCAGCTAGTGGGAGCGGGGAAGAGGGGTTTGGAAGTGAGCCTTGCACACACAAGAATTCTATGTGCTGTTTACTTAAGCAGCTGAGTGCAGCAGAATCCAAAACTAATGCCCCAGAAAACATGTTCAACTTAATTTTCTTCTTTTAAACAAACCTCAGTACACATTAAAGGTACTTTCGTAGAGCAGCATTTAAAAGAGGAAGAAAGCTCTAAGATGGGATTTATTTGAGGACTGCAGTGTTCTAACTCTAGACTGTTCATTGTTAAATGTTCTTTAAAACTGCTGCTGAGAGTGGCATTAAAAGATGTTATGCATAATGGTAGCCTCCAGTCTTGAAATGGAATCCAGAACTCTAAGGACCTTATGTACTAAAGCCTTTTCCTAAAGACCTAGAATGGGTAAAAGCCATTGATTCATCTTGCCCTAAATGTCTTCTGTGATAACAGGCACACTGTAGATGTGGACAGGGACCATGCTACAATGTAACGTCCCAAAACATTTTTTTCAGTAGGATCTCTTTCTTCAGGTAACGGTCACCACACCCGGAATATCACATCTTACTTGTCAATTCTAAAATATATCCACAAGCACTTTCGGGCACAGTGTATTTACTGGGTCCATGTCGTCCCCGGAAAAGTGTAGTATAGTTCCTTCGTGCACAACCAGGTGATTGCAAAAGTCTGCCCTTATTGCTGAAATAGTTCTACGTTTTAATCGTTAATCTAATTTCTCTACTTATCATTATCATGTTTTTATTTTTCACATCCAAAACATAATGACTATAAAAACATCCTCTT